>NC_133512.1:80127500-82627500 GCF_049354715.1 Callithrix jacchus | reverse complement strand
GTGTGCAAAGAAGCATTTCCATACATGTCTTTCAAAACAGAACAAATCTCAATCTAAAGATATTTTTCAGGTTTGGCCAGAGCATCCTTATATTATACTGATTCTGTAAAAACAAGGGCATGTATTACCTCTAAGTTGAAGAAGAGAGGCCCTACATTAGGCACCTGAGTGTCAGAAGGGGGTTATCAAGAAAGGGTACAGTTAATACATAAGTCTGTCCTGATTGAATTAATTAATCAAGAACTGCAGGTTTGAAAAGAGAAATGGGTGTCTGGAGAAGGACATCATCTAAATTGGCATCTCGAAATATTAAAAAAGGAAATAGCTGGTGTGTGCACCGCAAATTATAGATCTCTGAGGCGCCTGAGGGTTATCTCAGTTTTTCTGTCTTCTCCTTACCCAGGATTCAGCATGCAAGGTTATTTATTTATTAAAATCCTGTCTTTTTCTGATTTGTTTTTTCAGGGGTGACTGGGGGCTTGTAGTGATAGAATATTCCAATTCTCCAAAGGTGTCTTTGCTTTTCTATCCTGGTGCTACTGACCGTGTAAACTGTGTCAAAATTGCCTTCTAATCTTTGGTTACTGTTTAATTCCCCTACATGTGCTTCAGAGTTAACATTTAGGGTACTTGGGCAAGATGGCCTTGGCTTAGCATAAAACCTGGTCAGAATCGATTCAATGTGACTTCAGAGTTGGGTTTTATTGACCTTTTACATGCCAGAGTTGATTTTGGAAATTGCCTCTCTTACCACATCCTTGCTTCTGATCCTAATGCAAAGCCAACATTTGCTAGGTTTTTGGCAGGCACTGTTATAACAGGAGGAACCTGTGTCCCCACAGCCTTGAGTTTTGATAGTGAGGAGAAGGTAGGTATTTAGTAAGTATTTATTGAATTAATGCATTTCGGTGCTTTCAGTTCTGATTTTAAAACATTTTCTGTTTCATTGACGCTAATGTTAAGAAAACAAAGCCTTTCCCAAACTTAGTTATTTAATACAAAAATTTTAAAGAATAATGAGAAGAGAGAATGAACAGACACAAGTGTTAACTGGTGCACGAATAATGGTCCCATATTTAAAAGAGCATTAACTATGGCAGGTTAGTTTTTATGGATTTCCCTTTATGGTTTATTTATTGTGGAAATTTGTACACAAAGGTGTACATACATAGTGTAGTATATATTCATGTATTTTCTGAACTTCAAGAATTATCCACATTTTGCAAATCTTATCCATGTCTGATCTTCCTTTTTCCTATGGTACATTTAGGCAAATCCTAAATATTGTGTTATATTACCTCAAAATACTTCAGTATATATTTCTGAGGATTTTTTAACCAAATTGTCATGACATGTAACATAAGGAGTAATCATTTCAAGAATTAGTATCATACAGTGAGCCTATTTTACAGTGTTTCTGATGGTTTCAAGGAAGTAGTTGTTGGCTCTAGAGACTTGATTAGATTCTGGCCTGGCAAAAATGTCTCATAGCCGGGGCTGTGTCCTTTTCCCTCCCTTCAAGAGGGACGTGTTGTCTGGCTCTCCCTCTTGGAGCAGCACTGCTGAAGTTAAACCTAGATCGGGAAGTTCAAGTGCTGTCGGCCTGATCCCATTTGAAAGTTCTCTGTCAAGCTTTCTCTGATGGATTTAGCATCTATTGATGATCCCTGCCTAGGTCTATTATTTATCTTAAAAATTAGAAAAATCAAAATTTCTCATTGTGATTCTGTCATTTCTTGTACATTTATTGGCCAAATTCTTCCATAAAGAACATCTACCCATCTGCTATTTGATTACCTTGAAATACACTTTTTACAGGAAAAATGAGATAAATGCTTGATACTTTCTCCTTATTTATTACATTTTGGAATCATAAATTAGTTCCCTGGCAACTGGTGGTAAGGAATAATTAAAATTTTCCCATAAGTATCATTATGAACTCTTGAGTTTTTATATATTAGATGTCTCAAACCACTGCATTTTTTTTCCTCTTTAATTGCCCTGTCTTAGGTCACTTTGACCCCTGTGTCTTTTTGACACAGCCAAATTAGCTTCTGATGGGCTATGGATTTTAAATCTCTAATCTTGTTTACTGACTTATGAAAGTTATTTGAAATTGCTCTCTGAGCATCCTGACCCTTTGATTCAAGCAAGTATCATGGGACTAAGGGGAAGCTATGAAGTCCTTCGCCAAATGTTACCATATTCAATCTCTTCATTTTGAGGATAGAAGATAGCTTTGCGATATGATCTGTGTGGCAGTTTCAGATGTTAAAGTGAATATATTAGAACAATTTTCTTACAGAATGGGATGTGGTAAGAGCCCTGGTCTGAAGTCAGACAGCCCTCCCTCCACATTCCTGCTTGAACACTTCCAAGCCATGCACCTTGGCCAAGTAACTTATCTTCTGTGTTTTCGTTTTTCATTTTCTAAAGTACACATACATGGTAATAATACCTGCTTCTTAAAATAGTTGTGTGGTTAACTTGAAGAGATAATGGTAAAAACACCCAGCACAAAGCTGACCATATGGGAAATGCTTTGTAATGGTAGCATAACAATGGTAGCAAGTTATATATATCTCTGTGATTTGGCATTGAATCTGGATATCTGTTACTTCGCTTTGTACAAACATGAAGGGAAGTTTTCTAAGAAAACAAGGATTCTCTTTTGTTTTCATTATGCAGGTCTTGAATTTCCTGCATTGCTCTGTTTGTGGGAACTGAAGTAAACATTTTCTCAGCCCAAGCATCATGTGACTATTTCTTACTGCTAGTTAGCAGCATGAAACCTCAGATGAAAGTATATTAACTCAGGGTCTGGTACAACTGTTGAGCAAAGCTAAGCAGTCATTATTTAAAGAAAATGCTCGTTCCCTTTTGCTGGACACACAGTTTCTAAGATCCATGTATCATGCTGCTAAATAGTGGGTTTGGGACGCTCTCCATGTAAGTGAAATTTTCTAGTCAGCTGAAATTCAAACACTAAACGTTAAAATATTTTAGTAGCTGCTTATATAAATTGTACTAAAATGTAACTGTTTCAAGCAGAAGCAATTTAAACATCTTTTCACTTTTTCTTTATGACTGCATCAGGCAGCTGTTGCTCCATAACAATCAATTACACAACTCAGTGATTTAAAATAATTTCATTCATTCTTATTCTCTGCCATAGAGATTGGCTGAGCATGTTCTAGGCCAGGCCTGACTGCATGACTGTACTTCATGTTGCAGGCCTGTCTGGGTTTAGGTCCTCACTGTGAATTAAACTTATGTCTGTTCCACAAATGTTTATTCTGAGGGCCCAATCTGAAGGAAGCAAACCAGTGAGGCTTTTCCTGTGGTTGTGGTAGGAGTGCAAGAGGGCTAGCCCAATTGTGCAAGCACACTTCCGGTGTCAACTGAAATCACATCTGATTCCATTCTGTTGGTCAAAGGAAGTCAATTACTGAGCCTAACAGCAGAGCAGGGGAAGTATACTTATTCCATGAGGTGGGTAGGGAAAAGTGATTATTTGACAAAAAGCAATCTAATTTACCATACTAAACTAAGCCCTCGGTATGATCCTCTAACAAGATTCTATACTATATATAGTTATTATTCATACCTTTAGTATCCCTGCCATCAATTTTGACTTTTCATCTTGTTCATTATATTCCACAAATAACCATGTCCTTTAAGAATTATGTTCAGGTAAAGATAAATAAATTCTGCATGAGAATTTTAAGGCCTTCCGGGGAGTGAAGCTTTGTTTTCATAGCTATTTTAGAGGTCTGGTAGCCTTTAAAATTTTTTTTACTTCAATCATTTTGTTCCAAAAAGAATCGGAGATGTTGCCAGAAATTGGATGTCTGGGTATAAGGGGTTAAGCTCAATATGTAAAGGTAAAAACTTCTAGGAAATAGTGGTTAATTCACTATGTTGTTATAACTGGGTCATACATTATACTATTCTATATTTTACATTCTAATCTTATATGTATAACCAACTCACAGAACAACCAGGGGAAAATTATCTAATCTCTAGGTACTTGTATGTAAAACCAATGGAGATGATAGATGTGAGAACCTGAGGCAATTGTGGTGGTATTGACATATCAAATAAAATTATTTTCAACTATGTTAAGATCATATTAATATAAAATTCTACTGATTCCTGATTCATAATTAATCTGCCTGAACTACATTGAAATTTACTTTACCTTAGTGTAATTGATGGAGAAAGGGATTATTTATAATATTTATGTTATAACCTCTCTGAAAAGAAGTACATTATTAAAATTAGAATATCTGGGGCTACAATTATGCTAATTATAATTAGTGCTAATTTCAAGGGTGCTTAATCTATTCAAAAAACAGACCCAATGGACTTTAAATTGACCACCTCCATAATAAATTAAAAGTAATAAAGTGGTTTTTATTTAAACACATTCTAGAATAAATGATACTTCCTTAATTTAAAATCTATTTCTAGCTAAGTCACATAGGTAGGATTTTGTTAAGTTTAAAAATTATGTATTTTTCAGATGCATTAATTAATGCTACCAGTCTCAATTATTTCTGATATAAAATGTCTCAACGAGTACTGTGGTGGTTAGTATTTTTCTCTCCTTTCTTCTTTTTATATAGTAAACTATAAGCCTTAAATCGTTCAATGTAATGTAATCTGAGGAGAGAGAGTTTTTATATCCATAAAATACCTCTATGTCTCCTTTAGTCAAGGGTTAAATATTAACAATGCATTCTTTGTAGGCCTTTTCAGTTTTTTTATGGGAAGAAAAAAGAATTTTGTAACAACAATTACGAGATTTGATTTGATTTACTGGGAAATCCCAGCTTGCCTAGGAGTTGCCAATCCTATTATCCCCCAGTAAAGGCAGCGGGGAAAGGTAGATTTTTTACCACTTCAACTATTTCTATCCATTCTTCCTTTTTTTTGCTTCTGGCTTTTCTGAGAATTACCAGCTCTCTACCTGGCTTGTTGCTAATTGTTCAAACCCACAAATGGGAGCATGGTGGTGGCTGTTATTTCCTCTACTGACATTACTATAATGTACGAGACTCTCAGGGTTAACTGTGTATTTGAGATCTCAGTAAGCATGGTTGCATTAGCATTGATTTCCTCTCCAGTCATGACAAAAGTTTTTTAAAAAGTTTTTCAGGGTCCATATTCCCTCTGCATCTACCCTTGCTACCATTTACTGCGTGTCTATTCCATGCCAGGCACTGTGCTAAGAACTCTACGGGGATAATGTCATGTAATTCCCATGACTCTCCATGGTAGGCACTCTGATGACATCCATTTGTCACATGACGATTCTGAGGCTGGGAGAAGAACCTTCAGCGACTTGCCCAATTTGTCACAGAGCTGGTAAGAGGCAGAGCAAGGCCCCAACACAAGTCTGTCTCTGGACTTCTGAGCACTAGGAGATATTGCCTGTTACTCTATGACTCTCCTCTTTTGGTCTTCACATTTAATACTATGATACCTTAGGTAGTTTTTCCTTTTTGTATTCTTGAGCTCCAAGTCTAATTTACCATCTTTCTTTTTGACCCCTTCAAGAGAACAGCTACGAATAAATTATTTAATTTAATCAGCATTTATTAAATCAGCTGTGTCTGGAGTATTGTGATGGGCACTGGAAGATTTGTTTGTTTATTTTTCTGTCTATAAAACATTGGAGATAACTGATAAAATACATAAAATAAGAAAGGGATAAAAATAAATTGCAAGACCTTTAAGACATAATGACTTTCCTCCGGGGACCTTTCTAGAGGAGTCCCATGTGGGAGTGGTCCTTTCATGTTCTTGTTTTCTTTACTTGGCCTGCTATGCAGGGCATAATGAGTGTCCCACCTGCACTTTCTGTTCCAGGCTTCCCTTGAGGACAGAGTCACCGTGAGTCTGGGATGCCAGGCACCCTGATTTGTGACTGTAATAACCAGCCTCTCCTAAAAAGTTGGTAGTGTCAGGGATATCTTCATATGGCTTGTTTCCATGTGAAATATTGTCATAGAGCCCTGAGGAGTAGCTGTCACGTGGAAACTGATTCATGCTTGCCTGCATTCTGTGTGTCTCCTCCAAACCTCACTACTTCCTTGAACTGCCCACAGGATTCACATTCCTGTCTGACTTTGGATTCCTTCTTCCTGTTTCGCTTCTTCTTTCGTGGCCTTTTTGCACCACTACCCGCCTTCCTGTCTCAGCACTTTTGTTACTGGCTTATCCTTCTTGTCTTCTCAGATGTCAGCTTCCTATCCATGGCCTATGGGCTACTTGGAGGGCCCTCCAGAAATGCATCTCAACATTTGTTCATGTCCTTTAACAATTTCTTTCATATTGTTGAGCAGATGGAACTATTATTTAAGTCTATTCTCATTCCTCACAGCTCACAAATCTACACAACACAAGTGTTTAATGACATAAGTATAAATATTATTGAAATATCAAAATATCTTGCTGTCTCCATCCAGTTGCTAGTTCATAGCATTCAGGTGATAATGGCTGTATTTGTAGAGCCTTAGGAAAATGACATAAGGCGTTTTCTTTCCCAGTGGTCGTCTCATGTATTTGGATATACCAGTTGTGTAAATATGCACTGAACAGAGGAGCTGTGTCATCCATGCCTCACAGAGGTGAAAACAAAAGTCTACCATAAGGTCTGTCTGCCGTTAGCCAAATGGGAAGTGATGTTCCTGTACATTGAGTACATAGCCAACCATAACCTCTTGAGCAACTTAAGCTGGCACAGGAAATCTGAGACATGACTAAATGATGTGTCAGGAGAGAAGAATTTCTGAAATGTTGTTTAAACAAAAACTGGCAGATGTGTAACATTTCTCTATCAATGCAAGAAAATATCCTACAGGAAAAGGAAGCTCAAAATTTTGTTTATGTAAAAACTTTTTTTATTACATTTTGTTAACATTGATCTTTTTACATAGGGTTGCTAAGTTAGTGAATAAATTGCAGGATGCCCAGTTAAATTTTAATTTCAGGTAAATAGCAAATAGATTTTTAGTATAAGTAGGTCCCATGAAATGTTTTTGACATACATATACTAAAAACTCATTTATTATTTATCTAAAATTAATATTCAGCTGGGTATCCTGTATTTTATATGACAACCCTACTTTTAAGAAAATCTGATAATCCATATTTACCTAATAGGTCAATCAGAATATTGATTCCTTTCTGAATGAAAATAATGTATTTTTTAAAATTGCTCTAATTTTAGTTTCTTTAATAGAAACTAATTTAGATAACTAAGGAAGCATAGGAATATAAAGGCTGACCTATCAGAAATAACTTCAGTTACATTAGATTAAAAATGAAAAGAAGGTGGCTCACGCTTGTGATGCCAGAATTTTGAGAGGCCAAGATGGGTGGATCATGAGGTCAGGAGTTCAAGACCAGCCTGGCCAATGAAACCCTGTCTCTACTAAATCTCTACTAAAAATACAAACATTGGCCAGGTGTGGTGGCGGATGCCTGTAGTCCCAGCTACTCGGGAGGCTGAGGCAGAAGAATTGCTTGAACCCAGGAGGCACAGGTTGTAGTGAGCCGAGATCACACCACTGTACTCCACCCTGGGCAACAGAGTGAGACTACATCTCAAAAAAAAAAAGAAGGTGAAGAGAAGGAATCTCTGAAATAGGAAAGTAGAATTTATACCCGGTATTCAGCCAAAATCTGCTTTTAATTTCCACCCATTCCTCCTGAATCTGCCCTCTGGAGGCTATAGAAAATAATGAAGATGATGATGTTAATGATAGCCAGCACTTGCTGTGACCAATTATGTGCATTATTCTATTAGTTCTAATTTGTTTAATCTTTATAACAGCCATGTGAGGTAGGTGCTTTTCTAATTTCTGTTTTACAAAGTAAGAAACTAAAGCAGAGAGAAGTTGATTAGCTTAACCATAGCCACATCTCTCTGTCAACTCTTAAAATACCGGAGCTTTTGTAGTTTTAAAGTTCCCAATTCCTTCTGGGTTTTCTTCTAGTGCAAGGTCTCTAGACCCCTTTCTGTCCTCATTCAGCTCTCAGCTTGCTTGTCAGTGCCCTAAAATATGTTCTGGTCGGAATTTAAGAGTATACTTCATAGGTCATATAATTTACAAGTACAATACAGCAGGATTGTTAATGGCCTTGGTTCTAAAGTTTTATTTCCATAGTGACCCATGGATTACATGAGTTTTGTTTCATTCTAATTTTTTAATGGAGAATGTACTTTTACATAATACAGTTGGCTCAGATTGACCTTTTAGTCAGGTAAAACTTCTAGGTTCTTATCTTTACAAAATGCAGGTAATCGAAGTCTTCCTCAATTTTTACATGCACAGTTTGTTTTTTTAAACAGCTGTGCCGGAATTACTTGTATTTGTATAAGTTTTAGAAATCGTCTCATTTTACCTTATTTTTCCTGCCTGCTATCTATTATATATTTCTTTCTTTTCGTTTGAAACAGAGTCTCACTCTTTTGCCCAGATTTCAGCTGACTGCAATCTTCACCTCCTAGGTTAAAGCAATTCTATTGCCTCAGCCTTCCAAGTAGCTGGGATTATAGGCACATGCCACTATACCTGGCTACTTTTTTGTATTTTTAGTAGAGATGGAGTTTTACCATGTTGCCCAGACTGGTCTTGAACTCCTGGCCTCAAGTGATCCACCTGCCTCGGCCTCCTAAAGTGCTGGTATTACAGGTGTGAGCCAGCATGCTTGGGTGTATTATATATTTCTTTATATCAGAAAGGCAGTACTGGTCTATGATTGAAGCAGAGACCCAGACTCTGCAGGAAATAAGTGTATAAGTGAGTGAGCTCCCTCCTGTTTCTTATTCCTGGAAATCCCTATGTCTCTGTTCTTGCTGGTTGGCTTGAGTAGACATCCCAGGGGGTGACATCAGCATGTCTATATTGTTTGACCATTTCAGCTTTGGGGAAGAAGGTTGGAGCTGTGTTACAACATTTATCTCCCTTAAACTCAACAAACTCTGAGATCACCTTCCTTTGATATTCCACAGCGATACTGCCTAGTTAAGTCAATTTTTTCCTAAATCGTCTCTCTGTATGCCGTGCTTGTAGCTGTAGCTTTGGTAAAGTTTGTCTCCAAAATAATAAGGCTTATAACACCTTGTTCTTGGTAATTGAGAGAGCTAATAATAGGAAAAAGTATTTACCTGGGGAATTGTAGACCATTTGTATTTCATACAAAACAGTGACAGCTCTAGTGGTCTTGGATGTAGTTTGGCGCAGAATGTATTGAGAGAAATAGGGTGGAGTGTAGTGAGATGAAAGATGCTTCTTTGTTTTTGTTTTCAAGGAAAGCTCAGATTTAGATATAAACTAATTATCTTCTAACATTCAAAAAAGATGAGAGACAATATCTTGTTCATGGACCTGATAGTTCTAAAATTTTATGAAAAATTGGATAAATTTATATATATTAAGTTGATTCATATATCATACCATTTAGTTGAGAACAATTTTCTATATTTTTCATCATTATCAATATTTAGTAAAATATGCAGATGCATTTAACAAAAATAGAATTATACTCATGTAGGCTTGTATTTCTAATAAATACCAAACATAAAGTGATCACTTATTATCTTTCTGGGTCTGCTTTGATATGTCTTAGCTACCAATTATGCATCAAATTTATCATTTTTTGGCAACCCTATTAACTGATAAATTTACTGATTATAATTTTTGTTAAAATGAATACCATCTTATAAAAATTTCAGAGCATTTTCATAAAATTGCAAGTGCTGCATTATCCAGTGCTTTCTAGTATCAATATTCAGCCTAGAATGTTGGCGTGATGCTGCATTTAAATAACTGACATGTTAAGAAATATACACACACACACACATTAATAAATCATGCATGCTCTTTGAAGGTAATCTGTTATACACTATGGTTTAAAACATGGTTTTATAATGCATGATACCACAACTCATTTTGGAATGCTTATGAATGATTTATTAGTGAAAGACTTTTTCTAAACACGTATTCCATTACTCTTAAGCACACAGTAGAAACGATACGTAATTTTGTTTTATAAATGATACATCTTTAAAAGACATGTTAGTTTCTATAAATAATTAAAATATTTTTGTAGTATAAAAAGCATAAAATGAAAAATGTTCTAATTTGGGTTTCATTTTATATGTCTTTCCCATGGTAGTCAATGTAAATACTATTCTATTTCTGTGTTTAATGTTCAGAAGGAGCCCAGATATGTTGCATTTTTTGCTAGTTTGATATTTGGCTTTTATAGCATTTTTCTTTTTTGGATAACTTAATTTACCATGTAATTGTCCATGCTGGGGTGGAGCAAAGATTTATCCAAAAGGTGACTTTTATTAGAAAAGTGTACTGCTTTAGGGTTTTGAGCTTCTGACTACCGGTAGACAGTAACCTTATTTGCTGAATATTGGTTGTCATTCACTTACTCTTTCCCTGTCTCACTGGTTTTTCTCTGTTTCCCATTTTGGGTTTATGCTAAATAAAATCTCACATCTAAGTACTCTACTTACTATATACACCTTGCCATTTATATTTAACAAGTCTTTTACAGGAAAAAATGTTCAAATGATGCTATCTTGTTTTATGCTATTTGAAAATATACTTGTCAACCTTTAAGAAATAGTATATTCAATCAACTCTTGATTAAACATAGTATTCTTTCTTGAAAAATAAAACCCAGTTCTCTGTTTAGTTCTTACCTATATTAATAGTCTGAAAATAAGACTTATGACAAATGGGTGGTAAACTTAATTTCAATTTTAAATGAAAAATTATTTCTAAAAAAATCTCATTTTGTTTCATAAAACTCTGAACACACTTTATGTAGAATTTAGGACTCATTCGTAACCATAAAGGAATAATAACCAAACTTCCCAACAGGATGAGGGTTTGGGGAAATATGAATTAAACCAGCTACCTGGAGAATGTCCAAATATTGCAAAACATATTTTGAAAATATGAAGTGGGCCTTAGGGTGGAATTCCATAAATAATCAAAAAAGCCAGATGTCTTTGATCATGAAATAATTTGTGGAAGTGTGCCAAGGTGTTCTAAGCTTTCCTCATCTGTTTTTTAAATAAGCCATTTAATATGAAAATGGGTTCCAAAAAATTTAAAAATTTTGCCAAATTCGGTTTGCCTTTATTAACTGATTCCCCAGATTCTTTTTTTTTTTTTTTTTTTGAGACGGAGTTTCGCTCGTTACCCAGGCTGGAGCAATGGTGCGATCTCAGCTCACTGCAACCTCCACCTCCTGGGTTCAAGCAATTCTCCTGCCTCAGCCTCCCGAGTAGCTGGGACTACAGGCACGCACCACCATGCCCAGCTAATTTTTTGTATTTTTAGTAGAGCTGGGGTTTCACCATGTTTACCAGGATGGTCTCGATCTCTTGATCTCGTGATCCACCCGCCTCGGCCTCCCAAAGTGCTGGGATTACAGGCGTGAGCCACGCGCCCAGCCTCCCAGATTCTAAACTAATGAAGAATATGACTTTAAATATTTTAAGGAACCTCCAATTCTTTTTCTTAGTCAACTCAAATTGGCAAATATTTATTGTATGTTTACTATAAACAATGTACTCCTTCAATGGGTCATAAAAGTAAAAAAAAATAGGAAAACCCATACTGTTTACGTTCAAATTACTACAAACTATTCCAACAAAATAGTTACATATAGTATTTAATAAAATTCTTTAAATGGCTACCTGAAAATGTTTTTAGCATAAAAGTCAACAAATATTTTAGGTGTTTTTCTTCACCATAACAAATTCTAGGAGAATATAGAAAAAGTGTCAAATGTAGCACTTCTTTTTGACAAAGTAGTTTTTTGTAACCTAGCCTAAAAGATAAGATAAAATATCAGGTGGTGTAAGGACATGAGTAAATGGCAACTGTATTACGATTTTAAGTTTTGTAAAAGCTCACAGAAAATGGAAATTAGTAGTCACTATATTATTTCAACAGTTTTTTTGGACTAAAAGAGCTAATTCCCATTATTGTTTTCATTTCTGTAGCTTTTTTTTTTTTAAATAAGGACAAAGTTTAGCCCTACTTCTTTTTGCATTATCAAAAGTTTCATTGTGACTATGCCTGTGAATGGGGGAATGTGTTTATATCCAGGTTGAAGTACTTTATAATGAAAATCTTTGGTTCAGAAATTAATGTTGTCATACCATTTTTTTTTGAGATAAGCTCAAATCCTATTGTTTGCTGCCGCTGAGTATGACCCAAAATTTGGGAGCTAGTTGCATTTAGCTTTACAGTATTCAGCGAGTTGAATCTGAATTTCCTGCTAAGTTATATAACTTGTCAGGGGAAAGACTTCATCTTAGAGTTAAGGTTTCTAACTTATCTCCAAGTCCTCCCTCTAGATTATGATTCCTTCACAAACTTCCTCTTCATTACTGTTAGTGCTGCGCCATCCAAAGCAGGGAACTGCATGTGAGGCGCCCAATAGCTCTCTATTGCCTGTAGAAAACATTTCGTAGCACCAACAAAAAGTCCCTCCTCCAGCCTTGCCTCTCTTTCCCTGCAAAAATTATTTTTATGAGCAGACTCTGCATTTGGGTGTTGTTGGTACTTTCTACTGGGTGAATACCTTTTAAGTGTCTGGCTCAACTGTTAGGTCTTCAGTGTCTTTCCTGGACCCCACTGTTACATTTTTCCTCAATCAGTGTTTCCACATTTATTATATCATAGTATAGACAGTATATCAGCAGAGTTCAATCAGGGACAGAAACCACTACAGTTACTTGAGCAGAGATATATCAATATAAAGAATTGTTAGCTAGGGTAGAAAGGTGATGCCTAGCAAACTGATAAGGCAGGAAGAGAACCCTAAGGGATCAAATGTGTTTCAACTTCAGGAAAGAAATTGGGTTATTTGAACTTAGAAACTTAGAGGGGGAGCCCTGTAGAGCTGAAATAGATCTCTGAGGAGAGAATGTGCTCTGCTAGTGCTGCTGTAGCTGACTTCAGACGATGGTCCCTGTGGGCCTGGGATCCAGCTCTTTAAGGAAGGGTGGCCATTTGGCTGGTGGTGAGATCTCTGGGTAGAGGCTGAGGTCAGGATGAGACTGGATTTGCAAGTGAGAAATTTGGATTGAAATGCTGCTAGAGAGAACTGCCTCTGCCCAGATGAAGTGTTGCCCGGGTAACACACGTACCATAGACAGACAGGAGGCAAAATGGAAACATCCATAGCAGGAAGGAGGAGTATGTCCCTTCTCCCTCCTGATCCTTGCAGTCTCCCATTAGTATCCCTATGGCAGATCTAGGAGCCAGCAACTGACAAAGCAGAAATGAGGTTTGCAGAATTGTTAGCCCAGCATCACAGAGCAGGGTGAATTTGAGGTGATAGACAATGGTTTAGTAACTGATACAGTAGAATAAAGGCTTCTTCCTGTTTGGCTATGAATCCCTTGATATAGTTGTTGTGTCTTATATATTTGCAATTTCTAAATATCTAAAATCTAAATCATTTTATAACTCATTTGACAGGAAAACTTAATCTAACCTGTGGATGTAATATTCATTCATGTTGGTACAAATATATTAATCCTGCCTGGATACTCACCCACATCTGCCTGGGAGGGTTTGTAATACACGATATTTAGCCCAAATTATTTTTTAAAACCTAGAGAAAGTCTTTTTTATTTTTAATGTGAAAGTCATTTATGTGAAAGTACCTGAAAAGGCTTATTACATAGTAGCCAAAAGGCATGCTGAAACTCATTTTAGATCCATCTATTTTTTTCTTCATTTTTATTGGACATATAATCATTGTACATATTTATGGGATACAGAGTGATGTTCCGATTCATGTATAGAATGTATAATGATAAATCAGGGTAATCAGCATACCCATTATCTCAAACATTTAAAATCCTCTCTTCTAGTTTTCTGAAAATATATAATAAATTATAATTTAACCACCTTCATCCTAAGAGCACTACAGAAGAACACTAGAGCTCATTCCTCCTATCTAATTATAATTTTGTATCTGTTAACCGACTTCTCCCAATCCTCCCATCTCCTCCCCAGCCTCTGATACAGTCCTACTTTCTCCTTCATGAGTTCAAAATTATTTTTAGCTTTGATATATGAGTGAGATCATGTGGTGTCTCACTGTATCTCATGTTGTATCTTTCTGTGCTTGACATATCTTGCTTAACATAATGTCCTCCAGGCTTATCCATGTTGCTGTGAATGAAAGGATTTCATTCTTTTTTATGGCTGAATAATATTTCATTGTATACATACACAGGAAAATATTATTTGGCTATAAAAAAGAATGGAATCCTTTTTTACATTACATTTTATTACATGTACTAATACATGCAATACATGTATCATTTTACATTACATTATTGTCAAGAAAATACATTTTCTTTATCCATTCATCTGTTGAAGGACATTAAAGTTGATTCCATATCATAGCTGTTATGGATAATGCAACAGGAAACATGGGGGTGCAGATATCTGTTTGATATACTGATTTCATTTCCATTGGGTAAATACCCAATAGTGGGATTGTTGCTGGCAGGGCATCTGTGCAGGTCTGCAGCAACCTCAATTCTTGCCTCCTCAGAAGAAAGAACTCCACCGAGGGACATAGGCAAAGTGAGACACCTAGGCAAGTTTATTAAAAAGCTTTTGAATAGGACTGGAAGGAAGTAAAGGATACTTGGAAGGGGGCCAAGCAGGTGACCTGAGAGATCAAGGGCAATGTTTGACCTTTGACCTTGGGATTTAGACGTCTGCATGCTTCTGGGGTGTTGAGCCCCTTCTTGCGTGATTCTTCTCTTGGGGTGGGCTGTCTGCTTGCGCAGCGGTCTGCCAGCACTTGGGAGGGGCCGCATGCGCAGTGTGATTACTGGAGTTGTACACACGCTTACTTGAGGCATTCTTCCTTTACCATTGGAAAATTCCCAGAGGAAGCCTATATACTAGTAAAGCTCTGCCATTTTACCTCTTAGTGTGCATTCATGAGACCACTTGCTAGGCTTCTGAGATCTTATCAGGAAGTTGCTGATCATCAGTTTCAGGTGTTTCTATCTATTGGGAGATGGCCATTTCATGGCACCAGCTGCCACCAAATATTATTTTGGGGAGAGAATTTAACAACCTCCTGACCATCACCTGATGGTTGCCTGACATTCCTGGTGGCAGGAGCTGGGTGAGGGGCTCTCCTGCCCTGCTCATGTCTGCCTCACTACTTACTGTAACGTGATTGCTGGATCACATGGTAGCTCTAGTTTTAGTTTTTATTGAGAAACTTCTGTACTGCTTTTCCTAGTGGCTGTTCTACTTACATTTGCACCAAAAAATATAAGAATTCCTTTTTGTCTGCATCCTTAAAACCTGGAGAAATTCTAAATTACACAACACATCTGACCCCAAGGTTATCAGATAAGGAATTAAGGATTACAGGGTCTAACAAAATGTCTTGTGTAGTTCAGTAAAGAGGCCATGAATTGATAACAGATTGTATACTGACTTATTGTTGTCATGCTATTTTGCAAGCTGATACTCTGGTTATGGATAGATTTTGTTTTTCACATGTAAGAATTTCTGAAGAGGTGAGTACATAAAAATATCGTCGTTTATTGGAGTTTTGGAAGAGGAAGTTCCATTTGGAAGAATGGAAGTTCTTTTGACAGAGCCTCAGAGAAAGAAAACAGAAGATGTTTTGAATTCCCAGTAGCTATGGTGTTCAAACAGGTTATGACTCAGAAAATAATTTTCATAGTGGTTTGTAGCAAGATGAGTTCAGCAAGGTAAAGGATATTTTATTTCAATCTTTGATAGTCAAGAAATTTCACTAAAATTATTAACATATAGAAGAAGAATCTGGAGTTTCATTGGTTTAATCTTTTTAACTAGAAATATGAGATAATTCTTTACCCTTCCTTTGACAAGTTTGCAATGGTAATTTTCCATTAGATTTATTTCTGTCAATATTACATATTGCTGTTGGTACATTTTTCTAAAGCTACTGTACTTTTAGTTTTTCCTTTGTTAAGGCAAGGACATACAAGTAAGAAGATAAGATTTTGGCAGGTTATTTTGAAGACAAATAAATTGAAAGGTTAGAAAATAATTAAGAGGTTTATGCTTGTATTTCTTTGAGACGATTGAAGATTTCTCTGAATATGTAAATACTTTTACAATTTGTATGGCATTCCAATTGAAACAGAATCATTCCAGTTCGAGTAATAATGGAACTTTTCGACTTTTTTTTTAATGTGTTTGCATTCACGTGGTGGAACAACAATTTATAGTTCAAATCAGTCTGTTAAATTTCAAACGATTAGTATTAACCTTAATGATGCTAATGAATTCCTTTTGTTTCTGTTTGGTCAACAATGATTGGGTCTTCCAACATGTTTAGTACACTCTGCCAGGTGCTGTGGAAGATACAAGAAGGAAAAGTCCTGAAAGATAACAATAAAGGAGAAATTAAGTAATAATTAGGAATAGTAGAAAAAAAAATCTCTGTCTGAGTTGTCACATTCATTGCCAGCATCAGTTATCAACAAAGGTGCAAGATACCTCATGAGGAGAGCTCTGTCGTGGGTTGTGGTAAAGATAAAATCATATTATAAGTAAAGCTATTATTGTAAGAGCAAAATGCTTTTGTAGAACAAACGATTTTTCCGTACTATCATGTAACCCAAAGGCACTGTTGATCTGGTTGCAAGGAATTCTGTATAGTGAACTGTCTTCTGCTAACCACTTTACTTAAAGCATTTGCCTGAGGGCTTTTCTTTTTGCTTTTTAGGTAGTAAGAGGTTGTAGCTGGATGGCTCACACCTCTTTGGACTCTTCATTGGGTAGTGGTCACTGTTACTGCACGCCTCATGCCCCTTCAACCCAGCTGTGTACATGACACCTGCTGATTCTTACACTGTCACCTGAACAAACTCATGAAGCTCCAGGGAGCAGGAGGAGGAGGAAAAAGGCAGGACCAGTGTGTCCAAGACTTTTCCTTTTCCCTTAGGTTTAGGTGATTTCTTTTCATGTTCACTTTCTAATATGTACTGTGTCTCAGGACCTCAATTTATTTTTATTTTTAATTTAAAAAAAGTTTAGTGGTTCATTTTAATAAAACTTTGCTACCAAAACAACCCATAGCTTCAAATACAGTTTTCAAATCTCCGTCTCTGGGCAGGCCTGTTTCCTGGGCTTCCGGAACCTAAGTATTCAACTACTCCTTAAATACTGTCAGCTTGTTATTCTACAGGCTCTAAAATTCAGCATGATTAAAACCTAACTTCTATTTCTTTCAGAAATATTAGGTTGGTGCAGAAGTAATTGGTGTGAAAGTGATAGGCATTTTTGCCATTTTTAAAAAATGGCAAAAGCTGCTGTTACTTTTGCACCAACCTAATATATCACTTCCCATATAGTTAATCTCAGTGAATCGCATCATCATTCATGTGTTTGCTTAAGCCTGAAACACTGAAATCATGCTATCCCTTTCTTCTTCCTCCCACCCCTGTGTCTAAAGGGTTCCCATCTCTTTCTAAGTCCACATCCTTAATATCCTTTTACTTAGTCATCCCGTCTTTAACTCTGTTGTCATTACTTTCATTTGGCTTCAAGACTTCCTGCCTGCTACTATCGCTGCTTTCTACTTAGTCTTACTGTCTCTTCACCTCATCTAATCCATCTTCCACACTGACATTAAAATGAACTTGTTGAGTTGTGATTCACATCCTGACTGCTCCAAATCCTTCAGTGGATCTCCACTGTCTTCTGACTGAGATCAGAACTCCTGTCAAAAAGTGCCCAGCTTTTCTTTCCACTCTAATGTTCCACCATTACTCAGTTTGCACACTGTGTAACTCTCTTCTCATGGCTCCATGTGCCCTTTTTTTTCATCCTTTGTGCTTCCCTCTTCCTTGCCTGTTTGGCAATTTCTAGGTTGGAACCTTCTGTTTCAGGAAGAATTTTCTATTTTCCTTTATTTTTCTTGTTTCTCTTTTAATGCAACGGATCTGTTTCAACAGAGAGGCATTTTGTATTTTCTACCACTGAATTGGGTACTCTTGATCTGTGCTCTGATGCCAGTCTACACTTTTGTTACCATATATTGATCACCACCACTACCACCAAGACCACCACTGATAGTAGCAACAACAAGAACAACATAGAAGCCAAGTTTTTAAGAGAAAGCTCTTGCATGAGGCTCTTTGTGTTGCATGTGTGTTATTTCATTAAGTTCAGAACAACACTGTGAGACAGGTGGATACCAATGTCTTTGTCTTACAGGTAAGGAAACTGAGAACGAGAGAGTTTAAGCCGGTTTTCTCTAAGTCTTCCAACAAGAGGTAGAATTGAGATTCAAATAAGTTCTTCTTACTATAGAGTCCTATGACACAATTATGATACAGTGCCGCTTCATAAGGCTGAGAGCCCCATGAAGGCAAGAATTAACGTCTTTCATTTTTGAATGAGAAGATGAGCAAAGGTGTGCATATTATAAAAACATTTAGCCTACACTGCCAACGATAAATCCATCTTCTCAGAAGGAAAGTACTGAGCTATTATCCGCCCAATGACAAAAGTTTGCTTGGTGTACAAACTTAGTGTTACGTAGAGGGCTTGGTGTACGAGCTGTCATTGTCTCTCAGTATTAATGTCAGGCAACAGGTAATCATTTGGGCACTCAGAATAGCCAGTCTGTTATTCAAGATATGCAAGAGTGCATTTTAAATGTCGGGCACATTTTATGGAGGAGTGAAGAATTAGAGATAGAAGTTTGAAATTCTGCCTAATGATATCATTCATTAATATTTCTCTTTTTTGTTGTTTTTAAATGTTTCAGCTGGTTATTTTCATGTTAACTCATTCATCATTCCCTGATGAATCAGAGGGGACAATCAGAGGTGACAGAGATCCTACATCGAGGACTCTCTGAATCCACAAGAAGGTCTTGGGACCATTATTTCAGTCAGAGTATGAATACCCACTAAGCAGGGCCTGTGAGAGGTGCAGCATGAACAAGACACCATGTCTGTCTCTAGAAAGATGAGTCTCGCTGCAGCTGATGGGAACATCAGAGAAGGTGTTTTGCTCTTTAGGTTGCCTTATAGGCTTCTCATTACCAAAGATGGAGTAATTATAATAATAATAATTTGTGTGCATTTGCAATGTGTCAGGAACTGTGCTGAGCACTTGATGTGGGTTCTTTTGTTTAATTCTCAATGTAAGTTTATGAGGTAGATATTATCATCTCTGTATTACAGATGAGGAAACTGAGGCTTAGAGAGGGTGAATAACTTGCCCACATTCACATATGTAGAAGGGATGGAGCTGGAATTCACACCGAAAGCCAGTGTGCTCTTAATCATAATACTGTACTACCTCCCTTCTGACTGAAAGCAGTCTGGGGAAATATAACTGTCAAGGTCATTACAGGGTGCTCTAACATTCTTTTACCTTTTCAAGGAACCAACAAGGGATGCAGGTACTCTTACCACTGTACAGCTGAAGAAACTTACCCAGAAGGATTTTTCCTGGACCAAAGTCATACTCCTGTTATACTAGATTATGAGTACAACAGTGCAGTCTTCTTTGCAAACTCCCCAGTAGCAAGTAAACAACAAGAACAGCAGATTTTGTGTGAACAAAGAGATCTGGAGCTTATTATATATTTTTTTCAATTCGTCTTTCTTTTCCCTTATTGTGTGAGACATGCATAATTTTCTCAGCTCTGTGTATAATTATATACCTGCTTTGAGATGAACACTCTTAAGTGCAGTGATTAATGGGCTGGGATTGGACGTGGTCGCACTGAAGTCCAAGTTGTTCAATATCTTTCACCAAAAATGCTAATAATTAAACTGCAGTAGCAACAAACAGCCAGGGTTTATGCTGATACCAGTCTATGCTGTAGTTTTCCATGCTGTAATGTGGTAAGCATTAGAGTTCCCTGGGGATTTCAAGTGGTAGCCTTTGAAGGCGTGTTTTGTGCATCTCTCTTGCCCTGCAGAGCTTTCCTGTTCCCCACAGATACTGGAAGCAAGTTAAAGCTATCAGTTCTAGAAGAGCTGGCAGGAAACTCATCTCTGCTCATGTTCTACAAGTAATGCTGCTTCCAGGCAGGCAGCAGCCCAGTACTTTACTTTGACATTTACATTATGTTTTTTTCTTTTTAGTCCTCCAGTTGTCACCCAGTGAGAATGTAAAAGACTTTATTTTTGCTCTAATATATTTTTCACCCCTTTAAAACAGCTGAAGTCATACCTCCTTAGGAATCACCACCCTGGCTGACTCATACCTATCCTCCTCTCTCTTTCCTATCTCAGATTGCTTTTAACTACCCTGGCCAACCATCCAGGTCTGACCAGTTCCTCGATATTGGGATGTTGATGGGTTTGTTTGTCTCATATCATGGTAGTATCCAGTTTAAATCTAAGAGTAGGAACCATCTTTTTTTTTTTTTTTTTCTTAAATAAAGGTGGTTATTTTTTTCTGATTATAAATATAATAATGTTTATTGTGTAACAGTTTTTTGGGGTTTTTTGAGACGGGGTCTTACTGTGTCTGGAGTGCAGTGGTACGATCTCGACTTGCTGCAGCCTCCACCTCCCTGACTTAAGTGTTCCATCCACTGTAACCTCCTGAGGAGCTGAGATCACTGGTGCCTGCCACTATGCCCAGCTAATTTTTGTGGAGGGGTTTTGTTTGATTTGGTGGAGACAAGGTTTTGCCGTGTTGCCCAGGCTGGTCCCAAACTCCTGGGCTCAAGCAGTCCTCCTGCCTCAGCTTCCCAACGTGCTGGGATTACAGGCATAAGCCACTGTGCCTAGCCCATGGTATAACAGTTTTAAATGAGATACAAAGAAAAGACATGAAATCATCTTGGAGCTTGCCACTTGCAGGTAACCAGCATGTTAATTTGGGTTCTCCAGAGACACAGAACCGGTAGGATAAATATATATAAATATACCTATGTGAGATGAGATTTATTAGGGTGATTAACTTATGCAACAATGAAGACTGAGATGCCCCATAATAGGCCTTCTGCAAGCTGGAAAGCCAGCAGTGTCGCAGTCCAAGTCTGAGAGCCTCAGAACCAGAAAAGCTGATGGTGTAACTGTCAGTCCCGAGGCTGATAGCCCCGGAGAACCTGGAGTTATGTTCAAGAACAGTAGAAGAAGAATGTCCCCGCTCCAAAACAGAGAGTGAGCAAAATTGTCTTTCTTCTGCCTTTCGTTCTATGTGGGCCCTTAGCCAGTTGGATGCTGCCCACCCACAGTGGGTGGAGGTACAGGCCACTGATTCAAATGCCATTCTCTTCCTGAAACATTCTCACAGACATGCCTCAAAATAATGCCTTAC
This sequence comes from Callithrix jacchus, assembly GCF_049354715.1. Taxonomy (NCBI): domain Eukaryota; kingdom Metazoa; phylum Chordata; class Mammalia; order Primates; family Cebidae; genus Callithrix; species Callithrix jacchus. The sequence continues at coordinate 82,606,117 of NC_133512.1, read as the reverse complement.
CAGCTATCTGGGTATCCCTTAATCCAGTCAAGTTGATACGTAAAATTAACCATCACAAGTAGAGTTAATGTTCTGGGACATTTGGGTATGAATCTGTGTATGTTTGTTGTGTCCTTGGACAGAAGCTCCACTCTGGTCACTGGATGTGATATCATGTGGTAATGTCATGGCCCTCCCTTTTTTGATCCTTGGACAGAAGCTCCATTTTGAATGCCTGGAATTATATCAAATGGTGATTGATGTCAGTGACTCCTCCTTAATAATTCCATCAACAGTTTTTGTCTTATTGCATAACTTGTAACTTGAGGAGAAGAAACTATCATGACACCAAAGTGTCATGGAGATGAATTAGTGTCGAAATGGAACTTGGAACTCATCTATCCTTGTGGCTCCAAATCTAGCTGTGCATGAGAATATCTGGGGACTTGTTAAACTGCTCCCATCCTAGGCCAATTGAGCCAGAATCTTAAGTCTAGAACCTGAGAATAATAAATGCCCTAGGGAATGTCTATACTGAGCTGAGCACCATCTAGTCGGCTGGAATTGGAGAGCCAGTTCACTGATTTTTAAAAGGTAGGCGTGGTACCTTCCCTCATGGAGTTTAAGTTTTACTAGGTAAGATAATGAAATAACAAATAAAAGTAATAATTAAAATTGTGGTAAGTGGTTTGAAGGCAAGGCACTGAGGGAGAATAAGTTTCACTATGGTGGTCAGGAAGAGCTTCCCAGAGAAAGAAGCAGTCTCAGGACTAGTAGGTCGACAAAGAGCCAATCAAAGGAAGTTTGGAAAAGAGGCTTCCATCTGAGGAATGGCACTCCAAGACATGCTGGTGTGAGAAAAAGCGTGGCATTTGTCAGGGATTGAGGTAGCAGTGAGTCTGGGGAGAATGCACAGAGATGTTCAAAGTTGTTTTAATTAGTTACTCCACAACCCTAGCTGGTAACTGGCAGAATGCAGGCTAGAACCTGTTTTGCTGATTGTATGTCCAGTGAATGTCCTGTATGCTGCTATATTAGTCTGCTCAGGCTATCATAACACCAAAGACTGGCAGGCTGAAACAACAGAAACTTATTTTTTACAGTCCTAGAAGTTAGAAGTCCAAGATCAAGGTGCCAGCAGGTTTGTTTTCTCTGGAGACCTCTCTGATGGGCTTACTGATGGCTGTCTTCTCTCTGTATCTGACATGGTTCTCCCTCTGTGCACATGTGCCCCTGAAGTCTCTGTGTGTCCAAATTTCTTCTTATAAGGACACCAGTCAGGTTGCATCATGGCCCACCTTAATGTTTTCATTTTAACTTAATCACCTGTTTAAAGGCCTCGTCTTTAAATGTAGTCACATTTCGAGGTATCGAGGTTAGAATTTCAGCTTCTAAATCTTGAGGGGTTACAGTTCAGCCCATAATAGTTGCTGTCTTGTAGTTGGCAAAATCCCCCATTTGTCCTAGGATTTAGGCTAACGAGACAAATCCCCTGTTTCCCACTTGCTATTGAGACCAAGAGGGAAATTTATATTATTTTTTTGGATTGAAAAAAGCCTAAACAAAACAGACTGACTTAGTGTCTCTGAAAATTCTCATACAGATAGAGGAATGGTAAGTGGTGTGGAGCTGGCTCATAAAATTTCTGCTTTCCTGGCTGGAAACTTAGCAGTTTCAGAATCTTTCCAGAGAGTCCTGTGTCTGCCAAGGTCCTTTGATGCAGACAGCAGAACTCATCCTAGATGATTTAAGTGGGATTTACTATGGGATATTGGTTGGTTTATAGACTATTTGAAAGGATGCAGAAATATGCTCTAGGCTAAATTTCCATGAACATTTCCTAGAACCACCCCCACAGGATTAATCTGTCAAGAGAGCTGCTGCTGCTGCCACCAACCCCAGAACCACATTGCTTCTGCTGTGATCCAGAAAATCGCTGCCACGTCTCACTCCAAAACCCCAGACCTCTGCGAGCACCTGTGCCAGCAAAATGGATACCTTGGACCTGTCTTGTTTCCTTACATAGTTAATTTCTAAATCAAAACTCACATCTGATGAATGGAACCTGGTCTCACCAGGCTGCACTCTAGCTGCAAGGGAGACCTGGGAAGGAATAACACACAATATAGAGAAGTCTCAAAGATAGCCCCTTCCCTTTAAAAAAAGAATAGAAAGAAGAGGACTTGGAGTACCAAAATGTCATATGACAGATGTCCTCTGCAACCCCCCTTTTCAAGATGTGCTCACATTTTACATGTCCCAGTCCTACTTTGACAACACAATAAAACTAAGCAGGCTCTGTATTCATTGCCTTTTACATCTTTGAGAGGGTACAAATAAGATACAAAGAACCCAAATTGGAAAACAAGCATGAAAAAGTCTTAAGTCTCATCAGTAAATTCCTTTCATTCTTATGATTGTACACAGTCTTCAACTTACATTTTCTCAACTTTATGATGCTGCAGAAGTGAATATGCATTCAGTGGAGACTGAATTTGGAATTTTGATCTTTCCTGGGTTATTGATATATGGTACAGTACTCTTATGTGACATATTTCACACTTTTATTATAAAATAGGCTTTGTGTTTTATGATTTTGCCCAACTGCAGGCTTAATGTAAGTGTTCTGAGCACATTTAAGGTAGGCTAAGCTATGCTGTTCAGCAGGTGAAGTGTATTAAGTGCATTTGGACTTACAGTATTTTCATTTGACAGTGGGTTGATGAAGACTTAACCCCTTCATGAAATGAGGAGCATCTGTATTATGTGTGATGGAAGGATGATAGAATTACAGGCTGATGTATACCAAGTACAGACACAGCATTTTTGATGCCCTTGGTTCTGTCTCTTGAACCATAGCTTTAATCTTCAGGACAGTCTTTTGCAGTTTGGTCAAAGAGGAAGCAAGATATTGGAGATGCCTTCACCTAGTGTGGTTTATTTTAAACTGGGGGATTGTGTGTGCTTTGTATCTTTTAGGAGAACTCTACCTTAGTTTTCTGCTTAAAACTTCTCTCTCTTTTTGAGAGGCAACTGTGTGTAGATACACAGCCACAACTCACTATTCAGATGACGTAAAAGTAATGAAAGCTATTCTACTATCTGGAAGGACACAACAGAACTCATAGAATATATACTTCTATTAATGCATACATTTGCAGACAGGATTGTTTTAAGTTGGCCCTCGGCCATCACTCATCACTGTACAGGAGATACAGCAGAGATGAAGATAATATTAGCATATCTTGATGGTCACTACAATAAGAGATACCATATAAGTCACTAGCTAAATATAAAAACATTGACAGCTGCCTTCACTTTGGAATATAAGATTTAAGAAATTAGCATTATTTTTACTTGAGAATGAACTGTCCCCTTGAATTGTCTTGTTAATGTTCAGAGTACTTTTCCCACTTCCATGACTTATATTTTTCCTCTTTTGAAACTTACTTTGCTTTACACAAAGTGAAAATCACTGTGTGTTTCTTGAAGCTTGTTTTAGGTTTCAAATTTTTTAAAATGTTGAGGTTGGCGAGAGAAAAAATGGTGGTCATAATTATTGGTATTATTATTATTATTAGGGCATACTATATCTTAGTTAGGAGTGTCCTACACATGGTAAGTATTAACTAGCTAACCAAATGAATAAATGAAGGAATGAATGAAAAAACATACTTTGGAGTCAGAGCTGGATTTCGTTCCTGCTCTGCTACTTACTAGCTGTGTTATTGTCATCCCTCTAAGCCTCAGTTCCTCATCTGTGTACCACATAATTATACCTACTGCATAGATCTGTTTTGGGAATTAAATAATGTTTGTAAAAAAAAGTGAATAATGCTGGTCTGACTATAGTTTGAGCACTCAGTAAAACATTTCCATTGCCACTGTTATCACTTTATTCCCAGTGAAGATTCTCATAACAAAGACACTGGGAATTTCTCCAGCAAAGGAAACTGTTGACATTCCTAAACCAAGTACACCTTGTGTGTGTGTGTGGAACATTGTTAACATCATCACAGAATATTTTTCCACAAAATAGAATTTGGCAAATGCTGCTATAAATCAGTTTACAATTCTTGTTAAAGGAAAAATTGAGTGTGTTTAATAATAATGTGGCCATAGAGAGCTTATGAAGCATTTGCTGTGTGTGCTGACTCTTGTTCCATATTAAATGGAAGGATGGAGAGCAGGTGACAGAAAGACATGTGTAGCAGGCCCAAGGCCTGCTTTACACGTTGCTCCTGGGCATCTGTCTTGAGCTACCTTGTGAACCAAGCCTTATAGTTCATGACAGTCTTCTTAATGTGGCTGTCATTCTCGTTCTGGCAGTGAATGTCTGTGTGGTTTAATTGTGTGACTACCTGGTCGTGTGACCCACCTTTCAGTCCTCAAGGATGCGGGGCAGGGCAGCTGGGGCAGGATGAGGCTGTTTGCAGTGGTGTGCAGTAGTCACTTCTGTATGGCGGGCTGTAGCCATGAATTCATCCAAAGTGGTAATTACTGGAAACGCTGATTTACACATCTGTGGTCATCATCGCTTCGTGGGAAACATCTCCATAGATGGAGAGAAGAGACGGAGTAGTATTTAACTCCATCATTTCCTGTTTATAATTGAAAATATTCATGTGGAAAAATAAGGAATATAAAAGTAAAACAGTAGGACATGAGGGATTACCAGTTATCTGAAATACATCTCTGTTTTCTAATTTTTTATTGTGGCAAAATACACATAACATAAAATTTGCCATCTGAAACTGTTTTAAGTATACATTTCCTTGGTATTAAATACATTCATAGTGTTATGCAAATATCAGTCCCATTTATCTTCATAACTCTTTTCATCATGCAAAACTGAAACTGTGTACCCATTAAAAATAACCCCATTCTCCCTAGCCCCAGCTGCTGGCAACCTCCCTTCTACTTTCTGTCTATGATTTTGACTACTCTGAGTACCACACGTGAGTGGAATCATACAGTATTTCTCTTTTTGTGCCTGGCTTATTTCACTTAGCAGAATGTTCTCAAGGTTCATCCATGTTGTAGCATATGTCAGAATTTCCTTCCTTTTTAAGCCTGATTATTATTCTAGTGTATGTGTACACCATATTTTGCTTATCCAGCCGTCTGTTGGTAGACACTTGGGTTGCATCTCCATTTTAGCTACTGCGAAAAATGCTGCCATGGACATGGGTGTGCCAATATTTCTTGGAGACCCTGTTTTCAATTGTTGGTATGTGCCCAGAATAGAATTGCTGCATCATATGGCAATTCTATTTTTAATTTTTTGAGGAACCATTATACTATTTTTAGAGAACTTGCACCATTTTACATTTCTACCAACAGTGCATAAGGGTTTCAATTTCTCCATATCTTCACCAACAAATTGTTAGTTTCTGGGGGTTTTTGATAGAAGCCATTCTAATGGGTATGAGGTAGAGTCCATTGTAGTTTTGATTTGCATTTCCCTAAACTGATGAGCTCAAACTGTTCTTTTCCTGTTAGATTTTGCTTTTGACCTTTAAATGGCTTAAAAGTCAAAGATGAAAGCTTGTCTATTCTTTTTCTCTTCATGATGCTAGAATGAAAATAACCAGCTCTAGGAGCTGGCAGTCCTGACTATAAAGTGTGTCCTATGAACTTGGTGTAAAGCTCTTGCAGTTCCAAAATTGAGTATCATGATCCTTCTAGCTTCCACCTTGGATACGCTTCCAGTTGTTTCCATTATACCAAAGTTTCCTAAGTTTTTTTTTCATGAAAACTACTTTAAAATATTTTTATTGGCTCTTAAATGTATCATCTTTCTTCTCGGTGTGAGTTTGTATAGACTTTGAGAGCAGTAATTTTGAGTGATTATATTTGTACAATTAGATATGCTATCTGAAAAGGAATGTCTCTAAGTTTTAGACAAAGATATTGGAAAATGTCTTTATTATTGCTTGAGATTGATAATCTCCACATTCCATGGCTTTTTTCTCCCTTTTTTGACATGCCCATGTTTTTCTAAAATCTTGAATCAATTTTTATATTAATCAAAAATTTATTTCATTAGTCAACTATCTGTTAAATTCACCGGAGAGACTTCTTTGAGGAGACAAGGTTGTATATCTAGAATTCTCTTTGATTTTATCGTATCACGAGTTGGTGAAATAATTGTATATCACTTTTATGTTAAATGAAAGGAAGGGAAATATAGGATGATTATTATCATGCCTTGATTAGACAGGTGAAAGAGTAGGTTTCTAAATGATGATTTTATATTCATTGCATTCAAAAAAATTGGAATGCTGCAGTATAATTTTGTGAATGTGAGATTGTTACATGTGCTTAAGAGCATTATTGTGGCTTCATTTGCCTCTGAATTTCCTGAGTGGTTGAAACAAGGTTGTCTTCCTGAATCTTCGCAAATTTAAGTCAGCTTGCACTAGGAAGCCCCAGATGTCCTTAGAGTGGAGTTTAATCTTTACTCAAATCAGCTTCTCCTTCTGAGCTTTGACCTATGACTTAGCAAGAGCTTTTCCCTCTTTTTCCTGCCTTTACTTCCCAGTTCCCAAAAGACCAGTTTATAGAACAGTGTGATCCTTAGAGATATGGGAGGAGGGAGAGGAAGCAGGCTTTAATCTTTGCCATTGTGTGCTCACAGAACTCACTCCCAGATTCTTTTTCCTTCTCTCTCCAGTTCTTCTGTTTAGCTGACTTCATTGTCTTCCTGCTCATATTCTGTCTATGACCTTATGAGATAGCAAACAAACCGACAATCAAGGCTCTTGCCTGATTGAAGCCCTGAGAATTGGCTACATGAGGCCTTTGCTCAAGGGACTCAATATTTAATGTGTTCATGATTGCGTTAATAAAACAGGGAGCAGGTGACAAATTTAGTCTATGGAAGCCCCATTCTGAAAAGTGAGAGGGCTGGAAAGACATATCAGAGATTCTCATCAAACAGGGTGGTTTAGATGAAAGGTCACAAATTTAATTTAATGTGAACTATGCTAATATAATTCATATTAGGAATATGATTTAAGCATATTACATCATGTCATCACTTCATATTGCTTTTGGAACCTTCTTGGAGTAGAAGAGCAATGTTTGCTGTTTCTTATAACAGAGGCTTTAATGATTTATTAAAAACAAACAATTACTAGACTATGTACATTGTAAAAGTACATTTCCCGTGGTAGGGATAAAGAGAAAGGAATAAAAATAGGGCAGAACAGAGAAGCCAAGATAAGGTGCTTGTCACTGCTACTAGAATTCCCTCTCCAAAAAATTTTCTAAATATTTTCCAAACATTTTGACTTCCTACAGTTCATACAGTTTCTTCTGTATTAGTGAAACTCTACTGGCAAAAAAAATTGGAACCTATACTTCCAAAATATATATTTTTATTTACAATTTATATCCATATACTATAAATTCTTATTAAGCATAAAATAAAGCACTTACAAAAACAGACCTTTTAATAGGATGAGATAAAGCTAAAATAAACTCTTCATCCTTTAATTTTTATTAGTTTTATAAATCCTTTTAAATAATACGATTATGTGCTTTTAGTGAGAACATGTGATTAAATGTGCTTCATTATTATTATTTTTAAATATTTATTTTATGAAGACAGGGTCTTGCTCTGTCGCCCAGGTTGAAGTGCAGTGATGTGATCATAGCTCACGTGAACTCCTGGGTTCAAGCGATCTTCCCAACTCAGTTTCCTGAGTAACTAGGACCACCATGCCCAGCTCATTAAAAAAAAAATTTTCTTTTTTTTTCTTTTTGCAAAGATATGGTATTGGTATGTTGCCCAGGCTTGTTTATTTTTGTTTTTATTTATTTATTTTTTGAAACCGGTTTTGTTTTGTCACCCAGGCTGGAGTGTACTGGTGCCACCATGGTCCACTGCAGCCTTGAGCTCCCTTCAGGTGATCCTCCCACCTCAACCTCTGGAGCAGCTGGGACTACAGGCAGCTGCCACTTGCCTAGCTAATTTTTTGTATTTTTGGTGGAGATGGGGTTTTGCTGTGTTGCTAGGTTGGTCTAGAACTCTTGAGCTCAGTTGATTCACCTGCCTCGGCATCCCAAAGTTCCAAAGTGTTGGGATTTCAAGTGTGAGCTGCCATGCCTGGCTTTTTTTTTGTTGTTATTTGTTTTTTAAAGAGATGGGGCCTTGTTCTGTTGCCCAAGCTGGTCTCGAACTCCTGGCTCAAGTGATCCTCCTGCCTCTGCCTCCTGAGCCGCTGGGATCACAAGAGTTAGTTTCCTTGCACAGCAGATATGCGCCATTATTTTTAACCTTAGCCTAATTCTTTGTGACACAGGGATTTTCAGGTTAGTTTCCAAGTAAGTTACTACTTTTTGCCTCGTTGTCATTATAATTTATATACAATATATTGCAACCATTTTAAAGTATATGGTTTGATGAGTTTTCACCTAAGTAGTTTATTTTGATATTTTATTCACTGATATCTAATATACAATATATAGTTATTTTAGGAAAATATTAAAACTATATTTTAAAAAGTTTTCTTGATTATTTCAGCCTTGTATATATAATTTGTTTTGCTCAGCTCTTTTTAAGATCTGATTAGATCTTCAGTTTTAACCTATAACATATGGCTGACTAAAGTAAAACCACAGAGTGTCCATTTTACCAGTTTTTGTTTGCACATGCTTATATTATTAGTGCTATTTTAATCCATGTTTTCTTTCCTGGGATCTTTTAAAGTCTTTTGTCCATTTTGTAAATGAGTTTCCTTAAACCAAGATAATCTTGTTTGTAAATCCACTTAGCCGGGCCCAGGTGCTCTCCAGTCTTTCACAATATGCTGAAAGTGAAGAATCAACACTTCCCTCGGGAGGAATTCCCCCTCCTCTCTGAATGCCTCACAGTTCTGCTACCATGTGATGTAGGAAATGCACCCATGAGAATTCATATAATAAATATTAAGAGAGCTTACACATTTTTAATAAGTGTTAGTAGTTTTAATATATTGTTATATACTTAGTATCTATTATCTATTTTATATAGTATATTTAGCATATTTAAAAGCATACACTTGTATTTTACAGAGAAATTTTGCTTTGTTCTCCTGTGCCTCAGTAGCTTATCTTGTGAACCATTGTCAGTTTGTTGTTTACAAAAACGTCACATAACCCGTTTTTCCAAATAACATCTTACAGAGAGGCTAATTATGTAAAAATAAGCCGAATTGCTCTTCTTGAAAGGGCGTTGCAGAGCTGAAGTCTATCTGGTCTCATCACCTGCCGTATCCCTTTCCCACCTGCCACTCTCCTGCCTTCCAATCAAGGCTTACAAAGCACAGTTTGATTTAAGAAAGGAGGGAAAAGCTTCCTCTGATCATAGTATTAAGTATCATTGTGCTCCTTTTTTTGCTAGCTCTTTGTTTTTATCTTATGGACACAGATTTTTGTCAGTGATCATATTTCTTTTGTTTTTATCTTATGGACACAGATTTTTGTCAGTGATCGTATTTCTTTCCTTATCTTTCTTCAGGAAAGGTTTGTTTGTTTGTTTGTTTTGGAGACTCAGGCTAGAGGATGGTAGTGGTGTGATCTCGGCTCACTGCAGCCTCTGCCTCCCAGGTTCAAGCAATTCTCCTGCCTCGGCCTTCTGAGTAGCTGGGATTACAGGCACCTGCCACCTCACCTGGCTAATTTTTGTATTTTTAGTAGAGGCGAGATTTCACCACGTTGGTCAGGCTTGTCCTGAAAGCCTGGTTTCAAGCAATTTGCCCACCTCGGCATCCCAAACTGCTGGTATTACAGGTGAGAGCCACCGTGCCCAGCCCTAGAGAATGTTTAAACCTCTTTTGCAGTACAAAAGGTCCTCGAATAACATTGTTTTATTCATTGTTGTTTGTTTATGATGAGGAGGAGGAAAAAAAAACCCGATTCTTAGCTGCAGCCACTCGTTATGTGGTGTTTGCACATTCCCCACATCTGCATGGGTTTTCTCCGGATAGTCCTGTTTCTTTCCATATTCCAACGATGTGCACCACAGATTCATTGGTGTGTCTACAGGGTCTCCATCTAAGTGAGTGTGGGGGTGTTTGAGTGCACCCCCCATAATGGGATGGCCGTCCTGTCTGGGAGGCTTCCCTGTGGAATAAGGGGATAAATAATAATCTTCCTTGTTTTTATTAATCTATCTTAAATTTATGAATAGGTCACATTTATTTCAATGTTGAATATTAGAAGTGTTTTAGGTCATTATTTAGAAATTTTGTGATGTTTTTGTGACCAGAAATATGCTGCAGGAACTTAACTTTTGTTTATGTCAATTAGTCTATGGTAAAATTGGTTTCATTATATGTTGTTTGAGCTGAAAGTCGCAGTTTCACTGAAAGTAGCAGTTTGAATTGAAAGACCCTATCAGTGATGGTGAGGACTGGTTGTGTGAAGAAATACATGGACTGTAGAAATACTGTTTGTAGAAATAGAATAAATATAGAGTACCTTTATTTACTTTGCTTCCTATTTCTTCAATTTATATTTTCTTTTTAAATGAAACAAGTTTATCTTTCTATATTAAGTGTCTCTTAAATTGCTTTAATCTTCTTGCAATGCGTACAAAAGGCTTTGAAAATATCACCTATTTTATCATAAATGAACCTTAAGATTTTCGGAAGAAAAGTTCTAAGTAAATGTAAAATAAGTTAATACAAATTTCAGCGAATGACGTTCATTTAATTAAAAGGATTTGGGAGTATATAGGTGAATAAATCCAACATCGCATGAAACAGAAACATCTTTTTTTTCCCTACAAGAATTGAAAAATACATTGTTCTATTTCATTATTTTGTAGAAATTTTTTGTCAGTAATTCCTAGTTCAGAGCTTGCTTTAGAAAAGAAGAACATTAGGGCTGTCTAAGTTGGAAGTCATTTAATATAGTCGTGATTTTTGTGGTGTCTTTGGCTGCCAGGTTAGTACTTTAATGCTGGGATTACTTGGAGAGTAAAATTTCTTTTCTCTAGAAATTGGGGTCAGTTGTGGTGAGGATACATGGAGTGCTGGAAAGGTATGTAATGATAGGTCTCATCATTTTGAAATTGTAAAGCAGTATTAAATAACTTTTATCCAAGGAATAATAAGGTTTTGTCATACCAAACTCAGTGCTGAGCAAGTAATTATTTTGTGACCCAGTTCTCAAGTGGAGGTACTCATTTCCTGTACCTCAGTGTTCCAAATACGTTACTGTGGTTTTTATTTTTATTTTTATATTTTGCAGAGTTAGGGTCTCACTGTGTTGCTCAGGCTGGTCTTGAACTCCTGGGCTGAAGTGATCCTTCTGCCTTGGCCTCTCAAAGTGCTGTGATTGCGAGCATGAGCCACTGCACATAGTCCCAAATACATTGCTTTGTTATTTATTCCTTGCTCTTCTCAGAGGAATGCTTAATAAGAAGTGCCCAGAGCATTTACACAGCGGGAATTTGAGAAACTCAGAAGGGACCTCCCAGGCATTTGTTGTTTGCCTCCTCAGCAACCTATTGCCCACTTCCAGGAAAAGCTCCTATCTTCATTTGCCACTTTGCACTCTCTACTCCTCACCTGTGTGCTTACGTCAGGTCCCAGCCCAAATGATTAGCTCACAGTGTAATTAAGACAACAATGCCGACAATGCCTTTCCGTTGGACATTTCTTCCACAAGTTCTGATAGATAAAGCTGGTTTTGCAAGGTCTGGTAATCCATGCAGCCGTTGAGTGGGAAAGCAAGCATGATTTTAAATGAACTATAAAAATAAAGCCTTATGTTTTATAAGTTGAGTATTGTCAAGTGTTTGGAAAGGGTCTTTTTAAAATGATGATTTTGCTTTGTAACACTTTGTAATTAAGCCAAATGATGCCTTATTGCAAGTTATGGTATTCTCCCTCCTGTGAATGGACAGAGTTACTTCTTGGACTTCTGAGAAATAGGGATCAAAGTGAGGAAGAAATGAGTGGAATAATTTTTTTCTTACAGAAAAATCCTTTTAAAGATAGATGTATGCACTGAGTCACAAAAATGAGACAGGCAAGGGTGTTTTTCCTTTGCCTTGTGATGTAATCTGCTGCAGTGAAGTCTTATTGTGGCACCTTGCTTGTCCTTACCTTGAACTTCAAATCCTTGAACCTGATCTGAGGAATAGGATATAAACAGCACCCCAAGGTCTTGCATGTGGCCAAACATTGTGCTATAATTAGTAAGGGTTATGGCTTGCCATTGCCTTTCCTGAGTGATGGCTGGACAGTAAGAATTAGTGCTTTATTAGCTCCAGGCTTTCAATGGTTAAGAGAACAGAGTCATATTATGTATATGTTCTTTGAAAGAGTAATTGACATGAATAAACACTGGGTAAGGGAAAATTTAGCATTTAACTGGTTTTCCACTTGGCTTTTTTTTTTTTTTTTAACTCAGGGGAGTTTGGTGAATTAGAAAGTAAAACTACGAACTGGAATAATATTGGTGTGTTCTGTCACTTGCTTTGAAAACAGACTGACTTTATATTGGATATACATTACTTCAACTTCCCTTGGGCCTTAGTTTGTAAAGCTTTAAAATGAGAATGTTGAGAAGAAGAATTAAGAGCTTAATAATGATATTGGAGAGGAATGTGAAATAAATGCAGAGACATATCAAAGGGGGTTGGTGGGAGGGAGTGGATGAACAAGCCCAGCTGCTTTTATATGAGGAAACAGCATTATTGCGGGTGGGTGAGTGGGAAGCAGCAAATCTTTTTGTATAATAGTTCAGGGCTGGGTCTAGGGCATTACAACAGAATGTAAAGATACAGATGGCAAATTGGTTTGTTGGAAACAAGTCTGACCCAAAATGGGCCTGGAGATCCTTCACTGAAATAACATTAACTCTGTAATGAATTTCAAAGAAATACAGAATGGAAATTTGTAATACATTATATACCAAAAATATGGGTGAAAGAAGGGGAGACAGGAAAGAATATTCAATGAAACTCCAAAATTCTACCAAATGCAACATTACTTATATCTATAGCGTTTTCTGTAAGAAGAGTATTGGGACTTGGAGGTTAAAAGGTAGATTTAAATATATGTGTGTGTGTGTGTGTGTGTGTGTGTGTAGCTACATATATATATATGTATATATACATATATACACAGAGTCAGCATTCTGTATCCATTGGTTCTACATTCGTGGATTCAATTAACCACAGATCAAAAATAATTTATAAAAATTGCATCAGTACTAAACCTGTACAGTCTTTTTTCTTCTCATTCCCTAAACAGTATAGCACAACAATTATTTACATAGTGTTTGCGTTGTATTAGGTATTACAAGTAATCTATAGATGATTTAAAGTATATGAGAGGATGTGCATAGGTTGTATGCAAATATGATGCCATTGTCTATAAGAGACTACTTGAGCATCTGTGGATTTTGGTATCTGCAGAAGGTCCTGGAACCAATCCCCCACATATACCAGGGGACAACTGTATAAAAATATGTATAGATATAAATCTATAAATATTGATCGATATCTCTCTAGCTATTTAGCTATACTTTTTAAAGGTTTTAATTAAAAGTAAGTTTTCTGAGAAGTAAATTGGAATAGTCTTCAGAAGATTTAAGAGCATCTTTTCATCCCTTTTAAAAATGCCTGAATATTTTCTACAGCAATATGAAATCATCTGATATCATATTATAGTATCATTTGAGCAGCTCCAAAGGTTCTTTCCTTCATGCTCCCAAGTTTTTACTGAAAATATATTTGGAGCCAAGAGCAAATTAAATTTTTTTATTATTAGAAAATGTCATTCTTTTCTTTGATCTCCTGACCTATTAATGGCTCCTCCAAAAATGATTGCAATCATTTTTAGATATCTTACTTCAGAAATTAGCATCAAGAGTTGTTGAGCCTACTAATTCTTCTCTAACTCCATTGCTCTCCCTGGCTCTTCTTTTCAATAAAATAAGTCATTTAAAAATAATCTATAATTTAGCATCATTGATAATTTTCCACCGAAAAAGTATAACTAATGTATATGCAGGAACTTTAAGGCCTTTTGTAATCTGGTGCCACCAACTCTGCCCTCCATCGTATTAGTAAATCCTGCTACCTCATCGTCTGTGAGAGTTTTTAACCCTCCACCCCAGAGTCTTGATGAATTCCTAATTAATTCGTGAAACTTTTCTTGACAGTGCCTAGCCACCAAGATTGTGCCATTCCTTTCACCTTTATTTTGTAAACTTTAAGAATAACACAGTATTTTTTAGCGTTCTAGTCATTTGTTCTAGGTGTAAGCACAGTATTGTATCGTACTGAAGTAGTATATAGTATTGATATGTGTGCCTCATACTGTCTTGTTTATTTTTAACTGTGAGCAATGGCCATATTTTACTCTCAGAACTGTGTACCCAATGGACCATACTGCCAGGTCACAAGTGATTTTCACAATTCATTCATTTATCTGTATAATGCCATTATCAGAAATTATTAACTTTGAAATACTAAGCTAAACAAAAATAATACATAGATATTCTAGCTTCACAATTTGCATTTTAGTAATACTTGGCAATTTCATTTTGTCTTGACAACACGAAAACTTATGCAGACTTTCAAATAGGTAAAAAATCGGGATTGAAATTAGCAATTCTCCTAATGTAAAAGTCAGTGGTGAACGAGTGAAGTATGTACTGGAAGCTGGAAACTAGAGTGCTCTCTCTAGTGCACTTGCTGTCTATCAGACTGCTCAATGAATCGCAACATTTGAATTATGTCTAAAAAAGTACAATTGAGACTACTATAATTAGTCATTTATATCAATGACTACCTTTAATCTTTCTATCTAGATGTTTGTTTACCAATGTAGAAGACTAATTGAAACTCAATACCTAAAAGTATTTCTAGGATAGTAAATGTTATGTAATCTATGTGGATTTGACAGGATACCAAAAAGATTGTTGGGCAAGTAAATACCATGTTTAGGATTGTGCTGATTTGTGTATAGTTCATTTAAAGTCAGGGAATCAACCCAGTGACCTTAACACTGGATAGCAACAGAGCCTCCTCCATAGTCCAGGGAAACATTTATCTCAGTTGGAGACCTCCCTTGAAACTTAAATACAAACAAGATGCAAAGATGACCAGTATTTTGAAGTGTTTTAGGAGAGGCCTCTTTGAATTCTGGAGGAAAGTGCCAGATTTTATTTGTGCTGCTGAATGTCTGTTTTTAGAAGGAAAGCTGAAACAGACACAGTGACAAATAAAAGGAGAGAAAAACAACCAGTTTTGAGCGTCTGCTCTGTATCAGACATCATGCTAGGCATTCAGACAGATCCTCTTAAATCCTTAAAGTAGCTACCTAGTTTGAGTACACTTACACTATAGAAAAAGAAACTAAGCTCTAAAGGATTATATTTTGTGCCCTGGGTCACAAAATTAGTACTGGTGAAGCTAATACTTAGATTTAAGTCGCCAAGTCTCCAAACACCACACTCTCTCTAGCACATCTGACTTGATAGAGCTGTAATTAGATGTGTTTTTCAGCTCTGTTTTTAGGTACATAAATATTTAGGATTAAGTCCTCTTTGTGATTTGACTCTTTTATCATTGTGCAATGATCTTTTTTTTGTGCCCTGTGCTAATTTTTTTGTGCCCTGAAATCTACTTTGTCTGATATTAATATTACTACTCCAGCTTTCTTTTCGCTAGTGTTAGCATGTTAACTTGTGCATTTATATGTGAAGTGCTTTTCTTGTGGATAGCATATAGTTGAGTCTCGCTTTTTAAATTCAATATGACAATCTCTGTCTTTCAACTGTGGTATTTAGACCCATTTGCATTTAATGTGATCATTGATGTGCTTAGATTTTAATCTGTCCTCTTGCTATATGTATTCTATTGGTCTCATTTGGTTTTTCTGCCTTTTCTTCTTTTTCTGTCTTCTTTGGTACTATTTTATTTTAATGATTATAATTTATTTCCTCTCTTGGCTTATCAACTGTAAGTCTCATTTATTTAATGATTACTTAAAGGTTTTAATATATATCTTTACCTTGTCAGTTTACCTTCTAGTGATATTACACCGTTTCATGTGTAGTATAACAACATTTCAATAGTAGCCTTCCATTTCTCTCCTCCAAGCCTTTGTGCTACTGTCATATACTGTATTTATATGTTATAAACTCCAGAATATGTTATTATTTTTGTTATAACAGTCAGTTGACTTTTAAAGTGATTTAAATAATAGCAAAATTTAAAAAAATATTTACCCATGTACTTACCACTTCTGGTGCTCTTCATTCCTTTGTGTATATCCACATCTCCAACAGCCTGAAGGGCTTCTTGTACTATATCTTGTAGTGCTATTCTGCTGGCAGTGAATTCTTTCAGCTTTTGTATGTCTGAATAAGTTTTGGTCTAACATTCGTTTTTGAAAGCCATTTTGGGGGAGGCAGGGGGAAGGAGAGCATCAGGATAAATAGCTAATACCTGTGGGACTTAATACCTAGGTGATGGGTTGATGGGTGCAGCAAACTGCTATGGCATATGGTTATCTATGTAACAAATCTACACTTCCTGCATGTGTATCGTGAGACTTAAAATAAGCTTTAAAAACAATAAGAAAGATATTTCTACTGGGTGTAGAATTCTAGGTGGATGGTTTTTTTTTCCTCTCTCTTTCTTAATTTTTTTGAGACAGAGTCTCGCTCTGTCACCCAGGCTGGAGTGCAATGGTGTGATCTTGTCTCATTGCAACCTCTGTCTCCTGGGTTCAAGTGATTCTCTTGTCTCAGCCTCCCAGGTAGCTGGGATTTGTGTGTGTGTGTGTGTGTGTGTGTGTGTGTGTGTGTGTGTATGTATGTGTGTATGTATATATATATATATATAGAGAGAGAGAGAGAGAGAGAGTATATACAGATGCCCGCTACCATGCCCAGCTATTTTTTTTTAAAGATTTTTTATTTTTAGTATTTTTAGTAGAGACAAAGTTTCACCGTGTTGCCCAGGCTGGTCTGAAACTCCTGAGCTCAGGCAATCCACACACCTCGGCCTCCCAAAGTGCTAGGATTATAGATATGAACCACTGTGCCTGGCCTTTCTTTTTGTTTCTTAAGAATTTTTCTTTAGCATTGATTCTAAGTCGTTTTATTATGATGTATAGTTTTCTTCATGTTTCTTATGGTTGTGCTTCATTAAGCCTGGATCTGTGGATTTGTGTTCTCATCAAATTTGGCAAAGCTTTAGCCATCATTTATTCAAATGTTTTCTTTGTCCCTGCCCTTCATTTGGAGACACCAGTTACTCACATTGCCCTCGCAGATCACTGATGTTGTGTTTATTTTAAAATTTTTTTCTTGGCCAGGCATACTGTGGTGAGCTCACACCTGTATTACCAGGGCTTTGGGAGGTCAAGATGGGAGGATCCCTCGATGCCAGGAGTTATAGATGAGCCTCTGCAACATAGCGAGACCCCATTTCTACAAAAATAAAAATCAAATATTGTTTATTAGCCAGGCATGGTGGCATGCACCTGCAGTCCTAGCCACTCTGATGGCTGAGACAGGAGGATTCCTTGAGCCCAGGGACTCCAGGCTGCAGTGAGCTATAATCACGCCATTACCCTCCAGCTTGGACAACAGAGCAATCAAGACTCTGTCTCAAATAAACAAACAAACACATAAATAAATAAATGTTCTCTGTGTTTCATTTTGGATAGTTGCTAATTTTATGTTTTCAAATTCATTAATCATTTGTTCTTCAATGTCTAATGTTAACCCCATTAGTAGTTTCGTTTGCTTTTTCCATGTCACGTGATAGTTTTTTTCCGTTATTTCTCTTTTGAGCCTTTATTAGATATGATTCACAAGTACTTTCTCCAATTCTGTAGGTTTTTTTCATATATATATATATATATATATATATATATAGTATTGTACTTTAGGTTCTGGGGTACATGTGAAGAACATGCAGGATTGTTGCATAGGTACATACATGTCAGTGTGGTTTCTTGCCTCCATCCCAGTCACCTATATCTGGTATTTCTCCCCATGTTATCCCTCCCTAACTCCCTACCACCCACTGTGCCTCCCATAGTCCCCCCAACAGACCTCAGTGTGTGATACTCCCCTCCTTGTGTCCCTGTGTTCTCATTGTTCAACAACTGTGAGTGAGAACATGCAGTGTTTCGTTTTCTGTTCTTGTGTCAGTTTGCTGAGAATGATGGTTTCCAGGTTCATCCATGTCCCTACAAAGGACACAAACTCATCGTTTTTTATGGCTGCATAGTATTCCATGGTGTATATGTGCCACATTTTCCCTGTCTAGTCTATCATCGATGGTTGCAAACCCTGAATAGACCAATAACAAGAGCTGATGCTGAGGTAGCAATTACTAGTCTACCAATCAAAAAAAAAGCCCAGGTCCAGATGGGTTCACAGTCAAATTCTACCAGACATAGAGAGAGGAGCTGGTACTACTCCTTCTGAAACTATTTCAAACAATCCAAAAAGAGAGAATCCTTCCCAAATCATTTTATGAGACCAACATCATCCTGATACCAAAACCCAGCAGAGACTCAACAAGAAAAGAAAACTTCAGGCCAATATCTATGATGAAGATAGATACAAAAATCTTCGATAAAATACTGGCAAACCGATTGCAACAGCACATCAAAAGCTTACCCATCACGATCAAGTAGGCTTCATCCCGGGGATGCAAGGCTGGTTCAACATACGCAAGTCTATAAATGTAATTCACCACGTAAACAGAACCAAAGACAAAAACCACATGATTATCTCAATAGATGCAGAGAAGGCCTTTGATAAAATGCAACAGCCTTTATGCTAAAAACTCTCAAACTAGGTATCGATGGAACGTATCTCAAAATAATAAAAGCTATTTATGACAAACCCACAGCCAATATCATACTGAATGGGTATTTGGGTTGGTTCCAAGTATTTGCTATTGTAAACAGTGTCACAATGAGCATACATGTGCCTGTGTCTTTATAATACAACTATTTATAATCCTTTGGATATATACCCAATAATGGGATTGCTGGGTTAAATGGAATTTCTATTTCTAGGTCCTTAAGGAATTGCCACACTGTCTTCCCCAATGGCTGAACTAGTTTACACTCCCACCAACAGTGTAAAAGTATTCCTATTTCTCCACATCCTCTCTAGCATCTGTTGTCTCCACATTTTTAATGATTACCATTCTAACTGGCATGAGATGGGATCTCAGTCAAGAGTGTTTCAAATTGCTGGTCTTTGTAGGGGTGTGACCGGCCTAGTCAGATCACCTGGCTCCCTGTTTCAGCCCCCGTTTTTTCAGTTGAATGGGTGACTCTGTCTCCCGGGAGTTACAGGTGCCAGTGAAAACAGTGCCCAGATTTGTGTGAGTTTTTGTGCAGAGACCCACTGAGCCAGCTGAAACAGCCATGCTGGAGACTTGTGACACTTTTCCACCCAGGAATCTCCTGGTCTGTGGCCAGTAAAAATTCGTTTGGAAATGCAGTGATCACTCACCCTCTGTGTTTTTGCTGGGAACTGCAATCCAGAGCTGTTCCTAATTGGCCATCTTGGATTGTCCTCCGATAGTTTTTATGAAATCTCTGAAAATGTGATTTTGTTCTTTCGAATGTCTTTTAATGGCTCTATTAAATTTTTGAACATATGGTGTACAGTTATACTATTCCAATGTCTTTGTGTGCTAATCCTAACACCTGTATTAGTTCAGAGTAATTTTTCTTCACACAAAGGACTATATTGTCCTGCTTACTTGCATTTCTGTAGAATTTTTATTGTGTATCAGTGTATTTTATCAGTTCAGGTGGTGAATATTTTGAATATCTGTAAATACTCTTAACCTTTTTTCTGGGATATACTTAAGTTAACTTGATTCTCTTGGATCTTGCTTTTAGGTTTTGTTAGTTCGGACAGAATAGCATTTGGTCTAGGGCTACTTTTGCCTTAAAACTGAGGCAAACTTTTCTCTTCCCAGTGTCCAGTGAATTATGAGGTTTTCCAGTCTGGCTAATGGGAACAGGCCCTATGTGAATTTCAGGTACTGTTCTTTCTAATCCTTCAGAGTGGTTTTTTCCCTAGACTCATGTCATTCCCTCACATGTGTGCACTGGTAACGTTCTCTGGGATACTTAAGGTAGAACCTTTGCAGATTTCTGTGATTCTTTCTCTTTGTAGCTTTTTCCTCTCTGCTGCTATAAACTCTAAGCTGCCTTGCTCTCCTCAGAATCCCACCGCTTTTCCCTCAACTCAAGGAGTTGGCTGGGCTCCATTTTGGTTCTTCAGTGCTCCATGGCCTGGACCCGCTATTGAGGGAGTAAGCTGGTGCAATCAGAGGGCTCACATCATGTGTAGCCCCTCTCAGAAGAATTCTTCGATGCCTAAAACCTCAAATGTCTCAAAAACCCATTGTTTCATATATTATCCAGTTTGTTGTCATTATTGTTTTGAGACAGGATCTCACTCTGTCACCCAGGCTAGAGTGCAGTGGCAAGATTATGGCTGACTGCATCCTTGACCTTGTGCTCAAGCGATCCTTACACTTCATCCTCCCAGGAAGATTTTTTGTTGGTTCAGGCAGTGGGTTAAATCGGTTTCTTTTATTCCATCTAGGTTGGAAGCAGAAGTATTAGATAGAAATGGCCATGGAAGGGTTTTCTTTTCTTCTTCAATTTGGCAGCATTTTTAGGAGACTATTTCTTTTTATCTTGGTTTTCACTTTTTTATTACTGACCTGTATCTTTTATCATAAGAATACAGTTGTCCTAAATTAACTTTTTCAATTGTGGAATTTTCTTAAATGATTCAAGGCAGAACAAATAAAGAATGCTATCTTTTGAGAATTTCAGAGTTGTATACATGGTGGGTATACTTGTATAAATCAGGTTGATTATTGTCTTTTGTAAGGTAGAATGGGCTAGGATTGTTTTTTTTCCCCTAACAATAAAAATGCCCAAAATCCAGTAAATGCCAAGTATGTCCAATAAAGAAACAAGCACAAATGATAAGTAGATTTTGAGTTGACAAGTTTTTCTGTACAGTTGTTATGTAAGGGATAGGGTGTTTAACAATGATTTCTCTAAGCAGCAGTTCCATATGCCATGACTATATAAACTTACACATTATAGTACAAAAGAGCACATTTTGTGTTCTTTCCACTCCACAAAAAATGTCCTGTTATTTTCTTAACTTCACATTATCAGGCATAAATTTAACAAACTTTTTGGGGGCTTTGGCAAATGGCGATTGACATGTATTCCCTAATCTTTTAAATGGTGGTATATGCTATGGCTTTGCTTTTGATAGCTGTTAGTCAACTGTTTCTCTCTTGAACAAAATGGTGTGCTCTCATTAGTCTATCACACATCAGACTTAGAGACATGACATTTGAATGTATTAGTTCCTGACTTGTTATTTTAAGAATATCTTCAGATATTATTGGGCAATTACTATCTTCAGGCAAGTGCTAAGTTTCGAGTGTGTACAGATGAAAAGGCTTGACCTTTGTTCTCAGCCAAGGAGCGTTTAGTGACAAATAATCATTATAACAGATTGTGATAAATTATTTGCTGAGTTGTTCATGCATTTAACAAATATTTACTGAGAATCTACTATGTGCCAGATATTAATATAGGCTGTGGGTTTAGCACAGTGAATAATTTCCTAGTCTCATAGAGCTAACATTTCAGTGAGGAGAAAGATGGTGATATGGGGGGAGTGGGAGAGTGTAGAAAATGCTATGAAGATAAATTAGGATACAAAGACAGAGCTTGTCCTTGGAAAGGTGTTGCTTTTTTACAGTGGTCAAACTTTTCTTGTAAGATGACATTTGAGCCAAGACCTTACAAAAATTGAGAGGACAGGTCACCCAGATATCTGGGGGAAAGTGTTCTCAACAGAGGCAGATATAAAAACAAGAAAAGGTGAGTGTGTCTGCTCTGATTGAAGAACCAGAAAGAGGCCAGAATAAATGAGCAAAGGGAGAATGGCAGGAGGTGAGCTCAGCAAGGCAGAGGTGAGGAGAAGCTATGGCTGGACTGAGGAACCAGATCACCTGGGGCTTTACTGGCTGTGGAAAGGATGTGAGTTTTCATTCAGAGTGAGATTCTGAGTAGAGGAGAGAGGCTTTAGGATTAGGAGGATACTTCTAGGCATTGCCCTATGAAGCAAGGGAAGAGGCTCAGGGGTTGAGGACTGGGAAGAGTTAGAATCTGTAGCAATAGACCAAGCGAGAGATGGTGGAGAGCTTGGGCTAGGATAATTGTGGTTGTTGGATAGGGTGGTTGTGGTGGTGTGAGATGGTCCTACTCAGGATTTATGTTAAAGAACCTTTTCAGTGAGAGTCTGCTGAACGATTGGTTATAAGGTATGATGAGAAAAACAAAGATTTGGGGCCTGAACAACTAGTACAAGACAGTTCTATTTCACGAGGTGAGTAAGAATGTGGTGGGATCGGGGATTTGGGTGGGTATTTAGACTTGCCGTTTTCAGACGTGTTAGACACCAAATGGAGATGTCAAGTAGATACTTGGATTTATGAGTTTAGAGTAAGAGATGCATTTTGGGCTAAAGATAAAAATTTATTGAGACATAATTTAAGTAGAAAAACATATGTACCTTGATGAGTACTAGGTAAAAATATCTAAGATCATCCAATATAGATAATTTTTATGGAAATGAAGAACCTAAAGTCCAGAGAAGTAGAATGCAGTACCCAAGGACACAGGTTTTAGGCAGAATCCATGTCATTTGGTTTCTTGTCTTGTGCTATTTCCAGCCCAGCAAGCAGTGTTTTATTCATGCTGGTGTAGTTCAGAAATGTATTTACTAGTACAAAAGCCGGGATGGTAGGCAATGTTTAAGAGCAGACTCCAGAGCAAACTTTTAGGTTTAATTCTCATTCTCCCATAACTACTGTATGACCTTGGTTAATTAACACAGCTTCTCTGTGTTTCACCTTCCTTATCTGCAAAAATTCGATTGATGATAACAGTACTTACCTCACAGAGTACTTGGGAGCTTAACCCACAGGACATAAGTAAAGCATTTAAGACACTACGTTAAGTGCTATCCAAGAGAAGCTGCAGCTATGATTTATTATTATTAATAGTTATTATTATTCTAATTATTATTCTAAGTAACTCATTAGTCAATCTTCAGAAAGTCTTTTCTTCAAACCTTAGTTTGTCTAGCTCAAATGCAAAATAATAGAGTTTTCCAATTGCTTCCTAAGATTCTTATTTCAGAATGGAAGCTAAGAGCTTTCATTATAACTTCTTGGGACCCAGAATTAGCTTATCTAGGGGGTACTCATATACTATGGAGAAGTCATATAGAGATCAGATATTCTCAAATTCCCTCTGTCCAGGGTTGCTTGCTTATTCCCTGACATTTGCATCTACTGGTGATTGTAATTGGTTGTTTGCATGCTCTGCTCTATTGGAATAGTGTGTTCTTTTAATTGATTGCTTTCTGTGAGAATGGCTTATCTGCCTTCTTCATTAACATTCATGATTCTGTGACACCTCATTCTCTCCATTGATAGCTTTATGGATGTCTTTTTAATAGAGATATTAATCTTGTCTTTAACATTTTAGGCAATGTCTTGGTTATCTACACTGTAACATCTCGTTGTGTGTTTCTGTTATTAATTCGTCATTGTGTACTAATCAAAACAAATAAGCGCCTGTTTTTAACACCCCATTCTTTGTGGATAACAGTTGATTTGTGGCAGGTTCTAGAGGGTAGGTGAATTGAATATATTAATTTATGAGCAAAGTTGGTTAATTTTCCAGATGGAATAATGAGATTATTGATTAAGTTCTTTTTTATTATAAAGGAGATTCAGTAACATAGTGACCATAAAGAAATACGAAAGTCTCTTTATTTCACTGGTTGATGTGTGGTTATTTTCCTTTCCCTGCCTGTCTTAGTTCATTTTTCTGTTGCTGTAACAGAATACCTGAGACTGGGTAATTTATAACAGAAAGAAGTTCATTTAGCTCACAATTATGGAAGCTGGGAAGTCCAAGATGGAGTGGCCACATCTGGTAAGGGCCTCATGCTGCATCATAACATGATGGAAAACACCACATGATAGGAGAACTTGCGGACTGGACGATGCACAAGAAACAAGCATAAGAGGCTGAGCTTGCTTTGTAACAACCGGCTTTCATGGTAACTAACCTATCCCGTGAGATTAACTCTCATGAGAAAGACATAAATTCCGCTTCATGATAAAATTACCTCTTCAAGGCTCCACTACCTCCCAACCGTGCCACGGTGGCAGTCACATTTCAGCATGAGTTTCAGAGGGGACAAACCATAGCAATGCCTGGCATGCTGAATGTCAACCTTGAAGTAAATCAAGTGAGTTAACAGAAGCAAGTTATCCCAAGATGATTGGTCATGAAGATAGTAAGCAGTTGGACAACACTTCATTTTGTATAGATCATGCTTATCAACTAAATGCCATTTTTCCCTGACTTAGTTGCTCTAGTTTTTGTCATTCATGGAACTTCTCCTCAGCATATATTCGTCTTCTAGCCTCTACTCAGACTTTTTTTTTTTTTAACCTTGGATGTGAATTTTGTTTAATGTTGTTTGGTAGGTTCTTGATCCTTCCTCAATGTCTGCAAGATATTGAGAATATCCTCTTTCACGTTTTCAAGATGATCTTCCTGTCTTTAAGCGGGTAAGACAGGAGCTCGGAGCACAATGTCTTCATCTCCTGGTCACTGATTCCTCTGGACTACAGTGATGTCTGTTCTAGTAAGTGGAGTGGGGTTCACTAAAATGGGGAGTAAACATCCTCATGTATTATAACTCTCTGTCACCTTGCAAATGAGTATTATTTTTGTTCTATCGAAAAACTGGATCTTTTTTTTTTTTTAAGAAATGATGTTGCTATATTGCCCAGGCTGGAATGCAATAGCTGTTCGCAGAGTGGTCATAGTGCATCGTAGCCTTGAACTCCTTGCCTCCAGCAATCCTTCTGCCTCAGCTTCCTAAGTAGCTAGGACTACATACATGTGCCACCTTGCTTGGCGCTCAACTGGAGAATCTTTACATTGGCAGCTATATTCCCCTATATGCCCATAGACTGATACTCTCATTCCAGTGGAATACAGCTTAACTGGCAGAAAGTAGGCTATTTGGTACAAAAGGGACAGCTTGGGTCCAAGCAAATATCTTCTCTTTGCTATAGAACCATAGAATTTTAGGGCTGCGGAGGGGAAGGAGTCATGGAAATCATGTATGTTTGGTCTTTCACTTTATTGATGAGAAAAGGCAATTTGAAGTGTGAAGTATCTTTTCCAAAATGTAAGTCAGTAGCAGAACATGAACCACTAAAAAGTGTTTTTCAGTTCTGTGTTACCCCAGTGGTGAAATGGAACAAAAAGCAGATTGGTAGAGCAGAAATGGTATTGGGTTTGCAATCTGAAGATGTGCATTTTATGCACAGGTTTATTGTTCCACAACGGTTATTTGATTTGGCATAATTAACTTTCAGCACTTTTGAAATTGATCTTATCTGTAGAATGGTGAGTTTGTCAAAGACCCCACCAACCTTCATCTGAAATTTGTTGTGCATTCATATACATTGAATTACAGCATATTGTTATTCTTAAAATCTGTTAAAGGTTGTGATCTGATGAAAATGTTGGCTAATATGGAAATATACTGTGACCCCATTTTCTTCTCTCCCCTATTTTCTTGAGGTCAGAGGAAATACGTTTTTAACTTCATAATTGTATATTCTTATCAACTCTGACAGTTACACCTCAGAGTCTCACCTCTCCTGAAAATAATTATAATAATTGGGCACTCTGTGACCTTCCTGTTGCAATAGATGGGTACTTGAGACTCAGAAGGATTTTTATTAGTAGTGTTCAACAGTATTTCCCTGTTAAACCCAAGAAAAATAGTTAATAAGACATCTCAATTCAGAGCTGCATCTGAGCCTGAGCTGGTATATGTTATCACTATCTTATCAAAAAATTATATTTTATCATTTGTTAAAAATGTAAAAAAAATTACCTCTAAATCCATCATTTAGAGATAACTACTTTAGACATTGCATATACTTTGATTTTTTAAATACATGTTCATAAACTTGTATATATATGCACAAATTTAATGCACGATCTATAATGACATTCACAGTTTTTAATGGAGTAATACTGCATGAACTATTTTAGAATCTGCTCCTTTTATTTAACGATACTTCTTTTGGTTCACTCTGCCTTAGCATCTACCTATTTATTGAAATGTGTATTGGGTCACTGTGCCTAACAATGTATCTATTTGTTGAAATGTGTTTGTGGGTTCGCTGTGCCTTGCCATCTTTTGAACCTACTGGAATGTGTGTTTTGGTTCACTGTTGCTCATCATCTGCCTATTGTTTGAGCTGTGTGTGTTGGTTCACCATACCTTAGCATCTGTGTGTTTATTGAAATGTCTGCTTGGGTTTACTGTGCCTCCACAACTATCTATTGAAATGTCTGTGTTGGTTCACTGTGCCTTGGCAAATGATGCTTCTTGATCAGTTTTTCATGTGGTTAAATTTTCTTCTACAATGTCCTTCTTAATGCTGTCTAGTATTTCTTCTGTATGGAGCACAGTGATATTTAATTAAGCCATTATTATTGTACATTTTGAAACCAAAGTACAGTGTCTTCATGTAGAATTTCCCATTTGTATCACTTAAATAAGAAGATGTTTCTCTTTAGAATTATGATGAGTTAGAAGGTAAGATATCATAGTACAGAAACTAGAAATTCAATCTCTACTGCTTGAGAATCTTGTTGGAGAATTTCTTCTTAATTGTTTTTTATTGTTTGATATCAGTTTCATTAAATTTTCTTTAAAGCATTTTGACCTGACTTAAAATTGGGTCAATATACATAAATAGAGAGTCTATTTTCCCAGGTAGTGGGTTACATGCAAGGTAATTCATAAGTCTGGGCCCCAAACCACTTACATTTCATTAGTAAAAATAGCAGTATGAAGAAGGCAATTACAATACAGTATATGTGTTGTATGGGAGGGTCTGAAAACTCAAATGCTAACTGAGGCCAAGCACGAGTATAGAGGTCTGGGTGAAAATTATAGGAATACTTGGAGACTGTGTCCTTCGTCTAAAGGTATCAGCTGTTATTTAACTCAAACTAAGTTATTAATATGGGAAATAAAGACCTGGAATAACTAGATTCTCTTAATTTTTAGGAAAAGCTGCAATTAAATTTTTTGGAGAAAAACTCCTAATTCTTAAACGTTGGCAGTAGTTATAATTGTTTTTCAACACAGTTCTGTCCAAACAGGAGATGTCTGTGGCTCTACTCTAGCCCATATGCCTAGATAGAGCTGGCTCTGGGGCAAGTGGTCAGCAATTTCAGTCAGAAAATCCTTCAGAAAGAGAGGGCTTTCCTACATTCATCATTCCAAGGTTAGTTTAAGGATAAGTATAATTTATGGAAAAACCAGAAGAGTTCAAGTAGGCAATTACTTAAGGGAAAAAAAGAAAAAATAACAGTTTATCACTAGATTTATGCATCTCGAAGACCCCCCTAAATGAAGTACTCTTTAAAACCTTCAATTTTCTACATACCACAGTAGGCTCTTGGTAATTCAGTGCTATTAGCAAGAATTGTGGCAGGGTTCCAGAGTTGGAGACAATTCCAGCATCACTTATACTTAAGTATGGGATGCATTTGAAGTGTGTGTTTAAATATGGATGATGATTCTGGGGGAAATTGGAGATTCACTGAGTCTGAAACAATATTATATATCATGGTATGAGAATGTTAACACTCATAGCTTCTCTGTTCTGTCTCCTCTAAGTCCCTTAACTCACTTTGCACTGTGAAAAAACTAGACCACCTCTCAGAAGCAAAGGTACAGCGTAAAGTGAACATGAACACTTCCATGGGTAAATTTGCTTGTATGTACCATTTCCTAGGCCTAGAAGATAGCAACATTGGTCTAATATATTGCCTTTTAAAAAATGTTTCTATCGAGTTGGAATAGACGTGATCTAGCTGGCAACCCTAAAACATTAGAGTTGGTGACTAAGGAGCACGGATTTAAATCAGCTCTAACTGGCTTCAAACGTATGGTCTTTTCCTAGAGCCAAACAGAGTTTGACTTCTTTGAGTTACCTAGCTTCTGCTAGCATTTTATCTATTTTTTGTTGATTTAGTTACTTGGAGGAGAAATGTGACCTGCTGGTGTTGCTTGTCAAGACACACACTTAATGACAGTAAGGGTAGCCTGTCCTGGGTGCAGTTAAAGCTCCACAGCCAGTGGTGGCATACGAGTGACAGTACTGTCACCTCCAGACTGTTCTTGACCTCACTTGGCATATTGATCTTCAGTCCTGGTCCAATTATGTGGCAGGGTGACATTAGAATTTGTCACCACTCAGCTGCTTCCATCGCTCCTCCCTAAAAAGATTTTGAGGACTCAAAATCTCCAAAATAGAGATGACCTATTGATATGCCTGCTAATTGACTCTTCAAAAGCACTTTGACCTCAAGTCCTTATTTTTTCTCTGTGTGCATTTATGTGGCTTTATGATTTTTCAACCCCCCAAACAACAAATAATGGCTTTACTTTTTTTAAAAAATGAGATGTACTTTTTAATAAAATCCAAGTAATATAGAAAAACATAAAGAAGACAGTTACAAATCACCTCTAAATCTTACCTGACAGATATAAAATGTTATGATTTGGGGAATATCAGCCTCTTCAAATATACAGTTAGAAGGATGAATGAATGGCTAGGTAGACAGGCATGAATAATGTTATAACAATGCTAAACATGTTGTCCATACTATTTTAAAATTTAAAGCTTTACATTTCATAAAATGAAACTGGGTAACTTTTTAACTTCTGCTTAATTTCATCATAAAAATTAGGAGGTTGGAGCCATTATGATATTGTAACCATTAGAATGGCTGAAATTAAAGCTACTAAAAATACCAAGTTTATATGAGGATATAGAGCAACTAGAACTTTCATACAGTCCTGGTGGAAATGTAAAATGATACAGAACCTATGAGAGAATGTTTTTTATAAAATTAAATTTACTCCTGTCTAATGATCTCATAATTTACTGGTATTTACTCGAAAGAAACGGGCCGGGCGCGGTGGCTCACACCTCTAATCCCAGCACGTTGGGAGGCCAAGGCGGGTGGATCACGAGGTCAAGAGATCAAGACCCTCCTGGTCAACATGGTGAAACCCTGTCTCTACTAAAAATACAAAAATTAGCTGGGCATGGCGGCGCGCGCCTGTAGTCCCAGCTACTCAGGAGGCTGAGGCAGGAGAATTGCCTGAACCCAGGAGGCGGAGGTTGCGGTGAGCTGAGATCGCGCCATTGCACTCCAGCCTGGGTAACGAGTGAAACTCCGTCTCAAAAAAAAAAAAAAAACCGAAAAGCTATGTCCACAAGAAAGTGCAAGATTTATTCCTAATCATAAATGCTTAGAAATTATATAAACAAACTGTATAGTCATGCAGTGGAATAATAAACATGAATTTTAAAAGACCTATTAACATACATAATGACATGGATATATTTTACATTATATTGAGCAAAAGAAGGCAGCCATAATAGAATATCTATTGTATGAGTCCATTTATATAATATTCAAGAACAGGCAAAACTTACCTGTGTTCATAGAAATCAGAACGATGGTTGCCTGTGAGATGAATGGGAGGAAGATTACATGGAAAGGGGCAAAAAAGAGTCGTTTCTGAGATGATGATAACATTCTGTACCCTAGTTGGGGCATTGGTTAAACAGCTACAGTTTGCAGATGCATCTCGACTGACGATGGAGTTACAGGCTGATAAACCCATTGTACAGTAAAAATATCTTACATTGAAAGTGTATTTAATGCACCTAACTTACTGAACATCATCTCTTAGCCTAATCTGCCTTAAACGTGCTCAGAAAACTTACATTGGCCTGCAGCTGGACAGAATCATCTAACACAAAGCCTGTTTTATAATAAGGTGTTGAGTATCTCATGTAATTTATTGAACACTGTGCTGAAAGTGATAAACAGAATGACTTGCTGCCACTGCCCAGCATCACAGGAGAGCATCATACTTGCCTGGGAAAAGCTCAAAATTCAAAGTATGGTTTCTACTGTGAATGTGCATTGCTTCATGTCATGCAAACTTAAAAAATCCTATCAGCCCGGGCACATTGGGTCATGCCTTTAATCCCAGCACTTTGGGAGACCAAAGCAGGTGGTTTTCCTGAGGTCAGGAGTTCAAGACCAGCCTGGCCAAGATGGTGAAACCCTTTCTCTGCTAAAAATACAAAAATTAGCTGGGCGTGGTGGTAGGCGCTTGTAATGCCAGCTACTTGGGAGGCTGTGGCAGGAGAATCGCTTGAACCTGGGAGACAGAGGTTGCAGTGAGCAGAGATTGTACCGTTGCACTCCAGCCTGGGCAACAAGAGCAAAACTCCATCTCAAAAAAAAAAAAATCGCCTAATTCAGACTGCAGTAAGTTGTGAACTGTCTGTGTATATGTTTGAGAGGACCCATCAAACTGTACACCTAAAATCCATACCCCTTGTTATACCCTCAGTATAAAAAATTTAAAAGCACACAAAATTTAGACATTTTAGGTATTACATATTGTCTCCCTGTTATGAAACCAGAGAAGATTAACACACTTATGCTTTCTCCCACCTCTCCTTATGTTGCTTGCGTTATTTTTTTCTTTATTCAGGTTTCACAACATTCATTCTCTGATCTGCAATCATAATTGCCCCAATTGTTTAGTCTTAGTTCTATATTTAAATGGACTCTGTGCTCACAATTAATCCTTTTGCCACAGTTTTTCCATGTCTGATTATTTATTTTTATTCATCTCTTGTTTATCCAAATTTCATTGTCAAGTCCTTTCGTTGGTTTGTTTATTCTAAGGAAAGACTCATGGATGTGCTATTTCCTGAGTTTTTACATGTTTATAGATGCCTGCCTTTTGTTTTTATGCTTGCACTGCCGACTAGCTGGATTTAATATTCTTGGGTCATACCTGTTTCCTTTTTTAAAGACGTGTTCTGACACTGAATATTATTGTCAAGATATCTGTAGTCAGCCTCTTTTTCTTCTCTTTCTCCCTCTAGTAGATAACTTCCTTTTTATATTCAATGCTTGAAGATTTTTTTCTTTTTTTAAAGATCCCAGATCAAAGAGCAATTTTTTCTTTCTGATGTTCAAAAACGTATTCAAGTTATAGCTTGATTTTTGAAAATTATGTTTAAATTTTTGCTGGCATAGGAATGCCCTTTTGATCTGTACATTGATTTCTTCCTTTATTCTGGAGAGCTTTTTGTTTTTTAAATGAGTGTTAGGTTTTGTTTTTTAATGTCAACGCTTCTGTTCTCCTTTCTGTTTCTTCTGTGTGCCATGTGTGGCTACAAGAACAACAATCATCTTTATGTTTGTTTATCTTAATCTTCATGTATTACCTTCTTCCTACTTCTTTTAATGTCTTTGTTTTCCCTGCAGCACTCAGTGTGATTATCTTTTCACCCCACACCATTAATTAGATTTGTACTTCCTCCCTTGCTATTTCTAATTTGTTTATTAACTGCATCATACTATTGTTATATTTTCCATATGTTTCCTGATTTCCAGCCTTCCCTTTTGGTCTTTTGTTCTATCATCTCATCTTTGGATTCTTATTTTATGGAATTCATAGTTTTATGAAGTTTTTATAGAATGTGACACATTCACTGAAAGTCTTCTTATGTTTCTTATAGTCTTAGTTTTACATGTGTCTTTGCATGCTAGATTTTTTTTTTACTATATTTTTTATAATTGGCCTTATTTCATCTCACTCATACATAGTGGAGGCCACTCCACATTGTCTATGTGCTCTGACTAAGCAGAAGTGAGTTCACCTGATCCTGTTTCTACTTTATCTGGGACTAACTTGTTTTCCAAATCTCCACCTACTGTTTAAGGGCTTGCTTTTAGCTTTAATGCAGTGCTCTTAATTTAAGGGCATGAGAGTAGAGAGAACTCAGCTGGACTGGAGTCCTGTTGGAGTCCTGGGTCTGGGTTGACCATCTCGGTGTGTCCAGGACTTTCCTAGATGAAGCATTCAAAGTTCCACATCATGGAAAACTTCCTCAGTCCAGAGAATGAAAAGATGGTTGGTTACCCCATCAAGATCTTTCTCCTATAAGTTGTTTTTTTTTTTTTTTCCTAGAGACCGAGTTATTTTTTTCTCTCCCAGGCTGGAGTGCAGTGGCAAGAACTTGGCACAATGCAACCTCTACCTCCCAGGTTCAAGCAGTTCTCCTGCCTCAGCCTCCTGAGTAGCTGGGATTACAGGTGCACACCCCCATGCCTAGCTAATTTTTGTGTTTTTACTAGAGATGGGGTTTCACCATGATGCCCAGGCTGGTCTCAAACTCCCAGCCTCAAGTGATGTACCTGTCTTCGCCTGCCAAAGTGTGGAATTACAGGTGTGAGCCACTGCCTCTGACCAGAGTTTTTTGAATACCCCAGGTCCCTGCCCACTCCATGCAGCCATGCATGGTTCAGCTTGACTCATTCAAGACACATTAGTATCTTGAAATGTGATCAGGCTGCCTTGGTACATACAAGAGTCTAGTCTCAAGGATTGTTTCTTTCTTTATAACTTTAAATTCCACTTCAACTTCTCCAGTTTAGAGAATTTAAGTGAGGATTGTTATAAGTAGAATTTTCGATGCTGCAAAAGAAGTAACACTCAAATATAAATTTCCTCAGCAAGGCAATTTACTTCTATAGAATGGTGCGGCTCACAGATGGAACAATGGCAAGTGCACATCTGGTTAAGGAGGGGAAGGGGTACTTACATTTGACGGGGGTCACCCCTACTGCTGTGTCGTTCCCCTATTGGCTAGGGTTAGACTGCACAAGCTAGACTAATCTCAATTGGCTGTTTTAAAGAGAGCAGGGATCCGAGCTGGAGTGGCCGGGTAGGTGGTTTGGCAGGAAGGATGGTTACGGGCAGGTCAGAACAGTTAGCCAGGGGTGACCTAGGTCAAAGAAGGTGACCGGAGCAGGTGACCAGGTTGAGTCAGGATGGAGCCAGGGGCTGGGGGAACAGATGTGAGCTACTAATTAGAACCTGTGGAGAAGGTTCTTTACTGGAACTACAAGAAAGTTAAACTTTAAAATAGATAATTAAAGAATAAGATAGCCGAATATACTGACATACTGATTCTTTGAAGAGAAACTTGGGGTTCACTAGATCTCACAGATGTTCAGGGTTTAGTCAGCTGATCCTTTTTCCTTATGTGTTGGACAGAGGACATGGCCAGATCCAGAG
Source organism: Callithrix jacchus (assembly GCF_049354715.1). Classification (NCBI taxonomy): domain Eukaryota; kingdom Metazoa; phylum Chordata; class Mammalia; order Primates; family Cebidae; genus Callithrix; species Callithrix jacchus. Next base: position 82,572,790 of record NC_133512.1, on the reverse strand, counting down.
CCATGCTAGAGTTTTATTCCTTTCCTCCACCTGCCACTTATCAAAAAATAGCATGTAGTTAGGGTCTTTTTTTGCTTAGCTCATTTGAAAAGATATTTAAAATTTTTTATTAGCCATTTGAGGAAGTAGATTCAGGAATCGTGTGTGATTCCTCCTTGGTTACCTGGTTCATTGTAAAACTGTGGTTATCTCAGTCAGGTGATTTAGCCTTGTATATCATCTCTTTCTCCTTTCATCCTGCCCCTAAAATGCACACATGAACAGCTCTCTTTGTCTTTCCCATATGAGGATTCAAGTGAAAATAATAGGTTTGAGAGAGCTGAGAGCCAACACCCAATCAAAAGCACAATAGATTAGCCCATGAATTGAAAATGTGCTCCTTTCTTGCAGGATTTGTAAGTTTAGATGCTATCATTTGAGAGCTCATGTTTCAAAAGATTGCTTCAGATTGAGCACTGTATTTCACACGGAAACATTAATGATGATGTGGTTTTTATGTTGAGCTTACTCTCTTAAGACTTATTTCTTTAAGAATAAAGATTATGATTCTTTAAGAGGGATATAGTGGCTCACATTTCAAGCACTGTGTTACTTGGGGAAATGAGTGGGAATGTTGGAAAACTAGTGCCGGCTCTCCCCAACCATGTCCTTAGCAGAACTGTTTCAATAATTTTGTGACCGTGAAAGCTGGTCCAGCAGTCATAACCCATGAAGTCAAGAAAGGTAAGCACAGTCGTAACCAAAAAGGTCAGGAAAACAGTGACACAACCTAAAACAGGGCAAGGTTTGAGTTTTGAATGAAGGTGAGAAATCATTGCAAATTTCAGAAAGTAATTCAAGGCACACCTTGAAAAGTACTGCTGAATTCATTAGGATGTAGCATGTGCTATTAGAATAAAAGGCATTTACTGCTACCCTCCCTGAAGAGGGATTTTCATTTGGTTTTATTTTGCTTTTTTGTAGTGGGGTTGGGAGTATTCAAAAATCCACATAAATTTGAGATTTTGTGCTTTTTCACCTTTCTCTTTAAGCCTCAGGCAGTAGGTAATAGCAAGAAAAATTATTATTTCTATATTTGTTTTAGCCCATTTTTTTCTACTCCAGAACAATGAAGAGGTTTGACCTGTTTTTAGATTATGATGTATCTGGCTGCATATTGTATTTCACTTGAAACTATTTGCTTTATATTGAGCTTTCCAGAAATATGTGCAGTTTAAAAATTGGAAATTTTAAAATATAGTGCATCTGTTACTAGATTATTTGCTTGCTTAGATAATTGCTAAAATAAACATATAGTAAGTGATTGAAGACAGAAGTTATTACAATGAACTTTATTTTATTTACATTTGCTAGCTAAATATATTAACCCTTTAATACCTCGTTTCTCTTTAGGAATGTTGTAAAAAGATAATTTTTTCTTTCCTCAGAGATTAGAATGTCTTTTTATCATGGAAAGTAAAATATATTAGAGAAAATTATTCAGTTGATGCTTAAATGATAATTTGAAGCTAGAATAATAGGTAGTACATTTATTTTCACCTCTTTCCTATCCCTCCACCTTTTTAGGGCAAGTGTGGGGCCTTGGGGAAAATGAGCCAATAAAGATAAACAGCATAAGATCACAGTGATGTAGCTGGAAATAAAATCTGGTCTACACCTCAGCAACTTCTTGCTGTTCTATATGGTGTTCACATAATGTTGGGAACCTGACTGCAACACATTGTTGTGTAGGGAGGAATTCACAATAAGACAGATCCTTCTTTGGTTCCTTAAAACGAATACCAAAATACAAAAAGGCCCTTTTTGCAAATAAAGCAAGCAGCCTCAGAAATGGAAGCCAATGACAGCATTTATGTGAAATATCACATAAATGTGATATGTGAAAGGTTTTCCTAAAAATCTAATCCATTTATTTGTATAAATAACCTCTAATTTTATTTGGAGTTGATAGCCATGCACTTTGGATTTCCAATTTAGAGTAAGCAGCACCTTACACCTAATTACTTATCAAACATTTTAGCTGAAGATGGCACAGAACTTCTTTTAGTGTCTGTGTTTGCATAGATATTTTTATATACTCTCTTCCTAAATATTTCATAATTTTGATGCAGTTGAAGTTGGGCCAGAATAACAAAATACTGACTTTTCCTCCAAGATGATGTACACATTGTCACCCATCACATTTTTCTTGCTATCAAAATTTTCTAAGCTTGCTATGACCTACTTAAGGGTCTTAGGACAAGATTAAAAATTCTGGAGAATTTTGTGCCATGGACAGCAGTGGGTTCAGTGCTTGTGCTTGTGTTTTCCAGCCTTGTTCCTGTGGAGATAATGGCCAGTCTTGTCATGCAAACCCACTGCCTTCTTTTTTTGGTAGACATGCTTTTTGTTCTGACTCCCAGGAAGCAATACCATTTGAATTGGTTGATTGGACTTTGTAATGCACTGCACATGTGTCTTTCGGTATTTCATCAGGAGGCACGTTAATGACATTTTCACCTCACTGTAATTCTGCTTTGTTAGCATTTCTGTTATAAATCTCTATGTTTCAGGGGTTCATTTAATAGTTTCAAGAATGTTCTGGAGTAAAGCAAGCCTTCCTCCTGTGGCAATAAGATTAATTTGAAGAGGCTTGAAGTGAAGAAATCCACATAGCAAATTCTCTTTGAAAAAATCTAGTTGATGAATTGCAGCTCAAGAGAAAGAAAAGAAAGACTGGCGGGGAGTGAAGGAAGAGGCGCAAACTTGATTAAAGGTCAGGAAGCAGTGCACACAGTGGAAGGTTTTAAGAACTGGGCCTGGTTTTCTTTGTGAGAAGGTTGTAGGAAGATATGATCAGTCTTTAACACTATAAAGCTTATATGAGGAAAGGCAGATGAGAGGGAGGGAGAGGAGGAAGGAAAGAAGGAAAAGAAAACTATGAAGATAAAAAAGTGGAATTAAGATTTCCTAAACATCAACAAAAGCCTTTGGTGTCTCACCTTCACTAGGTGAGAGAGTGATGCTCAACTCCACTGAAACCCAGCAGACAATACCCGGAGTGGAACGACTATGTGAGGGATGCCTCCGATGGATAGGCAACGCACTGGGCTGAAGGCCATTCTTATCCACTAGGTATCTGAACCAACCCCTCTTTCCACATCCTTGGATTCAGTGTCATCCTTTCTTGCTTTTCCGTGATTGCTAACATCTGATTCTTTGACTGAGTTATTAATAGGTAATGGCAGTATGATGCTCCTGCTATTTGTATAATCTTCCTGCTGTTTTTCCCTCTGCCCTATTCTGGTTTGGTGGCACTATATGAGGAGGACAGACAGGCGAAGTTTAACCATGGTACACTGCAAATCACAAAAGAACACGGACCAGCGAATTCTGCCTTAAAAGGCATCATCCTTGTCCTATATCATATCTCTTTCTATTTGCCATAGATTATGACCAATGCTTTTACAAGTGGCAATCCCCCAAAATTCAAACGTGCTTTTAAGAAGTTCATGAACTGAGAAATCTGAGGAGCTGAGTATTGCTGCAACACCTGCTGGGTCCACGAGTTCATTGTATCATCAGAGCTCTCTCCATCTCTCTGTGACAACTTTTTCTAACAAGCTTTCTCCTGTGGCTCTAGCTTTTCATCTGTCTCAGAGCTCAAAGTCCCAAAAGATAAAAGAGCTTTCTCATCAACTCTGGTTAAAGTTTGAAGGAAGAGTCTGGTAAGACTTTTCTCATTGCCCAAATGAGAGGGTGTAGAATGTGTTGGGCCTGTAACCCTCAAACTACAAGAAATAAATTAGAAAAGATGAAAGCCAGCTGCACCAACAGTTTGTTCACTACAGCCACCTTGCTCCTGTTTCATGATCTTTATAGTTTCATTGTGGTTTAGAAATACTTGAAGGATGTTAATCCATTATTTAGCTGCATTAATTGAGGCAGCACTAACACAGCCAAGTGGATTCTTCATAGTTGACTTTGAACGGGAATTTGGTTTGTACAGTTGAATGTATGCCTCAGATTTGAGCATTCACTGTTCAAATCCAACATGAACGCCCATCGCAGCCCTTTTCTAAGTCTTGAGGTGTGTTCTCCTAAGAAAACAGATTTCTGTATGCTTGCTGTTACACTTTCAAGTGCTAGTTCAGGCTTAAAAGGTCATTTTTTTTCTGTATTCTGCAAAATGAAGATCCTGGTCCTCTATATTGTTCAGTAGGAATCTGAAGCCAGCATTCGAATTGGAGATGTGCCATGCCAGTAGCAGAGTTCTTGACATCATGAAGCTTTTCCCGCAGATGTGATGATTCTCCTATGGAACTACTTTGCTTCTATTCAGAAAGCAAAAGAATCAGAAAGTTACATTTGCAATGATTTAGCCATTCAGATCTTTTTTGAAATATTATAGCTATTTAATTGTCATGAATATTCAGAAAAACAGTGAATCATGATACTGTTTCCTTTTAGCTGTATTTTGCACAAATAATTTCTTTCTGTGATGCATCAGTAGTTTATACTTCTGCTTCCAAGAATTAAGTGGGCTCAGTTTGGTTCAAATTAGTATCTACTTCTGTCGACACACACAAACAAACCACCCAGTGAGTGCAATTACCGTCTCCATTAACGCTGCTGTCTGTTGGAACTAATGAATTTCCATGTAATTTCAAGAGTGACTGCTGGCTGACATTTTAGATTATTCAACCAGAGTGACAAGTTCTGTCTTTTAAATTAGCATGGAGGTTCAAGGGTTACCAACAGTTCTCATCCAACCTCAGTTTGACTTTGCAAAAGATGTTGCAACACCAATTGTTGGTCTTGTGCTACAAATGAATGGTAACATTTTTTGAATTATTTTTCCCCATTTTATTTTCTTCCCTTGAGGCTTCTTAGGATTTTCATTCTTATAAAAGAGTTTCACATCCAGAATCTATCTGAAAAAAGCAATTCTATGCTGTATCCTTTGAGAGGTTAAAAACCTTATTCTCTAGGGTTGTCAGAGACTCAGATGTGTTGGGGTAGGAAGAGTGGATGTGCATCCTTCACATGAAAGGTTTATTTGAGATTTTGTTTTTTGGAAGTGGCCATCCAGCCTTTCTGTACTTGCACATTCACAATGATTAACTTATCAGGATGTGTTGGATCCAGTGGACCCCAGTGATGGAGCACAGAACAAAGGAATGAGCAGGCACATTTCAGAGCTGGGTGCCACCAACTCAGTGACAGATTTTTTGAGGGCAGCTGGAAGGGGGTCAGATGCAGAAAAACAGAAAAATAAAAGCTCAGAATTGTACCTTACTTGCATAATAATATTGCAAGACCAGCACTACTGGGTATCTGATTTATATTTCAGGTAGACAATAGGAAAGTACTAGCCACAGCATTAATTATTATGTTTAAATAATTAGAGAGTGGTCTAAAAAATAATCAAGATCTCAGCAGGTTTGAGCTGTAGGATGATTCCGTGTGAAATGCATGTTGTGTAATGCTGAGAGAGAAATGGGCAAAGGGAACCCAGTGAGGAAATGAGAGACCTTTTTGTAGCAAGACTGAGACATCAGCAACCTGTGCTCAGGTTTCAGTGCAGCTGACTGTGTCAGAGGGCAGAGCTCTGTCGTCTTGCCATGTAGATGATGATCAGAAGTGTTCATTCATCTCTGAGTTTCCATTTTGCTTGATCCAAGTTGTTGAGAAAGGTTTCCTTTGGAGTTGAAGTTTCTCCTACTCCATAATTCTTAAAGAGACTAGTCAGATCATTTTAAGTTATTATCAGGCAGTTACAATTCAGCCAATTCATTGGGCTGATAAACCTTTAGTGCTGAGATCATGCTAGTGAGACGATGTAGTTCTGTGTTTGGAACAGTGGGGTAGTGGTTTTCTTTTTCTTTTTCTTTTTTTAATTGCATTTTAGGTTTGGGGGTACATGTGAAGAACATGCAAGATAGTTGCATAGGTACTATGCAGTGGCAGTGTGATATGCTGCCTTCCTCCCCTTCACCTATATCTGGCATTTCTCCCCATGCTATCTCACCCCACCTCCCCACCCCGCACTGTCCCTCCCCTATTCCTCCCAACAAACCCCAGTATGTAGTGCTCCCCTTCCCGTGTTCATGTGTTCTCATAGTGCAACACCTGCCTATGAGTGAGAACATGTGGTATTTCATTTTCTGTTCTTGTGTCAGTTTGCTGACAATGATGGTCTCCAGGTTCGTCCATGTCCCTACAAAGGACATGAACTCATTATTTTTGATGGCTGCATAATATTCCATGGTGCATATATGCCACATTTTCCCTGTCCAGACTATCATCAATGGGCATTTGGGTTGGTTCCAGGTCTTTGCTATTGTAAACAGTGCTGTAATGAACATTCGTGTGCATGTGTCCTTATAGTAGAATGATTTATAATCCTCTGGATATATACCCAGTAATGGGATTGCTGGGTCAAATGGAATTTCTATTTCTAGGTCCTTGAGGAATCACCACATTCTCTTCCACAATGGTTGAACAAATTTATACTCCCACCAGCAGTGTAAAAGTGTTTCTATTTCTCCACATCCTCTCCAGCATCTGTTGTCTCCAGATTTTTTAATGATCGCCATTCTAACTGGTGTGAGATGGTTTCTCAATGTAGTTTTGATTTGCATTTCTCTAATGACCAGTGATGATGAGCATTTTTTCATATATTTGTTGGCCTCATGTATGTCTTCTTTTGTAAAGTGTCTGTTATATCCTTTGCCCACTTTTGAATGGGCTTGTTTGTTTTTTTTCTTGTAAATCTGTTTTAGTTCTTTGTAAATTCTGGTTATCAGCCCTTTGTCAGATAAGTAAACTGCAAAAATTTCTTCCCATTCTGTTGGTTGCCAATTCACTCTAATGTCTGTTTCTTTTTCCATGCAGAAGCTGTGGAGTTTGATTAGGTCCCCTTTGTCTATTTTGGCTTTTGTTGCCAATGCTTTTGGTGTTTTGGTCATGAAGTCCTTGCCTACTCCTATATCCTGAATGGTTTTGTCTAGATTTTCTTCTAGGGTTTTAATGGTGTTAGGTCTTATGTTTAAGTCTTTAATCCATCTGGAGTTAATTTTAGTGTAAGGTGTCAGGAAGGGGTCCAGTTTCTGCTTTCTATACATAGCTAGCCAGTTTTCCCAACACCATTTATAAAACAGGGAATCCTTTCCCCATTGCTTATTTTTGTCAGGTTTGTCAAAGATTGTATGGTAGTAGATATGTTGTGTTGCCTCCGATGCCTCTGTTCTGTTCCATTGGTCTATATCTCTCTTTTGGTACCAGTACCATGCTGTTTTGATTACTGTAGCCTTGTAGTATAGTTTGAAGTCCAGTAGTGTGATGCCTCCTGTTGTGTTCTTTTTTCTTAGAATTGACTTGGCTATGCTGGCTCTCTTTTGGTTCCATATGAAGTTTAAGGTGGTTTTTTCCAGTTCTGTGAAGAAGGTCCTTGGTAGCTTGATGGGGATAGTGTTGAATCTGTAAGTTACTTTGGGCAGTATGGCCATTTTCACGATACTGATTCTTTCTAACCATGAACATGGAGTGTTTCTCCATCTGTTTATATCTTCTCTTATTTCGTTGAGCAGTGGTTTGTAGTTCTCCTTGAAGAGGTCCTTTACGTTCCTTGTTAGTTGTATTCCTAGGTATTTTATTCTCTTTGTAGCAATTGTGAATGGCAGTTGGTTCTTGATTTGGCTCTCTTAAGTCTGTTATTGGTGTATAGGAATGCTCGTGATTTTTGCACATTGATTTAGTATCCTGAGACTTGGCTGAAGTTGCTTATCAGTTTCAGGAGATTTTGGGCTGAGACCATGGGGTCTTCTAGATACAATCATTTTGTCTGCAAATAGAGACAATTTGGCTTCCTCCTTTCCTATTGGAATTTCTTTTATTTCTTTTTCTTGCCTTATTGCTCTGGCTAGAACTTCCAGTGCTATATTGAATAGGAGTGTTGAGAGAGGGCATCCTTGTCTATTGACAGATTTCAAAGGACATGTTTCCAGTTTTTTCCCATTCAGTATGATATTGGCTGTTGGTTTGTCATAAGTAGCTTTTATTATTTTTAGATATGTTCAGTCAATACGGAGTTTATTGAGGGTTTTTAGCATAAAGGGCTGTTTAATTTTTTCAAAGGCCTTCTCTGCATCAATTGAGATAATCATGTGTTGTTTGTCTTTGGTTCTGTTTATGTGGTGAATTACATTTATAGACTTGCGTATGTTGAACCAGCCTTGCATCCCCGGGATGAATCCTACTTGATCATGGTGGATAAGCTTTTTGATACGATGTTGCAATCGGCTTGCCAGTATTTTATTGAAGATTTTTGCATCTATGTTCATCATGGATATTGGCCTGAAGTTTTCTTTTCTTGTTGAGTCTCTGCCAGGTTTTGGTATTGGGATGATGTTGGTCTCATAAAACGATTTGGGAAGAATTCCCTCTTTTTGGATTATTTGGAATAGTTTCAGAAGAAATGGTACCAGCTCCTCTTTGTGTGTTTGTTAGAATTCAGCTGTGAACCCATCTGGACCTGGCCTTTTTTTAGGTGGTAGGCTCTTAATTGCTGCCTCAACTTCAGATCTTGTTATTGGTCTATTCAGGGTTTCGACTTCTTCTTGGTTTAGACTTGGGAGGAGGCAAGTGTCCAGGAATTTATCCATTTCTTCCAGGTTTACTAGTTTATGTGCATAGAGTTGTTTGTAATAATCTCTGATGATGGTTTGAATTTCTGTGGAATCTGTGGTGATTTCCCCTTTATCGTTTTTTATTGCATCTATTTGATTCTTCTCTCTTTTCTTTTTTATTAATCTGGCTAGTGGTCTGTCTATTTTGTTGATCTTTTCGAAAAACCAGCTCCTGGATTTATTGATTTTTTTAAAGGTTTTTTTGTGTCTCTATTTCTTTCAGTTCTGCTCTAACAAACATTAATAAGTCCTTTTGATGCAAGGTCTGATCTCCATTCCGCGAACAAAATACTTTTTTTTTTTTAGGAATAAGAATATATATTCTTAGAGTTCCAGAAAGATGTAAGAAACCATTTCCTGTTTGTTTGTTTTTTTTCTTTGAGACAGAGTTTCACACTGTCACCCAGGCTATAGTGCAGTGGTGTGATCTCTGCTCACTGCAATCTCTGCCTCCTAGATTCAAGCAATTCTCCTGCCTTAGCCTCCTGAGTAGCTGGGACTATCGGCGTGCACTACCACGACCAGCTAATTTTTTTGTATTTTTGATAGAGACGGGGTTTCACCATGTTGGCCAGGCTGGTCAATGTCCTGTCCTTGTGATCCGCCAGCCTCAGCCTCCCAAAGGTTACAGGCCTGAGCCACCGAGCTCGGCGTAAGAAACCATTTCTTATCTTTGCTCTTGCCTACTACATTCTCAGCCCTTCGAGGGCTTGGACTTTGAACATATTAACATATTCCTTTGTTGGAGCCTTCTTCAGGTTAATCTTTTTAAAATGTCAATTTACCACTTCGCATTGCCTTCTCATCCCTCTGGGACCTTTACTTCATGCCCTGGTGTTATTTAGCTTGCGCTAGTGTTATTTAGGTGGCTTGCTATTTCTTTCCTTTCTCTCTTACTATCCTTTTTATCGTTTAAAACTCAAGTTCAGGGTTATCTTTGTCTTGGAGGCTCTGTCTCTCTCCCAGATGTATTGTTAATCCTCTGCTGTATACTGCTCTGTACTCACCTTTAGTTCTGTCCTTCTCAAATGGAATGCTAACTCTTGGGTTTCATGTCTCTCTCCTTCACTAGATTATGAGTTCGGAGAATAGATGATGATTTTTACTCACCTTGTCTCAGCTTCTCTTCTTGGTACTCAAAGCAGTGCTTAAGAAACAATGTTGAAGGAAATTGTGTTTTTAGAAGAAAGTCAAACATTTGAAAATAAACCAAGTCCCTTTCCTTTTTCTACTCTACTGAACCTGTGCCTTGATGGCTCCATACAATCAAAGCTTCTTGATGCATCCCAGGTTCTTAGCACAGGAGTCTTCCACTTATTTTAAGTTCATTTAATCTTCTGCTTTGACCAAAATAACAAAAGCCAAATGAGCTGATATGTATCATTTGCTTATCAGTTTGGTGCAAACTATTTTTTATTTAGTTAATTGAAATTAACTAAAAATATGCATAAAGGACTGGGCACCCTGGCTAAAGCCTGTAATCCCAGTGCTTTGGGAGGACTGAGGTCAGGAGTTCGAGACCAGCCTGGGAAACATGGTGAAATCCTGTCTCTACTGAAAATACAAAAATTAACCAGGTATGTTGTGTACGGCTGTAATCCCAGCTACTCAGGAGGCTGAGGCAGGAGAATCTCTTAAACCTGGGAGGTGGAGGTTTCAGTGACCTGAGATTTTACACCATTGCACTTCAGCCTGGGTGACAAAGCAAGACTCTCTCTGAAGGGAAAAAAAAAAGTAAAGGTAGCCTGTCTGTATACACAGTTCCTTTTTCTGGGCCTAGAGGCTTGGGACATTAGTATTCTATAAGAGTCTCACATTTCTCCAATGTATTTGTGAGGCTCAATTACATGACTATTTATCCTTTTTAATAGTTGTTGCAGATGATTAAGTGCCATTGAGTAGTAAACGAGTTCATCCAAGCTCATTATGTTCTTACCTGGCTCAGCTGAGCAGCATTTTCTGTTTATAGCTGAAGACCAACCTCCCATCTCCAGGCACTTTCGGACATTTCCACTCTCTTTAATTTTCACTTGTGTTGCATTTCCAGTGGAAGTTCAAAGTGCCCTTGAAATGAGATGACCAGGAGAGTAATAGGCAAGAGAATGGAAGTTGTAGAACAGGAGTGGAGAACTCTTTCTGTAAATGGTTGGCTGATAAATATCTTGGGCTTTGGGGGCCATTTAATTTCTGTTCTAACCACATCACTCTTGTCATTATAGTGCAAAAGCAGGCATAGACAACAGGTCAATGAATGAATGTAGTTATCTTTCAATAAAACTTTGCGGACATTGAAATTGGAATTTTATGTAATTTTGACAGGTCACAAAATATTACTCTTAAAATTTTGTCTTAGAATTTATAAATATAGAAGCCCTTTTTGGCCCACATGCCTTAACAAAAATAGGTGGCATACTGTATGTAGCTGGTAGGCTGTTATTTGTTGACCCTGTTGTAGGGCTGCGGTCCCCAGCATTTTTGGCACTGGGGGACCAGTTCTGTGGAAGACAATTTTTCCATGTACAAGGATGGGTGGGGGAATGTTTCAGGATGAACTGTCCACGCCAGATCATCAGCCATTAGGGCATTAGATTCTCATAAGGAGCATGCAACCTAGATCTCTCGCATGCACAGTTCACAATAGGGTTCGTGCTCATTTAAGAATCTAATGCTGCTGCTGATCTGACAGAAGGTGAAACTCAGGCAGTAATGCTAACCCACCTGCCACTCACCTTCGGCTGTGCAGCTGGGTTCCTAACAGGCCAGGGAATGGTACTGGTCTACGGCCTGGGGGTTGGGGACCCCAGTTGTAGGGGGACAGGTGTGCAAGTGGTAATGGGGCCTTTATTAAGCTCCTCTTATGTGTTTGATAATATACTTGTGTTAGATAGAGTTCTGGGAACTCAAAATTTGGTGGAAGAGTCTGTTGCTTGTACAAATAGAGAGGTGACTACGAAGAGGGGTTTGCATTGGGTATCATGAGAATTCCAAGGTGGGAGTTCCAAGGTGGAGCCCCAGTGTTTGGGAAGTTAGCTATATGCCTGTGTAGGAGTAGGCAGGGAAGGCTTCCTGGTGGAGGGGACACCCTTTTAGTTGAATCTACAATGATCAAACAGTGAGTAGGGCTGTTCTTAGCAGAAAGAACCGCATGAGCAACTTGGACTTAGGAAGCAGTGTTACGGGTGACAAGAACTACAAGGATCTGGTGTTGCTTATAAAATAAAAGATAATGAGAGAAGAGATCCCAAGTAAGACAGGAAGCTGAGCCAGACCACAGAGGGTTAGCACTTCATTTCATTAGTCATGAGGATCCATTGAGAGGTTTTATGTGGGAGGGATATGATTAGCTTAGTTCGGGTAGATCATACCAGCACCCAAATGGAGGAGGAATCAGAGGGTCTGAGGCAGGAGCTATCATTAGGGTGGCTGAAAAAGGAACCTACCATACTGACAGAGTTGGCTGTCCTCTCCTTGGCCAGTCAGCACTTGAAAACCAAAAGGGCAAGAAGTCTCATAGGTGTTGCTAAAATAGCTCAGGTACACAGTGAGCAGCTACTCTCACCCACAGTACAGGTTGGAAGCTGGGTCTGTTGTATTCCTTGTCCTCATCCAGAGTATCTTTGAGCTTGTGGTGATTTTCCTTGCATAGAGCTTAATTGGAAGCTCAGTGAGAGCTTAGAGAACTCGATGAGAGGTCGGCTGTGGTGGCTCATGCCTGTAATCCCAGCACGTTGGGAAGCTGAAGCTGGCGGATTACAAGGTCAGGAGTTCAAGACCAGCCTGAGCAATATGGCAAAACCCCATCTCTACTAAAAATACAAAAATTAGCCAGGCGTGGTGGTGGCTGCCCATAGTTCCAGCTACTCAGGAGGCTGAGGCAGGAGAATCACTTGAACCTGGGAGGCGAAGGTTGCAGTGAGCCAAGATTACGCCACTGCACTCCACCCTGGGCGACAGAATGAGACTCCATCTCAAAAATAAATAAATAGAAAAAAAAATAGAGAATGAGAATAGGTAGAAAAGGCAGCTTTATTATTATTATTATTCACTGGATCCCTAGCACCCAGTACCTAGTGCCGGCGTATAGTACATGCTGAGTGAATACTGAGGATTTGGCTTATGTCAGCATTTGGAAGACATCTGTACTATCATCAGTGTCACTAAATACTTTAGGGTGGTCTTCAGCATTTCCGTTGATTAGTGCTTTCTCAATGACCAGCTGTGTTATGCAAACCAAGTTTCTTGGAAATTTGGTTATTTTGTGAGTGTATTTAGTAGCATGAAATGATGAGAAAGAAACTGTCCTTTCCTGAGAAGTTCTGTAGCTTTGTATACAAGCGGTAAGCCATTTAGTTCAGAAAGGTTTGTGTCACTTTGCTAATTATACATTATACATAACCAAGAACAGGTCTTGGCAGCATTGTTCATTAGAGCCCCAAATTTGAAAATAACCAATGACTGTCAGTATACAATGAAGAAATAAAATGTTTTATTTTGAGCAGAGGTATGTCATGATCTACCTTAAGCTGTAGAAGAATCACTCTGGCTGTCAGTGCAGAATTGACTGAAGTCAAGGTTTCTGAAGCAGGAAGAGCTTTAGGGAGGTATTACAATTATCCAGGGTAGCCATGATGATAATTTGACTAGGGTGACATTGGTGCACACGGTAAGAAATGGCCAGATATATACTTTACAAGTAGAGGACAGTATTGGTTGATGGGTTGGGTAGAAGATGTAAGAGAAAGGAGGCAAGGGCTTTTGGCTTGAGCAGCTGGAAGAATGCAGTGGCCATTTACAAGGATGGAAGGCTAACAATAGAACAGATTTTGGATTGCGGGTTGAGTAGAGTGGGAAAGAGTTTAGGAGTTCGGTTGAGTAGAGGTATTAAGTAAGAAGTTGAAATACTAAGTGTACTAATCTGGCGTTCAAGGGAAAAGGCCCAACTAGAATATCAATTTGGGAATCTCAGCATTTAGATGATATTTAAAGCCGGGAAGCTGAGACAGGCCCTGCGTGATGCTTGAATTATCCAGTATAATTATTATGTTTTAAAGGCAGATTGATTATTTTTATGAAGTCATTTGATGTGAAAATTGAAAGCATTGCATCCTTGTGTCTCTTCAAAGATGCATACATAAATAGTCTTTCTTGAAAAACAAGTCGAGATGAAAAACAGAATTCACGTATACATGATAAACATTTTCTTGCCAGGGAAAGCTGTGAACAAAACAGTTTAGGAAGGACACGCGTTGAGCAGCATTTATGACTGATAAATCAAGGGAAAGAGTGCTGTTTCTGTACTGCGTCACTCAGTCTCCTGGCTGGCGGTTAGTAATGTGAAATATCAAAGTTTTATTTTTTTAAATGACATGAGAAGAGCTAGAATATAGATTTAAAAAGTAAGTCTGTTTTTTAGAATTATTTTGTTAATTTCTCAAAAACATACAATGAATTGATAAGTTGAGGGTTGTCTTTTACAGATTTTCAAGTTGCAGAAATAATGCTGCGCAAGTTATGCACCCCCTTTCAAGGGATGGAGGACAAGATGCCTGTCTCTCCTTCGTTAGGATTCTAGTGGTTGAATTCCAAGGACAGAGTTTATAAAAACAAACAAAAGCCCTTTAATATGATTGATTTAAAAAATAGTAGAAAGGCTAATAACCTGAAACCTCTGGTCCCTGATCCAGAAGACATGATGTCATCTAATGTTGTGCTTTCTTCCTGAGCTTTTGCTCCATGAGAAGCAAAGGATGTGTCTTTATGAGGGGTAAGTGTAACTTTGCTCTGTACCCTGTCTGGTTTCCTTGGATGCTCTTTACAACTTGAATAGGAGTAAACACCAAATCTTAAGGGGGAAACAGGCTTTTGCCAAAGCTGTCTGCATTAACTCAGCACCAAGTATAAGTACATCTCACAGTTTCAGTGCTTCTCCCTACACATGCTTCCTTCAGCTGTGTAGAGCAACTCTGGAAATCCACTCATGAAGGCTATGTAGAAAAGGTTTCTCAGCCAGGTATGGTGCCTCGCACCTGTAATCCCAGCACTTTAGGAGGCCAAGGTGGGCGGATCACATGAGGTCAGGAGTTTGAGATCAGCCTGGCTAACATGGTGAAACACCAGTCTCTACTAAAAATACTAAAATTAGCTGGACGTGGTGGTGGGTGCCCGTAGTCCCAGCTACTCAGAAGGCTGAGGCAGGAGAATTGCTGGAGATTCACTTTAACTTGGGAGGTGTAAGTTGCAGTGAGCTGAGGTCGCGCCACTTTACTCCAGCCTGGGCAATAGAGTGAGACTCTGTCTCAAAAAAATAAGTAAATAAAAGAAAAAAAGAAAAGGCTTCTCTTTGATAGTAGTGGTACTTGGATTTTGGGGACAATTTGCAGAACTTTGGCTTCCTTAGCAGGAAATTGCAGCCAAGGAACCAGAGTTAGGATATTAAGAAAATAAGCATTGCATCAGGGAAATATTTATTGATGCTGATTACTTGCCAGGTGATTATAGGTGTAATCAAAGAAGTGGTTAACATTGACAGCTCACGTGCCTTTGCTGCTCAGGTGTGCCCATCACTATGCTCAACAGCATCCATGTTCTCCATGAGACTCATTCCATTCCCACACAACCCTGTGAGGCAAGTGCTCTTATTTCTCTGGTTTTACAGTCTGAGGAAACTGAAGCACAGCACAGATAATAGCTGGCTGTGGTCACATGGTTAATAAGTAGCAGGAATGGGATTTGAACCCAACTATGCAGAAGCCTCAGCCATGCTTCTCACCACTGCTCTGTGCCTGCTTCCCTCTCAAGAAGCGGTAATTACAGCTGTGACAGTCATCAATTAGCTGGTCAGGAGCAGAACCCTCTGGCATACTGCCTTCGAGCTTTGTGACTTTTGGCAGAATACTTCTGTTGTCTGGGCCCAGCTTTCCTCATCTATAAAATACAGGTAATAATACTATTACAGAGCGTTGCTGTGAGGAGTACTTGTACTACATTTGTGGATACTTCTGGCTCCATACATAGAGTGGTACCATCTGTGGTAGATGTTTAGTAAACATTGAGTGAGTGATTATACTGTGCTAAACACATACCACAGCCTTTCCTGTGGGGAACTGGATAGAGACAGAGGAGATTGCATGTGAAGGGGGAAGGGTAAACCTTCATAACAGAATATAGTACCAAGTTAATGTCCCTGCTCATAGTTAGTGGTCTTTTTGCAGATTACAATTCTGACATTAATTGGAAGCATAAATAATAATATGCATATTTTTTCAACATAGCATTTAGTATGCCCTTAACATGATACTAGGCTTTCTGGAGTTTGTACCAGGCCTGCTCTGTAGTCTGTTGGTGGTAGAGATCGGCTGGCTCACGTAAACGGGGGAAGCAGGGTGAAGAAACTCTGGAAGAACCTGTAGACAGGGTCTTTATCCTTTTTGTGTGTAGTTGTGTTTGACAGCTGTGAATGGTTTGGGAACCCTCTGAGGAAATAGTAAACTAGAAAACCCCTTGCAATATATAAAATTAAAAGACATAAATTTGAAGGAAGCTGTTGAAAGATGGGAAAAATTAGCTTCAGAGTAGACGTGGGAAAATTCATGGGAATGATGGGTCCTTTGTGGATGAAATACAATGCTTCAGCTGGTGCTCAGATTCATGGAGTAGATCAGTCTGACTTGCCCATGGGGAGGCATTAGACTTCCTCCTGCACTATGAGTAGCCTCAGGAATTTTTATTCCACTTTATGTGTAGGGCTATGTATGAAATTCAAGTACCACTTCTTTTCTGGGCTAGTCAAAGGATAAATAGGTATTGTTTTCTATTTATTTTCATTTATATCTACCCCTTTTCTTCATCTAGGTGTAGGCCCTTTGAGAACAGATGCCTGGTGTCCTATACAGATGAAACATTTCATATCTCTGGTATTCACCTCTATATAAAACATAGCTAAGAACTAACAAGTAAGTTTCTGAACTAGCAAAACAGATTTGCCTACGTGTGCTACAGCTCCTGATACTCATTGGTAGCCTTTTATTGATTCTTTTTTATGCTTAAATATGAAAGGCTGATATCTGGATTAAAATAGTTTCAAAGAGAAAAATTATTATGACTCTGGGCGTCAGCTTTTGTCCTCTGTGTCCCCTCTAGTGTTCGTCCCCCAGCATGGCTGGACGTGATCACGGGCCACCTCCCATTCTCACTTGCCCTCCTCCTTCGTTCCAGCTGTTGCTGTTGACCCTCCAGAACTCTGGAGAAATGGTCAGGAAAACAAAATACAAATACTTGGATAAGTATAGAGAAAATTTAAGGATTTATGTTGAGAAATCCCAAATGAAATTTGGATTAGATCATGTTTTACCAGAGTTCAGATGGTGACAGAACCTGAAAGAAACATCTAAAGCCAGACCGTTGTGATTAGCAGTGACCACACCTTTTCATTGTATTCTAGCTCACTGAACAGCCCAGCTTTAGTTCATATATTACATTTTCTTAATTTATCTTTTTTTTTTTAAATTTTTAAGGTACCAGTGACTCTGGCATAGAAGGCAAAGTCAGTTTCCGCCTGTCTTCTGTGCCACATGGTCTTACAGTGCTCTCAGGTTTGAGTTTCCGAAGGAATTATCGCTTAAATCAAAGACTAGTTTTCAACACATGATGGACATTTCCCCTTTTTCCAAAACAAATGCTATTCCTAAAATTGGTTTTTCACGAGGCAAGTCGGGATTAACTACAGACTACATGAAGGGCATCAAGGGTTCAGACTGAGATTTGTCTTGTTTTGTTTTATGCTTTAACAAATAAAAGGACCTGCCACAGCTGGGGAATAGGGTGAAGGTGAACTATTTTACCTGGGAGTTCAAGATTGATGTATAAGTTTGGCATAAGTTACTTGGATCCAACTAGATTTTTGGAAAACTGATATCCTATTATTTCTAATGTATGAGGATAAAAAAGTTTCAGTCTTATGTAAAGAAAGGAAAATATTAGCTCTTAGCTCATCTATTTTGAGGAGATCTTGGTTAGCCTGTCCTGTTTGCTTATTGTGTCAGAACTCAAGTGGGTGCGGGGCAGGTGATATTGAGAAACACTCAATACTTTTATATATTTGTCACACACCTTCAAAGACAATGTAGGAAAGTTTTTCTGCATAATGTTGGGTGTTTTTAACTCTGCAGCTCCAGTTGTAAATTGGGATTTTCTGCTGTAATATGACTTAGTTCTAGATTTATCTCCTAGGTAAGCAAACAAACAGATTGACTTTCCTGGTTGCCTATGTTTTTAGGAAGAACTCATAGCAAAATGCAGATTTTTTTTTTTAAGATTCCATCCTCTAGTAGGCAAATCTGCTATTTTGGATTTATTTAAAAGTTAAATAAATTAACAAACATTTAATACACTAAAAAGACCTTAAAACTCAGTGATGGAAAAAATTTTCAAAGAGTATCTTAATCTTTTACTGGTATTTCCTTTAGCTATAAGAAGTAAAGATAGCAAAGATAGTAGGGATATTTATTTCTTTATATTTGGATTTTACCAGAAGCTGATAAACTCAGATTTTTAAAGCATATTATTTTGGGGTCTTAATGGCCTATGGTCAGTGTTTTGATCCATTCCCTTAGATTTAGAATTAACTAGATTATTCATTTATATAGATTGTTTTGTAACTTTCAGAACTATCTAAAAATATATTAACTTTAGCCCATTTTAATAGTGAAACTATTAGTAAATGGGCAATATAGTTATAAGATATAACTATTTGTTAGTAATAACAAATGGCTGTTACCAGAGGCTTTAAGATGGTTTTAATTACAGTCATTAATAAAAGGAGAATAAGTCATATATGTACTTTTCATGCAGACATACCTTCTTTTAGCCATGCTTAGGAATTTGAGCTCCTAAGGAAGAATGTTTCTCATCCTCAGTTTAAGTTTTGTATGTTGAGTATATTTTTGGAAGTTTTAAGTTGTCTTCCAAAAAATAAAATTCTTTGAATTGTTTAAAATCTTTCTTTGAATCTTATTATCTTTGGGCACTTGTTATTTCACTTTGCGTTAGCTGCACTGCAGTGTTGAGGACACCCACTTTGGATGTGAGTGCCAAGGACATTCACATTGTCACATTTAACAGACCAAGTCACCTCTGTTGACAGAAAAATAAAAACAAATGCAAAATTATCATTTGAACCAAAGAACTGCAATAGATGGATTGTTCCTAATTAACCTATTGTGAAATCAGTGACTGCTCTTGGCCCGAATGCCAGACCTGTTGTTTGTTTTTGAAGATATTTTGGAAAATTTATCTCATTTGTTTGGCATATTTCATAGTGGAGGGGAAAGGAGAAATATTTCTAAAGATTTTAACCCCAGCTACCCATAGGAATTTTGATTTCCATGAAAAATTGCGGGGAGGGGAATGTAGGGAGTATTTTGTAAAAGTTTCTTTTAAATAGTGTAGCTTTTTGCAAACAAAGACAATCCAGATTTCAATTATTAGACAACATCTGGAATCAATAGTTAGCTGAAATTTACAGTGAAAAGAAAGGCATGGAAAGCAACTGCTTCATTAGCTTATAAAATTGGAAGAGCAGAGTAACAGAGGGCATGATTCCCAGGGGAGCCTGGTGCCCTCTAAAAACCCCCGAGGAAGAATTTAAAAGTTCATTTATAATTGACAAGTGCTGAGTTGGTAGTGTTCATTTTTATCCTAATTCCCTGATTTGGCTATTACAGTTTCATGAATTTTGCCTTAACTCGTCATTAAATTCTCTATGATAAACAAGCAGCATTTTTTCCCTTAATATCTTTTCATTTTAAAAATAGTCATTAAGAGGAAGCAGAAAGGCTTCATAGAAAATTTATAAAATGGAAATAACAGAGTTTTATGAGTTTCCTAGACAACATGAGCCACATGAATACCAGGTTTTCAAATACCATGTGTAGAATGATGTGAGTGTCCCTATAAGGCCTTTTTAGTCCCAATACTGTGCAAGTCTGAAGAATGGATGACGTGGGTTCGACCCAGATCCCTGAAGATAAGAGTGTTCATTCCCTCAACTCCCATTGGTCAGGTAGCTACTGTGATTTCCATAGAGGTTGGGGTAGGGTGTGGTTGAGAGATTGGTGTTCTCAGTGCAACTGCGTTCCATTGGGGAAAAGGGAAATAATGGAAGAAAGCAAGGTGTGTTCATAATTATCCAGTCTTTCCTGGGGGCTGTGAACATTATGGATGGATCACCAGGTTGTGGCAAAGTTGGGGTGAGGCTTTTCGGGAATCAAGGTTTTTCTAGAAAGCCAGGAGGAGAAACAGTATTGAGGAGGAGTTAGATTGTGTTGGTTTTGTCTCCACATCTGCCAAGACCACTCTACCTCTCCCATACTACACTACCTCTACTGTATATAAATCCTTCCCATCACCCCATTTTCATTATATGTGGAATTATTATTTTAGTTGTTTAATCGATTAAGTTGGCCATTATGAGGTAGCTTCAGCATCTAGTTATTGATTCCAAATAACCAACTTTATAACATTTCCAAAATGTAAATCCTTTGTAAGATGCTCGCTGTAGTTAGTAGTCAGTGTCTTATTTTAAGTAAGATTTTAATACTTAAAATTAGTTAACATAGTTCTTATACAGTATGCTACAGAATTCACAACTTCTGATAGCTTCTGTGAGTCTCAGTAAGTCCTAAGACCTTAGTTAAAAATAAGTGTTATTGTACAAAATGATTAGGAAGTCTAGATTCCTGCCAGAAAACAAAACAAATATATAAAATTTTACCAAAAATTCCTTTACAAGTCACCTGATAATTGCAGTGAAGATAGAAGGGTTTGATTCAAATCAGAAGATGATTACAGTTAATTGTAGGACACATTCAATTTTCCTTGAAAATGTTGGCTGAAACCATTCAAAAGCTATGTCTCACCAAATACCCATATACAAATTATTTAGTTAAGGAAGTAATATTGAAAGAGATCATGCCGTGTATGAAAATTGGACAAAAATGTTAATTTGTTTCATTTTCTGAAATAAGTGATACATTTTCATTTTCTGAAACACTTGAAATTTCACCTAATGTACTGAGTATTCATTTCAAGGATGCCTGTGGTAGTGGTATTAATTCTGTACTTCATATTAAAGAAATCAAGACTAAACTAAGTATATTGTATCCACTTCAAAAAGAACCCATTAAAGGTTTTGATTGCAATTGAAATAATCCAGCTGTGTCTGAATAAACTTGTGAGAAAACATTATGATTAGAAATGGCTAAGGTTGCGAGGCAGAAATTATCAATGAATGTTTTGAGGTATGAAGAAAAACAGTATATTTGCACGGTCTCAAAGTATCTTCTTTTAAGGTACTTGTTACTTAAATGGGCAAAAATAGTAACTGTAGAGTGGAGAATCTGGGCAGACACCACCTTAACCAAATGATCGAGGTTAATGTCACGAGTAATAAAACCTATCACTGTCATATACCTCCTAATGAGATACACCTAGCAGGGCACATCATCACTTCTGTGATATTCATGCCAAAAATGCATATTCTACATTAAATCATGAGGAAACAAACCAAAATTTGGAGATACTCTACAAAATAACTGGCCAATATCCTTAAATTAGCCAAAGTAATGAAAGACAGAGAAAGACTGAGAAACTGTCCACTATGGGAAGAGACTAAGAAAATTTAACAACTAAATGTAACGTGCAAGCCTGAGCAGGACAAAGATGACGTTAGTTGGACAAGTGGTGATATTTGCATATGGACTGTAGAACAGTTAATAGTTTATGCTATGGTTTAAATGTTTTTGTCCCCTCCAATACTTATGTTGAAATGTAATCCTTTTGAACATTCAGGTCTTGCCAAAGAAAGAGTATTAAAAGGTGGGAATTTAAGAAATGATTAGACCATGGGGACTCCTCCTTTGTTAATGGGATTAAAGCCCTATTACAAGAGGCTTCATGCTGTGTTTGGATAGTTTATACTCACATGTTCTTCATCCTTCCACCATGTGAAGATACAGCAGGAAGGCTCTTACCAAATGCTAGTACCTTGATGTTGGACTTGCTAGCTTCCAGAACTGTGAGAATTAAATTTCTTTGTAAATTACCCAGCCTGTGATATTCTGTTATAACAGCACAAAATGGACTAAGACAGTATATTGTTTCAACATTAACTTCCTGGTTTTGTTAAATGTACTATATTTATTTAAGATCTTCACATTTGCTGAAACATATTTAAGAATATATCTTTATTCTATATGTGTTACTTTCTTCTTTTTTTTTTTTCCTGTTCTCAGAAAAGGGTCCTGATCCAGACCCCAAAAGAGCCTTCTTGGTTCTCATGCAAGAAAGAATTCAGGACAAATCCACAAGCAAAGTGAAAGCAAGTTTATTGGAGAAGTAGAGATAAAAGAATGGCTACTCCATAGACAGAGCAGCCCTGAGGGCTGCTAGTTGGCTATTTTTATGGTTATGTCTTGATTATATGCCAAAGGAAGGGTGAATAATTCATGAGTTACCTAGGAAAGGGACAGGCATTTCCCAGAACTGAGGGTTCCTCTGCTTTAGACCATATAGGGTAACTTCCAGATGTTGCCATAACATTTGTACATTGTCATGGTGTTGGTGGGAGTGTTTTAGCATGCTGATGCATTATAACTAGTATATAACAAAGTGAGGCTGACCAGAGGTCAATTTCGTTGCCATTTTGGTTTTGGTGGGTTTTGGCTGACTTATTTACCGCATCCTATTTTATCAGCAAGGTTCTGATGACCTGTATTTTAGTCCTGCCAACCTCCTAACTCATCCTGTGACTAAGAATGCCCAGACTTACTAGGTGGAATGCCACTCAGTAGGTCTCAGCCTTATTTTTCTCAGCCTCTGTTCAAGATGGAGTCACTCTGGTTTGAGTACCTCTGACACTTCTTTCTTCCTTTCTTCCCTTCCTTCTTCCTTTCTTCCTTTTTTTTGAGACAGGATCTCACTCTTTCTCAAGCTGGAGTACAGTGGTGTGATCATAGCTCACTGCAACCTGGAACACCTGGGCTCATGCGATCCTTCCACCTCAGCCTCTTGAATTGCGAATACCACAGGCATACAACACCATGACTGGCTTATTTTTGTAACTTTCTTATAAATCTGAAATTAATTCAAAATTAAAAGTTAAAAAAAGACAGTAGGCTTAATTTTTTTCTGCATAAGAATAGTAGAACTATAAGTGTATCTGTTTGTTGTGTACATTTTAATATCTCTGGCAATATAAAACACGGAGCTGTAGAAAGGAGAACTAGCCTAGAAGTAGACCTCAGCACATTTGAGCCATGGTTTTGAGAATACTTTCGGTAGGAGAGTACATCAGCACTTTAAGCGGGTATGTGTGGGGGCTGAGTACCTATCTTCCAGTTCACTTTTGTGGTATTTGCTGAACAATTAAGAGATCCTTATTTCTAGGTGCTCTGCTGGTTGGAATACTAGTCCCTTCCTTAAAGGTATGTTTGGTCTTGTTGAAGTAACAAAATTCCTACAGATGGTAGAAATTGATAAATTCAATAAAAATTAATAAAATGGATTAAATGCACATAAGTGCTAAATTGAATGATCGAGTGACAGAATCCAAGCACCTGAAGAGTTGTCCATCTGCACACTCTGAACTGTGTTTTGTAGGAACCAAAAAACATAGGAAA
The DNA here is from genome assembly GCF_049354715.1 of Callithrix jacchus. Lineage (NCBI taxonomy): Eukaryota > Metazoa > Chordata > Mammalia > Primates > Cebidae > Callithrix > Callithrix jacchus. The sequence goes on along the minus strand of NC_133512.1, from coordinate 82,549,446 downwards.
CTTGTTCCTTCTCATGACTTAATAACTCAGCACCGGAGCAAAGTATTAGCTTCACCATTGTATTTCTAGTGCCTTACACAATACTGGCACATGGAGCATGATCCTTAATTATTGATTAAATTAATGAGTCAACTGCACACTTTGGTGATTTCATTCCATTGTATATTCAACTGACACTTGTTGAGTTCCCACTAGGTGTCATGCATTGTACTGGGTATTGGGAACATAAAGGAGCCCCAAACGTAAAGGAGGTGAGTGAGTGTAATCAGTGTTGGAGGAACATAAATGGGAGTGGTGCAGTGGAATTAGGGTACAGACTAAGCCTTCCTTAAGGAGGATGCTTGCATTGTTTTGAAGACCTGTAAAGGGAACAAAGAGTAAGAGGCCTAGATGTCAAGTAGGGGAGGGGGGGAAGCAATTCCAAAGGCATAAATAAGAGAGGTTCCGTGGGACTGTTGAGTGGGGAGTTGTAAAGGGTGAGATTGGAAAAGTATGCAGGAGCTAGATTTTGAAAGAACTTTGGATGTTGTTCCTCTTTTTCTCCATTGAACTGTTCACTGGCTCCCCTATCTCTTTGAGAAATGGTTTTTGACTAGGCATCAATGGCCAGAAGCCAGTAAAAGTTAGTATTTGTTCAAAATGGGAAAAAGGCTTAGTCATCAGAGCAAAAGGGTAAGTAAGTATAGAAATTTAGAGTTTGATTCTTCCAATGGGAGTGTAAGGCAATTTGTAGGTAATAATATAGCAGACCTCTTAACAAGTCAACACTGGGATGGGAGTCAAAATCCACATTGGAAAAAGGAATACCTATGAAGGAAAACCAGAAAAATAAATGCTTAGTTGTATGAGGAAGATGAGTGACTGACACTGAGCCAGGACTGAATCTTACGCTGGAGAGAGCATTCAAAGAGGCTGCAAAAATAAGCAGGACACATTAAAGCCGTGTGTGTGGGGGCTGGGTCCCTGTCTTCCTGTTCACTTTTGTGAGACGTGCCAACTTTTTGGTGACTTTTGGGATATTGGGCTGGCCTGCTGAGTCACTCTGGTGCAGGGTGGGGATGGCAGTGATATTTGGATGTCCCACTTCAATTCTACTGTGTTATATGTTTTGAGACTTTGAGTATTTAGTATTCAAAGAGATAAATCAGGAAAAAAAAGGAACAGGGGGCTATAACATTCTTTTTCTCTTCCTCTATAGAAAAAATCTAGAAGTAACAAACAAAAAGTTAGCAAACTTTATCCCGTATGTTAAATAATCTTAGTTCTTAATCTGAAATCGTATTATTTGAATATTAGCCATCTCACATTGGAAAAGGTGATTTTTTGTTTATTTTTACCAGCTATTGGTGGTGGATTAAATACATTTGATTAGAAAGTGATATTTTATTAAAACAGTTTTTCGTTAGGATTGGGGAAAAGCAGTTGCCTTCTGTAACTTCATTCTCCATTGTGACATGAAGACTGTATTGGAATTTTTTCCTGACTGGTGCTGTCTATTGTCCCTTGCACAAATAATCCTATTGTGCAGAGTGAATGGTAAAAGCTGCATCTGCCTCCCTTCCTAACTCTGCCTTAGCGTTTTTGGAAAATCCCTCTTAACTCCATTACTTTCCTTATCAGTCTCATTGCCAAAGATTTTTTTTTTTTTTTTTTTTTTTTGCTGCTTTATCAGAAAAAGCAGTAGTGTCAGCTTTTTTTCCTTGAGGTGCTTAAGCCTGGATCTTTCTAAGTTTAACTAAGTAATGATTTCCAAGAAATTGTAATAACAGAATAGAGAAAGGGTTTTTATTTACTATTGTAAATGGAAGGCTTATTTTGGCTTTTAAATCTATGGCAGATTCAGATCCTGCTTCCAAATTTCCGGTTAACAATTAGGATGAAAAGATATTATCTCATATTTGCTTATAAATTGAGTTCTCATATATTTGTTTGATCCTTGTGACATCCTGTGAGGTGGGCCAGGCAGGTAGTATCATCCTGGGCTAGCAAATGGAAGGACCAATGGTTCATGGGTGGTGGAGCTAAATCCCAGGCCTCCATCTAATTCACATTGTCTCCCTTTCCTAAGTGCTAGGAGGCTTTTGAAATAATTGTTTGAGCTTTGTCTATTCTAGGATGCTCCTTTTGGCTGGCAGCTGGCCAAAATTATAACCTTTTCTATCACATTAAGTTGTTTTTAAAAGTATGGATAGGTGGATGCAATAACTAGCTTACAATTTTATTTTTTTGACCTTCAGTTCTTCTTGTAGCCACTTAGGAAAGGACCTTAGCATCTGTGACATGAAATCCAAGGTAAAGAATCTGTTTATGACCCTTTGGAGAATAAAACTGGTTCATTTATTGCCACGGTGACAATGTCTTCAAATAAATCTGAATGTGGAAAAATTCCCTCCTGATATCGCTAATTCTGTCCTTGTTTGCCTCTTTCCTTTTCTTTTTCTCTATCTATAAAATGAGTATTGAAATGTCTGTGTCATAGAAGGTTAGAACTAACACAGGGAAAACGTAGCAAAATCCTTAAGATAAAATAGTAATGCTATCATATTATTTTTTCTTCTCCCTTAAAAAGAGGACTTTAAACAAATTGGGCAAGAAGTAAATTCTGAATGGGGAGTGCTCGAAAGCTTGTAAGAGGCTGAGCCCTTCAGGAAGCACACCCTGAGATGGAGATTGGCTCGCAGGGTATTTATCAGGAAGTACTCTTGGGGTTCACTCTAGTGCTGTGGTGGGAAGGAAGCAGGACTTGGCAGAGAGGGAGAAGTTATCTGTGATGCAGGCCTAGTGACAGTCTTAGTCACTTAAGGTGGAATGGCCGTGCAGAGTTATACCAAGTTGTAGTGCCAAGGTCCAGCCTTCACTGGATGTAAGCCACACTGGGAAATAGCCCCAACCTTGGGGAAAACAGTTCTCTTCAGCTGAAACCATTCTAGAGAGAGCTAGGGTTCGAGGACTATCTGTCTCAGCACTCCCTGCCATAGGGAGAGTCACTGATTTCCAAAGAAGGATCTGGGAGGTGCATCACAGCACATACCACCACGCTTTGCCTTGGCGTTTGAGCATGATGAAGTTCTGCAATCCCTGGAAGAACTCTCCTCTTAGTCAAAGGCAGCAATATATTTTCAGGTGGTACTTATAATATGTCAGTAACAATTATATACCTTTCATTCAATATGCTTCTGATTTTTCAAAGTTACACAGGCCAGAAAGGAGTTGTGTTGCATGTCTCAAAGGCTGACTATATGATAACTGGCCTAAGAATGCAGTCCTGTTTGTGAATGTGCATATATTTGTGCCTCTTAGGTGAGCCTGCAAGGTGTGTGAGGCCTGTGGGCACAAGGTATTCCCAGCTGAAGGTAGACCCAAACATGTGGCAGGTCTGAGGACCAGAAGGTGAAGCAGAGCATTTCTTTATTCTTCCCAGCAAGTTCATTTTCACCATAGAGCAGTATCCGGGAGATTGTCTCCACATAGTCCCACTATGACACAAGTAGCCACCTGGGAATTCCTTGCAGTTAGGAATAACCAGCTTGCTCCTAACCTCATCTTGTGGAGGGAAAAGACAGAAAGGAATAAAGAAGAAAAACAGTTCTATCCTATACTTTCAAAGTGATAGTACCAAGAGTAATCTCCAAATGACTTCTGTCTTCCTCCAGCCCTGTCTCAGACAGCTACAAAAAAGGGAAATACCTTGAAATAGACTACTAATATGGTTTTTTCCACCACATTTTATCTTTCCCTATAGTGGGGTTTGTACACATGTAGAAGAAGTGACCCCTTTTCCTTTTCCATCATAGTTCACCATTTCATGAATTAAAGTACCTAAGAAAAAGTTAGTTCTCCTTGGCCAGGCTCATGCCTGTAATCCCAGTACTTTTGGAAGCCAAGGCGGGCATGTTGTTTGACACCAGCCTGGGCAACATGACAAAACACCATCTCTTCAAAAAAAATATGAACATTAGCCAGGCATGGTGGCACACACTTGTAGTCTGAGCTACTGGGGAGGCTGAGGTGGGAAGATGGCTTGAGCCTGGGTGGTAGAGGCTGCAGTGAGCCAAGATTGCGCCACTGCACTCTGGCCTGGGCGACGATGAGTCTCAAAGAAATAGAAAAAAATTTTTAAAAAGAATTTAGTTCTCCTTTGTCCCTTTCCTTTTTCTCTGTTTTCTCTTTTCTAGGTTCTTGAGAAATTCTACCCCTTTCTTTCTTTTCCATTTGTGAGCCCCTCCAAATGATCCTTATAAAAGCTGATAAACCTTAATGGACACTTCCATGACATGCCAGAGCTGAATGTGGAAATGAACATGGATGTAGGAAGGAACCAGTTGGAAATGTCCTCTGAGGATGTGACATCAAATTCCTTTAGAATGTCTACAACACCAATGCCTGCTCTATTATTGCCTTCTGATGGGGACTACTGTGTTTTCAGCACCAGTGTACCATATTTTACAACCACTCATATCAAATTTTATATTTAATTTCTGGTGCAGTCAGTTCATTTTTGCTGTGAAAAACAGCAGTTTCCTTTTGCCATGAAATAGGATTCTGTGGGCTAGCCTCAGAACTTGGGAAGATAGCTTTGTGTGTTCTGTGTTGTAAGCAGTTGGCTCATAAGTGACCTTTTAGGCCACAACCTGTTCATGAGTTGGAGATCCTTTTAGCAGAAAGATGAAGCTGAAATCCGACTTGAAGAGAGAAGTTTTCCTTCCTTTCTATCACAGAAGACAAAGCGTTTTTCATCATTTCTTTCCTGATTATGTGCCATTCATCTAGATGGTCAGCCTGTAAAGGGCAAGGACAACATGTGCTGGGCTCGAATTGACCTGTGCCAAGTACAATCATTTTGAATATTATTTTCACAAAGATGAGGAAGCATATGTTTTTGTCTGTGGCCTGGAGCTACGTAATTGACTTATAATAGTTTCCTTCCTTCCTTCCTTCCTTCCTTCCTTCCTTCCTTCCTTCCTTCCTTCCTTCCTTCCTTCCTTCCTTCCTTCTTTCCTTCTTCTTTTTTTTTTTTTTTTTTTTTTTTTTGAGATAGAGTCTTACTCTGTCACCCAGGCTGGAGTGCAGTGGTGCAATCTTGGCTGACTGCAGCCTCCGCCTCCCTGGTTCAAGCAGTTCTCCTGCCTCAGCCTCCCAAATAGCTGCGATTACAGGCATGCGCCACCACGCCCTGCTAATTTTTGTATTTTTAGTAGAGACAGGGTTTCACCGTGTTGGCCAGGCTGGTCTCGAACACTTGACTTCAAGTGATCTGCCTGACTTGGCCTCCCAAAGTGCTGACATTACAGGTGTGAGCCATCATGCCCAGCCAGGAATTCTTAATACTTTGTTTTGATTTTAAATTTTAAAAGTCATGGGCTCCTGTGATTGCATTTCTTTGTATTCAGTTTAAGTTTTAAAATGTGCATTGGTTCTTGGCATGAGCAAATAGCATCATTGAAACTAAGAAATGAGTCCCCATTTCACTGCATCTTTTGCCTTCGTTTAATCTTCCTCATAGAAAGTTAGGAGTTGTGTCTGAGACTTCCTCACGGCTATTCAATTCTTAAACTGTCAATAGGTACTAACTGATGTCATCATATGAAGGAATGACACTGATAGTAATAACAGGCAGTTGGTTAGAATAGCCTTTTTAAACGATTATGCTATAAATTTAGTGTTTTCAGCTGACAGATTTTTTTTTAAGGACTTAGCCATAAACTGGGTTTCTATACATATAAACTGGGTTTATTAATCGAAGTAAGTTTTTACATAGTAGCAAATGGGCAGAGATGAACACACCACCATAGAAGTAGTTTTTATCTGCAGTTTAAAATTGTGCTCTCAGGGCCTGTATAACTAAAATAATAGTACTGAATATTTATATTCCCAGCTTTACCAAGGGTTCATTCGCTATGATTGTTTTCTGTAGTTACTAAAGATCCATTTATAAGAAACTGTTCAATTTATAAGAAAAACAAGAAAAGGAAATTGAGGGATCAAAGCACTGTGTAGTCATCTTTGGTAAACCTTGATATTATTTGGGGGAAAATGCCCCTGGGGAGTTACAATGAGTAAACTTTTGTATAAAGAGGTAGCTACTTTATAATAACTGGTGACAATGCATTTTCAAGTATAGGTATGTTTCATACAGAAACACTTGGAGAAATTTAAAGGGATTTAATTGAAAGGTTGTTTCCAAATGGAATTTGAAAATAGCATACGCTTTAAGTGCATTTGATGGGATGGCAAATTGAGGCTTCATTAATATATACATGGTGTTAGGATGTCTGCTTTGCTAAACTAGTTTTTCTTAGTTTATAATACATTATATGCTACCACCGAGAAACATGAATGAGCCGTGTTTTCAAATCCTTCATTCTTTGCCTAGAACTACCTTTCTCTTTCCCCTTTCTTGTTCATAACCTGAAGCCTAAATATTTTTCCTGAGTATAGTGTCCATTCATCTACTCATTAGTACACAGTAAGGTGGAATTAACTTGTCTAACTCAATGACAGAGAGTTACCTGCCATTTTAGAAGATAAAGATTAAAGTCATTCCTTGAGCTACATCCTGAAAAGTATTCCTCTCCAATATGATCTGAGGTTTAAAACTTATTCCTTAGATACTTTTAGTTATGAGAGGTGTCCCTGAGGTTGTCTGAATCCATAAAAGCCTAGGCACCATTTCTTACTGGCTTCATTCATTCCTTCATTCATTCATTCCATGTGTTTGTTAGTACTCCATTCTTGTACTCAGAGCTCATGCTGGCCCTTGAAAGATGAATGAGAACGTTTCTCTTCTCAAGTAGAAAGACACAGATAGACAAAGTGCTTATATTATTATGTGATGCCTTACTACATTTGAGGTGTGGTCACAGTGCCCTAGGAACACCAATGAGGGAGTAATTGTATTCAGTGTGAACCCAGGGATGAAGAAAGGGAAGGAGTAGCGTCAGGAAATCTAAAGTCCTAACCTTGGAGTTAAGCCTTAAATTAAAGCTGCTTTGCAGTTCCCAGTGTAGGAGTGAGGAAGGCAGCCCCCAAAAAAGGGAATAATCAGTGCAAATATAACCTGAGGAATGGACCAAGTAAAGAGCAATCAGGCTTTTATCTTCTTAGCATACTCAGCAAGATGTGTAGGATTCCAAGAAAACCTTGGATGACTTTTTCTCCTAAGACATATACAATGGGAACTGATATAAATATGCTTGTACTTAACACTGCTTGGAGTGCTGTGTGTAATAAAAACTTTTGTCTTTAACCCAGGGGGAAAAAAAAAGGGAATAATCGATGTAAAAGCATTGAGGTCTGCAAGAGAAAGCTTGATGAGAAATTGAGTATGGCTGAGCACAGGACGGTATGTGGAGAGGTGGGTTGGGTGTGAGCCTAGAAAAGTAGGAGAGCAGTTGATAAGGGCCTCATATGAGATGCCGAGAGCTGGCTGTCTCTTCTGCATTATCAGATGGCTGTTGCAGGTGTGGACAAGTGTCCACTTGATCACAGGCAGTGATTACATAGACTAGGCTGATTTGGGGACAGAGTTCTTTGGAAAGTACTATGCCATGTCACTGCTGAGCTGAAAGTCCTCTTGCAGACTCAGAATTTGGGGCTGGCAGGGGAATTTCAGTTCATTTATCTAGCTCCTTTGTTTTATAGAAGAGCCATCTGAAGACCAATGAGATTAGGGAACTTATTTGCTTTCCTTTAATATTTATTGCATATTATATAGCTGAACAGTCAAATCAGAACTCACCCACATAGACTATTTGGATAAGAAATGAGATAATACATGGTTATGACTCAGATAAGCTGTCATTCCAGTTTTAAACAACTCCTATGAATGAATGAGTTTTCCCAAGTAATACAGTTTTTGATTCTTAGAATTTTAAGCACACTTTTAAAAATAGTATTCCCAATAATAAAAGAACCTGACTATTGAAGACCAGAGAGTTTAACAGTAATGGCCACACCACTCCCTCATTCACTCACCCAGTGATTATTTACAGTGAGGTTGTGGAGATTCTGAGAGGTTAATATCCTGATCAAGGTCACACAGGTAATAAGTGATAAGATTGGAATTCAAATCCACGTGTCAAAATGCCAGGCTTGATACCATTTTCCTATACTTGAGAATCTTAAGGATGGAACTCTGGATCACACCAACACTCAAGAGGAGGGCTAAGAAAGAAGGTCTGGGAAAGAAGGCTGGCGGGTGTGACAGAAGCAGTAGAAAATTCAAGAGAGGATAGGGCCAGGCTCAGTGGCTCACACCTGTAATCCCAGCACATTGGGAGGCTGAGGCGGGTGAATCATGAGATTAAGAGTTTGAGACCAACCTGGCCAACATAATGAAACCCTCTGTCTACTAAAAATACAAAAAAATTAGTTTAGTGCGGTGGCAGGCACCTGTAATTCCAGCTACTCAGGAGGCTGAGGCAGGAGAATTGCTTGAACCCAGGGGGCGTAGGTTGCAGTGAGCCGAGATCACGCCACTGCACTCCAGCCTGGGCAACAGTGCGAGACTCCATCTCAAAAAAAAAAAAAAAAAAAAGAGAGAGAGAGAATAGACTCCCAGAAAGCAATATGAATGTGTCCACATTGAGGGGACTGGAGAGCTTAGTAAAGCAGTTTCAAAACACAGTGAAGCCTGGATTGCAGGGGCCGAGGAAGGTAAAGAAATGAAATCTGTTAGCAGTAGTACTACTGTGTTCAAGAAGGTGATGAGGAAAGAGAGGAGAACCGGAAGTGAGGGAGGCAGCCCTGGGTACACAAGGGTGTTCCTGAGTGGTAGGAAGAGCTGTATACAGAACTGTGTTGGGAAGTCCATGCACCAAGACTTCCAAAAGAAGCATCAGTAGTGCAGAGTTTGGGAAGGCAATTCAGAGTGTAAGTTTGTCTTGAAGTCTTCTAAATTGCAGCCAATCTACTGTTGGTTCAGTTGCTGATCCCTTGTAAGAAGAGGTCTCTGAAAGTTACATGAAGTAATCTGTCAAGACATAGCTCCTTGATTATTTTGCCAGCAAAAAGCTTCTTGAATGTCATTATGAGGTATTCACAGTTATAATTAGAAAATGATATCATAAATTAGTGCTTATGTTCTTAATTGGTTTCTATCTATATAGTTATTTTGTTCTATCTCATAATTTTGGGTTGTGTTTTCTGTCCTGTGTTTTGACCTCTACTGTTAATTTTGTTTTGAGATTATAATTTTGTTTTTGAGCTTTGAGACTTCTCTAAAAGCTCATTACTTATTGGCATGTTTTCATTTTTGACAGATTTGTGTGTTCCTTTAGGTTTTTAAAATAATACATTCCAAACAGTAGCAATAACTTACTTTTGAGGATTGGGTTATATCTAAATCTCACTCTGAAGCAAAATTATAAGTTTCTCTCCTAAAATTTTGGCCTTTTAAGAACCATTTTCTTTTGAGGTGAATTGTTAGTTGATTTCAGTGTACATAATATTCCATAGGAGATGTCTTCACTCTTTTTGTGTGTTGAAATGCATGTTCTTTATTTCTCCATCTTTGCCTCTTTTCTGACTCAAGCTTTACTTACTATTCAGGGAAGAATCACTGAGCTTTCTTCTCTCTATAAGTCCTGGAGTTGCTAGGAAAGGACTATGCATACTTTTTCTCTATGGGTATAACATCCTAGTCCTGTCCTGCCATGCAAAATGTTTCAGAAACCAATTAATCTAAACCATTAATCTATAATTAATTGTGATCCCTCCCCATTCCAAGTGGTATGAGAGCTAGGACATGTGGGAATGGTTGTGGTGGCTGTGTGTTTAGGCATGTGGGAGGGCCCCGCTATTACTAAGTAAAATGTCTCTGTTGATTACTGCATAAGAAGACTGCTTTTATGCACCACATACTATGCTAGGCTCTGGGCACATAATGGTAAGCAAATGGATGCAGCCCCTTCTCTTGAGAATCTTATAGTTTATGGAAAAGAAATCTACTTCAAATAATATAGCAGAAAGGTAAACCAAACTTAATAACAAGCAGGAAATATAATCCTCATTTATTATTGAACACATATTTATTAACCACCATGGCCTGGCATTTGGATGGGGGAGTGAAGAGAGCAGTGAACAAGAGGGTCATAGTCCTTTAAGCTCTCAGGCAATACCTTTGTTCATATCTGTTATTAGGTAATAGCACTGATATATTGTATATTATTTTAATAAATTTCATGTCTTTGAAATGCGTATTTATAATACTTAATTTGACCAAGAAGTTGGCAAAGTATATAAATGTAATAATTTTCTTAAAAAGTATAAAATTAAAATATGACAAAGGATTCTAGCTATCAAATTATACTTCATATTTATATTAATTTTTCCTAGTCAATAACATTTAATAATAACCTGTAATGGACATGATTGCCTTCATATATTCTGTATCATTTTTTACAGTTATTGCCAGTTTCCGAGGAACCGTTCCATATGGCCTGTCATTGGAAATTGGAGATACAGTTCAGATCCTGGAGAAGTGTGATGGTGAGTAGCCTTGTGGCAATCACTTGAGATTGTATGAAGAACTTCCTCAACATACAACTGTTTGTAAAGTCTACAAATGTTGTCCATACCACTAATAATCTCTGGAATTTTTCCAATGGTCACAGCAAGTCATTTTTGACAAAATTGTTCCCTGCATTTTCGGGTATCAATGAGAGGGTATCATTGCCTATTTTTAAACTGATTATAATGTTATTTCCTTAAAGTCGCTAGACACGAACAGAGAAAGCAGTTGAAGCTATCGTATCTAAGGTAGTTCTTGACTCAGTGCCAAACTAGAAGGTTTTTCTCAGGATCCTCAGGATCTAGTAGATGCCCCAGGACAGGAAGAAGCAGAGCCGCAGAGCAGACAAGGCTTACTTAGGCTGAGTAACCAGATGCCTCTGGAGGGCTCTTGCCCAGGCCAACTCTGCTCTCCACCTATAGTTTCTTCCCCTCCAACTTGGAATAAAAGTATTGAATGCACTTGAGTAATATTAGTGGAATATATTGTCTGACCTTGTATGATTATTAATTTATATGGTAGATAACTCATTAAAGATACCTAATAGTTCCCAAATGTTTCCATTCCTGATCCATGAAACATTCTTAAATGCTAGTCCTTAAAAAGATTTCTGATCAAATGACTACTTTTTTTGTTTTTTTCTCTGAGACAGGGTCTCCCTTTGTCACCCAAGTTGGAGTGCAGTGGTGTGATCATGGCTCACTGAAGCCTTGACCTCCTGGGTTCAGGAGATCCTCCTGCCTCAGTCTCCCAAGTAGCTAAAACCACCAGGACACTCCAATGTGCCTGGCTAATTTTTTTTTTTTTAATTTTCTGTAGAGATGGAGTCTCACCATATTACCCATCCTGGTCTCAAACTCTTGGCCTCAAGTGATCCTTTCACCTTGGCCTTCCAAAGGTGAAAATTCCAAAGTCAGATTTCAGGCATAAGCCACTACACCCAGCATTCCTTTCTTTCCTTCCTTCCTTCCTTCCTTCCTTCCTTCCTTCCTTCCTTCCTTCCTTCCTTCCTTCCTTCCTTCCTTCCTTCCTTCCTTTTTTCCTTCCCTCCCTCCCTCCCTCCCTCCCCCCCTCCCTCCCTCCCTCCTTCCTTTTTTTTTTTTTTGAGATGGAATCTTGCTCTGTTGCCCAGGCTGGAGTGTAGTGGTGTACTCTCAGCTCATTGCAACCTCCACCTCCCAGGTTCAAGCGATTCTCCTGCCTCAGCCTCCCAAGTAGCTGGGATTACAGGCATGTGCCACCAAGCCCTGCTAATTTTTTGTATTTTTAGTAAAGACTAGGTTTCAGCATGTTGGCCAGGCTGGTCTCAAACTCCTGACCTCAGGTAATCCACCTGCTTCAGCCTCCCAAAGTGCTGAGATTAGAGGCGTGAGCCACTGTGCCCGGCCACACAGCTTTTCTTGTTAACAAAATGACTACATTTTAAATCCCTGTTAGTATATCCAGAAATACCCATGTTTTTTCTCTTAAAAGGTTTTCCTTACTAGGATTTTATATTATGATGACATTCTATCATATCAAGGCTTATTATAGATTAAACTGTATTATTCCAAACAGAACTACATTTAGTTAGAGCCTGGTATTAGATGGTGGTCATATTGGAATGTTTATTTTTTCTACTGTGATTGATGCCTTAAAAAATATAAGATTTTCTATGTTATTACCAGATATATTTTGACTGTTCCTACTTTGTATACAAATAAATATAAAATTTATTTTGAATTGGTGTATGAAACTGGGCTCCATAACTGATAGGAGCTATTTTGTAATCTAGAACTTTTTCTGTATAGTATAAGTGGGCAGAGACCTCTCTATGATATTTTTGCAGTTCTCAAAAAGTTTTGGATTTTGTTAGAATAATTATTTATGAATGGATGTATTTCTTGGATTTGTCTTAATGGAAGCTGATAAACCCTGAGATATAGAGATTCTGATTTTCAATTCATTCTGCTCTCTTCAGACTGATTTTAAAACTATTAGGGATGATATTTTACAATATATGTTTTTAAAAAAATGTATTAGGAAGAAAAATGTTTAAATACAAAGCTCAAATAGTTGTTTTATATTAAAATGTTGGCTAAAATTTAATTATTCAAAAAATTTTATTAGCTATAACATTTACTACATAGTATAATAATTTTTGCCAATAAGCAAAATGGTCTTTACACTTGAAAAAATATAACATATGTCCTGATTGTTTTTAACTATTAAAAGACATGTAAGGTTAGTGCTGCAAAATTGATTAGGAATTGCTGGGAGCTTAAATCCAGTAATCCTTGAGCCTGTTTACTGGCAAGGGATGCGACCTAAGACCCCCCAGTGGATACCTGCAACCTTGGATAATACTGAATCTTAGATCCTACGTTTTCGTTTTATCCTGTACATGTGATAAGGTTTAATTATTAAACTAGGCACAGTTGACAATAACTAATAATGAAATAGAATAATTGTAACAATATTCTGTTCACAGTTTCGTGAATAGAAGATTAATTCTTAATTAAATCTTAGCAACCTCAACATATGATTTTTTCTTTCCCTATTAAATTCAAGAACTTTTACCTTTTCACTTAAAGAAAGCACTTTATGGCTTCTCTTTGGCACATCCCAGTTGCCAGCATTACTAGTCTTGTGCTTTGGAGCCATGATTAAGTAAAATAAGGGTGACTTCAACACAAGGACTTTGAAACTGTGATCCTCAATCTGATAACCAAGAGGGCTACTAAATAACTAATGGGTGGGTAGCATTGACAGTGTGGATATGCTGAACAAAAGGATGATTCATGTCCTGGGCGGAACAGAGCAGGCAGGCGCAGGATTTCATCATGGCATGCAGTTTAAACGTTATGAATTGTTTATTTCTGGAATTTTCCATGTAGCATTTTTGCACTCTGGTTGACCATGAGCAACTGGAACTGGACAGTGAAACCACAGATAGGAAGGGAATACTGTGATAGGCATTCTACAGAATAAAAATTACGCTGAGCTCTTGATCAGCCATTATGCTGATGAAAATGTGCCAGTTAATTCCGGCAGTGAATGAGGGCTTTACTCTTCATACTATATGAGACTGATCGTAACCCAAGACAATGGGCTTACGGATGTGCAAATTCACTATGTGACTGATTGACCAGGTACTATTATTTGGTGGCAGAGTCTGGGCTTTGTAGTCAGGCAAGTGGAATTTGGAAATGTATGAAATCTTGTGCAGATTCTTAACTTGCCAGACATAATGTGGTCTTCTATAAATTGGGACTAAATGGTACTCAGAGAGGTCAAGTAACTTGGACAACATGAAATAGACAATAAGAAACAAAGCCAGAATTGAAGCTCGGTGCTCTGATATTAAAACCTTTATTTACATTATTTATGATTCTACCATTTATGTAAAATTTGATACAGTTTTTCTTTTTTTTTTTGAGACGGAGTTTCGCTCTTGTTACCTAGGCTGGAGTGCAATGGCGCGATCTCGGCTCACTGCAACCTCCGCCTCCTGGGTTCAGGCAATTCTCCTGCCTCAGCCTCCTGAGTAGCTGGGATTACAGGCACGCGCCACCATGCCCAGCTAATTTTTTGTATTTTTGGTAGAGACGGGGTTTCACCATTTTGACCAGGATGGTCTCGATCTCTTGACCTCGTGATCCACCCGCCTCGGCCTCCCAAAGTGCTGGGATTACAGGCGTGAGCCACCGCACCCGGCCTTTGATAGTTTTTAAAAAATGGTTTTATTAATAGAATGCTAATGTGTGGTCACTTGAGCTATTGTCTAGCCAATACTTACCATATGTATCTACAGAATATTTACATGTATGGTAAAATTCCATCGGCAAAGAACAGACTGATTTGTTATTTCTTTAAAATACTACAATGGTTTATCAAAATATGACCATGATTATTTTTCCACAGGCTGGTACAGAGGATTTGCCTTAAAAAACCCAAATATCAAGGTAAAAATTGTTATTTCTAACTATAATTATGAAATTCATTAAGAAAGATAGTTATTTAAGTTATTTCTTTATACAAGTAAAATTACAGTTGGAAATCAGTTTAAATACCAAGTCATAATACAGATTTTCATAATTTTGGAAGTTCCTTTGAACTTGGATTATAGTTAAGATGTGCTACTCAAATGATAATCCTGTTTAGCTCTTGAAAATTGTACTGAGAAGCCCTTAATAAGCTCATTATATATAAACAAAATCTTTCTGAAGTGGTAGTTTCTCAGAAAGCTAAATTAAAATTCAGGCAGGGGAAATACATAGTCCAAAGGAAATATTAAATTGCAGTATTTAATCTTTATGTTTTCCATGGTATCATTTGTAAAATACTGGTATGGAGAAACAAGTTTAGTTCAGTGGAGTGTTAAGAGTCCTTTTGGGTTTGGGGGCTGAAGCCAGAAAAACAATATTATTTAAAAGCCCATTTTTCTTACCATTTCAGGCAGAAATTAAGATTCATTATCCTTTATACATTTCTATAAATCCTCAGGAATTATAGCAAGAAGTAACATCATTTTTGTTTTATCTTTTATTTGTATAGTTTGCAATTTTGACACTAATCTTACTAATAATCTGTGTTTTTTATCCTACTCTAATCTCCTCAGCCTTCATCCGTGTTTCCTAGATTCTCTAATATTTTCATGTGTCATATTGATTTCTTTGGTTTAATTCTGCCTTTAGGATTGTAGATAAGAAATTGTATCACTTTTCATTCTGAAAATACAATTTTGCCTTTTTGCTTAAATATGCCATTTTCTAGATCATCCACCTGTGTTTAATTACTTCATGTGTTATAGGTCATCCTAAAGGGAAGCATAAGGGACAAAAGAGTATACACATTTAATTTTTTAAATACTTTAGCCCTCATTTAACATTGTTTTTATATATCTATGAGATACATGCAAATACAGCTTCAGTATTTAATGAATTTGTTTAGACCATGTTTGAGAAGGAAACTTAGTATGACTTCTCTGTTATTTCTGTCACTTCTCATAAACCTCAAGTCTGACTTTTCCTGATTAGTTAGAATTACTCTGTTGATCCTATCATATTGAAGAAAACAAGTGAGTTTTAAAAATCTACCTGTATATATTTATTACTATTGAATGAAAAGATTTGCCTATTAAATTTTATTTTATACTTGGATCCACAATGGTGATATATATATTCAGATGACATTTGTTTTCTTAAATATTTAATTGAGTTTGTCATTTAATTATACATTAGAAATTCTTCAGAGGATAATTGTCATTTAATGAACAATAAAATTGATGCTCATTTTTTGTTGTTGTTGTTTCTTTCAATTTTCCATTTAGAACAAAGAAACAATTTCCTTGCCCTATCATTTCCCTACAATAAAAGCTTCAAGCTAACATGGCTTCTTTTGTTTAATTTTTGTTCCATCAGAGTGGCAGCATGGTGATTAACTGCTGCTGAGTTGTCATCCAAAATCTTCCATAACACAGAATACACATATTATCTCTAAATTCACAGTGATATTTTTTGTATGTATATTTTCAAGAGAAATATGAGTGGTTTGTGGGGAAAAAAAAAAAAGAATAGCCACCAAAACAAAGAACCTTTCAAAACTATGCAACACATATTTTAAAAACTCTTATTCAGTATAACATGTTTTTATGTAGAATTCCTGAAATTTTCTTATTTTCTGTTTAATAAAGAATATATTTTCTGAGCAAGATTTAATTTTTTATATTTGTTTAGAATGTCTCTAAATTTGTAAACTAGTTAATGGTAGAAAATGAAAGGATGGATCTTAAGCCACAGTAGATTTCAGCCAAGAGAATCTGGTAGAGATGTTGTTTTTCCCTATTCCTGATATTGTCATGGTTGTACAGCTGTGTTTTATACATATGACTTGTGAAACCAACCCTTCCTTAACAGCTAGCATTGTAACCTTCATGCTTTCTTTTTCAGGGTATATTTCCTTCCAGCTATGTTCACTTGAAAAATGCATGTGTAAAGAACAAAGGGTAAGAAATGAGTTTTATTAGTAGTTAGAGGAGTCTCACAGAACCTTTGCTTCTTTTGGAATTTGAAAGGCATAGTAATTGTCTTGAAAAATGAACTGTAGAAGATCATACCATTGTCTGTGTTCTTTGTTAAAAATATATTGCACTAAGATCATTGGTGGAAAAAATTAAAGAACACCATCTGTGCATGCTGGACAACAGGATCTGAGGCACTGGAGGTCTCTCAGTGTCCACAAATCAGGGAATCATCCTACACTTGAGCAAAGGAGTTGGTCCTTTTTGGTGTCTTGCTGCTTAGGGGAGCATGTCAGTCACACCCATTACATGCTGTCATATTGTCTCAAAACCCAGGAATTTCCTAGGTTCACCACTGATTATAAGATGTGTAGTATGACTTTCTCTAAATGGACATAATAACATATTCTTAGGTGACCACTTCACAAAGCCATTATTCTATTTTAGAGAATGTCATTTATATGATACTTTGTTTGATTGAGTTCATTGATCACCTAGTATTTCTAATACATTAAAAAAATTGTAGTCTATTTCTAAAAGGATTTGAAGTGGCAGCCACTTTAACATAATTCGAATAAGATACAGCAGAATAAAACAGAAGAACTTGCCTACTTAAATAGCTCGCATGAGCAGATCATTCATTATAAAAGGCCATGGAGTTGGACACAAACATTTGGTGTCAGTGTCACAAGGACTATTCACATGACCATTGCATAATTTTCATCTTATGACAGTAGAATACAGATTCAGCCATAGAAATTATATTTTTTCTCAAATAGCAATAAATACCAATTTATTATTTGAATACTTAAAGCATAGTAATGGTATTTTCCAACTTGAGTCTTATGACAGAAGTTCCAAAGAGGCTATTCAAATAGGTGATTCTTAATTTCCCCCTCAATAAAGGTATGGTATTAAATTTCTGTTCACTCAAACAGCCTTTGCAAGTGGCTAAGAGTCTATGGTACAAATACTTTGAGAGTTCCCTATATGAGTAAAATTTAAAGAGTCTCAGAGGCTATTACTCTGCACGTCTTATATATGTCAGCTACTTTAAGCATGTTAATAGTAGCAGTCAGTAGTAGTAATTATTGAATAAAACATTAAAAGCATAATCCTAATTCTAATAATTACCACTGCTACTACTGATCTTTTAAGAAATGTGTGTCCTTCAGAAGTGTTGTGCGGCTATAATCCACCAGAAGCGTCAAGCTGAGTTATTAGTCCTTTTGAAGCTTTCCTACCTGGCTAGATATGACGCCATCCAGCCCCTCCTCTAGTAAACCAGAGGACACTTCAGAACACACTCCAGCCACATGCTAACACTTCGTTCTGATCCTTCTGTGCTAGTGATCTGGGCTTCGCAATGTGAAAACGCCATGGGCTACCCCTGTTCCTTAAAGTGTCCATTTGGGCAAGCCTGTGCAACCAGTCTTCTTTGCTCCGTTTGCCCCAATCCCAACCCTGACCTCCCTCAACTCTGCAGTGCAAAGGGCCACCCAGCTCCCATCATATGCTCTGACCAAGGAAGAGAAAAGAGAGAATGCTGTGCTAGCAAAGATCTTGTCAAGCATCTCTCAACTTAATCAAAGTCTACACCTCAAAGTGAGTTGGGGTAGGATATGGTTTTTAAATAAGTACATCCTTTTTTAAAATGCTGGTTAGTAACTGGTGTATATCTGGTCCCCTTCCATGAGCCCCAGGAAGTTTAAATGTGGGTAAAGGTACCTCAAAATTTGGTTGCATACATTTAAAACTTTCTTGTGAGATTTCCACTTGACACCAGGTGTGGTGGACATTGTGCAGCAGAAAGCCCAACATTAGTTTCTAAAAAAAAAATTATTGGAATTGAGTCAGACCCTAGGTCTGGGGCTGTTACTGGAAGAAAATCTTTGGCCTGAAAACATTTGAGGGCATGCATTGCCAGATAATCGCTTTCCCAGAGAGGAACGTCTTTGGGGTTTTGGTATTACCTGTCTTACTTTAAGTAAATTTATGCCCACTAGGATGAAATAATGGAAAAGTCCATCTCAGAATAACTGAACAAATATAATTTCAGAGGTAACTACTTAAGACAGATTATTTGAACACTGATTTTTGTTTTAGAATAATTCATAGGAATCAGCCACCTTGCCTAAAATGGCAATTTTATGCTTAAAAATTAAAATTTTTCTTGGCAACCCTCAATCAACTTCCCACAGACTGAATTGCCTTTATGATCTTTCCTGTATCTTCAGATCAATGTAGGACAGATGGAGGTCAATTAAATTATAGTTTACAAACAGTGAGGCCACTTCTGTATTGTTTAATTCCTACTGAGGTCATGTCACTTTTTAAATGTTAAGTAGAATGTCAAGGTTTCCTGGAAATTCAGTATTTCCTCCTTGACCGTATATAGGATCATTTTGTGATCTCCATCTCCAAATATTCATCATTTAAATTGCAACAGCTGCTTCAAAAGCAAAATAAATATACTACCACTTAAAAATGTCATATGCAGACTTAATAAAAGGTTCTGTATCTGCCACAGTTTATATATTACTGTTTACTTTAAAATCCCAGTTTTACATTTTCAGCTGTATTTAAGCTCTAGAAAGAAGGAAAATATGCATAGGGCAAGTATTTTAGCAGCACTGTGAAATGAGGAGATGAAGCTCTGTTGGGAAAAGAATCAAGGCAAGATTTTAGTTCCCATATGTCTGACAACAAGATTTTACAAAAGACAATTATACACACTTTGGACATAGCATCAAAAAGGAATCACAGAGCAGTTATTAACCTCATGCTAAGAAGTAATTTTCCCTCGATCATCTAGACAACATGGTTCTATGTCTAATATGTTGCTACCTTCTATGTATTATTAGATGTTTTCTAGAGAAAAATATACTGAAATAAAGAAAATAGTCTCTATAAATACATCAGTAGCATTCTATGGGAAGCAGTGGTAATAATAGCCAGTAAGCCACTTTCACCTGCATATGTGTGTGTGCACACACATACAAAGCAAGTATTTGAAAAAAGAAACTGGAGATGAAGATTATTATATACCAAAGGTAGAATTCAGAAGGCAAATTAAATCTTCTCCTTTGTTTCCCCTATCTCCTTGTGCATATTCTCAACATCAGGACCACCATACATACCCTGCTGGATATTGATAGAAATATTTTCCAAGGATAGTTTCTGACTTTTAGAGAAGAAATGAGAAGACTATGTTACTCTAATCAGAGAGAGGAACATTTTGGAATGAATATTCAAATATCTGTGATGTCATAAGCCCTTAGGGTTTATGCTGCATGATAACATTACTTGTAGTACTAATCAGTTTTCATGGTCCAGGTTTGCAAATAATGAAAATGAAGTGTTACTTAGATCACGGGAGTATTCAATTAATATCTCAGTGTCTGGTTACTTATCACACTGGGTTAGTTTGGATGCTCACAGCCATCATGTCCTGATGATTGAATAAGGTTCCTTTTATTCTCCTTGAGTCCTATGGTCATAGCATTTGGAAGGCAAAAGTCATCTCAGAGTTTATGTAGCCCAGTGACCTCATGTTACAGATGCAGGCTTTTGGCCTCAGGTTAAATGAGTTGCTGCCTAGTGGTGAACTGGTACTGGAGTAGAACTCTTCTGATGTTGTTTCTTCTTCACCATGCTGCTCAAACTTGACCTAGTTGAAGTGACTGGTCGTTCTGGTATTGTCCTACCGTAATCCAACATAGCATTCCTCACATTAACTTACAACCAGATCCTGGTTACTGTCTGTAGAACGAACACTAGCTCGGCAGCTTTCTTTCCTAATTATCTTTTAGAGTATTTAAAACAAAATTGTTGTTTATGGTATTTACATGTATTTTTTTAATTTCACAGACAATTTGAAATGGTTATTCCCACTGAAGACTCTGTTATCACAGAAATGACATCAACATTAAGAGACTGGGGAACCATGTGGAAACAGCTCTATGTGGTTAAGTAGCTTTTTAATGACATGGTTTTTTGGGTAAAGAATTGTTTTAAGAAATATATGAACATGAGTAAGGGTTAATATAGCACCTTCTGCAAGTCTCTAGGACTCCTTGGGAATATAGATATTAATAAGACAGTGTTGTTGTAATCTCTGTGTCCACTGAGCATGGGTTTTATAAGTTACTTTTCAATACCACAAGAATATAAAAGATTATCTTTCTGGCATCCAACCAAATAGGATGGTTTACATGGACCTAGTGTTGAACCTCCTGAATATTTTTAATTTTCAGGGAAAAATAAAATTTAAGACGATTTTGGTGGCAATGGTATTTTATCAAATTCAAATTCTGTAAGTCATTCAAGTATACTGTAAATGACATACTTTTAGCTAGTATCAATGAGAATATTTTAAATATATTAGAGAAAAGAATATTTCTTGAGGGGAAAAGGATCTGTGTTTTGGAGGTATGTAGTATATATTTACTTACTTATTGTAAGTAATCACATTGAGCACTTATGTGGCAAATCTCATGGTAAGTACTCTCGATGCAGTATCTTCTTTAATTTACTACCACTCAAAGGAATAATACCTATGACCATGTCCGGCTTATAAATGAGAACAATGAGGAACAGAGAGTGAAGTACTTAACCTAGATCAAGTCATGGGAAAGTGGCTGGGCTGGGGTTCTGATGTGAATATGGTGTTCTCACTGTGAATGCAGAGGTCTGGGAATGGTGAAATATTGGGAAGGCCCCATGCTATTTTTTTTTTTTATTTTTAAAGTTTGTAGAACAGCTTCATCATTTGAAGGGATGAATTCAAAATACAAATGTGTACTTATCCTGATAAAATGATTTAAAACAGCCTGTCAAAGAAAAAAATCCAAATTAGTGAGGGATACTGGCAGAATGATAGTATTTATTGTCTGTTTCATCTAAAATGCAATAAGATATTTCATCGAGGCAAGAAAATCTTATAAAGTCACTAGTGAAAACACTTTGATGTTGGACTTCTCTGGTTATACCCTCCTGGAGCTGGTAGCTTTAGGACTCACTGTGCAAATTCACAAGACAACCTTGGGTGAATTGGCAGAGCATAGGTTTTATAAATACAAAGTCACGATAACCGACCTCTAGGGCTCCGTGCTGGGGAAGTGCAAGGAAATGCAGATCTTCTTTTTAAATTTTCTTTTTTATTTATATTGGAAGGAATCCAAAATACAAGTATTATTTCACTTAAAGTAATATTGTGCATGGCACTAACATGGAAAAGGAAACTATTTGACATGCTCAAACCACTGCATTCGAAATACCCGACATGAGACTTACAAAAATAATGACAGTGTTAAGTGTTGTCCATTAGCTGAACTAGAACACCAGCACTTTGCTTTTGATACAGCTACTAGTGGGGAACAAAGTTGAATTTCCTCTTGATTCTGCCTTATCTAGCTATTTTTACCTGTGTTCGAGGTTGCAGATATCTATTTTCAGGACCAACTTGGTTTGAAAATCTGTGTGTTGTAAACTCCACAAGTAACTCCTCTCCTCCTAGTGTTCTGAGTAACTGGGAAAGAGATATTTCCATGGACACTGGAATGGTAGTCATTTACATTAGAAACAAATATTAAATTTAACTCAGAGATATTTGATTTTTGACACTGGGAATGAGGCTACCTTGGCCGTGTTGGATCTTTAGCTTCTCTTTTCCTGATGTAAATGTTTTGTGCCAAATGTTTTGGTTCAGGTTCTTCATGTTGAAGTGTATTTAGGGTATTGTCCATCCTTTTTGCCAACAGTTTTAAGACACCTAACTTCTCTACTGGAAGATGTTTGATGAGGGCCATAGTATTTTATAAATTGTTAGCAATTCGTATGACAATGCTTAGCATAAAAGCAAGTGGCAAATGCTTGAAAAGTGCTAGTTGCTCTTTAAATAATGTTGCTAAGGACCTAAGTAATGCTCTTTAAAAATACCACCTAATAATCAGTAATGTAACCACAAAAGTTTAGGAGAAATATAGTAGCTATCTTTTACTGAGTACTTTTATGCAGGCCCTGAGCTGGATATTTTACATCTATCTTACATGGGGCTCTGCCAGGCAGTTTTTACTCTCGAATCTTATCAACGATAATTTACCTAGGGTCTCATGCTAAAGCCTGAATCTAAATCTAAGTCTGCTGCTGCCAAAACCTGTACTGTTTTCATTTTAAGGCATAAAAACTCATCCATTTCTAAAACACTAAAATATTCTCAGTTAACTTTTTGCTGTATTTTTGATATATTTCCAGAATCTCTTGATATTATTTTATTCCAAGTGTTTAATATTGTACCCTACCTGTTTCGATTTATCACTAAATCAAAAGTGTTTTTTATATTTCTGAATAGCTTTCATAGCTATCCAATGTTTAAAGAATCATGATTCTATGACTAGATGTTCAACTGTAGACCTTTTTGTTACACTAGTAGGGCAGGTTTGCTGGCCAGAACTGCACTATGTCAGTGTTCCTGCCACACCTGGGTTTTCTTCCCTTAATGGAGAGCTGACCAACTGATTTTCAGCTTTATAAGGGATTCTGCATACTTTTCATCTTAGTGTTCTCTTAAACTTAAGTACTAGGTAACATCACAGAAAATCAAGTCCATCCTATTAAACAACTGCAGAATGCCTTTCCCAAGAGAAGGCAGGTGACTTTCTCCCTGTGACAGTTCAAAAGGTGCTGTCTTTGTTCTTTGCTACATGAGATTTGACTTGTTTAATAACTTGCTTATGTAATTTTTTCGACTCTGGTAGACTTTTCCTTCCTACCACCGACTTCTTCAAGTGTTTCTTGATCTTCACTGCTTATTCTTTTGTATCACCTAAACAAAACCTACCTCTTGATATCCACAAAAATGAACATGTTTAAATCAAGCTATTCATTCATTCTCCAGCTGCTAGGGCCACACAGGCAGATAGCCATTGCGGTTGGGCACTTACAGCCAATGGGAGAACATGGACGTTGCGCAGTTGGTTACAAGAGTATTGTGTTACACTGGCCTTGTCTGGCTTCTATGGGAGTGTATAACATGAGTTAAGAGTGAGAAGCAATAGAAGAATGGGCTCAGTAGAGTGCTTTAGGAGTTGAGAGACAAGCAAGATTTTTTTGGAGGGAAGGATCAGGGATGACATCTTGGAGAATGCTTTTTGTTCTTCTGGCAAATTTGTCTGACCTGCACATCACATGGAAATTCTTCAAAACAGCAAGTACTAAAAAAGCAGGTAACATGTCACTACTTTAAAAATAAAGAATAGTTGTCTTTACCCATCACCCAGAATTTGATATTTCCGGTATCTTACAGCTGCAGAGGACTTTAGATGGATGATAACCTCACCACTTCCCTGTCACTACTGATGAGGTCCACTAATAATTTTTGTAGAAAGTGAAAGCATAACTGTTGTTATGGTTTTGCAACAACATGTTATGGAAAGACAAAGGGTAAATACTTATAGATAAGATTTATTCTCATGTCTCTGGAGTAAGGGATATATAATTTTTGGTTTGGGAAAGAAACAGTATTTGTAGAGGGCTCATTCTGGACCAAGCCCAAAACAATAACAGTACTCTAGTGATAATAACATTGAATACCTACATATTTTTTCTGGGCCAGGCATCATTCTCAGAGTTGTAATAGCTCATTAATGCTCACAACAATTCTGGGAAGTACTATAATACCTGTTTTACAGATGAACATCACAAAGATGTTCATGAATTGCCAAAGCTTTTTCCGCCAGTAAATGGCAACACTGAAATTCAGATTGAAGTTGTCTGGCTCTAAGTAAGTTTGTGTTCTCTGCCGCTGTGCTGTAGTGCTCTCTGCACAGTCGCTACCCCAATCCATAAAACAGCCTTGCTGAGGGAATGTGCTGCCCATGTACGGATGACAGAATTGATACTATAACACTAGTAAGTGACAAAACCAGGGTTTTAACTTGTCTTCTTTCCAGTAAACCACATAGCTTAAATGAATTTCACAGGAGATTATCTTGAATCTCCATTATTGTTTTAAAAGTAAGAAAGTATTAACTTTTTACAAGTCTAAATACTGGCCTGATAATAGCAGTGCACATCCATCAATGAATGACTTCGTGTGCCCAACTTCTGATAGTGGACCCAATAAAGTATTGAGACCATTGCACAAGAAATATAATTGGAAAGTAATGTCTTGCATGCAGCCATGGCTCAGAGAAGGGAGAAAACAATGTGAGCAAGAGTAATCAGGGAAGATTTACTGATGGAGGTGGAAGTCAAGCTGAGCCTTCTTGGATAGTAGCATTTGAGTAGTGTTTAAAAAAAAATAATAGCAGCAGTTGAGAAGTAAAGTTGCATTTCTGGACATGAGAGCAGTGTTGTGAAACTTGGATGAAGCACATAGAGAAGGCAGTGTGTGTGTTTGAACACAGTGAGCAAACAGTTTGTCTATTAACAAACATCTGTCCACAGAGGGGCAAGCACATACTGGGTAACCAGAATGGACCCCTTCCCTTTCCTTTTTGGTTCTCCCACAACTCAGTATGGGGCTGACTGCCAAATCTCTACGTTTGTGTATTTCTTAGAGAAATGAAGGCGATCTCTTCCACCGGCTGTGGCACATCATGAATGAAATCCTGGACCTGCGGCGGCAGGTGCTTGTGGGCCACCTCACCCACGACCGAATGAAGGATGTGAAGCGCCACATTACTGCCCGCCTTGACTGGGGCAATGAGTGAGTATTGACCATTGCAGGGTGGCCTCTAGTAGGTGAACACAATGAAAGTGACATAGGTCTGAGCCAGAACGTGGTAATGTCACCAGAGGAAGTCATATTGGCTTTTTCAGATTTCCTGTTTTTGGAGGCTTAGTGTGAACTGTCACTGATGGAGTTGAGAAGTATTTCTTCTCAAGCTGATGTGGGCACTAAGATGTCGTTTGTTCTCTGGTATTGTATGTGGTCTGACGGTGTGCACATGCTCATGGAAAATAAAATGTTCACAGCAATGAATTAGGTATGGCTTCTGGCTAAAATGGATCTTGTTCTCAATTTGGCATGTGGATTTGCCTTTAAAATATATCTCTTCCATATCATGGTAATAAGTCACCGGTGTAATCCAGAGGGAGACACTAAAGTTAACAGCTTCTGTGAAAAGTCTTATGACAAATGCACTGGTGGGGCCTTTTATTATTGCTGTGATTAGTCCTGTACATACATATTCGCTACTTTGAGGAGCTGCTTGAGAGAACTCAGTAAAAAGCTGTTCTTGACCGAGATTTATTTTTAAATAAAACCATAAATGACTTATTTAAAATACCAGCCATGTATTTAAATAGTAAATCTAGTCACTGAGAGTGCTGACCAAGGCTGATACTGTACTAAGTATGAATGTTAACATAGAAGTGAGAAATTAGAATAAGCCAACTTTGACTGAGATCCTAGGATTGCATGAGGTTAAGGTTTAAGGCAGTGACATGGTTTCTCAATAACCCATATGGCCATATCTTCCCTTCTTTTCCTCTCTCCAAATCCCCAGTTGCTCTTTGGACCTTCAAAAGGATCTTAGGGAACAGAAAGAAAGGAAAGCAGACAGAAAGGAAGAAAATGGCAGGAAATGAACTTTGGGTAAATTTGCTTCTTACTGAATGTGGAAAAACCAATTTGCAACAAAATGCCACTTCCCATAACCACAGGAAATCCCTTTGTCAGAAGCCAGGTTTGGGTCTTCCCAAGAGGTTACACATTCTGAATATGAATACCCAGACCTACTAACAGATATTTATTTATTTATTTATTTGTTTGTTTGTTTGTTTTTATTTATTTTGATATGGAGTCTCACTCCGTCACCCAGGCTGGAGTGCAGTGGCATGATCTCGGCTCACCGCAACCTCCGCCTCCTGGGTTCAAGCGATTCTCCTACCTTGGCCTCCCAAGTGCTGGGATTACAGGTGTATGCTACCACATCTGGCTAATTTTATTCGTATTTTTAGTAGAGACAGGATTTCACCATGTTAGCCAGAATGATCTCAATCTCCTGACCTCGTGATCCACCCACCTTGGCCTCCCAAAGTGCTGGGGTCACAGGCATCAGCCACCGTGCCGGGTACCTACTAACAGATTTTTAAGCCTCCATCTCACTCCGAGGACTTCTGGTATTTTGTTGAATAGGATTCATCTTTTTACAGACAATGAATAGAAGAGCCCAATTCATTTATCTCTAGAAGATTCATTTTTGTGAGAAATAAACCAGCTACGAATATGGAGGGGCAGCAAGAGCTCGGTCCTGGGAGCTCTGCTTTCTTAAGACCTGATGCAGACTCCCGAACCTTCTTCATGTCAGTTTCTCATCTGTTGAAGGAGGAAGTTGAGTTAGAAAAACGCAAGGGCCCTTTCAGCTCCAGGATGACATTTAAAATACACAGCACCTCCTAAGAGATTAGACTTGCCAGCCATTTGCAGGCAACTTCCCATCCTGCCATGGAGATGAATTTCACAGGAGATTATCTTGGATCTTGACGATTGTGAAGTGGAGTGGAGTGGGAGGGGTCTGTTGGAACGAGACCAGCGCTGCCTTAGGTTTATTTCTTGATTGTTTTGAAAAACCTTTGAGGGTTCTCTGAATTATTTTGGGTCTTAGTCATTATGCTGGTCATCATTTAAAGGACCAGTTTGTAAATAGGAAGAAAGTTGGATGAAGTTAGCTCATCCAAAATAATGTAAGAATGTAGATCAGACAAGAAAATGATACTTCTTCAGTTTTATGAAGGAAAGTGATGGCAGAATGAAAAGGGGGAAGGAAGGAAAAACATTAATTATGACTGAATCATGACTCAGTTTTTACTTACGCAAGTTCTGGCTTGTACTTTGGGCTGTTCTGTAGCTAATTTATGATAAGTTGGTAAAACATTGATGCATGAAAATGAGCAGTATAATTTATTTAGATCATCTTCAGCTTCATTAATTTTCTGAGCTATGATTCTGTTTTTTTTTTTTTTTTGCAATTCTTTGTTTATTTTTTAAAAACTTACAATACAGAGATTATGCATTTACCTTATTCCTTTAAGTATACATTTGTTTTCTTATTGAATAATGCTCATGGAGAGCAAATTAAGATCATCTCTTGCCTATTAAACTAGATGAGATTTCATGCAAAATAATCTGTCAGCACATAAATCTCTGGGTGAACATAAATTAAGAATGTGTTCCATCTCCCACTGTATATCAAACCATTGAAGAGTAGTGAAGAGAAGCCCTCTTGATGTGGGAAGCTTAGGAAAAAGAGATCATTCATCTCATTTTCTAACAGGACCAGCAAAAGAATTGTTCTTGTCTGGAAACCTCAGACAGCACTAAAATGATGGTACATGTTTCTGTTGCCCACAGAGTCCTACAACATGGTGTTCTTTGACTTTCCTGCTAAGATTATATGGGAGGAGGCAATCAATTCATCCTTTCTTCTTGATATCACAGAGAAGTTGACTGAGTTAATATAGAACATGACAGTCTCCCTGTGTGATCTCTTCTCGTCCTGTCTCTCCCCATTTGCCTCTTTTCTCCTTATTCTTTGTAAAGCACTTCCCTGATTCTAATCTGTGGGCTAGGAAACCTCAAACCATGAGAAAATGTATCGAAGAATTACCAAAACCAAACAGAAACATGTAAGACTCCTCACATAACCAGGATGCCAGGAAGCCAGCAGAAGCCAATCAATCAAGACTATGGGAGAAAAAGACTTGTACGTTACAGCTTTCTGGGGCTGCGGAATCTCCGCACACATTCTGCAGCCATGTAGGTCACCTGTTCTTCATGCCATCTTCCTCAGGCATATGGCTGATGTCTGAATTTCCAAGTTCAAATTCTCAAGGAGGGAATCTTACTGACAGTCAATGTCTAATTTTGGGCTGAGCAGTTTATGCCAGCCTCACATAAGAAGCTGGCCAGTCTTTGGGTTATTTGTTCTTAGGTCAGGTGTTTACCCATGGGCCAGTTAGGTGTGGCTCAGGAAGGGGAGATAGTCAGATTGTAACTGGGGGACAGGAAGCAGGGCTGTCGGGGGCGTTGAGAGAGAGAGCGAGTTCGTTCGAGACAGCTCCATTCAAGTTCTTGTCCAATGAGAGGAGCTTTTCCAAACTTCCTCTGGAGTGACTGATCTTCCACTGTGAAGCTGGATTGGTTGCCTTGGTCGCAACAGAGCCCTTTCTTGTAAGGCTTTTGGCGATCTTTTTAAACAAGGGAAGCTCACCTGGCTGTCCACCTTTCCACATGCCCCGGGGAAAATTAGACAAAGAACTCTAGGCTCCCGGATGAGGGGTGTGGATAGAGCTAGGCGCTGGGAAGTTCTTGCCTTTGAAACCACACCCCTTGTGGACCCCTTGAAGAGAAGTTAACACAGTCCCTCAAGATGACTACGTTGGGCTGGGTGCGGTGGCTCAAGCCTGTAATCCCAGCACTTTGGGAGGCCGAGGCGGGTGGATCACGAGGTCAACAGATCAAGACCACCCTGGTCAATATGGTGAAACCCCGTCTCTACTAAAAATACAAAAAATTAGCTGGGCACGGTGGCGCGTGCCTGTAATCCCAGCTACTCAGGAGGCTGAGGCAGGAGAATTGCCTGAACCCAGGAGGCGGAGGTTGCGGTGAGCCGAGATTGCGCCATTGCACTCCAGCCTGGGTAACAAGAGCGAAACTCCGTCTCAAAAAAAAAAAAAGATGACTACGTTGTCTGCCTCCACCTCTCCCAGTAGAGAATGTGGGTGGAGCAGCTTCTCATAGAAGGAGCTATAAGTAAGATAGGTACCACGATTCATATGTCGTTACAAGTTCTCTTTCCTTTGCTAAATGATATTCATCAGTAAATATGGACCCAGTAGCAGATGATGTCTTATACTGTAGCACAGTGGTTCTCTCTGGGAAGGGAATGGAGGATGGACAACAGACCCTATCAGAATCTCTGGTGAGATGTAGCAAGGGGAAATGTGGACATTTTGAAAACAAATCACAGTGCTCATTGTGAGTTAAAAATTAAACTAAAATTAAATAATGGGTGTGTGAATTTTTTTAAAGTTTCCCAAAGAGAAACATCATTTAGGAAAATTGAGAAACTGTTTTAGTATCTGAAAGACAGCTCCTGCTGTCAAGGAGGTGACAGCTTTCTAATCTTCTTAACAAATATCCCTCAGGGTGGCTAGGGCAGTGCCTGACTTCAAGTAAGTGCTGAATTAATAAATTTTACTTATGAAACAATGAGATTTTGGGGGAGGACATGCAAGAATTTCAGATTTTTTTTTAAACACAAAAGAAAGCTGTGGTTCTATAAATGGAAGTGTGATGCCAGAAGGCTTCCATGTTAGAGAGAGTGGTGATGTGAAAGGGATGCAGAACAAGTGATCCTCAGAAAACTGAGGATGAGGCCTTGGATGTGGTGATCGAGGGGGCTCTGCTAGAGAAGAGGGTATCTTGGCCTTGAACGATAGGGCATTACAAAGACATTGTGAAGCCTTTGAGATGATCATGAGGCTTAAGGAGAGGAACAGAATTGTGTGGCATTGGTGTCAGCATTGTACCGTGGTGACCTGGAAGCGATTGTGCTAACGGGATGGAAGGTAACCAGAATAGAGTTAGACTCATGTTCCTCTGGTGATGGGAAGACATCACAAATCAGTTACCATACTTGGTACCTCTGAAGCTGGATATAACCTTAGAATACTTTTCAGCATAGCAAACCATATGTCAGCCGCAATGAAACCTGACATAAAGGGTTAAGCTATTCTGCCAGCCCACGCCTAAAACTCTTCTCCCATTTCCATGTCCTGCCTTTACTGAGTTTCTCCTAATGACTGACCTTAGAATTTACTGTAAATAAGGGCCATGTGCAAATTGCCTGAGATTCATGTTAGAAACATGTCAACTCTAGAGACAGCTAAGTACATTGGTGCTAGGTCAAATCCTAATGGCCAAATTTCCCTCTCCTCAACTCCAATTTCTAGAACCAAATTATGTCTAGCTCTAGTTTCCATTCACTCCAGTGTGGAAGGCTTTCCCATGTGATAATTTGAAGGGTGCTGAAGGCTTCACACCATTTGGGGCTAAAGCCCCAGTAGCAGGAGCATTCCACTGATAGCACCAACCCATCCCTCCTGCATTTGCCTGTCTTTCTCCCCTTCTGAGTTTCAAGTTTTGCCCAGTGTCCAGCCTAGTTATGTTGTCTACCTCAACTGTGGTTAACAAGTCATATAAGGTAAAAACTATGCGTGAGAGAAGCATGGTGGGTGATATTCCTAATTTCAAAGTGATATAGTTAAAAAAAATGTTTATAACATATTTAATGGAAGTAACTTTTCCCCCAGACTTTTGCAATTTGTTTTCTAGACAACTGGGACTGGACCTGGTGCCTAGGAAAGAGTATGCAATGGTGGACCCAGAGGACATCAGCATTACTGAGCTCTACCGATTGGTAGGTACAGGAAATCTTGGCTCCCAGCCTCACTGCTAAATTTGTGGTTTCCATGGCATTCTTCATACTTGCTTGATTTTGTAAGAGCAGGATGTTCCAGGATTAATTTAGAGAAAGTAAAAAGGCTTGAGAGCTGAGGTGACCGTGCCCTGGGTACAGTACCGAGAAACTTTACCTGCCTAAGAATGATATGATACTCTCCATTGGATCCTCAACACCCAGGCATCAGGAAGTCAATACAAAGACATTTTTCAGTTCTTTTGCAAATCTGCTTTTTGCCTAGTCTGGTGAAGTGCTTACAAGTCATACGTACTCAATTGTTGTTCTGTAATTAATGGTATCTAGTCATGGCTCAGCAGCATGTTAAACCTCCTCCTGCCACCATTAGCTCCATATACATATAGTGTGTGTGTGTGATGTATATTAGCACTATATACACCAACTACTGAAACGGTCTTCTCCTTAGTCTTCAGCTGCTGGATACCCTCCCTTCCCAGACCCCAATCCATTCCTAAGTACTGAAGCCCATTAATCATCCTAAAACATTTGATCATATTGCCCATCATGGTCTCACATATGATTTGAGTTTTTTCTCTAGTTACATGGTAAGTTATAGTTCAGGTTTTTTGCTTGGCATCCAGGTTCCCCAAATCTGGTTCAATCCACCTTCTGGTTAGCCTTGTATTCTTAAATAATTATATAAAATGTACCTAATCTCGATATTAACTAAGATATGAAAATCCAAAATCAGTGTAGAAGGTGGTTGGGATGGGCTTTCAAAGACTATCATGCTACGCATAACTGTACTTTGAACCGTAAAGTTCCAAGAAGGACTGCCTATCGGAAATAGCAGACTCCTTTTGGGATGAGCCTGCCTTTTTGGCATAGCTTTCCAAGCTTATTTTTCTGAGAATAATGGGATATTCTTAACCTGAAGATTATCCATATCTGAAAAATGTGAAGGATAATTTCAGTAAGTCCACTGGGGAGATGTCTGATTTAAGAAGGCAGTTCTTAATATTGCTTTCAGATTTTTCTGTGATCATCAAATTGATGTTCAGATTATCTACACTTTATTGTGTCAGTTGGAATCAATTCCATTTTTTAGAGGATATTCTTTATTGTATGTTAAATTTCTTCAGAGTCGTGTGTATGCTGTTTACCTTCATCACATTAGTGCTAAACAGAGTATCTGGCAAGTAGCAAGAACATAGAGGTCAGTTAGGGGGAGGTGAAGAAGGAACAAATAAGAGCATTCCAAGTTAAAGTCATCACTGCCTCTTAGCTTATGTAACAAATATAATCTGTATTGTTTGTCAGTCATATCCTCTGATGTGGCATCTTTTTCTTCATTTAATTAACTCATTGAACATCCTATTCTCTCACTTTTAAGAACATATCTCAGTTAATTTTAAGTTTCTTTAGGGAACACACTGTATCTTTTACCTCTACATGGTCAAGATAATCTTGTACAGTGCTTTTACACTTACTAAGCACCCAGTCAATGCTTTGGAGATTATATTGTGAAAAGACTGTGAATTATTGGCTCCAGACAACTACATTTACAATCAATCCCTTTCTTTTACCAGTACTTTGGGTTTTGGATTTATTATTTAATCTCTCAAAGCCTCAGTGTATTCATCTACTAAATTGGGAAATAATTATTTTCATGTTCATTGTGAAGATCAGATAAGAAATGTATGTAAGAAATGTATGACAGATAGTTGCACAACATGTAAGCATTTAATCAGTGTTCATCCCTTTCTTATCTTTATTTCATCTGCGTTGGAGAGGCAACATGGTAAAAATAATTGATAGTTCATTTTAGGATTAGATTTGGCTGTGTCATGAAATAAATAAAAAATAGAAGCTAAAACATGATAGAAATTTATTTCTCAAGGTATGCAAGTTTAGAAACAGGAATTTCTGGGTTTGGTTGTGTATGAAAAGGAATCTAGAGCCTTATCTCTCTGCTACACTGTACATGGCTTCCATCACCAAGAACACCTCGAAGTGCAGTATAGCTGTGAGAGTTTTAACCATCCTATTTGCATTCTGGTCAGTATGAAGGAGACAAGTTTCTCTCAGTTGATTCAAATCGTTTAATGAACCTTCCTGGAAGTTCCACACAACACTTGCACTTACATCTCATTGGCAGAGCTTGGGTGCAGCCCTGTAAATAGTTGAGGATGTCAAGTTTTGGATAAATAACTGATGTCTGATACAAATATATTTTATTTTCCTGAGTTTGATTTTGTGTGTGTTTAATTTTGTTTCTCTTCTTTTCATGTAACATTACATAGGGGATGGCAAATTGATTTCACCTTTGTCAACATTCCAGTTGATTGGTAGGTGGCTGCCTAGAGTGCACTGTGGATAAGATTCCAGGTCTTATGTAGGCTCTGATGGATTAGCAATGTCTGCCATTGGTGGGAAAGACAGCAGAGGATATTTTAGTATGTTAGAGCTCAAATCCTAGTCCAAAGTCTCCCTTTTTACAGCTGAAGAAAGTAAAACATCATGATTTGACATGCAAACTTAATTTCTCCTCAGTGGCAGCTATACCTTACTATTTCCAAAACAAAGACAATAGCCCAAGAAAAACTCAAATTATTTAATTATCAGCTTCAGAAGAGCATGTGCTCTTCTTTAAGGCAGCTTCTTTTTCTTTTTTCTTTTGTTTCCTCTTCAATTTTTATTTTAAGTTCCAGGGTAGATGTGCAGATACTGCAGGTTTGTTACATAGGTAAATGTATACCATGGTGGTTTGCTGCACACATCAACCCATCACCCAGGAATTAAGCCCAGCATCCATAAGGCAGTTTCTTTTTCAAGTTACTGTTTGAATCCTGGATTAGAAGTAATAAGATTCTCCGTAGCCCTGATCTTCTTTGTTCAACATAAAAGTGACTGACTATATTGATTTCACCAGGAAGAGTGGGGAGGCACCAATACCAATCCCTTGTTGTTGTTTGGCAATTTATTGTCACTTTGGGTCAGGGACCTCAGCATGGAGGTTACATGTCCCAACAGAGAGGATGTTTGATTAATTGCTGCTTTTTTTTTCCATTTACTTCTTTCTAGTCAGTGTCATGTTTGAAACACAAGTGTTCGCATCTTACTAAATTTTATTGCATCATTCAAAAAAAAGGTCTGACTTTAGGTTTTTGATAGCACTGTTAGCAGATCTTTCTCACCTAATTGTGTTCATTTAAGCAGTAAAAGTGCCAAACCTCACAGTGTTTGCATATGCCCATCTTGAAACTTTGGTTTAGTGCCAAAGGCAAGATCTTAATCCTTGTATAAATAAAGAGAACCTTATTAGCCAGCTTCTCTCTTATTTGTGTCTGCAGGTTTCCATCTTTTTGGAAACCTTTCTTGGTTTTATAAGATCATGCATCTGCTTACTCTGCAATCCTTAGTAGGTTAGACTAGCGGATCTCGGAACACAGTGGTTCTCACAAGCAATTTCAACCCCAAGGAGATATTTAGCATTGTCTGGAGACAGTTGTGGTTGTCACAACAGGAGGTGGGAGGGAGAGATACTATTTGCATCTGGTAGGTAGAAGCTAAGAAAAGCTGTTAGATGTCCTACAAAGCCCAGGGCAGCCCCCATAACAAGGAAATATTCAGCCTAGTTGTCAGTAGCACTGAGGTTGATAAACCCTGGTGTAGACAGTTCATTCAATAATTAATGCATTATTTGAAGAGTAAAAATTTGAGCCAGTTAAATAAACCTTTGGGATGAATCTGTTTCTTTTCCTAATCAAAGATCTAGTTCAACTGTTAAGCACAGTTAGTTAGAGTAACTGATAGGTGTATTTGTAGCCACAAATTATCTCAAACTCTTGAGGTGTGAACTTCTTAATTTTATTGTAATAATATTTTCACAGAGTTTTTTCTTAACTGTTTGCCAGAGTACTGAATTACCAAGAGAAAATGAAAGTAATCGTACCTACTTAAGTCCAAATCAGTCCCAGACCTGAAAGAATAGTGGGGATGGAAAGAGGGGTGATTTCAGTGCTACAGTATGCCAGATGTGAGGGCCCATGTTAAATGCACGAAGGGTAGAGTCAGGCAGCTTATTACTAGCATGCATTCAAGAACAAAGGTTCTAAGGCCATAATTACCGAAAAGACGCAACAATACATTGTTTAGTTTGCTGTGATTTTGCATCTGTCTGTACATGATCCTAATCAGTGATTCTCAACCCTCATTGCCCAGAATCACCTGGGGAGCCTTTAAAACTACCAGTCTCTGGACCCGCAGCCCCTAGAAATTCTAATTTAATTGTTCTGAGATAAGACCTGGCTATAAGTATTTTAAAAAATCTCTCTTGGGGACTCTAAAGTGCAGCCAAGGTTGAGAACCACTGATCTAGATATATTGGATTCTTTGCATGAGTAAAGGAGCTAATTGTTTCTCCTCAATTCTTAGTGAACGTCATGATCGCTGCAGGGAACTTTGCACTGTCTGGGGTTAGGAGCATGTATCTCCTTAAGGTCTATTCTTTTCATAAGGTTTTAACATCTATTTCTATGGCTCTGGCCCTTAGTAGTCATTCAGTTCTTCATAGTAGCTTGTGCTCTGTTACCCTTTTGAGTAAACATATGTTTTTCTTTTAAGTAAATCAGTAAATAAGTTTGCAATTCTGGCGAGGTAGAGGGGGGATCGGAAGCCTTGTTGGAGATGTATTTTTATGAATGTATGAGGCTGCTTTTGCCACAGTAAAAAAAAAAAAAAAAAATTGTTAAGGCACAAAATAGAGCAACCTTTATAGAAAACAAGGCAGAGTTATTCTTTTTTCCTGCAGTTAGAATATTTCTCTCCAGAAAACTGTTTATGGCCAACACATGCCTCAATGCTTAGGTCTGCTTTTAAAAACAATTTACTTACTCTCCACTTTTACAAAGAGGTTCCCAGTGTACTTGTTGAGTATACAGTGATTATAGATGAGTTTAGTTAACTACATTTTTTTCACCTTTGCTTTTCAAGTAGTTCAAAATAAAAATTTTAACTTTTTAGCATGAAAAAATTGTAGTGATTTTATGTTGCATTAACACTTGTAAATTTACATGAAATAGCTGGGCTCAGTGGCTCACACCTGTAATCCCAGCACTTTGGGAGGCTGAGGCGGGTGGATCATGAGGTCAAGAGATCAAGACCATCCTGGCCAACATGGTGAAACCCCATCTCTACTAAAAATACAAAAATTAGACAGGTGTGGTGGTGTGCACTTTTAGTCCCAACTACGCAGGGGGCTGAGGCAGAAGAATTACTTGAACCAGGAGGCAGTGGTTGCAGTGAGCTGAGACTGCGCCCCTAAATTCCAGCCTGGTGTCAGAGAGACTCTGTCTAAAAAAAAAAAAAAAATTACATGATATTTTGGCTTCAAAATTTGGTCATTCAGTAGTTTTTGAACTCAAAGGCTCAAAAAGATGGCTAGTGTAGACATGGGGTCATTTACCTTATTGTTCAACAAAGACTATGGCTCTGTTACAATGAAACTGAAATACCTGAACTATTTTTTTAATTGTCAAAGTGATCCAAAAGAGGTAGTTTTTTTAGTTTTCTGTGCTATGAAAGTGATAATCTTCCACATTCTTAACACCTGTTCTATTAATACACATGCCTAGTCATGTGTTTTTCCTGTACTTTATCCTGAGTCAGTGCTATGCGAAGTGTGGTCCAAGTAATGGCTGGACTGTGAACTGTGGGTCCAGCTATACAAATGACAAGTAAATGATTAGAAACCTGTATGGCATTTTGACATTGCCATGGCATTTTTATTGTATTTTATGAAAGAATCAGCCTGCAGTTAATTAGCAGGAGAACAACCTGCCCTATCTTAGACAGGTAAATCCTGCACCCTCCTAACCATTCAGCTGAAGTGCCATTTTCCCAGGACACCTGTCCAGTCTCATGTCAAATCCCCACGTTTATACTCTCATCATAATCTGGATCTTTAGGCCAAGGGCAGTGGCTTACACCTGTAATCCCAGCATTTGGGCAGGCTGAGGCAGGAGAAACGCTTGAGTTCAGGAGTTCAAGATCAGCCTGGGCAACATGGCAAAACCTTGTTTCTATAAAAAATACAAAAATTAGCTGGTAGCTGGGTGTGGTGACATGTGCCTGTAGTCCCAGCTACTCTGGAGGCTGAGGCAGGAGAATTGCTTGATCCTAGGAGGTAGTGTCTTCAGTGAGCTGAGATCGTGCCACTGCAGTCTAGCCTGGGCAATAGGGCAAGATACTGTCTCAAAAATAATAATAACAATCTGGGTCTTTGCATCCATTCATCACAGTTGCAGTTTTACATGCGTATGTGTGACAGTTTTGTTCAGGTTCATGTCTGCTTCCTCTAGTAGACAGACACTCTGAAGGCGTGAACTGTTTCTGTTTATATTCATCATTGCAGTCCCTGGGCTTGGCACATAGGAGATACTTGAATGTATGTTGGGTGAATGATCATCCCCATGTTATCCTCCCTTCCGGACTCATGAATGATTCTTTTTCTCCCTCAAGTTGTAGGAACTCACATCTTGTCTTGCTTCCCAAATGGAGCCTCGACTGGCTGTACTGAGGACGGGATGCCAGGTGGACATAGATGCTATTCCTATCTTTAGACACCTTGCTGGCTTTCCTAGGCCCGTGTCACTATAGCTCCACAGCAAGTTTGAAACATTTTCTAGCTCAAGTGATAGACTATTACTTGCCACAGCCTGTCTCAGATAACTAGTACAACTTTAAAATTTAGTATAACCTAAAAGAGGTTTTTGAGAAATAAGTTATAATTTTGAGAAATAAGTTATAACTTAGATATAATTTAGTCTATTTTTTAAAAAGATAACTAATAACTTGTTCTTATCTGGGGAGTTGATAATGAAGCAACAGAATGCTTTGAACTTCCTGCTTCTTGAATCTACTCAGTGAGTTGTTATTTGAACATTAATGATTTAAAAAATTTTTCAAGCAAGGTTTCTTGATGATCTATAAACTTCATGGTTTCTTGTTTTAGAAGTTGGAAGAAAATTTGGAATTTTTTAACATCCAAAGTTAAACTGGATGTCTTCTG
This sequence comes from Callithrix jacchus, assembly GCF_049354715.1. Lineage (NCBI taxonomy): Eukaryota > Metazoa > Chordata > Mammalia > Primates > Cebidae > Callithrix > Callithrix jacchus. The sequence goes on along the minus strand of NC_133512.1, from coordinate 82,511,434 downwards.
GACTGTTTCTATGTCCATACTCCAAAAAACATCAACTGTATGTTTTGCTGAAGATTTAGATACCAAATCCACAGCAAAATAAAAAGTTATGTCATAGGACACCACAGTCACACCATAGCTGATAGTTTTTTGGGTCCTATTATTTTCTTCAGTCCATGCTGATCATGTTTTTGTTGGGGGGGTGTCATTTAGATGGAACATCGACATCGGAAGAAAGACACCCCGGTGCAGGCCAGCAGTCACCATCTCTTTGTCCAGATGAAGAGCCTCATGTGTTCCAACCTGGGAGAGGAGCTGGAGGTCATCTTCTCACTCTTTGACAGTAAAGAGAACCGGCCAATCAGGTAACTGCATGTGGAGATAGAATTTGAATGTCTTAATGTTAGAATGATGGATATTTGTGATGGGCAAGCTTTAAGATACATGATCTTGTGTACTTTTTACTCCATCAGCCTCAATTTTCTCACCAGTAGAACTCAGTTTCTAGGCTACTTGTCCTTTGGTGTTTCTGTGAGGGATGACGAATGCAACATTCTTTGAAAAATTTTAAAGGGCTATAGAATCAGAAAAATTGATAGTAAATGGAAGTATGGCATTAATATCAAGTTTATTTGTTTTAATTATTTTGTTTGATAACGAAAAGAATATACAGTTTCTCTGGAGAAGTTTGCTTATCACAGTCAGCATGTTGTGTCATTCAGATTTTCAGTAAGCCATTATGTCATTCCTACCTTATCTGGATCAAATGGTTTAAAGAGACAACTAAATATTTAGAAACCTTCCCATTAACATTTCAGAGCTGTGAGATGATAAACAGTTTTGACATATTTCTTTTCCTTTATCAGTTCTCTGAGTCTGACCTATTGTAGTTCTCTTTTGGTTCTCTTTTCTCTTTCAATATTTAGAAAAAGACATATAGTGGTTGTTTTGGTTGTTATTCAGAAGTCTCAACTCTTACTAAAACTTTTTTGTCTAAAATTTTTAATATTTGTTTTGAAGTTAAGCACAAAGCGTGCCATCTTTTGAGTTAAAATTTTCATAAATTGACAATTAAAATTGAATCACACATAATGACCCAATTGTACCATGCTTTAAAAAAATACTTATCAATAAACACTAACAATTTTAGGCAATACAGAGTCACATTTTTTTTTTTTTTTTTTTGAGATGGACTCTTGGTCTGTCATCCAGGCTGGAATGCAGTGGTGCAATCTCAGCTCACTGCAACCTCCGGCTGGGTTCAAGCAATTCTCTTGCCTCAGCCTCCCAAGTAGCTTGGGATTATAGGCACCTACCACCACACCTGGCTAGTTGTTGTATTTTTAGTAGAGACAAGGTTTCACCATATTGGCCAGGCTGGTCTCGAACTCCTGACCTCAGATGATCCACCCACCTCGGCCTCCCAAAGTGCTGAGATTACAGACGTGAACCACTGCGCCCGGCCTATTGGCTTATGAACACAAAATAATCTTGGAGTAATTATTTTCTAGTAAAATAGATTTCTTTTTCTAGGGAATATGTGTGAAGTTTATTTTTAATGTAGTTACAGCCTTAAAATCTTTGTTGAAGTAATTTACATCTTAGTCATTATCTACTAGTAAGTGTACTTTTTATTTCTTGACAGTGGACTATGGTCCATAGAATTTAGAAAGTGGTGTTTTTGTGCAGCAAGGACAAAATGGATGAGGTGAGGAAATAACAGTGGTAATATAGTTTTTAAAAACCTACTTTCTACACTGTTAGAGGAAATGCATCAGTGTGTTAGAAGAACTTCACCTCTTTACAAATCAGTACCACTAAGAAGGGAAGTAAAAGGCATGAAAAACTGATCTAAGCTACACTTTAGAAATGCGAAAGACTATTTAGAGATAATATTTGTTTATATATTGAAGTGTGTCTGGTTTGTGGCTAGTTTAGTTTAACAAAATGTTTATAACGTCTGTATAATATATGATCTCTTTAATATGCTTTATAAACTATATGGAATGTAAAAGGAAGAACTGAAGTTACTCTTTTGCTCACTCCTGTTAAACTAAAGTTTTGTTTGTTTGTTCGTTTGTTTGTTTGCTTTTCTTTAAGGCAGAGTCTCACACTGTCGCCCAGACTGGAGTGCAGTGGCACATTCTCGGCTCACTGCAACCTCCACCTCCCGGGTTCAAGTGATTCTCGTGCCTCAGCTTCCTGAGTACCTGGGATTATAGACACCCGCCACCATGCCTAGCTAATTTTTGCATTTTTTTTTAGTAGAGACAGGGTTTTGCCATTTTGGCCAAGCTTGGTCTTGAACTCTTGGCCTCAAGTGATCACCTGCCTCGGCCTCCCAAAATGCTGGGATTACAGGCATGAGCCACTGTTCCTGGTCACCTGTTAAACTAAAGTTTTTATGGGATACAAACTCTCCTTTGCCACTAATGCTCAAATTGCCTTATCATAGGATTATATTAACTTGAGATTAATATTAGCTTGTCTCTAAATGTTATCTTACACACATTTTCAAATTTTCTCAAATATTCCGTGTAGGTGTTGATCTTCAGAGTCCCCTTATTTTATTTCTATATACTTAGTAAAAGTAAGATAATCACCTGGGTACAGGGTCTGCCAAAATGTTGTGTTTGTGTTCCCCAAGTTCAACCCAGGAGCTGGACAGCTTTCCTGGTCTGTCATGTAGCTGGGCTGCCATGCCTGCCTATTCCCCTCTGTCGTCTCCCTCCCTTTTTCCCTCCCTCACTTCCACCTTCACCCTCTCCTTTGTCACCCTCCTCCCTATCCCTTTTCCTTCCTCTCCCTCTCTCTGCATCCCCCCAGCTCTCTTTCTCTCTCTCCCCGCCCCCCCCCCAACACACACACACTCCTTCAATATCCCGCGTGATCTGTAATGGTCCTAGGAGAAATCAAGTCAATCCCTTCCCACTGCTTCTCCTCACTGCATTTGGTTATTTGTGGCTCTCACCTCTCAAACTCACAATCACCATAAAGGTTATTAGCAAAAGAATGAATAAGAATCACAATATATGCTTATTAGATGTTTGGAACAGTGTCACATTTGTCTTCTTGATGTTTCTAAGGCCTCAGGCCGCACAGTGATTGTTTTCTTTTAGGAAGTGTTCAAAACCTTGTAATGAGTCAGTTTGGTTCAAACTGCCGCGAACACAAGGCCATTCACCGTCCCTCCGTGAAGAGGCCTTAGGATGTACAGATCTGAAGACTGGGCTTGACTCTTGCCTCTGCAGTTGATGGTGACTCTGCAGCACTGACCACTTTACTTCCTTCTATTTTTTCTTTCATCTTGGAACTGCTAACAATTCTTGCTGTCTTTATCCCACTTGGCATAGGTAATGAGTATCAAATGCCTGCATCTTCTCAGAAAAAGGGACAGTGAATATGAGATATGATTTTAAGACATTGTTATATTTCTTCTTATTTGTGAGTGTTTTAAAATTTTATATTTCTTTTAAATGTTTTATTTTAGAAAATTTTCCAAAATGTATTGTGAGGAACCCTTATGCACCTTCCACAAGCTTCAACAACTATCAGCAACAGGTTGATCTTACTTTAACCACATTCCTTTCCAATTTCTGTCTTTACCCCCAGATTATTTTGAAGCAAATTCCTGACCTCATAACACTTTCAAATGTAAAAATGGGATTATCATCTAAAAATTAATATTCCTTTAATATCATTTGGCATTGGATTAAGATTTCTCCTATTGACTCATAAATATCATCTTATAAAATTGTTCAAATTGAGACCCAAATAAAGTTTATATATTGCAGATAAGTCTCAAATGTAAATTTCAGCTCTAGCTTCCTTCTCCCTCTTAAATTCCTAGAACTTATTTTTCATTTATTTCTTTTTGAGAGTTCAAAGTCTGATTGCAGACATTGAAAGCCAGTAGACAAAAGATGGTATAGTTAAGTGAATGCTTCTGTTATTAAATAGGATGGTCAGTGCTCTAATTTACAAAAAGTAAAATGCCACAGGAAAGGAAGTCATTATACAAAAAATATTCTTGCACACTCATGTTTTCAACAGCATAATTTACAATTGCAATAATATGGAACTAGCCCAAATGCCCATCAATCAATGAATGGACAAGGAAACTGTGAGATATATATGCGCCATGAAATACTCCTCAGCCATAAAAAGGAATGAAATAACGGCATTTGCAATAACCTGGATGGAGTTGGGGACCATTGTTCTAAGTGAAGAAACTCAGGGATGGAAAAGCAAACATTGTATGTTCTCACTCATAAGTTGTAGCTAAGCTATAAGTACACAAAGGCATAAGAATGATACAAGACTGTGAACTCAGGGGAAAGGGTGAAAGGGGGATTAGGGATAAAAGACTACACACTGGGTACAGTGTATACTGTTCATGTGATGAGTGCACCAGAATTTCAGAAATCACCACTAAAGAACTTCTTCATGTAAAAAAATTAATAAAAAAAATTAAAGAAGGACAGAGAAGTAGAGATGTGGTAAAGCATGGGATAAGTGTTAATGTTAGAATGTAGTTAATACGTATACATGTGTTCACTGGAGATTTTTTTTGTTTATATTAAATTTCCATAATAAATCCTAAAAAACTTTTAAGTAAAATGCAGCCTAAATGATCTTTATGGCTTCAGTTTGACCACTGATCACAGAACGTTACCTGGTCCAGGTACAAGTGGAGGGACCAACATGGGTAAACCAGTAGAGGACGGATTAGGAAACAGGGTGTTTATTCCTCACATAAGACAGATAACTGGTTAGTACTTTGAAAAAGAAAATTTCCTTCCTTTAAGAAGCAAACAGCCAGCATTTATTGAGTACAAATCATATGCCATACTCTGTTCTAAGCGCTTTAAATATGTTATTAGCAATAATTTTACAGGTGAGGAAGCCAAGGCACCAAGAGCTTAGAGAAGATGACCAGGCTTCTTAAGCCGCAAAAGGCAGAACAGAGCTGCAGACACCGTGCTCTGGCCCAAAGCCTGCCCTCCGAACCACACCACTAGCGATCACGTCAGAATCATTCCCTAAGTGCCTTAGTATTTGTCTGGAAGTTTCTATAGTTGAACAGGATGTTATTGGTCAGAATTGGGGCTTTAGAGACTGATAGTCTTAATAATAAATTGTTATGACTTCTCGATAATGGTAATACTGAAACTGATATAGGGCCTCAGAAATCATCTATGCCACAGAAGTTGGGATTTGAAATTGAGTCCTTCTCAAAATACTTCAAGAATAGCAAAGTGGCTCCTCCAGCTACCCATGGTGTGGAAAGAAAAGAAGGCCAAGAGAAAGAAGGTGGCCATTACCCCTGCTGTCTTGAAGAAAGTGATACATCCCCTGTTTGAGAAAAGGCCTAAGAATGTTGGCATTAGACAGGACATCCAGCCTAAAAGGGACCTCCCCTATTTGTGAAATGACCCCACTATATCAGGTTGCTGATATCCCCCATGGGATGGCTCTTTGCCACAGCAACCTGATACAGTGACGGAAAGTGCCTCTTGTATTAACCAGTTCACTCATGCCTTGGACCAACAAACAACTACATAGTTGTATAAGCTGGCCCACAAGTACAGACCAGAGACAAAGCAAGAGAAGAAGAGGCTGTTGGCCCAGGCTGAGAAGAAAGCTGTGGCAAAGGAGATGTGCCCACTAAGAGACCACCTGTCCTTTGAGCAGGGTTAATACTATCACCACCTTGGTGGAGAACAAGACGGCTCAACTGATGGTGATTGCACATGACATGGAGGCCATTGAGCTGACTGTCTTCCTCTCTGCCCTGTCATAAAATGAGGGTCCCTTATTGCATTATCAAGGGGAAGGCAAGACTGGGACATCTAGTCCACAGGAAGACCTATACCACTCTTGCCTTCACACACTTTAACTTGGAAGACAAAGGAGCTTTGGCTAAGCCAGTGGAAGCTATCAGGAACAATTACGATGACAACTAAGATGAGATCCACCATCACTGGAGAGGCAATGTCCTGGGTCTAAAATCTGTGGCTCACATTGCCAAGCTGGAAAAGGTAAAAGCTAAAAACTCACCACTAATAAACTGGGTTAAATGTACATAAAAATAATAATTCTTAAAAAAACAAAATGGCAAACTGGCATCAATTCTTACTGTATGCTAGTGATCAAAATAATAGATTAAGTTCTTAGATGTGTCCAATACAAAAGGAGCCAGCATGTAAAAGTATTCCCCTTCTTGTTCACACAGTGGAATTGTGAAGCACGTAATATCTCCTCAGTACCAGGAAGAGTGCATTTCCTGATAAGAACTTATCATTGAAACTGGGTCATATTTAGAAAGCCCATTAATTTTGTCTCAAAACGATTACTGAGTTTGGCTGAAGGCAGCCCAGAATGTTAGGCCTCCAAAGTGTGTTCTGGACACCTCTTGGAGTGACTAAAGATTCAGCCACATTCCGAAAACATCCTGCTCAAACACACCTACTCCAGGCCTCTTTTCCAGTTAACCTTCCTCACTTGTTTATGTCACAGCACCAGCCCAGAGTCTACTGAAGGCACAGCTACACGGAGTAGCAAAAAGCAGATACTTATTTGAGATGTGTATGGTCTTGACACAGTTTCTCTCTATAAAAGATAATTATTAGTTTTATAAAATTAGTTTGCCAAATTTTTACATGAGCCAATTGTTTTTAGAGAATATTTATTTGGTTGAAAGTTTATGATTTCTTCAGCCCACAAGGGTATAGCTGGGAAAGACAGGGAATCAATTCTCTGCAAATCATCTGTAATTTTATTACATTCATTTAACACTTACATAATGCTTATATTCCAGGCATTATTCTAAGCTCTTTAAGAAATATTAGCTTAATTAGGCCTTGTAACACTCTATTAAGTGGATACTACTAAGTTTTTATAGCTGGAGAAACTGAGACAGGTTTTGTTTGTTTTTTAAATAACTTTCCCAAGGTCATACAGCTGATTCATGGTTGAGCTGGTGTTCTAACATGGCAGTTTATGTAGCAATCGGTATTCTTAAACACTGCTCTACGCCCCTACTCATCATGTACAATATGTATAAGATTCTGTATTCTTCATCCACCTGTTTTTACTGACCAGAGTATAATAAGGGGTCTGTGGACAGTTTGTTGTTTTAAGCAACTAAAGTAGGAGGGACCTGACTTCGTTAAGAATTGACAGGTAAAAGATCCAGTAATGAGGGAGACGGGAAATCACTGATCACTCAAGGTCCCTTAGGAGGCATCAGGACACAGATTTGAGTTTTCAGGTGGGGAGATTAGCCATGGGCCAGAGAAAGGAAGAAACGGAAGAATGTGGACTTGCATAAACTGAGGTATAGGATTGGGCATATGAGTTTTTGTTGCATAGAAACAAACTACTTAGCATTATTTGCTACTGTGTCTGCTTTAGCTTGCATTTAAAATTGGCTTCTGGCCGGGCGCGGTGGCTCACGCCTGTAATCCCAGCACTTTGGGAGGCCGAGGCGGGTGGATCACGAGGTCAAGAGATCGAGACCATCCTGGTCAACATGGTGAAACCCCCGTCTCTACTAAAAATACAAAAAATTAGCTGGGCATGGTGACGCGTGCCTGTAATCCCAACTACTCAGGAGGCTGAGGCAGGAGAATTGCCTGAACCCAGGAGGCGGAGGTTGTGGTGAGCCGAGATTGCGCCATTGCACTCTAGCCTGGGTAACAAGAGCGAAACTCCGTCTCAAAAAAAAAAAAAAAAATTGGCTTCTGCACTACATGATAGAAATAGTCATGGTGTTTATGCTTTCCATAGGTTATGCAGCTACAGATGTGTATATTAATTCTTATCTTTCCTATTCTGTCATATGTCAGTTAATCTACAACAGAAAGTAAATTATACGGACCAGTGAAAACAACGCTGTTCACTGGTTGACTACCTCCCTTATAATTTTCATTACTTTGTTTACTGATGTACTGTAAGACTTCATTAGTTAAAGTTGTAAATTTGTCTTGGGACTAATCCATTAACGTATTGCATTATCATCAGAGAATATATTTAATAGGACCTGAGTGCCACCAGTTGGTACTGAGCTGGCATAGGGCTGCTCATGCATGTCAGCTGCTGGCTTGGGCTTTTATTTGAGAAAATAGCAACAGGGTAGTACTTCTTAAAAAAGTGTTACCCTGGCCAGGCGCGGTGGCTCACACCTATAATCCCAGCACTTTGGGAGGCCGAGGCGGGTGGATCACGAGGTCAAGAGACCGAGACCATCCTGGTCAACAAGGTGAAACCCTGTCTCTATTAAATATACAACAAAATTAGCTGGGCATGGTGGCATGCGCCTATAGTCCCAGCTACTCGGGAGACTGAGGCAGGAGAATTGCTTGAACCTAAGAGGCAGAGTTTGCGGTGAGCCAAGGTCGCGCCATTGCACTCCAGCCTGGGTAACAAGAGGAAACTCTGTCTCCAAAAAAAAAAAAAAAAAAAAGTGTTATCCCAATGATTAAATACAAAAAGTCTTATCCTACTAATTAAGTACAGATGAGGTTTACTGATTGCTTGTGACTTATTCACATACTTTTCAGAAGCTAGGTATTTTTCCTAACATCACACCATTAAACTCTTCATTTTTCTTGAAATGCTTCATTTCCATATAAATTTTATATTGCCTATAATTACCTTTCATTTGGCATATCATTCCATTCTATCATTTAAGGAAAGGAATGAATGCAATTGGTGAGGTATAGATTTTTTTAAATATGGAAATGTGGATTCATACTGAACTCTGAAGTACATCTGGATATCTCTTCATTCCCAAGACACATAACTTTCTGTATTTTGTGCACCACATAGTAACCTAAGTGGCCAGATTCTGGAGTCAGTTGGCAAGAGTTCAGGTCCTGGCTTTGTCATTTAGTAGCTACATCAGTTTTGACAAGTTAATTCATGTCTCTCAAGGCTGTTAACTTGTCGGCTAAGCAGAGACAATAATAATACTTTTCTCATGGGATTATTGGAGGATTAAATCTAGTGTAATACTTTCCACCTGATAATCGGTCAGTAAGCCTTAGTTATTAGAATGATTATTTTTTAAAACCAGCACAGAAAAATGTACTCTAAAATAACCAGAAATAATATGTGTTAGTTGCTCTTGAAGTCTTAAATATGTTCTGAGGAACTATTTTTTTCAGGCATATGGCATTATAGTTATGTAATATTTAGAGAGACCTACTAGTAAACAGATAAAATTGAATCAGAGGTATAATTTGCTTTAAAATACTTCACCAATGGAAGAACAAGAGAAAGAAGCAAAAAGGAGAAAAATGACAAAGTATGTGGAGAAAGTATGACAAAATTTCTTGGTTGTGAATTCCCTGTGATAGGTACATGAGCTCTTGGTTGAATTTCTGGCATATAATATATATAGTTAATGAATTACCTGCTTAGAATTTATTAATGTTTTCTGATAAAGCAATGAGAAAAGACGTTTTTTCCGATCTCTTTAAAGAATATTAGATTGGTTATGTCACTAGCCCCATAGATGATGGTCGGAATTCCATTTTTGCCTAGAATAATATACTTGTTACATGAACTGACAGTTATGTTTTTCATAATGTATCTGACAAAACTGAAGAGGAGTGTTTTCCTAATGGTCTAGGACATTGAGTATTATATCACACTTAGGTTATAATAATATTCCCCTTGAGCATGAGCCTTGACTCAGATTTAAATAGGCAGCTTTTAGAAGATTACTGAAGATGCTGTGAGAGAAAATACCTTGTATGCTTAAATCCTTAAAGAATTTTTGCATTACAGGCAAAATCAGTACCACCTTCCTAGAAATTCTAAATAAGTATAAGTTTATCCTTCCAAAGGTGAGGGAATTCCACTTGTAAGAATGCACATCACCTCTACACATTCACTTGTTCATTCACTTACTCTGAAAGTGTGTAAGAGTAAGTGAAGTGTTGTGTGCCAGCTGTACGAGGCTCTTTGAACCTTTCTGGAGGTGCAAAGGTGAATCCTGAAGCAATGGCAGAAGGGATCCAGACACAAGTGAAGGAATCTACTTTGAAAAAGAGGAAGGACACTTCTTTTATTAATGTGGAAGATGAGGGCAGTGAAATGGGTGTAAAATGCTGAGATGGAATCAAGAGACTTTGGGTTTGTGGCCTTGATCTTTTGTAAGTAAAGGGGGAAACTAGATTAGCTTCTGTTGGAGAGCAAAAGAGAGGACAGGGGGAGTTGAGGACTGAAAGTGAGTTGTAGGAGGAAGGCAAGCAGACTTAGAGCAAACATGTGATAGGGATCCATCAATCCAACCCCTGGGCATGCATCTAAAGGAAATGAAACCAGTGTGTCCAAGAGATACCTGCACTTCCATGTTTACTGCGGCAGTATTGACAATAGCCAAGATGTGAAGTCAACCTAAGTGTCCATCAACAGATGAATGGATAAAGAAAATGTGGTATATATACCCTATGGAATACTATTCGGCCTTACAAAGAAGGAAATTCTGTCATTTGGGACAATATGGATATACCTGGGGGCTACTATGTTGAGTGAAATAAGCCAGGCACAGAGAGACAAATAGTACATGTTCTCACTGACATGTGGAATGTAAAAAGTTGAATTCATAGTAGCAGAGAGAAGAAGGGTGATTATCAGGGGTTAGGGGAGGGAATTTTGAAAAACAGGGTACAAAATTTCAGTTCGATATGAGAAATAAGTCCAAGAGAGCTATTGTACAACATGGTGGTTATAGTTAATAGCAATGTATTATATACTTGCACATTGCTGAGAGAGTAAACTTTAAGTGTTTTCATCACCAAAAATAAAAATAAAGCACATGTTTTACCTCACGGTAGATTAGCTTGATTTAGCCATTCCACAATGTATACATATTTCAAAACAACATGTTTTATTTAGAATTGATAAATCTATACAATTTTTATTTATCAATTCATTTCTTTTTTGAGACAGAGTCTTAGTCTGGAGTAAGTGGTGTGACCTTACTTATAGCCTTAGACTGGAGTGCAGTGGTGTGACCGCGGCTCACTGCACCCTCCGCCTCCCAGGTTCAAGCAATTCTCCGGCCTCAGCCTCCTAAGTAGCTGGGACTACAGGCGCATGTCACCATGCCCAGCTAATTTTTTGTATTTTTAATAGAGACAGAGTTTCACCATGTTAGCCAGGATGTTCTTTATCTCCTGACCCGTGATCCACCCGCCTTGGCCTCCCAAAGTGCTGGGATTACAGGTGTGAGCCACCGTGCCTGGTTCATTTATTTTCAATTCTAAATATATGAATAAGTAAAATGTTAAAAATGTATAAATACTTCAGTGTCAAAAAGAAAAGCATGATAGCGACTGAGTGAGGGCTCATAGAATTTCTGAGTGCAGTGAGAGACGCACCAATGGGAGACATCTGAAATTGCTAGTGTATCTGGGCTCCCAAGTTAGCTTTTGCTGGATGTGCTTAGCAAACAGGGATCAGAAGCAGGCGATAAGGTTGGGGACTCAAACATCATAGGTGGAAAAGAATGAGAAAATTTAGAATTCTGTGTCACAAGGAGAATCTAAGAAGTTACCATCATTGCTTCCAAAGGGTCTCTTCAGAGGTTGATACAATCTTACAGCCTTTTCAGTTTTAAAAGGAAATGAAAGAACCGTCTTTTGAAAAGACTCAGTTGCTAGGAAAATTTTTCAAGAGCTTACAGAAAGAACTGTTAGGGAGAATTGTTATTTGGCCCAGACTAGTAAAAAATGTTAATATTTTTGTGTGTATATGCTAGTACATAGCATAGTTAAGAGAGCAGATATGGCTTCTTAATTCCATCCACTGTGCTAGCATTTCCTGTTTCATACATTATTTACAACTTAGAGTATGATCACACAAGTTCAGCATCCATGTTCTTACATAAATTAGGAGCATTTATTGTTTTGAACATCAGAAATCAGGGGCATAGATCCCTTTTTGTAGTTTCATGTTGTAGAATCAACTAAAAAATGTGACCTCTCCAAAGCAGAGTACTAATGTAGGGAAATTGTCTGACTGGCCAGACATGCAGGGAGTACAACTTTGAGAACAAAAATAGATGGAGAAGGCATTCAGAGACCCTCCTTGGATTGTGGCAGTATCAACTATTCTAAACGGCCCAGAGCATTTCCTGCCGTGTCTAGACATGCTGGCACAGATTTCTCTGTGGGTGTCTGCCTGTCAGTGACTCGCAGTGACCTTCCCTCAGGCCTCCTGTTGAAAGGCCTGACTCTTCTCCGTCATTTGATTGTTCCAGCAGGTGCATGAAATGTGGGATTGTTGTCACTTCAGAGTTAATCAGATTTGTGATTTACTCCCCCTTTGGTCACACTTCTGTGTCACATAAATAATAATTGCTTAGAGATGTTGTGATGTCAATGGGAGAGTTTTCAATATGAAATGAGCTGCGAGGAGGATCTAAATTAATATAAAACAATCAAAGAAATGCTTTTAGTAATACTGAGAGCAACCAGGGTAAGACTGATTCACTTTTTTCTCTGTAGCATTTTAAGAGCCGTACAATTCTAGTTGTTTTTGAAGTTGTAAATTACTGCATCATTATAATGTGTTATAATAGTTATTATATAATAATAATAATATTATAATAATAGAAATTCCAAGTTTCAGAAAACCAAAAACTCATAGAGTCAGTGAACTCATATCTGGCTTTCTCTTTTTCTTTCACTCTAAGCTCTGATTATTCTAGCTACTTGTCTCTTTTTACTTAATTAGTGTAGAATTTTAGAAGGTGACCAGAAGGTCCTTTTACCCCTATTCCTGTGTTTTAAAAAGATAGCCAGACTGATGTTCTTTTCACAGATTCGGGTCATCTCTTTCTTCCTTTGGCCTGTGTCTGCTACCTATAAGATATTCAGAATTGTTTAGTTTCCCTAAGTTCCCTACAAGATAAGCTAGGGTCACACGTAGCAACTTACCTCACAAGGACTTCTTTGATATTCAATGTCATTTATGTTGTAAGATGGCTCAGCATTAACAAAGGAATTATTAATGACGTATTTCTTGTTAGTCCCTTTTCTAAAGATAAGATTTTGCTCTCTCACATCTAGATGTTTCCAACACCTTGTAGAGTGCCTGACACAGGGTGGGGATTGATGCCTTTAAAGGAAGCTTACAAGTCTTTCATTGTTGTTGAGGCAAAGCATTATGAGATCATGCTAGTATTATCTTAATATTTTCTATCATCTTTCCACTGCAGTGGGGATGTGCTTACTAAGAAGAGAGAGTGCTTGAAGTGTTGAGTGCACCAAAAATGTTTATAGAGTCATCTCATGTTCCACAGTGTTAATAAGAACTGTGCTCTCAGCCCTGTGTCTAGGGAAACATCATTTGCAAACACAGTCATGCCAAAAAGTACATAAAAATTGTTGGATAAATGTATAGCATCTTTCTGTAAGTATTTGCATGTAGAGATTTTGGACTACACATTAAACAGAGACTGCATCTTCTTTTTGTTTCAGTTGAGCTTTATAAAGTTCACACTATTCCTATGGAATTGCAGATGTTCATATGTTCATTCATTCGTTTATTCAGCAAACAATTATTGCTGTCCTTCTCAGGGCCTGGCACTTATGTGGACATTGGGAACATATCACTGAATAAAACAGGAACAAAAAATTCCTACCTTCACACCATTTATTAATATGTTGTGAGACAATTCGACATTAACAAAGGAATTAATAATGATGCTGTCCTTTTTAGTTTCTTTTTCAAAGATAAGACTTTGCCAGTAGACAGAGCTTATAGTCTACTGATGTTCAAAATACTCGAGCAAGTATTTTTTCCAGGGTGTTTAGGGATATAGTATACCTCTGAGGATTTTACTTGAAGTGAGCTTTGGGATTTCTAAAGTCTTCTGAAATTAGAGTCATGGCTATCTTTCTTAAATAAACAGTCAACCAAAATCATTTCCTTAATTCGACAGTTTCTGTATCATTCCTTCGTGTGGTATCCAGTATGCAATTTTTATTTCACAAAGGTGTTTCACATGTCTAAAGCAATGGTTCCTAACCTTTTCAGTGCCTAAAATTTCTTTTTAAAAGTACGTAAACTACAGACTTCCACAGAAAATAATATACTTGTTCTCATAGATATTAACATTTGCCTGTTAAGCTTTGTAGCTTCCAGATCAAAAAAGCACCTGATCTTCAAAAAATATAGTTGAATGAGTCATCTAATTAATAAATAGTATTTAATGATGCTTTAGATAATTTTCATTTTTTAAAGTTGTAATGAATATAAAGAATCTGTCAGTAAGCTGTTGTGTCCATCAGGAAGCTATTGAAAGAAAAATTTGATTTTGGCTTGTAAACCAAAATGTATCTGAGGCAGATTTCAATTGATTTAGTTTATTTTGCCAAGGTTAAGGACATGCACCTAGGAGATGGGTCTGTTCCATTGTCCGAAGATGAGAATTTTGAGAGCTTCGGTATTTAAAGGGGAAAGGCAGGCTGGAGGGGAGAGAGGGAGATGGTCACATTACTGAATCCACATGTTGCAAGGGAAAAAGAGTAGGTATGGGAATAGTCAATTATGTATTCATCTCACGCTCAGTAAATGAACACTTTATAAACAATAAGGTGCACATAGAGTAGCTACTTGTGGAGATATGTAACCTTTTATCTGTAGTTCTCTGCTTCGGAATGAAAGGAAAGGCAGCTTATTGCATGACTCAGCTTTCAGCTTAATCTTTTTCCCTTTGGCAGAGTGAACTGGGGGTCCCAAGTTTTTATTTTCCTTTCACAGACTTAATTTCATTAAAATAAGAAACTCTTGGCCAGGCACGGTGGCTCAAGCCTGTAATCCCAGCACTTTGGGAGGCTAAGGCGGGTGGATCATGAGGTCAAGAGATCGAGACTATCCTGGTCAACATAGTGAAACCCTGTCTCTACTAAAAATACAAAAAATTAGCTGGGCATGGTGGCATGCACCTGTAATCCCAGCTACTCAGGAGGCTGAGGTGGGAGAATTGCCTGAACCCAGGAAGCTGAGGTTGCGGTGAGCCGAGATCGCGCCACTGCACTCCAGCCTGGGTAACAAGAGCGAAACTGTCTCAAAAAAAATAAATAAATGCATGAAAGATTTATTATACTTACTGTTTCTGTAGGACTTGAATTACATGGATTTTAGTACTTATTCTGTGTTTATTTATGGCTTTTTGCCTTTTTAAGAAACTGCATACATCAACTCAGAGTATTTATAAAGAGCTCAGGTTTACTTTAACATTCCTTATTATAGATACATTCCTAACAAAAAGATGTTAGAAAGGTCAGAATAATTTCTGAATATAGATCAGAGTGATTCTTTTCTCATGAAAAGTCAAAGATACAGTATTTACAATGATCAAATGATATAAATTCCCAGAACAATAAGCATAACACATTCTGCCTACATATAGGCTTTCTTATTTCATGGTACCTGTTTCTGTTAACCAGATTCTATCTGTGCCTACTTTTGGTTATTTCTCTAAGGAACTCGTTTTTTAGTGAAATTCTTAATGCGTTCCCTAGAGAAGACTCAAGCGAGTATTTTTCTCAGTTTAGTTATACAGTAGGCCTCTTTCTAAGGACTTTACCTCAAATGAACTTTGGGATTTCGAAGGTCTCAAGTCTTCGAAACTTTAAGTCATTGCTGTCTTTCTTAAATCAACAGTCAATCAAAATCATTTCTTTAATTCACTTATTTAATGTCAATTACTTAATCTGGTAACAAACAGCACAGAAGATGTGAAACCAGCAGCTGATCTGAACATTATTTGATTATAATATTAAACAGTGTTATATCCCTTTAATTAAATTTTACTTTCCTAAAAATTCTTCCCTAAAATTTTACCCTTCCTAAAAACAAAGATATTTGTTTCAGATATCTTTATTTTTATGCAAAGGAAAATAGCATGAAGTGCTTTACAATAATCCTGGCTAGTTAGTAAGAAAAAATTGGTTTGTTATTTAAAATTGGAGTTGACTATCATTTAAAAATGTATCTCCTTTTGGCCTGGCGTGGTGGCTCACACCTGTAATCCCAGCACTTTGGGGGCTGAGGCGGGCAGATCACGAGGTCAGGAGTTCCAGACCAGCCTGACCAACGTGGTGAAACCCCTTCTCTACTAAAAATACAAAAATTAACTGGGTGTGGTGGCACACATCTGTACCCCGAGCTACTTGAGGCTGAGGGCAGGAGAACTGCTTGAACCCATGAGGTGGACATTTCAGTGAGCCAAGATTGTGCCACTGTACTCCAGCCTAGGTGACAGAACGAGACTCTGTCTCAAAAAAACAAAAAAACAAAGATGTATCTACTGTTGTATCATTCAACTAAACCCAAATTCTTTATGTGCCAATAAAGCCATTACATCATTTGGTTGCTTAGTCCTCAACACTCAATTATTTGTAAGGTACATATGGGCTTTAGCATTAATATTTTTAAAATAAAACAGCATTTATCTCCTCTGTAGGTAAACTCTGGAAACAGTTGTATCAAAGGTCTTCCTCTTTCCATTTCCCTTTAATCAGAAGAGCTCATGACTCTAACTTTGCTGTAGTTTTAAAATTAGAAAGCACATTAATAGTCTTATCGAGGAAGACTTGCTTGAGAAGTTGCTTTCATTTATTGCCAAGGAAAAACTCTGTCATTTGTGTTGTCATTGGGAGAAAGAGGGGAAAAGTCTTTGACCCTAAGATATCAGGCGTACATTGCCTTTTTTCTGGTATACATAACTGTCGTAAAACACAGTTCAGCAATTCTGATTAATTAAGACTAGGGCTTTCGGGTAAAAATAGTGATCCTTTAACATGGCTGGGCTTTTTAAACAAACAGGAAACTACTAGGTCCATCCTGACTCAGTCAGTCAGGATCTCTAGGGTGGGGCCTGGGCTTTATACAGCTCACCAGGAGAATACTTTACACAATCAGGTTGGGAACCGCTGATTAGAAGGCCCGTTGGTCTCTTCTGTTTACCACTGATTATTCCGTGTACATACTATGCATAGGGCACCTATTCTCATGTCCTTTGTCTCTGCAATCATGAGCACCAAAGCCCATAGTCCAGAGGCCACTGCAGAGCTGCCAGCATAACTTCCAGCTGCTTCCCAAGGTATCCTGCCTGAACTGAGAGGAAGCACCAGTTTCTTGGGGGCATAAATATAGCAATTGATAGAGCAGCCCGAGCTGTTTTGACTTGTCCTTTGCCACTCATTCTAGGAGAGAGCACAGTAAGAGCTCTCTTCATGGTGTTGGGGAGGAATATAATTTTTTCTTTAACCCTCATAAGTTCTTAGTTGGAACGGTCCTCTTTATCAAAATACAAATTAAAAAGAGAAAAATAGAAGTTTACTAACATGCATATTTTATACACACATGGTATATTAATACCTAGGGAATGAGAAATTCTCAAAGAGGTGGCTTTGAATTCCAGCTTATATAGCCTCTTCAAGAAAGAACAGTAAAGTTTGGAGAAATGACAAAACCAAAGAGGGCTTGAAGTGTCTCGGGGTGCAACTTCTAGGAAGGCAAATGACTGGCAGACAAAGGCGAGTTGGTCGAGTGTTGGGGATACCAGTGGTGCCATCTCCAGGCCCGTAACGTTTAAAGTTGTCATCACTCTGTTCTCCCTGGTAGAAGAAAGGGCAGGCCCATGACCTTACCACCCTGAATGTGCCTGAGATCCTATTTGATCTCAGAAACTAAGCAAGGCCAGACCTGTTAGTACTTTGATGGTATAAGAGGGGCAAGATTTCTTTTGTTTTTGTACATCTTTGCATTGCCTCTAGGCAATTAGAGTGAAGGCAGAGAGCTTTCCAGCACCTACTGCTTAATTGCCTTTAGCTCAATAATTCTTATGTCAAAGAGGCATATTTTGGGGTGCCATATTCTGGTCTCCCACAGCAGATTGCTGGATATATCTTATACCATCAGGCAGAACATTTGAGAGAATGCAGGAGAAGCAGTGAAATAGAAACAATTCAGATCACCTTACATTTGTATTCTATTGCCGTTTAGGGAGAGGCTCCAGGGTCAGCACTGTGGAACCATCCTCTTGGCTCTTCTCATTATTCCTTCATCTGTCTTACCATCCCTGAGCTTTTCTTGTGTCTCTCTTCATACCTACTCAGTGTAGAATGGGAATTAATTGTTATACTCCTCACACAGCATAGGCATAGTTAATTTTTCTTTCTTTTTTTTTTTTTTTTTGAGGCAAAGTCTCATTCTGTTATCCCATCTGGAGTGCAGTGGTGCAATCTCACCTGGGCTCAAGGGATCCTCCCACCTGAGTCTCCTGAGCATCTGGGATTACAGACATGCACCACCACACCCGGCTAATTTTTTTTTTTATTTTTTGTAGAGACAGGGTTTGACCATTGAGGCCGGTTTTGAACTCTGGGGCTCAAGTGATCTAGTCACTTCTGCCTCCCAAATTACTGGAATTTCAGGCATGAATCACTGTGTCCAGCTTAACATAGTCATTAATACAAATGACTGCTTTTTCCAAATATGCTACATGGGCTTTGGTTTGGGCTTTTGTTTTTGCAAAATTGGTTCGTATGAGTATAAAAGAATATGACAGTTGTTTTTCGAATTAGTTTAGTAGAACAGGACCGTCTAAATGTTTTCTCTCTTGTTACTGTTCTTCGTGGAGACCATAAATCTATTTCAATGATATTTAACTGTTGAAAATTATTTTTCAAGGGTTCTTTGTAATTTTTTGTGGATTAATTAGCTTGCTGATCTTTCTCACAACATATTTCAACCCAAGATATTACCCAGACATATATTTTTAAATAAAAGTGTATGTGTAACTTTCATGTTGATTGAATCACTAGACAGTCTTGCTTCTTATGTGAGGTGAGCTATAAAAGTGATAAATATAAATCCATGCAGAAAAAAATTTTTATGTGAAATATGGAAATATATTTCACGTAAAATGTCAAAATTGTATTGACCTTCCCAACTGAAGGATGACTTCTTCTGAGTGGTTTATAAGGAGGCACAGAGGACAGGAGCATCCTACTGAGAAATGGAAGAGAACCATCAAGACCTGCAGGTCCCTACTGTGCCTCCTATATTATTTGCATCACCAGGAAGAACATTTCTCCCAAACTATGCTGTGAAACACACTTATCGTCATTAGATTCTTTTTGAGTACATCAGAATGTCAGTAGTTCAACTGAGCAGTTGGTCACAGGTATAATCTCCCTAAACATAAATACACTGTGGTTTTTTTTTCCATTTGGCTTCATGCAGTTTTGTTTGTTTGTTCATTTATTTTGATTTGTTGTTGTTGTTTTCCCAGACAGGGACTTTGTTATCTTACCCAGACTGGACTTGAACTCCTGGGCTAAGTAATCCATCCGCCTCAACCTCCTGAGTGTCTGGAGTGTGACACTCTGCTTGGCCATTTTGTAATTATCACATTTTAATTTTATTAAGAATATTCACACAAAACCTGTTGGTTTGTGTGATATTGTTAGTCTTGCTCTTCTTTGTCCCTTTCTTTCCTTCCTTCCTTCCTTCCTTCCTTCCTTCCTTCCTTCCTTCCTTCCTTCCTTCCTTCCTTCCTTTCTTTTCGCAGAGTTTTACTCTGTCGCCCTGGTGGAGTGCAGTGGTGCAATCATGGCTCACTGCAGCCTCAGCCTCCCAGGCTCAAGCAATCTTCCCACCTCAGCCTTCTGAGTAGCTGGGACTACAGGCACGTGCCACCATGCCTGGATAATTTTTTTTTCTTTCTTTCTTTCTTTTTTTTTTGGTAAAGGCTCTCACTGTGTTTCCCCAAGTTGGTTTTGAACTCTTGGGGTCAAGCGATTCTCTCACCTCAGCCTCTCAAAGTGCTGAGATTACAGGCTGTGAGCCACCATGCCAGGCCTTCTTTGTCCATTTCTGAGGTGCTCTATTCTTTTAAAGACAGAATTGCGTTGCAGTTAAAAGCTAAGACTCTCAAATCATACTCTGGAATTTCATATCCTGGCCCCATCCCTGACCATACAACTTTGGCCAACTTATCTAATATCTCTCAGCCCCACCTTTCTCACTGGGGTAGCAAATGGGCATGACAGTGGTTTCCACCTCTGGTTAGGAGAATTAAATGAGAAGAGCTATATAAAGCATAAGTCATAGGGTCTCACACAGGGTATACATCTGCCTTTATCATTTTTCACTGGGATGCTTGTTTATATACTTATTTCATTATCTTGATTTCATCAAATCATTGTTAGAAGAAGAAAGGTTATAAATAATTGTGATTTGTTATTATTTCCAAAGAACAAATTAGTCACTGTTGATTTGTAGTATCATGATTTACAATGACTCATACACGGAATTCAGGTGAACACTAAATTTCTCCTGCAGAGAGATTTCCTCTGGAAGAACATGGCAGTATATGGGGAAGTCAAATAATTATTTTTCTCTGGTGTAAATAATATCAACCATCATTTCTCAGTGTTTCTAGAAATGTTCTATTTGAGTATTCATTCTCTAAGAAGAGGAAAATAGTATTCTCATTTGAAAACATATCATTATGGTTTTTTTATTACTATGTGTTGAATATAATAAAGATATAAAATGTTCATGGGGTTAGCATTAAATGGCATAATCTGAAATCTAGAGGTGCCAGGATGTTAATATGAGAATCTCAAGTCTGGTCATGAGGCATCATGGATTGAAATACCTTTTTGCAGAGTTTTAAACAATTTCCTACCATAAAGGGCATGATGGGAAAGTTAGGAGAGAATTAAAGCTTTCCAGTCATTTGGGTTTTGTTACATTTTGTTCTAAAAGATTGTATTTGGTTCCTCTTATCAAACATCTAGGAATACCAAATCATTCACTAGAAGTTGAAGATACAATAGAATAGTATCTATTAACACGGGCCTGTATTCTAGTTGCTCACAATGTAATAGGAAAGAAACATATAAACCTGTCTTTCACTTAGGAAAAAAGTCTAAATGATGTAACGGAGGTGTGCACATCTTTCAAGGACATTCTTTAAGTTTACAAAAACTAATTTTGTCATCTGATCATACTTACCACAGAGTTGCAATAAAACAGACTTAGAGCTGAGTGTTGAACATATATTTCTATGTGGCCACAAAAGTATGCACGAAATATTTGGAGAATTTCAAAAAATGTGCCAGAATGCAATATTATTGGCCAGGCATGGTGGTCATGCCTGTAATCCCAGCACTTTGGGAGGTCAAGGCGGGCAGATCACCTGAGATCATGAGTTTGAGACTAGCCCAGCCAATGTGGTGAAACCCCATCACTACAAAAAATGTAAAAATTATCAGGGTGTGATGGCACACACCTGTACTCCCAGCTACTCTGGAAGCTGAGGCAGGAGAATCGCTTGAACCTGGGAGGTGGAGGTTGCAGTGAGCTATATAGCGCCACTGCATTCCAGCCTGAGGAAGATAGCGAGACCCCATCTCGAAAGAAAGGAGAAAAATAAGAATGCAATATTATTGACTTGTTCAGTTTTTCTCTGGGCATTGAAGGCATACCTTCCAATATTCTCCAAACATTTCAGTGTGGGCAAGTAATTATAATCCAAAGATTCTGAAATGTGTTTTTATAGGTCTTTTTTTTGGTCCAAAACCATTTGCTGAGTGATTGATTAGTTGCTGTATCACCAAATCAGGAGATAAATTGATTTGAGTTTGTATAGTGAGAGCATGTCATCAAATGAATAAAAAGGACTTTTTTAATTGGCCATAGACGTTTTCCTTTATTTTTTCTTTTTTAAAAAAAAAAACATGTCTGGCTTTTAAAAGAACTACACATGAATTATTTCTCCATAGTACCCATCTTCAGTCTATTTTTATCTCCGCCTTAAGGCATGCTTAAGCTAAGGGATATGTCATTGGCTTAGTACATATTGATATTCTTTCTGAAACAGGATATGATATAGTATAATACTTGCATAATCAGGATTCTGTCTAGACTAGTGAAATTAAAATAGTGACAGAGCAAAAAGGATCTCTTTCTGTAATAGAATACTTTAGGAAACATTGTTTTCCAAAATATCGATGAAATGTGCAGATATGGAATTGGATTTTATATCGTTATTAAAGTTAAGGTTTTAATATTGAAAATGCCCTTTGTTTTTTATATTTTAAACTTATTGTTGTCCATCATTTTAGACTGACCTATTAGAAGATGATGCGAAATCTGCTTCAAATGTTTCTGTGGTGATAATGAGGAGCTTCAAACCTAAGTACATCTCAGAAACTACGAAGTAGAACATATTGTCAATGATATAGGACAGGGGAAAATGCTCACATTGCTTATGTTTTGTGCTAAAATGTAATCAATAAATATATGTTAGTAGGTTACTGATTACTAAGAAAAGACCAAATACCATCCTTAAACCTTAGCAGTTTTGACTAAATAAAGCTGAGTTCTTAAATCTTTTTGGAGTTTTTTGTTTAGTAAAATAATTTCTAAGCATGTTTTATTAAAGAAAACTACCAGAGAACAATTTCAAACCAAAGATCTCTTTGAAAACTGCTAAGTCAAGATTCCCACTTCTTTCATTCCTCTTTGCCCAGGAAGGGTATAGAGAAAGTTACCTTGAACTCTTGGGACCAGGCTTGACTGAGTGGATGCCCCAGGCAAATGATGACTTCTCCTTTATCTCAATATTCTGGAAATATTTGCTCAATATTTCTATAGAGAAGAAGAGGAATTTACCTTATAGTATTCTAATGGAGTGTTAGAGTTTTGAATTAATAATGGAATAGAGTCTCTGCTCAGCCACACACCGTCTGTGTGACCTTGAGTAAAACTATTTACTATTTCTCACTTTTCCCATCTGCAATATGGTCATTATAATAGTACCTATTTTCTAAAGGCATAGTGAAAATAAAATGAGATAATTTATATAAAGTCCTTGGCAGAGTACCTGTCAAGTGGTAAATTCCCAAAAAAGTCTTACCTAGTAATATGGTTAAAGTATAATCCCTTTGTCCCAAGATAAATTCATGCACATTTCCTTTTCATTCATTTTAAATTTGAAATAAGCCAGGTGTGGTGGCTCATGCCTGTAGTCCCAACACTTTGGGAGGCCAAGGCAGGAGGATCACCTGTGGTCAGGAGTTCGAAACCATACTGGCCAACATGATGAAACCCTGTCTCTACTAAAAAAAAAAATACAAAAACTAGCTGGATGTGGTGGCACACACCTATAGTCCCAGCTACTCAGGAAGCTGAGTCAGGAGAATCTCTTGAACCCATGAGGCAGAGGTTGCAGTGAGCCAAGATTGTGCCACTATACTAAAGCCTGGCTGACAGAGTGAGACTTCATCTCAAAAATAATAATAAATTGAAATAATAGTGAACTTTCTTCTGTGAAGAGAGCTTACAGTCATTTTCCTTGAATGATGGTAAATGACAATTGGATAAGATTAATCCAATTGCATCTTCCGTTGTAGCTGTCATTCCCAGCCTCCAATTTGGAATCATCATATGTGAACTTTAGCTTCAGTTGAGGATCCCTACAGCAGTTTTTATTCTCTTCATGCCTGCCTATTGGCCATCTGTTTCGTGGAAAAAAATATAGGTAATAAGAGTGCAAATAGCCCCTTAGAAATATGTATTGGTTGCCCTTTCTTGTAGGAAAAGTCAGAAATAGGCATAATACAAGTAAAAGATGAGATAAGCCAGGTAGTTGAATCTGTTAAACATATCTATCTAGACTTAGATCACCAAAGAGAATAAGTGTTCCAAAACAGCTATCAATTCAAATTCATATGCTTCCTTAGAGATCTGTTTATGGTCCTCATTTCTCCTCTTGTATGAATGACAGAGCCATTATTTAAGGCAAGGATCTGTTGATAACACAAATCTGAGCCTTTTATTAATGTCCTGCTTTCCATTTCCCTGCTTGTTCCCTAGGCTGAAGCTACACTGACCAAACCATAGCATCTGATAATTTCACATTCTGTAGATGTTGTATACTCATTGCCTGAGGCAGCCGACTTAATTCTATTGGTACCAGGATTTTGAAATTCAGTTAAAATTTGAAGCTCAAAGTAGTTGATAGATTAATTTTTTGTGTGGGTTTATAGTCGTTTTATTTTGTTGAACACCTTGGATCTAAATGGCATCCATGGCTGGGCACAGTGGCTCATGCCTGTAATCGCAGCACACTGGGAGGCTGAGGCAGGCAGATCACTTGAGACCAGTGGTTCGAGACCAGCCTGGCCAACATGGTGAAATGCTGTCTCTACTAAAAATATGGAAATTAGCCAGGCATGGTGATGTGCGCCTGTAATCCCAGCTACTCAGGAGACTAAGACAGGAGAATCTCTTGAATCCAGGAGGCAGAAGTTGCAGTGAACCAGGATGACATCACTGAACTTCAGCATGAACAACAGAGTGAAACTCTTGTCTCAAAATAATAACAAATAAACAAACAAATGGCATCTCTAAGTATTTATTGCTATGAATTAGTGGCTGATCAACAGCATTATTTGTATTTTCCATTAAATCTAGGTGGCATTGGGGGAGTTTGAGATCTTCTGTTTGTTTGTAGAACAAAGAAAATTTAAGTTTCATTTTTTGAAATCTCTACTTGTGTTTTGCATTATAGACTTATAAGATCATAAAGTATGAAGCCTTCTAATAGATAGTTAGCACTCAGAATAATGTCTTTAATGTTAATAATGTGACATACAACATGAAAAAGCAATCTTAGTTACAAGCACATGACACATGTTAGATTGTATTTTCTCTTTTAGTGCATTTATTTCTACTTTTTGAAATAATAATGATATTACTCATATAAAAACGTATTCAAGTCTTTCAGAAGTTAATGTCTGTTTGTATATATGTGCTTTCTGCCTTTGCAGTTGCTGCTCTGCCAGTTTTATCAGAAGCGAAGCAAATATTTGTTGTCTTGGGAGCTCTCCTAATTTATATAAGCTATGTTGGTATTAAATGAACAACCTAATGTTTAACTTACCTGTTGTGATGAAGAGTAGTTACAGAGGGATAAATCTTTATTAAATAATTTTCAAATTGTAAAATGGTTTTTCTCTTATAGTGAGAGATTTTTCTTGAGGCTGAATAGAAATGGGCTACCCAAAGCCCCTGATAAACCGGAACGACATTGCTCCCTCTTTGTGGTGAGTGGATCTTGTTTCATTCACGAGGCAGATTCATCCAATTATGATTCATATTATTTAGGAGAAATGAATTATTGTGAGAGAACAGTGAATTTGCTTAAACTTCATATAAATAACACACAAATTACATTAGTGCCCAGAATTCTGAATATCACCTTCCGGGGTTACTTTAATTCCTTTAATGTATTACTGCTCCTGTTATACTGCTACCAAAGTGTAACAGTGATTGCCAGGCACAGTGGCTCATGCTTATAATCCCAGCACTTTGGGAGGCTTAGGTGGGTGGATCACCTGAGGTCAGGAGTTTGAAACCAGCCTGGGCAACATGGTGAAACTCCCATCTTTACTAAAAATACAAAAATTAGCCGGTGTGGTAGCAGGTGGGAGGCTGACACAGGACAATCGCTTGAACCTGGGAGGTGGAGGTTGCAGTGAGCTGAGATTGCACCACTGTACTCGAGCCTGGCCTACAAGAGAAAAACTCCATCTCCAAAAAAAACCCAAACAAACAGTAATCGCATTCGGCAAGGCACCTGGTATTTAGTATGTGGTTGATTAATGTTTAAAGAATGAAGGAGTGAGAGACTGAATCAACAGTGGTCACTTCTTTAAGGTATTACTTGGTATTAATTGACCTAAAGTTGATTGTAATGAGATTTTTAGAACAGGATTTAAATCATGTACTTCTGCTACAAGCATTCCATTAAGAATGTGGTTGTTCATCTCTGTCTTTCTTATTTGTGAAAATAAAGTGCTATGCCCTTTAAGTGCTGCTCATGACTTCCAAAATAACCAAACTTTCTTTGTTTGTAGGATTTGGGTAGCAGCGAGCTAAGAAAGGACATCTATATCACCGTGCACATTATCCGAATCGGTAGGTACAGTACTTCACAGTGCGGTAGGGGCAAGGAACAGAGTGCAGAAATGTTGAGAGGTTTCTATGTTGTTGTGGTTTATTTGCTGTCTGAATCAGAAAAATATCAAAGCCAGATCTGAATCCCAGAATCACAGAAGTTGTGAATTGTTCCCTGATCTTCCCAACTTCACCTCTTCACCTATCATAAACAGATTTTGGTCTCTTTTAATATAAGTACTTGTGAAGTTTATTGTGTTTCATTTTGTTCTGTTAGTCTTCTTAAATATATTTGATTCAAAAATTTTGTTTGTCTTTTTTTTTTTTCTTTGAGACAGAGTTCCTGTCACCCAGGCTGGAGTGCAGTGGTACAATCTCGGCTCACTGAAACCTCTGCTTCCTGGGTTCAAGTGATTCTCCTGCCTCAGCCTCCCGAGTAGCTGTGATTACAGGCATGCACCACCATGCCTGGCTAATTTTTGTATTTTTAGTAGAGACGGGGTTTCACCATGTTGGCCAGGCTGGTCTTGAACCCCTGGCCTCAGGTGATCTGCCCACCTCAGCCTCCCAAACTGCTAGGAATACAGGAGCGAGCCACCACGCCCAGCTATGTTTGTCTTAAAATGCTAATTTCTGTTGGCATAAAATAAATTTTTAAGAGCTGAATTTCCCATAAGTTAATGAAAACTCTATATAAATTGGCATTTTCCAAAGTGCAGAATGCTTCAGAGCATTATTCCAGAGGGTGCCACAAAAAAAACAGGCTGTGAAATACTGAATACTGAATGTTTTTTAAGTTGTATAATGTCATCAGTTTATTAAAGGGTCTGAGATGTTCTAAAGGGAAAAATAAATATGCCTGTCTAACTTTGTTGACCCTGGATTTCCTCAAATTTGATTCGACTATGAAAACACTTATATAATGTAGCACTTCTTAACATCTTGTGGAACCCACTTTAATGTCTGTGATGAACTTGCTCAATGAAGCCAGAATGTGTTCCATCATTTTTACACATAAAATGGCTTTAAAAGCAGGCATTTTATGGCAGAGGAACTAGGTGAATTGAGGAACAGTGTAACCTACACAGTTTTTCCATTAAGTCTAACCAGTCATTAGGAATATGTTCTCACTTCTTCACTAACTGTGCTCCATTACTTGCCTAGGAATACTTCAGCAAGACAGTATAATATCTTGCCATGCAGTCCTGCAAGGTGATTTATTTTTATAGGCCTTTGTTTTATGTACAGGATAACTACATTGTGCATTTAGTGAGGCTATAAAAAACATGCTTTCATTCCAGCATAGATTTTCTATGTGTTTTTTCTCATAAAAATCTATTCTGAAAAGCTGTTTTCATTTTATGCTATTTTTATATTTGAAGGACAGGAGAAATAAAAAATAGATATTTTTCAGTTATGTTTTCATTTTTCTTTTTATAAATGAGTCTAACGAAAAAACTTCAGAAAGAATCTTTGAAAAGGTTGGAAAAGTTAGAACCCATGCTGCTGTTTTCCTATGAGATAAAGCCTGTCTGTTCTCAGGATGGCAGAGGTAGTTTGTTATTTAATCTGTGTTTGTTTAAATTCAAATGTATAATACCAATGGTTAAAGTAAAATGTGATTTTATATATCTTCATGTAAACATCGCTAAAATTTGAATATCTCCTATAGTAAGAGAAAAAGCAAACCACTTTTGCTTTTAGAACTTTCTCAAAGGTATCTATGGGTTTGGGGTGGTAAAAAGAACAAAAACAAAAAAAAAAAACATGCAGCAAAGTGTGTGCGCTTCTGGCCCATGGACTTCACTCACAGCATTATTACCAAGGAAGCCGCCTCAGTAGTACTGCCCATCACAGGGCAGCCCTTCAAAGGCTTACTGTTTGATTTGTAATTACACTTTATATTAAGATTGTTTTGGGCCAGGCGCGGTGGCTTACACCTGTAATCCCAGCACTTTGGGGGCCGAGGCAGGTGGATCAACTGAAGTCAGGAGTTTGTGACCAGTCTGACCAACATGGAGAAACTCTGTCTCTACTAAAAATACAAAAATTAGCCAGGCATGGTAGCTCATTCCTGTAATCCCAGCTACTCAGGAAGCTGAGGCAGGGGGATTGCTTGAACCCAGGAGACGGAGATTGCAGTGAGCCAAGATCACACCATTGCACTCTAGCCTAGGCGACAGTGCCAAGACTCCATCTCAAAAAAAAAGACTGTTATGGTCATTAAGTCATTAGAATGAATGTTGAATCAGAAATTACCTCCCTTTCCTTGTCCTCAGTTTTAGGCAAATGAATACTTCTCTGGGATTATTGCAAAAATCATTTACCAGTTCAACACTCTGAGACTGAGGGACAAGTGAGATTAAGGTAAAATACACTAAGATAGGTTAAGATTTACTCTGCCATCTCCCTTGATGCAGTGAAATAGTGGCAGATTGTTGTCTATCAGGGACACATACTTCTTAATAGAATGTTCCTTCTACCTGTTTAGTAGGAAAAGGGCACATTGGCCCTCACTGGCTACAGAAAGCAGGAGCAATAGCACCTCACTTTTGGGAATTTAAGTCTAGCTCTTGAGAAAGATGGAGAGGGAAAAAAAAAAGAGAATTTAATAGTTTTATATCTTCCTGCCCCATGCCAGGAAGTTCCTTCAATCTCCCTGCCTCCCTGCCTCCCTTTTGACTTTTGGCTGCTTGCTCAGTATTTTCCCTTTCCCTCACTCCTGCTACCTTTCTTCCTACTTAGAGGAATGTGCCTAGAAATCTGAGCTGCTTTCCCAAAGCCCAGTCAGAACTGTGAATTCTTACTAATTCTAGGTTGGTGCCACCGATCTGGCACCAGATCATTTTTTCAGCATAGTAATTAGAATGGTGCCCAAAGCTATGGCACCCACAGCTCCCAGACAAAACCTTAAACTTGCATGTTTGAAGACATGAGTCTGGTGGAGGTTTGGGAGATAAGCTTCTCAGTGGTCACAAGTGACAAAATCCTCATTGAAGAGTCTTAACTGGTTGTGAGAGCTACACTTCTCCCATCAACCTTACTCCCTTATTTTGCCATTCCTTCTCTCCCCTACTGTTTTTTCTTCAGTGCAGCTGTAGATGAAGGGGTTGTTTAAAAACAAAGAAAAGGACTGAAATGTGTGTATCCCCTTGTGTAAGTAGTGGGAGCTAGCAGAGTCATTAGGAGTAATGTTGTTCACAGTTTCTAAGTTTCTTTTATACTAAAGAACTTCTTTTCTGATGTTAAATAACTTTGAAGTGCTCCACTCAGAAATCATATCCCTTTGTCTTGTTGCATTTACAAGGAAATGGTTAAGAAAAAAACATGTTTTAAACCACAATATTGATAAAGACTGGAGTACATATTAATATTCCATTCTAATACAAAATTCTGTAATAATACTCAAAATAGAGATAAATTGAGACCTTTTTTTAATTTAAAAAAGTGACCAAAATTTTAAATTTGTGTAAATCGGTTGTGTAAGTAGAAGTAGGATTGGTTGATAATTAAACTCAAGTATGACATAAAGTGTTTGATTTTCAGGCAGAATTTATAATAAATTTTTGTAGAGTGAAATTTGGCCATACATACGTCATCAGATCATGAAAACCTGATATTTTAAATTCTTACATTTTGCACATCTGAAAAGCAACTGGATTTTTTGGCATTTTTTAGTTTTGATTCTAACTAAGAGGTTTTTGGGCTGCATTTCCCCAAAAGTGACATCTTGCAGAGGTAGTTTTCCTTTACTACTGAAGAATGAAAGCCAAATTGGATATTGTCATCCCATTTCCTACTTCACATTAGATTTTGGAATTGCTGGTGATATCTTGATGTACTATGGGAGAATTTTGCTCAGTTAGAAACAATCTTACGGTTCTGTTGAAAAGCATCTACAGACAAATTTGCAGATTTTTAAAATCATTTTTCCCACATTAACTTGTTATATTTCAGCTTCAGTGTACTTTTCACTTTTTGTCTTCAAAATAATCCTCTGATAATAAACACCAACAATAAATTAAAGCAATATATTAATAACATATTTTGAAATATGCAACAATTTAAACAAGTTAAAACTTTACAACAGTTAAAACCATTTTGGTGAAAACTGAGTTACAAATGGCCTGAGAGCTGAGGCAGGAGTGTGTGCAGTTGATTAAAACTACTCCTTTCACAGGTTAAATTTTTAAAATAGTTTTTTGAATATGGAATTTATTGAAAAATAGAAAATGAGAGAGTCACCATTACTGCCTTTAGTGACATGAACTTCCTGGGGTGCCTTCACGAATCTCAGGGGCCAGGGGATGGTTCCCAAACATGAGATCTGTTTCAATCTTTGTGTTTTACAGATGGCAGCTGAAGCCCAGAATTTAAGTGGCTTACCCAAGGTCACACAGCTAGGTGATTGGAGAGGAGAGTCCAGAACTGAAACAATATCTTCTGTTATGCCCAACCCGGGCGCTTTTTATTGCCGAATTACATTTCATGTGGCCTATTGTGTAGCTGGATGTTTCTGTGCCTAAGATGCATCTAATCAAATGTCTCCTTGGGTAATGTTTGCTCTTTAATTGGACAGGTCGAATGGGAGCAGGAGAAAAAAAGAATGCCTGTAGTGTCCAGTACCGACGACCCTTTGGCTGTGCAGTTCTTAGCATTGCTGACCTGCTAACAGGAGAGACAAAGGATGACCTCATTCTGAAAGTGTACATGTAAGAACCATGCACATGGTGGAGGCTGGGTGGGCGCCGGGGTACGTGTGGGTCCTACTTGGGCGAATGCTACTTTACTTGGGTAAAGTAGAGAAGAACAGTGGATGGTTTATGAGCCATTCCTCAAAAACCCGATAATCTCTAGACTTTTTGCAAGTGAGCCAACAAGCTACAATTTGCCAGTCAGAGGAATTATTGAAGCAAGAACCAATGAGTGCAGACAGTTTATCAATTAGGTAGACTATCTGCTATGTGGAATACCACCTTTGAATTTATAAACCTTGCATGTCTTTACCTTCAGACAATTAATGTGTTCTTGAAAAGTGAAAGTAATTTTTGAAGTAAATTAATTAGAATTGGGAAACGGAAGCTCAGATGATTTCCAACCTACTCTCGGTGTTAGTTTACTGGACCTGCCATAACAAAGTACCACAAACAGTGTGGATTAACCCATTTATGCCTGAGGTTGCAATTTTTTAAATTTTTGCAATCATACCCTGGTGATAACCTTGAGCAGTAGGATATAAATAAATCCACATGCTTAGCGTTCCAATAATGGAACACTAGGCATAAATGGGTTTTAAACAATAGAAATGTATTATCTCACAGTTCGCAGATCAAGGTATTGGCATGGTTGGCTGCTTCTGAGGGCTGTGAGGATGAATCTGCTCCATGCCTCTCTCCTGGCTTCTGGTGCTTTGCTGCCAGTTGTTGGGGGGGTCCATGGCTTGTAGACACATCACTCTGATCTCTACCTTCATCTTCACACAGCACTCATGGCTTTCTCTGGGTCCAATCCCCCACCCCACACCAACCCTCCCCTTTTTTGTTTGAGACATTGTCTCACCCAGGAGGACAGTGGAACAATCTCAGCTCACTGCAACCTCTGCTTCCCAGGTTCAAGCGATTCTCCTGCCTCAGCCTCCTGAGTAGCTGGGATTACAGCCACATGCCACCATACCCAGCTACAGATATCTTCTTTTTATAAAGATACAGTCATATTAGACTGTGGTTCACTCTAGTAACCTTCTTATATGATTATCTCTGTAAAGACCCTCTTTTCAAATAAGGTCATATTCTGAGGTACTGGAGGTTAGGATCAACATTACCTTTATTGGGGAATATAGTTGAACCCATAATGCTCTTCTAAGAAAGTCACTTAATATGTTCCAAATCCTAAATTAATGACTTTTTAAATGCAAATGGGTTTGGCTCACACCACCATGCCACCTCCCGACAGGCTTGGACATTGAGGCCTGATATACAACAACATCTTCAGAGCAGACCCATTAGGTTTGCACACTCCTGGTTTGAGGACCATGCCCTTGGCTACCTCCTTCAGTGAGCTGGCTTTTGTATTCCATTCTGGAGGTTGTGTTAATATACCCAATATGTGCCAGTGTTTTTTCTTAGGTGATGGTAACACGAGTAGCCCACTACCTTTGGAACATATACTTAAAATTGCCTTTTTGACTTCTGTTTCAGGGTTTCATAGATTTTCCTACTCTCCATTCAATGGGACCTTTGTAACACCGTTAATAATTCATTGACAAAGATTAAACTACAGTCTGGTTTAGGACCAGAAACTCTCTTTATCCCTCTTACAAAGGGAGATGCCTGTGATGTTGATATAAACTTGAAAACTTTTGGCAAATTTAGTGGGGGATAAAAGTTGCTACTCTTTTTATCACATAGCAACCCTCAATTTCAGTTGTTAAGCTTAAATCCATGATGCCTTTCTTTCCATACTCAACTGGTAGTCATAAATGGCAATTTATTTGAAATACTAATGACTAATAATAACTACCCTTTACTGTGTGCTTACTATTTATGAGGAACTGTGGTAAGCACTCTGCATGTGTCATTTCATTTTGCCCTCACAACAAACCCAGTTAATAGTTTGTATTTTTCCAGGTGTTATTTCACACCCCAGTCTAGTAATGTGATGCCGCTGCTTATGTGGCTTTTTAAGCAAACTAAAATTCCTCACAAACACACTCTCATCATTTCTTAAAGTAGTCTTTCCAGGTGTGAGTAGCAAGTACTGCATATATCCTGCCACTGGGAAAACGGAGGGACAGACAGTCCCATCATCACCCTTGACTATGCAGCCAGCTGAACAAGACCTCTGCCTGTGGGAGACACTCACACTAATGAAGACAAATTGTTCTGCTCTTTGTGGCTTTTTTTATTGTCTGCTTTTCCTTAAGCATCAGATAAGGTTTTGGGTAATTCTTGTTCTAAGAGAAATTCTTTAAAGATGCCCATTCAGCAAATGGTGGCGCTGTTTCAAGAGTAATACCAGTCAAAACGGTCACTGTAGATTAGGAAGGAACTGTGAGTTTAGTCAAACATGGGAAAGTGCTTATTAGAAACAATTTGGGAGAAATTTCTATTTGTTAAGGTGACTGAACCCCCAGCCCATCTGGGACTCAAATAACAATAACAAAAGCCTGCCTGAGCATGGAAGATATTTTAGTCACATACTTTAGGAGGTTTTGTTTTTGTTTTGTTTTGTTTTTTAGTTTTGTAAGCTAAAAGCATGCATTCTGGAATCACTTAACTATCTAATAGGAAGTAAGCCATCTTTCTTCCTTCCCTACTGGGCTGAAAAAAGAAAACTGGAGGCAGAATGTGCCCAATGGCAATTTGGTGTCTTACAACTGGACAGGTGGGATGGTTTCATTCCATCTTAATTTTCCGGTCTTCTAAGATATGGTGTTCAGTTTGGTATCCCACTGTTAACTAGCTCAAAAATCACCTCCATCATGTTCATCCTGCAAAATCCTGTGTCGATAAAATAAATAAATATGTAAGAAAATAATTGCAAATTATCTGACTCAGACTTGATCACTAGAAAACAGAACCTATACTGTGGAAGATTTTGATTGATAGTGTACAGAATCTTGATGTTCAGGCCTCCTGGGAGGACACATTCATGGCTAAGAAAATAGTGAATTTACATATATGTTCAGATGAAGGAAGTTTTCCCCAGCAAATCTGGGAGAGTAGTGTCAGTAAGGATGAATAGCAGAACCATATGCTTACAAATCATCATGAGTTACCAGGCAGAGGGACATCCATCCATCCATTCATTCACACAACTGACAGTTTTAAGCATCCACAGCATTCAAAGTACTGAAGGAAACTCAGATATCAGCCAGTCCTAGATCCAATCCTCAAGGACCTTAACAGTCTACCAGGTGAATTATACCATGTAAACAAAGATAACATGACCTGATGATTATAAAAGCTAAGAGAAAGAGGTACAGATAGCTGTGAGAAGACGGAGAGATGCCCCATGTGGAAGCTCTGAAAGAGTAATTTTATTATTCTTTGGTAAATCCTGCCAGTCTTTTGCCAGTGCAAGCTGTGTTAATGTCAATTTCATTTGCTTAATTTGCTACATTTGGATGCTAGGCAAACCTGTGCATGTTACAGTAGGCAGAGACTTGCTAATGAGAACTCATTTGTTGAGCATTTATTATATGCCAGGAATTATCCTAAGCCCATGTTTGTTTAAAGTTCTAGTATATTACCCCTGTTTCACAGATGGGGAAATTAAGACAAGGATAAATAAATTCACCTAAAGAACATAGCTTGGTTAATAGTGAGAGTTTGAATTCAGGGAGTTGAACTCAGTTGGGCCTGCCTTCCTCTGTATGCATTGTTCTCTGAGATTTCTCTGTTTTGGGTCCACTTGTCAGCTGTGAGTTGTCAATCCCAGCTGCTTCTGTCATGAGGTAGGTAGGTGGTCAGGCATTACCAGATACAGGCATTCCTGCTCATCCTGGGACAACCATGCTAAAACTGACAGTCCATTTCAGCAGGTTGATGAGGACTCCAAGGAAGTACATTACAGTGGTTACAATGAAAAGAGCAGGTATACTCTTTTGAGTATGAGGGTCACTGCTTGATCACATGCATCGTTAAAACTTAATGGAGTGTTAATGTTTTCATAGGTGTAACACAGAGAGTGAGTGGTACCAAATCCATGAGAACATCATCAAAAAGCTGAATGCACGTTATAACTTGACTGGCTCCAATGCAGGTGAGTGTATGGGCGGACTGACTTTCCCTATACTTTTCATTCCAAGCCCTTTCTTTTATTTGTGTGGGAAGGAAATTATCTGCCCTTTCTTTGTCTCTCTATTCACTCCCTAACTTTAAAAATGCTCGATGAACATTCTGGTACATCTTCGTATACTATGATAGGCTGGTACTTATAACTTCTTATAAAAAATGTATTCCATTCTTGTTGAAACAAAAAAGATAATCTCAATTTGTTCATTGGTACTAATTCTTCAGACCTCTAAGTTGTTACTGAAAGCTAAAAATCATATGAGAAATATGCTCGGATTTGTGACTGCTTTGTGGAAACAAGTTTGATAAGCAGCAGTCTTCAGGGAGGTCCAATAAACATATGCTTTGCTGGCTATGGCTGGCTGCGAGCAGCAACCTTGACAAACATACAGGTTCACAGACTGAAGGTGGCTGAAAAGGAAAGTGATGCCGACTGCAGTGGCATGTCAAGAAAAATGTATGTATGCTTGTTCAGAGGGGAGCTGAACTATTACATACCACTATAAGTTGTATATGGTGCATAGTATTGTACTAGTAACATATAGTTTATACTACATTATATAGCATATTTAGATTGCATACCATATATAATGATATCCTGAAGTTTGGTCAGTAGACAGAAACTTGGTGAATATGTTTGTTCTTATCCACCGTTCAGACCCATGTTGAAGCAAAAATAAAAAACAGCTTGCAGCCATCTGCTTTAATTGACATAAAGAAACTTCAAATTAAGTAAGCTGTTTCTTGAACTGAATATGTTGTTTTTTAAGACTGATTTTTAAAAGCACCTTGAACATAGATATTTGTGTTGTAGACCAATCAGCTGGTAATTAGGAGAACCAGAATTTAAATTCAAACCACCTTTTTTTCAGACACTTGGATGTCTTGCTAGACCAAACTGACCCGCAAAGAGAAAAATCACTGTAGACAGAGCTTTGTGGTTCAGTTAAGTAAGAGCCATAAGTACCTGAAGCACACATACAGCAGTGCTTCAGACTGTAATGAGTGGTGAGATCAGTTTTCTCCTCCCTCTCCCAAGAGTTGGGGAGATAACTTGGGTTTTATTTGATGCAGATGGCCTTTTTTTTTTTTTTGGACAAAGTCTTACATCTACCACTAAACAAACAAGACACTTGGAACACTTACTATTGAGGCCAGAGTCTCTAAGACTCAGAGGAGACAGGAGAAATGAAATAAAACATGCAACTACTATGTATGCCTGTCTTCTCTTTTCCCACAAAGGAAAGATAATTCTGATTTTCTATGGATAAAATGGTTTAATTTCAATACCCCCTCAGTAAGATGGTAGAGCTGCTGTTTTTTAGAGAACATGTCTTGTGGAATTCACTGGTAGACTTCCAGCCAAATCCAGTTCTAGTCCAGACCTTTTGGTGTTGCTTGATACCATTGACCATCATTTTATCATTAAATTTACCCTAGACCTGTGCTGTCTAATTCAGGAGACAGTAGCCATATGTTGCTATTGACCATTAGACATAAGCCTAGTATACCACTAGGGTTGAGATGTGCTGCAATTGTAAAGAACATACCAGATTTTGAAGACTCGGCCCAATAAGAAAAATGAAAAATATCCCATCAATAATTTTCATATTGATTACATGTTGAAACTAACATTTTGGATATAGTGGGATAAATAAAATATGCTATTAAAATTAATTTTGTTTCCTTTTTACTTTTTTGACATGGTGACTAGGGAAGTTTAAATTTCATTCAGGACTCATATTATACTTCTGAGTCAGTGCTACTCCAGGCTCCGTTTAAAGACAAACATTTTTTTAAGTTCTTCTTATGCATCATAAACAAATCTATTATGCCTTGCTCCTTTCTTTCTGCCTTTTAACTGTGAATAGAAGAGTTGGTAACCATTGTGTATATTGTTCTTTCTCCTCAGGAGTCCTGTTCTCTTAATTTGCTTACATTTGTCCTCTATGTGGATAAACAAATAACAAACTAATCCTGACCTTCTGACTTCACATGTGGTTCCTGACCTTCCTGCCATCATAGATGTGGTCTTGACTCACAATGATATGTTGAGCTGTTGGCTACATGTCTTTTCCAACTCCTTTTCATCTCACAGCCCTTTCCCCCTTCACTTATGCCTTGTGCAGGACAACATTCATTTGTTCTTAGGTTACTTGAATATATCATTGTCCAAACTCAGGTGATACCCAATTGCCTCTTGAATCTTGGTGAAGTTCTCAATGATAGGCTTTAATTTATATCTCCAGATAGACCCTAACATAAATGATCCTGTATCCTTAAGGCCTGTGTTAAAGGTCAGGGTTCCAGTTCAACCAAACCACAAATTGCCCTCTGCTTACAGACAGGAGTCATCTCTTAGAGAGTACAGAGTAGTATTTAGGAGCTTTTTCTCTGTAGGCAGGATGTCCTAGGTTTGAATCCTTTAAGGGATATTGGGAAGATTAGAAGGAAAAATGTATGCCAAGCACTTACATGCCAAGGACTTCATACATGATAAGTGTGTGTTTAATGTTAGCCATCATTACTGTTTACCCGCTTTGAAGCCACTATCTGAAATATTCTATCCTCACCTCTTAAGTTGCCTATTTTCATTGTTTCACAATGGATTCTGATTTAATCTCCTTAATGAAGACTTTTAGAATAACACAGTTAGATTATTGATATGTTGGATTATTGAACCAACCCCTTCTATGCTTTGTTTCCTTCATCTCCTCTCTGCTGATTTGATTGCTAATATCTCTTCCTGGTTTCTTTTAACTTAATTGTTGACCTTCTGATTAACTCCAGGAAGGAAGGGAAGCACATTCTGTTTCCTTGGGCAGTTCCTCTGATGCTTAGATGTGTTTTGTGCTTTAGATGTTCCATATGCTTTGTCAATTTTACTAGCTCCTTATTCTTACTGGAATCCTGAGTCAAACCCTACCAGAAAGT
The DNA here is from genome assembly GCF_049354715.1 of Callithrix jacchus. Lineage (NCBI taxonomy): Eukaryota > Metazoa > Chordata > Mammalia > Primates > Cebidae > Callithrix > Callithrix jacchus. The sequence goes on along the minus strand of NC_133512.1, from coordinate 82,473,722 downwards.
GAGATCCAAACCATCCTTTCCCATGAGTCATACCTTTTCTGTTTACAGCCATTGTACTGAAATGAAAAGCTACGTGTTGTAACCTTTGCAAAGAATGAAAGAAACCACTGTACCACAGAGCCTTGTATAAAGGGTTTCCCTTCCTTTGACAGGATCCATTCCTATTTTGCAGCCTACCGTGATACTCAGATTCCTAAGCAACCAAATGTGTGCTCTTTATACCTGGCTTCTGCTACAAAACCCTGTCTGTTCTCCTGTCCTTGTGACCTCAGCTCTCCTCCACCCTTATCTCCTCAAAGGTGAGGCCCAGCCAGGGCCCACACAGCCTGCCTCCATCTGCCTTCTATTTCTCTGGTCTGTCTCTCTCTCTCTCTCTCTCTCTCATCCTTTCCAGCCTCTCTCAAGCTGAGGCAAACCCAGCCCTCAGCCTCTTCACTCTAAAATTGTGCTCTAGAGAACAGAAGCTCAGGAGGAAGCCGAAAAACTATTTTAAAGAAAAGCAAAACTATACTCTTCACCAAAGTTCCCAGTCTTTGGTCAGGTAGATCATTGTTCTGTATCCCCTTGATCTATACCCTTGGTGGAGGAATGGAAGTTCTATGGCCAGCAGATGGGAATTGCAGAGCTGTTCACCTTCATTATTGAATGGGAGGCACATTAATGGCTTACTTGAAGATAGTGGGAGAAGCAAGAACACCAGAAATTGAAGTGGGAAATTAGGATGCCTAATGTGTAAGCTGTCACAACAGTTAGATAATGTTGACTTCCACTGTTTTCTCTCTGGACCACAAAATTGTTGATTAAATGGAAGCAGTGCAGTCAAACATTTTCAAAAGAATTGAGTTCACCCTAAAAAGTACTGTTTTTTCACGCTTTCTCCTGCTAATCCTTGGTCATTGGCACTAAAAAAAGACAAAAAAAGGCAACTTTGAAATTGGTTTTGGAAACAAATTCTACCAGCTAATTTTCAGGCTGTTTATGCTTCATTGATATCCTCCTAGCTGTTGGAGTTGTAATCTTGTCTGGTTAATAGATAAAGGGATTCATGTCGTTAACTGGGCTTTTTCCCCCTCTATCCTAAGACTTATGTTGCAAAGGTACATTAACCGCTATCTTAGTTGAGTTTAGAAACTGGAAGAAAATGGCAAACGATCGTTTAACTTTTTAAGATTTTTTTAAAAAATTGAATTACTGTATATCTACCGTTAGATTTAGTTAGGTTAAGTAGTTCGAAATCTTCAAAGTTGTGCTGTTTTGTGAATTTTAAATCCAAAGGCAATGTTGTGAGAATTTGAAATTCTAAAAATATTCATTAATGTGAGCCTGATTTAGGTTTGTTCAGCAAATGGATATTGTAAATGTCACTTCTGATAGCAGTTGAAATCTAGGAATGTGAAATTAGACTGAGCCAATATAATTTACCGAGGCAAATGAAGTTCTAAGTCTTGAAACTGTGTGTAAAAATCATTGGCTATGGTTCAGTATGTCCTAAGAGAAACTTCAGAGTCTTTTCATATTATCTGTGTATTTATGAAATATTTCCTATAGTTTGCACATGTAGCTTACAACTAGAAGAAATCATATTTGCTATTCAGGTAAGTTTCTAGAGTCTTTGTTTTATCTTAGTTGAGTGTACATGATCGTATTCCTGCAACTATACTTTTTAACCCGCACAGAAGGTGAAGAGGAATTACCTAGATAAGAAGACCACAATACATAGCGAGAGCAGTTTCACTCTATGCAGGAAATATATGGTGTTCTTTATTTGGCTGAGGTGAAAGAAGGCTTTTTGAGAATGTTAGGTTGCATTTTTATGTCCACACATACCAGTGTAGTCATTTTATTCAATATTACCAAGTTGGTATAATTAATAAGAATTTGATCAGTGTACCTGATTTTTTGAACATTGTATTTGCTTTCTAGTATCATTAAAATAAAAATGGAACTTATTGGCACCACCTATTGGTTAGAAATTTAGTATGTGACCTTTTTGCTGACTTTTGGAATTTCCTAAATATTTTACCATGATCTCTCTTTAAAATTTTTTTTCAACTAGTTTTATTTATAGAAGAATAGTACAAAGAATTAGTAATTTCTGAAAGGTTTACATTTTACATTTCATTTGCATAGTACCCCCCTCCGTGTATATATGTGTTTGTATATGTGTATGTGAATATAGTCATATAACTCAATATTAATTAATTTGATATAATTCTTAAGGATAATATCAGGACCCCTGCTTTTATAAGTTTGTGTATATATATGTACATATACACCTATCTATGCATGTTTACATACATGTGCATATATACACATATACACATCTGTACATATACCTCATATATACATTTATTTTCCTGAACTTCCTGACAAGAAATTGCACAGATGATGCCTGTTTATCCCTGCTCACTTCAGAACATAGCAACAGAACCACAGTACAATTATCTAAATCAGAAAGTTAACATTGATATAATACTATTATCTAATCTACAAACCTCATTCAGATTTTAACAATTTTCTTAATGTCTTTTATAACAAAAGACAATCCTGGCTGAGTATAGTGACTGCCTCCTGTAATTACAGCATTTTGGAGGCCAAGGTCGGTGGATCACTTGAGGTCAGGAGTTTGAGACCAGCCTGACCAACATGGTGAAAACCCATCTGTACTAAAAATACAAAAATTAGGCAGACATGGTGGCATGTGCCTGTAATCTCAATTACTCAGGAGGCTGAGGCAGGAGAATCACTTGAACCCAGGAGGCAGAGGTTACAGTGAGCCAGGATCACACCACTGTATTCCAGCCTACGTGACAGAGTGAGACTCCGTCTCAAAAAGAAAAAAAGAAAGAAAGAAAGAAGGAAAGAAAGAAAGAAAAGCCAGGTTGTTTTGCATACAGTTGTCATATCTCGTTTCCCTCCATCCAAATCATGCTAAAGAATGGCAAAGAAAAAATATAGTTCAGAATATGTTACTATATTATACTGTAAGATATTTTTGAAAGTTCATGCAGTATTTTTTTAATTAAATCCAAATGATGTTAATGGAAGTAGAGCTATGTATGCCTCTACTTAATGTAAATGAGCTATGTATGGCTAATTTAGATATAATCACTAGCAATACTGTTTGCAAGATTTGCTGTATAGGAAAAATATGGAAGTATTTCAACAAATTAAAATAATCAGATATTAAACTACAGTCATAGATACTATTGTAGAGGAGAAAAAAAATCCTCATCTATTCTAGGTTCATAGATTAAGCTCCTATAACAAAAGACAGATAAACAAAAGAAAAGTATTCAAATGTATTTAAAATGTCTGTGTGACATGCGAGTCTTCATTAGGAAATGAACACCTGAAGAAACAGTTTGATCTTAGTTTTTTATAGTAGGTCTGATGAAGGACAGGGAGGTATAGAGAAATATGATAGGGAGAAAAGGTATTATCTAATGGCAATAAACTGGGAGGAACTTAGCCAGGCCTGTTTATTCAGATTCTTCTCTGGAGCACTTTATTTTCAGAGATAAGGACATACTTTTCATCCAGGTATAGGGAGGGCACCTCTTAGGACCTGCTTAAGGGAGGAGGGCAAGGAAGGTCAGAGAGACCTTCCTGTACATGGTGTCTCCCAAAATAGTATGTCACAGTACCATATTTTAGGGTAGTGTGTCCTGACCCCATCATTATGCTCTATACACATTTTTAAAATGGTTTTCAGCCCATGAATTCCTTTGTTCTTGGTATTGTAGAAATGAAATATAAATAGGTAATATAATAGTTACAGTAAAAACAATAAAGCCTGTTGAAAAACCTAGATGTAATCCTCGTGTATATGCTATTGAAATGTTGATACACTAAATGAGAATAAGAATGGAAACTTTAAAGTGAAAAATTCCCCTTAGTTAAAAAGGGAATGTTGAAATCCCTTTGAGTGGTCTCACCACTCCTATCAAATGTGGACAAGCCCCTCTCCAGCTCATTGCTCGTCTGCAAATTTCTTTTGTGGTTAAGACTCAGTAAAAGTAAATAATTTCACATGTCTTTCATTTGACATTCTGTGACATTATGCATTGCTTTAATCTTATGTTACATTCTGTGACATTATGTATTGCTTCAATCTTATGTTCTCTGTAACTCTTAGCCATGAGCTAACCACTTCATTAGAGAAAACATAAAAGCCTTTCCCAAAACTTTGAAATGTAGAACTAGCATATCTGCAGACAAGCAGTTATAATCACAAGATTATTTGTTCATGCTTATACTTTTTACATATTAGAAGGTAGTCATCCCAATGGATAGGGTTACCCACTTCAAAGATCTCAGGAAGCTGATATTCAGAAGGTGAGCCTGTGGTCAGACCCTTTGAGTTACCCTCAGTGATGTCAAAATTATTCTTTAAGAGTTAATTTAGTTTATATTTATATTCTTTAAGAGTTAACTTAGTCTTTAAGGAAGGAGTCAGCAATAAGCATATTTACAAATTGAATAATACTGGCTAAAATCAGAAACCAAGGTATGACTATTAAGAAATAAAAGTTTTTTCTTTCTTTTTTTTTTTTTTTGAGATAGAGTCTCACACTGTTGCCAGGCTGGAGTGCAGTGGCGCAATTCCAGCTCACTTCAACCTCTGCCTCATGAGTTCAAGCAATTCCCCTGCTTCAGCCTCCCAAGTAGCTGTGAGTACAGGTGCACACCACCATGCTAATTTTTGTTTAAATCTTAGTAGAGGCAGAGTTTCCCCATGTTGGTGAGGACAGTCTCCATCTCCTGACCTTGTGATCCACCCACCTCAGCCTCCCAAAGTGCTGGGATTACAGATGTGAGCCACCACGCCTGGCCCTCTTTTTTCTTTATTTTCACTTTAATTGGCTTTGAAAGTATATCTGAAAGAGGAGATACATCCCAAATTTGAGCAGTGGTAACGTTAATAGTGTAAGTGTCTAGCTCTGCAAGATGACAGTGTTAAAGGACATCTATAATTTGAATACTTTGTTCCTACTGTGTAGAGGCTTTAAGTAACTAGGTCCCTTTCATCATGTAATTAACACATTTTTAAGCAGGCCTCTGGTAATGCTCACAGCTCCCATTTTCCCACCTGCATCTTGATTTCTCCATCTAACCTGGCTCATTTGTATACACCAGTCTCTTCCTAATATTCTTGTCTTGCCTCACTTGACACCACACTTTCTAGAAATTTGACTTTCCTTCTTCTTGCTTTCCTCTGCTTCAGAAACTTTCAGAGCCTGTCTCTGACCTCCCAATGTAAATACCTCATCTTTATCAGCCAGGATTTTACTGCTTGGTGTAGCTAGGATGTGCTCCTGTTGTTAAGTTTTCACTGACTTTGAGTTGAACTCAAATAGGATATTATTTACTGAAAAAGCCAATTATCTCATAGATATAACACATAACATTCTAATGCACAAAGCAAAACTTAGATTATTAACTCTGTAAATCAAGCAAATAGGAGGGAATAGATGTAAAATTTGTGTTTTAATAACATCAAGGCCCTAGGTATTTCAGAAAAGAACAGGTTTTACTGAAAGTGATTTTGGAAAGAATCTGGTAATATCATCTTTAGGAAGTTTTGCTAATACCTCTTGATGTTAGTAATTTTGTAGTACAAGTTTAGAAATTTCACAAATTGTCTTTTACCCTTAGCCCTCACCTCCCAAGCACATACAATGCTTGCACTTGGGGTAACTCCTCTGCTTTAGGAGTGGGGGTTGCTGTCAAGAAACAGTGTTTTGAGAGTTCGCAACAGAATGGCAGTGTGAAGAGCTGCACCAACATGCTCCAATGGAACAGCCATTATTGATGAAATCATATTTCCTTTTAGATTTTACAATATATTATTTTTCTTACTTATTTATTTTAAAATATGAAATGGGGACTCACTATGTTGGCCAGGTTGTTCTTGGACTGGCCTTAAGTAGTCCTCCCACCTTGGCCTCCCATAGGATTATAGGTGTGAGCCACCGTGCCTGACCAAAAATCATGTTTTACAATAGGACTAACATCTAGAAATCTTCCTAAGTGTAGACAGCAAATAAAAAATAACTACCAAATCCTGTTAAGAATCAAGAGAGTTGGTGAAACTTACGTCACATCTCATTTTCTCCTTCTGGCCTGCACTACCTCAGTGTGATGAAAATTCTACTCTATACACATGTAGCCAAGAAAATGGAGTTCCCTCTACCCTCAGCTCATAGTCAAGGGATGTGGTTGCTCACCAGGAGAAGGTAGGCTGCTAGCATTTCTCATTGCCCCTGCTCTGACTTGGAAAGGCCAAATTTTTGACAAGTATGGCTTAGGGGTTGGGGGCTATCTTCTTCTGCCCAACCCCAACTCCTAGAGCAGAGGAGTTACCCCAAGTGCAACAGGCTGAGAATGCTGGATTACCAGTTACCCTTCCCCCAGCTTGCTTATAGAGCAGAGGTTTCACACAAGGGGAGGCAAGTTGAAGAGAGCAGTTATTGCTTCAGCCTAGCACCTTGCTTATAAAGCAGAGGTGTCACTCCAGAGAGTGGGCTACGTATCCACTTCCAGCTCTGGAACTGTAGTTCAGAGATTTGACTCAGGGGCAGAGGCAGTCCATAGAAGAGAAAACTCAAAAGCTCTAGTGAAAAGAATGGATTTATTTGAAACAGAGTATATGAAAGGTCAAGCATAAGGGTACTCCTGAAAACAATGTAAATATTAGCATAAAGATGTTTTGAAAAAAAAGTATGAGAAAAAATGAACAGAACCTCAGAGAAATGTGGGATACCGTCAAGCACACCAGCATACCCAAAATGGGAATACCTAAACTAGAAAAGAGGGAGACAAGAGAGGAAAAAATATTTGAAAACATACTGACAGAAAACTTCCCAAATTTAATGAAAAGCATTATCTCTCCATGAAGCTTAATGACTGTAAGAAAGCGAAACAGAAAGAGATGTACACCCAGACAAATCATAATGAAAGTGCTGAGGGACAACAACAAAAGAGTTTTTACCTTCCTTGCAAGCAGCAAGGGAAAAACTGCTCATCTCATACAAGGGAACGCTAGTAATATTAGCACCTGACTTCTCATAAAAAACCACAGAGATCAGAAGGCAGTGGGATGACGTATTCAAAGCTAGAGAAAAAACAGACAGAATCTTATATCCACCAAAACTCTCTTTCAAAATTTGTGGCAAAATAAAGACATTCCCAGACAGACAAAAACTGGAAGAATTTGTTGCTAATACAACTACCTTATGAGAAATGCTAAAGAAATTTCTTCCTGCTGAAAGCAAATGGCTCCACACCATAATTCAGTTCCTCATGAAAAACAAAAAGCATGTACTTATGTATTTATAAAACACCGTGTCAATGACTGTTTCTTCTCCTTTCTTCTCTTAACTAATCTCTCCATTTCAGCACAGAGTGCCATCATCTATATGGCTTTGCAGATCAGAAACTCAGAAGTCTTCCATGATTTCTCATTTTCCCTTATCCCCTTATCTTATATACACCCAAGGCATATAACTTTTTATATTTCAGTACATAGCTATTTTACCACTTTTTCTCATCTCTTTTGCAACCATGTTAGTGTGAGCCTCTGTTATCTCTTGCCTTTCTGTCTGCAGTAGGCATTAACTGGACTCACCAGTTCTACTCTTCCCCTTCTGTATTAGTCTCTTCTTGCATTGCTATCAGGAACTACCTGAGACTGGGTCGTTTATAAAGAAAAGAGGTTTAATTGACTCACAGATCCACAGGCTGTACAAGAAACATGGCATGGGGGAGACCTCAGGAAACTTACAATCACGGTGGTAGGCAAAGTGGAAGCAAGCAAGTCTTACATGGCCAGAGAAGGAGGAAGAGAGTGAGGAGGAAGGTGCCACACACTTTTAAACAACTAGATCTCATGAGAGCTCACTCACTATCATAAGAACAGTAAGGGAGATGTCTCCTCCCATGTTACAGTCACCTCCTACCAGGCCCCTTTTCCAACTCTGGGGATTCCAATTCAACATGAGATTTGGGCAGGGACGCAAATTCAAACCATATCACCTTACCACTCCCATTTTCCAGGCAATACCAAGAATACTTTCTTAACACACAAATTGGGTTATATTCCCTTTCCTTAAAATTCTTCAGGGGCTTCTCATTACACTTAGAGTAGGAATTTTACCATGGCCTCCATAACTGTTGGCTGTATTTCCACCTCCACCTATGGTCACACTTGACTCTGCTCCAGACACACTGGCCACTTTCTGTTTTCTCAGTCACTCCAAGCCCTTGCCTGTTGCAGGACTTTGGCACGTGAGCTTCTTTCTGAATGAAGCATTCTCTCTCCATTTTTTGCGTTGCCCTCTCTTCTTCTTCTAAGCTTAAATGTTAAATTCTTCTATAACCAATTATCCTTTATTATTTTTACCTCAGTCTCTGCTTTATTTACTTTTAACAGTTATAACAATTAAAAGGAAGAAAATTCTCGTAGAATACACAAGAAATAAACAAGAAGACAGAACCCAGGAATTGGGGTATGAGAATACCTTTTCTGCTGTAATAAGACCCTTTATACAATTTGAATTATTTAACATATACATGTGCTTTTACATTTTTAAATCTAGTTAAACTTTTAAATGCCCAATATTTAATGATTAGTAATCACTCAATATTTGTTTCACAATTGAGTGAATAAAAATGTTATGAGAGGTATACCTTCAGTTTGTTTCTGTAATTTTCTAGTGCCAAATCAAAGAGGAAAACAGGTGAAAAAATACCATGCTGAATCCTAAAGAGAAATATTACATAATATTTCCTAGCTTTGAAGTCTAAGGCCTTCATTTACTTATCCAATCCTAATTGTTGGACTCTCAAGTACTTTCAAATTTTTCGCATTTATACATAATCATGTGGGGAATGTCGTTCATATTTTGGAATATGTTTTTAAAATAAAGCCTTAGAAGTGGGATATTAAGGGAGAATATGAGCTTTATTATGAATTTTGCTGTTTTGCCAAAATTAAAAGGGGCTTGGATAATCATTTTGAAAGAAAAATTAACCCAATCTAGAACAGATTCAAATCAGAATTTTAGATCTTGAAACTGAGGATTCAGAATTGTGGGATTAATTAATACAACTAGAAAATGGAGGAGGAGGAAATTGTTTGGGGATTGAGTGGAAGAGACTGTGTGGTTTTAAATGTGGCTTTACTTCCACAAGCTCTATGTGCTCAAGGTAACCTGCTGAGGTTAATGATCATCTTCTATAATAATTTGTGATATTAACTTTAATCCCTCATCATTTCTCATCTAGGCTATAAAAATTATTCATGATATGTATCCTGCCAAATCTTTCTCTGTGCCACTATCAGATCTTGTTCAACCAGGTCCATTTTTTAGAATGAGTTTCTATAAGCTTTTGAATATCTTGGCTGTAGTGAGATGAAATGCCTAATTCATGGCTATTTAACTTTATTTTGAGAAAAAGTAAAATGAGGCAACTTTCTGGTCTTTTCTTAGCCTATGCCTATATTAAAATGCTTAAAATCCAGAGAGAAGGCCATTTCAATTTAGTCATCAAACTTCGTTAAACTTCTAATTGAGGAAATAAGTAAGGCTTAATATATATGTGCCGACTATATTCTTCCTTTCCTAACCCCATAGTTCCATTTAGGGACTTGTTTGTGATTATTTCTGGTTTGTAATGTGATCTTTAGATATCCCTCTTGTGTAAGTTTTACTATACTGTTAGCACATATGTTCTTAGCTCAGATATACATGTTAATATCCTGTCATTTTTCTTCTGTATTTATATAGAAACTCAGGAGAATAAAAAAGAATAAAAATCAATCATACAGTGTTAAGTACTTTTGAATTGTCTTACATTTCTCAGATCAATCTTTAATTAATATTATTTTATTTTACTTGAATTTGGTATATTTAAAAATTTTTTTAGCAGAGAACAGTTTTTGAATTAAATATTGGTAATATTGATATTTCTTAAATACTATGTAATTATTTTTTTGCTTGGTTGATTAATTTACCCATTTACAATTACAACTCAGCTAAAGGCTCTATATTACATTTTCCTCCTGGACCACTTGTGTTAGTGGAGGAAAAAATAGGGATTTCAAGCATTTTAAAATAACTCACCTTTCTGAAACATAGTAGGTTCAATTGTTGTGACCTCCCTTTCCACTAAAAGCATATAAAAATGCTGGATAAATTACAACGAAGACGTGGTAAGAATAAAGAATTAAAGTTTAAGGAAAGGGAAATCCTCTTGCTAGATATAAAGATGGAGTCAAAACTGGAAAAATAACACTCAAGTAGATACGCTGATAAGGAAGGAGAGTGGAGTGGAGCATTAATATAGGATTTGACACTTTGAGGTTTAAGTTTTAAATTTTCCATGGAAGATGAGACATTGCCTGGGTCTGTACAAGGGGCACCTAGAAGTCAATTCTCTAATTTGAAGCCTGAAAGAGCTGTTCTTTATTTTTGAAGATGATGAGGTGAATGCTTCTGCCATGAGACATCAAAACTCTATGCTTATATTATTAGTCCAAATTTTTTTTTTTGTATGCTTTTGTGAATCTTATATTCAACATCAGGTGGGAAGAGGTAATAACAAACTCAAATGTGTGATGGTGACAAATGCCATGCAGAAATGAGAGGGTGGAAATCTGATGGTGATGACATGGCCACTTTAGGTAGCTGCACAAAAGAAGAGCTGATGATGGGCCGGTCGTGGTGGCTCACGCCTGTAATCCCAGCACTTTGGGAGGCCGAGGTGGGTGGATCACGAGGTCAAGAGATAGAGAACCATCCTGGTCAACATGGTGAAACCCCGTCTCTACTAAAAATACAAAAATTAGCTGGGCATGGTGGTGTGTGCCTGTAATCCCAGCTACTCAGGAGGCTGAGGCAGGAGAATTGCCTGAACCCAGGAGGCGGAGGTTGCGGTGAGCCAGGATCGCGCCATTGCCCTCCAGCCTGGGTAACAAGCGAAACTCCGTCTCAAAAAAAAAGAAGAGCTGAGGTTGGCTGTTATTGTTGCAATTATTTTAAATCATCCCTCTTTTCTCTTCAGTTGCTCACTGGTTTACACATCGTGTCATCACGTCACATCACATTTTCCCACTCAAAACACTTCCATGACTTCCTGAGCAACTTTGCAAGTTCTTATCTCCACTCAGCCAGCAGAAAAGTATGGCTCCCCGTTTAAAAGCTGGCTCGCAGTTCCATGTGGTGCTGCAGAAAAGGCATCCTTGCCCAAGGCAAAGGCATTTACACCCTCCAGGGAAATACATGATTAGAGGAGGCAGACACAGTAGAGGGGTTGGGTAGGAGGCTAACTGGAACTTTATCTATTAGAAGAGGAAAGCCCTTTGAAAAGTGAATTAACGATATTTATAGCTGCGTCAGGTAAGCAGCGGCGAGAACTTGCTAATAACGAGGCCAGGGTTGAGTTCCCATATGCACTAGAGAATTTCACGTGGAGAAACTAGCTATTTGCTCACTGGCACTGAAACTTAAGCTAACACATAATCTCGCTGAACTTCAATTCTCCAGTCTAAAATAGAGACATGCATCCCATCTGCTTGCCTCATAGGATTATTATGAGGAACAAATGAGAATGGATAATACAGTGCTTTTTAAAGTCATAAATTTTAAATATGATCTATTATTAGTTCTGATTACATGATATTTCAGTGGCCATAAGTACACTCTTCCCCTACTTCTGCAATGTATCAGCTGTCTATCTCTCTTAGGGGAGATTCGACTGCACTGTGAATGATGCTTAAAAATCAATTGGTAGCCTTTCAATAGGCTTCTTATATTGAACCTAAGTCAGGAAGATTTCTCTTCCCTCCCCTCCCTCCCTCCCTCCCTTCTTCCTCTCCTCTCCTCCCCTTCCCTCCCCTCCCCTCTCCTCTCCTCTCTTCTTTCTTTCTTTTTCTTTCTTCTTTCTTTTTTCTTTTCTTCTCTCTCACTTTCTTTCTTTCCTTTCTTTCTGTCTTTCTTTCTTTGATTTCTTTTCCTCTCTCCCTCCCTCCCTCCTTCCCTTTCTTCTTTTTTTCTATGAGGCAGGATCTCCTTCTCTCGCCCAGGCTGCAGTGCAGTGGCAGGAACACAGCCCACTGAAGCCTCAACTTCCCAGGCTCAAGCCATCCTTCCGCCTCAGCTTCCCACATAGCTGAGACCACAGGTGTGTGCCACCACACCTGGCTACTTTATATTTTTTCTTATTTAATTAATTTAAGTTAATTTTTTTAAAATTTTTTATTGCATTTTAGGTTTTGGGGTACATGTGCAGAACATGCAAGACAGTTGCATAGGTACACACATGGCAGTGTGTTTTGCTTCCATTCTCCCCTTCACCCACATTTGGCATTTCTCCCCAGGCTATCCCTCCCCACCTCCCCCTCCCACTGGTCCTCCCCTTTTCCCCCCAATAAACCCCAGTGTTTGGTACTCCCCTCCCTGTGTCCATGTGTTCTCATTTTTCATCACCCGCCTATGAATGAGAATATGCGGTGTTTCATTTTCTGTTCTTGTGTCAGTTTGCTGAGAATGATGTTCTCCAGATTCATCCATGTCCCTACAAACGACACAAACTCATCATTTCTGATTGCTGCATAATATTCCATGGTGTATATGTGCCACATTTTCCCAATCCAGTCTATCATCAATGGGCATTTGGGTTGATTCCAGGTCTTTGCTATTGTAAACAGTGCTGCGACGAACATTCGTGTGCATGTGTCCTTATAGTAGAACAATTTATAGTCCTTTGGATATATACCCAGTAATGGTATTGCTGGGTGAAATGGAATTTCTATTTCTAAGGCCTTGAGGAATCGCCACACTGTCTTCCACAATGGTTGAACTAATTTACACTCCCACCAACAGTGTAAAAGTGTTCCTTTTTTTCCACATCCTCTCCAGCATCTGTTGTCTCCAGATTTTTTAATGATCGCCATTCTAACTGGCGTGAGATGGTATCTCAATGTGGTTTTGATTTGCATCTCTCTGATGACCAGTGACGATGAGCATTTTTTCATATGATTGTTGGCCTCATATATGTCTTCTTTCGTAAAGTGTCTGTTCATATCCTTTGCCCACTTTTGAATGGGCTTGTTTGTTTTTTTCCTGTAAATCTGTTTGAGTTTTTGTAAATTCTGGATATCAGCCCTTTGTCAGATGGGTAAACTGCAAAAATTTTTTCCCATTCTGTTGGTTACCGATTCACTCTAGTGACTGTTTCTTTTGTCGTGCAGAAGCTGTGGAGTTTCATTAGGTCCCATTTGTCTATTTTGGCTTTTGTTGCCAATGCTTTTGGTGTTTTGTTCATGAAGTCCTTGCCTACTCCTACGTCCTGGATGGTTTTGCCTAGATTTCCTTGCAGGGTTTTTATGGTGCCAGGTCCTATGTTTAAGTCTTTAATCCATCTGGAGTTAATTTTAGTGTAAGGTGTCAGGAAGGGGTCCAGTTTCTGCTTTCTGCATGTGGCTAGCCAGTTTTCCCAACACCATTTGTTAAACAGGGAATCCTTTCCCCCTTGCTTGTTTTTGTCAGGTTTATCAAAGATTGTATGGTTGTAGATATGTTGTGTTGCCTCCGATGCCTCTGTTTTGTTCCATTGGTCTATATCTCTGTTTTGGTACCAGTACCATGCTGTTTTGATTACTGTAGCCTTGTAGTATAGTTTGAAATCCAGTAGTGTGATGCCCCCCGCTGTGTTCTTTTTGCTTAGAATTGACTTGGCTATGCGGGCTCTCTTTTGGTTCCATATGAAGTTCATGGTGGTTTTTTCCAGTTCTGTGAAGAAAGTCAGTGGTAGCTTGATGGGTATAGCATTGATTCTGTAAATTACTTTGGGCAGTATAGCCATTTTCACGATATTAATTCTTCCTAACCATGAACATGGAATGTTTCTCCATCTGTTTGTGTCCTCTCTGATTTCTGAGCAGTGATTTGTAGTTTTCCTTGAAGAGGTCCCTTACGTTCCTTGTGAGTTGTATTCCAAGGTATTTTATTCTTTTTGTAGCAATTGTGAATGGCAGTTCGTTCTTGATTTGGCTTTCTTTAAGACTGTTATTGGTGTAGAGGAATGCTTGTGATTTTTGCACATTGATTTTATATCCTGAGACTTTGCTGAAGTTGCTTATCAGTTTCAGGAGTTTTTGGGCTGAGGCGATGGGGTCTTCTAGGTATACTATCATGTCGTCTGCAAATAGAGACAATTTGGCTTCTACCTTTCCTATTTGAATACCCTTTATTTCTTTTTCTTGCCTGATTGCTCTGGGTAGAACTTCCAGTACTATATTGAATAGGAGTGGTGAAAGAGGGCTTCCTTGTCTAGTGCCAGATTTCAAAGGGAATGCTTCCAGTTTTTGCCCATTCAGTATGATATTGGCTGTTGGTTTGTCATAAATAGTTTTTATTACTTTGAGATACGTTCCATCGATACCGAGTTTGTTGAGGGTTTTTAGCATAAAGGACTGTTGAATTTTGTCAAATGCCTTCTCTGCGTCAATTGAGATAATCATGTGGTTTTTGTTTTTGGTTCTGTTTATGTGGTGAATTACGTTTATAGACTTGTGTATGTTGAACCAGCCTTGCATCCCCGGGATGAATCCTACTTGATCATGGTGGATAAGCTTTTTTATGTGCTGTTGCAATCGGCTTGCCGATATTTTATTGATGATTTTTGCATCTATGTTCATCATGGATATTGGCCTGAAGTCTTCTTTTCTTGTTGGGTTTCTGCCGGGTGTTGGTATCAGGATGACATTGGTCTCATAAAATGATTTTGGAAGGATTTCTTCTTTTTGGATTATTTGGAATAGTTTCAGAAGGAATGGTACCAGCTCCTCTTTGTGTGTCTGGTAGAATTCGGCTGTGAACCCGTCTGGACCTGGGCTTTTTTTGTGTGGTAGGCTCTTAATTGCTGCCTCGACTTCTGACCTTGTTATTGGTCTATTCATAGTTTCAGCTTCCTCCTGGTTTAGGCTTGGGAGGACACAGGAGTCCAGGAATTCATCCATTTCTTCCAGGTTTACTAGTTTATGTGCATAGAGTTGTTTGTAATATTCTCTGATGATGGTTTGAATTTCTGAGGAATCTGTGGTGATTTCCCCTCTATCATTTTTTATTGCATCTATTTGGTTGTTCTCTCTTTTCTTTTTAATCAATCTGGCTAGTGGTCTGTCTATTTTGTTGATCTTTTCAAAAAACCAGCTCTTGGATTTATTGATTTTTTGAAGGATTTTTCGTGTCTCAATCTCCTTCAGCTCAGCTCTGATCTTAGTTATTTCTTGTCTTCTGCTGGGTTTTGAGGTTTTTTGATCTTGCTCCTCTAGCTCTTTCAATTTTGATGATAAGGTGTCAATTTTGGATCTCTCCATTCTTCTCATATGGGCACTTACTGCTATATACTTTCCTCTAGAGACTGCTTTAAATGTGTCCCAGAGATTCTGGCATGTTGTGTCTTCGTTTTCATTGGTTTCGAAGAACTTTTTTATATCTGCCTTCATTTCATTATTTATCCAGTCAACATTCAAGAGCCAGTTGTTCAGTTTCTATGAAGCTGTGCGGTTCTGGGTTGGTTTCTGTATTCTGAGTTCTAACTTGATTGCACTATGGTCTGAGAGGCTGTTTGTTATGATTTCAGTTGTTTTGCATTTGCTGAGCAGTGCTTTACTGCCGATTATGTGGTCAATTTTAGAGTAGGTGTGATGTGGTGCTGAGAAGAATGTGTATTCTGTGGATTTGGGTTGGAGAGTTCTGTAAATGTCTATTAGGTTTACTTGGTCCAGGTCTGAGTTCAAGTCCTAGATATCCTTGTTGATTTTCTGTCTGGTTGATCTGTCTAATATTGACAGTGGGGTGTTAACGTCTCCCACTATTATTGTGTGGGAGTCTAAGTCTCTTTGTAAGTCATTGAGAACTTGCCTTATGTATCTGGGTGCTCCTGTATTGGGTCCATATATGTTTAGGATCGTTAGCAATTCTTGTTGTATTGATCCTTTGACCATTATTTAATGGCCTTCTTTGTCTCTTTTGATCTTTGTTGCTTTAAAGCCTATTTTATCAGAGATGAGAATTGCAACTCCTGCTTTTTTTGCTCTCCATTTGCTTGGTAAATCTTTCTCCATCCCTTTATTTTGAGCCTTTGTGTATCCTTGCATGTGAGATGGGTTTCCTGGATACAGCACACTGATGGGTTTTGGCTTTTTATCCAATTTGCCAGTCTGTGTCTTTTGATTGGTGCATTTAGTCCATTTACATTTAGGGTTAATATTGTTATGTGTGAATTTGATACTGCCATTTTGATGCTAGCTGGCTGTTTTGCCCGTTAGTTGTTGTAGATTCTTCATTATGTTGATGCTTTTTAGCATTTAGTGTGATTTTGGAATGGCTGGTACTGGTTGTTCCTTTCTATGTGTAGTGCCTCTTTCAGGAGCTCTTGTAAAGCAGGCCTGGTGGTGACAAAATCTCTGAGTACTTGCTTGTTCGCAAAGGATTTTATTTTTCCTTCACTTATGAAGCTCAGTTTGGCTGGACATGAAATTCTGGGTTGAAAGTTCTTTTCTTTAAGGATGTTGAATATTGGCCCCCACTCTCTTCTGGCTTGTAGCGTTTCTGCCAAGAGATCTGCTTTGAGTCTGATGGGCTTCCCTTTGTGGGTGACCCGACCTTTCTCTCTAGCTGCCCTTAGTATTTTCTCCTTTATTTCAACCTTGTTGAATCTGACAATTATGTGCCTTGGGGTTGCTCTTCTTGCAGAATATCTTTATGGTGTTCTCTGTATTTCCTGCATTTGAGTGTTGGCCTGTCTTGCTAGGTGGGGGAAATTTTCCTGGATAATGTCCTGAAGAGTATTTTCCAGCTTGGATTCATTCTCTTCGTCACATTCTGGTACGCCTATCAAACGTAGGTTAGGTCTCTTCACATAGTCCCACATTTCTTGAAGACTTTGTTCATTCCTTTTTGTGCTTTTTTCTCTAATCTTGTTTTCTCATTTTGTTTCATTGAGTTGATCTTTGACTTCTGATATTGTTTCTTCTGCGTGGTCAATTCGGCTATTGAAACTTGTGCATGCTTTGCAAAGTTCTCATATTGTGTTTTTTAGCTCCTTTAATTCATTCATATTCCTCTCTAAGTTATCCATTCTTGTCATCATTTCCTCAAATCTTTTTTCATATCTTTTTTTAAGGTTCTTAGTTTCTTTGCATTGATTTAAAACATGTTCTTTTAGCTCACAAAAGTTTCTCATTATCCACCTTCTGAAGTCTAATTCCATCATTTCATCACAGTCATTCTCCGTCCAGCTTTGTTCCCTTGCTGGTGAGGAGTTTTGGTCTTTTCTAGGAGGCGAGGTGTTTTGGTTTTGGGTGTTTCCCTTTTTTTTTCGCTGGTTTCTTCTCATCTTTGTGGATTTATCCACCTGTCGTCTGTGTAGTTGCTGACTTTTCGGTTGGGTCTCTGAGTCGACACCCAGATTGTTGATGATGAAATATTTCTGTTACTTGGTTTTCCTTCTACCAGTCTAGCCCCTTTGCTGTACGACTGCTGAGGTCCACTCCAGGCCCTGCTTGTCTGGGGTGCACCTATAGCAGCTGCGGAACAGTGTGGGATGCTACCAGTTTTTTTTCTGCTATCATTGTCCCAGAATGATGCCTGCCAAATGTCAGTCTTTTGGATATAGAGGGGTCAGGGAGCTGCTTGAGGAGACAGTCTGTACTTTATAGGAGCTCAATTGCTGAGCTGTGAGCTCTGTTGTTCATTCAGGGCTGTTAGGCTGCTATGTTTAATTCTGCTGCAACATAACTCATTAAAAAAAACCCTTTTTTTCCTCAGATGCTCTGTCTGTGGGGGTTGGGGCTTTCTTTGTGAGTGTCTGTTGCACTGTCCTGCCCAACTAGGAGGCAGTCTAGTCACTATTTGCCTGCCGAGGCTCTGCCCTGCTGGTGTGAGGTTCGCCCTGTTGCTGCAGGCTCTGTCCTGCTGCTGCAGTCTCCGCCCTTCTGCTGCGGTCTCCGCCCTGCTGCCCTGCGGCGGAGTCTCTCTGTTGTGGCGGGTTGCCTCGGCTATGGCAGGCTGCATCAGCAATGGGCGTGTACCTCAGTAGGGGCGGTTTGCCTCAGTAATGGTGGACGCCCCTCCCTCATGGAGCTCGCCCTCAGGGGACCTCTCCACCGGGAGTGTTTGGAATCGCCGTTTTGTTTGTTTCACTGCGCTACCCCAAACGCTGTGTCCCTAGAATTTCATGGGCTGGCTCACTGTCCAAGTCCCATTCAGTCTCAAGTTCAGCCCTCTCAAGTCTCAGTTTGCCAGTTCAACAGGGCACCCAGACTGTTGTACTTTGAGCGGAGCGCTTTGTAGCTCCGCTGTGCTCCGGTGCAGACCACTGCCGCACCAGCTGCCGGCTGCGCCAGCCAAAACCTCTGCCTGGTGTCCCACGTCTCTTTTATACCTGGGAATTTCCCCGTTCTGTGGGCAACAAAGATCTGTCTGGAAATGCGGCCCTGACTCACCTTCTCCATGCATTGACCGTGAGATTCAATCCTGGGTTGTTCTCACAGCGCCATCTTGAGTCCTCCTCGTATTAGTCCAAATTTGTATTAACTCAGTAGTTGGGAAAAAATCCATAGCCATGAAATTCAACGCAAAAAAAAAGAAATGAAAAGAAAAGAAAAAAAGGCTTGGTGTCAGTTGTATAGCCTAAAAAAATAAATGTCTAACCCACTCCATATTGTGGCTTCCACGCCTATGATGCATGGGATTCCTGTGAAAACAACACCCGATAAAGACAAGTTGTGATAAAATGTTAACAGTTAGCAATCAATGAGGCAGAGTAAGCAAATGCAACGAAAGAAAATCATGATGTTTTGGAATTTTATATAATAAACTATCAGGAAAAGAGGTAGCAAAAGAGATTCCTAATGAAGAAGAAAACATCATGAAACAAATGAAAAGAGATTTTTTTTTGAGGTGGAGTCTTGCTGTGGTGCCCACCTGGAGTACAGCAGCATGATCTCGGCTCACTGCAACCTCTGTCTCCCAGGTTTAAGCAGTGCTCCTGCCTCATCTTCCCAAGTAGCTGGGATTACAGGAGCCTGCCACCATGCCTGGCTAGTTTTTTTGTATTTTTTAGTAGAGATGGGGTTTTACCATGTTGGCCAATGTAGTTTTGAACTCCTGACCTCAGGTAATGCACCCACCTTGGCCTCCCAAAGTGCTGAAATTACAGGTATGAGCCACCGCACCTGGCCTGAACAGAGGTTTTTAAACCCATACATTGAAAGAATTTTGAGTATATACATTCCAGCATTACTCGAGGCACTGGTATACAGTTTTTTTGTTTTTTTTTTTTTTGAGACGGAGTTTCACTCTTGTTATCCAGGCTGGAGTGCAATGGCACGATCTCGGCTCACCACAGTCTCCGCCTCCTGGGTTCAGGCAATTCTCCTGCCTCAGCCTCCTGATTAGCTGGGATTACAGGAACGTGCTGCCATGCCCAGCTAATTTTTTTGTATTTTTAATAGAGATGGGGTTTCACCATGTTGACCAGGATGGTCTCGATATCTTGACCTTGGGATCCACCCGCCTCGGCCTCCCAAAGTGCTGGGATTACAGGCGTGAGCCACCGCGCCCGGCCAACAGTTTTTAACAATGA
This sequence comes from Callithrix jacchus, assembly GCF_049354715.1. Taxonomy (NCBI): domain Eukaryota; kingdom Metazoa; phylum Chordata; class Mammalia; order Primates; family Cebidae; genus Callithrix; species Callithrix jacchus. The sequence goes on along the minus strand of NC_133512.1, from coordinate 82,454,063 downwards.
AAAATCTTTGTCCTCTTTGTGTTTAAATTCTAGTGGTTAAAGAAAAGTAAATAGAATTTCTAAAATTCTTTAAAAATATGTTATTAAAATAAGAAGTCAGTGGGCTACTTAAATAGCAAACAAGTGTAGTTGAAAAACGAATTAGTAAACTGAAGTTATAACTTAAAATTTTAGCCAGAATACTACCCAAGGGGTAAATGCAATGGAATAACCTGAATAAACATTTAAGAGCAATAAATGATTGAATGAAAAGACCAGCATATATCTAGTAGGAATTCCAGAAGGAACAAATAAAGTACATGGGTAAGCTGCAATATTTGAAAAGGTTGACAATTTGTAAAACTTTTGCAGAGGATAAAATGTGCAGATAAAAGGAAAAAAAGTTATAAGTAGGATAAATTAAAGTTCTCTCTAGCTAAATTAAATAACTTTTGCAGAGGATAAAATGCCCAGTTAAAAGAAGCTAAGTTTATAGGCAGGAGAAATAAAATTAAAATCATATCTAAATCAATTATGATGAAGCTACATAACATCAAAGACAAAACTAGAAACCAGAGAAAAAATACGGATTACCTAAAAAGAAATAATAGTCTTAGCAGCAGTTACAGAGGTCAGAACATTATGGAATAATATCTTAAAACTGCTGGGAGCAAATGGTCAATTTTGAATTCTTTACTTGACAGACTATCACAGTCATTGCTTGCTATCCATGGGAAACTGGTTCGAGGACCTCATAGGATACCAAAATTTGCAGATGCTGAAGTTCCTTATGTAAAATGACAAATTTAAATATAACCTATGCACATCCTTTCCTATACTTTACATTATCTCTAGATTACGTGTAATACCTAATACAATGTAAATGGCATGTGAATGATTGTTATACTCTATTGGGTTTTTTTGTTACTGTTGTATTGTTATTTTTTTATTGATTTGATTTTTCCAAATATTTTTGACACCCAGCTGGTTGAATGCACAGATGCAGAGACCCACAGAACAAAGAACCTACTATATTTAAAAGGGGGAATAAAATAAAATGTCCGATAAAGGCTTGGAGAATTTACATTCACATTCACTAAAGCAACCAGTAAGAGTTGATCATCAGGAGTAAAATACTGAACCCAGAAGGAAAGAAATGTAAGAAGCAAGTGTGTACAAAGAGAATGGCAAATGTCAGGATAAATCTACTTAAGCACTGACTGCGAACAGCAACAATTTAAAAATACATCATCATTGGCCGGGTGCCGTGGCTCACCCCTGTAACCCCAGCACTTTGGGATGCCAAGGCAGGCAGATCACAAGGTCGAGAAATTCAGACCATCCTGGCCAAGATGTGAAACCACGTCTCTACTAAAAATACAAAAATTAGCTGGGTCTGGTGGTGCACACATGTAGTCCCAACTACTCAGGAGGCTGAGGCATGACAATCACTTGAACCCATGAGGCAGAGGTTGCAATGAGTTGAGATGGCACCACTGTGCTCCAGCCTGGTCACAGAGCGAGACATCATCTCATATATATATATACACATGCATGTGTATACACACACACACACACACACACACACACACATGCATACATATAAAATCATCATCGTAGTTTAAAAGTTCCAAGTTCCCAGAATTGTTCCAGAAGAGAGTAGAGCTATTGATTAAATTTAGTCTTTAAGTCAATTACTTACATTAAACCTTTAAAGAATAGAAATAGTATGTATAATTTGCAGAACTATAGAGCGGTAAATAATGGAATAAGAAAACTCAATCTATTTAGAGAGTAGAAATAAAAAAGAAAAACAATTAAAAATCATGATATTTGAAAAAAAAATAAGATAGCGGTATAACCTTTCCTTCTGACTAAATTAGATGCTAAGTATCTTCTAAAGGATATTTTAGAATTTGCCACTTGTTCAGAGCTTTGGCTTATTAGTATCTGAGGACAACACTGTAATCCCCACATCATTAGGAATTTTACCACCTTCGTATAGGTCTAATTGTTCATATCGTCTATTTGTGTGTATCAATTATGTCTTTGTCAAGTCTCCCATGTTAGAGGATTGTTCTCAATATACAGACAGATTTGCCTTTGAAATCTTTATAAAACCTTTATCAAACTTACTGTTTGAACATCTAGGCTGATGTGAAAATTGACTTTAGTGATTATATTTCTTCCAATGAGGGGAACATTTCTCCCATGGCAATTTCATTTTGGGCACTTATATTAAGGGCTAAAAAAAAAAAAAGTGATTTAAAAACATTATTTACATAAATAAAATTAGGTTCAAATTTATGAAATTAAAATTGAACCTAATTAAAATTTAAAATTTAATCTAATTTTACAAGTTGTCATAAATTATTCCCTATACTTTCAAATTCTTTCTGTGATACTTTTTCTTATTTTAATATTCCTGTCATACCCATGATCCATTCTGTTTTATATCCTCTCTCTCTTTGTATTTCTTACTTTCATTGTTAGGTTATCAATTCCTTGGGAGTAGGAACACTGTTCTATATACATCCATAAATCCCACTTTCCACCCTCCTCTCAAGCCATAAGTTACTGCTGCTTGGAGTGTGCATTTTGAACTGTGCAGCTATAAGGTGAAGTGTGCAGATAAAATTTAAGAAGTAACCTCACCCCAAGAGATAGCAGATAAAGCCAGGGCACTGAAGGAGGATGATAAGAAAGAAAATGGGAAAAAAATTACTCTTCTCCAAACATGCCCTATGTCATAAACAACAGACCCTGAAAAGACAGGGCTAATCCTCAGATAATTGGAATGTGTAAATATTTGTCTTTTTTGTCCCAGCTTTAATAAGGTATAATTGACAATTAAAAATTTTACATATTTGTGGTGTACAATGTGATGTTTTGATATATTTATACACTGCTAAATGATTAAATCAAGCTAATTTTTTACGTATCACCCTCATGTATTTTATAGCAGTGAGAACATTTAAGATCCACTCTCTTAGCAATTCTCAAATATACAGTATATTATTATTAACTACATCACCATGCTATACAATAGCTCTCTAGACCTTCTTCATCTTGTCCAACTGAAACTTCATCTCCTGTAACCAAAATCCCCTTGTTTATTCTCCCCAACCCCCACATCCCCCACCCTCTCCAATCCCTGGCAACCATCATTACACTCTCTGCTTCTATGAGTTCAACATTTTTAGGAGGAATGTGTAAATATTTACTGTGTCTTTCCTTTGTAGTGTGAGTAGTTTCTCAGTCTAAATTATGTTAGTTCTTACTGTTCTGGTGGCTCATTTATCCAGCTTCTTGGTTGTGGTCAGGATAATTAAGAACCACTGTAAAAATAGCATCTGGAGTTTCCTTGATTGGAAATAAATGGAATTGCAGTGGCTCTTTATGGGCTGGTCCCTGTGAACTCACTCTCAGAATCATGTTTTTTCTTTGTGCACCCACTGTTTGATGTTTCTTAGTCATGTGTTGTGGTTTCTTTGTGGAAAGAGTTAATGATTTGGGCAGAGCCAGATATATTGTGGTCAAATGCTATGTCCAGTTAACTTTTGTAATTCTTGATGTCTGTGAATTCTTCATTCTGGAGAAATTAGGGAATCTCCAAATGTCAATAACTGCCCTCCCCCACAACCCCCATTATCATCACTTGGCTAGTCAAAGGACATAATGACCCTGAGGGCTTTAATTTATATTGCTCTAAACCTTCGGGTTGAAAACTACCATAGCTATCAGAATTTTAGTATGCATCCAGTTCTGAAATGCCTGCTTTTTCTTTTCCCCATACTGCTTTGTCTGTTTGTCCTGTCATTTTCCCATTCCCTTCCCTTATCTGCTGACTGACTCCTCTCTGTTGACTGTCTCCTAAATAGGTCTTCTCTCTCCTTTTGTACTCTCTCCACTCTGTGGCCCTTGCTGTCTAGAGAACGCTGATGTATTTCTGTTTATTAATACTCTCCCTCCATCTACGTATTTTTCTAAAACATTTTTTTCTCCTTTTCCTATCTTCATTAATTTTCTTCAGGATTCACCTCTCTGACCCAATGATTTTTTTTTCTCCTTGTCTTATTTTCTGTCAAGTATAGTATTCAGCTTATGTGTTTTTTGTTTTTTTTTTTTTTTTAAAGTCACTGCTGGTTACATGAATGCTGTCTCCCATAGGGCAAAATAAGAATCTTGGTCAGTTGTCCTCTCTCCAGCTTCTTTTGTAAATAGCATGATCTCTTTGTTTTTTCATTACTGTTCAGTCCTTTTCTCTTCTTCCTTTATATATAACCACATAATGCCTCTGATCAGATCATTCATTGAGAAGTCCCAGTAAAATGATCTTCAGTTGCAAAACTTACAGGATCTTAAGAATTTTGTTAAATTCATCTTATTCTCTACTGGAAATCATTGCTGATATAGTACATCAGGATTTGAACAGTGTTTTCCCCAGAAGGAAGAACTGTTACTATGTACTATGTCTGGCAAAAACTGGTCTTCTACAAATACCAGATCCTGGTGATGCTAATGATGATGGCAATGATGTGGGTGAGTATTTTGAAGGCAAAAGGACAGAAGGTGGGAGGAGAACAGAGACACCAGTGATTAGGTGGGGGTAAAGTGTGAGTCAGGAAGAAATAGCTGCTGGGACAGATGGATCATAACACATGTTCGTTTGTCTTCATTCTCCTGCCTCTAGGTTTTAAAAGATTCCAGTAGTATCACATAAAGTGTCTGAAAGCTTCACTGATAATAGTTGTCTCCATCAAATCATCCAGATGGCTTATTCTCCCCTTCTTCAATTCACATGGCCATGGAAAGACAGACATTCTCCATTTTATTGTCAGTCACCTCACTCAAACTGAATAGGGTGGGGCTGGAGAGGGAGATAAGGGGTAGTTAGGTTAAACTGGGATGCAGATTTGAAGTTCTCAGGATGTGCCAGACTTAATGTAATTCTCACGACAGCTCTTGGAGACATTCTGTTAGTGCACAGACTGGAAAGTGTGAGGACACGATCATGTCGTTACATCCCTGTCCTCCTTCTCTTTTCTTTCTCCTTATTGCCCCTCATCTAGCTCTATTTCGGCCTCAGGAGAGACACCAGTTTCTCTCTGAGCCTAAAGCCTTTTCTTTTCTCTTTCCTTCTTTTTTTATTTTTTGTTTACAAAGTTTCCTGACATTTTAACCACTCTATTGAAAAGCAAGCAAACCAACAAACAAAATGCTCCTTTAATTGTTATTGTTCGTTTGCTCTATTATTGAAAGAGAGTAAAAGGAAGCTCTTCCTCTACAATGTGACAAATAAGCTTTGCATTTTTTTTTTTTAATCACAGCATGATCTCATTCTCACACCTTTGTTCTTATACAGCATTATAATACCTCTAAGTCATTATTGGGGATTATAACTTGTGTGATCTGTGCATTATTGAGAGAAAAGTGGTGATAAGTAATGACGTAGATAGAGGATCTAAATCTAATGATGTAGATTTATCATCTTCGTGACTCCACAAAGCAAATTTATCTTTAAATCGAATTAGGTTAATGATGACTGAATGTTTTTAAAACTAAGTCACCTTTCACTGGTTTCATTTTCTATTACTAACATAGTAAATATAGATGGGAGATATTTTTGTCCTTCTTATTTTATCACATAGAAGCCGGGCACGGTGGCTCACACCTGTAATTCTAGGACTTTGGAAGGCTAAGGCAGGCGAATCAGGAGGTCAGGAGATCGAGACCATCCTAGCCAACATGGTGATACCCATCTCTACTAAAAACACAGATTAACTGGGTGTGGTGGCACATGCCTGTAGTCCCAGCAACTTGGGAGGCTGAGGCAGGAGACTCGCTTGAACCTGGGAAGCAGAGGTTGCAGTGAGCTGAGATCGCACCACTGCACTCCAGCCTGGCAACACACTGAGACTCCATCTCACACAAAAAGAAAAAAGAAAAAAAAAAACTCAGGGGGAAAGGGTGGGAGTGGGGTGAGGGATAAAAGACTACAAATTGGGTTCAGGGTTTACTACTCAGGTGATGAGTGCACCAGAATCTCACAAATCACCACTATAGAACTTACTCATGTAGCCTAATACCACCTGTTCCCCCAAAACCCATGGAAATAAAAAATTTATGAAATAAATTGGATATCTTAAAATATTAAAACATAGGAAGATAAAGGAAGAAGGAATTAAAAAGCTGAAAGGGAAGCACTATCTTTGGAATATGTATACAGACATCCACAATAAGACATTATTTTTCTTTTTACTTCTTGCCTGGGAATTGAGAAAATAATATATGATAAAAAGTGTTATGCATCTTTTGTGTATCCCACTATGGTAATGTGTCACTATAATAGGGGTAAAAATAATAATTTTTCTACTTTACTGACTAAATTACCTTTTGTTTGTCAAAGTGTCCTGTATCCTGTTAAATTCTCCTCACTAGAAAATAATGTCATCACAAATTTCTACTGTATTTATTATTAATACAATCCTGGTTTCATTTTCATCAGCTTTATTACTTAAGTTTCAAGAAAATCTCTATCAGTATCCTTCATATCCTTAAATTAATATGTCTTCAGATTTATGTTTATGCTTTTGATATTTTATAAGCAATCATTCATAGGTCTTACAGAGTGGTTTTCGGTTTTTTTGAAAAAAACCTCTAGTTTTGATGTCAGTATTTTTTAGGGCCAGGTGACCTTTGTCTGTTGCTGGAATGAGTGTTGGTACAGGTATGTGATCCACCAGACTGGGGCTGGAGGAGAGGTCTGGGGGTTGGAAGCCAGCCTTCCTCCTAGAGTTCTGCTCATCTTCTCCACTTGCTGTGAACCTCCTTATGAATGGGAAACTCAGATGTTGAAGTTAGAAAAGTGTTATTCAGATATGATTCATGTAGATTCTGTCAATTTTGTCACAATATTAACCCTTAGTTTGAAACCATGATACTCTAAATTTGGGCTTGTTGTAACTCATCAGTTTCTATTTATGCTATTTCTGTTCTGTTTTTAACTCGGGTATCTCTCATTTGTTTTAGGTTTAGCAGTTTCCTTACAGCTATTGCATGGAGACATTGAACAAATCAGAAGAGAATATTCATCTGTATTTTCTCATGGAGTATCCATAACGAGGAAGCTGGGATTTTCAAATATTATTATGCCTGGTAGGTGCCTTGGGATGTACCAACATGATGAAATATGGGTATACTATCTGTTTTTGATGTTTGATAGATTTTTCAACTTACCGGCTTCGAAGCATTCTCATGGGCCACACCGAAGAATGAAATGAGGTCTGTGACTGTAAATGAGCAAAATTTTTTCTAAAATATCCTTTTTAGCTTTTTACATGTTTCCTTTTGTATAAATTTTCTTGTCAGTGATTTGAAGCTCAAAAATATTTTTACATTCTGATTATACTAAAGTGGTTAGCTTGTGGGGGCCACGGCAACGTTTCATTATGACCAGAAGAAGGAAAACTGAGAGTGTCCAGAAAATATTTACCTCTTGATGGAAAATGTTGGTGAAGTTGATTAGAGGATATCCTAAATTTTGATTAAAGCTTACTGAACACTCCTTAGCCATATGTAAATAAGCAGCCATATGCAAATATTATATGTACTTCTACACCTTTTCTAGATCTATTTGTGTGTATGATTTAGATCTACATTAGCATCCCAAAAAAGATTCTCTATAAGTGGGAAGGATGTGGGTTAAGGAGATTTACACTGTGAAATGAATAACAAATTTATTGAAACTGATGCATTTGGGAGTGGGTCAGTCCTAATTTCTCCACTAAAATAAATTTTTAAAACCACACCCCTGTACATGCTTATGGAAATTTAGGGTTTTCTGAGTGTGTTCATCTACAACCTATGAATTGGGCAAGAGTAGTATATTTGCTGATGAGGAAGGATGTATATTTAGCAAAAATTGATTTAGTCAGTGACAGTTATTGATTATCAATTGAAACTTTGTGTCAGGAGCCAAAAGTTAAAAGATGAGTTCATTCATCCTACAAATAAATATTTAACACTTTCTGTGTTCAAAGGTATTCTTCCAGATTCTGGGGATATAATACTGAACACAACTGAAAAACTCACAGCACTTTGTAATAGGGAAAATTATGATAAATATGTAAGTAAAACATGCATGTTCAAAGATGATGAATGCTAAGGCAAAAACCAGTGTAGGTAAAGGGCTAGGGGATATCTTACGTGGTAGTGGGTGGAGAGATGGAGGTTTTAGGTAGGTAAGAAATTTAGGTGAGAAAGTGGCAGGGTAGAGACCTAAAAGACATGAGGAAGCTGTGCAGATATGAGCATTCCAGGCAGAGCAATAATAAGGGCAGTGGCCCTGTGGCTATAGAAGCCTGGCTTGTTTGAGAAAGGACAGGAGGCCAACTTGGTCAAAATACAGTACTGGGGATGGGAGTGGAGATTCGAAGAGGGAAGTCATGTGGGACCTTGTAGGTCACACTCAATACTTTGGCTCTTACTCAGAATGAGGAAGGAAGCAGCTAGAGGGTTTGGAGCAGAGATGTGACACTGCTTTCCATTGCCACAGGATCACTGTGGTTGCTGTGTAGATTATACCTGGAGGGAATGTGGGAGGGCAGCAGAGAAACAGGGAGACTAGTTTGAAGCCTTTTTAAACTAATCCAGGTGAGTGGTAATCATGGCATGATCCAGCAAGGTGTTAGCAGTGCAGATGGTGAGAGTAAGACCTGTACATGCCTTGAGGGGGATTACAGTCCACAGGCAGAGACAGGCTGTAATCTGAAAGGGCTTAGAGAAGGGGGCATGGAGAGCACAGAGGAGGTATAGAATCTTGTTGAAGGAGGCTTGTTGAGATTTCCTGGGGAGGTAACACCTGAGCAGGATCTTCAATGCTAATGATTCTAGGTCCACCTTCCCCAAGTCTCTTTGTTCTCCACTGCACTAATAACAAGTACCTGCTTTAATAGTGAAAGACTATGCAGTCATAGTCAACATGGCTGTACCTCTGATGTTTCTTTTGTTTCTTTGTTTATTTGTGTTTTTATTTTTAAAGATGAGGTCTCACCCTGTTGTCCAAGTTTGTGTACAGTAGTGCAATCATTGCCTACTGCAGTCGCAAACTCCTGGGCTCAAGTGATCCTCCCACCTCAGCCTCCTGAGTAGCTGGGACTACAAGCACACACCACCACACTTGGCTAGTTAAAAAAAATTTTTTTTTGTAAAGATGAGGTCTCCCTATGTTGCTCGGGCTGGTCTTGAATCCCTGGGCTCAAGCTGTCCTCCTGCTTTAGCCTCCCAAAATGCTGGGATGATCGGCTTGAGCCACAGTGCCCCCTACCGCCAATGTTAAGAGGAAATTGCTGGCCTGGTGCAGTGGCTCATATTTGTAATCCTAGTACTTTGGGAGGCCAACGCGGGTGGATCACCTGAGGTCAGGAGTTCAAGACCAGCCTGGCCAACATGGTGATACCCCGTCTCTGCTAAAAATACAAAAAATTATCCAGGTGTGTGGTGTGCACCTGTAATCCCAGCTTCTCTGGAGGCCGAGATGAGAGAATTGCTTGAACCTGGAAGGTAGAGTTTGCAGTGAGCCAAGATTACAACACTCCAGCCTGGACAACAAGAGTAAAACTCCATCTTTTTTAAAAAAAAAAAAAAAAAATGGAAATTTTTATGCTCTAAAAATTTTAATTTCTAAAAATTCTGTGAAAGCCACAATTTTATGAAAGGATAGCCTTCTAAAAACTTTAGAAGTTTAAAAGCTAAAAAAAAAAAGTCTAATTGTCATTTAGTAATGAACCAAAGCTACTAGAGTTCTAGAAATTTCACACCATCCCTAGGAACAAAGGGCTATAACCAGGCGGGGTTATCTTCAGCAAGCCTTGGTTCTGTTTGTGCCTATTTCTCTGTGTGTGTCTGGACCTCTTATTTTCTTTCTCTTTTCCTTTCTTGAACTTAATCTTTCTTTCTTATCTTCTTTTCTCCCTCCTCCCTCCTCTTTCCTCCTCCTCTTTCTCCTCCCGCAATTCTGCTTCATCCCTCCTCCTATCTTCTCTTTATGCCTCCTAATCTTACCTCAGAATAGGACTAAGCTACACAGGTTATTGTGGCTTACATTTAGAATTTTTTTTTTTTTTTTTTTTTTTTTTTTTGAGACGGAGTTTCGCTCTTGTTACCCAGACTGGAGTGCAATGGCGCAATCTCGGCTCACTGCAAACTCCGCCCCTTGGGTTCAGGCAATTCTCCTGCCTCAGCCTCCTGAGTAGCTGGGATTACAGGCACGTGCCACCGTGCCCAGCTAATTTTTTGTAATTTTTAGTAGAGACGGGGTTTCACCATGTTGACCAGGATGGTCTCGATCTGTTGACCTCGTGATCCACCCGCCTCAGCCTCCCAAAGTGCTGGGATTACAGGCTTGAGCCACCGTGCCCGGCCACATTTAGAATTTTTTTGACATGTCCTGTTGTTGTTTTACAAATCAAGAAATGAGTTTTTTAGTTATGAATCCTTTAAGTTTTCCTGAGATGACCTGACTTAACTTAGGGGCCCAGTTTGCCTGAGCATCTCATGGTACTGTTGTCGAAAATGACTTTATAGAACTGTTTACTTGGTGGCATGCTATTCTTTGGCTCTTGTAACCATTCATTATTTCCTTTAGTTGCTATAAATAACTGGTATTTCCTCTTCAACAAATAAAAAAATTCATCCCACTGGGAAGTAAATCGATGGGCGAATCTAATATAAAAAAAAAAAGTTTAGAGCAGAATGCAGCCAGCTGCTAGAAGAATTCTTCAGCTTGGCCTCTGGGCAGTATCATTGAGAAACGGAAAAATATAAAGCAAGATGACACTTCACTGGCTGATTAATTGTCTGGGATCTGCTGTGCTCACACAGCTTTTGTCTGGCTTTAATGATGGACATGAGCTTTCTGTGGAATAAGGCTCACTTCTGTCCCTTTCCGGTACCACTTTGTAATATCAAATTTACACTGTCCAGGAAAATCGTTCTTTCAGACGTGTCTTTAGTGCAGGGGGGTACAAAAGGGGTTTTTTAAAAGCACTTCCTTCTCTTTCTTTTCTCCTTTTCTTCCTCTGGCTTTTTAATCTTCCATTTTAGAAAGAAAAGGGAGAGATGTATGTATTTCCTTAAACAACTGAAAGCAACTCTAAAACTCACTGAATTTTTTGCACTGGAAACATGCAGTCATGGTTTTGTTTTCCTTTGTTATTTTCAGACTTGTCAATTCATTCTCACCAGTGGTTCTAATGAAAACTTGAGCTGAATTCTTCCATGGGAAAATGTATATGAACAATATTTCTGATCCCAATGTTACAGTGACAGTCTGCAAGCATAATTTTTTTTCATTGTCTAGATGTGTCCCTCAGAGTTAATTTGCATCTTTAGTGTTCTGATAGGGGTCAAAATAGGTGAGGCACATGCTTATGCTAACAGGACCAAGTTTATGGACACAGTCACTGCCTCTCTGCAGAGTGAATTATCTGTGATCCTGACAAGGACAAGAAGATATACAAACTCTTTTCAATCACAGAATGCAATCAATGCCAGACTTTTTGAAATGGGAAAAACATAGGCACAGAAATTTCCCACTTGTCTCACTGTTGTACAGACAGGTTTCCTAGTGTGAAGAGGTGACCTGCCCATGTGCTTCTGAGTCATCGTGAAGTTGTCTGGACCCTTCCTTGGTGAAGGGTCTGTCAAGCAGCACTTTATTTCTTAGGTTGTCAGACTTCCGAGTAAGAAAAAACATTTTCTGCAAAGCTCTGTCACTGCCACCTCCAAGCCAAATAACTCTGATTGAGGGAGTTCCACGGTCTGGCCTATGAGAGGGAGGGAGAGCAGCAAATTACTTAAATAAGTGCTTTCCAAAAGGAACATCATTTGAGCCACAAAGGTAATTTTAAATTTTCTGGTGGCCACTTTTAAAAAGTGAGAATAAAAGAGGTGAAATTAATTTTAACCATATATGTTATTTAACCCAAAACATCGAAAATATTATCATTTTCATAGGTGATCCATATAAAAAACTACTGCTGAGTTATTTTACACTCTGTTTTCAACCTCAGTCTTTGAAAGCTATTGAGTAACAGACATGTACAGCATCTCTCTTTTCAGCAAGTCACATTTTAAGTGCTCCATTGCCACATGCGACAGTGGGTTGCCTTGCTGGACAGCCCAGCTCTAAATATCTTAACAGACCCTATGCAAAGCAGAGCCTGAGCTGTTGCTAAGTATTGGGAAGGTGTAAGGTCCATCCATCAGACATTCTGAAGCAAAGCTGGCTGATGTGTCAGGAATGTCATGGAAGATCTGACTGCCCTCCCTGCACCCCAAATGTCCATTTTTTGCTCTCTGCTTCTTTCCAGACAAAAATTCTTTTTGCCTCCATCTCACTACTTAAGCTTTCATGCTTGTACCCTGTTTCCTTAGAGAGTTGTTCCCACATATCAATTGGTTAAACTGTCACTCTTTGTTAGAAAACCCATCATTTATGCATTTTGGTGCATTCACTTTTAATAGGTCTTTGAAGCTCCTAACCCCAAAAAGTTTATTTTTTTTTCTGAGACAGAGTATCCCTCTGTTACCCAGGCTGAAGTGCAGAAGTACATCATGGCTCACTGTAGTCCCAACCTTCTGGGCTCAGGTGATCCCCTGCCTTAGTGTGTTAAGTAACTGGGACCACAGCATGTGTGCCAACACACTCAGCTAATTTTTTATTATTTGGAGATAGGAGATCTCCCTGTGTTGCCCAGGCTGGTCTTGAACTCCTGGACTCAAGCAATTCTCCTGCCTCAGCTTCCCAAAGTGCTGCAATTATAGGCATGAGCCACCATGCCTGTCCCCTAAAAAGATTTAAGTAAAAATATTGGAGTGATAGGGTTGAGATTTGGGGGTCAGTTTTAATAGTAATCTCACGATTTATTTAAGTTTATTTTATAAGCATTATTCAAATGAATCCTCCTTTGTCTTTGGTCCTTAGGCCATAGTTCAAATAAGTCAAATTTCTATTTGTCAAAGTTGACTAAATGATGATTTACAGACTGGAGTAAGAAGAATGTTATAGAGATATTTGTCTTATGTTTAAGAAAGTAAGTAATTTTGAAGGATATGAACAGACACTTTTCAAAAGAAGACATTTATGCAGCCAACAAACATACGAAGAAAAGCTCATCGTCACTGTTCATTAGAGAAATGCAAATCAAAACCACAGTGATATACGATCTCACACCATTTAGAATAGTGATTATTAATAAGTCAGGAAACAACAGGTCCTGGTGAGGCTGTGGAGAAATAGGAACACTTTTACACTGTTGGTGGGAGTGTAACGACACATGCACATGTATGTTTATTGTGGTACTCTTCACAATAGCAAAGACTTAGAACCAACCTAAATGCCCATCAATGATAGGCTGGATAAAGAAAATGTAGCACATATACACCATGGAATATTCTGCAACCATAAAAAAGAATGAGTTGCAGAGACATGAATGAATTTGGAATCCATCATTCTCAGCAAACTAACATGGGAACAGAAAACTGAACACCACATGTTCTCACTCCTAAGTGGGAATTGAACAATGAGAACACATGGGTACAGGGAGGGGAGCATCACATACCTGGGCCTGTAGAAGGTGGGAGGAAAGGGGAGGGAGAGCATTAGGACAAATACCTGATGCATGCAGGGCTTAAAACCTAGATGACAGGTTGATAGGTGCAGCAAACCACCATGGCATGTGTATACCTATGTATCAAACCTGCACATTCTACACATCTATCCCAGAATGTAAAGTAAAATAAAAACACAAATAAATAAAAGAAGTAAGCAATTTTATTATTTTAAATGTAAATATTATTCTTTACTATGTACTGATATAGAAATACATATCAACAGATGGAATTGAGATATGAGTAAGCCTTCTTTTGGAGAAAGTAGATGTGTGTTAGTAAGATTTGATGTTCCTCAAAAATATATCCTAAACCCGACTGGCCATGGTGGTGCATGCCTGCAATCCCAGCAATTTGGGAGGCCGAGAAGGGTGGAGTGCTTGACCTCAGTTGTTCAAGACCAGCCTGGGCAACATGGCAAAACCCTGTCTCTCCAAAAATTCCAAAAATTGTCCAAGCGTGTTGGCATATGCCTGCAGTCCCAGCTACTGAGGGGAGAATTGCTTGAGCTTAGCAGGTTGAGGCTGTAGTGAGCCAAGATCATGCCACTGCCCTCCAGCCTGGGAGACAGAGTGAGACTCTATATCAAAATATACATATATATATATATATATATATGTATATGTATGTAGGTATCTGTATATATCCTAAATCTAACCAAAGCTTACCACCCTCCAGCCCTAGTCACTGTACCTCCACACCACTTAGTTTAGACCTGAACCCTGATGTGCAAGGAGATAGTGGTCTTTCATCCAATGAATGCCACAGTGACTGAAGAGAGATGGAAGCTGAGATTCTAATGTGTCACCCTGAAGTTATATCCCAGCCCTAGATCAGACAGAGGGAGGGGCTGGTACCTCCGAAATTATGAAGCTTACAGTCCTCATCGCTCTAAGAGTATAGGACCTGCCCCAGTGGGCTGCCAGATCTCCACGCATTGTCCCAGAGTGGGATGGCAATAGGGAACCACAGTTTATCCCTGCTCTTGCCTCTGCTAACCTGTCTGGAGATCCCATTGTGGGTGTTGTATCATGTGCTATTGCTTGCTTAACTGTCACAGCAAAACATAAAAAGCTACCTCCCAAAAGAGCCCAATATCTCATAGTACTCTTTTAAAAACAAAAATGAGAATGACAGACAGAAAATAGAGAAAACCTAATGGGTTTTACTCAAGTGTATCTTGTGTGAGAAATTGAAAATATAATATTAGTTAATATTTCAGCCTATCCATACATTTTCCCTGTCTGTGCTCTGCTTCAATCTCCAGTTACTTGTGAGTCCTGCTCCCATTCCTTCCCCCTCCTTGAAGGTGTCATGAAGTGACAGCAGCTTGGGTATGGAAGACGTACTGTATTAATTTCCTATAGGTGCTATAACAAGGGGGCTCCAAACAACATACCTTTATCATACTATAGTTCTGGAAGTCAGAGGATGAGCTTGTCTCACTGAACCAAAATCAAGGTGTTATCAGGGCTGCATTTCTTCTGGTGCCTCTAGGGGAGAATCTGTTTCCTTGCCTTTTCCACTTTGTGGCAGCTGCCTGCAATCCTTGGCTCTTGAACCAAGTCATTCCGGCCTCCAGCCTCTGTGTTCCTTTCTTTAATCTGATCCTTCCCTTTCTTTTTTTAAGGACACTTGTGATTATATTGGACCCACCCTGATAATCCAAGAAAATCTCCCTATCTCAAGATCATTAATTTAATCATATCTACAAGGGAACATATTCAAAGGTTCCAGAGATTGGGACCTAGGCATCTTTGGGGAGGGGGTATAAATCTGTGTGTCACACACATGAGGGACTATGCAGCCCAGCCATGTGTCTAGTACATGCATTCCTCTTCATGGTTCCTAGAGGTGGTTTTCAGGCTCGTACTTGAATATTTATGTTGACCAAGAACACATCATCACATCATCTCTCAAAATGACTTATGTTAAACCAGTTTACCTTTCTGCTTAGAACTTCAGCATTTTAAAATTCCATTAATTCTATCACCTACCTCTTCTTGTGATGGGTCCTGAGTCGTTGCTTAATATTGTTTACAGTCTGGATGATACCATTTGTGTCTGTCTCTGCTTGTAAAGATGGTCCCTAGAACTGCAATCACTATTTCAAAACTGGTCTGACAAATGCAAAGCAACATAGGACTACCTTCCTTGCTCAAGTCACTTCTCTGAACAAAGGCTGAATTGCAGTAGCTTATTTGAAGGCCATTCTCACTGCTTGGAATTACAGGTTCTCATAGGTAAAACGGGGTCACTGATAATACCTCGGGCACCTTTCTTCATCCCTACATTTTAATTTCCTCATCTGCAAAATGGAAATGTTAGTGCCTTTTTTATAAAGTTGATGTGATGATTTAATGATGTTCTACTTCTAGCATTTTGCAAAGTAGTAGGTACTCAGGAAGTGTGCTGCTGCTGCTGTTGCTACTAGGACTGCTGCTCCTGGCAGCCTCATTAACAGCATCATCAACAATAATCTACGTTCACAAAAAACCCAAGTCATTTACACATTTTCTTTTCTTTTTTTTTTTTAACTAATGGACGGGAAATTTCATTTGGTTCCATAACTCTAGATGATAGATCAAGTATACATAAAGCCACTGGAACTGTGTACGTAGTTTACATGCTGTGGTGATCATGCACTATGCCTTTATCCAAGGCATTCATAAGACAGAAACAAGGATCACAGTTTTCAGCTACTGATGGAAACCTCTTGCCTGTCCAGGTCAAGCTCTTAATGGACCCATTTGACTGCAGTCACTGAACTCTTAAATTTGTTCCCACTTATGTGGCCTTATCTTTACCTTGTGGTGTTCCGAAAGGCCTTCATATATGTAAAGTTTTCATAGCCAGCAGGCCTGCTAAAAAGAGTCAAGTGTGGTGCACATCAAATTTTCAGAGTAATAAATTTAAGAGGTATGAGGTATTAATAAACATTGTCAGGGAAATAGCTTTTCACACGGGTGCTGTGACTCCATTTCATACTCACTTGATGGTTTCTCTCTTAATTACCCAAGATGCTTTCTTAACACCATTTGGACTCATGAGTTTTCTCCAGAGTCAACCTCAAGTGTACTGATTTTAATTAGCACTTGTTTCAACTTGATCCTTCTGCATATTTTGGCAAAATGTGGCACCTTGCAATATTGGAACATAGCAAGCTGTAAAATTCCTGGGGAGAGGCACATGGAGAATGTCATCCAGAAGAAATGTTCTTGTCGTGTTTTCTCTTTTCAAAGAAATCTGGTTTTAGTTTAAAAGATTTGCAAAAGATAACGAGGGTTACAGGGATAATGACAGTTAAAGAATAGAAAATTAAAGCATATGTATAAGGTTTGAATTTGTGAATGTGTTATATTCAGGAGGTTCTTTTGTAAGTCACAGAAACAGCCTAATATAACAAAATAGTGTTGTCTCTCCTTCTAACTCTCCTGTCCCCACCTTTACCCTATTCCCATTTTAATAACAAAAACCTGAGACCCAGAGGTTTCTAGTACCCTGTGTAGACTGATGTCACATGCAGTAGCAGAGAAAGACTAGAACTTGTAACTCCTTATTCTGACTGTCCTGTGAACCTACAGCCTTTAGTATATTTGAATTCAGAATCTTTTTTGTAAGGGAGAGATGGGAAAATATAGCTACGTGATGAGCTAACCAGGCCTTGGGGATTGTCAAACACACCACGGCCTACTCAGGGTGCTCATCTTCTTATGAGGCTATGAGGCTTTCTCTTCTTACCCTGTTGAAAATTTTAACTCTCCCTCCATCCCCATTCGGTACTCTCTATCCTCCTTCTCACTTTTATCCACAGCACCTATTATCACTCAGCATGCTATATATTTTACTTATTTATCTATTAATAAACACAGGGAAACAGGTTACCTTGCAAACCTCCCTTATCACCTCTTGCCTTGGCTGGAGTCTGAGGGGCCATGTCTTTCCAACAGATAACAGTGGAAAGCACCCTCCCAAGAAGCACTTCCTCTTCATTTTGCAGGATGGTTAATCCCTGTGTGGTTTAGACAAGCTAATTACTCATTATGAGAAATTCCTAAGGTAAAAACCCCTGTAGCTATACTTCCCATTACTCAAATGTATGTTTTATAGTCTATTTGTAAGCAGAGCTACTTATTGCGTGTCACTTACTCCAGGAAGCAAAGAATTCTGCTGACTTTAGACAATATATTTTGCTCTAAAGTATCTTGATTTGAGTGTCGTTTCTTCACCTGCCAAATCTGTTAGTGGAAACACTATTGTCAAGTATTACCTCCCAAACCTTTATTAAACCAGCATGTGCAGACCATTGTGTGTACCAGACCTATTCTTTGTTTGTTGAAGTCAGTTGATTCAGAGGACAAGTTTTGGAGGTTTGCTGTTGATTCTGTAATATAATTTTTAAAATAAATAACACTAAAGGTGGTAGTAAATATATATATATATATATATAGTAATAAAGTGAAATGGGTTATAGAAAGTCTACTAAACATAAAATGTACTGGGCTGTTCTCTAAAAATTAATTAAAAAGGAAATAGTTAAAACAGAAAAGTTTAAAAGCATTCAAATATAATTTTTAAAGTGTTGAAATATGTTGCTTTGCTCCTGGACTGTATGTTCACTGCCTTTCCAAGTGGGTTTTCCCAAGTTGGTTTGTATGAGCTGTATAAGAGCACTAGAAATTCATAAGCCAGAGACCTATATATTGTTTTCACTAATATATGTTTTATAAACTCTTTGGATAGGGAGACTAAGATGTAATTCTTTTTAGAACTTCCTCAGTTTTTCTACTTTATGGCCCATCTGTGTTTTTGTCAGCCCAGGTCATTTGCAAATGATGCCATCATGAAAAGTTTGTCTTTGTGGAGGAAGACAGTCAGGCACACTGATACTTACCCATGGTGTGTGGTATTGAGGAACTAGGGTACTTTCTAGTGCACACTTTGATCAAGAAGTTTTATGAAACTCCCGATTATAGACATAGTTGTATGATTATTTTTCTTTCTAGTGATTTGCTTCCTTATGGGGAGATTTTTTTAATTAGAAAACTTAGTATTACTTTTGATTTTTCAAGTGTTTGAAACCTATGTTAAGTAAAAGTAAATTTGACCTTGCCATCTCACCATTTACCTTTAAAAACTTACTGGCTGTGCTTCGTTGACTTATTTCTCACCTCTCCATGCATTCATTATTTCCCCCTAATTTAATTCTTATAAGAGAGGTAAAAGCATGCTGTTAGCACATTTGCCTAACTAAGTTTGCTAGTTGACACCAAATTTCTCTCTCTTTTCTTGCCATAATAAGAAAGGGGTAAGATTTTTTAAAACTCAAGTTTTATAAATCACCAATAGAGAAAAAATAGACAGTGTATATGTACTTAGGATGTGTCCATTTGAATATAGTGTTTTTCTCATTTGCTTTATAGCTTGATATGAAATATTAAGCTGAGTTTGTCTGTGTGACTGAATTATTCTACATCTGTGGTCATAAAATGCTAATCTGAATTCTTCCAGCAGTGAGATCATTTTGTCCATGAATTTTGGAAAAGATCTAAATTGTAATTGTACTCTTTACAGTCCTATTATTTTACTGCATTTAGGTATTTCTTCTACCCTAAATTGCTGTGACTATAAAGTAATCAGACTGGTTTCTCTGAGCCACCCCTGCTAGGCTGTCATTTTATAATCACACCTCATAAATAAATCGAGGGAAACGTTGAAAAATGGTGAGACTTGACAATACCTTCCTACTCAGTCCCAGTATTCGCGTCCTAGATATACAATTACAGTACTGCTAATTCATACTAGCAGAGGCTGGCTTTATTCTCAGCTGTTGTCAGTGAGGACACTTTTATAAAAATGCAAATATATTTGTATTTTTATATATATATGTATAATGGTATATTGTATAAACTAAGGTTTTTTTTGATAGAGCACTTTATTACATTTCCTCATATATATATAACATGGTTTAATTTTCCTTTCCTAATAGGTGAAATGAGGAATGATTTATATATCACTATAGAAAGGGGAGAATTTGAGAAAGGAGGCAAGAGCGTGGCTAGAAATGTGGAAGTTACGATGTTCATTATAGACAGTAGTGGCCAGACCCTAAAGGTATGTTAATACTTGATATTTCTGGGTCAGACAAATCTATATCATTGCTTTTACTTCACCTTTAATATGATCAGTTATTTTCTGATTAGTGATCAGTTTATTTCTGATTTGCATTATTTTCTGTCTTATTTTTCTCCTTCATCCTGCGTAGTTTTCTTTTTTTTCTTTTAAATTCACTAATATTCCTTTCAGAAAAGAGAGCAGGAAAACACGAAGCCTTCATGCTGAAGACAAGCCAGGAAAAAAAAAAAAAAACTTTTACAGTTTGCTTAATTGTGTCAATAATTTTCTTACAGCAGCTCTTACTTAAATGCAACTTTTTTTTTTTGAGATAGAGTTACTCTGTTGCCAGACTGTTGTGCAGTGGTAAGATCTCAGCTCACTGCAACCTTTGCTTCTGGGTTAAAGTGATTCTTGTGCCTCAGCCCTTCAAGTAACTGGTTTTATAGGTGTGCACCACCATGCCTGGATAATTTTTGTATTTTTAGTAGAGATGTGGTTTCACCATGTTGGCCAGGCTGGTCTTGAACTCCTGGTCTTAAGTGATCCACCCACCTTGGCTTCCCGAAGTGCTGAGATAAATGCAGCATATTTTTAAAGCCATTTCTTTATTTAATCCGATGTATTTTCTTTCTGATGAAAATAAGCATGAAGACTAGGGTGCTACTTACTAATTGGGGTGAGAATAGCAGGTGTTTTTATGGAAGAAGTATTTTTCATGAGCCTCTTCTTCATAGAGAAATACAGTCGCCCATTTAAATAAGTTTAGCCCTAGGACTTAGTGAGTTACCCATTGAGGCACAAAACAGGCTTTTGGGTACAGCACGTTGGGAACTTTGCCATGTAGTTGATCTCCAAGGGGGCATGCAATCATCCATCTCGCACATGTCAGGGGGCATGCAATCATCCATCTCGCACATGTCACCCAGGTCTACCCTTGGCACAGTAAATCCTTGGAGATCAACATCAGAATTAAATAGATACACCTCGCTAAGCAACAACAAGTACAGAAAGACACGGCAAAGGACCAGCGAGGTAATTTCATAGGAAGTGCTATTTGGGAGGCAGGCAGATAGAGCAAAGTGATTGCTCTGCCTTTTTCAAAAGACCTTTAAATGAAGCTGTCTTTAACCTGTGTGTTTCCTTTGTTAGGATTTTATCTCCTTTGGCTCTGGGGAGCCACCAGCCAGTGAGTACCACTCCTTTGTGCTTTATCATAACAACAGTCCCAGGTGGTCTGAACTGCTGAAACTTCCCATTCCCGTGGACAAATTCCGGGGCGCACATATCCGCTTCGAGTTTCGGCATTGTTCCAGTAAGTGTTTGGTGGCATTGGCTACCTATCTCTATCATGCTGGAGTAGCCTGCTGACTGAGTTGTCATGAAGATATGGGTTGATCTTAAATTGATTACTTTTGTAAAAATCAGTTTGTCCCATTCTAGAAAGATTAGCCAGAAAGGGGAGGCACAGCCTTAAAAACTAAACTGCTTCCAGTGATCTTAGGCAACCCTAAGCATTCTGGTGTCTCCAGGAGCTGATCCAGCTCTCACACAGATTGGGGAAACCTGCTAGGACTTTTCGTGGCATGTAAAGCCACTGGGAAAGCCTTTGGTCAGCTGAGATCTGTCTGATTTGTGTGTATCTGCATCACTGTACTCTCTCAGACAGTATTCAGATGATAAATAATATCAGCTGGAAAAAGACTTAGATATAACATGAAGTAATTGCCTCATTTTATAGATTTTTTTTTTGGAGACAGAGTCTCATTCTGTCACCCAGGCCAGAGTGCAGTGGCACGATCTCAGCTCTCTGCAACCTCTGCCTTCCGGATTCAAGCAATTCTCCTGTCTCAGCCTCCTGAGTAGCTGGGATTACAGGCATGTGCCATCATGTCCAGCTAATTTTTTTTGTAATATTAGTAGAGATGGGGTTTTACCATGTTGGCCAGGCTGGTCTTGAACTTCTGATCTCAAGTGATCCACCCACCTCAGCCACCCAAAGTGTTGAGATTACAGGCATAAGCCACTGCACCCGGCCTCATTTTCTAGATTTAAACAACCAAAGACATAGAACTGTTACAGGGTTTGCCCACATGGGCATTGCTATCCATAATGTTATCATTTCTTAATGTTTCTGTTTCATTTCTTTTGCACTCATTACCACTTTCTCAAGCCCCATTTGTCTCTCCCCACTACCAAAGTCCAGGAATCCTTTGATAGTCCCTGTGTCCCTGAAGGTATCTTAGCACTGCCAGTGTACATTGTAACCAAAGAAGGCTCTGGTGAATCTTGCTTCGGGAGCAGTATAACAAACGAGAGATGCAGGAAAATCATATTTTTGAAGAAGCAGCATGCTCCTTTCCAGGCTGGAAGGAATAGGGGCCATGCCAAAAGATTTGTGGTGACATCACCTAAGTGATGTTGTAATTTATCCAAGGTTCAGGCAGAGAAGGACTTTTATCTGTTGCTGGAACTATGGCATATTTCAGAATTCACGCAGGAGCTTCATAAATTATGCTTTTGCGGATGTTTCTGAATACAGGAAGAGAGTTATCAGAGTCTTAAAAATCTTCCATATTCCAAGAAAAGGTTTATGCAAAGGATTTGAAGTAGAAAAACATAAATGACTTGGAATGGTGCCATACTATTTCTTCTATCAATCTTCGCTATAAATTCTCACTTGGGCCTAATATAAGCTTTGAGCTTTAAGCTTTAAGGTAAGAAAAAGATAGAGAAAAGTAAAGTTGAAATAGTGGGGAAGGAGAGAAAGAGCATTTGGAGATAATTATTCTAATTCAGAACTTGGAAATAAAGGCTATTTTCACTAAAATCTGTTAGATCTCTGCCATCTTGTCCCTGTACTTCAAAAATTGCTCATAGGTTTTTTCTTTTAATTTTCATAATTAAATCTCAGAAGAAACAGCAAAGTATAAAGAAGAAGGACAAAAGTCTTGGTAATACCACAAACTACCAATAACCAATACAATCATTTTATAAAGTGGGCTTTCAAATATTTCTGTGTGTACATATATTTACTCAAAAACATCAGTTATTCATGAAATAAATATTTATTGAACACCCACTATATGCCAAGCACTTTACTGGGTACTGCAGACACATCAGTGAGCACAAGAAAATCACCCCTCTCACAGAGCTTTCATTCAGAAAGGGAAGACAGATAGTAGCTGGGAAACTAAGTACATAATATATCAGATAGCAAGTGATGAAGTGCAGTGAAGAAGACTTAAATTGCAGCTAAGGAGTAGAAAGTGATGGTACTATGTTGCTATTTTACATGGGGCAGTCAGGGAAGACCTCTCTCATAAGGACATGTGTTGGCAACAAACGGAAAGAAGTGGAGGCCTGAGCCATTGAGACTATTCTGTCTGGGGAAATAATATTCCAGGCAGAGAGGACCGTACAAAAGGCTTGAGGTTGAAACATGGTTGGCATTTTCAAGGAATCGCAAGAGCCCAGGGAGGTAGCAGAGATGCCAGATCTTGTATAGTCTTTTCTTTCATGATGAGGACTGTGCATTTTCTTTGAATTGAGAAGAACCACTAGAGGATTTGGAGTGAAGATAAGTCTGGCTACTGTATGGATAACAGATTATAGGTAGTCTTGTTGGGAACAGAAAGACCAGTTGGGAAGCTTTTTTTAGTCTTCCAAGTAAGAGATTTAAAGTATTGTACATTTCAATGGTGTTTCAGTTCTTTTTTACAGAATATTAACAGATTGGATATGAAAGAAGGAGAGAAGTCAGGGCTGACCCACAGATGTTGGCCTGGTCATTTAATTAAGTGGGGAAGACAACAGGAAGAATCTGTTTGGGGAACAAAAATAAAACATTGCATTTTAGACATGTTAAATCGGAAATATCTGTTAGACACTCAAGATGTCAGGTAGGCAGTTAAATGACGTCCAGGTTGGAAACTTGGGAATGAGAACATTCTCCCACCATGGGCAATTTCAAGCTTCCAACATGACATCATTGAATGTAGAATTAGAGAGAGATATGCATGCTCAGCTCTTGTGGGCCTGTATGATCCAACTTCAACACATCACTAATTTTGATGATTTCTAAAGCCTGAGACTGATTGGGTTCCTAGGTAGTAAGTTTAGATAGCAAAGGGGAATCCAAGGATGGGTCCCTGGGGTACTCACCATATTTAGAGCTGGGAGAATGAGAAGGAGGCATTAAAAGACATTAAGAAGAACTAACTAGTAGGTTGAAAGCCAATCCAGAAAGAAGAGAATCCAAGAGCTAAATGAAGGCAGTTTTTCAAGAGAAGATTGATCACACGTGTCAGGTGCCAGTGGTAGATCAAATAAGATGAGGACAAATAATTTGACTTGGCATCATGGAACTCATTTTACCTGACAAATGGCTTTAGTGAATCTGTGGTGATAAACATGAATTAAAGAATGAGATGGAGGGAGATAAGAGGGAGCAATGGGTATAGACATAACTTTTGAGAAGTTTTGCTATAAAGGATACAAGAGTTATGGTCGTGCATAGGAAGACTCAATATCGTCAAGATGTCAGTTCTTAAATGGACCTATAGATTCAAGTTCCAGTACTATTATATTTCTGGAAATCTCTTCCTAGAGATCTTTGGTGTGATTTTTGCTTGACTTTTTAAAAAAACATCAATTCTTTTTCCAGTTTCTCTTTGGGGTTGAAATTAATTATTTTAAAAGAAAGTCCTTTGCTATAATCACATTTTCAGGGATGTCCTCATATTAGGGGCCAGCACCAGCCAGACAAAATTACGGTTTTCTGTGTGAGGCCCCACTTCCCTGTGGTTAAATGCCTGGAGCAATTATAAGGGAATGCTGTGTTGCTAAACCTCTTGTCTGATCTTCAGGATTGTCATACTTCACTCCTCCAGCTCAGATCTCACTGCATCCCAAAGTTGAACTTTTCTGTTCAAGTGTAATATTCCACTCATGAAAAAGTAACCATTCAGTCCCTAACAGGCTGCTGGCCCTGGAGAACTCCTCTCTGCCCATCAAAGTACAAGGGGAGACTCAGGTCACCAAACAAACCAAATTAAGGTTCTGTTAATGCTTTCTCCATTTTCTAAGGGGAAAAAAATAGAAAAGCTTGCTAGAAAGAACTGGAATGGTTCTTAAGAGATCCTAGCATCTATGACCTCAATTTCCTTATCTATAAATAATTGCTAATGATCCTTGGCATTTCAAGCTATTGTAATTCTTAATTAGGCATCTGAAAACCTCATCACCTCATTTCCTGCTTCCAGGGTAGTGAGCCCTTATTAAACTATAAGTTTAATATTCATATTGTCTCTCAACATGCCTAACTTACTGCAAGAAGGTAACTGTCATAGGACTTAACTTTACTTACATATGTGGATATAGGGAAAGAAGTTCTGTCATAGACCAGGGTTCCCTTTCCATGGATAGAGCTTAGAAATTCCTTTTCCATGGATAGTAATCAAAACAAAGCATTTCACTCTCATTCATTCACTTGTTCATCCATATATTTGTTGAGCACCAACTATGCTCCTAGCAGTCTTTGAGACTATAAAACAGATAAGACCCTGCCCTCAATGGTACGTGGAGATAAAAAGAAGAAACAGCCAACCCACAGATTTTTTAAAAACAATTTCGAATAGTAACTCCCATAAGGAAAATTAGGCAAGAAATGTAAGTTTCAGATAAGAGGGCAGAAAGAGGGTTATTAGAGGGTAGCTGCTTTACAGAGAAGGCCTGTCAGAAAAGCTATGCTCCACTGTGTAGTGGAAACTGTTGTGTATGGGTTGTATTTCTCAATGATCATGCTCCTTGACAAACTATGTACCTGAACATAGATACACTTAAATAAGCAAGTAATTTTGTTTTTTACAGCAAAGGAGAAAGGAGAGAAGAAGTTGTTTGGGTTCTCTTTTGTCCCTCTGATGCAAGAAGATGGTAGGACTCTTCCAGATGGCACTCATGAGCTCATCGTGCATAAGGTAACATCAGTCAGATGGTGGCGATAGGCAGTAAAACATAGTGCAGAAATAGCACCTCACTATCTTATCATCATTTTGAAAAGAGAAAAAACTGACAGAAAAGAATACTCTTGTACGATTGCTCTCAGAGAGAATTTCTCTTTGAAAGTGTTGTTTCTATATTTGGTTGTATTCTAGAACGTATTTTAGAGATTTTTTTTCAGCCTAATTTAGGGGTAGATATGTGGGTAGATCTGTATATTGCTCTTTAAGTTCCTTCCATTGCTGTGATAGGATTAAGTAAACCCTTACAAATAACTTTTTCAATACCACAGTGTGCACTTTGTTGTCTAGGTCTGTGTATCCCGAGAAATCAATTTGGCAAGGTCAGCATTACTCTTTTTCTTGTCTGCTGTTACTAAGCAGGCAGAGAAGTGGCTGTATTTTATCATGACAATAATAATGTCATTGTAAATCAAGAATTATCATAAAAACAAAATTGGAACTAAGTGTATTGTAGTAGGCAACAAAAAGAAAGCTTGCAAAGAAGAACCCCTTGTAATTATCTGAGAATACTAGTAATAATGAACTATAGGATTTAAAAATGTATTTTTAAGTGCACAGGCCATTTTCTCCAAAATATTTCTCCTCTGCATTTCTGCATTTCTGTAACTGTGTGATAGCCGGGCCTTATCAACTCTCACCTATGATAACTGGTCCTGCCGACCTGGGTCTTATCTCCCTCTAGCCCAGACATTAGGGTCGTTGATCTAAGGAGCATATCCAGCCATGTCACTACCCAGTTTAAGACCCTTTCAAAAGCTTCTTGCTGAGAGAATAAATTTCAGGCATCTCAGGGCATGCCAGCCTTCTACCTACCTACTGCCTCACTCCTCACCACTTTCGGCCTCTTGGTGCTGCAGCCACATTCAGCAGTTTCTAGTTCTTCAACCTCTACTGCTGGCTCTTTCCGCTCTTCCCTACCCTTGTGGATCCTGGAGTTAGACTTCCCCTGCCTCTCCCTCCGAGTATCTTCTGCTTATCCCCAGAGGCTCACCTGGTCCACAGCCTCCCTCTGGAACTGTCGCCTGCTTCCTGGCCCAACTCCCTATATTCTCAGCTGGCCAATTGCCCTTCCTTGAGCTCCCTGATATCCACACACATTTCTTACCATTGCTGTCATCATACTGCCCCAGAACTATCTGTTGATCACTCAGCTTACCCTGTTTGATTTATGAGCCCCTTGAGATCAACAGGTATGTAGAGGGATTCTGACATGTGATAGATGTGAAATGAAGATTATTGAATGAATAAGAGATTACAAGCAAAAACTTTCTTTGGATTGCTAACTAAATGAGAGGCAATATATAACACACCTGGTATATTCTATTTTTAGAGAATGTATATTTCAGTGTCTATTTCTTTAATCATTCGTTTTCTTATTATTTGTTCAACATATTTATTGACCACAAACTACAGCCAGGCACTATTCTAGGTGCTGGGGAAATAGTGGCAAACAGAACAGCCAAATCCTTCTGTTTCTGGCATTTACATTCTCTCTTCATAAAGTAGTCTAAAGGAGCTAACAAAGTGAACAATGTTGAAATAGAAAGAAACAAAAATATTTTAAAGCATAGTAACCAGAAAAGCAAACAGAGGAATAAATGTACTAGACTGCAGGGATGATCTATTTGTCTCACCTTCAGGTCTGAGGCTCCCCGATAAGATACATAATATGACAGGTAATGTCTTGAGCTTAGATTTTCAAAAACATAAATGGTACTTCATATAAATGTCTTTGTAACATTAAGTTTTAGCTCAGAAAAGGTAGGGCTGAGATAATTAAGATGGGGCTCCCAGTTTCCTAATAATATATAAGACGATGAATCACTTCTCCATAACATATCACATCTGGACCCTCTCACCTACGGGTCTAGGGTGCTTCTTTGGCAGTGCTCATTTTCTAGTCAAGTCCTTGTTGACTTCTCTTCATGAGTGTGAACCATACCAAGATTCTGAGTTGCTGATTAGACATGCATATGCGTAAGATGCCAGAAGACAGGTAGCAGAGCTCGCTTCTCCATGTGAACAAATGTTCACAAATAGTTATTATGTTTGTTTCACAAACAGGTGGGGGTCAAACAGGTATTGATTCCTAGACAGAGGCCTCCAGGTGCGTCTTGTCTGGGCCAAAACTTTTCTCAAAAACAGGACTTTGGCTCAGTTGAAGTTCTTGCACAAAGATTGACTTAGTACTGAGAATCCTAATCCATAAAGGGAAATTTATTTGAGCATGAAAAATGTGTCTTCAACCACAAGAGAAACTCAGTATGGTGTGTGTAGGCTGTCTAATTTGGGGCAGTCCTACATTGTATAGATCCATTAGGAAGCATACGCTCCACAGAAAACCCCCCAAGTAGCTGAGTTTTCTTATGAATAGGGTTATTTAATGATTCTTATTTACAGAGTTGTGAAGTACTTGCCAAGTATAACAACTTGTATTTTTCCTTCTCATACTGCTGAGCCAACATGTTCAGTTTCAGCTTATGGCCACTTGTAGTTTCTGATTGTGAAACCATATTACCAGCATAATACATAGTCTTCCGCCATGGCAGAAAGGCATACAGCCTGCTGATCATTGCAGCCTTGAATTAATTATTTAGAAAGAAATATAGGGAAAAAAGTATATTTGTGTATTTAAAATTATTAGCTAAAAATATAGCCCATTTAATAAGTGGTGTTGAGATAAATAAAATGCATATTAGGGGAAGTGGGGAAGAACTGAATTCCTACCTTCCTCTTATGTGAAAACACATTCCAGATTGAATGTAAGAAATAAAACTGGACCAGGTGTGGTGGTGGCTCATGTCCATATTCCTAGCACTTTGGGAAGCCGAGGTGGGTGGATCTCCTGAAGTCAGGCGTTTAAGACCAGCTTGGCCAACATGGTGAAACCCCATCTTTACTAAAAATACAAAACTAGCCAGGAGTGGTGGCACATGCCTGTAATCCCAGCTACTGGGGAGGCTGAGGCAGGAGAATTACTTGAACCCAGGAGGAGGAGGCTGCAGTGAGCCAAGATCATGCCATTGTGCTCCAGCCTGGGCAACAACAGTGAAACTCCATCTCAAAAAAGAAAAAACTGTATGAGCCTTAAAAATATGGGTGAACATTTTATAATCTACAGGTGAAAAGGACCTTTCTAAGGATGTCTTAAATGTTAGAAATCAAATTTAATAATAGAGTAAATTTGGCTACATAAAATTTAAGATATTTATTGGATAAAATACTCATAATCTAGGCTGAAAACACATTACAAACTGAAATATAGTTGCAAAACAACTTGTAAAGAGTTGCTTTATAACCCCATAAGTAACCCTTATAAAGGGTTACTATTCCTAATTGACCAAAGTTATCACAAATCAGTAAGAAAAGGAAAAATTGTTAAATGCTACCAACAGGCTATTTAAAAATAATAAATGCAAATGTATAAAATAAAAGCATGACTAAGTAAAGGAATCTGTTAAAGTTAAAAAATTCAAAACCTTTTGCCTATCAGATTGGGAGAGATTTTTAAAGCTCAGAATTGGAGAGCAAGGTTAAGGGAAACAGTCTCATGCCTTTATAGAAGAACTATGAACGGTACTGTGTTTCTGCAGGGCAGCTTGGCCATACATAGATAAATTTTAAATGTGTATATCCTTAGAGTCGGCCATCCCACACATCTTGGTATTTTTGGGGAGAAGCTAATAAGACAAGTTGAGCAAAGATGATTCAAGGATGATCATTGCAGATTGCCTAAAATAGGGAAAACATGGAAGTAATTTAAATTGCCAATAACATAGATCTGATTAAATTTAGTTATACCCATACAGTGAATGAAATACTATATATGTGCAGAATTATGTTTAGAAGATAATTTTAGATTCATAAAGTGCTTACTAATAACACTTTATACATGCATTTATTTAGCATAATACCATTTTTATAAAATTGTTTAATGGCATGTTCTTATGTATATATGTGCATAGAAAGATGCTTGGAATGATATCCTAAAATATTGATAATGACTTTTTATTTTCAACATTGCTTAAATATTTTCTTAGTGGACAAGTGTTACTTTATAATATTAATAATTTTTTTTTCATTTTGACCAAACAAAAATAGGAAGAGACAGAAATTTAGACTTAGCCTTGTTTTATACTTTTTAATTCTGGACTTTTATGTAACTAAGGACCACTTTTCTGTCATATAATCTTACTAGTAATGTTTATGGTAAGGTTTTGAAGGAACATCAATTGTCTTGGTTTTTTATAAACCATATTCTGTGTCATTCATTGACAGATGCTGTCCATGATATCAAAGGTTGATGAGAGATGAAAAAAAATGCCTTTAAGATGTGTCTTTAAATCTGTCTTGGAGATTTGATACAGAGAATAGCTCTGGTTTTTAGTAGAGTATTGGTGAAAACCTGCTTGCTCTTCATATAAAGTGTTAGTTTAAAAGACTCGATCCTGCAGTGAGTTAAGAAGAAATCTGCTGTGCTGAAGGCTGTTAGTATCCTAATTTGGCCTTAAATTTGTGAGATAGTCTTTGTAGCAATGGCTGGACTTCATTTCTGAATGTGCTCTAAGGAAACCGTTCTTACAGAGCTGTTATGGTAAATACTTCTTCAAGGACCTGGACTTACCCTTTAGGGCAAGGTCTAAGGAATCCTAAGGGAAAAGACCCCTTTTAAAGGTCATTTTCAACGTTACTTGATTAATTACATATTTGGAGTGGTTTCCAATGGAAATAAATTCTGAAATCTATAAAAATCTGCATATCATAGCACTAGGAGGGTAAGTAAAATAACTTAATAAGTCATCATTAGAGATTTTGTGCTTCCAGAGCCCCCGTTATAGCTCTCAGGACATCAGTAATATCCCCAGTTGGCTGACATATAAGTCAGACTTCCCTTTGGAATTGCTAATTTGCTAATAACCGTATTTAATCTGAAGTTTTGGTATTTCATTCTGTTAGAATTCTTGTCTTCCGTAACTTTGTAGGGATGTATTTGGCTATCCTTCTTTAGCTACTTGCCAGAAAGCAAGTTAAGAAAAAAGAATGAAGCAAAAATTTAAGAAAAGAGAATGAAACAAAAAAATAAAGTAAGAAAGACTAAACAGAAGCAAATTTGTTTTTCAAAAGTCAAATCTCTTAAGGAGAGTGATATGAGGATCCAAAAAGAGGGGCCTAGGAAGACAGTCACTATGTGCTCAAGTCCCCATTCATTCTGACTCACTCTAGTGGAGGAGTTTTAGTCACTGAAAGTTCGTTCTGAAACACTCTCTGGTCCAGTAAGAGAATAGTAGTAATACCACCTGCTTTGGAGAAATTGGGGTTTTGTAAATTCATCACTTGATTGTCAAGCACCACCATGGCTGAAGTGGCCCGACCCAACCAAGCTAGTGTTTTGCCTAGTAGAGAATCTGCTTCCTATAGCAGGATTTATTGGCTTCCTAATCCAAGGCATTTGAGCAGGAAAAGAGCCAGGTACAAAGTCAGCCAAACAGAAGGTGATGCTGTTTCCTAGTTGGAGAGGGATTAATTTAATATGATGACATAGACAGTAAAAGCCTATTGCGGATTAACTTATTTTACCTTTGCTACCTAAAAGTTTGTCCATAAACCTTTGTGGCCCATATTTTTCTCTACACGTTTTTAGGTTCTTGTACTATATCCTAGTCCTTAACTTGGTCCATAGTAGTCCAGCACATCCATTTCACTGGTCACTACATATGAGATAGACTTCTCAAATCCAGGTAGCAACTACTGTTCTCTGCTTATCTCAAACTTCAGTGTAGCCTTTTCCTATAGTATGTTTGCATTCATAAGTAAAATGAACAGATGAAGGGAATCTGAACATTTAGATAGACTGATGGGTTTGCAATGCAGCCTGCTGCCCACAGAACTCCACATGCTCCCCCAACTCTCCTAAAACAGACTTCCCCTGTAACCATAATCAATAAATCTTAGATGAGCCAGAAACATATCTGTCCTCCTCAGGCTTGGATGTAGAAGAATTGATCACTTGACTGATACTTCATTCATTACACACTGTGAGAGAAGTTTAAAAACAAACACCTGCAAGTTTATAAAGTAAATAGCCTGGTAAGTTTAGTATAAAAGCATATCAAGCTGAAGACATAAGCTGAACAGCAGGGAAAAAAGGCTAAGATATCGTAACAGGTGGACTTGGTCCTAGCACTTAGCACTATTTAAGTAACCTGCAGGCAGCCCCTTCAGTGCTAACCAATTTATACTGCTACATCTTCAATCCTCCCAGAATGTTCCGCCTTAAGTGAAATCTGACTTTCTTCTGCTGAGAGGGCTTCCTGTAATAGCCGCTGGAATAGAGAGCTCCTCTTCTTAAGCCGGGTGTCTAGTGTCTAGTGGTCAGCTGTCTGCAAATACCTTAATCCCTTCCAGAGATGCTTTTTCTCCACCCTCTTGTGAAGAGCTCCCCTAGCCTCTGTAAGGCTCATCCCATACAGTGCTGCAATTTTCCATGTGTCCTAGTTACTATCTTCCACCAACTTGTATTTTGAGGGCCACGGAGGAAGCAGGGGGAGATGGAGTGGTGTGGTGAGTGGCTGTTTAGTTTCCCACAGTTAGCCTAGTCCCTAGTTCAGATTCTTCTCCTTCTGGTTGATTGTCCAATTTCCCGTCCTCTTGTTTTCTTGGCTACTTCAACTCTAGCTACCTTCATTTGCATTCTACTTTATGGCCACACTGTAGGCTCTGTTGCCTCTCTACCCATCAGAATCTCCCATTGATTAGGTAGATAGGTAGATGTGTGGACGAGTGGATGAAATCATCCAGAACCACTTCATATCAAAAATCATAAACTCCCAACATTCTGACCACAGCCTTTCAACCTTCTGATTTTCTAACTATGCCAATTTTTCAGTCTTTTTCTCCTCCAGTAGATCCCTCTGACTATGTTCTTCCCATTCTTATCTAAGGTATCTCTTAATCCTTAGTTCTACTGTGCCTGCATAGGAAATAAAATAGTCCTGGATCAATCTGTCAGCATTGCTAGAAGAAATTATACTGTTGTTATAGATTAGCATCTGCCTGGGTATAGATGTGGGTCCATCAGAATTGCAGGCAAACTAATAAACTCCTCCCACAGTCCCCACAAGAGCTATTTAGAAGAGCTTACCATTCTCCCTACCCCACCACTTCCAAGCTACTTAACAGAGAACACAGATGCCATCAGACAGGAACTTCCTTAACTTCTTGTGCTCTCTCCTTGCCACCTACAATCTTATTGCATCCTTCCTTTCCTTCCTGCTTCCTGTCTCGGGGGATGGGGCAGGATTCTGTCCCTTCAAGACTAATTCTTCCACCTGCTTCCCTCCCTCCTGACTCTTCTGGGACCCTGCCCCTCCTAATGTCCTCTCCCTTCCTCCTGCATCTCTTCTGGCAGTACTCACGCTGATTAGAAACATGTTCCAGCCTTTTTTTAAAGACATAAATTTTTAAAAATAGTCACCACGTTCCTTCTTCCCTTCCCTTCATGACAGGCGGCCTGCATGAAGTCTCTTCCCTCACTGCCTCTGCTTCCTCACATCCTCACTGCTCAACTGAAGTTTCTCTCCTTAGGTCACTGGTGCCCACTCAAGAGATAAAGCTACTAGACACTTTAAAGACCTTTCCATACTTGACTGCCCTATAGCATCAAGCACTATTAATAACGCTTCTTGAAAATCCCACACTCGTTGGCCTGACAATGTGCTTCTGAGTTTTATCCTTCTCCCTCTTTGAGGATTCATCTGTCTTTATGGATACCTTAAATGCTGATGTTACCAGGGGTTTAGCCCTTGGCTACCCGCTGTCTTGTACTTGCTAGATTCATCTCCTCCATCTGGGCAGGTAAGCTATGTTGTTAACCGCCAAGTATGTTTCTCTAGTGCAAAACTTTTGCCAGCCTACATCTTCAGTTGGTCTCTCCAAAGATGCACACACTCATGTCCAAAACTGAGCATTTTATCTTGTCTCTATCCACTCCTGCCATGACGAGAAACCTTGTCACCAGCTTCTCTTGTCGCACTTACCCACCATGTTTAAATAGTCGGTTGCACAACTGGTCAGTTCCACCTCCTCAATAATACTTTAATCCAAGGACTCTAAACCAGAGGTGAGTATTAGAACCACCTGAGGTTTTTCTTATGTAAGAGATTTGGGGATAATCCCTAGGCTATTTTGTATTGAAAAATTTCATGCTCCAGCCATACTTAACTGTATAGTTGTCTCAATATGCCTGTACTTTTTATAGCAGTTAAAGATATTTTAAATGTATAGAAGTGTTACAAAAATAGTACCGGAAATTCCCATATAACCTTCATCCAGTTTCTCCTTATGTTAACCTCTTATATAAGCTAGAGCATATTTATCAAAACTAAATTAATCTTCATACAATACTGTTAACACAGAATTTATTTGGATTTCACAATAAGTTTTCCACAAATGTCATTTTTCTGCTCCAGGATCCATTCCAAGATCCCATATCGCATTGAATTGTCGTGTCCCCATAGTCTCATACATGTGCTTTTATTCCCCGGTGCCTTTAAGTATATTGTTTCTTTCCTCCCTTGATTTTTCCTGTCTTGCCTGCTTGGCAACCCTGTTATTCTTTACAACTGAGGTCAGATCGTTTCCTTTCCATAAGGTCTTCCTTCCTCCCCCAGCAGAACTGGTATCTAGTGGTCTTTATCCCAGTGTTGTAATCAGTATTAACAGTTAAGTGTGGAGATCAGACATGCAGAGACTGTGTTCATTTCCTTGTTACATTCTTAATGCCAGCCTGAAGGACTGAAAAATAATATGAAGTTAATAAATGTTTAATAATGACATTAAGGATGGCTAGTCATTTTGAAAAAGTTCCTAAAAGAAAGGTATTTTCCTCGAAAAACTATTTCAGTCTGTTTTTTTTTAAACTGGTAATAGAGTTTCAACTGGATTGTCTACCATAATGTATTTTTAAATTTTAATTACCTACTTTTCACAAGTTACAGATCCCTTAATTTAATAATTCCATTAATTCCTGTGTCAGTTTTTAAATTAATAAATTGTAGATGTGGATCTCTCAATCATACATCTTTTTATCTTTTTTGAAATCTCAAAGGTGTCAATCTCAATCATATATCTTGCATAACTGCAAATATCATGCTTCTGGAACACTGTCCAGGACTGACCACTGACATTCTCTTTCACATATCTAAGACAGTAGTCAAAAAGTAGCCTAGAACATAATGTGGTATTCACTGCTGTACCAACTGACTTTTATTCTGGAGAAAGAAATAGACTGTGAGCCAAACTATATAATCTTAAAGAAGATGAGACTACTGCTACTGCTGCAAAGCCTGCATTTTAATAATTCTGTAAGAGTCTGGGGAGCACATCTCTGGTCAGATCTGATTTCAGACCATCTCTCTCCTCTCTAATGTGTAAATTATCTCCATACCATTTTAAGATAACTTGCACAGATTCCAACACAGCAAATGCAGAGAACTATCCTTCTCTATGAATGATGACATCGTTTTGTTCCTTCAGTCCAATAGCAGCTTCAAGAAGCCGTGGTCACATTGCCTTGTTTCCCCTGGAAAAAAAAAAATGGCTTAATTAACTCTTCCCTCATCCAATTGCCAGCATACATCTGCCATAACACTGGTAACACCTGAGCAAGAAAACAAGTTCTCTAGTAGAGAGGACAGTGTCTTGTTACTCTCATATCCACATTGCCTTCTTCCATGCCCTCACTGGATTTGGTAGAAAAAATATTCTCTTTTTAAAAGCCTAAACTGTTTTACAAGTATTCCTCACAATGCAAATGATCCATATTTAACCACCCTATCCAGGTTAGGGGTATAGCTGGATTTTTCCATGATCCATCTCTCAATTACGTGCAGATCTCACATCTGCAGTTTGGTGCTGTTGAGCCTGTATTGCTCAGATTTTTAGTCATTCAAGCACCCAACCTCTACTCTGTTGCACTTAATATTTCCAGTTAAAGCACAGGCAGTGACAAACCATACTTTTCCAGCCTCATTTCTATAACTTCATTGACTCCTAGCCCTTCACCTAGTGGGAATTCTGTTTATTTCCATTTGTTTTCTTCAGTCCATACTCTAGTTCAGAATCTCACTTACAGTCAACCCTTTTCCCACCTGGGGAATTTACTGACTCTCTGGCTGCTTCTGGTATTAGGAAACTGGATAACCTTTTGGCTTGAACTCTAGGTGACAGCTGTTTTTGCCGTACAAGGCTATCTTCTAGAACCTCATTTGTATTCTGCACTGCTCTGGAACCCATTTCTTTCCTATCTATTCCCTATCGTTGAAAGAGTGAATGATTTCTAGCTCATTCGTTGTGTTCTTAAGCTCCTATGTTATGCCCTGTCTGCTCCCACTTGCCCTACCTCTGTACCTTATCCAGGTTAAATGATCCCTTTTGCTTCCTGCATGGTTTGAAGACATAAACTATCCATTTCATTGTAAGATTTGTGAGCTTATTGCATTTGAAATTATTTCAGTTCCATATACCACTCTGAGCCCTCTCTCAGGGTATCTCCCACAAAGATACCTTTCTTTTGAAGAACTAACCATTTTTTCTTAGCAATACCTACCATGCAGTATTTTATCTATAAATCAATAAATTTAGAATTTATTACTTGAATTCAAAACTTGGCTAAAACAACAGTAGAGGGAGGCAATGTTATATAGTAGTTGTGAATACAAATTCTGGCTCCGATTCTTTTCTTTTCTCTTTTCTTTTCTTTTCTTTCTTTCTTTCTTTCTTTCTTTCTTTCTTTCTTTCTTTCTTTCTTTCTTTTCTTCTTTCTTTCTTTCTCTATCTCTTTCTTTTTCTTTCTCTTTCTTTCTTTTTCTTTTTTCTTTCTCTTTCTTTCTCTCTCTCTCTCTCTTTTTTTTTTTTTTTTTTTTAAATGGAGTCTCATTCTGTCGCCCAGGCTGGAGTACAGTGGTGCGATCTCGGCTCACTGCAACCTCTGCCTCACAGGTTCAAGCAATTCTCCTGCCTCAGCCTCCCAAGTAGCTGGGATTACAGGTGCCTGCCACCATGCCCAGCTAATTTTTAGATTTTTAGTAGAGGCAGTGTTTCACCATGTTCGCCAGGATAGTCTCAAACTCCTGACCTGGTGATTCGCCCACTTTGGCCTCCCAATTCAGCAAATAAAACAGGTAACTACTCTTTGGTTTCCATGAACCCTTTTATATTTACTGGGGGTTTCAAAGCTGATTTTTTTATCCAGTAGGATTACACTAGATATGGTGTTAGGTTTTCATCTATTTCTGAAAAACTTAAGCTAGTACACAGAAAATATTATAGCATATCTTTTATTAGTCCTTGAATTTTTCAGTATGTACCCTTAATATATCATACAAACACTGAAGATTTTAAAAGCAATTCAAGCAACTACCCTTTACTGTCTACTGTGTGATAGGCACTATTACGCACTATGTGTATATTCTCTTCTCCTAACAATCCTATGAGGCAAGATAATGTAACCTAAGGAGCTTATGTGATTTGCCCAATGTCACAATATTAGAAAGTATCAGGCCAAGTGCCATGACTCACACCTGTAATCCCAGCACTTTGGGAGGCCAAGGCGGAGGGATCATGAGGTCACAAGATCGAGACCATCCTGGCCAACGTGGTGAAACCTGGTCTCTGCTAAAAATACAAAAATTAGCTGGGCATGGTGGTGCATGCCTGTAATCTCCCCCTACCCTCGTTTCTCTTACACATACCCCAGTGTTCTTGCTGGAAGCTCTTGAAATAATTTTTATGTCCAGAGTATTGTCTTTATTATATTTTATACTTGAGTAAGGGTGATAGAGTTTAGTTGTAAGAAGCTATTAAGATGTCATAACTCAGACAGACTCAGATGCTGAGGTCTTGGCCCCACAGGCTGGGGGAGAAGTGAGAACCAAGGCTGGTGGAACTGACCTGACCACAGGACCTTTTCCTAGCCAATGGAAAAGCAGCCAAGTCTTCTATTCATAACACCTGCTAAGGATACAGCACAGCCATTACATCTTCACTCACAGAAGTGGTCCATCCCACAGCAGCCATTGAGCTAGATGGGAATCAAGCAGGAATTCCAAGAGGCTGAAGTGCCCCGGAGATGGCAGACAATTAGGGAAAGGAGAGTTAATAAGAGATATATTTACAGGGGTAGAATTTCTGTGAACAGCTGGATCATACCAGACCAGGGCAGGCTCCAAATCCTGGGGTGGAGGCCTGAAAATAGCAGGACAGAATGTCTGGGCTGGGTTTGGCATGAGACTTAGTCACACCAGGAAGTGGTGGTTAGACATATGGAACACAAATCAGGATAGAGATGAGAGACCAGAGGATGTTTCCAACACTGTAGACCAGATAGGGTGACTGTAGGGTGCTGTGCCTCATACTTTGACTTGCCAGGGATGAGATCGAGTGGAGGAGCTCAGTGCTCTAGGGTTCCAGAACATTACTTTGCCTAACCACTTTTTCTGAAAAAAGCATGTGAAGTATTCACTTTACCATTATTCTTTAAACCATGTAAGTATGTTTTATGCACTCTTCTGTCTATGTGAATTATTTTGTAGTAGTAAAGGAAAGTATTTGGAGTTGTAATATTAGAAGAGAATTGTAGAGGCCCTTTATTGTGTTTATATTGGCATTTCTGTTACTGGGCAGGAGTGTTAGTAAGAACATCTTGTCATATTCTGGTTCTGTTTCCCTAAACTTGTTAGAGAGTTCTTTCCTAAAGATTTATTATTAAAAATGTAAAAAAAAAATTGTGAGTCACAGAAAATAGTCTAGAATATTAAAGGGATTCTGTGCTTAAACTCCTACCTGTTACTAGGGCAGTAGCCTTGAAAATATTTAAATAAATTCAAAAGAATAAAATTAATATGAGTTTTTAAATTTATAATCAAAATAATCTAAGCTGTACCAGCTGTGTATCTGTTACAATTTTTTCCTCAAAATTTTAATTTAAAATCACCTTTATTATTACAGCATTAAAATCAGTATACAGATAAACCAAAATAAAACATCATATTCTCATTAGCCAGGTGATATTAACTATTAGCTCCTTAGTATATATCATTCAGATATTCTTTGTAGATTTTTTTTACCCAAATGATGTTATAGAATATACTATATAATTTTTCTCATTTTTAATTTTGTGGGTATATAGTAAGTGTATATATTTATGTGGTATATGAGATATTTTGATATAAGGATGCAATGCATAAAAATCATATCATGGAAAATTGGGTATTCATCTCCTCAAGCATTTATCCCTTCTATTACAAACAATCCAGTTATGCTTTTTAGTTGCCTTGAAATGTACAGTTAAATTATTATTGACTGTAGTAACCCTGTTGTGCTATTAAGTACTAGGTCTTACTTCTTTCTGTCTTTTTTGTACCCAGTAACCATCCCTACCTCCCTATCACCACCCACTACCTTCCCAGCCCCTGGTAACCATTCCCTCCTCACTATCTCCATGAGTTCAATTGTTTTGGTTTTTAGATCCCACAAAACAAGTGAGGACATGCAATGTTTATCTTTTGGTACCTGGCTTATTTCACTTAACATAGTGACCTCTGGTTCCATTCATGTTGTTGCAAATGACAGAATCTCATTATTTAGTGGCTGAATAGTACTCCATTCTATCCATATACTGTATTTTCTTTATCCATTCTTCTGTTGATGGACACTTAGGTTGCTTCCAAGTCTTAGCTATCGTGAACAGTGCTGCACAACAAACATGGAAATGTGGATATCTCTCTGATATACTGATTTCCTTTCTTTTTAATATATATCCAGCAGGGGGATTGCCAGATCACATGGTAGCCCTATTTTTAGTTGTTTGAGGAACCTCCAAACTATATCCATAGTTGTTGTACTAATTGACATTCCCATCAACAGTGTATGAGGGTTCCCTTTTCTCCACATCCTCTCCATCGTGTGTTATTGCCTGTCTTTTGGATAAAAGCCATTTTAGCTGGGGTGAGATGATATCTCATTGTACTTTTGATTTGTATTTCTCTGATCATCAGTGATGTTGAGCACATTTTATTTGCCTGTTTGCCATTTGTGTATCTCTTTTTGAGAAATGTGTATTCAAATAGCAGCAGACTATTCAGTCTATTCAAATATTTTTTCCATTTCCCAATTGGATTATTAGATTGTTCCCTAGAGAGTTGTTTGAGCTCTTTATACATTCTGGTTATTAGTCCCTCATCAAATGGGTAGTTTGCAAATGTTTTCTCCTATTATGTGGGTTGTCTCTTCATTGTTTTGGTTGTTCCTTTATTGTACGGAAGCTTTTTTACTTGATGTGATACCATTTATCCATTTTTACCTTGATTGCCTGTGCTTTTGGGGATGCTCAAGAAATTTTTGCCCAGACTACTGTCCTGGAGAGTTTCTCCAATGTTTTCTTACAATAGTTTCATAGTTTGAGGTCTTATATTTAATTTTTAATCCATTTTGATTTGATTTTTGTATATAGTGAGAGATAGGAGCAAGTTTCATTCTTCTGAATATGGATATCCAATTTTCCCAGCACCATTTATCAAAGAGACTGTCTTTTCCCCAATGTAAGTTCTTGGCACCTTTGTCAAAGATGAATTCACTGTAGGTGTGTGGATTTGTTTCTAGGTTCTCTGTTCTGTTCCATTGGTCTATGTGTCTGTTTTCATGTCAGTACCATGCTGTTTCAGTTACTATAGCTCTGTGGTAGAATTCAAAGTAAGGTAGAGATCCAAGATGGCTGATTGCTAACAGCTCAGGATTGTAGCTCCCAGTGAAAGCGCAGAGAATGAGAGGACGCCGTGAGCCGAATTCTCATCGCTCACGGACCAGAAGATTCGCAGTGGAGGAGCCCAGCGGTTGCCAGTGTGACTCTTGTGGCTGATGCCTCAGTGCGGCAGCTCTTTGTGCAGAGTAAACGGGACTGGTTCCCCTACTGACCGATGCTTGGAGCTCCAAGAAGGCAGAGCCACTTGTTATGGACTCAAGAAGGAAGCCAGACTGGAGATTCCCAGGCAGAAGAGCACCATCAGTCTTATCGCTGCTGTTTTGTCCGGCGCAGTGGGTTGCTCAGATTTTAGCACTGGGAATCAATAAATTGGACGTCCACTCAGAACTCTAATTAGAAAGGCTGTAATTGTAAAGATGACAGATGGATAAATTCATAATAAAGGGAAGAAACCAGCCTAAAAAGGCCAAGAATACCTAAAATCAGAACGCCTCTCCCTCTGCAGGGGATTGCAGCTCCTCATCAGCAATGGAACAAGCCCTGATGGAAAAGGACTGTGTTCCATTATCTGAAGCTAAAGTAGGCTTCAGAAGGTGGATGATAAGAAACTTCTGGGAGTTAAAAGAACTTGTTCTAACCCAATGTAAAGAAACTAAAAACTTTGAAAAAAGGTTTGACGAAATGCTAAAAAGAATAGACAATATAGAGAGGAATATAAATGAACTAACGGAGTTGAGAAATACAACACGAGAACTCAGTGAAATATGCATAAGTTTGAATAGCCGAATTGATCAAGCAGAAGAAAGGATATCAGAGGTCAAAACCAACTTAACGAAATAAAATGAGAAGACAAGAATAGAGAAAAAAGGATAAAAAGGAATGAGCAAAGTCTTCAAGAAATATGGGACTAAGTGAAAAGACCTAATCTACGTTTGATAGGTGTACCTGAATGTGATGGAGAGAATGAATCCAAGCTGGAAAATACTCTTCAGGATATTATCCAGGAAAATTTTCCCAATCTAGCAAAGCAGGACACTATTTAACCCCAGGTAATACAGAGAACACCACAGAGATATTCCTCAAGAAGAGCAACCCCAAGGCACATAATCATTAGATTCACCAGGGTTGAAATGAAGGAGAAAATACTAAGGGCAGCCAGAGAGAAAGGTCAGATTACCCACAAAGGGAAGCCTATTAGACTTACAGCATATCTCTCAGTGGAAACCCTACAAGCCAGAAGAGAGTGGGGGCCAATATTCAACATCCTTAAAGAACAGAACTTTCAGCCCAGAATTTCATATCCTGCCAAACTAAGCTTCAAAATTGAAGGAAAAATAAAATCTTTTATGAACAAGCAAGTACTCAGAGATTTTATTACCACCAGGCCTGCTTTACAAGAACTTCTGAAAGAAGCATTATACACAGAAAGGAACAACTAGTATTAGCCTTTCTAAAAATATACCAAAAAGTAAAGAACATCAACATGAAGAATTTACATCCATGAATGGATAAAATAGCCAGTTAACATCAAATGGCAGTAACCCTAAATTTAAATAGACTAAATCTCCCAATCAAAAGATACAGCCAAAACCTAACAGTATACTACATCCAGACCCATTTTATATCCAAAGATACACAAAGACTCAAAACAAAGGGTTGGAGAAAGATTTACCACCAAATGGAGAGCAAAAATAAATAAATAAACAAAAAGCAGGAGTTGCAATTCTTGCATTTGATAAAATAGATTTCAAAGCAACAAAGATACAGTGGTAAAAGGATCAATGCAACAATAAGAGCTAATGATCCTAACACCCAGATACATAAGACCCATAAAGAGATTTAGACTCAACGAAACAGAAAATTAATAAGGACATCCAGGACTTGAACTCAGATCCGGAACAAGTAAACTTAATAAATATTTATAGAGCTCTCCACTTTAAATACACAAAATATACATTCTCCACTTTAAATACACAAAATATTGATCGACCATTATTAATACTCATTTTTAGAATAAAGCTACATTCCCTTTCTCTCTCCCTCTTTTTCTTCCTCTTTCTTCCTCTCCTTCTCTCCTTATTTTTTTCTTTCAAAAAAAAAAAAAAAAAAGAATTTAAAGTAAGGTAAGGCCAGTTATTTTTGATTTGTTCATCATTTAGTCTTTCTACTTAAGTAAAGAGTATTTTATACATCACAATTATGGTGTTATACTATGCTGTGTTTTTCTGTGTGGTTACTATTACCAGTGAGTTGTACTATTCTAAAATAAAGTTTTTTTTTCTTTTTTTGTTTTGTTTTATTTTCCTTTAGCACTTTATTTTTTATTTATTTATTTTTTTTAGACAGAATCTCACTTTGTTGCCAGGTGCTTCTTGGCTCACTGCAACCTCCGCCTCCTGGGTTCAAGCAATTCTCCTGCCTCAGCCTCCTGAGTAGCTGGGATTACAGGTGCATGCCACCATGCCCAGCTAATTTTTGTATTTTTAGTAGAGATGGAGTTTCAACATGTTGGCCATAATGGTCTCGATCTCTTGACCTTGTGATCTGCCCGCCTCGGCCTCCCAAAGTGTTGGGATTATAGGCATGAGCCACTGCGCCTCTCCTCCTTTAGCCCTTTAAATGTGTCATGCCACTCTGTCTTGGTCTTAAGGTTTTCACTGAATAATCTGCTGACAGATGTATTGGAGCTCTATTGTATGTTATTTGTTTCTTTTCTCTCGCTTCTTTTAGGATCCTTTTTTCATCCTTGACCTTTGGGAGTTTGATTATTAAATGCTTCTTTGGGTTAAATCTGCTCGGTGTTCTGTAACTTTCTTGTACTTGAATGTCGATATCTTTCTCCAGGTTGGGAAGTTCTCTGTTATTATCCCTTCAAAGAAACTTTTTAGCACCATCTCTTTTTCTACCTCATCTTTAAGGCCAGTAACTCAGATTTGCACTGGTTGAGGCTATTTTCTAGATATTGTAGGAGTCTGTCATCGTTTTCTATTCTTTTTTCTTTTGTCTTCTCTGTGTA
The DNA here is from genome assembly GCF_049354715.1 of Callithrix jacchus. Classification (NCBI taxonomy): domain Eukaryota; kingdom Metazoa; phylum Chordata; class Mammalia; order Primates; family Cebidae; genus Callithrix; species Callithrix jacchus. The sequence continues at coordinate 82,410,499 of NC_133512.1, read as the reverse complement.
TTTTCAAATGACCTGTCTTCAAGCTCCCCAATTCTTTCTTCTGCTTTATCAGTTCTGCTAATTAGGAGATTGATGCATTCTTCAGCATGTCAATTGCATTTTTCAATTCTAGAATTTCTGCTTGATTCTTTTTAACTATTTCAATCTCTTTGTTAAATTTAATCTCATAGAATTCTGAATTCCTTCTCTATTATCTCAGATTTCTCTGAGTTTCTTCAAAACAGCTGTTGAATTATCTGTCTGAGTTTGTGGTAAATGCTGCCAGACTTGAGACTTACCCTGCTCCCCTCTCATCCAGGGCAGGTCCAGAAATGCTATCCAAGAGCCTATGCCTGTACTGGGGACCCCAAGAGCCTGCTTGGTTCTCTTCCCCACTGTGGCTGAGCTGGTACCTAAGGTACAAGACGAAGTCCCCTTTACTTTTTCCTCTGCTTTTCTCAAACAGAAGGAATATTTCACTGTAGTCATCACAGCTGGGCATGTGCTGGGTCACACCTGAAGCCAGGACGTCTCAGAGCCCAAGGCCAGCAGCATACTCCCTGGGTATCACTGCTGGTTATTTAGGGCCTAAGGGGTCTTTAGTTAGTAGGAGAGAATCCTGCCAGAATTGAGTCATTCCCTTCAAAGCAGTTGGTTCCCTTTTGACCTAGGATGGATGTAAGAAATATCATCTAAGCCTAGAATAGGGGCCTCATGACTCTGTCCAGTGCCCTACCCTGCTGTGGCTGAGCTGGTAACCAGGATGCAAAACAAAGTCCTCTTTACTATTCACTCTTCTCTCCTTAAACCAAAAGAAAGGGTTACTTTTCTTGCTGCAAGCTGCGCTCCCTGGAGTTGGAGGAGGGATGGTGCCGGATTTACTATTCCCTTACTCATGCCAGCAGGTGTCTCCCTAGGTCACATGCCACCCTAGTCCACTAACTCTAAGCCCAGCCTAACACTAGGAATTGTCTAGGAATTGCTGTCCTTGTCTCCTAGACTGCCTTTCAAGTTTACCTAGGACCCCAGAGCACTTCAGCCCAATCCCATGGTAACAAGAAACTCAGATTCCAACTGCTGAGATGGTGATTCCCTTCCGGCTAGGGCTAGTTTCATTGCTCCCTCCTTGCATGGGCACTGTCTGAGCCCAGAACAGCTTTATTTTCTACTCAATGACAGGGCAGCACTGAATTCTATGCAAAGTCCTCCAGTCACTGCACTCTCCCACCAACTTGCACAGATTTTTTTTTCTCCGTGCTGCATAACTAGTACTGGGGATGGGAGAGGGGCAGGGGATGGGAGACGGCATCAGAGATTCAGAACTGTCTCTTCTGCCCTCCTCAATGCCTTTTTCAGGGACATGAAGTTAAAACCAGGTTCTGTGTTTGCTCACCTGATTTTTGATTCTTGTGATAGTGCTTTTCTGTGTGTAGATAATTGTTAAAATTTGGTGCTCTGGGGTGGGTGCAGGGGAACAAGCAGTGTAGGCTTCTGTTCAACCATCTTGGTCTACTTCATATTTATTTTTAATCTACTTATTTTCAGTTAATGATTTTCCAATCACTACATTTTTTATATCATGTAGAACTTAGTCAATGTGCAGGTTTTTAAAAAGTCGGACACATCAGCAGGTTTGCTCAAATCTAGGACCATATGTTGCATCTGGCTATCTATTTAAGTGTTGTTTAATCTAGAACGGTCCCTTTTTTGGCAACACTGACTTAAAGATTAAGACCAGGCTTCTTACAGAAAACCCCCATCTTTTGGATTCTCTGGTTTCTTCCCGTAGTGTTGCTGAACATGTTGCTCTCTCTCTTGTGTTTCCTGTGATGTGGAAGTTGAATCTAGATGTGATGGACTTGGGTTCTGCACTTTTGCTAAGAATGCATTGTAGGTGATGATATGTGTCTTTGCATTACCCTGCATTGGTGTAATGACAGCTCGATTCCCCCACATGCAGTTATATTTGTCTTCTTGCCAGTAGGACGTAATCTGTATGTTGGCACATTGGCATCATATGAACATCTGATTCCTCAACAATTCTGCTGGTTTTAGCACTAAGCAACAATCGTTAACTAAAATAATTACAGCAGGGATTTGAAATTATATTTTCTAAGCCTGTAATTGCTTTTACATGTGTTAGCTGGCATTTTCTGTGAAAGTAGAGATTTCCCTCACATAGTGGGACTCTTAAATTATCATACCCGAAATATCTTTTAACTGCCAGTTTTCAAAGTAAGGAACTGTTTAACAGCTGCCTCAGATGAGATGTTGGAAGAATTTAAGCATTTTTCACTGCAAATATGATGTATTGATCATTTTCAGTATATCAGGACTGCGTTAAAGGCTTTATATAACCTAATTCTTATGACAACACAATGAGATTTTAGAGAAGATAACGGAAACAGTATGTGGTTAAATAATTTGATATGGTGTGTTCACTCACATGGGAGTGACAGAGCTGGGATTGCAAACTCAAATTGATCTTAGTCCGAAAATCCATGCTTAATTCTTCTATACGGTTTTTTTGTTTTTGTTTTTGCATTTTACTTAAAAGCCAAATTCTACTTGTAATGCTGTTTGGAATGTTGCCCAGTTTATAAACACTAGTAATATAAATTATGCTTTATAATTCTTATGAGATCTCTTCCCCTTCCCTTATTTTTTTTTTTTATATTTTTAACAGTGTGAAGAAAACACAAACCTTCAGGATACTACCCGCTACCTCAAACTTCCCTTTTCCAAGGGCATTTTCCTTGGGAATAATAATCAAGCCATGAAGGCCACAAAGGAGTCTTTTTGTATTACATCCTTTCTCTGTTCCACAAAACTCACACAAAATGGTAATGTATAATATTTTATTTGAAAGCCCTAGCACTAATAATCATGTAAATTTTGGTACGCTCAGTAAACACCAAAGTTATAGTTAAGAACTTTACATTAGAACAATTATTGATCCTTCTGTTTATGATTTCTAATAAAATGGAAATAAATGTGACATAGTGATCTGTTGAATGCATGCCATTTAAGAAGGACTTCAAAATTATCCCAGTATTGAAAAACAAGTACACAACTTTTCAAATAAACCATCAAAACCCAGCTGGTTAAAAAAAAAAAAAAAAAAGAGGGAAATACCAACACCTTAATCTTGTGCTTTATAGCTCCATAAACAGTGCTAATTGCAGGCTTTAGAATAAAGGCTGTTCTTTGTTTAATTAGATGCATATTGCTTTTCAGTTCTAGCATTACTTTTTATGTCAGTGATTGCTTAGCAAGTTATGATTAATAAAGCAAGCTCTTCTTGGCAAATTGCTATGAAAACATCTTCTGTAATGAAGGAAGTAAATTAAACATTTTTGAGTTCTTTATCGTTGCCATATAAGACTTCTGGCTAGCACCCTGAATGCTACATTAATAAGTTAGATTCATTATGTTGAGAAGAATCACTTTATAATGAGGTATTGTGTCTCATAAAAACCTGTGCCTAAACATGTGTGCTGTTAATTGTTCTTTCTTAGTTCCTTCTTCTGTGTCAGAGATCAGCATTTGTAGAAGGAAACATTTCTTCTTTTAGATCTTAGTCTCAGAAAAAAAGCAAAATGTAGCATTAAAATACTGACCACTTTTAAAACACCTCTCAATTTCAACATTCATTGCTACTGTATTTATTTAGGACACCAAGTTAAGATATGTCATGTTATACCAGGCTTTGTCAGCATTAGGTAGTTAATGATTTTACTCAAATAAAATCTCCATTGGCATAATTCAACAAATGATTATAAAGCATTTACCAAATCTCAGGTATTTTTTATGAGGCCAGTTTACCCCCACAGAAATTATGAAGTAATAAAATCAACCTCTTACTGACATCCTTAAACAGAAATTTTTATTTACCCTATGTGGATTAGTTGTGTGTGTGTGTGTGTGTGTGTGTGTGTGTGTGTAGCAGAGTTTACATTCATGTTGAACTGAATTTCCCTGATAGAATATTTGGGAGTTATATTGCTTATCTATTGCAGCTGTAACAGTTACCACAAATTTATTGGCTTAAAACAGTACAGATTTATTATCTTGCAGTTCTGCAGGTCAGAAATCCAAAATCAGTTCCCCTGAGCTAAAATCAAGGTGGCAGCAGGGCTGCATTCCTCCTGGAATAGAAAGAATCCATTTCTTTACGCTTCATAGCTTTAGAGGCCACCTGCATTCCTTGGCTCATGGCCCCTTCTTCCATCTTCAAAGCCAGAAGCATCTCCACATCTCTGGGACTCTGACCGTCTTACATCTTTTAAGGACCCTTTTGATTACATTGAGCTGGATAATCCAGTGTAATCTCCCTGTTTTAAGATCTTTAATCACATCTGTACAGTCTTCTTCTGCTGTGTGAGGGAAACATAGTCCCTCCGAATTCTCGGAACCTGTTCCTCCATCAGCTTCCAACAGGTTCCAAGAATTAGGACATCTTTTGAGCCATTATTCTGTCTACCACACAGGTAAACCTAACAATAGATTCTCTTCCATTAAAATGTTTGGTCCTACGTAAGGAATTTGTGCTGATTGTAGGGTTTAGGATGTTAGACACACTTATGCAAGTAAGACAGAGAGAAACAAATCCTGAAAATTAGAAGTTGCTACTTCTTAAAAGTAGAGAATATTTTCAGGTAAATATGAGTAAATAACAATTTATGAAATAATTATATTAAACATCTCCCTATATGGAAAGTGGGATAAGACTTCCATGTAATGGTTGGCTCATTTTTGGAGACGGATAAGTGCTTCATTATTATTTTGACTTTGATTAGCCTTGTCAATGTGAAACAGCTCAAAATGAGCCAGGAAATGAATGGCATGTCTCAAGAGATGGGAAGGAGGAAGGAAATAAGTGGGTCTGTCTGAGATTTATATGCTAAACACACATCTCTGTGTCGATGTAATCCAGTTCCAAATTGGAATTAAATTGCTGTGTATTTATTTTTCTTGACTTGGAAAATATACAAATCTTATTTCTACTACAATTCAGCATTTAGTAAGTGATAGGATTTCTAGGAGCAGTTTCCTAGAACAGATTTACATTTCAGAATTCCTAAAGTGTGTCTGTCTGCACACTCTTTGTCCAACATGGATAGTGTACCAAGGCCAAGCACAGCACTATGCTGGGCATCTGTGACTGCCAGATCAAGTAGAGATTTTAAGGTTCAGAGGTTTAGCAGTCATGACAACCTCCTATTTTATAGCTCTTGGTATGTTAGATACATAATATACACCTAATAAATGCTTGTTAAATGGAAGGTGGAAATTTGTATTTTCTGTGATAGGTTATAGCTCCTAACTTGCCACTAACATCCTTAGATGGCAAAAGCAAAAACTTAGGATACAGCAATTTTGCCTAAACTGTAAGTACTTTGCATACATGATTAATTACATCCAGATGGACATAGCTACTGGGCTTTTCCACATGCTCCATCATGAACAGTCTAGAGATTCATCAGCCTCCTTGCAGGGAACATGGGCAGGCTCGTCCTGACTCTTTGTTTGGACCCCTGTGTATTTTCCAGGCCTACTTACTTGGGCCCTAGTCCAGGTTCTCCACTGCTGCCACTTTGCGGTCAGCATAGCCACCTCCTTCCTCCCCACACTCCTTACGTTGAGCAGGGTCCTAGGGGACCCTACAACTGCCTCACTTTAAAGGAAGGGAAACAGAACACAAAACAGGAGTGAGAGCTGGGATGGGGGTGGAGTGGGAAGTGAGGAGTGAATGGCAAGGGAAATGCACTGGGGGATTATGAAAGAGAAGATGCAGGGGAGGCGAGGCCTCCTGAAGTGAGATGCAGGAAGTAGGAAGTAGGTGGGAGGGAGGCAGCAAACTGGAGAGAACAATAGAGCCTTGCCTTTGTTGCCCTGAGTCTCACTCTGTGGAAATACCTGATATGCCAAATATAACCAATCAGTTTTTAAAAGGTTTCAGTCATACCCCAGGATGTCTGAATTACATCTGAATATTAAACATTTTCAGGGTTTTTGGTTATGAAAACATCATAAATCTCTTTTCCAAAGTCAGTATTTTTTAAATCCCTTTATTTTTCTCATTCTAATTCCTCCTCCTCCTCCTCCTCTTACCCGTGTTTGTTGCAGATAAACATTCCTGTTTGGTACTGAATTCCTTACTATTAATAGTAAATCCTTTGTGAGGTTTTTCTCTTGAATCTGGCTTTGGTGGGGCTTGCTTCTGTTTCTCCTTGAGATTCTTAATGCTTTTCCTCACTTCCGTTCTCTATATTCTCTTTTTCTTTGTCATCTTACCTACTTTCTTGGTTTTGGTGGGTCTGGAGTTTTTGTTCCCTTAGTTATCTTTCTGTTTCTCAGAAAGTTCCATTTGGATTTCTGCTAAAACGGTGATTTGAAATTAATTTCCTGCTTCTCTGCCTGGAAATTTTGTCCTGGCTCCTCTCTCTGCCAGTCTAGTCTGGCAGTTCCACCAAGCCCTGAGGCTGGTTCTTCCAGGTCCCACTGCCCTGTGCATGCCTGGCACAAGCGAGCCTTGTCAGTTCTCACTGCCTTCATTGGCCCCCAGGTGCCAACTCTCCTTGCATGCTTTGGAGACTAATAACGCATGGACACCATCTCCCAGAGCCTTTCTAACTTCTGCCCAAGAACGATAAAGGAAGAGTGTATTCCCTCCCCAGGCGAACAGGTTCTCTGAGGACCTACTGGACTAAGGCCCACACATCTGTTTAGGAAAGGATTAAAGAGTGGGGCTCTGCACTTACCTGGACACTGGGACGGCAGATAGCCCATGGAGTCCAGGACCTGCTCTTCTCTGGTTGAGGGCTCCCTGAATGATCTGATAAATCACTGGGCCTGTCATCATTCTTTTAGTCTGCAAGGTTTGGATCACATTGTCAAGAAGACTTTTGTTGCTGGGTGGAGTTGGTTGCTAGGCAGAATGCTATGTGCTAGGCACCCAAACAGGAATAAAGCAGGTTCCCAGCCCTCAAGAAACTCATCTTTCCAGGAGGAGGCAGCAAATTCGTCAACAAATATTTGTCACCTGCCAGCTTCGTTCTTGGTTTTGGGAATATAGTAGGGCCAAGGTTGGCATGGCTTTTTTCTCTTGGAGTTTAGAGTCTAGTTGAGGCATACACAAATACACCAACAACTGTAATGGTAAGGTATGTGATGTAGAAGCACGCAGAAGTGACAGTTAGCTCGAGATTTCAGAAAAGGCTTCCAAGATGAAGCAACATCTGACCTGAGGACTAAAGGGTGAGTAGGAGTTTGTAAGTCAAGAGCAGTGGGGAGGAAACAGAATGCAGTGTAATAAATGCCATCCTAGAGAGGGCTAATCATGGTTTGCCTGCAACTTGAGTGGCCAGGAGAGGGGAGCCACATGTGTTAAGAATTTTACTTTTATCAGCAGAACACTTTCATGTGAGGACCTGTTCTCTATTAAGGCAATTCATCTTCCTTTTCTGTTTTGAAAGGTGATATGCTTGATCTTTTGAAATGGAGAACCCACCCAGACAAGATCACTGGCTGTCTCTCTAAATTAAAAGAAATTGATGGCTCAGAGATAGTAAAGGTATATAGTATTTTGTTACCATTTTCCTTGCAGAGATTCATAAAATAAAGAACATTGGGAGGAAAAAGGCAGATAGTATCTTATTCATTCATTTACTACTTCTTTAACAGTTTCTGCAGGATACACTGGACACCTTATTTGGAATTTTAGATGAAAATTCCCAAAAATATGGGTCTAAAGTGTTTGACTCTTTGGTAAGTTCAACTTCCCTTAATTATATTTTAATTGTTTTGTCTCTCAATCTTGACTTTCATGAGGCTGGTTCAGAAATGTGTGCTTAATAATGTAAGAGTTTATTTTAAGAAAACCAAAAAAAGGGAAAACCTTGATTTGCATTCAGTTTTATAAAGCTCAATTTTCTCTTTTTAGGTTCACATAATAAATTTGCTGCAAGATAGCAAATTTCATCATTTTAAACCTGTAATGGACACTTATATTGAGAGTCATTTTGCTGGGGCACTTGCATACAGGTAAGGCCCTGTATCATGTAATTAGTTTAGAAGTGGTTCCTTTCAAGCTTTTCTCAGCAGAAGTGGCAATATAGGAAAATTTTAAAGGGAGTGTAGGAAGAAATGGAGCACAACTGAAGTGTCTCTTGAGATAGTCTCTTCCCTGCTCACACACCCTTTTTAAATGGCTAGAACTTATTTTGATTAAAAAGGGAAAAAAAGAACCTCCTGAATTCTATTCCTGAGCCCAAAAGTATAAAGTCTTTCCTTCTTGTCTCTGTTTCACTGGATATTCTTTGGTCTAAAATACCTGGTTATTTCACGTTGGCTGTTAAGAGTCTCACTCCATCTCTGTACTCCCTGGTGATTATAAATGTTCGTTAGAAAGAAATATGAATAGAAAACAACCTTTGTCTTCACACCTGCTAAAAGTCGTTCTTTGCCTGCCTTCACATGGGGAGGGAATACATGCTTCCTTTATCTTTCTTCAGCAGAAGTTAGAAAGGCTCTGGGAGATGGTGTCTGCCATTCTCACTCGGTGGAAATACCTGATATGCCAAATATAACCAATCATTTTAAAAAGGTTTCAGTCATACCCCAGGATATCTCAATTACATCTGAATATTAAACATTTTCAGGGGATTTGGTTATGAAAACATCATAAATCTCTTTTTCTTTTTTTTTTTTTTGGAAATGGAGTTTTGCTCTTGTTGCCCAGGCTGGAGTGCAATGGTGCAATCTCGGCTTACTGCAACCTCCACCTCCCTACTTCAACTGATTCTCCTGCCTCAGCTTCCCGAGTAGCTGAGGTTACAAGCGCATGCCACCACGCCCAGCTAATTTTGTATTCTTGGTAGAGATGGGGTTTCTCCATGTCAGACTGGTCTCGAACTCCTGACCTCAGGTGATTTGCCTGCCTCGGCCTCCCAAAGTGCTGGGATTACAGGCATGAGCCATTGTGCCCGGCCTAAATCTCTTTTTCAAAGAAAAAGAGAGCCTCATTTATCTGTTAGGATTTACTGAGTGCCAGCTGCTTCCCAGGCGCTCTACTTTATGCTAATGATGTAAAGACCTTGTCCCTGGCCTCAGGCAATTTAGTAATTGGGATCTGCCCTTTGATAGGAACTGCTATTTTAGCTGTGCCTCCTTTTCTACCAGCTCAGGTGATGCTGAAAAGTTATGAATCATGTTCAGCTTTGGCGAGTGCCTGCCTCCTCACAGCGTAGTTGATAATTGCCAGAGGCCACAGCTTCTCTCTCTTAGTTCAACAAATAACACCTCCCGGTCTGGCCCTGTTTAAATAGCCTTAGAATGTACCCCACTGTTCTGTCTCCCGGGTGCAATACCGTCATTGCTGTTCTCCCTTATTTCTACCTTATACTTTAAGTACCTTTGGGCATGCAGGTACCTGACTGTTCCCAGAGATAAATTTAAAAAGCATGAAATCAAGTTTGTATCCTTCCCCCCACCTATGTCATATGTAAAAGTTAGTAGGTAATCAGATAAGCATTTGATCCTGTTTACTTGGGTAAGATCTATGTCTCAAACATAGAAATGAAAAAAGGTATTTTGTTAGACGAGACCCTTCATCAGTGTGATTTTTTGCTGAGAGTGAAATGCAACAGCAGGAACAGTTTTGAAACACTGGCCAACTCGGCCTAACAATTTGGGCCTTAGTATGAGGAGGTTGCTGCTTCCAAGTGAAATTGTCTTTGGAAGCTAGAAAACAAGAGTGTAATTTCTCACATTTCTGGTTGGTCAGGAAAGCAGGATCTTAAAAAGATAAGTAAGGTTTGTGGAATCCTCTCCGGCTGGGGGTGATCAGAAACCCATTGGCATGTTATCTTAAAAAATAGCCCTCCCCCAGCATCTATCTGCCGGCACATCCAGGTATTCCCTGACTCAGAGAAACTTCGCTGTGTAAACCATTTCCTAGAAACCAAGAACGGGCTAGATGCAGTGGCTCATGCTTGTAATCCCAGCACTTTGGGGGCCAAGGTGGGCAGATATTTGAGGTAAGCCTGGCCAACATGGTGAAACCCTGCCTCTACTAAAAATACAAAAAAAAATTTAGGTGTGGTGATGCATGCTTGTCATTCCAGCTACTTGGGAGGCTGAGGCAGGAGAATTGCTGGAACCCAGGAGGGAGGTTCAGTGACCCAAGATTGTGCCACTGCACTCCAGTCTGGGTGAGAGAGTGAGACTCTGTCTCAAAAAAAAAAAAAAAAAAGGAAAAAAAAGAAACCAAGAACTGACCACAGTTCAAGGTGGTAAGACTGTCATCTTAAGAGTTGTGGGTTGCTGTTGTTTTTACATTTTAATTTCTTTTTTCAAAAAGGAAAAAAAATATCTTGGCCTTTCTAGAAATTCTCCTAAGACGCATATTGACATAAGCCATGTTCTTCTCACAGGTCAGAAAATTGGCTTGATAAATCCATGAGGTGTGCATTGGAGTGGGGAGGTATTGTCTCTGTCCCTCCTCCCCACCCCATTTTGCCTGCAGTCTAAAGATATTGCATCCAGCTGTTTACATGGTCACTGGGAACAAAGTCCCAATGAGTGAGTTTACAGTATTGACCATGACAGTCATACTGCTAGGCACTTGGTTGGCCAGAGTCCTTTTCTCCAATATTTATGTTCACCCATTTGGAGGTATTACCAGAAATAGCAGGGCTAATGGAATATGTCCAGATTGAGTGTTGTTTCTCTCATAAGCTTTGAAAAACGGTGGTGATGTTGAATTGCAGGCAGTAAAATTATTATACACCAGATTGACAGGAAAATGTGAGAACTAATGAGGAAAGAAGCCTCCTCATGATACAGCTAAATGTTGGATTTGTTGACTTTCAATTGAGAATTAGACCAATTCTACATTCTGGACATTTTCCCCTGTCTTTTAGAGATCTCATCAAAGTGCTCAAATGGTACGTGGACAGGATCACAGAAGCAGAGCGGCAAGAGCATATCCAGGAGGTGCTGAAGGTGACAACATGCTGTTGATAACAGATAGAAGAGTCTAACAAAGCTGTTGCATGCTGATGCTTAAACTAATTGGTTTCTCTACACAGACAGTAATGGGTGATGATATATTACTGACATTCCAATTCAATGAACTTAATCAGTTTGTGGCTGCCTGAATGCTGATGAAATTTGAAGGGGACTTTGCCAGGAACAGTTTCTACTGGAAACTGCTTGGAATTGAATCTTCATTTCTCTGGGCTCCAGAGCACTTGGAAGTGCAGTCTAAAACTAGCAGGAGAGGAAGGGTTTATGAGAGAAGACCATACAGGCGCAGTTAAGCTTAGGTCCTGGCTCTCGCTTCTACCAGCCTGACAGAGACCATTGGAGAATCATTTTTGTTAAATTTTAAGAGCAAATAGGGTGGCTTAGGAGGGATTCTAATGACGAAATCTGAGGCTTTACTAGGTCTCTGGCTTAACACTGCCCATGTTTCTGGGCACTGTATACTCAAGTTGTCTGTGGAAATACTAATTCCTTACTTGCAAACATGTTCAAAAAGTGTAGAAATTCTTAAAGGAATTATCCAGTAATAGTCCTGGTAGTCTTCTGATTCCTTTTGTTGAGGACCATCTTATTTGGAGTCAGTAGATTAAAGTAGACAATATCTACATTTTATGAAACAAGCATTTTGTGAATTATACGTTTGTCGCTTGGGACTGATTGAAGGTAAAATGCTAAGTGGCAAAAGTACTACTTGTCAAAACAATTTTTTTTAAAAGTCAGTTATGTTTTTGCTGACTGAATTTTAAAAACGTGTTCATCATACTCCAGAATTATAAAGTGTTTTTGTTTTTCTTTTAAGATGGAGTTTCACTCTTGTTGCCCAGGCTGGAGTGCAATAGCGTGATCTTGGCTCACCACCACCTCTGCCTCCCAGGTTCAAGCGATTCTCCTGCCTCAGCCTCCTGAGTAGCTGGGATTACAGGCATATGCCACCACATCCAGCTAATTTTGTATTTTTAGTAGAGATGGGGTTTCACCATGTTGGTCAGGCTGGTCTCAGACTCCCGACCTCAGGTGATCCACCCGCCTCTGCCTCCCAAAGTGCTGGGATTACAGGCATGAGCCACTGCACCTGGCTAAAGTGTTTTTAAATTTTCTATATGTCTCTCTCATTAGGCATCAGAGCAAAGTGGCCGTTCCCTGTACAAGTAAATACTGCTCAAAAAAGCCTCACAAGGTCTTGGTGTTTACGTCAAGAATTTAAAAGTTTTATCCCATACCATGTTTTTTATGCCTTGTCATTGTTAAATAAATACTCCTGGTCTCCTTTGAAGCTAACTTTTAAAAAATTATATTTTTAAGGCACAGGAATACATTTTTAAGTATATAGTTCAGTCTCGAAGGCTGTTTTCCCTTGCCACTGGTGGGCAAAACGAAGAGGAATTCCGCTGCTGCATTCAGGAGCTTCTCATGTCAGTCCGTTTCTTTCTTTCACAAGAGAGCAAAGGGTCTGGAGCATTATCTCAGTCACAGGTAATTTGTTTTCATCTATGCTGAATAGAAGAAAATGATGAGTGCAGTTTGTTTATTTTTACACAGCAGAGTAATCAAATGTTATCTCCATCAAAAGTCCGTAGCTCCAGTTTATGTTTGTAGCTTAACCAACTTTAAGAGTAGACTTTAAATTCCCCTACCTTCCACGTACTGGCCGAGCAGAAGTGGGTTGCCTTTTCTCAGACCCTTCTCTCTCTTCATGGAGAGGCTATTGGTTTGCATCAGCTTCATTTCCAGTTACCAGAATGCATACGGATGATTGGGCCTGCTGTCACCACCAGCCCAGGGGAAGGAATTTCACCAGAGCCAATCATCTCCTGCAGTTCTTTTCCCCAAGCCTCTCACTGCATTTTAATCTGTCAACTTGAGAATCATTATATTGGACTCAGCGAAACTGCATGTTGTTTTGTTTTATTTAAGTTGACCCTAATCATCCTGGGACTGATCTTAAAAGACTAGTGCAGAGCTGCTGCTGCCAAACTCTATTACCGGAAGTAGCCCCACATGTTTTTTTTTGTTTTTTTTTTTGTTTTTTGTTTTTTATGAACAGGATTCATCCACTTTCCAAGTAGCATGGCCTTGAATATGATCCATGAGATAATTTTGAATATTTTTCCCTATACTTTCTTGATTCTTCTTGTATACTTTTAATGTTAATGACTTGGTTAAAAACCTGTCAGAAGGAGAAGGAGCCTCTTACCATGCCCTAGAGATTAGAGAGACTTGTAATCATTAAGATCTAGGACATAAAAAGGGAGATTAGGAGACAAAATTAGATCCTTAACAGTGTCGTTACGATTTGGTACCATGTGATGTTTGGAAAGCAAAATCCAGGAATGCACCAACCCTCTGATAATGTGCTGTATTTTTCTGACTGTTTAGGGGTCTGTTCTTGTTCCTCTCTTCTTTATAGAGGTGGACTCATCTTCCATCTGGGCAGGGATACAACTCAGCCTCTTTTAAATGTTATTTTGGCCTTTGCAGTCAACAGTACAGTCACTGCACTGTGGGAACTTGCCAGAGACCTCAGTGTCAAGTTTCCCACTACTAGCTAAACCCTGCTGACAGCACTTGATATTTGAGCAGGATACTCCAACAGACTATCCATGCATTCCTTTGGATCAGAGTTCTTAGAAGTTTACTCTTTCTACAAAAGCAATTCAGAATTTGAGTTTCCACCATGAGATTTTTCTTTTTACCCCTTGTCAGTTACAGAGATGAAACTTGCCTGATTCACACCTGAAAAATATTTGCTTACTCTTAAGAGTAACCAGAAGTCATGGTTTCTTCTTAGGGATTCAGGAGACTCTTTTTTAACCTTAGTTGTACCACTGGATCCTGCAGGTCCCCCGAAAGTGGCTTGGGCCACCACAGTACAGCAGGGTGAAGCAGCTCTGCTTTCACCTCTTCAACACGCTGATTTTCACTGCTCTTGATTCTCTAAGTTCTAGCCCACATCAAATTGTAGAAACAACTTCAGCAGCTTCAAAGAATTATATTTGGTATTTTTTTGCTTTCAGCTTTTAATCAAGAGATAATATAAAAATGTGTCCATAAAGTTTCTGAATATCACTGTAAACTCTACTGAAGTCATTCTCTTTTTGTGCAGTATTACGAACTTGCATATTTTGATGACATAACTTTAGTTTGATGCTAAGAAAAAATTCATATAAAATGATGAAAATTCTTTATGAAGGAATGAGAACTTTGCCCCTCTGTATTTGGGGAGGACAAGAAATGCTACACACCTCTGCCCATACCAGGTTCCTGTTTGATCCCATGCTCTCTTTTTTGTTTTTGTTTTTTTTCCCAAGACAGAGTCTTACTCTGTCTTCCAGGCTGGGGTGCAGTGGCAGGATCTCAGCTCACTGCAACCTCCACCTTCCGGGTTCACGCAATTCTCCTGTCTCAGCCTCCCAAGTAGCTGGCATTACAGGTGTGCACCACCGTGCCCGGCTAATTTTTGTATTTTAGTAGAGGTGGGTTTTCACCATGTTGGCCAGGCTGGTCTCAAACTCCTGACCTCGTGATCTGCCGGTCTCTGCCTCCCAAAGTGCTGGGATTACAGGTGTGAGCCACCGCACCCTGCGATCCCATGCTCTCTTTGCAGAGATAGTCCCACCAATTCAATGGATCTGATGTGTTAGTTTTCTGTTGCTGTATAACCAATGTTTATAAGCTTAATGGCTTTAAACAACACTCATTTATTAGCCCACAGTTCCATAGGTCAGCATTCCAGGGAGGCTTGGTTGGGTCCTTTCCTTAGGATCTCCTAAAGCCAAAATCAAAGTCTTAGTTTTCATATATTATCTGGAAGCCTGGACGTGAATTGGCTTTCACAATCTTTTATGCTGTTGGCAGAAATGTTTCTTTGTTTTTAGAAGGCTGATGTCCCCATTTCCTGGATGGCAGTCAGCCAGTGGGGGGAGGTGCTGTCAGCTGCCAGAGGCCGCTTGTACTCCTTGGCACGTAGCTGCTCCATCCTCAAATCCAGGAACAATATGATCCTCCTCATGCTTGAATCTGACTAGTTCTCCTGCTACCAGCCAGAAAAAACTGTTTTAAGGGCTCGTGATTCGGTGAGGCCCCCGGATATATCTCCATATTTTATGATCAACTGATGTGTAATCGTCATTACATCTGCAAAATCTCTTTTGCCATGTGACATTATGTAATTACAGGAACACCATCAGGGACAGGGTCATGGGAGTCATCTTAGAATCCTGCCTGCCACATTTATAGCAAAATAAAATTTGTCTCTGAATTGGTCTGAGTTTTACTATTAGGCTGCCTTATAGGCAGAAACCTGGATTCCTTGCTCCATTTTACATTTTTTCCATGTGGGCTACAACTCAGGGCAAATCCTATTATCTAGAGGCCATCCCCACAGTCCTTCGGGCTGGATCAGTGGGCAGCTTCTGGTCCTATTGGGAAGTTCATTTAGTCCTCCTGCTTCAAATGCAGCTTCCTAATGACATTGTTCTTAGAACAGTACCCTGCCCTGGAAGGACTAAGGGCTAACTCAGCTGGTGCAGCAGTTCTTAGCTTTCCATTGCATGGACACACACCCCCTACCCAAAGATCCCTAAAAGAAGAATGTCAGAAGGAATCGAGGCCCAAAACCCTGCTAGACGATTCCCAATAGTTATCTTTCCCTGTGTGTCTTGGCTACCAGGAAGGTCAAAACTAAACTATACTTTTATTTTTACTTGCAGTAAAAACTCTCAGCTTCCCCTGGCACGGCCATCTTCCTGCCCTCATCACAGGAGACTTGTTCCTTTATGCTTTTTAATCATCCTATTATATGTGTATCTTACAGTGTAGCACATTCAGATACCTTTTTGAAGTCAAGAAGTATAAAGAAATAATGGATAAATTAAGGGATAGCTGAGGAAAATCAACTTAGTTGACTTTTTAGTAATCAGAAAGCAGGGCTCATTTTATTTCACTTCATTGGTATGACTCAGCTCTTTGCAGGGTGACATGAAGGTTATACAAATACAGGCTCTAACAGAGAATATCAAGTTATTAACTTTAAATATATTCAAGGAAACCTATAATTTTTAAGAGCCAAGGGCCATCTCTGTTGATTTATAGCACCTGAAATATTTTGATGGCTCTGGTATCAAAAACAGATCTTGGCTCTTCTAGATATTCTTGCTGCTGCTGTATAAATAAATACTAAAATCCTTACATTTGAGCGAATCTGTGTTTGAATCATCAGCACATGTAGACGTGACCTACTTTCTGATGGAGCCAGATTTCATTGGTAAGCCAGCTAGCACTTGAATCTTAGCATATTAGAAACACGTGTCTCCTTCCCTGACTAGGTACAGTCGAAGCTAGTCAACTCTTCCTTCCATTGCCCTCCTTTTATGGAATTTTAAAAGGCTGACTTTGTTTGTTTTGATGTACAATCCTAGCCCAATTTTTTAAGTATGCCCTTTGAGATTTTATGTGATTTTTTCCCCCTAAAAATGATTATTGGTTTTTTTGATTTACGTAAAAAATATGATTCGTAGTCTGTACACACAGTTCTTGGTTTAAAATAAAATTTGAAGCAACCCAGGGGGTTTTTCTAATTACCTTTTTGTTTTACAAGAGATGAAACTAAAGCCTAAATGATGAAACTAAAGGGTGTGCAAATAAATTTCCAAAGTCACAGAGTTGATTGGAAGCAAAGCCAATACTAACTATAACCTGGGTCTTCTGTCCTGTGTTTTTTCTTAAATCAGAAGTGGAGTGGTTTGGGGGGATTAATGTGTTTGGTTTCTTAAACATGAATGAGACTTAAGTGAGCATTTTAGAAAGGTTCTTCCAAAAGGAATGAAATATAAGTGACTATCATCCAGGTCTTGGTTGAGTATTCTTTCTATTCAGTCATGATGCACTTTGCCAATCCTTTTGCTAATGTCAGTGATTTTCCAAAATTTCCAAGATTTTATTAGGCTGCTCCTTTGTACCTTTCAAAAACTGTCCTAGGCTACTGCACATTTAAAAATTTTACCTTTTGGCTTTAGGTAACAGAAACATTTTATACTTGTATTCCTACCATTCAAAAATACTTTTTACTGTCTTTAAACTCACTGACATTTTGCAGCATATTTCTCATGGCATATCTGGGAACTGATTGAAGTTTATTTTTCTTTTTAAGGCTGTGTTTCTGAGCTCTTTCCCTGCTGTGTACTCAGAACTGTTGAAACTCTTTGATGTCCGGGAAGTGGCCAACTTGGTCCAGGACACTCTTGGCAGCCTGCCAACCATCCTGCACGTAGATGATTCCCTGCAAGCCATCAAACTGCAATGCATTGGCAAAACCGTGGAAAGCCAGCTGTATACCAACCCAGGTAGGGTGCTAAGTCTCTTGGAGGAAATCGTGCCTCGAAAAAGCCATTTTGTACATCTTGTAGCCATTGGTCAGCAGACACAATTAAAAACAAAAAATTAAAATGTGCTTTCTCAAAACCGTTGTTTATTTGGGTGGTAAATGTGTTTAGTAGTCAAATACAAAAGTATGACAATTAAAACTTTATTTCTGAAAAGAATGAAAACTAATGATTAAATTATGGTTATTTATGTTCAGTGATATTTAACACTTTCCTTCAGAGATGCTTACAGGTACCTGATAGGATCCTTATTTGTTTGTCTCTTGTTTTTAAAAGTTTTTCATCAATTTGTGTTCTGAAGCTGTATGAAACTTTGTGTTATGTTGTTTTTTCCTTTACCCTGACAGCAAGTGGTCTGTTACTTAAATTAATTTTGTTATAATACCTGCTAGTAAGTTCCTTTACCTCTTGTTTTCTTCTGTTTTTTCCCCCCTCAAAGCAATAACAGAGTGAGTACTAACTTCATTTTAAGGTTTATTTTAAGAAATTTCAATCAGCCTCCCAAGTAAAAAACTTATTAAAATAGATTCCATTAAGAATTATTTTCCCAGATGGGTGCCATGGCTCACACCTGTAATTCCAACACTTTGGGAAGCCAAGATGGGCAGATCATTTAAGGTCAGGAGTTGAAGACTAGCCTGGCCAACATGGTGAAACCCCCTCTCTACTAAAAACGGAAAAAAAAATTAGCCAAGTGTGGTGGCAGGTGCCTGTAATCCCAGCTACTAAGGAGGCTGTGGCAAGAGAATTGCCTGGGAGGCAGAAGTTGCAGTGAGCCGAGATGGTGCCACTGTACTCCAGCCTGGGCAACAGAGCAAGATGCCATCTCGGAAAAAAAAAAAAAAATATATATATATATATATATATATATATATATATTTCCCATATGAATATGTGTGTATGTATAATTTTTTTAATAGTTTTATATAAACTATTTTTTACTTTTTTTTGCAAAATATTTTATACATGCATTTAAGAGTAGAGCATTATAATGGCAAATCATTAACAAATCTTAACATTTTCACATATTTGCTTTAGATTTTCTATTAAGAAATTCATCGTAGATATATTTAAGGTCCGCCTGTCTAGGCTCCCATTTCCTTCATAGAAATATTTACTATCAGAGGTTATGGTTCCTATTTTCTATTCCTTCATTATATAGCTTTAAAAATATATGTTTTTTTCTTCTTCCAAATTTTTAAATCTTTTCATTTTTAAATGATAATATTACATTGTATGTCACTCTTTGGAGTGCTTTTTTTGATTAGTATTATATTTTTTATATTTTTTCATACCACTAAATATAGTTCTACTTGATTATTTTTTACTGTTTTATGATATTCCACTGAATGAACATACCACATTTTCTTCTGTTGAAGGACTTTTGAGATGTTTCTAATTACTTTTTCTGAAATAGCTTTAAACAATATAAAAGAAACTTCAGCCTTCTAATTTGTCCCAATAAAAACACATCCTGGAGAAAAGATATTTCTTGTAGTGGTTTTCAAACTCTGCTGCTCAGAGCCCTAAGGGTTCTGTTGCAGTGACTCAGACCCTCTCTGGAGTTAGGAGCAGGGGCTGTACGGGGATACAGGTCCTACTTTAACTACTTTAACTCAAGCACCAACCCTGCTTTCACCACACTAACAAACATTCACTCCTGTCTCAGAGGAATTGGTGATTTCTGCCATATTTCTCCCACACTGACCAGATTATTCTTGGTTAGGTTAAAGTCTTACACTAAAAGAGCAATACAGTCATCAAAATTGTTTTCAAATATAAGGAAAATATTGTGGGGGTTTCTGTTCATTGCCTCTGAGCAATGTAATCTGTCTTTGGACCCAGTTCCTTATTGGTTCCTGATGCTCCGTAGACAATAGAGAAATCAGGACTAGAAGGATACACAGAGAAGGAGCTGCTGCAGTGCAGGAGAAAGAATGTTGGGTCCTGTGGGGATTGATGAGAATATGTACTATGGTAAAGGATGGAAGGACTCATGAGACCCAAGAAATGTTGACCCTACAGGGTCTGTGCCGGTGCCCTGGAAGAGAGGCTTGGGGCTGGTGTAGGGAAGCTGGTAATTGTGTCATGGCATGGAAGAGGAAAAGAAGAAGAGTAAGCCCTGTCTGCTCATGTTGTGTGGGAAGCTTGCCATGGAGGATGATTATGGAGAAGCAAAAGTGGCTCATGATCAGCAGAATCCTTAGCACACGCAGATGCTCAAAAGAGAAAAGGCTCTGTCACTGCTGCAGCGGGATGCGGCTTGGCTTGGTGTTTCCTGACTCATCACTGAAGAAAGCAGAGACTGTGATGGATAGATGGCCAGCAGAACACGTCAAGAAGGAGCCCATCTTCATGGAGGAAACTAGGAAGTGTCTCTGAGAGCCTTCCAGGACTCAGAGTACCTTCTGTTTAAATCACATGGGACTAGACAAGACTGCTAGGGAAACCTGGAAAGTGTTTCTAGTGACTTTGGCATTCTAAATCAGAAACTGTGGACTGAGGGGACTGATGGGCATACTTATGTTGTCTAGTTGAAAGAGGAGATGTTGGAAGAAAAAGAAGATGTGAGATGCTAACAGCAGGCTCCACAGACAGTGTCAGAGAACAGGACGTGATGTCTTGGGTTGTGGTTAACTAGAGAGTGTGATCCTCACGAGGGCCTTGGTACGTCTTACAAAATTCGGCTGATTCTGTCTGACAGGAGGGGAAAGAAGAGGGACAATATAAAACTGTATAACGAAAGAACTATAATAAAAGAGGGCCCAGTAGTCCACTCAAAACAACAGGTAAAAGGGTTAAGCCGTTTAACACTTCTGACCTCTCATTTAAAATATTAACACACACATACATAATTTTTATGTCAGCAAAAGGATTTTTTGGGGGGATGGAGAACTTGGGGTTGAATGCCCTAAGTTTTTATCTTATTTCCCCAGAGATAACTGTATCCAAGTGACAAGGAATGGTTAAAATAAATTCTTTTATTATAAACATAAAGAAAACAACAGCATCACCAAAATATGGAAATAAGACTCATTTTAGATACAGTTATGGTATAGTCATTTCCCATTGCTGCTGTGACAGTAACCGAAAACTTAGTGGCTTAAAACAACACAAACTTCTTATCCTACTGTTCCACAGGGTGGAAGTCCGAAATGGTTCCCAATGGGCTGAAATTCAGATATTACTACAGTTGCATTCCTTTTGGAGGGTCTAGGGAACAATTTATTTTTTTGCCTTTTATAGCTTTTAGAGGCCACTTACATCCCTTGGTTTGTAGCCCCTTCCTCCCTCTTGAAAGCCAGCAGCACAGCATCTTCAAATCAAATCTCTGTCCCTGACTCTGGTTCTCTTATCTCTTTCACTTGTAAGGACCCCTATGTTTACATTGTGCACACCAAGATAATCCAGGAAAATCTTCCCATTCAAGATCCTTTACTTCATCGCATCTGCAAAGTCTCTTTTGCCATAACATACTCACAGGTTCTAGGGATTTTGAGATGAACATCTTTGGGTGCCTATTATTCTACTTACCATATACGGGTTAAAGAAACAAATTCAAAAGCAGTGTCATAGCTTAGCTCTATATGGGAAGGTGAAAAACACTCAGAAATCTAAGATTTTTGTTTATTTCTTGAAAGTAAAAAGTAATGAAATCTAGAAGTGCTACGATAGTGCGAGTGTATACATCATGACCAGGTGGAGGTTACAAATGATAATTTTCTGATTAAAATTATAAAGAAGAAGGAAGGAAGGGAGTCATAAGGAAATGATGTACATGATTAAAGAGGCTGAGATATCTCAAATCTGCAGCCAGTAAGCTGGAGACCCATAAGAGCTGATGATATAGTTTCTGTGAGACCAAAGGCCTGAGAAGCAGGAGGGACAATGGTATAAGTTTCAGTTCAAGTCCAAGTCCAAATGCAAGAGAAGACCATTGTCCTGGCTTGGAGACCATCAGGAAGAGAGAGCATATTCTTCATTACTCAGCCTTTTCTTCTATTCAGGCCTTCAACAGAGTGGATGGAGCTCACCACACTGGGGAGTACAATCTGCTTTACTCTGTCTAACAATTCCAGTGTTATTCTCCTCCAGAAACTTCCTTACAGACACACCCAGAAAAATGTTTAAACAACTATCTGGGCACCCTATGGCCCAGACAAGTTGATGCATTACGATTAACCATCACAAATCACAAGGACAACAAGGCGGAGGAGGCATGCAAAGGAACAAATATGGCTCCAGAATACTCATGGTTGAGTTCAGAGTAGAAATTAACATGTAGAGAAGACAGAAGGTCATATATGCATGTGAGCACCAAAGAAGGGAAGGAAATGTTGTCATGGGAAGATTTATGTTAGGTTGTGGTAAGGGTCTGGGCAGCCTCACAGACGGACAGAGCAGACCAGAGGACTGAGTCACCCCCCGAGTCATACCCCCAAAGCCAGATTCTAGAACTTCTGACCAAACCTGAAGGACATAGATAACATTTGGAATCTAAATAGATTGATATTCAATGTCTAAATCATCTGAGGTCCAGGTGGACTTATTTAAAGCATTAAAAATTGGCAACTCATTTTTCCCTTTCTCCCCCAAACTTTATTCTTCCTATTTCCTGAAAACCATGAATAGAAGTGTCTAAGTACTGTTGGAGAAGACAGCTTTGGAAATGGCAAAAAGATAGATTTGATGCATAGAGGTTTTTGGGGAAGGAGGAAGCATGGAAGCGGCAGCAGAGAGACATAGTTGAGGGCATAGTAGCGAGAGGTCAGGAACAGGGTCCCCGGACTTTGCAGGGTCAGATTCTGCTGGAGCTGTGGGTTTTACATTCACTCTGCGTTTGTCACCATTGCTTGGTACTTGATGATTTGTTTAGCAGATGTCTGCAGTTAATGCTGAGCTATTTTCTTGCTAAAAAATTAGTTAACATATGTTTCTACTTTGGAATAATTGAACAGTTTATCAGGCAAAACCCTGCACAGATAGCAGAAGTAAGTATGCCACTGATCATGTACCACTGGTGAGAAGCTTACTGGTACGACTTGCTCTTGCCTACACACTAAAAAATCAAGTGTTTTAGGGTAGGAATTTCTTAAAGTAATCAAGTGGAATTTTTTCCTTTTGGCAGAAACTCCTCAGTCCCCATTAAGAGTTTTGTGGATTTCATACAAAACTGCAATAAAAATGTAAGGGAAAGAAAGAGAAAGGTAGACTATTAGACTACTTTAAAAGTATACTTTAAAAATTAATGCCCTTCCCCATACTTTATGCCATACCATGAAGAAAAGATGTTTGATAGGTTTTTCTATTAATTTGACAACTTCAGGAATAAAATCTTACTACAGTTTATGGGTGCCTGGTAGCTTTTATTTCTTTGAACTGTAGTTAAAGTGCAGTTTATGTCGGGTCTTATTGCATTGCATGTGATTAAATTTCTTTCACTCTTAAAAATTACATTTGTTTAGAACGTTTCTGCTAGCCAGGGCTTGCAAAACAGAAAGGCTTTATAAAGAATAAAGTTGCATAAATAAGGGCTTCTTTTTTCTCTAGAAGCAGAGTAATAATGCAGGACCATTGGAAAAAATGTACAGACCTTAGTTTTTTTAATGTGGAATTTCTGATGATGATCCAATGTAAAGTTATACTTTAAAAAACTACCTGGGACTTCAAGAAAGCCTTTGGCTAAAAATCATTAGCGTTCTGTTCCTTCTGTTTCAATCCCTTTATCCCAACCCTTCTCTTCCTCCTTACCTGTATTCCCTTCTGGCTCCCTTTCCCAGGCTTTTCCAAAGGGAAGAAACTCAGGGATGAAGTCCTTTCCAGGTGTTCCTCACCATCAGGGAGCTCGGAAAGCACTTGCTGAAAGTTGAACAGTTTTCGCAGGTTTTCAGGCTCTGTTCTTGGATTTTGTGAAAGTTTTGCCCACATAATGACTTTGGGTTTTGCATTTTTGTTATTGTGGTTGTTAAAGATTAAACGGCTATAACCATGTTTAAGTGCATGTTCTTAATAAAGAACCTAGAAAGTTGTATCTTTGAAAAATAGTTTCTTGCCGGGTGCAGTGGCTCACGCTTGGAATCCTAGCACTTTGGGAGGCCACAGCGGGTGGATTGCCTGAGCTCGAGACCAGCCTGGGCAACACTGTGAAACCCTGTCTCTACTAAAAATATAAAAATTATCTGGGCATGGAAGCATGCACTTGTAGCCCCAGCTACTGGGGAGGCTGAGGCAGGAGAATGGCTTGAACCTGGGAGGTGGAGGTTGTAGTGAGCCGAGATGGAACCACTGCACTCCAGCCTAGACAACAGAGCAACACTCCATTTCTAAAGAAAAATGAAAAGGAAAATAGTTTCTGCATTTGTCTCTAGACAGCGCAAAGATAAAATTAAAAGTTTTAGATAACACCTCACCCTGCACATAGAACTTAAGATGAAAAATATGCCTCATTGAAATCATAGTGGCCCCTACCTTTCAACTGTGGGTTTTGAAAACAAATGTAAATTCACATATTTTGGGAGTCACAAGTCTCCCTTTGAATTTAGTTCTCTTACTATGCTTCTGTACTTTTCAATGCTGATTGACAGTAACAAGCACATTACTGGGGAAAGGATGACACCTGTATCATTTCGTTTCTTACACATCACTTTCCACATTTGCACAGATTTTCAGAGGGCCGGGGAGCATGTGTGTCACAGGCAGCTGCTGTGGCTCGCAAGATAGTGAAAATCGCTGTCTCCCCGTGCTCAGAGCAAGCACCAGCAGATGGAGTCATTGTAAACTAAACTGATAATGGGCCTCCTGCGCTCTTCCTGTTTAAGCTCTGTTTAAACCTGAAGACAGAAATACCCATCTCTATTTCAGTAGCCTCTAATATCCAGTAGAACTCATGATGGAGTCCATTCATTCAACAAATATTTATTATGGGCAGATTCCACAATATTATATTAGAAATACATTATGATGGAAATACTATAACAAATTGAAAGGATAGTCTCTGCCCTCTGTCTACCTACAGTGAAGCACAAAAGCAGATGTCAGACAAGTAACTATAATATGATAAAGTACAGCAGCATTTGTGATGAGGCAGGTTTCCAGGGTGCCATGTAGCAAGGAGATCCAAGCAAATCTTGGGGCTCCTTCCACTTGCTTAGCCTCAATTAGTGCCGCCATGTGCTGACCCAACTCTCACGTTTATATTTCTAGGTCAGATCTCTCCTCTGGGCTCTAAAACTCTCTCATGGATATCTCACAGGCTTGTTAAATTCAGCACGTCTAAATGGAAATCTCAACTTTTTTCTTTCTGAGCTTACTCTTCCCCGTCTCAGTAGGTGGCAGCACCATCCACCTAGAAACATTAGAGTCGTTCCTTCTCCCTTTTGCCCTTTGTCTCTGTCCATCACCAAGACACCTCACATGCCTTTGTAGCTTCTCCCCGCACGCACTGCCACCTCTCCAGTCCAGCTGCACTTGCTCTGAGCTGCCTCTGTCCTTTGTCTCATTTCCTGTATTTCCTTTCTCCTGCCCATTTATTAGCCAAAGTTACCTTTAGAAACATACCAGATGATGTCACTCACAGCTTCTACTCACATCCCAGTTCTATTTTATTGGGGGACACACTCCAGAATTATCTTACAGGCCCCATGATGTGGCCCCACCCACCTGCCTCCCCCATCTCCCTGCTACTTTTCTCTAGGATTCTCTGGAATCTTCTTTTCTTTTCTTTCTCTCTTTTTTTTTGGATAGAGTTTCACTCTTAATGCCAAGGCTGGAGTGCAATGGTGTGATCTTGGCTCACCACAACCGAGGTTCAAACAATTCTCCTGCCTCAGCCCCCGGGGTAGCTGGGATTACAGGCATGCGACACCACACCCAGCTAATTTTGTATTTTTAATAGAGACAGGGTTTCTCTATGTTGGTCAGCTGGTCTCAAACTCCCGACCTCAGGTGATCTGCCTGCCTCGGCCTCCCAAAGTGCTGGGATTACAAGTGTGAGCCACTGTGCCCGACCTGGAATCCACTTTCTCCTGCTCCTGCCCAGCAAAGTTAACTACCACTTATCCTTTATGGTTTATTCTCTCACTCAAGAAATCTCCTTGCTGCCCCACCCACTCTGTTATCACTTTCATAGTACACTGTGTTTTGCTTCTTGATCACCCAGTGCAATTGTAATGAAATAGAGAGTTGGGTATTTCATTGATTAATGTCTGTTTCCCTCCTCAACCCCAGTAGGGAAAAACCCAGAGGCCAGGGACTTTATTTGCCTTGATCACAATATCTCCAGCTTCCTTAATAGTGCCTGGTGCATAGCAGGTGCTTAATAGATGTTTCATGAACACTAGGTACTGACTGAGCCATGGGTTAGGGATCAGGATATAGTAGCAAAAGCTACTATATCACCTGAGGTCAGGAGTTTGAACCAGCCTGGCCAACATGGTGAAACCCTGTCTCTACTAAAAATACAAAAATTAGCCAGGCACGGTGGTGTGCACCTGTAGCCCCAGCTAGTCTGCAGGCTGAGGCAGGAGAATCACTTGAACCTGGGAAGCAGAGGTTGCAGTGAGCCGAGATCACACCACTGTACTCCAGCCTAGGTAAAAGAGCAAGACACCATCTCAAAAAAAATTAAAAAGCTACAGAACAAATTATGTGTATTAAAAAGGAAAATCTTGTTGGAAAAGCAACTTTTGAGCTAAAGATGAGCATGAATATGACAATAAAACAGTGTGTGGCAAGGTGACTATGTAGGAGTCCCAGGCCAGGAAGTGCCACAGCCAAAACTAAGATGTATGCACACAGCACATGCCTCCTGCTTTAGGAAGGACGTCTAGGTGGAGGCATTCAGGGTAGGATTAAAGCCAGTGGGTGAGATCTGGGAGCTTAATACAGAGATTATCCTTATCCCTTTACTGTTGCTTCCCTCTGTGATCCTGACATTGTCTGCATGAAAATGTAGCCCCCTGAATCTGCAGTCCTTTTCTCTATGAGTGTTTGTTGTCTTTATACTCCAGTGTCTGAAAGGCTTGTTTGCAGGTTTTGTGGCTGGCTATGACTTTGGCAGTTCAATTCCTGGTGGCTTTGATCACAGAGGCCCAACCCAGCTCTGATGTCAGGCTTTCTGCATTCAGCAGCTTGGCTACATGCAAAGCTGTACCGCCCCATGTCCTTCTGCCTCACTTGTTTACAGCATCCCTGTACTGAGGCCACCCCACAGCAGTATCCATGTCCAGCCCATGTTGGAGCCCAGTTTGTGGCATGTGACAGCCAACCCTTGTGTGTTGCCATAGGACTCACAGACCTCACTCTCTTGGTGTCTGATGCTAACTTTAAGTATCCCTGTCTAAAACTTGTTGATAGAGGAGGCAAAAGTATGACTCCTCAAAATTAAAGGAGGAAATCTACTAGCATTTCTTAGCTTCCCTTGCTCCTTCCCAGTCCCCTGCCCAACAGGGAGTGCCGATGGGAGCTCCATATATATCCACTCAAGTGTATATATCCACATATATCCACTCAAGTGTATACCAAAAAAGTAAATGAGAATCACTCCTTATACACTCAAGGAGACATACAACACAGGGAGCTTTATCTGAGATGTGGTATATGAGTGTATCAGCCCTTTCAAGGACAGAACCTGCACTGCAGATTCTGTAGTTCAATGTATGGAATATTAGTATATGTTCAACTTGGGTTGTTTTTGGGGGGGATCTTGTTTGATGGGTCTGGTTGTTTTCTTTTAAAGGTAAGAATTAGCATTTCAACCAGTCAGCTCGTTTGCCATTTACCCACCTATTCTATCATTTGCACTGGCTGGCATTGCCCAAGTAATAGAGAAAAAGCAAATCTGCAAGCTAGATTGTTATATATTTCTTTTTATGCATACCACACACGAGTTATTTGTTTACCTTACTTTTTTGCAGTCGATATTTTTTTAACAGTTGGCTACGAATGGGAGAAATCAAATCTCCCTAGCTGTAGGAACATATCAGATAAGCTTTATCTTCCTTTCTAATTAAACATTACTAGACAGTGACTCCTGGCACTTAAATTTTCAGGTTGTTTTTTTTTTTTTTTTCCTAGTTCTTTTTATCAAGTAATTGATTTGTAAACAAGTATTTAAGTTCCCTAGTGAGGCTTACTCTTTAAAGAAGGCTCACAATTATTTTACAAGTTTGGATTTTAATATTCTGTATTTGTTTTCTTAACATATAGAATGCCTGTGCCTTAGGTTGTCTGTTTTGATCCTAAACCTGAGTCGGGACCTTGTTATTTTGGTAACCCAGTGGCAAAGGTCAAAAGAAATAGGAGACTCCAAACCGAATTACTAAGAGAAGTGAAAAAGACATGAGAGAAATCGGGGAAGCACCAGTAAAGGCACTTTCTCAGTTGTTGATGCTTTATTTGCACTCCTTATGATTTTTATTAGCCTACCGAATCACTTTTATCTATAGATATAGGAAGAAATTGAAAGAGGAGGAAAGGAGAATGACACTTATGTAGCACTCATTGTGTTTTAAGCACTGCTGGCTAATATGATCTGTAAAACAATCCCAGGAGGAGTTACCATTGTTATCCTCATTTTACAGATGAAAGACTGAGGCAAGCATTTCACAGAACTGGAATTCTAATCTAAGCAGTCTGATTCTTGGGACCTCAAATAGAAAGAAAGCATCAGATGGGGATCTTGAACAGGGTCAATGGTTCAAGTCAGGTAGAATTTTTAATTTAGATCACATGTAATTTATCACTTATCTTTGATAGTTTGAGCTTTTTGTACTTGTTTGGGAAATCTATATCTAACTCAGGGTCACTAGGATTTTCTCCTGTGTTTTCTTTCAGAACTTTTATACCTTTAGCCTTTGCATTTAGGTCTATGAGCTATACCAAGTTAAGTTTTATATTTGGTGTAAAGTAAGGATAGAGGTTTTTTTTTGTTTTTGTTTTTAACATATGTGTTTCCAACACCATTTGTTGAAAAAATGTATTGTTTTTCCATTGAATTGCCTTGGCACCTGTTAAAGAAAAAAACACTTAATGACATTTGCTAAGGATGGTAAAGCAGGCTTTTTTCAAGGTGAGGGTCATGGTGACAGGTGTAGGGATGGCTGCAAAAGGATTTCTCAATAGAGGAGAAAGATTGGACTAATATAGCATGGGTAAGTGGGACTTTATAGCCAAGGAACAGAGTTGGGGTAGGTAGATGGGAAATTATTAAGAGGAAACATGAAAGGGTAGGAGTTGGGGGCAGGGGTGTACATAACCTGGTTAAACTAACCTAACAGGATTCTTGCTGAGGACAGAGCAAGGTGATCAGACATCACCTGGGGGATGGTGGAGGATGAGGAACTCAATCAGATAGCAAGGGTGTTATCGACTTCATATTAATATATTATTGGAATTGATTTGCTAAAGTTTTGAAAAGGGTTTTTGCATCTGTTGTTATAGATACAAAAAGGAATTTTTTTAAAGGTATAAGCTCACAGGTTTAAGAGAATGGAAGAAGAGATACAATGCATAAGAAGTAGCAGCAATTTTTACAAGGTTGGGTGGCAGTTGGCTTGCAGATAAGTCTGAAATGTGGGCATGGTGTGTATGGAGTTAGGATAAAGCCAAGAAGCAAACTAATTGATTCCACAGAATGTCAGAAGACTCAGGTAGGCTTCAGAAAGGATCAGGAATTGAAAACATCTGGTAGCTCTAAATATGAAATTGATTAATTTTCATATGTATTGTACCCTTTATCTTCAGAGAAACTGACCAGCCCAAGAGAAACCATCTAGATACTGAACTCTGGGGACCCCTGCCCCAGTGGAATACCTAGCTTTTTCCCATCCCACAGTGATGCTTCACTAGTCCACAAGCTTGCCGAGGCAAACAGAGGTTTTGTTATTTCCAGTTAGCATTTTAGTGCCTAACTTGTAAAGATGAATGGACGATGAAGGATCACCAGATACTGGAGAAAAGCCCTTAATGTGAAAAGCAAAAGCCAAAATAAAGAAAGAAAAAAGTAATCACAGCACTTTGGGAGGCCGAGATGGGTGGATCACCTGAGGTCAGGAGTTCAAGACCAGCCTGGCCAACATGGTGACACCCTGATTCTACTAAAAATACAAAAATTAGCTGGACATAATGGCACACGCATGTAGTCCCAGCTACTGGGGCGGCTGAGGCAGGAGAAACACTTGAACCCAGGAGGCAGAGGTTGCAGTGAGCCAAGATCATGCCACTGTACTCCAGCCTGGGCAACAGAGTGAGACTCTGTCTCAAAAAAAAAAAAAAAAAAAGTAACTAGAAAGAAAAAGATAGTTCAGGGTTCAAAACTGTTACCAGGAGAAGGGTCTTGAGTGTGAGATATCCAGGTCCTTGGCATTTTGAACAAAGAATTGGGAAAAACAAAGTAACAAATGAGTGAAACACAGAAATCAAGCAGTAAAAGCGACAATTTATTAAAACGAGAAAGCACTCCACAGGATGAGAGTCAGCCAAGCGAGCAGCTCTAGCACCAGGTTACAAAACTTTCTGAGTTTGAAGTATTCCTTTTGAGGTCCTTTGTCTAGATGAAGGATTTGGTCTGTGGCTAATTAAAGGCTGAGGTGAATTGGTGCCCTGTGCAGGTAAAGGGCTGGTCCCTGCTAGGCCTGTGGCCAATTTAGGGCACTTTCCCTTTCCATCTGAGTGGCAGTGGAAGAGAAGGGTTTTAGGGAAAAAGAAGAGTCTTTGATCCGTTGCTACTCAGCCGTGGGGAGATGGGGTTTTTTCCTTTTGGTTGAACTTTTGGAAGTTCGCATGAATAGGCCTTAAGTTCCCTGTCCCCAGAGTCAGGTTTTTTCCCTTTTGATCCAGTTTTGGGAAGTTCACATGAATTGGCCTTAGATTCCCTGCCCCAGACCTTGATATTTTTCTTTGATTCGGCTTGAGGAAGTCAGCACAAATTGGCCTTAGATTCCCTGCCTGCAGACCCTATTTTCCTGCTTTAAACATTTCCTCTGGGAGAGAAGAGAATGTACCTATGAAACAAGAAAGGGAAGCTCTGGAAAGAGAACATTCATAGAAATAAACAGGAATGGCTGCATAATGAACATACAAGACCCGTTGTTCAAAAGTTACGAATTTCAAGGTGGCAGTAGCATAGCATGGGGTCCTTCTGAGCACAGGGACCTTTGTGGCTGCTCAGGTTACACACCCATAACACTGGTCCTGGGAGGGAGAAAGCTCTTGGAAAGAAAATATCTGATAGCATAAATACTAAAACTGAGTAGATGATTTGGAAGATAAGGTATGGAAATCACCCAGGAAGTTGAACAAAAACAGAGGAAACATCCTAGAAAAGTAGAAGTTCAAGAGATTTACAATGTAAATGTAGTTGAATTTCCAGACAAAGGATAGAAAAAAATCCTAGAAATAATCCAAGGCAAATTCCCAGAACTGAAAGACACAAGTTTATAGAGTGAAAGGGTCAAGGCAAGTTACATAATCATGAAATTTTGAATTACCAGGGATAATTTCCCAAAAGCTTTCAAAGAGAGAAAAGTAAAACCAAGTAAAACTCCAGTTATGTACCAAGGTTTGGAAATCAGAACAGCAGCCAAACTATAATGTTAACTTAGCCAGAAACTGTGATATAACCATTTTGAGAGGCTTGGGGAGAAAAGGAAGTATATTAGTCCATTTTTGCACTGCTATTAAAGATATACCCGAGACTGGGTAATTTATTTAAAAAAAAAAAAAAAGAGGTTTACCTAGGTGCAGTGGCTCACACCTGTAATCCCAGCACTTTGGGAGGCCAGGGTGGGCGGATCACGAGGTCAAGAGATCGAGACCATCCTGGCCAACTTGTTGAAACCTATCTCTGCTAAATTTACAAAAATTAGCCGAGCTTGGTGGCATGCACCTGTAGTCTCAGCTACTCAGGAGGCTGAGGCAGGAGAATCATATGTACCCAGGAGGCAGAGGTTACAGTGAGCTGAGATCACGCCACTGCACTCCAGCCTGGTGACAGAGCAAGACTCTGTCTCAAAAAAAAAAAAGAAGTTTAATGGATTCACAGAAGGCCTCATAATCACGGCAGAAGGTGAAAGGCATGTCTTATGTCTTATATGGTGGCAGAGAAGAGAGAGTGAAGCCAAGTGAAAAGAGAAACCTGTTATAAAATCATCAGATCTCTTGAGACATATTCACTACCCTGAGTACAGTATAGGAGAAACTACCCCCATGATTCAGTTATCTCCCATCGGGCCCCTTCCACAAGGAATTATGGGAGCTATAATTCAAGATGAAATTTGGGTGGGGAAACAGCCAAACCATATCTGAGGATTAAAAAAAAAAGGAAAAACTAAGTCCTCATCTACCATCGTAGAAAGTCAGTAGGTGGTCTCTCTTAACAAAAATTCAGGAAACAGCAAGAGAAGCATGTAGTTTAGAAATATAGAGGTAAAACAAACAATTTTTAAAAGATATCTATTTTATCTAAAAGTGTCAAAGGCCTCCAGAATGTAGGAATTGTGCATTGGGGAAAGGAACTGCTGTTTTTCAATATAAACCTTGTAGAACTAATACCTTTGTAACTACATGTGTTAATAATTTAACAACTAAAATTGGATTAAAAGTAGATAAGGATTTGCCCTAGGTATTGTGTGGGACTCCAACAGATGTGACACTAATGACTCTTCTCTCTTCAGATTCCCGGTACATTCTTCTGCCTGTCGTGTTACATCACCTCCACATTCACTTGCAAGAACAGAAGGACCTGATCATGTGTGCACGTATCCTTAGCAACGTATTTTGTCTCATCAAGAAAAACAGCTCTGTAAGTAAATACAGGTGCTAGTATATAGTTCCCATCAAATGGCTTCTGGAAATAAACTTGTAAAAGTCTACAAAGAAACTACACTAAAGAGGAACCCTCTGAGACTCACTTTTATTTCCAATTGGGCTGGACTTATTGCTTCTCTTTGGAAGGAATTTTTTTAACCTTGTGGGATTCTGTAACCCCAAATAACCTGGGTTCCCCAAACTTGTATTTCAAGGAAGAACTGCATACTGAGTGAGAAAAATTAGAAATCTCAAAGCCTCCTACATGTGTCTTTAGTTTTGATCTGATGACTGCTCTGTGGCAAGAATAAATTACTGCTTGCAACGTGAAGTTGTTTTCGATCCATTCTGTGAAAGGCGGCATAATGATACTCAGAACTAGGCTATGGCCCTTGGGCCGGGTCCCCTGGAAGTTACAGAAGCAACGCCAGATCCAGGAGATTGGGGGTATCTTAGAATATAACCATTAGTTGGCCCCAACCATGATCTCCAAATTGTTATGGATTTGGGGATCCCTGTCAATGTGCCTAACTCTTGATGCAATGCAACTGCATTAGAGAAAGCAGTGCAAAATGAGAAGAATCACATGCTTGCTTATAAATGGGACAACTCAAGAGTATTTGTGTTCATGGCTCAGGGGTCTGGTGTGAAATCCACATATGGAGAATATCCTGTTCTACTTCTGCCAATATGCAACTGTTAAGTAACCATTTTACTCATCAGTAACAGGTTTTATGGAGCAGAGTTTGGCAAGGAGTGCCAAGACTCCTGTTTCTCTGCTTCCTCTATGCTACAGTTTCCCAATTTGTCACTTACGATCAGCTTCTGAATATCAGTGAGCTGGGACGGGACCTCAGTGGAGTTGTTGGAGATAGAGTCCCAGTAGCATGGGAATAGAGTTGGCAATTGAGAGGGAAAGCCTAGAAATTCTGCCTCAGGAAGTGTAATAAGAGGAACCTGCATGGAACAAGGCAGTTTACTTTCTCCTACCCCCATAATCCGGGCCCCAAGGGTGATTTGGAACTGAATAGAACAGTGGTGACAGAAGGCATGACTTCACATTTAAACCTCCCTCTCTAAAATTCTATAAAGAATAACCATGCTATGCCTAGTTAGAATCTTTTTCCAAATTATAATTGCTGAGGGTAAAATGTAAGTTAGATAGTTCACTGCACAGAAACGAAAACAGCAGATGAGAAATAAAAAGAAATCACCTCCACAACTTCTGCTCTCTGTAAGACATTTAAAGCAGAAACGAACTCGCTGGAGGGAAAACCTTGGTAGTTTTCTTGCAAGTGTAAGAAAATTTATCATAAAATCCTAGCCAAAAAGCTCTTTCCAACTTGTACTTTCTAAAAGTATTTTTACAAAGACTGATCTCCTTGGTTAAGAGCATTTGTACATAGAGTTTTGTTTTGTGCAGGTGTAGTAAGAACACAAATCCATCACATACAGTCAGTGCACAGCAATTTGGGTTTCTTTTTCAATTCCTGGGGTGTGGATAATATTAACTTTGCATCAGGAAAGCAGTTCCCATATGGCCACTGACCTTAGGTCTATTATGTAGCTAAGGGTATTTGCCTGGGCCAAATGCTGTTTCTTAATATTTACATGCAAAGACTTTTAAAAATCATTTTTTATAGGAAGAGTCATTTGTACTTAAAATAGAGTTTTGGAAAATGACTGATGCAACTTTAGTGTGAGAAAAGGAAATATAAGCACAGTCTGGAACTGGGAATTATAGACTAAGAACCAGGATGGAATTGCATGAAGAATCAGGCCAGGAGGCAAACTGAATTGCCTAAGGTAGAACACCCTGTTGGGAGTCCAGCTGGTGTTCTGAGTTTGTCTGGTATGCCTTCATGACATCACCCACCTTTTTATTTGTATCTCAGGTATCCATTATGACCCCAAGTTGTATACTCTTGGGTAAGCCATTAAATTCTCTGTGCCTTTGTTTACTGTAAAAGATCATTCACTTAGGAGAAATCCAGGTCTCCCAAGTTCTCTGACTCTTGGATTTCCCCTTTTCTGTTAGATAAAATGCATGTTAAACCCCAATTTCCTGAACACATTTTTTTCTCTCTTAAGGAAAAATCTGTGCTGGAGGAAATAGATGTGATAGTGACCAGCCTGCTGGATATCCTGCTGAGGACCATATTGGAGATCACCAGCCGACCTCAACCATCCAGCTCAGCAATGCGGTTCCAGTTCCAGGATGTCACTGTAAGATCATAGAGCAGGTGGCACATGGAACAGGGCCTGGTTATGCTTGTTAAAGCTTCAGTCACATTGCAGGTGGCTTGATGTTATCATCTAGAAAATCTAGCCTTAGGAGAGTAACCCGTGAGCATTTCAAAATCGTATGAGGTTACCTTAATTACATAAGGAAAACAAGATGTAAAGCATGTTTGTTAAGAGAACTTAGAATAAGCAGTTTTAATTGAAGAAAGCCAACTTTGATATTAGTCATACCTTGCCCTGTTTAAATTAACTCATGATTTTATATCCCAAGTGTACTTGGTAACTTTTTGTTCTCTTATCATCCATCAAATTCCTTTGATAAGTGAGAAGAGTGAAACAGAGTAATAGGAGTCAGGGGCACTGAATTTTCATTCCAAATTTTTCACTCTTACTAGTTGGGATTGTAACTTTCTAGGCCTCAGTTTCCTCAGCTAAGAAATGAGAAGGTTGGAATTGGCAGTTTTTTTTTTTCTTTGAGACGGAGTCTCTCTTTGTCACCAAGGCTGGAGTGCAATGGTGTGATCTTGGCTCACTACTACCTCCACCTCTCAGGTTCAAGCGATTCCCCCGCTCCAGCTTCCTGAGTAGCTGGGATTACAGGTGCCCACTACTACACTCAGCTAATTTTTGTATTTTTAGTAGAGACAGAGTTTCACCGTGTTCGTCAGACTGGTCTTGAGCTCCTGACCTCAGGTAATCCACTCACCTCAGCCTCCCAAAGTGTTGGGTGTGGGCCACCATGCCCAGCCTGGAATTGGCAAATTTTGAGGTGCTTTCAAGTGCCATTATTTTGAGTCTAATATTTATATTTTATATTACATGTAAAACATTAATAAAATATTAAATAACACATCTGACAGTTTATATATGTGTATCTATTTATGTATATTCATGAATATGAAATGATACAACCACTATGGAAAATAATAGGTCATATATGCAAGGTATGAAAGGTCCACTTTCTCAATACGCTCATCAGCATTTGGTGTTGTCCCTTTTTTGGAGTGGAGAGCATTCTGAGAGCTATGTAGTGATATCTTATTGTGGTTTTAATTTGCATTTCCCTAATGGCTAATGATACTCAGCATCTTTTTACATACTTGTTTGCCATCAGTATATCCTCTTCAGTGATATGTTTTTTCGTGTCTTTTTGCCAGTTTTTAATTGGCTTGTTTTTTCACTGTTGAGTTTTTAATTTCTTTTTACAATATGTGATTTGCAGCTATCTTCTCCCACTCTGTAGCTTTGTTTTCTCAACCTCTTAACAAGCTTTGCAGAGCAAAAGTTTTTAATTTCGTTTAAGTCCAATTTATTAAATTTTCCTTTTTTG
Organism: Callithrix jacchus; assembly: GCF_049354715.1. Classification (NCBI taxonomy): domain Eukaryota; kingdom Metazoa; phylum Chordata; class Mammalia; order Primates; family Cebidae; genus Callithrix; species Callithrix jacchus. The sequence continues at coordinate 82,374,712 of NC_133512.1, read as the reverse complement.
GGTCAAGCTTTTGACTCTTTTTGCCTAGCCCTGTATCTTAAAGGTTAGCTCCTAGTTTCTTTCCTAAAAGTAGTGTAGCTTTCTATTTTACATGTAAGTCCCTTACCCATTTTGAGTGAATTTTGCATGTGTCAGATAATTCTAACATCTCTGACCTTGCAGTATGGACATCTATCGATTGTCTTTTTCATCCAATTTGAGATTTTCTTGGTTCTTGATAGGGCGTGTTATTTTCTGTTATAAACAAGACATTTCTGTAAAGGCTCTGGATCTTACATAAACCTTCTGTTTTAGCTAGTTTTAAGTGACACCACTCATCAGGGAACAGTGAGTGCCTACATGTTATGATGAGACAGAGATAGAAATCCAGGTTTGCCTCTCGGCCTCCCTCCATTGACACCTGAGGCAAGAGAGCTTCTTGTGACTGCTGAGTGAGGTGGAAATTCTGGTTCTACATTTAGTCTCTACTGACAACGTGACGGGAGTGGCTTTGTGACTGCTGGGCCATGGTAACCGTCCTGACTTTCTACTAGGCCTCTTTGACACCACCCCTGTGGGGAGGAAAAATATGACTTGTTACTGCCAATTGTGGGTGGAAGTCCAGGCTCCTCCCACTGTCTTCACCAACACTGACCCATGGGTGTGAAAGTACCTGCTCGCTATTTGACCTTCTCTGGCTCCACTCTAGGAGAGATTTTGGGACACCTCACTACATCCTCATGAGGGTAGAAGTCTAGGCTCCTCACTCAGCCTTTGCAGTGAGCTGGCAACTGAGGCCAAATTTTTCTGTGGTGTTGAGCTAGAATAGAACAATTGTGGCTAAAAGTATTGCCCTGCAGGGCTGCCCTTTCCTGGTACTTTAGCTGGAGAAATAAGGTTTTGTTGGGACTTTTTCTTTTGTATACCAACTATTGGTGTTTCACATTTGCTGGCCTCTTCATCCCAGGTCTGAAATATGTGAGGCAAAAAAGAAAATCCAAAGAATTCCACACTGTGGCCTTCTTCAGGTCCCGAGGTTCTTGGCCAGTCTGCCCTCTTTCCCCACCTGTCAGAGTCTTTTTCTGTTTGTTGTATATTTGATATTCAGGGGTGTGTGTGTGTGTGTGTGTGTGTGTGTGTGTGTGTGTGATGGAGTCTCTGTCACCCAGGCTGGAGTGCAGTGGCTCAATCTTGGCTTACTGCAATCTCTGCCTCTCGGGTTCAGGTGATTCTCCTGCTTCAGCCTCCTGAGAAGCTGGGATTACAGACACCTGCCACCCCACCTGGCAATTTTTTGTATTTTTAGTAGAGGTGGGTTTCACTGTGTTAACCAGGATGGTCTCGATCTCCTGACCTTGGGATCCACCTGCCTTGGCCTCCCAAAGTACTGGGATTACAGATGTGAGCCACCGCACCTGGCCAGGTATTCAGGTTGTTAGTTGCACTTAGCAGGAAGAATAGTGGAAAAGTATGTCTACACTTTCAACCTGGTAGAGGAAGGATGTCTCGTTCATTATGGTTTTGATGGTAACATTTTGATTACTTCCTAGCAACATAACTCTTACATAGTTCAAAAGTTATAATGGCACAGAAAACAGAATCATAGCAAATGCTGGACATGGTTAAAGATTGCCTGAAATCAAAAGCTAAAAACACTTTCAAACTGCTTTGTATCGACATGCAGAGTGTACAAAGTTGTCTGCATCAAATCTCTATGGGATACATGTGATCTTCAGGCCATTATGGTGTAATAACCAATGCCAATTACAAGACTTCAGGAAGTCAGTGAATCAGGTCTGTGGATGGAAGTGGGGTAGGGCAGGCAGGGTTATTGTCCTGGTACTAAGTTCTAAGAAAATCACATGAGGAGAATCGTTCCTGCATAGCTCTGTGGTACCCCTTGCTGTGTGAGAAACCAAACTCTCAAGATATGTGGGAAACAACACATAAGTTATTTGATATCTTTGTTTTTATGCTTTACGACTTTTTTTTTTTTTTTAAGAATACTCAGACCTAGTTTGATCCCTACTCTGCCATTGCACTGACTCTGTGATGTTGGTCAAATTACTAATGTCTCTAAGCCTAATTTTCTTTGTCTTTAAAACAGAGAAAATAGGCCTGGTGCCATGGCTCACACCTGTAATCCCAGCACTTTGGGAGGCCAAGGCTGCATATTGCTTGAGGCAGGGGTTTGAGACCAGCTTAACATGTTGAAACTTCATTTCTACTAAAATACAAAAAAATAGCCTGACATGGTGGGTACCTGGAATCCTAACTATTCAAGAGAGTGAGGCAAGAAGAATGGCTTCAACCCAGGAGGTCGACGTTGCAGTGAGCCAAGACCACACCACTGCACTCCAGCCTAGGTGACACAGAGAGATCCTGTCTCATAAATAAATAAATAAATCAGAGAAAATAGTTGTACTTATCTCAAAGTTAGTGTGAGGATTTCGTCAAATTTGTAAAGGTATTTAAACAGTGTCTGGCCTAATACTCAGTACATGCTGGCCATTAGTCATTGTGGTAGCAGCAGCAGTCACAGTAATACCGTGATTCTTGTAGACGTGCTTGTTGTATTGTTATAATAATTCTAAAGCGAGAAACATGCTCTGGTCTTTCACAAAATCCATTCTCTGAAGACTGAAGGTCTGTTGAATTTATCATTTTCTCATAGAGAACAGACTTTCTGAATAGGGAGTCTTTAAAGTGGCAGTCCTACACTGAGCACCTTTTCAGTCTGTGCAGACGCATGTATGGAGAAGTGCCCCTGTCAAGTAGACACACTGTGAGTAAATGCAGATCCCACAACATGCCATGATGAATTCTTCCAGTGCTCTGTAATCACCATGATTGTTCCCCTGTCTCCCAGCCACACCAGCATGAGCACTGGCTTCTGCTGTATCATAGTTCCAGATAACAGAGCCTTATTTTTAAAATTTAAAAGGATTGTAGTTTTTGTTTGTCCACCAACGTTTTTTTGAATTTTAAAATGTTTTCTCTAGCTAGAAAACAAAACAAAACAGAAAAACCACCATTGTGATCAGTTCCTTCCACAAGTCTAATTATAGGTAAAAGCAGATTTTATAAAGCAGTAGAAATGACCACTTGACTTGCATCGTCAACTAATGGAGCTCCAGAGTTCCTTACAATTTATAAATGCTTCCTTGTTCACAGCTCTGTTAAGTACCATTTATGGAGCAGATTCTTCTGGGTTTAGGCCAGGTCTAAGACACCCACTGTGGTATGCTTATCTAAAGTTTTCATGTGTCGTTGGTTTGTGGTTGGGGTATGGAAATGGGTCTGGGTTAATTCTGTAAGAAATATGTGAAAAAAAGTAATGTATGTGTATAATAGGTTTCATGAAGACAGTTGTAGTCATCCAAGACCCTTGCTATACACAGTCATTTGTAGAAATTCCCATTGTACTCAGTCTATACGTAAAATGGCCCCTGAAGATTACAGTGTTTTCAAGGTGATTTATATGTAAGAAATTCTCACATGCAGCTAAGTACATCTTTGCCACTGATGGCTTTTTATTTCTTTTTAACAAATTATGAGTCTAGGATTTACATATAGCTATACCCTTAAAAGATCCTAAGAACAAAGAAAATTACATTACAGATAAAATATACATTAGTAATTGGACGTCTCACAAATCACCACTAAAAAACTTACTCTTGTAGCCAAATACGACCTGTTCTCCAAAAACCTATGGAAAAAATTTAAAAATTAATTATATTTTAAATTTTAAAATAAAGCAAAAAAATACATTATAGATAAAACATACATTAGTAATTGGACATGTAGGCCTCCTAACAGTTGAATGTGCTTGGAGTTCCTAAACAGCGTAAGTGAATACATAAAATGACATTGTAGAGTAGATATTGGGATTGACAATAATACATCATAAATGCCCAACAGATTATATGTCATGATTATAAGTTATTGCAATGGGCCTAAGTCAGATATGATAAATAAAATCATTAATCTGAATTCAAACAGGTTTCTCCCCTATGTATATTGACCGTAAAGACTTAAGATAAAAGTCTGTTCATTACTGCATGAAATTTCTTGTTATTACTAAATTTGCAACAAGTAATATGTCATTCCTTCCACTTCAGCATATTTCACTATTCACAGGATTGTGTGTTGAAGTAAATGTCTCAGGAAAATTAAACTAGTAGCTATATTAGATACAATGGGAATATGATATGGAAAACTAAGAGATGGAAAAGAAATGAATGGGTTTCTACTAACTAGATTTGCATTTTTAAGTCAAGGCATAGTTAAGAGAAAGGTAAAAAAGTATGAGCATCAGTTATCAACTGATGGATTCTAGTATATTATATTTTAATTGTAATTTAAAAACTCAAAAAAACCCTCAGATATATTTTCTCTATAATATCAATAATCTGAGCAGAAGGGAGATGAGTCACTGAGTACAGACTTCTAGAACAGATTCCTGGGTTCGCATCCCAGCTTCACAAATCTCAAGCTGTGGAACCTGGGGTAAATGTCTGAACCTTAAGAGATAATTAACTTTTCTTTGTTGATTGTGTCAACCCAACAAGGCCCAAACAAAGAATGAATTCAATAGAATAATCCAAGTATGGTAACTTACACATAGTGCCATTCCCTAAATCATAGTGTTGTCATATGTCTTTTTTATTTTGTAGAGGTATAAGTGACATAAAATAAATGACACCTGTTTGAAATGTATAATTTTAGTTTTGACATACGTGTATTCCTATGAACCATCACCACAATCAAGATAGCAAATATGTCCATCACTCTCCAAAGCTTCCTTTGCCCTTCTCTGTTCCCTCTCTCTTGCCCTTCCATGCTACCTCATCCCCAAACAACTACTGACCTGCTTTTTATAGTAACTTATCTGCTACTATACATAAGTTTGCATTTTTTAGAATTTGTTAGGAATGGAATCATGTAATACATAGCTGTTAATAGTATTTTGGGGACATAGGGGCAGGGATTCTGGCTTACTTCACATAATATCAATAGTTTTTTCCTTCTTATTGCTGAATAGTATTTCATTGTGTGGATATACTGTAATTTGTTTCTTCATTTACCCCTTGGTAAACATTTGAGTTATTCCTGGGTTTGGCTCTTGTGTTCCATTTCCCAGTTTTTCTGTTTTGACACCAGTAACATACTATCTTCATTGTCGTGTTTTATAATAAATCTTTTTTTTTTTTTTTGAGACTGAGTTTAGCTCTTGTTGGCTCACTGCAAGCTCCAACTTCTGGGTTCAGGCAATTCTCCTGCCTCAGCATCCTGAGTAGCTGGGATTGCAGGCACCGCCACCATGCCCAGCTAATTTTTTGTATTTTTTAGTAGAGATGGGGTTTCACCATGTTGACCAGGATGGTCTCGATCTCTTGACCTCGCAATCCACCCGCCTCTGCCTCCCAAAGCGCTGGGATTACAGGCTTGAGCCACCGCGCCCAGCCCATGTTTTATAATAATCTTAAAGTCAGGAAGTGTAAGTCTTCCAACTTTACTCTTTTTCAAAGTTGTTTTGATTATTTTAGAGCCTTTGCACTTCCTTATGGATTTTAAAGTCAGATCAGCCTTTCAATTTCTAACCCCCAAAACTATGCTAGGATAATGACTGGGATTACATTGAATCCATTTATCAATTTTGGGAGAATTGACATTTTTTTTTAAGCGGGAGTTTCACTCTTGTCACCTAGGCTGGAATGGTGTGGTCTCGGCTCGCTGCAACCTCCACCTCCAGAGTTCAAGCGATTCTCTAGCCTCAGCCTCCTGAGTAGCTGGGATTACAGGCATGTGCCACCACGCCCAATTTTGTATTTTTAGTAGAGATGGGGTTTCACAATGTTGGCTAGGTTGGTCTCAAACTTCTGACCTCAGGTGATTCACCTTAGACTCCCAAAGTGCTGGGATTACAGGCATGAGCCACTGCACCCAGCCAGAATTCACATCTTAACAATACTGCACATCCCAATCCATGAACATGTAATATCTTCATCTTTTTAGGACTTCAACTTCACTCCTCAGCATTTTGCAGCCTTCAGTGTGCAGATTTTACACATCTTTGATCACATATATTAGAAATTATTTCATATTTTAATATTTTAAATTTCAATTTCTGATTGTTCATTTTTAGTGTGTAGAAGTAAAATAGATTTTTCTACATTGATCTTATATTCTGGAATGTCAATAAACTCGATTAGTTCTAGTAGCTGTTTGACAATTCCATAGCTTTTTCTATGTACACACTTATGCTCTCTGTGAAGAAAGACAGCTTTTTAAAAATTCCTTTCTAACCTGTATTCCTGATAGCCTTTTCTTGCCTTATTGCACTGATTAAAACCTTCAGTACAGTGTTGAATAGAGGTGGTGAATAAGCTTTGGGAGATTTGAAAAGTCTTTATTTTGTCTTTGCTTTTGGAAGATACTTTTCCTGAGTAACAAATTCTTGGTTGATAGTTTTTGGGTGTTTTTTTTTTTCCTTTTTGTTCTCTGAAGCTGTTGCTCCATCATCTTTCAGCTTGTATTTTTTCCAAGAGAACTTTTCTCTCATCTTTTTTTTTGTTCTTCTCTATATAATGTACCTTTTTTATTTTTTTTTTCTGAATAGTATTTTAAGATTTTCTCTACCACTGGCTGTAATCAATTTGATTATGATGTGCCTTGGTGTAATTTCTTCTTATTTCTTGTGCTTGGGGTTTGTAGAAATTCTTTGGTATATAGGTTGATAATTTTCAAAGAGTTTGAAAATGTTTATTCTCATTTCTTCAATTACTCTTTCTGTCTCATCCTTCTCTTTGAGACTTTCAGTTGCATAGATATTCTGCTAATTGAAGTTGTCCTACAGTTCACTGATGCTTTTTTACTGTTTTTCTTTTTATTTTAGTTTTTTTTTTTTGTCTGTGCTTTATTTTGGAGAATTTCTACTGCCTGCCCTTTCAAGTTCAATAATCTTTTCTTCTGTAATGTCTAGGCTGCCACTCGACCCATTCAATGAATTTTTATCTCATAAATTGTAGCCTTCATCTCTAGAAGTTTAATTTGGGTTCTTTTTATGTCTTCCATCTCTAAATAAATGTATTCAGTCTTTCCTTTAGCTTCCTGAATAATTAGAATACATATATAACTATGTTAATGTTCTTGTCTGATAGTTCTAGCATCTGTGTCATTTCTGGATCTGTTTCTATTGATATATTACTTTTTCTCCTCATTTGCATCATTTTTTCCTTCTTCTTGACCTGCCTGGTAATTTTTTATTGCATGCCAGACATTGTGAGTTTTGCATTGTTGAGAGGTGGATTTTTTTAATTTTTAAAAAATACCTTTCAGCTTTGCTATAGAATAAGATTAAATTTATTGGAAACTATTTGATCATTTTAGGACTTGCTTTTGAAATTTGTGAGGCAGGACCAGAACAGCATTTCCTCTAGGAATACTTTTTCTCCAGTATTGAGGAAACACTCTTTTTGGTATTCTAACTGATGCCTTAATAATTGTGAGGTTTTTTCCAGTCTGGCTGGTTTAAAAAAAAAGAGGCACTCTTATTCCCAGTCCTGTTTGAGCACCAGGCATTGTTCTCACAGTCCTTCCAGATCATATTTTTCCTTGTGTTGGATTGGGTTGCTTCCTTACACACATACACAAAAATATTAATAAAGTTGTCTGTAAATTTTTAATTCTTTTGTTGAATATCAAGGATTCCCTTGTTCATTAACAAAGTATGTGTTGAGCTTGGAGGATGTTTCTTCTGGCCCACACTGGTTAGTTTCTTGAATATTTACCCTAAAAAAATGTATACAGAAAAGTATTTGTCATACTCGTGTGTTGCAAATGATTATTTGCAAGCAAAGATCTGGCCTGAATACCTGGGTACCCTGAGATGGTCTTTAAGAACTATAGCATCGTTGGGCCTCCCATTGCAGCCATCGAGGAAGCCTTGAACTTTCCTGACCCAGCTGCCTCTATTGAAAAATACCACTTCTCAGGGCTTTTAGTTTCTACTTATAAAGTCTGTAGTCTCTTTCCATGTAAAATCTAAGAAACCAGTTCCCAATTAAATTGCACTTCCGTAATATACTCTACAATTAGTTATCAATGACTACCTCTCCTATTGTATTTGTTTTGTTTTAAATGTTATTATTCTGTTTAAAAAGACAAATTATTTGCTGAGCATAAAAAGGTTGCGCTGAAAATGCAAGTATTTTAAATTAGAAGTTCATTCAAAAATGCAAGTGATAGCAATTTTATATAGGTCCTCAAATATATGGATGCTATGTTTACTTTTTTATTGTTAATTTTTAAGAATTAGAATTTGTGGGTGTAAGTCACATAAAGCTCAAGCACGAAAAGAATGGCCAATTGAAAAATTATTTTCAATCTTCCAAGACATCTGAATAAAACTAGTTTTTAAAAGGAGATTGAAATGGACATTTTGCAACATATGGCTTTCATTATACCCTGTGAGTCAGCAGATCAACTCTCTGATGTGGAGAAGGTCATGTGAATTCAAAAATGGAGCATGAAGCTACAGGAAGGGCTTTGGAGGCAGAAAGACTGGGATAACTGCAGCTCTGCTGCTTTCTAGTTGAATGTCTTGGGGCAAGTTTTTGGCACATCAGAAACTACATTTGACTTTCTTCAAAATGGCCTTATACACCCTACCTCATAGGGTTTACATGGAGCTTAAATGATAGAATCAGTGCAAACATTTTAAATGCTCAGTCAGTGATCATCAGCCTCAGTGCCTTACCTTCTTTAAATGTGTCAAGTTAGTTCCCAAGTGAAAAGCATCCACTCAAGTTAAAAAAAAAAAAATCCTCTCTAAAATTATAAATTTGCAAATACCAAGTAAATAAATGGTAATCATCCTAGGCAGAAGTTTTGGCTGTGATATTTTGGGTAATTTAGATTAAGAAGACTTCACAGGGCAAGTTTGGATCATAGTGATTTCATTTTAAAGTATTCTCTTTGAGGACAGCTTCAGTGTAAGTTACTGATGTTCTTTTATATCCTTACTAAAAAAAAATATGTTTTTTTTTTTTTAACTTAGGGGGAGTTCGTTGCTTGTCTCCTGTCCCTATTACGGCAAATGACAGATAGACATTATCAACAGCTTCTTGATAGTTTCAATTCAAAGGAAGAACTAAGGGTAAGTGACATTTTAAAAATTTTCTTTAACGTATCTTTTTAGTTTCTTTTGTTTTTATTCGTCACTGTTCAGAAAGATCCTAAACAGTTGCTTTACCTGTTTCTGTTAAGTTCTAAGCTGTTTTTTCTCAGGCTCATCCACAAATCTCCTTATCTATATTGGCTTTTAAAGATTTCTATTACTCAAGCAAAGCTATTGACTCTCATTTCAAAGAAGGATATAGGATATAAAGTAACTGTCATCGAAGTTCAATAAACTAGAAGCAGAATAACAGAACTGAAGAGATAAAAAGAAATAGACTAACTCTAGTTAAGTGAACCTAGAAATATTGCCTTAGTAGAAGATAAAGGAGAATATGTAAATATGTTAGCTCATTTCATCTCACTAAAACCATAATAAGAAGTTCTGGCTACAGCTTTTTGACTAGGCATACACAGTTGTATTTGTTATTCTCTATCAGCTATAATCTAATCAATATGCTGTGCTACTCTGACAAGCTGACATTAAATAGGAAATATGGATGCCAGGTTTATAAAAATCCAGTATTTGGTAAGATTTGTGGAACTATAACGCTTCTTTCATGGTTTCACTAAATGCTTGATTATTCTTAGTTGGAAGAATGATTTGATCTGTCGTCTTCCTTATTTACTTTTATTTCTCTTCCATCTCTTTAGTTTTCCAGACAACTTTCATTTGGAAACCATCATATTGGAAGCATTGCTTTTATGCTGGGTGGTGGAGAATTATAGGACCAAAAGTATAGTTCTGCTATGACGTTTACCTAATTGGAAGCCTTCCCGCTGCCTTAGGGGAAGAAATTGTTGATTTTTTAATATGGATAGTGCATAGGGGTTGCTTATCTGTGACTTTAACTGGAAAATATTATATGATCTCAGAAGAATCTTCCTGTTGTTACTTTAGAGAAGTTGACAAGCTGAGTCACATAAAACAAAGAATCATTTGGGGCAGATATAATCTCTCAGCAGTCAGTCATTTGGCATATGGCATCCTGTTTTTCATTCTTAAATTGAATCTTTTTTCTTTTCTTGAGACAGAATTTTACTGTTACTCAGGCTGGAGTGCAGAAGTACAGTCACAGCTCACTGCAGCCTCAAACTCCTGGGCTCAAACAATCTTCCTACCTCTGCTTCCCAAGTAGCTGTGACTATAGGCATATGACACCACACTTAGCTAATTTTTACAAAAATTTCTTTGTAGAGGCAGAGGCTCACTATGCTGCCCAGGCTGGTCTCAAACTCCTGGCCTACAGAAATCCTCCCATCTCAGCCTCCGAAAATACTCAGATTACAGGGATGAGCTACCATGCCTGGCTGTACATTCAATGTTGAGTTTAGAATTAAAAGTGGATAGAAGGCCTTAGGACTTACCCACTCTGAATACAGAAATACATAATGTCAAAAGGAAAATAATGGTGCATTTGTTAACTGTCATTAGGAATTGTATTCTTAACACAGTTAAAGAATCATTATGTATTACTTAAGAAGTCAACTTCACATTTGAAAATTTCCCACAGGAAAAGCCTACATATTTTTATGGAGCCTGGGAATTAAAAAATAGCAGAGAAGCATAAACTAAAAGACGTAATTAATTATCTAGGTATTGAGTTTTATGCTTTGGTATTTGTGTTAGCAGTAATAAAACAAATGGAAATAATGAATAAAACATTTTATGTGGACTTTTCTCATTTCAGTCAGCCAATACGTCTTTTCAGAGGACAATTAATATTTCCCTTTTCAAAATTATTGAAGCTGGCTGGGCACCATGGCTCAGGCCTGTAATCCCAGCACTTTGGAAGGTCGAGGTGGGTAGATCACCTGAGGTCAAGACCAGTCTGGCCAACATGGCGAAATCCCATCCCTACTTAAAATACAAAAATTAGCTGGGCATGTTGGTGCATGCCTGTAGTCCCAGCTACTTGGGAGGCTAAGCCAGGAGAATAACTTGAACCTGGGAGGCGGAGGTGGCAGTGAGCCAGGATCGCAACACTGCGCTCCAGCCTGGGCAACAGAGTGAGACTCCATCTTAATATTAACAATAATAGCGAGGCCTTCTGGCCAGAATTATTTAATGATACTAATTACTTAATCTGCCATTCAGATTAAATGGAGATTGAGCAACACAAGCACGGCAAGCACTGTGCCACGCACTAGGGACATACGCAGGCCCAAGATGTCCTGTTCCTATAGGGGAGTAATGAGACAAATAATGGGCATAGCACCTGAATGGTGAATGTGCAGGGTGCTATGGAGCATGTGGGAGTTGCTGCCAACCCAGACGCACGGCAACAGGAAAAGTTCCAAGGGAGATCTCAGCTGAGACCTGAGATTAGTAGGAGTGTGCTAGATATATCTTTGGCTCGAACGTTCAGATCTGTCTACTAAAGTATCACCTGAATGCTCCGACTGACACCTCACTCTCTACCTACCTTTGTAACACTTACTAGAATCTGGAATGTTTTTGTTTATTTGTTTACATGTATTTCCCTGTTTATGTGTATTATTTCCCACTGGGTGATAAGCTCCTTGATGTCTGAAGCTTTGAGCTTTGTCTGGCTCACTGCTGCATCCTCAGATTCTAGACTATGCCTAGCACATTGCAAGACTTCAAGAAATAGTTGTTGATTGTTTGATAGAATATAGAGTTTAATTCATAAGGCTGTATGAATGAGTGTAGACTTTGTTTTGAGGACATTTTGAGGGTTTTAAGAAGGGAGAGACAATATCACATTTGAAGGAAGAAAGACCTCTCTGGTTACACTGTTGAAAAAGCATTTGGCCAGATGCAAATAGCTTATGCCTATAATTCCAGCACTTTGGGAGGCCAAGGCAGGAGGATTACTTGAGCCCAGGAGTTTGAGACCAGTCTGAGCAATATGGCAAGACCCTATTCCTATAAAACATTTTTTAAAACTAGCTAGGCGTGGTGGCAGATGGCTGTAGTCCCAGCTACTCAAGAGGCTGAGATGGGAGTATCGCTTCAGCCTGGGAGGTCAAGGCTTCAGTGAGCTGTGGTTGCACTCCAACCTGGACAACTGAGGGAGACCATGTCTCAAAAAAAAAAAGAAAAAGAAAGGAAAGAAAGAGGATTCACTGAGGTCAAAATGAGAAGCAGAACACCGTAAAAGATTTGAGGTGAGTGAGTGAGGTAGTAACCTACACTAGAAATGACTGTGGCTTGAAATAGAGGTGATTGTGGAGATAGATTCTAGGGACATTTGGGAAGTTGAATTGGTGGGACTTGATGGCTGATAATATTAAAAAGGTGAAGGAGAAGGAGGAGTTGTAAATGACTCCTAGGCCTTTTGACAATTGGCTGGATGTTGGTGTGGTGCCATTCACCACATGGGGACCCCAGGATGAATTAGGTTTGGGAGCAAAGGTAAATTCAGTTTCAGCCTGAGTTTGGTCAGCTGAGGGACATTCAGATGGAGATGTTTAGTAAATTGTGTCTGAAGTTCAGGAGAGAGAGAGAGAGAGAGTTAGGTTGTGGGTTGTGGATCCGGAAACTGTCAGCCAATGAATAGTAACTGACATCATGGGAGTAAATGTGAACATCCAAGGAGAGTGTAGAGCATGACGGTAAAAGGGCCTACGTAGAATCCTAAGCAGAAGGACGGAGGTGTGATAAACAGTGCCTGCTACTGCAAGGAGGTCAAGTACCATCATGAAAGGGTCCCTAAATATTGCTGGTGAACCTGAGAAGCAATTTCAATGATGAGGGAACTTTTCATGGATTGAAGATTAAAAAGAATAAAAAGAGAATGGATTGAATGCAGTGTTTCAAGAAGAAGAGGGATAACTTTAAATGTGTAGACTTTGATGAATACTCACAGTGGAGGAGACTAAAGCATGTCTAAATATATTCATGATTAGAGCTGGTGGACAGGGAGAAGCTGAAGATATAAGAAAGAGGTACTAAATTCCAGGGTGAGGTCTCTGAGAAGGCAGCAGTAAGGGACAGAATTACCCTAGACTGGGAATAAGATTCTTGCACTTTCCCAGTGAAAGAATGAAAGAGAAATAACTGGAGTTAATGCAGACTAGAGGACATTTATTTCATTTACTAAAGGCTAATTAGCCATCTTATTTTAATCTGCATTTTTAAAGTTCGTATGTCCCCTTATAAAAAATATTAATAAATGTTTCCTGTTTTCAATTTTCTTTAAAACCAAATATTTCCAGTTATGTTCCTGAACCTATATTGCAGTATTTTCAAAGATAATAACACTGGTCCCTAGGCCCTTTAGAGAGTTCCTAGAACCAATTTTACTTCAGAAAACAGAATTTTAATGATTTCATAAAGATAATATAGTACATATATAGCACCTCCAATAAAATCTGGAGTGATACAAAATATTCACTCCATATGGGATAAATAAAGACTATACATCATCCTGGTCAGGTTTTGCTGCCAAATGGATTGTAAGACCAAAACATTTTAGACTACTTTTCGGTTTTGATAGTAAAGGAAGTGAAAACCTCTAAACAACAAGCATTTTATGTGCAATTTAGTTGTACCAGGCACTGTTCTAAGCAGTTGATTAATATTAACCCATTGTTATCCTCAAAAGGACCCCATGAAGTAGGCTCCCATTATTTTATTACAGATATCAATTGTTGATTCAACAAACATTTATTGAGCATCTTGGTTAGACATTCAGGATATCAAGACTTCATCCTGGTCAACATGAAACCCCGTCTCTACTAAAAATACAAAAAATTAGCTGGGCATGGTGGCACGTGCCTGTAATCCCAGCTACTCAGGACGCTGAGGCAGGAGAATTGCCTGAACCCAGGAGGCGGAGGTTGTGGTGAGCCGAGATCGCGCCATTGCACTCCAGCCTGGGTAACAAGAGCGAAACTCCGTCTCAAAAAAAAAAAAAAAAAAAAAAAAAGTCTATTATTGAGGCCATCTAAATCATTCTTATAAATAAGCATTACATGTATAAACTGCAAGGATGCTAGCTAACAATTACGGAACACCTCCTTACCCCCATCCCACGGCCATGAGCCAGATGTGGTACTTAACCCACATTTCATCCTCTCCCTGCCTCCTCCGCCATGAAGATTGACTGATGCTATTATTGTTCTCAAGTAAATGGGAGTGCTCGGAATTCTATTAACGTCCTGAGCTCTTTGCTCAGGCAGCTAAACTCAGCTTTTCTCTAAACTTTAATAAACTTTTTCAACCAAAATCTTTTCTATCAAATTATATAAAATTTCAATTTTCAGCTCTTTAAAGATAATAAGGCAGTTCTAGTCATAGAATGGAGATGTCTGAGAAGGGCCAGATTAATAGAAGGAGAGTTATTTGGGGTTTTGTATGTACCTTTAGGTTAGAAAGTAAATAACAGGTAAAGTACAATTCACAGGGTGATATTTAATGGAAAAGTATGAGTGATATTGAAATTAGACACCCAAAATTCCACATAACCCTACTGTTTTAAAAAGTGGTAAAGTATATTTACCCTCCCCTCAATCCCCAACATATCCTAGTCTCCAGAGGTAGCTGCTGTTAACACCTAAAAGCGAAACCTTGTAGACTATTTTGTATACTATATATATACACACACAAATTTTTAATGGAATCATACTATTTATATTGACCTATACTTTTTTACCTGATAATATTCCATAGATATTATATAATCCACTCCCTCATTCTTCTGAATCCCATTATATGGATGCTACATAATTTGTTTCTGATTTCTGCAGTTAGAATGGGTCTTGCAGTCAACGTCTTGATGCACCTCTTTCTATGGAGTTGTACCCACATTACTGTAGAATAAATTCCTAGAAGTACAGTTGTTGGATTATAGGATGTACACATTTTACATTTTAATTGATACTTGACCAATTATATATTGAGATTTTCAAATGAATATTCATATTGTTCTATATTCCTAATGTTGCTTTTTCCCTTTTACCAATTCAAAGAAAGATAAGGTTTGTCTTAGCATTTCCCAATGGTTCTATAAATCAAAATGAATTCTAAAAGTATGTAGCTCTTAAGTATCTACTAAGCTAATGGTCTTTCAACTCCGTTTATGCCTGAAGAGCTGGATGCCTCCAGGGTTACTGCGGAAGTAGCTTCTGGCTTCTTGAGCAGTGTCCCACTTCTCCTCCTTGGTCTTCAGGTTCCTTCTTGTGTGTGAGGCATGAGTCACAGTGTCAGAACACAAGTGTGTGGGAGCAAAGACCTGAGGGCTGGTACTCTGTATTGTTTACTTTTTTTCTTCTCTAGAACATAACATTATGTAAAAATGAACAAAAGTAAACACCAGGTAGTGATTAAGATTTTCTTCCTCCTTCTGTCATCAGTAATGTTTTATTATACACCTACCTTGTACTGGAGGCTACGGTTTTGTCCATATCCTTGGCATTTCATATATACCCAGCAGTGAGACTCCTGTGCTTTGTTGATTAGGACTTCTCATAGAACTGTGGGGATCTTGCTATAAGCACAAGATTATACATGACCTGGAAGTTAAATACGGCACAATTATAACTCTGCATTGTCTCCTCTATACTCTCTCACCAGCTTTCAAAAATTATGTCTGATCAGGCCTCAGTCCAACTTTAAAACTCTGAATACTTCCCATTCCCTACAGGACAAAGTCCAGTCTCCTTATTATGTTGTTTCTGTCCTCAGTTTATCTTCCAACCACATTATCCTCTACCCGCTTCTGAACACCTTTCAGTCACTCAAAACTACTGTTAAATTCCTTAAAAACCAAATATGTAATTTTTGATTCCTATGAATCATTTTTTTTCCTATTTCTAATGTTGATTTTACCACCACCTCACTTCCACTGCCTAATATGTACCCCTATTAATCCCTTCTCTGATTCAGTTCACCCTACAAAATCCAGCTCAGGTATCACCTTCTCGACGAAGCCTTCACAGGATACAGTCCTCCCTCTCTGACAGCATGCAACAATGTACTCTCAGTATTTACCATTTCCTTGTGTTTTTTACGACTGTGGGCTCCTTGAGAGTAGAGACCATGTCTTTGTGTCCTAAGCACAGAACCTGGAATGTTAAATCTTTGTTGAAGAAATGTGTGCTTTTAATATTTCTGTCTACTTCAAAAGATTTTCAGTACAATTATTTTGACTTATTTTTATTTGAATATATTGATTACAGAAAAATGGCTATTTAGCTCTAGAAGATTGAAGATCATTTGGGAGTTATTTTGCATACTACACTTAGAGATTCCATTTTAAGAATATACATTTCAATGTGATAATGATTATTAACACCCCTTAATTGAATTCAAGCCTCACATCAAGGGTATTGCACATTCGAAATTTGTGGCAAATGTTTTAAATGACATTTGATTATAGTCTGAGGGTCTGCCTGTTCATTCTGTGTCCCAGCCTCATGATACTTTATTTTACGGATATCTTAACTCATGTTTCGTAGACTCAGGATTTATCTCTCTGTGTCTTGCCAATTCTGTTTCATAAACCTAATTTTTGTCTTGTGCCCTTCTCTTTTTAAAAATATTTTAGATTTAGGGGGTACATGTGCAGGTTTGTTAATGAGCATATTGCGTGATGCTGACGTTTGGGCTTCAATTGAGTCCGTCATCCAAATAGTGAACATGGTACCCAATAGGTAGTTTTTCAGCCCTTTTCTTTCACCCTCCCTCCCTTCTTTTACAGTCCACCATGTCTGTTGTCCCCATCTTTATGTCACTGTGGATCTAATGATTAGCTCTCACTGATAAGTGAGAACACAGTATTTGGTTTTCTGTTTCCGTGTTTACTCACATAGGATGATAGCCTCTAGCTGCATCCGTGTTGCGGCAAAGGATGTGATTTTGTTCTTTTTGGGGCTGCATAGTGATGTAGATGTACCACATTTTTTAAGCCAATCCTGTCTTGTGCCTTCCTTAATATCATAGCATCGTATGTAAGCAGAAAACAATTTTTGTATGGTACAGTTAGAAAATCTAAAACACATGTTTGGTTCTCTCAAACATCTACATAAAACCCCTCAGTGTCTCCATGGTGCCTTCAGGATAAATGTCCAAACTCCTTACCATGGAAAAAGTTAGATTTGCTTATCATTTATTTATCCCTATTTATCTTTCAGCCCTATGTCTTACCACTGCTCCTTGTAGTCCAGGCAACCCTGCGCTCTCTCTTGTCTCTTCGGCCTACAGGTGTTGTTCCTTCTGGGTGGAATACCTGACCTTCAGACTTACCTACCTTTGCAAAGCATGCATGCATCTGTGTGGTTTTTAGATTAACATTCATCTTTCCCACTAAACTGTGAACTCCATGAAAGCAAAGAGCACATTTAACCTACTTACTATTATGTGGCATATTCCAGACACTCTGTAAACGCCTGCTGCATGAATAAATGACAGAATGTTTCTTACCTTACCAGGTGTCCCAGCATCTAGCATGGTGCCTGGCACACAGTAAAGCACCCAGTATTTATAAATCAGTACATGTTAGTGAGCATTTCTAAAATCATAACAACTGTTCCTCCTTTGTTTTACAGTTAACTATAGGACTTTTATTGCTTGGAAGACCGTCCCAATAACTTTCTTACTTGAACCTCAGTAGAAAAAAATTATTCCATAAAGTAACACCTTCCTATTTCTTTGAACCCCGATTTGAAGAATACTAATAATATAGTTTAACCATGGAAATAATGCAACGTGGTTAAGTGACCACATTGAGAGACTGCTCCCATGCTGCCAGGTTTTAAATGGTAACATATGAAACACTTATTTCTTTGTGCTGTCCAAGCAGGAGTATTATAGGCATGGCAATGTTCTTTTTTGAATTATAAAAAGAATCTCTTACTTAGTTATATGTGCAAAATAACCACATCTATCTATGCAAAAACACATATTTGGTGAAATGACCAGAGTTGAAAAGTACTTGGAGAGGACGGTCAAGGAAATGCCACTGTGTTTTGGGTAGGAGGGAGGGAAATGTTAAAGAATCTAGCATTGAAGTCATATTGCTTTCAAATATTGGAATTGAGTTTGGAATAAACCCTGTTGCATGACAGTAGACAAAGACTTGCTGAACTAAATTACATGTCAGTACTAAAATGGAAGGTATTTGTGTTATGCGATGTGATGAAACATTTGCCTACATTTTAGAAATAAGAAAAATGTGGAGATGCCTTTTGAATAACTAAATGATCATACTGATTTTTTTTAAATCTCCTCTAATTGCAAGAGACTTCAAAGCCCCCACATTTTGCAAGTATCAGAACTCACTTCCAGAGAGGTTAAGTAATTTGCCAAGGTGTTTGAGCTAGTTAATTGCATAGCCAGGATTTAAAATCTAGGTTTTCTGATTCTCATTATTATGCTCTTTTATTTTTCTTGTAAGGTTTCTACTGTTGAATGTGTTTGGTTTCATAAATGTCAATGAAGCTTGAATGGGCACTGTAGAAAGCTACTTGAGACACTGAAACGTTTTCTTGGGGGAAACAAAGATTTATATCAATCCACAGGCATTGGCAATGTCACATGCTGCCACAGCCTTTTCTTGTGGGAGATAAATGGGACTAGGAAAATGACATAGCACAGAAACAGGTCCTCTGTCCCCAACTCCTCCACCTGCAATAATGTTTCCTTGGTCTCCAGCACTACAAAAGAATAACTAAAGTTGCTAGCTGCTAAGATAGATGTTTTTCCTCCTATAGCCAATCTTTTTAGTGAATACTTTTTCTCCCTGCAACTGACAGCATAGTCCTCCACCCCACATACCACATGCACACATAGGTACACACCACCACTGCCACCAAGACTACTGCTTGCAGTTTCTAATTCTGTTACAGCTTTTGATGCAAGAAGATAAAATTTCAGCATTTTAGAATTTATTTATACTATCCTAACTAATTGTAGACTATAAAGCCAAAGAATCCCCACTTTCATACCTATCTAAGCAAATGCAACAAGATAGGAAATTGAAATATGATATAACTCTTTAAAAGATAGATGCGAGGCACTGGAGGCAACACAACATATCTACAACCATACAGTCTTTGATAAACCAGACAGAAACAAGCAATGGGGAAAGGATTCCCTGTTTAATAAATGGTGTTGGGAAAACTGGCTAGCTATGTGCAGAAAGCAGAAACTGGACCCCTTCCTGACACCTTACACTAAAATTAACTCCAGATGGATTAAAGACTTAAACATAAGACCTAACACCATAAAAACCCTAGAAGAAAATCTAGGCAAAACCATTCAGGACATAGGAGTAGGCAAGGACTTCATGACCAAAACACCAAAAGCATTGGCAACGAAAGCCAAAATAGACAAATGGGACCTAATCAAACTCCACAGCTTCTGCACAGCAAAGGAAACAGTCATTAGAGTGAATCGGCAACCAACAGAATGGGAAAAAAATTTTTGCAGTTTACCCATCTGACAAAGGGCTGATATCCAGAATTTACAAAGAATTAAAACAGATTTACAAGAAAAAAATAAACAAGCCCATTCAAAAGTGGGCAAAGGATATGAACAGGCACTTTATAAAAGAAGACATACATGAGGCCAACAAACATATGAAAAAATGCTCATCATCACTGGTCATTAGAGAAATGCAAATCAAAACCACATTGAGATACCATCTCACGCCAGTTAGAACGGTGATCATTAAAAAATCTGGAGACAACAGATGCTGGAGAGGATGTGGAGAAATAGGAACACTTTTACACTGCTGGTGGGAGTGTAAATTAGGTCAACTATTGTGGAAGACAGTGTGGCGATTCCTCAAGGACCTAGAAATAGAAATTCCATTTGACCCAGCAATCCCATTGCTGTGTATATATCCAAAGGACTATAAATCATTCTACTATAAGGACACATGCACACGAATATTCATTGTAGCACTGTTTACAATAGCAAAGACCTGGAACCAACCCAAATGCCCATCGATGATAAACTGGACAGGGAAAATGTGGCACATATACACCATGGAATATTATGCAGCAATCAAAAACGATGAGTTCGTGTCCTTTGTAGGGACATGGATGAACCTGGAAACCATCATTCTCCCCAAACTGACACAAGAACAGAAAATGAAATACCGCATGTTCTCACTCATAGGCGGGTGTTGAACAATCAGAACACATGGACACAGGGAGGGGAGCACTACACACTGGGGTCTGTTGGGGGGAATATGGGAGGGACAGTGGGGGGTGGGGAGTTGGGGAGAAACGCCAGATATAGGTGAAGGGGAGAAAGGCAGCAAATCACACTGCCACATGTGTACCTATGCAACTATCTTGCATGTTCTTCACATGTACCCCAAAACCTAAAATGCAATAAAAAAAGTAATAATAATAATAATAATAAATATTAGAAATAATAGTCTTTTAAAAAAAAAGATGCACAAATAATTTTTGCAGGGATTATAGATATATAATATATAGCATATATCATTATATATACTACATAAAATATAGTTATAACATTATTATTGTTATATATATACTATATATACATATAGTATATATAATATATACCACATATACATAAATATAATATTTATATATTATATTTAATATATATATATGTATATGTGGTATATATTATATAATGCCTATTATAGTGTATATATAATATATAGTATATGTGATATATATATTCATATCTGAGTAACTCAAAAGACTCAACTGAGAAACCATTAAAATAAGTTTCAGACATGCATTAGAAAGGATTTCTCACAGTTTTAGTAAGCTAATGACCTACTCTCCTGAGAGAGCTAGAATGTGAAGTGTTTCCCAAAATTATCTGACCTACAGTGAAATACATTTGGGAAACTGCTTGCAGTGATTCTGGAGCTATGTCTAGTCATTTAAAGATGGATGACCTAGTGGGCATGTTTCCACATGGTGCATACTGTATGTCAGTGTATATGTGTTGATGCCAAAGAAGCTAAAATAAATTCGTGTCAAAATATTTATGGGCTTGATTGAAGTTGTTCGAGTATATAAAAAGAAAATAAAGCGACCACATGGTTTTCAGTTTTTAGATTCTTTCTGTCTTCTGACATGAGTGACAGTCATAATCTTACATTCAGGCAGCTTACAGGTTTATCGTAGTGTGTTGTTGTATTTGATAAATAAAACTCTTGTGTTTGGGGTGGCTTCTTATTTCTGAAGCAGCACCATATCGTTACCTTCAATCAGATTGGTAAAGAAATGTATTTTCCTAGAATCACTTAGGTTTCAAAAAGCTCTTTAAGTTTTCTAGTTAATTAATCTAAATCAAAGCTAGACTCAGCCAATCCCTTTTTGAGTACGGAAAGCTCATTTCATTCACTGTGTGTAGTATGTTAACTCCTTGATTCCACTTTAAGTATCATATGCTATAACTGCATTTGACCCTATCTCTTGTAATGTTTAGAGAAGAGATATTTCCATGTCTGGTGATAGCTTCTTGTCAAGAGTACTTTCAGGTGATCAATTTACAGATAACATATCAGTAAATATTACTGCCATCTGGCATGTCATCTTTGTGAGGAATATATTGATACTCTGAGAACTACTAAGCACTCCTCACTGGGCTTGATTTAGCACACATCCTCATTTGAATGTATTCTGCATAACATACTCTGGAAAATTCACTCAAATTCTATAAACCTGCATACATTCCATTAGTACTGCATCTCAAAAATGCCCTGTAAGAAAAATAGGTTTTTGTATGAGATGCTTTTTGATGAGCATAACTTTCTAAATGTTGACACCCACTTAAAGGAAAGCAGACTGAGCCAGGACTGTTCATTGTTCTCTTCTATTGAAAAGTTCTGATGTTTAAGACACTATAATAGAAGAAAGGGAATTTGTTTCCCAGTTAATATTCTGTTACAAGTTTTCTATTTGATTTTCAAAACCCTAAATTGTTAGAATTTGTGAAAAGAAATAAAAACCCATTTTCACTGTGCCCAAGAAAGAAAAGAAAACATTTGGGTGGGTTTGAGTGCTGAGAATGGATGCTCATGACTCCTTCCCTTGGGCAAACTATTAAACTGTGGCTTCCTTCTCTAGAAGCCAATGGAAATGGTAACAACAGTACTCAGTGTGTATGTGTGTATGTATGCTGATAGTTACAATAAACCAATAAAATGATCTATTTTCTCCTTATCCAAGGATTTCCTGCTGCAGATATTTACTGTGTTCCGAATATTGATACGCCCAGAGATGTTTCCAAAGGACTGGACTGTTATGCGCTTGGTTGCTAACAAGTAAGACATTTAAGTTGATGATAATTGCAACTCAATGTATAGAGGAAGAAGAGAGTACAAAATGATCTTTTACATTTGATCTCAAGTTTGAACTGGTGGTGTTGGGTTTTTTTGCTTCTGAATTAAGTCTTTAAAAAATTATTACCATTTGTTTTGAATTATTGTTTTCTTTGTATATATTAACATCATTCAAAATTTAAACAACATAATAGCATATGCATTGAGAAGTTCTATTCCAATTGACCCTCGACCCCTAGGCTATATAACCATTTATCTTTGTATTTTACATATCCTTCTAGTGTTTCTTTATGCAGAGGCAAGCAGATAGTGTCATATACATACCGTTACGTACAATGCTCTTACTCTTAGAAATTCTGGTAGTCTTTCCAAATTAATAGATAGAAAGAATGCTATCTATCTGTCTGTCTGTCTCTCTCTATCTATCTATCTATCTATCTGTCTGTCTATCTATTCATTTTTGAGATGGAGTTTCACTCTTGTTGCCCAGGCTGGAGTGCAATGGTGAAGTCTTGGCTTACTACCACCTCCACCTCCCAGGTTCAAGTGATTCTCCTGCCTAAACCTCTTGAGTAATGGGGATTACAGGCATGCGCCACCACGCCCTGCTAATTTGTGTATTTTTAGAAGAGATGGGGTTTCGTAATGTGGGCCAGGCTGGTCTTGAATTCCCAACCTCAGGTGATCTGCCCACCTCAGCCTCCCAAAGTGCTAGGATTACAGGCATGAGCCACCGCGCCCAGCCGAAAGCTCTTATTCTTTTATATATTTTCCTTTACAACTGAATAGTATTCCACTAAATGGCCATACCATAGTTTATTTAACCAATGCTCTGTTACTAGACATTTGAGTCATTTCTGATTTTTCTTAATTCTTCTTAACAAAATACATACATTAGGCTCTTCCATTTGCTCAACACCGGGAATAAGACATGACCCTTGAGTTGGACACAGGAGATTGAAGTTCTTTTTATTCACCCATTGGTTTGGCCAATAGAGAGCTGAAAATACTGTCCTCAGGAAACCTCCGAACAAAATACAGGCATTTGGGAGGTTATTGACCTAAAGTTGATATTGGAATCTCTAGAAGATGATAAAGTTAGTTTATATTAAGCATATCCAATGTGATCTGAGGGCAATACTAAAGAGAGAGGAGCCAGGACGAGATATTAGGGAAGTTGGAATGGCGGGGTCTGATCCCGGAGAAGACAGTGTCATGAATTTATCTGTTCTCTCTACTTCCTGTCTCCGTAGTCTCAGTATACGGAATGGAAAAGCGCTCTAGGAAACTGGCCTGACTTCCAAGCTTGTTATTGACCCTATTTCATTAGCATTCTCACTCTCCAACCCCACATTTGCTTGCTTTCCCTTCTTCCTCTTTTCCAAATGCCAACTCCCTCATGCTTAGGATGAAGGTTGGATCCTCTAAGCATCTATCCATAGGCCACGGTCGCCCTGTGTCTTCTCCAGATGGCAAGCTTTGGTGGTGGCAAGAGCTGCAGGAATATGGGATTCAATTTTGATTATATATGCTCAATATGGCTTCTGCTTCAGTATACATTTATAGACTTGGAGGTGTTAAAATGATGTGTTAAAAACTTTGTGAAGTAACAAATAGTATAACATAGCATTTTATATTTTACATAAGTACAGAAGCAGCTTTTCCATTTTGAAGACTAATTGAGACTGCTAAACTAGCTCTCTTTAAAATTTAACATATTTAATTTGATATCTGTGAGTAGAATGAAATATCTATTCATTTGGATGTCCACATGCTACAGATTTAGGTGGAAGTTTTTGCTCTTGCATCTGGCCTTATAACCAAAAAGCAAACATTCTGGGTACCAGGGAAGGGCTGTGAGGTGATGCAGGGAGCCAGATGGGAAGAGGTCCAGGTGGTGAACATCATCATCACATAGCATCAATTTTCGGTCATTCTTCTGACTCATGTGCAGAGGAATATTTTGGATTGAATTAAAATTTCAGTGGTAGAAATTCACACTGAAAGTAACATTGACATTTTGTTCCTTACATACACATTTTTTGCTTAAGCTCGCTGAAAATTGTGACAACAGTGTGGCTTTTTGATATTAAATACTGCCTCTCTCTGCCCCATCTTTACTCCAAGTATAAAGACTTTATAGTTACACAAGTGGATAGCAGTCTGAGAAGTATGGATTCTACTTTTGAGTAAACATACACTGTTTAGAATTTTCATTTACAGTGTAACCAAATAGGAACATGATTTTGTTAGAGATGAGCTCTGTGTAATACATTTAAACAGAAGGTTACTCCCATAGCAAACCCAAGAAAAGTGCCATCAGCCCTTGCTAAATGTGGTGATTTCATTCCCTTGCCAACCATGTGACTGCTGGTAGGAGTCTGGCGCTGTCTCTCCACTGGCATTGCCTGGTGGCTGCAAGTCCAACCCCACACATGGACAAGACTCCAGGTTCTAGTGAGACCACTGCCAAGTTGGAGCAGCCAGTCTGCTGTATGCTCTTGCTCTTGCCTCTTCTTTTCTCTCCTCTCCTCGTTTAAGAGTCTCTAACCATTCTCCTCCATTCAAGTCATGAAAGCAGATGAGGTTTTTTTCTTTGCTTCATAAATGCAGAGTAGTCCAAAAATTTGCCCTCCACTATTTGTGCTCTATGAAAAATACTAACCTGTATAATACTGGTAGCAAAGCAGATTTCTGAAAGATGTTTAAGACATCTTAAATATGTTAAAGAGCATACACTGGGAAGAAAAAGTTTCCACTTGGCTAAACCATGTTGAAGCAAGTTGCAGCAGTTAAATCTATGTCTCTGAAGTTCACCACCTTTTCTTCCATAGTTTCAACTTTCTTAGACAAACAGTTGTACAGGGCCTGTCAAAGGGGCATTTTAACCCCAACTCCCACTTCTGTTAACCCAGTCATGTGCCTAGCAGGTGGCTGAGAAGTCACCATTGCCCTACCTTTGAACTCAATTGAATTTGCTCATCTCTCAAAATGAATGTTCTTTTATGTGTTGGTCCTTTCCTCCTGTGTTTTCAAGTAAATTAAATGCCTCCAACTTTCATCTATAAGCTGTGTTGTTCCAAATCTTGTAGCTTTCCTGCTTTATGTGATGCTGTGTCAGAGGCTGAGACCAGATACCTGGTGATTTACGTGGTTCTTTGGTTTTTTCTACCTGCATCCCTAATATTGTGTGACATAGCAGGTGTGCCCTCTCACAACTCTGCAAGGGCAAGAAGCATTTCTTCTCTTCCTTGCTTGCTGCAGAGCTGTCTCATGACCCCCCGTAAGTTCCTGGTAGATGTTTCTGATGAGAACAACTGCTCAATCTAAGAAAGAAGGAACATAAGGAGGATGAAAATTAAGTACCAAAAATACAGGACACTTTGAGACAAGCTTCTCTCCACCCCCTTCCCATACACATTGTGAAATAAAGTACAAAAATAAAGTCACAGCTTTATACATATTTCCAAGAAGAAAAATCTTATAACACGCTTGCTTACTGAGGAAAGTAAAAACTCCCTCTCTCTTCAGTTGACATTTCAGGTCTTTATTTTGGTTATCTTGTGTGCAAGTTGGCCTCAAACAGATCATACATTAACCAACTTTCACATGAGATCTACATAGCCAAAAAGCGATTTATTTGTTAAATCAGAGTTTCTTAGAGAAGCCATCCATTCATTTACTGACCCATCTATTCAGCCAGTGTTTTCCAGTGCCTAATGTGTAAATAAGTAGTATAAAGACAAAGAGCACAGGTCCATGAAAGTGTTATGAAATGAACATTGTTCTGGACTAGAATAGGAGGGTCTTTCATGAAGGAGTGAAGCTTGAACTGAAAGCTAAGCAGGGGGTAAAAAACGGCAAAGGAAGAATGATTCTATCAGTAGGAATAGTGGATACAAAGGCCCTGTGGTCAGAGTAAACATGGCACACTCAAAGAACTGAAAGACTGTTAGTATGGCTGAAACGTGAGGTGGGAAGGAACCAGTAAAGATGAGGTTGGTGGGGGAAGACAGAGCCTAGATATTGACACATAGAGAGACCAAAGAGAAACCAGGAAGAACCAGTTAGGAACTTACTGAAGCCATCCAGCTAAGAGATGTTGATGATGGCTTGGACATATGGATAGCAATGAAGGTAATGAAAAGATTGGTTTTGGAGATGAGGATGATAAGACTTGCAAGTGACTGGGTGTGGATGGGGGAGAAGAAAAGTAATGGAAGATGTTCCTTAGATGCTTGGCCTAAGCAAAAGGATGAATTGTGGTGCCATTCACCTAGGTGGAAAATATAGAGAGAGGTGTAGCATTAGGAGTGAGAGGAGTGAAGAATGCCAAATTGAACATAAGTCTGAGATGTGTTGGATATCCAAGTGGAGATGTGTAAGGGAAAGCTGGACATGCTCACGTGGAGCTCAGGGATGATGTTGGGGCTGGACATGTACATTTAGGCTTCTCCAGCATATGGTTAGGATTTGAAGCCTTGAAACTGAACGAGAGCACTGAGGAAGAAAGTACAGACTGAAAGACAAAAAGACAAGGCTGAGCCCTGGGACATGCCAACATTTTAAAGGTCAGGAAGTGGAGAGGTATCCAGTGAAGAAGACTGAAAAAGAGCAGCCTGCGATGTAAGATGAGGACCAGCAGAGTACAATATGCTGAGCAGAAAGCATTTCAAGGCGGAAGCAGTATCTAGAGCTGCTGGGAGGTTGGTGGTGATGTGGACAGACAGTTGGTCCTGGGATTTGGCAGCATGGTAGATATTGGTGACCATGACAAGTGTTTCACTGGAGTGCTAAAAAGGAACACCTGATTAGAGTGAATTCAAGAGTGAATAGGAGTTGAGAAACAGAAAACAGTAATTACAGGAGGAGTTTTACTACCAAAGGGAGCAGAGAAACAGGGCTATATCTGGAAGGAGACGGGAGGACTGGGATTCTTTTTAGAATATTATGGGTTATTACAGCATGTTGATTAACTAATAGGAATGGCCCTGCTAGTAAAAGACAGAAATATTGGTGCTAAAGAAAACAGGGATAATTAAAAGAACAATGTCCTTGGACAAGCAAGGATGAGATTGCATGCAAGGTTGCTACGTATGCCAGCCCGAGAACTGTCTGCTACCTGTCCATGACAAGCTTGCACCTAAAAATAAATCACAGTATGAGCATGCAGTTTAATTAAACTGACATTGTTTTTTTGTGATAAGACTTTTCTCAAGGCAGGAAGCTTCCCACACTTAGAGCAGCATTGATCTACTGCACACAAAGAAAGCTAGGAGCATTGACAGTTTATCCATAGTAACAGGAAGGAAGGCGGAATATGCAATACCGACCCTGAGTGGTGGAGTAGCTGATCTGCTTAGCATACATTGACACAGCTTTGTTTTATTGTTTTGTTTTTGGCTTTTTTTATTAAGTGTAGTTGTCCTTAAAGGATTTTACTGTTCAGGGAGAGAATAGATATTTGTTTTTTATCGAAACTATGTATTACTATGCTGATGTGCCACACTTGAATAATTACAGCAAATGTTGGTACGAGAACTGCTTGCACAGTTCATCTCCTCCAGGTGAGTTGAGAGGAGTTGGTAGAGAGAATGAATGCATGAAGAAAAGGCTTTCTTAGGATTTAAGCCTCAAAGGTCAAAACAGAAGCTGTTGTCATATGAGTGATTTTCTACCATTACTGCCCAGTGGATACTGGTCAAAAGGGTTTTCAAAATCACTCCATGTAAATCCTTTTCCATTCTTTTTGCTTCATCCACACTGCCTGCCTCATTGACTGAAAGCAAAATCACTCCTTTCGCTGCTTCCCTGCTTTGGCTGATTCTGTGCCCTCCACTTGGATCAGCTTTGCCTGTTTGATTTCAGTCTGTTCAAAATAGCTAAAAGAAAAATTAGAAGTTTTACAAGCTTCACGTTTTAGAGTCTCTAAAATGGCAAATTAGTATAACAAAGCATAGACTCAAATGTAGTCATGAGGCTACAATCATTTAACACACACTTACTAGTCTCTGCCGTTGTGGATACAGTGGTAAACAAGGCCAAATTCCCAGATGCCATTACTCTCTAAGTTCCAGCCCTTAATCTTCTCTTCATATGTAACACCAGTCCTCAGAATCAGGATGACTACATGCATCAGAATCGCCTGGTTGGGCCTGGTTGCAAACCACCCAAGCCGTAGGTAGTGACGTCTTAAGCATCCTTTGGGTGATTTTCATGCATGCTGAAGTTTGAGAACCACTAGTTTAGATGCATTCCCACATTGGTTATCCAGGAATTTCTTCTCCCCTACATGTCTTTGTGTTTATTTCTGCTGCCCCAATTAATCCACCAGGTTGTAGGGAAATTGTTGGACCATAGATTTAGATTTCCCTAGTTTTTCATTGTATAAACATCAATATTGTCAAGACTCAGTTTATTCACAAAGGTGTTTCTGTCAGTCCATGTATGAGTTTTGGAGATGGGCCTATGCTTGAGCAGATTATGAAACTGGAGTAATTTTCAAACAAAAAACCAAATTATGGGAGATAAGCTTTCCCAGGGGAGAGGGAGAAATAAGGTTGCTTCAAATTATTTCTTAAGCTCAAAATGAGATGGCAACTGGAAAACCATAAAGCAATAATTTGATTTCCTGTATACCAGTTTCTCTTTTGTATGTAAGTTTTATTATGCTGTGCCTGTAGATTATGATTGTCAAAAATGATTCTAGCGAGTGCATTGATGTGGCAGAAATCAGTAATTTGGGCCAGGCACTGTGGGGCCGAAGCTGGCAGATCCCTTGAGGTCAGGAGTTTGAAACCACCATGGCCAACACGGTGAAACCCCATCTCCATTAAAAATACAAACATTAGCTGGGCGCAGTGGTGGTTGCCTGTAATTGCAGCTACTTGAGAGGCTGAGGCAAGAGAATCGCTTGAACCCGGGAGGTGGAGGTTTCAGTGAGATGAGATCACGCCACTGCACTCCAGCCTAGGTGACACCGTCTGGAAAGAAAGAAGAAAAGAAAGAAGGGAGGGAGGGAAGGAGGGAGGGAGGGAAAGAAAGAGGGAAAGAGAGAAAGAGGGAAGAAGGAAGGAAGGGAGGGAGGGAGGGAGGGAAAGAGAGAAAGAAAGAAAAAAGAGAAAGAGAAAGAAACCAATAATTCGGCCATTTGTGGTAGCAGATTGAAAATCTTTTTTGACTATTGAGTTGGAGCACTGAGATTTTTAATACCTCCATATTCAAATATTTAATACTCCATATTTTTTTCTGTGTTTGGGATCTACCATGTAAACAATTTGGTAACCCTTGTCATGGAATAACCTCTCTCTCCCTTGGAAAATTGAGTTTGTTACCAACTTTCTGTAACATTTGGCCTGAGAGTCTAAATTCCAGATACTGTCATATTTCACTGACATCAGAGTAAAAGAATGAAACCAGAGAAGCCACATGGTTTTGGATAAATTGAAACGAGTAAAGAAAGGTCCCTAAACTCCACAGGTATCCACCAAAATGAAGGAGCAATAATGTATAAATGCCTTTGGCGTCAGGGAACGGTCTCAGTGACGGGTGACCACAGAAAGCTCTGGGAACTCTTGGCAGCTTGGGCTGAGTGTTATAGGTCTGAAAGAAAAGCGTTTCCATAGTCATTCTAAGATCTTTCTAGCCTTGGGCAGTTATATTTTTGGAGGCCCTACTTCTATCAAACATTAAAACGACCCACATGCCACATTAGATGGAATTTTGCTGAAGAAAAAAATTGAAAGTATTTTTTATATTTGCTTCTTACTCATTGGCTAAGTAAAATAATTTAATTTTGATAGACTGTGATTTCTCAGCATTTGTGTATACTGTATTTAGGAATTATAAAATTATAAAAAGTAATCTATAATTTTTAAATTGCATAAATATTAAAATTGGCAATTAATGAAAGTCATCATGTCACTTTCTGTGGACATGTAATTATTCATCCTTTTTACTTTTTATTTTGCAGTTTCAGTTTGGTTTCATAACATTCTTTCAGGTCTCAAAGTTTTCCAGAGTCCCTGAAAGGCTCACAGGCCCTATGCCCTGTGACTCTTTCTGCCTAATGATAAAGCAGCCCTGATAAGAGGGTGAGCTGTTAAATCTAGAAATAAGAACTGCAGGACCCCTATGAAAGAGGTCCCATACAAATCTGCCTAAAATTTCAGAATTCGGGAGAATGGTGAAGCAGAATTTGTGGGAATATTATTTCTGACTTGAGCCACTCCAGAGCCTAGTTCTTCAACAGGTGGTTGCAAACCAACAGCTTTAGCATCCACTAGAGCTTGTTAGAAATGCAGACTCTCTAGTCCCACTCCAGGGTTGCTGGATCATCTGCACTTTAACTAGATAACCAGGTACCTGTTAAAATTTGAGAAGCACTGCTCTAAGGTGGAGCAATGGTTCTCATCTTTGGGTACATCATAAGAATCACTTGGGAGCTTTGACAGTCCTGATGTTCTGGTTGTAGCCCAGACCAATCATTAGTCTTTGGAAATGTGATCCGGACATCCATATTTTAAAAGCTCCCTGGTGATTCTAGGGCACAGGGCAGGTTGAGAGCCACTGTTCTATAGTAAGGCCACAGAGGTCCCATGTTGTTTACCAGCAAGTGTACTTCAGAAAGCCACAAATACTTATTCTGTGTTTGGGACCCATCATGTAAACAACAATTTGGTAACCTTGCCATGGAATAACCTCTCTCTCCCTTGGAAAATTGAGTTTATTTCCTCCCTTCTGTGACATTTGGCCTGGTAGTCTAAATTCAGATATGTCATATTTCACTAACACCAGAGGCATTGTGTCTGAACATCAATTTAAGCTGAAATTGTGGGCCACAAGGTGATTTTTAATGTAAAACTCAAGTGTAGGGGGACTGTGTATATTTCTCTGTTGAACATCAAAGCAGAAAGTATGTGCTTATAACCACATGTTAAGGATACAGGTTTTTCTTCTTTAAATTTAGAAGTCCAATGATCTTATTAGATGCTAGGGAAGAACAACTTCCTTGCCTGATAGCCCTTCATTTTCTGATGATTCAGTTTCAGTTTCTTATAATAAAACTTAAGTAAAATACTTTGGAACATCAATGATGTGTTCAATTATCATTGGTTTCTCCAGTGTCTTTGGGAAATTGCTACATTATACAATCATTGGCATGTGATTTATCTCTTCGATATGACTTTCACTGATGATATCTGCCATTTAGGGGACTGAAGAAACCACAAGACTTCTCAATCTCATAGGTTTTTCTTATAAATTTCATAGTAAAATTCACTGAAAGGTGCACATGACATATGTAAAATGTACACACATGTAACAGTGCCTGTTCATGGTCGAGTGGTGCCCATGAAATTGTGGTTGTTTTTCCTTTTCTTTACCTTGAACTTCCACATTGAACCATCAACTTACCCTTGTTAATGTTTCCCTACCCCACCAGAAAGCTGTAATACTGAGTTTCCCAGCAAATAACAATAATGAATATTTATATCTTCCAAAGACTATATTTTTCTGATTAGTAAATATAATCTCTGTTAGCAAGATAACCAAGGTATGAAGTTGATGGTGTATTTTGTTTTCTTTTGTTTTGTTTTTCATTTTATCTAACATGACATAACTACATCCTTCAATTCCAGATCCCATGAAGAGAAGTGAGGCTTTATCACATCATAGCCCTCATTACACTGCATCTCAGAAAGGGCAAAAGAAATTTTAAATATCAACAATTTATATACTGGTACTCAGTTATTAGTAGCTCAGGGGGTAGCGTATCTTGCTTCAGTATAATGCTGTATTAAACATTAAGTAAACCAACTGGAAATATATTCAACTTTAAATATTTATTCTCCAGTTGTAAAAATTAGCAGATTTTGAACAAATTGCAAAGCTCTAGAACTAACCAAGAATGCTCACAAAATCCTTTTTTCTTTTTTAATTTCCCTAGTGAGCTACCTGTAGCTGTATTTGTTCCCTTGGTCAGGCTTTTTCTGGTTTCTCCTGCCCTGGAGATGGCCCTTTCTCTGAATGTCTGTAACACTCTGTCGGTTTCACACAGCTTAGCACTGGGTTATAGACAATTTTACAGTCTGTAATTGTTTCTTTAGTGGAAATCTTGTCGCCCTGACAGAGGGAATCTGCCTTCCATAGCTTTTGCATGCCCTCTAACACTTTAAACAGGGGAGAACAGAGAGAAGGCTAAATAAATATTTAATATATTCTATTATGTCTTCCTATCCATTTTGTCTTTGGGCTCCATTATTTCTCTGTATTTTGAAAAGTGTGGCCTTCTTTTATGATAATCAGAATGAATTGTTCCTATAATAGGCAGGAGGATAGCTTGAGGCCAGGAGTTCAAGACCAGCTTGGTCAACATAGCAAGACCCCTGTCTCACAAAACCTGAAAAAACACTTAGCTGGGCCCAGCAGCATGCGCCTGTAGTCCCAGCTACTTGGAAGGCTGAGTCAAGAGGATCACTTGAGCCCAGGAGTTCGAGGCTGCAGTGAGCTATGATCATGCCACTACATTCCAGCCTGGGCAACAGAGTAAGATCCTGTCTCAAAATCAAATATATGGAATGTTATGTTTGTAGTAAATCATTTTGTTTTGTTTGGAAATTAATAAAAAAAATTACAAAACATCAAGATAATAATGTATTACTGTCTGAGTCATATGAATTCATAGACCTTTCTGTGTATCAGTTTACAAAGAACCTGACTTCAGTGATAGATTTCTTCCCTTTTTTTCCCTGGTGTCTCTTTTTTATTTCAAATATGAATTATTTAATATTGCTCCAAATGCTTACTGAAGACTTTATTTTAATATCTTTTTATTGTATACTAAATTATTTTCACTAATATGAAATTTTCACCTTGACATTATTTTTTTTATCACTAGTGTTATCATTACAACAGTTCTGTACCTCTCGGATGCACTTCGTAAGAACTTCTTAAATGAAAACTTTGATTATAAGGTGAGCATTCATTTAGCTGACTCTCCTGCTTGGGCTAAAATAATTACATTGTATTATAGGAAATTACCTAACATTTTCCTGGGCTATATTAATTTTAACTATGAATAATAATAGGAGAGTTTTCATTATATTTGTGAACAGATGAAGGCTGTAATAATGCTTATCAGCCTGGGAAATCATAGTGCCTAAAAGGAGATGGTTTTTTATTGTTACTATAAATTTTAATTCTTGCTCTTTTCTATATGATCCCTGTTTGTGACAAACGGCACTTTGAACATAATTCTTTTACTTTTTGGAATGGAGTTTATATGAAGAAAACATTTACAAAGTAAACTCTTTAGTTTCTTATTTCTCTGTCTTCCCATTTTTTAGATGAATAAATGAGAAGAAAAAATGAAACATCGGTAGGATTATTTAAGGCAGAACCCTCTGTCTATCTTTAACATACTGGGATATGCCTATGCCTGGGTGCCTACAAATTCTTGATATACTATTTTTCTAATAGCAAATGGTAAATGTCAAACAAAGATGAGCAGTGCCTATCTTGGCTTTCTTTCCTAGTGATGGTTCTTTGTTATTGGCATCTTTGTTTCTTATTCTGTTTTGAATAACATTTTTCATATTAAACATTTTTATAAAATTTTCTTATTGGAAAATAAGAAAATACTAAAAAGCAAAAATATAAAGGAATTTTAATAGTTGTGTAATATTTGTCTATCTTATAGCTTATAATACATCAAAACTTCATATTTCATTCTTATAAATTACTCATTTTATATGCATTCTTATAAAATAAATCTTTGCACATATCCCTAATTATTTCTTTGGTTTTTTGTTTGTTTGCTTGTTTGTTTGTTTTTAGACGGAGTCCCACTCTGTTGCCCAGGCTGGAGTAGAGTGGAGTGATCTCAGCTCACTACACCCTCCGCCTCCCGGGTTCAATCAATTCTCTTGCCTCGGTTTTGCAAGTAGCTGGGAATACAGG
This sequence comes from Callithrix jacchus, assembly GCF_049354715.1. NCBI lineage: Eukaryota > Metazoa > Chordata > Mammalia > Primates > Cebidae > Callithrix > Callithrix jacchus. Next base: position 82,340,348 of record NC_133512.1, on the reverse strand, counting down.
CAAATACCACCATGCCCAGCTAATTTTTTGTATTTTTAGTAGAGAGGGGGTTTTGCCATGTTGGCCAGGCTGGTGTCAAACTCCTGACATTAGGTAATCTGCCTGCCTCAGCCTCCCAAAGTGCTGGGATTATAGGTATGAGACTGTGCCTGGACCTTAATTATTTCTTTAGATAAATATTTATTAGTGGAATTATTGAGTGAAAGGTTGTACCAATTATATTTGATTGCTTGTTTTCCTGCAGTTATACCAACACCAGAAGATATTTTTTTCTTGACAAATAAAGAGAAAAATCCTGTTTGCTTTAATTTGCATTTCTCACTAGTTATTACTTACTGACTAGTTACTAGTTATTGACCAAAATTCATATTTTTGTGAATTTTATGTTCTTGACTTTTATTCATTATTTTGCTTAGGGTTTTATTATGTTCTTTTTTATTTGTAAGAGCTCTTCATCTATAACAGATACTAATTCTGTGTCATATTTCTCCAGGTTTGTTATTTGTCTTTAGTTTTACATGGTGTCAGAGGAGAAGTATGTTCCTTCCATTATGTCCTTTATTTATTTATTTGTTTATTTCAGGGAACTTTATTCAGATCTCTTTCTGATTTTGCTTTTGGTATAAGAAAACTTAAAAGAGTTGTCTGGGCAGAGAATTTTTATATAATGTCTGAATTTAAAGCAGTTAGCATATCTGAAGAAGTGTATGCATTTTTTACAGGTTGCACAATAAAAGGAGTTCCAAAAATGAACCCACACAGGAATAAAGAAATCTTGTAACATATCCTCTTGGAGATTCTCAAACATATTACAAGAGAAACCACACACCTACCATTTAGCATATACCAAAATGCTTGTGAAACCTGGAATATAACTTTGGAGCAATATATACCTAGATATTAATGGTATTATTTATTTAGTTCTTTGTTCTAGAAAATGTCAAGCATATGTAAAAGTAGAGAGAATAGTATAATGAACACCTATGATGGTTCAACTATTATCAACTCAGGATCAATCTTACTTCAGTTATACCCTTATCCCCTTACCAGCTTGGAAGCAAATCCGAAATACTGTGTCACTTCACCTGTCGATATGTTTGTAACACCATAGTATTGAAGTATCTTGTTCTTCTTTTAGATCTGGGATTCCTACTTTTACCTCGCAGTCATTTTTATAAACCAGTTGTGTCTGCAGTTGGAGATGTTCACACCTTCCAAGAAGAAAAAGGTGTTAGAAAAGTAAGTATCAATGTATAAATCAGGTGAGAAATGTTGCTTACTCTTACAGAGTATTTAGTTCAAAGGATTCACAAACAAGAATGCCCGTAACTGGAAATCACACAGTGAAGAACCAGTGACCAAGAGATCAAGAAGCAATCTTTTCTGGATGCTGTGATATTTTAAACATGTTTGCACATTGTTTTGAACTGGCTCTTTCAGGATTCACAATTTCTATAGGTGCAAAAAATTATGAAACACATCTATTTTACTAAAAGGTTTACATAAGGATTTGACTTAGAGGCATCATGACATGTATATTAAACATCTTTAGTTAAAAACTCCTTACCTTTTAATTCAGAATGACAGCTTGTATCCTAAAGACACACAAATACTTTTTTGTTCTGGAGGTGTTGTATCAGGTTTGGTTTTTTTTCTATTTCAGGTATGGTGACATGCGGGTAACAATGGGTTGTGAGATTTTCAGCATGTGGCAAAACCTAGGTAAGTGAAGAAAAGAGAAGCCACATCCACTATACAGCTCCTCACTGTACTTTGAAGTGTACAGCTGAAGAAAGGCAATTTACCAATGACAGCATTTGAAACCAAATGTCTAAATCAATAAACATCAATAGAAAGTAATTGACACTTTGGCATTGAATAAGGTTACAACTAATTCTTTAAATTGGTCTCTAAGAAAAGTCACCTTACCTTTGTGTGTTTCATTGTTAATTAATGATAAAGTTTTATAATCTAGCATTGCTTCAACATTACACATATTATTTCCAGCAATGAGGTAATCTTTCAGAATTTGAACCGTAGCAACTCAAAATTTCTAGAACTCTGAATTGAAACTATGAATCATAATACATTTAGGTTAAACTTCATGAAACGTTGACTTGAACGTCACTACTCTTAAAAACCTGAAACCATTGTCCTATATATAAGGAGTAGAGCCAAAGGATTTTAAAAGCATCTGCAGTTGCTAAGAAACTGTTGGATCCAATTGTGTTAATCTGCCATAGCAGATAGAGTATATTATCCCAGAAAATTGATGGTACAGATCTGGTTGCATAGGAAACAATAGTATTTGGGAAACGAATTGTTTTAAAATTCATTGGCATGTGGTCCCTTTCTAGAGATTTATAACTTATTTCATTTGGTATATTAACTATGCCGATTTTCAGTATTCATTTACTATTACTGCATCTTAATTCTCCTCTTTGATTTATTAAAGTGATTGACCTATTTGAGCTGAATATGTAATGACCTGAAAGTATCCTTTCTCTTGGGCTCATCCAAGCGCAACTTGAAGATGGAAAGATTTATTTTCTGTGAATGAAAATAGAACCATTTTGTTTTACTTCCACTCATGTAACAGACTGATTTTTGGCCAAGATCATAACAGGGTGATTTTTTTTTAATAGGGTATGTATATCCCTCAAGTATACATAGCAACTTGAGGCAACCTTGTTATATATAATTAAGCCTAGTGTTCAGTGGTTGCTGATGATTTTAGAAAAAAAAAATGAGGCCAGGAGCAATGGCTCATACGTGTAATCCTAGCACTTTGGGGGTCTGGGGCGGGCAGATCACTTGAGGTCAGGAGTTCGAGACTAGCCTGGCCAACATGGTGAAAGCCTGTCTTTACAAAAAATACAAAAATTAGCTGGGCGTGGTGGTGGGCACCTGTGATCTCAGCTATTTGGGAGTCTGAGGCAGGAGAGTCACTTGAACCTGGGAGGTGGAGGTTGCAGTGAACCAAGATCACTACACTACACTCCAGCCTGGGCAACTCAGTGAGACTCTGACTCTAGAAAAAAAATGAGTTAACATCTTGAAAACAACCTCCAACTATGTAAGGCCAACCGGAATATATCATGGTCTGTTTTTAGATGCAGTTCAAAAATAGTTTTCTTATTTGGAGACTGCTCGTCTTAGTCTTCAGGTTTTATTGATTCTTTGTGTACTTATTTTTTCAAAAGAAGATCAAGGCCCTTGTAGTGTCCTTATTGCGTTTGACATTAATTTAGCAAGATATTTTTGAAAGAATGCTGCATTGAATCTGTTTGACTGTACTTGTGGTTGTCTGAGCTCTTTTCTGGGCTCAAATTATGAGAACAGGACAGATTCGGTTGGGTTACTAGAATGTTAAAAAAAAAAACATGGCCAGTTCCTGTTCTAGATACATGTCAGAATTGCCATCTGTGGTTATTTCCACATAAATCTGTATCCAAACCATAATAGCTATGCACTTAGGCCCATGACCCTTGGGCTGCTACATAAAGCTGTCACATTTAATCTCCCTAAACATGTCATTGTATACTTCATAAACTTTCATCCTCTATTTTGTCTTTCTTCTAAAATGAAACTATTTCTGCCTCTCTGGTTTTTATGTTAAATTATTTCTCTTTTCTCTGAGATCTAGAGAATATGGAAAATTTCTGAAGCATATCAATCCCTGTATTGCAGTATTTTGTCACACTGTAGCATCAGCATACTTGGAAGCTTGTAAGAAATGCAAAATCTCTTGCTCTACCTTAGACCTAGTGAAATAGTCTCTGGGATTGGGGCACAGCAATCTGTCTTAGCAAGTTCTCCAGGTGATTCTTATGTACTTAGCTAAAAACTGAAAAGCACTGCTTTAGTTTATCCTCTTTCTTTGTTGTTCCAGCCCTAAAGACTAGCTCAGCACAATGCTGGGACTCTTAGAAAAGGCTCCTCCCTTCCAGCCTGGCAACAGAGCAAGACAGTCTCAAAAACAAGTCTCCTCCCTTATACTCAACTTACAGATTCTCAGCATGACATGGTTCAGGTGTAGGGTCAGTGTAAATTTTCACTTCATTCTTTGGTCACTGCATTATTTCCCTAGAGTTGTGACCTGACTGTAGAGACTTCCCAAATATTAGGTGAATTTTAAAGTTTGTTGCTATTGTACAATAGCTAGAATTGGAAAATATTCAGAAATGATAAAGCTTCTCTTCCAACATGTATTTTTATAAAATGAAAAGAAAAATTAAGTTTTCAGGGTGATTTTTTGATACCCCTATAGTCCTTAAATAAGCTTGTTACTTAGGAATATCAAAATGCATTAGTTATCATTTGGTTTACTTATAAATATGGCATGTTGAGAATTTGAATGCTAAAAGAGAATTTATTTAAGTAATTATAAATTTGCCATGTTTTAATGTAACAGGCCAATAAATTCATATGACTAAGTTTATGAAGCACGGGCTATATGCAAGTGTTTTGGAGGGCATAAGAAAAAATGGTCCACACCCATTAAAATCTTAATTTTAAAATCTTATATTTTAAACTTTTTTGCCCAATTTAGTTGGAACTATGAGAAAGCTTGACAAAGACAACATCATTTTGTTTTAGTAAAGCTAATAAGCTTTTATGAATTCATTAATCAATATCATATATATATATATATATATATATATTTTTTTTTTTTTTTTTTTTTTTTTTTGAGATGGAGTGTGGCTCTGAAGCCCAGGCTGGAGTGCAGTGGCGCAATCTCGGCTCACTGCAACCTTCACCTCTTGGGTCCTGGTTGAAGCAATTCTCCTACCTCAGCCCCCTAAGTAGCTGGGATTACAGGCACAAGCTACCATGCCCAGCTAATTTTTGTATTTTTTAGTAGAGATGGGTTTTCACCATGTCAGCCAATCTGGTCTTGAACTCCTGACCTCGTGATCTGCCCACCTCAGCCTCCCAAAGTGCTGCGATTACAAGCATGAGTCACTGTGCCCAGCCAATATCCTCAATATTTTTAATAGATACAAAATGCACTAACTTTTAGAAACTAGGATGAAGGGAGGAAATGCCCAAGGTCACTTAATATACTTTTATCCACTTGAAACTTCCTAGTTGATCTAGTTTAGAAATACACATTTTACTGGATAATACTTTTACATCAGATTTGGTCATTGATGTTTACCTCAGAAGTGTTGAAATTCTTCCATATGCTAGAAACGTTTTTTTCCATTCCACTGATGACGGTTGGAGGGAGACACATGTACTTCAGTGACTTGTCAGTTTTTAAACTTAAAGCTATAGTATTTTAAAATCTGATCATTATATCCCTTAGCAACCTGTGAGCAATTTTTCAACCCTATGAGACCTAGAACTGCTTACGTTTTCACTGTTATTTTTAACCATAAATCATCTGACTAATAGACATTTAGTTGTGTGTGTTTAATATATTTTATAATTCTAAAATTAACATAACAGCTTATCTGTAGTATTAAAAGTGCTTTTATAATGATTCTTTACATAAAGAAAGTTTAACCTTTGTTCTGAGTAAGTAAATATTTGAATCCTTTAGTGTATTTGTAGCTCATACAAATGGGAGAAGCGAATTCTAAGTTATCTTCTGCTCTCCCCTCAGTCCTGGAGTTTTTGCAAGCAGGGCTATGAGCACGGAATGAATCCGTGGCTCTGCTAGTTGATGCTTCAGCCCTAGTTCTGTGAAGTCTGGTTTGGAACATAGAAACAAAATCAAAAGGTTTTGTTGTCTAAAGTTAAAAAAAAAATTCCACAGGTCAACAAGGCAAGGTTTCTCTTCTTTTCTGTGAGACAGCAGTGGTTCCTGGGGACGGAAAGGCTTGGAGCTCTTGCCTGAAACTTTGAGTCATGCTGCCTATCTCCAGTGCATACAGAGCACTGAACACATCATGCCACTCATATAATTAAAATTTAGTTTTAAAGTATTTTCAATTGTGGTAAAATACATATAAAATGTACATCTTGGCTGGGTGTGGTGGCTCACACTTGTAATCCCGGCACTGTGGGAGGCTGAGGCAGGTGGATCACATGAGGTCAGGAGTTTAAGACCAGCCTGGCAAACATGATGAAACTCTGTTTCTACTAAAAATATAAAAATTAGCTGAGTATGGTGGCATATGCCTATAATCCTAGCTACTCGGGATGCTGAGGCAGGAGAATCACTTGAACCTGGGAGGCAGAAGTTGCAGTGAGCCAAGATTGCGCCATTACACCCCAGTATGGGGGATAGAGCAAAACTGTCTTAAAAATGAAAATAAAAGTAAATGTACATCTTAACCATTTTTCAGGGCACAGCTCAGTGATGTTAAGATATTAAGTATATTCACTGTCTCTGTGAATGAGCAAGACTCTGTCTCAAAAATGAAAATAAAAGTAAATGTACATCTTAACCATTTTTCAGGGCACAGCTCAGTGATATTAAGATATTAAGTATATTCACATTGCAATGCAACTATCACCACCATCCATCTCTAGAACTCTTTTCATCTTGTAAAACTGAAACTCAATATGCAATAAACAATAACTTCTCATTCCCCTGTCTCCCCAGCCCTGGTACCACCATTCTACTTTCTGTCTGTATGAATTTAACTACTTTGGGTACCTCACATAATTGGAATCATATGGAATTTGTCTTTTTGTAACTGGCTTATTTTACTTAGTAGATTGTCCTCAAGATTCATTCATGTTGTAATGTATCAAAATTTTCCTTTTTAAGGCCGAATAATAAGCCGTTGTATGGATATACCACATTTTCTTTTTCTTTATTCATCCATTCCTCAGTGAACATTTGGGTTGCTTTTGCCTTTTGTCTATTGTGAATCATGCTGCTATGAAAGTGAGCGTACAAATACTCTGAGATCTGGCTTTCAGTTCTTTTGGGTATATAGCCAGAAGTGGAATTGCTGGATCATATGGTAATTCTATTATTATTTTTTTGAGGGATCTCCCCCCCACAACTGTTATCCATGCTGCTGTAACATTTTACATTCTCACCAATAGAGCACACACATTCTACTTTCTCCATTTTCTCTCCAGCATTTGTCATTTCCTGATTTTTTGATAGTGGTCATCCTAATGGATGTAAGGTGGTATCTCATTGTGGTTTTGGTGAAATAATTTATTTTTGGAGCATAGAGGCCAACTAGTAATAAGTAAACACCTTTTCTTAAATATGGTATTCCTCAGCAGTTTCATTTTCTAAGTTGAAGGACTAAAAAATGTGTTATCAAGAGCTGAGGTGGGGGAAGTCAAATATTTTCCCCCAAAACTACCCATCTGTGCCCCTACTTCCAAGAACAGAGAAAAAGGTTAGTGTTTACCAGTATGTTCCAGCTTTGGCTTTTATTTTTCTTCAAGGTTTTTTCTATTTTTAAATGAACTAACATTCTTACTAAATATAAAGTGGGCTCTTTGTTCCACATTTGCAAACACAGTGTCTTGTAACTGCTGTAGAAAAAAAATCAATACTTTCCTAGCAGGCTGTTCTGTGTGCATAAATATAAAACTCCAACAGCCCAAGTAGCAGGTGCCCTAAATACTTCAAAACAAGACCATGTGGCCAAGAATTAGAGATGGCGAAAGTATACTGAATCTGTGGTTTAAAAGGAAATTATTTAAATGAAGTTTATTTTGCTGTTGCTGTACATAGTTCAAAATTGCTTTGCTGGTTCAGTGGGAATTAATTTTCTGTGGTCGAAGAGCCTGTTCAGGTTTGCAGATTCCTTGTTCCAAAAGTATGTTTTCAGCAAATAAGACTATTCTCATGCATTCCTGCACACTGACTTAAATATAGGTGTGGCTTCTCTGACCTTCTTACTGTCAATGGAAAAATCAAGGCTACAGAATGTAGTATATGGACCTTGTTTGAATTGTGATTGTAAGAAACCAGCTATAAATGACATATTTTAAAACCATCAAAGGAAATTTTAACATAGGCTGGGTTTTAAATTAATTTAAGGAATTATTATTTGTCTTTGTTAAGTGTGATAAAGGCATTCTGAATCTGTATTTGTAAGATGTCCTGTTAAAAATGCTTAATGATGTGTGTACAAGTAGACTTATACAATGTCTCAGACCTGCTTTAAAGTACTCTAGAAAAAGAAATAGTCAATGTGTTAGGTAAAATGAGAAGGACAAGAGTCTTGATAATTATTGAAGCCAGATGATGTATATATGGGAATTTCTTTTTTTTTTAAACTACTTTCTCTAGTTTTATGTACCTTTGAAATTTTTCATAGTAAAAACAAAATTTTTAAGAAGAAAATTTGATTGTATCCATAAGTGGGAGAGATTTTTTTAAGAGATTTAAAAGTACTCAAACAAGTGCATGCTAATATGGTCTTTATTATAAAGGCCATGAGATGCCAGGCTCCAAAATGACTTAAGATAGTAACATAGAAACACTGAATCTCATCTACCAACTCAGGCATGGGAGAACTATTCAGGCTGGCAGGAATGCATTTTCATTTTGTATTTCCTTTCTCTTCCATCCCCCTTTTCCCACACACACCCAAAAGCTGTTCAGCGGTTTATGTCTTACACAGTGTCAAGGCAGCAGAGAGGGCACAGCTGAGGCTCTGCTGGGGCTGGACTTTGAGCCCCTGTAGCCATCTCCTGGGGCAGGGTTATGGAACAAATGTAAGACCCATTAATCTCAGGGCTTGTGAGCCTTTGCCCCAACAGAAATTTTCTCCCTCCTTTCTCTTTCCACTGCCTCAATTTCCAGAACATCTTGATAAGCTGTTCAGTGGGTTTAGGCTTTTTTAAATGACAGTAAGAGTGATTGAGTTCAGGTTGCATCAGTTTTCCACCCTGACAGAAATAACTGAGGGAAGGAATTGCAACTGGTAACTGCTAGTTACCAGCTGGAATTGTATATGTTGATAGAATGAGGAAAATACAGGGAGAGCAATGAATTTATATTTCAGTGAGTTTGTCAGTCTTGAAAGCAGTTATTCTTTTGGAGGTAAATATACAATTAGATTAATAGGAAAGTTTCTTTTGAAGTGTTCTTGCTCTGATGAAAACTAAGCAGTCCTTTGGGAAAAACAAAGGTATATCTAGGTCAAAAATAAAGGTAGGAATGTAAAAGGAGTTATGAGCCAAGTTTCTTTCATACATAATGGGTATGGATTAATAATTTAGAGATAGTGATGATACAGCTCCAATAAATGGAAGAGATAGCTCCAATAAATGGAAGAACACCAGGGTTTTTGGTCTTGTGCCAATGTAGATAAAATGACATGGATATACGAGGAGTGGTTTTAAGGAGCGAAAAGTTTAATAGGTAAGAAAGAAGGAAAAAGAAAACAGCTCTCCTATACAGAGACAGAGGGGGGAGGCTTGAAACAAAGACAAACCCCATGAGCGGCAGGAAAATGGTAGGTTATATCAGAGGCTAGAAGAGGCAGTGTTTGATTTGCATGGGCCCAGGGTATTGGTTTGACCAGGTGTGTCATTCACATAGCCCATGAAAAACCTGGCCCTCCCATTTTAGTTCTTTAATATGCAAATATGGGTTGCCATGATGTTCTGAACAGATGGTATTATCCAGAGGTGGCCATAACACTTGGCACAGGTAGTGACAAGGAGAAGGCAGGAATTGCCGTATTGGCCATGTCAGATGGGCCTGGTTTTTAATTGCTGGTGTTTGCAGATCAAAGCTTGCCAGCCTGGCTCTTTAAGCCACCTTTTCTGTTAGAGAAGAAATGTTTTGGGTGGTTGCTTTTAATTACAAGAAAATTTTCACCATAACCTTTACCATTACTATCTGCCTAAAAGTTGTTTCTTAATAACTCACGTATTATTTCCCCTTTAAAGAGAAGTAAACGTCACTGCTCTTAGGGGGTGTTGGATGATGATTCTTTCTGGCTGCTTCCTGTTGAAAAGGAGTGTCATGTAGGGGAACAGCAGTTGGGCCTTCTCCTGAGGATGATTTAAGGGTTTTGGGAAGAATGGGGTGACTATGTTTGGCTTTGTCTGTAGCACAACTCCACTGTTTAGAGTTTGATTACCTTTAGACTAGAAAAGATAAATTTTACAAGAAGGTTTAACATAGAGGGTTAGAATATGAGTATTAAGATTACCACCATTAGTGGGAGTCCTATAGACCATAACTGACACCTGCTTATTACACCAATGGATGGCAAAACTTGTTTGCCTTTACTAGATGTCACTGTACATTACCAGAAACATTAATATAAAAGTAACAGTTTTCTTGAGGTAAAGCATATATTTCCCCCTTGACTTGCCATTAGAGAGTAACTTTAGGCTTAGGCTATTTTTATAACTTGCAAGGTGATTGGGAGAGATATGTTATTGGTTGGCTAAAATAACTTTAGCATTAATTTTGACAATTTCTTTTCTTTAATTATTACATTTTTTATAACTTCTACAGATCCTACAGCATACTTAAACTTTCTGACTTGTTCTACACATCTTTTCATTAAACAACCGATTATTTTTTTTTAGGATAACTATTACCGTACAAAATTTTTCTGTATATAAAATCTTTTTTTTATAACCTTCTTTTCCTAGCTTAAAGTGCATTATATTATCAACCTCTAGTAAAAAGTCCTGTTAAACTTAGTAATAGTAAAACTTTTATACTTTTTATCCATAACTATTACTTTTGCTATAAGCAAAACAACCTTAAGTCTTTCCTGCAGTTATTAATCCTGTTATAAGGATGACAGTCAGGCAGAATGTTAAAGCAATTCGAATTTTACAACCAGAATTCCACAGTGTGGGTGCCACAGTGTATGGTTTTATTGCAAATAATAGCAGGACTATAACAATTCCCACAAGAGCAGTAAAGTAAATAATTTCCGTTTAAAATTATTTTTTTACTTGCCAAGATAAAATATTCTCCTTTGTGTATTTATAAGTTACAAATGAAATCCCATGTGTAATAAAAATTTGCTTGCAAATATGAGTTGAAAAGAAGTTTTACTATTTGGTGTTGAACTTTGAGAGGAAAGGGTAGATATAATGAAACATATCTGGTGAGGTAGGAATGGGATTAAGATGAGTAGCCCTCGGTTACTTATTTTTTATGAGTTTTAGCTTAAGATTTTTTATTTCTTTACATTGACATTTAGGACATTCCTCTGGGCTGTCAGGGGTAGCTCCCTTAGTTTTTTAGGCTTTGACTTGAGTGTGATGTATCCAGAAGTTGATTTCTATAAATTTTATTGCTATGGGTGTTGAAAGAAAACCAGTGTGGGGCCATTTTCAGGTTGGCTTAGGGAAGGGGAGAGAGACGAGAGTTTTTGCTAATACTAAATGTCCTGGGTTGAATAAAGGTGGCTTTATTTTCTGGGGTTGGGCTTCTGCTAGTTGTGTCAAATTTTGTTGGAAGTGATAGAGAGGTTACATGCTTAACCAATTTAAAAGTGTTCTGCCAGAAAACAATACCTGAACATATCGATAAGTTTTATTCTTTCCCAAGTGAAAAGCTTGGTGAAGGATTTTAAGGACTTACCGTTGGCTGGAGGCTGGCAGATGGAGTTTGCCATTATTTGACTGTAGCAATTCTGAGGGCTGGAAAGTATGCCCTTGAGACGTGGTCTATTTTATTTCTGTGGGGAATACTGAAGTTTAATTTCTTTTATGGAGTCTTCCTGTATTAGAAGGGGTTTGAAGCATGTTGATGCCTTGAGGCTTCCTTGCCTTTGACTTAGCTGCCTGATTAGCTAATTTATTTCCTTTGGCAACCTCACTTGTTTCTTTTTGGTGTTCCTATAATGCATTCTTGCTATTTCTTGTGGAAGAAAGGCTGAGAATAATAACCAATTAATTTTCTGGTGATACTTTACAGGAGAATCATTAGTGGTAAGGGCATGTCTTTCCTTTCAAATGGCAGCATGAGCATGGAAAATTAGGAAAGCATACTTGGAGTTAGTATAAATGTTAGCTACCTTTCCTTTGCTTAATTCAAGTGCTCGTGTAAGTGCTATTAGCTTAGCGAATTGAGTGCTATGGCTGAGGAGAGACATTACTTAGAGTGACTACTGCTTATCCTGCCTTACGTATTTCTGGTTTTACTGGCCGTTAGCTAAGAGCTTTTTCTAGAGAACAGTAATTATGCCACATTACGTGGGGTGTAAACAGTTAAATTATTTCCTAGGGTTAACTTGGAGGCTTTTTTGACTAGTAGAGCTATTATGACAATGGCTTGGAAGCATGTGTAAATAATAAGTCCTCCTAACTGCAACTGAGGTTGAGAAAAAAATTGGATTAGAGTTTTTCCTGAGACACACCTTATGGTCTTCTCAGACCATAAGAGGAGAGGCCCGGATTCAAGAGGAAAAAAGAGAGACTGGCTGTAGTGTTTAGTTTATTGAGGTTTACTTTCCTTTCTTTCATTTTCAGAATTACCCAGGGCTCTATTCTATAATGGCAGTTTGAGCCACTGGAGCCAGGGCTTGAGCCCCGGGATCCGTTAGTTCTGCTGGACCTTCTGTGAGACTGGTCCTGAACCCAGTGACCTCCACCTCTGGGGGCACTTCTGTCTCCAGTGGTCTCCAGCACAGGCTGGACAGGGTTGAGTTGGCTTTTTCTTGCTGCCTGGCATTCCTTTTTAAAATGCCCTGGCTTGCCCCACTGATAGCAACTAACAAACGCACCTTGGAGATCCCGGACTTTGCAATCTTGCAAAGCTGCCGCTAGAGCCTTTGTCCTACTCCTGAGCTTTTCTTTCCCTTTGGGCCTCCTTCTTGTCCCTATTATAAAAGACCAAAGTGCCACCGTTAGGAGGTTTTCTAAGGTACTATCTGGTCCTATAGCTTGCTTTTGTAGTTTCCTTCCAATATTGAGAGCTGCCTATGTAATAAACTTGTTTTTTAAAAAGAGCTGTGCCTTGATTGAATTAGGGAATAAGGAGGTGTATTCTATTAGTGCCTTTCTCAACCTTATCATTAAAGCTACAGGATTCTTAGCTGGCTTTTGGTCTATTATAGACAAGTTAGAGTAATTGTTGGCCCTGGTTTTCCATAGGCCTTCTAAAATGCATATTAAAAAGTGTTTGTTTGTTTTATCATTTATTTCCTGAGTTATCAAGGTTTCAATCAGAGTTGTTTATAGGAATTGCTTCTCTCCCAATTGGGGATGATGTTTCTTTTTTTTTTTTTTTTTTGCTTTTCTTACTTGCTTTCTTCCCTTTTGGGGTATTGTGGGAGATATATTGCTCTTTCAAAATTCTTTGCTGCTTGCAGAGCTGCCTGCTTTTTAGCTGCCGTTAGAGTCTGGTTTAGAAGCAGTATAACATCCTTCCATGTAAGGTAAAATACTTGAATTAAATTTTGGAAAACTTCTATACACCTATTTGGATGTTTAGAAAATTGGCCTAAGTTTTCCTTTACTTGCCTACAGTTCTGTAATTAGAAGGGAACTTGAAGGGGCCCCAAATAAGGGGGATTTTTAAATGGTTCCTCTGGAAGTTGCTTTTTTGAATTTTGGGGAACTATTTTCCCTGGGCCTGCGCAATAAAATTTATAAAAGAACTGGGTTGAACTTACAGCATTTGCAAAGGTTTGGTAAAAATGCCATGTCATTGTGCAAAAGAAAGTGAGCTGCTTTTCTTTTTAAAGTTCTGAGGTTAAGGAAGTTCCAATGTTTTAGAGTGCGCTTCAGAGGGTGTAAGCTGAAGATAATTTATTACCAATTTAGAAAAAGAAGCAAGAGTGAAAGCATTGTTTTAGTCTTTTTCGTTTCCTGGTTTTGACCCAGAGTGGAGGAGAAGACAGGGAGCGTTCTCCAACTGTTTTCCCTTTCTGGTTTTTGGATCCCAGCATCATATTAAATGTGCCACCCATAGTTGAAGGCAGGATCCTGATAAACTAAGTGATGGGACTAAGCATGCCTGTCCGCCCTGTGTGATTTCCCCTTTGACTTCCTAAATTTATGATTTGCCTGGCTTTTTGAAAAATGGATCTTGGAGAGACTCTGTCACATTTGGGCAAGGATTCTTTCGCAGAGGCAATGTGCTAGATTGCTTGCTAGTACAGCCCATGCTAAAGCACTTACCCTTAAAAAAATGGTTCTGGTTAACTTCCGAACTTAAAATCCCCTTACTAATTAAATTAAGTTCCGTTTTAATAGGAAACACTGTAGGTGACTTAACAGAATGTAGAAACTGAATGGCCATTTATTTTGCTAATGGGATAATATTGAGACTAAAATTTGGCTACAGAATGTATCTTACTCCCAACTGCTGAAGGCAGAACTTTTCTGTTCACAGAAGTAGCAGTAGAAAAATGTAAAAAGGAAAAGTTGCAAAGCTGCAGTGTACTGCAGAGAACTAGCAGTGTGTCTTGTATTAGTGAGAAACAGTAACTTAAGAAAGAGGGAAGGATTGTGTGACTTCAGTGATATAAAGAGACTTTTTAGATGGGCACAAGTCTGTTGATTGTGTCCGGAGGTGTATTTCTGGCTAGACGCTCAAGGCACTTTGTCTGATGACTTTAACTCGCACTGACACTCAACCCAAGGTAAAATCAGACACTCCTGTGATAGAGCGGCACTCTCAGATGGTTGTGAGGTTTCTAGGGAGCACCCAATCCTAAGAATGAGGGACCTTCCAGATGCCCCAAGTTGCTGTGCCTATACCAGCTAAAGGACGAAGCAAGCATGTTGCCTCTAGAGATCAGGAGGACCTTGGTCCCCTAGGGCACTCAGGATGCAGGGCAAAGGCAAGAATATTCAGTTCCTAATGGAGGCAGATATCTGAGACAGCATCACAGACTGTGGTTGAGAAGTTGTTACAAAGCCCTCTAGGTATCTTCAAGTTAGAAGCTAGTTCAGGCCAGTGGCTTCTGTCAAGGGTACCTTTTCCAGGAGGATGGAAATTCCAACAGAATTCATGCTCATGAAGGTCTTAGCACAGAGCTTCCCATCTCCTCCTTGTCACTGTATTGATCTGCACAGGGTAGGCAGGATCCTGTTCAGAGGACCTTAACAGAGGGTACAGGTTCTTACATTCTAACTAGTATAGCAGAGCTCTGCTGATTATATTTGACAAAGTCAAAGATCAAAACATTCAAATTAAACTCATGTTAAAGAAATATATTGTCTCTGGGAGCCAGGAAGCCCACAAGTGGATCTGGCTTCAGGGATGACCATTTTCAAGAGGACGCACATCAGGGCTGGCCATTTCCCAGCTCTCATTTGTTCTGTGTGTTGACTTTGACCTCTGTGTACTCTCAGGCTGTTTTCACTCTGTGGGAAAATGGCTTCCATCAGCTTCAAGCCTATTTCCTCTTTTCAAAGTCCCTTTTAGAATGTCGCTCAGGGCCACAGATTGCTCCTGCTGGGTGATGTGCCTATCATGAACCAGTCCTTGGGGCCAGGGATGAAGCTGGGTTTGGTTCATTTGTTTGTTTGTTTAGAGATGTTTATGATACATGTTGCTCAGTTGGACTCAATTCCTGGGCTTCAATGATCCTCCTGCATCAGCCTCCTGAGTAGCTGGGACTACGAGGAGTGCCACTGCACCAGGCTGAGGCTGGATTTTTACAAGGCCCGGGTTATATGCCTACTCTTGAGGCTGAGGCAGTAGAGTGAGGATTTTCCAACCTCACCCAACCACATGAAATGATGGATGAATGTGGAACAAATGACACATGTGATTGCACTCTCTCATCAGAAAGAGAAAAAAAAAATCCCACTTCCTTTCCACCCATCAAGTTCCTGACTAATTGACTTTCTTGCATTTACTCTCAGACATCTTTAAGAAGAAAAATAGGCAATCCTCGCCAGCTCTTTGTTTCTCTCTCTCTTTTTACTTTTTAATTGTAAATTAAATTTGTAACAGGTCTCCACTTGCATTACTTTTCTGCCACATCTAAAGACCTGTAGTAAGTCCCATCCCTAGGATAGTGATTAAGAATTCATTGTAGAGCCAGCCTGCGTGAGTTCAAATGCTGGCCTCCCTAAATAACTAGTTGAGTGACTTTGCATGAGTTGCCTAACTTCCAAGGATTTTAACACCCAGAGCAGGGCCTGCCATAGGGAGTGCTTACAAGTACCAGATGTTATTAAAGAATCACTGCATTTGACAGCCTTGCCCCTCTTTGCTTCTGAAAGACTTCTCTGTCATTCCCCATCACCACTTTCTTATTTCTCCTTCCCTACCCCACACCCTGTCACTTTAGTCGGCTCCTCTCTTGTCCCAGCATGTATGTGCTCAGGCTCTCCGGCTCCTTTTGCTCCCCGTATGTTTTGCCACAGGTTTCCTCCATGTAATTTCATTCACACCGTTTATCACTGAAGATTCTGAAATAGTCCATCTCCAGCCCAGACCTCAGTCCTGAGCCCCAAACCAGGCTCTTTGACACTTGCTACAGTAGTCAGTGTTAGAAGTACCCCAAACTGAAGTCATGGTCTTGCTCTCATCATAAATTGGCTCCTGCTCCTATAAATTTGATATCATTTAATAGCAGTTTTTACTCTCACTCACCCTCTGGCCCCTTTTCCCCATTACCATGGCTGCTGCTTTTAGACCAATACTTATCATAGTTACTTGGATAGCTTAATTGGCCCTCCAGCATCTGTCTCCCCACTGCAGCCCATCTTCCACTTATGGAGAGCTATGGAACATAACTCTCCCAGTTATGTTCTTACAAAATAAAGCTCTAATTGGCCACCACCACCCACAGCTGAACTGCCTAACTCCCCCTTCCTCTCAGCTTGGCTTATAAACCAAGCCACCCTCATTGCCAACACTTCCCTCACCCAGCCCTGACCCCTGCCACATTGAACTTCTGAGCATGACACACCATGCCTGGCTAACTTTTTGTATTTTTTGTAGAGATGAGTTTTCACCATGTTTCCCAGGCCGGTCTTAAACTCCTTAAGCCCACGTGATCCTCCTGCCTTGGCCTTCCAAAGTGCTGTGACTACAGGAGTGAACCACTGCGCCCAGCCCATTGTTTTTTCTTGATACTAGATTTATAGCTTAGCAATTGCCCAAATACCCATTGTGATTTAGCTATTTCCAAGTATTCCTCTGAATACAGTGTTCAAAACACACTAGGCATTCTTATGTCTTGAGTCACTAAATGAATATAATGACTGAATGAATTAATAAAATGGTAATACAGCAAACACATACTATATAAAATAAGGTCCAGTTTTATGATCTTGACATTCCCCAAACTTTCCAAACTATCTATTAAATGAATACTTTGTTCCTTATCAAAACATGTACAAGAAAGGAGTCACCCCTACTGCTTTGTCTCTCCTTGTGTTTATAGTAATTTTCAGTACTTAAAAATTCAGATCATTGCTTTGACTGCTGTAATGCCTTTTTGAGGGAAGTTGATGTATAGAGACAGGAGATACCATGAACTCTCTGGCTTACAGACTGTAGGGAAGTTTTTCTAAATTCTCTTCTCTCACGTTGGTAGCACATGCAGCATTGCAACATGACCCCTCAAATCTAAAACATTCAGCTATGTGTGGTAACAGTGACCCTTCTGTGTCATTGAGAGAGAGGAAAGTTTTGTCATGATAGAAATGCTCATACTCTTGAGGATATTAGAGAGTGAATACTTGAGGATAGAATTAATCAAACAACTCTCCTTGATTCTTGATATTTTAGCCTAAAGGAAAAAATAATACAGAGTTTAGCTTTGAAATGTTTCAACAGTTTCACTGATTGTCCAGAAGTCATTGTGTGCCCACTTTCCTCATGTTTTCATCTATTGCCAGTGATACTTTCTGTGTCAAGATCTGAAAAACTTGCTATTGACTCAGTCACACCCTTGCTAATGTTCCAAAGCACTGAAAATAAGGCAATTATGTAGAGATAAGGGCTACATTCCAAAGACAGTGGATGTTTCCCACAGCACTTCCAATCACAAAAAAAAAAAACAGTGAATTCATAAACATGCACATGTTTTCCCAACTCTCATTCATCTCAGTCATTACTTTTTCTCCTCCCCAGATGCTTCCATGTTCACTTTACTTAAAAACCCCTCTAAAGTCATTTATACTGTACCTATGTGCTATGAATCTATAGTGTTACTGGAAAATTACCCTCCTTCATGAAGCCAGCTGTCTTTCTGCTCAGCCTCCCAACTTGTAAGTTCTAGGTGAATGCTCTCATATGCTTTCAGCCATGATGCTGAAGGTTAGCTCTTGAGTATATTTTTCATAGCATGCAATAGTCATGTAATAGATATAGAAACTTAGGAAATTTAACAAAGAAGATTAGCATAATAGACTTAACACTCACCTGCTGCATGAAATCATCTGTGTTCATACGATTCCCCACCTTCCTTTCCTCTGAATTATCAGTACCATACCTTTTAGCACTTGGTAGTATTGTGGGTTCACTATTGTTACATTTTTGTCTTTTCAGAAAATGTTTATATTCTCTTGGGGGGGACCACTATTTCAATTTTTATTTAGGCTGTGTATTTATTATGTTAAGAAAAAACACAAGGGGCCCAGCCCAGTGGCTCATGCCTGTAATCCCAGTACTTTGAGAGGCTGAGGCAGGTGGATGGCCTGAGCCCAGGAGTTCAAGACCATACTTGGCAATGGGGTGAGACCCCATACCTTTTTTAAATAAAACAAAAACCACTCAAGAAAAATTATACAGATAAGAACCACTTTTTTTCATATACAAAAAACACCCATAATCTCACCATCCAGAGACAACCTCTGTGGTTAACATTAGATAATGCTCTAGACTAAGATATATACGTGTGTGTGTGCATGTGTGTGTGTGCATGTGTGTGTGTGGGTGTATGTATTTTAATGAGAAATGTTCCTATAAATACTGTATTGCACCTGCGCTTTGCTTTTTCACTTAAGTATATTGAAAAACTTCACCTATATTATCTTTCTTCAGATTTATTCTTAACTCTCACATAAAAATTTTAATGTATGCATGTATAATAATGTACATAGCCAATTCCTGATGATTTATATCATTTTAATTGTATCTCATGGGTTATTTTCTTATATTTTCTTGCTTGAGGAGACAACTATAATTGAATATACTTGTGGCAATTGTTTTACACAAATTTTATATTAATTTTCTGAAATCATATTAAGATTGAATATATTGAAACTCAGATATTTTTCTTACTTTAGGAGAGCACAAGCTTCACTTTATCCCTGCCCTGATTGGCCCCTTCCTAGAAGTGACCTTGATACCCCAGCCAGATCTTCGAAATGTCATGATTCCAATTTTTCATGATATGATGGACTGGGAGCAGAGGCGGAGTGGCAACTTTAAACAGGTAGGCAGAAGTGCTCCTCAGAAGATGTGGAAGAGTTTCAGCTCTTCTGAAGCATCTATGACCTTCCAGATTCTACTCCAAGTTGGGAAGTGAACACTGGGGCATCAGACCTGGATTCCAGCCTGGCCTGTCCACTCCTAAGCCACACAGCCATGGATACTTCTCAGATCATGTGTTGTCCTGAGCCTCCAGCGAATCCCTGAAAATCATTTGATTCCCTTTCAGCTGAAAAATTTTCTGATTTTGCAGGTCTATATTTAAGAACTTGCAGAGACTTTATTTGCACTCAGTTGGACACAGAGCAGAAGAATCAGAGAGTTAATGGTTCTTAAACTCATTGAGCTCTCAGTGATCTGCACATTGTATTTGGTGAATGGCTTAGCTTTCAGCGTTTTATTCCCAGTATGTTTTATTTCTTTGCTTGAAGCATTGATAATTAATTTAAAGGAGAAAGCAGTGGAGATTCTTATAAAGGAGATTCCACAAAAATGAGTTTACCATTTCTCATTGACATAGGTTCTAATAGTTATGCTCCAGTTTTGGGAAAACAGGCATTCTTATTACAAAACCAGATCTCTTAAGGAATCCACTGCTTCTGGCCTGCCAGGTCCTTCAATTTGGAGTTAGTAGGCCTACTGTCTGTTCAGAGAGTCACTGTACAAACCTGTGTGCCCACAGGATTTGGCACTTCCTCATGCTTCTCCAAAGAAAGCCTCCCTCAAATCTCAGGACTGGTTGTCAACTGGTCAAGCAATCTGACTGCAGACATGGAACCCTCCTGTGGCCAAAAGCATGGGCGTTTCCCCTGTATCAGGACACACATTTAATTTCAAGAAAACAGATAGGTGAATAAAAGACTATTTAAAAACTGTACTTACGAAAGAAAAACCTACTTTCCTTCCCCTTTGTCTTTATCTTTTGATTGAAATTCAGTTTAAAGAAATAATTGGGCTTAGTCCTTTGACAAAGTCAAATATTCCTCCCAATCCCTAATTGTTGTAACTTTCTCTGGTTATAGAGAAGTCTTTCATTTTGTCTCTTCTGACTCAGAAAGATGAAGGGATATTTTTTTCATTCCTGATATTCAAGTTCCAAAGGATTTATATCCTGGAAAATATAAATGTTTTGACTACAGTTTTCAGGAAATATGCCCTTTCTCTTGCTGCTTATTGCTGACTTAAACTATTTCTATGGATCTACCATCTGTACATGGATAAGGCAAGTTCTCAACTTCAGCAAAGATTCAGTGCAACCTCAAACTGTTTTGAGAAAGAAAATAGATGTAAAACACATCAAAGATTTAAATTAATGTATGTGGATATGTTAGTTTCCTGATGTCCTTATATATAGTGATGTTTAAAAAAAAAAAAAAAAAAGGAAAAAGAAACAGGACTTGCCAGTTTTTATAGCTCCTAAAAAAGAATTCAAGCATTTAAACTGGGCTGCAAGCATTTGTGTTTGAATCAACAAATAGATAGATGTCTTTGGCAGCAGTAAATGCTACCCAGCCAGGAGTGTGAAGTCATGTAACTCCCTCTAGATTAGTCCCTTAGAATTCCAAAGGGATGCCTGCTATTAACCGTAGCTGATAATGTCACTTTCACAGAATTTACCATAGCTTTTTCCTTGTCATAATTAAATACGTTTTAACTTGCCTAGAAATCCTACTTGTGAAGGGTAGGAAAGAGAATAATATTTGGGTATGTTTCAGGTGGAAGCCAAGCTAATTGACAAACTGGATAGCCTGATGTCAGAAGGCAAAGGTGACGAAACATACCGAGAGCTCTTCAACAGTATGTGAGTAATATGTTTATCTCAAGTTGATTCTATTCCGGGGATTTGGTGTCAGTACTGAGCCTCTCTGCACCACGGTAGCTGAGAGCTGCAGAGACAGCTGAGGTCTCACAGGAGAGCTTTGTCTTTGTGGAGTGTGAAATAAAGGATAATTGCCTAACTCTGGCGAATGGATCTTATTATGTTGATGATTAGGCATGTCTCCCTATTTTAATCTCTGATTAGGACAGGTCGTATATGTTACATAACAAATCTTACTCGTTTCATGCCTGATAATTTTAAAACTATTGCTGCAAGATAATGATTTTAAGTGGGGTTACAAGTGGGAGAGGAGAAAAGGGATGTGATTGTAGTGTTTGTGTGCACCATTTTCCAAAGCAAGATACTGATGCTGATTTGCTACTGGAAAATTAACCTAATTTGCATCTGTTCTTCAGCACCTGATTTAATTCATTGATACTGATTGTTCACTCAGCATTAATTGTATCCTAAATGCTTTTTATTGGAATATCACAGAAGTAAATCACTTGTAGTAAATTATGTGTTTTGGATTTGTATGGAAGATAGAGAAATAATGGAATGCTGTAAAGAGACTTTAAAGTTGCCCTACCCATAGAATTCGATCATAGCCACAGGATGAATTGCTTGTACCAAGTATTCATGCATGGTGAGAATGTTTTAGTGCTTTGGGATTTCACTTCTGGTACTTGTTGTCTCTACAGCTTCCTATGGATCTTAGTCATTTTCAAATCTAACATATGTGCAAAGTGTTTCCTTTTGAAAGAAGAGTTCTCTTATTGTGCTTGAAATATGTTTGCAGTTTTTTCAGAAGTACAAAATCAGTAACACATTTTTGTATGACAAAATATATTTGTATTTGTATTTATGCCCAAGTGTCACCTAAAACTAAATATTAGTGCTTTAGTATTAATGGCCATGTGCAAAACTTTGTAATTCATTTTATGATCATGAATTTACAACATGAGAAACATTAATATAAAGGCTTGAAGAATATTATTAGTGACTAATAGATTAGATAGATTTCAGCTTGCCTGATATAAAAATTATCTTGAAGCTTTTAAAAAAATTACATTAAAAGAAAAAGCCAAGAAGGTATAGGGATTTCCTGTGGTAGTGGTGGGTGATAAAATATATTCTTTGTACTGGATTCTGAACAATATCATTTTTTTCTGATATGGTAATTAAACCAGAAGTTTTCATAATTATTCACCAAGACCTCATTCATTCTAGTGTACAAAGCTTCAGTCTTTCATGACAGCTGGAGTTTAGCAAGAATTCTTATTAAAATCTCATCCAGTATAATAAATTGCTTTTGAAAACTGCTCTCATTTCAGCTACTAGTTTGTGGTTTGAACAAAGAACCAAAATGAGAAAGCACTCAGTGAAATGAATCTCTTGAGATTTATGATTAATTATTTATAACAAATTCACAAGATTAATAAATACATAGTTCTATAATGCCTCTTATCTACTTTAATAAAGGCTTGATAGTATGTGGTTTTGATTGCTTGTGTATAAATATGACTTTGAAATAGAAGATGTACCTTGACATTAGAATCAAACCAATAATTAAAATATTAAGCCTCTATAATTAGGACTATTTTAAGGTGTCTTATTCATTCAATAGAGATTTTTATATTTTTGTTGATTTTTAGAATATTACTAGAAATGCTACTGTAAATAATTTTCTTTCATGCTTTTATAATCAGCATATTGGGAATAAATCAAATCTAAAGTGATGCTTAAGTATCATTATTACCCAAGCAGAAGAAAGAAGGTGCAAATCTTACTTTATTTCAGGAAACAATAAATTGCTTTTTTTGGCAACAGAAACCACAGTGAATTCGTATAATCACAATGAGTCACTGCACACATGATGAATTAGGAACACATGCTGTTATGGTACACATTCTCATTTGTTCCATGTAATTCATGTCTAAAACTTGTTAAAATTTGTTCTGAAGCTGAAACTGTAAGTAGCTCACTGCTTCCTAAATTGTAATGCTTGCCAAAATGGCCCCCTTTGAGTAAGATTTTAAATTTGTCTAGTACCTTCCTTCCTAAGAACTGAACTCGTCTTTCCCTAACCCCAAACATTATCTTCATTAATACCTACTGTATTCTTTTGAAATAAGTTTTTAAAAGATTTATTCATTTTGATACCACTGAAATTCTAGATTATAGACACCAATATGCAATATCCAGAATAGAGTATCGCAGCTAAATTCTGCTTCTCCTGGCTCCCCTTGATTCGCTCATTCCAGTATATTTATTGGACACTCCCCAGGCCTGGGGATGCAGCAGTGACTGTGCTATAGGAGCACACAGTAGGTCTACCTATAGTCTTGGGGATTCCAAAGGGGCTTTCCAGAAGAAGTAACATTCATCTGAAGTCTTTCTTAGTCTTTCACTCTGCCTTCTCCTATGTACTTCTAAATAATTCAATAAGACTCCACATTATTTCAAAGATTTTCAGTGATCACACATTTAATTATCATTTGGAGACAGAGAATTCATTATGTGACACCATACCTTACATCTCTAACTCTTCTCTTTGGATTAAAAAGAGCATGCACAGACACAGGTGTTCTATATTAGAGTGATGACTTCCACTTAACCCCGTTATGATACCAAGAGGAAGATTAAGGGTCAAATACCGACACACACACAGATTTCTTTCATAGAGTGAAAACCTATTGAGCAGTGTCGTCCCTGCAGGGCCATGGCTTATCTTGCTCCCAAGTGTTATGAAGTTCCATTGCATAGAACAGAGCAGCCTTATCAATTAGCAATGAGAAACCACTTTTCACTGTTATTAGGGCTCCCTGTATGCTCAATGTGGGCACATGGGCATTATTATGGAACAAAGGAAAATACCCACTCTCACCCAGGTTACCTCTTCTCTTCTTGCTGATTGCCTCTCTTTCTCAGTTTGTATCAGGTAAACAGGGAAATGGCAAGCTTCCCAAGAGAGGGAACAAGGCTGGCTGAGCACACAGATGATCTGGGTTCTAGACTCAGTCCTAACATTTGGTCTTGAGTTAGTCAAGGAAACAGGCTGTGCAGAACTTTGCCTCTTATTTCAAGAGGTTTATGTAGCTCTTACTGCATCAGGAGTCTGTGCAAATTAATGAAACTTATGCCCATAAAAGAAGTATCCGTGTATTTTTAGAATTATTACTTAACTCAAGTTCTTTGTTTTTCAGCCTCTAAAGTATATGAGGTGTGGGCTGTCACGGGAAAATTTCTACATCATTCTGCATTGCTTTTTGGCAGACAGATTTTCATTTGAGTTCAATACCAATTTGCAATTTAAGCCTGAAACAGGTGCTGTTCAGAGGTTTTTAAAAGAAAACACATTTTAAACAAACTAGGGTACCTTCAGCTGGAGGACTGGTCAGGGCAGATTCCATCCCTTCCGTATGCAGTCTCCACCCTTAACCTAAGAAACAGGCAGAGGAGAAGACAAGACAGAAGGCTGGGCACAAGAGAAAGAGGTGGGAGGATGGTGGAGAGAAAACTTGGGAGAGAACATAGCCACAGACAAGAGAAAGCTTTGACAAAACAGCTTTCTTCTTTAATGTTTATTTTTGAACTAAGTACATATATGTTATGTTTAGATTGTACTTATAAGAAATGTTTTCTCTCTTATTCCTGAAACTAAGGTGAAAGACAAATAAGATTTTAGACAGAAATGATGATCATTAAATTTAAAGAGGCAGGGAAGAATCTACATATTGCCATGCTTATGTTCTTACCTTTATTTTGCGGGGAAAGTTCAGTCATAAAGCCTTTGCAAAGTACGCTGTTAATTTGCTGAGAGGTGGAGTGAAAGTAACACAGATTCTAATTATCATGATTGTTGTTATTTTGTGTTTACATAGTATCTCTGCTCCAAGGTGCTTAGAATTAGGGGAAATGTAGGAGGAAAGATGTGGTTTGGTACTTGTCATCAATCTGCTGTAACAACCACATAGAAAATCTTCTGTGATTAGTGACAAAATGAATGAAACTGTTGAGTGAGTGCAGAGATAGTACAATATGTATTGAGTGGGCAAATGTTAAGTGAAAGGAAAAAACGCAAAACGTCATACCGTCTGTACAAGGATTTTCCTGTAGCAGTTGCATTGCAGTAAAATTGCTTGGATGAAGATGCATTCCACTGAGAGGTAGGAAAATATTTTTATGTGAATAAAGCAAGATCTTGCTTGAAAGTAAACTTGGAGGCACTCCTGTTTTCCCTTTTTGCAGTGTTATTTGATGTAAGACTCAAGCCTCTGTTAGTGTAAGAGAGAAGCTAGGAAAAAATGTCTTTGAGCTGTGAGATACTTGTATATTTTGAAAATGTGATTATATGCATGTGTTTGTATTTTATGACTTGGATAATCTGAAAATCAATTTGCTTTGTCAATGCTTCCTGGATTAGAATTCCACTATTTGGTCCCTATCCTAGGTAAGACATTGTTTGCAAATTGTGCTACTTGTGAGATGTTGCAGTGGTTGCTAAGGCATTTAAGGTACTGATGAAAGTAAAATGGTTGTCATGGTGACTGATAAAAATAAATGTTGAAAATGCCCTGGGTTCTTTCTTTTCCAGTCTACTAAAGAAAATTGAGCGGGAAACATGGCGGGAAAGTGGCGTTTCATTAATTGCTACTGTAACTCGTCTAATGGAGAGGTTGTTAGATTACAGGTAAGCTGAGTCGCTCGTTCTCCAGAAATGCTGCACTCCAGTTAGAAAGTCAGATAGAATACAATCACCATTCCACTCCCGTGAGTCACTCAGTTGATTATCAGACCACGGAACCTGGTGTACTAGGACAATGAACTTTTCACTAGCTGGTTCAGAGTCATTAATTTGGGGGTTTGTTTCTTTTTTATTTTGTTTTTTGATAGTTCTTTCAAAGTATTGGTAAATTGAGAGGATTCTCAGAATCCCTGAGAGTTCTCCCAAAAAAAAAAAAAAACAAAAACAAAAAAAATTTATTTTGGTATTTAAACTCAGCCACGAGAACCAGTAGACTCTATCCATTTCAGGGTGAAAATAATGTAACGGAGTTGTACAATCATGCTGTTCTCTTATAAAGGGGATGTCAGTGGGATGAAACTCAACCCTGTCACCTTCTTTGGACTTTTTTTTTTAATGTTATCTAAACTGTTAAAGTAGTTCATTCCACTTAAACGCATGGTGGTTTGGTTTTATTTCAGGAATTAAATCCTCATTCTTGTTGCTAATGGCCAGGCTTACCGGCCACTTCTCACCCCACTGTAGGAAGTGTACAGTAACACACTTTCACTCCTCTAACTTCCTGAGCCCTGTGTCCACTGAGAGGGAGCATAATCTTGATATGGCAATGAAATTCTTAACAGAAACTGATGGCCAGGAGTCTCTGACTCCCCAGCTTCCCCAGAGATTATCAGTCCTTGGAGCATGTATCTAAATGGACACTTGCAATGCAAATTGCTTCTGGTCTCTAAAAGTGGCCTTTTTTTCCTTTCTTTTTTCCCCAAAAAAGAACAAACTGTGTTTGTCCCTAGGAAGGAAGTTCTGAATTCTGACTATTGCTTTTTGTTTTTAGGGACTGCATGAAAATGGGAGAGGTAGATGGCAAAAAGATTGGCTGCACAGTTAGCCTTCTGGTTGGTAAACGGTTCCCCTTTTTCTCCTTTTCTCTTAATACTTGTTTTTTTCCCCCCAGAAATTCTGTGTTTTGTTGGTGTTTAATCTGAAATGTGATGTTTCTTAGAAGAGTTTTTAATATTTGCAAGTGTTTCTAAAAGAAGCGTAGGAGCCACAGGTTAAATGAAAGCCCAGGAAATCCTCAGCCCTGGACATTACAAAGTGCACCCCCTGCATTCCCCACAGCCCTAATAAGAGACCCCTGTGGGATCCCAGAGTGATGCCATTGGGTTCCCCGGTTGCACTGCTTCACCCTACTAGAGTCTTGTTGCTATCCTAGGAAAAAGCACTGTGTCCCCCGTTAGAGGTCTTTCTACTTTTGTATTGCAATTTCTTTCTGTCCTTCTTTTCCTTCCTCAGAGAGTGATATGCAGTCCATGTTTTAATCAATATTAGTGATCTCTTCTTTTGTGAACAAATGACAGTTTTCTGTTTATCATGCTAATTTTCATTCTATCTTTTTTGCAAATTGAATTCATAATAGCACTTTTGTTAAAGTTTGCTTTATAACAAAGATGACCAGGCAGGACATTTTTGAGGGTAAAATTAACATTCTGTAAAGATAACAGGCCAATCCAAAGCTGTCCTGGGCAAACCAAAATTTATATAAAATGTCACATAACTATATTAAATAGAATGGTATTCTTACCACAGAGCAAAGGAATGGCCCTACATTTCGACATTTATTTTTCATAGTTTAACAAGTCAAAGTTTTTGATAAGTTCCTTTAATTGGATGGGAAGAAATTAAGAAAACAGATAAAAAGTCACAAGAAAGCAGAAACCCTGAGCTTTGAAGAGGGACTGTGACAGGAGTAGACAAAATAAATACAAAACAAAACAAAAAGACTGAAACTGATGAGCTAAGAAAAGATGAAATCGAAGTGGGGCAAAAAAGAATTTCAAGGTGCAAGCAAATAGAACGATATGGCACGTGAGGAACTCAAATGATCAGTATGGGAAAATATGAAATACAGGAAAAGTCTAGTTCTATATGTGTGAAGCTCATGATTTCTTTTTCTAATTTTTTTGTAGAATAAATGAATCATTGCCATCTATTATATTCTAAGTGTTTGCAGAGTCACTCTTATCCTTACTCTGATCATTTGAGTTCCTCACGTGCCGTATCGTTCTCTAT
This sequence comes from Callithrix jacchus, assembly GCF_049354715.1. Classification (NCBI taxonomy): domain Eukaryota; kingdom Metazoa; phylum Chordata; class Mammalia; order Primates; family Cebidae; genus Callithrix; species Callithrix jacchus. The sequence goes on along the minus strand of NC_133512.1, from coordinate 82,312,457 downwards.
TTGCTTGCACCTTGAAATTCTATTTTGCGCCACTTCGATTTCATCTTTTCTTAGCTCATCAATTTCAGTCTTTTTGTTTTGTTTTGTATTACTTTGTCTACTCCTGTCACAGTCCCTCTTCAAAGCTCAGGGTTTCTGCTTAATTGTGACTGTCTTTTTATCTGTTTTCCTTATTTCTTACACTGCTCTTCACCTCTGAGTCTGTGATGGTATCTGTCTTTATCACACCCACTGCCTCCTCTGCATTTTTAATCTAATTGTTACATATCCACCTCCAATATCAGTCCCTAAAAATAGTGAGAACTAAGCATCCTCTATCAGGCCACATCTTGTTCACTGACATTTTTTTGTTAGACCCGACAGTAATCTGCAGACCATCAGCCTAGGCTTACTGGGTCAGACCATTGACCTCTGCTGTCAGTACTCATTTCTAACCTTGAACATAGTCATTCCCTCTCTTAAATTTCCTAGTCAATTCTCCAGTTTCTGACCTGCTTTTGCCAGCCTCTCATCACAGTCAAGACCTTCAACCTGAGTTACATCCTGCTTGTGTGTCAATGTTGAGAGAAAAGCTAAGTGCTTGATAAGCTTTACGTCTTTTCTGTCTTCTTAACCCTGGTTCTACCTCAACTCCAGGCACAAAGTCTCATAAATAACCTCAAAGCAAAGCCTTTACCTTTCCCCAAAGTAATCTTCTCCATTCTTCCATCTTCTTTCACAAGTACCTTCCATTTGGAGATGAACAAATAAATGTAGACCTTATGTTCATTTCCTCAGTTGGTATAAAAGAAGGGATCACTTCCTTAATTGAAAGAATTAATACTCTGCCTTTAATGTATTTACTCCAGTCTCCCAGTAAGATACACCTGAGATTTAATAGAGTAAAATTGTGTGCCTCCATTACTAACCACTTGAGACATTATCCTGATAGCTTTGTACTAACCCAGAATAGTCCTTCTAGAAAATTTTAACACTTTGAAAGCTCTACTTATTTCAAACTAGCATAAGAATATGTATTAAAGAACCAAATATATAACTTTGAAGATAATCTTTTTGGCTTCTATTCCATATGGAAAGTTCTTGATGCTTTCTATTATCAATGTGGTTCTCTTCAACTACTCACTTCCTCTTAGAGACTTCTCTTAACTCTTTAGAAAAGTCCATTCCAGATTGTAAAGAGAGCTGTGGCATCCCATACAAGATCAGAGTTAAATTGGTTTAAAAAAAAAAAAAAAGGTATATTTGACATGACTAATACCAGAAAATGTAATTATTGTTTTGCTCTTTGTGTCACACGGTTTGTCAGACATTTGGAAGATTATCATCTGATGACGAGAGATTTTTTTAAGAGAAATATTTATTTAGAGTGATTGCTTGTTTTCTCAAAGCTGCTTCTTACCAGAAAGCTATTAGAGCAAATCATCCTTTAATAATATAAAAGCATGCTGTGGAGTTGTTAGACTTGTGTTTATGGTACAATAATTCTTGCTAATTAAAATTATTTTGGTTATAATAAGAAAGACGTGAATAGCATTATTTACTGAGCTTTGTAAAGAATGCCAAGATCTACAGGAGTCAAGAGTAAAAGAGGGAGGATAATGGTATAAATTTAAAAAAATTATGAAGATTTGACTTAATATAGTGTCTCAAAGTTAGAAGAGTCTTCAGATTGAAGAATAGGCATCTGTTAGGTAATGGGCAGAAAGTACATTTGATAGCAGATCCTCAGGCTTCAACCCCAAGTACCATTTCAGCAGCCACATTTGCTAGGTTAGTCCATTACCAAAGCCCTGTCTAGCTAATTGGCTTCAAAAGTTTTTAGAATTCCTGGTCTTTCCTCCTTAGAAAAGCCTGTCACTCCTTCAAGTCAACAGATTTATCCCCTTATCACTGATTTTCTCTTCTAACACATACCAACTAGCATCAATTAAAACAGCAACAACAAGTAGTAATAGTAGTTCAAATGTCTCCAGCAGAGATTTCATAATCAACAATGATTTGCTCACTAAACGTGTCTTGTTTGGTGACTCACTTTTGCTAGAATCCAACTTCGTTTGAGGACTCATGTACTTTATAATGTGGTGAAGGAGTAGCTTTGGATGCTTATCAGTATGCCTTTAAAATGCCAATTTAGGCCAGGCTCAGTGGCTCATGCTTGTAATCCCAGCACTTTGGGAGGCTGAGGCAAATGGATCACTTGAGGTCAGGAGTTTGAGATCAGCCTGTGCATCATGGCAAAACCCCATCTCTATTAAAAATACAAAAAATTAGCTGAGCATAGTGGTACACACCTGTAATTCCAGCTACTCAGGAGGGCGAGGCAAGAGAATCACTTGAACCTGGGAGGCAGAGGTTGCAGTGAGCTGAGATTTCTCCACTGCACTCCAACATGGGTGACAAAGTGAGACTCTGTCTAAAAATAAAATAACTAACATAATGTGTCCAGTTAAGTAAAAGTTTAATTTTTGTTAAAAACATTTTAGAGATGTTTTGTAAGATCTAAGTACATCTTAGTAAACAAATATTTTCAATAAGCATGTTTCTACAATAATAATTTGAAATAAAATCTCTTATTATTAGTCCCTGTATGTTTTAGACATAAATTGGAAACATTTGAAGTCTAACACGAGTAGAAAATACAGAATAATATCTTAAAAATCAAGAGCTTTTTTATTTACCTTCTTTCACATTCTTTTACATTGCTTTCGCTCATCCTTACCAGTATGTCTTGGAGACTTTTTTTCTTTAGAGCAAAATATCTTTGAAATTTAAAATTAAAGAAACGATCTTGTGACTGTCAATCAGCAAATTTAATAAATGGGTTAATCTGTTCGTATTTTATATATTTTTAGTTGAACAGGCTGATTGTTCATTGACATTTAAACTAACAAAAAAATCATAAAAAGTGAAGAACTATGAATCAGCAGTAAAAACCCAAGATCCCAACGTATCCAATAATTGCTAGGAAATAACTGACACTGTCACTGAGCCACCTTACTTCATTTTTGGAGGTACTGGGAAAAATGCATCAGTTCTCTTGGCTCTAGACATGGAACTTTAGCAGAGTAAAAGGCAGATAATTGTAGGCCTGAATGTTGAGAAACTATCCATACCTGTACTCTTTTTTTTACAGAACTTTTATAAGACTGAACTGAATAAGGAAGAGATGTATATACGCTACATTCACAAACTCTATGATCTGCATCTCAAAGCACAGAACTTTACAGGTAATTCTGTCTTTTGGCATTGGCGAGGGGGCTGGGCACATGTATTAAGCATGATGATCCTCTGCTTTTTATAATTAGAGTGGAACACTCAACCAATTTTACTTTAAAATTAAAATTTATTTTTAATTAGATATGTATTTCGACAGATTGTATATGTATCATATACATGATACACACAGGCACACACGTCTAGGTTGTTTGACTATATCTCTTCGCATACTTTTTCAGAGGTGGCTCTTGAGATTATAAAATACATATATAACTTTTTACAGTCTGCTTATAGTTAGTATTTTACCACTTCAAGTTTGTATTAGTCTATTTTCATGCTGTTAATAAAGAGATACCCAAGACTGGGTGAATTATAAGAAAAAGAGGTTTAACAAACTCAGTTCCACATGGCTGGGGAGGCCTCACAATCATGGCAAAAGGCACATGTTACATGGTGGCAGACAAGAGAGAATTTGTGTAGGGAAACTCCCTCCTATAAAACCATCAGATCTTGTGAGACTTATTCACTATTATGAGAGCAGCATGGAAAGACCCTCCTCCATGATTTAATTATCTCTCACTGGGTCCCTTCCATTACACACAGGTATTGTGGGAGCTACGATTCATGATGAGATTTTGGTGGGTACACAGCCAAACTATATCAAAGTTAAATGTGGGAATTTTACAACTAGATAGGTCTTATGATTCTCCCCACTGTATGTTGTAGTTGTCATGTGTATAATATACATTGTCAGCTCCATCAGATGATGTCATAATCTTTACCTTTCAATAGTCATACATATTTTAATGAATTTAAGGGGATAAAAATACTTTATTCTATTTACTCAGATGCTTACCCTTTTTGTTATTCTTTCTTCATTCATTAAGTTCCCAGCTTCCTTCTATTATTATAATATTTTCATTCAGTCTGAAGAACTTGTTTCAGTATTTCTTTTAAAACAGATCTAGTGGTGAAGAATTCCCTTAGTTTTCCTTCGTCTAATATTTCCTTCCCTTTATTTGACCTTCATCCCTAAAGGATATGTTTCTGGATACAGTATTATAGGTGAACAGCTCTTTTGTTTCAGTACTTTAAAAATATAATTACACTGTGTTCTGGCCTTCATGGGGTCTAACAAGAAATATGCAGTCATTTAAATTACTTTGCCTACAAGGCCAGGCATGGTGGCTCATGCCTGTAATCCAAGCACTTCAGGATGCCAAGTCAGGTGGATCGCTTGAGCCCAGAAATTACAGACCAGCCTGGAAAATGTGGTGAAACCCCCATCTCCACCAAAAATACAAAAAATTAGCTAGGCATGGCAGTGCACGTCTGTAGTCCCAGCTACTTGGGAGGCTGAGGTAGATCACTTTAGCCTGGGAGGCAGAAGCTGCAGTAACCGAAATCACACCACTATACGCCAGCCTGGAGGACAGAGCCAAAACCCTGTCTCAAAAATAAAAAAAAAATAAATTACCCACCTACATGAAGTATGTAACTGTTTTCTGGTTGTCTTTAGGGCTTTATTTTTGGTTTTCAGTGGTTTGATTATCACATGTATGGGCATGGTTTTCCTGTTTAGTTTAACCTGTTTGGGTTTGCTGAGTTTCTTGGATCTGTACATTTATTTCCTTTCCCAAATTCAGGAAGTTTCCAAGCATTATTTCCTTAAATATATTTCTTTACCAGTTCTTCTCCTCATTTTGAGGACTGTAATGGCATGAATGTCTGGCCTTTTGATGTTGTTCCATAGGTTCCCAGAACTCTGTTCATTTTTTTTCAATCCTTTTTTTTCTGATCACTAATATCTATTGATTTAAGTAAACTGATGTTCTTCTGTGACTTCATTTAGCTATTGAGCTTTCCAGTGAAATGGGTTTTTTTTTTTTTTTGGTATTATTCAGTTCTAAAATTTCCATGTAGTTATTTTGTTTTTACACCTTCAATTCCTTTGCAAAGAACGTCTATCTTTTTATTTATTCAAAAATGTTCACCTTTATTTCATGGAGCACGGTTATAATAATTGCTTCATAGTTTGTCTATAATTCTAACATCTGTATCAAGTTGGGGTTGGCATCTATTGATTGCTTTTGCCCTTTGAAAGTTGTTTAGCTTTTTTAAAGTCAGATAATTTTGGATTATATTCTAGACCTTGTAAATATTATCTTAATAGGACTCTGGATTCTGTTAAACTCTTTAGGAAGACATTAACTTTTAAAATCTTAACAGATCAACATAACTACACTTGTGAACCTTGGAAATGAATCTGACTTCATACGCAGAGTTTAATATCCCTTTCTTAAGCTCTCTGTGATCCTCCCCATTCTTCCTGCCTCCCAAGGGTTTCCTTTTTTAGTAATCTGGCTATATAGCCAAGGCGTGATCCTCTTCATGCCATGATGCACTTTTTGCAGTAGGTCTCTCTGTGGGCAAGGCAGTGAAAAAAAAAAAAGCACATTGAAGTCACTACTGCCATTGCCACTGCCCCCAAGGCCACCCCTACAGTGTGCAACTTTGTTTCTGAGACTCAGAGTGAGGCCAGAAATGTCTACATAGCTTTTCCCCACAGAGGATCTTCTACCCAGTACTCTGACTGAAGAAACCTTTTTGGAGCTTTTTTTATCTGTTCCAATTTGCAATTCTAGGAAACAGGTAGTCTAAGCCAGGAGACTTGAGAGGCAAAAAATAAAAGCAGAAAATTAAATATGATATGGTCATTCTTTAAGTATTAATTTTCTTCCTCAGTCCATCTGCTCTTACTTACTTTTCAGAGTCCTCCAATAGTTGTGTTACATCGTCTCTCCAGGCTGTTTAGTTGTAGTCAGTGGGAGAGATAGGGTGGAATGTATGTACTCCATCTTAAACCGGACTCTTTAATTAGATTTGGGAACTACAAATCTTGGTTTTTTGCCACACTGTTCTTCCAAGGAACTCCTGAATCATGGCTTCTCCCCCAGCTTTAAAAGAGTAAGGGAATCCTTTCTGAAATGGTACTTGTGTTTTCAGAATTTATGCATTCCTCTAGCTGTGGTTCCACTGTCTTAGTAATAGCATCACTGTTTACTCAATCAGAAGACCCTGATGTATCTTCAACTTTTCTAGCCTCCCTCAAATAATCATTCATGAAGTTCTATTGATTCTGTTTCCTAAAAATCTCTCAAACCATTTCCTTTTCACTGTTCCCACTTTCACTGCCTCAGTTAGGCCTTCATCATTTCTCACCCAACTGCCTCTGAACAATCACCAGAGTTATTCTTTGGAACAAGAGTCAACAAACTACAACCTACAGGCTAGCCACCTGATTTTCTAAAGGACGTTTTATAACAGCTCACCCACCCCCACTTATTTGTGTATTGTCTGTTTCTGCTTTTGCACCACAGTGGCAGAACTGAGCAGTAGAGATAAAGCCCACAGCCTAAATTAGTTACTTCGTGGCCCTTAAGAACAAGTTTGCCAACTCCTTCTCTAGATATCACTCTCTTGTCAATTTACGTGTTCTACAAAATAAACTTCAAATTCTTTATTTAAGATCTGTTGTAATTGAATCAATGCCTGTCTATTCAGCCTCATCTTACCACTTATACCACATCCCTTCCTTTCATCCTTCAGGATCAGCTCCATCACCCTCTTTTCCATGCAGCCATCACCCTCCTGAAGTTCTTTTTCTTCTCTTTCTCTCAATATCTCCATGCCCCACAATCCTTCTCCCATAGGCTGTGTGATTTTTCTTGTTGCATTTTTTCCAGATTTTTTTGTTTTGTTTTGTTTTTGAGACAGAGTCTCACTCTGGCACCCACGGTGGAGTACAGTGGTGCAATCTCAGCTCACTACAACCAACGCCTCCCAGGTTCAAGTGATTCTCCTGCCTCAGACTCCTGAGTAGCTGGGATTACAGGTGCCCACCACCATGCCTGGGAAAATTTGTTTGTATTTTTCATAGAGACAGGGTTTCACCATGTTGGCCTGGCTGATCTCAAACTGCTGGCCTCAGGTGATCCACCTGCCTCAGCCTCCCAAAGTGCTGGGATTGAAGGTCTGAGCCACCACACCTGACCCCAGATTTCTATTAAAGTACCTATCAAACTGTTTTTTATTGATAATTATCTGTTGTGTATGTACGTGCATGCATGTATATATGGATAATCTAACGTTAAAAGCTTCCTTGAGAACAGCACAGCAATAATGTTTCCTTTTTTTTTTTTTTTTTTGGAGACAGGGTGTCACTCTGTCACCCAGACTGAAATGTATTGGCACAATCTTGGCTCACTGCAACCTCTGCCTCTCAAGTAGCTGGGACCACAGGCATGTGCCACCACACGTGGCTAATTTTTTTTATTTTTATTTTTTGTATTTTTGGTAGAGACAGGGTTTTGCCATATTGTCCAGGCTGGTCTCAAACTCCTGAGCTCCACCCACTTTGGCCTCCTGAAGTGTTGAGATTACAGGCGTGAGCCACCTTGCCCAGCCAACGGTGATGTTTTCTTACCCTTAGTCTTCTTGGTGCTTAGAATAGTGCCCCGCAATGTGAGATTTAAATAAATGTATCATGAGTTAATGTACCCTTTAATTAAATACTAATACCTGGTAAGCAGATTTTCTCTCTCAATATTGGTAATTCTCAATTCAAAAAGGAAATACAAACAGTAAACTGTCTTTAAAATTTTTAAGTTCATAAAAAGAGAAATGAGGGAGGAAACTGAGGACAAGCTATTCCAGATATTTAACAGATATATTTTTATTCTCTGAAATAAAGTCCAAATTTGTCTGATTATATTTCGAAAATGGATAAATCTTTTTTCTTTGTTTACTCAACTTGCAGTCCTTATGTTCCCCAAAGTCACAAGAAATAAGTTCTTTTCCCATGTAACATTTTATTCTTCTCTATTAGGTCATTTCTGTCCTTGGAGAAAGTGAAATTGATGGAAAACGTTTCTGTCTTTCTAGGATTCTGTATAAGTGACGTAACCCTTTTCCAGCCTTTTGTGACAGCATCCTCCATTCCTAATTCATCTCTACTCTTCTGTGTTATTTCTTTTTGTGTATTGGTGTCCTTGTAATACACTTCTCAAAATGGTAGAATGGGATTAATAATTTACTACCGCTTCCTCTAGACACAGTTTATCTCAGATATATGTTGTCCTTTTCCCAAATCAAATTCTGAAACAGGTGTAATTTGTCTTCACACCTTTTCCATGCCATCACTCAGTCATTTGTCAGCTTCATCTGATTGCCTGCCAATGCCTTCTTTTCCCAGGCTTTCCCAGGGCACCTCACCCACACCTGGCATTCCATCCATCCCAGGACCTTACAAGACTAAGCCTGATTGGAAAAGCATCTGGGGACTGGAGACCTTCATTGCTCTTTTGGTTTTGGTTTGGTTTTGTTGAGATGGAGTTTCACTCTTGTTGCCCAGGTTGGAGAGCAGTGGCGCAATCTCAGCTCACTGCAACCTCGCCTCACAGGTTCAAGAGATTCCCCTGCCTCAGCCTCCTGAGTAGCTGGGATTACAGGTGCCTGCCACCACGCCCAGCTAATTTTTTATATTTTTATGGAGACAGGGTTTCACTATGTTAGCCAGACTGGTCTTGAACTCCTGACCTCAGGTGATCTACCCGCCTCAGCCTCCCAAAGTGCTGGGATTATAGGCCTGAGCCACCGTGCCCAGCCTCTTTTTGTTTTTAATTGTGCATAACATGAAATTTACCCTCTTAACCATTTTTAAGTGTACAGTTCAGTGGTATTAAGTATATTTATATTGTTGCATTGCCATTACCACCATCCACCTCCGGAACTTTTCTTTTTTTTGAGATGGGGATCTTACTATATCATCCAGATTGGTCTTAAACTCAAGTGATCCTCCTGACTCAGCCTCCCAAGTAGCTGGGACTACAGGCATGTGCCACCACACGTAGCTGATTTTAAAATAATTTTTTTTAGAGATGAGGACTCACTATGTTAGCAAGGCTGATCTTGAACTCTTGGCCTCAGCCCCTGAGTACCTGAGACTACAGGCACAAGTCACTGTACCCGGCTCAGAACTTTTCTCATCTTCCCAAACTGAAACTCTGTACCCATTAAACACTGATTCTCCATTCCTTTTACCCCTGACAACACCTCTTCTATTCTGTCTCTGTAAATTTGACCTTCATTGCCCTTGAAGTCATCACTGCCTGTGGGCAGCTGTGGGAAGGGCTTCCGTCAGTCCTCCTAATCCTTTGAAATGATCAGTTAGTCTCTAGGGTATTTTCTGAGTACTCATATGCTAGCAGCATGTGAGTACTGCCAGCACAAAGGAAATTTGAGTGACAAAGAAGGTAAGTCCTGAGCTGGGTCATTAAAAGAAAGGAGGAGTTATTTATCAGCTAAGGGAGAAAGAAGGTCTAGCAGGCCCAAGCTGTGAGGCCCTTAGGTATAAATCAGAGAGGTATGTGAGAGGAACCACAGTTTGTTCAGATGACAAGAGCAAAGAGTGTGGATGCAAGAACAAAGATATGCATAGGGTTTCCTTAGATACTTAGCATTTATTATAAAGATACATGGGGAATTAAACATCAGGAAATCATCCCAGGGATGTCAGAGAAAACTAGATGCCTATTGAAATAATAGCACTGATCTGAAGATCTGGTTATTATAATTCTTGTGCAGTCAGAGTAGTCTTCCATGGCTGGCTATGTTATGGTGGTTCAGCTCTGTGTCTGTGTCCACTGTCACCCTTTAGTGGCTGCTCTCTCTGTCCATTTGACATTCAATCCCCTAAAGAAAGAGGCCAGCAAGAGTGCATGCAACAGAAGGCATCCCTGTCCCTGTCGGGCAGCTTTCTTGCGCCCAGCTGCCTCTGGACCACAATGCATCTTGCTCATTCCCAGAAAGTGGATACTGGGGTCCAGGGGCTCCAACTATGGGGACTGGAGCCTCAGCAGCTACTAAAGCTTCTTAAAAGAGATGTAGGTGGGCTCTTTCAGACCTGTACTACATAGAGGGCCAATGGGAAAATGTGGGTAGAGAGGCTGGTAAGAACCAGATCATGAGCAACAAACAGAGGCCTAAATTTATCGTTTGAGCTACTAAGAGGAAGCAACATGATCATTTAACCAGGGAAGCAACATGATCATTTATTTGCATTGAAAGAAGTTCGTATTGGTAACTGTGCAAACTGAGTGCAGTGGGATAAGAGACTGCTGGTGAGTTAGGAAAGCTTTCACAATAATAATTGAACCAGGGTATTGTGTACGCTCACCAAAGTTAATTGAAAAGAAAAAAGACCAGAGCCTGTGATAGGGCCCTGGCCCTTCTAATGCAACTATCTTTTTTACATGGAGATGGCCACATCATAGTATTATAACTTAGCTTATTACTTTAGGGCTTTATGTGTAGTTACCCTAAAGGCGAATAAATGAAGAAAAGGAATTACTATTATTGATACCATCTTAAAAGCTATTATTATGTCTTTTGAGAAACCTATGAGATGGAGGTAAGTGAATTAATGACATAAGTATTTGTCCATTTTATTCAATTTAGTAAATGAGTTGGCTATTCTGACATTAGAGGAAAAAAATTATAGTCCTTTATCAATGACAATTAAATCTGATTCCTATTCTTGATCTATTTGGCTGTATTTACAATTCAGGAAAAGGAGAGACCTACAGAATGACAGGTATTCTGTCAAATACACTATCTGCCAACTATAGTTAAATCCGTAGGTCACCTTTCCCACTTGTGAGCATGTGGAAAATCACCCCTTGTTTCTGCAGGAAATCCAATCATGCCAAGCATATAATGATATCAGAGTCTTTACAGAAGATTTGTGGGGTCATCCTGTGCAAGGGGATCATATCACACAACCGGCAGCAGTTATTTCTCACACGCACAAACACCCCTACCCTCCCCCACAAACACCCCTACCCTCTCCTACAAACACCCCTACCCTCTCCTACAAACACCCCTACCCTCCCCCACAAACACCCCTACCCTACCCCCCACAAACACCCCTACCCCACCCCCCACAAACACCCCTACCCTCCCCCACAAACACCCCTACCCTCCCTAACACCCCTACCCTCCCCCACAAACACCCCTACCCTCCCCAACACCCCTACCCTCCCCCACAAACACCCCTACCCTACCCCCCACAAACACCCCTACCCTCCCCCACAAACACCCCTACCCTCCCCAACACCCCTACCCTCCCCCACAAACACCCCTACCCTCCCCCACAAACACCCCTACCCTCCCCCACAAACACCCCTATCCTCTCCCCCACAAACACCCCTACCCTCCCCCCCCAAACACCCCTACCCTCCCCCCCACAAACACCCCTACCCTCCCCCACAAACATGCCTACCCTCCCCAAGACCCCTACCCTCCCCCACAAACACCCCTACCCTCCCCCACAAACACCCCATCCTCATCCAGTACTTCCACCCTCTCTAATCCCTGACCCTGTTGCTAGATTTTTTTCTTTTCTTCTTTTTTTTTTTTTCCTTCACTCAGCTCCTCTCTGGCTTCTCTCCTCACTAAAAGTTTTCTCTAAAAGTTTTAATTTTTCAGCCATTTATTATCCTGAAGAATTTGCCATTTTTTGTTTCCTAAGCCTGCCCTTTGGAAAATGCTCATAGTCCCCAAGGAACTTACTAGTGAACTCTCCCAGCACATGAAGGCCTGTCTCCCCACATCTTTGAACCAGCAACAGCAAGATATCCTTGCACATTTTTATTATGCCATAGCATACAGATATTTTAGGGAAAACAACAAGCAAAAAATGAAACAGAAAATACAGGGAAACCAAAAGATGAAGTACAGATCTCTGATAAGTCCAAGTCCATCATCTGGGAAGTTCTCATTCATAACCCTGCTGCTGCATATATTCTGGGCATTTTTCTGCTATATCACGAAATTCAGAAAGTAGTATTTTTTCCCAGTTTGTCGGAAACTGGCCACATTTGAGGGAATATGGTTTGGGGTCCTGTCTCAGTCATTGCCTTCCCATGTGACTTGCAGAAGCTGCATATACCCTCCTCTTGTATGACGAGCTACTGGAATGGTCTGATCGGCCCCTCAGGGAGTTCCTGACCTACCCCATGCAAACAGAATGGCAGCGCAAAGAGCACCTGCACCTCACCATCATCCAGAACTTTGACAGAGGCAAAGTAAGTGGCCCTGCCCCACCCGGGGTCCCTCCTAGGGTGATGGTGTTGATGTCCCTTTTCCTTCATTTCTAGTTTATGAAGCCCACCTCGAGTAGGGACTCTCACCATTTTAACGTGTATTAGAAGCACCCAAAAGCTTGTTAAAATGCAGATTCCTAGGCCTCACTCCTAGTCATTCAGATTCGTGTCTTGTCTGGCACAAGGCTAGGAATCTGTGGTTTTAACAAGGACCCTAGGAGAGTTCAGTGTGTAACCATTTCATTACACTTTGATAAATACCAATTTAGAGATTCTGATCCCCAGTAACTTAGTTCACTCCTGCCTGCTTTCGCAAAATACCATAGCCTGGGTAGCATATAAACAACAGAAATGTATTTCTCAGTCTGGTGAGGGCCATCTTGCTGTGTCTTCACATGGCAACAGGGGCTAGCTAGCTCTCTGGGGCTTCTTTTGTAAGGGCACTATTACCAATCATGAGGGCTCCACCTTCATGACCTAATCACTTCCAAAGACCCCACTTCCTAATACCATCACCCTGGGGGTTAGGATTTCAACATATGAATTTGCAGGAGAACCAAACATGCAGACCATAGCACCCAGGTATTCTCTGAAAAACCATCGTCACCCTCACACTCGCCTGAAATTGGCATGCATTCTGACTTATTCTACTTTAAGATAAAATATGTGAAACTAATTTGTTTAAAGAATTTTGTGGCATCCCATCATGTATGTAAGAGATGTCTTGGGGTGTTGAAGAAACCTCACTGGCCTAATAAAGCAATTCAGTACATCACCTCCCTCCACTTCCTCCCCCTCTCCAAGGGCTTGTAGTACTCTTTTAAAAAATTAGTGAATCTGACCACCATTGTTTGTTGGATTTGAACACTTGGATGCTTTGGTGGTACGTGTCTTAGACTTAAATATATCTTCCAAATTGCAAACGTTAAACAGAAAATTAAAATACAACCAATGGCTATCATTCGTTTACAAAATATAATTGGGCACATAAAAATTTGATGCAAGGAAATTGACTCTTTAACATCTTCCTTTATTATTTAGCTATACTGACATATCATCACATGAATAACAAAAGAAATGTTTTTGTGCCCTCCTGTTGTCAAGTTTCCACCCGTGAGATAAGGTGGCACAAACTCTCTGGATTCAATTATTGGCCCATCCCCAGGAGTTTGTGCTAGATAAGGGATTGCAAACTGGTCCACAGGTCAAATGCTCACTGCCTGTTTCTATACAGCTCCAAAGCTACAAATGTCTTTTACATTTTTAAATGGTTGAAAGAAATCAAAGGAATCATAACATTTTGGTACATGTGAAAATGATATGAAATTCACATTTTAGTGGTCTTGAATTCTGTTGGAACACAGCCATGCTCATTTGTGTCTACGGCTGCTTTGGTGCTCTGATAGAATCGAGCAGTTGTGATAAAGACTATATGGTCCTCAGAGACTAAAGTGTTGACTTCCTGGCCTTTTGTAGAAAACATTTGCCGACACCTATGCTAGATCAAAGAATTTTTGCATTTCTGCTGAGAGTAACCAGCTGGGTTAGACCTCTCACAATTTGCAAGCACAACTAAGCTAAACAAAGAATCCAGGGTACCAGTCACAAATAATTGGGCCTTAGGAGTCGGTGGTAATTCTCCCCTCTGCACTGAGGGCCTGTTTAGAGCCATGTACTTGGCCATTTTGGAACTATAGTTATTTCAAGATGATGATTCTGGAATGACACCAGAAAATGTTGTTCATGTACCATATATTGATGACTGTTGTGGTAGATTATCATTTCCAGCATTCAAAGGATTTTTAATAATTTACATTTTGATTACATAGTGTTTTCAAGCTTAAAGTCTCAATGATACAATTAAAGATATGTTTTATAAAGATTAAGGAGTAAGGCTTGGTGCTCTAAAAGCACTCATGTTCCGACTTTTGGGTAGAAGTAAGTGAATGTTGTCGGATGGTTCCACTTATATCATTCATTTGTCCACAGTGCTGGGAGAATGGCATTATCTTGTGCCGAAAGATTGCAGAGCAGTATGAGAGTTACTATGACTACCGAAACCTGAGCAAGATGCGGGTAAGGTGCCTAGATGAATCCTGATCAGGCCATAGCCTCTCTTTGTGATTAGCTTTCCAGTGTGGTTCTATGAAATTAACTTTATGGTCTTGTAGAAACCTTTTTTAAGATAAGTGTTTCCTCTGAAGCATACTCAGCTATTTATACAGAGATATAGCAAACTGATTTGTGTAATACTTTTATTTAATATACAAAAAGCAAGCACTTGACCTGTTTTAAACACCACGTATGAAATATACAATCTAATCCAGGATTAGTACTTTGTTTATTGTGGAAAATCTCTACCCTTGTAGTTTCTACTTATACGTAAGTTTCTGTAGTAGTAGACCATTCTTAGTCCCATAATCTGCAAATCTGTAGGAGTGGCTGACCTATTTCTAAGTAATTTAGGGCCAAATTCTGTAGGTGTCACCTCTCTTTAGCTTCAGCAATGTATTTTTATTTACTAGACTTAGATTGACATTTCAGTACCTAAGAGCTTAAGGAGTTGAGCGCTCTTTTTCTCTAAACCAAATGTCTTATAACTGCTTTGCTCTTAGGTTCAGACAAGTCCTCCCTGCCCTCCAAGTCCTTACTCTTTTAGTGACATGAACATTTGTGTTGTCTTGTAATACACAAGATCCTGCTGACTGCTTAAGTTCTTAGGGGTTTCTAAAATAGGATCATCAGTTTTTATACATTAAAAAAAAAAGATTACAATATTGCCTTTTGAGGTAGCCATTTAAGAGAGAATACCGTCAATCTGTAACCGCTCATAAAATTCCTTATATACCAACAAGGAATTTATTCAACTGGCAGGAACTGACTCCGTCCTTTTGGCACAGTATTTCATGTCAGCAGTTCATCGATACTTCTCCTGAAATGAAAAAGAAAGAGAAAAAACTTGTTTTAACTTCAGTCCATCATGTTGACTCTGGCAGGCACTGCAGTTTTATATAAAAACATTGTCGTTCACATCTTGGCATCCTGTCCCTGTAACAGAAGCGAGGTGATGATGTTTACTCGTGAGAGCCCTTGGGTGCCATAGTCACTAAGATTTTTATAAACCCAAAGCATTATACTTCATGCCAACTGCTCTTTGGGGTGCTGTTACTAGATGGAGGATAGAGGTGGGAGTCTTCAAATGTAATATTAGTCTTTCTCTGGAAACCCTGGGGATGATAATATCATGAATGGGAAACCATAAGGTTTATATGCTTCATAGTTTCAACATTGTCAGGCGCACTTAAGAGCTTTCAGCCCAGGCAGCACTTTGCACTATGAGTCTCCTTTGGTTTGTTTTATCCTTGCCCAACCTGTGCAAGATTGCACCTTCCAAATGTCCTGAGTTACCATGTGCCAGGTGGAAGCAAACTCACAGGTAAGTACATCTGGCACGAGAATTCTCTAGAAAGGTTTTGCCTCTAATAGTTCATGTTAATTTCTACTTAATTGTGAAGGAAATATTTTTCTTGATAGACTACATGCATAGAAATAATTTTTCCCTGGTGATAGCATATGATAATACACTTGAGCCTTTAAAGCAGGGGTCAGCAAACTGCAGCCTGTGGGCCTAGCAGAATTAAGTAGTTGTGCTGAGACGATATGGCCTGTAAAATATAAAACAGTCTCTGGAGATTCACAGAGGAAATTTGCCAATCCCCGACTTAAAGCATCAAAAGAAAGTCAAACTTTCTTTTCAGCAAACTCACTTAAAATAAAGTTCTCCTTTATATAAAAAAGAAATCTTGTGCTATGAACTTGATGGAACTGAAAGATGAGATAAAATGCTTAGACCTTTTCCTGTGCTTTCTAGATGATGGAAGCCTCTTTGTATGACAAAATTATGGACCAGCAACGTCTTGAACCAGAGTTCTTCAGAGTTGGATTTTATGGAAAAAAATTTCCATTTTTCTTAAGAGTAAGTAATATACTATTTAATTTGCTTCCATAGTTCTCATATAGATACCCCAATCAAGAAAACTAAAATGTTAATGACATTTTCTATGACAGGTAATAATATTCATGAGACTTTTTTTAAACTTTTACTTTGCAGACACTGTATTAATCTAGAATGCCTTGTTTTAAGTAATTTCCGAGAGGGCAATCAACCCCTTCCTAAATTTAGTATATTTTGTGAGCAGTCTTTGATAATTATAGTTTCCCTCATATAATATCCACTATTTTAATTCAGTCTGCAATTTCCATCGAGTTAGTATCAGAGAAAAAACGGTCAAGCACTTCAGGAGTCTTGGAGTTGCAGAGTATAGAAAACCATGCAGTTTCACATCATGAAAACCCTTCCTCCTCCACCATGTAAGGAGTATTGTTGGACTATTTTGATGAATTTGTAAAAAGATAAATGTCACCCAGCAAAAAGACCCGATTTATTGCTAGTATAAACTCCATTTCTACGAAGGGAAAATTTTCAGACATTCTGAGATACTTCCAAGGTAATAAAATATTCACCGCCATTCTTTTCATTTTTCACATTCTGCCAAGTAGTGTCTTCTGTGTTTGAATGTTTATTGAACACTTCCTTGTAAAAAAAAATTTTTTTGCTTAAAAGAGCAAATGTAATTCCCCAAGCAACTAAGGAAAGGTATCTGGGATAATTTATAAAATTGAATCAATTTGTTACAACTTTAGTTCTCAATATACAAATATTTTGATGTTTGTGTTTACCTAAGTCTTATGTAACTATCAGCACATATGACAGGACAATAGGATGGGTATATTGGCAGAAGAGAAAAGGGAAAGATTTCACTTTATTGTTTGTTTACTAATCATCATTAACTTACCTGCCTTTCAGAATGAAATAGATAGGTAGATCCAAAAATATCCAATACAGGTTTGTTTTAGTATCACATGGAACAAATGTTTTCTTTAGTGGATTGAAATGGCCATGTATTCAGGTGCTACACAGACAGTGAGAAATCTCCTTGTTGCATTGAGAGACTCCACACGATGTTGTGTGTAGTCACAAAGCTGACTCTACAGGTGGGCCTGCCTAAAAACAGAGTAAATCTTGAGTCCTGATCAAAAACAGCAGCAAATAGGCACAGTGGCACACTGTAATCCCAGTAATTTGGGAGGCTGAGATAGGAGTATCACTTGAGCCCAGTTCCAGACCAGTCTGGACAACAAGGCAAGACCCCCCAAAAAATAAAAATAAGGCCGGGTGCAGTGGCTCAAGCCTGTAATCCCAGCACTTTGGGAGGCTGAGGCGGGTGGATCACGAGGTCAAGAGATCGAGACCATCCTAGTCAACATGGTGAAACCCCGTCTCTACTAAAAATACAAAAAATTAGCTGGGCATGATGGTGCATGCCTGTAATCCCAGCTACTCAGGAGGCTGAGGTGGGAGAATTGCTTGAACCCAGGAGGCGGAGGTTGCGGTGAGCCGAGATAGCACCATTGCACTCCAGCCTGGGTAACAAGAGCGAAACTCCATCTCAAATAAATAAATAAATAAATAAAAGTCAAAAAATCGCGAAGTCAGAATAGATGTTGAATTTAAAAGGCTAAGTTTTGGAGGTGTAGCTGGTCCCAAGCTGTTCTGAGCATCTCCTCTAAGCACTGCAGATGGCCTGGATCCAGGTTCTGAGTGGAGCAGCAGACAGACTAGAGCTGTAGCCACACACAGGGCTGGGGATTGCATGGCGGGGTCTAGACGAGACTCTGCCGCCATAGGTCACCTCCCTCCATTAGCACAGACAGACATGACTCTGTTGACAGAGTTACGTCTGAAAGATTTTAACTAAGAGTATAAATTTTAAAAAATTTGGAAGTTTAAGAGTAATAATTTTAAATACAGTTTAGCAAATTGGAAATCTGCATTAGCTAATAGAATACGTTTTTTTTTAAAAAGTCAATTAAATCAATCTTCTATATCAGCCTTCTTTTATAAATAGCTTCCCTGGGTATAAATGGCATTTTCTTCTAAATGAAAGAGAAGGGTCCCCCTCTGTTGGTTTCTAAAGGGCACTACACTCTTCAGAATCCCTGAGCCAGACATGTTTTTTAAGGAATCACATTCTAGTCTGTCCTTGGATTTAAAAACAAACAAATATCAATATTAATATAGGTGACTCACACCTATAATCCCAGCACTTTGGGAGGCGAAGGCAAGAGAATTGCTTGAGGCCAGAAGTCTTATGTCATTTGATCAATTTCCAAGATAATTTTTAAGAGTCAAATAAATACATTTATACAATTTTATGATCTAAGTAGGGTTTTTTCTCCTCATGGAAAATGGGTTATTTGGCTGGGCATGGTAGCTCATGTCTGTAATCGCAGCACTTTGGGAGGCCAAGGCCAGAGGATCACTTGAGCCCAGGAGTTCAAGACCAGCCTGGACAACATAGTGAGACCCTGTCTGTACTAAAAATTAGCCAGGTTTGGTGGCACGTGCCTGTGGTTCCAGCTTCTTGGGAGGCTGAGACAGGAGGATTGCTTGAGCTCAGGAGTCAAAGCTTCAGTAAGCTGTGACTGAGTCATTGCACTCCAGCCTGGGTGACAGTTGAGACTGTCTGTCTCAGAAAAAACAAAGAAAAGAAAATGGGTTATTTTTTAAATGTTGATAAATATGAACCAGGAGTTCTACTTTTATATACATACTAAAGAAAGTTGACAATATATATTCACACAGATACCTGTACCTGAATCTTCATAGCAGCATTATTCATAATAGCCAAAATGTAGAAACTCCCCAAATGTCTATTAACTGATGAATGTCTATTAACTGATTAAACAAAATGCAGCATGTCTATGCAAAGATACTCAGCAATAAAAAGGAAATACCTATATGTACCCCAGAGTGGATGAACTTTAAAAATATTATGCTAAGTAGAAGAAGCTAGTCACAAAAGGCCAGCCACATTGTATAACTCCGTAATCGGCAAATCCATGCAAACAGAAAGCAGTTTTGTGCTTGCCAGGAGCCGAGGGAAGGGTAAGTAGGAAGTGACTGCTAGCAGGTAGAGGGTTTCTTTTTGATATGATGACAAGATTCTGAAATCAAATTTTGCTAATCATTGCACAAAACTATAAATATACTGAAAACCACTGAGTTGCACATTTTTAAAAGGTAGATTTTGTTATATATGAATTATATCTCAATAAAGCTATGATTTTTTTCAGGAAAAAAAGAGTACTGATAAGGAAGATGCTTTATTTCTTGGAAACCCAAATGTCAGACCCAAAACTTTATTTTAAAATGGCTTCTTAATACCATTGAATGCCTGTATTTTTAGAGTAACTGCCCCAATTTTTACAAACTGCTGTTATATATAAGCATTGTTTTAAAATATATTTCATTTACTAGGATATTTAAATATTTACTTGGGGGCTCCTGTAATAGGCAGAGAGGGATGTATTGTCTTTTATTTTACCAAGCAAATTAATTATCTTTTGAGCAGAATTTTTAAAATACAGCATCGGAAATTGTGACATTTATCTAGCAAGTTTTATATAGAATTGTATGGGATTCTCAATTCTAGGTAGTGTCTGCCTTAACCTTGTGTTTTCCGAAAGATCACGTTTATTTAGGGGTTTGTGGGGAATCGAGGTGAGAGTTATCAGCCCAGTTCCTGCTGCATTTCCTCTCCCTGCCTGCAGCAGAACTGAGCCTCTGCCATGACTTGTTTCTCACTCCCTCACTGTGGCCTGGAGTTCCTCTTTACGGCATTTTACATGAGAACCTCATAGAGCTGAAAACTTTGGGCCTCGGCTCCTTTAGGCCCCAAACTGCTCTCCCCTTAACTTGAAGATCTTTAGGGCCTGAGATACCACAAGCTTTCTTGGTCTTGGTAGCTCCTAGGAGTTTTTCCTGCATACACTAAACCATGTTCAGAGTAGACAGAGTCCAAGGTTTGGACTCAGACCAGAATTTCAATCTAGTACACGTGGACAAAGTACTTCAAGACATTAGGCCATGGCCCGGGGTGGTGGCTTACACATGTAATCCCAGCACATCGGGAGGCCAATGCAGGTAGATCACCTGAGGCCAGGAGTTCAAGACCAGCATGGCCAACATGGTGAAACATCATCTCTACTAAAAATACAAAAGTTATCCAGGCATGGTGGTGCATGCTTGTCATTCCAATTACTCAGGAGGCTGAGGCAGAAGAATTGCTTGAACTCGGGAGGTGGAGGTTGCAGTGACCCGAAATCATACCACTGCACTCCAGCTGGGACAACAGAGTGAGATTCCATCTCCAAAAAAAAAGACTTTAAGCCTTGGTTCCCCAATTATAAAATGGGGTGGGGTGGGGAGCGGGACTATTTCTCAAGCTTGTATGAGTTAAATAAGATGTGCAGTGTGCTTCATCAATAACTCTGCTCAATTACAATTTCATTATCATTAAAATGTTAGAGATCCATCATATCTAATCAGACCGTTCAGGTACTTTTTGGAAACCTGCCCATCCTTCCAGCTGTCTTAACCTACCTCAAAAATAACCTTCATCATTCTTCCTGAAGGAGAGCATCATGAATGGCAGAATACTCATCCGTGCATACATACATACACACAGACATATGTACACACACCACACACACACATATAAACAATACAAAAAGCAGACCAAAAATTTACTTTCTTTTCTTCCAAATTGTGAAATTACCCACATGAATTTGATATGTACTTTATAAAAATAATCTTTACCCATGTGCTTATTACCATTTGGAGGGAATACAGTTGCTTCATTTTCATACTTTGGTGCTCTGAGAACCCATCCCTTTGCTCCTTGTGCAATTGAACTGGGAAGAGTGAGGTATTCTATTGGGTTTTATTAAATGCAGGCAAGAGTGAACTTATGATCTGTATCTGCATTTTTAATCATTGGGCAAAGTTTTCCGATTGTTCCGGCGTATTGTTACAGTGTATTGGTATGGGTATGTGCTCAGTTATTGCCAGTCATGTTTTTTGGATCTGTTGTAATTAATGCATTCAGTTATATAGCTCTAATTTCTTTTTTACTTTCATCTCCAGAATAAGGAGTTTGTGTGTCGAGGGCATGACTATGAGAGGCTGGAAGCCTTCCAACAGAGAATGCTAAACGAGTTCCCCCACGCCATCGCCATGCAGCATGCCAACCAGCCCGATGAGACCATCTTCCAGGCAGAAGCTCAGTGTATCCACACCTACAAGGGCTGGACTCAGTGAGATTGCATTGGCTCTCAGCTGCAGAGCATTTGCATGCAAAGTTGTTCAGCCACCAGTCCCTTTTCAATAGCCACATCCTTATTGCTCCCTCTTTCCCATCATCTTAATTTTAGCGTAACTCTTTCTGAATGGAACTTAATTGTTCTATTATCATGATGTCAGTTGAAAGAAATCTCTTAAAAGATTTTTTCTCTTTTGATAAACCTCTTATATAGCTCAGCCCTGCTTTTAACGCTCTTTTTTAGAGATTTCTTTTAGAATAATTTTCATTTGACATATCATGTGGAAACTGCTTCCGTTCAAGAAGATTATAGTATTATGTTTACTGGCACATATGATTTGTCCCTTTCCCTGCCCTGATATTTTTATTCTAGGATAAGGAAAGGAAGAGAAAGAGGTACTCCAGTATCTTTTGGGGGCTCTTAGCTGTGACATCCTGAACAGCCCTTAATAATTGCTGTATAATTCATACTCTCATTGTCTAAACACAGGCAACTGAGCTGAAATTACATAGGTGTTAGAGACTAAGGCAGTTCACCCCAGCGCTCTTTTTTGACCCCCTCTGCCTTTTCCTGAAACTGATGATCTTAAAAAAACACCTAAAACTTCCACTGACAATTATGAATGCCATTTCAAAGCAGAATCCAAAATGCAAGACATGCAAGAAAGTACACAGGAAAAATATTTTGCTCTTTTTTTAAATGAGGAGGTAAATATAGAAGTTAATATGATACCCCTTTAGTGTAATTTTTTAAAAATATAAACTATAACTAAACACCCTGCATATCAACACAAGATTTGGGAGAGCAGTTATCACAGATATGGGAAGGCTAGGGACACAGAAAATCACACAGGTATATGTAAGTCATTGTCAGTGTTTGGGTTTTTGTCTCTGGTCGTGGTTGCATAGGTATTTACATGTTATTATAAGCAAATAATAAATTAAATGGGTCATGCACAGACTGAAAGATGTCTCATGAACAAGAATTAGGATCATGCTAATTCTTAGTACCTAAAGCCCAAATGATTTTGATCTTCCCCACATAAAAAAAAAAAAAAAAAAAATCAGTGATATCCAAATCCACAGGTCTTGGAAATTTCGAGCTGGTACTTCACCTACCTAGAACTAGTTCAAGATCCATAGTTTGAGACGGGATTTGCCAGAACTGAGTTCTTGGCATCTTCTTGGTAATTTTTTAAATGACTTCAACTGAAATGGAAAGATTGTTACCCATCTTCTTCTCTCTGCCGTAGCTCAGCCTGAGCCAGACTTCCTTGGAGTTTGCCAAGTCAGGTTCTCTCCTTGACTCTTGAATCCTAGATTTGCAGATATATGCGGTGACTCCCATTCCGGAGAGCCAGGAGGTCCTGCAGAGAGAGGGTGTTCCGGACAACATCAAAAGTTTCTATAAAGTGAATCACATCTGGAAATTCCGCTATGACAGACCTTTTCACAAAGGCACAAAAGATAAAGAGAATGAATTCAAGGTACCATGCCACTCTTATAACATGCCAACTCCTCAGATAGACTGCGAACCTCTTGGGGCGTGACCCTTGGTAAATATTTACCCAGACTAGTGTCAAGTAACAGAAGGGACTATATGAATCATTAAGTCTACTGGTTCTGCAACTCCACTGTGTATCAGTGACATGGAGTGCTCCCTAACCAGGCAGATTTCTGGTGCCCAGCTCAGGAATTCTGACTCAGTAGGTCTGGGAGGAGGTCCTAAAATAAAATTCTAATGCTGGTGGTTCTCAGAGCAGTATTTGAGAACTTATGGTTGAAGTCAGTCATTCATTATGTCCAACTAGTTGTGGGAACCTTAAGATGTTTATTTTCGCATAAAGTTCAACGAATAAAGAATACTTAATGAACAGAGAAAAAGAGTTCCTGAAGAGAGAACAGTTGGGTAGACTGCTGGTACAGTGGGTAAGTTATGTGCCATATTTTGCTGCTTGTTCTTGTTAGAACAGTGTGTAATTCAGACTTCTCAGGACTCTGGGTAAAGGCAAATCTTGGGTTCTTTGTGTGTGTTGAGTTCTCTGTTCTCAGTAGTTGCAAAACGCCATCCTACTTCAGTACCCTCTCAGCCAGAAAGGGACAAGGTTTCTCATAGCCCCACTGCAGAAAAGGGGCAAGACTGTTCAGCAGATAAAATAGAGGCTGCTCCTTTCTTTGCAAACAATGACATACTGAGACCCTCCAGTTAGTATTTCACACCAGAACAAAGAAGGCAACATTAGCTTATTTTTGTGAGTGAATTAATTGGCTTAGCATTTTTCATCACAGATGTTCTCCACTTAAGCTAGGAAATGTGCTCCTAACACAATTGTCTCATATTTGCTCACTTGGTCGGCTTTGCCTGTGTCAGTTTCCAGTACTCCCAGAAGTATTTCCAGGAATTATTATTCACCACCAAGAGGAGATCAGAAGGGGAAGCTTTTCAGAGTTAAGACGGGATTGAATGTAGAGCAGTCCCTTGTGCGCGGAGATTGGATGGCTAAACGTCAAGGCAAGGGGGCCACTGGAAGACAGCAATGGCATAGCATTAAAAAGATGCGTGATCATTTTCTTGTTTTTTTTCTGGAAACTTACATTTTTCTTTTTGCCTTGCAAAATCAGTTAAGGATATAGCTAGTTTATGACTCAGTTCTCCTTGCAGTTGCTTTTAGTGAAAACATAGTCAAAAATCCACTGAAATCAGGCAACTGATTTGTCGAAAGTTACCTTCTAATTACCAGTAGCTTCAATCCTAAAACACATTTTCCAACTCCTTTTTTTTTTTTCACCACACCACATTTCCCTGTGGCTGTCACTTTAAATGGGTATCCGTGGTGCAGCAATCCCCCTAAAAATACAATAATAATAAACCTGACCCCAGATTTATAGCCCTCAGAATCTGGCTCCAAAGTGCCCCTCCAGAAGCCTCGTCTCCGCCACAACCCACTCACCCCTCCTCCCTCTCAGCCTCCTCTCTTCCTCTCCTGCCACGCCCTTTTGCAAGCCGCTTCTCCTGCCAGGGCTGCCACCCCCTCTCTCCTCCTGGCAAACTCCTACTCACTCCTCAGAATGCAGCTCACGTGTCGCCCCCTCTGAGAACTGCTGTCCTCCTCCCCCAGGCTGGCGTGTGTGCCTGCATCCTCCTCTGTTGGCCCCCAGAGCTTTGAACATCCCTTTCTCTTCACTCTGAGCTCTTATTCATCTGCTTACCTCCCTGTCACCACCAGAACACTGCGAGCTCTTGTCACAGGATCCCTACCCTATTCATCTCAGCACAGCTTGGCTGGCCCAGAGAAACTCTTCCTTTTTTGTTGCGGTTTGAGTAACTGGCACTATTTCAGAAATTTTGTAAATTGTATTATCCTCTTGGGAATATGCTTGGTTTAAATAAGAATGATGAGGCGTAGATACTAAAACCTGGTTGACAAAAAAGAAGCCTGTCATCAACAGCAGCTTGTACCAAAGGCGGCGTGGTTTCACATGTCCTGGGGTTGCTCACCCTGGCTTTAGTACAGATTTGCCTCTATTAACAGCAGTCCAAAGAATCCCAAGAAAATGTGGCACAGTAGATTTAGCAAGAGTGGAAGAGTCAGAGATCCTAGTGGCTGGGTTCTAGTGGTGGCTCTATTGGTAGTTAGAATGTAGCTTTTGAGCAAGTCACATTGCTGCCTTGGGACCTGGTGTCTTCATGTTTAAGACAGATCCTGCCATCTGGTTCCTAAAGTCTTTTCTTCCCTTAGGACGCTGTTCTTCTCATCTTACATTAACTGGCTTATACACTGTCTGACTGGCCCTTCTAGATATAAATGGCTAGATGTTAAGGAGTGAAGAGAGTTTACATTCGAATTTTGGAGAAATAGTGAAGAAAATAACATAATAGCGTATTCTTGTATTTTTAAGCTTGCTGTTTGAAGTAGGAGCCCATTTAGTTCACTTGGAAATAAAGTTTGATGATATACAGTGGAATTATTAAAATAAGCTTCAGCAATATCTCACTGTGTAGTTTCGTGAGTGCTTGAATGAAGACTAAAAGGCTGACAGGAATAAGCAGGACCTAATTTGTTTTGTGTTTTGTAGAGTCTCTGGGTGGAGAGAACGTCATTATACTTGGTGCAGAGTTTACCTGGCATTTCTCGCTGGTTTGAAGTGGAAAAGCGTGAAGTGGTAAGGATCAGAGCTTATGCTCAAGTACTTTCTCATCACAGTTGTTCACGTAGAGTTGTGCTATATGTTCATTACTTCTCCTTTGACCCAGATTCCCTGGCAGCACTCATAGTAAAATAGTGCGTGTTGATGGTATTGACCACTATTGCCAAG
Organism: Callithrix jacchus; assembly: GCF_049354715.1. Classification (NCBI taxonomy): domain Eukaryota; kingdom Metazoa; phylum Chordata; class Mammalia; order Primates; family Cebidae; genus Callithrix; species Callithrix jacchus. The sequence goes on along the minus strand of NC_133512.1, from coordinate 82,286,536 downwards.
GCTGAGAAGGTAAACATTAATATTGTCCTAATGCAACCAGATGGAGGGATTCCTTGAAACTACTCGATTTGCTACATGTTAAAAGAAAACCACTCAGGCCCTTGAGTTAGAAGACTTGGAATTCCAGCTCTCCTAATTACTATAGCTGTGTGACCTTCAGTGCTTACTGTGTCAGACCAGTGCTAATAGTAACTGCCTTATCTTATTTAATCATTCTATCAGGGCTGTGAGGTACACATTCTTGTTCCTGTTTTAGCAATTTTTGACAAGAGGTCAAAAGCCTTTGCCAGAGATCACATAGCAAGATGTTGAAGAGAAACTCCAACCCAGATCTTTCTGATTCCAAAGCCAGTTACACTGATCTTTTCTAGCCATGGCTCTTACAGGCAGGAGAAGGCTAATGTCAAGTCTCTGCACAGTGCCCGATGCACAGTAAGTCCGTGTTGTTACAGTTCCCAGTAGAAAGGAGGGCAGCGTATTAGTCTCACTGGGCCGTCCTGGGTGGAGCAGCAGCAGTAGAGCGGTGGATGCCACTACAGAACCTGGTAACCACCGCTCCCAAGAACTTTCTGGTTGTAACATGTGGCCCCAGCTCCAGTCCCCAGTTGTGGAGAGCAGCAGTGGAAGGCAGCCACCTCCACGGTGGGACCGCACCCAGCTCTCTATGCTGCTCTTCCCCCTGACAGCACCTAGATGTCAGCCACAGCCCTGCAATCTCACAGCCCCCCTTGCTACATCTATTATAGCCATGTATTAACTTTATTTCAGTTGGTGTGAATGTTCATTTGTTTCACTGCAGAAATATTAATGTTTTTTTTTGAGCCAGGGTCTCACCATTTCATTGCCATAGTTCTCTGATAGGAAGTGTGCCAGTTGTGCAAATATGTCATTCATACCTTATTTAGGTCACAAGCCTATCCTGTCAATGCAGAAGAATGAACAGCTCCTGACCAAATTGTTTTTCAAGAATTGCTTGTCCTACTTGAAATGTCTCAGCATTGAAACTACCCTTAGCTTATCATGTTCAATTAAGCTAAGGATTTAAAAATTTAAACTAAACTCTATTCAGCAGATTACAGCAGTACAGTTGTATTCTTGTCCAGTCTGAGGTCCAGGATCCCCAAAAGCTGGTTGCTTACATGTCATGCCCTGGTACCTTCCATGGAAGTGGGGAGACTGCTAAACGCAGTTCTCAAAAATTATTATTAAGCTTATTATGCTGAATGGCATGGGTCCAATTCACAGAAGTGTTCTTAGCCATCCATATTGCATTAATGATTCAGAGAGCCTTTGCAGCTACTTACTACCCAGAGCATTAAATTCTGTGAAGTCTCACCAATGGCCCTGGCCCTTGGAAATGTCATACACACATACATGCAATGCTAATAAAAACAGCATGCTGATAATGATAAAAGGAGTATTACTAAACACAACCTTTCAAACAGCAGCTGCCTACTTTATTGGAATATATAATCTTATGTTCCGTCAAACGGAACTAATCAAACTTGGCTGTTTTGTTCCCTGAACACAGCCCACTCTTAACAACCTTTGTGTTTTTCTCTTGTTCTTGCTGCCTAGAATGTCCTCACTGTCAGTTATTGGTTTACTGGTTTAACTCCTAGTGTAGAAGATCTTCAAGAACAGGGACAGGTAGTAGGTACTCAATACAAATACACCATGTTGAATTGAAATTCCTCATCTGCAGATGCCAGTATCTGAAAACCAAGAGATGTTTTCATTTGTTTGGCTCCAAAGCTCATTAGCTAATAACACACCCGAGCTCTTCTAATGTAAGGCCATTTATTAACTTTATTTCACTTAGTGTGAATGTTCATGTGTTTCACTGTAGAAATATTGATGTATTTGTTTGTTTTTGAGACTGGGTCTCGCTCTGTCACCCAGGCTGGAGTGCAGTGGTATGATCATGGCTCACTGCAGCCTCGACCTCCCAGGCTCAAGCGATCCTTCCACCTCAGGCTCTTAAATAGCTGGGACCACAAACGTGTCACCACAACTGGCTAATTTTCTGATTTGTTGTAGAGATGAGGTCTCACAATGTTGCTCAGGCTAGTCTCAAACTCTTGGGCTCAAATAATCCTCTGGCCTTTGCCTCCCAAAGTGCTGGGATTACAGGCATAAACCACCACACCCAGCCTTATTAATGTAATGCATTCGATCAAAGGAACCTGCCCTAGATCCTGCTGAGGGTATATACCATACATGCCCTATACTGCCTTTTAAACTCTGAAAAGTTCTTAATTCTGAAACATGTGGCACCAAAGGTTTCAGATGAAATTGGGGACATTTATTTTCTAAGTCATAGACCCCCCAATAGCTTATCACGTTTTGTTAAGATATCAATGCCTTTGAACTATTGTGTTTCCTCTGTAGTTTGATTCTGTTTTCAAAACCCAAAAAAGTGCTTTTTTGTCCAGATTAAGAAGTAAACGCATTCCAGCTGGGCACAGTGGCTCACCTGTAATCCCAGCACTTTGGGAGGCCGAAGCCAGTGGATCACCTGAGGTTAGGAGTTCGTGACCAGCCTGGCCAACATGGTAAAACCCCATCTCTACTAAAAATACAAAAAATTAGCCAGGCTGAGCTAAGATCATGCCACTGCACTCCAGCTGGGGCAACAAGCGCAAAATTCAAATAAGCCGATTCAAATGTTTTTAATCAAGACAAACATTTATAGTTTAGAATTCATAAATTTTTTAAATCCAACTAAAGATAATGAAAATCTTGTCATACCACATCCTGCCCATCAGAAGACAATGTACCTCTGCTTTCTAAATACTGTATACCCAGAATCAAACCTCTCCTCAGCATCCCTGCCAGTAGCGCCACCTAGTGCCCAATCACTGCAGTAGCCTCCTAAAAGGTTTGCTTTCCCCCTTATCCCCGTAGTCTCTTCCATACATGGCAGCCAGTGTCCTTTTTAAATTTAAATTATAGCATACAAAAATAGAGAAACTATATAATGAACCTGACTTACCCATCATTACTTCAACAGCCATCAAAAAGGTCAATTTTGTTTCATCTCCACGCCTACCTGCTCCCTCTCGACTATTTTCGAAGTAAATCTCAGACGTAGTATCACTTCATCTGCAAATATTTTAGCATTCATATTTTTAAAAGCCTGTGCCAGGCATGGTGGCTCATGCCTGTAATCCCAGCACTTTGGGAGGCCGAGGTGGGCAGATCACCTGAGGTCGGGAGTTCGAGACCAGCCTAACCAACATGGAGAAACCCCATCTCTACTAAAAATACAAAAAATAACTGGGCATGACTGTAATTCCAGCTACTTGGGAAGCTGAGGCAGGAAAATGGCTTGAACCTGGGAGGTGGAGATTGTGGTGAGCCAAGATCACGCCATTGCACTCCAGCCTGGGCAACAAGAGTGAAACTCTGTCTCAAAAAAACCCTGCAACCTTACTGTCACATTAAAATTTAACAGTTCATTGATCATAAAATATACAGTGTTCATTCACACTTTACCAGGTCTTTTATTCTACATTTTAGAACAGCCTGGGCAATGTAGTGAGACACTGTCTCAACAAAAAATTTAAAAAATTAGCCAGTCTGGTGGCACATGTGTGCTGTCCTGGCTACTCCAGAGGTTGAGTCCAGAAGATCACTAGAGCTAAGGAGTGCAAGGTTACATTGAACTATGATCATACCACTGTACTCTAGCCTGGGCAACAGCCTCGACCCTGCCTCTTTTTTTTTAAAACAATTATATATTTTTAGGCCAGGCACAGCGGCTCATCCTTGTAATCCCAGCACTTTGGGAGGCCAGGGCAGGCAGATCACTTGAGGTCAAGAGTTCAAGACCAGCATAGCCAACATGGCAAAACTCTGTTGCTACAAAAAATAGAAAAACTAGCCAGGCATGGCAGATCGCACCTGTAATCCCAGCTACTCGGGAGGCTGAAGCAGGAGAATTGCTTGAACCCAGAAGGTGGAGGTTGCAGGGAGCCAAGATTGTGCCACTGCACTCCAGTCTACATGACAGAACAAGTGAGCCGCTGTCTCCAAAAACAAACCAAAAAAATCAGGTTTTATTTTTCCTCTTTGTTGTTTGAATCCAAATTTAAATAAGGGCCATGCATTGCAATTGATGGAAATGTCTTCTAAGTCTCTTTCAAGCTGTAAGTTTTCCCATGCATCACTTTTTTTTCCTTATTTTTTTTGTTGAAGAAACTCGGTTGTTTATCCTGAAATGTTTCCTTTTGTGTGGATTCTGCAGACTGCATCCCAGTGAAGTCATTTAACATGTTTCTTTGTTGCCTGTATTCCTTGTATATTGGTAGTTAGAACTAGTGACCTTCACAAAATGTTTTGCTCTTACTTTCACAGAACTATGTCATAGTTGGGCTTATGTGCTTCTGGTTGTCGTGTGTGTGTGTGTGATGTTGGCAGCCACTGGTGATCATTTCCCAGATCCATTAATCTTTTATGGGTTACAAAATGGTGATATTTTAGCATTTCGTCTTTATTTGCTCATTGGAATACTTCTATAAAGAGAAATGTCCTCTCACTAAATATTTGATTACCCTGAGGTACAGGAAAGATAATGCTTTATTCTACAAAAGTGACCAGAGGGGTTTTTGTTTGGTTGGTTTTGTTTTTAGTATCATTAGTAACTCATGGATATAAATATATTTGTTTTGTTTTAATCCATGGCAGTTATTCCTATTAAATTTCAAAACATTCCGTGTTTGCCTGTTGGGAGCCTCTTCAGAATGGCTCTTGAGTCTTTTTTTCACAGTATCTAAGTAGTCTTTGTTACTGAGCTAACACACAGGATCTGATTGTCAAATTAGATGCAGGACTTGGCGACTGACCCCTCCCAGCATCAGGCTTTGCTAGTAATTTCAAGGCAGGCAGGAAGCGCAGAGGAAGCAGCGAGATTTCTGAGACATCACACATCGTCTGCCAGGTCCTTCTTCCCCACATCAGTAATAATTCAGAATAAGAGGTGGAGTCCCTCAGTGAGGTATACTGGGTTCCTCATTCAGAAGCACATTTAAATTATGAAGTGTAAATTATGAAACATTCCATTTTTTACTCCACAGAGTGAGTTGTAAAGCTTCTCAGTGACCTTCTATAATCATGCCTCATGGATTCTGGTTTATTTACTTAAAGAAATCCTTTGACTGGGGACTTCCTTCTAGGGCATTCGGTAGATAACATCTCTTCCGCCTAGCAATGATTTTCAGTCTATTTACTTGAAGGTCCAGTTGACAAAGAGGTAAGACATGGTCACCTGTCTCTTCCGTCCCCCAAGGACATTTCCCAGTAAAGAAAATGAATGAACCACAGGCCAGATACTTTAATGACTTCCTGGTAAGATGAGGTGGTCTAGGGTCTCTTAAACATCTTCTGCCCTAGACCTGAAAGCAGCTATTTCTCCAATGACTCCTTATTCTTTTTAGTGATAAACAGGATTTAGATATTGTAATCTGAGGGATAGAGGAAAGTAATTTCTTGGTGAACACTCTCTGTCATATATCTTTGCACACTTCTTTGACTGCCCCTTAGAATTATTTCCCTAGAAGTGAATTAATCAAAAGTATCCCCACTGTAACCATTAATTCATGGATCAGTAATGGGATATATCATTTACGCCCTGTCTAGAGGGAATAACTAGTTTTAGGAATACTTGTTTCCCTGGCATCATCTCCAACACCAAGTGTTGTATATTATTTTAATATTCCATATAACAGACTAAAAGGATCATACTGGGGTTGAACATTTTGGTTCAGCATTTTTTGAATGCTAAGATATGTTTTCATATATTGATGTACTCTTTCTTTGTGAATGCACCAATCATATAGTTTGTTTCAGTTTGTTTTCTTCAGTATTTAGCAAATATCACCATTCTGTCTATCCTTCATGTTATATTTTCCAAGTCGTTTGTATTTTGCCTGTGCTTATTACATCTTGTTTTATTTTTTTAGAAAATTTGATTTTATATCATTTGAATTTATAAAGATGAAGATTGCTTTTTTCTTACAGCCAAAAACACATAAAATCTATCCATTTTTAAGTGTACACTACAATAGCGTTAACTATGTATACATTGTTGTGCAACAGATGTCGAGAAGTTTTTCATTTTGGAAAACTCAAACTGTATTCACTGAACAGGTTCCCCTCCCCTTTCCCCTAGCCCCTGGTAACAACCATTCAATGTTCTAAAATGTTTTGCTTATTTTTTAACTTCTCAGTTAATCAGGGCTCTCAGATTTTTTCTTTATGGTTTAGCTTTTGTGTACATAAAGCAAGGGTTTAATGTTACAAATAATCTGAAGTAAATACCCATTTTCCACCACTCGGATAAAGAAACAGAACATTGCCAGCAGTATCCTGCAGGCCTCCCATGCACCCCCTCTCAATTATAGCTCCATCTTCACAATAAAAGCAGTCACTATCCTAACTTCGATGGTGTCTATTCTCTTGCTTACTTTATCACCTATTTGCCTCTCTAAACAAGTTGATTAGGTTTTACTTGGTTTTGAATTTTATATAACATACTGCTTGTGTTGAGAATATTTCTTTGACTCAGTGTTACTTGTAATATTTTTCCATGTTATTGCATGTGACTGAAGTTTGTTTCATTGCTGTATACTATTCCATTTCATGAACATGTCATAATATGTTTATTCTCTTGTCAATGGACAGATGAATTTTGGTGATTATGAACAAAATATGTGATATGGTCAGTAGAATTTCTGAATCATAAGATATAGATATACACACACACACACACACACACACACATCTTCAACTCTTTTCCAAAGTGAATGAACCAATTTGAACTTCCAGTAGCAGTAACTGAAAGTTAAAAGTAAGCAAAACATCTTAGATGTTTCCTGGTACACATGTGCACAAACTTCCTACTCCACTCTTCCTAAGATATATGACTAGCAGTAGAATTTCTCAATCATAAGATATAGATGCACACACACACCCCTTCAGCTGTTTTCCAATGAATGAACCAATTTGAACTTGCAGTAGCAGTAACTGAGAGTCCATTGCTCACATTCTCTCTCATCTGCTGTTGTCATTTTTATCACTTCAGTGGGTGTTTAGGACTATGTTATTAGAGTAGTATTTTTCACATCTTTGATCACAGTGAGGCTCAACACCTTTTCATTATGTTTACTGGCCATTTGAATTTCTTCCTTTGTAAGTGGCTGTTTAATTCACTTGCTAATTTTTTATTGGGTGGTTTGCCTCTTTCTCACTGGTTTTTAAGAATTCTTATATACCCTAAGCATGTGCTTTTTGATGGTTACACGTTTCAAAATCTTCTGACATGTTCTGGTTAATCTTACCTTCTCTTTATCGTGTCTTTGATTAATGTTCAGTCTTAATATTCTAAGATTTTTCAGTGTTGGTTTAAGATGATCTGAGTGACCTTTAGAAACTCTAATTTGTTTCCTTGCTTGAATGAACCAATATTTAAATATGCTTAGTATAATCCTGAATTACGTTATTGCTGAGAGCTTGGCAGACCTTCTCTTCAAAGAGAATGTCAATGACTGTAGTCCCAATGACACACATTTGAAGAGCACTTTTATCATTTTCACAGTTAGGTCCTCCATACAGCCTGGAATTTTTAAGTCATTATGATTCTATTTGGCTCTCCAACAAATCGATCCTGTAGTATATATTATCTTGTTTTCTATAATTCCCAACTGTGTGCCATCCTGTGCCACCTTATGGTGCTGTTATATATACCTATGAGGTTCATAAGGCATATGTCCCCTCTTCCCAACTGGGCTGAAAGCTCCTTGACGTCAGAGGATCCGTAAATGCGTCTTTATATCTTCCATGGTGCTTTTTGTATCAAATAAGCATTGAGAAGGGTCTCTGAAAATTTAACCCTTCAAAAGAAAAAAAAAGACTAGTTTTAAAAGATATGAGATGCTTGGATATTATTTAAGGATTAAATTGGTTGTTGCAGTGCTAATATAGAATTGATGATTATTTAAAACACAGCTCAATGAATGCGTATAATTACCTGCCCTTTCCAAACCTTGCTAATGAACATCTCACTCGACTGCCACATCCTTGTCTATTCTACGGAATGGCCCCTGGTAGAGATATTGATGGAAGCCAAAGGGGAGCACAGATAATTCAGAACATGGATAAACTACTTTGTCTTTCTTCTTGAATGTAACTAAATTCAATATATTTATTGCTCATTTGCTTCTCAGGTAGAAATGAGTCCTCTGGAAAATGCAATTGAAGTGCTGGAAAATAAGAATCAGCAGCTGAAGACTCTGATTAGTCAGTGTCAGACAAGACAGATGCAGAATATTAATCCCCTGACTATGTGCCTGAATGGAGTTATAGATGCTGCAGTTAATGGTGGCGTTTCCAGGTACCAAGAGGTAAGGATTAGGTATTGCTGTTTTAGAGAAACTTTTCAGTTGTGACTTCTTAGGGTTTCATGAATCTTTTTTCAGAATATGTACCCATATCAGCATGCAAACTCAGGACTGCAATGGACACAGAGTCCTTTGTGAAATAGAGCAAACGTACAGTCATTTGTAACGCCCAATTACTGCATTTTTCCAACATGTTTTATTTCGATAACAAAAATGTGTGTGTGTGTGCGTGTGTGTGTGTTCATTCTTGGATGATAAAAGTAGAAAGGTTAGGATTGTTTAATGTCCATCTAAAATAATTTCTCTAAGCAAAGAAGTTCATGGGCATAGAAAAGTCTGGGCTGGGCTCAGTGGCTCACACCTGTAATCCCAGTATTTTGGGAGGGTCACTTGAGCCCAGGAGTTCAAGACCAGCCTGAACAACATAGGAAGATCTTATCTTTATTAAAAAAAAAAAAACACACACACACAAAAAAAACATGACAAGACCAATCTTGCCTCTGTTCTCTTAAACAGAAAGACGTAGTAGCCTGGAAGGTAAGGCCATCATCTAGGTCACACTGAATCTTAAGGCACTTTATTTTAGGACACAAGCCATGAAGCTTATTGATTTTTGTTCTTTATTTCACCAGGGGTACTTATTGTACAATCACCGATCTTCCTTTAACAATTCTTTCCTTATGTTCCCATTCTGACCAGCTGCCTCCACTAGGAATCAGTCCATCTGTCCCAAAATGTGCTTTATAATGGCGTCATTTCCATAAAGATGCCAGGTCTTTAAAAACAACTTGTTTTTGACTTGTCTTGTAACTCACTGAAGTAGACTGATTGTCCTTTCCCTTACTAGGCATTCTTTGTCAAAGAATACATCTTAAGTCACCCTGAAGATGGGGAGAAAATTGCACGATTAAGAGAACTGATGCTTGAGCAGGTAAGGGAGGCAAAGCCAATCCCCTTCTATCTTGCCTGGATATGTGCCCACTTATCTAGAGCCCCCTCTGCATGGTTTCCTATATCAGTGGTCTCACTGACACTGGCAAGCAAGGGTTACAGACTCCTGTAATAGATCTCAACTTGCTAATTTCTCCTTTTTCTTCCCACTGGGATGCAAAAATTAATTTAACAAGGAATAGACTACGGCAGCCAGTTATAGGTTTAGTATCCTTTATCCAAAATACTTGGGACCATAGTGTTTCATATTTTTAATTTTTTCCGATTTTGGAATATTTGCACATATATGAGGTATCTTGGGGAAGGGACCCAAGTCTAATAACAAAATTTATTTTACATGTCTTATACACATAGCTTGAAGGTCATTTTATAATATTATTTTAATACTTTTGTGCATGAACTTTTGCGACCCATCACATGAGGTCAAGTGTGGAATTTTCCACTTGTGGCATCATGTTGGCACTCAAAAGGTTCAGATTTTGGAGCATTTCTAATTTTCAATTTTTGGATTAGAGATGCTCATCCTGTGAAACCAGCAACTTCATGTGATCTCTTAAACCATTCTTTGAACACTTTTCCTAGAGACTTGCTGTAGGCTTGATGTCAACTTTTCATTCAAAATTCTGTGCTCAAAAAAGTTCAGGCCAACTCCAAATATGAGGCACGAATGAATGAGATGGTTACTTATAATAAGGAAGTGGGTGATCAATAGGCTGTGCCTTAAAGCCATGTCATGTTTTCATGGTAAACCTATAGATTACATGATATGGACAAAACTAGATACAGCTCATCATTTTCTACCCCAAAAAAGCATGGTTTATTTTATTTGTTTGGAACCATCAAGTACAAAGAACTGGAATGAATAATCTGTTGCCTGCTGTGTCCCAGTTGATAGCTCTTAACCTGAAAATGGATTGAAAACCTCAATGGATTGAGATAGGAGACATGGTTGGAAGCCTCTGTTAAACAGGAAATAAAGACATTTGATTCCCATGAAAAGTGGAATGTGTATGATAAAATGTGACAAAGGCATCTCTTTCTATGCAATATTACCAAATTAATAAGTAAAGCATGCTCTTTGGATTAGAAAATAATGAGGTCATGTCTGGTTTTTGTCCATGTTGTATGCTCTTTAGGCTTAGTCCACAAAACCTAATACTGCAAGGAGAGAGGTGGCCATAGAAGAGAGAGAAGAATTACTTGAAGCTGATCTGTAAGGAAATAATAAGTCAAGTTCTCAGTGTGACCCTGGGGTGTTTGTAGATACTAGAAGTGAGCAGTTTAGGTCATCCAATACTTAGGATTATGCAGTGACTTTATGCTGATTTTCAAAGATCTGTATTTTACCTCTTATGAATGGTTCACTTCACCCCACGACTGTATCTGCTGGATTCAACCTGACTGAATTATTTCCCCAGAATTAAAATGGTAGCTCAGAGTCAAGAAGACTCCCCCCAATAAAATAAAACCAGGGAGCCTTTATTTCTTCTGTGTCCTGCTTATATTCCTGAAACCTTGTGGAAAGAGCCGTGGCCTAGGGTATGTGAGATCTCTATTAAAAGACAAGCAGTGCACATGACTGTCACGTGACCCTGGCCAAGTCTCATCATTTCTGTGGGACCGTCAGGTGGGGAGGTGGACTAGAGAGGGCACCATCCTTCGCTGGACCTCTGCCAAGTAGTTCAGATAAACTCTCTGGTGGACAGGGACATGCATCGCCCCAGTGGTCCTTCCAGGACAGACTTAACTCTGCCTCTGCTGCAGGAAATATGGCTCTCCACAGACGCCTCCAGCTGTCAGGCCCTTCAGAGATTGCCTTGGCTGCAGAGAGCCACTTGGCCCAGGGTTGCTATCTTCTCAATGGCACACATCCCAGACTGAGGAGGCAGTAGAAAGCCTGGCCATTTGGACCCAACACCAACAACTCCAACAGACCATTAAAGGTCCACAGGTTGAGGGAGGAAGATCACCTGACACCAGGAGTTCAAGACTAGCTGGGGCAACATAGCAAGACCCCCATCTCCGCAAAAACCTAAAAACTAGCTCCGTGTGGTGGTGCATATCTGTAGTCCCAGCTACTACTTGGGAAGCTGAAGTGGGAGAATCACCTTAGCCCAGGAGTTCGAGGTTGCAGTGAGCTATGATCACACCACTGCATTCCTGCCTGGGCAATAGAATGAGACTCTGTCTCTGAAAAGATTAAAACACAAATAAATTTTTAAAATTGTTCCAGAGGTCCCCAGGGTTTGGCAGCAGCTGACAGAACTGCTGTGTAGCTCACCTTCTTTTGTTGTCAAGTCCTGCTTCCATCCCTCCCCCTGACAGGCATCAATCCCAAGGTGCATCCCGATAAACATTATGATCCCCAGGCTAATGTTTAAAATGGAGAAGACTGGGGGCCCCTACGTTTAGATTCACCTCCTACATCCCTTCCATGTCCTCATCACAGATGTAGCCTCTCCCTTTATGCCTCAGGCACACTCCACCCCAACTGCACCTTTCAGAGGCATGCTTGATATTTGTTCTGCAAACATGCTGGCAGTGGGTAGCATCCAAAGCCCTATTGCTATAGCCCTGTCCCTTAGGGAAGGTGCTGGGTATTCCAGCCCCCCAGGGTCACTCCTATTTGACCTGAGCTTTCAACCTAAAATCTTCACAAGCAAAGACTGAAAACAAAAAACCAAACCTTGTGGTGATGTGGGGTTTGTTTTCCTCCCCATCTGTGGAATGTCCTTTTGACCGTGTTAGCATGGGGGGGCATTTTTTAAATATAAAAGACAGCTGCTGCTCAAATCAAAGGAATCACACACTATTGATGGTTGAATGTCTTCATCTCTTCAGATCCTCACAGCAGAAATGTTTTTTTAAGAACCTGCTCCCTTGTTGAATTATAAGTGAATAGGAATAATATATATATATATATATATATATATATTTAGACAGAGTCTAGCTCCGTTGCCTAGACTGGAGTGCAGTGGTGTGATCTCAGCTCCCTGCAACCTCCACCTCCCGGGTTCAAGCAATTCTCCTGCCCCAATCTCTCCAGTAGCTGTGACTACAGCCACATGCCACCACTCCGGGCTAATTTTTGTATTTTTAGTAGAGACAGGGTTTCACTATGTTGGCTGGGCTGATCTGGAACTCCTGACCTCATGATCTGCCCATCTTGACCTCCCAAAGCATTGAGATTACAGGCATGAGCCACTGTGCCTGGCCAGGAATATTTTAAAACAAAAACAAGAAGCATAGCAACTGTCATAGAATTCCTTCCCTGACAGATTCTGAAAGTCTGTGGGAGGGATGGATGAGCAGAGGAACCTGAGGGGAGAGAGAAGGGAAATGTGGGAGAGAGGGTGCCATGCCAAGAAGAGATCCTTAGGGGAGAACTGCTGGCCCTCTTCACAGGGAGCAGCGCCTCCCTCCCAGGTTCCTTCTCCATCCTGGGAAGAGCAGGGAGGGGCCAAAGGGACACATAACTGTTACGAAGTATTGTAATTATAGATCTGAAATACATGGGAAAGCAGCCTGGGGGAGTAGGAAAATTAAGTCTGAAATCAGACAGAACCAAGTTCTAATCTGCATTTGTCTTTAATCTGTGCAGAATTTTTCTAATCCTCAGTTTCTTTACCTGTAAAGTGACAACTGTTCCTACCTTGTCAGATGCAGAGGAGTAGCCAAAATGCAAGCAAAATGCATGGTAAAGTGCTTGGCCTGCAGCAGGCACTTAGTGAGAGGTAGTCACTGACCACTGACAAGAGGTTTTTTTCTTTATGTTGTGAATTAAGGCACAGATTCTGGAATTTGGTTTGGCTGTGCATGAGAAGTTTGTACCTCAAGATATGAGACCGCTTCACAAAAAGCTGGTTGACCAATTCTTTGTGATGAAGTCAAGTTTGGGGATACAGGTATGTACACATACGTGTTCATGGTGGGGCAGCCTGACCACTGCCGTGGCTTCTTGTTAAAGGGATGATGATGTAGCCAAGAGTGACATCTTTTGGTTTTTCTACCAAACTGCAGTGTTTTACCAGGGAGCCTTCAAATACAGTTGCATCGTCTGCTATTTGTGAGGCTTTCCTTCTGGGAAAATACAAATATAACTGAAGGAAAGCCAAATAATACTGGAACTTGCTTAAATAGCTCCCTATATAAAGATTTCATGACGATTAGGATATGTATCTGGTACGCTAACCTGTCCCATAAATTATTTTGCCCATATCATTCTTGAAGTGAGATATTTCCCCTTTACTGCATCTTTAGGAGTTCTCTGCTTGTATGCAAGCCAGTCCTATCCATTTTCCTAATGGAAGCCCTCGTGTGTGTAGAAACTCAGCACCTGCCTCTGTGAGCCCAGATGGTACCAGGGTAATTCCTAGACGCAGGTAAGTCATATTCCAAATTATCTTACAATTTGGCCTCCCCACAAGATGATCTGGAACGGTTCTCTCATTCTTTATGGCACAATTTGTCAAATACACTATTTCTTAATGAAGTAACTAACCCGCGAGGCAGCTGCAGACATCTGTCACTGGTAAAACAGCAACAGCATGAGAAATAAATAAGCTCAAACATTTGATCATATGGAGGCAAACAGAAGAAAACAAAATGGGATGTATTTTTCCTCCTTTGGTTTCATAGCATTTTAACACATGATAAAGTACAGTTTGGAGACTGAGTTAATAACCTTTTTTTCCCCCACAACAGCCCATTAAGTTACCCAGCTGTCAACCGATACTCCTCCTCCTCACTGTCCTCACAAGCTTCTGCTGAAGTAAGCAATATTACAGGGCAATCAGAAAGCTCTGATGAAGTCTTTAACATGCAGGTACTTAATTAGCTTTTTGTCTGCTCATGTTGATTCCTTTTCTGTCTCAATTGTGAGTTTTTCTGTTCATTCTGCCATCCTAATGAACAGACCAACAAGCAAGAACTCGGCTTAAGGACAAACCTCTAAACACTCTTGTTGCTTTATGGGTCTCTGGAATCTACAAAGACGTTTCTGTCAAAACTGCCCCATCGCTCTAAGACAACATCAGCAAGCAATGGAAAAGGCCAGGTGCACTGCATAGGGTTCAGCTCTGATACCTGCCCCAAGTCAAGTTCCTTCTGCAGTCCAGGACTCTCAGAGTGTGTCACCACTTGCTAGCTGCCTGTTAGCATTTTTTTTTTTTTTTTTTTAACGAGTCTCAGTCTGTTACCCAGGCTGGAGTGCAACCTTCGCCTCCCAGGCTCAGGCGATTCTCGTGCCTCAGCCTCACAAGTAGCTAGGATTACAGGCATGCACCACCTCACCCAGCTAATTTTGGTATTTTTAGTAGAGATGGGGTTTCACCATGTTGGCCAGGTTGGTCTCGAACTCATGACCTCAAGTGATCCACTCACCTAGGCTTCCCAAAGTGCTGAGATTACAGCTGTGAGCCACCACACCCGGCCCCTTTTAGCATTTTTAAATGGCTTCTTTTTGGCTGGGTACAGTGGCTCACGCCTGTAATCCCAGCACTTTGGGAGACCGAGGTGGGTGAATCACTTGAGGTCAGGAGTTCAAGACCAGCCTGGACAACATGGTGAAACGCTGTCTCTACTGAAAATACAAATATTAGCCCGGCATGGGGGCGCATGCCTGTAATCTCAGCTACTTGGGAGGCTGAGGCAGAAGAATCGCTTGAACCTGGGAGGTGGAAGTTGCAGTGAGCTGAGGGCATACCACTACACTCCAGCCTGGGCGACAGAGCGAGACTCCGTCTCAAAGAAAAGAAAAAAAAAAGATGACATGATTTGAGGGTTTATTTTAAAATTCTCTTACGTGCATGTCAGAAAGTTTCCAAAGTTTTTTTTTTTTTACACAGCAAAATGTTTTTAGGGATTTTAGAGCCAGTATAACTCCCGCAACCAAACATTTTATTTAGACACTACTACTATGACATTTGTGATAGTTCAGTAAGACGAAGCTGAAATTTTCCTCGCCACTATCTTTGGAAAGGAGGCATAACACATTTCCAAGTCATGTTTTGAACATACATTTACAGATAACAAGAAGGCACATTTTACACCTTTCAGAAGCACTCACCTATTTTGGGACCCTAGTCTACGTAGACCTCAACCAAGGAGCGTGCTGCTAACTGGTACAGAGTCACAGCGTACCGCTGAATCTAACGTGAAGGCATTCCTTTGGCCAGAGTCAAAACCTCAGACTTGTTATTAATTCATGCAGACTTTTTGTCAGACTTTTTAAGTTATTGAGATTTTTCTATACTGTTAAATGGACTTTTTTTCTTGCTAATTTGAAAAAACGTTTGATGATCTTGTTTAAAAGATGTCAGTGTTGTGGGAGGCCTTTCATCAGGGTGTGCTGATAGCTCCTTGTGTGTTCCCAGCCAAGTCCGTCTACCTCAAGCCTGAGTTCTACTCACTCAGCTTCGCCTAACGTGACAAGTTCTGCTCCATCGAGTGCCAGAGGTCAGTGCCAGAGTGTGGGGGAGACCAAGGGTGCCCAGAGAACTTTCTAGTCCTGGGAACAGTGGCCAGCTGCCATGCCTTCAGGCATTCTCCTCCAAACAGGTGCCACAGCACTGCCAGGCTGATGGTCCTCTCTGCTTCTCTTCCCAGCTTCTCCTTTGTTGTCTGACAAACACAAACATTCCCGAGAAAACTCTTGCCTGTCCCCAAGAGAGAGACCATGCAGTGCCATCTATCCAACACCCGTGGAGCCTTCACAGGTACTCCTTGCAGGGTAGAGAAACTGGAAAACAAGGACACTTGTGGAATCGCTTACATATCTCTGCGGAAACACACGGTAGCTGCCAAAAGCAAGCAGCCGGGCACTGTCAGGCCAGTCCAGCTGGTCAAGAGCGCACCTCTGTTTTCTACTCATGGTTAGGAATTTCTGCCTGAGCCATGGATTTTTTTTGTTTATTTGGAGACAGGATCTCACTGTGTCACCCAGGCTGGAGTACAGCAGTATGGTCCTGGCTCACTGCAACCTCCGCCTCCCAGTTTCAAGCTATTGTCCTGTCTCAGCCTCCTGAGTAGCTAGGATTACAGGTGCCAGAGATGGGGTTTTGCCATGTTGGCCAGGCGGGTTTTGAACTCCTGACCTTGGACTCCCAAAGTGCTGGGATTACAGGTGTGAGTCACTGCGCCTAGCTCTGAGCCATATTTCTGATACGAACACATGGCAGTTCCTTGGTAGTGATGCTGAAAGGGAAATGGGAAATTTACTCTCCTGGATCTATTTCTTTACTGCTACTTAAACATTACACGAAGTAGTTGGGTGAATAAAGAGCCTGTGTTTGCATGCCATGTGTATGTAACAGAAGTCTGGGGGAACATCTTGGACTAGGAAAATAGGCTTAAAGAATAGCATGCTCCTGCCCAGCAGTCTGCCTTTGCCTAGGCCTATTTAAAAGAGCTGCAATTGATTCCTTTCTGGGTACACATGAGTATAGGAGCAGTTTCCGTTTGCCTTTGCCATTCTTCTTGAATGCACGAGCAAAGAGAGGTTCAGTCCTCCACTTTGCCTGTCAACTCCTCACGAGAATAAGGGAACATGGCCCTCACCCCCTGCCTGAACTTGGTTTTGAAGTGATTCCTGTTTTTCTGAGAACAGAGGCTTGGGCTCAGCCCTTGGGCACTTCGAAAGCCTTGAAGGGTGGTTTCAAAGTTGAAGATTCATGGGTAGCCCGGAGTCTTAAAGATTATTTGGGAATAATTTATGAACAGAGAAAAATAGGTATTTCTACCTCAGCTAATTTCTCTGTTTTTCTACACCATCCTGGCAGAAGACTGTGGCTGCATCAGGAAGTGGATGAGAGCGAATGGGATTTGGCTTGATTAGTTTGTCTTTGCTGATGGTGTGAGCCTGTGGAAGTCCCAGAATAGAATACCTCTGCACAACACTGATGTCTTGTAGAAATTATAACTGAGTGCATTTGGCTGGACTAGCTCTCTCCCTGTGTCACCTGATGATGCTGCAAGGGGGTTTCTTAGTTTGTTCTGCTCCAGGAGCACTTGTTGCCAGCATGGGCAACTCTGAAAGCCTTCTCTGAGTAGCCTCCCAAGTTTTCTGCTTTTAGTACAATTGGAAGTAGTATATATGTTGCCAAAATTTGAATAAAATGTGCATTGCTGTAGTACATCTGCTTTTAAGGATTTGGTGCTTTCTAGTTAATATGTTAGGTAGAACCATGTAAAACTGGCATTTTTATAAGTTAAAAAATGTAGACTATCCACTATTTTATATATTTTTTTACCTAATGAAGGATTTTGAATGTGCAGGAGTTAAATTTCATTCACTAGTGATTTTTTAAACTAATATTTCTCCTTTAATTCTTACTTCTGTTTTATATCACCACTGTAGCATTTGTATTTATAAAGAACTCCATAAGGCCAGATTGGGTGGCTCATGCCTGTAATCCCAGCACTTTGGGAGGGCAAGGTGGGACCTCTTGAGCCCAGGCATTCAAGACCAGCCTGGGCAATGTAGTGAGATTTCATCTCTAAAAGGAAAAGAAAAAACTTCATAGTACAACTGCTATTTACTGTTTTTTACATTTTATCATGAACATGTATTTACCATTTGTATTTAAAATGTAATGCAAACTTTTCAAACACTGTCTGCTTTCTCAAAACCTAAGGCTCTTCTTCACCCCCTTTCACTTTAAATTCTTTGTTCCGAGGGTCATCATATCATATAAAAAATACTTTGAACAAACGGTTTCAATAAGGGGATACTCATCTCATTTTCTAAAAGGCTTCACATGTCTGTATATTGCCTCATAAAAATCGACCCTTGTACCTTTGCAGAGGATGCTGTTTAATCATATTGGAGACGGGGCCTTGCCACGCAGTGACCCAAATCTCTCTGCACCTGAAAAAGGTAAGGCTAGCCCCGTGATTAGTCCTGGAATGTGTAAGGGCTTGTTTTAGCCTCATTTCTCCAGTCTTCCGTGTGTCTGTGTGGAAGGCAGCGCTCTAGCTCTTTAATGATCAGGGCTAGTATGCTCTTTGGGGGATTAATGAAAGACAGTTATTCATGATCCATTCTTCAAAAGGTGTTTTCCTGTAAGATTTAACAGCAGAACCTGAGCAAGATAGGAATGCCTATGTTTAATGGCTTTCTGTTATCATCCAGTGAGTGACCCAGCCAATGCCTCCTCTTCCTGAAACAAACTTGCCAATTAGGCTCCTTGTTCCGCACAATGAAAACAGCATCTTCCCAGATCAATTCTGTGGTCCCATCCTTTGTCTCCCTTACAGAGCTCATTCAGCCAGCTCATGTGTTGTTTGTTGTGACTCAGATACGGCTCTTGTACAATTAAATACCATTTAAGAATTGCAATCCAGTGCATAATGGAGTGTGCCCTGCCTCAAGGTCACACAAAAACGAGAACCAAACACATGCATAGCAGCAAATAGCCAATTAGCACCAATCTGCAACACAGCAGAAGATGAAAAGCAGAATAAATGCAACTTCCTCAGCTTCCTGTAGGGGCTTGCAGCAAGTCACCTGTTCACCTCTCTCAGGGTCAGGCCTCAAAAATAAGAACAGTTCTCAGACCAATGAATCAAGAGTCATTAATGATATATTCTGGAAAAGTGCATTTGAATTGCCCTAATTAAGAACTAAACTGTATTGTCATTTGGGTACACTTGGGAGATGGAAATTAGTGACGTCTCAGCCAAAATTATTTTAAAATACAAATTTAGCTTTAATGTTACAAGACACATGTTGATCTTTGTCAGAACTGAGGAATGTGGTATTTTCTCACCCCTCCTACCAAAGAAAACCAAAATGCAAATTTAAAAGAAATAAAATTTTAAGAATGGTAACTCCATCCCATTAAATGAAAATGGTAGTGGTAAAATATTGAAATTCTCAACATGCCCACCAGATGGCAGTGTCTGTATAGGGAGTGAGTCACTGGAACTCCAAAGGTTTGAAGTTGTAAACCTCACTGTATAGGGGCTATTTACAAGCAGCATGTCCTGCCCTTGTTCCTACCAGGATCATCCATATTTCTGCATCTTACCGAAGCACAGAGCAGACACATTACAAAATAAGAATGATACTGTTGGTATTCCAAATCATGTTTTAAGGACATATTTCAGTGTAATTCATTGATTTCAGAAAGAGTTCTTTCCTCAAAGAGTTGCTTAAGGAGATAATGTGGCATGGCTGTTCTTTCCCAAGAATTCTGCCAGATAGTTCATATATTAGTATGTCATTGCCTTCTCCGTGTTTAGGTGCCACTAGTCCAGAAATATTCACTAAAATACAAGTTTTAAAATAGTCCAGTGACTACATCTTCCGTCTGTTATCCAGCATCTACACACATTTGTAATTCTCAGCAAGTTTTACACCCCAGTGTAGATATTTGTAGTTCCCTTTGACAGCACTAAGCGAAATCAAGAGACTTGCTAGTGGCCACTTAACCGTAACTGTTAGGTAGCCAATTAAACAAAGGTTTAGTACTCAGGAGTTTCCTGTTTTATTTTTCATCCAGTTAATTTTTTCCTTCTGGATAATTCTGACTTTCTTCTAAGAGCGCAAGCATTGGAAGGGCAAAGCTGGACCATGTGTTTTCAGCTGTGTTATTCCCTTCCAGCTGTGAACCCCACCCCTAGCAGCTGGAGCCTGGACAGTGGGAAGGAAGCCAAGAACATGTCGGATAGTGGGAAACTTATCTCTCCCCCTGTCCCTCCAAGACCCACACAGACTGGTGGGTATTTGAAGCTTTGAACAATCACTTTTATAAAATAACTTTTATTGACTACTACAACTTGTCCTGAATTCCTGAGAGAAAGGTAGGCATTTGATTTCTGGGATAAAAACCTTAGTAGCTGCGTCATTCCTTGATGATGGTCTCCCTCTTTCCTGAACTTCTACTACACGGGGTCAAACAATGGTCTGTTTCTAATATGCCTCTCAGATTTTGTAGAGTGCTCTTTACCAAGGCACCATTCTCAAATTCGGGGAGGCCCCCTAACCTTGTTAGGCCACTAGCATCTTCTCTAACCTTCACTTTGCACCACTGTATTCCTAACAACCTCCACTAACTCAGCCACCTTCTTCAGTCTTATTCAGGACTGATGCCAAAGTTTCCAGTTGCTTCTAAAAAGCTATTGACTAATAGTTATCCTCCACAAGGTTATCGAAGTCACTAACTTTGCATCCATAGTTATCTATTGCTTTAAGAGATCTTTATGCAAGGGCTATATTTCTCAAAGGGTTGATTCAGGGTACTGCATCCCCTTAGGTGGTGGTTTAAGCAGCAAAATCTTGGCCGGGTGTGGTGGCTCGTGCCTGTAAACCCAGCACATAGGGAGCTCAAGGTGGGTGGACTGCTTGAACTCACAAGTTAGAGACCAGCCTGAGCAGCATGGCGAAACCCCCTCTCTACAAAAAATATAAAAATTAGCCAGGTATGGTGCTGCATGCCTGTAGTCCCAGCTAGTTGGGAGGATGGTTTGAGCCCAGAAGATGAAGGTTGCAGTGAGCCAAGATGGCACCACTGCACTTCATCCTGGGCCATCAAGCCAGACCTTGTCCCGCCAAAAAATAAAATAAAATTCTCAGGCCTAAACCCACACCTACTGAATCAGAATCTGAGTTTTTCAGGGATAAGACCCTATTACCTCTATTGTTATGAAACCTTTCAGGTGATCCTTCTGCTCGCTAGATTGTGAGAACTACTGAAAATAAATCTTAAACTCTGTGAATTTGTAGAAATAACAGGCCTCCTTGCCTCCTGAACTTGCTTGGTGACCTACATGTGGAGGGGCTTCCCTGCTTTACGAGCTTTGCTTATTCTGGTGACCTACATGTGGAGGGGCTTCCCTGCTTTACGAGCTTTGCTTATTCTGGTGATGGGAGAGTATTTTCAGCACTTTTCTGCGTCTAGGGTAGAATTAAAGTCTTACAAATACAACTAGCCTCATAAAAGAAAAACTATGGGCCAGACAAGGCAGTTCACTCCTGGAATCCCAGCACTTTAGGAGGCCAAGGCAGGCAGGTCACTTGAGCCCAGGAGTTCAAGACCAGCCTGTGCAACATGGCAAAACCCCATCTCTACCAAAAATGCAAAAATTATCCAGGTGTGGTGGTGCACACCTGTAGCCCTAGCTACTGGGGAAGCTGAGGTAGGAGAATTGCTTGAGCCCAGGAAGCAGAGGTTGTAGTGAGCCAAGATCGCGCCACTGCACTCCGGCCCGGGCGACAGAGTGAGACCCTGCCACAAAATACAGTAAACTGTGTGCCACCCAATTTATTCGATACTTGTCAAAGGTAAAAGTCAAGTCACCAATAGTCTTTGAAAGGCATATGAGATCTTTGAAGAAAACAAGAAATAACTTTAAGCTTATTGATCACCTGCATTAGCATATCAGCGTGTGTACAGAACCCTAAAACTTAGCCAGATTATTTGTATCTATCGCATTCACAATACGCATATATTCAGGCAGTCTCCAATTTCAACCTGGTTGTGTCCCTAAAGTTGAGATCCTGAAAAGCATTTTTTTAAGGAATCATAAAATTTATGATCCTTAAATTTCTAGGCCAGTTCAAACCTGAAGGCAGGGATACTGATGGAACTGTTTTAGGTCTCTGTGGGAAGACACCTTTCCAGAGAAATCTCTCTGCAAATGTGCCGTGGTTGCTGGGGCCACCATGGTGGGTGGTGTCAACCACTGCCCAAATCAAGAGGAAGAGGGTCCCAGGGAACAGTGAACTTTCTGCCACTGTTAAGGCAGGAATTTAGTGCCCCATCGGGATCAGACTCTCCCTACATATATGATTTTCTTCCGTAATCAGCACCCACAATCAGTGGGATAGCCTAATGCTGGTATTCGAATGTGACACGTGCTGACAGCATGCCCCAGCATTCAAGAGTGCAACAGCATGGCTGCACACTCCCACTGTGATCATGGAGCACTATCCCTGGCTCCTTAGGACCCAGAGCACACAGGTACCCTTACCCCTCCCAAGTTAACTGGCAGGGCTGCCATCCCTTCTGCACTGATTGCTCTCATGGTCTGTTCTTATGTCGTCATCTGTGGTCACTGTTGTGGGGCTCTGTAACTGTCTTTCTTCCTTTCAGCCTTTCAGTAGTTTTGTTACGAGTTACAAACCTCGGTGTGACAGCTGGGAGAGTGGCAGCTAATTACAGAGCAGCATACCCAGAGTTCACCGAAACGTCTCTGCGGAACTGAGAAATGTGGCTGACCCTCACCCTGTTGACTGTGTCATGGCCAGTTTTTACCATATAGGGCTGTGCTTTAGAGAGCTGGATTTGCTCCACAAGCATGCACATGGGAGCAGTGCCATCACACGCGCTGCGTCCCTGGTGTAGGACTTGAAAGTCTAGTGAGAAAAAGCAAAC
This sequence comes from Callithrix jacchus, assembly GCF_049354715.1. Taxonomy (NCBI): domain Eukaryota; kingdom Metazoa; phylum Chordata; class Mammalia; order Primates; family Cebidae; genus Callithrix; species Callithrix jacchus. Next base: position 82,263,810 of record NC_133512.1, on the reverse strand, counting down.
AGTTCACTCTTCTTGGCCACAATGATGAAATCCATAGAGACCCACCACCAGGGGACAATGGGAAGGCCTGAGTATAAGCATTAGGGGGAGAAGTGGAAAACCACGCACCTCTTGTATGGCCATGGCCAAGGGCTTTCTACCTATTTGGGGATTATGAGGGTTGTTGAGGGGAGCTGATTAAATATATTCCCATAGACCTGTTCCAGGCTGCCAGGGTGGCCATGGTGTTCCCACTGCTGCTTAGCTCAAACAACAGCTGTTCCCCAAGAACTGCTCCCTAGCACCCCACACCTAAAGCACCTTATGAGATAGATCCAGCAGTGCAGAAGCACCTGGACTTTGGGGAAATAGAAAAGACACTGGATCAGTTTGGGGCCCTGTCATTTTGTCCAAGTATCATATATGCCATGATCACTTTTCACTGATGCTCCCATATCTTGGCAGTGGCACCCTCTGTGAGGAAGCCATTCTAGACCGGCATCATTTAGCTCCTCCCTCATCCTCACGACTCCCTTTGCTTAGAAGGTCCTTATGTACTGGATCTTCTGTCTGGGTTTGTAACACAGAAGGCATGTGCAGACAGTCAGTCGTCTGGTTGTTCTTAATTGAAATGTTCTCTCTCTCCCCATTGACAGCTTCACCAGCAAGACATACAACATCAATATCCCCCTCACCTGCCGGGCGATCTCCATTAAAGGTAAAGACCCTTCTTTCAGCGAGGCTAGAGACTGGCCCAGTTTTCTTTTTCTCTAAGACTCATCTCAGATATATCAAAAGGTGTTTAATTTGCAGGGATAAGGCAAAGAACATATTAAGCAGGGATAGGGGAAGCTGGTGAGAAAACAACACTGGACTTTCCCCTTTGGGTGCCTCCTCTACGAACACAGCCATTTGATTTTCCATTATTTGCCTCATTCTCCAAATGGTAGCAGTGAGAACTTGCAAACTAGAGTCAGTGCATATACTGAATTAGGAAAGAAATGTGGTCCTAATGTACCCTCTAGGAAATTTTCAGCCTGGCCTTTTAGTTTAAGGCACATCAGACACACACTTAGACTGAGAAACATCCGTGTCAATATCTCCTAAATATTCCCCACGTCTTTTTGCCTTTATCATCAGCCTCACTCATTTTGTCAAAGCAAGCCTAACGTTCTCTTCTAATATTTTATACCAAGTTTCTCATTTACATTAGAAATACATACTTGATCATGAAAAACAAGGAAGTAATATAGATTTTTAAAATTTCTAGGGAACAGACTGGAAAGATTTAAAGGTCAGATATTTGAATTGGTATGTAGACATGGACTATTTAACATCTTAACATGTAAAATCCCTCATGAAGATAAAGAATAATATTTAGTCTCTATCCAAATTGAATCAGACTGGCTGCAGGGATTGTCAGTGCATGAGAGATTGGTGTTCAGAATTGCTACACCAGAGGCAAATATGAAGTGTGTCGAAAGAATGATTTTGTACCTGAGTGATTTAGGATTTACACGCTCCATGTCCTTTGTGTTGATGAGACAGTTCTAGCTAATGTGCAAAAGACAAATTAGCCTCTACAAACACATAAGGGCTGGTTGCAATCCAGTGCATCTGTGGTGCTAACGATAGTTGCTGATAGAAATTAAGAAACTGGAAAACAGCCTGCTTCCCTCCGCAAAATGGAGAAAATTGTAAAGAAGTGTGATTCCCTTGCACTGCCAAAATTTTTGATGTAGAAATTTGCTGGTAAGTGCAAATGATCTGCTAGTTTTGTTCTCATTCCGTAATGCAGCTGTTATTAAAGCGCCTGCGACAGCATTCACTCTGGAAGCCACAGCCTGTCACCAAGATGGAATGGAAAGGAAAGCAACATGGCTTTTCCACACCTTTACATTTACCCTTGCTCACAAAGAGCTCCCACACGTTGCTATGGAATTGTCATCTGTATTTTTCAACTTGATTTTGTTAAGTAGTAAGAAAGTAAGTCTTATAGATTAATTCTTAAACATAAAAAAGAACCCAAGGGCTAAAAACATTTGAATAGCTATGAAATAGTCTTAGTTAGCAAGCTGGTATATACTGTGTCTCTGCAGACCCGTGTATATTTTTATATATGAAGCCATGTCTTTGTATGTAGGGTTTGGAGGAAGAGAAAATAGATCAAACATTTGTGTTATACCTCCTGGATTACATTAGGGGGCACACTGCTTCCAACTTCACTAGCATTGCAGTGTGCTGCCTTAACTGATAAGCATTTAGTGGGGGTTTTTTTAGCCCCCCCTAGCCATTAAATTATGGGTCTAACCCTAGAGCAAAGACTGAGCTGACCTGCTGTATTTTGAATTTCAGGTCTAATTTTTGACAAAGGTAGCAGTGAATTGGTTTAGGCTCCTAAGAAATGAAAGGATGTGTATCTACCAGCATTATTTTGTTTACAAAGAGAAACCAAATAAAGTTAGCTTAGTTTAGCATTTCTCAAAGTGTATGGCATAGAACATTAGTTTTCCCAGAACATTATGTAATTAGTGGGCGGGGAAGGTCTATAGTCAAGTAAGTTTGGAAAACACTGGGCTGAACAAAATTATTCATATTCCTTTATTGTAAGACTTGAAAATGTGAATATGCCTTGAATATACACAAGGAGTATACAGTGTGCAGCATTTCCCAGTGGAACCCTCTTTCCACAGAGCATCTCTTAGGACTCATTTTCCTTAGGATATCAGTTGGGAAAGCAAGAAACTCAGATGCCATATGGGGCCAGACAGCTGACATAAACGAAGGAAGGCGGCCAGGCGTAGTCCCCACGTGGTGTAGTGGGAACCATGGCAAACTGAAAGGGGACAGCCCCTGATCAGTATTTAAAGATTATCTCCATTAAGAGAATTGTGTGCCACTGTGGCCAGAACTTCTGTAGTTTCGTGTGAAACGCTCTTGTTAAAAATTAACAACTAAATCAGATTTTTAAAAAATACTGCTAATGAAATAGCTCCCATCTCAGGCTACATCCCAAGGGCTGCCGGTTTGCCAGTTCAGCTCAGGAGTCTGGAGTGAGGGCTGGAGAATCAGGTACAGGACTCAGGTGCTTCTTCTTCCCCTCCTGAGCTTTCTGGGTCCTCTGAGCTGTCTGTGCTCAGAGGCCCTGGCTCTTGGTCTGCTGCATGCCCTGATGAACTAGGAAAATGAATAGCACCCTCAAAGGTTTTGTGGGGTGTTTTTTGTTTTGTTTGTTTTGGCCAGTTCCCTCTCTTCCAAACTATAGGACTGACTAATGTGAAGTTATCTTGGTGGGTACCTTTTTTTAATTTTTAATTTATTGTTTGAGACAGTCTCACTGTGTTGCCCAGGCCAGAGTGCACTGGTGGATCATGGCTCACTACAGCCCTCCCAGAGGAACTGGGATTACAGGCATGAGCCACCACGCCCAACTAAATCTTTGAATTTTAATAGAAACATGGTTTTGCCATGTTTCCCACACTGGTCTCCAGCTCCTGGCTTCAAGTGATCCGCCTGCGACGGCCTCCCAAAGTCCTGGGATTACAGGCATGAGCCACTATGCCCAGCTACTTTATTCTCTATCTGAAAATAAGCAGTAAAGTGGGTGGTGAACTGAACCCAAGGATTGGTGGGCCTGGCAGATAAACGTCTGGTGTGTATTTTCATGGCCACAAAGGACAACACTCAAAGTTGAGTGTGGGTGTATTAGGCTGCTAGGGCTTCCCTCACAAAATACCACATACTGGGTGGCTTCGACACCGGGAATTTATTTTCTCAATTCTGGCAGCTAGTAGTCCAGGATCCCGTTGTGGCAGCCTTGGTTTCCCTGGGGGCCCTGTCCTGGACTTGCGGACGGCCCTTCCCGCAGGGTCCTTTCTCAGCGTGCCACCTTCCCGGCGTCTCCCTGTGTGTCCAAATGCCTTTTCTTACAAGGACACCAGTCAGCTTGGATTAGGGTCCACTGTCGTGGTTCCTTTTACCTTAATCATCTCCAGATGCAGCCGGCTTTGGGGGTGCTGGGGGCCGGGGCCCCCGGGTGGGGGCGCGCAGTTCAGCGCATCCGCATTCCTGACTCAGTGCTGTGTCTCCCTCTGGCTTCCTTCCCGAGCAGGGCTCTGTGCAGTCTTTCACCCCCTCTCCGGTGGAGTACCACTCCCCAGGACTCATCTCCAACTCCCCCGTCTTGTCGGGCAGCTACAGCAGCGGGATTTCTTCTCTGAGCCGGTGCAGCACGTCGGAAACCTCAGGGTTTGAAAATCAGGTGAATGAACAGTCGGCCCCCATGCCGGTGCCCGTGCCTGTGCCTGTGCCCGTGCCGGTGCCCGTGCCGACCTACAGCGGGGAGGAGCCGGTGCGCAAGGAGAGCAAGACCCCGCCCCCGTACAGCGTCTACGAGCGGACTCTGCGGCGCCCCGTCCCGCTACCTCACAGCCTCTCCATCCCCGTCACGTCAGAGCCGCCCGCGCTGCCCCCCAAGCCTCTAGCGGCGCGATCCAGCCACCTGGAGAACGGGGCCCGGAGAACTGACCCCGGCCCGCGGCCCAGGCCCCTGCCCCGGAAGGTCTCTCAGTTATAAGTCACTTTTCTATGTACCTGCGATGAATTCTTTTGCCCGTTTACAAAATAAGAAGTATGATGAGAAGACATTTAGTGTAGGCACTTTAATAAATTAGATTCTTCAATGAATGGAATTAAAACTTGCTTATTAATATCATGTTGCACAATATTAAAAGTTGCTGATCTCAAACGCCAGATGTTAAATGAAGTATGGCTGAATTTCATTAAAACGTTTCTCATTTGAAAGTGGTAAATAGTGACAAAGACTCCTTTTTTACCTTTTTATGTTCCCGGTTTTTTTTTTTTTTTTTTACATAGTAAAATCCTAAAACCAATACGATATTGTCAAACAATACAATGTGTGACAATGTTGTATTCTTTTTACTGAATACTTGATACTTGGGGAAAGCTTATTAAGTCAGTGCACATCCTAACACAATGGTCCTTATTTTAGAAGATGTCTGTAAATAAGGCAAGGTGTTTGGCTCTTCTGAGCAGATTATCAGTGGAGATCATCAGGATTAAAGTTCAGGCAGGCTAGCTAGATAGTATACTTAAGGGGTGGCAAGGATTGGAACTGGAAATTGTTTTGTTCTTGAAACAAAATATCTTTACGGTTGCTTTTGCTGTTTGACTGCTGTCTACATACTTAAAATTCTATTTTGTGAATTGGTTGCTAAATCCCTTACTGGTATCTACTGTATTTCTTTTCGAGGTGCCATTTGCTTCAGAGTTCCAGTCAGCTAGATTAAGCAAGAGACTCCAGAAGAAATGTTTACTTGAATTTTGTGCTTCCTTTCTTGATAGTTTCCTATATAAAATGTGTCATTGAAGAAGAGCAGATGTTCAAGTATTAAAGAGGCACAAATTACTGTGCCCCATTAGCGAGAATTCAGGAATCAATACAGGACAGTATTAAATCAATAGCGTAAGTGAAGATAAAAAAGCTTAGCAAAAATATATTAGCATGATTAAATGGCAAAAGGACTTACAAAAGGCAAGGGCATTAATTTTCAATCCTGCACAAAATAAAAAAATTCCTCACGACTCTCCACTTTTACCAGTGGAGCTTGTCGTCTTAGCTGACCTGCCGTCCTTCTGCTGAAGGAGGATTGCTGTAGACTTCTCTAGCTTGAATATTGCAACATAGCATCTTAGATCTGGATAGGGATGCTAATGCCACCGTGGTAGAAGTGTGAAAAAAGCACCTTGTATGTAGTAATGTATTTTATATCTGTTCTTCCTTTTACTGACTGTTTATAACACTCAATTGACAATAGCTATGAACTGTATTTTAAATCATACTGTTAAATATTTTCCCTCTTTTGTTGGGAAGCTCATTTTAGTTTAACCATGTTTGTTTTGTTGGTAGCTCACCTGGAAGGCAGTGACCACTTTTTTATATTCTCTTAATGAAACCATTCAGCAGGTATATGCTGTTGAGGCTGGTTATAGAGGTTTTCTATAATAAATGTTCAAGTATTTTTGTATATAACTGGTTAATTTTAATAAGAGATACCATTATGTGTAAAAAAAAAAGTAAAAATAAAAGCAAACAGTTGTTGATGCAGTATGATTGTTATAATTATGCCAAATACTTTATGTATGGAAAAAGAATATTTGTACATATGTGCTTTTAACAATAATTCTGCCATATTGACTTTACAATTTTGAATGTTGGAAAAATTAATATATGTTAAATATTTATGTTTAGTGAAAGTGTTCATAATTAAGAAACATATGCATTTTAGCTTTGTATCTTGCAAGTTTTGCAGTCAAATTTTTTGAACTAGCTTTTGCTTTTGATAACACTTTGTGTTTGTAACCACATTCATAAATATACACATACATATGTGAAGCTCCATATATCTGTTGCTTTAAAGAAGTAAAACCTTCCATTTAAATAAGATGACATGCATAAGATAACAAAGCTTCTTTGATTTCCTTTTCCTGTGTAATTTAATAGATTTGTTGTCTAGTGCTTGGGCACAGTATAAATCAGTGTTATTTGCTCTTGAAGCCATTTAAAAAAAAATTTTTTTTGGCGGTGAGCAGTTGAATTTATCTTGAATTTATCATGTGTGTGTGTATTTCTGAAGCAGCTGCATAGCAGAACATTTTAAGAGATTCTGTGAGCCCACATGTTCATGTTGGTTGCTGCTGAATGGTAAATATTAAATAAAATTACCAGATTAATCTTAATATTTCTGTCTTTACTCCTGTCATCAGCATATCTTAACCTGGAATAGAAGCAGCATAAATCTCTTGATCTTATTATAGTGAGATTTTTGGACTCCTTTTTAGACAGATCCTGTTTGTGCTGTCGTACCTAGGTAGATGCATATCACACTTACTAAGCTTACTTATGCCATAGAAAACAATCTTTGGGCCGGGCACAGTGGTTCACGCCTGTAATCCCAGCACTTTGGGAGGCTGAGGCGGGTGGATCATGAGGTCAAGAGATAGAGACTATCCTGACCAACATGTTGAAACCCCGTCTCTACTAAAAACACAAAAATTAGCTGGGCATGGTGGTACAAGCCTATAGTACCAGCTCCTTGGGAGGCTGAGACAGAAGAATCATTTGAATGTGGGAGGCAGAGGTTGCAGTGAGCCGAGATTGCACCATTGCACTCCAACCTGGCAACAGAGCAAAAAATACAAAAACTTAGCTGTGCATGGTGGCGAGTGCCTGTAATCCCAGCTACTCAGGAGGCTGAGGCAAGAGAATTGCCTGAACCCAGGAGGCGGAGGTTGTGGTGAGCCAAGATCATGCCATTGCACTCCAGCCTGGGTAACAAGAGCGAAACTCCGTCTCAAAAAAAAAAAAAAAAAAAGGCATGGTTGAATGCTGCTTTTGACAGCTGTGGCAAAATCCATCTGCATGCTAGCTTTTCTCCCTGGTTTTCATAAAATGATAGGAAAATATACATTTGACATATACTGAAAAATCCATTGAGTACAAGATTTCTATTAAAGCCTGGCTTTTAACTTGGTGAAATGTGCCAATATTGTGTCAGGTTTAAGACATTTCTGTAACTCCGTGCCAAGAAAACCATTTTCTAAAGCTTCAGTCCCATTGAATACCAAAACTCATTTAAAGGCCATTGTCAGCTGGGCACCATGGCTCACGCCTGTAATCCCAGCACTTTGGGAGGCTGAGGCAGGTGGATCATAAGTCAGGAGGTTGAGACCTACCTGACCAACATGGTGAAACCCCATCTCTACTAAAAATACAAAAATTAGCTATATGTGGTGGTGGGTACCTGTAATCCCATCTACTCAGGAGGCTGAAGCAGGAGAATCGCTTGAACCCAGGAGGCGGAGGTTGCACTGAACTCAGATTGACCACCGCACTCCAGGCTGGGCGACAGAGCAAAACTCTGTCTCAAAAAATAAAAAAGACCATTGTCAGTGTGCTCTTGGTTGTTTCTCAACATTAACTAAATGACTTTAGAATATTTTTGGGTTATTTACATTACAACTGAGCCCATAAGTATTTGGATTCTACAGGCATAATTATAGTATAGCTCAGTTTCCTAAGTAGGTTTCTACCTGGATTATTAATTGTTCTACAAAACACAATAAAGAGAATAACAAGTTGCATAGCTTTGCCTTTGTTTGATCTGTACACATTAAAAGGCGACTTGTACTGAAATGAATTCTTAGTGATTAAAGTAAGCCTGGCCCTCGTTATATAAGAATACCATGAAAATAGATTTGCAAATGTGACAAAGTACCAATTCCCTAACAGAACTGTTAATATTACTTAAAAATATGTGAAATATTCCTTTTTCTTTTTCTATACGTATATATTACATAGTTTTTCTAAATTGTTAACTGCTAGTTCCTCAAATACACAATCATCAACACAACCCATTGATGATACAGGGCTGAGTTCATTGCTACCTGCCGTAAGGGAGAGAGACCCATGTCAACAGAGCTTTGGTAGCATCTTAGAAGGCAAAGGGCAAGATCGGATTTTGTTGAAATCCTGGAGTTTTGTTTAAGGTGGATCTTTTAATGAGCAAGCTTTGAGTAGATATGGGGGAGAAACACTGCTACCTTACCTAAAGTTTGAGAAAAGGTTAATAAGTCAACAAGGTATTTTATTTATAGAATCTTGTGCAAAGGATATTGATATCCTGATAAAGGAAATAAAAAGGGGAGATGAAAAGAAAAGTAACAGGCATTTAACTTAGGATAGCACCTACTAAAATGCTTCATCCCAGAGGAGAGATCACTAAGACATTTTAGATCCTCTGTACAGAATACTAGAAAATCCCCAACATTCTGAACCCATGTACCACTTTACTTATCCAGAGTTTACCTCTGTCATTCACAACCAGTTAAGGAACCAAAAGCCCAGAAGTGCAGATGATGATCTGAACCATGCTAAACAGCCCAGTCTGCTCACGAAATGAACAGTCTCCAAGAAGATGAAGCTGATGAAGTGCTTGATGTGTTTGAACCTTACTAAAGGGAGACATATACTTTTGTAACAGTGTTAAGAGGTGAATGAGATAGATACCTAGAAAGCTACACAAGTGGAAAAAGCTAGTAACTCCAGAAAGAACCAAAATCTTTTATACAAGTAAATTAACTATAATATACTACATGAATCAGCCATGTATATTTACATAGTTATGGAAATGTAAAACATAATTGATCTAGCTCCAAATTATCATGTAATTATACTGGAAGGATGAGGTTAAAGGAATTCATGTATGTGGAGAATAAAGTAAATTCTCTTCTTCCATAAAGGTACATTAGTAGATAATGCCTAAAACTTAATGATGATCAAAAAGCATCAATAAAAGACACTTTCTTATTTAGAGATATAAAGTAAATATTGAAAATAGTTGTCTATGAGGAGTGAAAATGCCTGGCGATTGGGGATGTTGCAAGGGATTCCTATTTTACGCAGTGGCTTTATAGAACTATATGCAAGTATGATGATGCATTTTCAGAGATTGAAGAAGAATTATACAACATTTGGATGCCACTACACTGGTTTCACTTCTCTTGCTTTTTTTTCCCTCCTTTATGTAAATGAGCAAATCTGGATCTGGACCTCTTTGAAAAGCACATCTGGAGTTTGCAACCAGGTGTCTACTGAAAGGAATGGTGTGGCAGGTAGGAGGAGATGAAGGTGGAGGAGCTTCTGATGCATATGAAACTCTTACTAGAGCAGAAGTGAATAGCAGTGAGACGAGCTATTTTTAATCGTGTAAGTTTGTAAAGGGTTTAATAGTCAAGCTCCTCTTCTTTAGTAGCAGCAGTAAGGAGTCAAAGAATGATTTTTATACAGAATTCTAAATGGGATTTTACAGGTATTAATAACCTGTCCCTTTTGTGTCTATTAGGTAAATGTTCTCATTCTGATTAAAGCACATATGTCTTAGTCCAGAAAAACAGTCAACAGTCCCAGGTCATTTCCCAGGGGAAACATACCAGTAATTGCATGGTGAATGTTCAGAGGGCTCAGGTCTATGATAAAGAAACTTGGCAAGGGTGTCCTATCACGCCCATTCTCCCTCCCCTCACTCTCTAGATGGCAAAACCTCAGCCTCCCACCTCAACAAACACAATTTATCCAAATTCTTGTTCATCTAAACCCAGAGAAAGAGGTTCTTCTCTTCAGAGTTAAGAGGTCTGTCCATGCATTGATCCTGTCTAATATGGCCTCCTCTTTGAGGAGAGCTGGCTATGACATTTTCATCTAGGTAACATGATGGCTAGGCCTGAAGACAAGAACAAATGTAATATTTACCAACCTCAGACAATAGGAAAACTTTCTTCGTCTTTCTTTGCTTTCTATTTGTTTTGGTTAGGCAATTTTTTAAGCTTAAGAATTTATAAAAAGTGGACAAAATTAGCTGTATTAAATTTCAAAACTTTTCTAAGTCAAAGATAACCAATATAAAAGAACAAAACAAAAAAATCATTTGCAGTAAATATAACAATGTTAATGTCTTTATTCTGTAAAGAACTCACCCAAATTGATTTTTTTAAAATATGCTATTAAGATACACAGTATTGCAAAAGGGAAAATATGTTAAAATCATTTATAAAAGATGAACCATAAACAAATATATGGAAAAATAACCACTGTACTAATCAGAGAAAATAAAACTATAGTGAAATAACATTTGTTGCTTATTAAATTAGCTACAAGTATAACATGACAGCACACAATCATAGAAAGAATATTGTGAAAGTTGTACTAACTGATAAAGTGAGTGGTACTAAATTAGGATAGCTTTTCCAGAACAAAGTGTGGCAATGTGGATCAAAAGTCTAAAAACTGGTTATGTCCTTTGAGAAATATAACTCCATTACTGTAAACCTACGCTAAGAAAATATTTCAAAGTGGAACATGAGTATTTGGATAAACTATAGGCAAAGATTTCAAGTCATAGAAATGTTAGTCAGTTCTAGGAGCCTTTGGGCAGAGACTATGGGCTCTTCTAGATAAAGAATCATATTGTCTACGAGGACAAATCGTTTGACCTCCTCTCTTCCTATCTAGATGGCTTTTATTTCCTTCTCTTTCCCCATTCCTATAAGACTTCCAGTACTGTGTTGAATAGGAGTAGTAAGAGTGAACATCTTTCTCTTGTTCCAGTTCACAAGGGAAATGCTTCTAGCCTTTGCCTATTCAGTATGATGTTGGCTGTGGGTTTTTCATAGATAGATCTTATTATTTTGAGGTGTGTTCCTTCAATGCCTAGTTCACTGACAGTTTTTAACATGAAGGGATGTTGAATTTTATCAAAAGCTTTTTCTGCATATATTGAGATAATCATGTGGTTTTTGTTTTTACTTCTGTTTATGTAATGAGTATTAATGTGCATATGTTGAACCAACCTTGTATCCCAGGAATAAAGCCTACTTGATAGTGCTGGATTTGCCTTTTGATGTGCTACTGGATTTAATTTGCTTGTACTTTGTTCACCAGGAGTCTATGTTCAGAGATATTGGCCTGAAGTTTTTTTTCACTGGGTCTCTGCTAGGCTTTGGTGTTAGAATGATGCTGGCCACATAGATTATTAGGAAAGAGTTCCTCCTCCTAAATTTTTTGAACTTACTTCAGTAGGAATGGTACCAGCTTTTCTTTATATGTTTTGTAGAATTTGGCTATAAATCTGTCTGGCCCGGGCCTTTTTCTAATTGGTAGGTTTTAATACTGATTCAATTTTGGAACTCCTTATTGGTCTATTCAAGATTTCAGTTTCTTTCTAGTTCAATCTTGTATGTTTCCAGGAATTTGTCAATTTATTCCAGGTTTTCTAGTTTGTATGCATGGAAGTGTTCATAACAGTCTCTGAGGGATTTTTGTTATTTCTACAAGGTCAGTGGTAATGTCACCTTTGTCATTTTTTATTGTGTTTCATTTGGGTCTTCTTTATTAATCTAGCTAGCAGTCTATTAATCTTATTCTTTCAAAAAACTTTTGGGTTTGTTGGTCTTTTGTATTCATTTTCACATCTCAATTTCATTCACTTCAGCTTCAGTGAATGTTTGAGGATACAAAAATTAATGTACAAAAGTTCATAGCATTTCTATACTCCAATTATATCCAAGCTGAGAGAGAAAAATCAATAATGCAGTTCCATTCACAATTGCCACAAAAAGAATAAAATACTTAGCAATACAGCTAACAAGGGAGGTGAAAGATGTCTGCAATGAGAATTACAAAACACTGCTAAAAGAAATCAGAGATTACACAAATAGAAAAACATTCCATGTTCATAGATAGGAATAGTCAATATTGTTAAATGGCCATATGTCCAAAGCAATTTACAGTTTCAATGCTATTTCTATCAAACTACCAATGATATTTTTCACAGAATTAGAAAAAGCTATTCTGAAGTTCACAAGGAACTATAAAGAGCCCAAATAGCCAAAGCAAACCTAAGCAAAAAGGACAAAGCTGGAGGCATCCTGCTTCCTGATTTCAAACTGTCCCACAAGGCTACAGTAACCCAAACAGCATGGTACTGTTATAAAAACAGAAGGACCAATGGAACAGTTTGGAGAACCAAAAAATAAAGCCGCACACCTACAACCATCTTGTCTTTGACAAAGTCAACAATAACAAGCAATGGGGAAATAATTCCCTATTTAATAAATGGTGCTGGGATAACTGGCTAGCAATATGCAAAAGATTGAAATTGGAACCCTTCCTTTCACCGTATACAAAAATTAACTCAAGATGGATTTAAGACTTAAATGTAAGAACTAAAACCATAAAAACCCTAGAAAAAAAAATTAGGAAATACCATTGCAGGTATAGGCCTTGGCAAAGATTTCACTGTGAAGTCTCCAAAAGCAATTGCAATAAAAACAAAGACAAGTGGGACCTGATTAAAGAAATTCTGCACAGCTAGAGAAACTCTCAATAGAGTAAACAGAATGGGAGAAAATTTTTTCAAACTATGCACGCTTCAAAGTTCTAATATCGAGAATCTATAAGGAACTTAAGTCAACAAGCAAAAAACCAAACCACCTCATTAAAAAGTAGGCAAAGGACATGAACTTCTTAAAGGCATACATGTGCCCAACAAGCATATGAAAAGATGCTCAACATCATTAATCATTAGAGAAATGCAAATCAAAACCACAATGAGACAGCATCTCACATCAGTCAGAATGGCCATTATTAAAAACACAAATAATAGATGTTGGTGAGGTTGCAGAGAAAGGGAATGCTTAAATACTGCTGGTCGAATTAGTTCAGCCACCGTGGAAAGCAGTTCGGAGGTTTCTCAAAGAACTTGAAATAGAACTACCATTTGACCCAGCAATCCTATTACTAGGTATGTGCCCAAAGGAATATAAATTGTTCTACCACAGAAGCACATACACTTGTTATGTTCATTGCAACATTATTCACAATAGCAAAGACATGAAATCAACCTAGATGCCCATCGGTGGTAGACTGGATATAGAAAGTGGAATACTACGCAGTCACAAAAACAAAATCTTATACTTTGCAGCAAGAGATGCAGCTAGAGGCCACTATCCTTAGCAAATTAATGCAAGAACAGAAAAGCAAATACCACAACAAGGTTAACAAGTAGGTGGGGTGTGGCAGCTTACACCTGTAATCCAAGCACTTCGGAAGGCCCAAGATGGGTGGATCACCTGAGGTCAAGAGTTTGAGACCAGCCTGGCCAACATGGTGTCTCTACTAAAAATATAATATTAGCTAGGCATGATGGTTCATGCCTGTAATGCCAGCGACTCAGTTGGCTGAGGCAGAAGAATCGCTTGAACCTGGAAAGCGGAGGCTTCAGTGAACCAAGATTGTGCCATTATACTCCAGCCTGGGCAACAAGAGCAAAACTTTGTCTCACAAACAAAAAAACCAAAGGGGAAAAATGGACAATGGTGCCTACTTGATGCTGGAGGGGTAGAAAGTAGATGAGGGTTAAAAAAAACTATCAGGTACTATGCTCTCTACCTGTGTGACAAAATCATTGATTTGTACACCAAATGCCAGCAACACATAATTTGCCCATGTTACAAACATGCACATATACCCCCTGAACCTAAAAGTTGAAAAAGAAAGAAATGTTGGTCATATAAAGATGGTTCCATAAAATATGATACAGCCAATCAATGGAATGGGACATAACACTATTTTTAAGAATGTTTTTGAAGACTGGTAACAAGGAGAAAAAACGAATGAAAAAAAAACAAAGACTTACAGTGTATGTATGCTATGATTATGACCACATTTTTAAAATTGCATTTTTAAAACAAATACACTAAACTGATAATGTTTTAAGCAGTGAAATTATGTGTGATAATTTCTTCATTTTGAATTTTCCAGATTTTATCATTTACCTCCCCCAAAAAACATCGTAATGGAAATGGAGAGACAAGAAGGCCAAGGAATCACCAAGTGAAAACACTTCATAGCAACAGGAAAATCCTGGGCAAATATGAGCAGGAGCAGCCTCAGGAGTGGGTTAGGTGAGCTCCAGCAGAAACTCAGTGCTGTGGACACCTGGCCAATCTCCTCAGGTATTTGTGGATGTGAATTGGGTGGCTGATCCTGCTACTTCCCTTCTCTCACACTCAGTAATGGTGAAACCCCCTAAGAAAGGGGTATAATCAGGAGATCTGGGATGTAATTTAAACGAGAGGACTAAAGAGAAATATAAGTAAGAAGCAAGACAGCAGATGTTGGCCCATAATGGAATCAGAGCTCCATGGGATCAGAGGAAAAGAGCAGCACAAGGAACAACAGGATGAGAGTAAGCAACAGAAGCTAGATGCCTTGGGAGGAAAGCAGGAGAATACGCCCCAGAACAAACAGTAAACAGAAAGGCCATGCTTTAAGGCAGTAGTCTCAGGCTTTTTGGCACCAGGAACCAGTTTTGCGGAAGACAATTTTTCAACAGAAGGGATAGTTTCAAGATGAAACTGTTCTAGCTAAGAGCAGGCATTCGATTCTTTTTCTTTTTGAGACAGTCTCATTCTGTCACCCAGGCTGGACTACAGTGGCACAATCTTGGCTCGCTGCAGCCTTCACCTTCTGTGCTGAATGATTCTCCTGCCTCAGCCTCCCGAGTAGCTGGAACTACAGGCTGGTGCCATCACACCTAGCTAATATTTTTATATTTTAGTAGAGATGGGGTTTCACCATGTTGGCCAGGCTGGTTTCAAACTCCTGACCTTAAGTGATCCACCTGCCTTGGCCTCCTAAAGTGCTGGTATTACAGCTGTAAGCCACCACAACCAGCCTTAGATTCTTATAAGGAACATGCAGTCTAGATCCCTCACACACACAGTTCACAACCTAGATCCCTCAGATGCACAGTTCACAATAGGGTTCATGCTCCCATGAGAATCTAATGCCACAGCTGATCTGACAGGAGGCAGAGCTCAGGCGATGATGCTCTCTGGCCTACTCACTCACCTCCTGCTGTGTGGTCCAGTTCCTATCAGACCAAGGACCAGTATCATGGCCTAGGGGTTGAGGAACCTTGCTTAAAGAGGTGTGTTTGGGAAATGTGGAAGGCCTGCTGTTACACACTAAGGAAGTGTTTCCCAAATGCCAGTGTTGCCCCATTATGAAGTTTTTCACACATTTTTTGTAAAATAGGAAAAAAATAAGAACAATATGATAGGGATTTGTATTTTGTCTTAAATTCCCAATTGCCCCAAGTTGAGAAGAACTTCTCTTTAGTCTATCTTTCTAGGACATTACAATATGCTCTGCTTTTGAACTAATAGCGATGTACATTAGAGGATTTTTCTCGCAATATCTTTACACGCACAATTAAAAGTTAACCTAGCACTTTGGGAGGCCGAGGTGGGGGATCACGAGGTCAGGAGTTCAAGACCAGCCTGATCAACATGGTGAAACCCCATCTCTACTAAAGATACAAAAAATTAGCGGGGCATGGTGGTGCGTGCCTGTAATCCCAGCTATTCAGGAGGCTGAGGCAGGAGAATCGCTTGAACCAGGGAGGCGGAGGTTGTAGTCAGCTGAGATTGCACCACTACACTCCAGCCTGGGCCACAGGATGAGACTCCCTCACACACACACACACACACACACACACACACACACACACAAAGTTAACAACCTACAACTGGATTTTTTTTTCCACTGTACTACTTTCCGAAGTCTCAAAGCCTGGGAAGCAGGGGAAAGAGAGGAGAAGTACAAGCCTAACTCTCTGAATAGTGGGTAGTGTGGGAGAAGATCCAGGGCCCGGGGCATCCATTACTCCTAATAAAGTGAGATGGAACATTTGCAGAAATTATTTTTAATACTTTTCTCGGCAAGAGTCAAAACTTTTTACAGAAATGAGCTGATTAGTTATCACCTTGGTCTCAGGTATTTCATGGGATATAATTTTCACACAGTGATTTTACATCATTTAGTAAGTTTGAACCTGTTTTAATTCTTTGCCATCTTATCATGCTCAGCTGTGATTGCAGACTTTTTAGGCTAAGAGCCTGTATTTTGAACTGTGAGCCTTGAGTGCTTGATTGCCGCAGAACTCAAGTCAAAAGTCTTTGAGCAACCCTGATGAATGGGTAATGTCTCCAGACACTAATTTCTTTTTTCCCCGTATTCCTATTACTAGATTTAAAAAAAAGAAATTCCACCATCCTTTCAAGAAGGTGGGAAGCCATGTGTCATTCAGAAAATTTCTTTAAGCCAAATGTACAAAATATTAGTGATACAGTGCTGGAAAGAACTGAGGGGTTGATACAGCACTCAAAAGAACCCCTGGGTGGCAATAGTGAATGTACATTTTCTGGAGGTGCTGAAATGGCCTTTGACTTTCCATGTTACTCCCAGCAATGCTCACCAGCTGCCACAGCCAAGACCATCCTGCCATCTGTAAGTGATTCTGAGCAGAGGGAAGGCACCTTCAATTCTGTTTACAAGTGTGCCAAGAGCTTGTCATGGCAGGTAGCTGATTCTCTCAGCTGGCCCTTAATTAGGGGCTGAAAACATTAGTAGAATAAGCCCCTGTCCCTCTTCCTAGTAGTTTTATGATCAAGACTAGTTTCATCTGGGTGATTAAAACATTTATTGAGGGCTTACCAAGAGCACACACTTATAGGCATTCATAGAAGTACAATGGTTGCCATTTTCCGGGAGTTTCCTCTTAATTGTGAAAAATGGAGACATATATATTATCTAGTGATATATGTATATTTATGTCACAAGATATGCCTCTAGGTGAACAATTAATCGCCAAATGAGTGACACTGCCCATAAAGGCTGACTTCACATAATACATACCTTTTCAACACATAGGTTCAAACACTCTGTTTTATCATGCCATTAAGCTGATTTATTTTCTTGACAATAGTAGAACGAAGTTTGGTGCTGATGATCCTCGAGTCCTATTTATGTTTCCCTAGAGAACAGCAGTCAACCAGATGGCATGAATCTCTGACATGCCTGACTCTGACATGAGGCTGTGATACTTAAAGTGTGGTCCTAGGGACATGGTAACTGACACAACAATGCTTTCACCTTGCAGGTGGCTCCACACTAATGGGAAGGAAGAGAAATAGACCAGCACCTAAATACACAGTGATCCTTCTACAGGGCAAAACATCTCCCGATACCATTTAAAATTCTCCTTGACCCAGAAATTTCACTTCTAAGTTGATTCTAAGAAATACCTTTATCAAATATGCACACAAATATTTATGCATAATCATTCCAATGTATAATAATGAAACTTTGTAATATTCTAAGTTACTAGCAATGGAGAATGGCTTTAATAAAATAGCTGTACAATGTAATGCTGCTTGGCAGCTATTAAAAACTATGATGTGGATGTCATGAAAAGATATTTATAATACTCTCTGAAAAATTTATGCTATAAAACAGTATTTGTAAACCCACTATCAAAGAATCATATTTATACATATACTTAGAAATATAATCAAGAATATATGCCAAAATTTAATACTGTTAGATATAGGTAGAGAATTACAGGATTTTTTTTTCTCTCTCTCTGTAGTTTCAACTTTTTTTTTTAGATAGAGTTTTGCTCTAGTTACCCAGGCTGGAGTGCAGTGGCACAATCTTGGTTCACTCCAACCTCCGCCTCCCAGGTTCAAGCAATTCTCCTGCCTCAGCCTCCTGAGTAGCTGGCATGTACCACCATGCCTGGCAAATTTTTGTGTTCTTAGCAGAGATGGGATTTCACCATGTTGGCCAGGCTGGTCTCGAACTCCTGACCTCAGGTGATCTACCCGCCTCAGCCTCCAAAAGTGGTGGGATTACAGGCATGAGCCACAGCACCCAGCCAGTTTCAATTTTTCTACAGTTAATTTATGTAAAGAAATAAAGAGCTTAATAGATGAATAAATGATAGAGACATGATATGGACTAGAAAAGAATCATGAGGAGGATGCTATTGTAATGCCAAGGCATTTAACCTAGAGTAGGGTGTTATAAGGTGAAGTGGGGGTAGAGAAGGCAGCACAGGGGCAGTAGCCCTTTATGAAAGACTTTGAATAATCAGCAATGACAAGACAGGAAAAAGACATCTCAGGTAGACATACCTGCATAAGCAGAGACCTGGAAGATAGCAGTATGTAGGGGAGAGAAAGAAGGTTTCGATTGCAGAAGCATCAGGTGGCAAACAGAGAGCAGGAGATAGAGCTGGAGAGGTTAGGGGAAGACCAATTATGAAGGGCATGATATTCCAGGGAGTTTGAACTTTTTGCCTAGTGGTGATAAGGAGCCTCTAAAGGATTTTAATGGAGGAAAGACTGCTGAGGCTTATGTTTTAGTATTGCTATGCAAGGTTACTCATAGGTGATAAGGAGGGTGGACTGGGAGAAGCAAAGGATGGAGGCAGCGGGAAGCAAGGGGCTCCTACAGGTCTGCAGTAAGAAGAATTTTACTAAAGGCAGAGAAGCGGAGAGGACAAATAAGAGATCTGCAATAGAAATAACAGTCTGTGTCCGGGAGAGAAATAGCCTGTAGCATAGATGAAGATGTTCCTGAGGATGTGAATGGGATCCATGGGACAGGAAAGAGATTGGTCTTGAACAGAAAGAGGGATGCCTCTTTCCCTGGAGCTCCTGATGTTGAATACAGATCCATACTTTTTAGAGATGTGGTGAGAGTTTAAAGAGTTCACTCCTAGTGACCCTATTTTATCCATGAAGCAGGTAGAGCATTGTTTGCTGAGAGTAAGTGAAATGGTAAAGTGGGCCTAAGGAGAGTTGTGACGTTTGGGCCATACTTGTTGGAGCGAATGATGTCTAAACAGATATAAGAATTCCTGGGCCATGTGGAAGGCCTGCTGAGACTGGAGATCATGAATCCGTGATAGCACCATTTGGTGTGATTTTGCAACTTTCTCCAACAGCATCCAGTGGCCAGAGTCTAGCTTCCAGGAAAGCAAATGAAAGTTGCCTTCATCTTGGTTCAAAACACTGGGGCTCTGATAGACTTGGAGGAGTGTGGTTGGAGGTTTGGATAATGCCAGATGTGGAAGGAGTGAGAGCTGGAAGGAGGAAGTGATGCGCCAAGAGTAGAATGTTATATATTGTCATTTTACAGTAGTTCTGGGTGATCAGTAGTCCAGACAGTGCCATGGAAATAAGGGGCTGATGTTGCAGGGAAGTGAAAGTTAGAAATCAGAACACAGGACAGCCAATAACTGTGATGCTTGTTGTAACATACCTTGCTGTAATGGCCTTTAATGTATTCTTTGGAATACAGGCATTATTATTTTACCTGTTTTATTATTTGTAGATGAATGCAATTTTCTACACTAAAATATTCTATTGCTTATGTCCTTAGAGTTCTTTGATTTTGGGGGGATGGGGGTTGGTCAAAATACTCAATCGTTTCTCTTATTCTGTAAAGTCAATCTACAGAGTAAAAGAAGCAACAGGTGAGGTAAGGTCCCCTGGCTCACTCACTGACCCACACTCTAGTCTTCTTCAGACCTTATCCTTCATTTGGGAGGCTTCCGTTTAAGGCCTTTGTAGATTTCATCACAGGACCCTTGCTTGGTATGGCTCAAAAACTTTCTGCAATAGAAAGAAACCAAATTTTCAAACACTGCAATCTCCAAAGAACTGAAAATGAATCAGATAAACTGTGATTGACTCAAACCCATGGAGGGACAACCTCTGAGAAGATAGCTTTCCTCATTTACTGGTCCTAAGTGAGCCCTGCTGTTTATTTTTAAGTCTCTAAATGACAACTTGCCATTTCTTTCTATCATTTTTTCTCCTGCTTTTTCTTCATGCTCCAGTACTTTTTCACTGACTAGTCATCCCTCCACATATAGCAAAAAAAAATGACATTTCATTAAAAACTGCAATGAGAAGATAATGTTTCTTTCCTCTCCCTAGTTTAAAAAAAAAAAAAAAAGAAGTACCAGGGAGACTTAGTTTCACAGTCTTGGGAACCTCGTCAAATGTAATGAGCCAAGAAACAGCTGGTGAACCAGACTCGTGGATTAAAACCAGGGAACGGTGCCAGTCAGGCATGAGTGGATGCTGAGTGGCAGAAGTGGCCACAAAAGGCCTCGAAGGTTGGGTTTTACATTAAGCCTCTTTCGTATGTTCCCCTACAAGCAGTGTCCAGGTCATTTGTGGCACATTTGGAATTACTAGCTGAAATGCCAAGATAACTGTTTTTTTTTTTTTCCATGTAACCACTGGACACAAATTGTGGTGCTAATCAAACAAGACAGCACTGGAAAGAATTAAAGTCTCCTATTTTCATTATCAATTCCAACCAGACTACACTTGCTGAAGCTGTTCAGAAGATGGAAATATGAAAAGAAAGCACTGTTATTCTGACCTACAGGTTTCGCCGGAGTTAGTGACTCATTATCCATTTTTGTAACAATTATCATTAGACTGTTATATATTCATAAATACCCTCTCAGAGTTTTTTTTTTTTTTTTTTCAAATTCAAAAGGAGAATTCACTGACCCTCAGGATCTCAATGGTATTATTAAGGACAAACTGGCTGGGCACAGTAGCTCCTGCCTGTAATCCCAGTACTTTAGGATGCCAAGGCAGGCAGATCACAAGGTCAGGAGTTTGAGACCAGCCTGGCCATTGTAGTGCAACCCTGCCTCTACTAAAAATACAAAAAATTTAGCTGGTTGTGTGTGGTGGCGGGTGCCTGTAATCCCAGCTACGTGGGAGGCTGAGGCAAGAAGAATCACTTGAACCTGGGAGGTGGAGGTTGCAGTGAGCCGAGATCGCTCCATTGCATTCCAGCCCGGGTGACAGTGCAGGACTTCGTCTCAAAAAAAAAAAAAAGGACAAACCACAAATCCCAAGTAACTAGAATTATTATCAAAGTATCAAAGGATTTGTAGCTAAGATGTGACCATTTTCTTATAATGAGACAAGGCAATGAGACTGGCGTGACACTAGAATCACCTACCAGGTCAGACCTTCTGCTGGGGTTACTGATCAGTTGTAAGAGCTAACAGCTGAGCATAATCTAGATTTTAAAAACTCACAAAGCCCAAACCTTGTGGACATTTCCAATCATGGCTTATGCATGCTTTATCCATGCTTTGGGTTCAGGATGAAAAGGGAGGGGATCACTACAGGTCTGCAAGGAAACCAAAGAGCATGGATGCTCAGGAGGCTAACATTGGTGTCTCTTAGTCTTTCTCAAGAGGAACAGAGTGCCAGCCTCTACACCAGGGTCAGAGAGTGTACGGGGAAAGGACGGGGAGTGTAAAAAGCCCAGTTCTATAAACTGACACTCACATGGAAGACATGGGCTTAAAAGAAAGACTCAGACGCTTATTCACATAAAGTACCAGGTAAGAGGTAGAAGTGATCTTTTCAGAGAGCAATTGAGAAGCCCACAATTCTCCCTGGAATATCACATCTCAGATGAAAGATGAAGCAGGTACACTGAGGACACAATTCTGGAGCCTCATGTCAAGTGCGGGGTAACCCCATGCCAGATCAGGTCAAATGCCAGAGTAAGTCAATGATAGAGTCAAGGGGTGGGATGTAAACCTGGAAACAATTTAAAGGGTTTTCTGCTTCCAATATTATTAACTCTGGAACCAAATAGGACAGAGGTGTCATCTGAGGTGGAGGGACACAGGAAGTATGTGGAAATGGGAGGTTTATCAGCTGGAAAAGGCAAAGACAAAATTAATGAAGAGTCAGGTGGCTTCTGGCATTTGTTTACTGACTAATGATGCCCATAGCAATGCCTGCTCTTTATTTTCATTACTCCATTTTTAATGAAGGTGCTTTTTTCCTCCTGTATATTGCTTCGTGTGCACAAAATCACTGCTGCAGTCTCAGGCATCATAAGTCCAAATTATAAGAAAGGTGGGGGTGAATGGGGAATGGAAGAAGGAGGAGCAAAACAGCCATGTTGACAAAGTCTCTCCAAGCTCTGTTTTCTTTTTGCTTAGGATAGCTTTGACTATTCTGGATCTTTTCTAGCTGTATATAAATTTTAAGATTCTTTTCTTTCTTTCTGTGAAGAATGTCATTGGTATTTTGATAGGGATTGCACTGAATCTGTAGATTGATTTTTGTAGTATGGACATTTTAACAACCTTGATTCATCCAATTCATGAACATAGACTATCTTTCCATGTATCCTCTTCAATTTCTCACTAATATTTTATAGTTTTCATCATAGAGATCTTTCACTTCTTTAACTACTGGGTATTTTATTTGTAGTGATTGTAAATGATGTTAATTTCTTGATTTTTTTTAGGTTGTTCCCTGTTGGCATATGGAAATGCTACTGATTTTTTCATGTTGATTTTATAGCCTGCAACTTTACTGGATTTATCAATTCTAATAGTTTTTGCAAACAAGGATAATTTGACTTCTTCCTTTCCAATTTGGATGCTCTTTATTCGTTTCTCTTGTCTCATTGCGCTAGGTAGGAATTCTGAGCCCTTTTTTCAACTAGGTCCTTGGGTCTCGTCTATAGCCTGCCTAGACCAAGCGTAGCAAGAATCCTAAGCCAGTTTAGGGAGAATCTCGCCACCCCTGATAGCTAAATCTGAACAACAAGTCTTCATCACCCATCCTTCATATCCGATCATCCTGGCCCATCTTCAGCAAGAATGATTTCAGTTCAGTTTAGCAAGAATCCTCCTACCCTTGAGCTTTCCTCTGAGTTATTTATTTTCCATTCACTGACCCCTCATCCTTCTCATTGGCTGTAAGTCCCCAGGCTTCTTTACTGTATTCAAAGTTAAGCAGGACAAATCTCCTTTATTGTGACTGTACTGACACCTGTTACAATACTCCTGAATAAAGTCTGTTTTAACTAGTGTCAGGATAATTTTTTCCCTACCAACGTCTCCCCTTTTTATAAGTAAAAGTTTCCCAAATCCCTACACAAACACCAGTCCATCTCATTTGCCAGAACTGTTGCACAGCTATCTCTGGCTACAAGGTAGGCTAGGATAGTAAACATTTTACCTGGTGCTGAATGGTGCCTTGAATAAAATTGGGTTTCTAATAGCAAGCAAAAGAGGGCAGTGGATATTTGGGAGGCAGTTAATAGTGTCAGCCAGAGAGACCAGAATGCCATGTAAATTGGTACAATAAAGATGATAAAATGGGCATCTCTAATGCAGGGAGCCTAAGGTGCACAAGCAGTGGGAATAGATAAGAGTTGCTTGGGGGATAATTTGAGATGAAAGTTTGAAAAAGTTCTGACTATGAATTGTCTGGAAGGGACTGAAAGGAAGAAACAGAATGAGCCAAGGCAGGAAGCAGCTAGGTGTTGGGAATGAAAAGAAACATGAGGGACAGATGCAGTGGCTCATGCCTGTAATCCAAGTACTTTCGTAGGCTGAGGTGGGTGGATCACAAGGTTAGCAGATCAAGACTCTCCTGGCCAATATGGTGAAACCCCATCTCTACTAAAAATACAAAAATTAGCTGGGTGTGGTGGTGTATGCCTGTAGTCCCAGCTACTCGGGAGGCTGAGGCAGAAGAATTGCTTGAAACTGGGAGGTAGAGGTTGCAGTGAGCTGAGATCACGCCACTGCACTCCAGCCTGGTGACAGAGCAAGGCTATGTCAAAAAAAAAAAAAAAAAAAAAAAAAGGAAAAGAAACATGGGGGAGGAGTAAAAAGAAGTGAAGTTGGAAAAGTTTCAGAAGATAAGAGATGAAATAAACTCAACAGGGCTATGATTGTTCTTTGAAAAATACTACTCATAGAACAATATAAATGACAACTTCACAGTATTTTATTAAAAATATTAGCTAAAAGTAACTATTCATTACCCTCAGTAGATATAATAAGCATTAATGGAGGATTCCTATAATCCAAACACTATTCCAACTACTTTCATTCCCATCATTCTAATGAGGAAGCACACAAAAAGTAATTTACTTAAAGTCACAGAGCCACTAGATATCGAAACTTGGATTATAAACCCATGTAGTTCCTATATTCTTTTTCTTTTTGCCCCCATATTCTTGGTTCTACCTAATGCCTACTGCCTCTGTCCTTTGAAAGGAGCTAACAGGGCCAGGCACGGTGGCTCACACCTATAATTCCAGCACTTCAGGAGGCCGAGGCAGGCAGATGATGAGGTCAAGAGATCAAGCCCATCCTGGCCAACATGGTGAAACCCCGTCTCTACTAAAAATACAAATATTAGCTAGATGTGGTGGCACGCGCCTGTAGTCCCAGCTACTCGGGAGGCTAAGGCAGGAGAATTGCTTGAACCCGGGAGGTGGAGACTGCAGTGAGCCGAGTTAGTGCCACTGTACTCCAGCCTGGCGCCTGGTGACAGAGCGAGACTCTGTCTCAAAAAAAAAAAAAAGAAAAAGAAAGGAGCTAACAGGAAGAGGTTGCTTGTTCAACAAGACATTCCTCGCTGAACTTCATTGAAGCAAAGATTGAGTTAACTGTGGAAAAACTAGTAAACTTTCACACATCAGGTGTCATTAATTTGGTACAGACTGCTAAACCCCTAGTATCCATTTTCTCCTTCCTTTTGTGCTAGAACCCCTGTAGCTGAGGTCATAGCAGAGACTATTTCCTAGCTTTCCTTTAACCCAGGAATGGCCATGTGACTAAATGCAGGCCAATAGGAATTGATCATAAGTGATGTATGCAAATTCTGGGACAACTCATAGCTGCTTGCCTTGGACTAGTGCCTTTTCCCCTCACTGCCAGCTGAAAATGGGAAAAACTGCGGCTGTGGTCTTGGGGCTAGAGACAGAAGTCACACATTGAAGTCAGAGATAGATAGTCATGGAGCAGAGCCATTTACCCATCCTAGAACCACCTTTTAAATTATTGTGTATGTGGTGTGGCGGGGGTGGGGGGGACCTTCTATCAAATTTAATCTACAGTACTTAAGCAGCTTAGAATGAACCCTAACCATTGCATGTAGAATTTGAATTAGAGAATTGATGCAAGGCGTGTCAGTAAAATTAAATCATGTTTGCAAGTGCTTCTTTTTGGATTTTTGTGCCACAGTAAGCTGTAGGTAGAAAGGGATAAATCAATACAGACACTTAATGTATTTTTACATATATATGAAAGAATATTTTCAGTGAGTGTTCTGTGCATGTGTGTGTATGCATGTGCATATATTGAAAATACTTCAGAATTATGATGCCTTAAAAACATTTTTGAAGGCTATACTCTCCTAAAATATCTAAAGCTGATCATATCACATTCATATCTTAAACCATCCAGACAAAACATGCACATTTAAGAGTGATAAAAAATCAGACCAGGCGCAGTGGCTTATGCCTGTAATCCCAACACTTTGGGAGGCTGACGTGGACAGACTGCTTGAGGTGAGGAGTTCAAGGGCAGCCTGGCCAACATGATGAAACCCTGACTCTACTAAAAATACAAAAATTAGCTGGGCATGGTGGCAGATGCCTGTAATCCCAACTACTTGGGAGGCTGAGACAGGAGAATTGCTTGAACTTGGAAGGCAGAGGTTGTAGTGAGCCAAGATAGCACCACTGCACTCCAACCTGGTTGACAAAGCAAGGCTGTCTCAAAAAAATACCAGGCATAGTGCTCATGCCTGTAATCCCAGCACTTTGGGAGGCTGAGGTGGGTGGATCATGAGGGCAGAAGATAGAGACTATCCTGGCCAACATGGTGAAACCCCATCTCTACTAAAAACGCAAAAAATAGCTGGGTGTGGTGACACATGCCTGTAATCCCAGCTACTCAGGAGGCAGAGGCAGGAGAATCACTTGAACTAGGGAGTCGAAGGTTGCAGTGAGCCAAGATCACACCACTGCACTCCAGCCTGGTGACAGAGCAAGATGCCATCTCAAATAATAATAATAATAATAAGCAAATAAAAATAAATAAATGTGATAGAAAAACAGATATGTAGATTTCATGTTGAATCTCTCACTTAGTCCAGAAAATGTTATCTGAAAATATCTTTTAAAATAGATACAAAAATTTAACCACCTATGTAGCAGATTTTGTGTTTTGGGGAGCGCGCATTACCCAGAATTCAATCCCCACTGCCATTTGAGAAAAGCCTCCACTATGGGTCGTGTGGTGGAAGGCAGTGCTCAATCTCCCACTTACGAGCCAAGAGTGCTAGACCTTGCTTCTCTTTGCTCCTTGGCCGTCAGAAGTCTCTAGCTGCCTATATCACTTCTGGATTTTGACTCTGTTCTAGTAATCCAAAAAAGGATCAATAAGAATGTATTCCTAGGTCTTTGCATGATGGCTGAATAGGAACAGCTCCAGTCTGCAGCTCCCAGTGAGACCAATGCAGAAAGCAGGTGATTTCTGCATTTCCAACTGAGGTACCCAGCTAATCTCATTTGGACTCACTAGATACTGGGTGCAGCCCACAGAAGGCAAACCAAAGCAGGTGGGGCATCACCTCACCCCAGAAACACAAGGGGTTGGGGAACTCCCTCCCCTAGCCAAGGGAATCTGTGAGGGACTGTGCCTTGAGGGCCAGTGCTATCTGTCCCAGATACTATGCTTTTCCCAGAGTTTTGGCAACCCACAAACCTTGGGTGCCACCGGCATCCTGGGTTTCAAGCACAAAACTGGGTGGCTGTTTGGGGAGACACCAAGCTAGCTGCAGGGGGTATTTTTTGGTACCCCAGTGGCACCTGGAACACCAGCGAGACAGAACTGTTCACTCCCTGGAAATGGGGCTAAAGCCAGGGAGCCAAGTGGCCTTGCTAAGCGGATCCCACTACCGTGGAACCCAACAAATCAAGATCTACCAGCTTGAAATTCTCGCTGCCAGCACAGCAGTCTGAAGTCAACCTAGGATACTGGAACTTGGTGGGGGTTGGGGCATCCTCCATTACTAAGGCTTGAGTAGCCAGTTTTCCCCTCATAGTATAAATAAAGCTGAGGGAAGGTCAAACTGGTTCAAACCCATCACAGCCCTGCAAAGCTGCTATAGCCAGACTGCCTCTCTAGATTCCTCCTTTCTTGTCAGGGCATCTCTGAAAGAAAGGCAGCAGCCACAGTCAGGGGCTTGTAGATAAAACTCCCAACTCCCTGGGACAGAGCACCTGGGGAAAGAGGCAGCTGTGGGTCTGGCTTCAGCAGACTGAAATATTCCTGCCTGCTGGCTCTAAAGAGAGCAGCAAATCTCCAGCACAACACTCAAGCTCTGCTAAGGGACAGTCTGCCTCCTTAAGTGAGTCCCTGACCCCTATGCCTCCTGATGGGCAGACACCTCCCAGCAAGGGTTGACAGACACCTCATACAGGAGAGCTCCAGCTGGCATATGGCAGCGGCCCCTCTGGGAGGAAGCTTCCAGAGGAAGGAGCAAGCAGCAATCTTTGCTGTTCTGCAGCCTCTGCTGGTGATACCCATGCAAACAAGGTCTGGAGTGGACCTCCAGCAAACTCCAGCAGACCTGCAGAAGAGGGCCCTGACTGTTGGAAGAAAAACTAGCAAACAGAAAGCAATAACATCAACATCAACACAAAGGATCCCCATGCAAAAACCCCATCCAAAGGTCATCAGCATCAAAGATCAAAAGTAGATAAATCCACGAAAAGGAAAAAAAGCACAAAAATGCTGAATAATTCCAAAAGCAGAATGCCTCTTCTCCTCCAAAAGGATCACAACTCCTTGTCATCAAGGAAGAAAACCGGATGGAGTAACAAACTTCTCCAAGCTAAAGGGGCATGTTCTAACCCAATACAAGGAAGCTAAGAGCTTTGATAAAAATTTATAGGAACTGCTAACTAGAATAACCAGAATAGAGAAGAATATAAATGACCTGACGGAGCTGAAAAACACAGCATGAGAACTTTATGAAGCATACACAAGTATCAATAGCCGAATCGATCAAGCAGAAGAAAGGATATCAGAGATTGAAGATCAACATAATGAAATAAAGCATGAAGACAATATTAGAGAAAAAAGAATAAAAAGGAAATAACAAAGCCTGCAAGAAATATGGAAATATGTGAAAAGACCAACGTACATTTGATTGCTGTACCTGAAAGTGATGGGGAGAATGGAACCAAGTTGGAAAACATGCTTCAAGATATTATCCAGGAGAATTTCATCAACTTAGCAAGAAAGGCCAACATTCAAATTCTGGAAATACAGAGAACACCATTAAGATACTCCTCCAGAAGAGCAACCCCAAGACACATAATAGTCAAATTCACCAAGGTTGAAATGTAAAATGTTAAGGGCAGCCAGAGAAAAAGGTCAGGTTACCTACAAAGGGAAGCCCATCAGACTAACAGCGAATCTCTCTGCAGAAACCCTGTAAGCCAGAAGAGAGTGAGGGCCAATATTCAACATTTTAAAAAATTTTTAGATGGAGTCTTTTTCTGTCACCAGGCTGGAGTACAGTGACATGATCTCAGCTCATCATGACCTATGCTGCCCAGGTTCAAGCAGTTCTCCTGCTTCAGCCTCCCGAGTATCTGGGATTACAGACACATGTCACCACACCTGGTTAATTTTTGTATTTTTAGCAGAAATAGGGTTTCAGTATCTTGGCCAGTCTTGAACTCTTTACCTCATGATCTGCTTATCTCAGCCTCCCAAATCAACATTCTAAAAGAAAAGAAAAACCGGCTCTTGAATGTTCACTGGATAAACAATGAAATGAAGGCAGAAATAAAGATTTCTTCGAAACCAATGAGAATGAAGACACAACATACCAGAATCTCCGGGACACATTAAAAGCAGTCTCTAGAGGAAAATATATAGCAATAAGGGCCCACATGAGAAGCAAGGAGAGATCCAAAATTGAAACCTTATCATCAAAATTGAAAGAGCTAGAGGAGCAAGATAAAAAAAACTCAAAACCTAGCAGAAGACATGAAATAACTAAGATCAGAGCAGAACTGAAGGAGATAGAGATACAAAAAAACCCTTCAAAAAAATCAATAAATCCAGGAGCTGGTTTTTTGAAAAGATCAACAAAATAAACAGACCACTAGCCAGATTAATAAAAAAGAAGAGAGAGAATAACCGAATATATGCAATAAAAAACGATAGAGGATATCACCACAGATTTCACAGAAATTCAAAACATCATCAGAGATTATTACAAACAACTCTATACACATGAAGTAGTAAACCTAGAAGAAATGGATAAATTCCTGGACACTTGCCGCCTCCCAAGCCTAAACCAGGAAGAAGTCAAAATCCTGAATAGACCAATAACAAGGGAAGAAGTTGAGGCAACAATTAGGAGCCTACCACACAAAAAACGCCCAGGTCCAGATGGTTTCACTGTCAAATGCTACCAGATACACAAAGAGGAGCTGGTACCATTCCTTCTGAACCTATTCCAAACAATACAAAAAGAGGGAATCCTTCCCAAATCATTTTATGAGACCGACATCATCCTGATACCAAAACCCGGCAGAGACTCAGCAAGAAAAGAAGACTTCAGGCCAATATCCATGATAAACATAGACGCAAAAATCTTCAATAAAATACTGGCAAACCGATTGCAACAGCATATCAGAAATCTTATCCACCATGATCAAATAGGCTTCATCCTGGGGACACAAGGCTGGTTCAACATACACAAGTCTATAAACATAATTCACCACATAAACAGAACCAGAGACAAAAGCCAAATGATTATCTCAATTGATGCAGAGAAGGCCTTTGACAAAATTCAACGGCCCTTTATGCTAAAAACCCTCAATAAACTACATATTGACAGAATGTATCTCAAAATAATAAAAGCTATTTATGACAAACCAACAGCCAATATCATACTGAATGGGCAAAACTTGGAAGCATTCCCTTTGAAATCTGGCACTAGACAAGGATGTCCTCTCTCACCACTCCTATTCAATATAGTACGGGAAGTTCTAGCCAGAGCAATCGGGCAAGAAAAAGAAATAAAGGGTATTCAAATAGGAAAGGAGGAAGCCAAATTTTCTCTATTTCCAGACGACATGATTGTATATGTAGAAGACCCCATCATCTCAGCCCAAAATCTCCTGAAACTGATAAGCAACTTCAGCAAAGTCTCGGGATCCAAAATCAATGTGCAAAAGTCACAAGCATTCCTATACATCAATAACAGACTTAAAGAGAGCCAAATCAAGAATGAACTGCCATTCACAATTGCTACAAAGAGAATAAAATACCTAGGAATACAACTAACAAGGAACGTAAAGGACCTCTTCAAGGAGAACTACAAACCACTGCTCAATGAAATAAGAGAGGACACAAACAGATGGAGAAACATTCCATGTTCATGGTTAGAAAGAATCAATATCATGAAAATGGCCATACTGCCCAAAGTAACTTACAGATTCAACGCTATCCCCATGAAGCTACCAATGATCTTCTTCACAGAACTGGAAAAAACCACCATGAACTTCATATGGAACCAAAAGAGAGCCCACATAGCCAAGTCAATTCTAAGCAAAAAGAATACATCAGGAGGCGTCACACTACTGGACTTCAAACTATACTACAAGGCTACAGTAATCAAAACAGCATGATACTGGTACCAAAAGAGAGATATAGACCAATGGAACAGAACAGAGGCATCAGAGGCAACACAACATATCTGCAACCATCCGATCTTTGACAAACCTGACAAAAACAAGCAATGGAGAAAGTATTCCCTGTTTAATAAATGGTGTAGTGAAAACTGGCTAGCCATGTGCAGAAAGCAGAAACTGGACCCCTTCCTGACACTTTACATTAAAATTAACTCCAAATGGATTAAAGACTTAAACATGAGACCTAACACCATTAAACCCCTAGAAAATCCAGGCAAAACCATTCAGGACATAGGAGTAGGCAAGGACTTCATGACCAAAACACCAAAAGCATTGGCAACAAAAGCCCAAATAGACAAATGCGACCTAGTCAAACTCCACAGCTTCTGTGTGGCAAAAGAAACAGTCACTAGAGTGAATCAGCAACCAACAGAATGGGAAAAAATTTTTGCAGTCTACTCATCTGACAATGGGCTGATATCCAGAATTTACAAAGTACTAAAACAGATTTACAAGAAAAAAAACAAACAAGCCCATTCAAAAGTGGATGAAGGATATGGGCAGACACTTAAAGAACACATACATGATGCCAGGAAACATATGAAAAAATGCTCATCATCACTGGTCATTAGAGAAATGCAAATCAAAACTACATTGAGATACCATCTCATGCCAGTTAGAATGGTGATCATTAAAAAGCTGGAGACGACAGATGCTGGAGAGGATGTGGAGAAATAGGAACACTTTTACATTGCTGATGGGAGTGTAAATTATTTTAACCATTGTGGAAGACAGTGTGGCGATTCCTCAAGGACCTAGAAATAGAAATTCCATTTGACCCAGCAATCCCATTACTGGGTATATATCCAAAGGATTATAAATTATTCTACTATAAGGACATATGCACACGAATGTTCATTGCAGCACTGTTTATAATAGCAAAGACCTGGAACCAACCCAAATGCCCATCGATGATAGACTGGACAGGAAAAATGTGGCACATATATATCATGGAATATTATGCAGCCATCAAAAATGATGAGTTGTGTCCTTTGTAGGGACATAGATGAACCTGGAGACCATCATTCTCAGCAAACTGACACAAGAACAGAAAATGAAATACCTCATGTTCTCACTCATAGGCGGGTGTTGAACAATGAGAACACATGGACACAGAAAGGGGAGCACTACACACTGGGGTCTGTTGGGGGGAATAGAGGAGGGACACCAGGGAGTGGGGAGTTGGGGAGAGATAGCATGGGGAGAAATGCCAGATATAGGTGATGGGGAGAAAGGCAGCAAATCACACTGCCACATGTACCCATGCAACTATCTTGCATGTTCTTCACATGTACCCCAAAACCTAAAATGCGATTAACAAAAAAAAAGGATTTTCAATCCAGAATTTCATAGCCAGGAAAACTAAGCATGATATGTGAAGGAGAAATAAAACCCTTCACAAACAAGCAAATGCTGAGAGATTTTGTCACCACCAGGCCAGCCTTACAAGAGCTCCTAAAGGATGAATTAAATATGGAAAGGAAAAACTAGTACCAGCCACTGCAAAAACATACCAAAATATAAAGACCAATGACGCTATAAAGAAACTGAATTAACTAATGTTCAAAATAACCAGTTAGCATTATGATGACAGGATCCAATTCACACATAACAATATTAACCTTAAATGTAAATGGGTTAAATGCCCCAATTAAAAGACATGGACTGGCAAATTGGATCAAGAGTCAAGACCCATCAGTATGCTGTATTCAGGAGACCCATCTCATGTGCAAAGACACACATAGGCTCAAAATAAAGGGATGGAGGGCAATATCACAAGCAAATAGAAAGTAAAAAAAAAAAAAAAAGCAGGAGTTACAATCCTAGTCTCTGATAAAACAGATTTAAGCCAACAAAGATCAAAAAATACAAAGAAGGGCATTACATAATGGTAAAGGAATCAATGCAACAAGAAGAGCTAACTATCCTAAATATATATGTATCTAATACAAAAGTTGCCAGATTCATAAAGCAAGTTCTTAGAGACCTACAAAGAAACTTAGACCCCCACACAATACAGTGGGAGACTTTAACACCTCACTGTCAATATTAGACAGATCAAGGAGACAGAAAATTAACAAGGATATTCTGTAGTTGAACTTAGCTCTGGACCAAGTGGACATAATAGACATCTACAGAATTCTCCACCCCAAATCCACAGAATATACATTCTTCTCAGCACCACATAGCACTTATTCTAAAATTGACCACATAAGTAAAACACTCTTAAGCAAATGAAAAAGAATGGAAATTGTAACAGTCTCTAAGACAACAGTGCAATCAAATTAGAATTTGGGATTAAGAAACTCACTCAATAGCAAAGACCTGGAACCAACCCAAATGCCCATGGATGATAGACTGGATTGGGAAAATGTGGCACATATACACCATGGAATATTATGCAGCAATCAGAAATGATGAGTTCGTGTCATTTGTAGGGACATGGATGAATCTGAAGAACATTATTCTCAGCAAACTGACACAAGAACAGAAAATGAAATACCGCATACACTCATAGGAGGGTGATGAAAAATGAGAACACATGGACACAGGGAGGGGAGTACTAAACACTGGGGTCTATTGGGGGGAAAAGGGGAGGGCCAGCGGGGGGTGGAGCTGGGGAGGGATAGCCTGGGGAAAAATGACAAATGTGGGTGAAGGGGAGAAAAGAAACAAAACACACTGCCATGTGTGTACCTATGCAACTGTCTTGCACGTTCTGCACATGTACCCCAAAACCTAAAATGCAATAAAAAATTTTAAAAAAAACTCACTCAAAATTGCACAACTACCTGGACTGAACAACCTGCTCCTGAATGACTACGGGGTAAGTAATGAAATTAAGGCAGAAATAAGTTCTTTGAAACCAATGAAACAAAGACACAATGTACCAGAATCTCTGGGACACAGGTAAAGCAGTGTTTGAAAGGAAATTTATAGCACTAAATGCCCACATTAGAAAAGAAGAAAGATCTAAAATCAACACCTTAACATCACAATTGAAAGAACTAAAGAAGCAAGAGCAAACAAATTCAAAAGCTGGCAGAAGGTAAGAAATATCTAAGATCACAGAACTAAATGAGATAGAGATATATAAAACCCTTCAAAAGAAAAATCAGTGAATCCAGGAGCTGACTCTGAAAAGATTAGCAAAATGGAAGATTGCTAGTCAGACTAATAAAGAAGAGAGAAGAATCAAATAGATGCAATAAAAATGATAAAGGGGATAATACCACTGATCCCACAGAAATACAAACTACCATCGAAGAATACTATAAACACCTCTATGCAAATAAACTAGAAAATCTAGAAGAAATGGATAAATTCCTGGACACATATACCCTCCCAAGACTAAACCAGGAAGAAGTTGAATCCCTGAATAGACCAACAACAAGCTCTGACATTGAGGCAGTAATAACATACCAACCAAAAAAAAAAAGCCCAGGACCAGACAGATTTACAGTTAAATTTTACCAGAGGTACAAAGAGGAGCTGATACCATTCCTTCTGAAACTTCCAAGCAATAGAAAAAGAGGAACTCCTCCCTAACTCATTTTATGAGGCCAGCATCATCCTGAAACCAAAACCTGGCAGAAACACAATAAAAAAAAAAATTTCAGGGCAATGTACCTGATGAACACTGATGTGAAAATCCTCAACAAAATACTGGCAAGCACATCAAAAAGCTTATCCACCACAATCAAGTCGGCTTCATTACTGGGATATAAGGCTGGTTTAATGCACTCAAATCAAAAAACATAATTCATCACATAAACAGAACCAATGACAAAAGCCACATAATTATCTCAATAGATGCAGAAAAGGCATTCAGTAAAATTCAACAATGCTTCATGCTCCAAAATCTAGGTATTGATGGAATGTATCTAAAATAATAAGAGCTATTTATGACAAACTAAGAGCCGGTATCACACTGAATGGGCAAAAGGTGGAAGAATTTTCTTTGAAAACTGCCAGAAGACAAGGATGTTCTCTTTCACCACTCCTATTCGAAATAATATTAGAAGCTCTGGCCAGGGCAATCAGGCAAGAGAAAGAAATAAAGGGTATTCAAAAGGAAGAGAGAAGTCAAATGTCTGTTTGCAGATGACATGATTGTTTATTTAGAAAACCCCATTGTCTCAGCACAAAATCTCCTTAAGCGAATAAGTAATTTCAGCAAGGTCTCAGGACGCAAAATCAATGTGCAAAAATCACAAGCATTCCTATACACCAATAATAGACACAGAGCCAAATGATGAGTGAACTCCCATTCAGAATCGCTACAAAGTTAATAAAATACTTAGGAATACAACTTATAAGGGATGTGAAGGACCTCTTTTAGGAGAACTACAAACCACTGCTCCTTAAGTGAGGAAATAAGTGAGGACACAAATGAATGGAAAAACATTCCATGCTCATGGATAGGAAGAATCAATATTGTGAAAATGGTGATACTACCCAAAGTAATTTACAGATTCAATGCTATTCCCATCAAGCTACCAATGATCTTCTTTGCAGAACTGGAAAAAAACCACCTTAAACTTCATATGGAACCATAAGAGAGCCCGCAGAGCCAAGTCAGTTCTAAGCAAAAAGAACAAAGCTGGAGGCATCACACTACCAGACTTCAAACTATACTACAAGTCTACAGTAATCAAAACAGCATGGCAGTGGTACCAAAACAGATATATAGATTAATGTAACAGGACAGAGGCTTCAGAAATACCACCACACATCTACAACCATCCAATCTTTGACAAATCTGACAAAAACAAGCAATGGGGAAAGGATTCTCTACTTAATAAATGGTGTTGGGAAAACTGGCTAGCCATATGCAGAAAACTGAAACTGGACCCCTTTCTTACATTTTATACAAAAGTTAACTCCAGATGGATTAAAGACTTAAACATAAGACCTAAAACCATAAAAACCCTAGAAGAAAACCTAGGCAATACCATTCAGGACATAGGCAATGGCAAAGATTTCATGACTAAAACACAAAAAGCAATAGCAACAAAAGCCAAAATAGACAAATAACATCTAATTAACCTAAAGAACTTTTGCACAGAAAAAGAAACTATCATCAGAGTTTGCAGGCAACCTAAAATATGGGAGAAAATTTTTGCAATCTATCCATCTGACAAAGGGCTAATATCCAGAATCTACAAGGAACTTAAATAAATTTACAAAAAAAAAAAACAACCCCATCAAAAAGTGAGCAAAGGATATGAACAGACCCTTCTTTAAAAAAGACATTGATGCAGCCACAAACATATGAAAATAAAGTTCATCACTGGTTATTAGAGAAAGCAAATCAAAACCACAATGAGATACCATCTCACACCAGTTAGAATGGAGATCAGTAAAAGTAGGAAATAAGAGATGTTGGAGAGGATGTGGAGAAATAGAAATGCTTTTACACTGTTGGTGGAGTGTAAATTAGTTTAACTATTGTGGAAGACACTGTGGCAATTCCTCAAGGATCTAGAACCAGAAGTATCATTTGACTCAGCAATCTCATTACTGGGTACATACCCAAAGGATTATAAATCATTCCAATATAAAGACACATGCATGCAAATTTTTATTGCAACACTATTTGCAACAGCAAAGACTTGGAACCAACCCAAATGCCCATCAGTGATAGACTAGATAAAGAAAATGTGGTGCATATACACCACGGAATACTATGCAGCTATAAAAAAGAATAAGTTCATGTTTTTTGCAGGGACATGGATGAAGCTGGAAATTATCATTCTCAGCAAACTAACACAGGAACAGAAAATCAACCACCACATGTTCTCACTCATAAGTGGGAGTTGAACAATGAAAACACACAGACACAAGGAGGGGAACATCACACACTGGGCCTGTCAGGAAGTGAAGGGCTAGAGGAGGGATGGCATAGGAGAAATACCTAATGTAGATGAGTGGTTGATGGATGCAGCAACCACCTTGGCATATGTATACCTATCCTGAATGTTCTGCACATGTATCCCAGAACTTAAAGTATATATATTTTAAAAATGTATTCCCCTCCCTCAAAGTGACCCAATCTATTATACACCAGCTCCCTAACCTTTCCCTCTGTATCTTCTCTGACTCCCAAACACCAAACACTATTCTGTCTATAACCTCTTTTCTGAACATTCTTTGTCTTAACTAAAAGCTCACATCACCTATGAACACTTCCCATGCAAGTTGCAGCCCATTCCAATAAAGGCTGTGTTTTCTCTTAGACGCTATGTACATTGGGTCTAAGAGTTGACTTCTATGTCCTCCTTAGGCCCTCATGATTCACTACATTAGGAGTTCAACCCCAATACTTTATAAACCATCTTCCAGATAAGTTCCTTCCATCACCAAACTTGTGTTTCTCTGTCCTCACTTTACCCAGTCTTACAGCAGAATTCAAAGTAAAGTTGACCATGACACCAGAAGCATACCAACAAAATTAAAAATAGATACATTACACATCACCAAAATTAAGAACTTTTGGGGTTCAAAGTGCATCACTAAGAAAGTAAAAAGACAAACCACAGAATGACAGAAAAATATTTGCAAATCGTATCTCTGGCTAGGGACTTGCGTCTGGATTGTATTAAAAAACCCTTACATATAAACGGTAAAAGACAAATAACCCAATTTAAAAATCAGCAAAGGATTTCAAGGGACATCTCTCCAAAGAAAATATACAACTGGGTGGATCCAAGATGGCCGATTAGGAGCAGCTCATGATTGCAGCTCCCAGCAAAAGTGCAGAGGGTAAGTGGACGCCACATTTCCAGATGGATTTTAATTGCCCACAGACCAGGAGATTCCCAGGCAGAGGAGCCCCATGGGTTACCAGTGCTGCTGTTTTGGCCAGCATGGCTGTTTTGGCTGGAGTGCTGGGTCGCTGCACAAGATACACGGGTCTGGGCGCCGTTTTAGCTGGCGATTGGAGCTCCTGGGAGACAGAGTCACCCATTCAACTGATTAAAAAGGGGTCTTAAACACAGAGCCAGGCCAGGAGATTCCCGGGCAAAAAAGCTCCACGAATCTCAGCGTGGCTATTTCAGCCGGCACAGTGGGTTGCTGCATGGGAAATCACACAGATCCTGGCACCTTTTCAACAGGCAACTGGAACACCTGGGAGAGAGTTACCCATTCAATAAAGAAAAGGGGTGGTCTGAGGCAGGGAGCCAAGTGACCAGGCTCAGCTGGTTCCACACCCACAAAAAAATAGCAATCAGAAACACTCTGGATTATTTCACAGCAAAAACAGCTAAACCCAGGATGGTCCAGCTCTGCGGAGGTGGGGGCATCCACCGTTACTGAGGCAGTTCACCACTACAGAGACAGTCTGCCATTGCTGAGGCAGCTCGCCATTATAGAGAGAGTCCACCATTACAGAGGTGGGCTGTGATTGCCAAGGCAGTTCTAACTATACCCGTATAAACAGGACTGTAGGGAAGCTCACAAAGCAGCTGGGCAGAGCCCACACCAGCTCAGCAAAGCCTCTGTAGGTAGACAGTGACTAGGCTGCTTCCTTGCTGAGCAGGGCAGCCCTGAAAAAAGGCAGCAGCATGACTGAAACTTATAAATAAAGCCCTACCTTCCTGAGACAGAGCACCTGGGGAAAAAAAAAGAAAGGGGTTTATGAGTTCTGCTGCAGCAGATTTGAACATACCTGCCCAGAAGCTCTGAATGAACAATGGAGCTCACAGCTCAGCACTTGAGCTCCTATAAAGGACAGACTGTCTCCTCAAGCAGCTCCCTGACCCCCATATATCCAAAGAGTTACCTCATAAAGAAAAGCTCAGATTGACATCTGGCATGTATCCTTCTGAGACAAAGTTAGCAGAAGAAACTGGCAG
This sequence comes from Callithrix jacchus, assembly GCF_049354715.1. Taxonomy (NCBI): domain Eukaryota; kingdom Metazoa; phylum Chordata; class Mammalia; order Primates; family Cebidae; genus Callithrix; species Callithrix jacchus. The sequence goes on along the minus strand of NC_133512.1, from coordinate 82,224,897 downwards.
CAACCCTTACTGTTCTGCAGCTGCTACTGTTCTGCAACCAGGGCCTGGAGTGGACCTCAGCAGTCCCACAGCAGAGGGGCCTGAATGTTAGAAAGAAAACTAAGAAACAGAAAGAAATAACTTCATCATCAATAAACTAGACATCCACTCAGAGACCCAATCTGAAAGTCAGCAACTACAAAGACAACAGGTGGATAAACCCACAAAGATGGGAAGAAACCAGCAGAAAAAAAATGAAAACACCCCAAATCAGAACACCTCTCCTCCTCCAAGGGATCACAACTCCTCAACAGCAAAGGAACAAGGCTGGATGGAGAATGTGTGTGTTGAATTGACAGAAACAGGCTTCAGAAGGTCAGTAATAAGAAACTTCACTAAGCTAAAAGAACATGTTCTAACTCAATGCAAAGAAACTAAGAACATTGAAAAAAGATTTGACGAAATGCTAACAAGAATGGACAACTTAGAGAGGAATGTGAGTGAATTGATGGAGCTGAGAAACACAACATGAGAACTTTGCGAAGCATGTACAAGTTTCAACAGCCGAATTGACCAAGCAGAAGAAAGCATATCAGAGGTCGAAGATCAACTCAATGAAATAAAATGAGAAGGCAAGATTAGAGGAAAATAAAGAGTGAAAAGGAATGAACAAAATCTCCAAGAAATATGGAACTATGTGAAAAGACCTACTCTATGTTTGATTGGTGTACCTGAATGTGACAGACAGAATGAATCCAAGCTGGAAAATACTCTTTAGGATATTATCTAGAAAAACTTCCCCAACGTAGCAAGGCAGGCCAATATTCAAGTCCAGGAAATACAGAGAACACCACAAAGATATTCCTCAAGAAGAGCAACCCCAAGGCACATAATTGTCAGATTCAGCAGGGTTGAATAAAGGAGAAAATGCTAAGGGCAGCCAGAGAGAAAGGTAGGTTACCTACAATGGTAGCCCATCAGACTCACAGAAGATCTCTCAGCAGAAACCCTACAAGCCAGAAAGGAGTGGAGGCCAATATTCAACAACCTTAAAGAAAAGAACTTTCAACCCAGAAATTCATATCCAGCCAAACTAAGCTTCATAAGTGAAGGAAAAATAAAATCCTTTATGAACAAGCAAGTACTCAGAGATTTCATTACCACCAGGCCTGCTTTACAAGAGCTCCTGAAAGAGGCATTAAACATAGAAAGGAACAACCAGTACCAGCCAATCCAAGAACATACCAAATGGTAAAGAGCATTGAAACAATGAAGAAACTGCATCCACTAACAGGTAAAACAGCCAGCTAGAATCAAAATGGCAGGATCAAATTCACACATAACAATATTAACCCTAAATGTAAATGGACTAAATGCCCCAATCGAAAGACACAGACTGGCAAATTGGATAAAAAGCCAAAACCCATTGGTGTGCTGTATCCAGGAAACCCATCTCACAGGCAAGGATACACAGAGGCTCAAAATAAAGGGATGGAGGAAGATCTACCAAGCAAATGGAGAGCAACAAAAAAGCAGGAGTTGCAATTCTCGTCTCTGATAAAATAGACTTTAAAGCAACAAAGATCAAAAGAGACAAAGAAGGTCATTACATAATGGTAAAAGGATCGGTACAACAAGAAGAGCTAACAATCCTAAATATATATGGACCCAATACAGGAGCACCCAGATACATAAGGCAAGTTCTTAATGACTTACAAAGAGACTCAGACTCCCACACAATAATAGTGGGAGACTTTAACACCCACTGTCAATATTAGACAGATCAATGAGACAGAAAATTAACAAGGATATCCAGGACTTGAACTCAGACCTGGACCAAGTAAACCTAATAGACATTTACAGAACTCTCCACCCCAAATCCACAGAATATACATTCTTCTCAGCACCACATCACACCTATTCTAAAATTGAACACATTATTGGAAGTAAATCACTCCTCAGCAAAAGCAAAATAATGGAAATAAAAACAGTCTCTCAGACCACAGTGCAATCAAGTTAGAACTCAGAATTCAGAAACTAACTCAGAACTGCACAGCTTCATGGAAACTGAACAACTGGCTCTTGAATGTTGACTGGATAAACAATGAAATGAAGGCAGAAATAAATATGTTCTTCAAAACCAACGAAAACGAAGACACAACATACCAGAATCTCTGGGACACATTGAAAACAGTGTCTAGAGGAAAATATATAGCAATCAATGCCAACATGAAAAGCAAGGAGAGATCCAAAATTGACATCCTATCATCAAAATGGAAAGAGCTAGAGGAGCAAGATCAAAACACTCAAAACCTAGCAGAAGACAAGAAATAACTAAGATCAGAGCAGAACAGGACAGAGAGACACAAAAAAACCTTCAAAAAGTCAAAAATCCAGGAGCTGGTTTCTCGAAAAGATCAACAAAGTAGACCACTAGCCAGATTAGTAAAAAAGAAAAGAGAGAAGAATCAAATAGATGCAATAAAGGGCATATCACCACAGATTCCACAAAAATACAAACCATTATCAGAGATTATTACAGACAACTCTATACACATAAACTAGTAAACCTAGAAGAAATGGATAAATTCCTGGACACTTGCTGCCTCCCAAGCCTAAATCAGAAAGAAGTCAAAACCCTGAATAGACCAATAACAAGGGAAGAAGTTGAGGCAGCAATTAATATCCTATCACCCAAAAAATGCCCAGGTCCAGATGGTTTAAAAGCTGAATTCTACCAGACACACAAAGAGGAGCTGGTACCATTCCTTCTGAACCTATTCCAAACAATCCAAAAAGAGGGAATCCTTCCCAAATCATTTTAGGAGACCAACATCATCCTGATACCAAAACCCAGCAGAGACTCAGCAAAAAGAGAAGACTTCAGGCCAATATCCATGATAAACATAGATGCAAAAATCTTCAATAAAATACTGGCAAGCCGATTGCAACAGCACATAAAAAAAGCTTATCCACCATGATCAAATAGGCTTCATCCTGGGGACGCAAGGCTGGTTCAATATACACAAGTCTATAAACATAATTCACCACATAAACAGAAACAGAGACAAAAGCCAAATGATTATCTCAATTGATGCAGAGAAGGCCTTTGACAAAATTCAACGGCCCTTTATGCTAAAAATCCTCAATAAACTACATATTGACAGAATGTATCTCAAAATAATAAAAGCTATTTATGACAAACCAACAGCCAATATCATACTGAATGGGCAAAACTTGGAAGCATTCCCTTTGAAATCTGGCACTAGACAAGGATGCCCTCTCTCACACTCCTATTCAATATAGTACGGGAAGTTCTAGCCAGAGCAATCGGGCAAGAAAAAGAAATAAAGGGTATTCAAATAGGAAAGGAGGAAGCCAAATTTTCTCTATTTCCAGACGACATGATTGTATAGGTAGAAGACCCCATCATCTCAGCCCAAAATCTCCTGAAACTGATGAGCAACTTCAGCAAAGTCTCGGGATCCAAAATCAATGTGCAAAAGTCACAAGCATTCCTATACACCAATAACAGACTTAAAGAGAACCAAATCAAGAATGAACTGCCATTCACAATTGCTACAAAGAGAATAAAATACCTAGGAATACAACTGACTAGAAATGTAAAGGACCTCTTCAAGGAGAACTACAAACCACTGCTCAATGAAATAAGAGAGGACACAAACAGATGGAGAAACATTCCATGTTCATGGTTAGGAAGAATCAATATCATGAAAACGGCCATACTGCCCAAAGTAACTTACAGATTCAATGCTATCCCCATCAAGCTACCAATGACCTTTTTTATAGAATTGGAAAAAACCACCTTAAACTTCATATGGAACCAAGAGAGCCCACATAGCCAAGTCAGTTCTAAGCAAAAAGAACACAGCAGGAGGCATCACACTACTGGACTTCAAACTATACTACAAGGCTACAGTAATCAAAACAGCATGATACTGGTACCAAAAGAGAGATATAGACCAATGGAACAGAACAGAGGCCTCAGAGGCAACACAACATATCTGCAACCATCCGATCTTTGACAAACCTGACAAAAACAAGCAATGGGGAAAGGATTCTCTGTTTAATAAATGGTGTAGGGAAAACTGGCTAGCCATGTGCAGAAAGCAGAAACTGGACCCTTCCTGACACTTTACACTAAAATTAACTCCAAATGGATTAAAGATTTAAACATAAGACCTAACACCATTAAAACCCTAGAAGAAAATCTAGGCAAAACCATTCAGGACATAGGCATAGGCAAGGACTTCATGACCAAAACACAAAAGCATTGGCAACAAAAGCCAAAATAGACAAATGGACCTAATCAAACTCCACAGCTTCTGCACGGCAAAAGAAACAGTCATTAGAGTGAATTAGCAACCAACAGAAAGGGAAAAAATTTTTGCAGTCTACTTATCTGACAAAGGGCTGATATCCAGAAACAAAGAACTAAAACAGATTTACAGGAAAAAAAAAAACAACAAACAAGCCCATTCAAAAGTGGGCAAAGGATATGGACAGACACTTTAGAAAAGAAGACATACCTGAGGCCAACAAACATGTAAAAATGCTCATCATCACTGGTCATTAGAGAAATGCAAATCAAAACCACATTGAGATACCATCGCACTCCAGTTAGAATGATGATCATTAAAAAATCTGGAGACGACAGATGCTGGAGAGGATGTAGAGAAATAGGAACACTTTTACACTGTTGGTGGGAGTCTAAATTAGTTCAACCATTGTGGAAGATGGTGTGGCAATTCCTCAAGGACCTAGAAATAGAAATTCCATTTGACCCAGCAATCCCATTACTGGGTATATATCCAAAGGATTATAAATTGTTCTACTATAAGGACACAGGCACATGAATGTTCATTGCAACACAGTTTACAATAGCAAAGGCCTGGAAACAACCCAAATGCCCATCGATGATAGACTGGACAGGGAAAATGTGGAACATATACACCATGGAATATTATGCAGCCATCAAAAATGATGAGTTCATGTCCTTTGTAGGGACATGGATGAACCTGGAGACCATAATTCTCAGCAAACTGACACAAGAACAGAAAATCAAACACCACATGTTTTCACTCATAGGTGAGTGTTGAACAATGAGAACACATGGACATGGGGAGGGGAGCATCACACACTGGGGTCTGTCCAGGGGAAATAGGGGAGGGACAGCGAGGGGTGGGGAGTTGGGGAGAGATAGCATGGGGAGAAATGCCAGATATAGGTGATGGGGAGGAAGGCAGTAAATCGCACTGCCATGTGTGTACCTATGCAACTATCTTGCATGTTCTTTACATGTACCCCACATGAAAGATGCCCATCATTGTTAGTCCTCAGGGATATGCAAATCAAAACCACAATGAGTTACCACTTCACAACAACTAGGATGGCCATAATCAAAAAGACAGACAAAGATAAATGTTGCTGATAATGTAGAGAAATTGGAACCCTCATATATAGCTGGTAGTAAAAACGTAAAATAGTGAAGCCATTTTGGCAAACAGTCTGGCAGATCCTCAAATGGTTAGACAGAGTTACCATATGGCTCATCAATTCCACTCCCAGGTACACACTCAAAAGAGCTGAAAAACACATCACACAAAAACATATACATGAGCCAACAGAGCAGCATCACTTATAATAGCCAAACCAGGAAACAACCCAAGTGTTCACTAACTGACGAATAAAAAGCAAAATGTGGGACATCTCTGCCATAGAATATTATTTGGTAATAAAAGAGGAATAAAGTACCAGTAATGCTACAATATGGTAAATCTTGAAAATGTAAATGAAAGAACCCAGTCGGCAGGACTACAAATTGTTTGATTTCATTTGTATGATATATCCAGAAGAGACAAATCCACAGAGACAAACTAGATTAGAGAATGCCAGGAGCTCGGAAGAAGGAAAACGGGGAAATGACTGCTAATGAGTACACGGTTTCTATTTCGACGAAGGAGGAATGCAAATGTTCTGAAATTAAATGCACAAGTCATTGAATTCTACACTTTAAAAGGGTGAACTTTGTGGTATGAGTGGGAATAAAGCCATCATTAAAAAAGAAAAATCATACAGTTGACAAGCCCATTCTTCTTGAAGCACCCTGGCTCACAGGACACCATACTGCCTAGTTCTCTTTCTGGCTGCTCCTTCTCAGTCTCCTGTTGTAACTGGGTGATAGGAACAGGGCTGCAGGGTTGTCCCAACAATGCTCACTGTCCCCTGATTGAATGTTTTTCCAGGTCCTTGGGCCTCACTTACCCAAGAATGGGGAGAGGGCCCTGGTGGCACGGTGAGCTCATTCAAGTAAGTATCAGACCCAGAGAGTTTTGCAGGAAGCCATTATTAGACAGAGAGAGAGAGAAAGAGAAATAGAGAGAGGGAGGGAGTGAGCAAGCTCCCATACTGTCATGGAAGGGGATCCAGAGATGGAGTCCGTACAGGTAAAGAGAGAGAGAAGGCTCCCACACTGCCTTCAGAGGGGATCCCAGAGGGAAATTCATATAGGTAAGGGAGTAGGGGGATTTTAACCCTGGAATTACTCTTGCTGCATTGGGGGAAGTGAATGGAAGTATGGCACTGGGAAGTTCTTGACCTTGAAACCCACGCCCCTTGTGGATCCGGGAAGAAGAGTTAACATAGTCCCTCGCTTTATAGGTTCTCTATCTTCTCCCAGGCCCCTACCTTGGTTTATCCAAGCTTACCCTAAACCCTCTTCTCTCCCTAGGTGATCTCATCCCACTCTCTTGGTTTCTTAAAGTAGTTTTATGCTAACACTATTTCTTCTGAGTTCAAAATTTCATTATCAAAGCAGCACAATCAATATCTCTAGAATTTTTTTTTGAGACAGAGTCTCCCTCTGTCACCCAGGCTGGAGTACAGTGGTGCAATCTCAGCTTACTGCAACCTCTGCTTCTAGAGTTCAAAAAATTCTGCCTCAGCCTCCTGAGTAGCTGCGATTACAGGGGCCGGCCACCACGCCCAGCTAATTTTTGTATTTTTAGTAGAGATGGGGTTTCACCATGTTGGCCAGGCTGGTCTCAAACTCCTGACTGCAGGTGATCCACCCACCTTGGCCTCCCAAAGTGCTGGGATTACAGGCATGAGCCACTGCACACAGCCTAGTTGAATGTCTTATAAGCATCTCAATTTTAGCTTGTCCAAAACCAAACTCTGTGGTACACAAAGTAATTTGGGGAACGAACCTATAGCTTCTGAGAATAGCTAGGAGTTACAGTAGATGACCACTGGGGGAAAGGAAATAGAAGAACGCTCCATCAAAGTAGACAAGATATGGACAGTGAATGTTGCTAAGTCAATTTGTGCCCTGAAACCCTTGACTGAATACATGAGTGTTTCAGATATGTCTGTTATGACCATACACACTGAGAAAGTGTGAGTACTTCCCACAATATTTAGCCTTTCCTCTACTTGATTCATAATGAAGTACAGGATAAAGCCACAATCTGTTATTCACAAGAAAGATGCAAAGAAGTGTGAAATCAGTCTTAAGCACAAAAATCAGCACAATCTTTGTTTGCAAGCAAGCTCTGTGTCATGACTGCTTGATGTAGCTCGGGTGTCCAGGAAACAAACTCCGAGAAAGATTTGCTTGCAGGATGGTTCTTGGAGGAACTCACAAAGAGCGTTGTGAGGGGTGATGGGAACGAGAGGAAGTAGAGAGAGAAGGCGAATTGAGATGTCCTTGCCAAGGAAGCTTCAGTGATCCCGCTGCCAGCTTGGAGCAAAGTTGGCCTCCCACAGTTGTCTCAGTTTGAGACAAGGGGGCAGGCCTCTTTACCCTGCATTGACCAGTTACTAGGTGGCAGCTGCTGGAGCTCAGGATGCAGCTAGGTAGGGTGATATAGCCTGGAGTGAGGCCGCTCCCTGGACTGAGGATACATCTTGGTGGTATGAGTGGGAGTGGGGACACATCTGTGAGTTATTTGTGCCCACAATGCCAGCACCCAATGCATCAATCCCAAAGGGGACCTGAGTCAGGCACAGCAGCTCCACGACTCTGCTTGTGTTGACTTGGGTCACTGCCATTATCACACCATGCCACTAAAGCTGCCAACAACCATGACAGCAATGCAAGCATTTCAGGCCCTAGACTTCCTTAATGTGAAGCAACTATTGACTGGACAAAAGAAAATGAGGCCTAATTTTCTCCCTTTGGTTTGGAGAAAGAATGAGATGGTTTAGATCCTCTCCAACTGGTTTTGAAAAACTGTTTCTGGTCATGGTGCTATCATGGACTATAAATAGGTACTCAACCACTGGCCATACTGACAGATGAACTGTAAGTTCTGTGCTAAGCAGATGAAAGGGGGCTGCAGTGAAGACAACCCAGATTTCCTATGCAATGAATGGAATGATCTACCCAGGAAGAGAAATGACAGATGGTGAGGTCAGCTTGTTAGCTCTACTTACCTAATTAAAACCTTTACACATATTGTCAGGTAAAAATCAGCCATCAAAAAGCCCACCTGGTCATAATTGAGCATCATTAATAAGTCTCTTCTAGCCACTGCTGCCAAAATCTTAGTTATAATCACATAATCTCAATTAAGAACACAACTCAACAACTGAGCTTGGCATTCATTAGTTTCCTAAAGTGAAATGCAATAATGATTGACGGCAAAGAGGGGAACAGAGCGTGTTTGTTATATGAATATATCTCAACTCTAGAGCCAGGCACCCCCACTATGGTCAGGCTTCTCTGTTCAGGCTGAGTTTGATTGTGACATGTGTATTGTGGGTGCAGCAAAATATTGATGAAAACAAATGAGTCTGGAGTTCTTATTTGCCCTTTGAAACCAAATCCTATTTGGGACCTTCTCTTGACCTTTCCTAGAGACATCTTCATCTGAAATACCAATTTGCATACATCTATTGAGTGAAATTAGCCTTGACTTGCCAAGAGAGAAAACCTGATTTCTGCTCATGCTTCAGAAAGGTAAGGAAGACTGATTAAGCATTTTCACTGGAAAGGAACTGAAAGAGCTAATGGGCTGTATATCATCAATTTTTTAAAATATTAAATAATTGCTGTTCTTTGGTAAAGCTTCTCTACTTTTTTACGTGACCCATACGTGAAATTAAAAAGTGCTTTCTGGGGTGGGAAGTTGGGGAGAGATGGGGAGAAATGCCAGATATAGGTGAAGGGGAGGAAGGCAGCAACTCACACTGCCATGTGTGTACCTATGCAACAATCTTGCATGTTCTTCACATATACCCCAAAACCTAAAATGCAATTAAAATAAAAAGAGGCTAAAACAATATTTTTTTAAAATCACCTTAATTTTTCATTAAAGGATGCAAAAATATTCAAAAAAAAGTACTTTCCTAGTGCAGTAGAGCAAAAGCAATATATGCATCTGTTCGTCATGCCAGTGCTATGGACCATATACTGTCTTATAAAATACACTCCCTAGTATATTAAATACATATTGATATATTTTTAAGATAATTACATCTATTACAATGTGCAATTTCTCGGGAGCATTCCAACATAATTTTTCCTAAAAGCTACTTAAGCAGTTGAAGCAAAGGGGAGAGACATTAATGCAAACTAGTGTGGAAGTTGCACCACTAATATCCATCAGAATTTTCAGACATCAAGGAACTAAAAAGAAGTAGAGAGAAAAAGGAGATCGTGTTAGGGTAATGTGACTAGAAACATAAGCTGCTTTCTAAGGCAGTTGAAACTCCTTTTGAAGTCAAAAGAGAGTTTTACTTACCTAAGAAGCAAAGGATTTAGTTCTCAAGGACTATTATTTGAAATGTTAGTTTAAATTAGCTCTCAGTAAGTAGAGAGCAGTTACACCTGTAATTGGCTTTGTTATATAAAATCATACCAACTCAGACCTTAGAGCTCCCTAGATTCTGTTTTCTCATAGAGCAAATTTCTCAGCCTCTGGGCCCGTTTTCACTCCATTGGGATGGTTCTGATATTTCCAGTAAAGGATTTACTGAAAAGTGATGGCTGATTTGAGGTTATATATCAAAGTTTTCCTAATACTTTCCAAAAAAGACTCTGAAGATGCAATGTGTTAAACAATTCTTTCTGTTCATTGAAAATAATCTTGGTCAGTATGTGGGAGCAAATTTAAAATATTGAAGCAGCTTAGCCTATATTATTTGACCACAAATCAATGTTACATCTTGGGAGCTGCATATTAAATCTTTGGCCTTTTTATTTCTATTTTTTTCAAGTGGGATGTTTGGGAGAGAAATATTGTGATTACAATAGAGTTCTGACATTACTGGGTTTGAAAATAATACTTTTGACTTATTAAAGTTTGTAATAGAAAATGAAACTTAGCTAACACACAAATTTGAATTCTATCAACTTCAAGTCAGCGAGCATATAAGCCTGCCACCCATTCTGAGGCAGAATCCATATCTCAAGTCCAATGTTTTGTTCTCTATAATTGTAATTTAAATCTAGGCCGGCGCGGTGGCTCACACCTGTAATCCCAGCACTTTGGGAGGCCGAGGCGGGTGGATCACGAGGTCAAGAGATCAAGACCATCCTGGTCAAGATGTTGAAACCTCGTCTCTACTAAAAATACAAAAAATTAGCTGGGCATGGTGGCGCGTGCCTGTAATCCCAGCTACTCAGGAGGCTGAGGCAGGAGAATTGCCTGAACCCAGGAGGCGGAGGTTGCTGTGAGCCGAGATCGCGCCATTGCACTCCAGCCTGGGTAAGGAGAGTGAAACTCCATCTTAAAAAAAAAAAAAAAAAATTTTGGTATTTACCTAGTCATCACTCTATGTCAAGTAATGTGATAAAACTTACTAAGTCCGCCAGATGTGGTGGTTCATTCCTATAATCCCAGCCCTTTGGGAGGCCAACGTGGATGACTTGGGGTCAGAAGGAGTTCAAGACCAGCCTGGCCAACATGATGAAATCCTGTCTCTACTAAAAATACAAAAATTAGCTGGGTGTGGTGGCACATGCCTATAATTGCAACCACTTGGGATGCTGAGGCACAAGAATCACTTGAACCTGAGAGATGGAGGTTGCAGTGAGCTGAGATCATAACACTGCACTCCAGCCTGGGTCACAGAGTGAGGCTTTACATAATTTAAAAAAAAAAAACAACGCAAAAAACTAAGTCATCTCAATAATGCCTTGAGGTAAGTTTTGTTATTTTCCCTGAGGCAAGAAAAACTCAGGGAACTTGCCCAGTGTCACTAAACTGTTAAAGAGCAAAGTAAGTCGGGATCTGATTCCAGCAACTGGCTCCAGGGCCTGTGCCCTTCACCTCACCTCCACACTGTTGCCTTCAGAATTACATGTGTCACGACTCATCCCATGATACAAGTTGTGCTTCTTTGCTATCTCCATTATATGAGGACAAAACATTAGAGAACGTTAAGATTTGTGATAAAGATAACCCGCGAGAAAGTCAAGCATCTGTACAAGCATTCCTGCAGCTTCAATCTTGAGGGCAGGCAAGGACTTCGGAAAAAGGCTATACAAATTCCAAGGGTGTGCTGTATTTACATTAGGTCTTTATTGCTTTACCTTTATGTGATACATTTTATAGAAACTGCCATTCAAAAGTAGTTCATTTTTTTCATGCCACTGAAAGAGGAAGGAGAAATCATCAGGAAAATCCATTTATGTACATTACCTCATTTCCAATAATGTGAGTTAGAGGTTTGTCTGAAAATGTTCAGAATCTGCTCAGTTCATTAGCTGCACTGTTTCTCTGAGATCTACCTTATACCTACAGAGACAAACTCTGAGACCACATTTCTGCTGCCTGCCACTGATCACTGGCCATGCAGAGCAGGCATGGACACTTGATCCAAGCCTAGTGCATGGAAATGCTCCACCAGGAATTTGGAAATGGCTTTAAGCATGTACATAGACCTGTGAGGCAGCAATGCATGTGGAAGAGCCAAGAAAGCTCATCAGTAGAGAGAATGAAGCCGATAGGCTGATTAAGAGTATTGAAAGAAACCGTGTAGCTACAGAGATTGAGACAGCCTGAGAGAGACAAAGAGGCAGAGAGAAATTGAGAGAGGCTGCCTGATCACTTTCCCAGTCTGAATTACATGTGGCTCAACTGTGCTTCTTGCCCTTGAACTTTGTGAAACGGCTCTGTTAAATCTTAAGATACATTCCAGAGTTTTTGCTTATGCTGGTTTGAAGTAATTTTCTATGATTTACAGACATAAGAGCCTGGTTCTGCAAGCAGGAGGTTACATGGTCCCCGCAGCAGAGGCCAGAAAGCCAAGGGCAGGGCACCATTTTGATTCTCACTCATTCATTTGTAAAGAAGGTTTAAGTGTTTTTTCCCAAGTCTTGAGCCACAGCTAATCTTTATCACAGAGCGGAGAATAGAAGAAGCCCTTGTTGAAACTCCAGTGCTTAACCTGGATCACTTTGTTGATTTAATTGATAAGCACTGTCATTGAGTCAGTGAGTTTCAAAAGTGGAAGAGACTTTCCTATGACTTCCCTAGCAGATGGTCACCTTGCCACTATGTGATTCAACTCACCCTGCATGAGACATCGTATTCTCTTCCAGAGGAGCCCTGGGATATTTTGATGGAGCCAATGGCTTTCCTGCTGCCACCTTAGCCCTCTGAAAAATCTAGCTCTTCGGAACATAAATCTCTCTCTTGCCAAGAACAACCTCTTCTACGTTTGAAGACAGCTTAGTCTGCTTTGTGTCAGACTAAACATTCCTTCAAACATTCTACAGACCATGGATTCAGGATCACTTACGACCCTGAGACAGAGCATAGTAGTCATTCTCCCCTGCAGTATGCTCAGAACCAAAAGTGAGGCTCCAGTGTTCTCTGAGAGGATCCAGAGTATCCTATACAGTTGAGCACACTTTAGAGAGACTTATTTACAATCATCTGAACTCCAGACATACATGCAGCTTACGGTGCCCTAACCACTCTTTTTCTCAATGTGCTGAATTTACTGATTTATGTATTTTATTGTGTTACACACACATGAGATCTACCTTTATTTTTATTTGGTTTTGAGATGGAGTCTTGCTCTGTTGCCCAGGCTGGAGTGCAGTGGCACGATCTCAGCTCACTGCAACCTCCCTCTCTTGGATTCAAGAGATTTTCCTGCCTCAGCCTCCCAAGTGAGATTACAGGCATGAGCCACCATGCCAGCTAATGTTTTGTATTTTTAGTAACGACGGGATTTCACCATGTTGGCCAAGCTGATCTCAAACTTCTGCCCTCTTGATTCGCCCACCTTGGCCTCCCAAAGTGCTGGGATTACAGGTGTGAGCCACTGTACCTGGCCTAAAAGTTATTTTTATTTGCTTATTTTGAAATTGTGAAACGCATATACCAAAGAGTCTGTGTTGCATACTTTTGCTGTTATGAAATAATAAACAAATATGTGTACATAGAGTCCTCATTAACCAGCTTGTTGAGAAACAGAACACCTCTAACACCTCTGAAGCCAACTGTGAACCCCCTCCTGACTGCATCCACATCCTCCCCAGGAATACTGGGGAAGGAAGCCACTATTCCCAATTTTACATTTACCGCTGCCTTGTGTTTTCTTACTACAAAACATACATATCCTTAACAGTATGCTGTATTTATTTCCCTGTTTTTAAACTTCTAATAGACTCATGCTGTTTGTTTTCTGATTTAATTCTGTATTACTTTAAAGATTCATTTATAATCCAACATATAGCTGTAGTTCATTAATTTTCACCGCTTCATTTATCCATTTCCCTGATGGAGAATATTTTAAGTTCATTCTAGTTTCGTGTCTTTAAGAAGTTTGTTATGGGTGGGCACGGTGGCTCACATAATCAAAGCACTGTGGGAGGATCACATGAGCCCAGGAGTTCAAAACCAGCCTGGACAACAAAATGAAACCCTGCCTCTACAAAAATAAAAATAACTAGCTGGACATGGTGGTGCACACTGGTAGTCCTAGCTACATGGGAGGTTGAAGCAGGAGTATTGCTTGAGTCCAGGTTGAGGGTACAGTGAGCCGTGTTCACACCACTGCATTCCAGCCTGCAAGACAGAGCAAGACCCTGTCTCAAAAAAAATTTGTTATGAAGATACTTGCCCATGCCTCCTTATGCACATGTCCAAGAGTTTTTCTAAGGTATATGCTAAAGAGTCAGAATATGCACTATTTCATCTTTATGGAAAAATATGCACTTGTTTTCCAGTGTCATTTTACCAATATGCAATCCCATCAACCGTAAGTGGCCTGTGGTTCCACATTCTTGCTATACTTAATATCATAGGACTAATTGATTTTTCCAGTCTAATGGGGATTAAAATGGTACCTCACTGTGATATTAATTTGTTTTTCCTTGATTACTAATGAGGCTGAACATTATTTTGTTTGCTTATTGGCTGTTCTCCTATCTCCCCTATGAAACTCTTTATGCCTTTTCTATTGAGTTGAAATGTCTTTATTAATAAGTGGATTTATTTGCATATTCTGCATATTAATGTCATTTTAATATATTGCATATCTCTCTTCTTCCAGTGTCCACCTTTTATTTTTCAATCTCTTTAGGATGCTTTTGCTAATCCTGAGTTTTTTTTTTTTTTTTTTTTGAGATGGAGTTTCGCTCTTGTTACCTAGGCTGGAGTGCAATGGCGTGATCTCGGCTCACCGCAACCTCTGCCTCCTGGATTCAGGCAATTCTCCTGCCTCAGCCTCCTGAATAGCTGGGATTATAGGCGTGCGCCACCATGCCCAGCTAATTTTTTGTACTTTTAGTAGAGACGGGGTTTCACCATGTTGACCAGGATGGTCTCGATCTCTTGACCTCGTGATCCACCCACCTCGGCCTTCCAAAGTGCTGGGATTACAGGCTTGAGCCACCGCGCCCGGCCTAATCCTAAATTTTAATTTCAGTGTAGTCAAATTTATCAGTCTTTTCCACAATTGCTTATACTCTTTAAAATAAGTCTTTCCATATCTGTCACAGAATTATTCTTCTGTTTTTAAAAATCCACTTGTCTTTCACTATAAAATATTTGATCTATTTGGAATTGATTTTTGTCTGTAGGAAGAGGTAAGGATACATTTCCATTTTTTTAATCCTGCTCACCAATTCTCCAACTAATGATGGTTTGATTTACAATTTCTTCACTTTATGGTGAGAACGTGATATGCATTCATTAGAAACCATACTTCAAGTACCCATACAACCATTCTGTTTCCCACTTTCAATAGGTTATTTAAGAAGTTATATGAGCTTTTCAACACTTTATTATAAAATAGGCTGTATGTGGGCAAATATACAGATGTGTTTGTTCTGTCTATGGATGAGCTTTTTCTGGGCTGTTAAACTATTTGTCTCCCGTTGCCTGCACCAACATTGTACTGTGTTGCTTTATATAGTTTTAGAGTGAGTTTTTTTATCCAGTACTGTAAGTAAGCCCTTTCTGGTTCTTCGTCAAGCATGTCCAGCATATATTTTTCTTGCAATTGCCTATTTTAAAAACTAACTGCCAAACTTTATATTCATCCCTTTCAAAATTCCTTTTGTTCTTTTAGATTATTGTAGCACACTGAGAACATTTTAAACAATAATTTTGCCATCTGTTACCTAGCCCTCATAACTTGTAATATATTCAACTCATTCATTGATAAAAAATTTGGAAAAGGACAAAGCACACTTTTCTGAGTCTCCAGTAGGGACGTATCATTAACAAATGCAATGGAAAACAAAACCATCACTAGTGAGAAACAGTAATAAAATAAGACTCCTGGCTAGTGTCCAACCCTTCCAGGAAGCTGTGGATGACCATCACCAGTTTAACCTCCCTGCATTTCAGTCCCTAGTATCTATTATGAGCACTAGTGGTAATAGGAATTCAAAGCAACAAAAAGGATGGAGGCAAATCCCTCAGAGAAAATAATAGGTGATGAATTTCAGGATCAAACCAGAATGATTAATACAGTTTCTTAATATTATCAATATTTTTATAATAAAATAATTAAAAATTTTTAATTTCAGATTAAAAATAATTTTTTTTTGAGACTGAGTTTCACTTGTTACCCAGGCTGGAGTGCAATGGCATGATCTCAGCTCACCGCGACCTCAGCCTCCTGGGTTCAGGCAATTCTCCTGCCTCAGCCTCCTGAGTAGCTGGGATTACAGGCACACGCCACCATGCCCAGCTAATTTTTTGTATTTTTAGTAGAGACTGGGTTTCACATGTTGACTAGGATGGTCTTGATCTCTTGACCTCGTGATCCACCCACCTTGGCCTCCCAAAGTTCTGGGATTACAGGCGTGAGCCACTGCGCCCGGCCAAAAATAATTTTAATCTGAAAGTATAAAACATAAAAAGATCATTGCCATAAAGAAAAGTATGTCTTGGAACTCTTTAAATTTGTTGTCAGTTTTTGATGATCTTGCTTTACATTTGACCAGAACATAGGGGCCAACCTTCAGCCCCATCCTCCTAAAGGTACCAGACTCTATTCCTAGTTTGGCTTCCTTTCCCTATTGCAGTGGAAAATGTCTCTCTCCTCCTGCCAAAATCTGTTCTCAACTCCTTTCTTCTCAGAGACTTGCTATATCATCAATCCCCATTGTTTCCAGAATCTTCTGTCTTTCCCATCTACTAACCTCTTCCCATCAGCATCTAAATTAACTCAGGTATTTTCCATCTTAAATAAGGAATGCAAAGCAAAAATCTCCTTAGCTCTCACATCAACCTATAGCTATTAATGTATTACTCAAACTGCTTTTGCATCTGATATTCTCAGTTTGCTTCTTGCACTTAGAATTTCAGGGGTTCAAAGACCTCCTTTCGTTTTATACTATTTCTGTCCCTTTTATTCAAAACTGATATAATTTTTATTCTTCTTTCTTTTTTTGTTTTTAAGACAGAGTCTCACTGTTGCCCAGGCTCAAGTGAAATGGCATTATCTGGGCTCACTGCAACCTCCGCCTCAGCCTCCCAAATAGATAACTTTTGTATTTTTAGTAGAGACAGGCTTTCACTATGTTGGCCAGTCTGGTCTCAAATTCCTGACAGGTGATCTGCCCACCTTGGCTTCCCAAAGTGCTGGGATTACAGGTGTGAGCTACCATGCCTGGCCAAAACTGAAACAATTTTTTAAAAATTATTCAAGTTTTTTGTGTGTCTATTTATAAACTTTAAAAAAATTTTTTTTTTCTTGAAACAGTCTGGCTCTGTCACCCAGGCTGGAGTGCAGTGGTACAATCTTGGCTCACTGCAACCTCCGCTTCCCAGGTTCAAGTGATTCTCTTGTCTCAGCCTCCCAAGTAGCTAGGACTACAGGTGCCCACCACCACACCCAGCTAATTTTTGTACTTTTAGTAGAGACAGAGATTCACTATATTGCTTAGGCTGGTCTAAAACTCCTGACCTCAGGTGATCCACCTTCCTCAGCCTCCCAAAGTGCTGGAATTACAGGGATGAGCCAGCACACCTGGCCTATTTATAAACTTATTAGACATAACTAGAAATCTCTCCTAGGAAGTCTTTCTCTCCCTTGGGCCTCTTCTGAGGCTACTATAAAACAATGCCCTTAAGATTCTTACATTTATCCATACATCTGTCTCTCTTAGAAATCCTATGTTTAGGGCCAGGTGGGGAGGCTTATGCCTGTAATCCCAGCACATTGGGAGGCAAAGGCAGGTGGATCACAAGGTCAGGAGATTGAGACCATCCTGGCCAAGATGGTGAAACCCCGTCTCTACTAAAAATATAAAAATTAGCTGGGCACCGTGGCGTGTGCCTGTATTCCCAGCTACTCAGGAGGATGAGGCAGGAGAATCACTTGAACCCAGGAGGCAGAGGCTGCAGTGAGCCGAGATCATGCCATTGCACTCCAGCCTGGCAACGCAGCAAGACTCCGTCTCAAAAAAAAAAAGAAAAAACCTATATTTAATAGTGTCTGCATAGCACACATTTAAGATCCTTAGAAGACTTCTGTTTGTTTATAAAGAGTCTGTGAGGCTCCACCTTAAAGTTTTGTGAGTTCTAAGTACAGGTTTATAAGTCATGCCCTAGACTCCATATTTGCCTTGAGACTACATTTTTCTAACAGTAGCTAGGACTTGATCTTTACCCTGAGATTCTTTCTTACTTTGAGATCTGTTTACTATCTGGAAAAACTCACTTTTTTCCCTCTATTTTCTAAGCTCTATGCTTTAGTGCCTTGCTCACCCACATTTTATTATAGGCAGACTGAGAAAGCCAGGAGACACCTTCAATATTCTGCATAGAAATCTCATCTAGATCAGTGAGTTCATTAGGTATATTTCCTATTTTCCACATTATCACATGTGAGAGTGTTACCAAACTTCCCGCTAACACTAACAAGAGTCCTCTTTCCTCCAACTTCCAATAACATTTTTATTTCCTTCAGTACTTCACCTCATGTTCCTAAAGATCCATCAGGCTCCCACCTGCCACCTGGTCCCCAAAATCAACACCACACATTCTAGGTTGTACTATGAAAGCACTCCTTTTTCAGGTGCCAAGTTATGTTCCAGATATCTACTGCTGAATAATAACCCCAAAACTGAGAGGCATGAAACAACCACCAGTTTATCTTGCTCATGGATTCTATGGGTGATGAACTCAGAGAGAGGGCAGAGTGAAGCTGGCTTGTCTCTGTTCCATGATGTCTAGGGCTTCAGACATCAAGAAGCTGGGGGTGACTCAAAGACCTGAATCATCTGACGGCATTTTATTCATGCTTGGTGCCTTTGTACGGATAGTGGGAAGGCTGACCTCAACCTGGAATGTCCACTAGACAACTTACATGGGGCCTTTCTAGCATGGTAACTTCCAGGCAGTGGAGCTTCTCAACATGGTGGCTTAGGACTTCAAGAGCAAGTATTCCAGCCAACAAGCTGAGTGGTCCTTGATGTCCTAGCATCATAGATCATTTAGCATCACTTCCTCTAAGCTCTACTGTTGAAGGCTTCAAAACCTGTCCAGATTCAAAGGGAAGGGCAAAGTCTTCATACCTCTTAATGGAAAAAGTATCCCTGTAAGGCCATGTTTTTCAAACAACCACAACTTGGTTGAACGTCATAGGCTAAGTTATGACATTCTTATTGCCATATTCAGAAATGGAAGTCTTCTAAAATTTCTTCACTTAGATAGCACACACTTCTCTTTTAAACCACAATATTTAAAAAAGTATATTTAGCTATATATGAGTAGAGTAAGGCATTGTGAATTGAAATTTCAAATGAGCAGTAAGTATCATGTAGCTGGAGGAAACAACTGAAATAACTTTAAGAAGCTGCTGAAATTAGATCTTGACTCAACATTAACCTCAATAAAAATGATATATAACTTGGGGAACAATTGTATTTAACCTTATGAAGCAAGATCAATGCAATTAAAATAAATATTCTCTAGAGGCTGCCATATGACTTGTGTTCTATCTTATTTAATAGGCCTTAGTTAGGATACCTGAGGAAAGCAAAATTCTCAAAGAAAATAATTTGAAGCAGGTAAATTTCATTTCCAGAACCAACATTTTCAAATCAAGAATCAGTATGCTAATGCTAAGCATAAAATATTCTAATTGTGAATGACTCAATACTTAAAATAGCTCTTAGAAATTCATCCTCTTAAGTTTTTAATAGGAAAAAATTAGTCACTTCCTCATTCTGCCTTCCTTATTCTAGAACACAATAAAGTCACGATTTTAATTATAACCTTAATACAGAAGATCCCCAAATTAAGGATTTTTTTTTTTTTAGACAGAGTCTCACTGTGTCACACAGGTTGGAGTGCAGTGGTATAATTCTGATCACTGCAACCTCCACCTCCCAGGTTCAAGTGATACTCCTGTCTCAGCCTCCCAAGTAGCTGGGACGACAGGCATGCGCTACCACGCCTGGCTAATTTTTGTATTTTTAGTAAAGACAGGGTTTCACCATATTAGTCAGTCTGGTCTCGAACTCCTTACCTCAGGTTAACCACCGCCTCAGCCTCCCGCAGTGTTGAGATTTGCAGGCGTGAGCCACCACGCCCGACCAATGATGGTTCGATTTACGATTTTGGCTTTATGATGGTGAGAAAGCAATACCCCTTCATTAAACATCCTATTTCAAGTACCATACAACCGTTCTGTTTTTCACTTTACTAAATAAGTTACTAAATAAGTCACATGAAATATTCATTACTTTATTATGAAATAGGCTCTGTGTTAATGATTTTGCCCAAGTGTGGGCAAGTGTAAGTATTCTCAGCACATTTGAGGTAGATAGGCTAAGCTATGATGTTTATTACATGCAAATGCATTACATGAATTTTTGACCTATGATTTTCTCAACTTATGATGGGCTATAAAAATATAACTCCACCGTAGGTTGGGGAGAATATACACGCTTTCACTCCTTTCCTGCCACACAGTCTATGCTTACATTTTTAAAAGTCATTTTAGGGAAAATGATTTAAAATAGTTTGTATAGATACCAGAAAACACATTCTCAGAGGTCAATTTATAAACTGGTATCTAAGGCATATGTAAATGTAAAAAAGAAAACTGATTTTGCAGGGCTTGAAAACTGTAATTTTTTAAAAAATCACTTTTATTGAAATCTAGCCAATGAGTTAAACAGTGAAATGCTTATGACAAATAACCTAGGTTGTTTCTAAACCCTTAAGATAGTCTTTGAACTTGGGAAAACTTTATATACGAAATTGCAAATGGATTCTATAATCTATTTAACATTGGACTTGTTTAGGCAGAGACAAACAATTTGTATTTAGCAATCACAAGCACA
Organism: Callithrix jacchus; assembly: GCF_049354715.1. Classification (NCBI taxonomy): domain Eukaryota; kingdom Metazoa; phylum Chordata; class Mammalia; order Primates; family Cebidae; genus Callithrix; species Callithrix jacchus. The sequence goes on along the minus strand of NC_133512.1, from coordinate 82,204,127 downwards.
AAAACTGGCAAAACTTTATTGGATACAGATTATAAAACCTGATGCAGGGATACAGTCCTACTGGTTTTTTCTGTGGAATACCTGTATTAGTTTATTTGATATTGCCTTAGGTATACAGAAAATGTTTGATTATGTGGAGAAGAGAAATTACTAGGTTTCCCAGCAACTTCACACAACTGGATTCAAGTTTTTAAACTTGGATAACCAAAGAAGCAATATGAAACCAAAAAGACCACTGCTGAGCCGTAAGTAGGAGAAAACGTAGCACGTGTAAACGCTAACTGGGAAATGACTGACCCCATCAGTAAGCAGCGCCTCCTTATCAAAGGAGGATACCTTCCCCACCCCTGTAGAGGCCCGAAACCTCAGATAGTACCAAATTCCTCATATACAATGGTTGCCCCTCTACATGTATAACTATGATAATCTTTACTGTAAATTAGGCACATGAAGAGGTTAACAATAATAAAAAAATGGAATGATTATAGTAATTTGCCAGCATCACCACTCTTGTGCTTTAGGACCATTATTAAGTAAAATAAGGGTTACTTGAACACAAGCACTGAAATCCTGAGACAGTCGATCTGATAACCCAGACAGCTACTAAGTGACTAATGGGCAGGTAGCGTAGACAGCGTGGATACACTGGACAGAGGGATGATGCACGTCCATGGCAGGACAGAGTGGGGTGCTGCAAGATTTCATCACACTATTCAGAATGGCATGCAACTTAAAATCTGTGAATTGTTTATTTCTGAAATTCTACTTACTATGTTTGAACTGCAGTTGACCACAGGTGATTAAAACCATGGACAAGAGGGGACAACTATAATTGCATAAAAGATTACATGAAGCATGGCAAATGCATGATACTTGTGCTGTCACTTCCTGCTCCAGAGCCCATAGCAGACACTTCCAATTAATCATCTTTTTGTGCCAAGCCCAGAAACAGTCTCCCAGTCCAAAGGTCTAGGCAGCTTCTGCTTATTGTTTGGCGTTAGGTTTCATCTGTGTTCTATCTCCCAGCTCTGAATGAAATGGTCATAGTGAGCTGAAAATTAGGCATGGGCATAGCTGATTTGATTTTATCACTGGGAATACAGCAAGTAAGAATTTTGAGACAATGCTGCTATGATACCATGATGCGATGACTGAAAAAAACTCCAGCAGACTCACGGAGCCAGCCCGAAGTAGGGCTGTAAGAACGAAAAATTTGAATATTTGGGTCTATAACATTATAAAATAAGGATCACGATACCTATTTCTCAAGGTGGTTCCAAAGATGAATAGAGATAGCCTGTATAAATTATCTTAAAGTAGGTACTTGCTAAATGTCAGTTCTAAATTCCAGCTATATGATTTTTAAAGGGACATAAAGAGGTTCCTAGAACAAAGTGTCCGAAGTGGTTAAAAGGGTGGAAAATAAAGCCAAGATGTTCATCAGAATTGTTTGTGGCATGTAAGTGAAAAAGCAGAAATTCCTACTTGACAGAGGATGACCAACATAGTAATAAAGACACTTTCATCTATTTTGAGGCTGGAAACTAGAGCAGTGTTGCCCACAGTGCAGCGCAGGTATCAGTGGTGGTTCCCAGTGTTCACTTCTGTGGACATATTGGCTCCCTGGCTTTAGATAGAGCTTGAATTGTACTGTAATTTCAAATACTGCCTTTCAACTCATACAGAGCAGATCATCAAGAAGGGAGAGCCTCTAGAGGCCACCAGGCTCCCAAAGAGGAGTCCTTTTCAAATTCTTCTGCTCTGTAAGGGTGGGGCTGTTTTCCCAGCAGGCCAGAGGCCGAGAATTTCTCATTATTCACTTTTAAGGCAACCTTTGAAAAGCAAACACAAAGTTTGCTTTTTGTGTACATGAATGAAAGAAACTGTGAACTATATAAAACTGTTAATGGTACATAGACATGGCAGGAATTATAAAAACATCTTGTGTGGTAATCACTAAAAGTTGGTAAGTAGTGAACTGAAGTGTGAAAGAGAAAAAAGGAAAAAGAAGGGTGGGTTATGAGGGAAAAGAAAGTAAGGAGGGAGCCTTTCACCTAGGTAGCCTAAGCCTCCCTGCTCCAGGCCCTGCTTTTGCCCTTGTAACGCCTGCCTCTGGGCTGTCATCCAGCATCCTGTAGAGGAAGAAACTGAGGGGGACTCTAAGGATTCAGCATGGTCACTTTAAACAATTACCAGACCATTTAGTTCAACTGCTTTCTCGCTTTAATTAAAAGAAAACTCACTTCGCAATTTAGTCTCTTTTGACATTGAATTAGGGCTTCCAATCTGTAAAGCCTGAGTGCTATCAATCAAATCTGAGCAAGCAGCTGCAGCGCTCATTTCCACACAAACAGCAGAGAGGTGGTTATTACCATACAAGGTCCCCTCTCAGTCTGTGATGATTAATCAGGCAGGTTTCTTCAGCAAACACTTATTAAGTACCCTTTCCCCCGGCGCTGCGTAGCTCAGAGTTTAAAAGGTTTTTACCTGTCTTAAGGTAATCAAATGGGAGAGTTTTAAAACAGTGTAGAAGGAAATGGGTAACTTTTCCTCACCCATTACAAGGGTCACTCCTATAAAAGAAGACAGATAAACAAGAGAAAAGCATAACAACTTGATTGACAGATTGAGACAAGGTCTTGTTCTGTCACCTAGGCTAGAGTCCAGTGGGGTGATCATGGCTTACTGCAGCCTCAAACTCCTGGGCTCAAGCAACCCTCCCACTTCAGCCTCTCAAAGCACCGGAATAACAGGTATGAGCCACCAGGCCTGGCCAACAAATTTATAATATTTAATCACAGTTTTATATGACACAGGAGTCTTCGGAAATGAAGATCCAAACACCTAGAGAAACCCATTATTATGCAAAATCTGATGAAAGACGTGGATAGTTGTAAAGAAACATGATTGGATAAAAAGGTATGATCTAATGGTATTAGATGGAGGGGGAAACCCAGTAAGACTTGCCTATTCAGGTTATCCTATTCAGGTTCTCTGTGTAGCAATCCTTTTTCTGTGGATAGAACAGGACACCTGTTACATAAGGGTCTTATAACCTACTTTCAGGGGAGGTAGGTCAGACAGTGACCTTTCTAGGTTTTACAGTTTGCTTTAGGGGAGGAATGAGAGAAGGACAGGAGAAAGAGACTTTCTTGCTCCTGAGACCCTCCTGTCTCCTTCAGCTCAAAAATTCTCAGCATGCCAAGACACCATACTTCATGGTATTATGTTCTGATCCCCAACAACTGTATACCTAAACTGGTACAGCACTCTGATGTATACACAACTGTATACCTAAACTGGTACAACTCTCTGATGACAGTAAACACAATGCTATGAGTCCTGGATGAGGCTGAGAAAGGCTTCTGAAAAGGGGATAGCTCAACTTAGTCTAGAAGGATGATTTAGGACTAGCTGGATAGAGGAGGAGGGCAGTGAGTTCTGCCCAGTGGGAGTAACTTGTGCAAGGGCAAAGATACCTGGAAGAACTTGAAACTATTAGGGCTGGGAATAGAATAACCCAAAGTGTGGTACTTTGAACAACTGAAGGGTTTTGGAAGGACTCAGAAGCAAGGTGTTTCTGACTTTCTCCCACCCTCCTGGATCCTCCCTACTTTCTCCCTGAAAGCAAGTCATGGAAACCAGAATTTCTCTTCCCTGAAGGGAGGTCATAGACACTAGAACTCCTTTCCCCCAAAGCAAACCATAAACCCTAGAAAGGTCACTCTCTCCTTTTGTCAAAGGCGTTTGAACCAGACCAACTCTATCTTGAACAACCACTGGGCAAAATGAGGCTGAGATCTGCTGGGCCGCATTCCCAGGAGGTTAGCCATTCTCAGTCACAGGATGAGATAGGACGTTGGCACAAGATAAAGGTCACAAAGACCCCACTGATAAAATAGACTGTAGTAAAGAAGCCAGGCAAAATCTGCCAAAACCAAGGTGGTGACGAAAGTGACCTCTGGTTGTCTTCGCTGTTCATTATACGCTAATTGTAATATGTTAGCATGCTAAAAGACAGTCCCGCCAGCTCCATGATAGTTTACAAATGCTATGGCAAGGTCCAGAAGTTACCCTACATGGTCTAAGAGGGGGAGAAATCCTCAGTTCTGGGAATTGCTTGTACCTTTCCCAGAAAACTCATGAAAAAGCTTCCCCTTGTTTAGCATATGATCAAGAAATAACCATAAAAATAGTCAACCAGCAGCCCTTGGGGCTGTTCTATAGAGTAGCCATTCTTTTATTCCCCTACTTTCTTAAAGAGACTTGCTCTCACTCTACTCTGTGGACTCACCTCAAATTCTTTCTTGCATGAGATCTGAGAACCCTCTCTTGGGGTCCAGATTGGGAATCCTTCCAAGTAACACTTTCTTCCTTAAAGACCAGAAAACAGAGTCCTGCCCTAAACTGGGGAGAAAGAAATGCTACACAGAGCAGCCAAAGAGAATCTGATCAGTCAGGCCTTGCTGAGTTTCCCACTCCGTTATTAACATTAGATCATACCCTTTTGACCAATCCTGTTTCTCTACAACTATTCACTTCTTTCATCAGACTTTGCATAAAAATATAGTTTTCCTAGGTCTTTGGATCTTTGTTTCTGAAGGCTCCTGTGTCACAAAAAACTGTGACTAGGGCCGGATGCGGTGGTTCACACCTGTAACCCCAGCACTTTGAGAGGCCAAGGCAGGTGGATCACGAGGTCAGGAGATTGAGACCATCCTGACCTCGTGATCCTCCATCTCTATTAAAAATACAAAAAATTAGTCAGGCGTGGTAATCCCAGCTACTTGGGAGGCTGAGGCATCAAGAATTACTTGAACCTGGGAGGCAGAGGTTGCAGTGAGCTGAGATGACACCACTGCACTCCTGCCTGGGTGACAGACTAAGATTCAGTCTCAAAAAAAAAAGAAAAAACAAACCTGTGACTAAATAAATGTATTATTGTTTTCTCTTAGGTGAAAGGAAAATAAATACTTGGGATCCCAATTCACTCCACCAAAGGAAAAAATTAAGCTGAAAGCTGAGTCATGCAAGAAGCTGCCTTTTCTTTTGTTTCTAAGCAGACAGCTACAGGTAACAGGTTAAGTATCTCCACAGGTAGCTACTCTATGTTCACCTTATCTTATGTAAAACGCTGCTTTACTGAACACGAGAAGAATACATAATTGACTACCTGCTCCTTTCTCTTGCAACATGTGGATTACCATACCCTCCAGCCCACTTTTCCCCTTTAAATGTTGATGCCCTTAAATTCATCTTTGGAGAAAGTCATAGACGCCCAGACTATTTCTGTGATTTTCTATTTTTTTTTTCTGTGCATTGTCCCAAACCCTGGCAAAATAAACTGCTAAATTGACTGAGACCTATGACTGTTTGACAGCAAACTCAGCCCCGAGTTGAGCTGCTCAACCCCCAGTCATTCAAACCCTGAGCTACACAGTAACCCCTTGGTCAGCTTGTCAGCTGAGACCTTTATGATAGAAGAGAAAAGATATCACACCTTTCCATTCTTATGGTACTAGTGGCAAAATGCAAGTAGACTGTGAGGCTGGAATACAGGGTTTACTGGAGGGATGGCACGAGGGTGTCTGGAGATGTAGGCAGGAGTTAGACCATGATTAAATGTGTTTTTCTCAGAACACAAAAGAATCACAAAGGGTGGGATGGCACCTCTACCACTGCTGCTTTACTTAGCTCAGAGAAAGTTCAACATTCTTAGATTTTCTCTTGTTTGTGCCAAAGAAAATATTCAAGTTACTCATGATTTGTAAGCAGGAACAAGACCTAATCAAATGAGCACTATAAGGCAATGGCACATAATAGCCAGCTGCTCCCACTTGCTCCCACCCAAAGAATTTGTCTCTGGCCTCTCATATGCTTCTGTTCCTTATTCCTGTCTTTGTTGCCATTCCTGGGTTCTCTGAATCCCAGTGTAAGCATCATGCCTTAGTCTGAAAACTACAAGGTCTTAAGTTCGTACCCTTTGCTCTGAGGATTGAACATAATTGAGACTGCAGCTGCTAACAAGACCCCTTTTCGTGGAGAACTTTGTCTCTTTGTTCCCTTTCACCTGACTCCTCGTATCTGACACCTGGCCACTGCCCCTAAACCACACTGAGAATATCTTGAATGAACAGCCTTTCCTGGTAAGGAAAGTTATTGGCAAACCCTGGATTGCTGCAGCTACTCAGCAGTTCCCCCTACAGTCAGGTTGTGCCACAGCCTAAGCAAGGGCTGGTCCTTGTGAACTAGACTCTAGCTCCTGCGGAGTAGGTGTGTGACAGAATGGCTTTAGACGTGACTGCAAATTCAGCCCTGAGTTCAGCTGCTCAACCCCTAGTCATTCAGACCCTGAGCCACACAGTAATTCCTTGGTCAACTCTAATTGAGGTTTGCAAACCTTGGTGCCCATGAATTTGTTAGAATGATTCTACTTAACCTGTTAGACCTGAAATGAGATAAATTTAATATTGTACCAAAACATGTACTAGGGGGAAAATCCAGTACAAATTACACGGTTATAAAATTATGTTATCAGATAAATAAGCTCAGCTCAGAAGTTCTGCTTTAGGAGGAAAAAAAAAAAAACTAAGAAAATCCAAAACATTACTGATATTGCTGAAGTTTCACAAAAAATAAAACAACGAAAATAATATGATGCTCTCACAAGACATCCAAAAGCTATGTGGAAATGGAAACATCTCAATGTGAATCCAAGTACCATCAAGGTGCCGAGGCTATCTTTTCTGGTTGAACTTCATAGAAAACTAAGGATCCTAATGCACTAGGGCCTTCTTAGGAAACAGATATCATATAAACAGATTTTAATCTCTGTAACACATAACTTTAAAGTAGTTGGTTAGGTTTGTAGTGTTATGAATTCAAACAAAATTAAATTCAGCCATGAAACTTAATATCTTGAATTTATAGATCACTCTACTTAACTTCCTTTATTTTTTGGCACTTACAAAGTCAATTCACTTCTGTCTGATGTAATTTTCAAAGAAAAGCACAAGATTTACCAATTAAATCCTCCTCCTCTCCCAGTGCATTTTTACTAGCATTTCCTTTCAATGATCTTTTGCAATTACATTGTAATTTCTATACAAGTTCCTCCATGTGTTTTGCAAACATTAATTAAGCTTTGCAATATCCCAGCAAGGGAGAAGACCAGCATTACACCCAGGAGTCCTCCACGTGCTGTGATGCTGGTCGGAATGACATTTGTTCCTGCCAATGATAATTCTGCCAGAATTAAAAATGACACCATGATGTCTCATTGCTTTAAAAGAAAATTGATGACTTTTCCTATCAAGAAGTTACTCTTTTACAGCATAAGAAGATACTGTTATCTCTGACTGAATAACGGATCTGATTAATGTTTTGAAATTAAGTTTAATGTTCTATCCATCCAACATTCATACATGTTGTTTTAGTAACAGCTTTAAGTTTTATGAAACCAGTGCAAAATGAGAAATTATCATATAGAACAGAGTTGGGGTGGTTTGCCCTTCTAGACACACGTGGATCTCATCACATCTTCTAAATGTACAAACATAACTTTAGCTTAACAACAGGTGAATAGAAAAATGGAGAAACGAAATGAGCCAGCTGGGTAAACTGTCCATGACATATGGACTGGAGAGATCAAGATGCTTGAGGCTTAACAGATACTTAGTTAAGCTAAGTTAAAATTTACATGGGATTTTTGTAAGAGCTTTCTTTAAAACATTATCTCATAAATTATTACAGCAGTCACTTCTGGCATAGCAATGTAGGCTGCTGGCTTCCCAGCACACTGACAGCAAAGCTGGTCTAACCAAGCTATGAGCCCTGTCTTAGCGTTTAACCCTGGAGGAGCCTGTGTCACCATTCCTACCTCCTGCCCTTGCTGCCCAGTTCTGGAAGCTGTCTGCTGAGTATGATGCCTTCTTGGTTCTCACCCCTGACTGCACCTCATAACCACTTGAGGAGTTATTTAAAAATACTTCTGCAGTAGGGCCCTACCCTACACAAATTAAAACACAGTTTCTGGGGCTGAGGCTGGCTATGGACACTTTAAATACTCTCAGGTGATTGCTACCTGCCGCCCTGGTTAATGCCGCTCAGGGATCATTGGTGGAACACCCCATGCATCAGGTGAAGCAGCCCAGCCTTTCTTGCAAGATAATGGCCATCTGGCCTCCAATTCTAAGGGAAGTCCTCCACAGAAACGTTATATGGTCTTTTTCCTTGCCATATTACCTTTTACAGTTCCTATCTTTCTCATGTTGTAAGTACCTGGTTGCTGTCTCAAGATATTGGCCAGCAATGGAGAGGGACCAGCTGAGCTAAACTTCGTCTCACCTTTGAGGTCAATGGATATTCTTAAGGGGGTGTTATCCTTTGCTCTACTGCCCATCTCATACTTTGTGGACCACTTCTATGATGGTATTCCATGCTTGGGTACCTAGAGCCCATGTTGAGCCAAAGTAGTATTGCAGAGGGAAATGAACTCAGTATTTAAGAGAAGTCAGTTGCTATATAAATACATGGGCCAGTGGGTCAAGAAATATACATCACAAATATAGTTTGTAGAAATATTGCAAACCAGGTCAGTGGGAAGTATCCCAAAGATGTTACCTTGGTTAGTATTTAGCAAACAAAGACGTTTTTATTTTTCCTACATTCTAACTACATTGTTTTTGATAAGACAGATTCTTTTTACATCAATCTAAGGGAAGAAGACATGCAATGCCAATTGTGTGGGAAAGAGAAGTTATGCTTCAGCTGTGTTTAATACTCTTGATGGTTTTAGGTAGTGCCATAGAAACTGCAATAAGTATATGTTGAATCACAGTGAGGAAATAATTTTGTTTTCAATTCTTTTTAAACCTTTTGATTATACCAAGATAAAAGTTTCAGTTTGTTCCAAGTCTTAAACACCTTTCTGGCACTTGATCTTTTTTTAACACAGTATTTAGGGAACAGTGGTAACTAGCTCGAATGTAAGAACATAGTTTAATTTTCATTTGTATTTAGTTATGTCATATCTTTTATTCATAACAAGCACAAATGTTTTTTAATTTGTGGTAGTGATTTAAAACTTCCTTTTCAATCACATTTGTTTAAGAGCATGTGAGTTGATTTAAAGAGATACTAAAACAGGTAGTGCACATATGTACAATAAATTCTGAAGGGGATGTACTACTATAGCTGAAAATTATCCCACTTTTTTAAAGAGGTGAGTGTATTCTCCAAACAAATCTCATTGCCAACTGGAGCTTAGGGCAAATGTACTAAGCATTGTGCCTGATTTATTTAAATGTTAATATTCTAAAAATGAATTATTTTAAATGTTAATATTTTAAATCATAGATTTTGAAGGGGACAGACTACTATAGTAGAAAATTATTCCACTTTTTTTTTTTTTTAAGAGGTGAGCATATCCTCTAATCGGATACTTCAGCCTAGGGCAAATGTAATAAGCACGGTGCCTGATTTTTTTAAATGCTAATATTTTAAATTTAAATGCATTTTTATTATGCACATCTATTCCTAACTTTGTTTTCAAATGGAAGCCCTTAATGTCAAATTTAACCATTATCTATAATTTATTATAATCTATACTTTCCACTTGTTTTTAGTATTCACACTGAAACTGAGTCTTTAAAAACTACAAAATTAGTTTTCTAAAGCTGGTTCACCTTTAGAAAATTGGTTTCTAAAGGCAAGTGGGGAAAACTCTCTGCTTCATGCCTATGTGGCCCATTTGTAACTTGGGTCGTTTTGTTCCCAATTGATCCAGATGCTCTATTTCTATGTCATGCTTTTAGGTAATACATTTTTGGCAGACCTGCTTGTTTCCCAATGAAAACTAAGAATGGATAATCATTATGTAGATTTGTACATATGGCACTTCCATCAAAGAAAAATTTTTCGAGAAGTGGCAAGACAAAGGAGACTTTGAGTTTCTAGGCGTGGTAAACTGTAGGAAGACAAATTAAGTGGGATCTTTCTAGACATATGTTTCTCTGGTGCTGATCAGTGTCTAAAAGATTGCCTTTGGTGCTCAATCTTTGTGTTTCCTGGTAAAGAAGGGAGGAGGGACACCTTTACCTTCGTAAGTTTATGTCCTGCTTTCAGGCAAATGGGAGAGAGCAGAGAACATTTCTTGTGTTTATTTCTTTAGTTGCCTTCAGCTCAAAATAATCCTTATGCCAAAATGATGTATTTGGGGATGGCATATTCAGGTCTTCTACAGCACATATTTTTTTCCCTCTGTCCCTAAATCTTCTTCCCTTCCTCTACCATCTCTCCCCTCCAATCTAATTGGCACCACACTTCAAGGTTTCAGCTGAGATATCACTTTGTTTTCAGGGTACCCATCACTCCTCTTTCCCCAAAGACTGAGGAAATTGACCACTGGTGCATTCCTACCGTGTCTTGTATGCACCCTGTGCTTCACTCTGTATTGTGACTGTTAGTTTACCCATCTCTATCCATCCCCATCCTTTTGCCCCTAGCCCTTGGCACAGTGCTTGATAGATTTGCTGACTTTAAAACAAAACAAAACAAAAAAACAGGTCTTAAATCACAGGAGAACACATCAAGGAAGACTCTTGCCTTTTATTCCTGCCCTACTTGTCTTCCATTGCATTTCTCAGAATTCACTCCCTGGGCAGTGGCTTTTCTTAATAATATGAAGCATGTTTTTACTGCCTCTACTATGATACTTCTGTGTATCACTCTTGGAAGTGAAACTTTGGAGCCAGCAGCTAAGCAGTTCACTGACTAGGGAGTAAAAGTAAAAAGGGGAAATTAGAGTCACAAGAAATAAGGGATAGTGGGAAACTCCATTTTCAATATTTAAACCTCTAGGAACCTGTTGCTATACATTGTGCCTATTTGCTGAAAAACTGTCCAAAATATTACTGTACAATATGGAAGCCACTAGCCATGTGTGGCTACTAAATTAAAAATTCAGTTTCTCAGTCATACTATTTCAAGTGCCCAGTAGCCATATATAGTGGGTAATACATTATTAAACAGTGCAGATATAGAATAACTTCATCATTGCAGAAAGTTTTATTAGATAATGTTGGTTTAGAACACAGGAATTTCAAGATGGTGATAAACTCCTTTCAGAAGGAATGCACATTAAAATACCTAAAGCTCAATTCTACTAATTATTTCCTAGGCACACCCTGGATTGGGGAATCAAGTTGCAACCATACAATTGACATTAGTTTCTGGGAACTGATAATTTTATTCAATTTTTCAAAGTCATGCGTTATTTTCAGAATTAAGTTGTCGAAAGATCACTTGGGTACTATTAGTTTTTCCTAAAGTCATTATTAATTCACTATCATACATTGTTCACTTTACTCTTAACTTTCTATACGCTATTGATAAAAGCAGCTGTGCTTTGATATATTTTTCTTTTTTTTTTTTTTTAAGATGGGGTTTCACCATGGATGGCCAGGCTGGTTTTGAACTCCTGACCTCAGGTGATCCACCCACCTCGGCCTCCCAAAGTGCTAGGATTACAGGTGTGAGCCATCACACCCAGCCTGACATATTTTTCTTATAATTTACTTGTATGTCATAGTTTAGATCATATCTACATGATCAGGTGTCTTACCTAGAAATTTGAAAACAGCTGCTTAAATCAATGCTTAAAATTTCAGGACTTGAGTATTAGGCAATAGAGATAAACAAAACATAGCCCTTCCTTGTGGAGCAGATAATTCCAGAGGATGACAGACTAAAGAACAAGTAAATAAGATTTCAAGTAGTGGTATGTTCTATGAAACTGACACTTTGAGCAAAGACTTAACTATTGAGTAGGAAACAATTATGCAAAGATCTAGTAGCAACAAAAATGATTGACAGGTTAACAATGATAGTTTGCCATCTGCACATTCATAGTCTAGGTCAAGCAATGTGCTAAGCACTTTATCTGCATCATCTTATTATCTTTTACCTACAGTTGATATCGGTATTCTTTTTTTACTTTTGAGACATGGTCTTGCCCAGTTGCCCAGGCTGGAAAGCAGTGGCACAATCATAGCTCACTGCAACCTTGACCTGCTGAGCTCAAGTGATCCCCCTATCTCAGCCTCCTGTGTGGGTGGGACTACAGGCACATGCCACCACACATGGCTAATATTTTATCTTTAGTGGAGATGAGTCGTACTGTGTTGCCAGTCTGGTCTTGAACTCCTGCCATCAAGCAATCCTCCTGCCTCAGCCTTCAAAAGTGCTGGATTACAGGTGTGAGCCACTGCACCAGGCTGGTATTACTACTCTTACCTTTGTTTTATCAGATGAAACTGGTGGTAATGGAGATTAAATGACTCGTCTAGGGTCTGGTGGCTAATATAAAAGATAAATTGGATTTGAATTTGGAAAGTCTGAATCCAGAGTTCAGGCTCCAGAACACTGGGCCACAGACTCACCTTTTTAATAAGCTGTGTATTTACTTGTGCATTTGGACATTATCTGATCACCCTATTTAGACAGACTTTCTTTCTTTTGCTTAAGAATGGTTACTTTCCAACAGATCTACTTGTGTGGATCAGTAATATCCAGTTATTAAAAGTGAATATTTATTGATGGATTAACTTTTTTTTTTTTGAGAAGGAGTTTTGCTCTTGTTTCCCGGACTGGAGTGCAATGGTGCAATCTCGGCTCACTGCAACCTCTGCCTCCCAGGTTCAAGCGATTCTCCTGCCTCAGCCTCCGAAGTACCTGGGATTAGAGGCACGTGCCACCATGCCCAGCTAATTTTTGTAGTTTTAGTAGAGACGGGGTTTCACTGTGTTGGCCAGGCTGGTCTTGAGCTCCTGACTTCAGGTGATCCCCCCGCCTTGGCATCCCAAAGTGCTAGGATTACAGGTGTGAGCCACTGTGCCCAGTTAAGATTTTAAAGGAAAGTTTGTTCTCATTTCTGTAGGGGAGTGTCTTAAACTTTCTGTAGGCTGGTGGATGACCAAATCCAAGACAGCTGGATGCTTGTTAAAAATGCGCACTCCTGAACCTCATCTGGAATCAGAATCTCTTTAACACCTGGAATCTGCTCTTGTAGCCCCACCCTAGGTTTTTCTAATGCATACCAAAGAAAATTTTGTGATGTGGAAGACATTGTTGGTTGTCCACACAAGAGCCATTCTCTTCTTTGTCTTATTAATAGAAACCTGATTTTGTTGCTTTCCCACTGGGAATGAGATGCTTAAGAAAATCGTGCCCAGGCTCAGTAGATTAATCAAGATCAATCTAGACCAGACAAAGCAATCTCATCTTCTTTCCTGGGGTTGGTTTAAAGGACTCATTTTGGCAAAAAGACTTAAAAGGTGACTTCTCTCCTGGAACCAGCTGGGAAATAGTTTTCTTTCCTCCTAAGAGGACAAAGATATGCAGAGGTGGAACTCTGTTGCGTAAGAAGCAGATATTTAGAGATATTGAAAACAAATATATCGAGGATACTGGAGGAAAAGGATGGGTCAGACTGCAGGCGTGGCTGAACCTCTCAATCCACCTGGAGTCAGCTCCCTCCAGATTTCCCGTTCTAAGAGACAATAACCATCCCTATTCTTTAAATCGTTGTATTTGGATATTTTGATGTTCGCCAGCAAGAGAATGCTAATTGATACACTGGAGGAACACTAGGCAGAATTCGTTTTTAAAAAGCATTATACCTTTGGTAGAAACTGAAGTTTTAAAGTGCCAGGTATTTGAGATATTAGACATTGAATTGAATCAAAAAGTATACTTGACAAAAGTGTGAGAAAATCACCAACAGGAATGGACCTGTGTTTTTAAAAAAAAAAAAAAATGTTTCGGGAGATGAGAAAAGCCACTTTTTTTTATGAGATGTAACAATAATACTTGGCATGAGCATTAGGTTATAGGAGCTGGTCTCCAGTATACCTGCCACAGCTGCAAAAAGGATATTTGTTACTAAAAGTTTTTGGAGAGGTAAAGATGTGAAATATAAACATAACATTGTTTTCAGAGAAAAAAGTCAGCAGTTGTCACAGGTTTCACTGCTCCTTTCTTCTGTGCAGGATACTCCTGCAGTTTGCCCAGATGGGGGTGCTACAGTGTTGGCATAGGAGGGATACATTTTCCCTTTCTCCCTTGGGAAACTGACTAAGTGGGGGCGGACAAAAAATAGGTATCCACCACAATGAAATTTGAATCCCCTATCCCAATGCATCTGATTTTCCCCCCTGTGGCTTTTGTCTAATCAGCCGCTCAGCAGGTGGCTACTCTGAGATTGGAAAGAGCCGTTCTCATGTAGTGACCCTCCCCCCCACCTTAACTCACCCTAAGATTCTTTTTATCTCATATCCTGGGACTTCAAACTCAGATCGCGCCTGAAGCAGACATTACAAAGGAAGCTAAATACAAAGGCAAATTCTCATCCTCCTATGTGATGTCACTTGCAAAACAGAAAGGAGGATCTGGAAATGAGCTTTCTTCTCCTGGCAGAATAGCCCTTTGAAGGTTCTGCCCTTGCCATAGCACAGGACCATCCTTGTGGTTATTATTAATACCTCCCAATACACCTGAGGGACTAAGGGCTACCGTCACATATACATAATGAAGAGAATTACAGTAAACACCTGCATAACTTGGTCTTCCCTAAACCCCACTCATTCTAATTATTTGTTCCCTTTGGGCACAGGTAGCTTGAGTTTAAACAACTCAGTTTCCACTTTCATGTGTGGCTACATAAAGCAGTACTTACTTAGCTCATCTGGTATTTGAAAAACATCAGCACTTTATAAACTCCAAGATGAGTAGCAGTTGGCCAGGAATCCAACAGACATTTTTGTGTGCAACCAGGACCGTGACTTGGGTAGAGAAGTAACGTAATGTATTCTGAAGGCTCTGAAGTTGGCTTCATGGTTTTCAGAAACTTTTGGTTCCTCTACTTAGGCATGGTCAGCAGGTAGGTTACTAGTTCCGGGATCTTTTCAAGGGCTATGCTCCCCTGACTGGTTTAATGATATCCAAAACAAAACCTTTTTCTAGTGAGGAGGCAGAGTTATTAAAAACAAAACACCCAACAGTGTGAAGCATCAGTCAGCTCTCAAGTAACACTGGCATGCAACTGAATAGAAAACTTCTACCCTAGAATTTGAATAGATTCAATGCTTAAAGATTGATGTTTGGAGCCTGTTGAACATTTCAGCGTCAGTCATCATATATCAAGAAATTTACATACTGAGGCGCTCTTACCCTGAAATAAAAAGATTAAGAGCCTTGCATTCGTTTTCTATTGCTACCATAATAAACCACAACTTCAGTAGCTTAAAACAACACAAGGCCAAGTATGGTGGCTCATGCCTGTAATCCTAGCACTTTATTTATTTATTTATTTTTAGACAGAGTCTTATTCTGTCACCCAGGCTGGAGTGCAGTAGCGCAATCTCAGCTTACTGTAACCTCCACTTCCCAAGTTCAAGCAATTCTCCTGTGTCAGCCTCCCAAATAGCTGAGATTACAGCACCCGCCACCATGCCCGGCTAACTTTTTTATTGTTAGTAGAGATGGAGAATTTCGCCATGTTGATCAGGCTGACCTCAAACTCCTGACCGTCTGCCTCAGCCTCCCAAAGTCCTGGGATTACAAGTGTGAGCCACCATGCCCGGCCTGTAATCCCAGCACTTTGTGAGGTTGAGTCGAGAGGATTGCTTGACCTCAAGTGTTCAAGACCAGCCTGGCCAACATGGTGAAACCCTGTCTCTATTAAAAATACAAAAATTACTTAGGCATGGTGGTCCATGCCAGTGGTCCTAGCTCCTTGGGAAGTTGAGGTGGGAGGATCACCTGAGCCCCAGGGATGTTGAGGCTGCAATGAGCTGTGATTGTGCCACTGAACTCCAGCCTGGGTGACAGAGGGAAACCCTGTCTCAAAAACAAAACAAAACCCACATAAAAGTATTTTCTTACCATTCTGTAGGTCAAATGTGTAGCATAGGCGTCACTGGTGTGGAAGTAAGATGTTGCCAGGACTGCATTCCTTCCTGGAGGTTCTGTTTCCTTGCCTGTTCCACCTTCTAGAGGCTACCTGCATTTCTTTCTCCATCTTCAAAATCTGCTTCCATACTGCTGGTTTTCTGGTTTTCTACAGCTGAGAATGGTTCTCTGCTTTTAAAGACTCGTGTAGGTAGATTGGATTCACATGAGTAACCCAGCATACTCTTCCCTCATCTCAAGGCCCTTAGCCTTAATCACATCTACAGCCTTTCTTTGGCTGTGTAAAGTGACACATTCATAGGTTCCAGTGATTCAGATATGGGCACCTTTATGGGGCCATTATTTTGCCCACCACAGGCCACTACGCACAAGTGTGCCAGACTCATGGTATACAGCAGAATATGATTTGATAGTGCTTTTGTTTCACCAAAACACAGATGATTGAGAGTTTGGGGGATTACTAAACTCTGCTCTCATCAGTTGTCATTTCTCAGGGATTTACATTCCAAAGTATGCACAGTCTGATGAAAACCCTTTTGTGTCAATGACAAAGCCGTGGCCCTTCTTTCAGCATTACAAGTTGGGGATTTTATGCGCTGCCTTGGGAAGCTCATGATGCATAATTGGGGAGGATGAGGAATTTGCATTAAGTTTCCACTCTGTGCCAGGCACTTCCACACTTTATAGTATTTGATTTTCCTAACCCGTACTCTAGTATTCCTTCACTATGTCATGTTTATACAGCATCCCCCTCCTGCGGAGATTATCAACACACCTGCCAAGGGCAAGAGGCTAGTGTGGTGGTCAAGGGCTTAGGCTCTGGATTCAGATGCACCTGGTGTGCCGAATGATCTGTTTCTCCTCCAGACCCATTCTCCAACCTTCTTTGAACTACTCTGCCCAGGGAGGCTCACCTTTACAGAGTGGATCAACCAGGCTCCTTTGCCCTCTGCCTTCTCATTGGGTTGAGTCAATAGGAGCCACTAGAAAAAGAAGAAAAGATGTGATGAGAAATTGCTCAAGCAATTCCGTCAGTTCCCTTTGGGCCAGTTTGGCACTGTCAGCTTTGCTCTACCTAAGACGACGCTTCTGACAGGCACAGTGGCTCATGCCTGTAATCCCAACACTTTGGGACGCCAAGGTGGGTGGATCAACTGAAGTCAGGAGTTTGAGACCAGCCTGGCCAACATGGTGAAATCCCATCTCTACTACAAATACCAAAATTAGGTGAGTGGAGTGACACATGTCTGTAATCCTAGCTATTCAGGAGGCTGAGGCAGGAAAATCGCTTGTACCCAGGAGGGTGAGGTTGCAGTGAGCTGAGATCATGCCACTGCATGCCAGCCTGGGTAACAGAGTGAGACTGTTCCCCACCCCCCACAAAAAAGAGGACAAGAGGACTTCAGCTTCTGCAGGGTTTCGCCTCTCCTAGGCTGCAGGTGTCTCCAGGTTCTAGTAAGTGCTTCTCCCTGTGCCCCTGGAGACCTACGGGCCACATGGCTCCCACTGCTGCTAGCCCTTGTATGTTTCACTGTTCCTTGCTGAGGCTAATTATTCACTGATAAATATTTCCTTCATTAAACTCTCCTCAGTTACCCTGTTGAAGTATGCCAACTGTTTCTTGCCAGGCCCTGTCTGATACACCTGGGTGTGCCAACATCTTGTGTTCTTGGATGAGTTATCCTTCTTAAACCTCACTATTCTCGTATATGAAATGGAGAGAAAAATAGCTACCCTGTGAAGTCATGGGGAGTACTAAATTATTTAATTCACGTATAGCTGAACACAGTGTGTGGCACACGGTAAACACTTAAAGGAATTTTTGCCAAAGTAAAGGAAATGAATTATCTGAGATCTGATAGTGCCATCTGGATACAAATGTTCCACCAAGTCATTCCTTAAAAATGTACTTTTTGCTCCAACAGAAAAGAGTTATTTCAAACAACTATTTAACTGAGGTCTTTGGATTTACCAATAACTAATTGTTAGTGATGCTGCTGAAGCCACCCAAATAGTCCTACCTACTGAGGGACGTTCCAATTCAAGCACCTTTAATTTGTACTTTTATGCCTCTGGAATTTTTCAACATACCTGAGACTTTACTTTCTAATTTTCTGGATATATAATAATTTAAGTAATGTAAGCAGAAAACTTTTAATGATAGAATAGGTAATATTTGGAAATATAAGTCTATTTACAAATCTACTTAGACACACTAATTGCTTATTACAAATAATCTACACCATTATCTATTTACATGTATAAGAATATCATGGTAGAATTTTTTTTTTTTTTTTTTTGAAACACAGTCTCACTCTTGCCCAGGCTGGAGTCAGTGGCATGATAATGGCTCACTGCAGCCTCAAGCCTTCCAAGCCCAAGTGATTCTCCTGCCTCAGCCTCCTGAGTATCTAGGACTTCAGGTGTACGCCATTACACCCAGCTAATATTTTTATTTTTACTTTTAGTACAGGCAGTGTTTCACTATGTTGCCCAAGTTGGTCTCAAAATTCTGGCCTCAAGTGATTCTCCCATTGCAGCCTCCCAAAGTGCTAAGATTACAGACGTTGAGCCACCACACCCAGTCATTGGTAGAATTTTTAAAACGGCGTTCAGTCTTCAAAGTGGATGTTTATGGACACAGGGAAAAGATGAAATAAAAAAAAAACCTCAGAAAATCTTTCAGTATTTTCATATATGAAGATCGATGTTGAGAGAGAGAGAGAGACAGAGACAGAGACAGACAGAGAGAAAGATTTGGAATAGAAACTTCTAATGTCACCTTTTCAGATATCAGATGAAAACACCATTTTAACAGCTGATAGTGTTGCTGTCACAGTCAGTACTTTGAAAGATCCCTTTTAGAGGGAAGATGAGGCCCAGAGGGTATAATCTATAAGAAGACCACTCTGAATAAGAAATAACAGGAAAGACCACCAGGTAAGGTGGCTCACGCCTGTAATCCGAGCACTTTGGGAGGCCGAGGCAGATAGATTACGAGGTCAAGAGATAGAGACCATCCTGGCCAACATGGTGAAAAGCGGTCTCTACTAAAAATACAAAAATTAGCTAGGTGTGGTGGTGTGCACCTGTAGTCCCAGCTACTCAGGAGGCTGAAGCAGGAGAATCACTTGAACCTGGGAGGTGGAGGTTGCAGTGAGCCGAGATCATCCCACTGCACTCCAGACTGGCGCCTGGTGACAGAGCAAGACTCTGTCTCAAAAAAAAAGGAATAACAGGAATTTGGTGGTGTGTTAAAGCAGAGAAGGGAATAGAGCCAAGGCATGGATGAGAGATCCAAGAGGAAAAACAGCCATGACAGAAGGCTCCAGCCATGTATATTTAAGTTGTTTGCCTTGCTGTGATTTAACCCCTCTTTCATAAAATGAAAGTTTCCCCGAATCTTTCATAAAATCTGCTACACACCCAAATGCTTTATCTGCATGATTTTCTCCAGAAGCAAAGGGGACTATAGTCCATTTTGTCTGGTCAGTACACAGCAGAGAAAAACAAGAGCAGTGGTAAGGGTTAAGAGGTATGAGGGCTAATTTTAGTTGTTAACTTGTTTATTCAAAGGGATGCCAGGTAGCTAAGAAAGCATTATTTCTGGGCATGTCTGTGAGGGTGTCTCTGGAAGAGATCAGCATTTGAATCAGTGGACTAAGCAAGGAAGTTCTGCCCTCACCCAATATGGGCAGGCGCCATCCAATCAGCTGAGGGCCTGGATAGAACAAAAAGGCGACAGAAAGGCAAATTCTCTCTCTCTTCTGGAGCTGGGACACTCTTATTCTCCTGCCCTTAGATATCAGAACTCCAGGTTCTCTAGCCTTTGGATTCCAGTTATACCAGCCCTCCCCCATGTTCTCAGGCCTTTGGCCTCAGGCAGGAACTTCCATCATTGGCTTCCCTGGTTTTTGAGGCCTTCTTACCTGAACTGAGCCATGTTACCAGCTTCCCTGGTTTTCCAGATTCCAGAGAGTATATCATGAAACTTCTCATTCTCCACAGTTTTGTGAGCCATTTTCTCTAACAAATCCAATCTCAAATATCTATATATATCCTATTCTGTCTCTGCAGAGAACCGTCTAGGGGATCCCATGAAAGTGAATGAAGAGGTCAGCAGAAGTGGAGACTCTGAGCAGATATGTCCATAGAAAGATGAACTCTAAAAACTTTATGAAAATATCAGGGAGAGCATTATACATCCCACAGGACAGATGACAAAGAGACTGAAACCAACTGTATTTAAATCTGAAAGGGTTAGGTGACCTCAGCTGATATCTGAGTTACAATTTATCAAAGATCTAACTGAAAAGTAGAAATATAAAATTAAGCTACTGGTAAGCCGGGCACAGTGGCTCATGCCTGTAATCCCAGTACTTTGGGAGGCTGAGGTGGGTGGATCACCTGAGGTCAGGAGTTTGAGACCAGCCTGACCAATATGGTGAAACCCCATCTTTAAAGAAAAGAAATAAGAAAAAAAAAAAAAAATTAAGCTACTGGTGTCAATCTGGTAGAATAACCATGTTCTTTTTGCTAGTATTTTTCCTAACCCCATATTTCTATGGTTCTTGCTGAATCTATACTAAAAACAGAATATTTAGTATCAACTTTTTCCTTGATAAAAGACAGCCATTGTTAAAACTCTGTATCAACTGCTGGGAAAATGCTGGCATTAGATTTTCCCACATGAGGGTTTAAAATTTTTTTATTTAGTCAGTCATTTAGTGTCAGGTATTTAGTGGTTTCCAAATTTATGTCAGCACATAAGTGACTATAAACCATTGCCTTAGCCTATGACATCTCACCTTCTAGGGATTAGCTGCAAAATACTATCTGGCATCAAAGTTCACTATTCGAGAGCACCATTTTCAATAAAATAGAAAGGCACATGTCCACCATATGCATACACACACACAGACACATAAATAAATATATATGTCCTATATTTCCTTTTATTATGGGCATTTACATATTTTTCAGTGGTCTCCAAACCTAATGTTTGTATTTTTGATCACAACAGTTGCTAAACATTCATGGTTTGCCACTGATATGGTTTGGCTGTGTCCCCACCCAAATCTCACCTTGAATTGTAACTCCCACAATTCTCTTGTGTCATGGGAGGAACCAGGTGGGAGGTGATTAAATTATGGGGTTAGGTCTTTCCTGCTCTGTTCTTACAATAGTGAGTGAGTCTCACGAGATCTGATGGTTTTAAAATGGGGAGTTTCCCTGCACAAGCTCTCTTGTCTGCTGCAATGTGAGACATGCCTTTCATCTGCCACCATATTTGTGAGACCTCCCCAGCCACGTGGAACTGTGAGCCCAATAAACCTCTTTCTTTTGTAAGTTGCCCAGTCTCAGTTATGTCTTTATCAGCAGCATGAAAACAGACTAATATAGCCATGATCACAAGACTCTGTAGACTTTCTGTGAGGCTTGAGACTTTTGCTCAATGCTTATGGCTTTATACTTTTCTCTATGCCAAGAAAATTCATTTATAACATCAATGTTCTAGGCCTTTGCCAATGCAAGATCCTAAATTCTGTTAAGCAACCTCCAGTAAAAGTGTTATTGGAAGACCTTCCATACTTATCTTCTTGCTTGTTTAAAGGGTATAAATAATCAAATATGACCTACTTTAGAAAATAGCATTTTCCCAACATAATGGAGACCTTAATAGTGAGAATAATTTTTGGTTATCATGCATTATATTCCCTTGCTCTCACTGTATGAAAATACTTCACATATTTACTGATAATCTACTCTCCTGCAAACCAGTGTACCCAAGGAACTTATAGATAAATAAGGAGACAAGTCAGGCAAATCCAAAATATATATTTGTAATAACCTACATGTAATAGCTCATTTTATGTGTCAACTTGGTTGAGCCATGGTGCCCAGATATTTGATCAAACATTATTCTGGATGTTTCTGTAAAGGTGTTTTTTGGATGAGATTAACATTTCAATCAGTGGACTTTGAGTGGAGTAGTTGCTCTCCATAATGTGAGAGGGCCTCATTTAATCAGCTGTAAGCCTTAATAGAATAAAGACTGACGACCCTCTGAGCAAAAAGGAATTCTGCCAGAGACTGCCTTTGGATTCAAACTGCAACCCTTTTCTGAGTCACCTGAGTGCCAGTCTGTACTGCAGATTTCAGACTCAGCAAGCCTCTACAATGCCATGAACCAATTCTTTAAAATAAATCTCTCTCTACATATACACATCCTGTTGGTTTTGTTCTTTGGAAGTAATATCCATATCCACACAAAAAAGACTTGGTCAGGAATTTATACTTACTTTGCACATTCATTCTGTATTATTCCAGATACAAATTTGGGTGTTTTGGATTAATTTTAAAGTAATTCAAGTAATGTTAGTTTCAGCTGAGTCTCCAGAAGCAAAGGTTGCAGCTCCAAACAGTTGCAATAGGCAGCACTTGCCATATTCAAAAAAAATTTTTTGAGTACCTATTCTGTTCAATAAGTGCTGATGATAAAGCGATGCTTAAAAAAGACAAAAATCCCTGCTTCAATGAAGTTTATATCCTAGTGGAAGAAGATAGATGATAAGCAAATAAACTTAGCCTAGTCAGATGGTGATAAGTAACAAGAATAAAATTAAAGCAGTTATCCTGCTTTAGGATGGAGAATGTTGAGTTGAGGTAGACCTGGGCTATTTTATATAGGGTGTTGGGAGTAAGTAACATTTGAGCAGAGACCTAAATGAAGTGAAGTCAGGCAGATTTATGAATGAGAATCGTTCCAGGCACTCCGAGTAGCAAGGGCAAGGGTTTTGAGACAGAAGTGTGTTCAGGATGTTAGAGGAATACAAGGAGGTCAGAGTGTCTGGAGAGAAAAGAATGAGAGAGATTGATACAAGATGAAGCCAGAGAGAAGTTCTCAGAGCTGGACTGTGTGGATCTGGCCCTTTTGCAGCAGGGAAAGGACAGAATTTTGTTCTGAATGAGACAGAAAGTAAATGGAGTGTTTGGAGCGGAAACTTCACATAATCTAACTTAAGTTTTAGTGGGCTCCTTTAGGCCACTCTGAAAACTAGAGTATGTGTGTTAGGGTTGGGGAGAGGTTGGTGCAGGGGTTACAGACAGAAACTGGTGGAAGACTACCGCAAAATTCTACCAGGATATGATGATAGTGGGAGTAGTCGAGCTGGATATATTTCAAAGGTAGAGCCAACATGACTGAAAATAGAGAAGTCAAGGGTGACTCCATGTTTTTTGACATGAACAACTAGAAGAAAGAAGTTGACTTTATTGAGGTGGAAAATTCTGGGAAAGAACAATTAGGGATGTGGGCCAAGGATCTGGTTTTGAACACGTTGCATCTGAGATGTCACTTAGACATCTAAGTGAATATGTCAAGAAGGTAGTTAGATAGGTATGGAGTTCAGGAGTGAGATATGAGCTGATGTATTTAAAAATTGTCGGTGAATAGGTGTTTTATAAAATCCCCCAGTGGGTAAATATAGAAATTGAAGAGGAGATGTCTGAGAACAGAGTCTTAGGATGTGCCAATGTTTAGAGGACAAGAAGAGAAGCATCAGGTAAAGAAGACTGAAGAGGAACTGCTGGTGAGAAAGTGGGGTCTAGGAGGAAAAAAGAAGGAAGTGCTTCGAATAAGAAGTCATCTATGGGCAGGTGAATTAGAACAAGGACTGAGAATGAATCATTGGTTTTATCCATGTGGAGGTTGTCAGTATCTTTCTACTCGGAGTCTGAGTATAGCAGCACAGGAAACAAAAGACTAATTACAGTACTTTCAAAAATGACATAGACAAGGGGAAATGTAGACAAAAATATAGGAAACTCAGGCCTCGCATGGTGGCTCCCAGTTCTTTGGGAGGCCAAGGCAGGTGGATCACTTGGAGCCAGGATTTCAAGACCAACCTGGCCAATGTGGCAAACTCCCATGTCTACTAAAAATACAAAAATTAGCTGGGCCTGGTGGCAGGCACCTGTAATCCCAGTGACTTGGGAGGCTTAGGCAGGAGAGTTGCTTGAACTGGGGAGGTGGAGGTTGCAGTGAGTCAAGATCATGATATTGTCTGGGTGACAGAGCAAGAGTCCATCTCGGCGGGGGCAGGTGGGGAGATATATATAATATGAAACTCTTTTTTTGGAGTGTTGACGTAAAAGCAGTAAAGAACAGAATGCTGGCAGGTTAGATATTTAAGGGCCTATGTGGACATTAATGAGAAAGATCCAACAGGGCACAGGCAACTGATAAGGCAGGGGTGACAGGGAACCCCTGTACAGGTGAACGGTATACAAGGTTGGATTTAAATAGCAAAAAAAGGGGCAACATTTTGGGTATAGATGCATATAGGTTGGTAGATTTGGTGATAGGAATTTAAAGAAGCTCTTTTTCTTTTTTCTGAGACAGGGCCTCATCTCACTCTGTCACCCACACTAGAGTGCAGTGGCAGGATCTTGGTCCACTGCAACCTCCACCTCCCCAGTTCAAACAATTCTCCTGCCTCAGCCTCCCAAGTAGCTGGGACCACAGGCAGGTGCCACCACACCTGGTCAATCTGCAGTTTTAGTAAAGAGAGGATTTCACCATGTTGGCCAGGTTGGTCTCAAGCTTCTGAGCTCAAGTGATCCATCCACCTCGGCCTCCCAAAGTACTGGGATTACAGGCATGAGCCACATGCCCAGCCTGAAAGCTCTCTTTTGATTAGTCAATGGGTTTCAGTGAATTAAAAGCAATCAGCTGAGTGTGAGGGTGAAGGGGGAGGGTGTTATAAGCTAGAAACTTCATTCTCTAACTGTGACTATTTTCCTCAGCTGAGTTTATGGAATTTAGAGCCGGATCCTTTTCACATCATCTTGTTCAGGCAGAAGATATTTACAACTAAGCTATCTTTTAGTTTGTTTTTGAAAGAGATTGACCACGCACGTCAGCCAGCTTTCCCATTACTTAACCTGTCACTCTGCTGCTCCAAGTACCGGGGTCTGTGCAGTCACATTTACTAATGGGAAAACAACTTAAGACTTATCCTGCCTTTCTCTACCTAGACTTAGACAAGGACCTGTAGTAAAACAGCGTTCTAAATGTTGCACTGGCTTTTGTTACTCGTTTCTCGTTCTCAAAGGAATATCAGATCCCCAAAGGAGTTAAAAGCGCCTGCTTGTCCTTTGTAGGAACATGGATGAATCTGGAAACCATCATTCTCAGTAAACTGACACAAGAACCAAAAATCAAACACTACATGTTCTCACTCATAGGCTGGTGTTGAACAATGAGAACACATGGACACAGGGAGGGGAGCATCGCACACTGGGGTCTGCCAAGGGGGAAATAGGGGAGGGATAGTGAGGGGTGGGGAGTTGGGGAGAGATAGCATAGGGAGAAACGCCAGATATAGGTGATGGGGAGGAAGGCAGCAAATCACACTGCCATGTATGTACCTATGCAACAATCTTGCATGTTCTTCACATGTACCCCAAAACCTAAAATGCAATTTAAAAAAAAGAGTGCCTGCTTTAGAGTTATTATCAAGTGCTGATACTTTTAATCCATTTCTCTGACAACCCACAGGGCAATAAAATAAGTAGCTGTTGGATGCCCACCATGCAGGAACTAACCTTTCGTAGGATCCACAACGTAAAAGAAGCAATAATTCTCCGCCTTCCATAATTACTGAAGGTGAACTTCTAGAAAATCTTACAGCTACTCGTATAAGTTTGATATATCCTTCCAAACATATTCTACTTGATGGTTACACTGTTATTAATTAAGCAATAATATTTTTGTATGCCAGAGACTGATTTAAGGTTCAATGATGATGTTTTTGTTTCTTTTGTTTTGATTTTGTTACTTTTTATCTTTTGAATTTCTGTATTGTGATTTGGGCTTTTTCTTTGCAGGCTGGTCCCACTAGAACAGGGTGGAAAAATAGGGATGAGGAAGGAAACTAACATTCAGCTTTCAATACCTGTTAGGTACTTTCCACAGATTATTTAACACTTAATAGAAATTGTGAGACAAGATTTTTGAGTCTCTACTTTGCAAATTCGGAGACTAGTATGATAAAAGTAGTTCTAAGCCACTTGGCTTCATAGAAAGTTGTTAATTAATTATAGTGCTTCAGAAAATGTCAGAAATAAAACACTGCCCAGTTTTACTGCAACATGCCACAAGTCTTCCTGCATAGAAAACCTGCTCGCTGTATAGAAAATCTGCCCGCTGTGTCTTGGCCTGGTATTCTGGCTCTGAGATTGTCTCACTCCACCAGCCCAACTTAATCAAGGTCATTGAAAGCTATTCCCATCTTGCCAGGTGTAAGCAGCTGCTCCAGATTGGTGTTATCAGCAAATTTATTGAACTTGCTCTCACTTTCATCACCCTGTGGATAACTCTGGCCCACAACCAGCCCTTACGGATGGACACCCCTTGATAAATGTCCTCAGGATGACAAGAAGTCACTGATAGCTACTCTTTGATTGCAACTCTTCAGCCACTTGACAGCACTATGATCCAAGCTATGTATTACCAGCTTGTTGAAAAGAAATGTCATGTGAAATGGTTCAAAAGCCTTACTGAAGTCTGGAGATATTATACTATTGCTTCCTCTTTGTCAGCGTGCCAAAGAAAGAAATTAAATTTACTTAGCTGGCTTCTTCCTCAAGGCATGCTGCTGACTTCGCAACTGCTCGTATTTTGTTAATTTTCTAATCGACGGATCATTTGTATCTTCCCATAAGTTGAGATTTTTGCATTTCGACTAACCAGCATCCCTAACATCATATTCTAAAAATTTTAAGACACTTTTAGATTGTCTTTTCTTAGGTTCTATTCTGACTTTATGAGGTACAGGAGTATGCCTGTATAATCTACAGAGTCATTAAAATAATCCTTTTTCCCATTCACAAGTGCTGTATTTAAGCTCACTTCAAACAAATAACAAGATAACTAGATATATTCTAGTTCTGGCTCCAATATCTCAATGCAAATGAGTATCGTTATTCCCAGGATATCCACTGCTTTGTGTGATGAGGAGGATTGCATGTGTGACTATATGTGTATGGATGTGAAAGATGATGCAGAGAAAGAGCCACACTTTTTCAAGGTAAAGAGTTATTTCCTACCACTGTGCCTTCTTTCTACTCCCTTAGAAAAGTAATAGAGCATTTTCTTCCAAATCTTTCTATATTCCCAATAAATATAATTCAATCCATAGAACAGAAAACTAAACTTCATGCCCTTATATTTGTAATGATAGGTTTGCTTACACATGTTTTCAATTATTCTCTGACAATTCATCTCTTTTCCCTGACAACACCATCACTTCCTGCGTCCTTGCCACCAACTCTTTTTTTGGTTTTTTGTTTTGAGACAGGAACTCTTTCTGTCACCTAGGATAGAGTGCAATAGCATGATTGTGGTTCACTGCAGACTCAAACTCCTGGGCTCATGTGATCCTCCTGCAGCCTCCCAAATAGCTACCACTAGCTCTTTCGAAATACAATTCAGTGTCCACTCATTCCTAGTTTTGGTGCTAAATCGATGCTTTTACATCTCTATGTCCCATCATGCTGCTCTTACTTTGGAAAGGGGAAAAAGCAGGGCTGATAAATACATGGCCCTCCTCCTCCATGAACATCGCAGACAGAAGAAAAATCAATCATAGCATTTTTCTGAGACTAGTTGGGGCCTCAGCAGCCTTTCCAACATAATATTTTAGTTCAGTGGTCAGCAAACACTCACTATGAAAGGTCAGATAGTAAATATTTTGGGCTTTGAAAACCACACAATCTGTGTTGCAACTACCCAACTGTGCTGTTATAGGGGAAGAACAGCCATAGACAATACAGAATGAATGACCATGGCTCTGTTCCAATAAAACAGGTGACTGGCTGGATATGCTCCAAAGACTTTAGTCTGTAGTTTGCCTGCTGAAGATTGCCGAGGCCTGCTTTAGACACTTAACCACTAATCAGAGTTGCCATCTGAAGATGGAATCCTTCTGGAGTTCTTGGGCTAAAGAACAAGATGCAACGATGTTTCACTCTTGACTCTTAATTCACCTGTTGTTGATTTCCACCCTAGAAACGGATGTAACTTAGTTTAGTACCCTTTCCTCTGGGTGTCTAGAGGAGTCACTTTGGGACCAAAGCAAGCAACTTTCAGGACCTGCTCATTTTCATTCTCCTTAACTTTGTCAGTGGTGTGAATAGCATGGGAATTTCACACATTCTTTTATTTGAAGACATGAAAAGAAATGGTATGAAATACCTCAAAGTCCTTGCCTGAGAATAGGTACTATCAAACACAGCAGTTCATCAAAAACTTTTCCGTGTAGTATTAAAAAGAAGTAAAGAAAAAACAACAGCTAAACAAACCTAAATTACATTATAATGGGATGGGATGAAATGGAATTCAACTTGCAGCCTAGCAACCATCAACTGTTCATAAAATGCATGAAGTAGTGTTGAGTGTCCCATTCCTGATTCCTGTGGGCTGATTTCTTAACCAAATGGACAGTTGAAGAGAAGGTAGATATTAGGCTTTGAAAAGCTAATGGGACACCTCAGGTTAAAATAAAACAAAATGAGAGGGATAGAGAGGTACATTTTTCTCAGAAGAATATTGCTTGAGTGAAACTTATCTCTATTGTCTTTCAGTGAGGATAATCAACAAACCTCTTAGGATTGTTAAATATTATTATATAATACATCTTTATACTTTAAAAAGAAAACTTCTGTGATTTAAATGATAGAAAGTTAACGTGCACCTTCTCTTAGGAAGTTGTCCAGTGGAATTTATTCTCTTCTCTGTCTGGCACTAACATCTACCTGCTTTTTATTGTCCTGCCAACATCGCTACCAGGAGAGATCATAAATGTCCTCTTCACAGATTATTATCCAGAAGAGAAAGCACCAAATACTTTATTTGATCCTTTCAAGCCTTACTTTATATGAAATCTATTTTGATATGTACTCGTTACCTTCAAACTCTCTTTAATGCAGCATTATCAATTTAGACAATAAAATCTCATTAATTTGTATGTCATCACTTTAGAATTTGAGATAATTTGGGCAGGGAAAGATTAAAGATGATCAGTTCAATATTTATGGGAAAATATAATTATTCATAGTAATGATAAATGCAAACAACTTACCAAAGCAAGAGGTCACCTGGGATTATTAGAGCCTAAACTCACTGGTACATTTTCAAGGCCCTCCCTGTACTAGCAGGAATACACCTCTCTAGCTTCGTACACAAATTCCATGGAGCCCCTGCTGTAGCCAAAGAGAAAGCCAAAGAACACCCTGCATTTTCTTTTGCCTCTTCCCTATCTACACTGTTCTCTGTATTGCGAATACCCTTTCTTATTCCTCTGATTCTGTCTTTAAAAATTATATTCCTTCTTGAAAAGCCAAGCTGAAATGTCAAGTGTTGTGACGCCTTCTCCAATACTGCAACCAAGATGCGCTCTTGATATGGTTTGGATGTTTGTGCCCTCCAAATCTCACGTTGAAATTTCATCCTCAATGTTGGAGGTGGGACCTGGTAGGAGGTATTGGATCATAGGGGTAAATCACTCATGAATGGCTTAGTACCATTCCCTGGGTAATAAGTGAATTCCCACTCAGTTAATTCATGTAAAATCTGGTTCTTTAAAAAAGTCTAGGACCTCCTTCTTTCTCTCTCCTTCCCTCTGTCAACATGCGACACACCAGCTTTCCTTTGCTTTCTACCATGAGTGGAAGCTTCCAGAGGCCCTCACCAGGAGATTCCAGCACCGTGCTTCCTGTAAAGGCTGCAGAACTGCTAGCCAAAGTAAACCTCTTCTCTTTATAAATTACCCAGTCTCAGGTATTTCTTTAATGTACTAACACCGGTCTTTTCCAAGATTTTGTGACATGCATTACAGAGGTGTGTTGGTTTGCACCTGTGGTTGGGACATTAACAATGACTTCACATATAGGCACAGACTACTGACTTCTTCATTATGCTTTTACGGAATCATGCCTGAACATTTATGTATTATTATATTTTGTCCTCAATTACTTTATACTTTATCTTACTATTAAGTTATTGTATTAAAGTTTTTAAACTATGTATATAGGTAGGTTATATTATCCATAAATTTTCAGATTGGTCTAGAAGGTGATAATTTTTGTGTGTGTAAGAGTGTTGGCTCTGATATGGTGGAGAACATCTAAAAGAGATTTTGGAAAGATCTGTTCCCCTTTCATTAATTCCTACTGCAAAGAATGACACTAACAGACATCCATTTCCCCAGTTTTGGCAATGTCATAAGTTATTTTCCCCACCTCCCTTCACCATCCAATCAGTGGTGGGTTTGTCTGTTAGGAGTCCTCTCATCTCTTGGCCTAGCCCCATAACTGCTGGAGATGACCAGGTTCTCGTCATCTGTGACCTGGATTATTTCAACTCCATCCAGTCTCCAGAGGACTTTTTACAACGTGAATCTGATTATGCTCCTGCAAACCCTATCATTTTTGAAATGTAAACTATAGAAAATAAAAGCCTGGCAACATGTTGAAAACTTGTCTCTGCAAAAGAAAAAAAATTACAAAACTCAGCCAGGCATGATGGCATGTGCCTATAGTCCCAGCTACTTGGGAGGCTGAGGTGGGAGGATCCCTTGAGCCTAGGAAGTCAAGGCTGCAGTGAGCCAAGATTGTGCCACTGCACTCCATCCTGCGCAGCAGAGTGAGACCATGTCTCAAAAAAAAAAAAGGAAAAAGAAAAGAAATTCCAATAAAATCTTCTTGTCTGGAAGGGATTGAAAACATTTACCTTCTTCATTTAGGAGATTCTCACTGAGAGAAGTGGAAGCTTCCCCAGGTGACAAAATATTTTCATGGGAGTGGATGGAGAAGATTTTAATGCTTTTTGAAAGAGAGCATGGGATTGAAGAAGTTGACTACTCTAATTAGTTTGTATGTTGAGTGAGGTGGCTGGGCCTGTCTATTGATATTCTCCTATCTTCTCCTCTTCTTCCTCCTCCTCCTAAAATGTTTAGTTCTGATCTATGAAAACACATAAAACAAAATTGCCCAGCAGAATCACCAACCCAGCCTGGTTAGTTGTAAGTGAAAACTACCTCCATAACCTACACCTTATCTCCACCCTACTCCAGTAACCCTAGAATTTTGGAAAATAATATTTATATCACTCTCTTTAATAAGAATAGTGTCTGATACAAAACTTTCTTTTCACTTGTAGATGTTACTCAAAGGAGCCTTAACTGAAGAGATCTACTTTAAATAAAAATTAAATTAAATTAAATTAAGCAATTTAATACACCATGTCAACTTTTCTTGGAAAAGAATCATCTGCTTCTCAAAAGAAAGCAGTCTACTGAAGTAGGCTTTGGCTGAACTCACATATCTTTTGAACCTGACAACTTGAAGTGAGTGATTTCTTGATTGATTTTTACACTCCTAACAATGTTCCTCAATGTTCCTGTTAACTCCCTAAAATGTCGCTAACTCATGTTCTAGGGTCCTGTGGAAGTCTATTTGAAAAGATAATCTACAAAATTGGATTATCTTAGCCTAAGGGAGTTAATGCAATACTAGAGAGGATAAATTTAATCGAATCTCATTTACAGGTGTTTTAAATTCTTAAACATTCCTCAGATTTTAGCCATCTGCCAATAAATAAAGCAAAGACAGCAATAAACTGAGTAACATGAATAATAGAGAAAATTTCTTATATTATCAAGTAAAATTTATCTCTTAGCATATGTGTTAATTTGATATGAAAAGGTTTAGGAAAATATAAAAATGATAGATAATATAAAAGCCTTTTGCACTGACATTTTTTAGCCCAGTTAGTATATTTTCACGTTAGACAAGAAAATAAGTGAACAGTAATTATTTAATTATTTAGAAACAAAAGGAAACTGTGTTCTTTTATTCTTGAACATTGTTGACAGAGTATGAATAATCTTGCAGAGAATGAATAATTATTTTTTCTAGGATTTCCAAAATTCATAGATAAATAGAATTTAAACTTGCCCTCTAATCACTAAAATATTCTTAATGTGTTTTGCACTGTGTTGTTTCCATTAAAATGTGAAACTGTACAACTGGAAGAATATGGAGTAGAACCCTCAAAAACATCTACAGCAGAAAGTTAACCAAACACTCGGTTATGAGCTCTTGATGACAGACACACACCTTTCATATAATCAACCACTTAAAGAAATCTTTCCCTCTTAAAATTCCTCATGCAAGAAGAGATGTGATCATGTACTGCTGTGAGCACAAATATCTGGGCATTTTCCCCCTTGGCTGATATATTAATAAGAAACCAACATGACATTACAAATGAGAGCTTTTCTAACTGCTTCCAGGAGCCCAGGCCGACTAACATTTCTGATAGTCCAGAACCATTCTGATGCAATTTACAAACATTGCTTCCTGGGAGAAGATGAATTGAGGTTGGTATTGAGCAACCTGAGAAATGATAGCAGTGCTGTACACCATCATGTTTATAATGCCTTCATCTTTTCTTTTTCTTTCTTCTCTGGCATTTGGGCAAAACCTGGTGGATGTGTTGGTAAAATATTTTGCAGATTCTTTCTTTCCTTCCTTACTTCTTTCTTTCTTTTCTTTTTTTTATAGACAGCATCTCACTATGTTGCCCAGGCTGGTCTCAAACTCCTGGCCTCATGCTATCCTCCTGCCTTCGCCTCCCATCAGATTACAGGCATGAGCTGCTGCGCCTGGCCTTTTTGCAGATTTTGAATGCACCGTAAATGCTCTCAACAAGTCCATCACAATGTTCTAAAGTAAAGTTGGGGATCTTGTCCTTAGCCATACCTTAGTAAGCCAGAACAGACTTTGTAAGAAGTATATCAAAGGATGTATATAGACAGCCACAACAATATAAAGCGTTTTTAATAGAATAAATTGAAAAAGTCTCTAGAAAGATTTTTGATAAGAAAAAAATAATATTGTAAGTACATAATAATGAGAAAATGGCTGAGACTCAGAGATTCTCTTTTTTTTTGTTGTTGTTTTTGTTGTTTAATTTTTTTTTTTTTTTTTTTTTTTTTTTAGACGGAGTTTCACTCTTGTTACCCAGGCTGGAGGTAACAAGATCGCGCAATGGCGCGATATCGGCTCACCACAACCTCCGACTCCTGGGTTCAGGCAATTCTCCTGCCTCAGCCTCCTGAATAGCTGGGATTACAGGCACGCACCACTGTGCCCAGCTAATTTTTTGTATTTTAGTAGAGACGGGGTTTCACCATGT
This sequence comes from Callithrix jacchus, assembly GCF_049354715.1. NCBI lineage: Eukaryota > Metazoa > Chordata > Mammalia > Primates > Cebidae > Callithrix > Callithrix jacchus. The sequence goes on along the minus strand of NC_133512.1, from coordinate 82,170,895 downwards.
TGACCAGGATGGTCTCGATCTCTTGACCTCGTGATCCTCCCGCCTCGGCCTCCCAAAGTGCTGGGATTACAGGTGTGAGCCACCGCGCCCGGCCATTTGTTTGATTTTTTTTGAGACAGAGTTTCGTTCTTGTTGCCCAGGCTGGAGTGCAATGGTGCAATCTTGGCTCACTGCAACCTTCGCCTTCCGGGTTCAAGCGATTCTCCTGCCTGTGTTCAAGCGATTCCCCTCATCTGTGTTCACAAAACTGCTTTCTTCAGGCTAGGAACACCCCTGGGAGTGAATAACACTGGCTCTTATTTAAAATGTGAAGTGGACTGAGTGAATCTTGGATGTTCTGCAAGCCTCCTCTCTGCACGCACTGCCCTAAGTGCCTCTCCTTTCCCAGGTTCCAGGGTCCATCAACCTCCCTTATTTTGATGTCCTATCAAGGGTTAATGTCTTTAAGCAACACCCTGTGTTAAAGCCCTTTCCCCCTCTTCTCACCAACTCCCAACCCACAGATCTCCCAATTCTATGTGCCCCCTCTCAGGTTTTATTAACATAAATAGAAATGTATAAAAATGGGACCCATTTTCTGGCAAAGCGTATCAGAGTGGAGGCAAAGCAGTTTTTTGAATCACCTGTGTCACACACACCCCCATATGGTATATCTCTGTGGGAGTGGTGGGGGCAAGGTGTCTGGCTTCCACTCCTGGCTTCCATTGAAAGTTAGTGAGTACAGTGAGAGTTGTGGTGAGTGCCTGTGTGTGGGAACTTGGTGGAAGCAGAAACAAAGTTGTGTGATCTTAGGAAAGTAACTGGGGCTTGTTAATGAATCAATGAATTTACACTAAAGTGTGCCCAAAGTGAAATCCATTTTATTTAAAACAGGATTACCTTTTAAAAATAAGATTGATTTCAGGCTGGCGTGGTGGCTCACACCTGTAACCCCAGCACTTAGGGAGGTCGAGGCAGGTGGATCACTTGAGGTCAGGGGTTCAAGACCAGCCTGACCAACATGGAGAAACCCTATCTCTACTAAAAATACAAATAATTAACCAGGCGTGGTGACGTATGCCTGTAATCCCAGCTACTCAGGAGGCTGAGGCAGGAGAATCTCTTGAACCCAGGAAACAGAGGTTGCCGTGAGCTGAGGTTGCACCATTGCACTCCAGCTTGGGCAACAAGAGTGAAACTATGTCTCAAAAAATAAATAAATAAATAAAATAAGATTGATTTCAATGTTAGGAATTAAGACAGCTTGAGTATGGTAACATTTTGAGGCACTTTTTCCATTTAATATAAGGCATATGCCTACTCCTGACATAAATCTGGATATTTGAATTTACCCATTAACTATAGACTCACACATGGATGAGGCTTCCCCTAAAGAGAAAAAGAAACCTGGAAAAGTGTGACTCACTTTTCCCCCTAAAATTATCCCACATAACAAGAAGCTCCAGAACATAGAGCTGATGTGTGTGTAGAGAATGTCTCTTTCCTGAAAGGAGTAGAGGTAGAATTTGGAGAGTTTCAGCGGATATACTGATACTTACCTGTTTTAGATGCTCTCTCAGGAGCAGAACGAGGCAACAGGGAAGTGATGCAACCTACTATTGACATATCCTTGCCTTCCACTTCACCATCTTTCCACTCTTCAATTGTGAACAAGGGCAATGGTTGCAAATTAAAGCTAGAAAAATAGCCTGACTCAGTTAAAATGTTGTATTATTTATCCAAAATACTGTGAGAAGCTATTTGAAGGATTTTAAACTATAGAGATGATATCAAGTTCAAATTTTGGAGAAAAATCAATTTAAGATATTTGACAGTCGAATACTAATTACCAAAGTTCGAATACTAACTGTCAAAGTTGGTCACTGGCCAGGTGCATTGGTGCCTTTAATTTTAGTACCTTGGAAAGCTGAAGAGGAAGATTATTTGAGGCCAGGAGTTTGAGACTAGGCTGGGCAACATTAATTGAAACATCAAACACACTTGGATAGACTTTTGTCACAAGCCATTGTCTGCTCTGCAAACCCAACAGACTTCATCTCAGACCATTGTATGTCCTTCACGTTAATTGAGTTCCCCTAAAAATTATTTACTGTACCCCTAAAATTATCCACACTTCACTATGTCCCTTCCCCTAAGAAAAAGTGTGTGTAGTCATGTGTACCCCGTTGTGTGATGGGGTAATCACTCTGTGATTGCTCCCCCATGCATGTGAAAACATGTGTATGTCTTTTCTCCTGTTAATCTGATTTTTGTCAGTTAATCTTTCAGTGTACCTTCCGAGAGCAAAGGGGAAGTTTTCCCTTGGTCCCTACACCTCTATCACAAAATACAGATTCAGGAGAGAAAAGCATAATAGATTTACCATGTGGACAGGTATGCATGGAAGTCATAGAAAATACGAATTTGGGCCAGGCATGGTGGCTTACACCAGTAATCTCAGCACTTTGGAAGGTGGAGGTGTGCGGATTACCTGAGGTCAGGAGTTTGAGACCACCCTGGCCAACATTTGTAGTGAACCTCCCCTCACCCAACCAAATATAAAAATTAGCTGGACGTGGTGGCACGTGCTGTAATGCCAGCTACTCAGGAGGCTAAGACAGGAGAATTGCTTGAAATGGGAAGTGGAGGTTACAGTGAGCCAAGATCGCAACACTGCACTCCAGCCTGGGTGACAGAACGAGACTCTGTCTCAAAAAAAAAAAAAATTCGGAGAAGGGACAGATGTTTGATGTTTAAATATCTTCTTCATTATGAAGAAGGGAGATGTGGGGGCATGAATATAGAAGTAAATGATTTTGAGGGAAAATGCATTAGCCCAAAGACCAAAAGACCTGTGGACCAAGTTTTTCTGGGCTGTGTAGAGGTGGTGTCACAGGTTATGGGAGAATGAAAACAGGAAAAGCATGTCAAGCACAGGTAAAAAATTACCTGAGATATTTCATCTGCATATGACAGATGAAATGTCTCAGGTAATTCTGGAGCTGCTTTCAGAAAGAATAGTTGGTAGATCCTGAAAAGGGAGTGGAGCCTCAGAGAAAGCCTGGCTATTTCACCAATGTAAATTTTCTCCACAGATGCAAATCTCCTCTACAAAAGGCAGCTTTTCAGGTGTTAACAGAAAAACCAAAGCCTGTTAATATTTACCTCTGTAAAATATTTTAAAGAGGTTTAATCTGGGCCAACAGAAATGACCGTGGCCTGGGGAAAAAAACACAAACCCAAGAAGCCTTGAGTGAGCAGTCCCGAGGCAGTGAGGTCACAATTGTTTACACATTTTAGGGAAGCAGAAGTCACAGGCAAAGTTATCAACCCGTACATAATGGTTAGATATTGGTTTGGCCCAAAAAGGTGGTGTTATCTTGAAGGGGGGGGGGGTTGCAGGTCATAGGTGGGTTCAGAGATGCTTTAACTTGAAATTGGTTAAAGGAGTAAAGTTCTATCTAAAAATTTGGAGTCAACAGAAAGGGATATTCTTAGAAGTCCATTTTGTTAGTCTTATGATCTCAATATTTAACATTAATGCTGAGTAGTTGTCTCCGAACTCCAAAGGGAGAGTTTGCCTGACCTCTTGTTAGTGGTGGGAGAGACCGAGTTACCAGCAGCGAATCCGTCCGCAGCTGCAGCAACTTCAATTCTTGCCTCCTCAGAAGAAAGAATTCAACGGAGGGACATAAAGCAGAAAGAGACCAAGGCAAGTTTCGGAGCAGGAGTGGAAGTTCATTTACTCAGAACAGGAAAGAAAGTTCACTTGGAAGAGATCCAAGAGGGTGCATGAAGAGTAGAGAGCGAAGGTCCAGTGCCCTGTTTAACCCTGATCCTAAGACTTTCATAGGCTCGGCTCTTTCCCATGATTCTTCCCTTAGGCAAACTCTCCCTTTGGAGTTCAGAGACAACTCAGCATTAATGTTAAATATTGAGATCAAAAGACTAACAAAGGCGGCCAGCCTGTGCAGAGCCCGCCTTACCCGTGGGAAGTGAGCATGCGCAGTGTGTAGGTCGTATGCGTGCCCATCTGAGGCTTTCTTCCTTTCTCCAGTAAGTGTACCCGGCAGATCATACTTGGCCGTTTTTGACTCTTAATGTGCATGCCCAGGAAGTTCCTTCTCCCTGGGGTCTGCCTTTAATTAATACTTTAATATTGACAGGCGTGGACCATCAGGAATGGCCTCTCCGTGGCCCTAGCTGCCTATTTATCACTATTTTAGAGAGGCAATGTGATCACCGCTGAACCAACGGACATTTCTAGTGGGTACAGGGCAGAGCCCTCTCCTGCCCCAGTCAGGCCTAACTACCTGTGACATGCTCATCCCATCATGACCAGGAACTTAGCTTTTCAGTTTCTCTGGGGTTCCCTTGGCCAAGAGTGGGTCCACTCAGTTTGGGAGGTTTAGGATTTTAGTTTATGCTAGGCTATTTCTGTCTGTAGGGCCTCTGAATAGCCATCTTAAAATATGTCAGAGAAGTCTATTTTGGGTAAAATGTTTTTGGTTTCCTTTACACATATAAAATATTGCATTTTAAATCATCTTCAATCGACTAGACTGTTTCACAACCTGTAGGGAAAATAGTTAAGTTGAAAAAAACTGGTGACAACGCAAAATGTTTCTTGTCCATAGTAATAAAAAAGAATTTTTCAGACGGGGCATGGGGGTTCATGCCTGTAATCCCAGCATTTTGGGAGGCTGAGGCAGGTGGATCACGAGGTCAGGAGATCGAGACCATCCTGGCTAACATGGTGAAACCCCATCTCTACTAAAAATACAAAAAATTAGCCGGGCATGGTGGCACGCACCTGCAGTCCCAGCTACTCAGGAGGCTGAGGCAAGAGAATCACTTGAACCTGGGAAGCAGAGGTTGCAGTAAGCTGACATTGTGTCACTATACCCCAAGCTTGGAGACAGAGTGAGACTCCATCTCAAAAAAAAGAAAGATTTTTTTTTCCCATAAAAATGCAAATAAATTTTTCGTCTGATAGTTACAATTGATTTCTATTTTTTAGAAGAGATAATCCCCAAACATGACATTTTAAGACCTGTAAAATATTGATCAGTATGCACCTATTAACAAGTTCACTTCAGCATTTTTGGTATCCTGCGTACACATATACCTGTTCTTCAAATTTTTATTTGAATTTTTGTTTGTTTGTTTTTCTTTTAAACAGAGTCTCACTCTATTGCCCTGGTTGTAGTGCAATGGCATGATCTGGACTCACTTCTGCCTCCCAGGCTCAAGAGATTCTCTTGCTCCTGAGTGGCTGGGACTATAGGCACACACCATCCCACTCAGCTAATTTTGTATTTTTAGTAGAGATGGGGTATGGGGTTCTGTCATGTTGGCCAGGCTGGTCTCGATATCCTTACTTCAAGTGATCTGTCCATCTCAGCCTCCCAGAGTGCTGGTATTACAGGCATAAACCACCATGCCCGGCCTGAACTGTTTTAAATATCTTAATAGTTCTAATTAATGAGTTAAAGAAAAAAAAGAAAATGCTTGACATATCCATATATTTTATATTTAGCAAGAGTCATAAACATCCCATTTTGAAAATTATAGTTTAGTAAGTATGATATAACAGTCAGTCAAGGGGTCTTCCTGGTTTGGCAATAATGAGAGCAAACCCCTGATTACATTTCATGATCCTCCTCTGTATAGATGTCACGTGACAGGCAAATTAATCCTTTAAACTCTCACTCCAAAAATCCTGCCCCAAGAACTTTTACTAAGCTTGTTTTAATCCTAAAAAGAGTCTAAATTTAGCTGAGATTCAAGGGGGAAGGGGGACATAAACCAAAAAGAAAAAAAGAAAAACTATATAAAAAGACATGGAGTAAGCATAGAGGGAGGGCTTTAAACTCTCATAAATCTCAGTCAAATTTTCGCTGGGTTTGAGAGAAATTATTATTTGGCTCACATCCCTTACATTCTCTTTCTCTCCAGGCTCTTGTCCCCTGAGACAACCAACTTTTAGAATTTCAATGCAAATTATCTCACTGCCTGCCTCCCCCATTTCCTCAAAGCTAATTTTTCCACTCCTGCCCTTCAAGCCTTGGGGTCTTGCTGCATTCGTGGGATTGCTCCCAATAGCATTTAAACAAAATAAAATTAAAAGGAGCACTGAAAGTCCAGCCCAGTTCTGATTCATTGCTCATTGGAAGAAGAGTAATATCAGCTTGTTGGTGGTACTGTTCATTTTTTCATCTACTGAAGAACATCTGGATTTAAGACAAATAAAGCTGTGATGAAATACTTGAACATCTGGAATTACAGCGAAGTTCCTGAATGGAGTGGGGGAAAAAAAAGTAAGATAAAATATATTACTATTGGCTAGGTGTGCTGGCGCATGCCTATAATCTTGGCATTTGAGGAGGCCAAGGTGGGAGGATCTCTTGAACTCAGATCCTCCCACCTCAGCCTCTCTGAATGCTAAGCTTAGGCAACATAGTGAGACCCTGTCTCTACCAAAGAAATAAAAAACAGTATTGTTTTTGTCCCTGTGGGGAGTTTTTATAAGGGCACTGAGTCTTATAAACAACAGAAATTTATTTTTCACAGTTCTGGAGCCTGGGTAATCCAAGATCAACACATCAGTAGATTCGATGTCTGTGAAGTACATGCTTCCTGTTTCAGAGATGGGTGTCTTCTCACTGTGTCCTCACATTGTGGAAGGGGTGAAGGATTCTCCTGGACCTCTTTTCTGGGTACACTGATCTTATTCATGAGGGCTCCACCCTCATGACCAAATCACCTCCCACATGCCCCACCTCTTAATACAATCACTTTGGGGGTTGAATGGGGGGGAGGGCAGAAACATTCAATCTGTAGTAACTTGTGTAAATTGTGTATCTATGAACTACTTGTGGAAATAAAAAAACATTAAAGGTATGAACTAGAAAAATAATGAGTGAGAATTTAAAATATTAATCAATGGTACCCAACCTTGTTTTTTTTTTTTTTTTTTTTTTTGAGATGGGGGTTGTCATATTTTGGGGTATCTGTTTCTGACCACCCAAACTGGGGTATCAGCCATGATGCTTTATGATGGAGAGGAAAAGGATTATTCCCTTTCCACACCTGTGTGTGCTATCAAATGTTTATTTCCCTCTGGCAGAATAAGTGTTCAAAGTGTGACATTCCTACATTTTTTTTTTATTCCTACTTTTTAATCCAGTTCTTCCCAATCTAATATCCCAAAGCTTGGACAACCAAAGTAAGACACAAATCTCAATCATCAGGGTTTATTAAGCCAGCTGTAGGCACGTCTGGGAAAAACACAAGCCACAGACACATCTGTGGCTGTTTTTCCAAAGAGGTTCTCAGGAGGCTTCGAATTTATACATTTCCTTAAAGCTGAGAAGGAATGTCGGAAGAGGGGCAGATAGGAGGTAAGGCGAATGGTTACATTCCTGGGAGACTTTGGTTAGTGCCTGGTAAATCTACATTTTACATAAGATAAGGTGAATGTTAGAAGAGAAGAGGGGAGTAAAGGAAGAGTCAATTATGCAGACATCTCTGGCTCAGTGGAGAAATGCGTCTTGTGTTTGTTCTGCACCTGGGCAGATAAACTTGGACTACACTATCAGTGTGGAACTGAGCAGACTTTAATTTTGGGAAGACCTTAAATTACAACTGGCATGTTGTTGCTATACGAGACCAGCAAAGAACCTACTTATGAATGATGTGGTTGGGGGGACAGCCCTTCGTAGATGCTTGAAGCCTTTTATCTTTCCATGGGGATCTGGCTGAGCATATTAGTAACCGCTGTTCATTTGGAAGTGGGTGTTGCTTAACTCAGCCTCCAGGCTTAACCTTCTCTTTTCCAATACGAAGTTTGGGGGTCCTGAGATATTTTATTTTCCTTTATACCTCAGGTTCTCCTTTTGTTATCTTCCTTTTCTCTTCATCAGAACTCCTATTTTCAATTTAAATAGCCCTCAAGACCACTTGGACTAGTTGAAATTCTCTCTTTAATATGCTCTCAAAACTCCTTATACTTTTCATTCTTCTCAGTTTTCATAATTGTGTTTGATAACCTTGAAGATCTATTTGTTTAATATGAGTCTCTCCAACTAGACCCTAAGTCCATGAGGGCAAAACTGTTGTCTGTTTTATTCAGATTATATCCCTAATACTTAGTAAAATGCCTAGTACATAGTAGGTGTTCATTAAGTAAGTGTTGGGTGACTATATTAATTTCCTCAGTATATTGCGTCTGTTCAATGGCTTCCAAATAGGTAGCTTATAGAGATGGCATAACATAGGATTCTTAAAAGAGCTTTAAAGTGGCTGGGCACGTTGGCTCACGCCTGTAATCCTAGCACTGTGGTGCTGTGGGAGGCTGTGGTGGGTGGATCACTTGAGGTCAGGAATTAGAGACCAGCCTGGCCAACAGGGTGAAACCCTGTCTCTACTTAAAATACAAAAATTGGCCGGGTGTGGTGGCGCGTGCATGTGATCCCAGCTACTGGGGAGGCTGAGGCAGGAGAATCGCTTAAACCCAGGAGGCGGAGGTTGCAGTGAGCAGAGATCATGCCACCGCACACCAGCCTGGGCAACAGAGCAAGAGTACGTCTCAAAAAAAAAACAAACAACAACAAAAAAAGACTTTAAAGCCAGACTATATTAAATCCTAACTTCACTACTTATTATCTATTGTAAGGACAAATGCAAATTAAGAATAAGGGCAGATGCAGGGGCTCACGCCTGTAATCTCAACACTTTGGGAGGCTGAGGCGGGCAGATTACTTGAAGCCAGGAGTTCAAGATCAGCCTAGGCAACATAGTGAGACCCTGTCTCTATGAAAAATACAAAAATTAGCTAGGCGTGGAGGCATGCGTCTGTAGTTCCAGCTAATCAGGAGGCAGAGGTGGGGGAATCACTTGAGCCTGAGGAGTTCAAGGCTGCAGTGAGCCATGACTGCACCACTGTACTTCAGCCTGGGTGACAGAGTGAGACCCTGTCTCTGAAAAAACACACACACACACCACACACACACACACACACACACACACACAGAGAGAGAGAGAGAGAGAGAAAAGAAAGAAAAAAGAAAAGAAAGGAAGAGATTTTTTTCCCCTCCTCTCCTTTTTCTTAAAGCATTGACCTAAAAAGAAAAAAAAAAAAAAAAGCCCCTTCTAATTGTAAGGACTTCCTCCTCTCTTTGAAATGTATAAAAATTCATTTGAAAATGAGATAGGCCTTTTGTCACTTTTAAGACCTAGGAGCCATCTATTTGAAATGCAAACATCAAAGGAGATAGTACCCCTGTCTTCTGTGGGAAGGCAGGAGCCTAACTTTGGTAGGTGTCTTTCTCCAAGTTGCAAAACTACCTTCTGTCATAAAGATGTGAGATGTTTGTTTTTTCTTCTGGATAAAGCCAAGTATCAAGTAAAGTGAGGATAACTATGTGTGACAAACGGTGATGTCAGACCTCTTATTATAATCGTTTATCTTGAAAACATATACATGGCCTGACGTATATGAAAACATATAGGTGGCTCAGGCCTGTAATCCCAGCACTTTGGCAGGCCAAGGAGGGGGGATCACTTGAGGTCAGGAGTTTGAGGCCAGCCTGTTCAACATGGTGAAACCCTATCTCTACTAAAAATACAAAAATTAGCTGGGTGTGGTGACAGGCACCTGCAGTGCCAGCTACTCAGGAGGCTGAGACAGGAGAATCCTTTGAATGCAGGAGGCTGAGGTTGCAGTGAGCCGAGATCGTGCCACTGCACTCCAGCCTGGGCAACAGAGCAAGACTTCATCTCAAAAAAAAAAAAAAAAAAAAAAAAAAAGAGAAAGAGAGAGAGAGAAAAGAAAACATATATGTAATGGGTTGTCTCTCGTATCTGCTTGGTTATGAAACAGGTGAAGATTTCTTTCTGTCTTTGCAATCTCTTTAGCATATTGCCTGTGATGGGCATCACATTCTGGTTTAGTTTTTTATTCTGTAATAAAACTGTTCCCTTTCTCTTCTAGCTTTGCTGAGAGTTTGGGAAGATACTTTGTTTTTAATTTTTCCAACACTATGTAACCTTAAGCAAGTTACTTTTAACTATAAACCTGGGCCTCAGTTCCCTTGTCTATAAAATAAGAACGCTAATGGGATTCTTAGAGTCCTAATGGGATTTATAGGACTGTTGTGAAGATTAAAGGAGTTAATACTATAAAGCACTTAAAACAGCACCTGCCATAAACCAAAAACTCAGTAAGCATTGGTTATGATTATCATACAAAAGTGATCACCATAGCAACTTCTAGCATTGATGCTCTCCGATATATCTATATTTGAAAATAGTATGCTGGAGGCCGCAGTGTTCTAGATGGAAGTACTAATGTAGACTCTGACAGGTAGAAAGGAAATGTTGACACGTATGTAGCATCCGTGCTTTGTTGCATGTTGGTTAACTGTCTATCCAAAGGTAAAAGGGAGTTCTGCACGATACACGTTTTACATATCCTGTAGCTTACTTTTGGTTATATTAAAAAAAATTCAAGAACAGAGTTTTTATTTTCATCTGTCTTATCAAACTCATCCAATAACTCAATATGCTTTTGGTTTCAAATTACTCCTTTTGGTTACGTATGAATTCTACATTTAGCCATTTCTGTTTCAGGGGCATTTCCAGTTTTCTAGTATGGTGTTTTTAATAATTCTCATTTCATTATGTTTCCATTTTAATTTCTTAAACATATATATATAGTAGGAGAAAAGACAATTTGAAGGAGAAAGCAAACTATTTTACTGATAATACAATAATAATTTTGTAACAAATTATTCCCTTGGGGTATATGTTAAATTCTAAAGCAATAAAATATGTTAGCTGCAAACATTTACAATAAAGTAATTGCCAACTGCATAGAGGTTATTTCATTTCAGGAGTTGTAGATCCGTGTTAGGGCCGAGTTCAGTCAACTGCAGGCAAACGCTTAGCGTTATAGCTGAAATAGGGCCACATTAGAAGTGCTGTTGTGTGATCACATTTTAGTGTCTATTATGTCTTAAGACTCCCTTGGATATTCCTTTTTAATGGAATTTGAGGAATTAAAAATGGCTTCACAAATCACTTTTTAATCTGGTGAAGTAAGCAGGGAATGAAAAACATCATGCTGTCATCTTCAAGAGCAAGGAAAGTTGTAAATAAAGAAAACAAATTAGCGGCTAGTTCACACCTCATCAGCTACCTAACAACCTGTTACCAGTTAATTACACACCTTTAAAATGCATGTACAAGAGAAATTATTCAGAAATTAGTTTCTCTAGAAGGGAGGTGGCAAACAAATACCAAATCAGAACAAGTTTCATTTAACTATTTCGATGTTATAACAAACCACGAAAGGGAAAAAAATCAATTTTCTCAAAAATTAGAGTCATAAAAGTGTCACCTCTTGGTGTTCTAGCTTCAGGGGTATCCCTGCCTATGTTTACTCCAGGTGGATAAATATTTGTCGAGGATCTCCCGGGAAATGGAGTCTCCTATATTCCTTTGTAAACTATTCCAATCCTTTTGGTCTCTCAGTAGCATCCACTTACTGTTTATCATGTCAGAGTTCAATCCCAAGCTATTAGAGAATAATTAGACCAAAGACCGCAAAAGCCAAACACTACTACTCTTGAGAAGTTTGGGCCAGGTGTGCTGGCTCATGCCTGTGATCCCAGCACTGAGGGAGGCCAAGGTGGGAGGGCTGCTTTAACCCAGGAGTTTAAGACCAACTTGCCTGGGCAACGTAGCAAGATTCTGTCTCTAAGGAAAAAAAAAAAAGAAGTCTGAGCATCGATGTTTTGAGATGACTGACTAGAGGTACTGAAGCAGGAAAAGGCCGGGAAACAGACCTCTAGAACAGGGAACTGGGAAGGAAGGGGTGATTTATTCAGCCAGGAGCAAGGTGTCATACCTGACCAATAGCCAAGCTCAAGCTCACAGAGAAAGTCTCCGCCCTTTCAAAGGTTCACAACTCTAGAAATTATGTGTGAAAGGGTTTTAGGCTTACAACTCTAGAATTTACATGTGAAAGGGTCTTAGGCCATGGAGTAGGGTGGGGTACAGTGACTTAGGTTTGCGTTTGCGTTTAAGTAAAAACAATGCCTTCTGGAAAAATTTCTCCATACTGTGCCTGCGATCTATAGGAGGGCAATTAAAGGTGGTGCCAGGCCTGCCAGCTTCTACTTCTCCTATTGAAATGCAATGTGGAAGTCAAAGGGCAGGTGGTCCAAGATGCTTATGAGTCTCCTTCCTCAGCACAAGACAATCAGCTCCTTCACGAAAAAACAAAATAGTGAGTAGATAATCACACTTTGAACAGAATATCTAAGAGAGAATGCTAGAATTTCACAAAGTGACAGGAAGCACCTGAGGCACTGAGGAGCCAGAGGTGAAGCAGCCAGCCCAGCCAGGATCAGTTGGGAGCTCAGAGAGGCTCCTCAGGGCAAGGAAAGGGGAAGTGCAAGATTCCAGCCGTCCCCATTCTTACTACAGATTCCTGTAATACTTGCTATGGGGGAGTTCCTCAAGCCCTGCAGCCCCTAAGACTGGCATGGGGAGCTCCCTAGAGTCCATGAGACAGTTTTGCACCAGAGAGGGAGCTCATAGTGGATCTCACACCAACCCTGCCCCCACAGTTTTGAGAGCCTCCACCAGACTACATCCTGTCCCAGAACCCCACAGTTCCTGCATCTCCACCTCCCTGAAGCCCCAGTGACATTTTTCCACATCCACCAGAAAGGCTACAGAGGTGAGATGCCAGTTTGACCCAGCAGAACAGCAGGGTCCCCAGCAATCTAGCCCATACAGTGTCCTGTACACTGGGGAGAGGGAGGTGCTGCACACCAGAGAGGCTTGCCCCTGTGACAAAGAGAGCAAAGTGCTTACTCCCCAGAGTCTGAAATCCATCCACCTTGAGCTGTGGTCACAGAGAGCAACCCTAACCCTCTCCCCAGCAGCAGGGTGGCCATGCACTTGCACATGCCCTGAGTCCAGGTGATCCTTGCCAGCTGCTGCGGCCACTGCTGTTACTGGGAGCCCAAGTACATACTATCCAGAGTCTAAAACCCACCTTCCTGGGATGGTTACCACAAATAGCACCCCCAGCCCCACCCCCCATATACAGGGGCTACTGCACACTTGCATATGCCTTCAGGACAGGTTTTTACTGCCCACTGCCACTGCTGCTATCCCTACCTAAACACATAACCCAATGATTGGGGATTGACCCACACTGCTCACCATGGCCTGTGGCCATATGCAACACTAGGGAGCCTAAGGATAGTCCCACCCAAAATGGAACCACAGTCCCCCAGTTCCCAAACTTTCCACCTGGGGACCCAGTGGTTACCCCACCCTGTCAGCTGTCGGTCACCCAGGTTAAGACACTAACCAGCAGGGGGCCTAATAATAGCCCCAGAACACCTACCATTCCTGGCACCCTATCTTACTCTTTAGAGGTCTGGGGACCTGCCCTGCCCCACCCACCAAAGCCTATGCTTATGTGCCCCAACAGGGCACCTGAAAACAAGACCATCCTTATCAGGCTTGGCCCCTCTTTGCCCAAGCATACCACCTGGGGGCCTGGAACCACACCACCCCATTAGTTTCCCCAGGTGCACATGCACACAAGCAAGGGGCCTAACAGTACCCATCAACTAGAAAACCAGCTACCAGCACCCAAGCATGCTGTCTGGAGGCCTGGGGATCTCCCTGCCTCATTCATAACCACGAGCATCTGGGCATTCCTTATAGGGTCCTGAAGAGGGGCCCACTCAGCCATCCATCACCACCACTACCAGCACACACCTGCATATGCCACCTGGGGACCTAAGGAATGGCCTGCTTAGACCATCACAAACAAAAAAAAGAAAAAAAGAAAGAGAAAGAAGGAAATGAAAAAGGAAACCAGGCCAGCAAGTGCCACCTGGAAGCCTGAGGGTTGTCCTGTCCCCAAAGAAACCTCGCCACAGCTTCCATAAACAACCAGAGCCCAAGCTACTGAGAAAGTCACAAACACCACTGACTGAGTTTATAGCTGAAGAAATCATATGAGACTATACTACTGCACATACCCAGAATCAAAGCTGAAGTGCTCTACCCAACCAACACCATAAATTCACCTATAGGAGAAAGTCTTCCCCATGTGAAAGCCAATTCAAAAATAGAAAAGACTGCTACGCCTGATGTACAAATGTCAATGAAAGGAAATAGGAGGCCAGGTACATAGCTCACATCTGTAATCCCAGTACTTTGGGAGGCCAAGGTGAGTGGATCACCCAAGGTCAGGAGTTCGAGACCAGCCTGGCCAACATGGCAAACCCCCATCTTGATTAAAAATGCAAAAAAATTAGCCAGGTGTGGTGGCAGGCTGCCTGTAATCTCAGCTACTGGGGAGGCTAAGGAAGGAGAACTGCTTGAACATGGGAGGAGGAGGTTACAGTGAGCTGAGATCACACCACTGGACTCCAACCTGAGGAACAAGAGTGAGACTTCATCTAACAAAAAAAAAAAAAAAAAAAAAGAAAAGAAAAGAAATAGGAAACATGAAAACACAAGGAAATATAAAACATCTAAAGGAACATAATAATTTTCCAACAACAGAATTCAAAAAATCAGAAATTTATGAAATGCTTGGCAGAGAATTAAAAATAACATTAAAGAAACTCAGCCAGAGCAGGATGATGGCCATGGAAGTCAGAATCCACTAAGGAGTGTGTAACAACTCACCTGCCGAATCAACTAGAAAAGGAAAAAGAAAAGAAACTCATCTGGGCACAGTGGCTCATGCCTGTAATCCCAGCACTTTGGGAGGCTGAGGCGGGCAGATCACCTGAGGTCAGGAGTTTGAGACCAGCCTGACCAATATGGTGAAACCCTGTCTTTAAAAAAAAAAAAAGAAAGAAACTCAGTGAGATACAAAAGAGTGGAGATGAACAATACAAAGAAATCAGAAGAATAATTCACTATATGAATGAGAAATTCACCAAAGAGATAGATTTTATTTAAAAAAGAACTAAACAAATCCTGGAACTGAAGAATTCAATAAATAAAATTTAAAAATATAATTAAGAGCTCCAATGATAGACTAGATCAAGCAGAAGGAACTTGTAGAAAGTTCTTTTGAAATAATCCAATCAAGCAAACAAACAAAAAGAATAAAGGATTATAAGGAAGGGCTACATGATATATGGGACATCATAAGTGACAAAATATTCACATTTTGGGTGTCCCAGAAGATGAGAAGGTAATGCCATAGAAATGCCTATTTAACAAAATATTAGCTGAAAACTTCCCAAGTCTAGCAAGAGATTTAGACATCCCAATACAGGAAGCTCAAAGATCCCCAAATAGATACAATCCAAAAGGGCTTTTTCCTGTCATATTGTAGTCAAACTGTTAAAAGTCAAAGACAAAGAGAGAATTTTAAAATAGCAAGAGAATAGTATCTAGTCACATATAAGAGAATCCTCATTAGGCTAACAACATACTTCTCAGCAGAAACATTACAGGCCAAGAGAGAGTGGGATGATACATTGAAAGTGCTAAATGGAAAAATCGCTACCCAAGAATTCTATACCCAGCTAAATTATCCTTCATAAACAAAGAAAAAATACTTTCCCAGACAAAGGAAACATTTCACTGATTAGACATCTAAAAGTAGAAATTCTGGTTTAAAGTGTACCCATATTTAAATGTCATTAAATAGCCTCCTAAAGAGTTTATCCTGCTCACTTATTCACAAAGCAGAAATGTACCTATTCCTGCTACCTACTTACCTGCACTGAATAGTACCACACTTCTATTTCTTTATCACTCTCTTAGATAAAAAAATATAGATTTTTAAAAAATGATTTGAGACCATTATGGGATTGAGGACTTATTCATATGTTTTGTGTCATTTTAATTTCTTTTCCGTTAATTATTGCTTGCCCTTCACCCTCATCTCACCCCATTTCCTGGTTGTAACTTTGCACAAATCAACTTCTCTTAGACTTTGTTTCATTGTTGATGTATAGTCCAAATGAAGCACCTTCTAAATCTGTGCATTTTCATGGATCTTTTCTCTCTTATCTGATTTCATTTCTATCCCACTTTGTAAAGTATTGTTAAAAGATAGTTTTTGAAATAAAAGTAAAATCATGACTCTCATACAGATAAAAAAAGAACATGTGTGAAAGAGTTTACTTATTTGATGAGGGAAGCAGGCAAATGTTATACTGGGTCAAAGGAAAAGTCAGAAGGTACAAATTTATATGGAATAAATAGAATTACAAATGGAGGCAAAAGTATTTTTTTCCTGAGAGGGCAACAAGTTCATTGAAATCCTATCAGACAAGACAGAATGTGTATTCTGTCAGTTTATAAGGAATTGTAAAATAGCTCAATGATTACAAAGGCTAGAATCTGACTGGCTGGGTATACTGGCTCACAATTGTAATCTCAGTGCTTTGGGAGGCTGAGGCCAGGAGTCAGTGACCAGTCTGGGCAACAAAGAAAAGCCCCAAATCTACAAAAACAAAAACAAAAAAAACAGTAACAAATAAACAAACACTTAGCCGGGCTTAGTGGCACATCCCTGTAGTTCTAGAGGAGGTGAGACAGGAGGATCACTTGAGCCGAAGAGTTCAAGCTGCAGTGAGTGATAATCATGCCACTTCCGTCTGGGCAACAGATTTTTAAAAAATGATTTGAGACCATTATGGGATTGAGGACTTATTCATATGTTTTGTGTCATTTTAATTTCTTTTCCGTTAATTATTGCTTGCCCTTCACCCTCGTCTTAGGGACAGACCCTGTCCCTAAGAAAAATTAAAAAGGCTAGATGAGGTATTACAAGGCATGTTGTATGTACATAATGCATAGTTTTCTATTGAAACACAAATTTTCTTTGTATAGTCTCTCCTCTTTCAATAAAAAATAATCTCAAAAGATTTTTCTTGATCACAAAGTAAGATTCACATTGTTGCAGTCTCGCCAATACACCACAGTGTAGCAGTTTCTCATTGCCCAAGGTATCACCCGAAGTTCTCTGTGTCATGACCAAGAAAATCAAGGAGCACAGACACCGATGGTGAGGTTGGAGCAAAAGTTTAATAAGCAAAGAAGAAAGCTCGTCATTGCAGAGGGGCCTGAAAGAAGATTGCTGTTTTCACAGTTGAATACAAAAGCTTTCATAAGAAATCAATGAGGGCTGGACATTTCATTTGCATAAGGCACAAATTTCTGGTAGCCCCATTGCATTCTCCTAGTGCACATGTGGATCCTTAGCTTGAATTACTCCATATTGCTTTGTTCCCCTCACTGTACCTGTGTCAGGGGATGAAATTTTCCACTGTGGGAATGACTGGGCAAGTCAACTATGTAGCCTTTCTTATCTGGGCAGCTGTGGGCATGTCTTAGGCAAGCCTCCCCACCAGCACCCCACTCGTCCACCCCCCACCCTCCCACCCCCACCCAGCTGTGCAAGTTTTTTTATCTGTGCCTGCTGCTTGATTTTTCAGGCTGTTCCTTTGTTCGAGAGAATTCAACTGGGGACCCACCCTAACTGCTGCCTAACTGGTTTCTCCCTTCCTCCTCTCTCAACAGACCTGTCTGATTATATACACACGTGTAGCAAGACTATTCCTTTACCATAGAAACCTTAAATTTGCTTTGCTGGAAGTTTTTACAAGTAATCTCAGAATGGACTTTTAAAATCTTTCATTATTGGGCTGGGCATGGCTTACACCTGTAATCCCTGCACTTTGGGAGGCTGAGGTGGGCGGATCACAAGGTCAAGAGTTCGAGACCAGCCTGGCCAATATGGTGAAACCCCTCCATCTCTACTAAAAATACAAAAATTATCTGGGTGTGGTGGCAGGCACCTGTAGTCTCAGCTACTTGGGAAGCTGAGGCAGGAGAATTGCTCAAACCTGGGAGTCAGAGGTTGCAGTGAGCAGAGATCTAGCCATTGCACTCCAGCTTGGGAGATAGAGCAAGACTCTGTCTCAAGAAAAAACAAAAACAAAACAAAATTCTCCTTATTTACTATCCTGCGGCTAAGAAACCAAGGTAAGAACTCATCACCAGATGTTCCTGCCATTCCCATAAATGAGACAAATTGCTTTCTTCTTCAGGTCCCCAAAAGATGCTAGGATTTTTGGACCTGCCAGAAACTGACCTTCTGTACCTACCTGGAAGACAGGGAAACCTGTAAGCAAGGTACCAGGCCAGCTTACCCAAGTGGACGTTGCAAGCATTGGTTTCATGAAGTCTACAACCTTAGTTACTTACAAGAACATGGTCCTATTTGATAAAATGAGCATCATTCTCAAATATGACAACTGGATATGCTGATGCAAAAGAATAAAGATGAACCTCTTCCTCAAACCATACACAAAATTAACTCAAAATGGATCAGAGTCCTAAATGTAAGAGCTAAAACAATAAAATGCTTAGAATGAAATGTAGGGTATAAATCTTTGTGACCTTGGGTTAGGCAAAGCCTTTCTAGATATAACACTAAAACACAAGTGACAAAAGAAAAATTAGAAAATTGTGGATTTCACCACAGTAGTGCTTCCAAGGACACCATCAAAAAAGTGAAGAGACAATCTACAAAATAGGAGAAAATATTTGCAACTCATACATCTTATAAGGAACTTGTATCTTGTATATATAAAGAAGTCTTACAACTCAGTAATAAAATAATCCAAATACAAAATTGGCCAGGTATTCTAATTAACACTTCTCAAAAGATGATATATAAATGGCCAATAAACACATGAAAAGATATTAGACACCATTAGCCATCAGAGAAAAAAAAAACAAATAAATCTCAGGATGATAGGATAGCACTTTTTACTTATTACGATGCTGTAATCAAATAGACAGATAATAAATGTTTTTGTTGGTGGTGGTGGTGGCGGCTTTTTGTTTTTGTTTTTGTTTTTTTTTTGAGACAGCATCTCATTCTGTCATCCATAATGACACTAGAGTGCAGTGGTGCAATCACAACTCAACCTCCTGAGCTCAGGTGATCTTCCCACCTCAGCCTCTCAGGTAACTGGGACTGCAGGCATGTGCCACCACACCTGCTAATTTTTTGTACTATTAGTAGAGATGTGGTTTTGCCATGTTGCACAGGCTGGTCTCAAACTCCTGTGCTCAAGAGATCCACATGCCTCAGCCTACCAAAGTGCTGGGATTACAGGTGTGAGCCACTGTGCCTGGCCAAGTCTTGTTAAAGAAATAGAGAAACTGAAACCCTCATACACTGCTAGTGGACTGTAAAATGGTGCAGCCACTTTGGAAAACAATCTGGTAGTTAAACATAGGGTTGCCATAAAAATGATTAAACACAGAATTACCACTTGACCTAGCAAATCTACTTCTAAGTACATACCCAAGAGAAATGAAAACATGTTTACACAAAAGCTTGTAAATGTATTTTTATAGCATCAGTATACATAATAACCAAAGAGTGGAAACAATCTAAATGCTTATCAATTGATGAGTGGATAAACAAAATGTTGTATTTGTACAATGGAATAATATTTGCACATAACAAGGAGTGAAGTAATGATGCATGATAAAATATAAATGAACCTTGAAATGTTATGCTAAGGGAAAGAAGACAGTCATAAAACATCACATATGACATGATTCCATCTATATGAAATGTCCCAAATAGGCAAATGTGGGTTGGTGGTTAGTGGGGAGATAGAGAATGATTGTTAATGGTTACAGGATTTCTTTTTAAAGTGATGAATATGTTCTAAAATCAACTGTGGCAACGGTTGCATAACTCTGATATATACTAAGCTAAGAACCATTGAATTATACACCTAATTATTAATATTAATATTATTTTTGAGACAAGGTCTTGCTTTGTCTCCCAGGCTGCAGTACAGTGGCATGATCATGGCTCACTTGCAGCCTTGATCTCTCAGGCTTAAGTAATTCCCCTAATTCAGCCTCCCAAACAGCTGGGACTATAGCCATGTACCACTATGCCTGGCTAAGTTTTAAAAATTTTTAGCAGAGAGGAGGTCTTCCTGTGTTGACCAGGTTGGTGTCCAACTCCTGAGCTCAAGCAATCCTCTCACCTCAGCCTCCCAGAGTTCTGGGATTATAGACATGAGCCACCACGCCCAACTGAATTGTGTAGTTTAAATGGTTAAATTGCACTGTATGTGAATGATATCTCAACAAAACTGGCATGCAAAAAAATAACTGAAATTATGACTGTCTACCATATACTATTGTTGTCTATTATCAGCCAGAGCTGCACCTAAGCTCTGATATATAGAACCATGTCATAGGCAGTGAAGACATTGACACATCTCTAGGAGCTTCACATATAGATTTTAGTTTATAAAATGTTTGTGATGATTTTACCCGTATAAATTTAAACTGGGGAAGCATAAATATTTTTTCTAATTTGACAACTCTTCCTGTGTAACCCATCAATAATAACATGCTGTAGGGATGAGAGAAAGTTGTCTTCAACTCCTTGAAAGGTCAAGAATTTGAGTCTATAAAACAAACTGACAATAGACAGATCAACAGTAGAAAAGGCATACAAGTTTATTAACATGCAACTGCATGGGAGTCACACGAAGTGTGATATTCAAAGAAGGGCCAGTTAGTTTAAATACCTTCTTCGTTGGGGAGAGGGAGGGGGGAATATGGGCAATTTTAGAGGAAAAGTAAATGATTTTTAGGGGAGAAGAACAAACAATAGCCTGGGAGAAAGTCTATCTGAGCCCTGGGTGTGGTGTCCAATCCAGTCATCATTCCAGGAAGTTAATCTTTGTTTCCTGAGATTATAGGGAGAAGACCTAAGACAATTGCATTCTCTCTGGAGGAACTTCCTGTAGTCCCATAAAGGAACTTCAGAGATAGCCTCTCCCTGTGCTTTTGGAGAGGCAGTGAACTGAGATTGGGGGCAGAGGGTGAGGGTGGGAGAAGGTCAGAGAGACTTTGGTTCTGAGGCTGTTTTTTTTTTTTTTAAGATGGGATTTTGCTGGGCATGGTGGCTCAAGCCTGTAATCCCAGCACTTTGGGAGGCCAAGGCGGGTGGATCATGAGGTCAAGAGATTGAGACTATCCTGGTCAACATGGTGTAACCCCGTCTCTACTAAAAATATGAAAAATTAGCTGGGCGTGGTAGCTTGTGCCTGTAATCCCAGCTACTTAGGGGGCTGAGGTAGGAGAATTGCCTGAACCCAGGAGGCGGAGGTTGCAGTGAGCTGAGATTGTACCATTGCACTCCGGCCTGGGTAACAAGAGCAAAGCTCAGTCTCAAAAAAAAAAAAAAGATGGGATTTCACCATGATGGCCAGGCTGGTCTTGAACTCCTGACCTCAGGTGATCCACCCACCTTGGCCTCCCAAAATTCTAGGATTATAGGCGTGAGCCACTGTGCCCAGCCTCTGAGGTTGTTTTATCAGTTCAAAGCATGTCTAGAGGCTGGGCATGGTGGCTCATGACTATAATCCCAGGATTTTGAGAGGCCAAGGTGGGAGGATGCTTGAGCCCAGAGTTCAAGATCAGCCTTGGCAACATGGCAAAACACCACCTCTACAAAAAAATACAAAAATTAGCCAGGCATGGTGGCTTGTGCTGATGGTACTAACTACTTGAGAGGTTGAAGTGGGAGGATCGCTTAAGACTGGCAGGTCAGGGTGCAGTGAGCTGAGATTATGCCACTGCACTCCGGCCTGGGTGACAGACAAGAGTGAGTGGAGTTTTTTGTCTCAAAAAAAAAAGAAAGGCATGTCAAGGCACCATATTTCTAGCATCCCTCTTTTTAGAAGGCAAAAGAATAAATCTCTGTGACTTTATAGAAGTCCTTGGGGAAATCTCAAAGGCAATTGTAGTTCTTTGTGGTTCTCAATAAGCTTGAAGAGCACAAAGGCATTTGTAGACCAAAAATATTCCACTCCTTTGGGACAAAATCCACACACATCATTTTTATACACTCCTCAAAGTGGCAGAAATGAGCAGCACATTCATTATAGACCCAAGGAGATAGTCTCATGAAAATAGAAATGAAAGGATATAAACTTGAAATTATGAGTAGTAGTGAGTGTTTCAGTATTCTATCTTACTATCTTGAGATACCGTCTCACTGTCTATCTAATGATTATCCATTAATTAACTCATCAGTCCAAGGTTTGAAGTTACTTACAGATCTTGAAAATTGTCTTGAAGCTGACATACACAAGACATAATTATTGTTGAAATAAAGTTTATCACAATAATGATTCAATCTTGGTAAATATACATTTTTATGTTTAAACATCTTAAACATGAAGCAGAAGTAAGGCAAGCTTATTCAATCCATTAACCTGTTTAAGACTGGGAAAAACATATCCAAGTAGCATAAGCACCTACATTTATAATATTCTCATTCTCTAATAGATCAAAGAAGACAGAGGTATTTTTTGTTAAATAAATAATATTAAACTTGTCTTATTTGCCAAAAATGTATCTAAATTATGTGAACTTGAATTCTTAAAACATTAAGTTGGTTTCGGCAAGAGCTCAAAATAGAAAACAGATAAACAGGAAAGACTAACACACTAGATTTTCTGCTCTCACCTAGCAGGATCTCTAGTAACTATTAATTCAACTATTAATTCATTGACAGAGTTCAGCAAATAATTGGGTCATAAAAGTAAGTTCCCAGCCATTACTTCCAGCAACAGGGAATAACTTACTGGCAGTAAACAACCCAAAACCCAAAAGGTAAAATTAGTAGAGAGAAGAATTAGAATTAGGAAAACCGTGAGCAAAGTTCTCTTGCCACCTTGGATTCACTTCTGTGAGCGAAGAAAAGATCCAGCTGGACTTATACTGCTCATGAAGTACATTTCTCTGCCTGCAAAGGTTACTTGGCTCTGGCAGGTAAATCCACTGGGCATTTCAGTGGAACTTCCAAAAATGTTAAAAGATAATTTTCTAGAAAAGATAAGATCATGATGGTCATGTGGGTATACAAATGAGCATGTGTTAACATTTTTATTTTACTCATTCAGTAAGGAAGTCAGGTAGATGTTATAATTGGTTTAAAGGAAAATTCAAAGGCACACATTTTTACGGAGTAAAGAAATGGAATTACAAATAGAGGCAAAACTGGGTTTTTCCCCCATGGGAGATGGGAAGTCAATTGACCTCCACCTTATAAGACAGAATATGCATGTTTATTGTCAAAGCAAACCACAGCCAGACAGAAAGTTAAAGTGATAAAGAGAAGTTTTACTCAAGAATTACTGCAATAGGGAAAAAGGTATCAGCATAGAATGAAACCCTGTTCTTCATACAAGGAAAAGTGCAGATTTATGGCTAAGGAACAGGGCAGAGGTCAGTGGATAGAAAATGCCTAAGAGGAAACATCAAGGCTATGGCGATTATTGCTACACTGACTTAGGATTCTCTCTGAATGCAGCCACTGTGATAAGATACAGAGGATGAAGGAAGAGGAATTTGATCAGCTATCAGTAGTGATCAGTTACCAATGGTAGGGGATTTTTGCCATATTGACTCAACAGGATTCTTGCTAAAGCTGGACTAGGTGGGTCAAGGATGAGACCAAGGGTAAGACCTAGTTAAAAAGAAGATTTAAAGGAGCCTAAGGGAAGGGTCTTTGTCACTTTTAACTTACAAAGAGTCATAAAATAGCTCAAAGATTATGAAAGGCTAAAATCTAGTAACCCAGAGTGATAAGCTGTATGTGGATAATGCATTAAAGCATGATTTTTTTTCTATGGTCTGTTATTAGAGATGTCTTTCTATAGCATCTGTTCATATTTTCTATAGACCCCATAAATGTTTAATCGCTTCTCAAATAAAACCTGGCTGTTAAGTGACTAGTTGAGAAAATATTTCTACTTATAGGGTAAATGTAAAGTGGCTTCATTAATACTGATAGATAATGCAGCAAGTGGCCCTAGGATTGTCTCTGAGGAAAGAACTTTTATCTGAGGCCTTTTAATTATCAGGTCCTGACCTGGTACAATGGCTCATGCCTGTAATCCCAGTACTTTGGAAGGCTGAGGTGGGTGGATCGCTTGAGCTCAGGAGTACAAGACCAGCCTGGGCAACATGGTGAAACCTCATCTCTACAAAAAGTAGGAAAATTTAGCAGGGTGGTAGTGCATGACTATAGTCCCAGCCACTTGGGAGGCTGGGAGGTGGAGGTTGTAGTGAGCCAAGATGGTGCCATTGCACTCTTGCCTAGGCGACAGAGTGAGACTCTGTCTCAAATTAAAAAAAAAAAAAAAAAAAAAAGACTATATTTATTAGACCCAAAAGACATTACAACTAGACTGCAATAATGTCCTATTTCCAACTTTGAGCTATGTATTCACCTCTTGAAACTGCTTGCTATACAAGTAGCTATAAATTAAGCTAATAATGCCACACCAGACACTGTAACCTACACCCTATAGCTAAAAATATAGGCCAATCACTAATCGATGCCATTTCCATAAACCATGAGAATTCCTGACAAGCAACTTTGTATCAGCCCACTCTGTGTCTCCCTTTTTTGCCTTTAAAAATCCACTTGTAACGACTGCTTGTTGGAGTATATATTCAGGGCAACTTGAATCTTGGCTTCTGGTTACAGTCTGCAAGCTTGGCCCAAATAAACTCTCTACGTATATCAATTTTGCTTCAGCTTCTTCCTTTTCCGTTGACACTCCAAAGAAACAGAACAATAATGATAACATAAAGCTATATGTCTAATTTCAACTTGAAAAAAATTAAATCAAGTTAAATAGCTTTTTCTCAGCTAGGTGTGGTGGCTCACGCCTGTAATCCCAGCATCTTGGGGGGCCGAGGTGGGCGGACCACAAGGTCAGGAGATCGAGACCATCCTGGTCAACATGATGAAACCCCATTTCTACTACAAACAGAAAAATTAGTCAGGCATGGTGGCACGCGGCTGTAATCCCAGCTAATCCAGAGGCTGAGGAAGGAGAATCGCTTGAACCCAGGAGGCGGAGGTTGCAGTGAGCCGAAATCATGTAACTACACTCCAGCCTGGCCAGAGAGCAAGGCTCTATCTCAAAAAAAAAAAAAGAAAAAAAGAAAAAAAAAAAGAAATCCCAGCACTTTGGGAGGCCGAGGTGGGTGGATCACGAGGTCAAGAGATCGAGACCATCCTGGTCAACAAGGTGAAACCCCATCTCTACTAAAAATACAAAAAAATTAGCTGGGCATGGTGGCGTGTGCCTGTAATCCCAGCTATTCAGGATGCTGAAGCAGGAGAATTGCCTGAACCCAGGAGGCGGAGGTTGCCGTGAGCCAAGATCGCACCATTGCACTCCAGCCTGGGTAACAAGAGCGAAACTCTGTCTCAAAAAAAAAAAAAAAAAAAAAAAAGCCATTTCTCTTTGTATTGATGAAGTTCAGGACACATTGTCTCAAAATGTGACCTTAAAACTGTAAAAGACCAGAATACACCATCCAAATCAGGCTTTTTGACATAGAATTTTTAGAGCTGAAATATTTTGGGAAACAGCAGACACAAGAGAAGCTCTGTAAATGAGAGTAGAAGTTACCCTTTGGTAAAAGAAATTTATGTCTATAAAGAAAATCTTTCTTTGTAAGGGTGTCTCTCTCTCAGTACCAGGAAGAGAATGACTACATCGCAAGAGACTCTTAATCAATGGAGAAGGAACTGACTGAAGTTTGCATAACAAACCTTGTTCTTGCATATTGGACTCTTTCTATGTCCCATAACCAGCCTGTCCCAATAAACCTCTCTTTTTGTTTCAGCAAAGATGGTATTTAAGCCTGAAGTTTAAATGACCCTTTTGAGATCTTCTCTTGAGATTTAGCCTGGAGATTTACTCTTTCAGATTTCCCTGAGTATCTTTTTCATGTATACTAGAGGTATACATGTTATTAAATGTTTATTTGCTTTTCACCTGTTAACGTGTCTGTTTTTATAGAGTCTCAGCTACAAACTATCTAGAGAGACAATTTTCTCTATGGTTTGATATTCAATTACCTGTTTAACTGATTAAAATGTTTTTCCCTATTAGTTGTTTGAGTATCATTTATAGACAATATGCAAAAGAAAACAAATTGCCCGCTGCTGGGAATAACTAAAGTTAAAGGCTGAAGTAGAGAGGCCCAAACTTATGAAATAAATTAAACAATTGATGGCTTCATTTAATAAGCATTAGGGATTATTTTCAATGTGCCAGGTACCATGTGTTATCCAACCAAACTTCAGTCGGCTCCCCTGGTGCATCCAAGGCAAACATTGACACCAAGATTTGCAGCGAGAGAAAGTGAAGAATTTTTTGCATGGTACCAAGCAAGGAGAATTGGGCAGCTAACACTTAAGACTCGAACTGTCCCGTGGCTTATAAGCAAGGGCTTTTTTTTCTTTCTTTTGCCTCAAAAAGTGACATTTATTCAAAGAAAAAAATGACAAGATGTCTATCCCTTGGCTCCCTTCCCTCCCCGCTCCTGCTACTCCTCAGCCCCCCGCAAAACTGAACTCTGGCTGGGGTTAGGTGGCAGGATAGCCCCTCAGATGAGGTCAGCAACATTGAGGGGCATTTCCTCAATGGAGGTGTTGTAGAAGGTCTCTATGTCTTGAAGGGTCCTCTTGTCTTCTTCTGTCACCATGTTAATAGCCACACCCTTACGGCCAAACCGTCCACCTCGACCGATTCTGTGGATATAGTTTTCCCTGTTGGTGGGAAGGTCATAGTTGATGACTAAAGAAACCTGCTGCACATCAATGCCTCTGGCCAGCAGGTCTGTGGTAATCAAAACTCTGCTAGAGCCAGAACGAAACTCCCTCATGATCACATCTCATTCCTTTTGGTCCACATCTCCATGCATGGCAGAGACAGTGAGATCTCGAGCATGCATCTTCTCAGTGAGCCAGTCCACCTTCCTTCGGGTGTTGATGAAGATGACTGCCTGGGTGACGGTCAGGGTTTCATACAAGTCACACAGTGTGTCCAGCTTCCATTCCTCTCATTCCACATTGATGTAGAGTTGGCGGATACCCTCCAAGGTCAACTCTTCCTTCTTGACAAGAATCTGAATGGGGTCCTTCATGAACTTCTTGGTCACCTCAAGCACGTCAGAAGGCATTGTAGCTGACAGTAAAACTACCTGGGTGTTGCTGTTGAGCTTTTGGAAGATGTCATAGAGCTGGTCCTTGAATACACAGCTTAACACTTCATCAGCTTCGTCCAGTACAAACATTTTGATGTATTTGGGAGACAGGTATCTCTGGTTAAGCATATCGAACACATGGCCAGGGGTTCCCACGATGATATGGGGAGCTTCCATCTGCAGTTTCTGCACATCAGCACGAACATTGGTGCCCCCAATACAGGCGTGACAGGAGGCACCCATGTAGTCTCCTAGTGCCATAACCACCGTCTGTATCTGCTGAGCCATTTCTCGAGTGGGTGCTAGGACCAAGGCCTGGGCGGCCTTTAGATCTAACTCTATCTGCTGCAGAATCATTATGGCAAATGAGGCCGTTTTCCCAGTCCCAGATTGGGCTTGAGCGATCACGTCATAACCCTTGATACGAGGTAGAATGGCTCGCTGCTGGATGGCGGAAGGCTTCTCAAAACCATAGGCGTAGATGCCACAGAGAAGGGACTCGGTGAGGTTCATGTCATCAAAGCTATCAACAATCTCATTCCAGTTACTCTCAATGACGCCTTCGGGCTCCATCCCATCAGGGCCATTGTCTCTGGATAGAGAATCCTGACTCGCAGACATGATCCTTAGAGACTAGCAAGCAAGGGCTTTTAAAGGCAGGGTACCTTTCAGGAAAGCAGAAGTTACAGGCAAAATCATACGTAATTCAATACATAGAGGTTATATATTGGTTTTGCCTCAACAGGCAGGATATCTGGGAGTGGGCGCTTACAAGTCATAGAGAGGCTCACAGATTATTTGATTTACAATTGGTTAAGGAAACAATGCGTTGTCTAAAAACTTGGGATCAGAAGAAAGGAATGTTAAGGTTTGGTCTATGGGCATGATGAGTCTCTCCAGGCCCATCATGAAGACATTTAGAACAAGAGACAATGGCCGGAGTTCAGTCCTCAGTTCTCCCTTATTTGACAGTGGTCAGCATTTTCCATCTTGTGGGGGTACAGGTTTCCGAAAAACAACTCAGGGACATGTGTCAAGATGTTATCTTTAGTTTTTATAGAGAAACAAACATTTTATGATCCTAACTTACTTGGGTAGCTATTGTTTAAGCTTATTATCTTATTGATTAGTGGGTTATTTCTCAAGGATGGTGGGGTGCCTGGAATTTTCCCCTAAAGGGACTCAAGATTTTTCTTTATTTCCATGCTTGGAGGATAAGGGAGCAGGATCCTGAGAGGCATATCATATGCTTTAAAAGAAAATGCAGTTTCAGCTTTCAAGAATTTTTAAATTTTTTATTTTGTATGTATTTTTTGAGACAGCGTCTCACTTTGTCACCCAGGCTGGACTCGAGTGCATTTGCACAATCTCAGCTCACTACAACCTCTACCCTCCCTCCTCCCCCACCAGGGTTCAAGTGATCCTCTTACTTCAGCCTCCCAACTAGCTGAGACCACAGACGTGAGCCACCACACCCAGCTAAGTTTTTGTATTTTTGGTAAAGACAGGGTTTCAACATGTTGCCCAGGCTAGTCTTGAACTTCTGAGCTCAAGGGATTTGCCCATCTCAGCCTCCCAAAGTGCTGAGATTATAGGTGTGAGCCACCATGCATGGCCAAGAAGAATTTTAAATTTATCTGTGCCAGCAATTATCTATAGATAGTGGTGAGAATATTATTATTATTATTGCTATTATGAGACAAGATCTTACCCTGTCACCCAGGCTGGAGTGCAGTGGTGCAATCAAGAGTCACTGCAGTCTTGTCTTTTTGGGCTCAAGCGATTCTCCCATGTTAGCCCCCCAGTAGCTGGGACTACAGGCATGTACCACATGCTCAGCTAAGTTCTAATTTTTTTGTAGAGACGGGGGTCTCACTGTGTCACCCAGGCTGTCTTTAATGACTGGCCTGAAGCAATCCTCTTGCCTTGGCCTCTGAAAGTGCTGAGATTATAGGTGTGAGCAACCACACCCAGCCAGCTGTAAAAATATTATAATGCAGGTATACAGAAGTGTCTGGGAGTCGAAGTCATTAAGTTGGGAAGGCCAGAGATGTGTGGAGAAGAGTGCTTCAAGGAAAGTGAGCACCAAGTAGTAGGCCAAGAGAGGTGGCTCATGCCTGTAATCCCGACACTTTGGGAGGCCGAGGTGGATGGAACTAAGATCAGGAGTTCAAGACCAGCCCGGCCAACAGAGTGAAACCTCTTCTCTACTAAAAATAAAAATATAATTAGCCAGGTATAGTGGTGCATGCCTATAATTCCAGCTACTTAGGAGGCTGAGGCAGGAGAATCGCTTGAACCCAGAAGATGGAGGTTGCAGTGAGCCAAGATTGTACCATTGCACTCCAGCCTGGGCACCAAGAGTGAAACCCCATCTCAAAAAAAAAAAAAACAAAAAAAACAAAAAACACAAAACCATATGGGTTGAAAGGCAAGGGAGCAGGTATCATTCTGGAAATTATTAAGTCCTTCTGTGTAGCTGAAGCGTAGACTGTGAGAAGGAAGGGATGATAAGAAAGAAGGAGGCAAAGAAAGCAGGACCAGCCATAAATGAGGCTATTGTGACAAACTACAGAGCCAGGGCTCTCTGCTGCAGGTGAAGCATTTTAAGCTAGAAAGTTGCAGGATCAAATTTGCATTTTTAGAAAGATGGCCCAGGAAGTAGGATGGGGAATGGATTGTTAACTATGTTTCCCAATGTATATTTTATTCATGATTTAGCACAAAGTTTTAACTGATTCTCAAATTCCCCGAGATCTTTCTTTACAATGTCTGGTCTGTAGCTACAACTTGGTTACACTGTAAGTGCAAAGCTGTGACTGTGACCGAAGGTGAATGAGAAAAATGAAGGGGGGCACATGATAATATGAAGCGGGGGTCAACAAAAGGTGGCCTGAAGCCAAAGTTTGATGCTTTTATTGTAAAAAAATTTCGCTGGAACACAGCCACCCCTGTTTGTTTTTGTATTGTCTATGGTGCTTTTGTGCTGCAACAGTGGAGTTGATTAGTTGTGTGAGAGTGTATGGAATGCAAAGCAGAACATATTTTGCTCTCTGACTGTTAATGGAAAAAGTTTCCTGAGCTCTAATTTAAAAGGTTAAAATGTTGTATATTAACATAATTTATTTTTTAATTTATTATTAATTCCCTATATTCAAATAGGATTTGTCCAAATGTTAAGGCTAGCCCAATGCAAAATGTCAAACCTTGAAAGGTGTACTGGTAATAATATTTGAAGGTGACTATACTATGTAGACGATTGTCTTGGTGACTTTAATTCTTCTAAAAATCTTCCAAGAAGGAGAAGAAAAATCTTGTTTATGTACTATTGAATTCGATATTTTTTTTTGTTCAATGAATGGCACTTGATAACATAAAATTTTAAATATTCTGCATAACTTTTAGCATCTTGAATTTGAAAATCTCAAAGACAGTAAGTGAGTTTGGGGTTAGAGTACAGTAAGCCTGATTTTTACTGGATTCCTGGTTCAATGCCTAGAGGCAATTCCTTTTTTGTGGGAGGAAATTGCACAGAAGTGTTTGTTTCTTTGACTTAACTTAGCAGCTTCTGAGGGTCCCTGTTCTAAATAAGACTTAGATTGCATCAAATAGGCACCTTACAGAGACTACAGAACTCAGAATAGGTCAGACTCCAACACTTTACACCTGGCATCTTCTGTAGCCTCCTGTACTCCCACAAGCTGCCTGCTTAGCCACCATTAGCGAGGACAACTCTAGATTTTTGAAATTTTGGTATAGAGATGCAAAACCCTATTTCATGGCTCAATTTTCTGTAGTGTCTCCATACTCACCTCAGGAGACTGTGACTGCAACGTATGCACCAGTAGCATTTATTTAATAAGAACCTCCTTTGGCTCTTATTGCTAAACCCAATGAGTAGTTTAAGGCCAGAGAACATTGATGCTTAAAGAGAAAAGAGTATATTTCAGTCCTTGATTGAAATTATCCAACATTTTTAAAAAGTCAATTTGGATAACAGTTGGTGTTTCACCTCCTAGTGCTAAACCCATCTTCCCTATGCTGTCTTTTTGGATCTGTTAATCAAGTTTCCTGCTTCTCCAGAAAGCAGCTTAATTGTTTATGTTCTGCAGAAACCCCTCACTGAGAAAGAGATTTAATTTGTATCTTAATCCAATATTTTTATGCAGTATGGTAAAACTCTATTACTTGCTACAGTATATTGTCAGTTTCATTATTAGTCTCCTGATAGAACTTCTTCCTTTGATCTTAATCTGACTTCTATTTTTCTGTTACCTCTGTCACAACTTTTGGGTTACTTTTTGACCCAAAAATACCCTTTTCTGCCAGAGAAAAACATCATCATCACCTTAAGAAATATTGATTGCATGCCCACAGGGTGCATGTCATTGTACCTGGGGTTTTACCAGGTTTCATTAGCTTTCTTTCCTGGTGCAGCAGAATGGCACTCAAACAATAACAAAATGCAAAACCAAAAATAAACACAAAAACCCCACAAATCAACCTGCTTTGTGTCATTCCTTCTGTCTGGAGGAAATGAAAACTGGTATTCTAAAGTGTGAACCAGGCACTAAGATGGATCTCAAAAATAGGTGCTTTAATTAGAAATATATTCAAGTTTATATAAACGTATTATTAGCATGACCTTGTTTGTTTCTTGCTGGAATAACTTTCTCTTCCATCCACCCTTTTCCCTTTTTGCCCCCATCTGCCCTTCTGACAGCAACAAAATGAGTGTTAGCAATGTACTATTATTTGACATCCTTCTTTTTATAAAATTGAATTTCTTTTGATAAATGTCAGAAGGGGACACACATTCTTCAGTAAAATGAGCTGAGCCTAGAACAGATTTGTCACTGCCACCTCACCAGTCATCTCTTTTACTTCTGACAAATACGGTATGTCCTGAGCTTGTCTGTCCTTGGTGACCTTAAGGAAATGGAAAAGTGATTCCATCCTTTCTGATTTCAGCACGGTGAATTGTCACAGATGGCAAGTTAGAAATGATTAAAGTGTTTACATATTCTTTCCTTGTTGCTGTCCTCTCTGGGCAAATGTATAGAAGGATGGTAGAACAAAACAATGTGAAATAAAACTAATTTATGTTAAATAAGACTATTTCGCATTTTGGTTCTGCAGTGTTTAATGCTGTAAAGATTATTCATGTTCATTTCACAAATACCTCTTAGTATTATAGAAGGATCAATTTTAAAATAGCTGATTCTTCAACATTGACTCTCCCTCTTTATAAATCATATTAAAACAAGAAAACATCACATAAAATAGCCTTTAACCTTATTTCAGAAAGTGGATCAGTCTTTGTCTAAGGGCATGATGTTATTATTATTATTCCAGTGTCAAGACTGCCCTGAAGAGCTGATGGTGTAGGAAGTGAAAGTCAGGAAAGAAGGTAGGAGGTTTGAAGTTGTCACCCTCAGAAACAGAAGACAATAAAGATGAGTATGTTATTCATGTAGTGATGCAAGCTATTATCCTATTTTCTGTTACTTAGTCCTAGAAATCATAGGAAATCAGCTGGGCACGATGGCTCATGCCTATCATCCCAGCACTTTGGGAGGCTGAGGCCGGCAGATAATGAGGTCAGGAGTTTGAGACCAGCCTGTCCAATATAGGGAAACCCCGTCTCTACCAGAAAATACAAAAATTAGCCAGGTGTGGTGATGTGTGCCTGTAGTCCCAGCTATTCAGGAGGCTGAGTCAGGAGAATCGCTTGAATCCATGAGGCAGAGGTTGCAGTGAGCTGAGATTGCACTACTACACTCCAGCCTGGGTGACAGAGTGAGACTCTATCTCAAAAAAAAAAGAAGAAAAAAAGAAAGAATAGGAAATCTTTCTTTTCCAGATCTGCCTGAAACTCTGTTGTTACTGCACCTTATCTTTTTTTTAAACTTTGAACTAGAAGATTCAATGTTAACAATATAGGAAAGATTTAAATTGGTCTTTACAGAAGGTGAAAATGGATCAATTACTCCTTTAACAAAGTGTTACTAATCTCTGCTGTGTGTAGATGCTGTGTTAGGCATAGAATGGGTAGAGAACTTTACAGAAAAGGTTCTTGCTCTCATGAGAGTAATTTGCCAGTAATCAAGCAAATGAATTTGTAGATTATTGTCTTAGTTCATTTATGTTGCTATAAAGGAATACCTGAGGCTGGGTAATTTATAAAGAAATCGGTTCATGGTTCTTCAGGCTGTACAAAAAGCATGGCACCAGCATCTGTTTCTGATGAAGGCTTCAAGCTGCCTCCACTCATGGTGGAAGGCAAAGGGGAACTGGCATGTGTTGAGATCATATGGTGAGAGAGGAAGCAAGAGAGAATGCAGGGGAAGGTGCCAGGCTCTTTTTAACAACCAGCTCTCATGGGAGCTACAGAGTGAGAACTCACTCATTACCAGAGGACAGTACCAAGACATTTGTGAGGGATCCACCCCCATGACCCAAACAGCTCTCATTAGGCCCCACCTCCAACAATGGAGATCAATTTTGAACATGAGATTTGGAGGGTCAAACAAACCAAGCTATAGCAATTATGAAATTGCCATGGGGGAAATACACTGGAAGCTATAAAACAAAATAACAAGGAAGGCAAAATTGAATAGCAGTAATGAATACCAGAGGCATTATTCTATTTAATAATTCAGAAGCATATATGTGTATATTGATCATGTATTGAGCACTTACCCTATGTCTAGTAATCTTCTAAGTGCTTTAAAAGGATTAATTTATTTAATTAACCCAGCAATTTTTTTGGGAGGGTTGTTATGGACTGAATGTTTGTATCCCCTCAAAATTCAAATTCTAAAACCCTAATTTTAATGTGATGACACTTGAAGATGGATCCTCTGGAAGGTAGTTAGGTCATGAGGGTGGAGCTTTCACAATGGGATTAGTGCACTTATAAGAAGAAACACCAGAGAGACGACCTTTCTTTTTCTAGGGCAAATGAGGATACAGAAAGAAGGAGGCTGTCTGCAAACCAGAAAGAGAGCCCTCCCTAGATACAGAATATGCTGGCACCTTGACCTTGGACTTCCCAGCCACAAAACTATAAGAAATAAATGTTTATTGTTTAAGCCAGTAAGTACATGGTATTTTTATTAGAGCAGCCCAAAGTGACCAAGACAAGGTTCTTCATTATTTCATATTATGATGAAAAAACTGAGGCACAGAGAGGTTTAATAATTTCACAAGATCACGAAACTAATAAGCAGTAAAACCAGGATTTATCCCAACTAAACTAGCTCTAGATCTGCGTCCTTAACTATTGTCACAATCCATCCAGTAGTTATTACATAGATTGCTTAAGTGCTGAATATTGTGCCAAGTAATTGAAATACAAATATGAATAAAAATGGTGCATTACTTTTAAGAAGCTCACAATCTAGAGGGGGAGACAGAATAATAATTAGAATGCAGTGAGATAAGCATAATAACAGAAATGTGAAAGAAATTATATTAGAAGCACAAAGGGTACAACACTACCATGCATAGTGTTTATTGTTTTCTTATTAAAAAAAAAAGCTAATAGAGAGACTAATCCATGAGGCAGTTTAAAGAGTGCTGCTAAATTTGCTACTAAGGCAAATGGGAAATCAAAGTGCTGTTAATGACTCTTTCCAAACTTAGTTCGTAGATATTCATTAGCCCTTATAGGCCAAATTCATTACCCCTCAATGATGCTAGTTTTTTCTTCTATTCCTGTCACACAGGAATAGAATTTGGAAATAATAGGGAAAGAATTGTGTTGGAGTAGTCAATTCAGCATTAAAATTATACTCTATCTTATGTTATTAACCATTGCTTCGTGAAATTTACTTTTTTTCCCCTTCATTTTCTTCTTTCCTCAATTCTAAATCCATAATTCCAATTCTTGCCTGTCATCCCATATGAATATTTCCCAAATGTCAACATGTTCTACCCATGGTATTTTTTTTTTTTTTAAGACTGGGTTTCACCATGTTGGTCAGGCTGGTCTTGAACTCCCGACCTCAGGTGATCCGCCTGCCTTGGCCTCCAAAGTGCTTGGATTACAGGCCTGAGCCACCATGCCCAGTCTCTACCCATGGCATTAATATTGTAGGAGCAGAAAAGTGTGATGACTTTCCTCACCCATTGTAAGAGTCATGGCTGACACTCCTATAACAAAAGATAGATTAACCAGATAGAAGGATAACAAATTTATTTAATCAAAGTTTTATGGGCCAGGCATGGTGGCTTACGCCTGTAATCTTAGCACTTTGGGAGGCTAAGGCAGGCAGATCACCTGAGGTCCAGAGTTCAAGACCAGGCTGACCAACATGGAGAAACTCCATCTCTAATAAAAATATAAAATTAGTTGGGAGTGGTGGCGCATGCCTGTAATCCCAGCTACTCAGGAGGTTGAGCCAAGAGAGTTGCCTGAACCCTGCAGGCAGAGGTTGTGGTGAGCCGGGATCATGTCATTGCACTCCAGCCTGGGCATCAAGGCACTCTGTTGAAAAAAAAAAAAAAAAAGTTTTATGTGACACAGGAGCCTTCAGAAATGAAGACCCAAAGACCAAGGAAAAAACTGTTTTTATCCTTGGATTCTATGAAGAAAGGACAGCCATGTAGAAATGCAATTGGCCAAAAGGGTATAATCGAATGGTAATAGACTGGAGGGGAAAACTCAGTTAACACCTTCCTGTTTACATTCTTCTTGATGTCTCCATACAGTATTCCTTCCTCCCAGGACGGGGCAAGTCCCTTCTGAAATGAGGGTTTTCAAGGGAGAAGGGAGAGAGTTATCTTTCTAGGTTTTATGGTTTGTTTTGTGGGAGAGGGGTTCTAGTTTCTATGACCCGCCTTAGGGAAAAGGAATTTTGATTTCTTTTTTTTTTTAAGATGGGGTTTCACCATGATGGCCAGGCTGGTCTTGAACTCCTGAACTCACGTGCTCCACCCACCTCAGCCTCCCAAAGTGCTAGGATTACAGGCATGAGCCACCACACCTGGCCAGGAATTTTGATTTCTATGACTCACTTGGAGGAGAACAAATGCACCATACATTATTAAATAAGGTTATCTTCTAATGATCTGGGTGGACAGGAATTTTGGAAGGACACTATTCAGCTCACTGCACTCCCATATCCAATTAGTGACTGTAGCAAACTCTATCAATTGTTCACCTAATATCCAATGCCTGTGTACTCCATGCTAATAATGTTTTTTCAAAAGGACAATGTGATCAGCTCCTAGTTATGGACCATGACCAGTCTCAGGTGATCAAGACACTTCTATAGCTAGAGGCTGCCATGTGAATGAGGTCCAGCCAATCACTCACCTAAAGTAGGCTGTGGAGGAGATGGTTGTTCAACAACATGAGAGAAAAACCAAGAGACCTGAGAAATGATGCCACGATATTGTCAAGCTTCTGCACCAACACCAGCAGCCACCTACCTGCATCTACTTGAATAAAACAAGCCTCTGTATGTTCAACTCTGTTCAAAAGAAATTGTTTCGGTTCTGCATCCAAACGGATTTCTAATTGATTTATTCACCAAGCTCAGTTAATTCTTTCAAAATGTCTCCTATTTATTGTTTCCTTTCCAGTCAATCAAGTCTTCATCATATTTTGCTAGACAATTACAACATCCTAATTAGCCTCCCTGCCTCATTCCAGTCTCAACTGCTCCCTATGGGCCCACCAGGGTAATTGTTCTGAAACACACATCCTGCCCTCTGCTCAAAAACTTTCCTCAGCTCTCAGTCACTTAGAGAATACAGTCTAAATTTGTTAGTACTAATATTCTGGCCTCAACAATTTTTTCTAGTCTAATTTACTTACTATCTCTCATGTACCCTATACTTTGCACTACAAAATTACATTTCAAGATAGACCCTGTATTTGCACATCTTAGCCTCTCTTTTTAGTCTGGAAAAATTTGTGGGGATCCTATTTATTCTTCAGAGTCCACCCCAATGTGTTCTCCTCCAGGAAGCTCTCCAAAGTCATCCTGTCAGAATTAATCCTTGAACTCTGATACTTTGTTGTTTGTTGCTGTAGTTCAGGCAGTCCTGGGCTTTAGAATGCTTGACTTCCAAACAACTAGCACCTCCATCCATGTACATAACAATTCTCTTTCCTAGGCTGAATCTAGACTTTCATCCTTCACTGATAACCAAGTATTTCACAGCATCACGGGGTAATTCTGCCTGAGGGCCAGCTGTTTGATCTTGGTAATTTTATCATTTCTATTCCTTTGTAATGCCTGTGCAATTACTTAAATATTTTAATGCATTTTACTTGATATTTTAGACACATGAAAACGATACTACTAATGAAAATGATATAACTGAGACCAACTTTAAAATCACGAAATAGGCTCAAATTTGCTGTATCTTTAGCTTTACTTAAATTGTTCCACTGAGTTTAATTTTGAAGGAACAGCACAAAATTAAGAATATATGTAGGGCTGTGTATGGTGGCTCACACCTGTAATCCCAGCACTTTGGGAGGACAAGGCAGGTGGATCACCTCAGGTTGGGAGTTTGAGACCAGCCTGGCCAACACGGCAAAACCTGTCTAAAAGTACAAAAATTAGCCAGATGTGATGGCACATGTCTGTAATCCCAGCTATTCGGGAGCCTGAGGCAGGAGAATCACTGGAACAGAGGAGGCAAAGGTTGTAGTGAGCCATGTTCATGCCATTGTACTCCAGCCTGGGTTACAGAGTGAGACTCCATCTCAAAAAAAAAAAAAAAAAAAAAAAAGCAATATATGGAGGATGCAGGAATACAGATGCTCATACAATGTGGGCTATGTCCCAATAAATCATCAACAGTTGAAAATATTGTAAGGCAAAAATGCATTATTACATCTAACCTACTAAACATCAGAGCATAGCCCAGCCTACCTTAAACACGCTCAGAACATTTACTTTAGCTTACAGTTGGCAAAATCATCTAATGCAAAGCCAGTTTTATAATACAGGGTTGAATGTCTCACATAATCGATTGAATACTGTATATGAGAAGTGAAAAACAGAATGGTTGTACGGGTACAACAGTATTTCTACTGAATGCATCTCACTTTTACATTATAATAATGTGGAAAAATTCTAAGTAAAAAAAACCTCAAACCAACATAACTCAGGGATTGTCTGCATATTATTGTAAGTTGTGACTTAAAGTGTAGGTTTAGTAATGGGAAAAATGGAGACGTGTTTAAAATTACGGAGTAAGAATTAGCCACAAAAATTTACAATTATTCTAAGGCAGAAAGAAAATCTCAAGTCCTTAAAGCTATTGAGTGGATACAATTTGGCAGGAATTTTTTTAGCAAGAAAAAAATAAGGACTGGCATTCTATGTTTCTTCTTATTAAAAATGCTCACGAGTTACATATCACAGCATCACGATTTTCTGCAAAATCTCCATTAGCAAATCCTTCTCCCCAAAATGAGAATGTCCCTTTTTCAGAACAGTAAATGCTCTCTAAAGGAGAAAAAGAACGGTAAATTGCGGTAAGAAATTATAATGACTTTATTGTCTCTATTTAACGTTTACATGTTTAAATTAAAAAAATGCTTTTAAAGTCATACACACATTCTACAACACATAGGGATAAAACAAAATACACATTTATACCATAATTACAGATTGCATAATACATTTAGCCCAGTATAAAGAGAATCCCCCACATAGCTCAACTTCTATAGGCACAGTACAAAGGGAGATATTAATTAATTGGGCTCCAAGAGACAAAGAATTTTTGATCAAATAAGCTTAGGAATGCCACTTACTGAATCCAGTCTTATAGATTCAAAAAATACATTAGCATTTTAAAGGTTATAGGGAGTCTTCACAGTTACAAAAATCCATTTAACTTTGTTTAATAATTAAACACTCACTTATTTAAAAAGGGGAAAAATATTTTTCCTTTCAGCACACCTATGAACAACCCATCCCAACAAAAAGAAACAAAAACACACAAAAAAACTTTCCTTAAATTCCAATTTAGAAAGAGATAAAGGAGGATTTCAGGGAAAAAAAAATCTTATTATTTTAAATTTTTTTGCTGTGCCTAGTATAGTGTTTAGCAGAAAAGCTCTTAATAAATGCTTATTAATTAAATAGCATAATGAGAGAAAATTGAAATGGAAACCAGTTTGGAGCGCTTGTGTCCGAGGCATGTGAACCAGAGCAACTCCATATTGAATAGGAGCTGGGTAAAATGAGGCTGTAACATACTGGACTGCATTCCCAGATGGATAAGGCATTCGAAACCACAGAATGAGATAGGAGGATGGCACAAGATAGAGGTCCTAAACACCTTGCTGATCACACCTGTAATTTCAGCACTTTGGGAAGCTAAGGTGGAAACCTGAGGTTAGGAGTTTGAGACCAGCCTGACCAACATGGTAAAACCCCGTCTCTACTAAAAATACAAAAATTAGCCAGGCCTGGTGGAGTGTGCCCATAATCCCAGGTACTCAGGAGGCTGAGGCAGGAGAATCACTTGAACCCGGGAGGTGGAGTTTGCAGAGAGCTGAGATCTCGCCATTGCACTTCAGCCTGGGCAATGCAATGAGACTCCATCTCAAAAACAAACAAAAAGCACCTTGCTGATAAAGCAAGTTGCAGTTAAGAAGCTGGCTAAAATCCACCAAAACCAAGACGGCAATTAGAGTGAGCTCTGGTCATCCTCACTGCCATACTCCCACCGGCACCATGACTGTTTCCAAATACCATGGCAACATCAGGAAGTTACCCTCTATGGTCTAAAAACGGGAGGCATGAATAATCCACCCCTCGTTTCACATATCATCAAGAAATAACTATAAAAATGGGCGACCAGCAGCCCTTGGGGTTGCTCTGCCTGTGGAGTAGCCATTCTTTTATTCCTCTACTTTCTTAATAAACTTGCTTTCCCTTTACTATATGGACTTGCCCTGAATTCTTTCTTGCATGAGATCCGAGAACTCTCTCTTGGATTCTGGATCAGGATGCCTTTCCTGTAACACTTGGAGCTCTGAAAAAGCTTTAAAATAATCTTGACTTCCAACCAATGATTATTTTCCCCACTGCGATAACATACACATAACATAAAATTTATCATTTTAACCTTTTTTAAGTGTTCAGTTCAGTGGCATTACATACATTCACATTGTTGTGCAACCATTACCTCTCTCTATTTCCAAAACTCTTTCATTATCCCAGACAGAAACACTGTGCCCACTAACCAACCCTATCCGTATTCCTCTCAGTCCCTGAAAACTCCAATTCTACTTTCTGTCTCTATAAATTTGACTATTTTAGGTACTTTATATAAGTGAAATTTCACAATATTTGTCCCTTTCAGTCCGGCTTATTTTACTTAGCACAATGTTTTCAAGATTCATCCATGTTATAGCATGTATCAAAATCTCATTCCTTTTAAAGGCTGAATAATATTTAATTATATGTATATGTCACATTTAGTTTATCCATTCATTTGGGCTGATGGATATTTTGGTTATTTCTACCTGTTGGCTATTGCGATATAGGGAAAGAGAAGTATTTCCTTACCCATCCTAGGTTCATGGCTGAGGCCCCTATAATAAAATGCAGATCAACAAGAGAAAAGCATACCAATTTATTCAATATAAGTTTTATGTGACATGGGAGTCTGCATAAGGCAATAAAGACCCAAAGAAGCAGATTAAACAGGTGTACTTTTATGCCAAGTTTGATGAATAAATGGCTAGACATGGAGAAATAGACTTGGACAAAGCGGGTATGATCTACCAGTAATGAATTGGGGGAAACTTAGCAAGGCCTATCTGTTCAGATTCTTCTTGATGTCTCTGTGCCTTTGGCTGCTTTCATCCAGGTATTAGAGAGGGCACCTGTCACATGAGGGTCCTACGATCTACTTCAAGGGAAGGTCAGAAAATCCTTCCTAAGTTTTATGACCTGCTTCAGGAATGAAGGGTGGAGTAAGGTGAGAGTGACCTTCCTGATTCTGTTGTTTTCTCAAATTCTTTCATCTTAAAGGATTTTGGGGTAGAATGTCTTGAATTCTATCAGTGAATAATGCTGCAATCAACATTGATGTACAATAATCTGTCTGAGCCCCTACTTTTAATTACCTTAGGTATATAACTAGAAGTAGAATGCTACATCATGTGGTAATTCTATGTTTAACTTTTTGAGCAACTGCCATACTGTTTTCCATAGTGGCTGAACCATTTTACATTCTCACCAGCAATATGCGTTGGTTCCAATTTTTCTGTATCCTCCTTGCCATGATTTAAAAGGCTTTGTTGGCCGGGCGCGGCGGCTCAAGCCTGTAATCCCAGCACTTTGGGAGGCCGAGGCGGATGGATCACAAGATCAAGAGATAGAGACCATCCTGGTCAACATGGTGAAACCCCGTTTCTACTAAAAATACAAAAAATTAGCTGAGCATGGTGGGACGTGCCTGTAATCCCAGCTACTCAGGATGCTGAGGCAGGAGAGTTGCCTGAATCCAGGAGGCGGAGGTTGCGGTGAGCCGAGATTGCGCCATTGCACTCCAGCCTGGGTAACAAGAGAGAAACTCCGTCTCAAAAAAAAAAAAAAAAGTTTTTGTCCACTCCAAAACTCATGTTGAAACTTGATCTCCAACGCAATAGTGTTAGGAGATAGGGCATAATGGGAGGTGTTTAGGTCATGAGATTCCACACTTATGAATGGATTAATGCTGCCATAAAACAGGCCTGCAGGAGTGGGTTCTCTCTCTCTCTCTCCTGCCCATTTGTGGGTCAAGGAAACCACATTTCTTCTCTCCAGAGAACTTGGCATTCAAGGCACTATCTTGGAAGCAGAGAGACCTGTCCCTAGCTTGCCAGTCCCTTGATCATGAACTGCTCAGCCTCCAGAACTGTGAGAGAATAAATTTCTGTTCTTTATAAATTACCCAGCCTTTGGTATTTTATTACAGCAGCACAAAATGAAGTAAGACACCAGTGATGTTGAACATCTTTTTTTTTTTTTTTAATTTTTTATTGCATTTTAGGTTTTGGGGTACATGTGCAGAACATGCAAGACAGTTGCATAGGTACACACATGGCAGTGTGTTTTGCTTCCTTTCTCCCCTTCACCCACATTTGGCATTTCTCCCCAGGATATCCCTTCCCAGCTCCCCTCCCCGCTGGCCCTCCCCTTTTTTCCCCAATAGACCCCAGTGTTTAGTACTCCCCTCCCTGTGTCCATGTGTTCTCATTTTTCATCATCCGCCTATGAGTGAGAATATGCAGTATTTCATTTTCTGTTCTTGTGTCAGTTTGCTGAGAATGATGTTCTCCAGATTCATCCATGTCCCTACAAACGAC
The DNA here is from genome assembly GCF_049354715.1 of Callithrix jacchus. Lineage (NCBI taxonomy): Eukaryota > Metazoa > Chordata > Mammalia > Primates > Cebidae > Callithrix > Callithrix jacchus. The sequence continues at coordinate 82,128,447 of NC_133512.1, read as the reverse complement.
ACAAACTTATCATTTCTGATTGCTGCATAATATTCCATGGTGTATATGTGCCACATTTTCCCAATCCAGTCTATCATCAATGGGCATTTGGGTTGATTCCAGGTCTTTGCTATTGTAAACAGTGCTGCAATGAACATTCGTGTGCATGTGTCCTTAGAGTAGAATGATTTATAGTCCTTTGGATATATACCCAGTAATGGTATTGCTGGGTCAAATGGAATTTCTATTTCTAAGGCCTTGAGGGATCGCCACACTGTCTTCCACAATGATTGAACTAATTTACACTCCCACCAACAGTGTAAAAGTGTTCCTTTTTCTCCACATCCTCTCCAGCATCTGTTGTCTCCAGATTTTTTAATGATCGCCATTCTAACTGGTGTGAGATGGTATCTCAAAGTGGTTTTGATTTGCATCTCTCTGATGACCAGTGACGATGAGCATTTTTTCATATGATTGTTGGCCTCATATATGTCTTCTTTCGTAAAGTGTCTGTTCATATCCTTTGCCCAATTTTGAATGGGCTTGTTTGTTTTTTTCCTGTAAATCTGTTTGAGTTCTTTATAAATTCTGGATATCAGCCCTTTGTCAGATGGGTAAACTGCAAAAATTTTTTTCCCATTCTGTTGGTTGCCGATTCACTCTAGTGACTGTTTCTTTTGCCGTGCAGAAGTTGTGGAGTTTCATTAGGTCCCATTTGTCTATTTTGGCTTTTGTTGCCAATGCTTTTGGTGTTTTGTTCATGAAGTCCTTGCCTATTCCTATGTCCTGGATGGTTTTGCGTAGATTTCCTTCTAGGGTTTTTATGGTGCCGGGTCTTATGTTTAAGTCTTTAATCCATCTGGAGTTAATTTTAGTGTAAGGTGTCAGGAAGGGGTCCAGTTTCTGCTTTCTGCACATGGCTAGCCAGTTTTCCCAACACCATTTGTTAAACAGGGAATCCTTTCCCCATTGCTGAACATCTTTCTATGTGCTTATAAGTCATTATATTTTCTTTGGCTATTTTTGAATCTCAATAAATAATTAAAAAAAAATTCTATATGACATTTTAATACACAAGTTATCATATTTTACAATCACACTGATCTTTAGCCACACAGGAACTTTGGATAGAAGAGAAGGTTATTCCTTGATTCTCAATTCTAGGATTCTCAGTGGAGAACAGTTGACTTACTTCCTTTTAATGATCTCATAACAGAGTAAAGAGGATTCAGGACCTTCTGATTTGTCAATACAGAAGACAGAGCTGACACAGAAATTCTTACCACTCTAAATACATAAAAATGCTAAATAAAATATTACTATTTCATTCAATCAATGATTTTTAAATTCCAAATAAGACGAGGGAATTGTTTTCTTTGGCTTGTTAGCAATTATCTGAACATACAAAATGTCATTAATTATATAACACTACTTTTAAATACAATTTTTGGTAGACAAATTGGAGGGTACATTAAAAACATTAACTTTTCCTATTTTTCAATTTCCATCTGACCTTGTATATCATGATTAACAGGTTTATTTGAAGGATGTGACAAAAAAGAATTAAAAAAATAATTTCATGATTTTCTGGAATTATCTTTTTTTTCAAAGAGTCTCACATAATGTTTTTTAAAAATTATAAAATGTTCCAACCATTGTAAATTTTCATTTGATCAGCAATCTTCCCCCAGTTTTTCTCCTTCATGTTCTTCTAGAAACGTTGTCAGGAAAAATTGTGAAGAATTTTGAATGTGCAACCATTCTGGGTGTTCTTTCAGTGGGATGTCAGATATTGCCTGACTTACTCTCCAGGGTTAGGTTGTCTAAGTCTGTTGGAACCTGTGCTTTGGACTGTCCTTGACTGAGCTATTTTACAACTCAGGAAGTTGTAAAAAGTTGACTGACAGCAAAATGCAAATTATTCTTTTCTATAGATACGTTAATGAATTTTATCATAGAGATACAATTGATTTCCTCTCTATAGAAAAGATGATTCCAAACACTATAGTTTAGTCCTATAGGATCTATTATTTTGCTTACATTAGCACATTCACTTCAACATTCCTGCTTGCTAACATATGACTGTTCCTATTATTTTTTGAACAGGTTGTAATATTGTACAGGGTCCTTCATTAGTTAATGAGTTAAATAAAATTTTCCACCTATGCTCACTTAATATTTGCATTTTGCCATTTTGAAAATCATCTTTTAACAACTTTATTATCCTCAATAGTTATTAGGTACTCAGTTCTCTCATCAGCTTAGGTAAACCTACAGTATAAACAAAAGTTTACTTTTGAATAAATTCAGTTTTTTCTAATAGAAAGAAAGCCAACATTTACTACGTTTTGCCTGTTTCCTTATTAATAAAACATATGCTTATTAATTTTTAAAAAAATTATTTAATGTTCCCTTACCTCCTCTCTCCCCTCCAAATTCTAATTGTCTGTTGCTCCTTCAATATAGAGCTCATTTCCTTTTTGACAAGATTACGAGGCTGATAGAGAAAGGAAATGTTGTAGACACAGTATATCTGGACTTAAACATTGTATTTATCCCATGTCTGATAGTTTTCTGTATAATAGGGTAAGTGCCAACTGGGTAAGACTGCAAATAATTCTGGCCCTGCCTGGTTGAACATTTTATTAACAACTGTCATGCCTATTGTGGGGCTGACTTACATTAATTTTTGTTCAACACATTCTGTTTGTCAGGTACTTTTACTATGTCATTTAATTTATGAATATTATCTCTATCCTGCATGTACTTATGGGCCAAATTAAGATCTGTGATTAAAAGTTGTAGAGGAAATCATTTCACTGAACAGAAGAGTAACTTCCTAGCAGTTAGAACTCTGAAAATGGAATAGTAAATTTATGAAATAAAATATAACAGAATGGTTAAGAAATTAAAGTTTAGTGTTAGTAGACCTGCGTTTGTGTGTTCCAGGTTCACCATACAGAAGCTACTTGAGCTTAGGAAAATTCCTTCTTTGTTTGCCCATCTGTAAAATTAAGATATTAGTAGTGCTTACCTCAGAGTGTTTTTGTGAGAAGTAAAGGAGATAACATCTTAAAGTGCTTTTAGGACACAGTAAGCCTTCAACAAGTGACAATTTAAAAAAATACAAGTATTATTATTTTGTTTGTGGTCCATGGAGACATATGGAACAGAATCACTCCAGATAAGCTCAGCCAACCCTCAGCTAATCTGTAGACGTTTGAACAAAAATAAATGTTTTAAGCCTCTGAGTTTTTGGAATGGCTTGTTATACAGCAATAGCTTACCAATACATCAAGGTCCCTTTCACCTCTAAAATTTCCTAATTCTGTGGGAGTATGCTATACATGTTCCCTCTTAGTTGAAAGCTGAATCACAAGCACTTCTCAGCCATGAAGTAAAGAATAAAACGTATATATTTCTCATTACTGGTGCTTGCCTGCATTTCCACTTACAAGAGAATTGCTGACTCAAGAAGCAATACATGATTACTAATCATCCTTCTCATTTCTTCTACAATTCTTTCACATATTATCTCTCAGAAGGATAGATGTTGACTGGCTTGTTACTACAAAAAAGTCCAAGTCTGCATCGCAAGTGTAAAATTACTTATCAATTAATTTGAAAAGCATTACCTGGTGTTTTCAATGTATTGAAATGTATATCCTTTTGCAAGTAAACATTAATCTTTTATAATCTGTTCAATATCTGTTGCTGATGGATGAGTAGGGGAAACTTTTAGAGAGTTCTAATAGCCTCATTCATGTTTTCAGAAGTCTGAGTCCTCAGTTTATTTAAAATTCTGTTTTAGTTACTTATGCTCAAGGATAATCTCAGAGCATCAGGTCCAATTTGCTTTCAGTTTTTGAATTTACTCTTAGTTGTATAAAAGAAATACAATTAGCAATTCTTATTTATTTGGGACTGATTATCTGAATTATTATTTCCCTTTCTATTTTGCTTAGTTGCAAAGCTCCTTTATGGAAATTAAACACGCCCATAAAAGGAGGTAAAACTCAAATCACACAGTTTTATTTTATTATGTGGTGGAAAGTATTAAAATGTTTTTAGTGACATTTTCAATTAACTATGAATTTTATCAGTAATTCATTCCTCTGACCCATCTTAATATAGTAGGGTTTAAGATAGGTTTACAAACTTTAAGACAATAGTAATGTTTAATTAAGTAACCAGTTATTTTGAAAGAGCCAGGTTGTTTAATTAAATTCAGCATTTTCTAAAATTGGTTTTTAAGTTTGGTGAAATTGGAAATTACTGAGATTGTGAAGGGCTTATGTTGGCTTTTCTGTGATAACCTTAGGTCTCCCCATACATTATTAATTCACAAGTTAAGATTAATCCTTGGGACAAAGGGATAAATTCTATGTTGAGTAGTGAGATGTATAGATTCTTCTTAAAGTTCTAATATTCTGTTCTTCTATGGTCTTGGACAACTTTTTCGATATCAGTGCAAAAAGACACTTATTGGGATGTCCGCCGATTCTGTTTTCTCTTGGAACTGTTCTTCCTGTTCACAGGAGTAGATCTCTGACAATCAGCTTTCCTCTACAAGGCCCCCACCCACTGGTTTAGATGACTGGGATATAGGCAAGTTCTTAGTTGTAAACAAGATAAAATCACTGTGGTATATTTAAGAAAAAAAAACAATTGTTAGAAGAATTTAGGAATGCTCACAGAATCAATGAGAAGAACTGAAGATTGGGCTTGGAAAAAAATGAGCAATAATTAAGGGAGGCCACGACTCAGAATATCTAAAATCATACTGCAGAAAGAACCTGGTTAGGACATGACTGCTGTCTTTACCAAGCAGTTACCACTGTATCATCAGATGCTGGAAGCTGCTACTGCCACCAGAACCAGAAGCTACTGCCACTGGTGTCATAGCCATAGACAAAATTCCAGATTGAATTGTGTGCATCTGATTGAAAGTTCCAGGCAAAACATCAGATTGGTGGGACTTGAGTCACATGTCTTTGTTTTAGGAACCCAAAGGTGGAGAGTTAGAATATCTGCCCACCTAACTGAAGATTCTCTATAATTAGAACAATGTTTTGATATTGAACACAGAACACTGATGCTGATTCACTGTAAGGACAACCAGTCAACTATATTTTCTACCTATATATACCTGAAGGAAAACTAATGATGATTTTAGTATACCATCCTTGATTTCTCAAAGAAAAGAGATATGAAGTTGGAAGCTGAGTGACCATGATCTTACCTGGTATGTAGAGAGAGAAACAGAGAAAGCTATCTTCACAGAAAAAAAAAAAAAATGAAGCAAGCATGCAGAGAGAAGAAGATATGAGAGATAAAGAAAGATCTGGTAACTTTTCCATCTCTTTCTTAGACCTGACTGCCCTTCTGAATTTTTAAATTGCTTTCTTGCTTAGGCTGGCTCGATATAGTTTCTGTTGTATACAGCTTAGAGCAACAGATAATCTTACTTAATATAAAAAGTGATACCTGTGATAGGGTTTAGAGTAAGAGATTCTTAAACAGGAAAGATAAAATTGGTGAAGTCAAGGCAGGTGTCAGGTTGGGAGGAGCCTCACACTCCCACCTACCACCCCAGTCTTAGGATGGAAACTCATCAGTCTTTATGCAGTATTGAAGTAACTAGGGAAAACTGCTTATTGTCTCTTACAACTCATATCATTGTCCAGCAAGCCACGAGGAGCCTTTCTAGAAAATATTAGTCTATCTATCTATCTATCTATCTATCTATCTATCTATCTATCTATCTAAATCTATCTATACATTTTATAGCTGTCGGCATAAGGTACAGAAGAAAAAAAACCAAGTTGGATTGCTTGACTCGAAGCAGGAAGAGAAAGTCTGAGTTTCTAAACAGATTGCTGGTCGGGTGAGGTGGCTTATGCTTGTCATCCCAATGCTTTGGGAGGCCAAGGAGGGCAGATTGCCTGAGGTCAGGAGTTCAAGACCAGTCTGGCCAACATAATGAAACCCCATCTCTCCTAAAAATACAAAAATTAGCTGGGCATGGTAGCAGACACCGGCAATTCCAGCTACTCGGGAGGTTGAGGAAAGGAGAATTGCTTGCATCTGGGAGGTGGAGGTTGCAGTGAGCCAAGACCACATCACTGTACTCCAGCCTGGGCGACAGAGTGAGAGTTCATCTGTCTCAGTAAACAAACAAACAAAAAAATAAATAAATTGCTGAGGTACAGATGAAGAAATAAATCACAGAGGTGTGAATTGCAGTTGTCAAGTTCTGAGTTGACTCCCTTTTTGTAGTTAAGATAAATAAATGTCTTGACCAGGAAAGTGCAAGATCCTGGAAACAGAAATGGGAATATCCTGGAAGAAGCAGAAGAGTAGGGAAAGACTGATCATACTTCTACCTCCCACCTCCATGCTTCCAAAGTACCTCTCACCAGCTAAAACAGGAGAACAGAGACAATATTTCTATAGCTAATACGAAAGGAAGGAGTTCTGTTATTCTAGCTACCTCACATCAGGCCATGTGTTTTTTTTGTTGTTGTTTTTTGTTGTTGTATTAGAGATGGGGTCTTGCTATGTTGCCCAGGATGGTCTTGAACTCTGGGCTCAAGTGATCCTCCCACCTTGACCTCCTAAATTGCTGGGATTACAGGCATGAACTAGTCCACCCAACCAGACTATAGTTTTTAACTCGTACTAACGAGCCATGTGGACGGCGGAACTTCAGACTTACTTCAAAAACAAACAAAAGAGAACATAGGCCTTAGTAGACTGGTTATTCAATTTAGAGCATGACCTAAAAAGATTTGTGGTGCTGGATTTTTAGCAATTGGAGTCCTAAATGGATGTGACAGCCAGCCAGGAAGGTTTTATAAGAATGAAACTGTCAGTAAAAATACTAAATCTGGTGAAAGGTGCCCATAGTTGACTCATACCAAAAGAGTCAATTCTTAGGAAATTTTCAGACACAATCCGAAGAAGAAATAACACTAACTGAAAATTCACTATAGGGTCAAGAAACTTGCCGAAGGAGTGAGTCAAAATTATGCCCAAATAAGTCACTTGTTCTTTTAAGCTTTTCAAACTGACACTGTCCAGCAGAATCAATCACAGACCAGTGACCATTATGTGGAGCTTTCTTTCTGTTGCTATTTCTCCACATCGGCATTTCTCCAAGTATTGTATATTAGATATACTGAGAGTGGTTACGTTTGTAATTTAGTCTCTACATTTAAGAAAATTAGAACAAAATTTAAACTGGACTCCAGGAGGAAATGAACATCACCCTGAAATTTTACACAGGAAGAACAGTGACTTCCTCCAAGGCAACATCACTTTTGAATGTAATGAATTATCCACTCATTAGTTGGGTAGTCCTCCATTGCAGAGCATGTGTGAATGAGTGTGTGTGTGTACATGTGTGTATTTGCATTTGAACATGAGGTAGCTGGCCATTATGAGTCAGGAATAACTTTCTGATGTAAAGGAAGAAGTGTATGCGTTCTGAGTATACTTATTCCTGTATCTGTCTAGCCATATTTTACCAAAAATTGCCTGTCCTGTCTGTAATGGTAGTCCCCTGACCATACTGTTTATCCATCGAGAGACTCGGCTAAAGCCATAATTGATTGGACTTAGAGGAACAACTGCTTCAAAGTGGGCCAATTAGCTTCCCTATCTCCAGAAATAAGAATTGGCAATTGCAGGAAAGCTATTTTCTCTTCGCATCTGCACATTCCTGCCTCAGTCCATCATATACAATTCTTAGTCTCCTGAAAATGTTATAGAGAAAGTTCCTATCCTTCTCTCCACTTTTTCAGCAACTCAACCCTGTGGGAGTTGGTGGAGTGACTAACTTAATTAGTAAGTTTGAGTAAAGGGTCATTGCACATGTCTGACCAGACCCTTTATTCTCCTTCTGCATGTATGCAAATGGAATATGCTCACCTCCTGGATGTCTTTCCCTTCTGACATCGCCAGGTCAGGCCATCTCCTGAGATACAATCTGGATATCTGCTTGGACTGGCTGAGTTCAATTCAAAGGAAAGTTGCAGAAATGCACATTTTGGCCTCAAGTTCAAGCCACATTATCCCTTCTAGTTTTACTGTGGCTATTTCTCAGTTGGCTTAACATTCAGAAGGGAGAATAATGTGATTAAGTGGCTGCACATGCATAAAGTCCAGAATAATTTAGGCACCCAATCATTCTGGACTGGCCCCTTGAATGATAGAGATGTAAATTGGGAATCTGTGGAATAAATATCTCCTACTTATCATGTGGTTGGGAAGCATAGAAAATGCATCTGCAGAAATAGAGAACAAAGCAGTTGTTCAGAGAAAAACAGGGTAAAGACACAGACATAGAGAGTTGTGGCCTCAGTCCTGTCCTGGAGGCAGCTGCATTATTCTGGCCTTAGGTTGTGTGAAATACCACTCATTCTTATACTGTATTTTGTTTTTGCTCAGTCTAGCTCTAGTTGCTTTATAATTTACAAAGAATCCTAACTAATATATTTTCTGAACTTCACTATTTTCATTCTGACATGGCCATTAAAATACATTTTCTATGTATCTCACTTGGATAACAAAATGAGATGATATAGACTTTGATAATATCCCCAATAAGTGGTTGTCCAGGCTTTTACCTTGACAGGAAATAACTATTACTTGAGGGAGTCTATTCTCTTTTCAGAATTCTCTGGTTGCTAGAAAGTGGATACATATAGTAAGTAAGTCAAAATTTTCTTTCCTATAACTTCATCTCATTTATCCTAATTCTTTCCACTCGGGTCACACAGAATAAATGCAGTCTCTCTTGTTCAGGACAGCTTTTGAAGTTTATGAAGACAGCTATTAAATTATCACCTAAGCTTTCTCTTTTATAGACTGAATATTTTCAGGTTGTTTAAGTATATGTCATGATTTCCCTGCATCACTGTGCCTGTAATAATCAAGTAAGTTTGGACATATAAATTAGAGAGAGAAAGATCATTTTAATTAAGTCTTGATCATTGAAAAAGAAAAGCCTTTGTCAATAAGGTACTTGGGACTGTATTTATGTTCCACAATGTTTGTAAATCCCTGACAAATATCTTCAGAATTGAGTTTTAAAAATATGTAAATTCTCAAAACATAATTCATTCTACATTTTTTTTGGTGGTATTTACATGTTTATATTTATTTATTTGTTTTTAAGATAAAGTCTTGCTCTGCTGCCCAGGCTGGAGTGCAGTGGCACAATCTCAGCTCACTGCAACCTTCACCTGCCAGGTTCAAGCAATTCTCTGGCCTCAGCCTCCTGAGTAGCTGGGATTACAGGTATGCACAACCATGCCCTGCTAATTTTTGTATTTTTAGTAGAGACGGTTTCACCATATTGGCCAGGCTAGTCTTGAACTCCTGATTTCAGGTGATCCACCCACCTTGGTCTCCCAAAGTGCTAGGATTATAGGTGTGAGCCACTGCACCAGGCCCATTTTTAGATTTTGATGAGTGACCACAATAATAAAGTTTTTGATGATAGAATACACTAAAAGTTTCAGAGGTTTTCTATAAAATTAAAAATATAATATTAACTGCATTTGATGAGATTATATATTTTAATTACATGTAAAAATGATCTGTACCTAATAATAGAAAAAACTAGAAAAGTATCATTAACACCAAATAAAATCAATTAGAAAATGGAAAGATATTACACATATATAAAAGTTATTCTCAAAATAAAAATTAAAAAAAATACAAAACATTAATTGTCCTATCTGATAGTCTGGGGCTTTGTTTTGTGACAAATATTCCAAATGTAGAAAAATTTCTTTCCTTTTGTTTTGATGTTAGTTGAATTGAGTGCATCCATAAGCAACTTAAAGTTGAGTATTACAGCACATATTTTTATATAACCTCATTGATTTCTTCATTTTACTTTGTCAGCTTGCCCTGATGTTAGAAATTGATATTCCTTTTGATAATTTAGGTTTTAGATCAGTTGCTGATTTTATGTTGGAGTATTCCACAATAATCCATATCTTCTTTGCATTTCTTCTATTAAAGTGTTTGTAAGGAGGACTTCTTGTTCTGGGCAAATGGAAGTAGCCTCATTCCTCCCAGACCCTCCTTTTACAACGAAAAAACCCTGACCATAACTCAACAAACAAGTGTAGGAAGACTCTTAACACTGAAAAGAGAAGGTGAACTACTTAGGAACCTGGGGACCCAAGGAATGACATGGCACTGAGTTCCCTGGATTTTCTTATCGCCTCTAGTATATTCCAGACTTGGTCCTGCAGAAGCTCTCAACTTGGAGCCACCCACAAACATTTACAAAAAAACCCCCAAGATGAGCCTGTTCGTTCCCCCTAGCCAGAACTTCCTGTTGATACCTGCCCTACTCCAGGCAAACACCAGTGTAAAAACTGCACCCTCCCTCTCTAAAAGTTTCAGGAGAATAGGGCAAGAAGCTGATTTTTTACCCCACTTACTGGAAGCAGGCAGCAGCACTGTGATCCCCCTCAGGGTGGCTTTACCTGGCTGAACAAAGATCTGGTTTTCTATCCCTCCCCTTGTGTCAGCAGGGTTCAGCAATGGGCTGAGCTTATCCACAGTGTGACTCAAAGAGACAGTGGGAGGCAGGGCTCATCACAGTTACACAGTCTAGTGTCAATGGGGACCAACAGAAAGCTGAGACTCCACTCCCATCCAGCATCAATGAGACTGAACCTGGCTGTGTGACTCAAGTCTGCACTCCACTTACCCCCACGCCTCCATGTAGGCAGGGCTCAGTAGGTTGCTGAGTCTCCACTTCCACTTGGCATCAATGAGACAGAACAAAGTGGTAGAGGCAGGGAGAGTTGGCACTTTGCTTGCCTCCCTCTCCTCCTCTGGCATTAGGGAAGTCCAGCAGAGAGTTGAGAACCGAACTCCTACCCCCAACCCTGCTGTAATGGAATGGTGTGAATCAGTTGTCTGCTTCCAACTTTCTGGTGGTAACTGAACTTAGAGGTATCAAAGTGGTATGAGTGGGTATCGCACTTTGACTGGGAAGGTGTCAACAGGGCAAGGGGTAGCTGAACTTCCAACCCACATGTTATGGGCTGAATCGTGTTTCCCATCCTAACATCACATTTTGAAGCTCCAATCCCCGGTACCTCAGAATGTGACTGTATTTAGAGATAGGTCTTTCAAAGAAATAATTAAATTAAAATGAGGCTATTAGGGTGGGCCTTAATCCAATCTGACTGGGCTCTTATAAGAAGAGGAGATTAGGACATAACAGAAACACCAGGGTCTTGTGTACCCGGAGGGGTGGCTATGTAAGGATACAGTGATTGGGTGGCCATCTGTAAGCCAAGGAGAGAGGCCTCGGAGGAAGCCAACCCTGTGAACACCTTGATCTTGGACTTCCAGCCTCCAGAACTGTCAGAAAATAAATTTCTGGGTTTTTGGTGTTTTTTTTTTGATACGGAGTCTCACTCTGTCGCCAGGCTGGAGTGCAGTGGCGAGATCTCGGCTCACTGCAACATCCGCCTCTCGGGTTCAAGCAATTCTCCTGCCTCAGCCTCCCAAGTAGCTGGGACTACAGGTGTCTCCCACCACACCTAGCTACTTTTTGTATTTTTAGTAGAGATGGGGTTTCATCATGTTGGCAAGGATGGTCTTGATTTCTTGACCTTGTGATCTGCCTGCCTTGGCCTTCCAAAGTGCTGGGATTACAGGCATGAGCCACCATGCTCAGCCTTTGTTTTTTTTTGAAGTGGAGTCTTACTCAGTTGCCCAGGCTAGAGAGCAGTGACTCTATCTTAGCTCACCACAACCTCTTGCTCCCGAGTTCAAGTAATTCTCCTGCCTTAGCCTCCCGAGCAGCTGTGACTACAGAAGCATGCCATCATGCCAGGCTAATTTTTGTACTTTTAGTAGAGACAGGGTTTCACTATGTTGGCCAGGCTGGTCTTGAACTCCTGATCTTGTGATCTGCCTGCCTCAGCCTCCCGAAGTCCTGGGATTACAGGTGTGAGCCACTGCGCCTGGCCAAATTTCTGTTTTTCAAGCCACCCAATCTGTGGTATTTTGTTACAGCAGCACTAGAAAATGAACACTCCATCCATAGATATCAAGGCAGGATGAGTAAGTACTCCATAATTGACTGAATGGTATTGGTGGGCCTACTGGGAGACCAAACATACAAAATCACCTGCCTTCCTGCTACACCTTGACAGGAAGACGATCTGATTAAAAAAGATTAAATAGAATCAGCATCTTACACTATCATATCCAAAATATCCAGGGTATAATTGAACATCATTCCTCATACCAAGAAGCAGGAAGATCACAAGCTGAGTGAGGAAAGAAAATCAACAGATGCCAAAATCTAGATGAATTAGGTGTTGGAATGATCTAATATGGATTTTAAAGCAGTTATTATAAAAATACTTTAACCAGCAGTTACAAATTCTCTTCACACACATAAAAAATAAGATATCTTAGCAAATAAATAAGTTAACAAAATAGAACCAAATAGAAATTATAGAACTAAAAAACTAAAAAATGAAATAAAAAGTTTTCTGGATGGGTTCAATAGTAGAGTCAAGATGACTAAATATAGAACTGATGAACTTTAGGACACATCAATAGAATTTGCCCAAACTGGCTGGGTGTGGTGGCTGACGCCTGTAATCTCAGCACTTTGGTAAGCTGAGGCAAGAGGATCCCTTGTGCCCAGGAGTTTGATACGAGCATAAGCAACATAAGGAGACTCTGTCTCTACAATAACAATAATAATAATCTACCCAACCTGAACAATAGAGAAAATAGAACGAAAAAATTGAACGGACTGAGGAATCTGTGGGACAATAACAAAAGAGCTAGCATTTGCATCATTGGAGTTTCAGATGTAGAGGAGAAAGAATGAGACCTAAAAAGCATTTGAAGAAATAATTTGCTAATATGTCCTAAATTTGGCAATAGATATAAACCTACAGATTTAAGAGATGGAGTGAACCCCAAATAGGAGAAATCCATGTCAAGACACCTCATTGATAAACTTTTGAATAATAAGGACAAATAAAAGTATTGAAAGCATCCAGAGAGAAACAGCACATAACTTATAGAAGTACACCAATTTGAGTGAGAACAGATTCCTCCTCTGGCAACCATGGAGGCCAAAAGGAAGTATTAATAACACAAGAGTTTCAAGTACTGAAAGAAAAGAACTGTCAACTCTATTTCTGGTGAAAATATATCCTTCAGAAGTGAGTAGGAAATAAAGACATTCTCTGACAAAGGAAAACAGAATTTGTTAACTGTGGTCAATAATATATTTTGATCATGTGTATAGCCATTCCTTCATTATTTTGTATTTATTATTCCAGCTAAATCTATTCTTTCAGTGTTTTGGTTTTTATATTATTAACAAGATATGAATCTTGGGTTGTTTTTGTTAACACATTTTTACCATGTGTGGTTTTCTTTTGAACTGTTTCTCCCATTACTAGTTATTATGAATTGTTGGTTTGTAATTATTATCTGGCTAATTCACTGGATCATTTCGGGAATTCTTTCAGATATCTCAGGATTATCAATGAAAAGCCAATCAAAACAACTTCCTCGCCCCCCTTTTGCCAGGAAACCTCTGGACAAAATGTGAGGCAGGCCCAGGTCTCCTACATAACTGCTTCCTTCATTCATGGATCTAAGGATTTGGTCAACCATTACTAGGACAGCCATTTAGCAAGGCTTACATATTTCCATTACCAAGAGATAATGTGTATATGTAGTGATAAAGGAAAGAAATGAAAAAGATGAGATATTCACTAGCTTTTACGTTTTGCACTCACTCATTTTTCTGTTTGCTACGTTACTATAACCCTATAAAAGAAGAAAGAAAAGAAACTCTTTACTGTTAAGCAAAGTGAAAACTTCTTGCCTAGAGTTTGTTAAAGTAAGGCAAGGCTGATAGATTCAGCCAGTAAGAAAATAATGAGCTGCCGTTTTTAGATTCAGACAGTTTATTACTTACTTGGACAGCAAAAGTAAGAGTAGCCAAAGGTGTCAGCTCTGGTATCCCTTGCACAGGGTGACACTGATACAAGGAAGGCCAGGTGACCACAACCTGGATGATAGGGCACCTTGTTCCTGAGGAACCAATGTCATGCTTCAGTTGAACAGTTTTACAGCCTGCAGCTGTACTGTAGGGAGAATGAGGCAGAAAGTCTCAAAGCCCCTCAGAATACAGGAGGCAATGAGAAACTGGGAGGTGAATGAGAGTGGCCCTGGGGCAGCTCCTCACAAGCCTCTCATGATCTCATGTTGTTGGAAGATCAACAGCATTCCACCACGACTTAGACCAGCGGCAGTCAAGTCTTGCTGACTTGGCCTCTGTGGAGCTGTGCAAGGGCTCATGCAAATGTGCAGGTCACTATGGTAGAACCCTTCTCCTGTATGTAGTTTCTGTAGCCATTTATGTGACTGTGATTTTTGTTAATCAAAAATAATGACTTTGGCCTGAATACATTATTTACTGAAGTAAAAAGGAAGTCGGGCAGAATGATTATTTTAGTCCAAAAAGGTTAAAATAATAAGTGAGTCTTCGCTAAACCTGAAAGTCACTGATTTGTTTAAATCCTAAATTGTGAGATTAAATAAATCTGTCACTTCATGAAACCCATTTTCACTCCCCTGCTCCCAACCTTTTTTCCCACACGCTTGCCCTGCTTTGTGGAACAAACATGGATGAATGAGAGACAGAAGGCAGGAAGAATCCAGTTTAAAAAAATGCTTTAACCTTTCCCCTCTTTGAGGGATGGTTCTGTTACTTGAGATGTCCTCTGTGACTAAGCAACCAACTGCATGTACTGGGATGCTATAACCAGCTTGGAAACATACCACCGTGGATTTTCCTCCCTTTGTCCCTGCCTCTGTTTCCCTCTTTCCTTCATTATTGCTTTTCTAGTACTGCACCCTCCAAGAAAATTTTAACATGTGTCCATGTCTCAGGCACCGTTTTCTAGAAAATCTGAGCTACAGCAGTCACTTATATTTATTTTTAAATACTCATTATACAAAATTTCAAACATAAACAAAAACCATGAAAAAGTACAAAGAACTCCCCTCATCATCTACATCCAATAATTATCCATTTTGTTCTCACATTTATGTTATCTATCTCTTTTTTTTCCTTCTTTTTTTTTTGATGTTGAAGTATGAAGCAAATTCCAGAGAGTATATCATTTAACTTCAACATACTTTAGAATGCCTCTCCAAAAAATTATGGACGTTCTTACATTATGTTCTTACATAATCACAGTGCCAATAATACACCTAATAAAATAATATTTCTTTGGTGTCATCTAACACCAGTCCATAGTTAAATGTCCATTATTGTCTTAAAAGTCTTTATAGTTGTGATGTTTGAATTAGGATCCAAATAAAGGTTCACATCTTACATTTCATGGCTATCTTTTTTTAAGCTTGGCTTCTCCTGACTCCTTCCCTCTCCTGTGTGTCCAGTTATTAACTTCTTGTAGAGACTACATCAATCATCTTAGAGCATGTCCTCTGTTCTAGATTTACCTGTTTCCTTCTTTGTGATGTCATTTAACTTATTCCTGTAACCCTTATGTTTTAACCCTTCTCACTGAAGCCTGTAAGTGAGAAGTCAGTTTTAAGGCTTGATTAGATTCCATTTTTGTTTTTTGGGTGATAACATTTCACAGTTGTGCTGAGTGCATCAGATGGCATTAGATCAGGAAGTACACAAGGTCTGGCATCCCACTGCAATGACACATTTTTATGCTGAGGCAGTGACAGTCTTCTCTCCAATGGAAAGTTCCTCATGAAACTTTCATCTGTTAGTTTCATCCATTGATGATGGTTGCCGGAATCATTTATTAAATGCAAGATTTCTAAATGGTGATTTGCCAATTCTGTTATTTGTTTCATATTTATTGTATAAAATAGATTTCTCTCAACAACAATTTGGTTTTCTGATATATAGTTTAATCAAGAAAGATAAATCAGAACATTTGAATTATTTTCTTTTAATGAACAATTTTAGAATAAGGACTTAGTGCTAGCTACTTGCAATATTGACCAGTGGCTTTTTTTTCTTTTTGCCTTCCATTTTTGGAACATCATTAAGAACTCATGAATTTTTATATATTCAGTATGTTTCAAACAACTCCATTCATTACTTTTTTTGATGCTTAAATTGTCCATCTTTGGCCGAAGAAGCTACTTGATGTTGGTTTCTGTGTCCCTTTGACACATTTTGACACATTTTGTTGTTAATGGATTCCTGGCTTTGGGGCACAAGCTATCCTATGCTCATCTTGTGTATATCCTGACCCAGATCCGAAGTTAGACATACCATTGGTCAGCCCTAGTTTCTTTTAGTTGGAAATTGTATTGAAAAACCCCAAACTGGATGATTTACATTATTTTTATTTGTAATAAAAATCAAAGGTTATATATTTAAAATTTTATTCCAAGGTAGTAAGTTTAGAATCAAATATTTATATAGTTAAAGAAACAAAACTGTAATTACTTGTTTTTGTTTTAAGCTCACTTTTAAATTATTTTTATAAAAGAGGCTATACCTTGTTTTATGTATACCTAAAACTGCATTAATAACTATATACCAATGTTTCATTTTTTCCAGATGGTACAATTTATATTCAAAATTTTCCAAAAAGTTTGAGATGAAATATATAAATGAAACCTCAAATGTTTTCATATCAATTCAAATAAAAATATCAATTTCATCAGAGTTGCTATAGTAAAAGCTTTGAAAAATATTTTCGAAATGTCATCGTTTGATATGAGCTGTCAAATTTGAGTTTTCGCTTGGAATAAGTAAAGGGCTATAATTTCAGGTGTTAGCAGATGCCCGAGTGGAAGTACATGACCTTCAAACAAATGAAATGCAAAATGCCATTTGGCAGTTAGTCTCCAAGTGAGGTTTGAGAACCCCTAGGGGTCACTGAAACCCTTCCAGGAGCTTTGTAAGGTCTTCCCTTTTTCAACTATGAATTTGTACGACAGTTAATTTTCTTCATATCTTATGTATAACGACATATCACAACAGCCTGAATGTAGAGGCAGAATATGAAAATCCAGTGTTGTCCATTAATAAGCCAAATTAAAAAAAGATGTACAAAATGTTAAAAAAATGCCACTTTTCTCCAATTTTTTGGGGAAAAATGTAGTCATTATTTATAAAAATAATTTTTACAGTAATATGTAATGAATTTAAATTAAACCAATACATGCCTAAGATTTTTCTACCTTAAATTTTCATACAGCAAATATGGACATATATATATAAAACATAACAGCTCTTTAAAGTTCTCAATCATTTTTAAGAATGTAAAGAGAACTTGAGATAAAGTTTGAGAACAGCTACTCTATGATATCTTGCATTATTTACTTACTAATGGTAAGTATGTACAGATGGTATGGATTTTAATATCTACATTAATAGAATTTGTAAGCTTAATTATTTTAAGTTAACTTTGCTTAAATATCTCTTTGAATATTAGATTTGATGCCTAACTATAATTTAAATTGGTACCTTGTGAGGAATATTTGACTCATTTTCTCCCTGATGGTATTAACAACGAATAGACATCTGCTTTGATGCGTAAGGAGACAAAGCAGATATATTGGAACTGGATATATAAAGCCAAATATTCAGCTTAGAATTTAATAGATAAATCAGAATAAAATAGGATTCTCTAACTGCTGCTTCTTTATCTCATAAACTTTTTTTCTCCCAAAGAGCAGTTTTAGGTTCAGAGCAAATTGGGCAGGAAGTACAGAGTTCCTATATATCCATGTACCCCACACCCGTACAACCTCCCTGACTATGAATATCCTGTTCCAGAGCAGTATATTTGTTACAACTGACAAACTTACGTGACATAATTATGAAGTTAAGATTTATATTAAGGCTAACTCTTTGGGTTGTGTATTTTATGGGTTTGGATAAATGTATAATGACATGAATCACCATTATCATATCAAACAGAATAGTTTCACTGCCCTAAAAAAATCTGTGCTTCATACCCTGCTCCTCCCTGACCACTGGCAATCACTGATCTTTTTACTGTCTCCACATGTGATGGTTAATACTGAGTGTCAGCTTGATTGGATTGAAGGATAGAAAGTATTGATCTTGGGTGTGCCTGTGAGGGTGCTGCCAAGGAGATTAACATTTGAGTCAGTGGGCTGGGAAAGGCAGACCCACCCTTAATTGGGTGGGCACCATTTACTCAGCTGCCAGTGAACATAAAGCAGGCAAAAAAACATGAAAACTAGAGACTGGCCTAGTCTCCCAGCCTATCAGCTTTCTCCTATGCTGGACGCTTTCTGCCCTCAGACATTGGACTTCAAGTTCTTCAGTTTCAAGACTTGGACTGGTTCTCTTGTGCCTCATGCTTGCAGACAGCCTATTTTGGGATTCTGTCATGGTGCAGGTTAATACTTAATAAACTCCCCTTTGTATTTATATATCAACCCTATTAGTTCTGTCTCCCTAGGGAACCCTGACTAATACACCATAGTTCTGCCTTATCCAGATATTAGCTTCTTACTAAGTACACTTGATGAATGTTAGTGACAAAATCAGGCCAGACTTAGCAACTCTTTATGTATTTTCGTTTACTTCCCAATACAATAAAGGCCATAAACACCTGTCTTTGTTCTTTATTCATGCACATTTCATCCCAGACTGTTAGATCCTCCTGACCAGGAGCTCCATTTAATTTGGGGTCATGGTACCAAATAGTTCTTTACTGCTGTTTGATAAGGGTGGTCCTGTCACCTAAGTGCTCTTGAAATTAAGCCCTTACGCACTGGCAGAAAAGAGCTTACCTTAATTATTTCAGTGACAAGTAAGAAAAACTGGCAGATATCCCTTTCACAGGAGAGCAGTTTTCCTTTCTTTAGGAGACTCTTGGAGTTTTAGTTATCAGACATTTAAGACTCTGAGTAGATTCTTAAACCTTTAGAATAAAATTTGAACTAAGAGTGCCAGCGTGTCTGGTATTTACATTAGTATTAAGTGATCTGAAAGTGCACAGAATAGTTTGGCAGTATCTAGAAGAAGAATAGAGATGGAGATAATGAAGATATAACTGGAGTAGTAAGAAAAGGAGACAAAAAGTATTTTATGTATGTTCAGGACTTCTAGGTGCCACTGTTGCTGAATGCCAAGGTTGAGTTGCTCCTAGCACAGAAAACCAATCCCTGAGACAAAAAGTATTGCCACCGAAGACAGGCTTTAATGCAGGTGATGCTGGCAGGGAGATCAGTCTCAAACCTGTCTTAGGGAGACTAAAGTTAGGTCTTTCTATAGCAGGGAATTATGAAGGGGTAACGAAGAGGAGTTGGTGAACAGAAGGTTTCTTTGTAGGCTGTAATAACCCAGTTAAAAATTTGTACCATTTGAGGGCAAAAGCTTCAGCAAGAAATTCCAGTTTCTCTCAAGTAAACCACCTGCCCTGTATTACTCACTTTGGTTTACTTGGAGGCAGCAAAATAGAATAGTTTTCCTGAGTAGAAAAAAAAATGCAACGAGGAGTGGCTTAGAAAGCGCTAGTGAGGTGCATTGCCACTATTGCCCTGCACTTAATCAACTGTGAGGATTCTCGGTTTCCTGACTCGTAAAACAAGGGGAGGAGCTGACGACATAGTTTCATAGAATTTTCGGTTCTTTATTGTCCTCTCACCCGTTAGTACCTTGCTGAGCTTAGGGCCAGATCTCAATAATTGCGTGCTGAATGAGTGTTGTTTCTGACTCTTGCAGATCCAGGCCGCATTTTGAGCCTGACCTGGGCGGGCGGTCCAAGGGCCAGTTTTCCGCCGGAGGCGGAGCTTCGCGCGGCCCCTGCGTGCCGGTGGAGCGGGGCGGGGCTTGCCGCCGGCGGAGGGCGGGGTCTGCGCGGGGACTTCCCCTGGGCTGATCTGCGCTGCGGGTGCGGAGGGATGGCGCCCGGTGTGCGGCGGCGGGCGGGGGGGCTGAGCGGCTGGAAGGTGTGGGCGGGCGCGCAGCCTCCGACCCTTGGTGGTCTTTTGGGCTTGGTACCCTTCCCTGGGAGTTGGCCCCGGCCTGGCAGGGCAGGCGTTGTTGGGAGGCGGAGGGTTGCGCGGCCGCGAGTCCGAGTAATCGCGAGCATGTGTGCGTGCGCGTGTTTATCTGAGGCGCGTGCAGCCGCCGCCCCTTCCTCGTCCTTTTCCTGGTTCCACTGGCCAAGGGTGGGAAACCGGCGCCAGAGGCGGCACACTTGGCCCGGAGGTGGCCCGCTCTTCCCCAGCCTGCGCTTCCAAAGCGCCCCCCTTCTCCGTACTCACAAAGGGGACTAGTCCGCCGGTCCCCGACCCTGGCCTTGAGGGAGCGCTGTGGGGGCGGGCTGCCTTCTGCCTGGAAGTGTTGGGCAGGTGGTGGGAGAGCTTCAGGCTTGAACAACAGGGTTTTAAAGCACGTGTCTGTCTGTCGTTTTTTACTTTTAGGGTTTTGGCCAAATTGGGCGAGGGCACAAAATAACCACTTACCCCTTCTCACCGAGGAAGAGCGGGAGAAAGGGTAAGTAAGGAATGGTCAGGGGTGGAAGGAGCTAGGACTTTATCCTGAGAGCGAGCGAGACAGAAGGGCTAGATCCAGAACTGCCCATGGGGAACTTGGGCCCAGATTCTACCTTTTCATCAGAAAATGGAGGAACCACCTTCAAAGTCACAGGCCCCAAGCCCCAGTTTTCAGGCTCACACAGAGTCTAGAGTTGGCTGGGAATTTAACAGCTTGGGCATGTGAATCCCTCTTAGTCTCTTGACCCGACAGAAAACTGCCCTTCCCCTTCACCTGTTTTTACCTTGGTGTTCTAGTTATCTGTCTCTGGCCCCTATCTTATTAGCCAGCTTTGACTAATCCCTGAGATCATAGCACGGAATAATCCATGTCCTGTTTGATAATGAACAGTAACCCTCCTAGGGATGGGTACATTTTAAAAGGGGCCTCCTGAAAAAATCCTTTAGGACCCGGAAGCATAACGTTAATTACAAGATTACAAGTGTTGAAGTTCTCTCGGATCTTCTCTTGAGTTTACAGAAGACATTTTGAGGGGAGAAAGATGACCAGGCTAGGTCTTTTTCTCTGGGCTTTCAGTCTTGGTACCTCTTTGCAGGCATTCCATTCACTTTTGAAAAGGTGCCAAAAAGGATATTAAAGTCCTCTGAGGTTTACTGTGATTTTCGGTGTGGTCTATTTCATTGGTTCTTCTCTGGGACTTTTCTCTCACTTTAGCACACTGCTTCCCTTTCCCCTGTAGGGTGAAATGAAACACAGCTCCTGTCACAAGGTGGGGAACCCCTTATGCATCCTATATGCCACATATAAATAACTGTTTTACACTAGTTGAAATTCATATTAACCACAGCAGGAATGTAGTAAACTACATTCATGTATTCTTACACAGGAAAAGTAGAATTGCCCTCTGTGATAGGATGCCTATTCTGATATTCGGTGCCTGTGTCCTGAACGTGCCTGATTGTGTTCAAGTGATAGGTGACCACATAATTTACTTTATGGAAAACCAGCAAGTGATTGTTTATTGATAATGGGTTCCTCCGTTGATTCAGTAGCTGATTCCCTCTTTGTTACCACGTGCTGAGCACTTTTACCAGCACTTTGATAAAAGTAGGATGGTGAGAACGATGAGATTGTATTGGAGATGGCTGTTTTGGGGCAGACCTTTCACCAGTTGTTTTGTGGATTTTCTCCATAGTTACATGTTAATGTACAAGACTTTCCCTGTACTACTGATCATAGTGGTTTGCAGGTCTATACAGTGCTGTGGGAGAACAGAATTATTCTGCCTTTCTAATACTTTCAGTAATAAACTTATAAGGATGACTGACCTTGGTGATTTGTGTCCTCTGGTGAATATTGTTATAGTTATTTTCCAGTGTACGAGTATAATAATTAGATAAGGACAATTTTAAAATTGTTCCGTAAGAAGGACCTAATATTAGGGTACATGGAGAGTGTAAAGGATGATGTACTTAGAAAACAAATGCAAAAGTAGACCATTAACTTGCATGGGTTTCTGTGCATTTAGCCTCATTTAAAAAAACCTGAGCTAGAATAGTTCTCTTGTCTTTTTATGGTTATAAAAGTAATATTGAAGTCAAAACAAGTTATTTAGAATTTAATCTGGGAGGGACATAAAAGGCAAAAAATGAGTCTCCTATGAGCCCAGTCTAAGATAACCCAATAATTTGATATTTATTTCTTCAACTTTTTGTTCCATATATACACACACTAAATATGCAGCTTAAGTATATGTTAAACATGCATACATCTTAGCTACATATTGTATGTGGAACATGTGGAATATATGTTTATATGAATATTGTTATTTGGTAAAATTGTACATTTCTTCCTTTTTCCCCTTCTTGGCTATTTACCACCACTCCTCACTCCCCCCCAAAACTTCATGGAGAAGTAGCATGACTTTTACAGTTTTTTGGACATGAGCTTGATTTCTGACTCTTATTTTATTAGCTGTGTCATTTTGGACCATTAAAACTTCTCTGTTCCTTGATTTCTTATCCATCAAAACAGAACAAAGACTACATGAAAAAGAATGTGTGAAAAAACAGTGCCTGGCATATAAGTACTTACTTTAAATTTCCCTCCCTGTTTCTCTGTGTGGTCACCCATCACTTTCTTATGATCTTCCTTTTGATTGTGGAAAGCCATATAGTACCTAACTTCCCCATATTGTTAAGCCAACCTGGGATTTGCTTTTCACAGGGGATCACCTGGTCTGATCCTAGAATTTCTGGGACAAGGACTGACACCTGATATGGCCTTATCAGATCATTCCACAGACATGGATGGATAAAGTGTGTCAGCTTGAAAAATGAAGGGAAAGAATTTCTATAATGTGTTTAAAAAGCCACAACACTCTTCTTAAAGTGAGAAAGACATACTACTGTATTTAGCTGAGTGCTTAAACTTAGGATTTCTATTTCAGAAGTATCTTTGGTTTATAAGAATTACAATAAAAATGCTGATGCTTCATGTCCAAACTGTCATGATTTTGTCAAGTTGTGGATTTATTATACAGCTAAGCTGTGTATTTAGTGTATCTAATACTGCTCTGGAAGCTGAGAAAGATGAGTTCACAGACATCTGATTTCACACCAGACATCTGGTTTCACTTTACTGAGGAGTACGTTTGTCAGCAGATTATAGGCATATCAACTGTAGTGCTATAGTTTGTAGCATTTCTGTCATAAGCTATGGTCTGTAGGATTTAGTATGATGTTTTATTCAAATGACAGCCCACTGAAAATGAGCACCTGGTCAGATAAGCACATTTCCCACAGGTGTCTTCTAGGGTCTTTGTTCTTATAAGTTAACAAGGTGAAAACATTCTATCCTTGGTGGTTTTTATATTTTTTGTGGAAGCAAGGAAAATATTCTTAAAAGCCTCACTTAAGAAGCTGTTATATCCCACAAGTTCATTTTCAGGTCTGTTGTTTGTAAAGTTAACAGTGTACTTACAGGAATAAATAGCATTTAGATTTCTAGGTCAGAACCCCAGGAAATCTAATACTTATTTTTTATAGGTACTAAGGAAAGCTTTTTAAACTCATCATGTGCCTATTGTATATTAGTGTTACTGTAGACTCTAATCGACATATATAATAGTGTTTTGGGGGCAAATGTCTTCTGACTGCTAACCTGAAATTGTTGTACCACATCTCCCTCCATTTTGAGGTAGTGACGGGTATACAAAAAGCTCTGGAGTTTGTCATTCTTAGGTTTTCAGGTGGGCCCTGTCATTGCTTAGCTGTTGATCTTGGACACAAATTCCTCTTTGGTATGTGGGATAATTACTCATGATTACTATGAAAATCAGTGAGTGAGTGTAATGTCGCACAATATCTGCCATAAAATAAATCTTCAGTAAATAGTTGTTTCATTTTTCCTCACAATCCAGGACACAAGAACACAGACAGCCTCCCACCCCCTGCACTTGCATCCAGACTAAGACACTGGCGTGGACTTGTGGCTCCATGGAGAGGAATTACTCATAGCATTGGGGATTTGGTAGTGGAGACTCAGAAAGGGTCATGCAGAATAATGACAAAGGTGAAGGGGTTGTGAACTGAGAGAAAGCTGCCAGTCTTTTGTTCAGACATAAATCTAGGTTAGTGACTTACTTGGTTCCTAGAAAGAACTATCTTTTTCTCCGGCTTCTCTGTTGATGTTTGTCAGCTGTTCCATTGGAAACTCTTACCTTCTTAATGTCTACTTAGTCCAATTAGTTTTTTTTCCTTGATCATACTACCTGAATAGCCATATTTTTCTATTTTTTTTTTAATGGTTAAGACTTAGTAATGGATGTCTGTACTACAGTAATAGATGTCTATACTATAGATGTCTGTACTTTCTTAAGATCTGGTGTTTTTTTTTTTTTCTATACTTAAAGTCCAGTTGATTTTCTTGTTCTTTGACGAGCCCATACCTCATTCATTAACCTCTCGTCTCCTTTTTTATTCTGTCTGTCTGCATGGAACTAGTAATGTACACGGAACTAGTGACTGTGTGAATTGAACTAGTGATGAGGATATAAAGACGAAAAGTCGTTGTCTTTGACCAAGGATCTTGTAGTCTAGTAGGACTACAGCTATCTTGAGCAATAGTTCAAGTACAGTATGCTATTTACTGTAACAGAGGTAGGTGTAAGTGCAAATGAAATCTAGCAAACGCTCTTGATCTCTGTCTGAAATGCCAGGGAAGGGTTTTAGCTGAGACTTGAAAACTGAGTAGGAGTGATGGGCATGTTGACAAGCAGTAGAAAACATATCTGGGTAAAGCTAACAGCATGAGTAGTTGTGTGGCATTATGAGAACATAATGGCAACTATATGTTGGTCAGTTATATTAGAGTCTGAAGGACAAGGTCAGGAGTGAAAGGAGATGAAACTGGATAGCCAGTTCAGGGTATATATACTTCCTATACCATGTGTAGTAGTAAGCCACTGAAGAATTGTGAGTGTCATGGAAGATCACTGAAAGCAGTGTGCTGGGTAGCTTGAGGGTGGAGTGGGGTTGGATGTAGGGACATGGCAAGACTGAAGGCCTTTAAGGACAGTTCATTAGTATGGTTAAAAGAGGTTGAAAGCTTAGATAAAGGTGGAAGTAGTGGGAATAGAGAAGTGAGAATGTTTGGGAAAAATAAGGTGAGGGAGAATTTGCTGTTCTTTGTGACTGTTAGAATGTAAAAGGTATGGGAGAGTGAGGATGTTAGAATGCTTCCTAGGTTTCTGGGTAGGGAGTAGGAAAAGAGAAGGGGAAGAAGGCATGACGGGGAAGAGAATGAGTTCAACTTTGGACCTGTGTTTCACATGCTTGCAGGGAATATCATTGGCAAGTGGGAGATGTTTAGAAGACAGTTGTATATAGGATCCTGGAACATCACAAGAGATTGTGAAGGCTGGAGAAACAGATTTGTGTGTTCTTACCATACGGAGAGTAATTGAAGGCACAGGGATAGATAAAAGTGCTTAGAGAAATTGTATAGAAAGAGAAGAGAAAAGGGCTAAAAAGAAATCTTAGAGAATATAAAAATTTAAAGGACAAACCGTGAAAGAGAAAGATGTAAAGATGCTGAGGAAGAGCGGCTATTAAGTATGATGATGATTGTGAAGTGTCTGTTAGAAGTCATTGGCTTCATTGTAGTGGTGGAGGTAGAGTTAATGTGCTGTGGGTAAAGGAATGAATAGGAGGGGAGGATAGAGAAGGGCCACATGGGGATAGAGAGTAGATACCTATCCATCCTTGGGTCCCTCTGAAGAGATAATTGTTCTTAAGTGAGGATATTTACTTAATTACATTTTATTGTGTGTATTTAAGGAAAATAACTTGTTATGGAATATATATAATTAGTAAGATGGTTACTGAAGTGAAACATGGTAACATCTGTCATCTTACATAGTTATCCATTTTTGTGTGTATGACAAGAGTAGCTAAAATCCACTCATTTAGCAAAAGCCAGGAATACAATACAGTATTATATAGTCCTGATGCTGTACATGAGATCTCAAAACTCGTTCATTGTATGTAGCTGCTACTTTCTGTCCTTTGACCTACATCTCAATTTCCTGCCCCCTCCCCTAGAATCACTATTTTATTTTCCATCTCTATATGTGTACATATTAGAATCCCCTAGAGAGCTTTTAAAAATTCCAACTGGTATCTTTACAAGGTGATTTCATTTTCTTTGGGTATATATATAGAAGAGGGATTGCTAATTGAAACAAAATAGAAGTAGTGGTAGTTCTATTTTTAATTTCTTTAGGAACCCCCCTACTTTTCCCATAATGGTTGTACCAGTAGTGTAGTCTTTTCTCCACACTCTTGGCAACACTTATCTCTTGTTTTATTTGATAGTAGCCATCTTGATGGGTATGAATATATGGAAACAACCTAACTGTCCAACAAAAGACAAACAAAAATAAACTGCCATATATATACATACATATATATGTATGTATATATTTTTATTTTTATATATATTTATATATATAATATATATATGATCAGATCCCTATCATATATATAATATATATATGATCAGATCCCTATCATATATATATACTGTAGTTTATTTTTTAAAGTTAAATATTCCATTGTATATATATAATATGCCATTATATATATATATAATGTCCCTATCTTATATATATATATAGACACACACACACACACACACGCACTGCGATTTCTTTTTTAAAGTTAAATAATATTCCATTATATATATAATATTCTGTCATATTATTAATATTCCAGTAACCTTAATAAAAAAGTAGATTCTACCATTTGGCACAAGATGGATGAACCTAGAGGACATTATGCTAAGTGAAATAAGCCAAATGCAGAAATAAAAATATTAGATTATCTCACATGTGGAATCTAAAAGAAAGTCACATACATAGTGAAATCATATTACTGCTTCAGATTTTATTTTTTGAGAGAGAGAAACAATGTGTTTGTATGCTGCCAGTTAGAAACACCATAGAATGGGAGATGTTGACGATACAGTTTCCTGGATTCTTGATTCCTTGCTTGGCATATTTTCTTGAAAATGAAGATTAGGTTGTTTCTTTGTTTGCCTACTCCTTCCCTGCTTGCAAAATTCAAATCTGATTCCAATTGTCAGATATTAATTTTCAATGTTGTGTCTGTTGTTTCTTGCCCCACAGTTTATTGCTGTCTTGCTCTCACTACATCTGGCTTTTTTGCATACATTATTCTCTAACCTCATCCAGTTTTGAGGGGAAAATATCTCCACTTTCCTTCATTAAAAGTTGAAAAATTTCACAGGAGTATCTGCTAGGAGAATGGGGGAAATAATGATACCAAACATAAAAGTTATTCACCTTAGGCAACGCTTATTAATATGTGTTATGGTCAAGGTCCTCCTAGATACAAAGATGTATATGGCAGGAAGGATAAGTAAGATAGGGATCTGATCTTAATGCGTTTAT
Source organism: Callithrix jacchus (assembly GCF_049354715.1). NCBI lineage: Eukaryota > Metazoa > Chordata > Mammalia > Primates > Cebidae > Callithrix > Callithrix jacchus. The sequence continues at coordinate 82,100,935 of NC_133512.1, read as the reverse complement.
GCCTAGTGCTTCATTATTGGAACATCAAGCTAGTGGGAGTTATTTATGTCCTATTCCTCAAGGTCATTGCCAAGGTCTGATTTCCACCCCCCCAAAATTTGCATAAATGGATTAAGGAGCCCTCAGGCCAGTGAGAGAAATGGATATATACAGCAAACAACACACCAGGCATGGTGGTTTACATCTGTAATCCCAGCACTGTGGGAGGCCAATGTGTGCGGTTCACCAGAGGTTAGCAGTTCAAGAAAAGCCTGGCCAACATGGCAAAACCCTGTCTCTACTACAAATACAAAAGTTAGCTGCACATGGTGGCATGCACCTGTAATCCCAGTTACTTAGGAGGCTGAGGCAGGAGAATCGCTTGAACCTGGGAGGCAGAAGTTGCAGTGAGCCAAGATCGTGCCACTGCACTCCAGAGCAAGACTTTGTCTCAAATAAATAAATAAATAAATAATTCAAGCAAGCAAGCAAGTAATGCTTTGAGGGGGAGTATGTGCTATGACAGAGGTAGAGTTCAAGGTAGGATAGATGCTGAAAATGGACTTCATTATTTTGTATGATCCTGAAGGTCTCACAGAAGGTGATACCTGAGCTATAGTTTGAGGTGTGGCATGGTGAGGTTCAGGGAGTGAGATCAGGGGAATAAAATATTCCTTAATGGCCCCATGAGAGCAGCAGAAGGAGCTTAGGTTTCTCGTTTCTTCTTTCTTCTTGTTCTGCATGATTTTATTGCAAGATATTTTTGTCTTTGAAGGAATTCTTTGGCGGTTAAGATGTTTCAGTTTACATATAGACATGTCAGCATTTTCTCCCTTTGTGGTATAAACTTTCTGTGAATTTACCAACACTGGTTTGTTATATATTAGACAGCTAACACAAATGAGTGCAATTAAATCAGTATTTGGGGGATGAGGTCCAGGCAGTGATATTTTCAAAGCATCTTAGTTTTCCTCATGGCAGTCAGGATAGAGAATTACTGGGATAAAACATGGCTTAGAAGAAAAGGCTGGGATTTGGAGCTAAAAAATTGTAGATTAGATTCTTGTAATTCCTTTTAATAGTTGTATCTTTAATTAAGTTACTCAGACGTCTCTAAGGCCACAATTGGAAAATGGAATGGTAGTATACCTGTCTTGCCTACTTGTTTTGCAAAGTCATCTGGGTCAAAAGAGATTTATGTGAAGGAACATTATATGCAGATGTGATTATAACAAAAAAATATTTTTTTGACCATTTCCAGAAGTGGACAGGCTAAGCGCTGGCTACCTTGTTCTATAAGATAGTAACTACTTTATGGACTTTGATTTCATATTTTACCGTCACGAAAATGTTGATGATATATTTTACTACATTTGTGTAATGCTACAAGGTTGAAGACCTAAAGCCAAAAAGCAGAACCTCAAAAAAACAGCAGTTGACCCTTTCTTGTCTGACGTATTCTAATTGTTTAAAATTACACAAATGCTTATTGTAGTTAAGATTAAGTGTGTAGTCTCAGTGTCAATATTATAATTGTTTAGTATTAAAATTCTGTAAAAGTGTTAAGTGTTTAAGATATGCACATTAAAAATAGCAATTTTCCAGAAAATAGTAAGAACTCCACAAAGCACAATGGATCACCACAAATTCACTTATTTTGTGGATTCCCATTATATTAGTTAAGAATACAGGGATGTATACTGTGTCTCTGTACTGTAGGAAGCCTGGCATACTAGTGTCAGTCATATAATTATATAGGAATGGTCATACTCATGGTATTTATTCCTTGTTTTAGTTGAGAAGAAGGTGGTATTGTTTAATGACAAATTGAACCTAAAGACTGGGTTCCAGAGCTGTTTTCTCTACTCATTCCTATATGATAGTAGGTGAATTAAACTCCCTGAGGCTCATATGTAAAATTGGGTTCTCTGTTGTTTTATAACATGAAAAACTTAGTGGCTGAAAACAACAGTAATAGTTTGTCATCTCATGGTTGCTGTGGGTCAGCAATTTGAGGGGCATTGCTTGGATTTTTGGAGGTTGCTGTCAGATATCAGCAGGAGTGGCAGTTTTATAGGAGCATTATTGGAGCTAAACAATTCACTTCCAAGGTGGCTTACTCACATGGCTGACCAGTTGGTGTTGGCAGGTTGGTTCCTTTCCATGATGACATTGCCTTGGGGCTGTTCTCATGAGATGGGAGCTGACTTTCCTGAGATTCAAGCCACTAAGTGGACACTGCAGTGCCTTTATGATGTCATAGGCCTTTTATGAAGTCATATACCATCATTTCAGATGTATTCAGTTGGTCCCACAGACCAGCCCTGATTCAGTATGGGAGGGAGTTACACAAGGACATAAGGCAAGGATCATTGCAGACTGTCTTGTGAAGGTAGGCTACCTGAGGGTAACAGTCTCTACCTGACATAGGATTGCTTTGAGTTTCATTGTAAGCATTTATGTGAGAGTCCTTTGTGAACTGTTAAAGCAGCATATAAATGTGTTATGGAAGTAATATTATTCTTGGCCAGACATGGTAGCTCGAAGTGCTGTAATCCCAGCACTTTGGGAGGTCGAGGTGAGTGGATCACTGAGGTAAGGAGATTGAGAACAGCTTGGCCAACATGGTAAAACTCTGTCTTTACTAAAAATACAAAAATTAGCTGAGTGTGGTGGTGTGTGCCTGTAATCCCAGCTACTCAGGAGGCTGAGGCAGGAGGATCTCTTGAACCCTGGAGGTGGAGGTTGCAGTGAGCAGAGATTGTACCACTATACTCTATAGTCTGGGCGACAGAGTGAGACTCCATCTCAAAAATTAAAAAAAAAAAAGTGATACTATTCTTTTTGACCAATAAAACTGGAAGTTGAATTATTTTGCTTTGTGCCATGTTGGCATTATGACACATTTTGTTCCAAATCCTTTCCTGCTTCTTTAAAATTACGTTATATCTTATATCTTACATTATATTCAAGAAGACTCCCCCTTTAATAATCAGCTGGAACAAAAAGGCATTTTTTGAGTTTATCATATCTCTGGTGTAGAAGTAGTATATTGAATGGTAGAAAATGACAAACAAGAGCAGTGACCATAGCATGAACTTGTTGGTCATCTGAGTAATAGCCTCAATTTTCGTTCCAGAGCATCTACCTCCTTGAGGAAACCTCTGAATGTCTTGTTCTTTGTATTTCTCTTTTAGTACTTACTCTGCCTTGCCTGGATTATGGTCTTACCATATTTTTGATTGGAAAATTCTTAAGGTAGTAGGGACTACAATTCCCCCTACTCAGTGTCTTCCAGCACCTTTAACCTAAGGTTTTGTGTTTCACTGGTGCTTACTGAACTGGACTGCTGGCAGAACTGGACTACTGGTAGAACGCCTTTGTGCTTCTCTGAAAGTTCAGATGAAGAAGGTTGTATTTGCTGAGGTGGAAGTGATGGTGGTGGTGGATTCTGCCAGAACCATCTTTGTGCCTGTCTTATGGGTCCCTTATTTGCCATTGGAGCCTTTAGCTTCTCCTAAATGACTCAGATATTTGGACTGTTAGATGCTTAGTCTGGCTTCATCACTGATGACCAAAGCAAGCAAGTGACCAAACACACACACCCCTCACAGTCATACCTAACAGTCATACCTAACATACTATTTGTTATTAAACACATAGTATATTTTTGATAATACATGGCATGTCAGGTATGACTTTCAGAAACTCGTTCAAATCCTGCTCAGTTTGGTAACACATAGTATGTTCTTAACTTCTTAGATTAAGAGTACCCAGAATATAAAAGTGTACAACTTTCAGGTAATAAATCATAAAAATGTAATGTTTGTACTTTTTCCCAAGTTTATTCTGAGACATAGGTCTTTTTTAATGGCACTTTGACACACACTTTTATAAATCTTTCTGTTGAAAAACGTAGCATTTATAGTCAACTTTTGAAAAATTATCTTGCTTGTAGCTGGAGGACACATTGTAAACACATTATCAAGTTCTAGTTTTGGAACTGTGTACAGCAAAGAATTTTTTTCAAGAAGGAAATTGTTTGTAATGTCATCATATTTTATAGAGGATAATTTCATTTCATATGATTTTCCCATTATGTAGACCAATAAACAAATTTGTATTAACTCAGGATTCTTTTTTCTTGTTGCTGCAGGTTTTCCCTTGCAGATTTATCTGCTGATTTCCCTCTTTACGAGTTCTTTGCTTCCTTAGCCCCACTACCTGCCTTCTCTGTCTCTTGTTTGCACCTGACTCCTTCCCTGTCTTTGAACTCAGTATCCTGATGACCATTAGAGGATAAGTAGGCTACAGGGGGCAGAGCAGATGTTCTGAGGAGCAATGTGTGCATAAATAAGAGCTGTGCAGAACGTTAGGATTGACGGCCAAGGATGCTTTTTACTAAATAGGTAACAGAGGACCTGTGAAGAAATAATTGATAGGAGAAGATTAACATTGCCACAGATATTTTGCCTTATTTGTTTAAAATAGACTTTTTTTTAGGGTCATTTTTGATTCACAGCCAAACTGAATGGGAGGTACAGAGATTTCCCATTTACTCCCTACCCTCACACCTATATAGTCTCCCCGACATGATCAGCATCCCCCACCGGAATGGCACATTTGCTACAATTGATGGACCTACATGGACAAATCATTATCACCCAAAGTTCATAGTTTACATTAGGGTTCATTCTTGGTGTAGTATATTTTATGGGTTTGGACAAATGTTTAATGCCATGTATATACCCTTACTGTATACAGAGTGTTTTCACGGCTTAAAAGTCTTGGGTTCTTCTTTTCATCCCTCCCTTCCCTAAACTGTAATAACTTCTGATCTTTTCACTGCCTCCAATGATTTTGCCTTCTCCAGAATGTCATAGAGTTAGAATCACATAGTACATCATATAGTATGTAGCCTTTTTGGCCTTTATTTTTAGTTTTCCTGGTATAGCAGATTATTTACAAAGGCTCTTGGTATTTTTCCAAGAGCTTATTTGTTTAATAGTTGCTTGAATGAGAGTTTTTTTTTTTTTTAGTGTCAGATTTAAATACTGAATAATTATTTAGTTTGTTAAATATTAATAATAACTATTTAGCCCTGTTATTATGTGAGGACCGTTTGAAGCACTTTATAAATGAGTTAGCTTGTGCTTTTTATGAGTCTCACTAATTTTTTTTTCTTTTTTGAGACGGAGTCTTGCTTGGTCACCCAGGCTGCAGTACAGTGACATTATCTCAGTTCACTACAACTTCTGCCTCCCAAGTTCAAGCGATTTTCGTGCTTCAGCCTCCCAAGTAGCTGGGATTATAGGCATGTGTTACCATGTCTGGCTAAATTTTGTATTTTTAGTAGAAATGTGGTCTTACCATGTTGACCAGGCTGGTCTCAAACTCTCAGGTGATTCACTCGCCTTGGCCTCCCAAAGTGCTGGGATTACAGGTGTGAGCCACTGCGCCTGGCCAGAGTCTCACTATTTCTCATGTGTAAGAGATATCCTGTAGTGTGAATATGTGGATTGTCGCAACAGGTTAGAAGATTGCTTGGGACCTGTCTGGTGCATATGACTACGTTATGTCAATACTCTAAACATTCAGTTAAAACCTCGATATTAAAACTTAAAAAATAGGCTTTAAATATAAATATCTGGATGTTAAAGTGGTGATACGTAGTGAAAAGGATATGTAACAGGGGTATGAAAATCTTTATTCAGGTGCTAGGTTTGTTATTACCTATGTGAATGTTAACAAGTCACTTTTTGTCTCTGAACTTCATTTTCCTTTAGGGAAAGTGGAGGTAACACATACTTCATAGGTTATTTTTGAGGACCTTATAAGCTGTTTGTAAGAATCCTATGTGAATTTAAACTCATTGTAAAGAAAAGTGAGGAATTGTTTGGTTGATGAGTCAGACTTAGTTACCATCATAGACTTAATTTTTTTTTGTTTTGTAGATTAATAGTAAAGATGGGAGATAATGATTTGGGGCTAACAAGTCATTTACTGCTGAAAAGATGGTTATTTACAGCATCCGAGAAAAATATGCCTGCATTTTTTGCTGAAAATGTCTCATTGCATAAGCCTTCTTTTGTCTTCTTGTGAAAGGTATATACTTTGGGATATTCTCCTTGTGTGCTTGGCTCTTAATCTTATTTTTAAAAATTTTTTGACATGGGGTCTCGTTCTGTCACCCAGGCTGGAGTGCAGTGGTGTGATCTTGCCTCACTGCAACCTCTGCCTCCCAGGTTAAAGTGATTTTCCTGCCTCAGCCTCCCTAGTATCTGGGATTACAGGCGCCCGCCACCACACCCGGCTAATTTTGTATTTTTAGTAGAGATGGAGTTTCATGGTGTTTGCCAGGATGGTCTCGATCTCCTGACCTCGTGATTTGCCTTCCTTGCCCTCCCAAAGTGCTAGGATTACAGGCGTGAGCCACTGCACTTGGCAAGCACTTAATCATATTTATTACCTAGTTGTCAGCTTGAGATGTTAATCTTCCTTCCAAAAGCATGAATTATATTGTCACATTTTTGTATAGTGTCAGAGACGTATTATTTCCTAACTGTAGGAAGAAAACTCTAGATTCTAAAGCACGTTTGACCAGTCTCTGTATGGGTTAAGGCACGAGGGCAACGTGGAATTAGATAGAAAGATTCTTGGGAAGAGAATATAAATAGCCTTGTAAAGTTAAATTCCTGAGGGAAGTGATACATTAAATTCTAGTTTCAATCAAAATGTCCCTATAGTTTAAAATACTTAAGAGAAAAATGGTGACATGATAATGAATTAAAATTAGGAAAAAAAGCAAACTATACACTTCTAAGTTTGAGAATGGTTGATGGTATTTACTTCAAAATAAAGGTGTAATTGTCATCTCCTGTTAGTAACATTGACATGCTTATTATATTGTAATGTCAATTTTTTGTATTTATACTAATTTAAGTAACTTTCTTCTGCTAACTTCAAAATGTATCATATATTTAAGACAGAATGGTGGAATATCCTATGACAAAAGATCTAAGAATGACTGTTCAGCCACTAACCCCTAAAGTAGACATGGGGAATCAAAAAGGAATTGTCACCAGCAAGTAAGAAAGAGTACAGACAATTCCTGTTAGGTGTTATCTGATTTATGATATTGAGAATGGGGAGAATAAAAAAACTTTAAAAACGTTCTATAGAAGCATGCAGTCAAACAGACTTTATTTTTTAAATGTATTTGTTTGGAACAACTGTTTTTTTTTTTTTTTTGTAGCAAGCATATAGAAGGTCAGTTTAGAGGACTGAATTGGGTGACAAGATAGATAATATTCTCTCCCTGAAACTGGTTTCTCACTACCCAGGTTAAATGTGGGGAAATTCAATGGTTAACATTTCGTGAATTATTTTAGGACATTTAATCTCATCTCTTGAAAGCAGGATAGGCCTGGTGCAGTGGCTCACACCTGTAATCCCAGCACTTAATGAGGTTGAGGCAGGAGGATCGCTTGAATCCAGGAGTTCGAGACCAACCTGGACAACATGGTGAAACCCCGTCTCTACCAAAAATACAAAAAATTAGTAGGACATGGTGGCATGTGCCTCTGGTCCCTAAGGTGGGAGGAGTGTTTGACACTGGGAGGCAGAGGTTGTAGTGAGCTATGATCATGCCACTGTACTCCAGCCTGAGCAACAGAGTAAGATCCTGTCTCACACACACAAAAAAAGCCTGGCGCGGTGATGCCCCCGGGCAGTCGCAGCTACTCGGGAGGCTGAGGCAGGTGGATTGCTTGAGTCCAGGAGTTTGAGGCTGCAGTGAGCTATAATCACCACTGTACTTCAACTTGGGGGACAGAACAAGACCTTGTCTCAAAAGAAAAAAAAAGGCAAAAGCAGGATAAAAGAGGGGTATGATAGTTTGTTTAGCATAAAATGGAGAAGTAAGAGTAAAGTTGTTGAGTGAATTGCGTGAATTTGGGCATATACTGTTCCATTTTGGATTTTATGGTAAAGTGGTGAGTCAGCTATGATTTAAAAAAAAAAATTCAGTTCCCATAGAGACTGCCAAAAATTGCCAATGCCGACTACATTTCAAGGCGTTATGGCAGGATATTGGGAAATGTTTTCAATTAGCAAGAATTGCTCCTCAGATAAACCTCACTGGCTACGATACTACCACTGTGCAAAGCTAGCTATGATTTTTTATTATTAGAGGTCTCATCTTTAACTTGGTCTGATTGTCTTATTGTTTCAAGTTGACTTGCACAGTAATAGTTTCAAGCCCCTGGTCAAAGGAGTAGAGTAGCACATTACCTTATTTCACCTTTCTGTAGCATTCTATTCCATAGTGGTTTAAAGTTCACTTATTGAATAAATAAGAGTATATTTGATTCAGTTTCAAGTCTGCCCACTGAAGTGCTGGTTAAATTCAAGACTGCAGTGAGCAGTCTTTGTAAAATTCTTCTCTGACCAGCACTCTGCTGCTTAAAATGGTTCTGTGGCTTCTGGTCACCCTTAGGTTAAGAAAAACTTACTTAAATTTGCCTAAAAGACTTACCCTCTCTGGCTCTGCTTGCCTCTTCAGCTTTTTCTCTTTTTTCACTCCAACATTAGCACTCTGTACTCCAATAAGACTAATTTATAGACAATAAGTTCTTGTTACCTGGGCTTTTGTTTTATTTTTAAAATTTGGATTTTATGTCCTTATTTTTTCAGATACAATTTAGCTATTTAGAGACCTCTATCAATTTTCCTTGCCATGTGCTAACATATCACATATTCACTGAATGTCCTTATTTGTCTACTTTAATGTAGTGTAATGTAGTAGGCCCTCCCTAAATAGTTTTTGAATCAAGGTGATCTTGAGTCATTAGGGGGACAGCAGAGACTCTACTTGAATTGACCTTTGAAGGAAGAGAAGAACATTCAAAATAAGAGATATAGTTTGAACAAAGACATAGTGGGAGTCGCTTTTCTTTTTCTTAAATTTAAGAATTAAGAAAATACAGTATATCAAAAAACAAAAACTAGGAAAAAGCATTTACAATTCATATCATAGGAATAAGCTGATTTCATAAATATATAAAGGACACCAACAACTCAATGAGAACAAGACCAACAATTGGATAGAAAAATGGACAAAGGGTGGGGGGCAGGAAAAAAAATGGACAAAGATACAAATAATAGTAACAGTTCATAATAAGAGAAATGCAGAATTAAAACTTTAATGAGATGCCTTTTTAAAAAACTTAATTGGCAAAGAAACAAATTTGAAAACACAATGTGCCATTGAGGGTGTAGGGAACTGGGCAAATGTGATCATTGCTAATGGGAGTATGGATTTGTACAATTTTCATTGAGATCAGTTTGGAAAATTTGAAATATATATAACATTTGAGTTTTGTACTAGAATGTATCCTACAGATCCTGTAATTGTGTGAAATAATATATATTTAAGGATATTCTTGACAATAACCGGAAGCAACTTAAATGCCCATCCTTAGGGGACTGGATCAATAAATTATAGTATATATAATGAAATATTTATGTTAAAAATAATAAGGCAGTTTATATATACTGAAATGTAATAATCTTCAAGATATAGTAGGTCAGAAAGGTAAACTACAGAACAATGCATAGATTGTTTTGGAGGAGACTTAAGCATGTATTTTCTTATATATGCATAGAATATTTCTGGAGCAAATTATAAGAAGATGGAAAATATCTCTGAGGATTGGAACTTGGTAGCTGAAGAACAGGGAGGGAGGTTATTTTTCACTGTATTCCCCTTGGGCATTTTAAATTTTGTATTGGGTAAAAAATAAAAACAAAGAAGAAGTATATTCAACTCACAATGTACTTCTGCATTACAAATAGTCAACTCTGAGAAATTAGGGAATAGAAAAGTGAATTTAAAAAGAATCCTGTGGTTCATGTATCTGATAAGGGGTTGCTATCCATAGTATATAGTTTGGGGGCCAGGGTAGGTTGATCACCAGAGGTCAGGAATTGAAGACCAGCCTGGCCAACATGGTGAAACCCTATCTCTGCTAAAAATATGAAAAGTTAGCTGGGCATGGTAGTGCATGCCTGTAAATCCAGCTACTCAGGAGGTTGAGGCAGGAGAATTGCTTGAACCTGGGAGTCAGAGGTTGCTGTGAGCTGAGATTGCACCCTGCACTCCAGCTGAGCGACAGAGTGAGAATCAGTCTCAAAAAACTCCAAACATCTCAGTAAGAAAAAACAACCTTGTTAAAATGTGGGCAAAGAGTTGGGATTGACATTTCTCCAAAGAAAATATACAAATGGCCAATAAGGGCATGAAAAGATGTTTAACATCATTAATCATTAGGGAAATACATACCAAAGCCCTCATGAAATTCTGTCTCATGTCCATTAGGTTGACTCCTATGGAGTTTTTTTGGAAGCGTCTATGGGCAGAGCTGATCAACTTTTTCTCTCTTTTTAAAAAAATTAATATTTAAAAATATATAATAATTATATTAGTTTTAATATTGTAAAATATGTTATCCTTTTGTTCTCCTCCTGTATAGTATGTATGTATGTGAGCCTGACTTCTGGATGCAGATATTTTATTCTTGGTGTTGTTTTATTCTACCTCTCTCAATGCAAGGGAGAAGATTGGGGTTTTTGTCTTAGTTGGGGTTTTTTGGTCTTTTTTCTACTTTAATTTGTCTCAGTCTTGTTTTGTTTGGGATATAAACCATTCTCAGGGACCCTTTAATTTTCCTCTGTTTTTGTTTCTTGCCATGCTGATTCTGTTTCATTCTTAGGGTAGCCAGTTATGTTCCTCCCCCAATGGAAAAAAAAGCCAATATACATTTTTTTTTTAATATGCCAAATGTAAACCTCTCCTCCTTAACTGCTTTTCTCTCACCTTGTTTTGCTGCTCTGTTACAGTAAGTCTGAGTTCTGTTTGTCCTCTGCCACAAATGCCACCTTTTCAGTTTTTCCTAGACAATGGAATAGAACATGTCTAGAATACAAGAAGTGCAAGACATATGTTTCAAAGTTCTTGCATAAATGAAGGTGTGCATATAAATTCACTAGGCCTTGTTGATTTTTCTCTGTGATAGGTGAGGTATCCAATTTAGTTGCTCCGTTGATGTTTTACACTTTTATCTCTTCATTCTGCAACTTTGCTCTTTCCCTCTTTGCATTAAAGAAATATGAACTGAATTCATAGAGTCAATAGGAGCCATACTTAATTTTAAGGATAGAATTTGTCCTTCAGCCAGGTATTGGGTTACTCACTTTATTTCCTTGATCTGTTTTTCTTCCTAGTTCTCAGGTATTAAAGCTAGAAGATTTACACTGTCCACACCTTTTAATGATTCTGGGTTAATTTGTTTTGCTAATTTTTGTCTCCTGCTAGGAGATTTGCAGAAAAAATTCTGAAGAAAAGTAATTTCTGTTCAGCTTCTTTTGGAAATACTTCATGTAGTCAAAGGGGAATGAAAGGTATATTCTTAAGGATTGCTATTTGATTATGGTATAAAAAGAATTTTGAGTAGTAGTTTATCTGAAGTGTAATTCTCTTTTGGAAAATCTGACATCCTATTAGCATTGATTTGCATATCTTTTGCTTTTAACCAAGATATGACTGGATCAGGAGATAAAAGGTTATACATTTGCTGGATCAGAAGATAAAATGCTATACATTTGCTGTCACATAAAATTTAATTATAGGGTAATATAATCTAGCTAATTTTTATCTTTGTTTAGAGTATTTTTCAATGAGGGGTCTGGTTGGTTAGAAGCCAGAGGAGTCTGGTTGGTTAGAAGCCAAGCTGTTGAGGCCATTACATTGGAAATTAATCAAGGGTGGTCTCGTTTGCTTACAGAGAAGCCTTATCCCATCTCTTTGCCTAACGCATATTTTTGTTCTTAAGCAAACTAATATAGGGAAATTGGGGTCAGGGAAAGGGTTTGTTCTACTAGTAGTTCCCACCAGTTACAGGAGGTGACTAGGGTAGTGCATTGGTTAATATCAGCTTTGTATTTGAAAAGTAGAGCACACTAATATGATTATTAATAGGTAGATAACAGACTACAGAAAAAGTAGTTTAAAATTAATTGCAGTTTTGGTTTAAAAATGTGGTTGATTTTGCTCTGTATTTGTTTTTATATTTGCTGAAAGTATTACACATAAAGATTATGCTTTAAATACTGTAAAATGTTTTCCTAGTATTAACTAAATGATTGTGGAAAATGTTATATTTGAAAGGTCATGTTGATTTTCTGGCATTTCCAGTTTTACATTTTATATATACAGTTTGATTGCTTTAGGTTCTAGTTGAGTTTTAGAAAATCCAGGTAAGAAGTGCAGAAGATAAATTGCAAAAGGGCACATTTTTTTGGAATGTACATATATCTTATCTTTCTTCTGTTTCAGCCGTGAAATTTCAAATTCTAAAAGGCGATTGAGAGTGCTAAAAGTACAGCAGAATAATAAGGATTTTCAGTAATTGTGAAGTTTAAAGACAATGCTGATAATATTTTTTATTAATCGATGTTGCATATAGACTTAGTACTTTTCTTCCTTTTCTACCCCTTGTCCATTTGAATGAGACTTGAACGTTTACCTTTTACATAGTGGAGTGAGTTAATTGAATATTCAGAACACTTTTCCCAATAAGTAGTATCGGAATGCTGCAGTAGCAGTTATGAAACCAATAACTCGTCATGCCCTGTATGTTATTGGGAGTGTTGAATATTTCCTGGGAGTTGTGAATAACTGGAGGCAGTGTAGCATAGTGCTTAAATACACAGGTTACATGGTCAGATAATCTGGATTCAGCTCGGCTATTTACTGTCTCTTTGAGCCTGGGAAGATTTTTTAAGCTCTCTGAGCATCAGTTTATATCTTTTAAAATAGGGATAAAAATAAGGTTAATGTGAAGATTAAATGAGGTAATTAAAATAACACAATTTTTAATATTGCTGTGTTTAATACAGTGATGTAAAATTTTAACCAACACAAAATGAATATTCTCAATAAGCTGAGGTTTTTATTTTATTAGTTTCACAATAAATATATTTAGTTTTTTTCTTTTCTCAATGCTTCTTTTAGAGTTTGTAGATTTTTGTCATAATTTATGGAGGAGTAATATTGACTGATTTTTGTGACTGGCTAATCACTCTATCTTTATTTAAAATGAAACAAACCCTCACTATACCGTTAGCCAAGTAGTTTTATATTTTATAGTTGATAGTCATCTAATGTTTGTACTGAGGTTAATATCCAAAATGTAGGAAAATGTTGATATGATTTGGGCTGAGAAAAAATAACCTTTTAAGTATTTACTGGAGGATTCTGTTACCTACATCTCACTTTTATTTTTAAAACTCACCTTTCATTAGGGATTTTATTATGGTTGGTTTTGCTTAACATGTATGAAGAGGTGAAATTGCCACTTTTCTTTTTAATTACTTGGATAACAGTTGGTTAGGGACAGGTTTTTTTTTTTAGGTGATATACCTAGTCCTTTTTTGCAGAACAAAGCTACATTAGGTTCTGAGAAACTTTATTATTCAAAACTGGTAGATATTAATTTAAATTGCATCAGATCTCTATATGACCCATATATTTTTATCTAGCTCATATATTCCCTAAAGCCTATCAAAATTGTTATTGAATTTTCTTTCTAAGCCATTTATTGTCACAGTCATTGTGAAATTCCCTAATATCATTTGATGTTGATGAAACATCAACATCAATTGATACTTGCTTGGAATCCCATTATTTAAAATAAAAAAAAGAGATAAAAGCAGAGTGGTTCTGACTGAGGCAGACTCAGAACTCTGTTCATAAGTTTCTTATAAAATGGTAGAGATAAGGAGATTAGTCTCAAGGCTACTGAGCTGTTGATTGAGATGAAAACAACCTTTCTGGTGACCAGTATAAAAATAATTTAGTTTCATTTACTGTTATTGGTGCTTTTTTGCAAATGAAGTCCTAACTTATCTTTTGCTGCTGAAAACAGGAATATATTAGAAGCTTCCCTAAATGGGTGTCTTTTCCCCTATTACCCCGCTACTCACCTGATTTGTGTTTATTAAATGAAAACAGGTATGAAGCAAAGATCAGACAATTAGAAGTGTTATCATTAGAAGTGTAAATAATTTCATGATTATGTTGACCTTGTAGCAGGAGTCAGAAATGGTCTTTGAACATGGGCGTAGTGATGATGATGTTGGGACATCATGAAAGATAGGGTTAGTACTGCGAGGGAGGGGCCATTCTGATACTGGAGGGTAAAGGCCTGAAGGTAGGATCATAGATAGTTGGAGGTAAGGTCTTCTATTCAAATAGATCAAATGAATTACTTACTCATTGGCATGGCTAAGACTTGAATCTAAATCTTATTTCTGACTTGCTAGAAAGCATAGCAGGAACAGAAAACACGTACCCCTAGAACAGAGTGGACACTCAGTTCTTTCGGAGGGACACATGCATGGAGAGGTACTATCAGATGGGTTCCACGGCTCTCAATACAGTCTGATCTGGCTACTTATTTTCTCCCTTACTCTTCTGACTGGCATTTAAAGAGTGTAATATCAGACATAACCATATGAAAATATCAACATTAAAAATGGGAGGTAATATAAACCGTATCTACAATTAAACAAGCAGTCAAGATACATTTATTTAGCATCTGCAAATGCTTAGCAAGATTCTAAGAACTTCAGGATGTATAGAAAGGAGTGAGACATGGCCTATACCCTTTAGGGGCTTACAACTTGGTTGGGGAGTTACCTATAAAACAGTAACTAACACTCTTGGGTGGCAAATGAAGGTGTGGCTAGTGAATGCCAGAGGAGTTTGGAAGTGGGAGAGAACCTTGTAGGTTACAGTGCTAATATATAGTTTCCCAGAGAGATGAAAATTAATTTGGTTTCTTCTCACCTCATTAGGTCTTATGAATAATTTTATGTGTTTAGCTCTAAAGGTTTTGGGTTCATATAACTTGTTAAGTTACAGAGCTGGGACTTGATTGCAAGTGTTTCCCTGACTTCCAGTCCAGTGCCATTCCACAACTGCCCAGTGTTGTGCACAGTTTCGCAGGAGGTTTCTGTTATAAGAATCCCATTTTTGCTTATCACTCTTCAGTGTGTTCATTGGCAGGTCAAATTCACCCTTCTGATGTTCAGGATGTTTTATGATGGAGCACCCCCAGTTTCAGTTACTCTGAGCCTCGTTTGTTTCTTGATTGGCAAAATAGCTAAAATTGCTCGTTAAATATGAGTTTGGTGGATCTTTCTCTTTAAGGTGATCTTTCTACTAAGAAACTATTAAAGTGAGCTGGAGTATTTGTTTACAGTATATGAAGCACAGCAGCAGCTGGCATTTATAGTGGGCTTCTGTTGTTCAATTAGATTATTTTGGTGTTCTATGTTATGAATCGTTAACTTGAAGATTGGTATATAAATAATGCCATTAAAAATAATAAGATAAATAAATTTAGAAATAGCTGCATCAGAGAATAAATATACTTTTCAAAAACACATTTCGTTTTTCCTCTACCTGGATATTTCTGTATTCAAATGGTATTTCTCATTTAGCACAAAGAAAGGCCTATAAACCTGACAGTTGAATTTAGGCTAACCAAGAAATATGAAATACATTAGAGCTTGAATTATATACTACAAACCTCAATCCACTGATTATTTAAGGCAGTGTTTTTTAACCTTTTTCTTTTTTTCTTTTATTCTTATTTTAAGGTAGTGAACTCTTCTTCAAAGAAAATCTTGCTTGGAATTCCCTTATTTAAAGAAAAAAAGAAAGAGATAAAAGCAGAGTGGCTCTTACTGAGGCAGGGTCAGAACTCTGTTCATTTAGCACCTGCTCCCCACAGCCCTTAAGACTCCTGGGAATCATTAGGAGACCATGGAGCACAGACTGAAAAATATTGCTGTTAAGGAAAATCTAAACACTTACTAAAAATCAGCTGTTAATTGGGAAAAAAATTCTTAATGGCTTATAGTTGAATGGGCTATGAAGATTACTTGATCCTTCTTATTCATCTTTACTGTCTTTGGACAAGAATGTTGTGCTATGATTTATTGAAGAAACACACACAAGCACACGCGTGTACACACACACACACACACACACATACACACACACCCCTTCCTGAAGTTCAATATACAGATATATTTAATAATTTACATATGTTCTGTTTTTGTTTTTTTTGGAGATGGAGTCTCGTTCTGTCGCCAAGGCTAGAGTGCAGTGGCATGATCTCGGCTCACTGCAACCTCTGTCTCCCAGGTTCAAGCTATTCTCCTGCCTAGCCTCCTGAGTAGCTGGGATTACAGACGTGTGCCACCACACCATGTTGGCCAGGCTGGCCTTGAACTCCTGACCCCATGATTTGCCCACCTCAGCCTCCCAAAGTGCTGGGATTACAGGTGTGAGCCACCGCACCTGACCTTTTTCTTTTTTTTTTTTAAATGAGCCAGGGTCTCATGGCTCTGTCACCCAGGATGGAGTGCAGTGGTATGATCAAAGCTCACTGCAGTCTTGATCTCCTTGGTTCAAAAGATCCTTTCACCTCAGCCTCCTGAGTAGCTGGGAGCACAGGCATGTGCCAGCATGCCTGGCTACATTAATTTTTGTTTGTTTTTGTAGAGACAGGTTCTCCCTGTGCTGCTCAGGTTGGTTTCAAACTCTTGAGCTCAAGTGATCCTCCTGCCTCAGCCACCTAAAGGGCTGGGATTACAGGCATGAGCCACTGTGCTTAGTTTGCTTTTTTTTTTTCTGTGTATATTTATACTAAAGGCATGAGTATAATTTATTTTAAAAATAACTTTCTCCATAAATATCTTCAATTGTCAAGTAAAACTATCAGGTAAGAGATGGAGATAGTCATTTGTGTGCACATACACAACACACACATAAAATTTATGGCATGTGGTTGTACAGTGCCATTCAGTCTAGGCCTCCAGAACTTAATATCACATTCTTAGTATGATGTAGCTTATATGGACAGCTAAGTGGCTTAAATTCTTCAATGAAACTGTATTGAACACTGAGCACTTAAGTGCAAGGCACTGAAGTACAGCATTGATCAAGTGTTTCTGCCCTTACAGAAATCACAGCTGATTAGGGGGATAAGGATGAGAAAATCAGGTGTGATAAATGCTGTGCTACCATTTCATGAGTATGGGAAGGATAGAGTTTTATGGGAACACATAGGAAGGGAATCAGTCAGATTTGGAGAGTCAGAATGGACTTTCTGATATAGTGACATCTAAGCTAACATGAAGGATGGGTAAGAGCTGGCCAAAACAAAGAAAGGTGGGAGGAGTGATATAGACAGAAGGGAGAGATGTATAAGGGCCCAGAGACAAGTACAAAGTATGGCATATTCTAGAAATTGTATGGAGCTGGGTTTGGTTGAAGCATGATGTACTATGAAAGACAGAAACTGGCCAGGCATGGTGGTTCACATCTGTAATCCCAGCTCTTTGGGAAGGTGCATGGATCACTTGAGCTCAGGAGTTTGAGACTAGCCTGGACAACATGGTGAGACTCCATCTCCACAAAAAATTAAAAAATTAGCCAGGTGTGGTGGCACATGCCTGTGGTTCCTGCTACTTGGGAGGCTGTAGTGGAAGGATTGCTTGAGCCTGGGAGGCAGAGGATGCATTGAGCTGAGATTGCACCACTGCACTCCAGCCTGGGTGACAGAGTGAGACTCTGTCTCAAAAAAAAGAGTGAAAGCGATGAGACTAGGAATCTAATCATAATTAGCCTTGTATGCTAAATCTAAGCAGCTTGATACTATGCTATAGAAAATGAGGCATTATTGAAGGATTTCAGGCAAGAGAAAGGACGATTTCTATTTTTTTTATGAGTGGTCACTTTGGCTCACTACCATGTTGACCTTTGGGTAGCTGTTTGGATGATAGAGTCATTCTCTGAAAGTAGAAGAACCAGAGAATATAGAATGCTGTGTAGTTTGTCTTTCTGTGACATCCCAAGTTGCCTCTATTCTTTATAAAATCCATCTTTCTTCATTTTATTTTTATGGCCCTCTTAGCCTTTTCACAAGGCTGGAATAATTCCAAAGAACACTGCTTAATGTTCAATATCTATATAGATACTACACAGAAATGTCTTTACTCTTTCAGTTTTGTAGAAACTGGTATGATGCCTGTCAGGTAGCAGATGTTCCAATAAATGTTTATTGATGTGCATGGAGTAAATACCAAAGAAAGAGATGTTGATTTACATTTTGTTGTTGTTGTTGTTAGGATTTCTCTGCTTCTCCCAACATGACCTTTAGGGCCAGACAATTTCAACGTCAGCTGTTTCTTAACAAACTTACCAGGGTACAACCACTGTATAATAGTACTACTAATGATAATTAATAAAACACTGTGCATTTTAAATAGTCCTCAAAGTCATAAGCTTTTTGGTTTACTAATGGACCTCAAATTCAGTTAACAGTTGGATATGCAGATATAATACTCATAGAATAGTGAAAAGCTTTAAGTCAGCTCAACAATTATTATTTGGAAATGAGTGTAGAAGGATAATTTGTAAATTATCCTGGGTGGATACTTTACAAAATTAGCCATGTGTGGTGGCACATGTCTGTGGTTCCCGCTACTTGGGAGGCTGTAGTGGGAGGATTGCTTGAGCCTGGGAGGCAGAGGATGCAGTGAGCTGAGATTGCACCACTGCACTCCAGCCTGGGTGACAGAGTGAGACTCTGTCTCAAAAAAAAGAGTGAAAGCGATGAGACTAGGAATCTAATCATAATTAGCCTTGTATGCTAAATCTAAGCAGCTTGATACTATGCTATAGAAAATGAGGCATTATTGAAGGATTTCAGGCAAGGGAAAGGACGATTTCTATTTTTTTTATGAGTGGTCACTTTGGCTCACTACCATGTTGACCTTTGGGTAGCTGTTTAGATGATAGAGTCATTCTCTGAAAGTAGAAGAACCAGAGAATATAGAATGCTGTATAGTTTGTCTACAAAGTTCCAAGGGAACTTCTTTTCTAACATATTTCTGAGAATGATCGTAAAGGAGACTTAATTTAAAACATGATTTTAAGCATAGCATGGTGGCTCACACCTGTAATCCCAGCACTTTGGGAGACTGAGGCTGGTGGATTGCTTGAATTCTAGAGTTTGAGACCAGCCTGGGCAACATGGTAAGACTCCATCTCTATAAGAAATACAAAAAATTAGCCAAGTCTGGTGGTATGCATCTGTAGTCCTAGCTATTGGGGGGCAGAGGCGGGAGGAACACTTGAGCCTGAGAGGTTGAGTCTACAGTGAGCTGTGATCATGCCACTGCACTGCAGTATGGGCAGCAGAGGGAGACCTTGTTTCAAAAAAACCAAGAATCAAACAACAAAAAACAACCCCCAGTCAATATTGCATATTTTACTTAACTTAGTAGTTTGTAACATTTTTTTCATAGTATTAATTACTTAAATGAAATTAAATTACCTGATTTACCTTTTGAAGCTAAAACACATTTTTAAGTATTGCTCAGTTTTAGAAAATTAGCAAAATCAAAGTTGTTTTTTTTTAGTGGTTTAAACTCATTACTGGCTTTGTTTAATAAGTAGTCAAATTTTTTTTCATATTTAGCCAGTGCGATCACCAAGCAAGCTCCTGTGTCCTTTTGATGTACTTACATCTTTTTCTAAGCATTTCTTACTGGCCACAGAAAATGTTTCACGCTCTTTTTAAACCTTCCCTACCCCAGTCCCAGGATCAGTAGGGAGAGATATTAGACTTAAGATTTGAGAACTAGGAAATACAAAAAATTAGCCAAGTCTGGTGGTATGCATCTGTAGTCCACCTTCAGGTGGAATATTCATTCCACCTTCTATGGTTTTGCTTCTAGGGCCCCACAGCATTCTTTCCTGGGCATTTATGTCTTCTTTTCCCACAGTCAACCGTCTTCTCTCAACTCATTTGCTAAATCCTACAATGTACCTTAAGTAGTTTCAGAATTGTTTCCCTTATTCTTTGCATTCCTCACCCCCTCAAGTTCCCAGCCCAAATACCTCCCATAGCATTTGATTATATATTCTTGGGTTGGGTTGGGTATAGTGTAATAAAATAATGTGGCCAAAAGTTAATTGGATTAGTCCCTTTTCCTCCCCTACCATAGTGGATGACTGTTTTATTCACTGCCTTGTTTAGATTTTAAGTGTCTGATGGGGCAAAGACCATTTCTTTAGATATATAGAATCAAAATGTATGGTATAAATTAAGAATATTGAGATTGTTTGCGTTGCATTTAATATCTTTCATTAGACACTGTCGCTGAAACAGTGAGGTGTGCAGTTTTTTCTTTCCTCTTCCTCTTCTTTTTCCCTCCTCCTTTCCTTTCCTCCTTATTTCTTTCATTTGTCTTTTTTGGTTTCTTTCTTTTTTTTTTTTTTTTGGTATGGAACATTTCTCTACCTTACTGCATTTTACTCTGAATAGTAGAGGTGTTTCTGCTATTAATGACATATATGCATTCCTGAAAAATTTTTTAATTTTGCAAAATTGTACCATAAAATTTTAGGGCCTGTAAAGAAAATAGGGCTAGGAACAGATCATTTGAAACCAGTGGAATTTTGCAAACAGAGGTAAGAAAATATAAGTTGTAATAAAAACAGTAGCAATATTAAATCCCTACTGGCATTTGCACCCAGCATCACGTTGATCTTATCCTGAAATCCTGGTTTTCTTCCCTTGTTGTAGGTCCTTAAAGTCGTCTACTTCTAATACAGACCAATTTCATCAAAGTTGAAAATCTGCTCCAGGGTATTGACCTGTTTATTTTATTTTATTTTAAACACAGGGGAAAATATCTTTGCATTTCTTCGTTGATAGTCTCAGCTGCCTTTAACAGTGGAAAGTCTTGAAGCCACCAAATGAGACTTATGCTTTAATTGGGAGAAAACTTGCTCTTGGTTGGATCAAAACCTTCATGTACTGGGGAATATTGTATATGAACCAGCATAGCTTTCACATAATCGTGATGTCATTTTCCTACATATGAGCTAATTTACATTAAGAAATATCTAGTGTAGCAGAATAGACTAATGTTAATTTTGTTTGAGTATATAAAGATACTAAATACCCATTACTGAAGATTTAAGTAATATGGAAAAATATAAAAAATAAAGTAAAATTCCTTTGATTACAAATAAATACTGTCATCATTTTGGTTCATATTCTTATTACTTGATCTCTTTCTATGATGATGATGATGATAAGGATGACGATGGGGATGATGCTGTATGTGTATAAAATTTCACATAAATGGGTTCATATTATACATGCAATCTTCCAATTTTTTTGGAAACAGAATCTCAAGCAATATAACTATATATTGTCCTTTTTAATGATTGCAAATTATTCTACTGTATGCATGCCATAATTTATTTACATATTTGTGGACATTTGGTTGTTTTCAGTTATTCACTGTAATAAAAATGGTATATTGAAAATCCTTGATCATATCTTTGCATCCTTAAAAGAAACTCTGGGATGGTGTTTCTGTATCAGAAGGTGTATTCATGTAACATTTTGGTACATATTGCCATATTATATTTGTCAGTTTGATAGACTAAAGTGATACTTTGTTTTTATTTATATTCATTTTATTAGTGTGTTTGCACATCTTTTTATGTCTTTGTATACTGTCCATATTTTGTTTCAGTGAAATACTTTTCATGAATTTTATTCCACTTTCAGAACTTTTGTTTTTTTCTTATACTTTATAAGAATTGTGGGTGTGGGGAAGAAAAAAAAATTGTATAATTTTAGAGATATTGAGCCTTCATGATTAATAAATGTTATAATTTTTTATATCCTGCTGATTGTCTTTAAACCTTATTTATGGT
Source organism: Callithrix jacchus (assembly GCF_049354715.1). Taxonomy (NCBI): domain Eukaryota; kingdom Metazoa; phylum Chordata; class Mammalia; order Primates; family Cebidae; genus Callithrix; species Callithrix jacchus. The sequence goes on along the minus strand of NC_133512.1, from coordinate 82,079,082 downwards.
ATGTTTTGATTTTTATGTAATGAAATCTATCAGTATTTGTCTTTTGTGTTTTTGGGGTTTTGTAAAATGTTCAGAAAGGCCTCCTTCCACCCTTAAAAGACTGTTGCCTTTATTTTCTTTTATTATTTTTATACTTCTATTTGTTACATTTAATGTTTGACTTATCTGGAATTTATTTTCTTATAATGAATTTAATATATGTCCACCTTTGATTTTATTCTCCCTCCAAATTGTAGCTAGTTGTTTCAACATAACTTGTTAGTTCAACTTCTTCTCTTCCCAAAATGAATCTCATCTTAATCAAATACCAAGTTTCTTTGTGACCTTGGATCTTTTTGTGCATTTAGTATTGTATTAGTCATTTCTGCAAAACAACCACCAAAATCGGTGGCTTAACACATTTATTATCCCACACAGTTTCCATGGGTCATCAGAAATTTAGGAGTGGCTCCGCTTTGTAGTTCAGATTCAGTGTTTTTCTTAAGGTTGAAAGTAAAGATTTCATCTCTAGCCACAGTCATTAGAAGGCTTAACTGAGGCTGGAGAGTCTGCCTTGAAAGCAGCTCACTCCCTGGGTGGTGAGTGGGTGCAGCTGTTGGTTCAGTTCCTCTCCATGGACTTCTGCCAGGGCTGGCTTTCGTCATGACAGCGTGAGCTGGTTTGCCTAAAAGTAATGACCTGAGAGAGAGGAGAAAGCCTGGGAGAAGCTATTCTTTTTACAACTAGCCTCAGAAGTCACATACCATCACTTAAGTCACATTTTGTTTGTTAGAAGCAGGTCACTAAGTCCGACTTGTGCTTAAGGGAAGTGGAATTAGGTTTCACATTATGAAGAATATGCCTGTTACATAATTAGTAAACATTTTGAAACTACTTCTACTTCCTTCTGTTTCATTTGCATATTTGTTTACTTTTGCACTAATATCATACCTTTTAATATATTGCTTATTTTAAAACTTATATCAAACTAATAGGATGTCACATAATGCCATGCTCTACTGTATCTGACAGCCATTAGCTTTTACTGGTCAAGTATCTGAAAGTAGATATACCAAATAATATTGATAATAACCTGGTGACATTTTAGGTTGCTTTATTTCCCCAATATCTCATGCTTCTTTGGAATCATATAGTAGGGATCATTGTATTTCATTGCAGATGCCTGCCTATAACACATTTAAAAAAATTGTTTCATACTATTTCATGCTTCCATGAGTAATTTTGAATGTTTTGATTGGCAGTTGGCAGTTACATAGTAACTTAAGGATATTACGTATTGATTAAATTTCACAGGTATCTTAAAACAGTGTCTTCTAATTTATAGGCAAGTATGCAAAAATCAAAACAAGGCATATAAGTGTGGAGAATAATCTAAATAAGATCACAGTTCCACATGCTGCAGTACTCACCAGAGGGTTATTATAATCCCTGGACTTTTTGTGCAGCAGACACCTGAGTCTAGGTAGTGCTGTGCTCCATCTGCCTTTATCTCCAGGCTACTCAGGATAAGCTTCTTTGTACTCTGACCTCTTGGCTGTTTTTATTTATACATTTATTTTTCCTTTTTTTTAACATAGGCTGCCAACTTGGCGTTTGTTACCATTTCAACAAGTGTGTATGTGTGTTTGTGTGTTCACTTATAATCTAAATGGACCATAAGCACTCATTCCAAAGGAGTTTATTTTTGTTGCTTTCACCTTAAATTGCATAAATCTTTTCCTCTGGCTTGCGTCTTCAGTACTGAGCCTGCACCATTGCTGTTGGAGCTCCCCGTGGACCTGCAGCTGCCATACATGGTCTGCAGGCACCCTTCCAAATCTTTAAGCCATAGTCTGAACAGATTTTATTTTTGACAGACTAATCAGAGCCTTAATGTGCTTCCCTGATGGGGGAGCCTGTGTTTCTAATTTTTTGTATTTATCATTTTGTAAGGAGTAGTCCCTGGGCTATCTATAAGTTTGTGGGTTAAATTGTATTTTTCATACCTATTTGTTTGTGACTTTCTCTTTCCATCTTTGTCCCTTGGGGTCTAGTGGCCTGGTTGTTTTGAGAAGCCTTCCTTCTCCTTACTCCCAACCCTGAAAAGCCATGTTGTAGGTATGATTTGAGTTGATACGGCATTCTAAAGGCATTTTCATTCTAAAGAAAGCAACCATTTTCATGAGACCCAGAAACCATGTTCTTTAAAACAGTTTTTCAATTTTGCTTATTGTTAAGCCCCAATAAGACCCTTGTGCCATTCTAAAATAAGACAGAAGTAGGGCTGCTATGTAAGAGAAGTGAATATGAAGCAGTGTTAGTAATAGAAAAAAATGTGAGGTAGCAAAGTATGTAAGGAACAGCAAAACTTGATACTTGGATGACTGTGCTTCAGAAACTGGCTGTCACATGGTTGCTAGTGATATTTTTCCATTACTCATGTTATTGCCTAATGCCCACTTTCTAATACTTTGTTTATTTTGTTCATTTCTTTTTTTAGGTACTGAGTATTATTAACTTTTTCTTATTTCCCCTGTCTTACTTCTAAGTTTCGATTTTCGAAAGGTTCTTGAGGTTTTTTTTCCTAAAAAGAGCGCTTTTTCCATTTAAAGGCTTTCTTAATTTTTTTAAAGCCGATTTTGAACACAGCCCAAATGTCAACTAATGCAGTATTTTCTTCTTAGCCACTCAGTAAGTATTCCTGATGCTGGTAATGTATCCTTTTACTAACCCAATGTATTATTGTTTCAAGAAAAAATGGACTTATGGTGAAATAGTTCAGTATCCTCTAATTGCTTTGCTTGGGTTATGGATAAGTACCTGGTCTGTTTCATTTACACACATATTTAAGTCCCCACATTGTTAGCTTAAAATTCACCTTGCCTTTAGCTTCTACTTAATGATAGCAGTTATACTTTTCTATTAATTTGGAAAAAATAGAATACAGTGTTGAAATCCAAATTTTGTGGTTATTAGGGTTTAAACCTTACCAAGTTTCTCCTTGCTAATGGTTATCATTTAATAGGATTTTTCTCTTTCTATAAAAATCTATTCACTGTCTTACTAATTTTTATGGTAAACTATTTTTGCAGAATTTAATTCATTTTAATAACTGAAATTTGAGATTAGGGCTTAGTTGTAAAGACTGTCAAATGATGTGTATTTGGAGTTACAGGATAAGGATAAATTACAGGATTTGAGAGGCACAGAATATTGTTAATGGATTTTGATTTATATGGTTTCCAAAGATACTGCAGCCATGAAGATGTCCGTATTGATGAGAAAACAAAAAAATGCATATTCAGTCTATGTCTCACTTGTCTTAATATATATCCTGTTTCCTGATCTGGCCAGCATTCTTGCTGTCTCTGATAGGCTGTTTGCACCTTTATTCTAATTATATTTTTCTTTTACCTGAGTGACTTAACAAATGTAATTAATTCTTTTATTTCCAAAATTTTGAGGAAAAATTTTAAACATACAGAAACATTCTAAGAATTTTATAATGAACATCTTACATTCTAATTCATTTTTTTCTTTTTAGCCTTTCTCATCATGAATTCCTTTCTTGTAATTCCAGCCCTTTTCTTCCTTTTTTTTTTTTCTCAATGACTATGATATAATTTATTCCTGTCGTCCAGTTCTGGTACTAAGTCATATATTTCCTTTTGTTTTAAAAAAAATCTCAAGACACCTAAGAGAGTGCTGAACACATTTTTGTTAACTGATGAATACCAGTACATATGATTGGCCTAACTGGTCAAATCTTAGAGCAGCATGAGGTTCAAAGCAGAACAAAATGATTATATATTAGGTGTCTTATCATCTAGAAGATGGACTTTACTGGTTTACTGTCTGTAATGGACATCCTTAATTCTCTTATCCTTTTTTTGATTTTTTATTACTAGTCCTCTTCCTTACGCATAGGTAGTGCTTTATCTGAAGTAATACCCTTTATTTGATGAACTTGCCATTTTCTTTACACGAATGCTTATGTAAACAAAATAAAACAAACACGTTAGAACATTTTGAACCTCTGGAAACCTTGCGAGGTTTCTCAGATAAAAAAATTTTGCCTTAGTGAGATAAAGTATTTTGTCACACTGTTGAATCACAATTTGAACTGAGGTCTTAGATTCAAAGCCTACCAGGTTTTCACTGACTTTCCCTCTTTGCTGATGCTGCTTGTGAAGAGCTCCTTGGACAGGGTGGTGCCTGCTCTTCCACTGAATCAGAGGGAAGGGTGTATGTTTACAAGTTAAAGGAGTCCTTACCAAAAATCAGGAAGCCTTTATGAATTTCTGTATCCTAGAAATTAGTCGTATTTTCTTTATAGTTGTACTAGAGCATGACCTTGAAATTCATTTGTTTTAACATATTGCTGACTTAAAATTGAATACATGAGTTTTAACCTCTGTCCTCTTAGTATCCAGATACTTATCAGTCTACCAATAGAAAGTTAATTATCTCCATGAAAGAAGCAATTTTAGAGGGATTAGCTTCGTCATTGTGTCAGGTGACTTTTTTATTGGGTATCTTTGCCAGAAAATGACTAACTTTATGCCTTACATTATTACATTTCTCCTCCTTTATTATTTTTGGCTAGCTTTCCTCTTCCTTTCTTATTTCTTTTTTTGTGTATGTGCCATTTTGGTCTTTGCTGAGAATTTTCAAGTGAGAACTACTAAGTCAGACAAGATAAAAGATAAAGAATTAGATTCTGGTATTCATGTTCTAAAGTATACTAAGTGTTTGTTTGTAAAACTTTGTTTATATTTATAATGTGAAAGGAAGGAGCAAGATGGTCCAGAAAAAGTTTTTAAAAATTGTTTTCTTTAGGTTACTTGCCAAGATTTGCTTCCAGTGGAACAAAAATTGTTCTAATTCATCAGTTTTTCTTTTTCATCCTTGTATTAGTCCAAATGTGTCCAAATGTCTCTTGATTTTTCACATGCTTAGGCTCTGTTTGCCAAGCGAGGGTATTGGTACCAGGGGCTGCTAGAAAGATCCATGGAGGATGGTAGCTGTATTATGTGTGATCATATATTTGTTTCTTGTGATCTTGTCACTATGGATTGGTCAATCTCGTGTCTTAACATAGTGTCTAGCACAAAGTAAGCACTTAATGTTGAAAGAATGAAAATACACACGCTACATGAGAAAGGAACCATGCTGGCCTTGTTCTGTATCACACATTTATCTCTTAGTACAATTCCAGACTGATTCAGGAATTGCATGTCAGATTTGCTTGGATCCCCACTCTTGTATTCTCTGATATTCATAGTTTGGTGGTTTCCTCTTTATAAACAAAATCTTGACTTTGCGTAGGCTTATTATGATGATTGAAAGGTTACATTTTACATAAGATGCTGCTTTTTAACTTATTATTTTCTTCTTACCTTCAAACCTCCCACACAACTTTTAAATAGTTTTTATAATTAGGGTGACTTGTGGTGGATTTATCCACCTGGTTGCCATGGATGAGTGATTGGTGACTTTGTACTAGCTAAAATATAAGCAGGCTTAAGAACAATTTTAGATGAATTCATGCATGATCAAGTCCCAAGTTGTTGTGGAAAGGAGAGAAATTTATAGTGTGGGTTGTTACGTGGTTGAGGTCAGCATCACCAAGAAAACTCCTACTTGTAAGTGCTATATGCCAAGTGGCAAATACGATTTCACTTGATTCTGAAAGCTTATTTAAAAAATATTCTCAGTTTAAGAACTTCAGCAATGAAGCAAGTGTACTTACAATTTTAAGCAATAATTTTCTCAGGAGCAGTGTTTTGAACCGAAAGAACTTGCATATTTACAGGAAGAATGAGATAACTGATAAAAATTGTTCCCTTTTTGTCCGGGATGATTTTAGTACCTCATTGTTATTGCTTAGATGAAAATTTTCTCAGAGGAAGTCAGGGCTAGGTACTTACTAGTGTGGTGGTTTTAAGCATTTAAGGTGTGAAGAAAAGACCAGATTATCTGAGTGATTCTTTGGCAATTTACATAGACAAGGAGATGCATTAACTTTGCCAGTAGGTGAATGTCATTAAACTTTAAGAAAATTATTGGATATGACAACATAGAAATGTTGTGTTCATTTCTTCATGTATGTATAGCTTCTTTAGTATTTATGTGATGGAAACTTTTAACAGTGTTTTATTATTATGAAATATAGGTGCCCCTCACAATTCAGAAAAGACAGGACTGAATTGAACTTTTTATTTTTGAGCCTCTGAAAAATAGCAACCACTTGTACCTTGTTTTCAGGGTATCTTTTATTGCCCTTGCTTCCTTGGCTTTGAGTAGGATCTGCACACTATCGGATTGACATACCTCCCACATGCTCCTTTATAATCTCTCAGAAAAACACTTGCCCTGACTTTGTTGTGCAGGCGATGGTGGCAGTGCTCTGGTCAGCAGTGGAGTTGAGGAAATGACAAGCGAAAGAGCAATGGCTTTCAGGTCTTTACCTATATTTAAAATGTTCTTTACATGATTTGCCCTGGTTTTAATTCACCTTACTGCTGTAGATTTTAACCAGTTGTTTAATAAAAGTCAATCCTTTTTTATTTTGAACACTTAAAAGGTCTCAAACCATAAAGACAATTTAATTTTTCTTAGTCAATAATCATCTTAGTGTTTGTTTTGGTATCTGCCAAAGTTCTTAAGAAACAGTTAAAAAACAATTAAAAATTATAGAAATAATTTTGGGCTTAGAAAGAACCTTAGATATTAAATCTAACCCATACTCCCCTACCTTTTTTTGGCGACAGGGTCTTGCCCAGTCACCCAGGCTGTAGTTTGGTGGCAGAGTCACAGCTCACTGCAGTCTCAAATTCCTTAGCTCAAGCAGTTGTTCCGCCTCAGCCTCCCAAGTATCTAGGACTCCAGGTGTATGCTACTATGGCTGGCTAATTTTTAAATTTTTAGCAGAGATGGAATCTTGCTGTGTTGCCCAGGCTGATCTCAAACTCCTGACTTGAAGTGACCCTCTTGCTTAGGCTCCCAAATAAGTGGCTTCTTGTTACACATGAGGAAACCGTCCCAGAAGTGACTTGTTCAAAGTCACGGAGCTGGTTATAGACAGAAACAGATACCCACCTCAGGTCTTCTGAGTCTTATTACCATGCTCCTTTTTGGGTACTAGTGACTGAATGGAGTATAAGTAATATAGGTGAGCATTATTGGAAAAGAAGACTCCTCTTCTGGAGTCTCAAAATTCAGAGAATGTGAATTTAATAAAACTTTTATTAATGTTTCCCCCTTAATTTATATTTTAACCATGCATACTACCTTATAACTAAGATAGCTGTGGCATCATATTTGGAAGCATTCTGTTTCTATCCTGTAGGTATCTTCAGCTATTTTATGAAGGTCTATCCGTGCAGGGCATGATGAACAGCAAAGAGAAGACATGCTTTCATTCTGTGCCTCTTAAAAGTAGTGAACATTTGACAGAACTTTCCAGAAATGTGATAGCCTGTATTGGCTCCATAAAAAAACACTGTAGTCAGTAAATATATTAAATGCTGCATAAAGAGGAAATGATCTTGCTCAGTGTTATTTGTACTGCTTAGAACAGCAGAGACTGGAGCGACATTGTGGTTTGTTCATTGTGATGGGATAGAGTTTAGCACTGGTGTTACCCCATATTATCTGTATATCAGAGTGACTTCCGAGGGCAGATACTATCTTTCTTTTTTAGAAACCAGCAAAAGTTCAAAGAAGAAGATAATAATCGTCTGCATTCCCAGTGTCTAGAATTAACCACTGCTAGCATTTTGATACTGCTTTCTTCCCTCTTTCAGTATACTTTGATAATTACACAGGTAACATATGGGTGGTTATTAAACAAAACAATGTAAATATTCCATTTTAAATACTTTTATGTGCACATATAAATGTACACAGAAATATATTGTTTAGTGAGAGTTTTTGAATGGTTTATACTTTATGCTTAGCTACCTTTATGTCCTCTGTACTTAGCATTACTGCTTGATACTCAGTAAATAAATGCTTACTGAATTAAACATTCACATATTGTGCAGCCATAAAAAAAGATGAGTTCATGTCCTTTGCAGGGGCATGGATGAAACTGTAAACCGTCATGCTCAGAAACTGACATAAGAAGAGAAAACCAAATACCGCATGTTCTCACTCATAAGTGGGTGTTGAACAATGAGAACACATGGACACAGGGAGGGGAACATCACATACTGGGGCCTGGGGAATGGGAGGCTAGGGGAAGAATAGCAGGGGGCAAGGGGATTGGGGAGGGATAGCATTAGGAGATATACTTAATGTAGATGATGGGGTGATAGACGCAGCAAATCACTACCATGGCATGTGTATAACTGTGTAACAAACTTGTACGATCTGCACATGTACCCAGAACTTAAAAGTATAATAAAAAAAGAAAAAAAATTCACATAATGAATTTCGTATATACTTCTATCCAAACTGAACTTATTTTAGTTTCTTAAACAGCTACATTTTATTTTGCCCCTAGGCCTTCACATATGTTACTGCTTTTGCCTGAGATGCCTAGGACTTGCTTCAAATGCCATTTTAGGGGGGCAGAGGTGGAGTGAGACAGGCCTTCCTTGATCATTTTCTGATGAATAGACTGCCTTGCTTCATGCTGTCATGCTTCGGGGCCATCGTCCCTTTTTAATGCTCATCCATTGGAAAGAATTGTTGAAGGGCAGTCTTCCTTGGTATATTGTAATTCCTTGAGGGCAGGGACGACATCTGCTTGTTTGCTAAAAATAAGCTTGAGGAATAGAAATATGTGCATATTTTTAGTATTAAATATTTTGGCATGTAATTCAAGAGAATGACAAAATAACAATGCTTTGACAGGCCGCCCCAGCCTCTTGACCCTTTATCTCCTTTCTTCCACCATTGCCCATCTATTTCCGGATCCTGTCAGTTTAACTTCCAAAATATACACCTTAAATCTGCCCATTTTAATCCATCTCCACTACCATCCTACTCCAACTATCATCTCTTGCCCTGGACCACAAGAATAATCTGGTTTTCCTATATCCATTTTTGCCCCATCCAGACTTTTAGAGAGATGATCATTTCAAAATGCAGATATGATTATTCACCTCAAATTTAGAGCATTCCAATTACTTCTCATTTGCTGCAAATCCTTACAAGGCCTGTAAGGTCCTAACTGCTCTGGCATTTACGTTGCTCTCCCATTCATGTCCCACTGTGCTCTTCCACTTCCTATGTGCTTTATCTGCACCAGCCTCCCTTCCGTTGTCCACAACATGGTCACTCCTGCCACAGGGACTTTGCGTCTAACATAGCTGCTCTCTGGAATACCCTTGCCTACCCCACAGTTCTTTATCTAGGTAACCCCTCCTCATTTTTCAGTTCAGTCTCTTTCTCAAACATCTTTCCTGACTTCTCTGTATCTCCCTCATAGTACTTACTACAACTCTTATGTGTGTTTATGTGATTATCTGATTGACCCTTATCATTCCATAGTTGGTTGTAAAAACTCAATGAGATCAAGGACTGGGACTGACCTTGCTCACTGCTTTATGATTCTCTGGTGTTTAACACAGTGCTTGGGGAAGACCTACTTAGTAAATGCTGGTTGAGAGAATGAATGAGCCAGGTAGTGAGTGAGTGGGTAGATGAGTGGATAGATGATTGAACTGCCTTAGCAGGGGCGAAGAGACAGTCCATTGGAAGTTGTTTTCTGACGGAACCAGGTAGAGGTTAGAAAGTAGAATCTGGTAGTGATGTTCATTTTCTGTACAATGTCTGTTCTGCAGATACTTTTTCTTAATCTAGTAGGAAGATAAACTAAATGTGAGAAGGCATTCAGGATGATATTTCTTTGCTAGCTTTCCCCCATTCTCATTTTAAGAAGGTAATAAACTTGAGGAGTAAGTAAACGTCTGACCTTTAAACACCCAAATATCAGTATTTTCCAGACTGGCTCTATTAAGGGAATCACCTGCAGTGTTTGATTTTGGAGGTCTGAGTAGGAGTGGGGATCTTCTTCTTCTTTTCTTTTTGAGATGGAGTCTCGCTTTGTAGCCTAGGCTGGAGTGCAGTGGCGCGATCTTGGCTTACTGCAGCCTCCGCCTCCAGGGTCCCAGTTCAAGCAATTCTCCTACCTCAGCCTCCCAAGTAGTTGGGATTACAGGCATGAGCCACCATGCCCAGCTAATTTTTGGATTTTTTAGTAGAGATGGGGTTTCACCATGTTGGCCAGTCTGGTCTTGAACTCCTGACCTCGTGATCCGCCCACCTTGGCCTCCCAGAGTGCTGGGATTATGGGCGTGAGCCACCATGCCTAGCCAGAGATCTTCATTTTTAAGCGCGTCAGTCAAGGTGAGCTTGGGAGACACTACCCTGGAATTATTATCTGGGAGTTGTATGACTTAAACAGGAGTGTAGACCCCTTAAAATAACCTTGAAGATACCAAACTGGTCCAAGAGGAATTGACTATTTACTGATGAGCCATTTCCTTTCTCTTCTTCATAGTAACACATTTTTTTTTCTATGTACATGGGAGCATTTTAAAAATTATTTGTGCATCCAGATATTTTATAATCTGAAATCTTTGGACTTATTTTTTACTTATATTTTGGAAGCATCAAAAAGAAAAGATGTGGAGGTCATTCAGTTTTTAAATTTACTCTAAGACTGATGTGTGTGTTGTTAAACCTGTGGTTAGAAGTGTTTTCAGAGAGAATGAGTTAATGAAATATAATATTGAGGAAAATGCATCTTTTGCATCTTGAAGGTACTGATTTCATAAATATGCCAAAGTTACTCTTCTATATGAAGGCGGGTAATATATGATAAATGGGACCTTTGTAAAATAGTCCATTGAAAAAGTGTATTAAATCTTTTGTAGAGATATACAAAAGGAATTAGTAAAGGTGTTTTGATTGTAGGCAAAAGCTGTCATTGAAGAGAAATTAGTTTTACTCATGGGCTCAAATTAAAGCTGGGTATGAATGAATGAAACATGTCAAGCAGGTTTACCCTTTTAGGGGTGTAGTAGTTAAGTCTGCTCACAGAAACAGTCAGTACCTCGGGCCAAATACATTTCTTGAATACCAGATGTGTGAACTCATAAGCAATTTAACTTAAGATTATAGTTGTTAGATGAGTTTGAATGCAAACATGTTTTTAAATTGCTTGTTTTCTTTTTTTTTTTTTTTTTTTTTTAATTTTTTATTGGATTATAGGTCTTGGGGTACATGAGCAGAGCATGCAAGACAGTTGCGTAGGTACACACATGGCAGCGTGCTTTGCTTTTCTTCTCCCCTTCACCCACATTTGGCATTTCTCCCCAGGCTATCCCTCCCCACCTCCCCCTCCCACTGGCCCTCCCCTTTTCCCCCCAATAGACCCCAGTGTTTAGTACTCCCCTTTCTGTGTCCATGTGTTCTCATTTTTCATCACCCACCTATGAGTGAGAATATGCGGTGTTTCATTTTCTGTTCTTGTGTCAGTTTGCTGAGGATGATGTTCTCCAGATTCATCCATGTCCCTACAAACGACACGAACTCATCATTTCTGATTGCTGCATAATATTCCATGGTGTATATGTGCCACATTTTTCCAATCCAGTCTATTATCAATGGGCATTTTGGTTGATTCCAGGTCTTTGCTATTGTAAACAGTGCTGCAATGAACATTCGTGTACATGTGTCCTTATAGTAGAAGGATTTATAGTCTTTTGGATATATACCCAGTAATGGGATTGCTGGGTCAAATGGAATTTCTATTTCTAAGGCCTTGAGGAATCGCCACACTGTCTTCCACAATGGTTGAACTAATTTACACTCCCACCAACAGTGTAAAAGTGTTCCTTTTTCTCCACATCCTCTCCAGCATCTGTTGTCTCCAGATTTTTTAATGATCGCCATTCTAACTGGCGTGAGATGGTATCTCAATGTGGTTTTGATTTGCATCTCTCTGATGACCAGTGACGATGAGCATTTTTTCATATGATTGTTGGCCTCATATATGTCTTCTTTCGTAAAGTATCTGTTCATATCCTTTGCCCACTTTTGAATGGGCTTGTTTGTTTTTTTCCTGTAAATCTGTTTGAGTTCTTTGTAAATTCTGGATATCAGCCCTTTGTCAGATGGGTAAACTGCGAAAATTTTTTCCCATTCTGTTGGTTGCCGATCCACTCTAGTGACTGTTTCTTTGGCCGTGCAGAAGCTGTGGAGTTTGATTAGGTCCCATTTGTCTATTTTGGCTTTTGTTGCCAATGCTCTTGGTGTTTTGTTCATGAAGTCCTTGCCTACTCCTATGTCCTGGATAGTTTTGCCTAGATTTCCTTCTAGAGTTTTTATGGTGCCAGGTCTTATGTTTAAGTCTTTAATCCATCTGGAGTTAATTTTAGTGTAAGGTGTCAGGAAGGGGTCCAGTTTCTGCTTTCTGCACATGGCTAGCCAGTTTTCCCAACACCATTTGTTAAACATGGAATCCTTGCCCCATTGCTTGTTTTTGTCAGGTTTATCAAAGATTGTATAGTTGTATGTATGTTGTGTTGCCTCCGGTGCCTCTGTTTTGTTCCATTGGTCTATATCTCTGTTTTGGTACCAGTACCATGCTGTTTTGATTACTGTAGCCTTGTAGTATAGTTTGAAATCCGGTAGTGTGATGCCCCCCACTGTGTTCTTTTTGCTTAGAATTGACTTGGCTATGCGGGCTCTCTTTCGGTTCCATATGAAGTTCATGGTGGTTTTTTCCAGTTCTGTGAAGAAAGTCAATGGTAGCTTGATGGGGATAGCGTTGATTCTGTAAATTACTTTGGGCAGTATAGCCATTTTCACGATATTAATTCTTCCTAACCATGAACATGGAATGTTTCTCCATCTGTTTGTGTCCTCTCTGATTTCGTTGAGCAGTGGTTTGTAGTTCTCCTTGAAGAGGTCCCTTACGTTCCTTGTGAGTTGTATTCCAATGTATTTTATTCTTTTTGTAGCAATTGCGAATGGCAGTTCGCTCTTGATTTGGCTTTCTTTAAGTCTGTTATTGGTGTAGACGAATGCTTGTGATTTTTGCACATTGATTTTATATCCTGAGACTTTGCTGAAGTTGTTTATCAGTTTCAGGAGTTTTTGGGCTGAGGCGATGGGGTCTTCTAGGTATACTATCATGTCGTCTGCAAATAGAGACAATTTGGCTTCCACCTTTCCTATTTGAATACCCTTTATTTCTTTTTCTTGCCTGATTGCTCTGGCTAGAACTTCCAGTACTATATTGAATAGGAGTGGTGAGAGAGGGCATCCTTGTCTAGTACCAGATTTCAAAGGGAATGCTTCCAGTTTTTGCCCATTCAGTATGATATTGGCTGTTGGTTTGTCATAAATAGCTTTTATTACTTTGAGATACGTTCCATCGATACCGAGTTTATTGAGGGTTTTTAGCATAAAGGGCTGTTGAATTTTGTCAAATGCCTTCTCTGCGTCAATTGAGATAATCATGTGGTTTTTGTTTTTGGTTCTGTTTATGTGGTGAATTACGTTGATAGACTTGCCTATGTTGAACCAGCCTTGCATCCCTGGGATGAATCCTACTTGATCATGATGAATAAGTTTTTTGATTTGCTGTTGCAATCGGCTTGCCAATATTTTATTGAAGATTTTTGCATCTATGTTCATCATGGATATTGGCCTGAAGTTTTCTTTTCTCGTTGGGTCTCTGCCGGGTTTTGGTATCAGGATGATGTTGGTCTCATAAAATGATTTGGGAAGGATTCCCTCTTTTTGGATTGTTTGAAATAGTTTTAGAAGGAATGGTACCAGCTCCTCCTTGTGTGTCTGGTAGAATTCGGCTGTGAACCCATCTGGACCTGGGCTTTTTTTGTGAGGTAGGCTCTTAATTGCTGCCTCAACTTCAGACCTTGTTATTGGTCTATTCATAGTTTCAGCTTCCTCCTGGTTTAGGCTTGGGAGGACACAGGAGTCCAGGAATTTATCCATTTCTTCCAGGTTTACTAGTTTATGTGCATAGAGTTGTTTGTAATATTCTCTGATGATGGTTTGAATTTCTGTGGAATCTGTGGTGATTTCCCCTTTATCATTTTTTATTGCATCTATTTGGTTGTTCTCTCTTTTCTTTTTAATCAATCTGGCTAGTGGTCTGTCTATTTTGTTGATATTTTCAAAAAACCAGCTCTTGGATTTATTGATTTTTTGAAGGGTTTTTCATGTCTCAATCTCCTTCAGCTCAGCTCTGATCTTAGTAATTTCTTGTCTTCTGCTGGGTTTTGAGTTTTTTTGATCTTGCTCCTCTAGCTCTTTCCATTTTGACGATAGGGTGTCAATTTTGGATCTCTCCATTCTCCTCATATGGGCACTTATTGCTATATACTTTCCTCTAGAGACTGCTTTAAATGTGTCCCAGAGGTTCTGGCACGTTGTGTCTTCATTCTCATTGGTTTCGAAGAACTTCTTTATTTCTGCCTTCATTTCGTTGTTTACCCAGTCAACATTCAAGAGCCAGTTGTTCAGTTTCCATGAAGCTGTGCGGTTCTGGGTCGGTTTCTGAATTCTGAGTTCTAACTTGATTGCACTATGGTCTGAGAGGCTGTTTGTTATGATTTCAGTTGTTTTGCATTTGTTGAGCAGTGCTTTACTTCCAATTATGTGGTCAATTTTAGAGTAGGTGTGATGTGGTGCTGAGAAGAATGTGTATTCTGTGGATTTGGGGTGGAGAGTTCTGTAAATGTCCACCAGGTTTGCTTGCTCCAGGTCTGAGTTCAAGCCCTGGGTATCCTTGTTGATTTTCTGTCTGGTTGATCTGTCTAGTATTGACAGTGGAGTGTTAAAGTCTCCCACTATTATTGTGTGGGAGTCTAAGTCCTTCTGTAAGTCATTAAGAACTTGCCTTATGTATCTGGGTGCTCCTGTGTTGGGTCCATATATGTTTAGGATCGTTAGCTCTTCTTGTTGTATCGATCCTTTTACCATTATGTAATGGCCTTCTTTGTCTCTTTTGATCTTTGTTGCTTTAAAGTCTATTTTATCAGAGATGAGAATTGCAACTCCTGCTTTTTTTTGCTTTTCATTAGCTTGGTAAATCTTCCTCCATCCCTTTATTTTGAGCCTTTGTGTATCCTTGCATGTGAGATGGGTTTCCTGGATACAGCACACTGATGTGTTTTGGATTTTTATCCAATTTGCCAGTCTGTGTCTTTTGATTGGTGCATTTAGTCCATTTACATTTAGGGTTAATATTGTTATGTGTGAATTTGATACTGCCATTTTGATTCTAAGTGGCTGTTTTGCCTGTTAGTTGTTGTAGATTCTTCATTATGTTGAAGCTCTTTAGCATTCAGTGTGATTTTGGAATGGCTGGTACTGATTGATCCTTTCTATGTGTAGTGCCTCTTTTAGGAGCTCTTGTAAAGCAGGCCTGGTGGTGACAAAATCTCTGAGTACTTGCTTGTTCGCAAAGGATTTTATTCTTCCTTCACTTCTGAAGCTCAGTTTGGCTGGATATGAAATTCTGGGTTGAAAGTTCTTTTCTTTAAGAATGTTGAATATTGGCCCCCACTCTCTTCTGGCTTGTAGTGTTTCTGCCGAGAGATCTGCTGTGAGTCTGATGGGCTTCCCTTTGTGGGTGACCTGACCTTTCTCTCTGGCTGCCCTTAGTATTCTCTCCTTTATTTCAACCCTGTTGAATCTGACGATTATGTGCCTTGGGGTTGCTCTTCTTGCGGAATATCTTTGTGGTGTTCTCTGTATTTCCTGCAATTGAGTGTTGGCTTGTCTTGCTAGGTGGGGGAAATTTTCCTGGATGATGTCCTGAAGAGTATTTTCCAGCTGGGATTCATTCTCTTCGTCCCCTTCTGGTACACCTATCAAACGTAGGTTAGGTCTTTTCACATAGTCCCACATTTCTTGGAGACTTTGTTCATTCCTTTTTGCGCTTTTTTCTCTGATCTTGGTTTCTCGTTTTATTTCATTGAGTTGGTCTTCGACTTCAGATATTCTTTCCTCTGCTTGGTCAATTCGGCTATTGAAACTTGCGTTTGCTTCGCGAAGTTCTCGTATTGTGTTTTTCAGTTCCTTTAATTCATTCATATTCCTCTCTAAGGTATCCATTCTTGTTATCATTTCCTCGAATCTTTTTTCAAATCTTTTTTCAAGGTTCTTAGTTTCTTTGCATTGATTTAATACATGATCTTTTAGCTCACAAAAGTTTCTCATTATCCATCTTCTGAAGTCTAATTCCGTCATTTCGTCACAGTCATTCTCCGTCCAGCTTTGTTTCCTTGCTGGTGAGGAGTTTTGGTCCTTTCTAGGAGGCGATGTGTTCTGGTTTCGGGTGTTTTCCTCCTTTTTGCTCTGGTTTCTTCCCATCTTTGTGGATTTGTCCGCTGGTCGTCTGCGTAGTTGCTGACTTTTCGTTTGGGTCTCTGAGTGGACACCCAGAATGTTGATGATGAAGTATTTCTGTTGCTTGGTTTTCCTTCTACCAGTCTAGCCCCTTCGCTGTACGACTGTTGAGGTCCGCTCCAGACCCTGCTTGTCTGGGGTGCACCTCTAGTAGCCGTGGCACAGCGAGGGATGCTACCAGTTTCTTTTTCTGCTCTCTTTGTCCCAGGATGATGCCTGCCTAATGACAGTCTTTTGGATATAGAGGGGTCAGGGAGCTGCTTGAGGAGACAGTTTGTACTTTATAGGGGTTTAATTGCTGAGCTGTGCACTCTGTTGTTCATTCAGGGCTGTTAGGCTGCTATGTTTGATTCTGCTGCAACACAGCTCATTAAACAACCCTTTTTTTTTTCTCAAATGCTCTGTGTTGAGGGGTTTGGGCTTTATTTTTGGATGTCCGATCAGGTGTCCTGCCCAGCTCAAAGGCAGACTAGCCACTGTTTGGCTGCCGAGGCTCCGCCCTGCTGTTGTGTGATTCGCGCTGTTCCTGCCGGCTCTGCTGTGGTCTCCACCACGCCCTGCGGCGGAGTCTCTTCGTTGTAGCGTGTTGCCTCAGCAACGGCAGGCTGTCAGCAGTGGGCGTGTATCTCAGTAGGGACGGGTTGCCTCGGCAACGGCTGGCTGCGTCAGCAGTGGGCGTGTATATCAGTTGGGGCGGGTTGCCTCGGCAAAGGCTGGCTGCCTCAGCAGTGGGCGTGTATATCAGTTGGGGCAGGTTGCCTCCGTAGTGGTGGACGCCCCTCCCCCACAGAGCGTCTCGGACCGTCTGCCCGGGATAGTTTGAAATCGCGGTTTTGTTCGTCCCACTGGGTATCCCAAACGATCTGTCCCTGCAATCCCCTGGGCTGGGCTACTGTGCAAGTCTCGTTCAGTCTCAAGTCCAGCCCTCTCAAGTCTCAGGTTGCCGGTTCAACAAGGCACCCGGACAAGCGCGCCCTGTGGGGATTGCTGGGTAGGGCCGGCCGCCGCCGCTCCGGCTGCCAGCTTCGCCAGGCAGACCTACTGCCTGGCGTCCCGTGTCTTTTTATACTTGGGAGTTTCCCCGTTCTGTGGGCAACAAAGATCAGTCTGGAAATGCAGCACTGACTCACCGTTTGCGAATTCAACGCGGGCTCCAATCCTGGGTTGTTCTCACAGCGCCATCTTGAGTCCCCTCTCAATTGCTTGTTTTCTAAAGTTAGTCTGAGTTACATTTACTTTGGTTAGATATAAAAAGATTACTGGTTTAGGTGAATGTTATATACAATATATGTTGATAAAAGTATAAAAAGTACTGGTCTTCATTACTTACTGTGTATACATATAGCCCTTGTGAATGTCAGATACAGTAGGTCATTAAGAATTAGCCAATTTAACCAAGAAGCGGCTTCTTTGCTCCTTCTGGAATCTCCACCTGATTCAGCCTACCTGCCTCCACCATGTCCATCAGGGTGACCCAGAAGTCCCATAGGATGTCCACCTCTGGCCCCCGGGCCTTTAGCAGCCACTCCTACATAAGTGGACCTAATGCCCACATCTCCTCAAGCTTCTTCTGAGTGGGCAGCAGCAGCTTCTGGGGTAGCCTAGGCAGAGGCTATGTTGGGGCCAGTGGCATGGGAGGCATCAATGCAGTCATGGTCAACCAGAGCCTGCTGAGCCCCTTTAACCTGGAGGTAGACCCCAACATCCAGGCCATGTGCACCCAGGAGAAGGAGCAGATCAAGACCCTCAACAATAAGTTTGCCTCCTTCATAGACAAGGTATGGTTTGTGGAGCTTCAGAACAAGATGCTGGAGACCAAGTGGAACCTCCTGTAGCAGCAGCAGATGGCTCAGAGCAACATGGACAACATGTTTGAGAGCTACATCAACAACCTTAGGTGGCAGTTGGAGACTCTGGGCCTGGAGAAGCTAAAGCTAGAGGTGGAGCTTGGCAACATGCAGGGGCTGGTGGAGGACTTCAAGAACAAGTATGAGAATGAGATCAATAAGCATACAGAGATGGAGAATGAATTTGTCCTCTTCAAGAAGGATGTGAATGAAGCTTACATGAACAAGGTAGAGCTGGAGTCTTGCTTGGAGGGACTGACTGACGAGATCAGCATCCTTAGGCAGCTGTATGAAGAGAAGATCCGGGAGCTGCAGTTCGATATCTCGGACACGTCTTTGGTGCTGTCTATGGACAACAGCCACTCCCTGGACATGGACAGCATCATCGCTGAGGTCAAGGCATAGTATGAGGAGTTCGCCAACTGCATCTGGGCTGAGGCTGAGAGCGTGTACCAAATCAAGTATGAGGATCTGCAGATGCTGGCTGGGAAGCATGGAGATGACCTGTGGCTTACAAAGACTGGGATCTCCTAGATGAACTGGAACATTAGCTGGCTCCAGGCTGAGATCGAGGGCCTCAAAGGCTAGAGAGGGCTTCCCTGGGGGCCACCATTGCAAATGCTGGCCAGTATGGGGAGCTGGCCATTAAGGATGCCAATGCCAAGCTGTTCAAACTGGAGGCCGCCCTGCAGTGGGCCAAGCAGGACAAGGTGTGGCAGCTGCATGAGTACCAGGAGTTGATGAACATCAAGCTGGCCCTGGACATCGAGATTGCCACCTACAGGAAGCTGCAGGAGGGCGAGGAGAGCCGGCTGGAGTTGGGGATGCAGAACATGAGTATCCATGTGAAGACCACCAGCGACTATGCAGATGGTCTAAGCTTGGCCTATGGCCTCACAAGCTCTGGCCTCACCTATGGCCTGGGCTCCAGCTCCTTCAGCTGCACAAGCTCCTTCAGCCACACCAGCTCCACCAGGGCTGTGATTGTGAAGAAGATCGAGACCTGTGACGAGAAGCTGGTCTCCGAGTCCTCTGACATCCT
The DNA here is from genome assembly GCF_049354715.1 of Callithrix jacchus. Lineage (NCBI taxonomy): Eukaryota > Metazoa > Chordata > Mammalia > Primates > Cebidae > Callithrix > Callithrix jacchus. The sequence goes on along the minus strand of NC_133512.1, from coordinate 82,059,813 downwards.
GGCCAAGTGAAGAGCTGCAGCAGCCCCACCCAGCCTGGCCCTCCTGCAGCTGCTCCAGAGCCCAGGAGGGAGACCCCTGCACAAGATAGCACAGGGAACAGAAAACCCACCTGAAGCTCAGCCCTAGCCCTCAGCCCACCTGCAGGGCTGTGGTGGGGGATGGAGGGGGAGTTTACTGCCTGGGGACCCTCCTTGCTCATGCTTCCAGCTATAAAACAGTTCAACTGCTTTTTTTTTCTTTTGTCCAAAATAAACAGCTGGCAGTGCTGAAAAAAAAATTTAGCCAATTTAGATTATTATTCATCTTTTTCTTGTGATATATTAAAGATTTTGGAGAGAATTAGTAGTTGAGTATTTTTATTTTTATGTTCTAAGTGAACAGATAACATTGTGTTTTGTTTTTTTTTTCCTGGCCCTGTCAGAAAAAAAGAATTCTCCAAAGTCATCTAGGACAATGGCTTTTAAACATTTTTGGCCATGATCTCATGAAGAAATACATTTTATGTAGCAACCCAGGACTCACTCTTATGCACACACACACACAAACATATACACATTGCAGCAAATAAGCCTTTGTAGTTTCACAAAACAATGCTTATTCTTAATGTATAACAGGCTATAATTCTAGTCTATTGTATTTCATTTTTTAAAAAAATGCTAGTTTAAAATCATTACATTATTTTTTTATGACCCACTAATGGGTCTTGACCTGGAGTTTTATGTAAACAGATCTAAAAATATCGCAGTCACTGGATATCCATACTCAGAAGAATACAGTTAGACCCTTATCTCTTACCATATACAAAAATTAATTCAAAATGGATTAAACACTTAAATGTAAGACTAAAACTGTGAAATTACTAGAAGAAAACATAGAAGAAACACGTCACAACACTGAAGTCTTGTTAAGGGTTTTTTTGGATAAGACTTCAAAAGCACAGGCAACAGCAAAAGACAGACAATAATGGGGATTGCATCAAACCAAAAAGTTTCTGGGCAGCAAAGGAAACAGTCATCGTAATGAAGAGATAACCTGCAGAATGGAAGAAAATATCTGCAAACTATACTTCTGACATGAGGCTAATATAAAAAAATGCACAATAATATCCAAAACGCATGTCAGGTCTATCACAGATTTCATTGTTGTATTAGTTAGGATCAGTTTGGCTACTATAGTGAAGGCCAATATTGCACAGTTTAAACATGATAGGGCTGGGCACGGTAGCTCACACTTGTAATCCCAGCCCTTTGAGAGGCTGAGGCCAGAGGATTGCTTAAGGCCTGGAGTCAGACTAGTCTGGACAACATAACAAGACCCAGACTCTACAAAAATAAAAATAAAAATAATTAGCTGGGTGTAGTGGTGTGCACCTATAGTTTCAGCTACTTGGGAGGCTATGGAGGGTGGATGGCTTGAGCCCAGGAGTTTTAGGCTGCTGTGAGCTACAATCATGCCACTGGGCTCCAGCTTGGGTGACAGAGTGAGACCTTGTTTAAAAACAAAAACAGTGCAAGTGATATATCTCTGATTTAACAGTCCAAGTGTAAGTACTGCAGGATAGTATGGGGCTGCCATGGTGTTGCAGACCTAGGATCCTTCCATTTTGTTGCTTTGTCATCTTTACTTGAAGCTTTTATCTTGTAGTTTGAGATGGCCACTCCTGCTTCTACCACCAAATTATTACTGTTACAGTTACAAAACGGGGAAGAAAAGGGAGGGCATCCTCCTTTTAAGGGTGCAACCTGGACGTATTCTTCCTACTCATGCCGTTGATCAGATCTAGTGACATGGTCACACTTAGCTGCAAGGGAGGCTGGAAAACAGTCTTCAGCTGGGTCGCCACATGTTTCACTGAAATTTTATTACTGTAGAAGAGAACAGATATCAGGGGTATAAGGCATATCTTCATCTAAATAGCAGCAGAAAAGGATTTACTTTTGGAATGCTTATTTTTTTCTAACTTATTGTTTTGTGGGGAGAAATTTCCCATTGAAGTTACAAAGTGGACTGGAGTGTGGAAAAGAGTCTGAGTTCATGTATTTCACTTTGGGACTTTAAAGTCAAATTTATTCTAATGGTTCCAGGAATGAGTTTAAGAGACAAGATTGCCCTTCTCTAACTCACTTTTCATGTACCGTTTTTATGTCTTTGTTTTCACCTTTCTTGAGACTGGTTTCATAGTTGTTTTCTTTGTATTTTTAGGTATGGCACAGTCACAAGGGTGGGTGAAAAGATACCTCAAGGCCTTTTGTAAAGGCTTCTTTGTGGCGGTGCCTGTGGCAGTGACTTTCTTGGATCGGGTCGCCTGTGTGGCAAGAGTGGAAGGAGCATCAATGCAGGTGAAAATGAATATAACTTCATTGTTTAATGCACATACTTCATTGTTTTTCAAGCACTAGAAATGAGAATGCTGATTATTATTCCTATTCTGGGAAGAGGGTTATAAAAAGGTATTGAAATGAAATTTTACTTTACTAAATTTCTTCTTAATGTTTTCTAATACAGTCATAAGCAGAGGTGAGATTAATAAAAGTAACTATCAGTTCTCTGGGTTTGTAATTTAAACTTTTCTGAGAATTTTAAATGGAGATTCTTAATAAATTATACTAAGTGACACTGTTTTCTGTAAATATGGCCCTATTTGGATATCTTTTTAATGCCAAATTATTAGTGTTACAAGATGAGTTTGAGTCACAGTCAGTTGCTCTATTGTTATATAGCTATATGATTTCAGTTTGTAGAAATGTCTAGACCAATGATCCCAGATATTCAATTGTGTTTTTTAGGCATGTTGCTAATTGAAAAGATTAAGTGCCTTTTACAGTGGAAGAATTTGGAGTGGAGATTTCCAAAAGTTTTATGCAAATAGTCTTCTGGAATAACTTAGAGAAAATTCTGTTGTCCTAAAGTTGATGTCTAGAACCTAGCTGTTTCAGTAAGTTTATGCAATTAAGTAGAATTTGCATTTTGTTACAGGATTTGGTTTCTTTTATTATTAATATGTATTAAGTTCATGCATTGTGCTAAATAGTTGTATAAAACAAATAACTAAAATGAATACATAAGCTTCTAAAAAATTGAAATTTTACAGAGAATAACCAGGCTTAGTTTTTTTTTTTTTTTTCTTTTTGTTTTAGTTAGAACTAGTTAAGGGCATAGGTATTAGCTTTAAGGAGTTAGAATTAGTTTGCTTTATTTATTATAATTATGGTATTGAAATTCTCCCTGAATTCTGGTAGTCAGTGAGATGAAGAAGGTCAGGGAATCCTTTAGCTTCTTGGGAGAAGCTAAATTTTTAAAGCAGGACTGCTTTTTTATTCCACTTCCATCATTTGAGCTGGCCTTCTCTTGGGCAGATTTTCATCTCAACCCTTGTCTTTCAGGTTCTTTCCATAGCACCAGCCCAAAGCAAACTGGTCACTTACTTTGAATGCAAAAATATTTTAATGTAGGAGTACAGTAAACATAGAAAGGGAGATTTGCAGGCTTAAGGCTTTAAATGTACTTTAATACGTTTAATATATAATGTATTTTACACTTGTTGACTCTTTAATCTGGAATTCCTAGCACGCTTGTCTTAGATCCAATCTTTAGGGAAACGTGGACTTTCTTTGCTGAGCTTTGGAGTCAGAGTCTTCACTTCAGATTAAAAATGCCTTCTTCACAGCCACCCACATTCCTTTTTAAATCTATCCACAGGCATGTATCATTTGGTAACAAATAATCCAGTTAATAATGATTTTTTTCCCCTGATTTTGTTACTGCTGTCTTGCTGTATAACTATCACTCTTCTAAGAATGAATTTTCCAGAACACAAAATCTTCTTACTTTGGATCTGATGATATTCCAGAGGATCATGTGGCAATCATAATATCCCAGTCTTCATATTTTTAGCTCAGTATATTCCTACTGAACATCTATGTTCATGGCTTGTGCTGAGAGCCAGAGAAATTCATTATAAAACGTAAGGTTCAGGCCTTGACTGTCTTGTGGAAGGACAAGGTTTTTCCCTTATGGAAGAAGGCAGTGAAGAAAGTGTTAAATCCAGTTATTCGTAAATGTCAGTTCATGGACTAAAGCCAGGTTCGCATTAGAATACTGGATATATTCTATATCTATATAAAATATATTTATATAGAATATATATTTATATCTATATAAAATATATTTGAATTTGCAGAGGTATTTGAATTTTTTGCAGTATTCTTAGGCCCTACCCCTAAGAAGTGAAACTTATTATGTTAGAATTTGTTTGGTATGTTATGTAGAGTTTCCTTGGCTACTTGTATTAGGAAAATAGTTTGAATTAACTTTGGTATAAAGGAAATTTATTGAAAAGCTTATTCTATATACACAAGGAAGGTAGGAGTGAGGCAGTTGTCAGGGACAACTAGAGCCAGGTCTTGAATGCCTCCAGAGTGCTCTGTCTTCTTTCTAAGTTCTTCTCTGCATCTTGGCTTAGTTCTCTCAGACCAGCTTTCTCTGTATAGCAGGGCACATGGCCACTGACAGCTTGCATGCTTAGTTTCTTCACTGCCTGAGAGAGATTGCTCCTACTGCCTTAGTTTCAGTTTGAAATATCTTGGGGAAGGACTGTGATTTATTAAGCTTGGGTCACATGCCCTGGTCCATACAACTATACAGATCAACTTTGGCCACCAGGATGGGAAACTGTGATTGGTCCAGCTTTGAACAAGTCCACACCCCAAGCTTGTGGCTAGACCAAGTGATCTGTAGGAAAATGACAAATCTCTTTGAATCACATTGTTCTGAGGGAATTGGGGATGGAGTACAGGTGACATTTCCTAGAGGAAAGAGGATGCTATTTTCAGAATCCAAGTAGAATGGAATTCTAGGAAGAAAGGAAAATATGTTTTTGCAATTAAGTCTATATTTTATGAATTTGAGACCAACTCTAGGTGTAACAGATAATTTAATTTACAGTTTCATTAAATACCAGTAAATCTTACTTTTAATTAAGAGCAGAAATTACAATAATGAGATTTAAGGATTAACTAATTCAACATATTTGAAGACATCTTTGCTACTATACAGCTTTGATGAACTGAACATGCCTAGGTCATGGGGTTCAACACAATTTTTGACAATTGGGATAAATTCTTCTCTTTAAATTTACCTGATGACTCAAGGACTGAAATAGCTGGCATGGTGTGGAAATCTCTGGAAGTCCCTGAGCATCCTGCAAAGAACATAGCTGCTTTTCTTGATTCTGGGAAAAGCCACTCTTGAAGGTCACTCAGCAACTTGTAGACACATTATTTAAAAAAATTCCAAGGATTCAAAGATCAAATCTCATTAAAGGGACATGTAATACTAGTCCTTTGGGCTTATTGAATAAATACTATTATGGTAACACTGGAAATTCACTTTGAGTAACACATTTTATTGTAAGAATTATTTTTTGGTCTTTCAAAAATTCTGTTGGTTTGTCGTAAGAGGAAGCATGTTTTTAAGACTCCCTTTATGAGAAATACTTTTTTTTTTTTGAGACGGAGTTTCGCTCTTGTTACCCAGGCTGGAGTGCAATGGCATGATCTCGGCTCACCGCAACCTCCGCCTCCTGGGTTCAGGCAATTCTCCTGCCTCAGCCTCCTGAGTAGCTGGGATTACAGGCACAGGCCACCATGCCCAGCTAATTTTTTGTATTTTTAATAGAGACGTGGTTTCACCATGTTGACTAGGATAATCCCGATCTCTTGACTTCGTGATCGACCCGCCTCGGCCTCCCAAAGTGCTGGGATTACAGGCTTGAGCCACCGCACCCGCCGAGAAATACTTATTTTTTAAACGCTACTCAGTGGTTCTTTTTTTTTTTTTAACGTTAGGATTTTCAATATTAATTTGTAATTCATTAAGTATTTGACTAGAAAGGTAGAAGTTATCAAACATGAGGAGTATCAGCTAATTAAAGGCAAGCCATAAATGAAAATAGAGCTTCTAATGATGCATTGATACAATTCAATGGAAAATAGGACTTAGTTTATAAAATATTTGATTTCTATACAGCTGTATAGCTATATTCATTTCATTAGATGAGATGTCCCTTTTGCAATGCTCGAGACAATAAATGCTGGCACAAATTGTTAGTTAATGATTATTCATGGTGATCTATTCCCCTCATGCACATGAATCACTTCTACTGATTGCTGAAAGGTTACCTACGAAAGTAAACTCTTTTTTTTTTTTTTTTTTTTAAAGCAGCACAATACACGACACCAATTTAATTCAGGAAATGAAGACTGATACTGCATACAGTTGAAACTACAGAGGGAATTTATGTAGGTGGAATGTAATTATTCAAATTAGAACTTTAATCGCTTACAGAGGCTTTTAGAGTACAAGGGTGCCCTAGGAATAGTTTAGTGACCTCCCGCCAAAGTTTTAGATTTTGAGTGAGAATTCCTGCAGTGGGGTCACTGGTCCTGATAAAAGTTATATGCTTTCCATATTTAAAACTCAGATTTAAGACTTTAAAAAGTAAGTAAAAGAAATAATTTTGGGTCATTATCTTATTTTTTTTGCAATTGATACATAATTTTTACATAGCATTCCATTTTCCTTTTTTCATTTGTATAGCCAGAGGGGAAAAATGCTTGAAAACATTTTTAGAAAATTCTGTCACTCTAAGACTTCTGAGATATATGTATGCAGAATATATTAGGAAAGCAGAGACTATGAAGGAAAATACAGTTTGATCAGCACTGAGGTCTTTGTTAATATCACATTTATTTATGGGTTTGAAATTGTCTTGACGTTCAGCTACCTGTGATTATCTTGTTTCCTGTTGAGTTTGAAATTAAAAGTATTGTCAAAAAGCAAGCAAAAAAGGCTTTTTCTATCTATGTTTTTTTTTTTTGTTTTGTGTTTAATTTTATCCTGCAGAGGCTTAACACTACTCAACAGTCATTGTTGGTTGTAACTTATTTTGACACTCTGAGAAGCTCTCAAGAACTTCTCTGCATACATACTCTCAAGAGAAGAGATATATTGTGATTTGTATACCAGCATTTAAGATAGAGTTATGGAGTTTTATGTTACCTGCTAAATTTGCGCTTCCAAGATGCTGGGCACCACCTGGCACACATTTCCTCTTGTGCTGACTCCTGTGTCGTCACTCGCCTTGGTCTGCTGGGGCTGACGTCAAAGGAAGCCAAGATTTATTGTTGGAGTGCTTTACTGGCTTACTTGTGTGCTTTCTGCCCAAAGTGCTTTTGGCTTAGAAATCTCACCTGATGTTTTACCCCTTAGGATGTTGTAAGTTTTTACATAGTTCTGTAACCTATTATTAATAGAGACTTTGTATTTATAGCAACAAATGTGTGATCCTGAAACAGTTGGCGAATGATAAATTTGTAATGTCCCTTTGTGGATTTTTCTTCACTTCCCGTGATAGAATAACTATACGCTTCTGTTTTATATAGCCAGGGTTATATCTGTTATTTAAATACCAACTTTATTACACTTTTTGAACAGTTGTTGTAAATTTAGATCTACACAACAGTTGCAAGAATAGTGCAGAGAACTCCTATGGGTTCTCTACCCAGATATACTAATTTTCAATATTTTAGTTCATTTCTTTTATTCTCTTTTTTTATCTCCCTCCTCTCTCTCTCTGCCTCCTCCTCTTCTTCTCCATCTCCCTCTGCATTTTTGTGTCTATGAATATATACCCACAAAAAGTCTTACTGAACTATCTCGAGAGTAGGCTGCATACATCATTCCCCTTTAATTCTTTATACTCTTGTACATTCTTCCTGAATCATGATGCTTGCTGATTGGTATATTAATGCTTTTTTTAGCTGATTTTAAAATTTAACGCTTTATTCATAGTAGTATAGAGCTTTAAATTAAGAAATGACTCAAGTTCTAAACTTTACATTTGAAACAACTGAAGCTCAGACAGTTAAGGTACTTTACGTAAGCTCACACAATTATTGAATTTTGGAACTCCTGTCTTTAACCCACTCTGATAATGCCATTCATTTTACTAAATAATAACTAACAAAAGTTGTGCCTTGTCACTGTTATGATGCCACTTTATACTATTTATTCTCACAGTGATGTTTTATTCCATTTTATTTTGGTTTATGGAATGATATAGTTAGTAAGTTATTTAATTTTGGGATGATTGTATAGTACATTTAGGACTTAAATATAGAAATTAAGCTTTATGTTATAATGGGGTATGGAAGATTTTAAACTGTGCAACTCAGGTTGGTGGAAGATACTCTTATAAAGTCTAAAGATTATAAAGCTTATAAGAAGGGATTAGACTATCTGGAAATACAGCAGATGAGACATCTTGAAATATTCCCAGTGCAAAACTCATAAAAAATTAAAAAGAAAACATTAATAATTTTAAAATGTATAACTAACTTGCAGGGAAGCAAGGGAAATTCTCAGAGACCACAGTAAAGGGAAATACATTTCCAGGGCAGTAAGTACGCATTAAAGGCAGTAGGTGCGGCATGGATATTTGTTAATTCCTGGTCATTTAGAACTTTTGCTTTCACTGGCCACATGGGGATCAGAAGACAAGGCCATAGACTCATACAAGGCAGGAAATTGGAACAGAAATTCTAAATAAAGTCAGGACCATGGAAGAGACACATCTTTAGGAAATGGATAAACTAAAACAAATATCTTTTCTATAGGAAAAATTGTCTAGGCTCTGAGTAGAGAGAGAAAGCCCTGATGTGGAAGTGAGGTTTGAATTCATATTCACTGCACCTGAAAAGCCCTAAACTGAGATATTAATTTACAGTGGCCTGGGTTTAGAGCAGCCTCAGACACCAAATTCCCTGGACACTTACAGCTTGCAACCAGGTCTTGAAGAATTCCAAAGATGAACTTTGATGAACATCACATCCCAGTAAAAATATTGCATGAGAAAATGAGCTCTGTAAGTGAGAGTCAGAAGCATCCAATATCAGAACCAGGCTTTAAAGGCTTTAGAAACTGGAGCTATCAGATATTAAATGTAGTTGAAAAAAATAGAGGAGAATGAAAATAGGAGAAAGCAACAAGAGATTATCTAAGCAAAGTACTAATTTTATCACTTGTGCTTTGATATATTGTTTTTTTGGTGTAATAATGGTATTTATTGTGGTTATGTTAAAAAAAAAACCCTGTCATCATAGTATGAATCTTATAAAATTTGCAGTGAAATACATAATAGCTGAGATGTACTTTAAAATAATATGGCAGGAAGGAAAGTGTAGTAGGGTTACAGATGAAATAACATCGGCCATGACATGAATTCATAATTGTTGGCTCCAGGTGATGGATTACATGGTGGTTCATTATGCTAGTCCATCTACTGTTTAAAGAACATTTTTATTGAGGTATAATTTAGAAACCATTGAATTTACCCATTGTAAGTAATATAATGATGTATTCCAGCTTTATTGAGGTAAACAGGCAAAAATTATATATATTTAAAGTATATTTGATGTTTTGATACGTGTAGACATGATGAACATTTAAGAGAACATTTAAGATCTACTCTCTTAGTAAAATTCGAGTGTGTAATACAGTGTTATTAGCACTAGTCACGTTGCTTTACATTAGACTTCCACAAGTTATTTATCCTGCATAACTGAAACTCTGTATACTTTGACCAACATCTTCTCATTTTCCCTACTTCTCAGCTCTTTGCAATCACTATTCTACTCTCTGCTTCTGTTAGTTCAATGTAATATTTGAACTCACATGAACATGTGAGATCCTGCAATATTTGTCTTTCTGTGCCTGACTTATTTCATTTAACATAATGTTCTCTACGTTCATCCACACTGTCACAAATGACAAGATTTTCTTCTTTTTAAAGCTGAGGCTGGGTGTGGTGGCTTACCCCTGTAATCCCAGCACTTTGGGAGGCCAAGATGGGTGTCATGAGGTTCTTCTTGCTCAAGATAGTTTGGCTATCCAGGTCTTTTGTGGTTCCATATGAATTTAGGATTGTGTTGTATATTTCTGTAAAAAATGACATCAGAGTTTTAAAGGGACTGCAGTTGAATATGTAGAATGCTTTGGGGTGACTTGAATTTTTTATTAAAAATAATGTATTTTATTTTATATAATAAGATATTAACAAATAGCATGAAAACTAATAAACTTATGGAGTCATGCAATAATTACTATAACCCAGTTTTAAAATAGTTCCATGACCTGAGAAAGGGACTGTATGCCTGTTTGAAGTTAATCCTCACTCCCATCTCTTTCCTTAGGCAACTACTGATCTTTATAGATTTGCCTTTTCTGAACCTTTCCTGTACATAGAACCATATTAATGTGGTCTTTCCTGACTGGCTGTTTTACTTACTAGAATTTTTTGAGGTTTAGCCCGTTATGCTGTATATTAGCATTTTGTGTCTTTTTGTTGCAGAAAAGTATCCTCAGTATGAATATACTACATTTTGTTACTCCATTCACCACATGATAAATGTTTGGGTTGTTTTGATGTTTTTATTGTCATGAATAATGCTGCTATAGATATTTGTATACAGTTCCCTGTATAGACATGATTTCATTTCTCTTGGACAGATACCTAATAGTGGGGTTGCTGAGTGGCAGGGTACCTTTATGTTTAACTTTTAAAGAAATTGCCCAACTAACTGGGGTGGGGAAAAGTGGGCTGCTGACTGGCACCACTTGCACTCTCATTCAATGTCTTTGATGCCAAATGGGGGAAGTGAAGGGCCTACTAGCCTCATCTTTTTATTGCTGGGTGGAGTTAGAAGTTCAGCTCCCTGTTGGGCCCTGCTGATACCATAGTGTTGGGGATGGGGTGGGGTGGTTTTCTTTTTTCTGGTGTTTGACTGGATTAGGATGGTTATTAGCAAAAATAGTTCTGTTGATGAGGCTGGAGGGCAGTGGTTTGATTTCTGCTCACTGCAATCTCTGCCTCCTGGGCTCAAGCCATTCTTGTGTCTCAGCCTCTGAAGTAGCTGGGATTACAGGCTTGCACCACCACGGCTAGCTAAATTTTTTTGGTGTTTTTACTAGACATAGGGTTTCATCATGTTGCTCAGGCTGGTCTTGAACTCCTGAGCTCTTATGATCTGCCCGCTTCAGCTTCCTAAAGTGATGGGATTATAGGCGTTGGCCACCATGTCTTTAGGCCCTTTTTTGCTTGGACTGTTGGTAGTTACAGATTGCAGGATTCTCTAGTGCCTGATCTAGGATATATGGGAAGCAAAAAGAAAGTCCAGGGGAACTGTGATGGTGGCATTGCTCAAGTCTGTAGTTCCTAGCCTCTACTTTGTCTTCTTTTCACCTTGTAGATCTTCTTGTATTTTTGTTTGTGGTATTATATTCAGAGTGTTTCAGTTTTAAGAGGAATGACTAATGATGAATGGATGAATTTTGGTCTGTTTTTTAATCTTTCCTGGTATCAGGTGTTACAGAGGTCTGGCCAATGGAAAATGGGAGAAAGTGAAGTGCCATTTTTAGGCCCGGCCCATGAAAAACCTTTGTGACCCCTGTACTCTCCTCTGTCTGCTGGCTGGATGCAGGTGTTTTGCATTCTTTTATAAGCTGGTTAGTTAGGTGTGGCCACTGGAGGAGATAGAGGAAAGGTTCAGGATAACAAAGTTTATTAGACTTACAGGTCCTAGACATAGGAGGTAAAGCACAGTATGTGGGGCCACATGCGAAAGAAACCACAGTGGTCAGGAAGCAGATGACAATAGCAGCTAGGCCAAAGGCTTTTTTGGGGTTTCTGTGCAGGAAAGGCAGGGCAGGGTGAACAGTTTACAATTGGCTAGTTTGAATAATTTTGGCAGATTCTATGCTGTAGGGGTGGTCCCTGTTTGCCTGGTACCTGGCCTTGGGATGATTAAGGCGGAAGAAATCCTATCCTGGGTTATACTATCTGGAGGAGATGAGGCTCTGGATTGGTTAGTTTGCATATCAAAGGCATGCTTCTGGTTGAGCTATTGCTAGCTGCAAGAATTGGCTAGGTCTAGCAGAGGCAGACTCTCAGCAGCTAGAAAAGTTAATCTTTAAGGTGTCAAAACATCATCATATACAGAATATCTATACTGATACTGATATCTGTATCAATATTTATATCTATATTTATGTGTATATATATATATATATATACATGTATATATATAAAATACAGTACAGCAGAGGATCCAGTTGAAGACACGAGGCCACAGGGGATGGTAGATGTACAAGATTGAAAGAACTGGGATTCTGAATGATTATGTGGAATCAGTCCACTCACTGTTGTGTTACACCACTGAGCTTTTGAAATTATTTTTACAAGCATTTAGCCTACTTTGACTATATAACACTACTCATTACTATACCTTTTTTTCTGCTTTTTCTTAAGTTCCTCTTTAAGGCTAAACTCAAGCTCTGTCTTCTTCATGCAACTTTCCTAAATTCTGTCATTCACTTATTAGAGATCCTTCAGCACTGTAAGTTTAACTCATGATTATAAATCCTTTTGTACTGTCTCTAGTTATTGATTTCATGGGTTAACAATAACTCTACTTTGTAAGTTTCTAAAAGGAAAGGACCATAATCCTCTGACCTACTAGTTCAGAGGGTTGCTGGAATAAATGCATATTAAATTTCTTCTTTGAAGCATTGATACACCTGAATAATTAAAGCCTACAGAAAAATGATAAAATGAAATTATGATCATTAAAATTTTTTTTCTTAGATTTTGAGCGTTTTTCTGGTGAACTATACTCCTAAAAAGTTTTTAGCTTCTTGATGAATTCATCATATTCTTTATGGCAGAGATTTTCAAACCTTTTTGCTCATGACTCATAGTAAGTAATCTAGTTTTGCACTGTACACACATACATACAACTGGAACAAAAGTTTCATGTAACAATACTTAAACTGTAATTAGTGTCACTTCATGCAGTGCCCTCTGATATTTTCTGTTCTGGTCATAACCTATTAAATTGATGATTCTGACTCATTCATTGGTTGTGACCTGTGGTTTGAAAAATGCTGCTTTACTGCTGGAGGGAGGCTTACAAGGGTGAGACAGCTCAAACTGAGCTATAACTAAGGGAGTGGGGCATGTTAGCTTTCGATTCTGAAATTTTAAATGTGAACTTGTCATAAGCGCTTCAAGCAGTAAGTGCAACATGAAGGATAAGGAGCCCCATAGTCTGATCCTTGTTTGAGAAAATCCTTTTGTAGCTGCTGTGGTCCTTGGGTCTTTTTAATTACATCACTGGGGTACTTAGTCTTGAAGATTCACGAGCCTTATTTCAGACCTATGAAATTAGAATCACTTTGTCAGGACCTTGGAATCTGCATTTTAACAAACTCTGTTAATACTAACATTTGAGAACCATTTTCTTAAAGAGAGCTCCATGTCTTGGGTAAGGGCAAATTGTTGGGGGATTTGCTAGACATGGTAATTACTTTTGCTTGAAAATTCCTGATTGTCTTTGTTTACTAAACTTTTGAATTTAGTCTTACACCTTTTGAAAAATGTTTTATTTCCCACTTTTTGTCTGTTAAATTATTAATCATATGTTTTTGCTAGTTTTAGCTTACTGTTTCTAATACTGAGAACAGCAGAAAGCAGCCACATGCCTAGGAAGATAGGGCAGGTACCCAGTGAAACTACCCTTCCAAGCTGAAGACAGTTTACAAGCTGAAAGCCAAGCTACAAGTTCATCCTCAGACTGGATTGAGAACTTGTCTTCCTGTTTGGCATGCTTTCCTCTGATTGATCTCCACCCTTTACCATTTTACATATGCCTGTTCTTTCGTAATTGTTTTTCTATACTGTGGTGCCCAACTTTGAGTGATGCCTTCGTTTTAACCTTTTTTGCATACTCACAAACCAGTCAACACAGACTCCCCATTGTGAGTACATAAAAGGCCCTGGACCCAGCCACAATGGGGACTTTCTTGCCTTCAGGTAGGGGAACCACACCTCTCCACCCTGCACTCCGTGTCTTTGCTGAGAGATTTCCTTTTTTGCTTTTTAAGTTTTTCTTTACTCACTCTCCAGTGTCTGCACACCTAATTTTTTCTGGTTGTGCAACAAAAACTCAGACCCAGCTGAGCTACGGAGCAGAGACTGCGACAATATCACACCAATAAGTACATCAATTTATAATATGTCCTTTTTAATTTGAAAATTTTAATTAAAATTTTTTCTTACTGTTTTATGAACTTTATTTCTTCTTAAGTTTTATTTTTTAAAGTGCCTGTTTTATACCTTTTAGCTTGTCTTTTGCTTTTAAGAGTATTTAGTTATCTTTAAAATTTTTATTTTTTTGTCAGTGAATATTTTTCTTTCTGTTTAAAATATAAACTGTCTTTATTTCTGTAGCTTTTAAAATGATGAACGGAAAGCACAGTCACAAGGTTGTCAGCTGAATGGTTGGCCTGTTCATTTAGCATGGGATATGTGTAGAATTTTAAGTTAATGATCCTGTAATGAATCAGGCCTCCCTCATTGATTTGTGTAGTTCCTCCCACATTGATTCTGATCATGTGACTTGCTTTGGTCAGTGGGATATAAGCAAATATTGCTTAAGTAGGAGCTTGGTCAGTACTTGTGAGCTGGGAACATGTAAGAACTCAGCCTATCTTGTTGAAGGGGATTTTGGAGAATAAATGAAGCGTCCTGGCCCCAAGCTCCAGTTGTGTGCCTGACATGTCAATGAAGCCATCTTGAACATTCCAGCTGAGGGAAGCCAAAATTGCAGGATCATAAGCAGATACATTTTGGTTGTTCTTTTTAGACACATAGTTTTGGAGTGGTTTGTTGTGGAGCAATAGATAACTGAAACAAAAATTGGTATTATTAGTGAGGTAATGCTATAACAAAAACCTAAAATATGTAGCGTTGATTTGGGGACTGGGTGGCAGTTTGGGACTGGTAATGTGATGAGGGGATTGCTGGCAGAGGATGGACAAATGGCAAACAACTGTTAATAGAAAACAGAAAGGTAGTAAAATATCTGTTACTGGGGACTGGAATTATGATGATCTGTGTTTTATGGTACTGAAACGTTAAAGACAGAATGCAAACTGGGCCGGGCGCGGTGGCTTATGCCTGTAATCCCAGCACATTGGGAGGCCAAGGCAGGTGGATCATGAAGTCAGGAGATTGAGACCATCCTGGCTAATACAGTGAAACCCCATGTCTACTAAAAATGCAAAACATTAGTCGGGCATGGTGGCATGTGTCTGTAGTCCCAGCTACTCAGGAGGCTGAGGCAGGAGAATCACTTGAACCCGGGAGGTGGAGGTTGCAGTGAGCTGATATCATGACACTACACTGTAGCCTGGGTGACAGAGCAAGACTCCATCTCACAAAAACAAAACAAAACAAAAAAAACCCCAAAAATGTTATGGATATAGTTTTGGGGAGAATGGATTGAACCCCAACTATATTAATGGGAAGTCTATAGCATTTTAAGGGTGTTGAATTAATTTGTACTAAAAAGAGGTTACTTTAAAAAGAAGCCTCTGGAATGTGGTATCCACCTTATTATGAAGAAGCATTTTTTTCTTTTCTTTTTTTTCTTTCTTTCTTTTTTTATTTTTTTTAAGAAACAGAGTCTTGCTATGTTGCCCAGGCTGGAGTGCATTGGTGCAATCAGCCTTGAGGTCCTGGGCAGCCAATTTAAAAAATTTTTGTTTGTGGAGACAGAGTCTCATTATGTTGCTCAGGGTCTTCTTAAACTCTTGGCCTGGAGCCATCCTCCCACCTCCCAAGATGCTAGGGTTACAGGTGTGAGCTGGCCTCCTTTCTTTTAAAAAAAGAGCCAAAGCCCAGAGGGCAGAGCTAAGAGCCATGCAGACCAATAAATTAGGGAACCATTTCAGAGAACAGAAAAGGGCCCTAATTAAAGAACATTCCTCTCCATGAGATGGGAGGCCTTGACAACACCTGCTGCTGGATTTTAGGCTTTCTATGGGCAGGTGACTTCTATGTTTCTTTTAAAATCTGTAGTTAATCTTCTTTCTGTCCTTTCATTATGTGTTTGGTGTTTGGGGGACAGATAATTTATCTTTTCTCTTCACAAGTCTCTGATTTGAGAAGAGCTGCACCCTAGAGTCCTCATCCATACTGGGACCTGATGCATATCATTATTTAATGAATATGAATCCTATCGCAAACATCTGAGGAGACTTTGGGGCTCTTAGGAAGGGTTGCATGTATTTTGCATGTGTGAGGGATATGATTCATTGGAGCAAGAGGGCAAAGCTTTGATAAATTGTTACACTGATATTCCCTCTCTACCCAGTTCCCCATGAGTCATGCTCCTTGGTACTGAGCTCTATGTCGTCCCCTCCTACACTGATTCTTGACTTGGCCATATGACTCCTTTTGGCTAGTGGCATATCAGCAGATATGGAAACAGGCTTGGTAGATACTTAAACAAGGGAGTTTGTGCTCCTGGAACACTGCAGCCTCCATGGCTGCAGCCGCTTGTGTGATCACAGCCAGACAAGCTGGTTAATTGCATAGCTAAGCATAGCCTAAATTGTGGAATCATGAACCAGTAAATGATTTTTGTTTTAAGTTTTGGAGTGGTTTGTTTTGTCGCAGTAGATAAGTAGTATAAGGTATGGATGCTTTTTTTACCTTTTTACCTTTCACAATGCTTTTGATGAGCTGTTTCCTATGCATTTCAGTTCCTTTGTTCTAATAACTTTGATCAATGTAACTTAGGGTACCCAGATACTAAAGATTCTACTGATACACATTTGTAGTGTTAGGATGGTGGCTGGTTCTTTTTTATTTTTTTCTTTATAATGCAGCATCAGGTCCAACAATGAAGAGATAAAAGATCTAAAATCCCTGGTATTATCTTCACAGAATTGTTAACAGATATTATATAAGCAGTGTGAACAGATTACTACACCATTGTGTATGTTGAGGAATTTGGCCTCTTTGGAATTATATGCTTCTGAGGAAATCATTCATGCAGCCTCCTAAAATCCTTGTTATTTGTTGAATCACTTCCTTTCTGTGCTACACACCTTACTGTGAACTTTTTAAAAATATATATTTCTTTTTTTAAGAAAATATATATATTTCATTGCACTTTAGGTTCTGGGGTACATGTGCAAAACATGCAGGATTGTTGCATAGGTACATACATGGCAATGTGGTTTGCTGCCTCTAACCCCCCATCACCTATATCTGGCATTTCTTCTCCTTTTATCCCTCCCCAACCTCCAAACCCCCTGCTATCCCTCCTCTATTCCCCTCCAACAGAACCCAGTGTGTTATGCTCCCCTGCCTGTGTCCCTGTGTCCACATTGTTCAACACCCACCTATGAGTGAGAACATGCAGTGTTTGTTTTCCTGTTCTTGTGTCAGTTTGGGGAGAATGATGGTTTCCAGATTCATCCATGTCCCTACAAAGGACACGAACTCATCATTTTTTATGGCTGTGTAGTATTCCATGGTGTATATGTGCCACATTTTCCTTGTCCAGTCTATCATCGATGGGCATTTGGGTTGGTTCCAGGTCTTTGCCATTGTAAATAGTGCTGCAAAGAACATATGTGTGCATGCGTCTTTATAATAGAATGATTTATAGTCCTTTGGATATATATCCAGTAATGGGATTGCTGGGTCAAATGGAATTTCTGTTTCTAGGTCCTTGAGGAATCGCCACATTGTCTTCTACAATGTTTGAACTAATTTACAGTCCCACCAGCAGTGTCAAAGTGTTCCTATTTCTCCACATCCTACCCAGCATCTGTTGTCTCCAGATTTTTTAATGATCGCCATTCTAACTGGTGCAAGATGGTATCTCAGTGTGGTTTTGATTTGCATTTCTCTAATGACCAGTGATGATGAGCATTTTTTCATAGATTTGTTGGCTTCACAAATGTCTTCTTTTGCAAAGTGTCTGTTCATGTCCTTCGCCTACTTTTGAATGGGTTTGTTTATTTTTCTTGTAAATCTGTTTTAGTTCTTTGTAGATTCTGGATATTTGCCCTTTGTCAGACGGGTAGATTGCAAATATTTTTTCCCATTCTGTTGGTTGCCAGTTCACTTTAATGATTGTTTCTTTTGCTGTACAGAAGCTTGGGAGTTTAATTAGATCCCATTTCTATGTTGGCATTTGTTGCCAATGCTTTTGGTGTTTTAGTCATGAAGTCCTTGCCTATGCCTATTTCCTGAATGGTTTTGCCTAGGTTTTCTCCTAGAGTTTTTATGGTATTAGGTGTTATGTTTAAGTCTTTAATCTATCTGGAGTTAATTTTAGTGTAAGGTGTCAGAAAGGGGTCCAGTTTCTGCTTTCTGCACATGCTAGCCAGTTATCCCAACACCATTTATTAAACAGGGAACCTTTCCCCATTGCTTGTTTTTGTCAGGTTTGTCAAAGATCAGATGGTTGTAGATATGTGGCATTGCCTCTGAAGCCTCTGTTCTGTTCCATTGGTCTATATCTCTGTTTTGGTACCAGTACCATGTTGTTTTGATTACTATAGCCTTGTGGTATAGTTTGAAGTCACGTAGCGTGATGCCTCCAGCTTTGTTCTTTTGCTTAGAATTGACTTGGCTATACAGGCTCTCTTTTGGTTCCATATGAAGTTTAGGGTGGCTTTTTCCAGTTCTGTGAAGAGGGTTATAGGTAGCTTGATGGGGATAGCATTGAGTCTGTAAATTACTTTGGGCAGTATGGCCATTTTCACATTACTGATTCCACCTATCCATGAGCATGGAATGTTTTTCCATCTGTTTGTGTCCTCTCTTATTTCCTTGAGCAGTGGTTTGTAGTTCTCCTTGAAGAGGTCCTTTACATCATTTGTTAGTTGTATCCTAGGTATTTTATTCTCTTTGTAGCAATTGTGAATTTTTAGTTGTATTCCTAGGTATTTCATTCTCTTTGTAGGGATTGTGAATTGTGAACTGTAGCAATTCTTTTTGTAGCAGTTTGTTATTTGGCTCTCTTTAAGTCTGTTAGTGGTATATAGAAATGCTTGTGATTTCTGCACATTGATTTTGTCTCCTGAGACTTTGCTGAAGTTGCTTATCAGTTTAAGGAGATTTTGGGCTAGGACAATGGGGTCTTCTAAATAAACAGTCATGTCCTCTGCAAATAGAGACATTTTGACCTCCTCCTTTCCTAACTGAATATCCTTTATTCATTTCTCTTGCCTGATTGCTCTGGCTAGAACTTCCAGTACTATATCGGATAGGAGTGGTGAGAGAGGGCATTGTTGATTAGTGCCAGATTTCAAAGGGAATGCTTCCAGTTTTTGCCCATTCAGTATGATATTGGCTGTGGGTTTGTCTTAAATAGCTTTTATTATTTTGAGATACGTTTCGTTGATACCTAGTTTATTGAGAGTTTTTAGTTTAGGAGATGAGATCCAAGATGGCTGATCACTAATACCTCAGGATTTTAGCTCCCAGTGAAAGCACAGAGAACGAGAGGACGCCACACTTTCAGACGAATTTTTGTCGCTCAAAGACCAAAAGATTCCCTGTGGAGGGGCCCCACGGGTTGCCAGCGCGACTCTTGTGGCCGGTGCAGCATTTTTGCCGGCGCCTCGGCGCAGCGGCTCTTTGTGCAGAGTAAACGGGAGGAGATTCCCGGGCAGAAGAGCACCACCAGTCTTATTGCTGCTGTTTTGGCCAGCGCAGTGGGTTGCTTGGATTCCAGCACTGGGAATCAATAAGCTGGGCATCCACTCAGAAACCTAACTAGAAAGGCGGTAATCGTAAAGACAACAGATGGATAAATTTATAAGAAAGGGAAGAAACCAGCCTAAAAAGGCTGAGAATACCCAAAATCAGAATCCCTCTCCCTCTACAGGGGATTACAGTTCCTCATCACCAAGGGAACAAGCCCTGATGGAAAAGGACTGTGTGCCATTAACAGAAGTAGGCTTCAGATGGTGGATGATAAGAAACTTCTGGGAGTTAAAAGAACTTGTTCTAACCCAATGTAAAGAAATTCAGAACTTTGAAAAAAGGTTTGACAAAATGCTAACAAGAATAGACAGTACAGAGAGGAATATAAATGAACTAACAGAGTTGAAAAATACAACACAAAAACTTAGCGAAATATGCACAAGTTTGAATAGCTGAATTGATCAAGCAGAAGAAAGGATATCAGAGGTTGAAGACCTATTTAATGAAATAAAATGAGAAGACAAGAGTAGAGAAAAAAGGATCAAAAGGAATGAGCAAAGTCTCCAAGAAATATGGGACTATGTGAAAAGACCTAATTTACATTTGATAGGTGTACCTGAATACGACAAAGAGAATAAATCCAAGCTGGAAAATACTCTTCAGGATATTATTCAGGAAAACTTTCTGAATCTAACAAAGTAGGACAATATTCAACCCCAGGTAATACAGAGAACACCACAAAGATATTCCTCAAGAAGAGCAACCCCAAGGCAATAATTGTTAGATTCACCAGGGTTGAAATGAAGGAGAAAATACTAAGGGCAGCCAGAGAGAAAGGTCAGCTTATCCACAAAGGGAAGCCTATTAGACTTAAAGCAGATCTCTCAGCGGAAACCCTACAAGCCAGAAGAGAGTGGGGGCCGATATTCAACATCCTTAAAGAACAGAACTTTCAGCCCAGAATTTCATATCCTGTCAAACTAAGCTTCACAATTGAAGGAAAAATAAAATCTTTTATGAACAAGCAAGTACTCAGAGATTTTATTACCACCAGGCCGGCTTTGCAAGAGCTTCTGAAAGAAGCATTATACATAGAAAGGAAAAACCAGTATGAGCCTTTCTAAAAATATACCAAAAAGTAAAGAGCATCAACATAAAGAAGAATTTACATCAACGAATGGATAAAATAGCCAGTTAACATCAAATGACAGTAACCCTAAATTTAAGTTGACTAAATCCCCCAATCAAAAGATACAGCCGAAACCTAACGGTATGCTATATCCAGACCCATTTCACATCCAAAGATACACAAAGACTTAAAACAAAGGGATGGAGAAAGATTTACCAACCAAATGAAGAGCAAAAATAAATAAATAAATAAAAAGCAGGAGTTGCAGTTCTCGCATCTGATAAAATAGATTTCAAAGCAACAAAGATAGAGTGGTAAAAGGATCAATGCAACAGTAAGAGCTAACGACCCTAACATCCAGATGCGTAAGACTCATAAAGAGATTTAGACTCACCGAGACAGAAAATTAATAAGGATATCCAGGACTTGAACTCAGATCCAGAACAAGTACACTCAATAAATATTTATAGAGCTCTCCACTTTAAATACATAAAATATAAATTCTCCACTTTAAATATACAAAATATTGATCAGCCATTATTAATACCCATTTTTAGAATAAAGCTACATTCTCGTTCTCTCTCCCTCTTTTTCTTCCTCTTTCTTCCTCTCCTCTCCTTTTTTTTCCTTAAAACAAAAAACAAAAAAACAGTTTACTTTGTTGTATAATTTTGACAGTTTGAAAAGTTTTCCTTATTTTGGGCTGAAAACTGCCCTTAATTCTGTTCATTGATCTAGTTCTGCCCATTTGTCGCAAAAAGAAAAAAAAAAAAGAGAGCTTTTAGTTTAAAGTGCTGTTGAATTTTGTCAAAGGCCTTCTCTGTATCTGTTGCGATGATCATGTGATTTTTATCTTTGGATCTGTTTATGTGGTGGATTACATTATAGATGCGTATGTTGAACCAGCCTTTCATCCCCGTGATGAAGCCTACTTGATGGTGATGGATAAGCTTTTTGATGTGCTGTTGCAATTGGTTTGCTGGTATTTTACTGACGATTTTTGCATCTATATTCATGATGGATATTGGCCTGAAGTTTTCTTTTTTTGTTGAGTCTCTGCCAGGTTTTGGTATCAGGATGATGTCAGTTTCATAAAATGATTTGGGAAGGATTCCTTCTTTTTGGATTGTTTGTAATAGTTTCAGAAGGAGTGGTACACTCTCCTTTTTGTATGTCTGGTAAAATTTCGCTGTGAACCCATCTGGACCTGTGCTTTTTTTGGTTGGTAGGCTATTAATTACTGCTGCAACTTCAGCCCTTGTTATTGGTCTATTCAGGGTTTCGACTTCTTCCTGGTTTAGGCGTGGGAGAGTGCAAGTGTCCAGGAATTTATCCATTTCTTCCAGGTTTACTGGTGTGTGTGCATAGAGTTCTTTGTAGTAATCTCTGATGGTAGTTTGTATTTTTGTGTGATCAGTGGTAATATCCTCTTTATCGTTTTTTATTGCATCTATTTGATTCTTCTCTCTTTTCTTTTTTATTAATCTGGCTAGCACTCTGTCTATTTTGTTTATCTTTTCAAAAAACCAGCTCCTGGATTTATGCATTTCTTGAAGGGTTTTTTGTGACTCTACCTCCTTCAGTTCTGCTCTGATCTTACATGTTTCTTGTCTTCTGCTAGGTTTTCAGTTTTTTTGATCTTGCTCCCCTAGCTCTTTCAATTTTGATGATAGGGTGTCGATTTTAGATATTTTCTTACTTCTCATGTGGGCATTTATTGCTATAAATTTTTCTCTAGACACTGCTTTAAATGTGCCCCAGAGATTCGGTACGTTGTGTCTTTGTTTTCATTGGTTTTGAAGAACGTCTTTATTTCTGCCTTCATTTGTTTATCCTGTCAACACTCAAGAGCCAGTTGTTCAGTTTTCATGAAGTTGTGTGGTTCTGAGTTAGTTTCTTAATCCTGAGTTCTAATTTGATTGCACTGTGGTCTGAGAGACTGTTACAATTTCCGTTCTTTTGCATTTGCTAAGGAGTGATTTACTTCCAATTACATGGTCTGTTTTAGAGTAGGGGCTATAATGACAGACTGCTTCGGTAATGGTGGCCTGCCTCAGTAACAGCAGATTGCCTCAGTAATGGCGGACTGCCTCCGTAACAGCAGACTGCCTCTGTAGTGGCGGAGTGCCTCGGTAATGGCAGATGCCCTTCCCCCAACAGAGCTGGACCATCCTGGGTCCAGCTGCGCTTGCTGCGAAACTCTCAATCCAGAGCGTTTCAGATTGCTGGTCTTTGTTGGGATGGGACCTGCTGATCCAGAATGCCTGGCTCCCTGTTTCAGGCCCCTTTTTTTCATAATGGGTGGCTCTATCTCCCAGATGTTCAAGGCGCCAGATGAGATGGCCGCCCAGATTTGTGTGAGTTTTTGTGCAGAAACCCACTGCACTGGCTGAAACAGCCGTGCTGGAAACTCGTGGTCCTTTTCAGCCTGATAATCTCCTGATCTGTGGGCAGCAATAACTCGCTTGGAAATGCGGTTTTCACTCACCCTCTGCATTGTTCTCACTGGGGACTGAACTCCAGAGCTCTTCCTATTTGGCCATCTTGGATCCCTATCCCTACTAGGAACTTTCATTTTTTTATTTTTATTTTTAATAGGTTAGGAGACAGAAAAGTGGTTTCTACTGGGCAAGAACAACTTAGAAATGAGTCGGAAAGCCTTATTCAGTTTTATGTGGAAGTTCAAGATTCAGCATGTATCTTGCTGGGGCTTTTCCATGTAGCTGGCTTATATTAAATATAGCAGTCTGTCTTCAGGTTAATATGCAGATATGTTTATATAAATTTTATATTTCATTGACTATATAATTTCTGATATGGTTCATTATAAGTATAAATAAGAATAGCTATCTCAAAACCTGTTTTATTATCTAGGAAACACTGTGCACTTATTTAATGGTAGTGTTTTATAATTACTGCATTGAACCAGAAGGTTTGCAGATTTGAACCTTGTAATCTAGTTGTAGTGACCTGAATTAAAGAGATGCTTAAATAATAAAGAACTTGTTTAAAGAACACAAACTTTAAAAATATTAGTAGTAAGAGGATGTAAAAATCAGATGCTTTATTTTTCAAAAACAATTCATTTCTTAGTGCTTACATTAATATAAAAGCACTGCATATTGATCGGCAGAAGCCTTAGAAAACATAGAAAAATGTAGAAAATAAATGATTGACACCACCTTTCAGAATTATTTATTTTAAAGATATTATTATATAATAATATTTAAGTTATTAAATGATAACTATGTTCATCTTACAGTATTGACTTTACATATATTAGTTTATTTAATATCCCTCACAACTGTATGATGAAGATACTATTATTCACCCCTTAACAGATGAAGAAGTACAATCAGAGAGATTGAATAACTAATTGAAGATTGCATAGATTTAAACCCAGCTTTGGCTTCAAAGTTTGCATTTTGAAATCATTATAAATGATTCTCTTTCTTTTCTACATAATTTCCTTCTTTCCTTCATTCTCTTTCTGTTCCTCCTTTTTTTCCTCTGTCTCATCTTTCCCTAAATTAGATCATACCAGTTTGTTTTTATTATGTCACATTTTTCACTTATTTGCCAGACATATGCAAATATATATTTTTTCAAAATGTATTATGTTTTATATGCATGTAGTTTAACCATTGCTAAACCAAGGTTTAATCAGTTTACAATTGAGGTTGGCCCAATTTTTCACTTGCTTTTAGCCAAAATATGGAGAAGGTACTCACTATTGTAAATAATGTATGATGAACATCTTTGCATATGTTCCTTTGCACATATTTCTGATAAGTTTCTTACGATGTCTTTTTAAATGTGACATTTTCAAGACTAAGGACAAGATCACTTTTAAGACTTTAAATGTATTTTGGCAAATT
The DNA here is from genome assembly GCF_049354715.1 of Callithrix jacchus. Lineage (NCBI taxonomy): Eukaryota > Metazoa > Chordata > Mammalia > Primates > Cebidae > Callithrix > Callithrix jacchus. The sequence goes on along the minus strand of NC_133512.1, from coordinate 82,035,178 downwards.
ACCTTGTTGATTGTTTATAAAGATTTTCATTCCTTCAAGTAGTGTGTGAGAGTGCCTGTGACACTTCCATGTGATGTTCTATAGTAGAACATGCAGTTAAGATTAGGAGAATAAAAAATTAACAACTCAGCATAATTCTAAATTAAATAAATATGGTATATGTTCACTTTTATTTTATGAATATAGCTTTACAGGCTTGCTTTTAAAACAAAAAGTAAGAAATTATATTATAATTAGGATGGACCAGAGAGGCAGAACCAATAGGATATCTATCTGTCTGTCTATCTGTGAATGAATGAGAGGGAATTTATTAGGGGAATTGAGTCATGTGACTACAAAGGCGAAGAAATTTTATGATAGGCTGTCTGCAAGCTGGAGGTCCAGGTAGCTTGGCTGAGTCCAAGTCTGAAGGCCTCAGAACCACAGAAGCTAATAGTATAATTCTCAGTTCAAGACCAAGGGCCTGAGACCTGGGGGCTGCTGGTTCAAGTCCCAGAGCCCAAAGTCAGAAGACCTGGAGTTCTAAGATTTCCAAGGGAAGAAGGAGTAGGGTGTCCCAGCTTCATGAAAGACAGTGTGTGTGTGTGGGGGGGGGGGGAGGGAGGGGAGGAGAGAGAGAGAGAGAGAGAGAGAGAGAGAGAGAGAGAGAGAGAGAGAGAGAATATTTACCTTTATCTTGCTTTGTTGTCAAGAGAGAAAGAGACACACACACAGAGAGAGAGCATATTTACCTTTCCTCTTCCTTGTTGTTGTATCCAAGACATCAACTAATTGTTTGGTGTCTGCCCACGTTGGATGAGGGTGGATCTTTCTTACCCAGTCTAGTGCTTCAAAGGCCAGTGTCTTCTGGAAACACTCTTACCACCCTCACAGATATAGCCAGAGTAATGCTTTCTTAGCTCTCTGGGTAGCCCTTAATCTACTCAAGTTGACACCTAAAGTTAACCATCAGAAGGGGTATGGGCAATAAGTACCCATTATGTTAGAAGAATGTTCCATTTCTAACTTACAGCTTTGTACAGACCTGGCTACATTATAGTCTATTTTATTATGCACACCTAGTGAGACAAATCTGAGAACTCTAGAAGCTATACAAATTATAGAGACCCCTGAATAGCAAGGGAAGAAAGATGGCATTCTAGACCATTTTGTCCACATTCTTGCAAAGGTGTGACATCTAATAATTCTATTATAAGAATGTACATTTACTTTAACTGTATTTATTTCATGCTTCTTGGCCAGTGCTATGGTGTCAAAAAGTCTAAATCAACAGTACTATTTGAGTTCCTTCTGTTATTGCCCCCACCCCTTCAGATATGTCTTCAAAGTAATGGTTCTTCAAAAGAAGTCTGAGGGCTACTTTTAGGTTTTGTGGCTGCAGCTGGGCACCATCTTACTTAAAAGCACACAGTTTGATATTTACATGTTGTAGATTGTATGTAGCCAATGTGAGTGGTGCTTTTTATAAGCCTGAAAAGGTTGAAAGCATTGCACCCAAAGAAGTAAGGTCAAAACCAGGCTTTCTTGATGTCCTATAGGCAGTGAATCATAGCCTGTAGTCTTTTTAAAATTAAAAAAGTGAATAAAAAATTTTTAGCAAAAAGACAGACTATCATTTATTGATTGATGGCTTCAGTTAAATCTCACAAGGCAAGAAGTCTATTGTGACTGCATTTAATTCTCGAGGAGAATTTTATTTTTGTAAACCAAAAAATAAACTTTTCCAAAACTGTCATGATTTGAGGTTAGACACAAGCTGAGGATTCAGGATAACTTGACAATAATATTTGTTTATAGAAGAAATAAAAATCCTTCAGCATAGTCTTTGATCAGAGAAAAGATTAAAGCCTAACTTTTGTGTTATGCTTGTTTCAAAGCAGATTCAATAGGTACTGACTGTTTCTAGCTTTAGCATAACTTACTAATATCTGCTGAAATCTGCTGACTTATATTGTATATCTTAGAGTGAACTATATGGTACTTAGGTCAGAGCAAAGCATACAAACTAAATATATATTCACTATAAAAAACAATTTGTGAAATACAACTGAGCCAGAGGAAAACAAGGTGGGGGGAGGGTAAGCAGTAAGAGAGAAATAAAGGAAATCATAATTTCATCAACCAGAGCTAAGGAGTATTAGATTTTTAAATGCATATGTTTTTATATATGTCTGTATATGTGTGTGTATGTTTTAAAAATACATATTTAAATTCTTATTTAAAAATAAGAATTTAACACGTAGTGGGTGTAAAATTCTCATAGGTATTCATAACTAATTATGCACATTAAAATTTTTTGCATTGATTTATAGAGGCAGAACAATTAAGGCGGCAAATAAAAGTATGCCGACTACTTGCTTAAAACAAGTGAGGAAACAATCAACAAAGAGTTTAGAAATGAAGGGTAGAATTTTCTACCTAAAGACTTTCAGTTTACTATATAAAATGAGAAATGTGCAGGGCAATATTTAAATGTTTAATTTTTCTTAAGTCATATGGAAAAGATACTGTATCTGATTTTGTTTCCCTTTATTTTGTTTTTGCCATCATTAGTATCCTATTTGTTGACTGCTACTCTGTATCATGACTGTAATGTTTTGTAGACTCTCAGTTTTATTCTTGTACTGTGAATGTAGTACACAGTAACTAAATTCAAGTGTTACTGCAATTAGTCCCCATTTTATAGATGAGAAGATGAGGCAAGTTAAATAATTTGTTTAGGGTAATAATGGTTAATAAGAAATGGAGACAAGATTTGAACATAGTTTTCAGGGTTTAGAGCAAGGGCTCTTCAAAACACTTCTCCAACTTTGATTTTTAACTTTAATGGTCCATGGTTAAAAGCATTTAGTGGTCTATGGTGAGAAGCAGAGAAATAGATGAGTATAAGAATACAAGTTGTTGAAGAAAAGACAGGCGGAGCAGGTGTTGGGCTGGTTTGTTCTTTGTGAGTTAGTGTTTTTCCTCTTGTTACTGGAAATCACTGTGACTAGTAGCAGGAATATCTGATACAATCACATACTTTGAGATACAGGTAGAAACTCCTAGATTAAATATTCTCTGAGATTTCTTCAAAAACTTTATTGTTTGAAGTTAGTTATATTTTGATGTAGTCTCTTGGAATCTAGGATTTAAAATATTAACAAGAAAATACAGATTCTGTGGTCACATAAGATTATTATTCATGACTTTTTATTTCCATATGATGTCTTCATCAATTTGAAAAGATTGCTTGCTCTGGCTGTTATTTTTTCTTTTTCATAAAGCTTTTGTTTTTATTGACATGCAGAGAACTATGGTTCTTAAGGTGCTATGGGAATAACTTCCCAATTCAAGAAGGTTTTTCTTTATGATGCATTGTGGATATTCATAAGTCTTAGATTCATAAATAAACAATGAGGATAGTTATTTTAGTGTGTTGTGATTAGCATTATTTCATTATGAATAATAAAGCCCTATTCAACTATTTCTAATTCTTAAATTGCCTAACTTGATGAGATACAAAAAATGTCTTACTATACTTATCTAGAATATGTTTTCTAGATTAGTAAAAAGACAACTAAGATTTTTAAGCTGGTTAACTGAGAAAAGGGTAGAGAGGAAGTAAGAAAATAAGAAAGGGCTGGGCATAGTGGCTCATACTTGTTGTCTCAGTACTTTGGAATGCTAAGGCATGAGGATTGCTTGAGGCAAGGAGTTTGAGACCAGCCTGGTCAGTATAGCGAGACCCCCTCCACCCCAATCTCTACCAAAATACCCAAAAAACAAAAACAAAAAAACTCCAAAAAAACAAAACCAATTTAGCTGGGTGTGGTGGTATGCACTTGTAAACCTGTAGTCCTAGCTACCTGGGAACCTAGGAGACTGAGCCCAGGAGTACAAGGCTACAGTAAGCCATGATCATGGCATTGCACTTCAGTCTGAGCTAAAGAATGAGACCCTTTTTATAAGAAAAAAAAAAAAGGAGGCCGGCATGGTGACTCATGCCTGTAATCCCAGCACTTTGGGAGGCCCAGGCAGGCGGATCACGAGTTCAGGAGCTTGAGACCAGCCTGGCCAATATGGTGAAACCCCGTCTCTACTAAAAATACAACTGGGTGTGGTGGTACACCTGTAGTTCCTGCTACTTGGGAGGCTGAGACAGAAGAATTGCTCGAACCAGGGAGGCGGAGGTTGCAGTGAGCCGAGATTGTGCCACTGCACTGCAGCCTGGGTAACAGAGCAAGACTCTGTCTCCAAAAAAAAAGGGAGAAAACTTTATTTGTTAGGAAATGATAACAAATTCCATTTTAATTCTGTGGAATTTTTTGTTAGGTAGTCAAGTTAAATTGAGGGAATGTGTTCTCTTTCTGGGTCCATGAGGGGGCATAGTTTTAAGGGCAAAAATTTCCCAGTGCCATGCCCCCCTACCATCTCTCTCCATCCGGGAGATTTAATAGTTTATATCTGAATTTCACGGGCGCAGGAAGAGACTAAGAGTCAGTCACCCCAGTGGAAGTTTAAAGGAACTCCTTTCATTGGCCAGAGGAACTTGGGAAGGTGGGACTTTCTCCTGGGGTAAATTCCTCTGCTCCTTTACCCACAGCTCTCTGGAATCCCCTCCCACATGGTGGGAGCTCCCTTTCCCCTCTGGAATTTCCCTTCTGGAATCCCCTTCCACACTATTCATGGAAGTCTTTCTCGTCTTCTCTTTACCTAAATAAAATCACCTTTCTGCAACACTTCTTGGGTCCGATATTTACTTTTACGAGCATATGGCGCACCTGCAGTGGTCGCATCGCTTATTCTCTAAGATATTGGAGACCAAGAACCCACAGCATTCTCTCCGGGGAGCTGTGCCTCACCAGCACCCAAGAAAACCCGGCTACAGAATGACTAGCATGGAATTTAAAACTAAGTTAGAGATTTAGGTATTATCACATAAAGGAGTTGGTGAAAGCTCTGGCAGTGTTTGAGATGTTCAAGAATAACCAATATTTTTCAGCGACAAAACCTTGGATCAAAAATAATGTAAGGATAATAGCCTCCACGAAGAATTTTGATGTATTTGTCAACTCTTTCTTCGTAGAGAGTCTACAAATAATCCCAGGAATCTTTAATAAAAGACGTGTCATTACTGTTCCAGGGACTGGCTGTTGCCCCGCATTCACTGTTTTCCTTGCTTTTGCTGTGGTTGTGTTTCCACTGGCTGCTGTCATCAGCCCCGCGATGATGGCGGAGAACCTCAGTTGTTGTTTGGCACCTTTCCTAACACCACAGAAATGGCTGTTTCCCATGGAAGCATTCTTGGAGAGTCATAACTCAAACAAATCAGCAAGAAAAAAATAATCCCATCAAAAAGTGGGCTGAGGACATGGGTAGACAATTCTCAAAAGAAGATATACAAATGGCCAACAAGCATATGAAAAAATCTTCAACATCATTAATTATCAGGGAAATGCAAATCAAACCCCAATGCAATACTGCCTCACTCCTACAAAAATGGCCATAACAAAAAAATAAAAAAATAATAGATGTTGGTGTGGACGTGGTGAAACGTAAACACTTTCACACCGTTGGTGGCAATGTAAAAATAGGACGACTACTGTGGAAAACAGTGTGGAGATTCTTTAAAGAACAAAAGTAAATCTGTTTGATCCAAGAATTCCTAGCAATACTAGGTATCTACCCAGAGCAAATTAAGTCATTAATTGAAGAAGATACTTGAACACACATGTTTATAGCAGCTCAATTTGCAACTGCAAAAACAGGGAACCAGGCCAAATGCCACATCAGTCAACAAATGGATAAAGAAAATGTGGTCTATCATTATATCATGTAATACTACTCAGCCATAAACAAGTAATAAAATAATGTTATTCACAACGATCTGGTTGGAATTGGAGACAATTAGTCTAAGTGGAGTGAGCCAGGAATGGAAAACCAAACATTGTATGTTCTCACTGATATGTGGGAGCTATGCTGTGAGGGCACAAAGGCATAAGAATGATATGTTGGACTTTGGGGACTTGGGGGAAAGTGTGGACGGTACTGAAAGGTAAAAGCCTACATGTTGAGTACAGTGTACAATGCTTGGGTGATGGGTGTGTCAGAATCTCATAAATCACCACGGAAGAACTTAATTCATGTAACCGAACACCCTTTTTACTACAAAACCTATCAAAATAAAAAAGGAAAAAAAATTTGAAAAACAGTGAAAAGGCTGTTGTAGCTTTTCTCATTCTTTTGTTCCCCTTTTCTTGCCTCAAGCTTGTTATTCATTGGCTTTGTCTGTACCCCTGTCCAAATGACAGGTATGCTGGTTTCATGGTTCCCCAATCAAATTTTTATGCCTATATGGTTCCTGACCTTTAGAAAAATTCTTACACAAACTATTTCTTAGTTTTCGCTCCATTAATTCTCAGGCACAGTAAGACTTCTCTGAATTTTAGGATGAAGTCCCCTTATTAGGCTCAAACTGGGACCAAGACCTTAAGACATGTGCTCTTTTGAGAAAAGACAGGTCAACATGGGAAATCCATACATTTTAAAATGATAATCCTGTCACCTCTTTCTTTTGCCCCCTTCAGTTCTTCATATGACTGTAAAGATTTGTGGTTATGACTGTGAATTGGGATTATTTCCTCTTTTCCCCAGATGGAACAATGATGTGTACTACCGTGGAATTAGATCCTATCTGAATATTTTGTTAGGAGGTTTGACTCACTTCTTCCTCATGTTTTTATATTATTCTTAAGGCTTTTCCTACCTCATTACTGGAGTTTACTAAAGATTTTAATGTCTAGCACATGCTCCTTTTAAATAAGTATTGGTAATTCAGTTTTTTCTGGTTCATCTGTGAAGAATTCCAGTGAGCCTTTTTCAGAACTCATAATTTGCAGTTACTTTAGAACAGCAATTTATAGAAAGGTACTGTATTAGAAATGTTTTATTTCACTCCACTCGAGCTATGAAGTGCAAGAACTATGAAGATTGAAAAATACAAATGATAGACATGTCTTTTTCTCCTTATTTTCTAGCCTTCTTTGAATCCTGGGGGAAGCCAGTCATCTGATGTGGTGCTTTTGAACCACTGGAAAGTAAGGAATTTTGAAGTACACCGTGGTGACATTGTATCATTGGTGTAAGTAACTCAGAAGTATACTATATTTGTATATAAAATTATTTATGCTTATGCTCATTTAACTGGTAATCCATTGTTAATATCATGTTGCCCATTATTAAATTGAATACAGGTTAAATATGTATTTTGAAAATATGAATTTTGCAATGTAACAATGCTGTAAAAAGAAATTTTTCTTTTGCGTTTAAAATATGTTTGTTGACTAACATATTTGGATTGGCTAAAATGTGTTTAATGAAATGTTGATTAGAAATTATTTAAAATATATGCATTTAGTATTACTTTGGAATATTTGGAAATTTTGCATCTTGGTAAGCAACTTTTTTTGTTAGCCCAATGTTTTCTTGGTTGGTATAGCTAAAAAGTAGTCCTAGAAGGTGATAACTGTGACATGAAAATAATTGACGTTTATATACATCAGGAGTTTAACTGAAAAAGGAAGTTTGAAAGACTAGTACTGGATGCTTCTGTTTGGGGCCAATAGGTGGCACTGTTTCGCTGTTATAATATTATGACTGGTCAGGAATAAAAATTTCATTCCGGTCTTAATGTAGAAAAGGAACGTCAAAGTGTGCATAACTGTCATGATGAAATAATACATAGTCCTAGGACATGTTTCAATGGTTTGGAGATTTTTGTTTGTTTGCTTTAAATTTACTCTAGGAAGACAAGCCAAAACTTGTCTAATTTCTTCTGGTTTCAGATACTGATAAAAATGGTTTAGTATGATTCCCTGTTATGCCAGTTAGGGGCAGCAATTAATGTAGCAGTGTTACTGCCATTTGTCTTGACGACAGTAAAAATATTGGGTAAAGACTTTTCCCATTTATATTTCTGATTTTTGAATTGGAAGGATTTTTTTCTGTTGGATGGTAACTTGTAATTGTTTGGTAAAAGCAAACCAACACCTGCTTATTCATACTTACTGTTGGCTAGTGCTTTATGGAAATAGATATTCTATAAATGTGTTTCTTTCAAGACTATTCTACCAATGTTCATTTGAAAACATATTAACCAAATCTGGTTAGTGACTAATGAAATAAATTCAAGTGGAGTTTTGTATGGCAGACATCCAAGGAGGGGTATTAAATGCTTCTCAGATTTTGAGTGCTTTAAAAAATATTAACCTGTTCTTCGAAGTGTACTTTTATTTTGTCATTCAGAGTTCTATCTTTGCAACCTCCTAAACAACCTTTCTGTGCTAGCTTAGCCTGTCGTATGCTTATTATTCTTTTGCCTTTGGTTTGACAAGGTTACATCCTCACTTAGTTGGTGATGGAAAGGATACCCACCCAAGTGAAAGAGGTCACATTATACACAGACAATTCTGCAGTATTTTTCTTCCCCTCATGAGAAACATGCTGACTATCTCCAACCAAGGGGACTTGAATAGATAATTGAAAAATCAAGCAAGGCTCCTTGATATTCAGGGTTGCATGGGTCCATAAAAGTACCCTACCATATCATGGAGTATATTAAAAAGAGCACACTATCCTTTTATGTAAATTTTCATAGTGATTGATATTTATTGTATACATTAACTTCAAAAACATTCTACTCAAATTGGGATTCATATATAAATTACAGTTACTCCAGTTGAACTGTGTTTTTAATGATTCAGTTATATGCTGTATCTTTGTCATGTACAAATAACACAAACTTTCATATGCTTGTTCTCAGAGGAGCCATTTACATAAAAGAGTGCTTAGTTACTGGTATTATATATTTTATTTTATTTTTGAGACGGAGTTTCGTTCTTGTTTACTCAGGCTGGAGTGCAATGGTGCAATCTCGGCTCACCGCAACCTCCGCCTCCTGGGTTCAGGCAATTCTCCTGCCTCAGCCTCCTGAGTAGCTGGGATTACAGGCACGCACCACCATGCCCAGCTAATTTTTTGTATTTTTAGTAGAGACGGGGTTTCACCATGTTGACCAGGATGGTCTCGATCTCTTGACCTCATGATCCACCTGCCTCGGCCTCCCAAAGTGCTGGCATTACAGGTGTGAGCCACCATGCCCGGCTGGTATTACATATATAACAACAGATGATCATGAAGCAATATTGTTACTTTGAGAAAGAAACAAAAAATCTGATACTGAATAAAGTATAAGGAAGGGTTGAGGTTATCTGTGCATACAAGGGCAGAAAGACGTTACAATCAGAAGTCATAAGTAAAGAAAAGTTTGTAAGCTATTGCACAAAATGTACTGATACCAGATTGTATGTTCTGCTCATTGTTTGGTATTACTTTGTTTTATTTTTTTATTTATTAACAAAGATCAGGGTTAACTTTGCAATAGCACATCTAAGAGAAGGGTTGAATGTATAATATGGATTCCTTCCTGGTTTGTTGTCAATAGTGTACATAGCTTTCAATTGCCTTTACTAATAATAAGGCAAAACATTAATGATCTGGGGAATTACATATGAATCAGTATAACTTCTGCATTACACTAATATCTTTTCTCCATTTACCAATTGTCTATGTTACTTTATGTTACAAACACATACTAAAGCAAAGCAGACTATCCTTTCTATTGCAAGGGGTTTTGTTCAGAGTTGGTCAACCAGTGTTTTTTCCTAAAGCATGGGAGGTCTGGTGGAGGGAGGTGGGTGCATATTATTTCTTCGTGTATATTTCTTATTTTTTCCCGTCCCTTTCTTTCTGTAAAAAGTTGGTCACAGTGAGTTATTGTTTAAGTATGTTATTCAGTAACTATATTTATTTAATAACATTACTGGTTGCACAAAATACTGATTTGGTATCATCAAGTCCTCAGTATATGTAGATGACATCATACTTTCTTAGTGGATTTATGGACTAATACTGGTGATTAAAGTGGATTTTCTATATCTTGGAATTGACTTTTCATTAACCTTTGTGATGGCCTTCCTGGCTTGGCGTAAGTACCGTTATTTCACAATAATATATCACTTAACAAGTCCATTGGGAGAGAGATTCTTTCATAATAAAGTCTAAATAATCACATTTAACAGTGTTTTAACCTTATTTTGCTTTATTTATTTTGAAGAAATATTGCAAAAATCATATAGAGAGTTCCTATAAATCCCCTAATTTTAAATTTATATAGAACCATAGTTCAATTATTGAAACCAGGAAATTGATATCAGTAGAATATTATTAGGTCTAATCTATAGATCTTAATCAAATTTTACCTGTTTTTCCACTAATGTCCTTTTCTGGGGCAAAAATTCTACTCTAGATCCCATTTTTTCATTTATGTCTCTCTAGTCACCGCCAATATATGCTAGTTCCTTGATCTCTGTCTTTTATGACATTGACAATTTTAAAGGGTACTGGCCAGTTATTTTGCAAAATGCTGCTCAGCTTCTCTTAATGTTTGCTCCTAGACTCTTTAAATGGAGAAGCACTGATGTTGATGGCAGTTGCTGAGGCTCAGGAAGCTGCAGCAGTAGGAACCCCTGAATGAGGGAGAAACTCTATGTGAGTAGGCAGTAGGACCAGCGGGGGAGGTGGATTCAACAGGGGCAGAGGAGAAGGAGATGGTAAAATTTCTCTTTCAGGCATGGGTTTTTTTTAGTTTCTTGGAATCACATACTTGGGTCATGACTACAAGGGTTTGAGGCTTCTAGAAATAACTCTACCGAGTCAAATTTATAGTTGCTAGGAAGCAAAGAGGGAGAGCATGTGGGTGGGAGAAAAGGCCACAGTTTATAGAGAGCGAGAAAGGAAGGAAGAAGGGCTAGATCACAGATTTCACCATATTGAGCCCGTGTTCAGTTCTATAGTAGAAGGTTGGGGTAAGAGGATTCTCATTTAATGAGAATGCCTGATGCCTGTAAGTAGGCATTGTGCTAAGTGCTTTGAGTGTGCTGGTTTTATTTAATCCTCACAATATCTGGTTTTATTTAATCCTCACAATATCTGGAGATAGTGATTTTTAACATAAAGAAGCAGATTTAGAGCAAGTGAAAAGCAGGGCCAGAATTCGAATCCATGTTCATTTGACTCTCAGCCTGTACTGTCTTATATAGCAAGCACATGTAGTTATTGCACACTTGAAATGTGGTGATTGCTGCTTGTTAAAATCACAATAATTTGGATATATTCACGTAAATAAATATATTATTAAAATTCCGCCTGTTTCTTTTTTCTCTTTTTTCTTCTAGTTTTATTTTACAAGAGATTGGGTCTTGCTATGCTGCCCATGTTGGGCATGAACTCCCAAGCCTAAGTGATCCTCCTGTCTCAGCCTCTTGAGGGCTGGGACTACAGGCAAAACCAGTGCATCTGGCTGATTATTTCTTTTTTAAATGTGCCTATTAGAAAATATAAAAGTACACATGTGGCATACATTTTATTTCTATTTGATAACACTATGTCTGAATCTTTTCCCAGTATACACTGCTGCATGCCTGGAGTGTGTCTGAAGTGAACTAAGATGAAATCCTAAAGTCTGAGATAGAAAACACTAAGGTAGTTATTATGAAGCCAAGGTAGACTTCTAAAGATAGGTAAACACCTGGTGTTGGTGAGAGTATTGGAGTGATCAGGTCCAAAGACAGAGAGAAAAAGATACATAATCTGTGAAGAGAGAGAAAAAAACTAACCATAATATTTTAAAAGTACTTATTGACTGCTTATTTTTTTCTAGCCACTGGGCTAAGAGTTCTAAATTCACTTTTATTTGATTCTCATTAAGAAAAACCAATAGAGTAGGTCATATTGTTATCCCTGGTTTTATAAATTAGAACACTAAGGCATAGAGAGGCTAAATAACCTGCTTAAGGACATAGTAAGTATTGATAAATGGCAGAGCAAAGGTTTGTAGTGTCTCACATCAAAGCTGTAATGTCTTAACCATCATACTGTAACATCTCTATATAATATGGCACAATGGTTTGGTTGAGTAACATCTATTCTCACCAAAGAGATCATGCAGGCCTTGGTATGTCTACATCTCTTTTTTTATTTACTCTCATTTCTTTAATCAAATTTCAGATACAGTGGTTTCTGAAATAAGTGGTAGTCTCTTCACTGATAGCAATAATACTATATTATGAACATACAGTGTACATACAGTTTCAACAGCCGGTTTGTGACATGTTAAACTAATTGCCACTTTCTGACAGATGGCCAGTGTGGTGGCTGCATCTCCATCGATAAATATGAGCAAAGAGTCGTGAAGATTTGAGCCAGGGAAATAGATGAAATAGAATAGAGCCTTTGAAAAAAAATTAAAGGTTCTTTGTGTCTTGAGTTCTTGTAAATCTTGAAAGGTTCCTTGACCCATCAAGGAAATTAATTGGAATCTGCTAAAAATGGAATTTCATGTTTTGCCCACGGTATTGATAATACTGAATAATGACCCATAATTGTATTAAAAGCCAGTTATCAGTTGAGTTGGGAAAATATAATTGCGTATACTTACCTGTTCTATCTGTCCTTGTTCCCATTTAAAAAATCTATGGCTAAACATTTTTCTGAGTTTGTAGTTAATATTGTACATTTATGAACCAAATATAGAAAGACCATTGACTTTCACAGAAAGATTCTATAGGCAGGATGAAGTGCCAACTTTTCTGGTTTTTTTTTTTTTTTTTTTTTTTTTAAATTGACAGCAAAATGCTGGGGAGGGAAATTCCATGTTCCATGTTGCAGTTTATTTTAAATAGAGATGTAGTCTTTGGCACTTTTAATTATCCATAGTAATTTGCAGTCACTTCTAAGTATATGTGACATTTTTTAATAAATAAAATGAGGTAGTATGAGGATTATTGCTATTGTTTGATATAGATTACAACTGATTTTTAAATGCTGTTCATAGCCATACAGAAAGTTGGTATCCTTAAGATAGTCCTTAATAGGAATTTACTTTCTTAAGTAGGATAAACTGCCTTCACAGTGCTTATACATTTAATTATGTAATGAGACATTTTCTTACTTCTGAGACAAATTACAGCTTAGAAATGTTTCATAAATTTCAATTTTGAGTTAATGAGATTTTATGTTAATGTAACTATAGGAGATATACATAGCTTCTGTTCATCCTGTTTTATAAATGTTATAACCTTTGAGAGTTACCTAGAAGTTATCAAAGAACAAAGTTATACAGGCAATGTTCTATTAAATACTAGTGCTTCTGTTTATAAATGTTTTTATTTTTACTCTGAAATAATCTAGTCTCTGAGAACACTGTTTCTTATACTTTAAAAAATGAGTAAATGCAAAACACCATTTATAAAGGACCTCCGAAATACACATTATATATTATATGTAAGGAGTCAGATTGAGCTGTTGAGGAGAAGCATTTTGAATGTTAGTTTACATGACAGTTACAACAGAATTAAATAAGATTTTAGAGTGGTAAACAGTTTAGGTTTTAAGCAGGAAATAGAACACAAGGCAAGTCAACCATCACATAGGTGTGTCAACCTATCTTAAATACTTTTGGAATCAATAAGATATAGAAGCATACATAAAGATAGGCCTCAGGTCAGTCAGTGGCTGATTTCTACTTCTGGCTATAAATAGACTAGTTTATTTCAAACTAAGACCTGTACTGTGAATAATGAGAAAACTAGATTAAAATTGATCTATCTATCTATCTATCTATCTATCTATCTATCTATCTATCTATCTATCTATCTATCTATCTATCTGTCGACATTTGAGCACTACCAAGGGCTAAAGATCTAAGAATGAAAGGAAACACACTGAAGCGAGCCCTGTATTTGATGTGATTTTTTTACCTCGGGTTCTGTCAATTTGCAAGCAGCACAGGCCACGTTGAGAAGCCAAGCAGCGATAGCTAAGAGGGTGAGAGGGTAAGCAGAAATGTTGGCAGTTTCACAGTGCCTGCAAGCTAGAATTCAGGAAGGAGAAAGAAGGACCCTGGTAAAACACTCTTAGCTTTTCAGTGGGATTCCTGTAGGGCTATGTCCTAGGAGTTAGGTGGAACTATAATCTTGATTTTAAGGTGATCTGCCTTTACTTTACCTGTCTGTCATTGTTGGAAACAAGAGACATCATGCAGAGTTTCTAAATTTTTTTTTTTACACAACACTTGCCATGTAATAAAAAATTATACCATGTATATTAGAAGCCAGGACCAAGAAAAACAACATTAAAACAAGGAAGGATAGAAATAGTCTCACAGTGATCCATATATTAGAATGATCAGACCTGGACTATAAAATAATTATAATTGGCCAGGTGAGGTGGCTCATATTACATGTACTCCTAGCACTTTGAGAGGCCAAGATGGGAGATCACTTGAACTCAGGAGTTCAAGAACAGCCTAGGTGACATAGTGAGACTTCCCTGGTCTCTACTTAAACATAAGCAAACAAACAAACAAAAGCTGGGCATGGTGTTGCATGCCTGTCATCTCAGCTACTCCAGAGGCTGAGATGGGAGGGAGGATAACTTGATCCTGGGAGATCAAGGCTGCAGTGAGCTATGATCTCACCATTGCATTCCAGCCTGGGTGAGAGTAAGACCCTCTCTCCAAAATCAGAAAAAAATTATAATCAGTTTTTTAAAAAGGTGATGAAAAGCTAGATAATTTCAGCACATAATAAGAATCCACAAAAATAATTTAAAGAAATTCTAGAAATAAAAACTGGGAAATGAAGAACTCAACAGATTAGTTTAATAGAAAATTAGACACAGCTGAGGAGAGAATTAGTGAACTGGATGATAAGTCAATTAAAAAACATATATAATGGAACATGGTAGGAATAAAAGAATGGAACATGCAATTATTAGTGTAAATAGTATAATAGTGAAAAAAGCTGACCACCATCTAACTAGAGTCCCAGATAAATGGGAGAGTAGGAATTGAGGAAGAAGCATTATCTTGAGTTTTCCAAAATCAATGAAAGACATGAGTTCACAGAATCAAAAAGCACTACTGGAATAAATACAGTGAAAGCACATGTAGGGCATATGGCAGTCAAACCACTGAAAATCAAAGAGATAAATGTCTTAAGAGGAAAAAAGACATATTACCTTCAAAGGAGCAAAAATATAGCCTACCTTTTCAACTGATGGAAGACTAGAGATAACTGAATGACTTTGTTAAAGTGATAAAAGGAAAAAAATGTCAACGTAGAATGTTGTACCTGTTGGAAATATTATTAAAAAATGAAGGAGAAATACATTCTTTTTCAGACAAGCAAGCCCCTAGCACATGCTCAGTTGTACTATTGGAATTCAGTTACAAAACAAATTCAAAGTGTTCAGAGTTTCAAGATGGTAGCTTCAGAGCATTAAGCCCCAAATGTGGGGGCCCTTCTGAGCCCAGGATTGTGTGTGACTGCACTGGTCACATTGCCATGAAGCCAGCCCTGGTGGTTGGTACAGGAGTGGGCACTGGACCTACTCAGGGCCAATCAGAGCCATTCCTGGAAATGGATATATAAATATTAGGAATGAGAAGTATTTATTTTGTTAGAGTTTGAACAATATGATCTGTAGAAAACAAGTCACATTTCCTTAAGGTTATCTCAGTAAAATATGAGCCAAATGTAATAGAACTTTGGATCCCAAGTGGATTCCATTCTCTAATTCCCTGGATACTGAGTATAATAAGATGATGTATCCTTGAATAAGTTCCTTTACATTGCCAAAGGGACTTTGCAAATATAAATAAGTTTATTGATCAGTTTACCTTAAAGATTATCCTGGATTATCCATGTAGGCCCAGTGTAATCACATGAACCCCTAAAAACAGAGGCAGAAGTAGTAATTAGGGAGATGCAGCATACAAAGTCAGATCCAAAGGACAAGAAGGATGTAACATATTGTTACTGGCTTTGAAAATTCAGGGGCCATGAGCACAGGAAAGCAGGCTGCCTCTAGAAGCTAAGAATGGCCTTCACTCAAAGATCACCAAGGAAACAAGTACCTCAGTCTTACAACTACACAAAATTTTGCCAACAACTTAATGTGAGCCTGGAAATAGATTATCCTGGAATTTCTAGATAAGGGCCTAGACCCATTGACACCTTGATTTTGGCCTTGAAAGACCGTAAGAAGAAGGCTTAGCAAAACCCACTAGACTTCTCTCTTAGAGAGCTGTGAGATAATAAATAGATGTTATTTTAAGCCTCCAAATTTGCTGTAATTTGTTACAGTAGCAATAGAAAATCATCTTAAGCAATAAAAAATACAAACAGTTCTAAAACCACCTTTACTATGTACAAGGAAATGTACTTTTACAAATATTATTAAGCATTTGAAAACACTGATTTTATTTATGTAACTAATTTAAAAAATTTTGTTTTCTTCTCTGTGAAATAAATCTGAAAGCCTCTACCTGCCAGTTCTTCTGTGCAAGGCTATGGGACTAGGCTTTGGGAGATCTTGTTTCCACTTTTCGTTACATCATTTTTACTGGCTGATTGACCTTGGACAGGTTATTTTAATTGTTCCTTGGATGAATTCTATCATCTGCAGAATAAGAGGTACAGACTAGCTGATCTTTAAGGTCTCTTTCATTTAAAAAAATGCATGAAAATAGCTTTAGGGATCAAAATGGAATTGTTAGGAAGCTTAACATAAGATTCCCTCAGGATATCAGAAATCTATGTTGCATAGTTTTGAAGCTGGAGTCAAAACTGACTTGAAATTTTTTTTTTTTAAAGAAGAAGAGCTATGTTGGCACATTGAATAGAAAGTTTGGAATAGATAGGAGACTTGGAACACCAGATCTTTACTGGCGAAAGACATCAAATGAATATATACTTACCAAGATTATATCTGTAGTTGCAATTATTGAATGTTGAAAACATAAAATTTGGCAGGCAGATGTTTTACAGAAGGATGAGATCAAAATCCTTTCCTATTTAAAATTACTCAAAATAAGATTATGGTAGAAATCTTTGCTTCTTTGTTCTTTGTAATTTATTCTGGGAGTAGAGTTTTTAATATGGTAATGGTTAATTTTGTTCTGGTTATCTCCATCTTTCTTGTCAACTTAAGATGTGGTTCTTGCTAATAAAGACACTAGAGTCTATATTCTGCTTCATAGTTTAGGTCTTGGAAACGTGGAAGAAATCTCTAAACTTAAACATAACCTTATTTGATTCAAGGTCAGTAGATATCTTTCATTTTTCTTTTCCTTTTAGAAAAAAAGGCACTGTTTTGGTAAGTGGAGGTGGCAGGGCTGAGAAATGTGTCTGTAGCTGATAAGAAAGGGAAAGGGCTTAAAATGACACCCACCAAATTTTATCAGTGCCTTGGAGCGCAGGAAAATATTTCTTTCCAAGAAAAGAAAAATGCCTTTTAAAAACATTGTTTATTTCCATTAATGAGAAACCTCAAGGACCCATGAAAGGTTATTCATTTGCATAATCTAGTGACAGGTTTACTCATACTCAGAGGTTACATTAATATTTACTGATGGCACAAGTATAGGTTTCACTTTATTAAAAATTGTATGGATGAAGTGAACTGCTGTTGAATAAGCTGGCTTGGTTTGGTTTGGCTATGGATATGATAATTTGGTTTTCTGTACTTTTAGAGGTCATAAGTTACATTGCAAGGATTTGATTTGTGTATTTGGATTGCTGGAAAGTTACCATGTAGTATTATGACAATACAGTAGAAAACATTTCAGTGTGAAGAACAGTATGTCTCAAATAAATTTTACTGTAGAATTAAGTAAGAATCATTAAAATATTCCAGGTTTATTAAAAATTAATTATTCTACTAGAGGATCTTTAAAGAGTAATAAGAACTTGAAGACATAATAGGAAAGCTTTGGTAACAATGACACTGTGTTAATTGAGTTGAAAGAAGGTAAAGAATGTATTAACAGAATGGATCCAAATTTGGCAGAAAAGATTTGTAATAAATCAAGGGGGGAAATCAGTTAATAAAGAAAGAGGCCAATTATCAGTGAGGGGAGGTGAGTGTATTTAATGATTCTAAATGAAAGGTTAAACTGCTTGCGTGAATTTCAGTTTAACAAAAAGGAAGAAAAGCAATATGGATAATTAGGCAGTAATAAGATCATACTGGAAAAAAAAGCAGAAAACTGCCTTAGGTGTTAGGGGAATATTGGCTAATGAACTTAACGTCCTGCAATTATCTTTGAATATTCACTTTTGCCTTAGAAATGGGAGAAGTGATGTTTTTACTTATTTTCAAGGAAGTATGATTCTTCAGCACACTTTATCATATTGTGGACTTTAAAAAAAGTAATTTCAACTTTTATTTTAGATTCTGGGGGCACATGTGCAGGTCTGCTACTTGGGTATATTGTGTGATGCTGAGGTTTGGGGTATGATTGATCCTGTCACCTAGGTAGTAAGTATAATAGCCAATAGTTAGTTTATCAGTCCCTTTCTCCCTTTTCCCCTCCGCCACCTAGTAGTCCCCAGTGTCTGTTACTGTCATCTTTATGTCCGTGAGTGACCAATGTTTAGCTTCCATTTATAAGTGAGTACTTGTGGTATTTGGTTTTCTCTTCCTGCATTAATTTATTCTTAGGATAACGGCCTCCATCTGCATCCACATTGCTGCAAAGGACATGGTTTCATTCTTTCTTATGGTATTACATGGTGTATTTGTATGACATTTTCTTTATTCGGTCCACTGTTGATGGGCACCTAGGTTGATTCCACTTCTTGGCCATTGTGCATAGTGCTGTTATGAACATACAAGTGCGAGTGTCTTTTTGGTAGAATGATTTATTTTCCATTAGATATATGCCCAGTAATGGGGTGGCTGGGTCAAATGGTAGTTCTGTTTTAAGTTCTTTGAGGAATTTCCAAACTTCTTTCCACAGTGGCTGAACAAATGCTATTAAATGCTGCTTATTGCATATTCTCTAGAATATTGATACTGAATCTACCACAGAAGCTTATGCAGTGTCATCACTATCAACCATCAGTTATTCTTAACATGAAGTAGGTTGACTTAAACACCAAGAATGTGATTCACTCTGCCGATATTGAAGGAGCAGTGATTCTCTGTAGCTCCATGCTGGATTATGACTTGCTAAGAATAGTCAACAGTGGGACACTTAGCATCTGCTATATATTAAGCCAAAAAGGGACATATACGACCAAGGAAAACTGGAAAACTTTTAAGGATGTAATAAAGCTCAGGTTTTAATGACATCTGGCTCTGTAATTTTGTATTTTTTTGTATTTGATATTTTGTATTTTTGGGAAGACTGCCACATAGGAGTCCAGAATGGAATAACTTTGGAATGGATGAATACACTAACTCCAGTTATCTGAAGAGGAGCCACAAACAGCCAGGCAAAGAAAAGAAAACATGTAGATTGCAATGGAAAACTTCTCTTTGGAAAGCACAGTCACCCTGTGCATAGCTAACTCAAGTAGCTAGATTTTCACCAGCCTTTCATCTATGTGATAACATTGAAATAACAGCAAATATTCAATAAGTGGAAATGGTATTCTTTATTTTATTACTTTCAATAATGTCATTTTGGAATGACAATAATAGTTTTATTTGTTAAAGTAAATATAGGGTATGTATACAAAATGAAATAAGCATGTTGCTTAATCAAATAATTCCTTATTCATTTTTATCAATACTCTTTTGAATTCTTTTTCTTTTCTTTTTTTTTCTTTAAGAGAGATGGGGTTTCCCATGTTGGCCAGGCTGGTCTTGAAATCCTGGCCTCTAGTGATCCACCCTCGTCAGCCTCCCAAAGTGCTGGGATTACAGGCATGAGCCACCGCACTCAGCATAGCACTATTTTGTAACAATATTTCTACAAAGGAAATAACTACCATGACTTAGCAGTTAATC
Organism: Callithrix jacchus; assembly: GCF_049354715.1. Classification (NCBI taxonomy): domain Eukaryota; kingdom Metazoa; phylum Chordata; class Mammalia; order Primates; family Cebidae; genus Callithrix; species Callithrix jacchus. The sequence goes on along the minus strand of NC_133512.1, from coordinate 82,015,279 downwards.
ACTTATTAAGCTGTCTCATAAAATTAAGTTTTAAAGTTTAAAGTGATGTTTTTCAATTTCATGTGGAAAGTTAGCATGAAAATACGAATTTTTAAAATAATTGTGTCTCTTCTGAATGAGAAGCATAAATACGCTTATAGTTGTTAAAGTATTGAAGAAATTACAGCTAAAGATTTTGGTTGGTTATAATTATTGGTGATTCTGGAACTGTGGTTGACTTACAACATAATGGTTGCGTGTCTTTGAAGGTTTTATTGGGCAAAGCAGTATTTTAAATCCTGCCAGAATTTGAAATACAATGTGTCATCATACACTATAGCCATACTTTGAATATAACGTTTAATTTTCTATGAATATTACATTAATGAGCACCATGAGGTCTTAATAAGTTACCACTAACAAATGGCAGATAATAATATAATGGCTGAGAGTTAATTGCTCTGAACTTTTCAAGATATGTTTTCTTACCACCTTTTTTAAAAAGAGATGTGTACTTGAAAGGAGGATATTCTCTTTAAAATTCATGTGGAATTGATTGAAATAAATTGATTAAAAATATATATATATATACTCATGCTTAAAGTAAAACAAAGCAAAACTGAATAGTGAGTTAACACACCTTAAAATATTAGTTAAACTACATGTTGACTGGTGAACAAAGGACACTCTTATGGAGATCATGACTTTAAGATTTGTTTTACAAGTCATTTTATGGAATGTGCCACCACATTTGGCATAAAAAATTATTGAATGTGATATAGACTAAGGTGTATATAACAGTTAAATTTTTACTGACATTTCAAGTGGTAGAATAATAGAGATCATACCCATGGACTAGGTTCTAGTCTAGGTTTTGTTTCCAGTAACTAGGTGACCTGAGTAAGTCGCTTAATTACTTAGGACTTCATTTTCTTAAACTATAAAGTCATGAACATGTCCTGAGTGACCTCTTCATTAACTTTCACACTAATGTGATATATATGGCCTGGCTTTGATGGAACCTTTCTGAATCCTGTTCTTTATTCTAATATTTATTCTAGAGGATAACATTTTGAATGTTCAGGGACGTTCAAAAGAAATATAATGTGATCCATATATGTAATTTAAAATTGTCTAGTAACACATTGAAAAAAGTGAAATAAGAAACAAGTATAATTTTAATTTTAATAGTTTCTCACCCAATATATCTAAGATGTTATTTCCAAATATAATTAATATTAAAATACTAATGAGATATTTTACATTTTTCGAAATAAGGTCTTAAACATGCGGTGTTGGTTTCATTTGGCACATCTCAATTTGGACTACTTGCATTTCAAGTGTTCAGTAACCACATGTGGCTTTGTCTACTGTACTGGACCTTGCTGCTGAAGTTACGGCATCTTTGTATCTCTACCTATGAATCAAATTTACGGACTTTAGAGTCAGCTTTAATTACCTTTCGTTTTCTTGTCTCTTCTATGCAATAATGACAGAGACTTGCACGTCTTAGTTTGTCAAGGTTTACAGGTAAATCAGTACATTGTTCTCTTATTTCCAAACATCTGGAAAGAGTAATGATGTTTATTTCCAAACATCTGGAAAGAGATGTTTTTGGGAAGAAACATCTGTGAATACTCTTCAATTCCTTAAGTTACATACTCCCTGAGTTTAGTGAAATCAGATTTCTATCTCTAATCTACAAAAACTCTTTGGAAAATTTCTAAAATCTTCTAGTCTCTAAATCCAATGGCCACAATACAAATGTTTCTTCATCTCTTAGCAGAAATGGACAGTATGCATACTTCCTCCTTGAAGCTTTCTTGTCCTTTGTTGTATATTACTTCCTTTTTCTTGGTTCTGTTTTAGTTTTGTCTGCTTTGCTGGTTTCTCTCTTGTCTCTCTTCTCTTTTCCCTTTTTCCACTGCTCTTAACTTCTTGCCTACCTAATTTCTTTTTGAAGTGTTATACCTATAATTTTAGTTCTCTATTTGCTTTATGTGTGTGATGATATTCCTCAGACTTCTCAAACCCAACCTAGTCTGTATCAAACTTACTTTCTTCTTCTGGTTACTATTTTGGTTCTTGGCATCATATTTAGACATAAATCAAAGTTAGAGACTTCACTTCCATCTTTAACTTCTAGGATTTTCTTATCATCTATATCCAATTAGACACAGAGTCATTTTGGGTCTACCTGAAAAATATCTATTGAATATTTTTCTTTTCTCCATTTGCAAATTCCAGGGACCACATAGATCTCCCCTTCTTTGACTGTGATATGTTTTCTTTAGTACATTTTCCACATTGCTACCAGATTTATTTCCAACATAATTTGGATAATATCATTTTCCTGCTTAGAACTTCTGCTGATTCCATTTTCTTCTTACATTGCATATGAGTCCTAGACTGCTGTTCTATCTTTAACTCTAGACATTCTCTTTTATAGGTCTCTCTCCTCTAAAAGTCAAGACTTAAAAATATTTCAAATGTTGAAATTTTAGGCTTCTTGCTGGCTACTGGGAGAAACTAGCCATCAAGTATGGATAGTATGGCCTCTAGAGCACTGCTATACTCATAATAAATGGGCAAATATGATGCATTTATGTGATAGCCTTAATTAGGTTAATAACCATATTTCTATGCTTTTTGTTTGTTTGTTTGTTTTTGGTAAGTAAATCCCTGTATGGATATTTTAGTTCTTGGGAAGCAAGAGTTAATAACATCCAGGTAACAATGAATGATGTATGTTTTATTTACACATATGCTTTCTATACTTGGAAACTAATATACAGGATTATCTTGGTTAAGCTGTACAGCTCAGCAGACTTTTATAGGAAAACAATAGATCCCCCGAGGTAATACTAATGTAAGTAAAAAGTAACTTTGGCCATTACTATGTCTGGATGGGGTAAGAAAGAATGACCTTGTTACCTATTTATTAATATTTTTACAGTTGGTTGTTTCCTGGCCTCTTTATTCTTCTAGCGTATTTCATTGAGATGAGATGAGATGTTAGTTCTCTAAAGTGCCACATATTTTTCTTCTTTGCCAAATCCTTTTATTATTAACCTCATTTGCCTTAGCTGACAACAGGCTTCCCTTAGGCAATGTGAGCAGCGATGCTCTGAGGAAGAGGATAAAGATTCATTAGAGTGTACTACTTCTTGGAGACCTTTAAGAAGTACTAAATAATCTGAGAAAGTGATTTTTGCTTGTACTTCAGATGTGTTTGTTTAAATACTTAATTGCTTAATTTGAAAGAATACTAGAGGTCATAAACATATACTCAGAACATTTTGCCCTTTTCTCAAAACAAAAGCAAGGTAATAAATGATGATCATAATTAAAAGAGTAATTAACCTTGCTATCTCTGTAATCCCAAGAAGTCTAGACATGAACTCAGGAGTTGGCATATTGTTTTCAATATACATACCACCCATCTTTGAACATTTATTCTGTAAAATGACTTGTATTATGCTTAAGTGAGTATGAGCAGTGTGACTCACATAAGTAGGAGAAAAGAATCCAAAAACTGCAACAAAATATTCCTTTTAAAATGAGTACCATCTTTTACAGAACTGAATATATTTCTGGACTGCATATAGAATTAGAAATTTTAGAACTAAAAGTTTTTAAGAGCTTACTATGTGTCAGGAATTGTTCTAAATACTTAACATATATTACCTCATTTAATCTTTCCAATAGCACTCTGAGGTAAGAACTATTATTGTGCAGTGAGGAAACTGAGGCACATAGTGATTGGGTAACTTGCCTAAGGTCACCCAGTAGGTGAGGTGCTAGAGTGAGGCTTCCCACCAAGCCCTTCTCACCTCAGATGTGAAGAGACACAGGCAGAAAATGGCCATGTGCAAGTCAAGGAATGCCTGAGGCTGCCAGAAACTAGGAGAAAGGCATGGAACAGATTCTTCCTTACTGCCTTCAGAGGGAGCATAGACTTCTTGGCACCTTAATTTCATACTTCTGGCCTCCAGAACTGTGAGAGAATACATTTATGTTGTTCTAAGCCACCCAGTGTTTGGTATTATGTTATGGCAGCCCTGGGGAATAACACACCATATGTCATGAAAATGTTCCTTATTGATCAGATTTGTTTTCAGTTTCTTTTTAAGTGTATATGCAGCCAAAGAGCCATGAAGACCTTAGAAATCAACTGATGTGAAATACTGAATTTGGAGATGCGGGTTTTGCTGTTGGTCATACAACTTTAATGGTAAAGACAGAGCTAGAGCCCTGAAGACAAACAGTATTAGAATTCCTAGAGGTGGACATGCTAGGGTTTTAGTTAAGTCCGTAAATACTTTTTATCATTGAACTTCTAGTTAAGAAAAGCTTTATCACACAGAGAAATGATAAATGTTTGAGATGATGGATATCCCAGTTACCCTGATTCGATGATTACACATTGTATGCTTGTATTAAAATGTCACATACACCTCATAAATAAATACAACTATTGTGTATTAATAATAATTCAAAACAAAAAGTTTTAAAAAGGAAAACCATTCTTTCCATATTTTACAAGTTTTAATATCCTAATCATTAATTTCTGGATATAATTAATTGTGTCTTGTTGGTTCATTAATTTCCTGAATATCTACTTTGAACCAAATTTTCTTAATAATATAAGCCAGTTTTGGAAGACCTTTGGGCAAAAGCTCTCTTTTGAAAATTTAGAATAAAGATAATGTTATTCAGGTGATGATCGTGTTGTCTATTACTTTGTTTAATGATTGTAAATACACTAAGACGTATCCATTTGGGAGACTATTTATGTAAGTGAGCTGGAAATTGACATGTATACATAGTAAATTGCTTACTTTAGTGATGATTTAAAAACTATATATTTAGAATATCTATTATTAAAATGAAAATATATAAATAGGTATAAAGATGTTTGTAAAAGTCACTTATCAGCTCCCCAAGAAGATACTGTTTTTTAGAAGATACACATCCAGGTTTGTTTATCTCTGTGTTTGTGCACATGTGTGTTTATGTTGTATATAAAATGGAATTGTGTCATATGAACAATCTTTTAGCCTACTTTTAAAAACTCAATATTATAGTGGCAAATTATCTTTTTTCTATTGCAGTAAATACATTTTGAAGGAATGCTGTGACACTGCAAGTGATAACAATTGTTTCCAGTTTTTACTAAATATTATGTTAAATGTATTTTTGCTTTATAAACAACAATCTGAAAAATATTCCTGCAAGTAAATCATTGTACCATTATCTAATTCTTATCCTGCATGGAATGAAGTTTGCATGATGAACATAGAGCATCATAAGAGCAATTTCCAGTTTCCAGAATGAAGTGAAAACTCGGAAACATATCTCAATAGGAAAAATTTGCAGTAGGTTGCAGAGATGTGCCAAAGTCAATGTACAAGCAAAGACTTCAAAGAAAGGAGGAGTTAAAAAAGCCTTCACTGTAAACCTTAAGCTATATATTGGGAGTAAAAATGATTACAGCCCTTTAGGGAAGCAATTTGCCAATGTGTAGTGAGAGCCATAAAAAATCTTTCATCTTTGCTAGAATGTGTGTTCCTGTGCATGTGCTTGTACGTGTGTGCATATTTCAGGATGATTTTTTGCTTTTTATCTTTTATTTGAAAAAAATTAAACATGCTTCACTTAGAACTCCTATCTACTTCCCATCTGTATTATTTTGTACCAAATCCCAGATATCATATTGGCTTTCAATTTTGATTATTGCTTTTGATATGTAGTACTTCAGTTGTGAGGAATGCCTTTTAGGAAAATAATTTGAAATATTGGAAAGACTTACGTCTAATAAGTTTCTAACAGAATTATTTGTAATGGTACAAAAATGAAAAGCAACTGTCTAACACTAAGAAAAATATAAATTGTGGAATGTATACTTGATGGAATACCATACCTAAAGTGAAGCCTATGGAGAATTTCTGGTAACATGGGAAAAAGCTTATGCTGTTAAATAAGTAAATGAATAAACAAGTATATAGAATCAGATAAGCAAGCAGAAATGTGGCTTGGAAAAATATGAGAAGGAACTATACTAAAATGCTGAATAACGATTTGCTTGTGTTACAGTCTTACAGTGATGTGGCTGTATTTCTTCCTTTTGTCTGCTGTTCAATATAGTCCATAATTTTATATTGACCATTAATTAGTGTTATGATAGGAAAAATGCAATAATCTTGAATTGTGACAAAAACATGGAACATCATATCAGGCTTCAGATAATTGTAACCTGATTGTAATAATTTTTTGGCATTTGGGAATGAATTATAAGGACAAATAATATCAAAGAAGGATTTTGATAGGATTTTCCTTGTGGAAAAATTTGCTAATAACTGCTCTCCTTCCTTTCTTCTTCTGGTTAACTTTTCTTCTTTGACCACTTTAAAAAAAGACAAAGAAAACATTTATTTAAAAATCTCCCATAAACACCTTTGCTTGTGAAGTATAAACAAAACAATAAAATAGCGTGGCCTTCTTTCTAACTTTCTGAAAGATGAATTTGTTGGCATTTAATTAGCTTCTCATTCCTAATTTATCTTCCTCTATTATCTTTTAGTTCTTGGAATTTTCATAAAACTCTGAAAAATCAATGTGTTTAGCTGTATTTGTGAAAGAAATATTCCTTATCTAATAGGATTAGATGTTAGCAGTTAAAAGTTCTTAAAAAATTCAATTTGAGTGCCCAAGTAGTTGTGTGCATATTCTGTGTAGTTTGTTTATTGCATTTTAAATGAGTTTAAGTTTCAGTTACAATTTATGTCTGAGGCTCTGGCTACCCTCTCTCCCTGTACTCCTTTGACCCTCATGCTAAGGGGCATCTCAGCTGACACAGCTGAATTTAGAAATGAAGCATATTGTCTGGTTTCAAGATGTCTTCTGAGGCCTCTAGAGGTGCAGTAATACTAAGAGCTACTCCAAGGAGCATTTTTATTTCATCAAAATCTAACATAACTTTATTTGAATTCTCTGATTTTCAAAGTCAGCTTCATTTCAAAGCAGAAAGCCAAGAATGTTTTCCAGACGTTAGCAATTTCCTTTACTGCTCCGTATTCTTTCTTAGTGACAATGTACACTTATAATCCTCCTATCAAAGGATCCCCCTGCACGGAAGAGGGAGTTCCCTCTGAGTTTCTGATCAGTAAAAAGGATATGTTTTATTTAAAAAAATTTTTTTTTAATTTTTAGTAAAAAGGATATGTGTTAAGGGAAAAAACTAAGTTTTACTATAAGAAATTAATGATGATATATAATACCAGAAACTTTGCCTCTCATTTAGGTAGCTGTGACAAAAGGAAAGGACACAATAAATGACTCTTAAAACTAGAACTATCACATATCACTTTTACTTGTATTTCATTGCTCAAAGCAGTGAAATGTTCACTCTTTAAGAGGAGTAAGGGAATATCGTATAAAGATATAATAAGGATATAAAGGAATGTTTATTATTTGTAAGTACTTTCATAGGTATGATTGTTGATTGATCAGTTTACTTAAATAAAATTTATTGAGTACTTACTGTTTATTGTCATTATTGTGTTACTAATGTCTGTCATATGCACAAGGGATAAGATCCCTGCACAAATGGAGCTAACATTGTTGCGATAATACTGTTTTGGAAATAAGCTTGTCAGTATTAATCAAGAACCTTAACAATTCTTTTATCTTTTTTTTTCCCATTAATTTTACTTCTGGACGGCTACACTAAAGAGATACTGTTAAATATGAAAATATGTATAATGATCAAGATTACAGTTTTCTTTGTAATATTGAAAAATTAGAAACAGCTGTCTAGTAAAAAAATAGAGGGAACTACACTATATTTACTCATCGAATATTATAAACTCATCAATTTGTATTAGAAACAGTTGCCACATTTTTTAGTGGCTATTTTCAATAACATTTTAGCATTCTGTGATCACATAAAGCAGATAACATAGTTAATTCTGGGTGTGAGGAGTGGAAAATGGTGAAGATTTTAGATTGTTAGGATTGCATAGGAGAATTATATGTTCCCAAGTATGGAGTTTATATACAAGGAGATTAGGAGGATGTAGGGAAACTGGAAGTTTTGAATTCTAATAGTGTATCAAGTCATTCAAGGAGACATATCCTGAAGGCAACTGGAAATAAAGAATCAGAGACTGGTTAAAAATAAAGGCTAAAAATGTTCTTTGGGGATTCATCAGTATGGAAATGTTAGTTGATCTTGTGGTAGCAGATGAGCTGTGAATAAGTGAATCAAGATGAAGGAGAATATATAGGCAGAGAATCAAGGGGGATGCTGGTGGAGAGAAGAGGAAAAGGATCTTGAAGAGAGTGATAGGAGGATCAGAGGGATTGGAGAATCAGGAAAATTTTCTGTTTGAGGAAATTGTGGAGTAAAGAACTTTTTGAAGGGAAGTAGAGCAGAGAGGCAGAGGAGAAAGATTGGAGGGACAATTTTATTGGTAATTTAGGGTAGTTTTCCTAGTAACGTTGAGTGGTAAAATGGTAAGTTACTCATTTGTTAAAATAGAAAGCATATTATGTTTATTACTGATAGAATAATAGCATTCTGTAATTTTTTTTTTTTTTTTTTTGAGAAGGTGTCTCGTTCTGATACCCAGGCTGGAGGGCAGGGGCATGATCTTGGCTCACTGCAACCTCTGCCTTCTGAGTTCGAATGATTCTCCTGCCTCAGCCCCCCGAGTAGCTGGGGAGTAGAGGCGTGTGCCATGACATCTGGCTAAATTGTATTTTTTGGTGGAGATGGAGTTTCACCGTGTTGCCCATACTGGTCACTTAACTCCTGACCTCAAGTAATCCGCCTGCCTCAGCCTCCCAGAGTGCTGGGATTACAGGTGTGAGCCACCGTGCCCTGCTGCATTCCATAAAAATTGATAAAACAACGTTTAAAAAAATTTAAAAACAACTTTTAATTAAAGATTTGATAGAGTAAGCAGAAATAATTTACATTTTTAATAGCAATTTGGTCACAACAAAAATGCACTTGAACATTTGTTGATACAAAGGAAAGATTTATACTAACAAGTAGTCAAAATACCCATTTATGTATTCATTTATTGAAAAAAACAATGTATATCTTAGAGACTGGAGCAGGCTAAGTGACTTGAAAGCTGCAAGAAAGAAAAAAAGGTAGCAAATTTCAGTTTTAAATCTTTTAGACAAAAATATCTAGGTAGTATGATTCTGTTTAGAAACTCAAAGATTCATGTGCTATATCCTGAAGCAACTAAAGGACATTGTGAACATTTTTCATATGTCACAAAGCATTTTATATTTTTGCTTTAAGGGACAAATGAGCAATATTTGGAGACTTCACAATTACTTTGTGGGGAGAGCTAGGGCATTTGTAATGAGAAAGATACAGTTTTGCCATATATGAAAAAGTATGTTATACAGGCCAGTAAAATGTTTCAGTATCTTGTATACCTAGAAGGGCTGCTGTATAGATCTCATTTATCCATAAAACCTTCTAGTTTTAAATTGATACAGACAGTATCTTTAGTAGAGTAGTATGGTTGGAATATACTGAAATTTCTGTTTATATATTGTTTTTGGCCCACTGCCAAATCTAACAGCTAGGTTTCTGTAGTTTTTTTTTTTTTTTTCAAGGCCAATATTAAGTAAATTGCAGCAGGTGGTCTGATTGGTATAATTGACAAGTATTTAGAATATTAGGTTTTCAGTTAGGAAAAGACCTTAATTATCATCTGCATTTCACTTGCTTTTTCCTTTAGGCACGGGAAAATTAAGTATTCTGGTCCCACTAGAAGTAAGCTACCTGACTGTCAATATGTGTATTTCCGGTAATCTCTGCTACACCTAATTTTACAATATCAGTGCTAAAATAGAAATGTAACTAGGTAGAGAATTACCCTTGACTCAGTGTTGATGTTTCAGTAATTCGGCAAACCAGAATCCTGAGTCAAGTATCACGAGGTAGGTATAAGAGAATTGTTCTGGACTTGGAGACAAAGGGCCTGGGATTCGGTTTTGACAATGCCACTTATTAATTGTGATTTTGGAGCAAAATCCTAAATTCTCCAACCTTCAGTTTCTTTATATATGAAATGGAAGTAGGCATTGTTGCCCTACTTACTTCCGAAGTTAATTGTGATAATCAAGGCCATTGTGAAGAGAGTCAGTTTCTAGTTTACCAACATTTATTTGTTACTACTATGTGCTAGGCAATCTTGTAGCATTCAGCAATACAAAGACAATGGAAACTTTTATAACATATTACAAAAGCCTAAAAATTAAGTAGTATTTAGCAGAAATTCTGATTGATATTATTCATAAATATTTAGAATATTTTGGTTTTTAATTTAGTAGAATCCTTAGTGTCCAAGAGAGACTTTTGTCTTCTTTGTCTTCAAAGAGATTACAAGAGATGTAATCTCTTGGAGAGATGATCCTTTAGGCAAAAAGCCTTGTGATATAGCTGATTGAGACTGTCATTATAATAACAGAAGTTTTACAAGCTGTTAACTAATCTAGGACTGAAAAGAGGAAAGGAATGTCAGCAGTACATCAAAAAGGAAGAACATAATTTTCTTAGAAGTGGAAGTAGGAGAATGCTTGTTTATTCATTTTTATTATTTTGCTTTAAGCCAGCTACATTATGCGATACTGTCTTGCTCACCGTTCTGCAGGAGACCAAACCATCCCTACCACTCTTTTCCTTAACAAAAGATTGAATAACCCTAGTTTTGTCAAGGACCTTAGCTTTTATTGTCCTAAAGAGTTGCTTGGTTTCCGCCGGGCGTGGTGGCTCACGCTTGTAATCTTAGCGCTTTGGGAGGCTGAGGCGGGCGGGTCACGAAGTCAAGAGATTGTGACCATCCTGGCCAACATGGGGAAAGCCCGTCTCTACTAAAAATACAAAAAAACTAGCTGGGTGTGGTGGCGTGCGCCTGTGGTCCCAGCTACTCGGAGGCTGAGGTGGAAGAATTGCTTGAACCTAGAAGGCGAAGGTTGCGGTGAGCCGAGATTGCGCCACTGCACTCCAGCCTGGTGACAGAACAAGACTCTGCCTCAAAAAAAAAAAAAAAAAAAAAAAAAAAAAGAGTTATTTGGCTTCATTGAGATGCTGCTGGCTCTCAGGTTTAAGATTCATAAATTTCTAGCAGTCTATGTGGATTATCCCAGTTATTTAAGGAAATGATGACCATCGAGCGATAGAGTTTCTGGTTGTAAGCTATTTGCCATTTATATACCTGCTGTATATTTTTGCACTTATATTTGTGGTGTTTTATGGATGTTAAGATGTATGGTTTTTCATATTTGAACACATCTGAAATTGGGATGCTTCTTTGAATTGATGGACTCTTAAAAACCATGTTGGCAGGCCGGGCACGGTGGCTCACGCCTGTAATCCCAGCACTTTGGGAGGCCGAGGCGGGTGGATCACAAGGTCAAGAGATCGAGACCATCCTGGTCAACATGGTGAAACCCCGTCTCTACTAAAAATACAAAAAATTGGCTGGGCATGGTGGCGCGTGCCTGTAATCCCAGCTACTCAGGAGGCTGAGGCAGGAGAATTGCCTGAGCCCAGGAGGCGGAGATTGCGGTGAGCCGAGATTGCGCCATTGCACTCCAGCCTGGGTAACAAGGACGAAACTCCGTCTCAAAAAAAACAAAACAAAACAAAACAAAAACCATGTTGGCTAGGTGGTGGTTTTAATGTAGTTGTTATCTGTGCGTGTGTGAATGTGGTCATAATGTCAAAGTTTAACTGAATTATGTGGATTTTTTCAGGTATTCTAATAATTGCCAAATCCTATTAGTTAGGCTTAGGAAGATAAATTACATATACTTATGTGTATACATGAGAGGCATTGGAGCAGAATGGTGGAATATATGATACAGGTATTTAAGAAGTGAAATCTCAGTGATAACAAAGCATTATGTCATAGTTAACTTGGCACCTTTTTCCTTCTCGGGATATGTAGTTAGTAAATATACATCATGTAATGATGGTGCTTTGGATTCATTCATTATGGATTCTTAGAAGTAGAAGTAGGGGAGTGTTTTTTTCATTATTTTATAATATGAATACTATCATTATTTTAAATATTGATGCTGCAGTAATTTAATTTGATTAATTTGAATGAGATGACTTATGACTTAGTGGAAATTTTAAGAAAGCTTGTTTATGGAAGGTGGATATTATTTCAAAAGTTATACTTTTAATTATAGATTTTGTTAAGGGATACTTTTAAAGAAAGTTTAAAATTATGTCTTTTATTCAGATATGAAAATAATGGATATTAAAGACTTTATTAAGCTTATTAATTAATGAGGGGACCAGTAAGATGTTACAAATTATTCAAAGGAGAATTTTAAGAGCACACATATGTAGGCAATTGAGGATGCTGAAATGAATGTGCAACATATGCAAAACTAGTTAATATCCATATGCTAATTATCCACTTCATTTCACAGGACACAATTTATTTGCATTTTTATGGAACAGAATTACTGGTATTATTCTGTGTTTTACAACTACATGGTTGTAGAGTAGCAGAAAAACAATGTAAGCCTCACATTCTTACTAAATTAGATTATCTGGAAGGGTATACTAGATAGGACATCCAGTAATATTGTTTCACAATTTTTCTTGACAATTCTTAGAGTTTAGAAGGTTTCCCAATAGACTTTGTATCAATTTTTTTTTTAACCAGTCATCGTTTATTTGGAGGTTAATTCCTGTTAGGATATGAAAGGAGGACTTGGGCCAAGAAGATTGTGTGTCCTCTTCTTTAGTGGTACTTGAGTAGCCACTTGTGCTTGGCTCTTTGTAGGAAAAGGAGTAGCTGAAGAGCACATAGCATGCCAGCACAATGGTAATCCCTGAGATGCTCCCCTTCTTCACGTTGATGTACTCATTGTAATACAGATAGTAACCTCTTCAAAACGCTCTGGCAATGCCACTTGGCTGAAGTCCTTCATTAAGGTCCATCCTGGCAGCTCCCCTAGTTTGACCTCCAGAAGTTTCTTGTCCTTCACTGGTACAACTGATGGTATCTTGGAGTCCTGGTGTCCGCTGTGCTGAGCCACGCCAGAGCTACTAGGTAGGGGCACAAGGGCTGCTGGGTAGGGGAGCAAGGGCTGCTGGGTAGAGGTGCAGGGGCTGCTGGGTATGGGATGTATCAAATTTTAATTTCATAGGAAGGATTGCATTCAGATCATGCTGGAAAGATCATTACTTGATTTCTTATTATGGCTTCTTCCTTAATTGCTCATCATTCCATCTACCTGTATTAGAGTGTTAATGATTTTGAATTTCTCATTTATATCTTTGGATCAATAAATGGAATTTAATCCAGATTACATTTTTGGGTAAAGAGAAACTTAAAAATAGCTTTAAAAATAAGGAATCTATAAACACTTATTGATTATATACTTTATAAAAGCCCATCTAATTAAAATAAATTATCTCAATAATTCTTAATAATGAGACTATATAAATTATAAGAATAATCCTAGGAATATTTTTTAGCAATATTTTTTTAAATGATACACACAGGAAATATTAATGAAATTAGCTATATTGGAGTGTGTCTTTGTATTCCTTTTATACTTCCTTTAGTGAGTTGAAAATGAATAATTTCCCATTTTTAATGGAGTTAATCTGCTTAAATCTGGAGAAATGGAAAATTAAATGTATTTGATGGAGAGCATAATCAAAACTGTTAATCACAAAATATATACTTTTACAAAATTAAAAGTAAATTAAAATGTATTTTTTAACTTTATTTTTACCTATGAATTTTGACTGAGAATAAGTTGTCACTTGATGAGCCACGTGTGGTAGCCTGCACTTGTAGTCCCAGCTATTCCGGAGTTAGAGGTGGTGGAGGATTACTTGACACCGGGAGGTCAAGGCTTCAGTTGGCTGTGATCATGTCACTGCACTCCAGCCTAGATGACAAAGCAAGAGCCCAACTCTAACAAAAAGAAAAACCAAAAAAACCCTCAAAAAGTTCAAACTCGTTTATATGGTTTCAATTTGCTGTTAAAATGTTGTCTCACATTTCTTTGATGATGTATTAAGTATATGAATGCATAAAGTTCTTACAGAGCATGCAGATACAGTTATTTAAGTGTTATGTTTATCAGCTGGGTAAGGTATATTTTTGAGACATAATCCTTTACATTTGAAAGTCTGGCATTTAACTTGGGCTGAACTTCCCAAACCATAGGGAAATACTCATTGATTCATTAACTTACTCAGCAAATATTTATTGAGTGCTTATTTTAAGGCAGTCATTTTATAAATGCATGTCATTTTAGGGATCTTTCTCTTGCCGCATATAAAAGAACAGGAAAGATTGAGTTTTGCTGTGTAAGAGTGATTCTTGAGTTGGATCAAGACATTGGTGAGTGATAACTAGTCAATTAATTATCTGGACTTCCCAAAATCATCCTTTAATCTTTTTACTTTCCTCTCACTGATTCTCCATAAACCATAAAGTTGATCTCTTGGTTTCACCCTGTTCTATGGATAGCATGCATCTTTACGTGTGTTTAATCAGTTTAAAGCAAGATATTGATATCAAACAATGCTACAATTTAAAATGAATACTTTAAAAATAATACTTAAATTTGTTAAATAGCTCTACAAATGTGCCTCTGAATCTATTTCTAATGGGCTTTTGTGAAGGTGTTTGAAGTACAGTGCTGATCAGTGGAAAATCAGAGGAGTGAATCTGCTGTAATGGTGGGGAGAAGGCATCAAGAATAATGTACACAAAAATGAATTAAGGTGGTGAATTTATATGAGAGGTATTCAAGCCAGGGAAATTGAAGAAACTGCATAAATAGGAGTGAAGAAACAAGCTATACAGTGGGGTGCTTTGAGTTTTGTGGCCATAAAAATGAGATCAGCTAAGAACAGAAGTATTACTTGGGTTTCAATGAAGGCTGCACTGTGCATAGATTACTTCCAGTTGTAGCAATGGACACTTATCCAAGATAATGACAGGCAAGTTAGAAAAATCACATGCAAATTAAGTGATTAGAATTGGAGCAACATGTAGTTTAGGTAGTGCTACCTCAGGTGGGGAATTTGGTATGGGTAAAGTAAGAGTTTATTTATTCAATAGAGCACCTACTGTGTATCAGACACTGTTCTAGGTATTTGAGATTGGCCAGTGAACAAAATGATGTAGATCCCTGCCCTTTTGAAGCGTACGTTCTAGCAAGAAGAGGCATAATAAATATAGTAAATGTGTATATTTTTTGTTAGGAGAAAAGTGCTACAGAAGAGTGGCATAAAGAGGATCAGGAGTGTTGGAGGAGGAGATTATGGTAGATTGCTGTATTATATAGAGTAATAATTTGATTTTGAATTGGAGAGTTATAGCAACCTGCTACTTAGTTTTATTTCTTTTCGCTTACAACTTCAGAGAATTGGAAGTTGGGCCCCCCCAGAGAGATTTAGTGGTGGAAGAACAGGAAATAAACAGATATTTTTCAAGATAATAATAAAATTTGGATAGTTTATTCATGATCTTCTCTTTTCCTTTAATTTCTTTTTTATTCAGCAATGGGAAATGATAACAATATGTTACTAGAAAATGGGCTGCAAATTATCAGAGTTCTAAAACAGAGATGTAATTTATTGGAAATAAATCTTACTTATGAAGGATTTCGGTAGCATTTGAGTCATATGCTTCTTAGGAATCTCAGGACCATTTTGTGTAACTATGTTTTGCTTAGGGAATTCTAAGTTTTATCTACTTTTCAAAAGACCAGTGTAATCAATGTTTCTTTGGCAAAACTCTCTATATCTTGACAGCTTGTTAAAATAATAGTTAGCTTCTGGCTTTCGATTTCACATATGCAGACTGTATCATAAATTGCTTTACTAAACCTGATGCATATGTATAGTCATGGTAGATTGTACAAGATGGTTGCTGATGAAAACTTTAAAATAAGGCTCAGAATTAGACTATAAACCTGCATCTTGATTAATATGTAATTGTTACTAGAAAAATATAAGTCTAAAGCATTTCATATGTCACTGAATAATGTAATATCTCCAATAGATATTAAGCTGAAGGACAATAGAAAGGGAAATACCTTTCCCAGCCCCACTGCCCTTCAGTGACTAGAATTGTTTTAAGTCTGTATGGAAAGGCACCATTAATTTTTATTCCCTGTGACCTGTATACCTTCTCATCTCTTCTACTTAATCCTTTCTTTTAAAAAAAGTGTATATTGATTTCTTGCTTATGCTATTAGTGATATGTCCAGAGAAAATGTAGGATTTCTTTGTTTGAAAGGGTTTCTTCCTTTCCTATTAAATCATTTTTGCCTTGCCTTTTCTCTCCTTTTTTTCTTTATTCTCTTGTTCTTCCCTGTTCTTCAATTAATCCTATTTCCCAATCTCTACCCTTTTAGCACTCTGTTAAAAGGATCATCTAATCTGAAATCTAGAATGTTAGAACATATTGGAGAATGCTCATAATGTCTTAGAGAACGTGCTTGAATTCTGATTCTCTTTTCAAGTTTCATTATTCTCTTCACATTTATGCTTCATCATGATCTTGTGTGATTTTGTTCCTTTGAAGGCCAAGGCAGTTTAAACTTATATATGTATGTATTTATATATGTATGTTTGTGTCTGTCATTTTTTTTTTTGCTAGGAAAGAGGGAGAATAAATTGGAAGGAAGGAGTAAAGATGGTAGGATGTTTTCTCACTTGGTGAGCTGGTCTTCACTTCAGCTGAAAGCAACTGTAGTGGAAAAAATACATGAGATTTCCTTTTTTGGGGGCTCCCCACAGTTTTTCTGCCAAAACAATGTCCTGTAGTATTCCTGGGTATGTGTAAGAGCATGACTTTTTTTTTTTTTTCCCTATGAAGCTAGAGAAGAATAATAGTGAGAAGGGACATGGGAAAGGATATCATACTTGAGAGGCATTTTCTCACATAGGCCATTTTTAGGAAAGATTTTTATGGAAGTTCAGATCTAGCAATTAATTTCCTTAAATATATTTATGTTAGCTATTTATTAGAAAAATCTTCAAGTAATTAGAGGGGTATATCTACTCCAATTTGAAGACCACTGCATTGTGCCTTATAGTTTCTGTTCCTGCTTATTCTTTTTGCTCTTTTACTTCTTTGCATTAGGTATATTCATTACCATCAGGGTTAACAGTGTCCTGTTATTTATTTTCTGAGTGTACGAAGTATATAAATGTTATCTGTATGGCTAGATTTGATAGTTAAGCACTTGATAAAGATGAAGCAGTAGAAGTGATGATGAGAAGAAAAGAAAGAGAAGGAGAATAAGAAAAGTAAAACAAATTGTAAAAAATTCAACACTTACTTGCAGACACTTAACAATGCTAGATGCTATTATAAAATCACTATAGATATAAAATCTTCATTCAATCCCATTTGTACCCCGAGAGGCACTTAACTATTACTATCCCCATTTTATAGATAAGAAAATTATGGCACTGAGAGGTTAGGAAATTTGTCCAAGCTTTTAAGTGGTGGAAGCAGAATTTGAACCAAGCAGTCTTACTCTATAAAGAGGCTTAACTACAGTGCCATCTTTCTTGTTATGTGTTTGTGTGTGCATATACATGTACCTATATGTGAACATATTCACCAATGCCTTAGCTGAGCTAGACCATAAATATTTGTATCAACAGATATATGAATATACACAATATTTTAAACCATCAGAAAAAGGACAATGTAATTAATGAAGAAAAACATAAATTCAAGGGTTTGAGAATGGGAAAATAGAAAAATAGTAACAACTTTATTTCTCTCAAGGGACAAAGTGATTTTTTAAAAATAAAAATACAACATTTAAAGGTATTTTTATAGCAATCAAGCCTATACCTTTAATATTTTGTGATATTTACAGAGAAATAATTTTAAAATCTATTTAAACATTTTTCACCTTTGAAATTGTATACTCTGTCAAGATGCACATACTATATTCTTTACAGTTCCTTTTTCACAAATAACAATGACATCTAAACTTTCCTTTTAATAGATAAAAAATCAAATTCCTTTTTTAAAACGTCCCAATTCTTTAACTGTGGTTGTGGAGAAAAAAATGGAAAAATACGCTGTTTAAAGATATTTAGTGATCCCAACATATAAAAATAGATAGGAGGAAGGATGAGTAGTAGCTTATCATATTTGAATGAAATATAGTAGTTTCCAATATTTTAATAATTGCAACCTTTTCAGTGTTGTGACAAAATATTTGAAAAAATGGATTCTGAAGTCCCTCTGGGATATTTTGAGGAGAGTTCTGTTCTGTGCAGTCTGGACTGGGAAGGAATGTAAAGAAGCACACCAGTATGTCCCTATATTTAGAACTCTTCAGAGGAGACTTGATAAATGTTTGAGCTCTGTGTGCTTAGCTGCACGAAGCCACTTCAAGTGTACTAGGCATTCTGGAAATTAAGTTGATTTTGGGTCAAAGAGTGACCATGATTTTATCCTCCTCTCTCTCCATCCTTAACCAGCCCACTCAGGTATCCTCCTCTTAAGATAGCGTTCATAGTGCTCCAATTGTCTTTAAAGTAGCAAGGTCCTTTAATAGGCTTGTAAAATAACTTATCACATTTGAAAATTTGTATTATTTTATTGAGCAGAAGTATAAGTAATTAACAGAGAAATTATTGTCTCTGATATATCATGTAGTCATGTGTGAATTACCATTTGGGGGCTTTATTTTCTCATATTTAAAATGAAGAGGATTGAATGAGACAACCTTAAAACCTTCATCTTAAATAACACAAAATCAACCTATGCTATTATGTGTGTATATTTTTACCAATTTATTGAAAAGTTTGTAATACATGCTCTGGAAAGAAAAACTCAAATGAAAAATCCTCAGTATTTCTGAAGCAAAGGTGAAATTGAGAGATTCTAGATGGTTGTGAAGCCTGTGTTCCACTTTGGTGTTATCCCTGTCCACATAGAGGCTTTTGTTCTGTTCTGGTTAAATGGCATTTGTAACTAGGTCTAAACCAGCTCAGTCTGGCTTTTTAATTCACAGGACTTGCTATGAAGTGGCACTTAACTATATGGACAATTTAATGTTGAAACCACTTACTTTCCTATGATTTACCAAGGACCTCCTAGCACAGAATTGTAGAAAATTCCATTAATGTATGTATTTAACATTATAGTATCATGTGCTTTATTAGCTGCATCCAGTACTAGTTTATTTGTACCAGAGTGTTTTTTTTGTTAGTGATTGTCTCATTTGAGGCACCTATACAGACATATTGCAGTGGATGCTTCGGCCTTCTCATTAGCACAGAACATTTACTGAAGCTTAGAGATATACCTTGTAGCCATCGTTGATATGATGGCTGATTTCAGGGTTATTCTGTTTAATATCCTGGGATTGATGAAAGTTTATATAGGGAGCAAAGGGTCATTAAAGGGGTAAAATGCAGTATTTGGAAGGTCTAGAAAATCATTCAGCTGTAAATGATGAAGTTCTCAAGTACATGTCTGTATGGCTACTTCCAATGATTGAAACCAGTTTTGAAAAGTCAAAAGACCTGCAATAGTTTTTGGCTATAACTTCCTAAGGAAGTAGAACTACACTTAGTATAGTTCCACTAAGACTATTGTGGGATCAATTTGTGGAGCATGGTAAGTGGCTCCCAAAAAGGAATCCCTACTTTGCAGTGAACACTTAACTGTATAGCTTTGGACATTCCTCTGATAAATAGTTCAGACTGCAGAGCTTTTCATGTGACTTTTACATTGCTTTATTTTCCAATTAGTTGTGTACAGGAATACTTTTTTTTTTAAATTGTGCTTCTCCTCATTGCACTTTGCAGATACTGTGTTTTCTTACAACTTGAAGGTTTGTGCCAACTCTGTGTCAAGCAAGTCTGTTGGAACCATTTTTGCAACAGCATGTGCTCAGTTCATGTCTCTGTGTTACATTTTGGTCATTTTCACAATATTTCAAATGTTTTTGTTACTATTACATCTGCTATGATTATCATAATCAGTGATTTTTGATGTCACCCTTGTAATTGTTTTGAGGCACCATGACTCACACTCAACTCATATGGCCGACCTAATCAGTAAGTGCTAGGTTTGACTTCTCCGACTCCACTGACCTGCAATTCCTTTATCTGTCTCCCTCCCCTTAGGCTTTCCTATTCCCTGATACACAACAATATTAAAATTAGGCCAATTAATAATCCTACAATGGCGAGTGTTCAAGTGAAAGGAAGAGTTGCATGTCTTTCACTTTAAATCAAAAGCTAGAAATTATTCAGCTCAGTGAGGAGGACATGTTGAAAGCCTGGATGGGCTGAAAGCTAGGCCTCTTGTGCTGAACAGTTAGCCAAGTTGTGAATGTAAAAGCAAAAGTATTTGAATTGAGTGAACAGTGCTACTCCAGTGAACATATGGATGATAAGAAAGTGAAGCAACCTTATTGCTGTTATGGAGAAAGTTTTTTGTGGTTGGATAGAAGATTAAGGCAGCCACAAAATTCTCTTAAGCCAAAGCCTAATGTAGAGCAAGGGTCTGACTTTCTTCAGTTCCATGAAGATGGAGAAAGGTAAGGAATCAGCAGAAGAAAAGTTTGAAGATAGCAAAGCTCAATTTATGAGGCTTAAGGAAAGAAACTATTTTTGTAACATGTTAAGTACAAAGTGAAGCAGTAAGGGCTGATGTAGAAGCAGCAACAAGTTATCCAGAAGATCTAGCTAAGATAATTGATGAAGGTGGTACACTAGACAACAGATCTTCAAGCTAGAAGAAACAACCTTATATAGGAAGAAGATACCGTCTAGGACTTCTCTAGCTATAGAGGAGAAGTCTACATGGGTTCAGAGTTTTGAAGGACAGTTTGACTTTGTTGTTAGGGGCTAATATAGCTGTTCACTTTAAGTTGAAGCCAGTGCTCCTTGACCATTCTGAAAATCCTAGGCCCCTTCAGCATTATGCTGAATATACTCTGATTGTGGTCTATGAGTGAACAGCAAAGGCTAGATGATAGCACATTGGTTCATAGCACAGTTTGTGGGATATTTTAGGCTGAGTCTTGAGACCAACTGCTCAGAAGCAAAGATTCCTTTCAAAATATTACTGCTCATTGACAATGCACCTGGTCACCCAAGAGCTCTGATGGAGATGTACAAGGCGATCAGTGTTTTCCTGCTTGCTAACAATATTCATTCTGTTGCCCAAAGATCACGGAATAATTTTGAGTTTCAAGTCTTATTATTTAAGAAGTACATTTGTTAGGTTATATAGCTGCCATAAATAATGATTCCTCTGATGGATCTAGTCAAATTAAATTGAAAAATTCCTGAAAAGGATTCACCATTGTAGATGCCATTAAGAACATTAGTGATTCATGGGAGGAGGTCAAATTGAAGTTGATTCTTTGAGGGTTTTAATGTATCAGTGGAAGAAGTAACTGCAGATGTGGTGGAAATAGCAAAACAGTTTTAATTACTAGTGGAGTCAGAAATTTGATGGAATTGCTGCAATCTCGTGATAAAACTTGAATAGATGAGGAGCTGCTTCTTATGGATCTGCAAAGAAAGTAGTTTCTTGAGATGGAATCTACACTTGGTGAAGATGCTGTGAACATTGTTGAAACAACAGAAGATTTGTAATATTCCATAAATTGAGGTGGTAAAGCAGTGACAGGGTTTAAGAGGACTGACCCTAATTTTGAAATACGTTTTTCTATGGGTAAAATGCAATCAAGCAGCATTGCATGCTACAGAGAACTCTTTCATGAAGGGGAAGAGTCAGTTGATGTGGCAAATTTCATTGTTGTCTTATTTTAATAAATTACCACACCACCTCACTCTTCAGCAACTACCACCCTGACCAGTCAACAGCCATCAACATTGAGGCAAAGACACTTCAACAGCTAAAAGATTACAGCAGGCCAAAGGCCCAGATGATTATTAGCATTTTCCAGTAATAAAGTATTTTAAAAATAAAGTACATTGTTTTTGTTTTTCTAGCCATAATGCTGTTGCACACCTAATAGATTACAGTTAGTGTAAACATAACTTTTATATGCACTGTGAAACCAAAAAATTTGCATGACTTACTTTATTGAGGTGATCTGGAACTGAACCCAGGTATCTCCACTGGTGTGCATACCTCTCAGGTCTTTCCTTGATGTAATGTATGACTACCAGTTTCCCCTGCCTCGGTCTTCAGGACTGAAAGTACAGCTCTGAGAAGGTATGAGAGCACTGGAGTGGGAGGTGGCATGCCTGAGACTGGGGCACTAGAGTTGTGGAGTAGAGATTGGAAGGGAAGATTGGGAAGAACCATTTCTGAAAAGCAGGAGATGACGGGATTTGCCATGGGTGAGATGAGTGGAATAGCTAAGCAAGGATGTAAACTTCAGGGAGACCATTTCGAGAGGATGGTTGGATGCTGGGGTATAAGACAGAATGATTTCTAGTAGTTTGTCCCTGGTGTCATCAAGGAAGGGCTTATTCTAATTGCTGGATCCCGCCTTCATTTCACGTTGTGTCCACACTCTTGTTGCCAAGTAATGTTGTTATTTGAGTGTGAAGTTCCTCTGAGGCAAGAAGTGTTTCCTAGTCATTTTTTATCCTATTAGTGTCTAGCACATAGTAGACAAATAAAACTGTGTTGAATTTTAGTTTATATTTGTGAAGACCTGCATATTTAAATTCAAAAAACTTGACAAATGGAGATTGGAGGTTGTAATTTCTTTTTTAAGAGAGTGTGTTAGGGGTCCATAATGAGACGGCTATGTTTAGTAACTGATAGTCTCACTGGTCAACATCTATCTTCTGTATGACTAATCCTACACATTCCTTTCTCATTGGCTTTCTCTTCTTTTTGGCTCTCAGCTTTGTCTAAATTGTAAACAAGAACCTAGAAGAGAAAGATTTTATATTTCATTATCATTTCTTCTAACAATACAGCTTTGTGTGAATAGAACAATCTCAAGTAGATTGTTTACCTTGAATTAAATTTCCCAGGAAACAGTTCTAGCATTTAACTTTGATTAAAACTGAATGTTTATTCTCTAGAGGATTGTCAGAAGTCATTATAAAAAGAACTATGTTTGGAAACAGTGGGTGTGGGACTCCTGAATATAATACTAATTTAAACTCAGGGGTTTTTAATAAAAATCCTCTTATTTTTTAAAAAAGAGATAACAGTTTATAAAAAATGTAGTTCTATACTTTTAGATGTTTAAGAACATAAACAATGGATTATATTAATGATACGTATGGATTTGCAGTATTCCTTGAGACTGTCAGCATGTTATTTAAAAAATAAGTGATATATGTCTAAAACAATTTAGTATTTTTGGTTAAAAAATACCTAAAAAATTTACTGCTCTATTATAACTCATTGATATTGGGCTTTAAAAGGTAACTCCATTGGATTGGTTTCTGCCTCAGGAATATTTTGCTGTTATACATTTCATGGATAGCAAAGAACAAATAATTTATGCATGCTTGTGTAACATAATGTTAAAGAATATTTAGGAATTGAAAATGTTGAGGAACAGCTTTTCCTGGCATGCATGCCTAGAGAAGGTTTGCATCACCACTAGGATACAGCATTGTTAAGATCTCTGGCTTTCTATTACATGGCTGATTGATTATTTGTTCACAGCCAGACATCCTATATTCAGTTCTGTAGGTTGTGCAGTACATAACGGTAATGATAGTCACATGTGTAAAACATACACATTTGTATGTGGTGACTCTGAGTTTTGAACAAGATAAAAACATTTCATTACTTAAGGAGTCTACATTCTAGCGGGCCAAACAGATAATCAATAAATAAGATAGGAATATATCAGACAGATATATACCATACAGATAATTAAAACACTGTAAGGTGATAGTGGCCAGATGGCTGAATTAGATTAGGTGGTCAGGAAGAAATAGTAAAATGAAAAGAAGTGGTAATTTAAAAAATAAAATCTTTGGTAAATGGTATAATTAAAATTACATATATTTTTAGACTTTATTGTTTTTGTAGTTTGTTGCTAAAGAGAGTCTAACACAGTTGTTTGTTTTCACTTTGGGTTTTTAAAAACTGTTAAAGCAATGGGATATATATATATTTTGAGATGGAGTTTTGCTCTTGTTACCCAGGCTGGAGTGCAATAGTGTGAACTTGGCTCACTGCAACCTCTGCCTCCCAGGTTCAAGCGATTCTCTGCCTCAGCCTCCCGAGTAGCTGGGATTACAGGCATGCACCACCTCACCTGGCTAATTTTGTATGTTTAGTAGAGATGGGGTTTCTCCATGTTGGTCAGGCTGGTCTTGAACTCCTGACCTCAGGTGATCCACCCACCTCGGTATCCAAAAGTGCTGGGATTACAGGCTTGAGCCACCACGCCTGGCCATGGATGTATTTTTTAAAGATACATTTTGACTGACTTTCACAAACACAAAAATAAGTGCATTATACTCTTTGGGTATTTGTCTGTTCCAAATCTCATGTTGAAATATAATTCCCAACGATGAAGGTAGAGGAGGTGTTTGGGTCATGGGGGTGGATCCCTCCTGAATAGCTTATTGCCTTCCTCATGATAATGAGAGAGTTCTTGCTCTAAGTTCATGCAAAATCTGTTTATTTAAAAAGAGTGTGGCACCTATCCACTCTTGCTTGCTCGCTTGCCATGTGACATACCTGCACCTATTTCACTTTCTGCCATGATTGGAAACTCCTCAGGCCCTCACCAGGAGCAGATGCTGGCACTCTGCATCCTGTCCAACCTGTAGAACTGTGAGCCAAATTAAACCTCTTTTCTTTATAAATGATCCAGTCTTAGGTATTGCTTTATAGCAATGCAAAACATTAGGTCATTAGGTAAAACACAGTGCAGTTTTGCCTAATGACCTAATGTTATTAGATTCTTTGATTTTAACTTAGTGACAGTATTATAAGTATAATAAAATATTTAGGGCTTAAAAATTTTTGAGTTACTTTATTTGGATTTTTTACATAATGAGAAAAAAATGTTTAAAAAGTTTTCGTATATGGTGTGTGTGTGTGTGTGTGTGTAAGAAGAAAAACCTTGGAAGACAAGTCCCAGCTGTCTTACCTAAGAATACATTCTTATTTAAGTGTTCTAGATTATGCAATATTATGATGAGAAATTTTGTTTTTGTGTTTGCACATGGTTTGGTTAAAAGTGTACTTTCCAGCATAATGTCATTTTTTTTTTTAAACAAAGCATTTCCCTGTTGCCTGTCAGTTTTTATGTTTAATATCCTAATGGATTTTAAATAGAGGGTCAAGTGGTTATGACATAATTTATATAATTAATCCTATATTTTAATAGTTTTTGCTTTTTCTGAAGTTTTACTGGACAGATTCTCTTGTCTAGCCTACTGCCACTGGACTGCCCAGCATGTATGTTCCCTCAACAAATCTGTTGTCTCTTTTGCTGATTCTGTCTCTGCTTTGGCCTCTCAAACATAGTGCCATCTAACTGAAGTCAACAGAGGTCTGGCAGGACAACTGGTGTGCATGGCAAGAAGTTTAAGAAAATCCCATGAGGGCCAAGATGATGGTATTGGGAGAGAGGAATTATGCGGAGGAAACTCTAGGCTGGCTGTCTACATCTGTAGGGGATCTGATAGCTGCTATCCTTGGCAAATGGGCTCCACTGCATGAGTATGGGAATGCCCCCAAAACACTGAAGGGTCTGGAAGAACTCTTGCCAGGGGTGGATCTAACTAAACGAAAGTGAGATGCTCAACCTATGGCAGCTGTGGTTGACTGGCTGCTTCCATATATTTTTTCTCCTATATTTTGGAGTATTAAACTAGATTGTCCAATAGTGAATTTCTTTAAAAATATAAAAATATATGTAGTGGAGACAAGTGCAGGTTTCTATACATACATACATACATACATACATATATGTGTGTATATTACATAGTGGTGTAGTCTTGGCTTTTAGTGTGTCCATCACCTGAATAGTGAACATTGCACCCAGTAGGTAGGTAATTTTTAAACCCTTACCCACCTTGCACTTTCCCACCTTTTAGAGTCTCTAGTGTTCACTGTTCCACTCTGTATGTCCACGTGTACTCATTGTTTAGCCTCCACTTGTAAGTATGAATAAGCAGCATTTGACTTTCCGAGTTATTTTACTAAGGTAATGGACTCAGTTCTAACCACGTTGTTGCCAAGGACATGATTTTATTCTTTTATATGGCTGCATAACATTCTAAGTTGTGTATGAAATCCTCCATTGATGGACATTTAGGTTGATTTCATACCTTCGCCATTGTGACTAGTGCAGATCTAAACATACAATTTCAAGCATCTTTTTAATATAATGATTTTTTCCCTTTGGTTAGATACTCAGAAGTGTGATCAGTAGATCTAATGGTAGTTCCACTTTTAGTTCTTTGAGAAATCTCTATAGAATTTTTTATAGAGCTTCTACTATTTTATATTTTTACCAAGAGTTTGTAAGTGTTCACTTATCTGCATACAGTGGAACTGTAAGTCAAATTAAACCTGTTTCTTTTGTAAATTTCACAGTCTAGGGTATGTCTATCAGCAATATGAAAATAGACTAATACATGGGCAGTTTCCCTCATGCTGTTCTCGTGATAGTGAGTGAGTTCTCATGAGATGAGCATCTGGCATTTCCCCTGCTGGCACTCATTCTCTCTCCTGCTACCCTGTGAAGAGGTGTCTTGGCTTTTAGTGTAAGAAACATGTAAGAAACCTGCACGTGTCCCACTAAATGTATTTTTAAAGAAATTCAAAATTGGACAATCTATTTTAATACTCCAAAATGTAGAAAAAAAACTATAGAAAGAGCCAGCCAATCACAGCTGCCGTGGCTTGGGTGTCTCATTTTCATTTAGTTAGATCCATCCCCAGCAACAGGTCTTCCAGACCCTTCAGTGTTTTGGGGGCATCCCCATATTCATGATTGTAAGTTTCCTGAGGCCTCTCCAGACATACAGAACTGTAAGTCAATTGAATCTCTTTTCTTTATAAATTACCCAGTGTCAGGTTTCTTCATAGCAGCATGAGAGTGAACTAATACTAGAGATATTTTACCTTCTTTGTTAAATATATTCCCCAATTTTTTTTTGTAACTGTTTTAAGTAGGATTGCTTTCTTGATTTGGTCCTTGGCTAGGTCAGTATTGGTGTAGAGAAATGCTACTGATTTCTGTATGTTAATTTTATATCTTGAAATTTTACTGAATTCATTTATCAAATCTAAGAGTTTTTTGGTGGAATCTTTAGGGTTCCTTAGATGTAAGATCATATCATCAGTGAAGAGGGATAATTTGACTTTTCTAATTTGGATGCCTTTCAATATTTTCTCTTGCCTGATTGCTCTGGTGAGAACTTCCAGTATGATGTTGAATATGAGTGGTGAAGATTGTGGGAATTCTTGTCCTTTTCCAGTTCTCAGAGGGAATGCTTTCAACTTTTCTTTACTAAGTATAATGTTGCGTGTGGGTTTGTCATATATGGCCTTTAATATGTTGAACTATGCTCCTTCTATACCTAATTTGTTGTGGATTCTTATGATGAAGGCATGCTGAATTATACTGAAGGCGTTTTCTGTGTTTATTGAGATGATCACATGGGTTTTATCCTCAATTCTGTTTATGGGATATATTACATTTATTAATTTGTGTCTTTGGAACCATCCTCACTTCCCTAAGATAAATTCTACTCAATCATGATGTTCCAGCTAATCTCGCTTCACTGACACCATTTGTGTAGGGAAAACTCTGTGTTTTCCCTCTACTCTCATACCACAGCAATCATCAGCACAGAAGACTGCTGTGAACATATGTGTGGGTTTTTTTCTCCCTACACTCGAAGCAGTGGACACCAGCTGGATGTCCTCTAATTCAGTTTTGATGCTGTCTACTTGGAGATAGTGTCAGATCCCACAGGTTAGTGCTCAGTTCCTAAGACCGCACCTTTCTCCATTCCCCCTCCACCAGTCTCAAGTCTAGGCCTCTGGAACTTCTGATGGACTGGCTTCTAATTACAGTTCCCATGACCCCCTCTTTGGGTTGAATTAATTTGCTGGAGTGGTTTACCAAATATGAATTTCTGAGTACTACTTTTCGTTGTCCAAAGAATACAATTTTTTTTTAATCTGCTGAAAGTTTGGAAAAAGTACAATACCTCTTTTTAGGCTAATTGTATTATATATCTCAGAACTGTAAATCTATTATAAATTCAGATTTTAAACAAATTATAGAAGGCTAAAAGGTATATTTGATGACATTTTTAGCTTTTCCTAAAAATGTATACATTTATATGCCTTTATTTTTTCCTTCCAGGAAGGAAAAGAATAATAATATTCTGTTATTTTTAGATTCCATCACTGTAGTTTTCAGACATTTCAATTAGGTTATTCAGAAGGCATATTGTAGAAATTGTGAAAAATTCAAACATATTTCTTTACTTTGTTATTAATTTTCAGTATTTTTGACTTACGTATTCTCTAATTTTGCTCTTTTCTCAATTTTAATATTATAATAAGAATTTTAAATAGGACTTTGTAAGTTATGAAATAAAACCAGTTGGATGAGAGGATGAGTACCTTAAGAATATAATGCATTTCCTTATGTTTGCTTTGTATACATGTGGAAATAGCCACTGAAAGGGAAGTAAACTACATTATGATCATTCTTGCTCAGAAACTCATGTCCAGTTGGCTAATTTTAGAGCCAGGACCCTAAACCTTCTACTTTGATTCTTGCCCATGCATACTTGCTGTATAATACTCTGTTGCCCTTTTTCAGCTCTGATTTTGGTTTTTGGGTCTGCATTTGTGAAAATACAGGCCAATAGTTCCAATAAACAAACTAGTGAAATTTATTTTGCCAACATGATAAATGTTTGTAAAAATCTCCCCAAAGAGATTTCTAGGAAGGTATCATTTCTTCAAAATTCTTTTGCCTTTGAAAGGCAAAATTTAGTTGTGGAAGTCTCAATTTGAGGAACACAGGCTATTTTATCTGAGTTGGAGCTCAATTAGTTGTGGATCTTTAAATTGTTTACTTAATTCTTCTGTGCTGTTGTGAAAGGGTGGTATTTCATAAATATGAAATCAGGAATTCTACATTTTTTAAAAAGCTAACTTCTAATGCTTTTATTACATATTGGACAGGTGTTATCCTGTTGTTGAATTCAGGAACCATGCCTAGCACCAGCTGTGGGGGCTGAAGCTTCCCTGGTCTATGTGTGGAAAGCTTGCTTCTTTAGGCTGCCAAGCCAGAGAAGGCATCTTGCTTTTCACTCAGGCCTTGCTTCTGATGACAGGTGAAAGATTGGTAAAGTTGAGTTTTTAAAAAGAGTAAGTTAATTGTTTCTGGAGATTAGAAGAAGGGGCCTTTTATGGTGTCAATATCTATAGACATGCTCACCTCCTGCCCTGACCCCCACATATATGTACCTATATCAACATGCATTTCCCTCCATACAGTTCCTGGCGATTCTTGAAGCTGCTCTTGAAGATCATGGGCAACCCCCAGATTAATATACAAGTGTTACTTAATAAAAGAAGAAAAAAAGATTGTATGTTCTTTTATTTGATACAAAGCACCATATTCATCCATTCACATGTCCTGAACATCTATTCATCCATCTGCTCATGTATCTATTCATCAACCCATCTACTCATCCATCTACCTATCCATCCTTCATTCATGTTTTATTTGATACTTTCTGTTTGTCAAAACTCTGTATATTTTGTTTTTACACTTTTAAAATAGAGAACTATACTGCTTCGTAAGTACTTACAGAAAATGAAAGAATGATTCATGGCAACTATGAAGGTGTTCTAGTAGACAGTGTATACATATTTGTTTGTGGTTATATAATAATATAGTTTGAAGCATTAATAGGTTTGGAAAGGTGGTGTAGATAATCATTGCAGCTTTGCTTATCTTAGACTCATTTTATTTTGGAAAGTCTTCCTGTGAACTTTTTGTACTACTCTAGTTTTAAAGTAAAGCACATTGTCAGTAAAGCAGAATTAGATTTTTTTGGTGAAAATAAAATTGATAGACACTTGAACATTTCTTTAGAAAGTTACTCTGTCAAAGAAAATTTTATAAGGTTTTTAAAAGATTTTACTCCTTTTACTGAAAAGAGTTTCTCTTCTTTTGAATTGGTTATTAGTTTATTTCACATATGAAACATCTTGTAAAGGTTTTATTTAGGACAGTAGGAAATCACTTTAGTATTTTTAATCATTCAATTTTTTATATAGAATTTTTTTCTAGTCCTTATTCCTTTAAAAAACTTACTGTTGAAACCCTCTATTTCTTTTGACATTTTCAGTATTGATTTTTCTACCACTTTAGTCTTTATCATCTATATATGAAACAAATTTCTTCTTAAGACCAAGAAGATTTATTTTAAAAATAAGATTCTAATTACTCTATCATTTTCTATAAGGGTGAAATACAATATAAGGGAACAACAAAGAAAGTCACTCTTCTAGAATATTGCAAATTCTAAAAAAAGGAACATAAAGATTCAAATGCACATAATCTGCTGACAGGACTGAGCCAATGAGGTTGCAGCATGCATGTGTTGCGACACAGCCTACACTTTTACCAGGGCATACCATGAAAGATGAAAAAGTGAAAGTGGGTACTAATAGCACTCCGATTTTAAAATGAATATAATTACTATTCCAGCAAAATTATATTCGTACCTATATCTTAAATGTAATGTGTTTCATGGGAAGAAAATGTCAGTGATATGAACTTAACCTAATAGAACTGAGCCTGAGACTCTTTATTTACCCTTATAACATTAAAGATGTACCTATTTTGGCCGGGCGCGGTGGCTCACGCCTGTAATCCTTGCACTTTGGGAGGCCAAGGCGGGTGGATCACGAGGTCAAGAGATCGGGACCATCCTGGTCAACATGGTGAAACCCCGTCTCTACTAAAAATACCAAAAAAAAAAAAAAAAAAAAAAAATTAGCTGGGCATGGTGGCGCGTGCCTGTAATCCCAGCTACTCAGGAGGCTGAGGCAGGAGAATTGCTTGAGCCCAGGAGGCGGAGATTGCGGTGAGCCGAGATCACGCCATTGCACTCCAGCCTGGGTAACAAGAGCAAAACTCCGTCTCAAAAAAAAAAAAAAAAAAAAAAAAAGATGTACCTATTTTTAAATCTTTTGATATGTGGTGCTAGATTTATAATTTAATACTGTAATAAATATTGAGTGCTAATTTTTTTTGCATAATGGAAACATAGCATGGAGGTTAACATGCTGATCAATAGTCAAGGTCATTTTGCAAGGTTGTTCCCAGATTCACACTGGGCTGGCACTCTGCATAGAAATACTCTTCTGTTTAAGGTTTATTGAGTTG
Organism: Callithrix jacchus; assembly: GCF_049354715.1. NCBI lineage: Eukaryota > Metazoa > Chordata > Mammalia > Primates > Cebidae > Callithrix > Callithrix jacchus. The sequence continues at coordinate 81,983,890 of NC_133512.1, read as the reverse complement.
GATAACTTAATTGCGTCTCAGAGTTGTAGCTTTAAATTCTCACATCTTTCTATTTCAATATGGTAATATAGTTTTCTATGAAATAGTGACAGTAATTATTATATGTACTAACAAATGAAATCAGGTTTATTTTTTTTTTGAGATGGAGTTTTACTGTTATTGCCCAGGCTGGAGTGCAATGGCACAATCTCGGCTCACTGAAACCTCCGCCTCTCAGATTCAAGTGATTCTCCTGCCTCAGACTCCAAAATAGCGGGGATTACAGGCATGCGCCACCACACCCGGCTAATTTTTGTATTTTTAGTAGAGAAGGGGTTTCATCATTTTGGTTAGGCTGGTCTTGAACTCCTGACCTCATGACCCGCCTACCTCAGCCTCCCAAAGTGCTGGGATTACAGGCGTGAGCCACTGTGCCTGGCCGAAATCAGGTTTTCTATTTCTTTTTTGTTCTAGAAGTCTCTTTTCTCTTGGATCTCTCTGAATGTTCTTCTTCTTTTTTTAATAATGTACTGGTCAGTCCTAAGAAGTGCCCTAATATTAATATTACCTTTCTTAATGGATTTTTTCAGTCTTTAGAACAAAACATTTCATTTGGCTTAGGGGTCACTTGATAGTACCTATAGAAAATAATTTGAAACAAATTACAAAGTATCTGGCATCTGAACCTCTGGCCCAACTCAGTCGCTGGAAACTTTTTTAGAGGATATTTGAGGTGAAGATCCAGTGATATTTCTATCCTTGTCCACTAACAGATAAATGATAAAAGAATTCTAAGGTCTTTGCTAGTGAACTCTGTAAAGCCTACCAGTCTTGGGTGATCATTGCATCTGAAAGGGGGCAAATGAAAAACTGTCATGACATTAAAGTGGTCAGTAATGCAATGAGACTAACAGGACTTTGTAACTATACTCGTAAAATAAGATGAATTCTGGCTCACCTCAGTTCCTCGCCCAAATTTAAAAGCATGGTTGTGCAATTGCATGAATAGCTATATGGTTAATATTTTAACACCAAACACTGACTTTCATTTTTTAAAAATCTCATTTAACCTTCACATTAAGCATGTGAGATACATAGTGATAGCTACATCTTGCAGATCATAAAGAAATAATATTGCAGTAAATCCACATATGCCAGAATTTTGGTTAAGTTGTTTACAAAGGCAAACTGCTCGTCAAAGAAAATGTGACCAGCCACAAAAAGGTCAACATAGCATATTCAAAGTCTCTAAATAGTTAGTAGACAATTTACACAGTACTTTGATATTTGTTCTTTGTCCATTTTTTTTTAATTGGGCAGAGTTGCTATGTGAAAGATTTGCATTTTTAATTGCTTCCTGGTCTAGGGAAACCGTTCTAATCTGAGTGTTCACTTTTGGGATTTCAAGACTTTAGAGCATTGTTTCCCAAAGTGAGTTCCAGGCAAAACTTGTTATTGCAAAACCCCCTCGATGGTAATACCATCAAATGTGAATGCTTATACCTTTAATTATTTAAAATAAAATACATGCTGCTGTGATTTAGTGGTGAATAAGCAAAACATAATCTATATTGGCGATTGAAAAGATTGCAGAATCTTCCAACAGCAGTAAATAAAATATAAAAAGGAGGGTTTAATGTACATATATTTATTTTAAATTATTTTGACATATTCAAGAAGCAACTACTAGAAATACGTAATTTACCCTTTTTACCCTTTTAATTTACCCTTTTTATATGCAATAAACCCAAAGTTTACGTATTGTAAGCTTACCTACCTGATATTCCACACCTTGGGATGAACTTTTTGCTCCCTGTACCCAACCTGGCAAAATTTTACTTACCCTTCATGATCCTGAAAATGCCCTGCCTGTCGTGTTTTTGTAGCACCATGCAATTCATTTCTCTTTTTCTGTAGCATTTAGAGACATCTGCTTCCTAGAGGTGTTTGACAAGTATTTGTGGAATAAATGAAAGAGTGGATGAATAAATTATATGTTTAATTAATTTTGCAAGACTTTTTTATCCAGTCTTAACTATTTGGACCAGATTTTCTGACTACTTGATCTAAAAATGATCAGAAAGGATTTCCCTTTCTGTTTTTCACATAAACATTTACTACTTTGATTACATTTACATTTCAGTTGAAACAAACAACTAACTGAAATGACAGCTGGAAAACCACAGAGGGCAATATATGAGGGAAACTTAAAATGACTCCATGAAATGACTAATGACCTGGATTTAGAGGAATGTCAGAAGTACACATGGCTAGCATTTTATTATGCCTTATAATTGCTATAATGGCAGCAGACTATGTAAACCTGAAAGTCACTTGACAGAGATTTTTGCCTGGTTGTCAGCAAATGTGATACAATTCTGTGACCCAAATAAGCACATATTTTACAAAGGTTTTAAAGTCAAAATATGGCGATTGTATCAAATGTTTTGGTTTTGTGATAGAATTGCATAATATAATTTGGCTTTTAGAATGATATGTTATAAAATATTGAAAATATAGTTTTAATTAATAAACAATGAAGAGAAATATTTTGGAATGTATGAAATTACTCTGTGTTAAGAGTCTTCACATTTAAAATACAGTTTTAAATAGCACGGTTATACATCATGCATAGATGATTATATAGATGTAATAAGTCTCACCTATTATTCAGGTACCTTGTAATATATGCATCACCTAATATATTTAAATGCTGAACTTTTGTCAGTAGAAAAAAAAGGTCACCAGTAATATCTAAAAATTAACATGGCTTAGTCTAGGACACTGGCCCTCACAGTTTATTAATTACTTGTAGTCTCTAGCCTCTTTCTTTTATTCATACCACAGCCAAACACTGAGTACTAGCCTATGGGTTGTAAGAATCTACAGAAACCACACATCTATCTTCCTTCTCTCCCTCATTTTCTTCTTCCCTCTCTTCTTCCTTCCAGCTCCTTAAAAAGATACTTGTCATGCACCTGCGTTGTAATAACACTGTATTAAATGTGGGAGATATTGTGATGAGTAGAAAGTACCTTACTGTAATTAAGGTTCTTCAGATGCTGTTTGCATTTGTAAACATTAACTTCTAAGGAATCAGAATTCACTTAAAAAAATCATACATCCCAGAGTTTGTGAATGTGTTTTGTAAAAAGCAGGACATGTTGGTATACGTGATAAGATTGATTACTCAAAGTTGATCAAATGCCTATACTGTTCATTTCATTACATTATCACTATGATGGAAAGAACTAGACTTGCTTTCCCATTGACCATCTGCGACAGCTGTCATGCTCAGTGTAGCCATTAGTATAGTTCACTATCTTTTTCTTTAAAAAAGTTTCAACTGTATCTACAGATAGTTTTTTATTTGTTTCAAAGCAACTATTTTAGGCTGGAGACGTTTGGAATTTCTTATGTGTTATCTCAGTTTGTGTGGTAGTAAAGGGCTCACAGAGTCACAAGTTAGAAAGCTTGATTTCTTTCTCCATTTTATTAATGGTGAGTTTGAATGACCCACTTAAGTATTTAATTTCCATTATTTATAATGAAGTACTTTTCAATTCAGGCTGAATCTCAGAAGAAAAAACTAAATATAAAAATGTAACTATAATTACTTTAGAACAATTGAAACATTTTTAATGTGATAAAAATATATATAACATATAATGTACCATTTTAACCATTTTTAAGTATATAGTTCAATGACATTAAATACATTCTTATTGTGGTGCAGCCATGTTTACCATCCATTTCCACTATGTTTTCATCTTCCCAAACTGAAACACTGTATTCATTTGGCAGTAACTGTGTAATGCTTCTCCACTACTTCCAGTGTCTGGTAACCACCTTATCATTTTATTTTTCTATGAATAGGACAATATTTTTTGAGTAAGGGCAGTAAATTATCATTTTCCTCTGTGAACCCTGAAAATCTGAGACCAGTCTCAGTTAATTTAGAAAGTTTGTTTTGCCAAGGTTGAGGATATGTGCCTGTGACATGGCCTCCGGAGGTCCTGATGACACGTGTCCAAGGTATTCAGAACACTGCTTGGTTTTATACATTTTATGGAGACATGAGACATCAATCAACATATATAAGATGAACATTGGTTCTGTCTGGAAAGGTGGGACAACTTGAAGCAGGGAGGGGCTTCCTGGTTGTAGGTAGATAAGAGACAATGTTGCCTTCTTTTGAGTTTTTGAGATTCTGATTAGCCTCTCCAAAAGAGGCAATCATATACACATTTATCTCAGTGAACAGAGGGATGATTTTGAATAGAATGAGAGGCAGGTTTGTCCTAAGCAATTCCCAGCTTGACTTTTCCCTTTAGCTTAGTGATTTTGGGGCCCATTTCCTTTCAGAGCTCCAAATCATCTAGGTAAGACATTTTTTCTTCTTTCTTAAAAAATCTATAGTAAGTGTAACTTACTTTCTCAGGGCCTAATCAGAGAAACAGAGCTACAGGAATATGTATATTCCAAATTTAAATTTAGTTATTTAATGTATTTAACAAAACTTCTCATTTTTAATTAATAATTTGAAATTTCTTGTTCTCGGCTGCCAATATATTCTTCATATATTGGAAAAAATTATTCTACAGCTGTAGGAGGCAACAGCAAGTAAGGCAATTATACAAATGCAATTTATTTAAAGCTTTAACCATTTATGTGAAGCTAGGCATTTGATTTGTATGGCAATGACTTTCCGAAATCGGATTTGTAATTTATTTGATGTAATTTCAGCCTGAGAATATCTTTGCAATACTATGCAAAATACATTTTGCATAATGAAAAAATAGTTTATTGAAGGATGGCTTAATGAAATGTAAAGAGTATGAAATGAAATGTAAATCAAATATAACTTAAGGGCTATTTGCATAAATGGCATTGGGCATTTTTATATTTGTATATGCATTTTCATAGTACAAAAAGGTGGTTATACAAACGTTTGTTTCATTAGGAGCAATCTCTTAAATATAATTAGATAACAGAAATGTTTGTGTATTTTTTATTTTCTTAAATGAATTGGTATTGTCAGGCCAGCATTTGATTTGATCAACATATTGTTTACTCAAAGAAAAACCTTAGTGGTTTGAATAACCATAACTGTAAATGCATTAAGAACCTCGCTGGCAGTAGCACTGCAAAGCTCAAAGGCACTCAGTGTAACCTAATTACTAGGAATGACATTTGTATTAGTGCTAGTGAGATGTGAGCTTTTTGTACTGAAGGCTGAAGAGATATCAGATTAGGTACAGAGTGAGCAGAAGGGACATATTTCAAATTTACCTTTTAAATCCTAGAATTCAATGATAATGATGTGACTGGGTTATTAATATCATAGGCACATATAGGATGAAGAAATGAGTATGTAGAGATTACTAATTAGTGAATATATATATATATATATATATATATATATATATATATATATATTTTTTTTTTGAGATGGAGTTCCGCTCCTGTTACCCAGGCTGGAGTGCAATGGCACAATCTCGGCTCACCGCAACCTCCGCCTCCCGGGTTCAGGCAATTCTCCCGCCTCAGCCTCCTGAGTAGCTGGGATTACAGGCACGCGCCACCATGCCCAGCTAATTTTTTGTATTTTTAGTAGAGACGGGGTTTCACCATGTTGACCAGGATGGTCTCTCGATGTCTTGACCTCGTGATCCACCCGCCTCAGCCTCCCAAAGTGCTAGGATTACAGGCGTGAGCCACCGCGCCCGGCCATAGTGAATTTATTTTAATCAAGACATAATTTTCTAGCATCGGGGTCAGATCAGGGTTTTATTGGGGACCTGAAACAGACCATTTGGAGTCAGTCCTCCTAAAAAAATAAAAAATTACAAATACAAAGTTATATACAAGTCAATATGTATTTAGAATGAGAAAAGAAGTCACAACTGATTACAATTTCAAAAAAGATGGTCAATGACATTATCATTATAATATTTGGAAAAATAGCTGCTGATTATACTTTTCAACTGCCTTTTTTTTACATCTATAGGATGCATACTGTTTCAGCGCCTCCTCATACGACAATGACTTTATAATATAATTTTTTATAGACATGGAAAGATAAATTACTTTCCTGTAGTATGGTTAAGAAGGTTTTGTTTTTATTACTGATAATTGAGCTGTATAAAATGTGCATCTTTACTCGAAGACATAGTGTTTATAGAACAGCTACAGATTTGGCCTCTGCAAATGCAGTGTCTGAGAAGTTCTATTTCATTGTGAATACCATCGAAAAGAAAAAAGAAAGGTCTACTGCATTTGTAATTGCATATGCGCTATCAGCTGTATTCCTAATAAGAAAAACTTGACTAGGCATTGATTAAAATGAAATTATCTGCTTATACTATTTTGTCTCCTGATTGGAAGAATTTTCCACAGAGCAGCTTTGAGCTGTGTAAATTCAGACTCTGCTTCTCTCCCATTTGTCACAAATCTTTAGTTCTAGTTGCCATTTGTGGCAGGGGTTACGTATTCAGGGCTTTTCATAGACCTCTATCTACCTTCATATCGGGACCCCATGTGAGTTAGTACAGTGGGAAAGGGATGTTTTCCTAGAAGGCATTCCTATACTGGAACAGATGGTAAATTAATTACACATAGAAATGACTGAGAACCACTTACATATATCCCACTAAAAACAATGTACTACCAATTCTGAATGTACCACCCAAACTGAATATATCACCCTTTGTGTGGTCCCCAGCTTGCTCGCTGTGACTTCCTCCACCTGACACCAGTAGAAGATTGGTAGAGGGAAACTAGGAGTGAAAAGAGAAAGATATTTTGTGGAAAAAGAAAAATACCTTACTTCTGAAAATTTTACTAAAATATATAATCATGGACACATTGCTAAGACCCCTTTCAGGTACCTCCAAGGACATTTTCAAATGAGGAGGCCTGAAGCTTAAGCTTTCTGATGGATGAGTTTCTGATAAACTCAACTCTGTCAAATAAGTGCTATTTCTGCAATGATAGAAACCTAATATGGTAGCTTCTAACCATATAGAGCTGTTGAATACTTGAGATGTGGTGAGTGCAACTAAGGAACTGAATCTTTAATTTCATGTACTTTAAATTATTCTCAATTTAAACAGATACTTGTAGTTTATGGTTAATGTATTAGACAGTGTATATCTAATTTATTCATATATTTATGTAAAATTAAGGCTCACTTAATTCTATTGAAGGTATTATGTATCATACCATATTCTGCTTAACTTTGGATGTCATTTAGGCATGAAACTCTCAATCGTGGCCTAATTGTATGCTACATATGATTCATATATTGCCTACTGAGTAAGTAAGCAATTTTCATAATTATGGACAAATAGTATGCTGGCAGACCTATGCATATTAAACTGAAAAAATACTTTTATATTGGTTCTTCTGGTTGGGATTTAAAAAATATGATTATTAGAACCAATTATATTTAAAACCTACATGATGGGCTAAAATATGTGTTTTCAAAGCAGGGGTTAAAACTTTTTACATGAAGTACTTTCATTTTTCTCTTAGGAAATTTAATAAGGCATTTCCAAAGACAGAGGGAAAGTGGATTATTTGGTTGACATGCTTAATATTTTATTTCACTGCTTAGTTTGCTAATCCTAGTGGTTCAAACCAGATTTCAAAATCTGGGCTAAATCTCTATAATGCTATAACACGGCATGTGACAGAAACTCCTGAATATTCAATTGGTAGAAAAAGAGAAAGCATGCATATTGTTTAGTACACTTTTGTGAACTGCTATGACATATCATTACATACAATTTTCTGAAAGACTGTGTATTTTATTCATTGTATGTCTAGCACAGGGAAGAAAATTTTCATTATTGTTAATGCAGTGAATAGGTGACCTTTGAAGCATCATATATAAAGTTTTAATATGTACTTTAATAGAATAACTGATGATTTTCTGTTTACGTGCTATTGCTTTTATTTGCATGGTTGGGTGTTGACAGAAATTTGTAATAGATGTTCTCTATGCATCTACATGTAATAATTATAATTAATGTTTAGAATGGCCAGATTAACTTTTAAAAATTGAGATAATAGTCACATAATATAACAAACCATTTTAAGTGTACAATTCAGGAAATTTATGCAAAATCTCATTTCAGAAATTTAGGACTCATGATACGTTTTATTTGCAGATTTCAAAATTTTGTTTTTTCCTGCATTTTTTTGTTTACAACCTGTGAAACCTGTATATGTTTAAAAATTAAAAACATTTAGACCGGGCACGGTGGCTCATGCCTGTAATCCCAGCACTTTGGGAGGCCAAGGTGGACGGATCACGAGGTCAAGAGATTGAGACCATCCTGGCCAACATGGTGAAACCCCGTCTCTACTAAAAATACAAAAAAATTAGCTTGGCGTGGTGGCATGTGCCTGTAGTCCCAGCTATTCAGGAGGCTGAGGCAGGAGAACTGCTTGAACCTGGGAGGTGGAGGTTGCCGTGAGCCGAGGTCGTGCCACTGTACTCCAGCCTGGTGCCTGGTGACGGAGTGAGACTCTGTCTCAAAAAAAAAAAAAAAAAAAAAAAAGACACCAAAAAAACAAAAAGAAAAGAAAAGAAAATTAAAAACATTCAATTATCACTTGGTAGTAATTTGTAAAATCCTAAGTAGAATTTTATGTTGTTACATAAAATTTCTTTAAAATTGAGAATTTTAATCCTAGATTGCTTCCTGATAGGTTGGTCACTGCATTTTATTCTCAGGTGCGTAATTTTTTTCTATAGGCTGTGGTCGTGTCATGTATACTAGTTGTGATTTGGCTTTTCAAAATATCAAATGCAACTATATGTAAAATAAATAAATTTTTATGACTATGAAATTCAGTTCAATTGTCAAAATATACAAAAGCCCCAAATGTCTTCTTTTAGTCTATTTTGTTGACTTTGGTGATTTGTCAACCTGAAGGTAACAGATTATATTAGTTTTCAATTGCTGTGTAATAAGCCTCAAACTTAGTGGCTTATAAAAACATAAATTAATTATCTCAGACTTTTTGTAGGCCAAAGGTCTGGGCATAGCTGGATCTTGTGCTCAAGTTCTTATATGCTAAAGTCAAGGTCTCCCCTGGGCCGCAGTCTCATCTGGGGTCTCACAGGATCCTCTTTTATCTTCATGTGGTTGTTTGCATAATCCAGTTTTTTGGGGCTGTGTGATTGAAGCCCACGTTTTCTTGCTAGCTCTTGTTTGGAAACTGCTCTCAGTCTGTAGAGGTCCCCTCCCATAAGTCCCTTGCTACATGGCTCCTACATAAGGCCCCCTTTTTTCAGACCAGCAGGAAAAGCTCTCTTATGCTTTGAGGCTTATCCTTCACGGAGGACCCAGTCTCTTTTAAGGATGCCCAGAATCATCTCGGTTTTGACAAATTCAAACTTCGGGACCTTAATAACATTAATAAAATATTTTCATCCTTGTCATATAATATAACGTCATACTGGGAGTGAAATCTATCATATTTAAAGTCCTACCCACCCCCAAGGGTAAAGTAATCTTAAGAATGTGTGCACCAGTAGGCAAGAATCTGGGATGCCACTTTAGAGTTTTGCCTATCATAGGAAGCTATGGGAAAATTTGAAAATGTGTTTTTTTAAAAAAATTATTAGACTGTATTTTTTAAATGCAGTTTTCTATTTGTATAGCGAGTTCCCATATAAACCCCTTTTCCCCGCACACAGTTTCACCTATTATGATAGTCTTGCATTAATGTACATTTGTTAAAACTGATGAACTAATATTGATACAATATTATTAACTAAAGTCTGTACTGTACATTAGGGTTCATTCTTTGTGTTATATAGCTCTATGGATTTTGACAAATGCATGTCACGAATCCATCATTGCAGTATCATACAGAATAGTTTTACTTCCCTAAAAATCCCATGCTCCCCTGTATTCATCCCTACATGCCTCCTGCCTGTCACTCCCACTACTGATTTTTTTACTGCTTCTACAATTTTGTCTTTTTTAGAATGTCATTTAATTGGGATCTTACAATATACAGTTTTTCATACTGGCTTCTTTCATCAGTATGCTGGCTAATATTCTTTCATGTCTTTCCACAGCTTTATAGGTTATGATTTTTTAAATCACTCACTAATATTTGATTGCATAGATGTACCCTAGTTTGTTGATTCAGGAAGCCACCCTCTGAATCTCTTTGAGACTTGCTGGGAAATTACCTGCAGAGGTGACATTGAAATTCACTTGGAATCTTCCCGCAGGTGAACAAAAGGAAGGGGCTTCTTTTTCTGGTTTCAGTGTACTTTATTCTCTTCTTGCTTCTGTGGTATGTGGTGGAAGTAAGCCAACCCCTGAGAAGGGTCCAAGTTCACTGCAGAGATTCTCATGGGCGTGTTATTGAAATGGGAAACTGCTGGTTGGAACATCTTGAGACTTGCCAGGAAACCACTTGGGATGCTGGTGGAACTGGCTGGGAAGCTGCTTATGTAGGCACTGCTGCAACTTGCTGGGATGCGAGTATCACTGGGTATCATTAAGTTGCTGATGGCCATAGGAAAAACAAGAGAACAAAGCATGTTGGAACCAGAAGGAAAAGCTCCTTCCTCCTGCAGTGTCCCCTCCAGCAGCCTCTAATAACAAAACTTAATGTTACAGCAGCTGGCAAAGAAAAAATACAGGGCCCAGCTCCCATAAAACAAAGCAGTACAGTGAAGGGTAAATTTGGAGCTGACAGGCAAGAGGTTGATAACTGGCACACTTTCTGTTTTAACTTTGCTGACATTTTTTTTTTTCTTAAATCAGGACTGAGTGTTTGATTATTATTACCATATGCTTTTCTATAACCACTGATGTAGTTATATAGTTTTGTTTTTTAATCTGTTAATATGGTAAATGACATTAATTGGATTTTTGGATGCTAAGCTTATCTCACATTCCTGGATAAGCCAAACCTCATCATAATGTATTTTTTTTCATATTACTGAGTTTGATTTGAATATTTTGTTAAAGATCTTTTTTTTTTGATGGAGTCTTGCTCTGTTGCCAGGTTGGAGTGCAGTGACGCTATCGTGGCTTGCTGCAATCTCTGCCTCCCGGGTTCAAGTGATTCTCCTTCCTCAGCCTCCCAAGTAGGTAGGACTACTGGTAAGAGCCACCATACCCAGTTAATTTTTGGATTAAATGGGTTAATTATTAGTTATGGGGTTTTACCATGTTGGCAAGGATGGTCTCGATCTCTTGACCTCGTGATCCACCCGCCTCGGCCTCCCAAAGTACTGGGATTACAGGCGTGAGCCACCATGTCCGGCCTGTTAAAGATCTTTATATCTATATTCATGAGACATATTGGTCTATCTTTTTTTTTTTCTTTTTGTAATCTCTATCTGGATTTGGAGGTTTGGTGACTTTTTAAACAAGCTGGGAAGTATTTCTTCTTTTTTGTATTTTCTGAAAAAATTTGTATAGGGTTTAATTTTTACTTAAATATTTGATAGAATTGACCAGTGAACCCATCTGGTCCTGAAATTTTCCTTTTGAGAAGATTGCTAATTATGAATTAATTTTTTTTCAGAGGTTGTAAAATGGGTATTAAATTTCATGGGTATGCACGGTGGAAAAGGCATCCTCACAGAGGCAAGACTTCCAACCCAGTGACAATGGCAGTGAGCCACCCCAGTCTAGTTTTCAGCCATCTAAGACAAATGGCTGGCTGTTGCTCCTGGACTGAGATTTCCTCCTCTTTGCTGGTGGTGGGGGAGGGCATGGCTGTAACTGACAGGAGACACAGTGGGAGACTGAGGGCCCTTAGGGGTGCCATTCTGTTTCTGGAAGGCAGCTTTCTTGAAAGGCTGCTCTGGCAACCCCTTTGGCCCTTCCAAAGGCCTAATGATGGTCCTTAGGCTTAAGGCTGGCCCAGGTCTTTGATGGGAATAGCACAGCCACTGTTTCTGTGTCTGTGCCCTTGAGAGGGGCATTCTGTGTTGAGGAAGGCAGCTTTCTTGGAGGACTATAATTTAGGTGATCATTGCTTTAGCTTCCCAGTCACCTTTGGCTCCCTGATCCCTTTGGCTTTTCCGGCTGTCTGACTGCTATTTTGGAGCCTGGAGGAAGCTTGGATCTTTGTGACAGAAGGTATAGTGGACAGTTCTGAGTCTGCCCCTTTGGAGATGCCATTCAGCTTTTGGAAGGAGGCCTTCGTGGGATGTTGCTGTTTCTGCAGCTGCTGCCTTGCCTTTGCAGCCCCTTTGGCCTTCTTTGCTTTCTGGCTGCTGTTCTCAGACTTGGGGATGACCTGAGGCAAGTCTACATTTGTAGGTGTGGCTGTTTCAGAATTTCTGGGACTGGGGGATAGAATTGGAGAATTTCTTGAACTTGGCAATAAAGAAACCATCCATATTGTGGATATGAGGGTAGAAGTGTCAGGTAGAACGCAGACTGTGGTGGAAGCACCTTTATGAAAAGTGGGTAAAATCTTCCTGGCCAAGACTAGGCCTGTGGGCAACAGTCGCAGATTCTGCTTTTTCAGAGCATAGTCTACCACCCACTCATTCTCTTCCATCATGATATAACAGGTGCAGTAAACTAGGTAGCCTCTTGTCTTGGAGGTGGCATTGACAGTCGATAGCACACAGGAGCAGCTCCTTCTGGAGGTGATCACTCATCCTTGTTAGTTTCACAGCTGGGTCCTTGGAGATGACCCCAGTGCCACTGCAGGGAGCATCCAGCAGTACTTGGTCAAAGCCCCACACCATCTTGGGGAACTGGCGCCCCTCATAATAGCTGATAACGGTGTTGGTAACTCCTAGCCAGGGCAAGTTGCCCACAACACTCTTGAGCTGCTCAGCATTGGCATCATTGGCAAGGATCACACCCGTGTTCTTCACTAGCTGGGCCATGTAGCTGGTTTTTCCTCCAGGGCCAGAACACATATCCAGGATCCGCTCATGTTCCTGGGGTGCCAAGGCCATGACAGGCAACATACTGGAGGCTCCCTTAGCCCAGCCAGGTACTCGAAGGTAGCACCAATGGGCACAGAAGAATCATATACCACTAGTCCAGTCTTTGACTACTTCCCCAGGGGATCCAGGTTAACCCTACAATTGATTGAGCCTGGGCAAGGTCTTGGCGTTGGGTTTTCAAGGTGTTGGTCCGGAGGGTGAAGGGTGGAGGCTCCTCATTAGCTTCTAAGAACTCCACCAGCTCAGACAGAGGAAAGAGGTTCATGAAGGAGGTCCATGAGCTTGCCACGCAGGAAGTTTCCACAGGAGTAGTAAGTGGCCAGATCCTTCTTGAGACTGTTCAGGTATTCAGAACGAGACTGCTCTTCCTCCTGCTGAGCCCCAAAATAATGCAGATTTCCCACAGTATCCTGGATTCACTTGTGAACTCCCAGCAGGTCTGGAGCCTGGGCATGCTGCTCCATCTCCCCAGCAGCGGGCAGCACAAACGCCTCCTCATCCACATTGATCTGCAGGCCCCCATCTGCCGCCTCCTCCTTTAGGGGGCCTGACTCAGGGGTCACTTCTTCCTTTTCCTCTTCGTCCTCCATCTCCTCTTCACTCCACTGGACCCCAGCAGAAGCTTCCCGGGCCTTCTGCTTCCAAGCAGCTTTTTCAGTGGGCAGCAACTCTTCACCTTCCTCATTGTCAGAGTTGGAGTCAGTTCCATAGTCATCTACCATATCAGTATCACTGTCCTCGGAGCCCCGGATGTCCCCGTGGTTCACCACTCCATCTTCTTCAGAGTCTTCCTCCTCCTCTTAGGGACTGGGTTCCCTTCTTACCAGCTGTCTGGACAGTTCCTGCAGAGATCCCTTTTGTTAGCTTTCCAGGCAGCGGCTTGGCCTCAGGAGACTTACTTGTCTCAGGTCTTCAGCAGAGCCCAGCTCCTATTGGTTGCTCTTTCGAGCACGACTAGACAGCCTCTTGGAATTTTCATCACTTACTGCAGGCGAAAATCCGGCGAGTTCCGTCTCGGCACCCTTCTGCTTCTGGCCTTTAGGCCTTGCCCCCGCTTCTCCTTCTTCGTAGGATCCAACTTGCGCCCCGTTGTGTAGAACGCGGATTACGGCCTGAGACTGCCCTTTGGGCGGCGCTCCACGTGCACTCTGGGGCTAGCTTTCGGCCCGCATTCGCCACAGAATCCTTCCACGCAGGCGCACGGGGAGTGCTCGAGTTAAATTTTTAAGATTGATAAGGGGTTTATTTTGAGTCAGTTTTGTAATTTGTGTCTGTTAAGCAGTTGATTCATTTAATTTATCCAAGTTATTGGCATAAAATTGTTGATAATATTCCTCTATTGTTTGATGTCTGAAGTATCTGGAGAAAATATTTTTATTTCTGATATTTGTAATTTGTGTCTTTTCTATTTTAATCCAATGGTCATTCTAGTATTTATAATTTAAAAATATTTTTCAAAAAGCAGCTTTGGGTTTTTTATTTCTTTGATTATTGTTATTATTTCTCCCTTTCTATGTACTTTGATTTTAATTTGCTTTTTTCCCTACCTTGTTAAGGTACAAGTTTATTTATTGTTTTTACTACAAAATTTCATCTAAACCAGTGGATCCCAAATTTTGTTGCAAATTGGAATATTCTGGGGAATCCTTAAAAATGAATAATTCTGTCTCCCAACCCCAGATATTTTTATTTACTTGATTAAATTGATATGGGGAACAATGGGATTTAAAAAAAACTTCCCATATGAATTTTAGTGTGCAGCACATTTGGGGAAACACTGTTCTGAGCGGTATTTTAGCTTTCTCCCACCAATTTTTATATAATGTGTTTTGATTTTTATTCAAGATGTTTTGAAATTTCCCTTGTGATTTCTTTTTTCCATTGATTATTTAGAATTATATTGTTTGATTTCTCAATATATCAGGACTTGTTCCTTAATTGACTTTTATTTTAGTTCTTTTGTGATCAAAGAAAGTACTCTGATTTCAATCTTTTTTTTAAGGCCTGGCATGTGCCCAGTTTGGTTAATTTTTTAATGTGTGTTAGCAAATTGTGTGTATTCTGCTATTGTTGGGTGAGTGTTCTGTAAATATCAAATAGGTCAACTTGTTGATGGTGTCACTCAAGTATTTTATATCCTTACTGTTTCTGGTCTCCTTGTTCTGTCAATTACTGAGAGAGTAGTGTTGAAATCAACTATTATTATAGGTTTGTTTTTTTCCCCTTTCAGTTCTAATTTTTGCTTCGCGTGTTTTGAAGCTCCATTATTAGATGCATAAATATTTAGAATTCTTGTCTTCTGTTTAATAAATTGTCATTTTATAGCTCACTACTGCAGTTGCCTCCTACCCTTCCATTCGATGACCACTTTTGCAGGCTTCAGGGGGACCAGGAACAAAGTTGGGGCCTGGCATCCCCACTATCCTGCCGGCTGGGTACAATTACGAATTATCACAACAATTAGCACCTGTATTTTGGAGATCTGCAAAGTGAGGAGGCCCCAGCTCACTTTTCACTGTGGAAACAATGATATTCCTTCAGCCTGAGGGAATTAGTGTTAATGAAACCGGTGGGATCGATTGGCTCATAATTGCCCTGCACGTTGATGCGCACGAGATCCTCCTTGTAGAGAGACAGTAGCAACTCCTGGCTGATGATGTACGGCCCTTGAAGCTGGGCACCTGCATGCTTTCCCTTCCATTTGCTCCTGGGACTTGGTGGTGTGATGATGGACAAATTTACACTCAGGGTTGATTTTGTGCACTTCCTGATCCATGGTGAAGGCCTCAATGTCTTAAATGAGTGTGGTAAAGGATGGTGCCTGCTGGGGTCTTGTAGATGCCTCTGGACTTTATTCCAATGAAGCAGTTTTCCATAATGTCAACACAGCCCACGCCATGCTTGCCTGTGACTTCGTTAAGGTACACAAAAATCTCCAAGGAGGTCTGGTGGGGTGGTGCCATCCTGATGGTCACTTTTACAGGGACTCCTTTTTTTGAACTTGATCTAGAGAATTTTAGGTGTGTTGTGGGCTTTGCCTGGGTCCTTGGTATATCGATAATAATATCTTTGCCTTTATTTTATGTTCATTTTTTAAACATATTTGATCTGGCTGTGTGATTTTGGTTTCACAATTTTTTTCTTACAGCACTCTAAGAATGTCATTTCATTTCCTTCCAGCTTGCATAATTTCTGACAAGACTTGTGTGTTATTGTCATGTTTGCTCCTATGTACATAATGTGCTTTTTTTTTCTGGCTACTTTTAAGATTTTCTCTGTATTACTTTTTTTTTTTAAATAGCAATTTGATTATAACATGTCTTGTGATGAGTTTTCTTTATTCTGCCTGAGCTTTGTTGAACTTCTTGGATTTGCAGGCTGGTAGTGTTTATTAAATTCAAAAAAATTGGGGCATGTTTTCGTTAAATATTTTCTTGACTGCTTTCCTCTCATTTTAGTACTTGAATTACAAAAATGTTAGATTATTTGTTGTCCTTACATATTATCAAGGCTATTCATTTTAAAATGTTTTCTTCCTTTGTACTTGGTTTAAAATAATTTATATTGCTATGTTTTCAACCTCACTGATACTTTCTGTAGTGTTTTGTCTGCTGATAATGTCATCCAGCAACATTTTCCTATCAAAAATGTTTTAAAATATTTAGACAATTTGGTTCTTCTTAATATGTTCTGTTTGTCTTCTACTTATGTTCATATATCCTTTAAGCCTTTAATCTTATTGAACTTATTTTAATAGCTGTGTTAAGGCCTTTTTATGTTAATTTTGTTATCTTTGTTAATTCTGGACCTGTTTTTATTGATTGATTTTTCTCCTAGTTCTGGGTAACATTTCCCTGCCTTTTATTTGCCTGTCTCTATTTTTTTTTTTTTTTAACTATTAGGCAATGAATATTAGTATTTAACATTGTTCAGCTGAATTTGAACACTATAAATACTAATTTACATTGGTTTTTCTTTGGTTACTAATGTAATACTAATTCCATTTTTCTTTTAAATGGTCTTTCTCTCTACCACCCTCCACTTTTTTGGTAGGCATTTAAACTATTTGCAGATCAGTCTGATCATATCAAGGCTTATTTTTATGTTTTTCGAGGATTATCTACGGTATTCTTTAGAGCTAGTTTAGACTCACTACTACAGCGTGAGCTTTCTGGAGTCTCTACAGACTACTCTGGGTATTCAACAACAAGGTCTCTTCATTCTTGGAATTGTTCACTTTATAGCTCCCCTGAAATTGATCCTTTCCTGCTAGTTATTTTTTACTTGGCTTCTTGGGGTTTCACTGTATGCAGCACAGATTCCTGTTCAAAGCCTTGTGAGTGTTCTTATGCCAATCTCTGCACAGATTTTCTTTATCTGTAATATGTCACACAGAGTCCAGCCATCCCAGCCTCTTCAAACTCTGATCTGTATCTCAACTTATTTGGACCATGAGGCTCTTTTTGATTTCCTCATTCTTATACCACAGTTTGGACTTTGCATCTAGGCTGAAATAGAGGCAGTCTTAGATATCACCTGATTTGTTGCCCTTCTGTTAATAATCACAGGTCTTTCTGCCTTTTGTTCACTATCTCGAATAGCTTTATATATTTTGCTCGCTTTTTTAGTTATGTATAGGATTTTGAGGGCAATCCTGTGGAAGTTCAGCATAATTATTTGTTCCACTTAAATTTAATGTACTGAATATAATTATTCTAAACCGGAATATTGAATCTGGTTACTCTTAGAAACAAGCTTTACGTATGGTATGTATTTTCAGAAATTTCAAATTCTTTGTATGGAGACCATAAGATTATTTAAGCAAGGTTATACTGATGTCTTAAAAAAACTCAGGTTTTTCACAAGATACCCTATAGGTCATTTAATTTTGCATGCATGTATGTGTAAGCTGGCGATGTGTGTGTACAGCTTCTTTTGAAAATGGATTGGGACCTAACAATGAAAACATGCAGTTGTAATGGTTCTTACTGTAGTGCATGTTGGATTACGAGTTACTCATGGTTATATGTTACCCATGCGGACTTTTAGTGTGCTTGGTTATATAGATCTGCAAAGTTTTAGCTATGGGTTGATAACTATATTGAATCATAAATTTATTACTCATGCAGTGTTTTCTAGGTGGATGTTAAATTTTAAGAGAATTAAGGTTAGGAATTAATTTTCTATTATTAAATGTTTTTTTCAACTTTAAATGAATGTCTTAAATGTAAATATTACTAATTTGTGTAATTAATACACAGAAGTGTGTATTAGTTTAGAACAAAAATTAATTACAACATTTCTTAAGAATACTAGAGGAAACAGGGAAAATATTTATAAATGAAAACAATTTAACTGACAGAAGCTTGTCAGCACTTACCAACATTTATTTTCAATTACAAATGGTACTTTTTTTTTTAGCACCATTTTTATTCCAGCTTTGCATCAATATATCATCTAGACAGAAAGTGCTGATGCAGGTTTTTCAGTGCTAGCCTGCAAAGGAATTGAAGGTGAATGTGGTTTTGGTTATATATCCTGCTTCCTCTACATCTGTGCTTTGTGTTTTATTAGACTGTTTAAAATACATTGTTGTCAGATATGTAAGTGTCAGGCTTGCTGATCATTTATATGCTTTAGTTTAAAAAAATACTACATACAACATGGTTCATTTATCAGCTGTTTTGTCTAGGACTATCTGTAAATTTGAGAGTGTTTACTGGTAGATACACGAGAAGTTAGTATCTCCAAGTTTTTCAGTCATGTTGGTTTATTGCCATGTGAAATTTATTACTGAACTTTCATATGAAAAAGATAAAACACACTGTCATCTTACCTTGTCCATTGTGCATTTCAGATATAGGAACAAAATAATATGCTTGCAGTTCTGTGACATGTTGCATTAGAGAAATCTTTGTTATACAGATTGTGTGACTCAGAGCTGTGTGTGTTTATGTATGACTCTTGTAGAATAAATTTGTATTTATGTATACCCATAGTGATATTTCTGTGTCTGTATGAACATAGTGATTCAGTAGATTAGATCATGAGCATTCTTTACATTTGTCTATAGTAATTAAGTTTCTCACTGAATATGAACCAGGTCCTGGCCAAGCTGTCTCACAATAAGTATTATACTTATTACTTGTTTCAGTGGCTAGTGTAGATAGTCAGAAGTGTTGCAGTTTGGTCACTTCTTGGAAGATCTTAAATACGCTTCTGATGGGGAACTCACATGTTTATACACGTATGCTGTTGTCTTCTTTTTTTTGTTTGTTTTAGATAAGTGCTGTTGCTTAGCATTTAAGTGCTATTGCTTAGCATTTAAAGTAGAATGTTTTATTTTTATAAGTTAATATTTAGTTCTGTGACCTTGAGCATGCTATTTAATTTTCCCATGCCTGAGGTATGTCATCTCTGAAAGTAGAATAAAATAGTTCCTGCTTGATAGGATTATGTTGAAGATTAAATGAGTTAACATATGAAGCACTCAGAACGATTATTGAACCCAAGCAAATTTTCAGTGAGTGGTAGTTATTATCATTAGTCAATTTAAGAATCAACCAGTAATCTTTCTTTTTTCTTTTTTATGTCTTTATATATATATGTATATATATAATATTGACATTCCATAAAATTCACTCATACTAAGTATAGAAATTGATATATAGTGAATTTATAGGGTTGTATAGCTATCGCTATAATCCAATTTTGGAATATTTTAATCACAACATTTTAGACATTTGAGTATGAAGTTCTAATAATAATTTTTAGTGCATTGTTTCAAATATGCTATTTTTAAACTATAATGTATGGGGTTATTTGTTAAGATGATATAGTTGGAGTTTTCTGTTCCTAAATTTTTAGCTGATCTCTGTGTTGGGGGCATCTGTATACTTGGGAACAGTAAAATCAGAGAAAGAGAGTTCAGAGATAACAGATGAACTCTTTAAATTTGAGTATTTCCATTTCTTGAGACCTTTGAAATTTTTGTAAGAGTACGCCATTGCACATTGTCTAGTAACTAAAAATGAGCCATGTAAGCACATGTGAAACTCACTAAACTATAGTTGGTAAAAGGAGTTTCACAGACTTGTAATGTCTTAGCTCAGAAAGATAACTGATTATATATTACCAGAAATCTTGGTTACATTTGTACTATATCTAATTTCTAGAACTGTAGTTCTAGCAATCTATACCTGGTATAGTTTTTATTTTTTCTGAAAGTAACAGATGCAAGGTGAAGTAGGAATTCAGGAACTTCTTTAGACACATCTTTTGGGTTGCATTTTGGAGTTCAGACACCAGAAGTGATTCTGAAATTGTTATATTGCCTGCTGACAGACATTATGTACCAAGAACTCCCATTACTGTAGGTCACTGAATTAATTTAAGAAATACCAATTGACATCATTCCTTTAGGGAATTGTGGGCTACTGCTTGATATTATTATCTTTGACAAATGTGAAAATTTAGAATAAATTTTATCTTTAGTGTGTTGGGATCTTAATGAAGTGATTCCTTTCCAAATTTAAATTTTTCCAAATGGATAAAAAGTATAGTTCATAGACTTTTTTTCTACCTCTTTTCACTGAAATAGTTAAGTGTTTGAGTTTTCCATGAACTGGTATATGTAGTTGCTTATTCCTAAATGGGAAAAGAGTTCCAGAAAGCATTTAAAAGTCTTGAGAGTTGTGCTCAAAAGTCATTGTGATTTGTGGGAAGAAGGTAGTCAAGATTGATACTCCTATGTGCCTATTACATTTGAATGCCTGTATATTCTGTTATGTGTAATGTGTTCTAGATGAAATCATTAGGATTTCTTTGTATGCTGGTTACCTACTTAGGTGAATTTACATCCTTTGTACTCCAAAATATATGAAAAATAGATTGACTAGCATGAATTTCTGTGGCCATTTGTTTTCTAGCCTAGTAGATAAAGTACTATGAGCTAGGGCTGTGTTAAATGTGATGCATATGCCAGGTCTTCATAAAGGATAAAACTCCCTATGTGTTATGCCGCCACTGTGTTAGTTAATTAGTATATGTATTTGGGGGCTGTTCCAAGTATGCCTCTTACAATTATATATAGGTTAAAAAAATAAACACAAACCTTTCAAGAGACTTTTAAGTGACATGGCTAAGTTTGCCCCAATATTACTTTATATTTAGAATTCAAGCTGTCATGTAAATCAAAGGATCTCAACTTTGACAGTATTACACAGAAAGGGATCCTCACTTCTATCCTTTTATAATCCTCTGCAGGATTCTTTACAATCTAAAGAATATTGGATTTTGTATTCGGTATGTGGCTTTCAAACTATGTAATTTGGAATAGCTGCTTAACTTTTTCCCTGTGATTCTTCATGTGTAAAACATAAAATAGTTCACTTAGATTATTTTATTGACCCCCATTAAACAAAGCATGTATTTTAAATACTTACTCTTCAGGGCTGCAGTGAGCCAAGATTGTGTCACTAGGTATTGTGAGTCACTAGGTATTGCACCAACCTGGGTGTGATTGCACCAACCTGGGTGACAAAGTGAGACCCTGTTTAAAAAAATATATGTATCTGGGCTGTATTAGGCTGTTTTTACACTGCTATAAAGAATTACCTGAGATTGGGTAATTTACAAAGAAAAGAGGTTCAATTGACTTAGAGTTCTGCATGGCTGGAAAGGACTCAGGAAACTTACAATCATGGTAGAAGGCAAAGCAGAAGCAAGGCATGTGTTATATTGTGGCAGGAGAGAGAAAGAGTGAGGGGGGAGGAACTGCCAAACAATTTTAAACCATGAGATCTCATGAGAACTCATTCACTATCACAAGAACAGCATGGGAGCACTGCTCTGTGTTCCAGTCACCTTCCACCAGGTCCCTTCCTTGACATGTGGGATTTACAATTTGAGATGAGGTTTGGGTGGGGACACAGAGCCAAACTATATCACAGTGGTAACTTGTGCCTGTAGTCCCAGCTACTCGAGAGTCTGAGGCAGAAGAATTATTGAGTTACTAGGAGGCAGAGGTTACAGTGAGCCGAGATTGCACCACTGCACTCCAGCCTAGGTGACAGAGTGAGACCCTGTCTCAGAAAAAGAAAAGAAAGAACAGTAAATAGACATAAATAAACATAATATGTTTGTGGAACTATGAAGGCAATGTATCTGGAACCTAAAATTTCCATTGTGAAGGTATTAGGAAATAGTTTGGACATACAGATATGGAGAGTCTTGAATGTCACCTTGAGGATTTTAAATTTTATTTTATAGTAATTGAAGCTTTTTTGGTGTTGTTTTGACACAGAGTCTTACTAGGTCGCCCAGGCTGGAGTGCAGTGGTGTGATCTCGGCTCACTGTAACCTCTGCTTCCTAGTAACTCAATAATTCTTCTGCCTCGGCCTCTCGAGTAGCTGGGACTACAGTTGCATGCCACTGCACCTGGCTAATTTTTGTATTTTTAGTAGAGACTGGGTTTCACTGTGTTGCCTGGGCTGGTCTCGAACTCTTGACCTCAGGTGAGCTGCCTGCCGCAGTTTCCCAAAGTGCTGGGATTACATGCATGAGCCACTGCACATGGCTATAAATGGAAGCTTTTAAGGTTTTTGAGCAAGTGAAGTGATAAAAGCCCACCTTAATTCCAGAAAAGGATGATTCCATTTCATTATATGTGGTAATCTATAGCAATGACCAAGAAAACTTGATATTAGGGACCAGGAACACAAGTTGGGGTGTTTCGTATAAAGTTAGTTTCAGAACAGAAGGCTTCTGCCTGGGTTTAATTTGAATATATAGGACATGTACATTGTGAAAGAATGGATTGTTTTTTCCTGATTTATTATTACCATTATTTTTGAAATGGGTTCTTGCTATGTGGTCCAGCCTGGAGTGCAGTGGCAGTTCACAAGCACAATCATAGCTCACTATAGCCTTGAACTCCCGGGCTCAAACAGTCCTCCTGCCTCAGCCTCCTGAGTAAATGGGACTAGAGATGCATGCCCCCTGCTCGTCTTCTATTATTTTTTAAAAACCCTGAATTTTTAACATAGTAAACAGTCTCTCAGAGAGTATTTTTATGGATTTTATTCACAGTCTTGCATTTACTTTTGTGTTTGGAATGTTGGCAGTGCTAAATAAGTAACGGTTTAATAATCAGCCTATAGTCTTCCTAATTCTATTACTTAATAGCAACTCAAGCTTTTCCTTCCACCTGACATGGAATGTAGCTAGGCAGTCCATGGTTTACTGGTTGAATTGCTCAGTATGACCATGACTTGCTTAACATTTTTCTCAATAAGACTTCATGAATATTTAAAGAACCTCCTGAACAGAGGTAATAGTCTACTACCAGTCAGAGCCCATATTTCCAGAGTGCTACAGAAAGTGTAATCTGTAGTGTTTCTTTGGAAAGGACATGGCTAGGTGATTTTTCTCTTATTCGAAGAAGTACATTGAAAATTTGGAAAGGTATTAGAACTGCAGTTTTAATCCTACTTATCTATATATTATTTTAATGTGAAAATTCTTTTGCTACTACAGGAATTGTTTTTCTTTAAAGAATTTTATTCTGCCTTGTGGTAATGTTAGTTAAGCACGGGTCTATCTTACCAGAATACACTCAGGGGATGCAGAAAATTGACTTTAATTGCCTTTGCTCCCCCATAACACTTAGGATAGGTTGGCAATCAGAAAATACTTGAGTTAAAATACTGTCTTTAATGTGTATATGTAAATATTCACTAGAAAATTGTAATTGTATTTTATTTACCGATTCATCTTAACTCAGGTTATAACTTACTGGGTTGCATTTTAGATCAAGAGACTGAATTTTTGGCATATCTCAATAAGATAAACAATATCGCCACATGCTATCAAATTCTTACAGATAAAAGCAAATCTGTTCTGTTCAAAGTAAATTTACTCCCAACATTTACGGAAATATTTAAAACATCTAAACTAGAGCAAGGAAATGACAAAAAGCAAAAGAAACAAAAACCTTTCCTTAACCAGAATATATTTGGGAAGCGATTATCAGTATAATCCTTTTTTTTCCGCTTTTTTGGCATGTCTGCAAAATTGTGTCTCTTCTGTTGATCATTATGGAAACAAGAAAAGTTGTAAAGTTATAACATGATACTAATACTCTTTGCTACTGAGGCATTTTGTTTTAGAGTAGAAGTGAAGTCATATCTAATGTCATGCATTTCCAAAGATGAGTCTATGGGGTAAGCAAGACAGATTGAGAGCTCCTTTTTAACCTCATGCCTGAGCATTTCAAGTCACCAATATCTTCTGAATATGCAATGCAGTGTACCTGCAAATTTAGCATGGGGAAGGTACAGTAAAATGCATTGTTGTTCAGACTACAGATTTAAATGGCTGATCCATAGAAAAGCCCTAAGGAGCACAGGTGAGAACATTTTAAATGGACAGTGGGGTAGGCTGGAGAAGGTCAAGAGAGTCTGGAAGGGTCAAACTGGTGGAGAAAGGGGAATATTACCAAGTAGGAGGTGTAGCAGCAGGGTGTATCAAATTGGGCCCTTGGGATACAGATGATGACATCATAGAATTTTAAGTTTGAAAAGTCCCTCCTTTTTAAAGTTTTATATATATATATATATATATATTTATTGTACTTTAGATTCTGGGGTACATGTGTGGATCATGCAGAATTGTTGCATAGGTATATACATGGCAATGCAGTTTGCTGCTTCCATCCCCCCATGGCTTATATCTGGTATTTCTCCCTATGTTATCCCTCCCCATCTTCCCCACGCCCCACTGCCCCTCCTCTAGCCCCCAACAACAGACCCCAGTGTGTGATGCTCCTCTCCCTGTGTCCATGTGTTCTCATGTTCAACACCTGCCTATGAGTGAGAACATACGGTGTTTGATTTTCTGTTCTTGTGTCAGTTTGCTGAGAATGATGGTTTCCAGATTCATGGCCCTACAAAAGACACAAACTCATCCTTTTTTATGGCTACATAGTATTCCATCGTGTATATGTGCCACATTTTCCTTGTCTATCATCAATGGGCATTTGGGTTGGTTCCAGGTCTTTGCTATTGTAAACAGTGCTACTATGAACATATATGTGCGTGTGTCTTTATAATAGAATGATTTGTAATCTTTTGGGCAAATACCCAGTAATGGGATTGCTGGGTCAAATGGAATTTCTATTTCTGGGTCCTTGAGGAATCGCCACACTGTCTTCCACAATGGTTGAACTAATTTACACTCCCACCAACAGTGTAAAAGTGTTCCTATTTCTCCACATCCTCTCCAGCATCTGTTGTCTCCAAATTTTTTAGTGATCACCATTCTAACTGGCGTGAAGTGGTATCTCAATGTGGTTTTGATTTGCATTTCTCTAATGACCAGTGATGATGAGCATTATTTCATATGTTTGTTGGCCTCATATATGTCTTCTTTTGAAAAGTCTCTGTTCATATCCTTCACCCATTTTTGAATGTTTGTTTTTTTTTTCTTGTAAATCTGTTTCAGTTCTTTGTAGATTCTGGATATTAGCCCTTTGTCAGATGGGTAGATTGCAAGAATTTTTTCACATTCTGTTGGTTGCCAGTTCACTCTAATGATTGTTTCTTTTGCTGTGCGGAAGCTCTGGAGTTTAATTAGATCCCATTGGTCTATTGTGGCTTTTGTTGCTGATGCTTTTGGTGTTTTAGCCCATGCCTATGTCCTGAATGCTTTTGCCTACATTTTCTTCTAAGGTTTTTTTGGTGTTAGGTCTTATGTAAAAATGAGAATCTTTTATATGTCAAAAAAGTGAAATGATAAAGTGAATGAGAACCTAGAAAAGTATTTGTGACATCTAACATATAAAAACAGCCACAAAATAGTAATAAAAAGCAAATGCATTCAAAGGAAAATAGGCAAATGTTATGAACAGACAGTTCAAAAAAGGAAATGGAAAATGAATTTATTAAAGTTATTAATCTTACTTGTAAATGACATGGTATGAAATTAAATGAGACATACTTTTACATCCATCATACGAGCAACACAGTATGATGAAGTTTCTCTAAACCTGTACTCTTATGGATATTGGAGAAAGACCAGTTTGATGGTAGGCATCAAAAAGCTTGAAAATATTTACATGTTTTTACTTGTTACTTTCAACTTTTAGAATTTTGTTCAAGAGATAAATCAGAGACTAGAGCAAAGATAAAGTGATGTTCACTACTGCATTATTATGGTAATAACTGTCTAGTAGTGGTAGGTTAGCTAAATAAACTACAATATTTATAAATGATGAAATATTCATGCAGCCATTCAGAAATCGTGGTTTTAAAGACTATGAATATTGAAAATGCTCCTGTTACATTGTCAGACAAAAAAAGCAAGTTACCAAGTGATGTATACTATAATTCTAATATTTGAAAAATGTCATACATATGTGTAGATAAAGGACTGGGGGACTGCAGAGAATATAAATATTGGAAATATGTCTATTATAAGTGATTTTATTTTCTTAAGAAATGTTTTCTGAAGCTTCATTTATGAGAAAAAGTTATAAATTACACACTAGCATTGTATATTATAATAGTATTGTATGTATGCATATAATTTGCCAACTATATTTGTCTATTCTTTTTTATTTTTATCTTTCTTTAAGTTCTGAGATACATATGCAGAATGTGCTGGTTTGTTACATAGGTATAAATGTGCCATGGTGGTTTGATGCACCTGTCAACCCATCACCTAGGTTTTAAGCCTCGCACACATTAGGTATTTCTCCTAATACTATCCCTCCCGTATCCCCCCATCCCCTAACAGGCCCTGGTGCGTGACGTACCCCTCCCTGTGTCCATGTGTTCTCAGTGGTCAACTCTCATTTATGAGGAGAATATGTGGTGTTGGGTTTTCTGTTCCTGTTTTAGTTTGCTGAGAATGATGACTTGCAGCTTCATCCATGTCCCTGAAAGGACATGAACTCATTCTCTTTTATGGCTAAATAGTATTCCATGGTGTATATGTGCCACATTTTTTTAATCCAGTCTATCACTCATGGGCATTTTGGTTGGTTCCAAGTCTTTGCTGTTGTAAATAGTGCTTCAATAAACATGGTGCTTGGTGCTTGTGTCTATAGTAGAATGATTTGTAATCCTTCTGAGTATATACCCCATAGTGGGATGGCTGGGTCAAATGGTATTTCTGGTTCTAGAACCTTGAAGAATCATCACACTGTATTCCATAATGGTTGAATTAATTTATACTCCCACAAACAGGGTAAACACATTCCTATTTCTTTACATCCTTGCCAGCATCTGTTGTTTCCTGACTTTTTTTTTTTTTTGAGACAGAGTTTCGCTCTTCTTATCCAGGCTGGAGTGCAATGGCGCGATCTCAGCTCACTGCAACCTCCGCCTCCTGGGTTCAAGCAATTCTCCTGCCTCAGCTTCCTGAGTAGCTGGGACTACAGGCGTGTGCCACCATGCCCAGCTAATTTTTGTATTTTTAGTAGAGACAGGGTTTCACCATGTTGACCAGGATGGTCTCAATCTCTTGACGTTGTGATCCACCCGTCTCGGCCTCCCAAAGTGCTGGGATGACTTTTTAATAATTACCATTCTAACTGGTATGAAGTGATATCTCATGTGCTTTTGATTTGCATTTCTCTAATGACCAGTCATGGTGAGCTTTTTTTCATATGTTTGTTTTCTTTTCTTAAGACACTGATATATCAGTAATATGAATTTTATAGTTTAAGTAAATTTGTTTAATAATGCTTATTTAGTGGAAAGTCCAGATTGAATCAATGCCCAATAGTTTTTTTGAGAATGTTTCAGAATAATATTACTTCAGATGTATATTTTTAGTACAATAGAAATGAAATTATACTGTGCTTTCAATTAACTTATTTAAAGTGAGAAAGGCAAAAACTATCAACAGCAGAATAAAAAAGATTTCATATAGTAAAGTACCAAAACGACTGCGCTATGTTTGCTTTATTTTCTCACTTTTAGAAATATTGTAGCTATACTGATTTTTGTTAAAATGTAGATATTTCTTATACTGGCACATTTATTTGCAAGAAATAAAGTAATTTTTCTCAAATGACTATAATACAGTTTAAAGTAAAATTGAGTTCATGTAGTAATGTGTGTTTAGACAAAATTGGACTAAAATTTTTTATTGATTTCTTTCTAATTGTAATAAAAATACATTTTAGGTTTTTGTTATGTAGAAAGAAAAAATGGCAGAGGGTAGAAGAGCGATGTGGAAGAAAAATAGAAAATATAACTTGGTTCTTTTACTTGAAAAAAAAAGATGATTGATTAGAGTTATTTTCTAAAACCTGTACCCATGGAATTGTTGTATAGTCTATTATCCAATGAGATTCCTAGGTTTTTGATTTGGTATCTAATGATAGGTACAGATATTTAAAGTCTTTTGAGTTGAAATTTTGGCTTGAATATTCTGAGCTAAGTAATTTAACACAACCTTACACAACCCCATTAGAATGTTTACTATTTTCTAATATGGGGACAAATGAAAAGTTTAGAAAATTAGGACAGAAAACAAACAAAACAGCACTCAGAAAAGATGTAGAATAAGGAGAACAGGTCAGAACCCTAATTTGATTTATCTTTGTTTCTGAGACTTTTGTTATTTGTTCAGAAGTGATGATGATGTCCTCAGTGATGGCAGCAATGAAAATGTATTCCACCATTTTTAATGCTAAGTGCTTTACATGGGTTATCTCTGAGGTAAGCCAGAAACCGTTGAGAGAGGAACATACAATATTTGTCAAATCTAAGATTCATCTTTGTTTATTTTATCTTTGTATTATGTATTTGTGAAAAGTATTTCTTTATGTACTTCATAAAAATACTGTCAAACGATGATACTATTGACTATAAGATACATCTTGATTCCAGAGATGACAAAGTATTTTAAACATTGTATCCTCATCAGTGAAATATGTTGATTGGTGAGAGTGAGAGTTGACTGGCAGACTGATGAATAACTGTTTCCTAGTTTGAAATTAGTTGTTGGGAAGTTTATCCTTAATAAAAGGAGGAAGTTTTGAAAATATGAGAAAATGATGTTAAAAAACTGTTCCCATCCTGATCTTTGGGCCACTCCTTTGTGGAAAAAGCACACATATATAAAACCCACTTATGTGAAAGAATCAAAAGAAGGATTTGGAGGGGTTGCATGTCTTCAAGTAGGAGTAGCTTTTAATGTAAATATAGGATAGGCTTTAATTTCTGCACTGAATTGCAAAGTTGTACTCTTGGGAGTGAGGAATGGTGGTAGGGAAGATTTTAAGAGTAAAACAGAAAATGAACATTGAGAATTATTCCTTGGGGAGTGTTCTTTCTAGAGACACTGAGCCTGTAAACCATTCCCTCCTACGTACAACATCAGGAGCAACATTAAATAGGTTTTCCTAGCATGCAGAGCTTACAGACTGCAGGTATTCCCTGAGCACAGCAGACAGCAGAGTAAGTTTAATTGAAAATATGTAATGTTCTAAATTCTGCATATTATTTGGTGCAAAACTTGAGGAAGGAGGCAGGAAAGGAAAGAGAAATGGGACAAGTTTTTTATAAGAGGTAATGAAAGCTGTTGTAGAGCCAGTGCACAAGTAACTGGCTATTTACTTGCAAGATCTGTGGAAAAGTCAAATAGAGGAAAAAAGAGATTAAAACATTACCACAGTTTTGGAAAGATATTTATGTTTTGGAAATTTGGAATTTTCTGAGTCATTAGGGTGATGGGAGCATTTTTTGTTCTAGTGAGGCTATTCTTGGTGGGCCCTTAAAAACCTTCAGGTTAAGGGCTAGTTGCCCAAGAGACCAAACCTTAAATAGCTTGGAACTTTTAATCTCATGAGACAACTTCTGAGGATGGGAAAGAGGCTGAAGATTGAGCTAATCACTGATGGCTAGTGATTTAATGGATAAAGGTTATGTAATGCAGCCTCCACCAAAAACCCTAAATGCTTGGGTCCTGAGACTTTTATAGTTGGTGAACACATCTGCTTGCTAGGTGGGTGATGCTCCCCAGCTCCATGGGGACAAAAGCTCCTGTGCTCCGGACCCTTCCAGATCTCACCATATGTACCTCTCCATCTGGCTCTTTATTTGTATTACTTATAATACACCAGTAATGTTAAGTAAAGTGGTTTCTTTTTGGAGTGTTGTGAGCCATTTTAGCAAATTTTATTGAACCAGAAGTGAGAGGAGGACCGTACCACTTCAGATGTTATAGCCAAGTTGGACAGGCGTGTGTGTAACCTAGGGACTTTGTTTTGTGGGACTGAGCCCTAAGGAGTCTGATGCTAACTCCAGGTTGTTATTATCAGAATTAATTGAATTATGAGACTTCCAGTTTGTGTCAAAATTGGTTGGTGTCAGAAGGAAAAACACTTCTCACTTGATGTCAGAAGAGGTATGAGTAAACACAGCTCAAGCATACTTAGGCATTGAGTTAAAGGCCAGAAAAACCAGTGGGAGATCAGGAAGTAATCGGTTGATGGGAGGCGAGTTCAGTAGTAGCTCAGAAAGTTAAGGCAATAAAATAAAAAAGTAATCAGATCAGATGCTTTAGAATCTAAATCTATAAATTCTTGGCCCTTGGCAGGAAATATGTTTTTATTGTAGCTTCTGTACATTTCCAGTGGGTGGGGGCATTGGTCATATATGTGGCTAGAATAGAAAAAAGAGACTTGACTGGTCCAGTTAATCTTTTTCCTGGTTAGATAATACATTCATTGGAAGGGTGCTTAAAGGATTGGAAATGTGATTGCCTGTGTGACATTGGGGCTAAAAGTATGTTTTTGTCCAAGGCTTTCCTTGGGTAGCAGATAGCCAAAGACAAAATATAGTTTGCACATTGTTGTATGCTGGATATAAATGCAATCAAGCTGGTAGTGAAGAATTTGTGTATGCAAAGCCAGGAGAGGACATTGATGCAAGGAGGGAAAGAACACTTTCTGAACTTCCATTGCCAATCAGAAAGAATTAACCTGAGATTGAAGAAGTGCATATCTGAAGTCAAGGACAAGGGGACAGTGTTCAATGTCATCCTTTAGAACAGAGGGCAGGAATCCCACCTGGAGAGTGGAGGCAACTGAAAGAGAGGTATGGTTGTATTGCCGTGTATTAAGGAACTCTATTCAGGTTTCCTTGAACGCATACTCTTAATACGTAGTTGTTGCTTGCCTTTTTGCCATTTTTGTGGTTGTATAAGGCTGAAGATTTTTATTTAAAAAAATCCCATCTTTGGATAGTCATTCTAGATAAAATACAGGCAGTGCATTACCTATAATTTTCACATGGGGATATTTAAAAGTGCAAAAATTTAAGACACTTACAAAGTACTCTGAGTGTAGAATCCTTCTAGATTTGAATTATTTTTTTCTCTAACTATCCACAGTCTAGCATTGCCCACACTGAATTTGTTCATAGTTTTAGTGATTCATCTTTATCAAATCTTTGCAAAGCATTGTACTTACTTTTCCTGGGTACACTAATCCTTTTTTTTGCACTCATATTTCATCAGGTTGTGAATAATTTAGTTAAATTATATAATTACTATAACTAGAACAAATGGTAATAAGTATGGGAACAAAACAACCCCTGTTGGTTAGTGCGCAGCTCAGGGTTGGGAAGAAGAGCAGGTGCAGAGTAAAGAGTGGGCTGTCCAGGGTGCTGCATGTCCCACAAGGGTGTGGAAAGCCTAGACTAATGGAGTATATTCCAGTGCTCACAGCCTCTCCAGTTCCTCTATTCCTGTGCTTTCTAGATATTTTTAGTCCTTTAAAAATCTTTCATTTACATATTAGCAACAAACCATGTTTGTAATTACTACTAAAAATGAAAATAACAGGATATATTAATAATTGGGACTGCTATTATAATAGATAATAGACTTTCAAATAAGTATTAACAAGAATTCTTAAATTTATAAGGTAAGGTTTTTTATGTTAGTTGAATATATTTTAGTAGTAAAGTAAGGAGAGATATTGCAAGTTGATTAATGAGATCTCTTAAATTTATCCTATAATTAGAATTTTATTCTTCATAGTTATGTGTTAATTTGTGTCTGCATTTATTTGTGTTTTTTTTGTTTTAAAATGTGATACTAAAAATACACAGAAATTGAAATTTAGCCCCACTGCAGTTCCATAATCTCTTCTTGCTTTGTTCTGTTGCTAAGTCAGAAATTCACATTTGCTAGATTATTACGTATTGCCATGGAAATCGTTTTGTTGTATTTCTATTTCACTACAGGAACAAGCAGCAGGAGCTAATGGACCATAAGAGGGAAATTTGTTGTTTAAACAATGATTATCTTTTATATTTGGCTAACATGAAAAGGGGAAAGTACAGTTTTTCTGTCACGCAGCATGAGAAGGTAAATGGATGAGAATTAGAGACAGAATTTACCTGAAAAAAATTTACACCTGTCTTGTGAGTTGGAAATAAAGTTACCTGCTCACAAGACAAAATTATAAAATGTGCCTGTATCAGCCTACGTTTTATTAAGTCATAGAAGAGGGCCTTGTGGCTGGTTGAGTTCCCTAGAAGCAGACATTGAGATGGAGTTTGGGATGTTACATGTATTTTAGGGAATCATCCCTGGGAAAAGGAAAAAGGAAGATATGGGATTGAGCAGGGGAGGAAGTCAAACTGTGAGGCAGGTCTGACAGAACCTTAGAGAAGCTAGTGTGTCCTTCAGAGTTGTCTCAAATCATCCCTGATCTGTCAGAGGATGCGAAATGCCCCAAGGAGGGTGGTTCTCTGTATCTGTGGCAATGTTGAAGTCTACTGACTTATCGGCTGTCTACTGACTCCACTGCCCACTTATGGGCCATGAGTGAGTGCCGCTTTGAAGGGGGATCTGAGTGATGCATGTTGTCGTCTACATAGGTCTTATTTTGTCACTCTCAGGGAAATTTTGCAATTTAATCCTTATAATATTTATAATTCCCCAGCATATACATCACCTTTCTAAGCCAAGTATTCTGTAAGAATTAATAGTTTACAGATTTTAGACACTTTCAAAACCCCTGCTAACATCCTTATTTCATTTGTTTAGTGCTCTTAGAATTACATAGGCTATATTAGACTCTAGCACAAGCATACTTTTTTATTTTTCAAAATTCAGAGCAGATTGTGGCCCTTCATAGAGAGTTAAGGTTTTTCTTAATATTTAGATGGGCATTTATGGCCAAACACTTACTTGCTTTTTAATCATTTGACAATAATTTCAAGCTCATAGAAACATTGCAAGAATAGGACAAATAACTCACATATGATTTTCACTCAAATTTTCAATATGAAGATTTTGTTTTAGTTACTTTATCATATTCTCTCTCTCTCTCTCACTCTGTGTGTGTGTGTGTGTGTGTGTGTGTGTGTGTGTGTCCTCCCTCTCCCCTTACTTCTACACATTATTATTCTTTTGAAGGTTTTTTTGGCTTAAGAGTACATTGGAGACATGATGCCCCAGTACTCCCTTAGTACTTAAGTGAATATTTTCTAAAAATAAGGACATTTTCCTACATAATCTCAGTATAACCAGAAAAATAGGAAACTAGTATTGATACAATAATACCATCTATTACACAGATTCAATTCATAATTCACCAATTGTCTTAATGGTGTTCTTTGTATATCCAGAATCCAAGCCTTGTATTTAGCTGCCCTGGCTCTTTGCTCTTCTTCAATCTGGAATTTTTGCTAATCTTGCCTTATCTTTCATGATTTTGACATTTTTGAAGAGTTCAGCCATGTTTTGTTTCTCTACTTGGGTTTATCTGATGTTTCCTCATGATGAGGTTGTTATTTTGGGCATGATTACCACAAAAGTGATACCATGTTCTCAGTTGATCATTTAAAAAATGTGGTCCAAGCTTATCTTGTACTTTTCTTGCCCCAGTCCTGTCGCTACCAATGACTTCTTATTTCTTTTAGTGGATTCTAAGGCTGCTCTTTGCTACTAGGTTTGAAAGTTGCTCTTTGCTACTGATGTCTCTTTGCTTCTAGATCTTTTCAGTGAATAAACCTAGGAAATACAGGTTTGTACATTATATGTCTATATGTATGTACATATACATACATGTATTGATATGGTTTGGCTGTGTCCCTGCCCAAATCGCAACTTGAATTGCATATCCCACAATTCCTATGTGTTGTGGGAGGGTCCCATGCGGAGGTAGTTGAATCATGGGAGCTGGTCTTTCCTGTGCTATTCTCGTGATAGTAAGTTTCATGAGATCTGATGGGTTTATCAAGGGTTTCTGCTTTTGCTTCCTCCTCATTTTTCTCTTGCCACCGCCATATAAGAAGTGCTTTTTGTCTCCTGCCATGATTCTGAGGCCTCCCCAAGCCATGTGAAACTGAGAGTCCAAGTAAACCTCTTTTTGTTCCCAGTTTTTGGTATGTCTTTATCAGTAGTGTGAAAATGGAATAATACGTATGTACATTTTATGTACATATATACATATACATCTCCATCTATTAATCAATGATCTATCTATCTAAAAATATATGTTCCCACTGATTTCCTCAATTCCAAACAACAGAGTTTATTCTTTCTTATACCCCCCCGCTTTTTTTTTTTTTTTTGAGACGGAGTTTCACTCTTGTTACCCAGCCTGGAGTGCAGTGGCGCGATCTCTGCTCACCGCAACCTCCGCCTCCTGGGTTCAGGCAATTCTCCTGCCTCAGCCTCCTGAGTAGCTGGGATTACAGGCATGGGCCACCATGCCCAGCTAATTTTTTTATTTGTATTTTTAGTAGAGACGGGGTTTCACCATGTTGACCAGGATGGTCTCGATCTCTTGACCTTGTGATCCACCCGCCTCGGCCTCCCAAAGTGCTGGGATTACAGGTTCAAGCCACCGCGCCGGGCCTCTTTCTTCCCCTTTTTGTACAAGTAGTTTTCTTCAACATTAGAAAACCTGGCTCCTATTATCCTCAGTATATTTATTTGTTTGCCCAACTTTCCCTTTTTTATACTTCATTTTACAGCTATATGGGTCACCTTCTTGACCTCAACCTACTATCCCCAGCCAGCTGGTTGAATATTTGGTACTGATCTTGCTGTCTGTGCCAGGTAATTTCTCAGTCTTAACCAAGGAAAAGAGACCCAGATACTTACGTTTCCTAGCACTTTTATTATTTTCCTTTAGATATGAAGGGCTGTATGGACTCTAAATGTGATTTGGCTGAGCAGCTAGCATTTGGTATGTGTTATATCATAAAACAAGTTTCTATTAAAAATAGGGTTATTTAAGCTGGGCATGGTGGCTCATGCCTGTAATCCCAGAACTTTGGGAGGCTGAGGCCTCAAGTGGATCACCTGAGGTCAGGAGTTCGAGACCAGCCTGACTAACATGGTAAAACCCCATCTCTCCTAAAAATGCAAAAGTTAGCCTGCCATAGTGGCATGCACCTGTAATCCAAGCTACTCGGGAGGTTGAGGCAAGAGAATCACTTGAACCTGGGAGGTGGAGGTTGCAGTGAGCCAAATTATACCATTGCACTGCAGCCTGGGCAACAGAGTGAGACTCTGTCTCAAAAAACAAACAAAAAGAAATTTAGGGGTTATTTAGTATTTAAAAAAAAATATTATTCTAGATGTGAATGACAGAATTTTAGTGCTTAGCTTAAGATTCTTTTTTATTTTATTTTATTTTTTATTTGTTTATTGCATTTTAGGTTTTGGGGTACATGTGAAGAACATGCAAGATAGTTGCATAGGTACACACGTGGCAGTGTGATTTGCTGCCTTCCTCCCCTTCACCTATATCTGGTGCTTAAGATTCTATTATGGAAGATAACACTGGCATACAGTCTAGCCACTTTTGATATTAAAGATAGTTTATAAGTAAGAAACTATATTGTTAAGGCAAGTTTTTCTTTGGTTTCTTTTGGATTTATTTCTTGGCAGCTTGATAAGCACTAACTAAAACAAATTCTTGTTGAACCTCGTTTATTGGTTTGCAATAATTGAGAAGAGTTATCAAGTCCAATAATTTTTTGCTTTTATTTTTAAGTAACAAAGTGTTCTTATTTTGTGATGATACCACAGAAAGCTAGTTTAAATGCTAGTTTTAAAGGATCTGTAGCTTTGAGAGGTTGTAATTTAGAATGGAGGCATGGTGGTCAGAGGAAATGAGCCAAAGTTAAAAGCCTTTTCTGTGCCATTGCATCTGTAACCATCCTCAAAGTACTCTGCACTTTATGTCACAAAAAAGCCTCAAATCCTGTGGGTAAATGTTGTCTGCAGGAACCTCATCATTTCTGAAAACAGTACTTTATTCTTTGAGTGTTTGAACGAGAAATACAAATAATACATTTTCTTTTCTTTTTACAGGACAACAGATAGATAGAGGTATTCTTCCTCTATTTTTGAATAAGTGCTATGTGGTATAAGAAGCAAAATCAAATTTAAAATTAATGGATGGTGAGATAGAAACTTAAGGTATCATACGGTTAAATCTCTTTTGCCTCTTTTGTGAAACAGAGGTATCAGTTCTCTTCTTTTTGTGGGGTCATTTTATGCCTAATTTTCTTTCACAAGGTAAAATATAATTACTTGTCAGCTAATTGCTTATGGCACAGATATTTTTGCCAATAGGTAGATCTTGGTTATATATAACCTTTAAGGACATAGGGAGCACACATGATATGGACAGAGCAGTTGATGGGCAGTGATTATAATTGCACAGGGAAAGGGAGTGAAGGCTCATGTTACGCTTTTTATTTAAATATATTTACATTTTATCATGAGTCTTTTATGATGATTTCTGCCCTTGTCTGATGTCACTTTACTTGCTTATTCATTCCCTCTCTCTTTTTGTCTGCCTTTGTCTCTCACATAAATTCATGCACACACACACAAATATACATACCTTCACACTTGAATTTAAGTGGTTGGCATGCCTAGAAATATTCTCATATTAGGGTTGCATAGGGCCAACATATATAAATTAGTGTATGTTTATGTGTATATATATTTGTAGAGTCACACACTCTGTTTTCAAATAGAAAACCAGTCATACAAAGTGTTTGCTTTATCTTAGACATACCATTCATGTTTGTTAAGTGAATGAATGCATGAGTCTAAAAAGAGCAATGATAATAAGGATTGGAGAAAACTGGGCTTAGGGATGGATTATTCATGGAGAAGCTATTTATTCTACAAAGATTGACTCATCTAGATGGTTATATCAGGTTATTTATCAATCATATGGAGCAGACTGAGAGTGGTGGTTTATGCCTATAATCCCACTGCTTTGGGAGGCCAGGGTGGGAGGTTTGTCTGAGGTCAGGAGTTCAAGACCTGCCTGGACAACAGACCGAGACCCTGTCTCTTAAAAAAAAAATTAGCTGGGAGTGGTGACACATAACTGTGATCTTAGCTACTCGGGAGGCTTAAGCCCAGGAGTTGGAGGCTGCAGTCCAGACTGGGTGACAGAATAAGACCCTGTGTCTATTAAACAAAATATCATGTGAAGCAATTGGTAGGTTGACTTTATTTCTTTATTCCACCTTACTGAGCCAAAACTTATTTCTAATTAGTAGAGGGTAAGTGGATAATTATTTGAGATGTACACTTATGTCATTTGAAAGGATAAATTATGTCTTAGATGAAGATACTGATCTGGGTATGGGAGCAGATATTTGTAATATTTTTTCATTGTCCATCAACTTTTCTTATGGCAGCTCATTTTCTGTCTTATGACAGCCAAATAGTAGAGTAAAATGACTTTTATATGCTAGAAACCATAATGAACCACTCAGGACATTTGCCTTTAAAAACAGCAATAA
This sequence comes from Callithrix jacchus, assembly GCF_049354715.1. Taxonomy (NCBI): domain Eukaryota; kingdom Metazoa; phylum Chordata; class Mammalia; order Primates; family Cebidae; genus Callithrix; species Callithrix jacchus. Next base: position 81,946,143 of record NC_133512.1, on the reverse strand, counting down.
AAAGATCAAACATTCTCTAGTTACAACTTTAACATTTTACCATTTGGAGTGAAACTGCTAGTCCTGTCAATGAAAATGACCACTTGGCATCTTTTTGGAGTCTCTGAATGTGTGGCTGGGGACTCACTTCAGCCTGGGGTAGCACTTTGGGTCCTGTTCAGGATTTTCTGAACCACTTATCTAGTGTGCCCAAAACGTAAAGAACAAGGTACTGCTTCCCCTGTTGCTTTCCTGAATGTCAACATCTTCCTCTTTTATAAAGGGCAAATTTCTGTGTTGAAAGAAGTGTAAGCAATGAAAATCTAAGATGTGGTTAATAGTTCAGGTTAGGGTACCAAGCACTTGGCTTTCTTACTCCCCTTTTGCTCCAATGCCACTAGTCAATGAGGCCTTATTTGGCTATCTTACTCAAAACTGTCCCCTTGCCCCCCACCCCCACCTTGCCTTGTTTTCCCAGTAGTGCCATTTGACATATACATTTTATTTATTACATGTCTTTCCTATCAGAAAGAGCTCCATGAGGGCAGGGCTGCTGTAATCCCAGTGCATTGCACAAAGTAGGCATTTGTTCATTATTGGTTGATGAATAAGGCCTTACAGAACCTACCTAATTTTTCTAAAACTTCATTTCCTCAAGTATAAAATGGAACTGTTTGGAAATACTTTTTTACTGTAATATACTTTGTAAAGTGTTTTGTTATTAATAATCAAGTTAGAAATTCTAAATTTAGTACAATTTATGTATTTACTAACTTTATCCAGTTAACAAAATATGTGTGTAAAATGCTGTTTTTGAAGTGAATGGGGAGAACTCCAGAGCTGCCTTTTTGGCGCCAGTTCTGTTTACTCCTTCATGACTCATTTTCACTTATTCATGAATCATATATTTTGCTTGCTGCTTGAGAGATTCATTAGCTAGAGGCCAAATGGAGCAGTGATTGGCTAGAGCCAAAAGATTGTTTACCTATGATACAAAGGCCTTCAGGATCTCCTTCTTTTGTCTTCTTTCAAAAATAGAGGGACAGTGCTGACAGAGAGCAGCAAGGCCCAGTTTCTGCCCTATAAAGTGCTTTAGGAGTTTGAGAGAAGAAATGAATTGTGATTTGGTACGGGGACCAACCTTGACAATGTGCGCAAGGCCAGAGATACAAAGCTGAATTCAGCAATCTCTACTTGATTTCCTAGTAGAGATACGATTGCTACTACTGCTCCTACAGCTACTGCTGCTGCTGCTACTACTGCTACTATTTCATCACTGTTGTTGTTGTCTTCTTTTTCTTCTTCTCGTTACTACTATTTAGAGGTGGAGACTCTCACTTTGCCCCCACGGTTGGAGTGCAGTGGTGCAGTTATCGCTCACTACAGCTTTAGACTTTTGATCTCAAGTGTTTCCTCCATCTGTGTTCTGTGTAGCTGGGACTGAAGGTGTGAGCCACCTCACCTAGCCGGGAGATACAATTAAATAACTAATTATAAGCAAGTGCTTAATTGAGATATAAATAAGGCACAAGAGCATAGATGAGGCAGTGATATTGAAATGTAACTTGACAGGTCAGAGAAAACTTCCTTGACAAGGTGACATTTAAACTGAATATTCAGGGGCTTGAACATATAAAAGTAGAAGGAAGGGAATTTCAGGAGGGGCAGTGTGAGAAAATGAAAAATAAAAAAGGCAGAAAAACTTTGCGTATTTAAGTTTGTCACTAGGATTTTTGGAGTTTCAAGGTGATGTTTTTATTATTGAATCTTCCACCCACCCCTCCTGCCCTCTAGGATTCTAGACTAAAGCATTATTTATAAAAAGGTATAGAAGCCAAAAGGAAAATAAAGTGCTCTTTAAAAGGTGGCCAAATGCTGGATAGCCCTCAATGTCTGGCTTTTTCAGTGAGGAGTGTTGGACCATGAGGTTAGTTTTGTAGGCTTAGCTGGGTTTTCTTGTCCAGTGAGGTCCAATACCCTTCACTCATTCAGTTGTAGGTGGAGATACTGGTGCAGAGTAGAGATGAGGATGGGCAGGCCAACAGATTCTTTTTAATCATGCAAAATAATTATGACCACTCTGCCTGGAGGACCAGATCCTGCCTAGGCATGCCTACCACTTCCAGAAACAGGCAGAGTAGGGATCCACGGAATCTGGGCTCCTTTCTTTAAAGCACAATAACTCCACCCAAAATGTTTGAACTGTGGAAAAGTATGATAGCTATGACTCTTTCCTTGGATTATATAGACAGAAGGGAAACTCTTTATTCTCTTCAGTCTCTCTACTGCACACTTTCATAGATAGAAACCATAGAGGGATATGTGGGTTCCTGTCCCCAGTCACTCTAGTCTACATTTTCTTCCTTCATTCTTCTTTATGACTAATGGCAATCATTTCTCACAGGTGTGTGTGTGTGTGTGTGTGTGTGTGTGTGTGTGTGTGTGTGTGTGTGTGTGAGAGAGAGAGAGAGAGAGAGAGAGAGAGAGAGGAGAGAGAGGAGAGAGAGGAGAGAGAGAAGAGAGAAGAATCACTCACTGGCTCCAGAGTAGACTGAAGATGACTCTCCCCTACCTGGATAAATATATGTCCTTGGCTTTAGAATGTTTTCTAGCAATATTTATCAAATCCTGGAAGTATGGAACCAGACTTTTAGCTACTGTTAGCCAAAAGTACCCAGTAATTACTGTATAACCTGAGTAATGTTTTAATACAGCAACTAGAGTTCTTATCTGAGTCTGAATTTATCTTTGCCTCTTGAGCCACCTTCACTTTCATTTCTGGAGGAAGAGATGTTCTTTCTTCTGTTCAGGGTTGCCTGTCCATCTGTGTTTTAGGTCTTCTCTCCCAATTCCTTAGGCTCTTGCTCCTTTAGTTACTCTGTTTCTTCCCTCTTTAACCAGCTTTTGTGTACTGACTGCTTTTCTGAACATGCTCAGATCTCTCTCATGTCCAAAATAAAAGATGACAATACCCCAAACCATCTCTTGATTCTGTGCTCATTACTTTATTCTTATTTTTTATTTACAGTTAAGATTTTAGAAACAGTTGTTTATACTTGGTCTTTTCTGCCTCCTGTTTGCTCTTTTGCCTTCTGTAGTCTTTGACAGTCTTGCTTGTTATTACCACTGGGATTGCCTTCATGAAGGTCATCAGTGATCTCTGATGACTTGCCAAATACTTTTTGATTTTTTTTTTTTGTATTTTGTATACTTTTTACTGCTTCTCCAAAATTACATACTTTTCTTTTGTATTTGATTCTGTTGAATGTTACTTCCTTAAAAGGTTCTTCTCTTTTGGTTTTTGTGATTCTATTCTTTATGATTTTTTCTTTTCACACCTGGCTATTTCTTAGCCAACTTGCTGTCTATCCTCTCTCTCTCCCTTTTGGAATTTTTCTGTCACTGTTTCTTGGACCCTTGACCTTATGACTCAACAACCTCTCCTGGAGCAAACACTTTTATGGGTCTGCTGCTAATTCCATATTCTCTAGCTTCCGCTTAGGCATTTCTGTGATAACTTCAGATCATGACATCAAATTGCTTCCCAGACATTCCATTAAATAAACTGTAGTCACTTCCTGCTTTATACATTTGATGATAACAAAAGTCTTCCTCTTTCCTGTATTTGCTGTTTCAGTGGATGATAACAGCCTTTCCTCAGTTTCTCAAACTGGAGAATTGGTCAGCATTTCAGACTTTTGTTTAGCTCGCTATAGTTTAACCAGCATGGTACCCACATATTCTAGGTATGCAATGATGTGTTTGAATGAAGGAAGGAAGGAAGGAAGAAGGAAGGAATGAACAAATGACTTCTCTCTTATTCCTTATACTCAGTCAGTCACCAAGTCGTGCATCTTCTACTTTTCTTTCTTCTTTTGAACTTTTCTATTCTTCTTCATTCTTAATATTCTGCATGAGGCTGTCATCTCTCACCTTGGAGATTACAATAGTGTAGCTTGTTCTTACCATTGCTAGTGTATTTTCCTCTTCACAGTTTTTCATCTCCTCAAGTACCGTCCAATTGAAATGTATTATACAAGGCATATGTACAATATATGTACATATATTTACCTGTTCTAGTAACTGCATTTAAAAATAAAAAGAAAGAAATGGTATTGTGTATAATAATATATTTTATTTGTTCTCATTTATCCAAAATATTTTTTCAACTTGTGGTCATGGTCACATTTCAGGTGCTCAGTAGACAGTGTGTCTAGGGGATACCATATATGCTGAAGTAGCTCTATACTGCAAGCAGAATACAAATATCATCCAGACTTTGCTTACATTGCTCCTCTGTTTTCACTTTTTCAATGACTCCCCATGTCTTACAGGTCAAAAAAATCTCAACTTATTAGTATCTCTTGTAAGGTGTGACATGGTCTGGCCCTTTTCTTCTTCCCTCTATGACCTTTGTACTTTGCATCCTACTAATACCAAACTAATGTAGTTCCTAGAAATACGCTGGGTTAATCAGCTGCAACAGTTTGTGCAGTGTTGTTGCAGCACTTGTGGATGGAAATGCAGGCATCTGGGTGATAACATGGTTTTCTTTGTTCTCAGATATCCCTTTCCCTTTTCTTTTTTTTATTTGAGGTTAAGTCTCACTCTGTTGACCAGGCTGGAGTGTAGTGGCGTGATCTCGGCTCACTGCAACCTCTGCCTCCTGGGTTCAAATCATTCTCCAGCCTCAGTCTCCTGAGTAGCTGGGATTATATGTATGTGCCACCATGCCTGGCTAATTTTTTTTATTTTTAGTAAAGATGGGGTTTCACTATGTTGGTCAGGCCTGTCTCGAACTCCTGACCTCATGTTTCTCCCACCTCGGCCTCCCAAAGTTCTGGGATTACAGGTGTGAACCACTGTGCCTGGCCAGCTCTACTTATTTATAAATATGATGCTCAGATTTGTTCTCTCATTCTGGAAACATGGAAAAAAGATAGTATGAGAATAATCTGATACTTTTCACTTAGAATCAACACAGGTACCTTAGAGAAACAGGTTCTGTTACTTTCTGTGGAGAAAACTGAAATTAAATTTGTATTCTAAGGTTAGCAGTTTATGCCTGGTATTTCTTTTCATAATTTCTGATGATGCAATATGATATCAGAGTATATCAGAGAGAAGCCAGATGGCCAATTTTTAGACTAGTTTTAGAGTTAACTAAAGGACTAATTTTTCTCTCTCAAACTCAAGTGTGTGAATATAGTTATTGTCAAAATATTCAATAGCTGGACAAGCTAAATTGGTCCAGAAAAACCTAATTGGGTATTTTCCATCTTGCGTAGCTCTGCTGCTTATATCTAAGGAACTCTGGGGAATAGCTATTAGTAAAAATATTGATTACAAGTCTGCTGCTTTTTAAATAGCTGCATATTAATTCAAGAAGTTAAATTTCAAGGGACTAAAATTGTAAAGAAAAAGAAGAATCTGAGCCGTAGCACTAGTTCTTTCACGTCCATTTAGTTGGATAGTTCTGCTTCTGTTACATTCTGAGTATTATCAGTCTGTGTGAGGAGAACCACATGATTAGCTTGCTCATATTCTGACAAAAAATCATTATCTGGCTGGAGCATGTTATAAGAGTCAATGAATATATTACCGACTCTTTCACATTCTTTAAAGATACTACATATTATCTAAGTTTGAATGTAGAGGGTACTTCTTAATAAATATTTAAAAACTCTCATGACAGGGCCTTCATATGACAACTGATAAATATACCACTGGATGGTGTTAACAAAAAACATAATACTGTGAAGTGCCTTCATAATTTTTAGGTGTTACAATAAAGTATTATTTTTTTCCTGACAAATAAATTAGCAGTGATTTAATTATTTTATGTTAATTAATGTTGCAGAATTTGCACAGAGGAGTTTTTGATGGAGCTATTTTACTGTTTTCTAGTAACTTACTTTTGATTTTTATTTAGATAATTCATAATACTAAATCAACTGTAGAGAACAGTTGCCACTTGAAATGTATACATGGATTTTATTTTTACCTAAACTTATGTGGCAGTATAAAATCTGTTACTAATGTTAGAAAATAAAGTTGTTCATGAATGTTATTTTGTGTAAAACTTCCAGACTTGAACTGACTTGCTAGTTTTCTTAATCTTAAAATGAATTCTTGTTTACTTGATGAGCAAGTAGTAGGCAGTTACATGTTAGACAATTTTTTATTTAGAGTTTGATAATATGTGCCGTTTTGATATTTCTGGAATTTTCTGATCTTGAGACTATAAGCATTCAGATATGTATCATTATTATTAATAATATATTATTTGAGAAAATGACTGGCATTTCTATTTGACTTTCAGCATGGTTCCTTTCCACTATATTCACATGATAAGGGAATTAGTTTTTTGGCTCAGTGAAATATCAATAGTGCTTTTCTGAAGTGCAGCAATCTAGTGTGAGATTGTTTTACGGTGCCATGCTATGAAATTTTGTTTCACCATGTAAACATCTTGGCCTATTTTGGAGTTTTAAAAATGGCTTTTATTTAAATGTCTATAAAAACGATTATCCTGCATAATGCATATATAATTTATGTACTCTCATTGGGTGTGTTCTTTGGAATATAAATTTTTATTTACATAACACTTTAAGTTTGAATTATGTTGTAGAAGTAAGGAAGTGATACTGTACATGATATTTCTTATCTTCAATTGGACTTTTTTTTAAACGTAAGGTTTACTTGAAGTTTTCAATGATAATTTATTGGTAATTCTGTTCCTCTTTTACTGTGTACGAATGTCATATATTGTGTTCTTCAGTTAATAAACAGATTGTATTCTACTGCCAGATTAGCTTTTCAGTAAGTGTGTTTCAAAATGATCTCATTAGCCTTTTAACAAATATCATTATAATTAAATATGCATAAATATGGGAAGGTCTACTGTGTAAAAATGTAGTTATTATGATATGTTTTAAATTATCTTGTATTCTATGGAATTGTATACTTGTTTTCTTATGCAGAATAACTGCAGTATTAAAAGAGTATACTAATCTGTTTTTTTAATACTTGCATCTTCTATTCAACATTATGGAACTAAGATTTATTCATATTGTTGCATGTAACCATAGATTAGTAACTTTTACTGTAATTTTCCATTGTATAAATATGCCACAAGCTATCCCTGTCAGTGGATATTTAAGCTTCCTCTGTTTTATATTCAAATTTGCTCTCATACTCATAAACAGTGCTTCTCGGAACTGACTTTTTAAAAAAATATACTTTATTGCACTTTAGGTTCTGGGGTACATGTGCAGGATTGTTTCATAGGTACATACATGGCAATGTGGTTTGCTACCTCCATCCCCCCGTCACCTATTTCTGGCATTTCTCCCCGTTATCCCTTTCCAACCTCCCTACCCCCCAGTGACCCTCCCCTACTTCCCACCAACAGACCCCAGTATGTGATGCTCCCCTCCCTGTGTCTATGTGTTCTCATTGTTAAACCCCCGTTTATGAGTGAGAACATGCATTGTTTGATTTTCTCTTCTTGGGTCAGTTTGCTGAGATTGATGGTTTCCAGATTCATCCATGTCCCTGCAAAGGACACAAACTCATCGTTCTTTATGGTGACATAGTATTCCATGGTGTATATATGCCACATTTTCCTTGTCCAGTCTATCATCGATGAGCATTTGGGTTGATTCCAGGTCTTTGCTATTGTAAACAGTGCTGCAATGAACATTCATGTGCATGTGTCCTTATAATAGAATGATTTATAATCCTTTGGATATATACTCAGTAATGGGATTGCTGGGTCAAATGGTATTTCTATTTCTAGGTCCTTGAGGAATTGCCACACTATCTTCCACAATGGTTGAACTAATTGACACTCCCACCAACAGTGTAAAAGTGTTCCTATTTCTCCACATCCTCTCCAGCATCTGTTGTCTCCAGATTTTTTAATGATCGCCATTCTAACTGGTATGAGATGGTATCTCTATGTAGTTTTGATTTGCATTTCTCTAATGACCAGTGGTGATGAGCATATTTTCATATATTTGTTGGCCTCATATATGTCTTCTTTTGAAAGTGTCTCTTCATGTCCTTCATCCACTTTTGAATGGGGTTGTTTGTTTTTTTCTTGTAAATTTGTTTTAGTTCTTTGTAGATTCTGGGTAGATTGCCCTTTGTCGGATGGGTAAATTGCACAATTTTAGCCCTTTGTCATATGGGTAGACTATAAAATTTTTTCCCATTCTGTGGGTTGCTGGTTCACTCTAATGATAGTTTCTTTTGCTGTACAGAATTTCTGGAGTTTAATTAGGTTCCATTTGTCTATTTTGGCTTTCGTTGCCAATGCTTTTGGTGTTTTAGTCATGAATTCTTTGCCTATGCCTATGTCCTGAATGGTTTTGCCTAGGTTTTCTTCCAGGGTTTTTCTAGTATTAGGCCTTATGTTTAAGTTTTTAATCCATCTGGAGTTAATGTTAGTGTAAGGTGTCAGGAAGGGGTCCAGTTTCTGCTTTCTGCACACAGCTAGCCAGTTTTTTCAATACTATTTATTAAGCAGGGAATCCTTTCCCCATTGCTTCTTTTTGTCAGGTTTGTCAAAGATTGGATGGTTGTAGATATATGGCATTATTTCTGAGGTCTTTGTTGTGTTCCATTGGTCTATATCTTTTGTTACCAGTACCATGCTGTTTTGATTACTGTAGGCTTCTAGTATAGTTTGAAGTCAGGTAGCATGATGCCTCCAGCTTTGTTCTTTTTGATAAGCTGTTTCTCTTTTAGTTCCATATGAAGTTTTAGGTGGTTGTTTCCAGTTCTGTGAAGAGGGTCATAGGTAGCTTGATGGGGATAGCATTGAATCTGTAAATTATTTTGGGCAGTATGACCGTTTTCACAATGTTGATTCTTCCTAACCCCTAGCATGGACTGTTTTTCCATCTGTTTGTGTCCTCTCTCATTTTCTTGAGCAGTGGTTTCTAGTTCTCTTTGAAGAGGTTCTTTACATCCTTTGTCAGTTCTATTCCTAGGTATTTTATTCTCTTTGTAGCAATTGTGAATGGCAGTTTGTTCTTGACTTGGCTCTCCTTAAGTCTGTTATTAGTGTATAGGAATGCTTGTGATTTCTGCACATTTATTTTGTATCCTGAGACTTTGCTGAAGTTGCTTATCAGTTTCAGGAGATTTTGGACTGAGACGATGGGGTCCTCTAAATATACAATCATGTCGTCTGCAAATAGAGACAATTTAACTTCCTCCTTTCCTAATTGAATACCTTTTATTTTTTTTTTCTTGCCTGATTTCTCTGGCTAGAACTTCCAATACTATATTGAATGGGAGTGGTGAGAGAGGGCATCCTTATCTCGTGCCAGATTTCAAAGGGAATACTTCCAGTTTTTGCCCATTCAGTATGATATTGGCTGTGGATTTGTTGTAAATAGCTTTTGTTATTTTGAGATATGTTCCATCAATACCTAGTTTATTGAGAGTTTTTAGTGTAAAGGGCTTTTGAATTTTGTGGAAACCCTTCTCTGCATCTATTCAGATAATCATGTGGTTTTTGTCTTTGGTTCTGTTTATGTGGTGGATTAGGTTTAGAGACTTGCATATGTTGAACTAGTCTTGCATCCCCGGGATGAAGCCTACTTGATCATGATGGATAAGTTTTTTGATGTGCTGTTGCCATCGGTTTGCCAGTATTTTATTGCAGATTTTTACATCTATGTTCATGATGGATATTGGCCTGAAGTTTTCTTTTGTTGTTGAGTCTCTGCTGGGTTTTGGTACCAGGATGATGTTGGTCTTATAAAAAGATTTGGGGAGGATTCCCTCTTTTTGTATTGTTTGTAATAGTTTCAGAATGAGTGGTACTAGCTCCTTTTTGTACATCTGCTAGAATTTGTCTGTGAACCCATCTTGGCCTGGGCTTTTTTTGGTTGGTAGGCTATTAATTGCTGCCTTAACTTTAGCCGTTGTTTTTTGTCTATTCAGGGTTTTGACTTCTTCCTGGTTTAGGCTTGGGAGGGTGCAAGTGTCCAAGTGTCCAGGAATTTATCTGTTTCTTCCAGGTTTACTAGTATATGTGCATAGAGGTGTTAGTAGTAATCTCTGATGGTTGTTTGAGTTTCTGTGGAATCAGTGGTGATATTCCCTTTATCGTTTTTTACTGCATCTATTTGATTCTTCTCTCTTTTCCTTTTTATTAATCTGGCGAGTGGTCAATTTTTTGAGCTTTTTAAAAAACCAGCTCCTGGATTTATTGATTTTTGAAGAGTTTTTTTGTGTCTCTGTCTCCTTCAGTTCTGCTCTGATCTTAGTTATTTCTTGTTTTCTGCTAGCTTTTGAGTTTTTTTGATCTTGCTCATCTAGCTCTTTGAATTTTGATGATAGGGTGTCAATTTTAGATCTTCCCTTGCTTCTCATGTGGGCATTTGTTGGTATAAATTTTCCTCTAGATACTGCTTTAAATGTGTCTCAGAGATTCTGTTATGTTGTATCTTCATTCTTGTTGCTTTCGAAGAACATCTTTATATCTGCCTTCATTTCATTGTTTATCCAGTCAACATTCAAGAGCCAGTTTTTCAATTTCCATGAGTTGTGCGGTTCTGAGTGAGTCTCTGAATTCTGAGTTCTAACTTGATTGCACTGTGGTCTGAGAGACTGTTTGTTATGATTTCTGTTCTTTTGCATTTGCTGAGGAGTGATTTACTTCTAATTATGTGGTCAATTTTAGAGTAGGTGCTATGTGGGCTGAGAAGAATGTATATTCTGTGGATTTGGGGTAGAGAGTTTTGTAGATGGCGGTTGGGTTTTCTTGGTCCAGATCTGAGATCAAGTCCTGGATATCCCTGTTAATTTTCTGTCTCGTTGATCTGTCTAATATTGACAGTGGAGTGTTGAAGTCTCACACTATTACTGTGTGGGAGTCTAAGTCTTTTTGTAGGTTGTTGAGAACTTGCTTTATGTATCTGGGTGCTCCTGTATTGGGTGCTTATTCATTTAGGATTATTAGCTCTTCTTGTTGCCTTGATCGTTTTACAATTATGTAATGCCCTTCTTTGTCTCTTTTGATCTTTGTTGCTTTAAAGTCTATTTTATCAGAGAGAAGAATTGTAACTCCTACTTTTTTTTGCTCTCCATTTGCTTGGTAAATCTTCCTCCATCTCTTTATTTTGATTCTGTGTGTTTCCTTGCACATGAGATGGGTTTCCTGGATACAGCACACTGATGGGTTTTGACTTTTTATCTAATTTGCCAGTCTGTATCTTTTGATTGGGGTGTTTATCCCATTTACATTTAAGGTTAATATTGTTATGGGTGAATTTGATCCTGATATTTTGATGCTAGTTGGTTGTTTTGCCTGTTATTTGACTCAGTTTCTTCATTGTGTTGATGCTCTTTACCTTTTTGTGTGTTTTTAGTGTTGCTTGTCCTGGTTATTTGTTTCCTTGTTTAGTGCTTCTTTCTGGAGCTCTTGTAAGGCAAGGCTGGTGGTAATGAAATCTCTCAATAATTGCTTTTTAAAGGAATTTATTTCTTCTTTGCTTATGAAGCTGAGTTTGGCTGGATATGAAATTCTAGTTTGAAAGTTCTTTTCTTTAAGAATGTTGAATATTGGCCCCCAATCTCTTCTATCTTGTAGGATTCTGCCAAGAGATCTGCTGTGAGTCTGATGAGCTTCCCTTTGTGGGTAATCCGACCTTTCTCTCTGCCCTTAGTATTTTTGCCTTCATTTCAACCCTGGTGAATCTGACAATTATTCCTTGGGATTGCTCTTCTTGAGGAATATCTTTGTGATGTTCTCTGTATTTCCTGGACTTGAATGTTGGCCTGCTTGCCTGGGTTAGGGAAGTTCTCCTAGATAATATCCTGAAGAGTGTTTTCCAGCTTGGATTCATTCTCTCTGTCACATTCAGGTACACCTATCAAATGTAGATTAAGTCTTTTCACATAATCCCATATTTCTTGGAGGCTTTGTTCATTTCTTTTCACTCTTTTTTCTTTAATCTTGCATTCTTGTTTTATTTCATTGAGATGATTCAATCTCTGATATCCTTTGTTCTGCTTGATTTGGCTATTGAAACTTGTGTATGCTTCACGAAGTTCTGGTGTTGTGTTTTTCAGCTCCATAAATTCATTTATATTCTTCTCTAAGGTGTTTATTCTTGTTAGCATTTCATTGAACTTTTTAAAATACTTTGCATTGCATTAGAACATGTTCCTTTAGCTCAGAGAAGTTTGTTATTACCCACCTTCTGAGGTCTGTCAATTCATTAAACTCATTCTCCATCCAGCTTTGTTCCCTTGCTGGTGAGGAGTTGTGATCCCTTGGAGGAGAGGCACTCTGGTTTTGGGTGTTTTCATCCTTTTTTGCACTGTTTTCTTCCCATCTTTGTGGATTTATCTACCTGTGGTCCTTGTAGTTTGTGACTTTCAGATGGCATCTCTGAGTGGATATCCTTTTTGTTGATGATAAAGTTATTTCTTTCTGTTTATTTATTTTTATTTTTATTTTGCCTTCTAACTGTCAGGCACCTCTGCTGTAGGACTGCAAGAAGTCCACTCCAGGCCCTGCTTGCCTGGGGATCACCTGCGTTGGCTGCAGAACAGTAAGGGTTGATGCCACTTTCTTCTTCTTTTATTGTTATACCAGAAGGATACCTGCCAGATGTCAACCTGAGTTCTCCTTTATGAGATGTCTGTTTTGATATATGGGGGTCAGGGCGCTGCTTGAAGAGATAGTCTGTCCCTTATGGGAGCTCGGGTGCTGAGCTGTGAGCTCCATTTTTGTGTTCAGAGCTGCTTGACAGGTACGTTTAAGTTTGCTGTAGCAGAACTCATAATCACCTTTTTCCCCAGGTGCTCTGTCATGGAAGGTGGGGCATTATTTATATGTTCCTGACATGCTGCTGCCTTTTTTCAGAGATGCCCTGCCCAGTAAGGAGGTAGCCTAGTCACAGTCTGCCCGCAGAGGCATTGCTGAGTTGCTATGGGCTCTGCCTAGCTGCTGTGTGAACTTCTTGTGGTTTTGTTTATAGAGGTATAGTTAGAACTGCCTTGGTAATGGTGGTCTGCCTCAGTAATGATGGACTGTGCCTGTAATGGGGGACTGCCTCAGTAATGGCAGATTGCCTCAGTAGTGGCAGACTCCCTCAGTAATGGTGGACTTCCTTGGTAATGGCGGACTGCTTCAGTAATGGTGGACAGCCTCAATAATGGCAGATACCCTTCCCCCCACAGAGCTGGACCATCCTGAGTCCAAGTGCACTTCTGCAAAATTCTCAATCTAGAGTGTTACAGATTGCTGGTCTTTGTGGGGGTGGAACCCACTGAGCCAGATCACCTTGCTCCCCCTTTGTTTCCATTGAATGGGTGGCTCTGTCTCCTAGGTGTTCCAGGTGCCAGTTGAAACAGCCACCCAGATTTGTGTGAGTTTTTGCGTGGAAACCCGCTGCACCAGCTGAAACAGCCATGCTGGAAACTCCTGGCACTTTTCAGCCTGGGAATCTCCTGGTCTATGGGCAGTAATAACACTGGGAAATGCAGTGATCACTCACCCTCTGCGTTGTTCTCGGTGGGAATTGCACTCCAGAGCTGTTCCTATTTGACCATCTTGCTATATATCCAACCTGTTTTTATGTTTGTAAAGATTGCAAGTCAACTATGTGGTTTGAATTAACCTGAGTCCACCTTTATGATGGCGCTGAAGAAATTGATACTGCAACTTCTCTTATAACAAGAAGGTCTCAAGTTTAATAAGAGTCTTTGAGCTGATTCAGAAAATTGATTTGTTGCTAACAGCTTTTTTGTTAATATTGATGTGATAATGCAGTTGGGTATTATAGAAACTCTTCAGTTCATCTGTTCAGTTATTAAAATAATTTTGATATAACAGGTATTGATTAAGAAAGGCATGTTAAAGATAGAAAGCCTGACTTCAGTGTTCAAATTTGCCACTTACAACTACCACAATGCCATTGGATGACTATAACAATACCTGCTTCATAGAATTGCTTTGAAAAATAATTTAGATCATAAGATTTAGTAAATACTAACAATGTGAAGTATTATCATTATGAAAGTTCTGAACATTTTTGTCTTAAATATATTTAAATTTGCTGAAAGTTTTATCAGTTTTTAAGTTTGTAACAATTATGAAACGTTGACTAAGTGGATTATGAGTATGTGAAGCATGCTAAGCTATAAACATTTGAAGAGTCCATGAATGCCAATACAATCCACATGTTGGAAACATTATATGTTGTCATTTAATGAAATTGAATTGAGTTTTCATGGCTTCAGCTGGTATGATTATCATGCATTTTTGCTTACATCCTGATATATAATTGTTTTATAATTTTCTATATTACCTGCCAATTGTAAACAAAAATTGATTAGAGATTATATTTCTGCTTTCTTTTATGTTATCTAAAGTTGTAATTTAAAAAAAAAGACCTTCAACTACCAAGTCTATTCTATAAATATTCTTATATTTTAACATAATATATTTTTAATGGATTTTCCCTATTCCTCTTGATTTTAAAAGAAAAGTGAATTAGTAAAAGTTAGGGTTTTTAATGGAAGAATGCTAAAATCAATTATGATACATTAATTTTATGTATAGCATTATGATTTGATTTATTTGTGGATGTGTAGTTGTATGTATATATACATAGAAAATATTGTGGTACAGTTAATAGCAAATTGTTCATAGAACTACTTCGGGTGAAGAGAGTCAAACAGTTTAGAGTGTATGTCAAATGGAGTTTTGTAATTGCAAGCAACCTAAAGTCAGAGATTCTCTAAGCAAAATAAGAGAGGGATTTATTGGATAAAATGTAGTTATATCACAGAATCAAAAGCCAAGCTGGATAAATAGGCCCCTGGAAACCTGGAAATATAAACAGCTGAGACAGTTCATTGGCAGAAATTCCTGAGCAGTTTCTGTGGCAGGAGTGGGGTTTGGGGATTTCCTGTGATTGACAGCCCTACCAGAATGACATAGAATGAAGGGAACTGCTTTTCCAAAGGAAAGAAACTGTTTACCAAAGGAAAAGGTGCTGGGTATGAAGAGTATTATAGAGCTGTACTATAGAGGGATACTATACTACAGAGCTGTACTGTAGTGCTGTACTATAAAGGGATGTTTTTCTTCTTTATATATATTAATGCATACACACACATGCACAAACACACACATGTATATATATACACACACATATAAAATGGAAAGGAAAGAATGACATTTTAGAAGAATGACTAAGAAAAACCTGTAGAACTTGGTAAAAATTCAATATTACAAGAAAATAACCATACTATATTTTTATTATGTAAATATATATTGCATATTTATTTTTAAAAACATCTTTACTGAAATTTAATTCACATACCATACGATTCACTCATTTAAAGTATATAATTCAATGACTTTTAGTATATTTATAGTTGTACATTCATCAGAATAATTTTAGAACAGTTTTATTACCCTCAGAGCAAACCCCACATCCCTTGACTGTTACCACCATACCACCTCCATTTACTCGGTCCCTAGGAACCACTGATAGGCTTTCTGTCTCTATAGATTTTCCTGTTCTGAACATGTAATATAAATGGAATTACACAATATGTGGTTCTTTGTGACTGACTTTTTTCATTTAGCATAGTGTTTTCAAGGTTCATCATGTTCCACTATGTATCACTACTTTTTATTCCCTTTCATGACTTAATAATATTCCACTATATGGATAGGCCTCATTTTATGTGTCCAGTCCTCAGTTGATTAACATTTGGATTGTTTTCACATTTTGGCTATTATGGATAATGCTACTATGAACATTTGTATACAAATATTTGAATACCTGTTTTCAATTTTCATGCATATATAGCTAGGAGTGGAATTGCTGGATTATATGGTAACTTCATGTTTAAGCATTTGAGAAAATGCCAAGTTTTTCTGAAGGAGCTGCTCCATTTCACATTCTCACTAGCAATGTATGGGGTTCAACTTCTCCACATCCTCGTCAACACTGTCATTATCTGTTTCTTTGGTTATAGCCATCCTAGTAGATGTAAAGTAGTACCTTTTGGTTTTGATTTGTATTTCCCTGATAACTAATGATTTTGAACATCTCTTTATGTGTTTATTTGCCACATAACATTTTAAATTAATAAGATTATGAAGCTTTTTAACTTTTGGAATTTATTTTTTTTTAGCTAAAATCTTGTCAGATATCTTTAGATATTGGTGTCATTACTCTTCATTGTTTATAATTTTGGGTGTGTGTTATGTAACGCAAAGTTAGTTACTCCACATAATTTCTCTATTAGTAACTATCATAAGAAATTGAGGCTTTGAGAAGATAAGTAATTTGTTCAGGGTTATAGAGCTAGCAAATTTTGTAGGATTTGAATCCAGGTCACTTTAAATCCAGAGCCTGAGTTCTTTAAAAATGCTGCTGTAACATGTCTCAAGTAATACATGATTTTAGGGTTCCCGTGTTACTATTGTTGTTGTTGTTGCCGTGTTTTTCATTTTACCCAGCTGCATAATCTCATAGAGACAAAGGCTCTTACATTTCACATGAATCTCACTTCAAAAATGTCATGTTTGGCCAGGCATGGTGGCTCATGCTTGTAAGCCCAGAACTTTGTGAGGCTGAGGCGGATGAATCACTTGAGGTCAAGAGTTCAAGACCAGCCTGCCAATATGGTAAAACCCCATCTCTACTAAAAATACAAAATTTAGCCAGACATGGTGGTGCACGCCTGTAATCCCAGCTATTCGACAGGCTGAGGCAGGAGAATTGCTTGAACTGGAGAAGCAGAGGATGCAGTGAGCCAAGATGGTGCCACTGCACTCCATCCTGGGTGAAAGAGCAAGACTTTGTCTCAAAAACAAAGAAACAAGTCACTTAACAAATGCAGGAAATCCATTCATAGTTTGCTAAGGTATGGTTGTTTAGCCAGGATTACATGTTTTTTTTCCCTACATGAGAACTGTGTTTGTTACGCACATTTCCAGGCTTCACTCAGATAATATGAATGAGCCAGTTGTGTACCAGACCTGGAAATTATAATTTAGGCAAGTGGATTGGCTTAAAAACCACCTTTTTTGGTGGCAGATATTCTACTCTTACAAGACTATTATTATTATTACTTCTGATGTTTTTTCATTTGTTTCCTGGTAGTTTTGTCTTTTGATATGCCTCTGTTCTTTGTATCAACACTCAACAAGCCTGTTCCTTTTTATGTTTGGCAAATATGGCATCAGTGTGTGAGTACTTTTAGTCTGTAGTTTACATCCTGAGAGTTCTGCTGAGTTAATCATCAGTGAAGACTCGCTTACTGAGCACCTCCTAAATAGTTGGAGACAGTACTAAAGTATAAAACCCCTGCTATGAAGGAGCTAAAACTCTGGTGAGAACTGTAAACATTTACCAAAAATATTCGGATCTTCTTGATAGATCATTATATCATATTTGAGGCTTAAATTTCACATTTTCTTGTCTCTGAAAACTAAAGTCTAGACTTAGTGATAATAGTTTCATCTGTTTTAATGTAAGTTTTCCTTAGCAATGTGATAGCTGTAGCTAACATAGGATACAGCATCCAGTGTCTTTGCACAGGCTTAGATAACCCCAACACTTCATTTCTCACTTAGGTTGCCAAGTTAGGAAAGAATACTATTAAAGGGTCAGACTCATGTGGTTAGGCCCTATTAGCTTTTGATTTATGACCAAAGGCGCTTTACTTACATCTTTACTTGTCTGAGTCTCAGGATCTGTCTTTTGGTTTTAACTTGATAAGAACTGTATGACTTTTTCCCCTTTATACTGTGACAAATGCAAGGAGTCTTTTGATAAGTTGTTCATCACAGTGCTTGTTAGATATAAGGACAGTAATAATGTGGGCGAAAGAATTGACTTTGAAAAGCTGGCTTTATAGAATTGAAGAGTCTTGTCATTTTTTTTTTTTCATTTTTTATTTTGGGGCTTTTCCTCCTGAGAAGTAGCTTCTTATCACTAAGTTCTATTAGGCTTTTCTCAGTCGTTCTTCTAGGATGCCAATATTTCCATTCCATTTACTTAAAGTTACCAGCCTAGCCTAGGACTTGTCATCTACAGAATGATCAGTACTAGGAGATAAAAGGCTCAGTGGTGAATTTATTACACGATTATTGACTTGATTTATGCTTATGCATTGTCAACAGGTTACCAATTTGCATTATTCAGTATGCATTTATAGACACTTGTTTATGACAATATCAAAATTTAGCATGTGAGCAATTTTTGGAGAACTGCTTTGTGCTTGGAGTGTTCAAAGCAGCTCCCATTATATAATTTGAAGTGACCATGATGAGGGCTTGGCTTTTTTGAGGAACTGAATGAGGTCTTTGCTGCAGACTAAAATGGGAAGGGTCAGAGCAAGCCTACCATTAGAAAGAGATGTTTGGCATATCTTTTTCCTCCATAATTAAAAATGTAGGGGAAAAAAACCCTACTTCAACTTTGATTCAAAATAGTATTTTCTAAAACATAAGCCATTCTTAAGTACGAGTTCCTTAACTTAAAAATGTGTTCATTTAAATCCCTGGTGTATTTTCTCATGTTCTTCATTCATGCTTGGGGACAGAGTGAGTGGGATTTATGAGTTACCATACTCAGCACAGGAGAAATTAATTTGGTATAAAATATGTAGAATATAATCTTACTATTTTTGTATAATATTAGAATTTATCCTACTCTTACCAACCCATCCTTGAAGGCATTTTCCTTTAGTTCATAATCCTCACTAACCAATTTTTCTCCTGTAGGAGCGTATAAGCATTCACAAAGTTTATAACTAAAGTTGTCAAGAAAACAGACAAATTGAAATCTCTGTCCCAGACCAGCTTTATAAGTAGCAGCTCCTGGATCATGAAAGGACCAAGAAAGAGGATCCTAACTGCGTGGCCTCTTTTCCACTTCACCTTACTTAAGTAGCACTGAAAAACAAGCTTTTATCCTTTATTCAGTGTTTTTTCTCAGTTTCAGTATATTCACTGCATGTCATTTGCTGAGTATATTTGCAAATATCTCATCCAGTTTTCAAAACAATTCTGCCCATACTTTATTCCTCAATGCCAAACTGTCTTCCAGATGCTAACTTTTTTAATTATCTCAAATTCTTTTTCCTTTTCATATATATATATGTGTGTGTGTGCGCATGTGTGTGTGTGTGTGTATATATATATATGTGTGTCTCTCTCTCTCTTTGTATATATATATTTAATATATATATATTTTATTGCACTTTAGGTTCTGGGGTACATGTGCAGAACATGCAGGATGGTTGCATAGGTACATAGATAGCAATGTGGTTTGCTGCCTCCATCCCCCCCGTCACCTATATCTGGCATTTCTACCCATGTTATCCCTCTCCAACTCCCTACCCACTGCTGTTCCTCTCCTAGTCCCCCACAACAGACCCCAGTGTGTGTTGTGTTCTCATTGTTCTCCCTGTGTCCATGTGTTCTCATTGTTCAAAACCCACCTATGAGTGAGTACAGGCAGTGTTTGATTTTCTGTTCCTGTGTGAGTTTGCTGAGAATGTTGGTTTCCAGATTCATCCATGTCCCTGCAAAGCACATGAACTAATCGTTTTTTTTATGGCTGCATAATATTCCATCGTGTATATGTGCCACATTTTCCTTGTTCACTCTGTCATTGATGGGCATTTGGGTTGATTCCAGGTCTTTGCTATTGTAAACAGTGTTGCAATGAACATACGTGTGCATGTGTATAATAGAATGATTAATAATCCTCTGGATATATACCCAGTAATAGGATTGCTAGGTCAAATGGAATTTCTATTTCTGGGTCATTGAGGAGTTGCCACCCTATCTTTCACAATGGTTGAACTAATTGACACTCCCACCAACAGTGTAAAAGTGTTCCTATTTCTCCAAATGCTCTCCAGCATCTGTTGTCTCCAGATTTTTTAATGATTGCCATTCTAACTGGTGCAAGATGGTATCTCAGTGTGGTTTTGATTTCCATTTCTCTAATGACTGGTGATGATGAGCATTTGTTTGTACGTTTGTTGGCTGCATATGTGTCTTCTTTTGAAAAGTGTCTGTTCATGTCCTTAACCCATTTTTGAATGGGTTTGTTTTTTTCTTGTAAATCTATTTTAGTTCTTTGTAGATTCCTGATATTAGCCCTTTGTCATATGGGTAGATTGCAAAACTTTTTTCCCATTCTGTTGGTTGCAGGTTCATGCTAATGATTGTTCCTTTTGCTGTGCAGAAGCACTGGAGTTTAATTAGATTTCATTTGTCTATGTTGGCTTTTGTTGTCAATGCTTTTGGTGTTTTAGTCATGAAGTTCTTGCCTATGCCTATATTCTGAAT
The DNA here is from genome assembly GCF_049354715.1 of Callithrix jacchus. Taxonomy (NCBI): domain Eukaryota; kingdom Metazoa; phylum Chordata; class Mammalia; order Primates; family Cebidae; genus Callithrix; species Callithrix jacchus. The sequence continues at coordinate 81,925,805 of NC_133512.1, read as the reverse complement.
GGTTTTGCCTAGGTTTTCTTCCAGGGTTTTATAGTGTTAGGTTTTATGTTTAAGTCTTTAATCCATCTGGAGTTAATTTTAGTGTAAGGTGTCAAGTAGGGGTCCAGTTTCTGCTTTCTGCATATGGCTAGCCAGTTTTCCCAACACCATTTATTAAACAAGGAATCCTTTCCCCATTGCTTGTTTTTGTCAGGTTTGTCAAAGATCAGATGGTTGTAGATATGTGGCGTTGCCTCTGAGCCCTCTGTTCTGTCCCATTGGTCTATATCTCTGTTTTGGTACCAGTACCATGCTGTATTGATTACTGTAGGCTTCTAGTATAGTGTTAAGTCAGGTAGCGTGATGCTTCCAGCTTTTTTGTTTTTGCTTAGGATTGTCTTGGCTGTGTGGACTCTCTTTTGGTTCCATGTGAAGATTAAGATGGTTATTTCCAGTTCTGTGAAGAGGGTCATAGGTAGCTTGATCAGGATAGTGTTAATCTATAAATTACTTTGAGCAGTATGGCTGTTTTCACAATATTGATTCTTTCTAATCATGAACATGGAATGTTTTTCCATCTGTTTGTGTCTTCTCTTATTTCTTTGAGCAGTGATTTGTAGTTGTCCTTGAAAAGGTCCTTTACATCCTTTGTTAGTGTTATTCCTTGGTTTTTTATTCTCTTTGTAGCAATTGTGAATGGCAGTTTGTTCTTGATTTGGCTCTTTAAGTCAGTTATTGGTGTGTATAGGAATGCTTGTGATTTCTTCACATTGATTTTGTATCCTGAGACTTTACTGAAGTTGCTTATCAGTTTAAGGAGATTTTGGGCTGAGATGATGGGGTCTTCTGAATATATTATCATGTCGTCTGTGAATAGAGACAATTTGACTTTTTCCTTTCCTAATTGAAAGCCCTTTATTTCTTTTTCTTGCCTGATTGCTCTGGCTATAATTTCCAGTACTATATTGAATAGGAGTAGTGAGAGAGGGCATCCTTTTCTAGTGCCAGATTTCAAAGGGAATGCTTCCAGTTTTTGCCCATTCAGTATGATATTGGCTTTGGGGTTGTTGTAAACAGCTTTTTTATTTTGAGATACATACTGTTGATACGTAGTTTATTGAGAGTTTTTAGCATAAAGGGCTGTTAAATTTTGTTGAAGGCCTTCTCTGCATCTATTGAGATGATCATATGGTTTTCGTCTTTGGTTCTGTTTACGTGGTGGATTAGGTTTATAGACTTGCATATGTTGAACCAGCCTTGCATCCCTGGGATGAAGCCTACTTCATCTTGATGGATGACCTTTTTGGTGTGCTGTTGGATTCAGTTTGCCAGCATTTTATTTTTGAAGATTTTTGCATATGTGTTCACGATGTATATTAGCCTGAAGTTTTCTTTTGTTGTTGAGTCTCTACCGGGTTTTGGTATCAGTAGGATGTTGGTCTCATAAAAATATTTGGGAAGGACTCCCTCTTTTTGGATTGTTTGAAATAGTTTCAGTAGGAGTTGTACCAGCTCCTCTTTGTATGTCTGGTAGAATTTGGCTGTGAACCCATGTGGACCTGGACTTTTTTGGTTGGTAAGGTATTAATTGCTGCCTCAACTTCAGCTGTTATTGGTCTATTCAGGTTTTGACTTCTTCCTGATTTAGCCTTGGGAGGATGCAAGTGTCCACGAATTTATCTATATCTTCCACGTTTACTACTGGTTTATGTGCATAGAGTTGTTTGTAGTAATCTCTGATGGTGGTTTATATTTCTGTGGACTCTGGTGATTTCTCCTTTATCATTTTTTATTGCATCTATTTGATTCTTCTCTCCTTTTTTATTAATCTGGCTAGTGGTCTATTTTGTTGATCTTTTCAAAAAACAGCTCCTGGATTTATTGATTTTTTTGAAGTGTTTCTTGTGTCTATCTCCTTCAGTTCTGCTCTGATCTTAGTTATTTCTTGTCTTCTGCTAGGTTTTGAGTTTTTTTAAATCTTGCTCCTCTAGCTCTTTTAATTTTGACAATAGGGTATTGATTTTAAATCTTTCCTTGCTTCTCTTGTGGGCATTTATTGCTGTAAATTTCCCTCCAGGGACTGCTTTAAATGTGTCCCAGAGATTCTGGTACATTATATCTTCGTTCTTGTTGGTTTTGAAGAGCATCTTTATCTCTGCCTTCATTTCATTGTTTATCCAGTCTACATTCAGGAGCCAGTTTTTCAATTTCCATGATATTTTGTGGTTCTGAGTTAGCTTCTTAATACTGAGTTCTAATTTGAATACCCTGTGGTCTGAAAGAGTGTTTGTTATGAATTCTGTTCTTTTGCATTTGCTGAGGAGTGATTTATTTCCAATTGTGTGTTCAGTTTTAGAGTAGGTGTGATGTGGTGTTGAGAACAATATGTAATCTGTGGATTTGTGGTGGAGAGTTCTGTAAATGTCTATTAGGTTTGCTTGGTCCAGATCTTAGTTTAAATCCTGGATATCCTTGTTAATTTTCTGTCTCGTTGATCTAATATTGACAGTGGAGTGCTAAAGTCTCCCACTATTATTGTGTGGGAGTCTAAGTCTCTTTGTAAGTCATTAAGAACTTGCTTTAGGTGCTCTTGTATTGGGTACGTATATATTTAGGATTCATAGCCTTTCTTGTTGCATTGATCCTTTTACCATTATGTAATGCCCTTCTTTGTCTCTCTTGATCTTTGTTGGTTTAATGTCTATTTTATCAGAGACTAGGATTGCAACTCCTGCTTTTTTATGTTCTCCATTTGTTTGGTAAATCTTCCTCCATCCCTTTATTTTGAGCCTATGTGTATCCTTGCATATGAGATGGGTTTCCTGGATATGCACACTGATGGGCTTTGCCTTTTTATCCAATTTGCTAGTCTGTGTCTTTTGATTGGGCATTTATCCCATTTACACTTCAGGTTAATATTGTTATGTGTGAACTTGATCCTGCCATTTTGATGCTTGCTGGTTGTTTTGCCCATTGGTTGACACAGTGTCTTCATTGTGTCAATGCTCTTTACCATTTGGTATGTTTTTGGAGTGGCTGGTACTGGTTGTTCTTTCTATGTTTAGTGCATCTTTTAGGAGCTCTTGTAAGGCAGGCCTGGTGGTCACGAAATCTCTCAGCAATTGCTTGTTCATAAAAGATTTTATTTCTCCTTCATTTATGAAGCTTAGTGTGGCTGGATATGAAATTCTAGGTTGAAAGTTCTTTTCTTTAAGGATGTTGCATAGTGGCCCCCACTCTCTTCTGGCTTGTAGGGTTTCTGCTGCGAGATCTGGTATGAGTATAAAGGGCTTCTCTTTGTGGGTAAACTCGACCTTTCTCTCTGGCTGCCTTTAGGACTTTTTCCTCCATTTCAACCTTGGTGAATTTGATGATTATGTGCTTTGGGTTGCTCTTCTTGAGGAATATCTTTGTGGTGGTATCTGTATTTCCTGGACTTGAATAGTGGCCTGAGTTTCTAGGTTGAGGAAGTTCAATCTTCAGGATAATATCCTGAAGAGTGTTTTCCAGCTTAGATTCATTCTCTCCATCACACTTAGGTACATCTGTCAAATGTAAATTAGGTCTTCTCACATAATCCCATGTTTCTTGGAGGCTTTGTGCATTTCTGTTCACTCTCTTTTCTCTAATCTTGCCTTCTTGTTTTATTTCATTGAGCTGATTCAAGTTCTGATATCCTTCGCTCTGCTTGGTCGATTCAGCTATTGAAACTTGTGTATGCTTTGTGAAGTTCTCGTGTTGTGTTCTTCAGCTCCATCAGTTCAGGGTTATATTCTTCTTTAAGCTGTTTATTCTGGTTACCATTTCATTAAACCTTTTTTCAAGGTTCTTAGTTCCTTTGCATTGGATTATAACATGCTCTTTTAGCTCAGAGAAGTTTGTTGTTACCAACTTTCTGAAGCCTGTTTCTGTCAAGGCATCAGACTCATTCTCCATCCAGCTTTGATCCCTTGCTGGTGAGGAGTTGTGATCCCTTGGAGGAGGAGAGGCGTTCTGGTTTTGTGTTTTCATCCTTTTTGCCCTGGTTTTTTCCAATCTTTGTGGATTTATCTACCTATGGTCTTTGTAGTTGGTGACTTTCGGATGGGGTCTCTGAATTGATGTGTTTTCTGTTGGTGATGAAATTATTTCTTTCTGTTTTTTAGTTTTCCTTCTAAAAGTCAGGCCCCACTGCTGGAGGTCCACTCCAGACCCTTCTTGTCTGGGGATCACCTGTGATGGCTGCAGAACAGTAAAAGTTGCTGCCAGTTTTTTCTTTCTTATGTTGTCTTCATCCCAGAAGGATACCTGCCAGATGTCAGTGTGAGCTCTCCTTTATAAGGTGATTCTTTGGATACACAGGGGTCATGGAGCTGCTTGAGGAGACAGTCTGTCCCTTATAGGAGCTCAATTGCTGAGCTGTGAGCTCCGTCATTCTGTTCAGAGTTGCGGGCAGGTACATTTAAGTCTTTTGCAGTGGAACTCATAACCGCCTTTTTTCCCCAGGTGCTCTGTCTTGTGAAGGTGGGGCTTTATGTATAAGTTTCTGACATGCTGCTGCCTTTTTTTCAGAGACACCCTGCCCAGTGAGAAGGTAGCCTTGTCACAGTGTGCCAGTAGAGCAGTTGCTTAGCTCCCATTGGATCTGCCCAACTGCTGTGTAAACTTCCTTGCGGTTTTGTTTACAGAGGTATAGTTAGAAGTGCCTTGGTAATGGCAGTCTGCCTCAGTAATTGTGGACTGCCTCAGTAATGGCGGAGTGCCTCGGTAATGGTGGATTGCCTCAGTAATGGCAGATTGCCTTGGTAATGATGGACTGCCTCAGTAATGGCAGACTGCCTCCCTAGTGGTGGACTGCTTCAGTAATGGCAGACACCCTTCCCCACAAAGAGCTGGATCATCTTGGGTCTATCTTTGCTTGCTGTGAAACTCTCAGTCCATAGCATTTTAGATTGATGGTGTTTGTGAGGGTGGGACCTGCCAAGCCAGATCACCGGGCTCCCTTTTTCAGTCCCCTTTTTTTCAGTTGAATGGGCAACTCTGTCTCCCAGGTGTTCCAGGCGACAGTTGAAACTGCCACCCAGATTTGTGTGAGGTTTTGTGTGGAGATCTGCTTCACCGGCTGAAACAGCTGTGCAGGAAACATGTGGCCCTTTTCAGCTGGGAATCTCCTGGTGTGTAGACAGTAAAAATTCATTTGGAAATGCAGTGATCACTCACATTCTGCATTCTCTCTCATAACTGCACTCCAGAGCTGTTCCTGTTTGGCCATCTTGGATACTCCCCCTTCCTTTTCTTAGATTTTCTGTTACATTTAAGAAATATTCATTTAACAACCAGTCTGGGAGGCATGTGATCCCTTTCTTGCTACAATTTTTTTCATCACTTATGGAACTTTAAAGTGTTCTGAGGAAAGTTTCTTAATCCTATATAATGAAAACATTGGATAATTTTGTAGGAGCAAGTCTGTTAATCCTCCATAATTAAAACGTTGCATAATTTTATAGGTTCCTTTCTCTAATAGGTAACAAAACAGATTAAATCAATGTTTTATTTTTACTTTTGCCCTGCTTGTTCATCTTGAATGTGTAGACTTTATGGGTGTTTGCAAGAACATGATCCATGATTTATGGCACTTGACATAGAAAAATGAAACTGATGAGGAATTATGACTGCTTATATTATTCTGTCCCTGTTTTGTTTTGCTAGTGCAAAACTAGTGTTTGTTATCATCCTTGCTCATACATTATGTTCATGGCCTTTTGGGTAGACCAGGAGGGAAAGAGATAGATTAAATACCCTTTTCTATCTGCCACCCTATACCACTCTCATCATTTCTTTTGTTTATGAAACAGAATTTACTTATGTTAAAAAAAAAAAAACAGAACTAATCAGAAGATGTGACAAAGTCAGTAATGACTGGAAGGCTTATAGACAGTCAGCTCTATCTCTCTTCTCTCCCTTCCTTGGTATCTGCTTCCTTGTAGGGTGGCTCATTTTATGGTTATGTGTTAGCAGCCCATGGCGTGTGGTGGGTGGCAGGTGGAGAGTGAAGGAATATTTATCTCGTGCCCACTGACTGAAGGGTAGAGAAAAGAGGTAAGTATCCTTTTCTTTCATGTGGCTCCAGTATTTTATAGAAATCTTAAACATTTAGGATGTATTATTCCAAAGTTTTCTTTGTTTTGTTTTGTATTAAAAATTTTTTTTTAATTTTCATTTTTGTGGTTACATATATTTATGGGATACATGAGATATTTTGATACAGGTATGCAATGTGTAATAAGCACATCATATAAAATGGGGTATCCATTTCCTCAAGCATTTATCCTTTGCATATTATATTTTGCTTGGGCATTTTTTCCCATTTTTATGCATGATGCTGAAACACAACCTCAGACTAGCAGTTGTGTAATGCTGGCTGTTTCTCCTTGATAAAATTGGAATACTGAAACTTTGGAAAATGTTTGTCAAGATGATTGTTCTGTTACCCAAAATTGTCATCGTATGTCACTATATTCTGACTTTCATAGCTTGAAGAATACCAATTGTGAAACTTAAGACGTGCTACTTTGAAGTACATGTTTGATGCTGACCAACTCTGCTTTAAAAACAGTGTTTTCACAATATTTTATTTGTATGTTTGTTTTCTTTTGCTTCAAAGAATAGTTTCCTAAGCTGAGCATATTTAATTCACATAAACATATGATTACACCCACCTCTTCACACCTTTTAGAATTTCAAATTTTTAGTATATGCCACATATATTTGTCAGTGTTTACTTCACTTCTGTGCCTTTAAAGAAATGCTGTAATTTTGTGGGAGTGAGTTTTAAGTTCAGTCTCTGTACATACAGTCTTTCTGGTGTTATTGTATCACTATATACTGAACATTACACAGAAAGTAACTTCCAGTCAAAGAAATGGACTTTGTGGGAGTGACTGTTAAGTTCAGTCTCTCTACATATAGTCTATATGGTGATAATGTATCATTACATACGGAACAGTCCACAGAAAGTATGTGCCTGTCTTTCGTAGGAACTTCGTGGTACCTACTGTGCCATAGTCCTCTTTTGATGGGTGCCTTAGGCATATGCTACCAAGATTTTGTTTTTTGAAAATCCTGTGATCCCATTATCCAAAGGCAGTCAAAGGCACACAGCCATTAAGGAGGCTGAACATGAGAACTTCATACTCTATCCTGGAAAGCCACCACAACCCCAGTAAGATCTTTTCTGAGAAAAGGATGCAATTAATAGAAAGATGCAAAAGTATGCAGACATTTTGAGAGAGGGCAGGCTGTAGGATCTAGGTTGTTGTAGTAGCCATGAAGAAGACATTACCATGAGTGAATGGGAAAAGTCATGCAGAAAAATTAGTAGATTAGTAAAGAAGAGTCTAAGCATGGAAGACTGTAAGATTTGCCTTGACTGTCCTCAAGTTGCTGTGTATTTTGAGGGCAACTCTATTCTGTTCTGCCTTACCTCATCATGTATCTTTTCTGTAGCCCCTGCTTTACCTGGCAGACTCTGACTTTGTTTCTGTTTTGGAGATGCCTGAGAATGGATGTCTTACAATTGCCTATTGAATAACAAATCAGTTTTCAAACAGTGATAATATATAACTAAAAAAAAAAGCACCCCAAAAACCTTGTATAATGAAATAGCCTAAAATGAGGCTGAAAAACACCAGGTATGGAAGTAGAATGTCTGAAGAAGAGGTGATATTATAGATTTTTGTGTTAATATTTTATCACCATGTACAGATTTTATCTTTAAATAAAACTTACCTATTTGTATCATAGTTCTTAAAAAACTACAGAGTAGTGTCCGGGCGCAGTGGCTCAAGCCTGTAATCCCAGAACTTTGGGAGGCCGAGGCGGATGGATCACGAGGTCAACAGATCGAGACCATCCTGGTCAACATGGTGAAACCCCGTCTCTATTAAAAATACAAAAAATTAGCTGGGCATGGTGGCACGTGCTTGTAATCCCAGCTACTCAGGAGGCTGAGGCAGGAGAATTGTCTGAACCCAGGAGGCGGAGGTTGCGGTGAGCCGAGATTGCTCCATTGCACTCCAGCCTGGGTAACAAACAAGAGCGAAACTCCGTCTCAAAAAAACAAACAACAACAACAACAAAAAAAAAAACTACAGAATAATTTAAATGAGGAAAAAATATGGCTCTATACTAAATTAGTTTAGGGCAATCTCATTAACATGCTGCCTTTTTGTCTAAGCCTCACTGACTCAGCGTGAATTTAGAAAAACATGATTTTGATAGTAGTGCTACTAAATATACTTCATCACTATCTGGATTTCTTTCTCTGTGTTAATATTTATGGTTATTTGTAAATTTTCCAGTGTCTACTTATTTTTTTATTGTACTTTAGGTTCTGGGGTACATGTGCGGATCATACAGGGTTGTTGCATAGGTGCATACATAACCAAATGGTTTGCTGCCTCCATTCTCCCTTCATTAATATCCAGCATTTCCCTCCAAGTTATCCCTCCCCAACTATTTTTAATATATATGTAAACTGCACAGGGAAATTATATTTGTACAAGGATGCAATAAAGTATTTTAAGAGTTTTTCCATAGATGCTGTCTGTGTAATCTCCCTGAGAACAGAGATTTTTCCTTATTTTGTTCAATGATATATTCCACTTGCTTAGCTCAGTAGTACATAATTGGGTGTTCTAAAGGTATTTGTTAAATGAAGACATTCAATGTCAATAAGAATTTCTCTAATTTACTATGAAGTATGGACTCATGTTATTACTGGAGGGGAAATTAAGGATCATAGAAAATGACTCACTGACTCTCTTAATTGATTAGGAAATTGAGGCTGAGAGATGTTAAATGTTGCCTAAGGGTATGGCTCATGACCCTCAGAAGTAGGGCTAGATTCTAGGTTTCCAAACAACTTGCTCGGTTTCACATGACCAACAGGGGTTACCATTGGGATTTAAACTCAGATCTGACCAACTATGAAGTCCTTTGTCTAGATGAGAGTTTTTGATACTTTTATAAAAGTTTAATATGTCACCTTTTCTTTATTGCTTTACCTTTGCTCCTAAGCAGAATTAATTGCTTCCTTAACAGATTATACTAGATACCATTGTTTTCTATCATGTATCACATTATATTGAGTTGATTCCATGGCTGTCAGTGGTTAAGACCAAGGACGAATTCATGTTCCTCTTTACCATCCAGAATTTAGCATAATAACTTCCATGACAGGTGAAGTTCCCTGTGTTTTGACTTGCTTTGGGAGGTGATAACAAATAATATATCTAAGCCTAGGTTAGGGAGGTAAAACTTTTATGAGAAGAACAAAATCTCATTGCCTTTCAAATACAGTTAATGCTTGATAACTGTTAAATGATTATAATTCTTGGAGATGTGATTTAATGATTGTAAATCTTGCTTTGATAGGCTTTTGAAAAGGACTTCTTTAATTTTTAAAGAATTGATAGCAATATTTTTCTGTAGATGTATTGGTTTCAACATTGAAACTCCTTCTGACCTTATTCTATGATTTCCTACTGGCTTTTTCGACTCACCAATCCATGGTTAATGCCAGTTTGCAAAATTTTGCCTGACTTTGACACTAGTAATTTTAGCCTTTTAGTAAAATTGAAATTATAATACTATTATGAATATATTCCTTAGTAATTATACCAGTGAATTTTTTAAACACACACACACACACACACACACACACACACACACACACACACATATATATATATTATTGCATTTTGGGTTCTGGGGTACATGTAAAGGACATGCAGGAGTGTTGCATAGGTACATACATGGCAATATGGTTTGCTGCCTCCATCCCCATCACCTGTGTCTGACATTTCTCCCCATGTTATCCCTCCACAACTCCCTACCCCTCACTGTCCCTCCCCTAGTCCCCCACGACAGACCTCAGTGTGTGATGCTCCCCTCCCTGTTTCCATATGTTCTCATTGTTCAACATCCACCTATGAGTGAGAACATGGGGTGCCTGATTCTCTGTTCCTGTGTCAGTTTGCTGAGAATGATGGTTTCTAGATTTATCCATGTCCCTACAAAGGACACAAACTCATCATTTTCTATGGCTGCATAGAAATGTAGATACATGGATCAGTTAAAGGAGATTTTGGGCTGACATGATGGGGTCTTCTAAATATAATATCATGTCATCTGCAAACAGAGACAATTTGACTTCCTCTGTTCCTAATTGAATACACTTCATTTTTCTTGCCTGATTTCTCTGGCTAGAACTTCCAATACTATATTGAATAGGAGTGATGAGAGAGGGCATCCTTGTCCAGTGCTAAATTTCAAAGGGAATGCTTCCAGTTTTTGCTCATTCAGTATGATATTGGCTGTGGGGTTGTCATAAATAGCTTTTATTATTTTGAGTTATGTTCCATGGATATGTAGTTTATTGAGAGTTTTTAGCATAAAGTGCTGTTGAATTTTGTGGAAGGCCTTCTCTGCATGTACTGAGATGATCATGTAGTTTTTGTCTTTGGTTCTGTTTATGTGGTGAATTACGTTTATAGAATTGTGTATGTTGAACCAGCCCTGCATCCCCGGGATGAAGCCTACTTGATTGTGATAGATAAGCTTTTTAATGTGCTGTTGCAGTTAGTTTGCCAGTATTTTATTGAAGATTTTTACATCTATGTTCATGATGGATATTGGCCTGAAGTTTTCTTTTGTTGTTGAGTCTCTGCTGAGTTTTGGTATCAGGATCATGTTGGTCTCATAAAAAGATTTGGGGAGTATTCCCTCTTTTTGTATTGTTTGTAATAGTTTCAGAATGAGTGGTACCAGCTCCTCTTTGTATGTCTGGTAGAATTTGGCTGTGAACCCATCTGGACCTGGATTTTCTTTTGGTTGGTAAACTGTTAATTGCTGCCTCAACTTCAGCCTTTGTTATTGGTTTATTCAGGGTTTCAACATCCTCTTGGTTTAGGCTTGGGAGGGTGCAAGTGTCCAGGAATTAATCCATTTCTTCCAGGTTTGCTGGTTTATGTGCATAGAGTTGTTTGTAGTAATCTCTGTTGGTTTGTGTTTCTGTGGACTCTGTGGTGATATCCCCTTTATCATTTTTTATTGCATCTATCTGATTATTCTCTCTTTTCTTTTTTATTAATATGGCTAGTGGTCTATTTTATTGATCTTTTCGAAAAACCAGCTCCTGGGTTTATTGAACTTTTGAAGGGTTTTTTGTGTCTCTATCGCCTTCAGTTCTGCTCTGATCTTAGTTATTTCTTGTCTTCTGCTAGCTTTTAGTTTTTTTGATCCTGCTCCTCTAACTCTTTCAATTTTGACAATAGGGGGACGATTTTAGATCTTTCCTTGATTCTCATGTGGGCATTTATTGTTATATATTTTCCTCTAGACACTGCTTTAAATGTGTCCCAAAGATTCTGGTACGTTATTTCTTCATTCTCGTTGGTTTCAAAGGACATCTTTATTTTTGCTTTCGTTTCATTGTTTATCCAGTCAACATTCAAGAGCCAGTTGTTCAGTTTCCATGAAGCTGTGCAGTTCTCAGTTCGTTTCTGAATTCTGAGTTCTAACTTGATTGCACTGTGGTCTGAGAGACTGTTTGTTATGATTTCCGTTCTTTTGCATTTGCTCAGGAGTGATTTACTTCCAATTATGTGTTCAATTTTAGAATAGATGTGATGTGGTGCTGAGAAGAATGTATATTCTCTGGATCTGTGGTAGAGAGTTCTGTAAATGTCTATTAGATTTGCTTGGTCCAGGTCTTAGTTCAAGTCCTGGATATCCTTGTTAATTTTCAGTCTCATTGATCTGTCTAATATTGACAGTGGAGTGTTAAAGTCTCCAACTATTATTGTGTGGGAGTCTAAGTCTCTTTGTAGGTCATAAAGAACTTGCTTTATGTATCTGGGTGCTCCCATATTGGGTGTGTATATATTTAGGATCGTTAGCTCTTCTTGTTGTATTGATCCTTTTACCATTATGTAATGTCCTTCTTTGTCTCTTTTGATCTTTTTTGGTTTTTTTAATCAGAGAAGAGAATTGCAACTCCTGCTTTATTTATTTATTTATTTATTTATTTATTTATCTCTCCATTTGCTTGGTAGATCTTCCTCCATCCCTTTATTTTGAGCCTATGTGTATCCTTGCATGTGAGATGGGTTTCCTGGATACAGCACACTGATGGGTTTTGCCTTTTAATCCAATTTGCCAGTCTGTGTCTTTTGATTGGAGCATTTATCCCATTTGCATTTAAGGTTAATATTGTTATGTGTGAATTTGATCCTGCCATTTTGATGCTAGCTGGTTGTTTTGCCCATTAGTTGATGCAGTTTCTTCATTGTGTAAATGGTCTTTACCATTTGGTATGTTTCTGGAGTGACTTGTACTGGTTGTTCTTTCTATGTTTAGTGCTTCTTTCAGCTCTTGTAAAGCAAGCCTGGTGGTGATGAAATCTCTGAGCAATTGCTTGTTCATAAAGAATTTTATGGGCCGGGCGTGGTGGCTCAACCCTGTAATCCCAGCACTTTGTGAGGCCGAGGCGGGTCGATCACGAAGTCAAGAGATCGAGACCATCCTGGTCAACATGGTGAAACCCCGTCTCTACTAAAAATACAAAAAATTAGCTGGGCATGGTGGCGCGTGCCTGTAATCCCAGCCACTCGGGAGGCTGAGGGAGGAGAACTGCCTGAACCCAGGAGGCAGAGGTTGTGGTGAGCCGAGATCATGCCATTGCACTCCAGACTGGGTAACAATAGGGAAATTCCATCTCAAAAAATATAAAAATAAAGAATTTTATTTCTCCTTCACTTATTAAGCTTAGTTTGATTGGATATAAAATTCTAGGTTGAAAGGTCTTTTCTTTAAGGATGTTGCATAGTGGCCCCACTCTCTTCTGGCTTGTAAGGTTTCTGCTGAGAGATCTGTTGTCTGATGGCCTTCCCTCTGTGAGTAACCCAACCTTTCTCTCTGGCTGCCCTTAGCATTTTCTCCTTCATTTCAACCGTGGTGAATCTGACGATTATGTGCCTTGGGATTGCTCTTCTTGAGGAATATCTTTGTTGTGTTCTCTGTGTTTCTTGGAGGACTTGAATATTGGCCTGCTTTGCTAGGTTAGGGAAGTTCTCCTGGATCATATCCTGAAGAGTGTTTCCAGCTTGGATTTATTCTCTCTGTCATATTCAGGTACACCTATCAAATATAGATTAAGTCTTTTCACATAATGCCATATTTTCTGGAGACTTTGTTCATTTCTTTTTACCCTTTTTTCTCTAATCTTGTCTTCTCATTTTATTTCATTGAGTTGATCTTCAATCTCTGATACCCTTTCTTCTGCTTGGTCGATTTGGCTATTGAAACTTGTGTATGCTTCGCGAAGTTCTTTTGTTGTGATTTTCAGTTCCATCAATTCATTTACATTCCTCTCTAAGCTGTTTAGTATTTCATGAAACCCTTTTTGAAGGTTCTTTGTTTCTTTGCATTGGGTTAGAACACGATCTTTTAGCTCAGAGAAGTTTGTTATTACCTACCTTCTGAAGCCTGTTTCTATCAATTCATCAGACTCATTCTCCATCCAGCCTTGTTCCCTTGCTACTGAGGAGTTGTGATCCCTTTGAGGAGGAGAGGTGTTCTCGTTTTGGGTCTTTTCATTCTTTTTGCACTGGTTTCTTCCCATCTTTGTGGATTTATCTACCTGTGGTCTTTGTGGTTGGTGACTTTCCGATGAGTTATCTTAGTGGATGTCCTTTTCGTTGCTGATGAAGTTATTTCTTTCTGTTTCTTAGTTTTCCTTCTAACATTCAGGCCCCCTGCTGTAGGACTGTTGGAGGTCACTTCAGACTCTGCTTGCTTGCAGATCAGCTGTGGTGGCTGCAGTAAGGGTTGCTGCCAGTTTCTTCTTCTGTTATCTTTGTCCCAGAAGGATACCTGCCAGATGTCAGCCTGAGCTCTCCTTTATGAGGTGCCTCTTTGGTTATACGGGGGTTGGAGAACTGCTTGAGGACACAGTTTGTCCCTTATAGGAGCTCAAGTGCTGAGCTGTGAACTCCATTGTTCTGTTCAGAGCTGCTGGTCAGGTACGTTTAAGTCTGCTGCAGCGGAACTAATAACTGCCTTTTTTCCACAGATGCTCTATCCTGGGAAGATGGGATTTTTTTTTTATAAGTTCCTGTCATTTTGCTGCTTTTTTTCAGACATGCCCTGGCCAGCAAGAAGGTAGCCTAGTCACAGTCTACCAGCAGAGGCATTGCTGAGCTGCTGTGGTCTCTGCCGAGCTGCTGTGTGAACTTCCTTGTAGTTTTGTTTATAGGGTTGCAGTTTGAACTGCCTTGATAATGGCGGTTTTCCTCAGAACTGTGTCTGTAATGGCAGACTGCCTCGGTAATGGCGGATTGCCTTGGTAATTGTGGACTGCCTTGGAGATGGCAGACTGCCTTAGTAATGGTGGACTGCCTCAGTAATGGCAGAGTGCCTCAGTAATGGCGGACTGCCTTAGTAATGGCAGACTGCCTCGGTAGTGGTGAACACCCTTTTCCCCACAGAGCTGGACCATCCCGGGTCCAGCTGTGCTTGCTGTGAAACTCTCAGTCCAGAGTGTTTCAGATTGCTGGTCTCTGTGGGGGTGGGACCAGCTGAGCCAGATCATCTGGCTCCCTGTTTCAGCCCACTTTTCTCAGTTGAACAGGCGACTCTGTCTCTCAGGTGTTCCAGTTGCCAGTTCAATCAGTTCCCGGATTTGTGTGAGTTTTTGTGTGGAGACCTGCTGTGCCGGCTTTAACAGGCATGCTGGAGACTTGTGGTGCTTTTCTGTCCAGGAATCTCCTGGTCTTTGGGCAGTAAAAATTTCTTTGGAAATGCAGTGATCACTCACCCTCTACGTTTTCACTGGGAACTTCAGTCCAGAGCTGTTCCTATTCAGCCATCTTGGATCCTCCCTATATGAATGAATTTTATACAAATGTAGCAAAACATGTCTACCAAATCATCTGTTACTTTTTAAAGGAATTTTTAATTCTTTTGAACTTGACACTTTTATATAAGGCTGGTATTTATACAACATTGAAAACAGAAAGGGAATTACATTTCAGGAGAATGTTTTACATAAAATGTAAAAACCTATAGAAGAGGCATTGTTTTGTGTGTGGATCTTATAAGTTAATGCTATTTGCTGATAGTAATATTTCACACCAACTTTTTTTCTTACTGCTAAATCTTCTAACACATGCAATTCCATCCCTTTAGGGAAATGGTCTGAAAGTATTTGATTCTTCTTTGTCTTGTGAAAAACTAGTGTAACATTTTATTTCTATGAAATCAATATTATTTAAAAAGAATAAGAAATAGTATAACAGTCATCTAATGCTACTTTCTTAAAAGAAGATCTGTAGTATTGGTATTGTCATTAAAATCTTTGTTTTTTTCTGTAAAACATATTTTATGCATATAACAAAACTTGCAGTCCAAACCATTTTTCTATACACATTAAAAAAACCAAGGACCAGAATGAATTCACACTTCAGGTGTTGAAGCCAGCTGATGGAAAGCCTGGACTAGATTTTAGCTCTTTAAATACTTTCACCAGTACTTTCTCCAGTATACTAAACCAAATGGAAAAGAGTAAAAGTCACCCAAAGAATTGCTAAATAGGATGATTTAATTTTATCTCCTATGCTTTTATATTTTACTTTACAGATTTGTCATTGATGTTACTGTTGTTACTAGTAAAGGAAACAGATTGACTTAAAAGAAAAAAGGAGTTTGTTAGACATATCTAGTATCTGGGATGGGAAGAGCTCACAGGATTGAAGGGAGACTAAAGAGTTGTGCTTAAAACAAGTAAAAATTAGGCAGATCTGGAAGGTCTTGGTAACAAGAACTTTCAGGAACATCAACAACAACAACATCAACAACAGCAGCAACAACAACAACAAAAGGGTAGGCTGTGTTGCTGGTATAAATAAACCCTAAACACATCTTTGATATGTGCATTGATTCTGCTTAATACACTAAGTCTTGAGGGAATGTGTCTGGTTGACTGAACTTGGGTTATATGTTCACTTCCCTATACCATTCGAGTGAGCAGAGAGCTTTAGGGAAGCAGCCTTTAAAAGATGTCTTTGGTTTCCATAATGGAGAACATGTATTTGGATTTCTGCTTCCACCGGGACTACATAGAAGAGAAAATTTCCCCAAAAGAAGTAGGGGTGCTGTCAGGAAAAGGGCTGGATGCTGGGGTGCCATAAAATGACATATCCACTTAACACATCGGAGAACTATATTATGCTAGAAAAGTCTTTTTTCCTGTATCCTGTATAACCAGCCTTTTCCATATACCATATTCAGTATATTTAAAATGTGGATTATCTAGTGTATATAGATTGAGAATATTTTTAAAGTTTTTCCTTTTTTCTCTGATAGCATCTTAATTACTTAATGATACCTATTTTTTTTTTTTTTTTCATGAGTGATCAGAAGGAAAAACGAGGAGGGGAATTCAAATGTAAGATAATCTTTTATTTCTTAATGTTATGTACAGCATTGGTCCTCATAGTGAATAGAAATAATAGCTATAATCTCTTGCTTATCCACTGGTTTTAAACTACTATGTGTGCATTTTACCTATGTTTCCAATATAAGAACTATTTGAAGAATCTCAGGTGCAGATGCAGTGGAGTCTGTTGCTTATAAGTATGAGGTCTAGAATGAGATTCTCTGGGTTCAAATTTGGACTCATACTAGCTGTGTGGTCTTGGACAAGTTACTTAACCTTTCTGTTTCTGGTTTTTCCCCATGTGAAAAGAGGGAAAATAGTAGGATCTATGTCATACAAGTGACTGTGAAAATTAAAAGACATAATATATATCAAGTACTTATTAGCATCATGCCTGGCATTTAGTAAGCAATAAATGTTAGCTATAATTATGTGTATTAACTCTTGTTAACTGTACTACATGTTGTGTTAAAAAGGCCTTTTGCTGACAAAAATGTACTACCAAATTGAGAAAGAAGGAAGACAATGAAATAACTGGACCTAAATATAGTATTATGCTTTTAACCCAGTAGGAATAAAAACAATTTAATGATTATTATTCCACAAATACCTGTTAGTCTATGTCCTGTTGTGCTTGATTCGTGAGGGCTCTTTGTATTCTTATTGTAGTTTTGAAGAAATTATTAAAACAATTTATAGAGCATTATTTTTTCTTTATTCTTTCTAATGTAATATATTACATGCACAAGAATATATGTAGCATGTGGGTATTATAATAGTAAGAGGAACAGCCATGAGTCTGTCACTGAGAACACTGTCAACACATTCTTCTGTGTTCCTCCTCTCTCCAGTTCTCTCTCATAGCAGCTGAACTTGGTGTTTATCATTTGCCTGCTTCTTTTCCCCCTGAAGCTTTGTGTTTGAAAGTAATTTTCAAATTATATCAAAGTTGGAAAGATAGTACAAAGAATACTCATGTTCTTTTAATGCTAGGGCTTACCAAGTGTTAACATGCTAATAGTTTGTTCTATTGATTTTATCATGTGATCTCTCTCCCTGTCTCTCCTCTCCACATATATATATATATGTGTGTCTGTATACATATATACAGAGAGAATGAATATATTTATGAAATAATATATGGAGATAATGCATGTGTATAAAGACAATGAATATATGTTTATATTGTTTTTTTTTAGAATCTTTTGAAAGTTGCAGGTATTATTGCTTTCCTTTACCTCTAAATATTATAATGTAATTTTCTAATATTAAGGCATTTTATTTATGTAATCACAGTATAATTTCCAGTGTTGGTAAATTTAACATGAATATATTCCTATTACCTAACTTAGGTATATTTGAATTTTGTCAGTTTCTAATCATTTGCTTTTTGTTTCTCTACAGTACAGAATCAAGTATGGAGCCATGTGTTGTACTTGGTCGTCATTTCTCTTTAATCTCTTTTAATCTTTAATCTGTAACAGTTCTTCAGCTTGCTTTTTTGTATTTTATAACACTGATAGATTTGAAGAATACAGGGCCCTTGCTCTTTTATTTTTAATAGAATGCTTCTCATTTGGGGTTTGTTTGATGTTTTTTCATGGGTTAGATTCAGATTTTGCATTCCTAGCCAGGATATTATATAAATGATTTTCCTTTTTCAGGTATCACATCTGGAAGCACTCAATATTTATCTGGTCAGGGTACACTCTAGTTTCTCTATTTTTTAGTTACTGGTTATCCCCTTGCTATTAATGAACAATCCATGGGGAGATATTGAGAGACCCTGCATATATCCTGCTCTTAATTGAAGTTTCTCTTCTTGATTTAGCTTTTATTAGTAATTCTTACCTGAACCAGTCTTTATTGTCATGGTTGCAAAATGATGATGTATCAGTGCCAATATTTCCTCTTCATTTACTAGTCAGTCTTCAGCATCCTGCTCTATCAATCTTCCCTTCTTCCTCATTTCTTTCTATATTTTTGTTAAAATATATTTTTTTCTCATGGTTTATAATTCTAAGCCTTTGTGATAGATTTAAAAAAATCATTGAGCATTTCCTGACTAGTTGGCATAGCAAGGTATAATTGTGTGCCTTCTCTATCTAGCCCTGAAACCAGCCATTTCTCCAGAAGCCCTGATTCTTTTTGGCAAGAAATGGCATTAAAAACCAAGATCTGAGAGTCAGGATTATTGGCCCTGTAAGTTGATTAAATTGTGATTTACAAACTAATTGGTAATTTCTCCTTTTCATCCTTCAGCTTTGGTTATTTATTGAGTTTCTTTCACTTAAGATGCCACCTTCAGAACCCATGATATTTTAATTCTCGTTGCCTTATTTATAGTCCTTTATATATTTATCACAGTATTCTTCATATGAATGTCAGGATTGGCTGCCATGTTGTAGGAAATTCAATAGCTGCTCTACTGTGGCATGAAACAAGCAGCTCTATAGGATTAGTAATGATGCCTGTCACAGGCAGATGAAATAAAGCATTATGATGTGGCATTATTGAAAAGGATAAGCATGAAAATATTTTCAAGAAATGAAATATTCATGATAGCAGATCATGTTTCAGAACCTGAACAGTTTCAAATAATCACTTATTTCTCCTACATCTTTCATGAAGTACAGGAAACTAAGGAGATATAGGGTTGTGCAAAGGCCACTGTGGGATATTAATTTTATACTGAATTAAATTTTAAAAGTTCAGCAGCAGAAAGGTTAAGACCTTCTTATTTAAAGTTTATCTTATTTCTTAAGATATTTCCTGTTGTTTAGAGTTCTAACCATTGTGCTTTTTGATATAATGGATGTGATTTTAATAAAAATAAGTGTTTTTTTACTTATGTATATAATATTTATAGATTTTTTTTTCTTTTTTGAGACAGACTTTCACTCTCTCGCCCAGTGCAGTGGTGTAATCTCGGCTCACTGCAACCTCTGCCTCCTGAGTTCAAGCGATTCTCCTGCCTCAGCCTGCAGAGTAGCTGGAATTGCAATGCTTTCCATCATGCCTGGCTAATTTTTGTATTTTTAGTAGAGACGTGGTGTTGCCCAGGCTGATCTCGATCCTCTGACCCTAAGTGATCTGCTTGCCTTGGCTTCCCAAAGTGCTGGGATTACAGGCGTGAGTCACCGTGCCTGGCCAAAGTTTATAGTTTATATAAAATATTTTACATTAATTCTAATTTTTGTTTTTGTTTTTATTTTGGAGACAGAGTCTCAGTCTTTAGCCAAGCTGGAGTGCAGTGGCATGATCTTGGGTCACTACAACCTCCTCCTACAGGGCTCAAGTGATTCTCCTGTCTCAGCTTCCCAAGTAGCTGGGGCTGCAGCATCCTAATTTAATCCTACCTACTGAATATGATCCTGTAATTACTATTTTATAATAAGGGAACTGTGACTAAAACACATTATGTAATTTCACCGAAGTCACAGAGCTGTGTTCTATATACATATGTATACTGTGACTAGTTGCAAAAAAGGGAATTGAGATAGATAATTTTGTTTTAAATCAAAATAAAAGTAAAACAGAAAAACTAGCAGATAACATAAGAACACTAAAAGCATATGAATAGAGAAGTGAATATGCTAATTATAAGAGCTATCACAATTCTTATGATTAACAATCAAGTTTTATTTTATTCAATTTGACTTTTAATGTCTAGCACCTGCTTCATGTAGTTCGTTTTGTTAGTCCCTAGAGGAGGTTTCTGTCTGTATAGGGAGACAGATACAAATATACTATTTAAATACAAAATGATAAGTGCTGTGGCAGTACAAAGAATATAACTTTTGCCCATTGTATGTGTATGAAGGGGTAGGGGGTGTGTGTGTGTGTGGGGGTGTGTGTGTGTGTGGGGGAGTGGGGGAGTCCTTACATAAAAGTGTTCAGGAAGAAATTACTGAATTGAACCTTTAATCACAGGTAAACATCGGCTAGGCAATAAATAGAGAATGGATATTCTGATAAGGGGCAACATGATGGAAAGGTAATGCATAAAACCACGTGGTATGTACAGGGAGCTAAAAGAATAAGTACAGGAGGAAATGGGAGGTGGTTGGAGATGAGGCTAGAGAGGTAAATAGGGATCAGGCATTCTTGTCCTCATATACTTATATTTTAATTTGGAGATAACGTGAAGGTTTTAAAACAGGAGAGTTCCATGATCAGATTTATTATATAAATTCTCTTGTAGTTGTGCAGAGGAGAGATTGAAGCAAGGAAAGACAGTAGGTAGACAAATCAGCTAGACTAACACTCCAGAAATCCAGGATAATGAGGAAGAGATACTTTTCCAATATATTTTTTAGTTCAAGCCTTACGGTCTTAGGATACACTGGCTGGTACTAGTAAGACTGACAAAAATGGAAACTTGAATATTATGATGATCAAAAAGGAGGAAACATGGTTTCTACAAGAGACATGTTTTTTACAAATTAAATTTTTAAAAATTATTTCTCTGCTTCTTAGGTCAGTGCTTCTCAAACTTTTATTTGCATAGGGATCACTTGGAGATTTTGTTTAAATCAGATTCTGATTTAGTATGTTTGGAATGGGGCCTCAAATGCCACATTTCTAGCAAGGTTATAGATGATACTCTATGCTCCTGTCCTGAGAACTATACTTTTAGTAGCAAGGATTTAGAGTGTATTCAGTATTGTGGTTATTGCGGCACCAACAATAATTTTATAATAAATGCAAAGGTGGGCCTCATATGATTGCTTTCTGTGAATGGGCTTTGGCTTGCATTCATATGTGTGTGAGAAAAGGAGACAGACAGAAGGAATTTAAAATATTTTAAAATACTTCGGGTAGTGGAGGAATTAGCGTTCCTTAGACTTGTGGTCTTCAAAATTATACATGATGGTTTGCCAGGGGGCACACAGTTGATTTTTGAAGGAATCTAAGTCTTCATTTTCCATAGTCTATCCTAAAACTGGTTCCCCTGAGAAAGCAAAAGCAGCTTTTCCTTTCCTAACTCCCCTTTCATAACTGCTTTTGTCTCATGTTACAACAAGAAGGGCAGATTTCTCACTCATTCCTAATCTTCTCATGGTGCATTTCTCCAGGATGGAAAATTCCCTCGCATCAAGCAGAGGATTAGCTAGAAGTATTGGTATTGGCATTGAAAAACTGCATGACCTAAACTTTAGATAACAAATCCTTCTGCAACTCACATGGTTTCTAATTTTTTTGGTTTCAGCAATCTTAAGGAAGATGTAATTAATAGCTGATAACTTATTAAAAATATTTGATGTGTGAAAACTATGTGATTTTGAAGGATTACTAACATTGCCATAACCAAACATCTTTCTCATCTACTTAGTGAATATTTTCAGTTCTTTCATAAACAGAGAAAATAAAAGATAGAAAAAAATTGATGTGAAACATCTTATACTAGCAATAGGTAACATTCACAATAAGTAACATTCATTCAGAGGCCTATAAACTATTTTAAAAAGGGAAAAAAATCTAGCCCTTCATCTGATTAACAAATGCATTTCTGTAGTTTGAACATTACAGTTTCAGGAAATTAAACAAAATTTAAAAGTTCCGTTTTAATGTACATTTTCATTGAAGAAAAGTATGATAGAGTGATTAGTGAAAAACTTTTAGAAATAAAAACTATTAGGGTAAAATTGTGTGGGGAGATGACTGGAAATGAATTTGAGCAAAAAAGTAAACTGTAAATTTTCTAACGTTTGAATATTTGTTTAATGAAATGGATGGTGGTGTATATCAGATTGTTTGGAAGTTAGGTTTCTTTGGTACCCTTAAAAGAATGACATAGCAGTTTTATATAAAAATGGCAGTATTTGTAACATGCTGGAAATTATAGCCTTTGCCGTCATTTAAACTCAGGATGAAAAATTTTGGATGTCAACTGAATACGTATTTTGTGGATTTTTAGAAAATTCTTTTAAGAATATGATAGAAAAAAAATGAAGGCTATTGTTTTAGAGCTTCCGTCTTAGAACCTAACTTTCCTCAGCAAGCTGTTTTGTAAAATGTGGATCAGAAAAAGAATTGAGATCATACCCACTGAAAGCTCATTATTTGGTTAGTAATGAAGAGTAGTTTCATAGGTTTTAGATGCCTGATATACAGGTTATGATAAAGTAGATCTTCTATTATCAAAGAGAAGTGGTCTAGACAGCTCTTTTAGTTGAACACTTTTTTAAAACTTTTTTTTTTAATTATACTTTAATTTCTGGGGTACATGTGCAGATCTTGCAGGATTGTTACATAGGTATACACAAGCCATGGTGGTTTGCTGCCTCCCTCCCCTGTCACCTACATTAGGTATTTATTCTAATGTTATCCCTTCCCAGTCTCCCCACCCCCTGCTATCCCTCCCCTAGCCCCCTACCCTCCAGTAGACCCCAGGGTGTGAAGTTCCCCTCCTTGTGTCCATGTGAGTTGAACACTTATTTTTACTGAAAAAAAAAAAAAAAACAAAAAACTAGTATCCCAAGGCAGCACCAGCATTTTCCTGAAAGGAATTCTTTGGATCAACATAGGCCTTCAAACAAGTATTTTGCTGAGTTTTTATAGAACAAGACAGATATAATTTGGGTAAGGAAAAATTTTATGTTGGAGTTTATTAATTGCTTGCTTTAAGAATACTCAGTTTTGGGCCAGGTGCAGTGGCGCATGCCTGTAATCCTAGCACTATGGGAGGCTGAGGTGGGCAGATCACTTGAGATGAGGAGTTTGAGACCAGCCTGGCCAACGTGGTGAAACCCTGTCTCTACTAAAAATGCACAGATTAGCTGGGCGTGGTGTTACTCAGGAGGCTGAGGTAGGAGAATTCTTGAACCCAGAAGGCAGAGGTTGCATTGAGCTGAGATGGTGCCACTGCACTCCAGCCTCTGTGACAGAGCAGACTCCATTTCCAAAAAAAAAAAAAAAAAACCTCCATTTTGCTGCAACTGCTACTATAGAAAGTATAACTCTGAATAGTGAGTTAGCTAAAATATACTCCCAGATAATTGAATTAGTAAGTGTATATAATTATATGTAATTAGTCTATAATCTTGTGTGATTAAATGTTCAAGAATGCTTGCAAAATGCAACAATTTTAGTTTTGATATGCGTAATGTTGAGTTTGTTGTAATGGTAGTAGTGAGAATAATAGGGACCAGATGCCCACACAGTTAATAAGTTGTGAAACTGGTATTTAAACCCATGTGTTCAATGCCATGTTCTTTCTACTACAGCAATAGGAAGGCTGCCTAGCATTTTATACATGTAGAAAATCGACTATATTTAAAATTAGTTTATTGTTTACTATTAATAAAAGGAATCCTGGCATTGTTACAGGATTTTGCTAATTTATTTATGGTTCATTAAACTCTTAAAAATTTAGGACCCTAAAGAGCTTCTGTTCTATGGGTTAGTTTTATCAATTTTAGGATATTGAAAATTAAGAGTGAGAAAATTAAAAATATGTATTTATTAATCATTTTAAAATAAAAATAGTAAATTATGTATCAACACATGTACAGTTTTATGAAAAATAACTATATATTTCAAAACAAAAACATTTAGTGAGAAGAGGGCCACTGTTTTGCTTTTGCTTTGTTCTTTGTTTTTGGAAACAAGGTCTTGCTCTGTTGCGCTGGCTGGAGTGCAGTGGCACAATCATAGCTGACTGCAGCCTTGACCTTCTAGGCTCAAGTGGTCCTCCTGCCTCAGCCTCCCAAGTAGTTGAGACTATAGATATTTGTCACTATGCTTGACTAATTTTTTTATTTTTTGTCGAGATGAGGTGTCACTTTGTTGCCTAGGCTGGTCTCAAACTCCTGTGGTCAAGCAGTCTTCCTGCCTCAGCTTTCAAAAGTGCTGGGATTACATACAAGAGCCACTATGCCCCAGGCCTGTTTTACATTTTGGTAAATGTCTTTAATATCTGGCTTAATGGAAACAGCTGAATTCTCATATCTGCTTTTACATTCAATATGTTTTGTAATGTTATTTGAATATATGAAAGCAATCTTCTCTCACACAGATATTTACTTGGGAAAGGGAGGCCTTATGGATCCCCTGAAAGGTTCATAGGGACCATCAGAGAGACGTCTTTGGACCACACTGTGGGGACACTGCTTTAAAATATTATCAAAAGTGTTATGTTACATTTAATAATTAGTGTACATGTAATAAAATGAAAATATAGTTTTTGCATATGCATTATGTTGATGTCTGTATTTGATTTTAGCTTCATGTATTATGGAGGACTTTTCCTAACTTTTAGATTTGTAATTACATTATGGCAAAATTGTAATCAGAAACCAAAATCATTTTTTAAAATTCATGGAGTATATTAGGATATAAGTTTCAACAGGATAGGAATTGTAAACAGATGTTTTACTTTTACTAAAAAACCAATAGAAAAGAAATTCAAATAGATTATTAATTTAGTGATTATAATAGTATGAAATAATTCTGCATTCCAGGAGAACGTTTGTCCCATTAATCCTTCCAAAAATCAAGATCCTCAAGCATATATTTATTTTATACCATCTTTCCCACCACCCTCCTGCCTCCTTCTTGCATTTGCTTCCTCTTCTTTAACATTCATTTGATAAATATTTATTGGGCTCCATGTAAGTTAGGGTAAGCACTAGCTTATGTAGCAAAGAGATTTTAAAAATGTACAATGGTTCAAACACAATGAAAATTTCTTTCTTTCTTAGCAACCAGTGAGCATGTTTCTGTTTGGAGCAGTGGCTGCTCATTGCATATGTGACTATGCAATGAAGGAATCTGCAATTTCTGTGGTGTTTATGATCCAGGAGAGGCTGGGTGCAGTGGCTCACATCGGTAATTCGAGTACTTTGGGAGGCTGAATCAGGTGGATCACTTGAAGCCAGGAGTTTTAGACCAGACGGGCCAACATGGTGAAATCCCATTTCCACTAAAAATACAAAAATTAGCTTGGTGTGATGGCAGGCACCTATAATCCCAGCTACTCAGGAGGCTGAGGCAGGAGAATCTCTTGAACTCAGAAGGCAGAGGTTGCAGTGAGCTGAAATCACACCACTGCACTCCAGCCTGGGTGATAGTGCGAAACTGTCTCATTAAAAAAAAGGAACCTGGAGAATTAGGAAGCTACCTCACTTGGATGCCCTGGCCTTAGCTTTTGTCTTCATATAAGTAGAGTTTGGACATTAAGATCTATGTTGCAGAAAAATCAAATTTTTATATCACTAACATTGTCAGTAAAAACAGCAGAGGCAAAAGCAGCCAGCCTCTGTCTCACTGTGTTAACCTTGCCTTTGAAAGTAATGCCAGTGCATCTGCTTGGCGAGAGCTGGGTGATGTACCAATATCTAGCTGTCAAGAAGTCTAGGAAATAAACTCTAGCTTTCTAGCTTAGTTTTTTTCCCCCTAGCTATCTACCTTAATGTGCATTAAAGAATACAACTGAAATGGAGTTGAGTGAACTAATCTGCATACCTAGGAAAAAGATCTAAAATGAAATATAATAGTATGTTGACAATGATTATCTCTGGCTAATTAAATCACAACACCTTCTCCTTCTTTACTATTGCAATTTCTGTCCCTTGTTAATCTTCATCAGTATAAAAGAGACTTTCTGCCATTTCCAGTTGGCTCCCTTGGTTGCTATAACAGCATATGAACACCAGTTAGAACAGTCATATTGGTGATTTCCCGCAGCCAAGGGAAGACATTAGTTTTTGTGCAAAAACTGTAGAAATTTCACTCTTGCATAGTTCTTTTGGGGGTGGGGTTATCTAGTGAATTGGTTAAGGGAGCCTTTCAATGCAAGTAAATGTATGTTGAAATATGCCAATCTTGATTATTCCTGCTTTGCTGCCTGGTATGGATACTTTGGGGCTTCAAACTTTTAATTGTGCTTAGGCATTATGGTAACCAAAGATTACTATGTTATGAAAGAAACCAAGATAATCACAAGATAATGTGAATTTTTTTTCGTCAGAATCAGTCACTTTTCTCTTGTTAGGCTTTGCTGCTTACTGAAGATTCTATATAGTACATGAGGGCAAAAGATGCTTTCATTAATGTTTGGGGTTGCCTAAGCAACAGGTGGAGTAAATAATTTATCTTCAATTTCTGCTTGTCTCCTGGTCTTTGCAGAGCAGAGAATAGAGGGTAATAAGAAAATGCATTTGAAGCTGTGGGGTAGGTGAGGAAACGTGAAAGAGTAGTCCAGGCAGGAAGGGAAATCCGAACATACTAGGGGTCTGCAAATCAAATAGTTCATTCTAGAGCATGAGGCACCCAGAGGGTGTAGCAAAAACAAGCCAAATGATTACGCACACTGAATCTAAAAAGGGAGTGGTTGATAGCCCAGTACAAAAATTGGGTTTCTACTCTGAGATGGGGTATCAAAAGAGTCCAGCATGCCCTAGGGTGAAAAGCTTGGCTCTGTGCTTTGCAGAAATCAGAGTGTGGGAGTGTGCTGTGTGTGGTGTAGGAGTGATTACAGTAGTAATTCCAAAGCTGGTGAGTGCCCTTGGGTTATATTCAGTTTCCCAGTTCATGGGCAGATGGGTATGCCCCACATGGTTAAAAGTACCAGATAGAAATGGATAACAGCATAAGTGTGTGTGTGTGTGTGTGTGTGTGTGTGTATTTATTCAATAATTTCTTCATGATAACTGATGTTGCTTAGGGCTAAGTGAGTACTTTTTAAAAATGCATTGCCTAACTCCTTAAAACAAGTTTGATGGATTTAGTTATTTTATTATGTTTAATAAAAATATGTAGACATAATAACTAGAGCTCATGAATGTCCCCAACTATATAAATTAAAAACAAAGTGCAGCATTCAGACAAAACAAGTTAATTCAGTTGACACTATTCTGAGTTATAAAAGGACAGACCAGCATCTGAACAGTTTTTAATGTGGCAATTAAACATGGTTAGGGGGCTATGTAAATTAGCATTTTTAAACTGCATTTATGGTCATCTTAATCTGATATGGTTGACTTAATTTCATAGTCATTTGAGGATAGTTAATTCTACTTTATAGTTGCTTACCAGGAAACTATGCCTCATGCTGTGTGGTGAGGTTTTGTAAATGAATTTAAAGAAAATTGTTATTGTTGGAAAAAAATTCATTGTTTAAGCATCATCTAAAGTTGCTGCCCCTAAGGGATCATTGCTGCATTGTATTTAAAAATAAGTTTTAAATGGGTTTTGTATCTTGATGGTTTGAAAATACAGATGTGTGTATTTAGCCAAAAAAATTTAAATACTACAGTGGGCCCATCCATGTCCACGTTCCTTCTTTAAGTGTTTAGTGATTAATCCTATGGCAAAGATGAGTTTGTAGTTTATTAAGTACTCTACCAGTTGATAGTAATCTTGTAGTTTGTGTGTATACATATGCTTTTTGTTTTGGTTTGAGATTGAGTTTTGTTCTTGTTGCCCAGGCCGGAGTGCAATGGTACCATCTCGGCTTACTGCAGCCTCCTGGGTTCAAGTGATTCTCCTGCCTCAGCCTCCTGAGTATCTGGGATTGCAGGCGCTCACCACCATGCCTGGCTAATTTTTGTATTTTTAGTGGAGATCGGGTTTCACCATGTTGGCCAGGCTAGTCTCGAACTCCTGACCTCAGGTGATCTGCCTGCCTTGGCCTCCCAAAGTGCTGGGATTACAGTCTTGAGGCACCGAGCCCAGCCTCTATAAGCTTTTAAAATCTCCTGAATAAAAGTATCTGTAAATTTGTGAGTTCTTTCTCTCTTTTTTTAAAAAACCAGTTTTATTTCAGCTTATCTAAAAAGTTAACTTTATAGCATTGTTTATATGATAATTTACCTAAAAGTTTTCAATGCTACATTAAAATGTGGGCAATTGGGATTTAATATAGAACAAGGGATTGCAGTCATTCCTTGGTATCTGTGAGGAATTGGTTTCAGGACCTCCCTTGGATACCAAAATCTGAGGATACTCAAATTCCTGATATTTGCTTATAACCTATGTACATCCTTTCTTATACATAAAATCATTTCTAGATTACTCATTTTCCTAATACAATGTAAATACTGTATAAATAGTTGTTACACTATATTGTTTGGGAGTAATGACAAGAGAAAGTCTATACATGTTAAGTACAGATGCAATTTTTCTGGAATATTTTCAAATCCTTGGCTGGTTGAATCCACAGATGAGGAGCCCATGGATACAGAGAGCCAAGTGCATCTGAATATGTTGAATGAGTCAAATTTCCTAGTCTAAAAAGAGAGAGAGTCTATTAATTCACATTATAGCTGATTATATTTTATTCAACATAAGTGTATATATATATATGGTGTATTTAATTTTTCTAAATTTAAATTTAATTTTTAATTAATTAGAAAATTAGTTTAATTTGCTGAATTTTGCCTATGTGAAACCCCATGTGGCTTAATTATTGCCCTTTGGAGTTTGTTTTTCATATAATTGCTCATGAAAGCAAATATTTTAAGAATTATTTAGTTTTGTAACAGAATTAGATTTTCTATTTTCGGATACATAAATTAAAGACCTATTGGTAGAAAAATAACTTAAAGAGCACTGTTAATAAAGCTTAAACACAAACCTTTGAAATATGAAGCAAAATTAAAATAGACTATATTGTATGTATGTTCTCCTTAATTAAAAAAATTGAAGCTAAAAAAATTTAGCTTCAAATATGTTTGGCTCATTGCTCAGAGAGTAGAAAATAAATTATATTTGATATAGAGTTGAACATTTAAACGATTACTCATGAGGAACATTACTGTACATCTTATGAATGAACAGAAGGTTTTTCTATTCTATTTTTGCCTGTTTGTTGTTATTTTTCTGTTTTGAGTAGAAGTTTTCAAAATTGTTTTAAAACTGGTAGGTATTTATGAGAATAACTCAAGAAAAGAAAGAAATTTTGAAAAAATAATTCAAATTACTAATTAAGAGCATATACATATATATATAATGTATATGCTCTTAATTAAGAGTATATAAAAATTACTAATTAAGAGCGTATACATTATATATATATGTACATATAATGTATATAGATTATATACATTAAATAATAAAGACCAATATTACAATTTACATTGAAAAAGTTTTGAAGAGTAATAACACTTTCTATTTATACAGTCTCTGGTTAAAGATTCATAACATATAAATTACTAGTTTTCATAATTAATTTATATAAGGAAAACATTTCACCAAACTGATTTCATATATTAGTATTATTTTGTACATTAAATTTTTAACTTTTAAAAATTAATTTTATTTTGAACTATTTATTTATTTTTATTTATTTTTTACTGCATTTTGGGCTCTGGTGTATATGTGCACATCCAGCATCCTGCAGGATTGTTGCATAGGTACATACATGCCATGGTGGTTTGCTGTCTCCATCCCCCGGCACACCCCTGCCCCTCGTCACCTACATCAGACATTCCTCCCGGTGTTATCCCTCCCCATCCTCCCCCCACCCCCTGCTGTCCCTCTCCTCCTCTCCCCTTCACACCCCCACCTTGCCCATGAGTGTTATTCTCTTCCCTGTGACCAAGTGTTCTCATTGTTCATCACCCGCCTATGAGTGGAAACATTGGTGTTTGGTTTTCTGTTCTTGTGTCAGTTTGCAGAGAATGGTAGTTTCTACATTCATCCATGTCTCTACAAAGGACATGAACTTGTTGTTTTTTATAGCTGCATAGTATTCCATGTACCACATTTTCTTTGTCCAGTCTATCACTGATGGGCATTTGGGTTGGTTCCAGGTCTTCCCTATTGTAAACAGCACCACAGTGAACATACGTGTGCATGTGTCTTTATCATAGAGTGATTTATAATCCTTTGGGTATATACCCAGTAATATGATCGCTGGGTCAAATGGAATTTCTATTTCTAGATCCTTGAGGAATCACCACACTGTCTTCCATAATGGTTGAACTAATTGACACTCCCACCAACAGTTTTCTCCACATCCTCTCCAGCATCTGCTGTCTCCAGATTTTTTAATGATGGCCATTCTAACTGGCAAGAGATGGTGTCTCAATGTGGTTTTGATTTGCATTTCTCTAATGACCAATGATGATGAGCATTATTTCATATGTTTGTTGGCTGCATTATGTCTTTTGAAAAGTATCTGTTTATATCTTTCCCGCACTTTTGAATGGGTTTGTTTTTTTCTTCTAAATCTGCCTTAGTTCTTTGTAGATTCTGGATATTAGCCCTTTGTCAGATGGGTAGATCACAAAAATTGGTGGGATCTACCCACAAATGGGTAGATCCCCTATTTTGCTTTTGTTGCCATTGCTTTTGGTGTTTTAGTCATGAAGTCCTTGACTATGCTTAGGTACTGGATGGTGTTGTCTAGGTTTTCTTCTAGGGTTTTTATGGTGTTAGGTCTTATGTTTAAATCTGTAATTCATCTGGAGTTAATTTTAGTGTAAGGTGTAAGGAAGGGGTCCAGTTTCAACTTTCTGCATATGGCTAGGCAGTCTATTTATTAAACAGGGAATCCTTTCCCCATTGCTTGTTTTTGTCAGGTTTGTCAAAGATCAGATGGCTGTAGATACGTATCATTGGCTCTGAGGCCTCTGTTCTGTTTCATTGGTCTGTATCTCTGTTTTAGTACCAGTACCATGCTGTTGTGATTACCGTTGCCTCATAGTTTGAAGTCAGGTAGCATGATGCTTCCAGCTTTGTTGTTTTTGCTTAGGATTGTCTTGGCTATGTGAGCTCTCTTATGGTTCCATATGAAGTTTAAAGTGGTTTTCTCCAGTTCTGTGAAGAAGGTCAATGGTAGCTTGATGGGGATAGCATTGAATCTATAAATTACTTTGGGCACTATGGCCATTTACACAATATTGATTCTTTCTAACCATGAGCATGGAATGTTTTTCCCTCTGTTTGTGTCCTCTTCTATTTCCTTGAGCAGTAGTTTGTAGTTCTCCTTGAAGAGATCTTTTACATCCTTTGTTAGTTGTATTCCTAGGTATTTTATTCTCTTTGTAGCAGTTGTGAATGGGAGTTCACTCATGATTTGGTGCTCTGACTGTTATTGGTGTATAGGAATGCTTGTGATTTCTTCACATTGATTTTGTATCCTGAGACTTTGTCAAAGTTGCTTATCAGCTTAATTAGGTTTTGTGGGGAGACAATGGGGTTTTCTAAATATACAATCATGTTGTCTGCAAATAGGGGCAATTTGACTTTTTCCTTTCCTAATTGAATGCCCTTTATTTCTTTTTCTTGCCTAATTACTCTGGCTAGAAATTACAATACTATATAGAGAGGGCATCCTTGTCTAGTGCCAGTTTTTAAAGGGAATGCTTCTAGTTTTTTCCCATTTAGTGTGATATTGGCTGTGGGTTTGTCATAAATAGCTTTTATTATTTTGAGATACATTCCATCGAGACCTAATTTATTGAGAGTTTTTAGCATTAAGTACTGTTGAATTTTGTCAAAGGCTTTCTCTGCATCTATTGAGATGGTCGGGTGGTTTTTGTCTTTGGTTCTGTTTATGTGGTGGATTACATTTATGGACTCTTGTATGTTGAACTAGCCGTGCACCCCAGGATGAAATATACTTGATCATGGTAGATAAGCTTTTTGGTGTGCTGTTGGATTCTGCTTGCCAATATTTTATTGAAGATTTTTGCACATCAGTGTTCTTCATGGATATTGATGATGTAGTTTTCTTTTTTAGATTTGTCTCTGCCAAATTTTGGTATCAGGATGATATTGGTCTCACAGAAAGAGTTAGGGAGGATTTCTCTTTCTGTATTGTTTGGAATAGTTTCAATAGGAACGTTACCAGCTCCAGTTTGTACATCTGGTAGAATTCGGCTGTGAACCTATCTGGACCTGGACTTTTTCTGGTTGGTAGGCTATTAATTGCTGCCTTGACTTCAGGCTTTGTTATTGATCTCTTCACGGTTTCAACTTCTTCCTGGTTTAGTCTTGGGAGTGTGCAGGTGTCCAGGAATTTATCTATTTCTTCCAGATTTACTGGTTTATGTGCATAGAGCTGTTTATAGTAATCACTGACGGTAATTTGTATTTCCAAGGAATCAGTGGTGATCTCCCCTTTATCGTTTTTTTATTGCATCTATTTGATTCTTCTCTCTTTTCTTTTTTATTAATCTAGCTAGTGCTCTGTTTCATTGATCTTTTCAAAAAACGAGCTCCTGGATTTACTGATTTTTTTGAAGGGCTTTTTGTGTCCCTTTCTCCTTCCATTCTGCTCTGATCTTAGTTATTTCCTGTCTTCTGCTTGTTTTTGAGGTTTTTTGATCTTGCTCCTCTAGCTCTTTCAATTTTGGTGGTAGGGTGTCGATTTTAGATTTTTCCTTGCTTCTTATATGGGCATTTATTGCTATAAATTTTCCTCTAGACACTGCTTTTAAATGTGTTCCATAGATTCTGGTGCATTGTGTCTTCATTCTTGCTGGTTTCGAAGAACCTTTTATATTTCTGCCTTCGTTTCATTGTTTATCCATTTGTCATGCAGGAACAAGTTTCCAGTTTCCAGGTTATTGTGCAGTTTTGAGAGCTTTTCTTAACCCTGAGTTCTAATTTGATTGCACTGTGTTCTGAGAGACTGTTATGATTTCTGTTCTTTTATATTTGCTGAGGAGTGATTTACTTCGAATTATGTGGTCAATTTTAGAGTAAGTGTGATGTGGTACTGAGAAGAATGTGTATTCTGTAGTTTTGGGCTGGAATGTTCTGTAAATGTCTATTAGGTCTGCTTGGTCCAGATTTGCGTTCAAGTCCTGGATAGCCTTATTGAATTTCTGTCTTATTGATCTGTCCAATATTGTCAGTGGAGTGTTAAAGTCTCCCACAGTTATTGTGCGGGAGTCTAAGGCTCTTCATAGGTCGATAAGAACTTGCTTTATGTATCTGGGTGCTCCTGTATTGGTTGTGTATATATTTAGTATTGTTAGCTCTTCTTGTTGCGTTGATCCTTTTAGCATCATGTAATGCCTTTTTTTGTCTCTTTTGATCTTTGTTGGTTTGAAGTCTATTTTATCATAGACTAGGATTGCTACCCCTGCTTTTTTTTTTTTTTTTTTTTTGCTCTCCATTTGTTTGGTAGATCTTCTTCCATCCCTTTATTTTGAGCCTATGTGAGTCTTTGCAGATGAAATGGGTCTCCTGAATATAGCACATCATTGGATTTTGACTTTTTATCCAGTTTGCCAGTCTGTGTCTTTTGATTGGGGCATTTAGGCCATTTACATTCAACATTAATATTGTTATGTTTGAATTTGATCCTGCAGTTTTGTTACTGTCTGGTTGTTTTGCCTGTTAGTTGGCATGGTTTCTTCATTGCTTCATTGTTCTTTACCATATGATACATGTTTTTGCAGTGGCTGATACTGTTTGTTCCTTTCCATGTTAAGTACTTCTTTCAGGAGTTCTTGTAAGGCAGGTCTTGTAGCTGCGAAATCTCTCAGCAATTGCTTGTCGTAAAGGATTTTATTTCTCCTTCACTTATGAAGCTTAGTTTGGCTGGATATGCAATTTTGGGTTGAAAGTTTTTTTCTTTAAGGATGTTGAATATTGGCCCCTACTCCCTTATAGCTTGTAGAGTTTCTGCTGAGGGATCTGCTGTGAGTCTGATGGTCTTTCCTTTGTGGGTGACTTGACCTTTCTCTCTGGCTGCCCTTAGCATTTTTTCCTTAATTTCAACCCTGGTGAATCTGATGATTATGAGCCTTAGGGTTGTTCTTCTTGAGGAATATCTTTGTGGTGGTCTCTGTATTTCCTGGATTCGAATGTTGGCCTGCCTTGTTAGGTTAGGGAAGTTCTCTTGGATAATATGCTGAAGAGTGTTTTCCAGCTTGGATTCATTCTCCCCATCACGTTTAGGTATGCCAGTCAAGCATAGATTAGGTCTTTTCACATAATCCCATATTTCTTGGAGGCTTTGTTCACTTCTTTTCACTCTTTTTTCTCTAATCTTTCCTTCTCATTTTATCTCATTGATTTGATTTTCTATCTCTGATATCCTTTCTTCTCTGCTTGATTGATTCAGCCGTTGAAACTTGTGTATGCCTTGCGAAGTTCTCGTGCTGTGATTTTCAGCTCCATCAAGTCATTTATGTTATTCTCTAAGCTGGTCATTCTAGTTAGCATTTTGTTAATTTTTTTTCAAGGTTCTTAGTTTCTTTACAAAAACACGGTCTTTTAACTCAGAGAAGTTTGTTATTAGCCACCTTCTAAAGCCTGCTTCTGTCAATTTGTCAAACTCTTTTTCTGTCTTGTTAAATTCCCTTGATGGTGAGGAGTTGTGATCCTTGGGATGGGACGAGGTGTTCTGGTCTTTGAATGTTTCATCCTTTTTGCACTGTTTTTTTTCCCATCTTCGTGGATTTATCTCCCTTTGATCTTTGAAGTTGGTGATTATGGGGGAAATCTCTGAGTGGACATCCTTTCTATTGCAGTTGGAGCTATATCTTTTTTGGCCTGTAGAGGCACTGCTGGACTGCCTCGGATTCAGTCAGGTTGCTGGGTGTGTGGTCTTCCCCTGGGGTTTGTTTGCAGATGAAATTAGCTCTGTCTTCCCAGTGGTGACTCTCCTTCCCTAAGCTTGATCTTCCTGGTTGGGGTCCAACTGGAGTATTCTCTGCCAAGCTCTCTGGCGCGTGGGCTTCGGTTTGAGTTTTGTTGGGGTTGGGGCCTGCCAGGTCTTATGACCTGTTTCCCTGCTTTCAACTCTGCCTCTTTATGTGGGAAGGATTGTTCTGTCCCATTGGCGCTAGTACAAACTTCTGCCCAAGTCCTGCTGACAACTTAGGCACCAGGTGGGAGCCCTCACTCAGATTTGCATTGACAACCCACAGCGCCCCTCAGTCTGGCGGGGCTCTCATGGACCGTGGGTTGTAGGAGGAATGAGGTAAGCATAGGATCCCAATCAGGTCTCTGATGGGGTGAAGTCCCCTGACCCTCCATGCTGGCTGCACATTCCAGGTGGGGAAGTACCTGGCCCTGTCTTGGTTCATTCTTCCTGGGTGGCTCTCCCCCTGCTTTGGCTACTTCCCTGTGCTATTTTCAGAGTCCTCCCAGTCCCCCTGAAATGAATCTGGCACCTTGGAATCGTGAAGTCCTCTAGCACTCTACATCTCATTTGTTGGGAGCTGCATTCTGGTGTTGCTTCCTCTTGGCCATCTTGGCACTGCCTGCCCATTTTGAGTTTTTAAAAATGCCATGTACATTGTAAAAAATATAGGAACTTTTAGAAAGAAGATTTAATTTCACCTTTTGGAGGCAACCATTTTTTAAAAATATTTAATGAAAACTGTCAGTTTTAGGGTACTATATTATAAATTGGACATTCATAAAATGTTTTTCATGGATGCTGGTGCTAAAGACTAGCTTGGAAAATATTAAATTCATTAGTATGTTTCTCGAGTAGTATCCTTTTCAAATCCTTCACTTTCTCTTTATTATCTCATATTTTATTCTAGTACCTGTACAGTTGTGTTTATTCTGTTAAGATTGAGTTCGATATAAGATAGAGATTTAATTTTTTTGTTAAATGAATGGTATATCTTTATTTTTCAGAACTTCTTTTCTTTAGTAAAATTTTATAGTTTTCTTCATGTAAACTTTGCTGATTTCTTCTTAGATTTATTTGTAGATTTTCCATATTTTTGTGTTATTGTTAAAACAATTCTTTCCAGTAAATCTTCCTGTTGGTTATTTCTGTGTATAAGAGACCCATTACCGTTGATTTTGATTCTCACCACATTTCAAAATGTTCTCATTTATCCTTTTCAGTTTATGATCTTTGTCTTTCTAGGTGGTCATATTCAAAATAACACATTTTCTCTCTCTTTTTGTGTCTTAAAAAGCCTTATACGTCTCAGTTTGTTTTCTTTGTTGAGTAGAAACTCTGTTCCCTCTTGACTTTCATGGGAATCCTTCTGATATTTATCATTTAATGTAATATTTGCCTTAGGCTTCCTATATGGAATTAAAGAAGTTTTTCCCCGTCTATTTCCATTTGGTTAAGAGGTTTTTGTTGTTGGTGGTTGCTGTTTGTTTATCTTATGGTGGAAATTAGTTTTTCAAGTACTTTGGCTGAAAAATTTAAAGTGTTATACAAATATAAAATGATAGTTTGATACTATGTATCAGTCAAAACGGTAGTATGTATGTTCTGTATTTATCTGTTAATATGGTAAATATGTTACCTTAATAGATATTTTTAAATTTACCTGTCTTACATTCCTGGATTAAATTTTATTTGGTCATATTTTTTAACTATTCAGCTGGATTTATCAAGATTTTATTTGGAAATTTTGTACCCATATTTATGAATAAGGATCTGTAGTTTTTTTTTTTTCTGATATCTTTATTCATTTTTGGTATCTGAGTTATTCTGTCTCCATGTTCCCTTAATATAAAGCTCGATGGTCTACCCTTTGTTGATTTTATGTTCTCTCTGAATAGTATCTGTTCTTACCACTTCAATTATCTGTCTCCTTCTACCATTTTATCACCTAATATTCTGTCAGAGGACCTTATGTAGGCAGCAATATTTGATATTATAGATGTTTTCAGAAGATGGAGAAGGAGAAAGAGGACATATATGGATAAAGTGTTTTCTATTCATAACTTATGTAACATGTATAGCTGACTATATTTATGTTTATGGAGTCTATCAAAAAATGTATAAAGATAGTCTTTTGATATATTCAGTTGTATATTTTCTTCTGAGTCCTTTTTTGTATATGCATGTATTTGTGTATATATGTGTCTGTATGTGTTTTCAATGCCTATAGTCCTTTTCCCATTAAACTAGACTGAAAGTTTTTGTGTTTACAATGTTTTTTCAGAGAAGAGTGTTAATGCAATAAAGAAAAGTTAAATTCCTTTTTTTCTGAATTATGTGTAGGCTACTGACATTTCTAGTTGACTTAATAGTCTTGACACATGAGATAGTGTATTTGAAGCAGCTGAGCAGATGAGCTGGAAAAGGGTTTTGAGTTTTTAAAATAAAGCACTGAAGATATCCATGCATAAATTTATTTTTATTTTACATTTTAATAACAGATTGAAAATAAATTATCCAAAGAGTGAGATGATCTCATCACATTATTAAATAAGTGTTTTCTTGGTTAGAAGGGGAGTTGAAACAAGATTCAGTAGACATGGTTGTCCTGTGCTCTGCCTTTCTTTCCTCTGTAGCCTGAGACCAGGGATAATGAAAGAAGCTCCCTTTAGTTGAAGATTTGAGCTTTAGAGATTTGTGCTTTACTCTCTAGGTGAAAGCCAGGGGATGGCAAGCCTTATATGAAGCCCCTGTCTGAGGATAGTGTGCTGGCAGCAGTGTTGGAATGGCTACACAGCCTGCTCCTTCTGGAATTTTGTGAAGCAACAATCTCATGGATATGTTCCATACTAAATGACATGGGGTCAGTTGGATTGAGATGGTTAACCATATGAGAGGAGCCTGTAGATAAAGCAAGTGGAAGATAGTTTGTAGGCTCCTATGGGCCCAGGCAGTTGAGACTTCTTACACATTTGAGCAGAATGAGGTAGCTGGATGCAAGGCCAGTGCTTGAAAGGACCTGACAGTAATGATGAGGAGAGGAATCCAGGAATGGTACTATGGAGTACATGATTAGAGATTACTAAGACTACAGATATTTCATTGAAAACCAAATTGCACAAATGCTGTTGACTAGAGGCTTGACACATGCCAAAGCAGAATGCTACAGATCCAGTGCCTCCCACCGATACCATGCGGCTGCCGTGTGAACTTCCCTCACCGTGTAACCCTCACCTTAGGGAAGAGAAAGATGAGGAGTCATGAATTCTTGAGATGAGAATATGTAGAAATTACTGAGGAAATCCAGAATGATGTAAGTTTATCTAGAAATAACTAGATTATGTTTTCTGATACTTGGTGCTACAGAAGCGTGGGAGAGAGGTTGTAAGTTCCATGGTAGAAAACAATGTGACCAGGCACGGTGGCTTATGCCTCTAATGTTAGTAGTTGGGAAGGTTGAGGCACAATGATCACTTGAAGCCAGGAGTTCAGCCTGGTCAACACAGTGATACCCCATCTCTACCAAAAAAGAAAAAACCAAAGTTAGCTGGGCATGGTGGCATGTACCTTTATTCCCAGCTACTTGGGAGACTAAGCCAGTCACTTGAACCCAGGAGTTCGGGGCTGCAATGAGCTATAATTGTGTCTTTGTCATCTTTATATTATGCTTATAAGGTTTTATTAAAAAATACTTCTCTTGTATCCTGTTGTTTTCTAATGCTTCTGGTGTACTTGTGTCCATGATTCCAAACATCTGACTAGTTGACTGCACTTATACATTTTACTCATATGTCTTGGTGTTATGTATATATTTGCTCTCTTAATGGAAAGCATACTGATATAAAATGCAATTGGAAAAAGTAATACAGAAAAAGGAAATATTCTCTGTCAAGTGCCATTCTGTTGAAATAAAACTGATGTTTAAGTAGATGAACATCTTTACACTGAGAAGTTGTAACCGAATCAGATTCAGCTGCATATTAATATGTCAAACAGGAAATATTAAAGCACTATGTAGCAGCTGTCTTGAAATATGCAGGTTGAAAAAATTTAAAGTGATATACATTGGATGTATGATACAACATTTATGAAATTGAGATGGACAATATATCTGCACTTTCTTATTTCAAGTATATTACTTGAAGTTTAACAGAATGATTATGTAATTGGATAATAATAAAGTACAGTGAGTGGATATCTTTTATTTTTGGAATCATGTTATAGCCACTTATTTAACAATTTTTATCTGTAGCACTCATTGGAAATTTACATGTGTCAAAAAGGAATAGGTATTATCATATATGAAAGAACTTGATGATAAAATGATGTTGGTGATAAATTGTTCCTGTTGCTGGCTATCAGCAGGAATTGGAAGTTATCTACAGTGCAGTATAAGTAAAAAAGATGCCGCTCTCATTCATTTTGATTTAATGGGTTGGTATAGAATGCAAGATATTTTTCCCACTGTATGTGCAATAGTGAATTGAGCAAAAAATGTATTAGGTAAGCTTTTTACTTTCACATCAAAATCAATACCAGCCTGTTGTTGAAAATTTTAAGATTATGATTTCCTCATCAATTTGCATTATACTTTCATCCCTTACAATCTAATAGTTAACCATCTACCCTAAAAATATTAAATGCAGTGATTTAAAATGCATAGTCCATTTTTTATTGAATTCATCATCCCCAGCAATTACAGCAATCATCATTTTGGTCTAAGTAAGTAGAAACTCTGTAAAGAAATTAGGGTAATGTGGCCTCTAACACAATTAAAAATAGATTTAAAAGATGGGAGGTTAAAGTCCTCATGGTGACTATGAATAAACTATTAAATGTTATAGATTATTTTTGGAAGAGATGTTAGAGTCTGTTTTCTTATACTATAAAATACTTTATAGGAAGAAAGTGAAAAGTTGACATTCTATGGTGAGGTCAAGCTGAAGCCTTCTCCTAATCTGTATGCAACTTCAGATAAAAGCTGCTATTGTGGGTATGATTATTTAGGCAGAATGATCATATAAAATGCAGATAATTAGTATACTACTAGACTCCTCTATTCGAAGAAGGAATATTGTAGCATTACAGTGTATTGAACACCTACTGTGTACTGCTTCAGGATATGGGGACAGACTTTAAGATGGCCCTGTTCAATGAGTTCATAGCCTAACAATGTATAATAATATAATACAATAATAATTAAAAATAATGTTCAATACTATAACTATATATGCCAGTTTGACAATATGTAATATAGTTTATTATTTTAATAGCATTAGGATTCCTTTTAAGAAGGGGACATCTTTGTTTGGATAACTAAAGTAATGAGTTCACATGGAATAGATGAGAGCCATGATATTGGGTGTAGGGCAGGGGCTCTTCCTCTTCAACATAAGTGAAAAGACATTTATTTTGACTAGGACAGGGAAAGGGTTCCTGAGGGACAAAAGGAGAGAGGAAGTCATGGTAGAAGGCTAGATTGGGCCTCATGATTTGGCCCTACGGAGAGAAGGCCATATATTTTCTTTGGCCTCCCCCTCCTTTCCTTTCTTTCTATGGCTGTTTCATCCAGCTCTTGTCTCTCTTCAAGGCAGGGACTCTATTCTACTCCACTTGCTGGTACCACCTGACTACCTTTCATCCTCTGCAGACATTCTTAGTGAAAGCCTGTTGCATAGTTAAGGCTCTTTGGGCTTCATGAAAGCCAAGAAGTTTTTATTTGCTTTATTAAAGTTTAGAGGGAGAAGAGGACTTTTATCATTTGAAATTTAAAGAGAAAGGCACCTGATGTAAATTAACTGGACTCTATTCGGTTCAATTTCACTCAAAAATGTTAAAGCTATTTTTTGTCATCTAATTGTTTTGTCCATAGTGAGATATATTGCATCCTGCTTGCCTGTAAAATTCTTGGGGGGTGGAAACAGTATTTCATGGATTTTGGTTACCATCTCGATGCCTAGCGTAGCAGCTGCTCAACATAGGTGCTCCTTCATGTTTGTTAAATAATTTATTGTTATTAACATTAGCCATAATTTTATTTAATTTGTTATTTTGCCAATATGTTAGAGAAAAATAGAATTGAAGTAGCAATCCTGTTTTCTGATTTGGGTAATTAGAGCTCTGGGACTCTGTTTTGATAATATAGTTTGAGCTCTGAAATCATTTTTTTCCTTATGGCAAACAACGAAAATTGCAGGAGAACTATGTCTGGAAATAAAACAGCCTCTGATGTGTTCTGCATGCAATCTCAATCTTATAAAGTATTAACCAGTACACACAGAACTCAGTCTACTTGGGAAGGAAATAAATACTTGAAAGGATTTTTGATAAAGAAAGTATTTCTTTGCTAGCCTAACATCTTTCCAGGAAAGTCCTTAGGAGTTTATGAGATACACATAAGAAGAACAGAAGAAGTTCTATGCATTGCCTTCAGTTATCAGAACCCTTGGATGTTAGAGTCAGCTAGTATGTAAATTGCATAGGTACATTTTCTAAGAGGAGAGCATCTATGGACCTATGAGACATATTTTAATGCTATCTTAACAGTTTCTAGAGACTATCATATAAGTCTAGTTCTATAAATGTTATTAATAATGCCATTGAGCATATTTTAAAAACTTTTGGAAGCAATGACTGTATTCATAGGGCAGACTTATATTAACTGTTTGCTTAGGAAAATATTGCCAGTTTTCTCTATTTGTTATTCTCAAAAAGTACACCATTTGGTTTCTAACGTACTGAAATGGAGAAGGAAGTGTATTAGAGTATAGTTACATGGACCAATAACTGACTCACTCTTTTTAAGAAAACATGAACACCTGTGTTTTAGGGAGTGGCTGAGAATTTAACATTGAACAAGATGTGATCTAGTTGGAGAGAAGTATTTATGAAGATAAAATCTTTTTATGTAAAGATTTTATGTAAATAGAAATATTTTATCTTCATAAATACTTTAATAGAACTTTTTAAAATGAAGTGTTCTGTGAGAGATAAGTTTCATTTATGAGAGAGGAAAGGTGGGGAAATATGTCACAGATGACAAGCAATGTAATTGGGCCATGAAAGATAAGTAGAAGCTCTTTGCCCTTGTCTCTCCCATTTTTTTCAAATATTGTTGTAAATCTGATGCTCAAACTTAAGCCCGACCCCCTCCTCCCCAACTTCCCTGGACCTTATCTCAGGTGCTTGGGAATATGAACACTGCCTTAGTCCTGCTTAAAGCTTATTCTTGTGCTCTGGGTACCATTTCTCTGGTTGTCCATTCTGTCTTCTGCTCTGGTTTGGTTTCTACTGAAGTAGTCATGTCAGTATTTAGGGCATGGGCTTTGGAGTAAAACATGAGTTTAATTCCTAACCTTGTCCCTTGGAGACTGCTTTCACCTACCTCTTAATCATGCTTATCTTCAACCCCTCCCTGTCTTTTGGCTTTTCTTTTTCAAACTGTAATTTGCTTGTGTACCCATAAAAATAAGTTACTTCCTGCTTTGCTAGTTTAGGAAAAATTTCCTGAATAATTTCCTGAAGGGTATTTTCCATCTTGGATTCATTCTCTCTGTTGCATTCAGGTACACCTATCAAACGTAGATTTGGTCTTTTCACATAGTCCCACATTTCTTGGAGACTTTGCTCATTCCTTTTTATCCTTTTTTTCTCTAATCTTTTCTTCGTGTTTTATTTCATTAAGTTGGACTTTGACTTCTGATATCCCTTCTTCTTCTTGAACAATTTGAGTGTTTAAACCTGTGCAAACTTCTCGGAGTTCCTGTATTGTATTCTTCAGTTCCATTATTTCACTCATACTCCTCTCTAAGTTGTCTATTCTCAATAGGATTTCATCAGACTTTTTTTTAAAAGTTCCTAGTTTCTTTACGTTGGGCTACAACATGTTCTTTTAACTCACAGAAGTTTCTTATTATCCATTCCTTGAAGCATGATTCTATTATTGGGATGCGCTCGTTCTCCATCAAGTCTTGTTCCACTGTTGATGTGGAACTGTGATCATCTTTAGAGGGAGAGGCGTTCTGACTTTGAGTATTCTCAGCTTTTTTACGCTGGTTTCTTCCCGTCATTGTAAGTTTATCCTCCTGTGGTCTTTAAATTTACCAACTTTCAGATTAGGTCTCTTGAGTGGGCGTCCAGGTTGTTAGTTCCCAGGGCCAGAGCAGCGGCGTTAAAACTGATGGTGTTTTCTGCCCAGGATTCTCTTGTCTGGCTTCCTTCTTGTGTCCGTAGTGGGTGACTCTGTCTTCCTGGGGCTCCAAACCTCGGTCAGAAGGTGAGCCGGTCCCGTTTCCTCTGCGAAACTAGCAAAGCAGGTCAGTATTCAACCCCAGGTAATACAGAGAACACCACAAAGATATTCCTCAAGAAGAGCAACCCCAAGGCACATAATCGTTAGATTCACTAGGGCTGAAATGAAGGAGAAAATACTAAGGGTGGCCAGAGAGAAAGGTCAGGTTACCCACAAAGGCAAGACAATCAGACTTACAGCAGATCTCTCAGCAGAAACTCTACAAGCCAGAAGAGAGTGGGGGCCAATATTCAACATCCTCAAAGAACAGAACCTTCAGCCCAGAATTTCATATCCAGCCAAACTAAGCTTCACAACTGAAGGAAAAATAAAATCTTTTATGAACAAGCAAGAACTCAGAGATTTTATTACCACCAGGCCTGCTTTACAGGAGCTTCTGAAAGAAGCATTACACACAGAAAGAAACAACCAGGATCAGCCCTTCTAAAAATATACCAAAAAGTAAAGAGCACCAACATAAAGAAGAATTTACACCAACGAATGGATAAAACAGCCAGTTAACATCAAATGGCAGTAACCCTAAATTTAAATCGACTAAATCCCCCAATCAAAAGACACAGCCAAAACCCAATGGCATGTTACATCCAGACCTGTTTCACAGGCAGGGATACGCAAAGACTCAAAACAAAGGGATGGAGAAAGATTTACCAACCAAATGGAGAGCAAAAATAAATAAATAAATAAAAAACAGGAGTTGCAATTCTCGTATCGGATAAAATAGATTTTAAAGCAACAAAGATATAGTGGTAAAAGGATCATTGCAACAACAAGAGCTAACG
Source organism: Callithrix jacchus (assembly GCF_049354715.1). Taxonomy (NCBI): domain Eukaryota; kingdom Metazoa; phylum Chordata; class Mammalia; order Primates; family Cebidae; genus Callithrix; species Callithrix jacchus. The sequence continues at coordinate 81,881,709 of NC_133512.1, read as the reverse complement.
ATCCTAACACCCAGATACATAAAGACTTAGACACAATGAGACAGAAATTAATAAGGATATCAAGAACTCGAACTCAGATCCGGAACAAGTAAACTTAATAAATATTTATAGAGCTCTCCACTTCAAATACACAAAATAAACATTCTAGTCAATACCACATCACACCTACTCATAGGTTTAAATGAAACATTGGCCATTATTAATACCCATTTTTTTTTTCAGAATAAAGCAATATTTCCATTCACTCTCCCTCTTTCTCTTCCTCTTTCTTCCTCTCCTTTACTCATTTTTTTCTTGTTTCCTTCACTCAAAAAAAAAAAAATCAACTTGTAAACCTCTAGATCCAGGTCGGCAATGTCTCTCTCTTTGCTTGAATTCCTTCCTTCCCTTCCCGCCCTCCCCCCTTCCTCCCTTCCTCAAAAAAAAAAAAAAAAAAAAAAAGTCTCTTCCCTCCTCTGGCCCTTACATTCTCACTGCTTTCCTTCTTAGGAAAGCTGCTTTAAAAGGCTAGTCTACACCGCTGACACCCCATGTTCTTCAATCTATTGCTGTCTGTATGCCTCTCATGTACCTCAAGCTCATCACATTCAGAATGAAACTTTTATCTTCTTCCTCAAACTAGCCTTTCTGCTTCTCTTCCCTCTCTGAGTTTATTCAGTCACCTGAGCAGAGACGTGGCAGTTATTCTAGACTATCTTTTTCCCTGCCTTCTTTTTCTTCTTCCTTCTTTTTATCAATCACATTAGTGAACATTTCTTATGAGACAGAGACTTTTTAAACTCTCTGCCATCTATTATGATAGTTAATTTTGCCAGCATCTCTACAAGTTACATGCTCTTGTGCCTATTTTGCAGTTGCAGAAACCAAAGTATAGCTTCATTCACACAAAATAAAGTGGTATAACTGAAATTTAAAGCCCAGATTCTGACCAGAGCCACATTCTAAATCACTACTATACTACAGCTTAAAAATCTAAAGCATCACCAAGTACTGTCGGTTCTGCTTTTAAAACTATCTCTTGAATTCGTAAGTATTGTTCCATCCACACCTGTAATCTAGACAGCTTCTTGTCTTGGCTCACCTGAGAGCTATCTTATTGCTATCAGCCTCCGGTGTGGCTTTCTGTTTTTCTGTCCATGGATACGTTCAGAGGATCTCCTGGTCAGCATGGTGAAACACTCTCTACTAAAAATACAAAAATTAGTTGGGCATGGTGGCACATGCCTGTAGTCCCAGCTACTCGGGAGGCTGAGGCAGGAGAATTACTTGAACCCAGGAGGCGGAGGTTGCAGTGAGCCAAGATTGTGCCATTGCACTGCAGCCTGGGTAACAAGAGTGAAACTCTGTCTCAAAAAAAAAAAAAAATGTAGTGAAAGTATAAATCTTATCACTTAAAAAACTCAATGGGCAAATAAGTCTAAGGTAAGTTCACACTTTCTCCAGGAACATTTGGAAGGCTTCATTTAAACTACTTGGAGAAAAATGTAGTTAGTATATTGATCACATATATAGCTTGAATATATGAGTCAGCTTACATATTAAATACCAGATTCTGGATCTTACAGATGTTCAGTAATCTCTCTTACCCTCATTCTCTCCTCTGCTTTGGTCAGGTCTCTCCTGAAATAGTATAGGACAAGGGTTAGGGCATAGGCTTTGAGTCAACATAGGTTCAATCCTGACTTAGTTACTCCCAGTATAGCCTCTAGCAAGTATTTCTATTTCTTTAATCCTCAGTATCTTCATTATAAGTTGGTGATTATAATGTCTTCCATATTTGGCTTTAGTGAAATAAGATGTACAAATCACTTACTACATGTGATTTTTATTGTTGAATTGGTGTATTTGTCTTTGATCATCGAAATACAGCAATTGACAACATATTGAGAAGAGATTGGTTAGGTAATTGAAATAACCCAATGCTATGTCTTGCAGTAATGGTTGCAATTGAATAAGCTATTTAATCTGAAGACAAGAAAACTGAGGCAAGAGGGAGTATAATAGCTGCTTGCAAGTATCTGTGGAGATATGGAAGATGAATTCAGTTTATTCTCTTGGCTCTAAGGAGCAGAGCCAAATGGGTGTATATTAAAGAGTTTAGGTAGATTTTCACTCGATATATTGAATTGCATAACAGAGCTGCCCTAAAATGACCTGGACAGTATAGCACTTGTTTCAGAGAGGCCTGATGTTCACCAGTCAGGATTGTCAAATGGCACATTAGTGCTTTGAATACAGTTAGACTTTTTAACCACTAGCCAGAGTCCCACTAGATAATCTCCATTGTATTAGCCTTTTCTGATGTTCTATGAGTCAACTCAGTTTTTGCACATAATGTTACTTTAAAGCATATTCCACCTGGATCATTTACAGATCACAGTTTCTGTGGCAACCAATTCCTGTAATATGTTGCGGTCCTCAAATAATCAAATACCATGCATTATTTCCTCTTCTGCACTTGCATGCTGTCTTTTGTATTTCCCCAAAGTGTTAAATCTGCCCTTTAGGAAGCAACATCCTGTAAACCCCAGGAGTCAGTCCAATGTGTGCAACATAGGACTTATTGCAAACAGCTGCTTGTTGCAGAGTGGTGGGTGGGTAGCAATTGTGCCTCAGGTGACCAAGAGGAAATGAACCTGATCGTGTTGAGCTTTCTAATGAAGCACAGCTAAAACAGTTTGATGTAAAAGTCTTTCTACTTGGAATTTTTACTTGACTTCAAATTAGCAATATTACACATTTAGTAATATTAGACTTGCCCAGGAGTGATAAAGGAATTTATTGAATCTTAAAATCTGGATAGCATTCTATGTGATACTGTATGAAATTTCCAGTTTTCATTCTTAATCTGTTTAGTGAAACTCTAAGGAAAACTATATGTGAATTAATCAGGGTTTGTCTTTACTATTGTGTCTGCCCTGTGTCAGTTTTACTACTGTTAGACCCCTGAGTTGGGTCTTTGGGTTTCTGGGACTTAAATGTTATTTTGCCTTATGTTAACCTTCAAAGCGTTATTACCATGGCTTCTTCCTAGTGCCTTTAGGTGCCACTTCATTTTCAGAAGTTTGTCGACTTGTTCTCTCTTATTAAAATTCTCAAGTGTTTTCTTTTCCTCCATTCTCCTGCTTGTAAGGTAACAGCAACCTACATTTAAAAACTCAACTATATTGATACATGTTAATACATGACTTAATCTCGGGTAACATAAATGAATGGTATATAAGTGTTCAAAGCAGAAGACATTTATCCATCTCTATTGATGGGCATGAGGCTGTTGAAGGTGAAATTCACAGAAAATAAGGACTTTGTGTTCACATCAAAATAGTCTGCATATATTAAACTTACAGACAGCTTCTCTGCCTTTTTTGCTTCCTTCCTAAAACATGTTTAGTCTCTCTACTGTATGCCAGAAATGGCTATATCTATTGGGAATATGCTGACGAACAAAGAAGGAAAGTCCAGTGAATGGTAATAGAGAAAAACAGGAATACAGCTTGAGAGTTCAGTTTAGATATGGTGTCCATGGAAAGTCTATTTCAAGAGCTATTACATTGAAACTGAAGGAAGGAAAGGAAGCAGCCATACACAAAGTGAAGAGAAGAGGGCGTTAGCCAGAATGAACAGCATGTATAAAGGTTCTGAGGTGGAAAAAGCTTGGCATATTACAAGATCTGGAGGAGGCCCTGTGGCTGGATCCTTACTAGGACAAAGCCGGAGGAGGTATGTTTGGGAAGATCAGTAGCAATCAGATCATATATAGAATGGCAGAAAGTCATTGAGGAAGATTTTAAGTAGAGTGACTTCTATTTATAGTCTGACAGCTCTATATTAAAATAAGTTGTATGGGGCAAGATGGAAATAATGGATTTAGAAATATAAGAGAGTGGAAGGGGATTACTGTGAGCATAGAGAAAAATGAAGATAAGTAGTAGTCAGATTGAAATATCTCCTTGGAGGTTCATACCTAGGCTTTTTGGGTTATATTGGAAGTAGTATTTCAGGGAGGGAGAAGAAACAAGGACCATGATCAGTTTTCTGCTTTGATCAGTAAATGATGCTTGTACCACAAAATGAGGTTATGAAGGTTCCCCACTTTACAGAAGAGGGACGTAAAGCTTGAAGTGGTTATGTGACCACAGTGTCGCCTTCTATTCCACCCTGCCCTTTCCAGTTTAAATGAATGCCTAGACCATCAAATTCTCTGTGTAGGAAATATATTTTTATTCTATATTATGTCTCAAGGACTCAGCATAGTGTTAGCATTTATATTCATTCGCTCATGTATCAAAAAGATACTGAGTTCAGCCGGGCTCGGTGGCCCAAGCCTGTAATCCCAGCATTTTGGGAGGCCGAGGCGGGTGGATCACGAGGTCAGGAGATCGAGACCATCCTGGTCAACATGGTGAAACCCCGTCTCTACTAAAAAGTATACCAAAAATTAGCTGGGCATGGTGGCGCGTGCCTGTAATCCCAGCTACTCAGGAGGCTGAGGCAGGAGAATTGCCTAAACCCAGGAGGCGGAGGTTGCCGTGAGCCGAGATCGCGCCATTGCACTCCAGCCTGGGTAACAAGCGCGAAACTCCGTCTCAAACAAACAAACAAACAAAAAAAAGATACTGAGTTCATTAATTATCATTGTATATAGGACAGGGACACAGAGAAATGGTCCCTCTTTTGCTGATAGTGGAGAAGACAGGACATTATGCACTATGTGGTTGCTGAAGGAGCGAAGCACTGGATGTGCAGGGAGCCAGGAAAGGAATCTGGGTGAACGTCATGTCTCAGCTGCATATTGAAGGCTGTGTAGAAATTAGAAAGAAACGATAGGACATAGTGTGCTAGGCAGAGGTGATAGCTTGTGATTAGAGCCAGAATCTGAAAAGCTCAGAGGACATCAAGTTGGATCCCTATAGTTGAGTTCAGTTCAGAGAGACTGGGGAAAGGAAAAGTTACAAAAGTTAGAAGGGCATGTTATAATACTCTAAGAGCCAGTTTAAGAACGTGGATATAATGTGGTAAACAGGGAGCCATTTATGATTTTTAGAAGAGGCATGATTTGATACAATTAACATTTAACAAAGACCCTTGTAATTGTACTGTGAATAATAGATTGGAAAGGGATACAACCACTCAATAAATATTTGTTGATAATATTCTGCAAAAGTCTAGTATGCGTAATAGGTAGTTGCAAGCATTTTCAGCTTGATTAGGTTTAATCAATGAGACTATTTGACACCACTAAGGAATGGTATAAACAGGTCCTCACTCAGTCTTATTGCTATTTTATTCTGTTACTTAAATTTTTAGGCAATTTGAGTTTATCATATACATGGTTTATTTTGGTAGTTTGCTGTGGTTTTGTATAACTTTTATGTTAGAAAGGTGTTAAATTTAGAAGAAATCATAAATCTTTTTAGAGATTTGTATATCATTTTTTCTTTGAAATAGTGAATACTTACTGCTACTTTTTTATGGTTTTTTTGAGACAGAGCCTCACTCTGTCACCAGGCTAGAGTGCAGTGCTGCAATTGCATGATCTTGGCTTACTGCACCCTCTGGGTTCAAGAGATTCTCCTGACTCAGCCTCCTGAGTAGCTGAGAATACAGGCACACACCACCACGCTGAGTTAATTTTTGTATTTTTAGTAGAGACAGGGTTTCACCACCTTGACCTTGTTATCTCCCTGCCTCAGCCTCCTAAAGTGCTGGGATTATAGGCATGAGCCACTGTGCCTGGCCCCACTGTTACAAAAGTTTTAAGCTAGCTAGAATTACAGTGAAAGTTGACATATTTAAAATACTTCTAGACAGAATGCTCAGTGAAAAAGGAATAGAAAATTATACAAAATTATATTTGCATGATTATAGTATTTTTAAGATCAGTAAGATAACACAGAGAAATTCAAATGTTAGTTTATTACCAATGGAAGATTGTGTATGACCTTTATTTTTTTATTGTTATATATGTGTAATAAATATTTTAAAATATATAATTTTTAATATATTTTAAAAATTCTCAATTGACAAATTTAAATTCTAGAAATTTTCTATAAGTCAAATCTAACCTTTCTCTGAAATACAAAAGTTATTTCTCCTTTACAATCTATTATCAAATCTCTTTTACTATTGTCTTTTAAAATATTTTGGTTACTTAAAGTTCTTTCTTAAATACCTGTCTTGGTCTGTTTTGTCCTGTTATAACAGCCTACTGAAGACGGGGTAATTTATAATGAATAGAAATTTATTGAGTCTGGGCAGTCCAAGATGAGGGGCTGGCATCTGGTGAGGACCATCCTGCTGCCTTATCTTGTGATGAAAGAGCAAAAAGAAGCCAAAAGAGGGTGAGAGATCAAAGACATAACCTCAAATTCTTTTGTAATCAGAGTTAATCTATGCATAAAGGTGGAGCCTGCATGACCTAAACACCTCCCATTAGGCCTCACCTTTCAACACTGTTTCATTGTGATTGTTTCCAAAACTTGCTTTTTGGAAGATACATTCAAACCATAGCAATATTGAACTAATTTCTGCCTTTGAAAAAATCTGCCTTTTTTGTTCCAGCTCTATCCTCTGTCATTTCAGGGATACACTTAAAAATTTTATATGTTATCAAAGCTTATTATTTATGAAGATTTGTACAGGAGCATTAACCATGGGAATGGTTTCACTTTAGATCATAATGACATAGTTATTTCAATCTAGTTTCCTTTCTGTATTTATATGTGTTTGGGTGTGTTCAGACTGGATTGGAAATCTCACTTGGTGTATATATACACATATATACGTACTTATATGTATGTGACTATGTTTTTAAAACATTGATTGCAGTTTACATAATTTATTCACATATTTATTCATTATATCTGCTGCATATTTGCCATTTCTCTCCATTAGCATGCAAGACACAGGTGTTTAGAACGGTATCCTTTACTTTAAATGAATAAAATTGATTTAATATTTTGAGAACTTTTCTGTGCAATTTATTGGCGACTAGAATTATCACTGAGAGGTTATGTTAAAGATTACAGAGCTTATTAGTAGAAGAATTATTACTAGAATCCAATTATTCTCAATGTTGCTCTGCTGAATTCATTGCTCCAGGATGTAATCTTTGAAAAATTCTAACATATACTTAATGTTTTGGGTGAAAATTAGAAATTGAAGTATATCATGCAAACAGAAATGTGCACACATCTTGAACGTACATCTTGAACTTTTCCAAAGCATTGGTCCATGTAATTATCATATTGATCAATATCGATAAAGAGCATTTCCTTCCTCATGTGACCTTCCTGTCTACCCAGATGACTCTTGACTCCATAGGTTACATTTGCCAAAAGTGTGTATTAATAAAAAGCATACTTAAAGTAAGTATTCTTTTGTGTCTGACTTCTTTCACTCATCATTATATAGGTGAGATTCATTCCTGCTATGTGTAACAGAAGTTCAATGCCGTTTTGCTATGTAGTGTTCCTTTGTAAGTCGGTTCTACAATTTATGTTTCCATCCTCTTGTTAATGGGCATTTGGGTTGTTTCCAGTTTTTGGCTACTCCAAATACTTGAACTTTCCTGTACCTTTGTGAGTTTCTCTTGCATATATATCTAGGAGTGAAGTTTCTGGGACCTAGGATATGTACATGTTCTGCTCTAGGAGATACAGCTAAAGAATTCCCTAAAGTGGTTCTATTATGTTCTATATTTGAAAATATGGTGGACATTAGAGATGTGTTTTGAGGAAATAGGGATCATATTGGCTGAAAACATACACAATCTTAATTCTTAAAAAATCTAAATAGGATATAATTATTTTGTTTGTTAAGAACAACTAGAATAACATCTTTTATATTTTTCTATTTATCCCAGCTTTTCCTTTTGACATAGGAAAAAGTTGAATGGATATAGTATCAAGCTGTCATCTCTTTGAAGTACAAAGAAGTCTGTAACAAAACAAAATTTTCAGATATTCAGGGATCATATTGACTTACTGTAGAAGTATTTGTTGTCCAATAGTAATGATTCTTTTTGCCCTGTGTATACTACAAGAAAGTTACTCTTGTACTTGAAGTCAGGAAAAGGAAACTTTCGGATTTCAGTTCATTTGATATCCAGTAACTTTTTTTCTATTTTCCCTATGTACTACAGTTTCTGATTAGGTTGAATATGTTACAATGACTTGTTTCTAGAGTATTCTGTATGTAGAATGATAGTATTGGTGATCTACAAAGAATTGATAATTCTTTGACAGTTATAATCACCTGAGAATCCCAACTAACACTCTGGGAGGCCCTGTGGAGTTTTTACCATGGGTTTTAGAACATAACATCCTGATTTCATATGTTTTTTGAATGCTATTTTAGCCTCAATTCCTTTGAGTATGGTGTTTGGAAGGTATTTTGATATATTACAGAAGGCAATTTTCACCAAAATTCTTTTAATAGGCAAGTATACATCCAGAATAAAAAGTTGAGTTGAAGTCTTTAAATGAGCTAGAGGAATGAAAATATCACTAGTTTTCATATCTTTGTTCCATGTTCATTTGTACTGAATAGCTTTTACCTAGTTGAGCGGAGTGGTAAAGTTTGTTTACTTCCAGTTTTTTCAGTCACTGTTTCTGCAGTTTTGATTGGGTAAACACTTTTCTTCACTGCGTCTTAATGGCTTCATCTGTAAAATGCTGTGTAGGGCTAAGCTGTTTCTTCCTAGAGTTAATGTCAAGGTGGATGTTCTATATATTAATGTAGGGTATTAGCTGTATATTAATAAAAAACAATTTACTTGGGCCTCTGTGTGTTTCTTTTTCTTCTTCATTGCAACTGGAAGGAATTATTTCAGAGAGAAATACTCTCTCTTTTTAGAGAGAATAACTATCTTCCCTTTACTGAGCTTCATGACTGGTGCTAAATGAACCATGGGAGAGAGAGAGCTGCTGAATCATGGCATTGAACTTGGTGTTCTAAGCATTATAATTTCTGATGAATAGTCTCAAGAGACTTCCGCAAAATGATACATTCTGGCATCCAGTGACCTTTTAAACTAATATTTCTATTATATAATTCAGTTGCTTCTGTTTCCTGAAAGTAATGACATTAGTTTGTACTGAGGTAGATAATGTTTTTGTTAGCAATTTCCTTTGTGGTAAGTGTTTTTACAGTTATTTAGTTTGAAGGAAGAATCGTTTGTACAAATAAAATCCAGAGGAGCTCACTTGTTATATACTGGGATCAAGAAAAAAGGTAGTCATTGACTCCTGGGACATATTCTTGGCACCCAGGGTAAATAGTTACATTGACAGAATTTATTCTTGGTAAAGCTTGTTGCCAACTACAAATCTTTCCTAATCATTTGCACATGCATGCAATATTGGGGCAAAGGGACAAGAATGTGGAATTCCTCATAGTTCTTTCTAATGCTAGCTCTTTCTCATTAGTGGCTAAAAATTACAAACCTAGATTTCTTTATTCACAAGATGATAATACCTCACAGTATGTATAGTAAGTGTTAGTGGAATGATAATCAGAGGCTTATAGTACATTGTCTGGCTAAATGATGCTAGATAATGATCAACAATTTTTCTTCCTTTCATGTGTGCTGTAAGATCCTAAAATGATTTCCTAGTAAGGAAAGACAATTTCTCATAAACTTTTACTATTAAGTATACTTATTATATATGATTATTTGATTTACAGCATATCCATTAATCATTTTTACCAATGTAACTTAAATTATTGAGAATACCTAGTCCCCATTTATGCAATAACAATTTACTATAACTAGAATGAAAAGGGTGGGGGTAGGTGGTTGAACTTTAGTTTTATATTCTTATCTAAAATACTGAGATTCACAGCAAAAAAAAAGGGGGTGGGGGAAGATGTGTTAAGAAGAAATAAAATAGCAATGGCATTTCTTTCCTTCACAGTTTGCATGTATTCTTTAATCACACACAACTTCCAAACATCTTTCCTACAACCCCTCTCCTCTGCTAAACTGATCTCATCTTTTCCCTACAGCTCTCATCTCTGCCACTGTGTATTTGATTGCAGAGCGTTCTCTTCTGTAGTATTGTACTGAAGTCCTGCCTCCACCATGAAGTGCTTTTACCATGCTTCTGCCCTTGCCTTCTCCCTTTGTCTCACTTGTTCTCTGTCTCACCTACTTGCCACCTAGTGCAAGTTGCCCTGAATTGTAATATACCTTTTTATGTGTGTTTTCACTCTCTAACTGGATTATATGAAGAGGCAGTCCCTTTTATTTCTTTGTGTCTCTAGCAGACCTCATAGAGGCCTTCACGTGACAGATTTTTAGTGAATGTTTAATTATGCTGTTGCTGCTTTTGCTTCTGCTAATGTTGATGAAGAAGAATGAAAATCTACTCCTGAATGTATGATACTTAGTTTTACCTTCGGTAACTAAGACAGTCTAGGTTTAACTAATTTGAGGTCAGACTTGGTTCTTCCTGTTGAATGGTTGATTGATTTGTTTCTCCACCTACCTGCCCATGCACCTATCCATCCATCTGCCCATTCATTGGTCCAGTTCATCCATCCATCAATCCATCCATCCATCCATCCATCCATCCATCCTTCCTTCTATCCAAATAATTTAATTAATGCCTTCATTTAGATAGTGCAAAGCATGTGCTAGGAGCCATGGAAGATATAATAAAATTAATAGGGGATGATTATAGTATAATTTCTGTTATTGGCTATTCCTAAATAATTTTTATATCTTCAAATGACTTTAAAAGACAGTCAAATCAATATCTATTTATGTTTCTAAGTTAAAATGAACTATTTAATGTATTTTCATAATTCTCTGCTTTTTTTAAAAAAAGAAAACGCTGACATTTTGTTTAACTGACCGCTTTGGGTGTTTGTTGGATTAGTTAGAATTTTCATCCCAATATAGAAATCTTACTGAACTAAGAAAGTACTGCAGAATTTCTGAAGGCTTAATATTCAAACTTAAATAATAACAGTGTAGCCTTGCTTTTCATTAATGATTAAAATTTAAAGTTGGAGTTGAGAAAAGATTGGAATAACTATCATTAAATATATATGATGCTTATGAATCTGAGTTTGGCAGTATTGTCAATTATTTGGTTTACCTTATCCAGACTAGTTTCTGATAAACCACTTTAACTTATCCACTATAAATAGTACTGAGTACCAAAACCCTAAAAAAGAAAAGAAAAAAAAATCTACTCTGAGAAAGGCAACTTGATAAATCAATAATGTAAACATGAATTCATTTTGGATAAAATTAATTTAATAGAAAGATCCGATCAATACTATATAAGTATGCTTTATTATGAAGATAAGTGAAGAGATAACTTTAATTGAGAAAGAGCAAGACATTATATAACAAAATAGGCAGAATGAAACATGAATGTATGGATATGAAAAAGAACTTATCAAGAATGTATGGACACAGGGAGAGGAAATATCACACACAGGGGCCTGTCGGGGGCGAGGGGTTGCGGAGGGGGATAAAATTAGGAAAAATACCTAATGTAGATGATGGGTTGATAGGTACAGCATATCACCATGGTGCCTATGTAACAAACCTGCCCAATCTGCACATGGACCCCAGAACTTAAAGTATAATTAAAAAAAGAAAAAAAGAAAAAGAACTTATCAGATTAGAAATCGTAGTATTGAAAAATGTTGTAATTGAAATTAAAACACTACTGTAGACAATATAAACTCTAAAAAATTTACTGTTAGAAATTTTAAGCTGAAAGATAGTATTGAGAGATCCACCCCAATTGAAAGATAGATAAAAAATATAAAAATATGGTTGAGACTACAAGTTAGGTTAAGAAGTATCATAATTAAAAGTATCTAAAACGTTTTAAATGCTTAATATATTTACTACTTTATCTCCCATCCACTTTAAAATAAGGCCTGGTCTGGTGGCGGACACCTGTGGGAGGCAGAGGCAGGTTGGATTTTTGAGCTCAGGAGTTCAAGACCAGCCTGGGCAACATCGTGGGACTCTGTCTCTACAAAAAACGTGAAAGAAAAAGTTAGCCAGGCATTGTGGCACACGCCTGTAGTCCCAGCTACTTGGAGGCTGAAGCAGGCGGATTTCTTGAGCCTGGGAGGTTGAGGCTGCAGTGAGCCAACATTGTGCCACTGCACTCCAGCCTGGGTGACTCCGTGAGATCCTGTCACAGAACAAACAAACAATAACAAAAACTTAAGATGAAATTTAAGTATACTTGAAACCATTTTTTTAACAAAAGAATTTAAACATCAAGTAAGTATATATTGATGTACATACTACAATAACCTCCTTATACTTTTCAGCCAATCATGATTCCTACCCCATAGGTAATATTATTCATTAGATGTATATTGCCCCAGATAGCTTTATTCCTGTATATTTCCATGAAATTATGTACATACATGTAGAAATATATACTTCTCTGCTGTTTTATAAGAGGTATCACATTGTGCATATTATTGTATACCTTTAAACAATTTCCAATAAATGTCATCATGTCACAATAAATGTTAGATAACTTTCCATATTGTTTGTGTAGCTCAAACTCATTCTTTTAAACTGTCCTGTTGTGTTCTTTGGTATGTGTATTTCCTAGTCTCTTTAATAATTTTCTTACTGATGGACATTTAGGCTCTTCCTACTTATTGCTGCTATAAACATCCTTTCAATAAACTTTCTTGTATTTCTTAAGTTGTTAGTGATCTTGGATATCGCTTCATCTTCTTGCATTTATTTCACCTGTAAATTTCATGTTGATAACTTTTACCTATTTTCATTTTGAGTTGTTTTATGTAATAAATATTAACCTTTCATTTTTGTGCTGTAGATCTTTCCTCTTTGTCCATTTGATTTGCCATTTAGCTTTGTTATATTTCTACTCTTTAGACATTTTATTTTTCATATTGTCTGGCTGACTTTTTTGGGACTTTCCAGGCTTGTAATAACAGAAATATTTGATACTCATCTTCATATTTGTTATTATGTAAAGGGATGCATCCATTTCATCAAATATGGTTTTAAATATATAATATCTGTTTTAAAGAGAAGGTGAAGGAGGCTAAAACCTAGCTCTAGTTTGTATCTTTTCTGTAAAGAAAAGGTTTTTTAGGTCTCTTTTCCTGTCTCCTCTGCTTCTTGTGCCAGTCTTATGGTTTAGATTCCAGAAGAGCATTGGTGAGTGTGAGTCTCAGCTGAGCTCGTGGAACTTGGCCTATAAACTGCTCCTGTTACAGGGTCAAAGACCAATGAAAGCTTCTTGTTTGAGTGCTCTATGGGATGATTAACAGTATAAGAGTGATATGCCTCAAGAAAGAAGTGTCTCAAATTTCTGAATTCCATTGTTACCTGACTGGTATTACCCTAAATCAACCTTTCTTTTCTGTTTTTTTTTTTCTCCCCTGTATACTGAGACATGATAGGAATAGTGAGGGCAATGGAAGAAATAAAAATTAAGGATTAAAAAACCAATAAATTTAGTAGTCTGGTATTATCTTACATACTTGGGCAATCAGTGTCATAAATCTCTAGGGAGCTAAATTCCCTGAAAGTCTTTTGCACTGTCAGGACCAAGTAAAAAAAAAAATGATAACCTAGAGCATACCTTGGCACTATTTCTTTAGTCATCTGTGTATGAAATGCCATGTAATACAGATTAGCTTATTACTCTAAATGCCTTTATGAGCTGGGAATTTAATTCATTTATTTTTTATTTATAAAATTTCATTGATAGAAATGTTATGGTTATGAATTTTTCTCTGATCATGGCTTTAAAAATATTTTATCAACCTAAGTGCCAATCAACAGATGAATGTATAAAGAAAATGTGGTATATATACCCAGTGGAATATTATTCAGCCATAAAAAAGAATGAAACCCTGTCATGCACAGCAACATGGATGAACAGAAGGCTGTTTTGTTAAGTGAAATAAGCCAGGCATAGAAAGACAAAAATAACATGTTCTCATTCATGTGGGAGCTAAAAAAAGTGAATATCGTGAAGACAGAGAATAGATTTGTAGTTACCAGAGGCTAGGAAGTGGAAGAAGGAAGGAGGAGATGAAGGGGATAAATTTTATATCTATATCTATATGTATGTATGTATGCATGCATGTATTACCACCAAATTGTACACTTAAAAATGGTAAATTATATATGCATATTTTATATCAATAGAAAATATATTTTGATATGTAGTATGTTTATAATTTTTTAAAATTTATTTTTAACTTTTAGTTTATATGTACCCTTTACCTGAGTAGTTTAAGAAAAGGTTTTTTCTAAAAGCAGATATGCAGATCGAAGAGTTTATCAGTCAGAGGTTTCCTGGAGGAACAAAACTAATAGGATAGATGTATATATAAAGGGAAGTTTATTAAGGAGTACTGACTCACATGATCACAAGGTCAGGTCCTACAGTAGGCTGTCTGCAAGCTGAGGAGCAAGGAAGCCACTCCGAGTCCCAAGGTGAAGAACTTGGAGTCCAGTGTTCAAGGGCAGGAAGCACCCAGCACGGGAGAAAGATACAGTCTGGGAGACTGAGCCAGTCTAGTCTTTTCATATTCTTCTGCCTGCTTTTATTCTGGCCACACTGGCAGTGGATTAGATGGTACCCATCCAGATTGAGGGGTGGGTTCTGCCATTCCCAGTCCCTTGACTCAAATGTTAATCTCTTTGGCAGCACCCTCACAGACACACCTAGGAACAATACTTTGCATCCTTCAATACAATCTAGCTAACACTCGGTATTAATCATCACAAGTCCACCCCTTGTCAACTTCAACCCATACACATCTGAAATCATAAATAGTCTTTAAATATAGAGAACAATAATGTCACAATTTTGTCTAACATAATACAACTGTCCTTCGTACAACCAGAAATGCACCAGTACCCAATCCAAATGCTGCCACGTAAGGTTAACAATAATTAGATGCTGATAGGAAGTCTATGAATCTCATGTCACATTTAAAAGAAAAAGGAAATAAAATGATTTTTTTTAGTACAAATATGTACATGCACAAACATGTTCTTAACAAAAGAAGGAGGAAATACTCATGACAATTACAGTCCTCATTTGTGCAACTGGTCACGTGGTCATAGCTGGTATTGATAACTACCTTCTGTTACCCATACTGTATTCCCTTTGCCTTCAGCAAGTGCGGTGGCAGGATGTGGCTTTTTTCCTGGTGGAGTGACACAAACCTTCATTCCTGAAGGGTCTGGGCTATTTGCAGTTCTGACTGGTTTGAGCTGTTGTAGTTTCACATTGACCTTAATCACAGGGCATGGTAATACTAAGAGATGCCCTAAGGGATCTCCTGTGTTCCAGACATACCTTACCTCCATTGTGATGTAGTAGACTGAGTTCAGTCAATCCAATCAATGGTTTGACAATATTAACCATCACAAGGATATTTTTTTAAAAAATGTGCTTAATTTCTAGTTTTATTTTATTTTTGGTTAGAAAATATTTCTTACAGTATTTCTATTTTATAGAACATACTGATGTTTTCCTTATCACCTAATATATGATCAGTTTTTGTGATGCTCCACACATATTTGAGAGAAACGTTTATTTTTAGGGTGGAAAGTTTGACATATATTCATAAAATCTACCTTATTATATTTGTAGGTCTTTTTAAATTTTCATTTTACTTGTTTAGCTTATCTGCCTTGTTCTAAGTAGTATGTTAAAATATCACATTATTAATGTTCTCTTTGTGTCTTCTAGCATCTCATAGTTTTTATTTTACAAAAAGGCACTATATTATTTGGTACATAGATATTTATATTTAATTTGTCGTCATTGTGATTTTGGCTTTAGCATTAAAACATGTCCTTCTTTGTTACATTTAATGCTTTTTGGCTTGCATTTGATTTTGTATGATATTACTACCCCTGCTTACATGTTGTTTGTGTCCTTCTGATTTTTTTGGCTCATTTTTTATATTTAGGCTATCTGCATTTATTTTCTTTTATGTGTATTCCTTGTGTATATAGTATATTGTTAGGTTCTGCTTTGTGAAGCAGACAAAATCGTTTTCTTTGAGTTGATAGGTTAAGTGCATACACAATTATTGAAAAGACTGATGTTCTGGTCCTAATTTTGTTATATTTCATGTTAGAAATATTATGTATACTATATTATATTTGCTGTGTTTATCTAGTAACCTTTTTTTTACTATTATATTTTTAAAGATTTTATTCTAGGAAGGTTTTATTTTGGTCTAGAGGTCGTGTTTGTACTTATTTCTTAACTAACGTCCTTATTCACCACCTAAACATTGTGACCTTTAAATGTCTGGTTATTCAGCTGTTATTGATATTCTTTAGTTCCTACCTCAAGCCTATACAGCAGCCTTTTTGTTTTACTGTTTTTGCAGCATTATTTCTACTTTGAGAGAATAGTTAGCACATAATATATAGTATATAGCATATAATTTATTTTGCTCTGTGTTTTAAACCTACAAACAAATATATAAATGTATACTATTAGTTTTTTTGCTTAACTTTCCCAGATAATAACTATTTGGGTAAGTTCATCTTCTCTAATATAATGTTTAAGAACTCAGGGATACAGAATTCCTTGAATATTTTCATGTTAAAAACTTTTTCTGTAGCTTTGAAACTTGAAGGCAGTGTGGCTGTATACAAATCCTTGGATTTCCCTTTATTCCAGGAGCCTTATGAAAATGCTGCTTCACTTGTATCTTGCTTTGAATATTTTTAAAAATTGTCAATTGATAATTTATAATTATACAAATTTATGGAGGATAAAGTGATATATGATCCATGAATATAATGTGGAATAATTAAATCAAGCTAGTTAATAACGTATTAATCACCTCAAATACCTAATGTTTTCTGTGGTGAGAACATTTGAAAGTTATTCTCTTAGCAATTTTAAGATGTACAGAACTCTATTATTAACTACAGTCATCATGCTGTGGAATAGAACAAAAAAAAGCATATTTCTCTTATCTGGGATTTTATATCCTTTGATTATCATTTTCCCATTCCTTCCTGCCCCAGCTTCTTTAACTACCATCCTACTCTCTGCTTCTATGACTTAGATTATTATAGATTTCACATATGAGAAAATGTAATACTTGTCTTGGCCATGTTTATTTCACTTAGCATTATGTTCTACATTTTCATACATGGTGCTGCAAATGACATAATCCTTCTTTTTAAAGGCTGAAGAGTATTTCACTGTGTATATTTACCACATTTTCTTTATCCATTCATCCATTGATGGGCAATTAGGTTGATTCCATAACTTAGCTATTGTTAATAGTGCTGCAATAAACACAGAGTGCAAATATTTCTTCAGCAAACTGATTTCAAATCTTTTAGGTAAATATCCAGAAGTGGGATTGATGGATCATATGCTAATTCTGTTTTTAGTTTTTTGAGGAACTTCCATACAATTTTTAATAATTGATATACTAATAAACATTCACGCCAACAGTGTACAAGGATTCCCTTTTTCCACATCCTTGTGGATATTTGTTAACCTTTGTCTCTTTGGTAGTAGCCTTTCTGGTAGGTGTAAGAGGATAGGTTTTTAATTTGCATTTCTCTAATGATTAGCAATGTTGAACATTTTTTCTTATGTTTGCTGGACACTTGTATGTCTTCTTTTGAGAAATTTTTATTCAGATATCCTAACCATTTTTAAATTGTATTTTTTATTTTCTTGTTATTGAGTTGTTTGAGCTTCACGTGTGTTTTGGATACTAACTTCTTGTTGGCTATGAATCTTATTTTTGATAAATCTATTGCCAATCTAATGCTTTTACTTGTGCATATTGTTGGAATTCATTTGCCTGGATTCCCTGAGGATTTTTCGTTTGTCTTAAATGTCTACCAGTTTTACTATAATACAGCTCTGAGTTGATTGTTGCAAGGTTTTTCTGTTTTTTGTTTTTTTCCTTTGGTTAGGAGGCCCTTTCAGTGTATAGGTTCTGGTTGTTTGTGTTTGCATACTTTATTGGTTAGAGTTTCATTATTAGTCATATTCTATTTTAAAAAGTCTTCTTCAGCAATTCCATTTATATATATATTGGATCTTCTTTTTCCTGTCTTCCATTTCAACCGCTTTCTCTTCGACCCTTTTTACTTTTTTCTCTATTTCATTTTATTCATTTAGTTGATTTTCTGCTATTTTTCCAATATCTCTTATTGCTTTTCTTTCAAATATGTTTTTACTTGAGGATCTTGTAATTTACTTTCTATTTCTTATGTGATTTTATATTTTTCTTCTGTTTTCTTTTTGTGTTCAATCAATTGTTGTTTTATTTTTTCCTTTTAAAATTTTCTGGTCATTCATTTCTTGACTTCATTTTTAAACCTTACTTCAGTATTGTTTTTTCAAATCTCCTAATTGCAGAATTTATAGATATTTGTCAGTTTTGAGTGTTGTGGTTTTCTTCTGTCTTGGATACTGTCTTATCATTTGTTTGTAAGAGAGGGTGGAATTTTTTGTCACCTGAATTGTTTGGGTCCTATTTTCAATTTTCTTTTGATGCTGTTTCTTTTGGTTATCTGTATGTGGGATGGTGTAACATTTCTAATTCAGGAGCACCCTCTCCTGTCATTGTAAGCAAAGTATTGTTTCTATACTGGATGGCATGGCTTTCAAATGGCATATGCCCTTCAATTTTAAAAAATTCTTCTGTTTTATATAATTTGAAATGTTCTCCCCTTTTCCTTTCTCTAATGTGTAGTTTCCAAAGAAACCTCTCCTTTGTTTTAACCCTCTTTTCTTTCCAAAGTGACGCCTTTGCTTTGTCATATCCCATGTGCCTTTCAAGTCTCTTCTCTGTTGTCAGTGTTCTGAGCTAACTGTTCACTTTTCAGTATATATAGGGCTGAGGGCTGAGTTTCTCTTTCTACCAGTGGTTTTAAATCATGGTTCAACCTGCCCTTAACTCCTTTCTGCTCTCTTCTGCGTAGTTTCTCCTGAACTGCTCTTGGTGTCCATGAGGGCTATTGGCAGGAGCACATAAGAGAGGTAGGTAGGTTTTGATGTTTATATTTACATTTACAAGTACTTTGAAGTTTGAGTTTCCTTGTTTTTTAGTTATGTTGAGATACTGAGTTTTTTATAGTTTTAATTCTCCTTCTCTTCCTTTTCTTCTTCCTCTTTCTGTTTCTTTCCAGGATATTTTAGTACTTTCAAATTGATACCTCTGCCACGTCTTTGGCTGCCTAGAATCCTCTCCCTTGCATTCTTGGTAGACCCAACATCCTGCAGCAACTTAAATGTTTCCTATCTTGGTTAATTATTGATTTAAATCCTGAATAACTGGATGGTACATGAAAGCTTTTCAAAAGATGAGAAGGTATTTTAAATTATTGTATGCTTTATCAGACACCTAGTCTGAGCAGGTTAGGAAAAAGCAGATTCTGAGGTCTTACCAAGGTCTTACTAATGTAAAAATCAATGGCTTTTTATCTTTCTGTTATTAATGCTTAGAGTCCCAATGTTTTTTTGTGAGGCTAAATAATAACGATCTTTTAAAGTGTGAAGCATCATGGACTGCTGTCTTTCTGTGAAGATTATCTGAGACAACTATGTGTGTTTAGTAAGTCCAAGGGCATGTTGAAGTTTCATGTGGAATAGATACGTGGGAATTTGCTGCAGCAATTACTCAGCTGTTTAATGACAAGTAATTATCCACATCACTTCCCAAGCTATACATTTCTCTCTTGCCCTTCAGCATTATGAACATCCCACCCATGGGAATGAACATTTATTTTACACAGTATCCAGCTGTTACCTACTCTGAGACATAACACACCTCTCGTTATTATATCTAATTCTAAGCCTTGCTGTATTGGGGTTTATAAAATATGAACCCTTACTTTTTATAATTGCCATTTGTTTTATATTCCTCAAACTTTGTAATGCTTTTAGAATTTGTGGGCTCTGAAATAATTTTTGTACCAATAAAAAGCAAGAAGGGATAGTTGCTTTCCTACCGAGGAAAACAGAGTAATCATGTAAATGCATTTCTAAGTATCATTCTGTGGGGTCCTATTTATTTCTAGCTGCCATGTATTTCATTGTAATATGTCATAATTGCCGTCATATTGTTCAAATTATTTTCCTGAATTATATCAAGTTTTGAAACATCTTTAATATTTTCTTGTAACCTGCCACTGGAAAAGAACCCCAGCTGTATTGACAATTTTTAAAATAACTTTTAAGAGCTTATAGGAGAGTGCTCTGAGAGAGCCGTTCTTAATGGTGCTATTTTTAAAAATCATACAAGTTCTCCAAGTAAGATTAGATCTTTGTAGTTTCATTAGTTCTATTATGACTGGGAGGTCATGTGGGTTTTACAAAACTACTTTTTAGATTAATGATGAAAAGATGGTGAAATGTAGGTGGTTATGCTGCTTTATAATGTTTTACTCACATGTGTATTCATATATATTATATATCCACTGTATTTACCTCTTCCCCAAACAGGTAATTCAGGTATGTAGTTAAAACCCTGATTTCCACACTGAAATCAGGAGCTTTTTGATGCATAGAAATCTGGAGAATTAAGAATTTCTCGCATTATGTACTCTATGTTTTTAGCTTCCATTTCTGACCTTAAGCAATTTATGGCTCTGTCTTTCTTCTTTGGCATTTATTTTGGCCAAACCATAGGATTTGACATTTAAATTATCAAGTTACCATAAGATTACTTTCTAGCCTCTAACTTATTTCTGAAAATAGTTAAAAATATTTTTTCTTTTCATACAGAAATAGCATTTTCATGAGCTAAATTTCTCTATATTTTTATTTATTAATATATTGTACATTTGCTTTGTGCCAAGTGCCACAGAAGAAATAGTTGAGTGTTTTGGAATGTAATGAAGTACACAGATGAATGAAGAGTGGGTTACAGTACCTTGCAGGGACAGCTGTAATAGAAACATGCAGCAAGGGGAGTACATGCCAGTGAAATTGTAGAAATTATTTAGTTACAGTGATCCTTTTTATACATAATGATCTATGTGAGTGAACATTCATAAAGAAGGTTAAATGAGGCATTCTGTTTTGATAATATTTTCTCTTGCGTGAATTTTAAAACTTATTATGTTGCTTAACTGAAACTTTATACCAGTTGGACAGCAACTTCCCATTTTACCCTCTCCCAAGCTCCTGGCCACCACCATTCCCTTTTTGCCTTTATGAATTAAACTATTTTAGATACTTGATATAAGTGGAATTCATGCATCATTTGCGCTTCTGTGACTTGCCTATTTTACGTAGCATAGTGTCTTCCAGGTTTATCTGTGCTGGCGAGATTTCCCCTTTTTTCCATTTATATGGCAGGAATTCCCTTTTTTTCTTTTTTCTTTTTCTTTTTCCGAGATGGAGTCTCGCTATGTCGCCAGGCTGGAGTGCAGTGGTGCAATCTCGGCTCACTGCAACCTCTGCCTCCTGGGTTCACGCAATTCTTTCGCCTCAGCCTCTTGAGTAGCTGGGACTACAGGTGTGCACCACCACGCTCAGCTAATTTTTGTATTTTTAGTAGAGATGGGGTTTCACCATCTTGGCCAGTATGGTCTCAATCTCTTGACCTCGTGATCTGCCTTCCAAAATGCTGGGATTATCGGTGTGAGCTACTGTGCCCGGCCGGATTCCCTTCTTTATAAAAGCTGAATAATGTTCTACAATATGTATATATACTACATTTTTCTTATCCTTTCATCTATTGATGGACACTTAGGTTGATTCCATATCTAGGCTATTGTGACTAGTGCTGTAGTGAACATGGGAGTACAAATACTTCTTTTGAGATCCTGCTTTCAATTATTTTGGATAAATACCTGATAATGGGATTACTACAAGAAATGGTAGTTCCTTTTATAATTTTGTGTGGAACCTCCATACTGCTTTCATAGCTGTTCAGTTCCCACCAACAGTGCATAAAGGTTCCAATTTTTCCAGTGTTGCCTTGTTTTTTTGTTTTATAATAGCCATCCTAGCAGGTAAGAATTGATATCTCCTTGTAGGTTTAATTGCATATTTCTGATGATTAGTGATCTTGATCATCTTTGCCTATTTCTTTTGGCCATTTGTATGTCTTCTTTGGAGAAACGTTTCTGTGAAGTAGGAATCTTAATGAGGAATGTGTTGTCAGCAGCTGAAGAAAATTTCTGAGTGGGGTAGCATAAAAGACAACTGATAATTGAGGCCCATAAAACTTTCACTTATGTAATTATTGTAACTTTGATATCTGAGATGGCGGGATTTTTTAATTGTAATCTTTGGTATTGATAAAAAACTTTTGTCTGTAGTTTTGAGAAAATTTAAAAAACATTTAATTAAATTCATTATTTGCTAAGCATCTTAATTTTTATTTGGCAGTCTCAGTCTTATAAATGGATAATTTATGTCTTAATTGAGGTATTATGATAAACTAATTGCTTTCAAAATACCTAAAATATATAAAATTCTATGAAGTACAATTTTCTTTATATCTTTATAGAGCTGATAGTAATAGCAAGTGAAGAGAGAAGAAATTTACTCAGGTTTTGTTTAGGAGATTTTATGAAATGTAACTGTAAAAAAATATTCTACATAATTTAAGCACAGCATGTTTTACCGTATGCAACTTCAAGCAATAATAAGAAATAGCACTGTTGCTCACAATTCAGTTATAGGCAAAACTACCTTATAATTTAAATTAAAATTCCAGAATATTATTACTACAGTAAAATTTCACAAGAGGTTCAACCTCTCTAATAAAGAAATGCAAATGAAGCCATTGTGAGATGCCATTTTGATCTACCACATTGACTATGCTAAAAGATAGAATGTAGTATGGACAAGGGGTCAAGGGAATAGAAGTTATATACTCACAGTGGGAATGTAAATATTTCAATATTTTTGAAAGGTATTTAGATGATATGTATTAAAATTTACATCCTTTGATGCAGGAATTTCACTTCAAGGATTTTTTGTTAGGGAAATAATAGAGACACAAATAATAACATGCAGGGCTCAATTACAGAAGGATTTATAATACTAAAATACTAAAAATATTAAACTCCAAAAAATAATAGATTAAAAATATTTTGGTACGTCTATATGATTATTTTAGGATACATTCATTTAAAATTGTATTTTGGAATTTATTTACTAATATGATAAAATGTTTATAGCAATATTAAGTGAAAAAATGAATTAAAAATTATTTTGCATATTTTCACATTTGTATTTTTAAAAAATGTATCTATCTGCATACAAGAAGACTAAAACAAAATATACCAAATATTAAATTATTCATAATTTAAAGATAGCTGATCTTTAAAATGTTTTCATTTTGTATAGCTTTTTGAACTTTCCAAGACTTCTACCATTAATCAGTGTAATTTTAAAAGTTAAAAATTATTTTAAAAAGCTGTCAGAATTAGCTCAAAGAATATACAGCTTTGAAAATGTATGTACATTATTTTGTAACTAAAATCATATATTTTTTGGGTTAAACTGTTATTGGGTTTTGTGCTAGTAAAATAATATTCACTGAACATTGCATTCTCTGTGGAATGGCATTTGCAAATCTCATAAATTTAGAGAACACAATTATGTCAGTGAATTGAAATTAATGAAATGGCATCCCACACAGGCATTATAATTTGCATATTAATTTTAGTTAATGTTTTTATGGATGTGACAGACTTATCTTAGTCATATTTGATAAAAAAATTAACAGATTGTGAAGCAGCCAAATGCTGAGCAGTTGTTTCCCTAGATTTTCAGTATTCAAAAAAAAATCTTTCGTATGTTATTGTTTTGCACTTTGAATTTTAGTTTATTTACCTTTTATTGCTTTTTTAAAATAAAAATACATTTTGTCGATAAACAGAATGATTGTTGTTGATATTGAATATTTTTTAGCTATAATAATTTATTTTGCTTTGTTAGGGAATATGGAGTTGGAATTTCTCGTTTAAATATGTTACACTTAAACATTATATTACATATGACTTTGAATGAATTTTTTATTTGACTACAGGAGCTATTGTTAAAAATATTTAGTGGTTTTCTCAAACATCCCTTCAGGTTTTATAGCATCTTTTCTCAGCTTGAAAGAGTGACTTACCTCAACTTAATTTAAAAAGCCTCTATGAATTATGGTCTGTAGTTGACTAATTAGTTGTACCTCCTTTTTTGGGCATTTCCTCAATGCATTCTCTCTCCATTATGGTCAGTTTTGCCAAATGAAATTTTATTTTCTCTATGTTTTAAATTTATTTGTATATACAATAGACTTCCTTTTGGTGCTTCATTTTCTCTTTCAATTCATCTCTTTTGATAATAATTTTTTCTTTGTTATTTTTCACTTCGTGTGTTAGGGCTTTTACTTTAATCTCTCCTCCTTTTTTATTTATTAGGTTGGCTAGTAATTTGTTTATTTTGTTGAGTGTTTCAAGGAATCAGCTTCTTGATCTGTTTATTAATTTTGCTGTTTTTCTGACTTCATTTTTATTTTTATTAATTTCCTTCTGCTTTTATGTTGTAAGTGTTTTTCTAGTTTTTCAAATTAAATGTTTAAGTCTTTGTTTACTTTCTTTTTTTCTTTTGAAGAAAGAGAGTTTATTACTGTGAAGAGTTTGCAAACGTGGGAGGTGCAGCCTTTAGTATAAAAGAAAGGTGCACTCACCATTTTATTTACTTTTATAAAAAAAAAGTATGTAAGTATTTAATGCTACAGATTTTTTTTGGAGAAAGGCTTTTACCACGACCCATAAATGTTAGCTTGCTTTTTATGGAAAGGTCTTTTTCTCATATAAATTATTATTTATTATTAGGAGGTATTTTGGGGAGATTTTGCATTGTGATCTGAGAACAACAGTATTAAATGTATTAGAATATTAGTATTAATATTACTAATTTCTTTTCAGTTAAAAAATATTAGAAATATACATTGAATTTCTTTTCCATTTTTCAGGACCTGTAGATTTCTTTACTATTGTTTTAAACATACCTATATAACCCAGAAATCTTAGGCTGTTCCTTCTACTTCAATAGTTCATCGATTTGGAGCAGAAAGTGACTCATGGTTCTGTCTGTGCAATTCAGTATTAATATTATGCTGACATTATGCTTGTGTTAAATTCTGTTTCAGAATGTCTATATGATGCGAACTAAAATTCTGCATCTAACCAGTCATGGGGTCAACTCAACTTCAATAAATATCTATTGAGAATCTATTATCTGTCACATACTGTTTTCCTGGGTCAGGCATAAAAAAATTTGGGAGTCAGCCTTTTATTTATTAATAATTGTCCAGTAGTTATCAAGTCTTATGGCCATAGTGACCATGTTCAAGACTAATTAAATTCCCAATAACTACAAATTGAAAGCTGTTTTCTTACATTAATTCCTGTAGGGGTGTCTCTTGGCATTGTTTCTTGCAGTAATTGTACAAGTACAAAAATGAAAGTACTTCAAGTTCTATGAATGTGCTAGATCACATTATACACAAAGTTTTAAAATAGTTTGGGCTTTAACATACCTTGAGTTTTAACATATGGCATTTTAGGTGTAAGAATTTGTATCAAAACTCAAGGTGTTTTAATGTTCATAATTTAGTTACAAGGGCAAGAATACAAGTAAATTCTTAGAATATTTTTTACAGTCCTTTGAAAAGACATGCTGAACTTTACTATTCTTATCACTCTATAGTTTCATGCCTTTTAACTAAATAAACTGCTGAGCATATAGTTTTTCCTTCATTTTGGACTTTGATGACTGAGTCTTCTAAGAGGGTACTTACATTGAAACCACATTCAAGTGTCAGTGTTAAAGGAGTTCTGAATTTAGTGATTTGGAGCATAGCTATAGAGTAACTCCAAGTTTTGGATTTAGGGCTAAAATCTTGATTTGCAGTTAAGAACTCCTTTTTATGTCACTCCCATGATGCACTGTAAAAACCTGAGAACTCAATCTCAAAGATAAATATTAATAATTTAGAAAAAATTGTTGTAGGTTTTTTTTTGCCATGAGAATATTTGCATTTAAGACATTGAGAACATTACCTCAAATCAGAGATCTGGGTAGTCTTTCGCTTCTCAGGACCACTCAAAATGGATGAAAATTTTTCTCTATAATGATTGTCATTTATTTAATTAGCGTGTGATGATTAAATCATATACAGAAGCAGGATGTTGATTATAATTCTTTCATTTCAATAGAGGTGTAGTTTACTTACCCTGAGCCCATTGTATGTTGACTTACACTCTTACTTTTTTGGTATTATGGTGGGGTGGCAAATAAGGGCAAGTCAAATCTAAAGGCCATGATGTAGCCTCTTGATCAGTTAACTTTCTTAGATTCATTAGGATTTCCCTGGAATTTCTGACAAACTCTTAGCTGTTATTTATTTATTTTTTTCCATTGGGCAGATAGGAGAATACGTAGTTCATACACATCTTGGTGGCCGTATTTTCTTGAAGAAAATACAGAATTGGATACCATCACATACTGCCTCTCATTTATATATTTATTCATGAATTCAGCAAACTTTTAGTGAGAGTTTCCTTTGTTCCAAATACTGTTCTAGTCATTATGATACATATATGAATGTTACTTGTACTTTAAAGGATCTTATAATCAGTGATGGGGGAGGAAGAAAAAAATAAACAGTCCAGTACAGTATGATAATTGTAAGCAAGGGTGCTTTGAGCACACAGAATGTGTCACCTGGATAAACTGGAGAGATCTAACAATGTTTTCTTGAGGATTATGCCTGAATCAAACCCAATTGCTTTAGTCTTAAGGATGAGGAACGGTGGTGCCTGGTGCTGAGAGAATATGAGTAATTGAGTAATTTCAAAATTGTTTGGCATTGCTGGGTACCAAAGTGGAAGTGTTAAGAATTCAGTGTGAGCAGCAACCAGTCAAATTACTAAGGGCCTTGTAAACTATGTTAAAGAGTTTGGACTTGACCTGAGGGTGGTGGGTTGTTTCTAAAGTGTTTTAGAAAGACTACTCAGATTATGTTTTAGAATTTATGGGTTGTAGGCGAGAGACAGGGAAACCAGTTAGGAAACTGATGAAATCACCTCAGTCAGAAATGACATGGGCTGAAGCAAATCTGAGGAAGTGAGAGAGAAATGAATAGTAGCATGAGTGAACAAGAATTTGGATTGTGAGAATGGGAAGAGGCAAAGTGGCTCCTAAGCTTCTGATTTGAGTAAAAAGGTGGATGGATGATGGTGAAGCCATTGACTGAGGTGAATGGAGAAACATAAGAAGGCATAGTGTGAAGATTTTATAGAATTAGCTTCTGTCCTAGTAGGACAATGTGATCACATGTTCTCTATCACCTAACAGTATGCAGCCCAGGTATGATTTATTGTTGAAGCATCACATGACTTATGGCTGGGGATCAATGACTTTTCCTTTCTTTCTGAGTATATATATCTTCCCAGGATGGAGGCAAGTGTAGGAATGAAGGTATTTTTTTAAAAAGAGGTCTTAATGCACAGAAATATACAATAATGAATAGTTAACAAGGGAAGAAAGACCTGCAGTTGATAGTACTAAAGTTAAAAATAAAAGAAAAAAATAGAAATAATTTTTACATAAAGTCATTGTTATGACCTCCTATGGAATGTGGTAGCTGAAACATTAGCTATTATACCCTAGGAGGAGGCTGTGGGCATTACTTGGAAATGTGCTGTGAAAGTGTATTTTCAACCAATGTTCTGGTCTTCCTTTAATCTGTTTGTTTCCTGTTTTATACTGTATGTTATACTAGCATTCTAAAAAAAAAAAGTAAAAACCTCAGGTTTAAATTGCTTCTTTCCTTAAATAGAACTCATCCCTATAGAATAAAACCTTCTGTATTAAAACAGATTATAGGGTTGTTATTTAGGGCTGGTCTGTGAGTCCATCAAACATAAAATTGATGAATGATGAAAATTTTGTTAGTTTGCTGATTACTATTCTCTTATGACACTGCCTCTTCCACATTCTACCCTAATCTCTTCCCACCATCTCACCAGCCAAAAGGAGTTTGGCTGAGATATGCTAAACTATGATTTTTTTTTTACTGTTTTGGAAATGCTGTTACATTATATTTGGAACACATTAGAGAAATCTATAATATGTAGCACATTAGTGTAGAAGGATATTCTACTTCCTGTGCAGAGATGACTTTTAGTGCTTATGAGGACTTTAACTATGATCCTTAAGCTATATAGAACATCAAGGTCATGGCTTTATGTTGCTGAACAGTTCTCTGGATGATGTGAGGGTGAAAAATGAATGCTCTCAGCACTTTTCTTTGAGTGTGACAAGGTTACAAATGCTTCCTCACAAAGTCCTGAAAGTGTAATCATGCCCTCAGACTTGCCCTCCTACGACGTATTTGGTGGCATTTACTTAGCCTATCAAAGTCTAAAATAGTCTTACATTATTAAGTCATATGGTGATTTTCTGATTACCAGGATGGTAGGAGAGGGATGTTTTCTTATTGGTTATTGTGATGTATGGACAGCATTTAAGGTAATGATAACAAAGATATAGTTGATTTATCTATATAGGTGGCTAACTTGTGGCTAAATGGCAGGCTAATCTTAGAATTATTCTGAGTCTGATTAATGGCCAAATCATGACAAATAGACAGTATATTAGCTTATTCATTGAAATGAAGAACTGTTACTTCCATACTTGAAATGTAGATAATACCAATTATGTAATAGTCCCAATTTAGTAACTAAAATAGTTTTAAAGCATCTATTAAGTAATAGAAATTTTTCTTAATTATGGCATAGTTATTTAGTCTTCAAGTGGTTTGGTAAGGTATTGCCTTTAAAAAGTGCTGTCTTCTAGGTTATCTTTTGACTTACAAATTTGCCATGCACCTCAGAACTAGAAATTCAGTTTCTCATTTGAATTGATCCATCCCACTGTTTTGCAATTAATTACTTTGGTCTGGGGTTTAGTCATGTTCAGGCCTGCTATAGGTTATATCTGATCTGAGATTTCTTAATGATTATGATGATTTTTTATAGTAAAATCTTTTCATGGGGAGTTGCTTCCCAGATCTTTCTTTTGCTGTTTCCTTTAGATATCTGTATGTGTCTGCAGTCTATTACTACCAGATTTGACCGCCAGCCCTTCAACTCACCTTGAATTGTTGGTGTGCTCAACCCCTTTGCTACTTGTTGTAAGGAACCTGGGTTCTCCATCAGCTTCCATATCTGTATTAATCAGGCATCTGGGGAAAGGATGCCATCTTCTTTGGGGAGAGAATCAATCATCCTTTCATCTACACTGATGTTTGGCTCCTTAAAGGCCCTGTAGCCCTTCTTTACTCTTTTAACTTTTTAGATTCTGACCTATATTGGGAAACAAAACTGCTACATCATAAGCTAATATAGTTTTTACTTCTCTAATCCTTCATGGCTTGGATAAATATAACATTATAAAGTTGCATTATAAGTAAGTGGTTATATTCTATTAATACTTATTTAACATAATTGGTGCTCATCAAAGGGCAGATTGAAAAAATACAGATTTCAAAATATAACAGCCTACTTGGTAGTTTTCTTAAGTAAAAGAAAATGAGATCATGTTGAACCTATAACAAACTTTTCATCAGCCTTTCCTGGCATTTTCAGTTTCATTTAACTCTCACACATTCAAGAAGATAATGAAATACTAAATTCACAGATGTCAAAAGGCTTATTATTATGTTTAAAGAACTTTCTTTATAATCTTACATTTTTCATAAGCAATTCAACAACAAAATAAACACCCTCACTAACCAAGTGAAACCAGGCTGACAGGTTGCCTGTAGCAGTCTTCTAATGGTCTCCATGGATTTATGATCCAGGGAATGAAGACGAATTGTTGATTTTTAAGTAGATTCCCATATACTCTTTTCTAAGAAAGTTTGCCTTTAATATTTAGACCTTTGAATATTTTATTACTAGTTCATTTCTGTCTCTGATTACTACTTATGTCTCCAAAATACTGACTGTCTAGGGAGTCTGACTGATAAATTTCAAATTCCAGGGAGTCATGTAGCATTTCTTTGCGCATATAATGTTGGATCATAATATATAATTCTTGCATTCAGACAAACCATATTAAGCTTGGCAAAATCTTGTTTCTCCATCAGATCTGAATAATGATACACTGACAATTAGAGTCTTCATTTATTTCTAGTTCTGAATGGCTTCAGATGTTGTTGAGCTTTGTGCTGTACCTATCTAATAAATGACATGAGGTAGGTTGCAGTGGGGACAGGATTTAAGGTCAGAGGCCTGGATAAGAATCTGGCTCTTCCAACCTCACTTAACCACTTTGAGCCACTTTCCATGTGTGTATAAAGGAGCCAACAATATCTTTTTCACTGGGTTGTTGTGAGATTTGAAAGAGATAATATATGTGAGGTTCTTTACAGATGGCCTTTTATGATTGTAAATATGAGAATTTTTTTTACTGAAGCATATAAATGTATGAAGTAATACATTTGGATTATCAGATATCCTTGCATATTTATTTTCCCTCATCTCCCTTTACTTTTAAAAAGTTTGTTTATTCTCTCTACTCCTTCATTAAAGGAATGTGTGTGTTAAATTGAAATCTCTGGTAGCTTGAGTGTTCCTAAGCTGCAGCCCTCTTCAAAATGGAATCTTGATGAATAAGAACCTGGCTTAGTTTATTCATGGCTACATAATTTTTCTTTTCTCCCTAACTATGTGTTCTTCCCTAAATTATATATTTAGATCATAACTAACAATTTTGCTTTGTTAGCTGTTAACATAACGAAATACATTCTGGTTTTCAGACCCCTTTTTCTACTTTTTTTCCTTGCACGTTCTTTCTTTGTCTATGAATCTTTCACTCAGGGTGGCTGGCTGGTGCTCTGAATACATTCAACATCCTCCACTCTTTATGCTTCTTATGCCTTTCTTTATACCATCCACCCACTTGTAATTCCTTTCTACTCTCTGAGACAGTCATATGCCACTGCATAATGTCAACGGTAGACTATGTTTTTAATGGTCTTCCCATAAGAGGTTAATACCATATTTTTATCTAACTTTTTTATGTTTAGATATGTTTAGATACACAAATACTTACCATTGTGTTACCATTGCCTATGGTATTCAGTGTAGTTACATGCTTTATAGGTTTGTAGCCTAGAAGCCATAAGCTGCATCATACAGCCGAGAGGTAGTCGGCCATACCATCTGTGTTTGTGTAAGTATACTCCGTGATGTTCACACAACTATGAAATTACCTTTGTGCTTTTCTCAGAATGTATCTCCATCATTAAGTGATACATGACTGTACTTGTCTATTGTTTAGGTGTGGTTTAAGCCTTATCTCTTGCATGAAGTCTTTTCAGATTACTATAGCTAAAGTCTTTTTTTACATTCCTATATAGTTATTATCTGTAATATTTATCTTTTTGTTAGTTTAGAGATGAAGACTCTTTTTTTAGAAGTCACTAGTAAACGTTTCCTTGCGTGTCATTTTGCTTAAATGACTTAGTCTCATTCATTACTGAAAGACTACTTGGCGGTGAGGAAGGTATTACTGTGATTGGTTTACATTAAACAGAGCTTAACTGTGAAACTGTTTTAGAAAGAATTTTGAAAGAGCAAACTGCCTTGTATACACAGATAATTGTTCACCCTAGAAAATATCCATGTAAATTTTTAAGAAATGCAAAAGCATCAGAAATATTTTTAGAAATCCATGTTTTTTCTTTCTGTCATTGATTGATTGATTGATTGTTTTCGGTCATTTCCTGCCTCTAAGGGGCTCATAGGCTACTGGAGGATTCAGATAAATAATTTCTTGCAAAGTATCATAAGTACTACAAGTATAAGCAAGATGCTAAGAAAATATGAGTTTCTTCATATTGTCTTACTACCTGTCAGGGCTAGTTTCCTACTTCTTGCCCTATTATTTGGACTTCTCTCTGCATGACTGCCTAAATTTTTCCTATCGATAAAAGAAGCTTAACACAAAATTATTGATTGCGATTAAAGAGGGTCTTTTTCCAGGTTGAGTGTATAAAATGGACTGTGATAGCATCACAGATGTTTGCTTTATGATATGTTTTAAAAAGTCAATGATATTCTTCTGGGCGAGGGCCACCTTGAAGTGAGAATTAAATTGGAATTTTTCTTTGGGTGAGATATGTCACTATGTTCTTAAAATATTTTCCTCTCAATACTTTTGTTAACTTCTAGTTCTCCTAATTAATATATGTGAATTTGACATATTAAGAGGGTAGATTTTCTGTAAAACAAGCATGACAAAATAGCAAACAAAAAATAGAATATATTTCACAGCTTAATTTAAGTTACATTTTTACTAGCTACTCTTGCAGTTATATTCCATAGGTCTCTACTAATAGTTTAGAAAAATCTATAGGATAATTTTATCTCTTTAATCTTAGTAGAGAAATGTTATTAAAATGGCATTAAGACATATTAATAGTTATTAAAGTTGGCTTAACTGACAGACTGATTAGAAGCTGGGGAACTTGCATAGAGAAGGAAAAGGAGAGCTAGCTTTTTCCTAGACAAGTGGGAATTACGTCAGTTTATTGTATTACTTCAGTAGTATTGCATTCTTTCAGTTTTATTATCCTATACTAGAATAGCTTTCTCAATGACTTTCTCATCTTACTCACTCTAATCAATCCTCCATTCCTCTGGTAGTTATCTTTATAACATTTAAATTAAGAAATTTAAAATGCAACATGATTCAATCAATTGCATGAGCAACATAATAATAAAATCATACTTTGCTCACCTTTGGCCTGTCTGACCTTTTCTTCAGCATATTCCTGATTATCTCCTTACTTGCTCTATTTCAAATTGTATACAATTCTTCTACTTTCCAGGACATCTTATGCTTTGTCAGGTCTGTATGCCTCTGCACATGTTGTTTTTATGACCTGAAATGTTGTTCGTTCTTGTGTTCTTGAGAAGCCTGAATTTTCCCCCAAGTTACTTTCCTGAAGCCACCTATATTAGACTATTCTTGCATTGCTATAAAGAAATACCGGAGACTGGGTAATTTATAAGGTGAGAAGTTTAACGGCTCACAGTTCTGCAGGCTGTACGGGAAGCATAGCAGCATCAGCTTCTGGGGGGCCACAGGGAGCTTTTACTCATGGTGGAAGGCAAAGCAGGAGCAGGCACTTCACACAGCAAAAGCAAGAGCAAGAAAGAGAGAGAGAGAGTGGAGGGCGGAAAGTGCTGCACTCTTTCAAATGACCAGATTTCGCAAGAACCCACTATCCCAAAGACAGCACCACACCATGAGAGATCCACCCTCGTGATCTCAACACCTCCCACCAGGCCCACCTCTAGTGCTGGGGACTGCAGTTCAACATGAAATTTGGACAGGGAGAAATATTCAAATTATATCACCATCTATGACTCTTTTTCTCTGTGGTAGTTGGCTCTCCTCTATACCTGATACACATAGCCTAGTTATTGTCTACTGTATTTTGTTCCTTTCTTCTGATTCTATTTCCCAACTAGAGTACAAACTCCTGTAGCTGATTTTACATCTGTAACTCTGGGATTTGGCACAATATCAGGAACATAAACACAGCAAATATTTCTTGATTATTAAGAAAGTTAGGATTAGATTGAGATTGGCATTTTGAGTGCTTGTGTAATATTTGGTATTCTTTACCATTCTTCTTATACCATAAAACATTTATTTGATTTCTTTTATAAATGGTTAGAAGATAAAATATGTCACGCTCTATTTTTCCATTATTGTTTGGTTTTGTGACAGTTAGTGCTATTATTTTTTATCTGTATACCTGCCCTTCCATACTCTACTGCAGAGATACAAAACCTGTGAACCACTTATGCCAGATTCCATTGCAAGCAAGTTTTCTATTAGGTACAGCCAAAGCAAGGCAATCTTGCGAGATTGTAAGGTAGGAGAGAATCAGCAGCTATTTATTTCCTTTTATTGGATGAGGTACTTCAGCATGCAGAAGAAGATGACTGAAGGTGACTACAGGTGGCTGTGAGTTCCACAGGTGTTAGTGTTGGCATCTTGAATAGCAGTAGCAGTACTCCTGCTGCTGGACAGTATAGGTTCTGTTGAGCAATAACACTGCAGTCCCAGTGGCACCTGTAGCAGTTTTCCTAGAAGCTCAGCAGTGATTGCAGGCTAGTGGGCTCCAGCCTAGTGGGGTAGCGTCCTCACTTTGGTTTGAAACCTTTTTGGTTTTGTGCCTTCACGTGTGCTTCTTTCTTCCCTTTTTCTTACCCCTTCGACAACTATATAATCAATTTCTGGTATTAAATTTCCTATTCTGGAAATGTCTGTAGTCGTTTCTGCTTTCCTTTTTGGATGATAACTAGGAGTGGTTTTAGGAGACGGAATTTCGAAGATGAGAATTTGAGATTGGTTATCTGACAGTCTTGCAGTTGAACACAATAGAGTATCATTGCCAGTGGGAAATTGCCATTCCATGCAGGATCAGCTTAGTTACCACTTAATATATCAACTTCCTTATCAGAAATGAAGTGTTTACTAAAGTCAAAGCTTTGGGAAGTCAAATGGAAGTCGTAATTGACTGTTATGGTTTGAATAATGACTCCTGTTGGCTGTTTTTGACTCTTCTAGAAGGTTTATAGAAAGGAAATGATGTGTTCAGGACTTCTCTCAGTTCAAAGATAGTCAGGTAAACAGACTGTTTACCACTCCCTACTCCCACTACCGACACAAATTGTCTTATTTTTTAAAATTGCAATAATGATGAAGCTGAAAATAAAAACCAAAATTCAATCCTGAGAATTACAGAATCACAATACAAGTTGAAATCGCAGCCTCCCTGGCTTTCTTATAGGAAAGATAAGACTTGAATGGTAGGCATGGAGCATGAGAATTGAAATGAATATATGTATGTGAACTCACCTAAATCTGAGAACCTTGAGCCCCAGTTTCCCCTATGCTCCATTTGCAGTTTCCCCAGTGCTTTATTGTGGAACCAATCTCTTCTTCTTTCTCTAAGGAGATTAACACCCCCCTTCTTGAAGAGCCTGTAATGGCTGTAGCAACTTCAGCCTTGCATGGAAAAATTAGAAAGCTGTAGGGAGATAGGAATGTTGCAATGGGTATATCATGTATGACCCACAAATGCTTTCCTTATGGAAATACTGGGAAAAGCATTTGTGAAGAGGGAGCATCAGTGTCCTTGAAGAAATATGGGAAGGCTATATTATGATTGTCTTGGATATGATATTAGGTGCTGCTTTTGAAATACACTCTCATTTTAATGGAATGATGGAATCTGGGAATGGCAGAGGCTGTGTCTCAGTATAACCACTGGAAGCAAAGCAAGTACAACTGCAGTAATGGGTAGAAGAGCTGGAGTGACAACCAGACTGTTGTGACACTAAATTTTTAATTTTTGATGGTTGCTGAAATGTCACTAAAATGTACAGCCTCCAGGGTACAGAAACATACTTGATGTTGTGAGCAAAAAAGTCATTTCCTCACCCTGATTCAATATCATGGCATCTCACTCAGTTTCTAGACCGGAGCCAGTTCACAGAGCCATAGCCCTTAAATGAAATGAGGGCAACTGTATCTCTCTGAGGATAAAGCATCATTATTGCTACAAATATATACAAAAATCTTTCTTCAAGTTGTCCCCAATGTGATCGCAATCATTTACTGGGATGATTGTACATTGTAGAAAGGGAAATTCTAAGTTCTTTTGGGGATTACCAGGCATGACTCTTACTTGACACTAATCCTTGGCAGGGAGGGGAGACTCAAAATACTTGACCATTGTTCTTGGCCAAAATGTGACTTTATGGTGACCAAATGATCCCTCCCTCCCTTCCCACCTTTCTCCCTTCCTTCTTTCTTTCATTCTTTCTCTTCACTCATTTGCTTTTTCTTTTTCTTTCTTTTTAACTTTAATTACTCTTACGGTAGTTCCAGGGAGTCTGTTTATCTACCTGGTGATCATTGTTCCAGTTGTTGAATGCTTACCTTGACTATATATTCTCTGTAGCTTGCAGAACATCCATACTGACTTTCTGAAACATGGAATGAAGGATATTGTGGTAGAAGGGGCCAGGTGGTAAGCCCTGGAACTGTTCTCCCATCCAATAGAGCAAACCAAAAGCAATACATGCATTACAGAAATTTCAGAGATTATTGCTATTAAATATTTCCAAAAATTTAAAACAGAGATTTTTAGCACATACTCATTTTACTCACTTGCTTCTCTTGTGTAAAGGAGAATGGGCCTTAGAAACTGTGATGCTTTGTTTTAAATTTGATGACGTTGTGATTCTGATTGGAGATACTCTTTTAGATGGGTTCTTTTTACTAGAGCCAGTCATTCTTGTCTTTGGCACTTGGTATACGGCTATTGATCTTGCAAATCCTTCCCCCATTCCTATATCAGTTAACCAGGATTATAAGAAGCTTCTTATATTCATCTGACGACGAATGCAGTATACTTTACTGTAAGGGTGATGTAAAATCTGCTCTGTAATAATCTAGCACATACTGGAGTTAATTTTAAAATGGTTAAAAAGGGATAAGAAATTTCATACTTTTTCTATTATTAGTAGAAAATTTTAAACTAAAAACATTTTTCAGACTAACAAAGGGTAGAAGACGAAGGTGTTAATTGGTGCTTAAAGCAATATGTATTTGATTGCCTTAATTTAGGATGTTTGTTCTTCCGGAATTTAAAATAAGGCAAAACAATAACAAAACTTTAACATAAAAGTTAAGTTTAAGCTACACAGTTTCTTGTCTACTTAGCTTTCCCTTATCTTACTTGCTAAATTAAAAATCAGAAGTTCTTAATATTTTTTGTGCCTTGGACCCCTTTTGCCATCTGGGGAAGTTCACAGATCCAGTTTTAGAATTAAAAAAAAAATTTTAAGCATGAGAACTCGAGTTTCAGATATATATATATTTTTTTGTCACCCAGACTTGAGTGCAGTGGTGCAAACTCAGTTCACTGCAACCTCCACCTCTCAGGTTCAAGTGATTCTTCTGCCTCAGCCCCCTGAGTAGCTGGTATTACAGGTGTGTACCATCACACTCGACTAGTTTTTGTATTTTTAGTATAAACAGGGTTTCCCCATGTTGGCCAGGCTGATCTCGAACTCCTGACCTCAGGTGATCCACCTGCCTCAGCCTCCCAAAGTGCTGGGATTACAAGTGTGAGCCACTGTGCCCGGCCAGAATGTTTTTAATGCATAAAATAAATGCATAGGATGATAAAGGAAATAAACTAAATAGAAATAGTGCCATTAAAATATTTAAAAATTACTAAAATAATAATATATAAATTGTAATAGGATGCATCGTTATTTCAAACAGGTATTATGATTTTGGAGTTAGTGATGAGTGTAACAATATTTCAAAATATGTCTTATTTCTGTTGGTCACAAGTACTACCTATACTACTGTGATTTGTTGTCTGCATTCTTAATAAAGGGGAATTTCAACTTTTAGCTAATTGTTAGTGAAAATAGGCATATGATTTTTTTTTCATCCAGATAGATGAATTATATTCCCTAAATTTTAGCTGTTGAACTTCTTGGTGGGGTTTAAAACCTCTAACATAATGGAAAGACAAGACTGAGTCAACCTATGTGAAAAAGTATGAATTCTTTGACCAGTGAGATACCACATAGTAAATTAACACTTCTAATAATTGGTTCCTTGTGGCCCTTTAGAAGCAAAATTATTTTGAGCATACACTCTGTTTTCTTCCATTTTGTCAACTGGGTCGAACTCATTTTCTTATAATACTCATCCAGACTGGCCGCATAACATTTAAAATTTTTGTTTTTTTCCAAAAGATTGACTTTTTTTGCAATAATCTTCACTAATTGCTTGGCATAGCATTCTTACTAGGGTGTTTACACATGTACTATTTGTTATACATTTGTCAGCTCACTCAAAACTGCAAATAATGAAAACAATTGTATTTTGTCCACTACATCTATGAAATAATATCTTATTTTTTCTTCCTTCTCTCAAATCTCTATCTCAAATTACAACAGTTTCACAACCATTTGAAAAATTATTGTGTTTATTGGATTATATGCAGGTGGGGCTCTGTACATTATTCTACAAATCAGTGGTTAAGTTAATGATGCACTAGTTTAATTTTAGCAAAATGAAGCATTACAAGCTCAGCTAAAAAATGATTCTTGTTTTAACCAGTATCTTCACACAGCTGTTTAAATACCATATTGTACTTTTTTCCCTTTCCTTATTTAAGATGGCACATGGTACTTGTGTAATCTTTGCTTATTTTAAGCTAGCATAAAAGAATGGTTCTCAGCAAATTGAAGGCAGTTTGCAAAACTGAAGGATATTCTTGTGAATTCAGGCCAAGTTAAATTATTATTGAAGAATACATCTTTTTTTCCCCAAAATTTCTCCTGAGATTTTTTTTCATTACACTGTTATATTTGAATGTTTGTGACAAAAGTACTTTTTTTTCATTTGTTCCATGTAATTTTTTTCTTTTATATGATGATCCCATTAAAGTAAGATTGGCCAGAAAGAGTCAGATGTTTTTAAATTATAGTAGTTCACTGTCTGTACTATCAATTTTATAATATTTTTCTGCCTAGAAACTTTTTGTTCTCTCTATATAGAAATAAAGGCAGGGAGGGGAGCATTACACACTGAGGTCTGTAGTAGGGGAATTAGGGGAGGGACAGTGAGGAGTGGGGAGTTGGGGAGGGATAACATGGGGAGAAATACCAGATATAGGTGATGGGGAGGAAGGCAGCAAACCACATTGCCATTTATGTACCTCTGCAACAATCCTGAATGTTCTTCATGTGTACCCCAAAGCCTAAAATGCAATTAAATATTAAAAATAAATAAATAAATAAAGGCTGACTCAAAGCATACAACATTGAGATGGCAAGTTTAAATAAGGTTTTGTAACTGCTTGTTTTTTCACTCCTGCCCTATTTCCACTGCCTACATCATCAATCTCCAGATTCGTACATCACCAATAAGACCCAGAGTTTCCTTTTTTTTGTATTTGTATCAAATGTACCAAATAAAGCTTTACCTTTAAGTTTTATTTGTTTGCCCTTATATATTTATTTAGCTTTCATATTTTCATGGAAGGTATGTAATATTTATCGATATTAATAGTAATATTTTGTCACAATACATTTGTGAGGTAGGACACTGCCAGTGTAGATACTGTATTTTACTTTTTAGCATGGTGCTCTTTTCTCTGTATTGGTTGATTTGAGCAAATAATCTTGTAGTTCAGAAATGCAATTGAATTTGGAAAGATAAGGAATAGATATGTACAAGCATAGTTGTAATTTAAGAGACTGAGTTGAACTATATTCCTGTAATTTTTCTACTT
Source organism: Callithrix jacchus (assembly GCF_049354715.1). Taxonomy (NCBI): domain Eukaryota; kingdom Metazoa; phylum Chordata; class Mammalia; order Primates; family Cebidae; genus Callithrix; species Callithrix jacchus. Next base: position 81,842,295 of record NC_133512.1, on the reverse strand, counting down.
TGTGAAAAAACCTCAATATATATATCTCTATTTCTTCAAATTTATAAAGTTAAAGTGTTCAATTATATTTTGTATGTGTATTGAAATTCTCTTAATATCAGGCATGATTTTGGTTGAGTTTTACTGTTTTTATAGAACTTGTTTTTTTTTTACTGGATTGACACCTAACAACAAGTAACAATGTACCATGAGCTATTATGTCAATAAAAATTGTATTGCTATGGCCATTTCTAAGGAAGTTAGAAACACAATTGGAACTTGTAGGAAACAGGTCCAAGTAAGGAAAAAAATTTCATCAAAGAATAAAAACAAACTATATAAATTATGAATATGGTAAAACTCATGGGAAACATAGTAACTTGAACATAGTTTCTTGATTTAATAAATATTATTGTTTATATAAATACATATAATTATTTTTTATAATAGTATATCATTTTCATACAAAGTTTTTTTTTTTTTTTGAGACGGAGTCTCACTCTGTTGCCCAGGCTGGAGTACAGTGGCACGATCTCGGCTCACTGCAACCCCTACCTCCCAGGTTCAAGTGATTCTCCTGCCTCTGCCTCCTGAGTAGCTGGGATTACAGGTGCCCACCACCATACTCAGTTAATTTTTGTACTTTTAGGAGAGATGGGGTTTCACCAAGTTGGCCAGGATGGTCTCGATCTCCTGACCTTGTGATCCACCCATTTCGGCCTCCCAAAGTGCTGGGATTACAGGCATGAGCCACAGCGCCCAGCCTATGAAGTTTGTATGTTGTATATAGCATATATAACTTTGAGAAATATCACTCTGGAACTTTCTATGTTTTTATCTAATATGAGGTAGATAATCATAGTTGTTGCCTAGTTATATTTTATTATAGAATATGGTACACATAAGCATGTTTAGTGCAAAGATCAGGACTAAAATGCCTAAGTGAAACTAGAAGGAATGGAACCAAAAATCAAAACTTAGTGCCTCAACGGTATTGGTAAATAAATACTGTTAAAATAAGAATAACATTCATGTAACATCGGCCAAATATTAATCACTGTTAATTTCTTATTTCAAGTGCCATTTAGAGCAAATACATAAAAAATTAAAGTTTTTACATTGTGGAGTGTATCAATAAAATACTTTTTAGGATAAAAAATTAAGGTACTAAGTTTTCTAACACAACTTAAGATTGTGTAATAGATATGCTTATTTTCTTTTTTGAGATTCCAATCTTATTTCTTTAGAAAATAAAAATGACAAACTATGGGCTAAATTTAGAAAACAGATAGAAATAAAGATATATATATATATATATAGAGAGAGAGAGAGAAAGAGAGAGAGAATATAATTTGAATATATGTAGAATATAATTAACCAGTTCTCTAAAAATCAGAGAAATTATTTTAACAATGAAAGATAAATTCCAAAGCATAAATTAAAAAAAATACAATGCTACTATATACTGACAATCAGTGTAGTCTTCTTCCTGCCTCCCCCATTTGCTGTTTGTAGCAGACTCTTAGTTTTGTTTTTAGTTGTTTTATTTTTCTTGACTCAGCCCAAGCCATAAAGATTGCTTACACCACATTACTTTATTCAGAGAGCTCATCATTACAGTTTCCCAGTCAGTAACCCCTTTTCTGGTTTAAAACTAGAAACACACACACACACACACACACACACAATATCCAGTGTTAATCAGTGTGATCTCATATATAAAAATAAAAGGACTTTAAATATTTCTGAAAATGTAATGATAGGGATACCATATAAAAACAGACTTATGCTAGAAGTTTTTAAATAGACATAAATTTTTAGAGAAGTTTTAGGTTAACAAATTAAACAACATACAGAGATTTCCCATGTACCTACCCCTGTTCCCATACATTCAGAGACTTCCTTGTTTGTCAACATCCCCCACCAAACTGGCAGATTTGTTACAGTTGATGAATTGATATTGACATATCATCACTCAAAGTCCAGATTTTACCTTAGCATTCACTGTTGATGTTGTACATTCTGTGGCTTTGGACATGTTTATAATAACATGTATCCAGTGCTAGAGTGTTTGGAGTACTTTCAGTGCTCTGAAAAGCTTTTGTGAATGTATAAATATTTTTTGATAATTAAAATTATATATATGTACTTTGGAAAATTTAGAAATATAAAATAGAATGAAGAGAGAAGGAAAAGATGATCATTGCACACATTTTGATATAAATATTATTTAAACAAAAATATCAAAATGATCCCTGTAAATTTGGGCCATCATTTTTTACATTTCATGATATTTTCAGATTTAATATAAAAATTTGTGATAGTTTCTAGAAGGTATCAACCATCCATTCCCTTTTCCTATTCTTGCTTCTACCACTTTTCCTCAGAAGCTGGTTTTCCTAATTATTTTTTGTATAAAGCAGTGTAGATAGAGAACAACAGCATGGAGACCTCATCCAGGTTAGTGATATTCTCACAGGAAGGCTGTTAGTTCTAAGACCTGGTTCTAGGATATGGTTCTTAGCTTCATAGGACATGAAAGCCGATTCTTCATTATTTTGAAGTTTATTACCTTTTCTGGGATAGACTCATCAAACAAATTCATAAATATATGTTATCTGGTATTACTGATGTATAAATCAGAGCGCGAATTTATTTATTTGCCATTACAGTTTAGCACTCAGGGAAATGCATTTCTTTGTAAAACCCTGATGCCAGCTGCTCCCACTGAGCTTTACGCTACTGCTATTCTAGGTTGCTACCAAAATGCCAATACTTTTCTAATAATTTTGTCGTCTTTCCAGCTCTGCTTATTCTCCTCTCAGATTCATTTTTCCTACTCAGCTTCCCACTCTTAACCCTTGCAAGCCTCTGAAGATACCATTTCATAGCAAATCAAAAGAAAACAAGAAAACAGCCTCCCCCATAAAAAAAAAGAGTTTTTTTTTCTTCTATTCGTATACTTATCAAAGTGTTCTCTTATTTCACTTCCTGCATCTGAAGTGAAAAATCTGAAATCTGGAGCCACTTTTTCCAACAAAGAGCGCTCTCTTTTAGGTAGATTATATTTTCAAATTCTTATTTCTGAGACTTCTTTGATCAGTGTCACATAGATTTTTTTTTTTTTTAGTGTGTTGGTTTGTTGTTGTTTCTTTTTGTTTTTTGAGGAAAATAGGAAAGGTAAGGTTTAAACTTTCTTAAATTTCCCTTCTAATTATACTTTATAGAGAAACATGTGGGCCATCTTGATTCTGGACATTGATGTTCAGATGGTTTAATTTCCTCTTTACAGATACAGCGCGTGCACACACACACACACACACACACACACACTCACTATATGTATATGTATATACACCCATACATTATGTGTGTATATACATCTATACATTGTATATGTGTCATATATACATGCACTATATATGTACACACACATATATACATACATTATGCATAGGTATACACACATATCTATCTATCTATCTATCTATATATATGCGTACACATTGGCTCACAATATGCTACAAATGGCTGAACATTAATTTTTACTCTTCTCAGTTCATTCTCAGGGTGCTAATTTCATTTCCATTTGGGTCATGATGTTTACTATTGTCCTCTCTCTCCACCTTATCACCGTTAGTATGTTTTTGCTCAGAGATAGGAAAAACCTATCTCTGTAGATTCTGTGGCACTTATTTCCTGTAAAAGCTTTAACTGCACATTTTATTTGGACATTGATTTCTCATCTGATGGTAGAAATGGCAAGGTTAGCATTTCAGAACTTCTCTTCTGTTAACAATGTCTCCATCCTCTCATTAGTTTAATTCATGGTAGTAATTCAGACAAGTTTTGACCATTAAATTCTTTTAGGCAGCAGTGTTTCCCAAAGGCCAATATTTGTTATGAATAATTAGTTTCTTCAATTCATTTTAGTGTATGAAATTAACAGTATATGGGGATTCATTGTGTTTCTGATGCAATAAACTTTCCACTAATGTATGAGATTAACTTTTATGTTTTTTTCTTTTTCTATACAACTGATGGTTAGAGTATTCAATAGGGTATTTTATTCTGTTCAGAGTAAAATCTTTTGGGAGGTTGTGGTTTCAGTAGTTGTTCCTTCAACTCTGTTCCTTCCATCGCACCCTTTTTCTTTTATTGCACAGGAAATGATGAGGTCTCACCAAAAAGCATTTATGAAATCCCTGAAGAACCCTAGTAAAAGTGCTGAGATTGATTTTTTTGTTTCCTTTTAAAAAAATTCACTGAGAAATGTGTGAAGCCCATATCTTTGGGAAGCTTAATATTCAAAAACTGTCAACTCAGTTTTGAAAAATTGCCTTGTTTTTGCCATTATTATTTTTGACAAATGGATCAGGTGTAGTTTCAAAGAACAGGAGAATAAACCTTAAGTTATTTCTTCACAAATATGAAAGGAGTCTCACAAAATAAAATAAAAGATGCCCTAACTTTGCATAGTCATGATCATAGAAATCAAATCCCAAAGCATTTATAGAGGTAAGTAAAACCATTGCAGAAATAAATAATCAAGACTGATTGCTTCCAAGCTGTGAGTATATGTAAATAAACGAAAAATTTGCTTTATGAGATTGAACTTTTCGATTTATTCAGCCAGAGATTCATTGTTCTGATGTCCATGTGATACTTGCTTTGAAGAAAGAGTGAGAACATGTTCATACTTTATAAATTGTTAATATTTACTAGTTGATATAATGATGAAATGATCTGTAAATAATACATGCTGCTTTAACTTTTCAGATTTCTGTAGTTCCCTTAGAGAAAAAAAAATCGAAGCACTTTGATGGTAGTTAGAGAAGAACAAGTCAATCTAAGGGGGAAAATGTATACTTAGAAATGCATTTGGGTTTTTAAATATTTGAGTCCTGGATGTCTTTGCAGTTTCAGAATTCCAAATGATATTTGTATGAGGTCATCTTTTGCTTCCTAAAATTTCAAGGATGGAGGAAAAGAAGGCAGTATAATGTGCTGTCTTGGTGTCAGTAAGATACAGTGATTGCGAGAAGAAAATTTAGTGACTTTAATATTGGAGGTTCAGGTCACTGGACTCTAGTATAAAGTCAGGATGTTGTAGCCCCAGAAATTATCTTGCAAATGAGTCATATTAACAAAATTATCTTTAAGATGTATTCTATGTTTTGTCCTTTCCTTATATGGCAGTATTTTTCCTTGAGACTAAAACTAGAAGTCACCAAAAATATTGGTAACTGTCATAATCTCCATAATAGAAGCCAAAGAGAAAAGCAAATTATTTAATTCACGATTTTTTTCTGTGAGATGACTAATGCTTTGTTAGTAGATGTGTAACCTTGATTTGGTTATTTAAGCTCTCTGTGCCTCAATTTTTTAAAAATTTATACAATGAGAACAGTAATAGCACCTCCTAGGGTTATCATAAATATGGAATGAGTGTGCACACACACACACACAGTTATTGAAAGAGACAGAGAGAGGGCGCTCTTAGACAAGTGCTATGTATAGGTGTACTTTTGTTATTGCTATACTTAATATTCATGCCATACTTCATAAATAGGAACGTCAAGCACTTTTCTATGTGTGGTAATACAACAAGGAACAAGGCAGCAAGGATCCTGTTTATGTGAAACTTATATTTTGGTTCAGGAGTTCAGGGAGTGAATTCAACAGGTAAATAAATGACAAAAATTTCAGGTAGTGCTAACTGTTTTGTAGTGGATTAAACTTGGGTGTTTGTATAGCTTTAATAGTCAAGGAAGTATTTTTTAAGGAGGTAACATTTTAGTTGAGAACTGATGACAGAGAACTAACTTTATAGGAATCTGGTGCAGGAATATTCCAGTGAAGTTTCTAACTAAGATGTGCTCAGGGAACAAAAGGACTGGTGATGCTAAATGTTACAGACCTGGGCCTGTGCAGTGTGAGATGTGACCTGAGAGGCTGGTGGATCTCATCTGGTTGTAGAGCTCTGTGAGCCTGGATAAGGAGTTAGGATATTGTTCTAATTGTGACAGGAAACTCTTGAGGTGTTTTTGTTTGTTTGTTTATTAGCACGAAACTGACATGGTGTGATTTACATTTTAAAAACCATTTTGATTAAGACCTTCTGTATAGGTATAGTACTCAAGACAATGTGGTATTGGTAGAGGGATAGACACATAGATAAGTGGCATAGAATATGAAACACAGACATAGCCTACACAGATATGGTCAACTTAATTTCTGACAACGGTGCCAAAGCAGTTCAACGGAGGAAGGTTAGAAATTTCAGCAAATGATGCTGGAGAAATTGGACATTCACAGGTAAAATAATGAACCTTGACCTAAACCTCATAGCTTCTACAAAAACTAGGTCAAAATGGATCATTGACTTAAATGCAGAATATGAAAGTATAAAACTTAAAAAAAATAGAGCCAGGCATGGTGGCTTATGCCTGTAATACCAGCACTTTGGGAGGCCAAGGTGGGTGGATCACGAGGTCAGGAGATGGAGACCATCCTGGCCAACCTGGTGAAATGCTGTCTCTACTAAAAATCCAAAAATTAGCTGGATGTGGTGGTACTTGAGTGTAATCTCAGCTACTTGGGAGGCTGAGGCAGTAGAATCGCTTGAACCAGGGAGTTGGAGGTTGCAGTGCGCCAAGGTTTCACCACTTCACTCCAGCCTGGTGACAGAGCGAGACTTGGTGTCAAAAAAAAAAAAAAATTAGGTTAAATTTCTTATGATCTAGGGCTAGGCAAAGAGTTCTTAGACTTGACACCAAAAGCGGGATCCATAGAAGGAAAGATTCATAAATTGGGCCTCATTTGTTCTGCAAAAGATTCTTAAGAGAATGGAAAGACAAAAGCTGCGGCCTTGAAGAAAATATTTGCAAATTTTATCTCCTACCATACACACAAAACCCCCAGTATCTAGTATATATAAATAACTCACAAAACTTAACTGCAGAAAATAAACAATTCAATTAGAAAATGAACAAAAGACAAGAAGAAACTTTTTACCAAAGAATATATACAGATGACAAGTAAGCACGATGAAAACATGTGCATCATTAGCCATCGGAGAGATGTAAATTAAAATCACAAAAAGTTATTACTACACACCTGTCAGAATGACTAAAATAAGAAAGTAACAACACCAAGTGCTGGTAAGGATGTGAAGATACTGGATCACTGATAATATTGCCAATAGGATATACAGAATGGTACAGCCACTTCGCAAAACAGTGTGGCAGTTTCTTATGAATCTAAACATGCAGTTACCATATGACCCAGCAATTACATCTTGTGTATGTATCTGAGAGAGATGAAAACTTATGTTCAAACAAAAACCTCTGCATGAATGTTTGTAGCAATGTTATTGGTGGGCCCAAACTGGCAACGTCCCAGATGTTCTTCAACTGTCTATGGCTAAATAAATTGTACACATACATACCTAGAATCCTATTCAGCAATGAAAAGGTATGACACATGAAATAATCTGACTGAATCTCTAGGGAATTTTTCTGCATCAAAGAAAACTAATCCTCAAAGGTCACAAAATGAATGATTACATTTATATAAGATTCTTGAAACGATGAAATTATGCAATGGTTGTCAGAAGTCAGGACTTGGTGTCGGGGGTGGAAGGAGGTGGTTGTGTCTATGAGGCATCCTTGTGGTGATGGAATTGTTTTGTATGTTGACTGTGTTAATGTTACTATTCTGGTTGTGATTTTGTATTACATTTTTGCAAGATGTCACTACTGGGAGAATGTGGCTAGAGGGCACATGGGAAATCTCTGTACTATTTTTTACAACTGCATGTGAATCTACAATTATCTCAAAATAAAAAAAATTAAAGAAAAATCCTTTACTTATTATTTTGGCTGATTGGTAGAGAACATAATAGCTTCTAGCCCTAGTAATTTTGATTTATCTGGTGGGGACTGTGTCTTGTACTTTTAGAAAGATCTTCAGGTGAGTCTTCTATGTAAACAGAACTGAGGACCTCAGCAAAGCTGAGAACAAATCTCTGCATTTTTAAGTACAGGATGTTATCCAGGCGTGTTTTAGGCTGTGTGTAATACTTGTTACAGGCATTTCACTCTGCAAGTCTCTGACCTGATCCCAGAGGACCAGTATCACTTTCTCAACTGAGAACCTCTTAACTGAGAATGTCAGAGATATTTATATGTCTATAGATGTCCTAATATTTTTTCCTTCAAAGTCAGTTTTACTCTAATTCCACCCCAATTCCCTAGGGTCTATCCAGCTTTGATTTCAGATGCCTGTTGAAATAATTACTTTCCTTACTTGTAGGTAATTTTGTCAGCAAGGGTGCAGCCACTGTTTATTTGTGCTTGTGGATTGCTATTAGTCGTTTTGTTCTCCTTTATTGTTTAAAATGGGCCTTGGCTGGGCAGTAAATCCTATGTGTGAATAGACCTCATGCAAATATCTTTGCATGGTAGCTGCAGAATCCTGCCTATTAAGAAAACACAACAAATTCACACACGAGATTCCTCTTTTGTGTGATGTTGCTTATGATCAGAAACTACGGTTAACTAGTACCTCATGAATAAGCTTAATATTTTATTTTTCAAAGGCCCCACTTTGTGTTGTTTTTAAGTAGATAATCACACATTTCCTTTTTTTTTTCTGCTTCAGTTATACCTTTAAAGAATTATTTGGGAAAACCCCACTAATAATATTTTTGTATTTGCTTCTGAAAATGCCAAACTCTTTTGTGATTTTTCTAATGGGCCCTGAATTCTGTGTTGCATTTTGAAGATTGTTTATTTGATGAGCTCAGCAGAACACCTAGTACATAGTAGGCATTCAATGATGGTTACTGAATGAGATTAACAGCTATTTAATGATTACTGCTGTGTACCACCACTGCTTGGTATTCTGGCCAGTTCTATGTTCATGTAGTTTTAAATTTTGTGGTACATTATTTATGCATAATGAAAGCTGCCCAAGACTTGTATCGTAATATCCCATTTATGAACATGAAGGAAACTCTTTCTCAATGTATTTGGTATTTGTCTGTGTGTGTGTTTAACTGTACCCTGACCTGGTTCCTTCTGTCTTTGCCTTTGTCTCTTTCTCTCTTTCTCAAGTCTCAGTGACATTTTGCACCAGTTATTTATGGTTCTGGTAATTCAAGACAATCAGTGAAGTATGTAGGCTGGTCCTTAAATAAAGTTGGTCCTGATAATTTTGCCTCTTGATTACTCTCTCTCCCTTTATGACCTCAAGTACATAGAATTTGTTTACTTATAGCAGATATTCATTATTGATCAATATTAACCCCTTTATTTTAGTTTATGACTTTTCTTTCATCATGCCTGCTTTCTTCTTTCTTCATTGAATATGTATGTAAAGTATTTAATATATGTTCCTACAATTTGTGCTCCATCAGCTTATTTACATATATGTATATCCTTGAAAAAAGAAGGCTTGCTATTTTTTTGAGACAGAGTCTTGCTCTGTCGTCAGGCTGGAGTGCAGTGGTGCAATCGCAGCTCACTGCAGCCTCTGCCTCCTGGGTTCAAGCAATTCTCTTGCCTCAACCTCCTGAGTAGCTGGGACTTCAGGACCGTGCCACCATGCCCAGCTAATTTTTGTATTTTTAGTAGAGATGGGGTTTCACCATGTTGGCCAGGATGGTCTTGATCTCTTGACCTCGTGATCCACCCGCCTTGGCTTCCCAAAGTGCTGGTATTACAGGCATGAGCCACCACGCCCGGCAAAAGATGGCTTTAAAAAAAATTATTTGTTTTGAGATGGAGTCTTGCTTGGTCACCCAGGCTGCTGGAGTGCAGTGGCACAATCTTAGCTCACTGTAACCTCTGCCTCCCTGGTTGAAGCGATTCTTCTGCCTCAGCCTCCCGATAAGCTGAAACTACAGGTACCTGTCACCACTCCGGGCTAATTTTGTTTTTGTTTTGTTTTGCTATTTTTAATAGAGGCTGAGTTTCACATTGTTGGCCACGCTGGTCTTAAACTCCTGACCTTAGGTAATCTACCCGCCTCAGCCCCGCAAAGTACGGGGATTACAGTTGTGAGCCACCACACCTGCCCTGTTTTGTTTCATTATATATTTTTAACAAATACTTACATAGCATTTTCACATCCCCAGACAGAGTTTTAAACTTTTAGCAGCATTAGTTTATTGAATCCTCACAGCAAACCCTGTGAGGCAAGTACTCCTATCCCTCTTGGCACAGAAAGATTAAGTAATTTGCCCAAGGGCACGTAACTCATAAGTATAGAGCCAGGATTTCAACTGAGGCTGTCTGGTTCTGGAGTTCACACCTCTCTGACCAGTATAAGAAGCTTCCTCTCCATGAATGCTGAAGTATTGTGCTGTAAATCCTGCTTGGTTCTTTCTTCCTTTTCTATATGTCATATGTACATCAAATTCACAATCTTTATTTGCTACTGGATATTCAGTTTTAAACATATACCACATTTTCAACTTGTTATAATATATAATAAGATGACATTTTAAATGTATAGTTTAGTGAGTTTTGTCAAATTGATACATTTTTGTAACCATCATCACAGTCAATATATAGAACATTCCCTTCACCCCAAGATATGAGGGAGTACCCTGATACCCTTTCCCAGTAAATCCTGCTTCTGGCTGCGTGAAATCACTGATCTTTCTGTCACAGTGGATTCGTTTTTCCTAAACTAGTCTTGTATAAATGGACTTACACAGTATATACTTTTTGAGTCTGGTTTCTTTGGTTCAGTTTGTTTTTGAGACTCATTTATGCTGTTGTTTGAATGACTAGTTCATTTCTTCCTGTTTTTATGCAATTTTTCATTTGGGAATATACCACAGTTTGTTTACCGTATCGCCTGTTTGTGGATATTTTGGTTGTTTCCAGTTTTTGACTAGTATGATTAAAGCTGGTATATACATTTATGCACAAGTCGTTGTGTTGTCCTGTTTTGCTTTCTCTTGGGTAAATATGTAGGAATGGAATTCCTGGGTCTTATGATAAGTATGTGATAACTTTATTTTTAAAACTGCCAAAATGTTTTACAAAGTGAGTTTGAGTTGTTTATATTTTTGACAACACTTGGAATATTGTCAGTCTTTTATTTTTAAGTTGTTTATTGTGAAATAGAGTCATAGTTGCAGAAATAATGCCAAGAGGTCCTATGTTTCCTTCATCCAGTTTTCCCCAGTGATAATATCTTGTGTAATTTTACAACTGTATCAAAATTAGGGAAGTGATGTTGGTAAAATCCACAGACCTTATTCAGATTTCACTAGTTTTATATCTGTTCATTTCAGTGTGTATGTATATATAGTCCTATGAAATTTGTCACATTTGTCGGTTCATGTACGCACCACCATAGTCAAGATGCAGAACTTTCTCATTATCCCAAAGATTCCTCATGCTAGCTGTTTATATTCTTACTCATTCCTCTTGGCCCCTTTTTCTCCATTTCCTCTCCACTTTCGTGAGCCTTCGGCAACCACGAATCTGTTCTTCTTCTCTATAATTTTGCCATTTAGAGAATATTATATAATTGAAATCATATAGACTATGACCTTTTGAAGTTGGCTTTTTCACTCATTGTAATGCCTTTGATATCCATCCAAGGTGTTGTGTTACATGTATTGATGATTCTGGTTTTTTCCATTTCATTGCTGAGTAGTATGGATATAGCACAGTTTGTTTTACTATTCAGCTAGTAAAAGATGTTTGGATTGTTTTTAACATTTGATTATTACTAAAAAGTCGGTTATGAATATCTGTGGGCATGCTTTTTTGTGGAGAGTTCCCATTTCTCTGGGATAAATGTTTAGTACTCTGAGTGCTGAGTGTATACGAAGTGTACATTAAGTTTTGTTTTCTATTTTTTAAAAGAAAATGTCAAACTATTCTCCAGAGTGGCTGTACCATTTTAAATTCCTACCAGCAAATGTATGATCTATATAATTTCTTCATATCCTTACCAGAATTTGAGATTACCCTTTTTAAAAAGCTAGTCTAACAGTTGTGTTGTAAAAATATCTCATTTTAGTTTTAATTTACATTTCCTAATTCCCTAATGATGTTGAACATCTTTGCGTGTGCTTATTTGTTATTTTATAACTTCTCTGGTGAAATGTCTGTGTCTAGTTTTATCAATTTTTAATTTTAGTCTTTTTAATTTCATGTATTGTTATTTCACTGTGGTTTCAGTTTTTGATTTTCAGATGATTTAGGATGTGAGCATCTTCTCAAATGCTTATTGATCATCTTCTTTTGTGAAGTATCTGTTGAGATTTTTTGACCCATTTTAATGATGGTTTATTGGTCTTATTAAGTTATGAGTTTTTTACATCTCTATATTAGTCCTTTGTCAGATATGTGTATTGCATGTATTTTCTCCTATTGTATAGATGGCCTTCTCATTTTTGAATGATGTATTTGTAAGAATAGAAGCTTTTCATTTTTATGAATTTCAGTATAGCAGTTTGTTTCTTTCATTGTTAGTGTTTTTTTAAAAACACATTATTTCTAATAAATCCTTTCCTACACAGAGTTCATAAAAATTTTCTTCTGTATGTTCTAAAAGTTTATAGTTGTAGGTTTTATATTTGGGTCTAAAATCCATTTACAGTTAATTTTTGTTCATATGCTACATTTTTATTATCCAACCTCCTAGTCATTGTTAGTTTGGTTTCATACCATAAATCAAAGTGACAAAATGGCATTATACATACCTCCATACAAATATGTGGAAAGTTTCTCTAGCTGAGAGTTGATATATGTATAAATTTCACTTGTGTATGTACAGTGCTATCCACAATGGTTGTACTCGTTTATACTCCTGCCAGCATGGCAGGAGCGTTTTGTTGGCTGTTTTGACTTCTTATGAAGAATTGCATAATAAGATTTTTTCTTCTTTTTTACCACTTCCAAACTCATATTTCATATGTACTGTTTGCTGCATGCTTTTCTGTGACAGTCTTGTGACTGTTTTCCAGTTTACTTATTCTAATCTTCTGTGGAAGGGGAATCCTATACTCTTAACCTGTTCAACTTGTGTCTAAACTGTAAGTATATAGTCTATGTTTCAAGGCCTTAGGACCATACTAGAATTTCAGTACTTAAGCTTAGTCATATGTGTTTTGCCAACTTACCCCTCTTTTATTTTCTTTTTGGTTCTTATCTGTGGTCCTTGTTTATAATGATACTGCGTTAGTGACCTGAGGTAGTATATTAATACATAAAATTAAGTGCCAAGTTGTGTGAAGATAATTTTCTAATATCGTTATGAATACTGTGTAATTTTAGGTGAATATATATACGAGAGATCGTGAAGTGAGTAATAACTTTAGTACCTTGTTACAGATCACACCTTGAAAGTCTCCTGTCAAGTAAAGGACAAAACCATCATGTTACAAATATGCTGCAAAATGTGGTATGAAACACATATTACCAGCAAATCTTGTATTGAACAGATGTTTCAAGTCCTAAGGGCTGCAGTTAAATTTACATAATGATTTCATAGGCTAAAATATTAGTTATCTTCTCACTTATTGAAAAGTCCATTTATTGCTACATAACACTTATCTGGGGTAAGAAATACCCTTACTAATCTTCACTCTGAAATACTGAGAAAATTACATGTGAAAATAAAATACTTCTTTTTTTAGTTTTTGCTAAGTCTTTTGAAAATTAATATTAGTTATGAATTATATTTATAGAAAGTGCCACTTGAATTAAATGGTGCTTGCATCTGGTGAGCATTATTTCACAGTATCAGCAATTTAGTTTGAGTCTGTTCTTGCCAGTTTTAGTATCAACACTGGAAAACACTAGGAAATCATTGTGAACCATTGACAAGGTCCTAATGGTTTCTTTGCCATGGTTGCTCAAGATGTGTAATCTTTTCTTCTTGTTTCTCTGATAGATTTGTGATTAAATTATGTAAACATCTAAAACACGGAAAAGAAGTAGAGCATAAAAATACTCATCATCAGTGGTCATTAGAGAAATGCAAATCAAAACCACATTGAGATACCATCTCACTCCAGTTAGAATGGTGATCATTAAAAAGTCTGGAGACAATAGATGCTGAGGAGGATGTGGAAAAATAGGAACACTTTTACACTGTGGGTGGGAGTGTAAATTAGTTCAACCATTGTGGAAGACAGTGTGGCGATTCCTCAAGGACCTAGAAATAGAAATACCATTTGACCCAGCAATTCCATTACTGGGTATATACCCAAAGAAGTATAAATTGTTCTGTTGTAAAGACACATGCACATGTATTTTCATTGTGGCACTGTTTACGATAGCAAAGACCTGGAACCAACCCAAATGTCCACCATCAATAGACTGGATAAAGAAAATGTGGCACATATACACCATGGAATACTACACAGCCACAAAAATGATGAGTTTGGGTCTTTGATAGGGACATGGATGAATCTAGAAACCATCATTCTCAGCAAACTGACACAAGAACAGGAAACCAAACGCTGTGTATGTTATCACTCATAGGTGGGTGTTGAACAATTAGAACAGGTGGACACAGGGAGGGGAACATCACACACTGCGGTCAGTGGCGGGTGGCTAGAGGAGGGACTGTGTGGGTGGGGAGGGTGAGGAGGGATAATGAGAGGAGAAATACCAGATATAGGTGATGGGGGGGATGAAGATAGCAAACCACCTTGCCATGTATGTACCTATGCAACAATCCTGCATGATCTGCACATGTACCCCAGAAACTAAAGTACAACTAAAAAAATTAAAAAATTAAAGATATAAGTGTTTTATGTGTAGCTTTATCTGTAAATGAAAACTACTTTGTTTTTTTAAAAAAACTTCTATTGAACAAACACTTTTCTCTTCATGTTTACTTGGTAAGTTTTGGTTCATTTCTACAGCCATATACTGCTCATTCTGGTTTTTCTTGGAACAGTTTAGGTTTATGTCCATCTTCCAGGTGTAATTACTGAGAGCAATCTGTCTAACTCAAAGTAAAATACGCCTTATAATACATCTCTCAAATCAATATACTTTTGTTAGCCCTTGGATCTTGTTCTGATTTTGCCACCAACTAGTCTTGTGAATATGGGTAGAGAAAATCACCCAAACTTTAAGTTTCTTCATCTGTAAAGTGAAATAGTAAGGCTAAATGATCTCTGAATATTCTTGAATGCTTTTAAGTTTAAAGTTTCTTTGTTATTTAGTTGCTTCAAATATAGCAGTGATTTAGAGCAGTGACTTTCAAAGTAGTTTATTCTATTTTACTATTTCGGATCTTTCTCCATTCTATCCTATTATATCCTATTAAAATAAATGTTGGTGATGACCTACTAACTTGATTGCATGATCAGAATACAGTGGGGTTGAAATCTGTATCTTGATTTAGTTATTCCTGAGTATCAGTCTTAGTTTCTTACCCGGAACAGTTATTTACCTTCTCTAAGCTTCAATTTCCCCGTTTACTTATGGTAAAGTATTGTGAGGATTAAATGAGATAAGCTATATAAAGTGCTTAGCAGAGAGCCTGGTGCATGGAAGAAATTGCATGTTAGCTGTCCTCTTATTTATTCACATTATAAATGTGACTTCCCTCTGCTAAGATTACATTACATAGAATCTAATACATGGAAGTTTTTTTTTTTTACCACATTGTTAAAAATATTTTAAAACTATAGCTAATAATATATCCTTGTCATTCAGCAATTGTGAAGCATATCCATAGGTGCTTTGTCAAACAGTAGTTGTGTTTTTATAGTAGTTTTGGGAAGAAGGTGACTCTTTGGTTTGCTAGCTGAGTTGACTCCCCACCAAGAGGTCAAATGTCAGGAAAGTCATTAAAGAAAATACAGTATTAATTTTCTGCTCTGTTCTACATAGGATTTTTGTCTTGTTTTTCATTTCAAATAATAAGTAGCTTCTTAATTTTGAAACGTATATGCCTTTTTAAAATGTTAGAATCAAAAATTGCCCTCACAAAAAGTGAAAAGGATTAATATTTTGATTATCTCTAAAGCAACAAACGATTATATTCTTTTCTAAAATAAAATGCTAAATTTATTCCTGATTAGTCTTTTGGTCTAATGCTCAGTCAGGAGTTTGTCTTCTAAGTTTATTTTGCTCATACCTGGTTATCATTCTCTGAGTTTCCCTGCACTTCTTAGTGCATTCTTATACACTATTGCTTATAGCTCATGTCCTTGCAGCTGCTCTGCCTGAAAAGGAGGATAGTAAGGTAGATGCTAAGATTAAGTCTTTTGACTTATTATTTTGACCAGCCTTTCATCCTTCACATTGAGTTTCATTCTGTAGAGGAATGAGCTCTCTTGGCCTTTACCAGTGTGCTGTGAAAGTAGTTCAAAGTGGTTATAATGGTTGTTCCATTAAGAAGAACCATTATTTTATGGTTGTTCCATAAAATAATGAATATATATGGTATTATGCAGAGCACATATCACCCTGCCATATTCTTTCCATTATTAACTCAATTCATTTTTCATGATAACCCTGGGAAGTGGGCATTATTATTCTCCAAAAGTGTTCAGTATTTGCCACAGTCCTGAAACTAGTAAATGGCAAAGTTGAAATTTAAACCCACCTGGCTCACTCTGGGAAGTTTGTGGGAGTGGATTCTGAATAATTCTCTCTAGATCACAGTCT
Source organism: Callithrix jacchus (assembly GCF_049354715.1). NCBI lineage: Eukaryota > Metazoa > Chordata > Mammalia > Primates > Cebidae > Callithrix > Callithrix jacchus. The sequence continues at coordinate 81,825,652 of NC_133512.1, read as the reverse complement.
TTAGCCTGGTGTTTTTCATTTTCATTAGTGACACATAATCTGTCAATTTCTGAACTGGGCTAGGATGCCAGTACTCTGGAAAACAAAAAGAGGATTACAATAAAATAAAATCACCACAGCTGGAAGAACTAGTAAATGTAAACTGAGTACATTTACATCTACTGAGTATGGCTTTGTAGAAACGTGTGCAGAGTAATTCACATAGGGAGGAAGAACAAACTGTACAAATGTAAGAGGATAATATTAAGAGGCTGCCAGGCAATTCCCTTTTTCTCCTGAAGCTCTGGTCATGATTTTGTTATGTAGAGTTTGGAGAGAATCCAGAGGAATCCAACAGAAATTATTAAAAGGTTTGAGAAATCTGCTATGTGACGAAAGTCTAAAGGATTGGGTTTATTTAGCCTGGAGAAGTGAAGTCTGAATAGGGACTTAATTACAGTCTTCAAGTTCAGTGAAATCATAGACGCAGAGGCCATGAGTGGTTCTCAGGAGAATTGTCTTTTGACAGACATTCTTGAATATGGTTGTTTTCTTGGTTTTCACTGTGTGTGAAAGGATATTATATGAGTGATGATGAGCAGCTGTTCTTTCTTCACTGCAGGGGGACAGGCAAGAAAGAGCTTAAATCACCACAGTAGTGATTTAGGTAGAACTTTTCAAATATGCTTGTGGAGATTTCCTTTAGTAAAGCCCTTTTTGTTTTAGTTTTATGTTCAATGGACAGATAATAATTGTATATATTTATGGATATGATATGTTTTGATACATGTTTACAATGTGGAATGATGAAATCTGTTAATTAACAAATCCATCCCCTAATATATTTGTCATTTTTTGTGGTGAAAACATTTAAAATCCACTCTTTTAGCAATTTTGAAATATGCAATGCATTATTATTTCTTACAGTCACCATCTCCAACAGATGACTAAGGCTTATTACCTCTAACAGAAATTTTGTACCTTTAATCAACATTTTTCTCATCCTTTTCCCCATCCATCCTCTTCCCCTGGCTCCTGATAACCATCGTTATATTTTATGTGTAGACTGACAGGTTTTGGTGGAATGGATTTTAAACTGAAGGAAGAAAAAAGGTACATTACTTTTTATACCTGGTTAAAGGTAAACATTTTTTTAAGGCTCTTTCATTCTAAGCTCTGTAAAAGTATGAGCATACCTGTCAAAAGATTGGATGATAGGCATTTTAAAGTTGCAATTAGGAGCCCCATTCTGTTTGGAAGAAGTCCTTAGGGACTCTCTCAGATGTTTGTGGGCCATCATTGCCTAGGAGGACCCTGCCCTTTGAAAAAGAAGACATTTAGATGATGGGAGCTGCTGCTGCAACCACTGGTCTGCTAAGGCTTCTTGGTGTTTCTTGCTGAACTTTCTTTTTCCCCACAAAGATCTTTACTGATTGAATCACTCCAAATTGCAAGATACTATCTTTGTCTTTCTATTGCCTTTTTTTATCTCGAAATGATATCCATTTCTTTAGCTCTTGGCCTCATTTGGATTTTAAGTCAGGGAGTGGTCTCTCATTAAAGTCACATAGGCATGAAATGCACATGAAGAGCTTCTATAGGATCTTTCTTCCCACAGATGTTTACAGAAATTCTACTAGGGGCCAGGCATTATTCTAGGTCTACTGGTATAAAGCAGACAAAAATCTCTGCTGCCTTGGAGCTTCCATTCTAGTTTGGAGGTGGATAGAAAATTATATAGTGTGTGTTTGCATGTGTGTGTGTATATATATATATATATATATATATATATATATAGTGAGAGAGAAAGAGGATTAGATAGTGATAAGGGCAATCAGAAAACATGAAGCACAAATAGGGTATTTATACAGGGTTAAAAGTTCAGTTTGCAGTAGATTTGTCGGAAAGGCCTCACATATCTATGTATCACATATTTCTGAGTTGCCTATTCTGGGCTTCTGCATCTCTTCTCCCTTTCTTGCCCGAAATAGGAACTGACAGCTTGGTATACACTAATTCTGCAAGGTTGCTGACCTCGGACACAAGTAGGGCCTGTAGGATTTAAATCATTTATTTTATTTTTTAAAAAGAAATCAATCATGCTTTAATATACACAGATCATATTTTAAAATTACCTCTGTAAGTATTTAAAACATTCCAACAAGTATACAGATATGACCAGAATTTACCAAGTATGTAAACAGTCTGTTTACCTTCTTCTTCTACATTTATAATATTTCTCCTAATTTTTCTTATTCCCCACATTATGTGTTGCACAGTGAGGGAGTTTTGCAAAGGTAGTAGGCAGAAGAGTATGAAAGGATTCAACAGCCCCACTCCCAGAAAACCCACTTAATGCACATGATCCCTAATGGTGGATCAATAGCATGACCTTTGTATTTGAAGAGAAATTTTTAGAAAACAAAATTAAGAATGATGTGGACTACGGCTGTGAGCATGGGAAGCAATTTAACTATGTCCTTGTTTTCTTTGTGCAGTAGCAGACTGGGAAGAAGACACTAAGAGAGAATATGTGGGTTTGAAATTTGCAGTAAGGGTGTGAGTGATTTCAATAGACTGAGACTCAATTCGAGGCTTTGCTTTTGTGGTGGGGGATATTAAGAGAGCTAATTTCACTAATAAGTTTTATGTGTTTTATGTTCGTTAATCAAATTCCAATTCAAATGGTCTTTAAATTTATATAAAACCTGGAGCTGTGTCAACATCAAAATTTCCATGAGGTCCCTTGAGCCCAGGAGGTGGAGCTGATATTGCTGCACTGCAATACAGCCTGGGTGACAGAGCTAGACTCCATCTCAAGAAACAAAACAAGAATAATAGGTATAAAGTTTTTTTCTGGAATTATGAAATAGCTTGAATCTCTTTCCTAAAATTTTCAGAGTTGGTCTTTTGATTTATATATGCTTTTGAATCTATGGAAAGAAATAACTTGAGATATTTGCCTATTATAATTTCAGCTCCAGGTACAATTCATCATGATTACCATTACTTTACTAATTAAGCACTAAATCCTACCCTAGCATTTAAGATCATTCAGAGTTTGCCACCAACTTGTCTTTCTGGTCTTTCTTTTATTAACAAATAACCTAAATCCACTCAAACAGGAATTTCTCTCATAGAATATGTTTTCCCTTTGACCACATCTTTATTCCTACTTATGGCTGCATATATACAATTGAATGTGATCTTTGCTGTCTTTGAAACTCTCATAGCATATTGTTTAACATATATCTTAGCGCCTTGGAAACAACAGTAAGAACCAAAACAAGCCAAAAAAATATGTAAGAAATCACAAGAGAATCTTCTTGTGACTTTTAGAAATGTAATGTGGGTAATTTTTGATGTTTACCTATTTAAGGCATTTGATTATTGAGCTTATGGAAACCCAGATTCTCTTTAATTGGAATTTGGACAGGTTACATTTTCCCAGATATACTGGAGCAAGATTAAATACTGCAAACTTTATAGACCCCAGTATTTCTTTCCATGGTCTAACTGTCCATCACACAGAAGTGAATCCAGGCAAGTTCTGTCTGTGAAACTGCTTGAGGGCCATTTCAAAGACTGTTTTGTTGGCTCTACATTTCTAGTTATCTGTAACTAGACTTATTACCTATACTTTTTTTTATGGAATAAATATTGATGCCCTCTAACTCTCCACCCAAATCAGAATGCATGGCAGTTTTTAAGTTCATGATGACTTTGAATAAAACTAGCAAGCAGACAGCCATTTTCATACTCAGTATCTTGGGAGAAATATTACCGATTTAATTTACATTTTTGTTTATTATTTTTTCTGGTGTGGAGTCTTGATTTTGTGAAACAAAAGACTCTAAGTTATATCAGTATCCGTGATATAAGTGCCATCCTTTGCCCTCCATTCGTGGTGCCTTTACTAAGTGGTTATAGTGTCTGATACTACAGTCAAAATCAGGGCCGGAAAATCTTTTCCTGATGGCTTAGTAAATACTTCTGAACAGGTAAAGCAGGAATATATATGTTTAGAGTTCCATTTTGTATCTTAATGGCTTAGCACACTTAAGGTAGCAGAATATATGCTCCTTCTTATTTTTCGTCCCATGCAGAGAAAAATAAGGTTGTTTCTTACATTGGTATCATTAATTTATTACCACAGACAGAACGGGGGTGGGCTTTAAAGAAAGTTGTTTCTGATATCTAATTATTGTCCATAAGAATGGTTTCATAGCACTTTCTCTAAAATAAATTGCAGAGATCCCCTAACATTTTATTGGTTTATAGTAACAACCCCATAGAGCAAGTCATTTCACTTATCTAGGGAGAATACATCTTGCAGCTAGTTTATCTTGAAACATTGCCTAATTTAAATTATACTAAGGATGTCTTATCAAATCTTTTCTTTTATAGCATAGTGATTAGGAATGTCTACCTTGAAAATTGTGCATCCCCAAATCATTCTGAGCAGGCGTCACATCTCTGGGATGTTAGTCACCCACTGACAGGTATGTTAAAGAGGATCATGACATTTTCTGAGAGGAATCATGGCCTTCCTTTGCTTAGGAATCAGGTAATCTTCACGTGCTGCTGTTATGTTTTCATGAAGTAATGCAAACCAGGTTGTTAATCTGCTAATTCTCAAAGTTCAGTACACCCTTAATTGACAACAGAGTATATTTATGTTTCTATTTTTTAACAGGGATCACAATCTCAAACTGTGTGCCACTTTGTCCTTATCAAAACTGTCTCTATGACAATATTTGCATAGTATTTCTGAGGAATATGTAGTCCACCTGTTCTGCTAGGGAGTAGACCCAAGCCAGACCATCAGTTTTGTGCCCTTGAGAATTGCTTTTACTGAGTGGTAGTGTGGTGTTGTCATTGACAGATTAAGGGTCATTAATAAGCTATCTCAGTTAAGTCATTATTGTGTTCATCATGATGGAATGGGTAAGAAAATGGTCCACATATCACACAATGTTTGTCTTATGAACAACCATAGGAGAAAGTTTTTAACTGTCCCAGTGTCAGGTAAAGCTGAACTTCTGAGCAACTGTTGCTGAGAATCTTCTAACTATTGGTTTTGATGCCAAGTGCATCCCTAACTTCTGTTAAATTTTTCGTGAACTATCTTGACTCCATCTTCTTCTCTTATTATTTTTTCTTTATGTGCGTCTTCTCAATAATTAGTATTTTTAGTGTTATACTGTATGTGCTTCTGTAAGCTATCAAAAATCCTTTTGGAATGCTATAGGTAATGAATGAAAACAACATAACCCACATATGTAAGCTTTGATTGAACCTTCTGCCTTGGTTTTGTATTATAGTGACTGGATTTCATACAATACCTCCCTACCAGATATAAGGACTTTCAGGATAATTGTGTCTCTTATTCTTTATTGTGTAGAAGTATTAAGCACAGTTCTTTTTATTTAATAGTATCCCTGTGAATATTTTTGCACTACATAAATATGCATTTATTGAATCTAGATACTATTGGGTAGACAAATATGAATAAAGTGTGGTCCCTGGCCTCAGGAAATTGATTTACAGTTGGAGAGACACAAGAAAGACTGTTAAGAGGTATCATATGATGTGGAAGTCTTGAGGAGGGAGAAATGAATTCTGATTGGTATGGGTCTGGAGGATTCTACCAAGGGAAGAGTGCTTTGGGGAAGTATATTCTTAGTATTGAAAACTGAATTGCATGAGCATTTATGTAATTCTTGTATGATTCTGAATTGCTGCTTTTCTCCCTTAAGTTTCAAGGATTCCCCTTTAAGCTACTGTTCTGAAATTTTGAGAATACGCCCTTAATGAGGTCCTGATTTTATAGACTTCAGTCCGCTCCAGTCCAAACTTGAAAACTTTAGTGATGCCTCTTCCCTTCATTTTCTGATCATTTTAAAGGCTTTTCTCTGTTCAGGTCTTTCCCAAGGAAACACTGCTAATTATTTTGTAAATGATGATTTCTGATTATTTTTGTTTTTGTTTTCCTCCTGTTTAGATGATCATATGATTTTGAGGTTGTTCATTAGGCTGTGACATTGTAGTAAAGACCCTCTGTAATTTGCATCCTCATGCCATTTCCAGCCTTGTGTTCCTTCATTTCCTCCTCATATACCACTCTGCTTCATGTCACAGGGTAAGCTATATCCTCTCTGCAAGGCCTTTGTTACGTGATGCTTTCTGTGCAAATTCCATTCCATCCTCCATAATCCTCTCATTCATCTGAGAAGCTCTTCCTTACCCCTCAGCACAGTCACTCCACCCTGTGGCTCATGGCTCTAGACAAACAGCCTCATTGGTCCTTGTTTCATTGATGGCAGATATTAATTTGCATTTCTCCCTTTTCATTAGATTTGAGTTCCTAGGTGGCCAGGACTGCATTTTGTTCTACTTTCTTCAGTACTTTGTATAGTGAGTGTGTTTTTCTGTATTTGCAACTTTTTGTCCAACCATAAAGATGTATAGTTTTGTAGCACACCAAAACCCCTTGAACTTTCGTCACTCACAGAGTAAGTACATTGTCATGGCTGAGCTAGAGATTTCACTCTGGATTTCTTTCCTCCATAGCAATACCTCATTCAGTTTCTTCTTGCTCTCAGTGACTGCGACCTTTCTTTTTTTATGAAATTTTTAAAGCCCTGGGCATATAGTCATTCTCATCTCTACTGATCTTTCTTCTTCACTCTTGCTGCCCTTAAGCAAAGTTATTGTTGGCACTACAGTTTTCCCAAGCATTTCTCCCCAAGCTCTTCTACTTCTAAGAATCATGAATTTCCCTTCAAATTTCCTTTTCATAAACTGTATGCTTTTTGGGGAGGGCTGGGAGGGCAATTTTTCAGTCCTACTCCCTCTGTCCAAATCTGGCTTCATTTGTTCAACTGCCACAATCAGTGGTTGTAGTAATGAAAAAGAGGATGTTAAGACTTCTTTCACTGACATTAAAGGCTGTGGAAACACAATTCAGCTACAGATTTTTCAGTTATATCGAATAGTCAGCAAGACTAACTGAATTCACAAAACAAAGGAAGAATTCCTCAGTATGGGTAGAATATCTCTAGAAGTTTTAAACTATTAGTGCAGTGAAAAAGTAACTTTTATTAGATGGCTGCAGTGTTCCCAGCATTATGCCCATAATTGTGGCAGAGCCGTAAGAAGTACAGGGTATCTTACCTGTCTTGAAAAACTTATGTTATAGACTGAGGAGAAAATGGTAATATACATGAGTACTGTGACATAGAGGATGATATAAAATGCAAATCTGATCATGCCCCTTATCTTTTACAACTTTAATGATCGTGTTCTGTTACCCAAAATAATGCCCAGGCTCCTAGGAGCGTTGTTCTTGGTCATTAACAATATGGCCCCAACCTCCTTTTCCAGCTCTTTTTCCTCCATTGACATTCTCCAACAACATACCCTATACGCTAGCCACTCCGAACTGCTCATTATTTTAGAATCTATCATTCACTTCAACACCTCCCTGCTTTGGGAAGCTGTTTCTGTTTTTCATTTTGTTTCTCCCTGTGTTTGCCACATAAATTTATATTCATCTTTCAAGACCTGCCTGAATGTGACTTCCTGTGTTCTGCAGTTTTCTTCTTTCTTGTATTTTCCTAGGTAGAATTAATGTTACCTCTATATTCTCTTTTAGCTCCTTGCTAGCTCACATTCTTGCATTTACCACAATGTTCTGTAATTGTTTTTTTCTGATTTCCCTTTTGACTTCTTCTTTGACCCATTGGTTACTTAGGAGTGGGTTAATTTCTACCCATTTATGATTTTTTCAAATTTTCCTGTTATTGATGTTTAGTGTTATTCTGTTTTGATCAGAGAGCATATATTGTATTATTTCTACCATTTTAATTCATTGACTTTTTTTTATGGCCTAGTATATGGTCTGTCCTAGAGAATGCTCCACATGTGCTTGAAAAGAAGGTATATTCAGTTGTTGTGGTTGGAGTATTCTATTGACGTCTGTTAGATTAGCTGTTTATAGTGTTGTTCAAGTCTCCTATTCCCTCGCTGATCTTCTGTCTAATTCTATGCAATATGGAAAGTGAGTTATTGGCCAGGCCATGGTGTCTCATGCTTGTAATCCCAGCACTTTGGGAGGCTGAGTGGGGTGGATCACTTTAGCCCAGGAACTTAAAACCAGTCTGGCCAACAAGGCGAAACCCAGTCTGTATAAAAAACACAAAAATTAGCCTGGCATTGTGGCTCATGCCTGTAGTCCCAGCTATGTGGGAGGTTGAAGTGGGAAGATTTTCTGAGCCTGGGAGTTTGAGGCTACAGTGAGCTGAGCTGAGATCACTGCTCTGTAGCCTGGGTGAAAGAGAGAGATCCTGTCTCGAAAAAAAAAAAAAAAGAAAAAAGACTTACATTTCCAGCTATTATTGTTGATTCATCTGTTTCTCCCTTCATTTCTGTCAGTTTTTGTTTCAGGTATTTCAGTGTATCATTATTGGCTGTGTATATGTTTATCATTTCTATAACTTCCTGATTGATTGCCCCTTCTATCATTATAAATTGGTGCTCTTTATTTCTGAACTAGGAGTAGGGAGTGAGGGAGCAGTCTGGGTTCAAATACCATAGACTCTTGCCTTTCTTACTGAATTTCCATTTTTTTTAAGAACAAGTAATTCTTCATTTGCTGTTTGCTCTGATCATTTGCCTTATTATTATTATTATTATTATTATTATTGTTTTTACCAGTTTCGCTGGAGACCAGAGCAGTGAAGATCCTCATATTGCCATGCCAAAAGTTGATCTGTCATGCTTTTTTCTATAATTTTTTTGTATGTGTGTGTGCTGCTTTTTTATCAGAGCCAATTAGTCCTATAAGCTTTATGAGGCTATGTTTTATTCATGTGTATTTGTCCACTACCTAGCACATGCTTGAAATATTGAAGGTCAGCAATTCTCAATTATTTTCTTTTTTGGACACAGTTTTGAATCTGTCATGAAAAGACAGTAAAATTTTTCATGGTAGTTTTAATGCATTTTAGAAAACAAAATAAATAACTTAGCAACAGTCTGGAATATGTATTGCTGTAGCTTAACAACATTTCATGGTTTCTATGAAAACAACCTTAGTTGTCCTACCATTCCTGTGGTCTCTTTCCAGTACCCTGTCACTTTTAGAGAAGAGCTGTTTACTGCTCTGACTGATCTGTCTCCTAACTGTATGAAATCAAATTTGTTTGTTTTGGTACCACTTGACGTCATTTCCTTTCCTTGACTTATAGCAGAGTACTCCCATTTATATAATACTGGTGTGCAGTATGTTTGTACATTTCTCTGATAAACATGGATATAATAATATGTCTGCTTATTTTTGACAAAAATTACTAGTTATTTTTTGGGTCAGCTTGGGTGGTGGCACCTCTGTGAAGTTTGCCTCCCAAGTGTTTCTGTTGGGTACTTAGTGCTTGATCACTGTTGGATAAAATAAAGCTTAAAATATGAAGTATAGACTTCAAATGCTTTGGAAGTCTTCTATGTAACCTAAGCAGTGAGGTTTGCGACTGTTTCTTGACTTGCTACATTTTTTAGTCTCTGTATCCTGTGTATTTAAGAGGTTATTAAATTTTATTGCCTTTATCTTCTACAAGTTTCTGCATTTTACTGTTTTCTTTGTTGTTCCTACTCATTCAGTTGTCAGCCAAGCCTTTAAACACTTATTACTAAGTTTTTAGTAAGAGCTGCCTAATTTGTCTGTTTCTTTAGTCTGCTTTGGGAAGTCGTCCTGCACTTTACTACCTAGACTGAGTTTCTCAGAATACCAATTCATCATGACATTTCCTTTTTTGCTTCCCACTGATGTTTTCTAAATGTTTGATGTGTACCAGCCCCTGTTTTAGAGAGAGTGGTTCAGTGGTGAACAAGCTGGACAAGGTTCCTGCCTCCTTGGGGTTTCTATTCTGTGTTGTGATAGGCAGTAAACATGTACATAAAGGGGATTTTCACACTGTGATAAGGGCTATGGTAGTAATAAATACAGTGATGGGATAATTTAAGAGAGCACCATAGGTAGGTGATGAATGAAGACCGCCCTGAGGAGATGTCATGTGAGCTGAGACCTGAAGGATGTGGATGCGCTAGCCATGCAGGAACTGGGAAAAGAAGACATCATGCAGAGGGAACACCAGATGTCAAGGCCCAGAAATAGGGAAGGGCTTGGCATGCTTGTAAAACAGAAAGGAGGCCATGACAGCTAAAGCATAACCAAGGATGAGAATAATGAGAAGATGTCGAATGAAAGCTAGATCATTTAGGGCCTTTCTAGAGTATGGCAAGGAGTTAATATATGTGATAAACTATGTGATATCAAGTCAGAGAAATCTTGTGCCTTAGTTTCCTCATCTGTAAAACTGAGACGATATTTGGAAAAAGGGTTTTTGTAATTAGGATCTCGAGATTGCATCCTTTAACTAGTAGAAGTAGCTCTTCATCCGCTGCCTCAGTCTTCACATGGTCTTGTCTTACGTCTTTGTTTGTTTCTCCTACTCTTCAATGGACTTGTCTTTGGATTAGGGCCCATCTTAATTCATAATACTCTCATGTCAACATCCTAAGTTAATTACAAAACCTCCTTTTCTGAATAAGGTCATATTTACAGTTTCTGGAAGTTGGCACATTGGCATATCATTTTGGAGATTCACCATTCAACCCATTCCAGTGAGCTTTCTGTATCTGGCTAAGACTACATTAGTTCCAACTTTGCTTTTATTCTGCTGTTTTATACATTTTACCCAATTTTGAAAGTCTGGCATACACCTTATCACTTCCATAAAATAGGCTCTGCTGTATAAGATTTGTTATCAGGAGATAACAATTAAAATCAAATATAATAATATTTTTGAATGTCTGTGATTATCAAAACTGCACAGAGGACTTGCTCTCAGTAGACTACTTAGCTCCATTGCTTTTTATGGATAATTCAGGTAGTTAAAATTATTTTCTTCATGTTTCATTTCTTAAAGATTAGGAAAAATATTTCATTCCCGTAGAAATTTGTTTTGATGACTTAGAAACCATTAAAGTGACTATTTCTAATTTGGTTAAGAAGAATAAGATATCTTAAAAGTTGGATTAGAGGTAGAGTTTTAAATCTAATTTCTGGGTACAAATTAGTTATAGATTTCAAGGAAATAGTTTTAATCACAAAACACTAGATCAATTGTGTATGTGAGGAAGGTAGCACAAGAACAATGCATATGAACTAGAAGATGATAAAGCATATTATTAATGAAAGACCATACTTTATTAGATTTTTCTTTCTCACCTTCAGGGCTTAAAGATTTAAAAGTCTTCAGTTGAAGTGTTGATACAAGTATGTATAAATCATGCCTTATTTCTGAGCTTCACACCTGAGGGGTACCACTGATGCGTCTGTGTATTTGTCTATAGAGAAACTGGAATGATGTTTAGTGAAGCATTGACAATGGCTACCTCTAAATAGTACCTTTTATTTTTAAAACTATCTGATCCAATTGAGTTTTTTGGCAATAAAATTGTGTCATTTTACAAAAGCATTTGTGTGGAGTGAGGAAGAGATGAAGAGTTTAAGAGTGGCGGGTGCCCCCAGGCTAGTTACCTCCAGCTGCATATACAAGCCATGTTTACTGATGTCTCATATAAAAAGTATAGTTTTCTCTATATAACATAGGGCAGAAAATGTTGAGAAGCACTGTATAATGTATATGTTAAAACTTTTCAAAGAAATTACCTATTTGTGTATTTCTTACATCCATGTGTTGTGTAGTGGTGAAGTCTGGGCTTTTAGTGTACCCATCACCTGTTGAATATAATACTCAACTGGTAGCTTTTCAGCCCTCACCACTCTCCCAGGCTCTCACCTTTCATAGTCTTCAGTGTCTTTTATTTCACGATCCAATTGTACTCATTGTTTAGCTCCCACTTATAAGTGAGAACATGTGGTATTTGACTTTCTCAGTTATTTCACTAAGGATAATGGCCTTCAGTTCCATCAATGTTTCTACAAAATAAATGATTTTATTTTTATTTTTTATGGCTGAGTAGCATAATGCAGTGTTATATATACCACATTTTCTTTATCCAATCTCCTGTTGATGGGCACTTAGGTTGACTCCATATCTTTGCTATTATAAGTAGTGCTGCAATAAACATACAATTTGCAGTTGCCATTTTTATATAATTATTTCTTTACCTTTGGCTAGACACCCAGTAGTGGGATTGCTGGATGGAATAGTAGTTTTATTTTTAGCGATCTCCATACATTTTTCATAAAGGTTGTACTGAAACTCTCACCAATAGTCTGCAAGCATTCTCTTTTCCTCTGCATCTTTGCTTTGTCAACATCTGTTATTTTTATATTTTTTTTTTTTAGTGAGAAAAGGTCTTTCTCTCTCAGGCTGGAGTGCAGTGGAATGATCTCAGGTCACTGCCATCTCTGTCTCCTGGGTTCAAGCAATTCTTGTGTCTCAGCCACCTGAATAGCTGGGATTACAGTATAGTTAGACTTTTTAATACTCATTCTGACTGGTATAAGATGGTATCTCAATGTGGGTTTATTTTGCATTTCTCTGATGATTAGTGATGTTGAGCATTTCTTTTCCTGTTTGTTGGCTGCTTGTATGTCTTTTGGAAAGTGTTCATTCCTTTGCTCACTTTTTAATGGGGTTATTTTTTTTTCTTACAGAGTTGAGGTTCTTGTAGATTCTGGATGTTAGCCATTTATTGAATGCATAGTTTGCAAATATTTTTTCCCATTCTATAGACTATCTGTTTACTCTGTTGGTTGCTTCTTTTGTTGTACAGAAGCTTCTTAGTTTAATTAAGTCCCATTTGTCTATTTTTGTTTTTGCTGCTTTTGCTTTTGGGGACTTGGTCATAAGGTATATGCCTAGGCCAATGTCTAGAAGAGTTTTTCTCAAGTTTTCTTCTAGGATTTTCGTAGTTTAAGGTCTTACATTTAGATGTGTAATCCACCTTAAGTTAATTTCTGTAGATGGTGAAAAGGGATATGGGTCCAGTCATTTTTCTGTATATGGTTGTCCATTTTTTTCAGCACCATTTATTAAATAAGGTGACATTTCCCCAGTGTATATCTTTGTTGACTTTGTTGAAGATCAGCTGGTTGTAGGTATGTGCCTTTATTACTGGTTACTCTATTCTGTTCTGTTCATCTAGGTATTTATTTTAATATCAGTCCCATACTCTGCTGCTTGCTATTGCCTTTTAATATAATTTGAAGTCAGGTAATGTGATGCCTCCAGCTTCTTTTTCCCCCTTAGGATCGATTTGGCTATTCAGGCTCTTTCTTTTGGTTCTGTATGAATATTAGGATTTTTTTTTCTAATTCTGTGAAAAATGACATTGGGAAAGCCCAGGATCAGATAGGATCACAGCTGAATTCTACCAAATAGACAAAGAAGAATTAATACCAATCCTCTTGAAACTGTTCCAGAACATTGAGGAGGAGGGAATTCTTTCTAATTTACTCTATGAAGCCAATATCAACCTCATACCAAAGCCAGATAAGGAGACAACAATAAAAGAAAAATACAGACTAAAATCTCTGATGACTATAGACACAAAATCCTCAACAAAATACTAGCAATTAGAACCCAACAGCACATCAAAGAGATAATACACCATGATCATGTGGGATTTATCTCAAGGATGCTTCAACATATGTAAATCAATAAACCTGATATATCACATATACAGAATTAATGACAAAAACAATATGATCATCTCAACATGCAAAAATTTTCTTCAATCAAATTCAGCATTTATTCATGATAAAAAATCCTTAAAAAACTAGGGCTTAGAAGGACATATCTCAACATAGTAAAGAAAATATACAACAAACCCACAGCCAACATCATACTTAATTGAGAAAAGTTTAGAATATTCCCTCTAATAACTAGGACAAGACAAGGATACCCACTGTGGTCACTCCTATGCAGCATATTACTGGAAGTCCTAGTCGGAATGATTAAGCAAGAGAGAAATAAGAGGCATTTACATTGGAAATAAGGAACTCAAACTATCGCTATTTACAGATGATATGATCTTATACCTAGAAAACCCTAATGACTCCACTGAAGAACTCTTAGATTTGGCCAATGAATTCAGTCAAGTTTCAGGATACAAAATTAACATATAGAAATCAGTAGCATTTCTTTATAGAAGTAACAATCTAGCTGAGGATTAAGTCAAGAAGGCAATCCCATTTACAATAACTATTAAAAATACAGCAAATCCCTCAGCAGAAACCCTATAAGCCAGAAGAGAGTGGGGGCCAATATTCAACATCCATAAAGAAAAGAACTTTCAACTCAGAAATTCATATCCAGCCAAACTAAGCTTCATAAGTGAAGCAAAAATAAAATTCTTTACGAACAAGCAAGTACTCAGAGATTTCATCACCACCAGGCCTGCTTTACAAGAGCTTCTGAAAGAGGCACTAAACATAGAAAGGAATGACCAGTACCAGCCACTTCAAAAACATAACAAATGGTGAAGAGCATCAACACAATGAAGAAACTGCGTCAACTAATGGGTGAAACAGCCAGCTAGCTTCAAAATGGCAGGCTCAAATTTACACATAACAATATTAACCCTAAATGTAAATGGACTAAATGCCCTAATCAAAAGACACAGACTGGCAAATTAGATAAAAAGGCAAAACCCATCAGTGTGCTGTATTCAGGAAACCAATCTCACCTTCAAGGATGCACAAAGGCTCAAAATAAAGGGATGGAGGAAGATTTACCAAACAAATGGAGAGCAAAAAAAAGCAGGAGTTGCAATTTTCGTCTCTGATAAAATAGTTTAAAGCAACAAAGATCAAAAGAGACAAAGAAGGACATTACATAATGGTAAAAGGATCAATGCAACAAGAAGAGCTAACGATCCTAAATATATATGCACCCAACACAGGAGCACCCAGATACATAAGGCAAGTTCTTAATGACTTAAAAAGAGACTTAGACACCCACACAATAATAGTGGGAGATTTTAACACCCCATTGTCAATATTAGACAGATCAACCAGACAGAAAATTAACAAGCGTATCCAGGACTTGAACTCAGACCTGGACCAAGCAAACCGGATAGACATTTACAGAACTCTCCACCCCAAATCCACAGAATATACATTCTTCTCAGCACTACATCACATCTACTCTAAAATTGACCACATAACTGAAAATAAATCACTCCTCAGCAAATTCAAAAGAACAGAAATCATAACAAACAGTCTCTCAGACCACAGTGCAATCAAGTTAGAACTCAGAATTCAGAAACTAACTCAGAACCACACAGCTTCGTGGAAACTGAACAACGGCTCTTGAATGTTGACTGGATAAACAGTGAAATGAAGGCAGAAATAAAGAAGTTCTTCCAAACCAACGGGAACAAAGACACAACATATCAGAATCTCTGGGACACCATTTAAAGCAGTCCCTAGAGGAAAATATATAGCAATAAATGTCCATGTGAGAAGCAAGGAGAGATCTAAAATTGACACCCTATCGTCAAAATTGAAAGAGCTAGAGGAGCAAGATCAAAAAAACTCAAAACCTAGCAGAAGACAAAGAAGTAAGATCCGAGCAGAACTGAAGGAGATAGAGACACACACACACAAAAAAAAAACCCTTAAAAAAATCAGTAAATCCAGGAGCTGGTTTTTCGAAAAGATCAACAAAATAGACCCCTATCCAGATTAATAAAAAAGGGAGAATAATCAAATAGATGCAATAAAAAACGATAAATGGGATGTCACCACAGATTTCACAGAAATTCAAACCACCATCAGAGATTATTACAAACAACTCTATGCACATAAACTAGTAAACCTGGAAGAAATGGATAAAGTCCTGGACACTTGCATCTTCCCAAGCCTAAACCAGAAAGAAGTTGAAACCATGAATAGACCAATAACAAGGGCAGAAGTTGAGACAGCAATTAAGAGCCTACCACACAAAAAAAGCCCAGGTCCAGATGGGTTCACAGCCGAATTCTTGAGAGACATACAAGGCGGAACTGGTACCACTCCTTCTGAAACTATTCCAAAAAATCCAAAAAGAGAGAATCCTTTTCAAATCATTTTATGATCCTTTTCCAACATCATCCTGATACCAAAACCCGGTAGAGACTCAGCAAGAAAAGAAAATTTCAGGCCAATATCCATGATGAACATAGATGCAAAAATCTTCAATAAAATACTGGCAAACCGATTGCAACAGCACATCAAAAAGCTTATCCACCATGATCAAGTAGGATTCATCCCGGGGATGCAAGGCTGGTTCAACGTATACAAGTCTGTAAACATAATTCACCACATAAACAGAACCAAAGAGAAAAACCACATGATTATCTCAATTGATGCAGAGAAGGCCTTTGACAAAATTCAACAGCGCTTTATGCTAAAAACCCTCAAACAACTAGGTATCGAAAGAACATTTATCAAAATAATAAAAGCTATTTATGACAAACCAACAGCCAATATCATACTGAATGGGCAAAACCTGGAAGCATTTCCTTTGAAATCTGGCACTAGACAAGGATGCCCTCTCTCACCACTCCTATTTAATATAGTACTGGAAGTTCTAGCCAGAGCAATCAGGCAAGGAAAAGAAATAAAGGGTATTCAAATAGGAAAGGAGGAAGTCAAATTGTCTCTATTTGCAGATGACATGATTGTATATCTAGAAGACCCCATCATCTCAGCCCAAAAATCTTTTGCTGATAAGCAACTTCAGCAAAGTCTTAGGACACAAAATCAAGTGCAAAAATCACAAGCATTCCTCTACACCAATAACAGACTTAAAGAGAGCCAAATCAAGAACGAACTGCCATTTACAATTGCTACAAAGAGAATGAAATACCTAGGAATCCAACTAACAAGGAAAATAAAAGACCTCTTCAAGGAGGACTACAAGCCACTGCTCAATAAGAGAGGACACAAACAGATGGAGAAACATTCCATGTTCATGGTTAGGAAGAGTCAATATTGTGAAAATGGCCACACTGCCCAAAGTAATTTATAGATTCGACGCTATCTCCATCAAGCTACCAATGACCATCTTCACAGACATGGAAAAAAACATCTTAAACTTCATATGGAACCAAAAGAGAGCTCACATAGCCAAGTCAATTCTAAGCAAAAAGAACAAAGCAGGAGGCATCACACTACTGGACTTCAAACTATACTACAAGGCTACAGTAATCAACACAGGATGGTACTGGTACCAAAACAGAGATATAGACCAATGGAACAGAACAAAGGCATCAGAGGCAGCATAACATATCTACAACCATCTGATTTTTGACAAACCTGACAAAAACAAGCAATGGGGAAAGGATTCCCTGTTTAATAAATGATGTTGGGAAAACTGGCAAGCCATGTGCAGAAAGCAGAAACTGGATCCCTTGCTGACACCTTACACTAAAATTAACTCCAGATGGATTAAAGACTTAAACATGAGACCTAATACCATAAAAACCCTAGAAGAAAATCTAGGCAAAACCATTCAGGACATGGGTCTAGGCAAGGACTTAATGACCAAAACAGCAAAAGCGTTGATAACAAAAGCCAAACTAGACAAATGGGACCTAATCAAACTCCACAGCTTCTGCATGGCAAAAGAAACAGTCATTAGAGTGAATCGGCAACCAACAGAATGGGAAAAAATTTTTGCAGTTCACCCATCTGACAAAGGGCTGATATCCAGAATTTCCAAAGAACTGAAACAGATTCACAAGAAAAAAACAAACAAGCCCCTTCAAAAGTGGGCTAAGGATATGAACAGACACCTTACGAAAGAATACATACATGAGGCCAACAGACATACGGAAAAAATGCTCATCATCACTGGTCATGAGAGAAATGCAAATCAAAACTACATTGAGATACCATCTCACGCCAGTTAGAATGGTGATCATTAAAAAATCTGGAGACAACAGATGCTGGAGAGGATGTGGAGAAATCCCACTGTTAGTGGGAGTTTAAATTAGTTCAACCATTGTGGAAGACAGTGTGGCGATTCCTCCAGGACCTAGAAATAGAAATTCCATTTGACCCAGCAATGGATATATACATTACTGGGTATATATCCAAAGGACTATAAATCATTCCATTATAAGGACACATACACACGAATGTTCATTGCAGCACTGTTTTACAATAGCAAAGACCTGGAACCAACCCAAATGCCCATCGATGATGGACTGGACAGGGAAAATGTGGCACATGTACACCATGGAATTTTATGCAGCAATCAAAAAGGATGAGTTCGTGTCCTTTGTAGGGACATGGATGAACCTGGAACCCACATTCTCAGCAAACTGGCACAAGAACAGAAAATCAAACACCGCATGTTCTCACTCATAGGCGGGTGTTGAACAATGAGAACACATGGACACAGGGAGGTGAGCATCACACACTGGGGTCTGTTGGGGGGAAATAAAGGCGGGACAGTGGGGGGTGGGGAGTAAAAAAAAAATACCTGGGAATATATTTAACCAAGGAGGTGAAAGATCTCGATAAAGAGAACTACAAAACACTGATGAAAGAAATTGTAGATAACACAAACAAATGGAAAAACATTTCATTCTCACAAATCGGAAAAACCAGTATTGTTAAATCTACAGATTCAATGCAATTCCTATAAAATTATATGTTAAAACTTAATTGTGTTACCATGTTAATAATTTATACATATCCCTCCCCATATTGAATAAGTTGTATCTGATTTGTTAAAAGTAAAGTTTTTATTATTACATTTTCAGTATAATTACTGTCTTTCCTTCACCAATCTTTCACAACTATTTTTTGGAGTGTGAATTACTTATAGGATGCAGCCGAAGTATAAAAATGCTATTGGGGGGAACAATAATTCTGGTTCAAAATCATTAGGAATTCACTTCAGAACATAAACTTTCTTTTTAAGAAGCGAATTCTCCTCGGAAATACTTGAGTTTGTTGGTAGAACTGTTTATGTGAGAGTGCTTTATGTTATTGGTAGAGAAGCATTTGGGCAAGTCTCTATCTCATGAGTGTCCCCCTACCTGCTATTAGTAGCCAATGTCGTCTTACTGACTTACAGGCACTGACCTGTATTCCTTATCTCTGTGAGCAGATCCTCTGGGAGCCTCCCTGGGATTCCTTTGAATATGCACAGTGAAATTGCATTTTTCCCAACATGAAAGAATTCAAATGGTCTGGAAACTTGCCAACTTTAATTCTGACACATCTTAAGATTAGAATGTCAGTGTAAATGAAGAGGCAGAGTTATGCCTTGGTGCTACTGTGTTGGGATCAGAGACTGGAAGATGTCAAGCAGACAGAGCTGTAAATGATCAAGCGTGAGTGCTTTACATACTGATGGGGAATGCTGGTATCTTTTCATGTCTGCACTCTGTTAATTCTCTAAACCATTATAGTATTACTCTTTGTTGGGAATAACAAGAAAAACTATTCTATCTATGTTGCCTGCTTCTGGGACATGTGCCTGTTTGCTTAAATACTGGTCTTTGAATTTAGGATTGCAAAAGAGTTGTTCAGAAAACAACCACAGCAGTATGCTTCAAAAACCCCTTCTCTCTTTTGAGATAAAACTGGACTGGTGATTCGTGTCTGTTTGTTAATTGCAATAAAGCTGCTATTGTAATTTAGTATGCTTGTTAAGAACAGTCCAACAGTTCTCTGAGGGACAATTGATAACCTGCTATGTGTCTTGCTTAGGGAACTGGTAATTATTTTACTGTAAATGAATCTAACAATAGCCTATCAGAAAACCACAAGAGAGAGAGTTTGAGAGAGGAATATTAAAATTGAGCCTCTTCTTTACTGACTACATTCATCAGCCCAAATTACTGGCAATAAGGTTTTTAGAGTGGTTCAAGTAAAGTAAAACAATTAAGATTCTCTTCAGTTACTATAAAAAAATTCTTAATATGAGTGCATCGTATTTAAGACTCATTTTAACCTTCCTTTTAATGGAAGTTTTACTGTTTCTTATTATGTAATGATGACTTTTCATTTTGAAAAGGTGATCCTACCAGATCAGAGACTTGTAAATTTTTCCTGTAGGAATTGCTTGAATTATTATCACTAATTATGTTTTAGAACTACCTACTATATTTTATTTTGATTTACATTGATTTTTTCCCCCCTGGGTAAAACAGGTGTAATTAAAACCCAGATGGAAGTAATAATTTTGGGTGTCATTGGCAGAGTAAGTAAAGGATAGGTTAGGGAAGCACATTTTCTTCCCATGAAAGACTCAAAATTATATGTTGACTGAGAAGACTGTAGGCAAGTTATTAGTTTCCAAAAAATTGAAGAAGTACAAGAACTTCTTAAGTTTTTATAACAAACTCCATTTTTTCTTAGGAACTTCTTAAAAAATTTAAGAAGTTTTTGATAAAAAATGGAGTTTGTTATAAATCAAACTGTTGACTTTGGTATTTGCATCCTCTCAGTATTAATATCAAACCTACTTTTATTTATATCCTTTTTATTCCTTCCCTTTATGCCACTGTGCTCCAGCCTAACATGTTTGTTAATTCCAGGAATATTCCATGCAATATTTGTGGTTTTGGCTATGATTTTTCCTGAGGCTTAAATGTTCCTAACCCTAACCTGTATATCTAGAACTTAAGACCTCTTCAGATCCTATTACCTCGGGAAGTGTTCATTCATCAGGTGGAGTGAATGTCCCCTATCTCTGAATCCCACAATATTGCACCTGCACCTCCCTGTATCCTCAAAGCAGAAGTTCGTATGCTATGTTCATGATGACTCCCATACCCATGGAAAGATAACTGTTGTTCTGTCACCTGCTACTTTCTTTATTTTAGTTTATTATTATGTATTATTTCTAGTTTTCCATATTTTTCCTGTTAGTCTATGAGCTCAAGTTAACCTCCTTATGTCAAATAAAGCTACCCATGATCCGATCCCTGTCTTTCACAAGCAGCCCAACATTTCCACTGCCTTGAGGTGTTTTTTTTTTGGGAGACAGAGTCTCATTCTGTTGCCCAGGATGGAGTGCAATGGCGTGATTTTGCTTACTGCAATCTCCGCCTCTTGGGTACAAGTGATTCCCCTGCCTCAGCCTCATTACAGGTACCCACCACCACACCCAGCAAATTTTTGTATTTTAATAGAGATGGGATTTCGCAGTGTTTGTTAGGCTGGTCTTGA
This sequence comes from Callithrix jacchus, assembly GCF_049354715.1. Classification (NCBI taxonomy): domain Eukaryota; kingdom Metazoa; phylum Chordata; class Mammalia; order Primates; family Cebidae; genus Callithrix; species Callithrix jacchus. The sequence continues at coordinate 81,804,465 of NC_133512.1, read as the reverse complement.
ACTCCTGAACTCAAGTGGTCTGCCTGCCTCAGTCTCCCAAGGTGCTGGGATTACAAGCGTGAGCCACTGCCCCTTGATGCTGAGCTTTTTTTAATTTCACTTCAAGGCCCCTGATGTTTTGTGATTCTGGACTTTGATCAAGACTGTTTATTCTGTTTGTAATGTTCTTTATAATCTATCAAGACTCCATTATAACCTCCTCCAAAATCTAGATCAGTTAGCTAATTTCTGTACTCTTGCTACATACTTCTGTATTGTAATATGAGGTAACCTTTTTATAGGACAATAACCATTTCTTATTTTTTATTGTCTCAATATCTAGCATTATAATTGGCACACAGTAGGTTCCCAATAAGCATTTGAATAAATGGATGTGAGAACAGAGACTAAGAATATCCCATAGGCCATATGAAAATGAGGAGTCAGAATCTTGGAGCAAAATCAAGAGATGAGTTTTAAGACAAAGATTCTCTTGATAGCTTCCAATTTAAGATATGAGTATTAAGGGATAGCAGTGAAACAGTTATTGAAGACCTGTATTGATTCTACAGAAGTGTTCATTTGGGGAGTGACATATCCTCAGTGGTGAGTAAGACTACCTTCCACGATCCAACTAGGTAGTTATTTTTAGGAATGGTCTCAGAGGAATAATTCAGGTTTCATCTTTATTTAGTTGGGATTCAAAGGTTCACTGAATTTTGAGACAGGGTAACACTTTGGAATAAGGCTGCAGTACAGTCTTTGAGAGGTCCACAGAGAGCCTCAGTGTAAGGGAAATGGTCGTAGGGTAAACCTGTATAGAAGCTTGGCTACTGCAAAGCTGGGCTAGAATGGTTAAGCCAGGCTAAAAGAATTACTGGGTAAATGAGAAGCTGACTTTGAAGTCTCTATCTTTCTGCCAATGGCCAGTTTTGGTCCTAGAGTCTGAGGTATGCGGGCCCAAAGAGAAGGGCTAGGTGACCCCAACTGAAAAGGTTGGAGATGTCCTGTGGGAATAAGCATACAGTGGACATTTCTGTGAACTTGGTCAGCCCTTTTCTACTTTTGTTCACTCCTCATCTCTATTAACACATTAGAATTTCTATACTAGTCTATGTGTCAGCCAATCAATGCTTAGTGTAGGAAACTTGCTATGTGTGAAGCACTGTACAGGCCTTGAGATGAAAATGTTGAACAAGACATAATGGTTCCTGTTATGAGCTTAGTTTAGCTTGTGAGGTAAATAGATGTACTATGTCCAAGTAATTTTCATTGTGTTTAATCAGACTAAAGTAGCAGTGTATAGTGCCTTTGGAGAATATAGTAGAGATTTATTTATTCTGGGAATCAAGAAAGGTTTGTATTAGACATGCCATTTAAGCTGAGATCCAAGAAACGAGGAGTTTGCTAAAAAAGCAAGGTGGAGACTATTTAGAGACATTAGCATAAGCAAAAGCCCTCAGGTAGGATAAAATGAGATGTGGCTGAAGGCCAGCATAGTTAGGTAGGAGAGTTTACACAAGATAATCCTGAAGAGATATAGTAAGGGTTTTATCTTGGAGGCTACGGGAAGCTACAGAAAGGATTTTAGACTTTGTCTAAAAGATACAGGAAGTCATTGGAGAAGTTTAACATCATCATGTTTATGTTTTATAACAATTGTTCTGTCTGCACTGTGGAAAACAGATTGGGTGGGGCAAAAGGAGAAATAGAATGTTTGTATTTGTCTGGTTAGGAGGCTGTTGCTGTGGTCCAAGCATGAGATGACTCTGGTCTAGATTAGTGTGGTAGTGGAGATGAAATGGACAGATTGGAAACGTGTAAGAATAGAATAGGCAACCTTTTTGCCAATTGATTAGATATGGCCAGAGAGAGAAAGTAGTTAAGAATGACTTCTAAGCTTGAACAACTTGAACAACTTGCTTTGTGGTGGTGTCATTTTTTGTTTTCTGAGATAGGTTTTAGGTAATGCAGGGCATTTGTACTCAGGGACTATCCAAGATACCCAAATGATTGGTTGGGTAGATAAGCCTGATCCTGAGAAGTGGATTTGGAGTCATGGCAGGCATTTGTGTGGATGCAGTTACCTGGGCCAGTGACTGTCATAATGTGGTCCCCTGAACAGCAACATCAGCATCACTTGGATGTTTGGAATTTCTTAGGCCCCAACCTAGACCTACTCTGTCTATATCAGAAACTCTGAATGTAAGGCCCAACAATCTGTGTTCATAAGCCTTCCTTTTGGTTCTGATATACACTGGAGCTTGAGAACCACTGGCCAAATGTAGCATGAGGGCATGAGTATAATTTGCATTCTTTTACTCCAAAAGCAGTCTTAATTTGTGTTAAATTTATGTCATTCAGCTTTTGGCTATTCTTCCATTGGGCATGTGTAATAAATCTATTCTCACACTACTATAAAGGACTGCCCAAGACTGGGTAATTTATAAAGGAAAGAGGTTAAAGAGGTTGAGCATAGCTGGGGAGGACTCAGGAAACTTAACAGTCATGGTAGAAAGGGAAGCAAACACGCCCTTCCTCATGTGGTAGCAGGGAGGAGAAGTGCCATGCAAAAGGGGGAAAAGCCCCTTATAAAACCATTAGATCTCATGAGAACTCACTCACTATCATGAGAACAGCATGAGAGTAACTGTCCCCATAATTAAATTACCTCCCACTGGGTCCCTCCCATGACATGTAGTGATTATGGGAATTAGAATTCAAGATGAGATTTGGGTGGGGACACAGCCAAACTATATCAGCATGCTAATGGAGTGTATAATATTCTTAGCAGGAGTAACATGGTCCTGAGATTGTACTTTACATTAAGATTTTGAAAAATTGTTAATGTAAGATATGTGCTCAATTTAGAGATGCCATGTTAGTAGGCATAAACAAAATCCAATTGTTATATAATCCTGGAGGACTAAAGAAAAAATTTGGTGTAAGACAATTAAAAACAAATAAATACTTGTGTTTTCATTAGATGGGGGTCTTTTCAGTTCAAATGTACTGTTCATAAATTGTTGAAATATAGGTATCACGTAGAAATTACTTCGATTAAACTCTTTACCTTGGAAACTACTTTCTAAAGGGTAGGATGCTATTTGGTAAGCCTTTTAAAGTTGGTTTTGACAGCTAATTTGCTCACATAATAGCATAAAGTTTCTTCTCTTTGCATCATATTTTTAAAGAGTTTTTTCTTTTTTGTAATGAACTCTGATAAATATATGAGATAATTGATGGACTACATCTACATAAAAAAGAATTCAAGTCACTAAATAAAATATTCATGACAAATAGAATCTATTTAGACTCTTCGGTCCTAGGATTGCATTCTGTCACTGTGCTCAAGAATAATACTGAATGTTATTAAAAAATGAAAAGCAGATCAGTAGAACAGGTTTCTTTAAGGCACTACTGAAGTTTTTCATAATGGGAGACAGGTAATGATAACTTTCAAGTAATGGAATCTATGCTATAGTACATTCACTTGACACGTATTCTTTGAATGTAATAGTTTTGTATTTTTTTAAATAAAAGGCAAGACAGCTTTCTCCTGCCCTCATTTAATTAGGGCAGCTACATTGTAGGCACTAGGAAAAGCAAATGGGTGATTTTCAAATCAGTGGGGAAGATACACACACACACACACACACACACACACACACACACCCATGCATGCATAGACACACAAAGATAGTACAATAGGAATAGGGTTTGTATAGGTTCATATACAAACATGCAAAACCAAAGAATGATGCTTGCACTGAATCTGGAAAGACAAGAAGAGTTAGCCAATATCGAGAGAGGTATTCTAAAGTCAGGACATGGTCAATGCTTCTCCTTAGAGCAGGTTTAGGTAGCCAAAAATGGTGCAACGCCAGGAAGAAGACGTCTGAGTGGATTTTGATTATATACTTTAGGAGAGCCTTTCTGTGTGGTGAGTTTGTATTAGATAGGGCTTCTTTTAGATAGGTTACTGGGACTTAAATGGATTTAAACACATAATTCCATATTTTAGTAACATCATTTCATAATTTGTTATGTCTTCTTTCATGATGTGGACATTGGTTATTGCTTTCTTAAAAACACTTTAATACGGCCGGGGGCGGTGGCTCATGCCTGTAATCCCAGCACTTTGGGAGGCCGAGCTGGGTGAATCACGAGGTCAAGAGATCGAGACCATCCTGGTCAACATGGTGAAACCCCGTCTCTACTAAAAATACAAAAAATTAGCTGGGCACGGTGGTGCGTGCCTGTAATCCCAGCTACTCGGGAGGCTGAGGCAGGAGAATTGCCTGAACCCAGGAGGCGGAGGTTGCGGTGAGCCGAGATCGCGCCATTGCACTCCAGCCTGGGTAACAAGAGCGAGACTCCGTCTCAAAAACAAAAAACAAAAAACAAACAAACAAAACAACCACTTTAATACATACTACCACTAATTAAAATTTGCATTTAACATCATATACACACAGAAGAAAATACTGTATTCATAGTATGTTTAATAAAATTTTTCAGTGAATGTGTCTTTTTATTTTTAAATTATAAGATGAAGTAAGTGGCACTGTTTTCAGAGAGACCACAGTATATAGCAAACACGTAATTTTTGTACTTGCCACTTTATAATTATTTGCATACGTGCATGTTTTTCAACATGATATATACTTGATTTGGCTTAAAAATTCTATCATTTGTTCAGTCTTTCCATATAAATAATGTCTTTCTATATGAATTACATTTCTTAATACTTATTTGTACAATGTCTTAGCATGATGAGACAATATAATAATGTGACAACCTGAAAAAGACTGGTATTTGTTGGGACAAGGAAATGAGTCAGATTAAAGTGTTTCTTAAATTGGCAGATGCTGCTTTTGATAAAAATTTTACACTGAAGCCTTCTATCTCCATTAACTCTGCACTGCCAGTTGCCTTGTTAACTCATGACTGAGTATGGATCTCACACATTCGCAGATGTAGGCAGAAGTAACTTAGGCAGAGCCTGAGGCCCTCTCTCCCTGTATGAGCCTTACTTCTGTGCCCTATGCAGTAATTGGACCTTGCTCCACCTACTTTAGAAGTAATAAAAAATGGGCAATATTTGCAGATGCCTACAATTTACCAAGGACCAGAAAAGATAATAGTTTGTTTAGAAATCTGAGGTTTGGCCAGGAGCTGTGGCTCATACCTATAATTCCAGATATTGGAAGGCTGAGACAGTAGGATTGCTTGAGCCCAGGGGTTTTAGACCAGCCTGGGCAATAGAGTGAGGTCCTGTTTCTATGTAAAATAGGAAAACTCAAATTAGCCAGGGATGGTGGTGCTTGCCTGTGGTCCCAGCTACTGGAGAGGCTGATGAGAGAAGGATCATTTGAGTACAGGAGTTTAAGGCTTTAGTGAGTCATGTCATGCCACTGCATTCCAGTCTGGACAAACAGAGCAAGACTAGGTCTCAAAGAGCAAAAAAAGGAAATGTGAAGTGTTTAACTCGTATCTTTATGCTGGGAATGCAGTTTTCACTTCTGGCTCCTTTTCTTTTGAAATTAGATCAACAACAAAAACAAAATTTTTGAAACCAGCAAGCTTACTTGGCATTGTTTCCTATTGCTACCACCATGTAGCTGAAACCTGTTACTGGAATCCTGCCTTCAGCAGAACCATGAGCTAGGTGAAGTTTTCTAACTCTGCTATCCAAACATCTAATTGAGTTCCTTGTACCCTGTGGGGCTTCACACAATGCTATTGATTAGTTGCATTCTAATATCCTACTCTTTTTAGAGATACCAGCTTTTTAAAAGAGAATGTCTGGGGAGGGGAGTAATATATAACACATAGAGATAAATCTCTAATGGTACAATTTAAAACATCATGGTGGTGGGGTGTTGATGAGTGAGGAAATTGGGGACAGAGACTTTTGTCTAATTCTAAAATAAATGTATAAGTCACTGCTTCCTCTCTTCTCTTTGTAAACTGGGGTTATTATTCATTATTATTGCCATTTAAAAAATCTATTGAATTACCAAGCTTAAATAGATAGTATACAGGCATGAATGGGCCAGAATTTACTACTACTACTTTGGAAAAGATAACCTGTAATAATACAGAGAATGAACTGAGACTATTTTTATACAATGACTCATGAACTCATAGAAAAAAATGAATGATCATTGGTTCACATCGCAATTTGTGATCTACCCTGGAATCATATTTTAACTGACCCAGCAAACACCTTTGTGGATGATAAGTAGTATTATTCCTGGAGAATAGTATATAGAAAAAAGTTAATATAATCTGTAATCTTGAAAAAGAAAAAAAAACTGTTACCCATATTGAGTCTATTAAAGATTGGGTCAAAAGATAGTTCAAGGTTAAGAATGTCCTGCTAAGAAGATGTCCAGTAAATCAGTGAGAGAATTAAGAGAAGAACATCTGAGCTTCTGGCCTCTTAGGGAATGGAGTCACTATTCCTTTGAGGCCATGTTTATGATCATACTAAGTGACCTGGGGAGACCAGTGCTCCTAGCAATGAAACAGACGGCATGATGCCCCATCACCCTGAAGCTCGTGAGCTATAATGCTGACCAACTGGGAGAGAAAGGTTAAATAATAACAACTAGGGCGTGTTTAAATGATGACATTGAATAAATCTTAGTAATTTTATATTTTCAAAAGACTTTACAATTTTATTTATTACCCATTCAAATTGTCTGAAATTCCCCTAATTCACTACGCTCTTCTTAATTCCTCAAAAAAGATCTGTTTGAGATCATACATATTCTGATGATGAATTTGTATTAAGAAGAAAGATTATCAGTCCCACAACTTGGTAAGATCCTATAAAAATTTGTTAAAATATAGTACGTCAGCACTAGAGGGAATTTTGGACATATGGAGGAATTGAATTTATAATTGTGATCCTCAGACTAAACTTATGATCAGAATCATCCAGAAAACATGGTATTGAATCAGTTAAGGGTGGCCTTTGGGGAAACAAGCTTTCTGGATCATTGGAAAGCTAGGGTAGAGAAATTGATCAAAGACACCGGGCTTTGATTGCTTTTTTTCATCTAGATGAGGCTGTGACCTTGCTCATGCTGCGCTTGATTCAAGAAATAGGAGAGCTGCTGTTTGTAAACATTCTTTTAAATGGAAACGTGTTTGTTGCATCATAAGTTCTTTCTGAGCAAGCGATTTTAACCACATGTATAAGAGGGCAGTGGCATGACAAAAATGTGGCAGTTTCATATGTCTGGCAGGAAAATGCCATAGTCTTTGCTATTTAACTGGGGACTTAGTTTAATTTTACAGTGGGCATATGTAAGTTCAATTAAGTCCCAATTTTATAGATGAAATAAATGTACTTTATGGAAGAAAAACGACTTGCCTAAACTGACAGATGTTCTTAGTGCCAGAGATGGAGATAGAACTTAGGTCTCTTGAGCCTCCCTAATGCTTTTTTTATTTTTTATTTTATTTTTTTAATTGTCTGTTGCCTCATAACTCAGGGGGGGGAAAAAACCCAACCCTATGGTTCCCCCACGCCTTTTTTTTTGAAACGGAGTCTAGCTCTGTCTCCCAGGTGGGAGTGCAGTGGTGCAATATTGGCTCACTGCCCTGTCTCCTGGGTTCAGGCAATTCTTCTGTCTCAGCTGTGTAGAGGCTGGGATTACAGGCCTGTGTCACCACTGGCGAATTACTGTATTTTTAGTAGGGACAGGGTTTCACCATGTTGGCTAGGCTGGTCTTGAACTCCAGACCTCAAGTGATCCACCCGCCTTGGCCTCCCAAAGTGCTGGGAGTACAGGTGTGAGCCACTTCGCCTGGCTCTCTGGTTTCTTTTAATGACAGCATTAGATTTGATTCATTTTTATGTTCATTTATGTATTTATTCATTTAGTGAATTAGTTTTACCTGTGGTTGTAGAGATACAGCAGTCACTGTCCTCATAAATACTACATTATATTCAAGAAAGACAATAAACTGAGTAAAATATGCTTTAATATATGTTTAAACATGTTGAAAGTATGTCAGGTCATGATAAGTTCTATTTAAAAAATCAACTCAAAAAGAGGCATGTTGCATATGTGTAAAAGTGGGCTGCTGTGATTTTAGGATAGGCTGGTTAGGGAAGGCCTCACCGACTGGGTAGTCAGTCGTTAACCCAGTCATGTAGACTCTAATCTTGTAATGCCTACAAAAATCTATTTTTCTTTAAATGTCCCTAGATAAAAACAGAAACCCCCTGTCATGTCTTTTCTTGACCACAAATGCTTGTTTTTTTCTCTCTCACTCTCATATTTTTAGGGCTTTATCCTGCATTATCGTGTCCCTAGTCTAGTTTTCAAAAAAAATCAAACCTGGATCATCTCACTCTGCTACTCTGAAATCTTGAGCAATTTCTCAGCAGGCCTTTCTTGGGCCTGTGCAGACTCAATGCTTCTGCCCATCTTGGTCTTTGCACGTCATGTTTCCTTTTAGGAATGCTTTTCTACCATTTAAAACCCTGGCCATGTTTCACAGTGCATCTCAAATAGTGTCCCTTCCATGAAATTTTTTGCTAATTTCTTTGTTCCTGCTGATCCCCTCCTTCAATCCTTGATGATAACCATTGGTCTCTAAATCATCATTAGTACAGCTCTGGACAAATTATCACTGCTCCAAAAGGGTTTGTTAAATCAAATTGATATTTATGAGATTCCATTGACAATCAGAGATCTCAACAAAAAGTTGAGATTTTGATTTTGGTTCAATATACTGCTCATGAAAATGCAGCCAAGGCCTAGGAGAAAAAATGTTTAATAGAATAGAATACATTTCCAACAGAAAAAGACTTTTAGTAATATAGCCTATTCTATGTTCAGAGACAGTTGGAGAGAATGTACTCACGTGAATTTATGTGGGCAGCTGGCTGTCAGCTGAACCATGTGGAAAGGAATCTGCCTTCAACTGTTTTCTGCTAAAATAAGCAACATTTTAGAAATGTTGTCTATCTCTTTATATTAGTACTAAATTATCCCACAGCCCTTTGAAGCTCATCAAGTTGATAATTGTTTCCAGTGATCTGTAAACAAGCTTGCTTTAAACAGTTAACTCTTGCTTACTTGTGTAAAAGGTGCAGGTAACAAAGAATTGGAATTTTTTCTTTTTATTTTACTCTAAGTTCTGGGGTACATGTGCAGATCTTGCAAGATTGTTACATAGGTATACACATGCCATGGTGGTTTGCTGCATCCATCCCCCATCTCCTACATTAGGTATTTCTCCTAATGTTATCCTTTCCCAATCTCCCCACCCCTTGCTATCCTTCCCCTAGCCCCTCACCCCGCAACAGACCCCAGTGTATGATGTTCCTCTCCCTGTGTCCATGTGTTCTCATTGTTCAACACCCACTAATAAGTGAGAAGATGGGGTGTTTGCTTTTATGTTCTTGTGTCAGTTTGCTGAGAATGATGGTTTCTGGATCCATCCATGTCCCTGCAAAGGACATGAACTCATCCTTTTTGATGGCTGCATAGTATTCCATGCTGTATATGTGCCATGTTGTCTTTATCCAATCTATCATTGTTGGACATTTGGGTTGGTTCCCAAATCTTTGCTATTGTAAACAATGCTGTAGTGGACATATATGTGCATGTATCTTTATAATAGAATGATTTATAGTCCTTTGGGTATATACCTAGTAATGAGATTGCTGGGTTAAATGGAATTCTATTTCCAGGTCCTTGAGGAATCGCCACACTGTCTTCCACAATGGTTGAACTAATTTACACTCCCACCAACAGTGTAAAAGTGTTCCTATTTCTCCACATCCTCTCCAGCATCTGTTGTTTCCAGATTTTTTAATGATCACCATTCTAACTGGTGAGAGATGGTATCTCAGTGTGGTTTTGGTTTGCATCTCTCTAATGACCAGTGATCATGAGCATTTTTTCATGTTTGTTCGCTGCATAAATGTCTTCTTTTGAAAAGTATCTGTTCATATCCTTCACCCACTTTTGAATGGGTTTCTTTTTTTCTTGTATATTTGTTTTGGTTCTTTGCAGATTCTGGATATTACCCCTTGGTCGGATGGGTAGATTGCAAAAATTTTTTCCCATTCTGTTTGTTGCTGGTTCACCCTAATGATTGTTTCTTTTGCTGTGCAGACGCTCTTAAGCTTAATTAGACTCCATTTTTCTATTTCAGTTTTTGTTACCATTGCTTTTGGTGGTTTAGTCATGAAGTTCATACCTGTGCATATGTTCTGAATGGTATTGCCTAGGTTTTCTTCTAGGGTTTTTATGGCGTTAGGTCTTACGTTTAAATCTTTAATCCATCTGGAGTTAATTTTTGTATAAGATGTAAGGTAGGGGTCCAGTTTCTGTTTTCTGCGCATGGCTAGCCAACTTTCCCAACACCATTTATTAAATAGGGAATCCTTTTCCCGTTGCTAGTTTTTGTCAGGTGTCAAAGATCAGATGGTTGTCGGTGTGTAGCATGACTTCTGAAGCCTCTGTTCTGTTCCATTCGTCTGTATCTCTGTTTTGGTACCAGTGCCATGCTGTTTTGATTGCTGTAGCCTTGTAGTATAGTTTGAAGTCAGGTAGTGTGCTGCCTTCAGCTTTGTTCTTTTTGCTTAGGATTGTTTTGCTTATATGGGCTCTTCTTTGGTTCCTTATGAAGTTTAAGGTGTTTTTTTTCCAGTTCTGTGAGGAAGGTAACTGATAGCTTGATGGGGGGGGCGGTAGCGTTGAGTCTATAAATTACTTTGGGCAGTATGGCCATTTCACAATACTGTTTCTACCTAACCATGCGCATGGAATGTTTCTCCATCTGTTTGCATCCTCTCTTATTTCCTTGAGCAGTGCTTTGTAGTTCTCCTTGAAGAAGTCCTTCACATCCTTTTTTAGTTGTATTCCTAGGTATTGTATTCTCTTTGTAGGGATTGTCAATAGCAGTTCGTTCTTGATTTGGCTCTGTTTGTCTGTTATTGGTGTATAGGAATGCTTGTGATTTCTGCACATTGATTTTGTATCCTGAGACTTCGCTGAAGTTGCTTATCAGTTTCAGGAGATTTTGGGCTGAAACGATGGGGTTTTCTAAATATAAAATCATGTCATCTGCAAATAGAGAAATTTGACTTCCTCCTTTCCTAATTGAATACTCTTTATCTCTTTTTCTTACGTGATTCCTCCGGCAAGACCTTTCAATACTATGTTGAATAGGAATGGTGAGAGAGGGCACCCTTGTCTAGTGCCAGATTTCAAAGGGAATGCTTCCAGTTTTTGCCCATTCAGTATGATATTGGCTGTGGGTTTGTTGTGAATAGCTTTTATTATTTTGAGATACATTCCGTCTATACCTAATTTATTAAGAGTTTTTAGCATAAAGGGCTGTAGAATTTTGTTGAAGGCCTTCTCTGCATCTATTGAGATAATCATGTGGTTTTGTCTTTGGTTCACTCCTGCTTGAAGGAGCAGGAAGTTCCAGGGGAAATTTGACTTCCTCCTTTCCTAATTGAATACTCTTTATCTTTTTCTTACGTGATTCCTCCGGCCAGACCTTTCAATACTATGTTGAATAGGGGAGACGTTGGAGCTCAGCTCCATGGCACGAGCTGCCAGCTCCAGTGCCTAGAACTTTTGCTACGGCACCTCCCACCTGACTCAGGATTGGAATTTAATAAGGAGAATTCAATATATCAGTGTTCTTTCCCATTGGTTCCTGCTCTACAGCATATTATGCTGCACAACTGTGGGTACCAAAGCTTCACTTCTGGGAGATTTAGCCCTTTCTCTACCCTGAGCCACATTTACCGATATGAGAAAACTGATTCTTCAACAGAGTCTGGAATTTATCCCTGGCATTAAGGTAGTGGGGCAGCATCGTAGTTAGCCATGCATTTTCCTTGGATGTCAATCTCACCATCTGATTTTCCCTGTAACTAGCTAGTCAGCACCTGGTCTTTTCAGTTTCTGCTTTGTAATCAAGTCAAAAATAGTGCTGTTATCCAGCCTTAAATTCTCTATTCACAGGTTTGATTCCTGTTGGGTGAAAATCTAAAAAAAAAAAAAAAAAATCATGCTTAGACAATTAATTTCTGCATGGCAAGTTTTTCAGAGATATATCTGCCAAGAGGATATGTATAAAATAAAACAAATTTCCCATCTGCTGTTTCCAGCAGAAATGTCTGATTTTGAAATATCTTCTCTACCCAGAGGATTTGACACTGTTGGGCAAGCTTGTAGTCCTAAATCTGAATCTCTCCTCTTAAACTGAGAAAGCCATTAAATCCCAGATAATTTTTTTGGTAAATGAGCCCATGTCCTTATCAAGTGATGGTCATGATCTCATTTTAAGAAGAGACAGGTAAAAAATAGTAAACTGTATAATGTGAGACTTTTTCCCTTGATTTTGTGTTAATGTGTTTATATTTCACTTCAAGTGTAAACACCTTATTAGTCAGACATGTAAATTGGAAATTTTTCCTTATACTTTGAAGCTGATTGTAGAGTATTAAAACTGTACTCACTACGTTCATCTGCAGCTATCCTATCACCTACCCATTCATCCTAGTCAGAATCTTAGGAATTATTTTTAGATATCTAAAACTGATGTGTTTTGCCTTTTACATATCTCTTCTTATTCAGGTCACCAGTGACCTACATGTCGCTGAATCCAATGGACAAATTTTAATCCTCATTTTTCTTTACTGTTAAAAAGGCACAGATGCTCATTCTTTCTTTTTTGAAATGCTTCCTTCCCCTGGCTTCCAGCAAAGCCATGCTCTCCTGGTATGCCTCTAGTTTCCCTAGTCACTACTCAGTCATCTTTGCTTGTTCCTCTTTCTTTTACTAATCTCTAATAATTGGAGCACCCCGGGTACCAGTTCATGGACCTCTTCTCTAGTAACAGTTCCTTTCTTTGTGATTTCATCCAGTCTTGTGGTTTAAAAATACATTGATATGCTGATGACTCCCAAATTTATCTCTCTGTTCCAGACTTCTTTCCTATACATCCAGACTCCTATTTCCAATAGTCCGCTTCTCATCTGCGTTTAGATGCTTACTTAGATTTGGAAGCCTGTATATCCAAAGGAGAACTCCTCCTCATTCCTATTTAAACTGTTGCCCATGGTTCTTCCCATTTCAACAAATAGCTGTTTTATTCTTCCACATGCTCAGAGCATAACTTGAGGTTTTCCTTGAATCCTTTTTCTTTACTGTTTTCATATTTTACATCCACTTTCTTGGGAAATCTTTTTGTTTTTTTCTGCAAAAAAATGCAAAAATACTTCTTCTCACTCTCCCTACCTCTCCCAGCCACCAACATCTGTCACCTGCTTCTTACAGTTTCCTAACTAGTCTCCTTGTTTCTGCCCTTGGCACCTTATAGTATTTTCTGATGACACCAGTAAAAATTACCATGTCACTTTTCTACTCCAGAGCCTTCAATGTTTTCCTGCCTCTCTCAGAGTAAAAGTCAAAGGCCTTACAGTGGCTTACAGGGGACTATATTAGCTAACTACTCGTTAACTCTATGAACTCATTTTTTTTAATGATTCCCCTTCCATTCACACTGGGCTCTTCCTCCCTAAGCAAATATACAGAACCAGACCATCAAATCAGATAAACATGTATTAGAGACCTTGCCCAGTATCAGACTCAATTAATTAATGTCAAAGACATAGGCATTCTAAAAACTTAGACAAATGAGAGAGAGAGAGAGAGAGGTCCAGGATATCAAGGGTAGCTTCCAAGGTCCTTTCCATATTGGACAGGATTCTCTGGCTCAGAACAGATGAAGTTTCCATATGATACTCATGAGATTACCTCATATAGCAGGAATATTTAAATTATGAAATCTCCATTTAATACTTGAGACAGTTCTGTCTGTTTAAGATATTATCTAGGAAAACATACCTCATAAATCTTAGGTTCTGTTTACTATAGGTAATCTTTAGCTGGGGACATCTTGCTACAGGTGTTTCAGAGATTGTTTTTGCCTCTTGGATAAATACTATTTGTCTATTTACTTAGAACTCCAGAGGACAAGGGTTAGACATAGTCAACTGCCTTCTCTTCCAGCCCCCGCTCCCATTTCTTTTCTCCCACTCATGTAAGCATAGCCTTGCAGCAGGACCATTGTACTAGCTCTTCCTTATTACGGAAATGCTCTGGACTCAGAGCTTCTCATAACCTGCTCCTTAACTTCATTTGAGCCTTTACTAACCATCCCTGGCTACTCTATATAAGATTTCAACCCCACTCCCTGATATATTCTCTTCCTCTTTCCAGCCATTTTCTCTTTTGTACTTATCCTTATCTGAAATTCTATTTTATTTATTTATCTTGTTTATAGATTGTGTGCCATCAGAATAAAAGTTCCTATAGAATGAGATTTTTGTTTATTGTTTATTCATAGTACCTTGAATGATACCCACCCATAGTAGGTTCTACTCTGTATGTATTGATTCAGTTCTTGCTTTCTGAATCCCTGCCACCACTACCTTGGCTGAGGACCTCATCATTTCTCACTTAAATTACCATAGTCATCTGCTAACAGGCTACTGGTATATTGTTTCAAACATGATCTTTTAAAAAGTCAACTCTGGTCTTGTCTCTCTCTCCTGCTTAATAATCCTCAGTCTCTCCCCATAGCCTTCAGGATAAAATCCATATTTCTTAGCATGACACCCAAGGCCTTGCTTACCTTTCTGACCTCAATGAAGTTTCTTTCTCACTCATACGTATGTGTCTTTCCCCCGAAGGTCTTAATGCATTTTGTTCCTGAATTTTGCGCCTGAAATGGCCTATCTGAATCATCTGAATAACTAGCTCCTTGATGATTTAGCCTAAGGCCATTTCCTGATGTTTCACTTTATTTTCTTTAGTCTGGATTAAGAATTCTCCTATAGAAACCAGTGCCTCTGTCTGATATATTATTTACATGTTATGTTATACTTATCCTAGAAAGTATTTGTCTTATTCAGTAGACTCTAGCCTTCCTGAGTTCTGTTAAAGACTTGGTAATTTAGTTCATAGTTGATATTCACAATGTGCTTAATGAATGAAGCCCTAAATCAGAAAATAAAGGGAATTTAGATTGATAATAGCCTTTTAGAAATAGTTCTGACTTGGTCACATAAGACAAAGAATGATAATTCCTTTATTAGTTTTCATTAATTTTATTTGTATTATACACAGAGAACAGCAACTATGTCAGTATTTCAGTGGGATGCAGTCAGAGAGGGAAATCATGTTGTGGGGAGGTCTTGGTGCCGGGATTATTATGAAGTGCACCTACCTCAGAGAGCTAAACTATGATGAGAGAACTTTCAGGACACTGTTCATCTTTATCCTGTATTTAAGGGCTGTGGAGAAATTAGCCATAATTAAATGATTTTATGTTATTAAACAGATCAACTTAAAGAAGTTAATGGAAGGTTCTTGACCTATGAACTTGTTACGTTATACTAAGAGTTACATGTTAAATAGAGAAGGGCACATTTTTTACTGAGATTCATAGTGCTTGGCTTCCTGGAATTTTTATTCTTGATTCCAAATATCCCTCATTTCAAACATCATGGTTTTTTATCCCCATCTGTATTTATACTGTAATCAAGAGTACTAAGAATTACCATTTAAAAATTTCATAATCTACTGATTCAATTTAAGCTGGTCTGTTTTTATTAAATTAACAAATGTGAAACTTGATAGGACAGTCAATTCTCTTGTCATGTATTCATAATATAATTTTATGTCCATAATTTTTAATATCTGTTTTGATTGTATACTCTTAGAGAAGCAGTCTCTCCTCATATATTTCATATGAAAATGACTTATTCTTATACATTTTCTAAAGTAACATGACCCATTATGATGAAACTGTTTTGCAAAATAGACTTCCAGGGTGTATAAGAATATTGTTATGAAAAAATATCTTTATAGGCAGAGACCTTCGCATTATCTTATAGGTGCCATCCCAAAATTTTGAATCTACTTTGTACTTGTAGTTAACATAATCTCTCTAGATTAGGTCTAAAAATGAATTACCTTTTACCAGATTCTGCTCTGTAGTGACCTGGCCAAGGGGATGGTGTAGCTTACTCCCAGTTTTGTATAACTTGGATTACAGTTGACATACATTCATGAGCCACATAATGATGTTTTGGTTAACAATGAGCTGCATATATGATGGTGGTCCTATAAAATTATAATGGAGCTGAAATATTCCTATTATAGCCTAGTGAAGTCATAGCCATCCTAACATTGTAGCACAATGCACTACTGGTATGTTTGTGGTGATGCTGGTATAAACAAACCTATTGTGCTGCCAGTTGTATAAAAGTCTAGCCCATACAATTATATACATTACATAATACTTGACTGTGATAACAACTCTGCTACTGGCTTATGTATTCACTATACTATAATTTTAATCATTTTAGAGTGTAGTTCTTCTACTGAAACAACAACAAAAGTTAATAGTAAAACAGCCTTAGGCAGGTCCTTCCATAGGTATTCCAGAAGAAGGCATTGTTATGATAGGAGATGACAGCTCCATGCATGTTATTGCCCCTGAAGACCTTCCAAGGAGATAAGATGTGAAGGTAGAAGGCAGTGATTTTGATGATCCGGACCCTGTGTAGATCTAGGCTAATTTGTGTGTTTGTGTCTTAGTTTTTAAGGAAAGCACTTAAAAAAGAAAATGATTTTTAAAAATAGAAAACAATTTATAATGGTTTAAAGGAAAGTATTTCTCTACAGCTATATATATTTTTAAAGTTTTGCTATTACAAGAGTCAAAACTTTAAGATTTTGGTCTACGGCCATACCACCCTGAATGTGCCCGATCCTGTCTGATCTCGGAAGCAAAGCAGGGTCAGGCCTGGTTAGTACTTGGATGGGAGACCGCCTGGGAATATACCAGGTGCTATAGGCTTATTTTAAAAAAAAATTTAAGATTTTAAAAGTTATAAAATTATACAGTAAGCTAAGCTTAATGTATTACTATTATTTTAAAATTATTTTTTAGAGAGAGAATCACTCTGTGGTTTCTTTATAACTTACTGCATCCTTGAACTCCTGGCCTCAAGAGATCCCCTTGCCTCAGAACTACAGGCACACATCACAAGTCCTAGCTAGTTTTATAAATTTTTAATTAAAATTAAACATAGACTACGTTGCCCAGGCTGGTCTCAAATTCCTGGCCTTGAATGATCCTCCTGCCTCAGCTTCCCAAAGTTTTCAGATTGAGGCATGAGCCAGCATGTCCAGTCTAATTAATTTTTGAAGAAAAATTATCACAAATTTTTGTGTAGCCCAAATGTACAGTGCTTATAAAGTCTACAGTGGTGCAGTACTGTCCTAGGCCTTTACAGTCACTCACCAGTCACTGACGTACCCAGAGCAACTTCCAAAACTGTAAGCTCCATTCATGGAGCTTGTACACACTCTACAGAGGTACCATTTTAAATCTTTTGTACCAGATTTCTGCTGTATCTTTTCTATGTTTAGACAGGTTAGATATGTTTAAATATGCAAATACTTATTACTGTGTCACAGCTGCTTACAGTATTCAGTACAGTCACATGTTGTACAGGGTTGTAGCCTAGGAGCAATAGGCTATACCATATAGCCTAGGTGTGTAGTAAGCTATACCCTCTAGGTTTTTGTAAGTACAGTTCACCCGATGGTTAAATTGCCAAAGTTATGCATAGTTATAATTAATTATTTTATTTCCTCATTTAACCATGTGATAGTGGCCATTCAGCTTTAATGTAAGTACTGAAAAGTGTAGTTTTAACACATTTATTTCAAAAATATGTTTTCTGGCTAGGTACAGTGGCTCATGCCTGTAATACTAACACTTTGGGAAGCCAAGGTGGGCAGATCACTTGAGGTCGGGAGTTTGAGACCAGCCTGAACAACATGGCAAAACCCTGCCTCTACTAAAAATACAAAAAGTAGCCCAGCATGGTGGTGGGCATTTGTAATTCCAGCTACTTGGGAGGCCGAGGCATGAGAATTGCTTGAACCTGGAAGGCGAAGGTGGCTGGGAGCCAAGATTGTGCCATTGCATTCTTACTCTTTTTTTTTCGAAACAGTAAGACTGTTTCAAAATAAAAAAATAAAAATTAAAACTTAAAAAATGCTTTCTTGATAAAACCAGTATTTTAAATAGTATTAATATTTATAAGCCATCATGTAGAAGGTATATAAATATGAGTGAACAATATAGATGGTAATTAATGATTAAGGCCCTACTACCTTTGAACATATTTTGTATTTTACCCTTGATCTACTTGTTTTCAATCAGGTCATCTTTTTTCTTCTTATGTCCATTGTACTCTGTGATCACTCACATTTGTGGGATGACATGTTAACTTATCTTTTGTATTTCTCCATATAACTGCATCTTTGAGATTTGCGGTAATAGGAAGCATAAAGGAACAACTCTTAGTTATCATTATTTTATTGATGTTCTAAGAGTTTCTTTAGTAAACTTCATGTGAAGTTGTGGGGTTTAGTAATTACATATCGTATTAGGAAAACATGCCTTGCTTAGTTATTGAATCAAATATTCTTTAGGAAAAGGTGTTTTAAAGATGTATGGGCCATATATTTTGTACCAATATAATAATTCACTGCATTATTTAAGCAAATAAGCTAGTTTAAATAAGCTTATAACGAGTTTTTAATTTATAGAGAAATGAATCCGTAGGGCAAAGAAAGGTGCAGAGTCTTTGAAGAATTTGCCTTGTATAATAATAGAAGACTCACATGAGTAAAATCCCTACTGAACTAGCTTTTGTTGGACTAAAGAATGCAATTATATTAAAAATTAATACTTCAGTGTAATACAAATCCAATGCTGCCTGAATTATTATGTGCCAAATTAGGTTGCTGTAAACAATAGCAAAATGGGTGATTGTGTAAATGAAAACGCAGAGTTATTTAAACTTGCAATAGCATGTTTAATGAGTTGCAGGGAAAGCAGAAAATGTTTAATTTAGTAACGAGTGAACTGAATCAGCCTGTCTGTCCTACAGAATGATAGGCTTTTGGACTAATTTTCAGTTAAAACACAATAATCGAATAACACCTGTATTAATATATATTATGGACTATTTCATGTTATTCATTTTGAGTAAGATAGCTCTTTTAGTATGACAGAATTATTATGAGTACTGTGTGAAACACTGCCAACGAAGTTAAGTCTTTGTTGGATTTTTCCCATATAGAATCTGAGGAAACTTGTTGTTATCTTCTTGTTAGATTATATTAGAGTCATAATCTGATAAATGTCTTCAGAGAACAACATGCTTTAGCATTTGGCTGGAATATAATTGTGTAAGTCTAGTCTACCTGTATCTATTGTAGGTAGCACAAGGTGCTTACTTAGAATAATGATGGACTTACCATCTTTAGACAGATCTCTGGAATTCTTGATCGACCGAGATATTATTTAGTCAAGTACATGAAACTGCTTCTTGTCTTTGCGTTTTTTGTCTTTTAGAATCAATACAATTCAGGTATTTTGAAAATGTTTTTTTTCTCAGAGGGTGTGAATTCACAGTATGTGATAATTTAATGTGGCAATTCAGGGCAGAGAGTTAAATTATTGAAGAGCCACCTTGATTCCCTTTAGGGGTACTCTATCTTATGATTATCCTGTGATACAGAAAAAACCCTTTTACTCGATTTAAAAGAACTTTTCTCCCTAGGAAGCATGGTCCTCTATGAACAATGGACATATAGTGAAAATCTGTGGTGAGAATGAAAACCTGCAAGCATCTTTTAACAATGAAACTGCTTATTTGTAAATGTGGAGTACAGTTTCACTGTGTTAATCCTTTTTCAACGAGACGTTTCATTGACATATTCTATTCATTTGGAGTTTGTTTTCAAACAGAATTGGAAGAAGAAAATAGCATGTGTTATCTCACACAGTTAACCACAGTTATCAAAGTGGTATATGTAGAAAATAATGAATATTAGATTCAAAATAATTTTTCAAATAAAAACATTTTTATAGTTCATATGTACATCAGTTGCAGATCTGGAACTTGAAATCTGTTTGGTTTAAAGCAAAACAAAATTTAACCTTTATGTATGCCATTTTGTAACTCTGTAACTTTGGTAAATAAATGTTTTTGTATGAATAAACCTAATTAGCATAGTACTTTAAAACAAGGAAAAAGAACAGATGATTTTTTAAAAAATGGGTTTGCTAGAATACTATCTAAATCAAGCAGCTAATCTTTTGTTTTAAATAAAAATACTTCCCAAAGAAATAGTATACAATGTATAATAAATTTCTATGCTACATTTTAATTTTTGAGAGATAATTATGATTTATTCTTTGGAATAAACAGCTCATTGAATACCTTTGAAAAGTTTTAAAAAAGCCATTTATTGTTTCCAGAAACATTCCTTGGCAATTATGACTTTGAACAATAGAATACAGATCAAACTAGAATGTGGGAGTTATTATCTGGTTAGCAGCATTGTACAGGTAGATAACCTTTTCTTGGGAAGAATTCTAAAGCTTTTGGTTTGAATAATAATTATTAAAGGACACCGTCTGCACTCTGAGTGTTCCAAGCATTCTTGTGTTAACCAAAGCATGAGATTTGGAAAGAGAAGACCTCAGTTCAAGTCTGGCTCATCCATCCCTAGCTCTTTTATGTTTCAGATCCTGTATGGCTCACTCATCTTTCCTGAACTTCATTTTCCTCTTCTTTAAACTTGTGACATAATCTGTAACTTACAGGGTTTTATTAGGGAAAAATGATAGATGTATATGAAAGTTTAAAATTATATATAATAATTATATTCTAGTTATCTTATAGTGTATAATTATCAAAAATTTCACTTAGGAGGAGCTTCGCTGTAAAAAAATGCTATAATGAATCATGTTAAGTGGAGCATTTTTTCTTTTTTTTTGGAAAATGGATAATTTCATCCTCCTTTCTCTTACTACCTCTCCCACCATTCTTTTGTTTCACTCATTTTATACTGTGAAATGTTCAAATTGCTGTCAGTGTTGTGCTTGTGATGTATTTGAGAATGTATTCTATCTTCATGGAAAAGATGGTATTCAATTTGCAATTGAGGTTTTTTAGTTTCCTTTTATTAGGATATTTGCAGTCATTCATAGAAGAGATGTCTCCAAGGATTGGTGCCCAGTTTGATTGCTATAGGAAGATATGCTTTAAAATATGTATCGATGGTGGTCGTTACAATAGTGGGATTGGGTTGGACATAGAATTGCTATTTAACTGGCAGTTTCATTGGTACCGAAAACCTTTATATATCAGTGTACATTATAGATTAAAAATGTCAAGTAGTTGTATTTGGGCATAGGATCATGGATAATTAAAATTTTTCTGTATTATGTTAATTACATTTGAGAGTTACGTATATGTTTGCTATGCAAAAATTAATGTTGATAAGTAGCTGAAGATTTTTCCTGGAAATAATTTACAATTGACCCTTGAACAACACAGGTTGGAACTGCACAGTTATATGTGGCTTTGTATTCAACCAGACGTGGATTTGAGGGATATAAAACTTGTATTATAGTGGGTTGACTTTTTTAATATAAGGGTTCTGCAGGATGACTCTGGGACTTACGCTGTGCAGATTTAGTTATACGTGGGTAGTCCTGGAACCAATTCTCATGTATACAGAGGGACAACTGTACATCCTTGATAAGCCTGTATATGTAACTTGATTTTTTTCTTTTTACTTATAAATGTTAATACATTGGATTCATTAATTACCCAATAAACTAGGTATCAGATATTCTGACAGTATGCCCTAGATTTAAAACAGCACTTTGAGTACAATATTAGGTAGTGAAATATACTATTTCAGATAGTTTTCATCCATGAAATAGCATTTTAGTGTTCATTTCTATTTATCAGATGAGAGATTGTTAGATGAAAACAAAAATGTTCCATATTTGTTATGGCTCCTATTTGTAAACTTTCCCCTTTTCAGATTTGCATATATTCAGAAACTTTTAGGATCATTCCAGAGTGCTTAGGACCATTCATTTTACTTTGAGATCAGTAAAACAAAAGACAAAGAAACAGATTTCTGCTTAAATGAGAACTAGTGAACTCGCCTTTCTCTATCATTCATAGCCACTAAAGCAGAGTTTTTAAAGCATTTTTCTCTCAGAAATCTCATTTAGTGAGGGTGTTTTGAGGGAAAATATGCTTAGCTCAAATAAGAGGTAACTTGATGCACAAATTTTATATCTTAGGGATTAGGTTTTAAATGGCCTTGCAATCTGTGGAGCTGGATAATTTTCACAAATATTTTGTTTGGCACTTCAGCGCTTTGAAAAAGCATATTGATAAAGTTGTTGTTATTGAACAATCAATATATTTCACCGAAGAATTTTGATTTCTGGATTTGTTTAAGTGTGAGATCATTCCATATTGCCCTCATTTCTCTTTGGCAGTGGTTTTCTGGGGCTCTTCACTTACTTTAATTACTTGCCTGGTTTTTTGTAAGCATTTGACTTCGGCCTAAATAATTTCTGACTTTAGATCAAGTTCTATGTGGCAGACTTTGAGAGAGCTTTGACACATACTGATACATATTTTGTGATTCTTTGGTAACAAATCTTGACCCCAATTAGTTTGCATGCTCTTTCTGCAACACACACTTTATACTCTCCTGATTAAAGCCCTTAGAGGAATTTCCCCCTCAGAGCTTTCATGTTGCTTTTCGTGACCTTAACCTTGCCTTTCTCTAAAGACTTTTATTTTCTGGCAGTCTTCATAGCCAAACAGAATCATATGCAGCTTCCTTCCACCTCTGAGCCTTGCATGTCATGTTACCTGTCATTCCTTCCCACCTTGCTTCGTCTGGTTTACACACCCTCCGCCTCTTCCCTGACAGCCCTCCCTAATGCTCACTCTTCCTCTGAGGAAGGCACATCTCCCCTGACTGTCAGCTCCTTGAGGCCTGCTGGCTATTGTCTTTTGCTCTGCTGTACACCTAAAACTGCATATGTGAGTATTCAATCAGTAAGTAGCCATTATGGACATTTTTTGTGTACATCACTGATATTTTATAAGTCTGATAACACTGAATTTTTAGGTGGTACATGTTTGGGGAAAGGTTTAATTTTAGTGCAGGAATGAAAGATGTTCTCCCCCTTAAATACTCCAGGTGAGACCTTTATCATGTTAAATTTTATTGGATTGCAGTAAGTCTTTTTTCTTCCATATCCCATTTCTCACCATATTTTGTGCTTATGATAAAATTGGAAACATTTGTAGAAATTAGAGGAAGCCCAGGAGATACTGGTAAAATCTGTAAACATTTTGTAACTCTCATCATACCATTTTTACTTTTAAAGAAATAATTTTATATAGACACAAACAGAATCTTAGTTCTCATACTTCACAATGCTCTTATAAATGACATTGTCGGTTTTGGAACCATGTAACCATGTAACTTTTAAATGTAATGTTGAGTAAAACCCTAAGGTTTTAGAATATGCAATAGAAAATGTCATTTTCTAATGCTTGGATCTTGAAAATCAAGTTCATGCATCTGAAACAATATCAAAAGATATGTTTGCATAATTAATTGCATATTATGCCAATGTTACTAATCTTAAATAGACTCTTCACAAATTCTCAAAAATAGAATTTTAATTTAAATGCTCAAAGACCCCAATTAAGTGTTGGCTTCAAAACTAATGCAGTCTTGGAGTCACATATTATTCATCAGAGGCTGGTATTCTTTTTCTCCTCTGCTTCCTATTCCAAATTATTCCTTGTCATATTTCCTTTTTCAATGGCTATGTCCACCAGGCTTTCTCTTCTCCAATCATATGGCAGTTATTTAAATTATGCTTATGACAATATTGAGGGTACTTGTTCATTTGCCATAATAATTTTATCTGTTGAATCCATTTTCCAGGTCTCATTTTATACTGCCCAATTCAGAACTTTTTCCATTGGTATATTTCTAATAGATTGCCCCAATACACACATAACATTTGCGGGGTGCTTGCATGTGTGTGCATACATACACACACTTTGAGTTTGTTCCCACTTGCTGGTTGATGATGCCTACATTTCATCCATACTGTCAGCTGAATACTCTGTACATCGTTTGAAATCACTCCTAAGGGAAAGTATCCTACATGTGAACTTTGAAAAGAAAGGGACTTTTTTTTTTTTTTTTTAAATGCTCCTGAATGACCTATTTTGAGAAGGGATGATTTGGTAAGATTTAGAGAAACAGTTTTTTCTTACTTAGTTAAAGCAAAATCTGTTTCTTTTTTTCAGTTCATGTAAATTTTCTGAGATATGAGAATGTTTTTTTCAGGAGGGAGTTTATCAGGTAAGCCTTCAGACATGTTTTATTCATGAGGAATAAAACTCATGAAGATAGAGGTGACACAGTGATGTTACAATTTTTTTCCCTCAACTTTTATTTTTAGTTCTGGGGGCTGTGCAGGTTTGTTATACAGGTAAATGTGTTCCATGATGGTTTGCTGCACAGATCACCCCATCACCCAGCTTTAGGCCCAGCATCCATTAGCTATTCTTCTGATGCTATCTCTCCCCTTTCTCTACCGACAAGCCACAGTGTGTGTTGCTCCCCTCCCTATGTTCATATGTTCTCATCGTTCAGCTCCCATTTGTAAGTGAGAACATGTGGTGGTTGGTTTTCTGTTCCTGCATTAGTTTGCTAAGAATATCTGCTTCTAGCTCTATCCATGTCCCTGCAAAGGAAATGATCTTTTCCCTTTTTATGGCTGTATAGTATTCTATGTACCACTTTGTCTTCATCCAGTCTGTCATTGATGGGTATTTGGGCTGATTCCATGTTTTTGCTGTTGTGAATAGTGCTGCAGTGAACATGTGTGTGCATGTATCTTTATAATAGAATGATTTATAATCCTTTAGGTATATACTCAGTAATGGGATTGCTGGGCCAAATGGTATAAATGGTGTATCTGCCTCTAGGTCTTTGAGGAATTGCCACACTGTCTTTCATAGTGGTTGAACTAATTTGCACTCCCATTAACAGTACAAAAGTGTTCCCTTTTCCTTGAAACCTCACCAGCATTTGTGTGTTCTTGACTTTTTAATAATCACCATTCTGACTGGAGTGAGATGGTATCTCATTGTGATTTTGATTTGCATTTCTCTAATGATCAATGAGTGATGTTGAACTTTTTCATATGTTTGTTGGGTGCATGAATGTCTTCTTTTGAGAAGTGTTTGTTCATGTCCTTTACCCATTATTAAAAAATGGGTATTAAAAGATTTTTTTTTTCCTGTAAATTTGTTTAAGTCCCTTATAGACTCTGGATCTTTGTCAGATGGATAGATTGCAGAAATATTCTCTCATTCTGTAGGTTTTCTGTTCAGTCTGATAATAGTTTCTTTTGCTATGCAGGAGCTCTGTAGATTAATTAGGTCCCATTTTTCCTTTTATGCTTTTGTTGCTGTGGCTTTTGGTGTTTTTGTCATGAAATCTTTGCCTTTGCGTATGTCCTGAGTGGCAATAGCCTAGATTTTCTTCTAGAGTTTTTATAGTTTTTGGTTTTACATTTAAGTCTTTAATCTATCTTGAGTTACTTTTTGCATTTGGTATAAGGAAGGCATCCAGTTTCAACTTTCTGCATATGGCTAGTTTTCCCAGCACCATTTATTAAATAGGGAATCCTTTCCATGATGCTTGTTTTTTTCAGGTTTGTAAAAAATCAGGTAGTTGTAGATGTGCAGTCATATTAGTGAGTTCTCTGCTCTGTTCTAGTCTATGTGTACCATGCTGTTTTGGTTACTGTAGCCTGTGTAGTTTGAAGTCAGATAGTGTGAAGCCTCCAGCTTTGATCTTTTTGCTTAGAATTGTTGTGGCTACACAGGCTCTTTTTGGGTTTTACATGAATTTTAAAATAGTTTCTTCTAAGTCTGTGAAGAATGTCAATTGTAGTTTAATGGGATCAGCATTGAATCTATAAATTACTTTGGGCAGTATGACCATTTTCATGATATTGATTCTTCTTATCCATGAGTATAGAATGTTTTTCCATTTGTGTCCTTTGATTTATTGCAGGTGTGGTTTCTAGTTCTTGAAGAGGTCCTTCACTTTTCTTGTTAGCAGTATTCCCTAGGTATTCTATTCTCTTTGTAGCAATTGTGAATGGGAGTTCATTCATAATTCGCCTCTCTGCTTTCCTGTTGTTGGCGTATAGTAATGTTAGTGGTTTTAGCACATTGATTTTGTATCCTGAGACTTTGCTGAAGTTGCTTATCAGCTTAAGGAGCTTTTGGGTTGAGACGATGGGGTTTTCTAGATATAAAATCATGTCATCTGCAAAGAAAGATAATTTGACTTCTTCTCTTCCTATTTGAATATCCTTTATTTCTTTCTTCAGCCTAATTTCCCTGGCCAGAATTTCCAATACTATGCTAAATAGGAGTGGTAAAAGAGGGCATCCTTGTCTTGTTTTCAAAGGGAATGCTTCCAACTTTTGTCTATTCGGCGTTATATTGGCTGTGAGTTTGTCATATATGGCTCTTATTATTTTCAGGTATGTTCCTTCAGTACCTAGTTTATTGAGAATTTTTAACATGAAAGGATATTGAATATTATCAAAGGCCTTTTCTGGGTCTATTGATATATATGTGTATTTATATGTGTGAATATGTATACATTTATATATACACATATAAATATACACGTGTGTATGTGTATATATATTCACACATGCATGTGTGTATATGTGTATATATACACATACATATACACATGTGTGTATATGTGTATATATACTCACACATATATGTGTGTATATATGTATATATACATGTATTTGTGTGTGTATATATACATATGTTTGTGTGTGTGTATATAGGTATATGTCAAAGGCCTGTTCTGGGTCTATTGATGTGTGTGTGTGTGTGTGCATGTGTGTGTGTGTGTGTGTGTATATATATACAGATATATATATATATAACACATGAAGGACCGGAAAACCTATTGTTTTAGAAATTACTAGTCCATGTAAGAATATGAAACTTTAACAACTTGGAAATTTACTAGAACTCTGTGCATTCCTGTCAACATGCCTCAGATATAACATTGCTTTTAATTCTATAAGAATTTTCGATGGAGAATTGGTATTTATAGAGATCCCTTTTAGCATAATAAATATTTTATAATTCAATTTATAATAAATAAATATTTCACATTCAGAATACATATCTCGGGAATGATTGAATGGCTAGTGACCAAGGCAGTGTCATATGACACTGTCATATGGCAGTGTCATGCCATACATTTTAAAATTTCCATTGTTTCTTCTCAAAACAACTATTATTTACTTAGGATAAAAAGAATAAGTGTTATTTTTTGGAACAATATTCTTCACCTTCAGACATGTGGTTCACAAGAAAAGTGCACGAAAAGACATTTATGATATAACAGAAAAATATTTTAAGGTTTTCTGTTTCTTCCCTGGTAAAATAGAACTTAGCAAATGTAACAAATTAAGAAATACCAGTTAGAGAACATAGGACAATAGATTGTTTCCAAATAGAGTCATTATGAAAAAAATAAATAATATGTCAGAGTCCAAAATGTTCATTAGTTGAGGAATATTTATAAATTTATTTCTATAGACAAATTCTAGCTTGTTCCTCTTTTTAGCCTCCAAGAATTTCTCTTTTTTAATCATTATCATGATCTACTTGTGCCACAGGCTTCAGTTGAATTGGAGGAGTATTTAGACTGGTCATCTGAGATGTCCGGCATTCAGTGATGCACGAGGCCTTCAGAATGAAGGATTGTAATAAAGCTCCCAGTAAGCTCATTTGTCTACTATGAATAGCCCACTGGTTGAAATATGGCAAAAAGTACATGGGTGGTTCAGGTCAATGAATTGTATTTTGTAGCTCATTGGATTTTTTTTTCCCTCTCTAAAAACTGCTTTCCCACTGTTCCTTTAACCAGGCCCCTGGATTGTGAAGTGTTGTTGTGAAGCAGTTCTCTTTTGTGCTCTGGAGTTGGAGCTATGAAAGGCAGATTCATTTATTGTTTAGTTGAATCAGAATGACTGCAATTCCACAAACAAATTAGACTTCAGTTAGGAGTGCTTTGTCATAAATAGTCTTGGAAGAGATTGGATTTTCTCCTAACTGATATACTTCTGCTGTACATTAAAATCAGCATCTAAAAGGTCATGATTTATTATTGAACTGAATGATCACTGAGCAACTTATACCTGCCCTTGTTCTGTTTTATTTTTGCTATCTCTATTTTCCTAAAGCATATTCAGAAAAAGTTTATGGTAAGGGAAAATAATATTCTATTTTCTGAATTATTGTTTTCATTTTAGTCTTCAGTAAAAAAATCACTTCTCTGATGCAAAACTCTCTCAGTGAATAATTCTTTATGATCTAGAAAGAAAACCTATTTCACAGATTGGTTAAAGGCATTTTCCATGGTTGGGTCAGGTGAATCATATTTTTCACATGTAATGTTACGACATTTGAAACTTTAACAACATGTTTTTGCTAGAGGCTGAAAATACCATAGCAATACCTGGAAATACCTTTTGTCATTGACTGTAAAAAATATTTTTCCCACTAAAGTGTATTACTTCATTTGTTTCGAGGTACTCAGTTCTATAAATCATTCAGAGACATAGGAAATCTGGTAATTTCTTCCTTGGTGGAAAAGTGTATATATAGCACACTTTATACTTATGTAATATATGTATACACTTTATACTTATGTGTAAAAGTTAAAGCACAACATACATTTGGCTGGACCTTTGGTACATAACTACAAATGCCATAACAAGTTGCATTTTGCTTTCTCGAGTCAAACAATTCTATGTGGTCAGTTGCATTGTATCAGTAAGAATAATTTCATGCATAGGGTTCTTCTTGCCAGGTGGGCTAGATTGGTAGTAACTTTGTTAAGCATTTTTTTGGTCTTGTTTTTGTAAGCTCTAGAGCCATAATTTGCATTTATCTTTGTCTCGTTCCAAAGCCTATGTATTTTCATCTTTGCCTGTTACTTTTTGTTGTATAAGAATACAGTTTTTACAAAGCAAATCATACTTTATATTCAATACATGGTAGAAGACAGTGATGAATGTATTTTTAAAGTGACCTTTTTTGTGTGTGAAGATCGATTACAACTTCAAATTATTTTATGGTATATATTCCTCAAATTAGTCACACCCATAGTGACTTGGAGTGTATTTACAGATGCTTTAGATATATGTAATCTTATTGATAATATTTGGAAGCATATTAATAGATTTTTGAAATTAAGATTCAAATGTAAATTAAATATCTGCACAATTCAGACATAATACAATATTTACCATACAAACAGTAACTTAAGTTACTGTTGTCTTAAAGGTTTTCCAAGAAGCATATGGTCATGACAGTGTAGCATTTACATGTGTTCTGAGTGCTCATTTGTTGTAACTGTACCACATGTAGTTTTAGATGCTCTGTGCTTTGCATTTTAAAAGCACTTGTGTTTATAGCACCTCTCTCTAAGACATGGCCTGACTAGGTATGATGCTAAAAAAATCACATTAATAGTGTGACTTTAGTATGGGGGTTGGAATGAGAACGAAAATGTTTAATTTTTCTGAAATCAGACTAGTATGCTTCAGGAAGGAATTTAGCAAAGGTGTTGGGACAGACTACCAATATAAATTAGGTCAATAGCTTAGACATACAAGTGCTAGCCTTCATATGATACTTGACAGCAACATCAATTTGTTTAAAGAAAATGGAGCTGTTCCTGACATGAAATAATGGGATTGTCATAGATACAACACATGGTACACTTTTCCCTTTTAATTACCATAAGAGAAGAAAATCAGTTTTTGCAGCTGGTTCTTCTTCATTTTATTTGCCTTGACTACATCTCACACCTAAGGGGTTTGAAACATGACAGACAACAGGTGTGAATATGTATCTAATAATTGACTGCAGTTTCTGTTCTTCCTTTAAAAATTGACTATGTTGTAAACATCTGTAATACTAATAAAGACAACCTTTTTGTCTAATGTGTAAAATGCTTTCTAAGCCATGGTTAGATTATATGCCTGAATCAAACTTAAATAAGTCAAGTTATTATATTACTCTTCCTAGAAGAACAAAGTTTAAAGGAATGATGAGTTTCAGTCAGTTTAAGTGCAGCTGGCAAGCAGCCATGCATTATATCCTCGTGTGACATTGATTTTTGACTAGAATAAATGGAAACATAGCAGTAGCTATACATCCTTAAGGAAACATTCTATATTATTGATGCACTTTGTTTCCTTAAGAGCTACTACCAAAACTTTATTCAAATTGAATTTTGATTGTACTAATGAGGAAATCTATTGCAGTGTCAAAACATCCATTATTGTGAAAATAAGATGGTAATGCCAAATTATTACCTTAGCATCTATTTCTATCACTATTCCTTAAGTACAAAGGTGTTTCATTATAGAACACCTCTAAAACAATTTTAAAACAAGACCTTTAAAAGAAAAACAACAGGAATTACAAAATACCACTTAATTACATTTAGCAAGAACACTTAGGCTTGCTCATTGTACAGATTAAATAGACTATTGAAACAAAATCAGTTGATTTGGCTCATTTTTCCTCCTACATTTTATCCAGTGATTACTGCTCTCATCTTTTTGCCAAATTGATGGGAGCTGGCAGTAAAACACAAGCAGTTGAAAATGTGGGAGAAAATTAAGTTTTCTGGATTGCACAAATGATCATCAGAGATAAAGAGATTACAAAGAGTTGGCCTTATCAGGTTGATATGCATAATGAGTTTGTCTGTTTTCTATCCTAATCAACTGGACCTAAATTAAGAACCCTTGACTTAAGAGAGTGTCATTTTTGTTTTCTAAATTTTGGTAAATATGATAGCTCCAACTAAGGAGGTGTTCATAATTATTGTACATTTTATCTTTGTCTTGTCGTTAAAGTGAGACCATTAAATTCAAATTTTGTTCCAAGTTTGTGAAAATTAACAGTGGTATGTTGTTAATTAGTATAAATAGGCCAGGCACGGTGGCTCAAGCCTGTAATCCCTGCACTTTGGGAGGCCGAGGCGGGTGGATCACGAGGTCAAGAGATGAGACCATCTTGGTCAACATGGTGAAACCCCATCTCTACTAAAAGTACAAAAAATTAGCTGGGCATGGTGGCGCGTGCCTGTAATCCCAGCTACTGAGGAGGCGGAGGCAGGAGAATTGTCCAAACCCCGGAGGCGGAGGTTGCGGTGAGCCGAGATTGCGCCATTGCACTCCAGCCTGGGTAACGAGCGAAACTCCGTCACACACACACACAAAAAAATTAGTATAAATAGGCTATATTGAAGTTAGTGCCTAGGAGATTGAATGCTGGCTTTTGAGGCCTGATCATAAAGAATATTACATGTGATATTTGTTAAGGAAAATAAATGAAGGAGGTGATTTAGAGAAAGTAAGTAGTAGTTACTCATAGCTATAGTTTGGATGACAAATTACCAATGGGTCAATGTTGAGCATGATGTGGATTTGAACTAGACATTCAAATTGGCGGAGACCTGGAATTAATACTGATTTACGTATGAGAAAAATGGTCTGTTGCAACAAAAACGATGGCCCATTCTTAGTGGGGCAGAGATATTGGAAAGGCTGCTGTTACTTTGGGAATGTTGAAAATAAGCCTCACTAACCCTATTCAGATGGAGGGCATCTTGATTTTCTTTACCATCCTTCTCAACACCAATAGTGAAAGCTGCTATTATTGTGATTATGGCAAGAACATTACATACTTTATTATTTAATTTTTAGTATCATTCTGAAAGGCAGTTGTTGTTCTGCCTGTTTTACAGTTGTGAAAATTAGGGTTTAGAGGATATAGAATTAACTTATTCAAGGTCAGACAACTACTAAGTGGCAAAATTGAACTCAGGCTACTCAAGCTAGGTCTGTCAGATTGCAGAACGTTTCCACAAACTATTCCAAATTATCAAAAAATATTAGAACTGTTTTTTCTATGTAGTAAGTCTATGTTAGGTGAGCTTCCACCTCACCTAACAGCTATCCTCATGAGTGATTATTTTACCTTCTGAGGGGTCTTTGTCACTCTAAAACCTTTTTTTCCCCCAATTATTTGTGATAGGTCTTAAAAAAGAGACAGTAGCTAGAATTATATTAGAATGACCCTGGAATTGAATCCTTCCTTTAATAAAAAATTCATCTCTATAACCTTGTATTTGATGCTTTTCTAACTCTCCAATCTTCCTGGCTTTTATAATATTAAAAGCCAGGAGTTAGTGAGTGCTTGCTACACATAAGGCTTGATACATCATATTTTCAATTAAACTTCACAATATATGTAGTAATTATTATCATTCTCTTAATTTTACAGATACGGTCAAGTAACTTGCTGAAAGTCAAATATAAATAAACTAGTGGAGCGGAGATTTGAAGCCTTACAGGTTTCATAGGCTGAATCCTTGGCATTTCAGCTCTTCTCCCCTGTAATACATCATTTATTTCCAGACGTCCAGCCTACCTTCTTCCTCATGGTACAGGAATTGTTTTCTAATTACCCCAAACTTTCTGTATCCTCCCTTGGTCTTATGTTTCCATAAGCAATACTAATGCAGCCCCAGAAATTACAGCTTGACATTCCAGACTGGCCATAGCGTTTGAGAATAGGATATAAGACAATGCAGCTTTGGAGTCTATCTTCCTCACATGAAGGCTTTACTTCTAAGCAAAATAACATTAAACTTAATAAAATAATAGCCAACTTAGTGCGAAATACTATGTTAGGTGGTCTTTGTGCATTCTTTTATTATTACAACTCCTTTATTGGATAG
The DNA here is from genome assembly GCF_049354715.1 of Callithrix jacchus. Classification (NCBI taxonomy): domain Eukaryota; kingdom Metazoa; phylum Chordata; class Mammalia; order Primates; family Cebidae; genus Callithrix; species Callithrix jacchus. The sequence goes on along the minus strand of NC_133512.1, from coordinate 81,771,604 downwards.
GTACTGTTATCACCATCTTATAGATTAGGAAAGTAAAGCTTAGGGAGCATAAGTAATTGGCAGAGGTGTTATCTATCTTCAAGGCTATTTTACTTTAGAACTCATGAGCTAAGGTGACTGATCTTTGATCTTACTGCATTATTCTCTGAATAAAGCCTGTAGATCTTAAACAGCAGATTGGACTAATTGAATCCTCTGAATAATGGTAGAAATTACCCTGAAGTTTTTTTTTTAGAAACAAATTATATATATTTACAAGGTGTAATTTCTATGATTATAGGTAAATATTATAGTAATATTAATGCATTATTTTAAGTTATTTTTGCTCAATTTCTTCTATTTTATACTTTTGAAATTTGCCTAAATATATGGTTATTAAAATTAATATTAACATTAATTAACCATTGATATTAACAAGGTAATATATAGTTTATCTTAATTATGTTAAATGTTGCCAAAATAAAAGCTTTTTTTTTTTTTCTTCTTCATAGGACAGGCTTTTATTTCATTGAATAAAATTGCATTTTATCTCACTGGGTCGTAGAAAATGTGTTTTTTCTGCTTGTGAAGTGCCTCTCAAATATTGGCCCTTGGACTGTCTGCAGCAGAACAGCTACACATGGAAGCTTAGAAAAGAATTCAGAGATAATTCTGATGATCGAACTGATTTGTTCCAAAATCTGCAAGGACAATATTCTGCTTTCTAGAGGCTTGACTAGCTAAACATATTTTAAAAAGTATTCAGCTTAACTTTTTGTTTATGCACGAGAGTGGTTGGAATTTATTTTGGCTAGAATCATGCTCTCAATGTGGGGAGAGGATTAATAATCCACACAGTCATCTAGTTCCCAAAATGCTTTCCATGGTAGGTTGTTCCCCAAGAATTGTGCATTTTAAAATGTTCTTTTAATATCTAAACTTATTTGTGTGTGTGTGTGTGTGTGTGTGTGTGTGTGTGTGTGTGTTGAAGGGCCATTTTTATTTTTATTTTTTTTGCATTTTAGATTTTTGGGTACATGTGCAGAACATGTAAGATAGTTGCATAGGTACACACATGGCAGTGTGTTTTGCTACCTTCCTCCACTTCACCCAAATTTGGCATTTCTCCTCAGGCTATCCCTCCCCAGCCCCCCCACCACTGTCCCTCCCCTATTCCCCCCAATAGACCCCAGTGTGTAGTACTCCCTTCCCTGTGTCCACGTGTTTTCATTTTTCCTCACCCGCCTATGAATGAGAATATGTGGTGTTTCATTTTCTGTTCTTGTGTCAATTAGCTGAGAATGATGTTCTCCAGATTCAACCATGTCCCTACAAAGGACAGGAACTCATCATTTTTGATTGCTGCATAGTATTCTATAATGTATATGTGCCACATTTTCCAATGCAGTCTATCATCGATGGGCATTCGGGTTGGTTCCAGGACTTTGCTGTTGTAAACAGTGCTGCAATGAACATTCGTGTGCATGTGTCCTTATAGTAGAACGATTTATAGTCCTTTGGATATATACCCAGTAATTGAGCTGGGTCAAATGGAATTTCTGTTTCTAAGGCCTTGAGGAATCACCACACTGTCTTCCACAATGGTTGAACTAATTTACATTCCTACCAACAGTGTAAAAGCATTCCTATTTCTCCACATCCTCTCCAGCATCTGTTGTCTCCAGATTTTTTAATGATCTCCATTCTAACTGGCGTGAGATGGTATCTTAGCGTGGTTTTGATTTGCCTTTCTCTAATGACCAGTGATGATGAGCATTATTTCATATGTTTGTTGGCCTCATGTATGTCTTCTTTTGTAAAGTGTCTGTTCATATCCTTTGCCCATTTTTGAATGGGCTTGTTTGTTTTTTTCTGTAAATCTGTTTGAGTTCTTTGTAAATTCTGGATATCAGCCCTTTGTCAGATGGGTAAACTGCAAAAATTTTTTCCCATTCTGTTGGTTGCTGATTCACTCTAGTGACTGTTTCTTTTGCCGTGCAGAAGCTGTGGAGTTTCATTAGGTCCTATTTGTCTATTTTGGCTTTTGTTGCCAATGCTTTTGGTGTTTTGTTCATGAAGTCCTTGCCTACTCCTATGTCCTGGATGGTTTTGCCTAGATTTCCTTCTAGGGTTTTTATAGTGCCAGGTCTTATGTTTAAGTCTTTAATCCATCTGGGTTAATTTTAGTGTAAGGTGTCAGGAAGGGGTCCAGTTTCTGCTTTCTGCACATGGCTAGCCAGTTTTCCCAACACCATTTATTAAACAGGGAATCCTTTCCCCATTGCTTGTTTTTGTCAGGTTTATCAAAGATTGTATGGGTGTAGATATGTTGTGTTGCCTCCGATGCCTCTGTTCTGTTCCATTGGTCTATATCTCTGTTTTGGTACCAGTACCATGCTGTTTTGATTACTGTAGCCTTGTAGTATAGTTTGAGGTCCAGTAGTGTGATGCCTCCCGCTGTGTTCTTTTTGCTTAGAATTGACTTGGCTATGCGGGCTCTCTTTTGGTTCCATATGAAGTTCAAGGTGGTTTTTTCCAGTTCTGTGAAGAAAGTCAAATGTAGCTTGATGGGGATAGCGTTGATTCTGTAAATTACTTTGGGCCGTATAGCCATTTTCACAATATCGCTTATTCCTAACTATGAACATGGAATGTTTCTCCATCTACTTGTGTCCCCTTTCATTTCATTGAGCAGTGGTTTGTAGTTTTCCTTGAAGAGGTCCCTTATGTTCCTTGTGAATTGTATTCCTAGGAATTTTATTTTTTTTCTAGCAATTGTGAATGGCAGTTTATTCTTGATTTGGCTCTCTTTAAGTCTGTTATTGGTGTATAGGAATGCTTGTGATCTTTGCACATTGATTTTATATCCTGAGACTTTGCTGAAGTTGCTTATCAGTTTCAGCAGTTTTTGGGCTGAGGCGATGGGGTCTTCTAGGTATACTATCATGTCGTCTGCAAATAGAGACAATTTGACTTCCACCTTTCCTATTTGAATACCCTTAATTTCTTTTTCTTGCCTGATTGCTCTGGCTAGAACTTTCAGTACTATATTGAACAGAAGTGGTGAGAGAGGGCATCCTTGTCTAGTGCCGGATTTCAAAGGGAATGCTTCCAGTTTTTGCCCATTCAGTATGATATTGGCTGTTGGTTTGTTGTAAATAGCTTTTATTACTTTGAGATACGTTCCATCAATACCGAGTTTATTGAGGGTTTTTAGCATAAAGGGGTGTTGAATTTTGTCAAATGCCTTCTCTGTGTCAATTGAGGTAATCATGTGGGTTTTGTTTTTGGTTCTGTTTCTGTGGTGAATTACATTTATAGACTTGCGTATGTTGAACCAGCCTTGCATCCCCAGGATGAATCCTACTTGATCATGACGGGTAAGTGCTGTTGCAATCAGCTTGCCAGTATTTTATTGAAGATTTTTGCATCTATGTTCCTCATGGATATTGGCCTGAAGTTTTCTTTTCTTGTTGAGTCTCTGCCGGGTTTTGGTATCAGGATGATGTTGGTTTCATAAAATGATTTGGGAAGGATTCCCTATTTTTGGATTATTTGGAATAGTTTCAGAAGGAATGGTACCAGCTCTTGTTTGTGTGTCTGGTAGAATTCGGCTGTGAACCCATCTTGACCTGGGCTTTTTTTGTGTGGTAGGCTCTTAATTGCTGCCTCAACTTCAGACCTTGTTATTGGTCTATTCATAGTTTCGGCTTCCTCCTGCTTTAGGCTTGGGAGGACACAGCTGTCCAGGAATTTATCCATTTCTTCCAGTTTTTTCTTTACTAGTTTATGTGCATAGAGTTGTTTGTAATATTTTCTACTGATGGTTTGAATTTCTGTGGAATCTGTGGTGATTTCTCCTTTATCGTTTTTTATTGCATCTATTTGGTTGTTCTCTCTTTTCTTTTTTATTAATCTTGCTAGTGGTCTATTTTGTTCATCTTTTCAAAAAACCAGCTCTTGGATTTATTGATTCTTTGAAGGGTTTTTTGTGTCTCTATCTCCTTCAGTTCTGCTCTGATCTTAGTTATTTCTTGTCTTCTGCTAGGTTTTGAGTTTTTTTGATCTTGCTCCTCTAGCTCTTTCAATTTTGACAATAGGGTGTCACTTTTGGATCTCTCCTCTCTTCTCATATGGGCATTTATTTCTATATATTTTCCTCTAGAGACTGCTTTAAATGTGTCCCATAGATTCTGGTATGTTGTGTCTTCATTCTCGTTGGTTTTGAAGAACTTCTCTATTTCTGTCTTCATTTTATTGTTTATCCTGTCAACATTCAAGAGCCAGTTGTTCAGTTTCCATGAAGCTGTGCGGTTCTGAGTTAATTTCTGAATTCTGATTTCTAACTTGATTGCACTATGGTCTGAGAGACTGTTTATTATGATTTCAGTTGTTTTGCATTTGCTGAGGAATGCTTTACTTCCAATTATGTGGTCAGTTTTAGAGTAGGTGTGATGTTGTGCTGAGAAGAATATATATTCTGAGGATTTGGAGTGGAGAGTTTTATAAATGTCTATCAGGGTTGCTTATTCCAGGTCTGAGTTCAAGCCCTGGATATTCTTTTTAATTTTCTGTCTGGTTGATCTGTCTAATATTGACAGCGGAGTGTTAAAGTTTCCCTCTATTATTGTGTGGGAGTCTAAGTCTCTTTGTAAGTCATTAAGAACTTGCCTTATATATACGGGTGCTCCTGTATTGGGTCCATATATATTTAGGATCATTAACTCTTCTTGTTGTATCGATTCTTTTACCATTATGTAATGACCTTCTTTATCTCTTTTGATCTTTGTTGCTTTAAAGTCTATTTTATCAGAGACAAGAATTGGAACTCATGCTTTTTTTTTGCTCTCCATATGCTTGGTAAATCTTCCTCCATCTCTTTATTTTGAGCCTTTGTGTATTCTTGCATGTGAGATGGGTTTCCTGGATACAGCACACTGATGGGTTTTGGGTTTTTATCCAATTTGCCAGTCTGTGTCTTTTGATTGGGGCATTTAGCTTATTTACATTTAGGGTTAATATTGTTATGTGTGAATTTGATACTGCCATTTTGATGCTAACTGGCTGTTTTGCCCGTTAGTTGATGCAGATTCTTCATTTTGTTGATGCTCTTTAGCATTTGGTATGTTTTTAGAATGGCTGGTACTGGTTGTTTCTTTCTATGTATAGTGCCTCTTTCAGGAGCTCTTGTAAAGCAGGCCTGGTGGTGACAAAATCTCTGAGTACTTGCTTGTTTGCAAAGGGTTTTATTTTTTCTTCACTTCTGAAGCTCAGTTTGGCTGGATATGAAATTCTGGGTTGAAAGTTCTTTTCTTTAAGGATGTTGAATATTGGCCCCCACTCTCTTCTGGCTAGTAGAGTTTCTGCCAAGAGATCTGCTGTGAGTCTGATGGGCCTTCCTTTGTGGGTGACCCGACCTTTCTCTCTGGCTGCCCTTAGTATTTTCTCCTTCATTTCAACCCTGGTGAATCTGACGATCATGTCCCTTGGGGTTGCTCTTCTTGCAGAATATCTTTGTGGTGTTCTCTGTATTTCCTGGACTTGAATGTTGGCCTGCCTTGCTAGGTTGGGGAAATTTTCCTGGATAATATTCTGAAGAGTATTTTCCAGCTTGGATTCATTCTCTTCATCACATTCTGGTACACCTATGAAATGTAGATTAGATCTTCTCTTATAGTCCCACATTTCTTGGAGACTTTGTTCATTTCTGTTTGCACTTTTTTCTCTAATCTTGGTTTCTCCTTTTATTTCATTGAGTTAATGTTTGACTTCTGATATTCTTTCTTCTGCTTGGTCAATTCGGCTGTTGAAACTTGTGCATGCTTCGCGAAGTTCTCGTGTTGTGTTTTTCAGCTCCTTCAGTTCATTCATATTCCTCTCTAAGTTGTCCATTCTTGTTATCATTTTCTCAAATCTTTTTTCAAATCTTTTTTCAAGGTTCTTAGTTTCTTTGCATTGATTTAGAACATGTTCTTTTAGCTCATGGAAGTTTTTCATTACCCACGTTCTGAAGTCTGATTCCGTCATTTCATCACAGTCATTCTCCGTCCAGCTTTGTTCCCTTGCTGCTGAGGAGTTTTGGTTATTTGTAGGAGGCGAGGTGTTTTCGTTTCAGGTGTTTTCCTCCTTTTTGCGCTGGTTTCTTCCCATCTTTGTGGGTTTATTCATGTGTCATTGGAATAGTTACTGACTTTTCGATTGGGTCTCTGAGTGGATGCCCAGATTGTTGATGATGAAGTATTTCTGTTACTTAGTTTCCTTCTAACAGTCTAGCCCCTCTGCTGTACAACTGCTGAGGTCCACTTTTGGCCCTGCTTGTCTGGGGTACACCTGTAGCAGCTGCGGAACAGTGAGGGATGCTACCAGTTTCTTCTTCTGCTATCTTTGTCCCAGAATGATACCTGCCAAATGTCAGTCTGATCAGTCATTTTTGAGGTGACTCTTTGGATATACACAGATCAGGGAGCTGCTTGAGGAGGTGGTCTGTACTTTGTAGGAGCTCAAGTGCTGAGCTGTGAGCTCCGTTGATCATTAAGGGCTGTTAGGCAGTTACGGTTAAGTCTGCTGCAGCAGAACTCATAAAACCCCTTTTTTTCCTCAGATGCTCTGTCTCAGGGAGTTAGGGCTTTCTTTTTGAGTATCCGTTGCACTGCCCTGCCCAGCTGGGAGGCAGTTGAGTCACTATTTGCCTCCCAAGGCTCCGCCCTTCTGCCGTGGGGGTCCGCCCTGTTGCCGTGGGCTTTGCCCTGTCGCCGTGGGCTCTGCCGTGCTGTCCTGGGCTCCGCCCTGTTGGTGGAGTCTCTCTGTTATGGTGGGTTACCTCGGCAATGGCAGCCTGCATCAGCAATGGGAGCCTACCTCAGTAGGGGCGGAATGCCTTGGTAATGGCAGATGCTTCTCCCCTACCGAGCTGCACCGTCCTGGATTCAGCTGTGCCCATAGTGAAACTCTCAACCCCGAGCGTTTCGAATCACCGTTTTGTTTGTCCCTGTGGGTGTGGGTCCCGCCCAGCCTGATTTCCTGACTCTCTGTTTCAGAGTTCTTTTTTTTTTTTAAGTTAAACAGTTGACTCTCTCCCAGGTGTTTCAGTCACCTGCTGATAGGGCACCGCAATCTGTGTGATTTTCCATGCAGCAACCCACTGCACCAGCTCAAATGTCCCTTCCCAGGCATCTCCTGGTCTCGCTCACTGTCCAAGTCCCGTTTAATCAGATGGATATGCTAATCTGCCCTCCCCAATCTCAGATTTCCAGTTTAACAGGGCACCCAGACCAGTGAGTTTTGTGTGGAGTGCCACTGTGCTGCTGCGCTGTCCGAAACGGCCACGCCAGCCGAAACAGCTGTGCTGGCATCCCGTGTCTCTCCTACACCTGGGAATTTCTTCGTTCTGTGGGCAACAAAGATCCGTCTGGAAATGCGGCTTGGACTCACCCTCTGCGCCTTCACTGAGAGCTGCAATCCTGAGTTGCTCCTACCGCGCCATCTTCTTTTTCCTCCTCTAATAAAAGGTTTTTTAACAAAACAAATTATAAAATAGTTATTTACCTTATTTCAGATGAAGGTGAAATACATGTGAATAGAATGTGCTAGTTTGTAATCTTCCAGTAAATCAAAACAAATAAAAATAGGATATTTTTATTGGTGTTGGTGAATTCTTTTTTCTCCTAATTGACGATTCTTTGGTCTATACATGAGTCTAAACTGCTTCTAGGAGAATGTTATAAATTTATTGTCAAAAATTCTATATTCTGACTTTTCTTTAAAGTTCATAAGAATGATAATTATGTTGAATCATATGTAAATTCCTGTTACTTTTCTACACTTAAAATTGTGAAGAAAATATAGAAATACTAATATTTATTAATCTAGTCCACATTCATTGAACATTTCTTTTGCATTATGTGTGATATTAAGTCTCTCTGTGTGAAAGTAATTTTGTTTAATAGGGCTTTTATACTTGAGAACTCCTTTTCTGTTTTCTATTTTGAATTGTCTTAAGATTGAGTTTGACTTCCTCGATAGTACACTGACATTTGGCAGTGTTTTTTATAGAAAAAATTATTATGCTTGACAGTTGTATCATGTGATATTCCTTGAGAAATTCTCAGAAGAGTGTTTAAGTTATTTTCGAATTGCCTACACTTATAGAGCTATTTTATGAAGATTGTAATACCTATTTATTCATAGTTCTCTAACTTTATTTTACTTCAGTACTCAGTCATCATTTATTCATTCACTTTCAGTCAAAAACTATTTACTAAGCCCCTAACATATGTGTTGTTCTTGGTAGATAAAATAATCATGAATATTTTTTCTCATGGGATTTGCACTGTGAAAGACAGATTAAACAAATAAACACACTAAATTGACAACTGGTATGAGGGGGGGGAAAACCACAGTGTATTATGACAGAGGTAGCAACCTTCTTTAGAATGAACAAGCAGAGGAGGCTTCACTGGAGATGTAATATTAAGCTTAGATCCACTTGGTGATTAGGAGTTATTTTTTCCTGTTAAAGATTTAAGAGAAAGTCTAGGTAAATACCTTCAGGAGGGATAGAGCTTGCCTTTTTGGGAAAAATCAAAGAAGACCTGTGGCGGTTAAGAGTGAAGGCTACAGTTTTACAAGATGGGGTTTTGATATTTTATGATTTGCATTTCACAAAAAATATGTTTGTTAAGCACTCATGCATTAGTTATAGTAGAAGAAATTGATGATGGTTTAAAATATCATAATTTACCTTCTGCATTTGAGAAAAGGTAACAGATCCATGTTTCACTTTGTTTTCAGTTATTAAGTACTTGCAAAGGCAGACAGGTTAAGTAATCTGATTGCTGATAGGACATCTGAAAAATTCTTGGTTTCAGTATTATAAAAGCTTCTCTTTGTTTATATATACCCACACACACTAGCCACTTATTTAGTTATGTCATAGGGCTTCTGTACATTTTGTTGCCTTTGTCAGGTGTCATCCCATTAATTTGTACCAATTCATTAGTTATCAATTCCAGCATTTCTTCTTCAAATAAGTTTTTCTTGATCCCCTCCTCAGTAACCCTAAGCCAAAGACATGTACCTTTGTTCCATATATTCCCAGATTTGTGCTTCAATTCTTTAGATCGTATTTCTGTTAGTTAATTGAACACTTGTTACTGTTTGATTACTGTTTCTTGCTCTCATACACACTCAGTAAACTCGAAGCTTTATGAGAGCAGGTATCATAGATTTTAAGCTTGACACTGATCCTGGGACGTGTATGTCAGTAAGCATTTGGTGGAAAATATTTCGTGGAATGAATAAATAATGTGTACTACCACCTCAGCCTAAAGTTTTCTATCAGAGAAAGCTGACATTTCCCCATGTTTATTTTCTTTCAAGATAAACTACCAGTGTTGATTATTTAAAGTTTTTTGAAATTATATAAAAAACACTTTTATGAGCATAGCAACTATTTTAAATTATGGGTAAACTAAGTATTTAATCTTGTTGCACTTCTTTCTGCATTTCTCCATTTTTGAATCTCTTTATTCCTCAAATTCCTATGTGCTCTAAAGTATGGAAGACCTTGCTAATGTTTGAATTGGTATCAGACCTCAGTAGATACTTGTGAAGTGAAGAAATGAATTATTTACAAGACAAGAAGCTGTTCTTCACATTAATTAAATTGGCTATAAGAATAATCCAGCAATGAGGAATGCTGAGCGCTGGCTTCCCCATTTCCATGATTAAAACAAATGCCCTAGGCACACATTTCTTTTTCTACGCCATCATAACAAATAAAGACCCTGTCACCCCAGCAACTCATTATTGTTTGTTTTCTATTTGGTGAAATCCAAAGAGATCTTCTGTGGTTATAGTTGGGAATTTATTAAAGCTTACAAATCTCTGTTGTTCCATAAAACTGAAAATAAACCATATGCTAGCCCATACCACACTGTCCAGGGTCTTTTTTGGAATTACATTTAAGAGCTGAGAAAATGTAGTACAGAGATTTTTACCAGAGCTTACATAATCTTCCATTCTTTACACTTGGGCTTTTTCTGAGCATTTCTCCAGTGTAACATTCCCACGTATTTAGGCAGAGTTTAGAATCATTTTCCATAGTAAGTGAAAAAATGATTCTAATTGAACTTTATCAAATATTTGCCTCTGAAATGGAAAAGTTTGGTGTGTACTAATGATATGAAGTATTTTAATATATACAATAATTTATTTTCTCTTTTAGTCAAATATCCTGGAAATTCTATACTAAATCGAATTTTATCCGTTGTTGAGGTTACTCCCAATGATAAGTTAAGCACTTAAATCACACAATCAGACCTAGAAAGATGGAAGGAGATGGTGGGGATGAGAGTAGGGTGAGGTGATGTGGCAACCTTTGGAACCACTTTAGCACATTCCAGAGTGCTTTTCCTATCAGAAACCAGGGATGATTTCAACCATAAGGAAAAGCAATTACCTTGGTTACCTGATTGTGATTTGCATACCTTAAACCAATAAGATCATTTCACATACTTTTATCGTGTATCATGATACAGATTGCATCAGTGGGTACATATATACCACTTACTATCCTAGGTTTCTGCTTCATGGTCCGGATAATACTCTCAGTATTTCTCTCTCAGTATTAAATACTCTCAGTATTTCCTTTCAAAGGAAAATGGAGGGTTATTAAATTAATAGTTTTAAAAAGGTTTATAAAAATAATTATGAAGAATTAAGTTGTGTTTCTATTGGTTTATATCTGTCATCTGTGTGGAAGGAAGTTACTTTGTAATAAAGGCAACTGAGTAGAAGAACCTAGTGTTTTATAAACTGTTAGTGTGTTGGTAAATTGTTGGTATGAAAAAATCAGGATTTTGTATGACATTAATAATAGGTGGGTAAAAAAACTAGCAATTCTGAGGTTTCTGGCTGACACATGCACACGCACTAGCATTACTAGTGCTAATTGATTTACCTCTTTGTGTCATGTTTAACTGTTAATTTCTTGGTCATTTTTGAAAGGCATAAATTATTTTACCTTTGTTTTTACATATATCAGTGGAATTTTTTACTACAGTAAAATGCCTTTCATGTAAGATCGCAGAGACTCTCTGTTAACTCTTTCTTAATATTGGTATCTGTAGGATATACTATATTTAAATGTAGTTCTTCCTTCTACAAATAACTATAGAATATGCATTTTTGACAGAGTTTCACAGGTGTAAATCCTGTCATTGCCCAACAGAGGAAATTTCATACAAAATTCACCAAATTTTATGTATGATCAGTTTCTGACAATGGATACTTCTGCACACCAGTTCCCCAGTCTTCTTGCGCTTCTGACACACACTTGAGAGATGTGACCTGTGGGACTGTACTGATCTTGGCCATCTGGTCTCAATAACTATCAGGAAGAGATCTTGGTTCTTGTGTGCTTAGAACTCAATGTTGCCTGGCTTTTGTGAGGTTGTTCCAGATTTGACACCTTTGATTTTTTTTTTTAAGAAAAGTTTTTCTTTTTGAGTCTTGTGTTTGTTTTTTTTTAAATGAGAACCTATTCATCTCCTGATACAAATTGATAGGAATAGACTTGACTTTATCAAGTTAAGTACTTGATGCCAGACACACGTTGTATTCCAGCATGTGTTCCAAGTGCTCCTGTCCCCACCTTGACAGCCTTTCAGGTCTGTGGCTTTTATTTATATTCTGTTGTCCTGTGGTTAGCACATTTTCTTGAATATAGAGGAGTAGAATTATTTTGTGTTTCAGAAATGTTTGCTTTAAACATGAAGATGATATTTCAACAGCAGATAATCTCTTATTGAGGGGATTCCTATCAGCCCACCTGAAGTCAATCCTGACATTGTTTCTGATAGATTTCCATGGCCCACAACTGATTCAATGGAATCAGTTCCGAAATCTCTACATGCTGTTGAAACCAAACTTCTCATATTAGGTTCTCTAACAAATACAATGAATGAGACAACAGATTAATAGTAGAAATGGTTTTTCAAATACCATTCCAAGGTATGGACTTACTTGAAATGTTATGAATACCACTCTGGATTAACTTTAAAATGGCTATGTGATGTATTTTCTTTTGTAGATGCCAGAATCCTAATAATTCTTTCTTGATAAAATGTTAAATTTAGAAAGATATTACATTTGACAAACATGCCTTTTAGCAAACATACTGAGCACTAGATGTTTATTGTATGGTTGCAATATTAGGAGTGTTTTTTTTTTTCTGGCTTATACAGAGTATGGGAGCACCTTTATTAAGTGTTTCCACTCAATTTTTGTCTTTATAGGCTGTGAATTTTGTAGATACATATATTTCTTGGGATTCCTTTTTAACATTTTCCTTTGGGACTGGCAAAGGCAATTTTAGATGCATCTGGTTTTGTATGGAACTGTTTTCTGTGACTAGTGTTTCCTCTTGGGTGCTGTAAAAATAACTAGTCCTTATAGACTAAGCCTAAAAGAAATCAGGGAGATATCCTATCATATATTCTACTTCTGTCTTTCCTTATTGATTTCTGGGAACATGTATTGACTGGATGAAGAAGTTGGGATCTCTTAAAGTAATAATTTGGGTAGCAAATGAAATGCAGAAAATAGAGGAGGTGATAAGGAAGTAATGGTAAGAAGGCAGAATAGTGTGAGAAGTGTATGTGGGTCTAAATGGAACACGGTATGGCTATTTGCAAGATGAAGCCAGGTGGTAGTGTGTAGCGGGTGCAGCATTCTGTGCTACCAGTGCCGGAGAATGATGTCTGCAACCACTGAAAGCCCCTTACTCAGCTTCAACCCACCCCCTTTTATTCACTTGAGAATTTTATGTGTGTTCATTCTTTCTCTTATCCATTACCTTCTTTCTTTATCTTTGTCCCTCCTATTTCATCAGGGATATGAATCTACCAATCACTTCCCCTTTTTACTGGCATTTCCAGTCTTGTCTTCTCCACTGATTATTATCTTGACCAGTAAATTTGCTCATGTATTTTCTGTGTAGCTCTCTCCATTCTATCCCATCACATTATTGCTATATTACTTCCATTTACTTCTAGCCAGTTTACTAAAAGAATGTTACGGTTATTGCAGACTCAAAGATACTGCACCTGGTAATGCCCTTTTTTGAGAAATGAATCAAAGATCATAATCAAAATTTGTTTTTTGTTGTGATTGTTGGTAGAGTTAAAACTTCTTATTTCTCTTCATAATTAGCTATAATTATGTTGTTATAAAATGAAATTTTACATTGTCTTCCCCGTTACTATGATAGTCAAATTGATCATGATGTAGAGAAAATCCAAGAGCACAATAATCAAGCAATAGAATGACCTGTTGCTAGCTGTCAGAGGTTTGATTCCCCAGAAGAAGACATTGGGATTGAGGATTTTATTGAAAATCATTTCTTAAGAAAGTGAGAAACAGCCAGGCATGGTGGCTCATACCTGTAATTCTGGCACTTTGGGAGGCTGAGGCAGGAGGATCGCTCAAGCCTAAAAGTTCAAGACCAGCCTGGGCAACATATTAAGACCTTGTCTCTAAAATAAAAAGTAAAATAATAAAATAAAATATAAGATAAAATATACCTGGGCATGGTGGCACATGCCTGTAGTCCAAGCTACTCAGGAGGCTGAGGAGAGAGGATCTCTTGAGTTTGGGAGGTTGAGGTTGCACTGAGCCATGATTCAGCCTGGGCAGCAGAGCAAGACACAAAATAAAACGAAACAAAAAAAAAAAAGGAGAAATCAATTAGGGAGTGACAGAGTGGGGAAAAAAAGGGATGGGGAAGAAGGGGTATGATTTTAAGCAAAGGGTCTTCAAGGATAGCTGTAGTCTAAACCTTCATGAGAGCTCTGGAGTATGAATTATTTCTGTTCAAACCCAAATTAAATGAGATGTTCTTCCATTCCTATGAGCCATTGTCTAAGGACCATAAAATTGGGTGAAGGGTACAGAGGGGAGATGCTTATCCCCAATTAGGGACAAAGTGACTTTAGTAGCCTGAGGGCAGAGGAACACTTAAGAGGTCTTATCTTTTTGAAGCAAAATTACCCTGAAACATTAGAGTCACAATATGTGTTGAAGTCTTCTTAAGGAACCGTGTGATAGAATTGGATAATTTACTTTCCCCTCCATCACTCCACTTGACTTAACCACTCCATTCTTTTTTTTGGCTATAGCTCACCATTTTGACTGGAAAAGGGAGGAGTACTTTATAGTGCTCTTGATGGATAATTGCACATTCTTTGATATTATATTGATATTGTACCAAAACTCCACAAGTAGTACTTTTCTATACACTAGTTACAGTGTGGAATCTGATACCATATCAATGCACTTTTTGTATTTTCTAACTCTAAATCCATTTGTTTATCTTGCACTTTGAATAAATGTTTTACCAATGAATGTTTTGGTCATTTGGAAAATATTCATTCACTGGGTTATATACATCTTCCAAATATTTATGCATTTTATTATACAGTATAAACAAGTCCCATTGTTAACATCACTACTGCTGTCATCAGAAAAGGCATTAGTAAGCTATTACAATGACAATATAAGGCTTTCTTATAACTGTCACAGTGACAGATGCAAGTTTTTCAAACTTCTACTTTTTGCCTGAAAGCTCTGTCATTGGTAATGAATACTGTCAGTTGTTTTTCTGAAGTGACAGTTTAACTTTGTTCATCTTTGTGAAAATGTCCGACCAAAAGTCCAAGTCTAAATAATAATAGTTTATCTCTCAGTTGTTCCTTTAAGTAAAAAGTGTTCAATGGGAAAAAGTGGCTAGTTTAGCTTGGAACTGAAACAACCACACGAGTGCTGTTCCTTAAACAACCATTGTACTCTAATGTGCAGTGAGTGCTTTATGTTTATTTGCCACTTCACCACACAGAATAATAAAATATATTTACTTTGAGATGTAATGGAAATAAGATTTTTACTACTTCATCAAAGACAGTCTTAAGACAGACTTTGCTTGCTTTAATGCTGATCCATGTCAGTGAAGAGTACAGTGACTCAGTAAAGTTGGGTGCCAAGGCTTTGATTTGTGCTAAGCTACCAGCAATTCCCCCACCAGTGCTTTTATGTAATCTGTGCAAAGATTAACATATTAAAAGGGAAAATAACATCTTAATATCATTATGAAAATAATTTTGCCCTCATGAACTCCTGAAAGGTTCTCCTGGATCTCAGGAGTCCATTGAGTTCACTTTAAGAGCCACTGCTTTAAAGAAAGCAGCAACACACAGTATTCTGCATCTTGTTACCCTCTGTCACCAAGTATCTACCTTAGTCTTTGCACACAAATTGCAATTATCATTTTATTTACTGCTTGATTCACTTTGGAAGATGGTATCTCAAACACCTTTTTTCAGCTTCCTTGGATACTTCTACTTTTAACAGAGTTCCTCTCTAAAATGTCATTAGCAGGTGTATATGTTTTCATGGAAATTTTCCTGTGACAGATAGACTCACACATGTACAAACCATCATTTGCTGAGGCCATCAAGTTAATTTTCGTTAATCTATTTGTTTCAAAGAATTTTAGTATATTTATTTTACCGGTATACTCTTTAGTTTTGAAAGGGTCAGAAGAATGGCAATCCCACTTGTGGTTCTGGAATGCTTTTCATTTCACAAAGTACTTCCACATGCAGCATCTCTTTCAGCCATCACACCAATCCTGTGAGATTTGCAGGGCAGTGTCATTATCTCCCATGAGTAAGCCCAGTTTGAGAGATGGGGAAGTAGGTTGTCTAAGGTCTAAAGCCACACGGTGAGTGGCAGAACAGAATTGAGATGCTGTTTTCTATATTCAGTTTCCTCCAGTGTACAACGTCCTTTCTTTTCTTGTAACAATTTAAAAGGCATTTCATATTTTTCTCCTTAGTCTGTGTGGCTGGTTTCTGTTATCATTTCATATCATAAGATGCCTGCACAGGCTGTTGACTTAGATAAAAATACTGTGTAGCTGAAGAAATGGAAGCCACAAGTAGGAGCTGTGGTCTTAGCAAAGGCCTGATACTGCTCATAATTCTGTTTTAACCATGAAGTTTACTTCCTTTTAACCTTAGTAAATATCCACCAACCCAGATAGGAAATGTTCAACTGCAAGAAGAACTGCAGGAAACAATTAAAATAAACCCTATTGCCAATGTAAGGCAAAGCAATGAAGAGAACGGAGATTTGGTGGGTAATTAAGCATGTTACAAAGTAAACTGACTAATCTATAATCATATGCTGGGATTAGTAATACAAAAGGCTGACACACGTGGTGTGAATTAATGTAAAAGGGTCTTGAAGAGTTTACAATAGCAAAGATGGTTGCATATTATAAAAATTAATTAAACATGATTATATTTCTTTGCGGTATTCCTTTTTGGCCAAGAGGATTGAACTGAACTTCCTAGATTTCATTGTATTTAGTTAGACTTTAAGAATATGTTTTCTTAATTTGTTAGAAAATATTTTTAAAACACTGCAAATGATAGAGAATAATAACAAATATCCATGTATGCACCATCCAGTTTTATCATATTTTAACATTTTTCTCTCCCTGCTTTTTTTCTTAAAGGAAAAATATTGCGAAGATAATTAAAAGTTACTATATCTTAAAGGAAAAATATTGCAAAGATAATTAAAAGTTACTTTGTCTTGAGGCTATGTCTATTACTACCAAGAGTTAATTATCATTCTGAATTTACTGTTCATTTTTCTGTAATGCATGTTTTAATATTTTGATACATATATTTGTATTGATAAATATATATAGTGTTTTTCATGTTTAATAGTTTAGTATCATTCTATATCATTTTGCAATGGTTTTTTTATTTAACATTGCTTTTGAGATTATCCATATTTATATATGTAACTCTGATGTGAGTATACAAAGTGTAGTATTCTTGAGTGAGTATATCTTAATTTATGTATATGCTGTACTATAGATGTCTGTTTAGGTTCTTTTCAATTCTTGCTATATGGAGCGATGTCAGGACATTGTTATGGATACTTTCCTATCCACATGGACAACAGTTTTTTTAGGGTGTATACCTAGAAGTAGAATTGCCAGGTCTTTGGTATCTATTGCTTCAATTTACTAAATACTGTCGACTTATTTTCAAAAGTAGTTTTGCTCTTTTATACACTTCTGCATTCCTTACTCGCTTATAATGTTCTTATATAAGAATGTTTCATTTTCAGCTCACCTCATAAAACTTGGTATTGTTAGATTGTAAATTTTAACGTATCCAAATATCATCTCCTTGAAGTTTTATTGCACATCTCCCTGATTTCTACTGAGGCTGGACATCTTTTCAGATGCATACTGACTGTTTTCCCTCTGTGAAATGTTTGTTTCTATCCTACTTCCATTTTTCTATTCGGTCGTTAAGTTTTAAAAATAAATTACTGTTGATGTGTAGGTGGATAATAACCATCTGTTAGTCATAAGTCTTGAAAATATCTCAAGTCTGTGGCTTAATTTTGCTCATTGTTTTTTGGTAAAATTTTTTAATTTCTGTTTGGCAGAGTTTTTTATTGTTAGGCATAGGTATTTTTCTTGTTTAGGAATTTCTTACTCTTGTGTTATAAAGATACATTTTTCTATATTTTACTTTTCACATTTAGGTGAATTCCTAATCAATCAGGAATGGATTACGGATCAGGAATTACAGGCAGCATTATATCTCTAATATATCTACATATCTTGCTTTTCACATTTAAGACTTACCTGTCAAAAATTGAGGTGGCATTATAATCAGGAATTCGCAGGCATTATAAATCAGTGGGGGAAGACAAGAGAAAGTAAATCCCCATTTACTTTGTGACTAGTCTTAGGTAGGTTTACTTTTCCCCCACCATCCCCCACCTGATTGTGATGCTATCTCTTTGATATTTCATGTTTGTGCTGGCATGGATCTGTTTCTCTGCTATTTGTTCTGTTGTTTTAGTCTAGCTGTCAGTCTCTGCCCCAATCCTATGCTGTTTTAATAGTGATAGTTTCAGTATCTGGCAGGAGATGGTTTTCTACCTTGTACTACCTTTTCATAATTATCATTGTTATTCTTGGCTCTTTGGCCTTCTATATGAATTTTGGGATTATTCTGTCAATTTCTATGAAAAACTCTATGGAATGACTTCAAATCGATATATTAGTTGCCAGAAATTTGCTATATTTATATTTTTTTCCCACATGTGAACATGGACCTACTTTTCATTACATAGAGCTAACATTTTATAATTTTCCCCGTACTGTGATTATACACATTTTCCCCAGGGTACCATATGTTTTTCTTGTTGCTAGTGTGTATACACTCACATGCACACACTCTCTCTCACTCTCGCTCTCTGTTTTAGTATTGAAATGCCTGTTTCTTGTGTATGGGAAGTCTGTAATTTTTGTTTACTAGTCTTAATACAAGCTACTTTTGAAGTCTTTTTTTTCTAATAATTTGCTATAGAATCCATTAAAATTTTCTATTTTGGTGGTCATAACATATACAGTTGTGGGTAATGCTTTCCAATACATGTTTTTTAAATTTTTCAAATGTTCTTGTGGTATCGACTGTTACCTAGCTCTAGTGTAATATGAGAGAAGCAGTGGAACAGATAAATATCTATTTTGATTTTGTGTTAATGGTAATGTGACTAAAATTTTAGTTGGCAATATTTGCTGTAAGCTCTTAAGAGATACTCTACATTACTCTGTGTTTGGGTAGAGATGCTTCTTTACTCCTCGTTTGTGAAGGTGTGATGATTAATTTATGTGTCAACTTGACTAGGCAACAGGATGCCCAGATATCTGGTTAAACATTATTTTAGGGTATGTCTGTAAAGGTGTTTCTCAAAGAGATTAGCACTTAAAATGGTGAACTCAGTAAGCAGTGGACATCATTTAATCTGCTGAGGGCCTGAATAGAACAAAAAGGTGGAGGAAAGCTGAATTCATTCTCTGCCTGAATGTTGAACTATAGTGCTCGTCTCTTGCCCTTGGTTCCCCTGGTTCTCAGGACTTCAGACTCATACTGGAATTAACACCACTGGCTTTCTGGCGCTTAGGTCTTCAAACTACATCACTGTCTTTCTTGAGTCTCCAGCTTGCAGTTGGAAAATCATGGGACTTTACTTCCATGATCATATGAGCGAATACCTTACAGTAAATACCTGCATGTGTAGATCTATCAGTCTTTGTCTCTCTACTCTCTTTCTCTCTGTATCCATCCATCCATCCATCCATCCATCCATCCATCCATCCATCCATCATATTTCTTTGGAAAAGCCTGAGTAATGCAAAAAACTTATCTCAAATGGATATTCAAAAATTATTTTTTCTTGCATGTAATATAATAAATACATTTTCTGATGTTAAACCACCTTTATAATTCTGTAGTTAAATTTAGCTTTTTATGTCTCCAAATCTTACAAAGAAATTTTTTTTAAGTATTTAGAAACACTATCAGATTTTCTTAAAAATCTGAACTTGTTTGGAAAAGGATTTCTTTATTATCTGGTAATCAAACAATATTTTACTCTTCATTCTTTTATATCTTACATATAAAATATTTTACTTTACAGTACATGTAAAGGAATTGTAAATGGAATCTCAGCTGTAACTTTGAAATCAATTTCATTTTTTTCCTTTGTGAGCCTATGCTGTTTTAATATGGTGGGAATAGGGTGTAGTAAGTGGTTTGTTCTTTAACATTGACTGGAAAAATGTAATATTAGGTTTCAAATGGCAAAAAACAGAATTACTTTTGCACCAACCTAGTAGATGACATACTTCTATAGTAGAGCCTGGAGAAAAATTGTGTGCATGAATTTGTAGTCTGAAAATTAGGTTCTAAATTTATTTTGTGAAATTTATTTTTCCACTAGCTATTTATTGGCTTCTGATAAAAGAAGTTAAAATAATATTCCTGTTGGTTGAATCACTGTAGCACTACTCTAAGATCATTTTCTTGCTTATGGATACCTAATTTACTTCTATAATTTATCAAGAAATCTTTTCAGATTAAGCACAATAGAAACAGATAAGAAAGGCCAAAAACATGATTAATTTCCTGTTTTATAGAACAGAAATTTAGTTTTACTGTTTAATTATTGTGGTTGAATTTGATTCAACCAAATATTGATTTGAGATCAAAGAATACTGACAGCTAAGGCAAAAAGACAGCCATATTAAATTAGATGTGATTTCATTATTTCATAATACATCCTATGAAATCATAATAAAAATATGCAAATCAAATAAAAAATAGAGACCTACTTAATTTGAATAATATGTGAATTTTATGATATCAGTAGAGCTAATTTTCATGTAGAGCTAGCCCTATTTACTTAAAATTTATGCATTGGCAAATATAACTCAAACCAATGCAGAAATATTAATACCTGTAATATTTGTTTAAATTTAGGGTCCTAGGCCTTACTTCCAGAAGTTCTGGTTTATTAGGTCTTGGGAACAGCCTTAAAACAGCGTATTGTTCATCACAGGGTGTCTTAGGATTACACTTTTAGAAATAGTGCCTCAAACATAGAAAAACAGTTGTGATTTTACTGTAACTGGGTCATTATTCTAGATTTCAAAAAGAGGCTTTTAAAATTTTTCAGTAGTTTTATATTTCAAAGTAGAGTAAGTTAGAAATTCACATATAACAATAATTTGTGGTAGTTAACAGCTAAATAGCTAAACCCAAGTATTACAACATACATCAGTAGTTGATTTAGTCACTCAGCCATATAGTCTTTTCCTCTCTAGCTTAATACCTGTATTTCATGCCCTCTTTCACTCTTTCACAGATTTTAGTGGCTCAACTTAGATGACTTTTGATCTTGTATAGATACTCTAAGTTGTGGAAGTATTTGTTATTTCAGATTTTATCCATAACTCTGGGATTTGAAGCAAAATATTCATTATTCTGTATGAGAAGAGGCAGGCCCTTGATTTCCAAAATTAATTATATTTTTGCAATAACTGGCTTTAGTCAAGGGCTCAGATTTCAGAACTGTTCATAGGAAAGTAATTTTCATTAATGTCATTGCTAACCAAGTGAGTGACATTGATGTATGTAGCGCTGGCCTATAACTGATCAACCTGAAATAATCAGCAAAAACAACTATTTTATTACCTGACTGAATTAAAGCCTTAGTGGTTATGAACTAGGTTAATGGGAGACCTCCTTTCTCCAGACTTTCACCACTGTTGTTGGGTTAATCAAAGTATTTTAGATCTAGCTGAGTGTAAAACCTTGGATATTTCTGTGATTTCTTTTAAGACCATAGGGGGACCATTTTATTTACGTGGCCTGGGGTTTATTGGTGCATTTCACTTTTACATTGTAATGGAAAAAACTGATAAAACTTTTGAAAATATGTTGAAAGTTTACACTTTTGTTTTATTAAATATAGGCGATACAACATAGTAGCATAGGTACAGTCATTCTTTTTTTGCAGCTCTTTCAGAAGGAAGACATTAATTTTCATAAAAAAGTGACCATTATAAGAATTGAAAAGTTTAAAAGGAAGTGCACAGAAATGGGTAAGACTTGTCAAACCTTGGTTTACCAGGTCTGGTGATGCCTTGCATAAGAAAACTTTAGAACAGGAGCAGATACTTGGGACACTTGTTTATATTTTGCTATGTGTGTACTAAGACCATAAATGCTAAGCTAAACAATTCATATATAGGGAAATGAGTGAAAAGAGAAGATTTTATTATTGTCCTTAGGATTCATATTTTCTGTCCATCATAGAATCCTTTGATTTTTACTGCTTATGAAAGCACAACAAGGCAATAGCATTTTCTGTAGTTCATTATTTTTAAAAGAAAAGTGAAGAACATGAACAATACTGCTCCTCTGAAGCATTCTAACATGCACCTCCAGAGAGATGTTGAAGACTTTCAGTTCATAGTAGAGACCTAATCCTGCCAAAAATATTAAACTTGATTTTCATGTTAAAAATAAGATTTCTAGAATATGTAGGGAAGATTGATAATTATTTCATGTTAAGCAGCCTTTCTTCTTTGTATCAGAATTTTATTCATATTGATTTGATTATTCTTTAGCATCATAATTTTGAGGTAAAGTATTACCTGAATCTACTGTAATTTGCTTCTAATTGGAATATAAAATACACTAATTCTGTTGTTGCTGTTGGTTATAAAGGATAAAGTAAAGGAGATGAGGTAATTCTGTTACAATTGTCATTCTGACTCAATGGACATTATTAGTTGTACTCAGCATTGATGTCCTTTTGTTCCTTCGCTTACCATATATCCTAGTTTTTTCATGAAGCTCTTCTGTTCTGCTGTAAGCTAAATACTTCAGGAGAAGCTGAGCCTAATCCAAGCTCTATGAGTGGGCTTTATTAGTCTAAGGTGAACACCATCTTTCTTACCACTTCTTGTTTCATGTGAAAAGGGTCAGGTACTCACTTAAGCATACTGATGTTAGGAGTAGTGTTGCTGGTAACTCCCTGGACAGGTCTTCCTTTATTCTCACTGGGGGAGTTTCTAGAATTGATTCTCTTTCTATTCTGCTGGGCTCCTGGCTACTATTCTAGCACCAAAAGGAGAACTAACTTTAAGATAAAGAGTTACTATAGATTGCAGAACAGAGAAAAATATTCCTAACCAGGAACTTTTCAACTGTTGCATTGTGTGTGTGTGTGTGTGTGTGTGTGTGTGTGTGTGTGAGAGAGAGAGAGAGAGAGAGAGAGAGAGAGAGAGAGAGAGAGAGACACCAGAGAGATCAGAAGATGGGGAATGTCTTTGATAAGAATGTACACTGGCATTTTTATCCCAGTTAATTACAAAGGAAAAATTAAAATATGCCATTTGGGTTTTACTTCAAGTATTTATATGGGTGAAATCCCTTGCATGCATTTGATAAAATGAATGTGTTTGATAAGAATGTACACTGGCATTTTTTCCCAGTAAATTACAAGGGAAAAATTAAAATATGCCATTTAGGGTTTTACTTCAAGTATTTATATGGGTGAAATCCCTTGTATGCATTTGATAAAATGTGTTTTTTTTCTTTTCCCCCACCCTTCAAAGGCGTTTTTTTTTTTTTTTCCGTTGCAAGGCTTCAAAATAATTATGTTGTTGACTGAATACAGTCATAAAGCCAAGCCTTCTGAAGTTGAGGGCTTATTGCCTTAAATGATATTCTTTTAATTATATGGTTAGTCTATTTGCTTTTGTTAGTGCCTCATATGATATAATTGGATGTCTCATCTTTTGCCAAAAGATGTTAGAATCTGAAAAACCATTTCCTTGAAAATTCCACTTTAGGGGTACAAAATCTCAGGTAGACAGGAACAGTATGGTTTTTCATTTTAGTTCTGTTGTACAATGTGGTGAATATAGTTAATAATACAGTATTGTACATTTTAGAATTGCTAAGAGAATACATTTCAGATGTTCTCACCATAAAGCAATGGGAAGTATTTGAGGTGATGGATGCGTTAAGAAGCTTGATTTTATTATTCTACATTGTATTCATAAATCATAACATCACTTTGTATGCCACAAATTTATGCAGTTATAAATTGACAATTTGTAATAAAGATATATTCCAAAAACTGAAATTCAAAGCAAGTTTAAAATGTGGAATACATCTTGAGCTATTCCCTCTTTTTCTAGGGAAGAAAAGAAATACTGATATAGTTATTGATACTGACACTGATATAGAATACTGATATAGCAAATACTGTTGTCCTGCTATCCACCTTGGTAGGCAACATTTTTAAACAGTGCTCTTGAAGAGAGACTATCTCAATGAATATCTGCTTGGGACCTCCTCAAAGTAAAGTAAGATAGCAAAATTGGTGATGTGTGTGACTCCACACTCTAGTGACAGAAGATAATTACAGTGAGGTACCTGGAATGATCAGAAGGCAAATTGGAATTTTCCAAGAGAGAATGAAGATGCATTTGTGAAGGGAGAGAAACAGTTGGAAGGAAATGTTATTTTAGCTATATATTCTGGCCATACATGACTTAACAAGTATGAATTTCAAGAGGATAATAAAAAAGAAATTATAGTAATCAAGATAGGAAATGATTAAAGAATGGGAGAAAATTTCAGCTGAGAGGGAATGTGAAGATTAAATACAAATTCTAACAGCCTGGTTGACAAGTTGATGAGCACATTTTCAGATGAGAAATGTAGAAGGAACAAAAGAATGACTTCAACAGTTTTGTGGAAGAGCCAACCTCAGGTTTGTATTAGAATAGAATTTGAACAAAGAAGTTTCAGAAAGAAGAGAAAATTAATGTTTTGCCACAGTTTCCTTCTGAGGCTTACCCAATGATTGACGTGCTTTTCTTTTTTAAGTGCCTATTTGTGGGTGGTCTGATACTTTTTGTATCTAACCTTTCTTTTATTGTTGAAAGAAATAAGATGAAATTTAGGAAGGGTAGAATGTATATCATTTTTGAAGTCAGACTAAATGGATGCCTTCCATGTTTTGCCTGTTATGTGTAGTAAATTTGATCTTGTAACATAAAAGTAGCTATATTCAAATAGGCTAGAATAGCTTTATAATTCTTGTTTGGGAGAAATTATTATTATTTGCTAGCTGTATTCACTGTGTAGAAACTGGAAAAGCACTGGGTTTTGGGTCAGATTCAGATTCAAGTCTAATACTGTTATTAGCAACTTTTTGATTCTGAGTAAGACACTTAACTTCTTTAGGAGAAGGATACTGTCATAAGTATGCATGGAATGCTCACCAAGGAATAGAATGGCACATGTAGTTGATCTGGAAAGTACTTACAATGCTTAGGAAATAGTACTTCTGTTTTTTGTCTGGTGTATATATAATGCCTCTGTGTTGTTGCAACCACTGACACTTTTAACTAGTGGTAAACATAAGGAGCGATGGGTACTATGTCAAACTAGTATCTGAATTCACAGTTTAAAGAATGCAGATGCTACAAAGCTTGCAGTGATTGTTAATATGTGGTAATGAGGGCATAGTTTTGCCAGAACTTCTGGATTTTGCTTTTTTTGTTTTGTTTCTAAGGAAGAGATTTAAATTTGGATTTTTTTCAGTGAGTTTTTCATTTATACATATAAGCAATTCATCAGAAAACAATTTTGCTGCACTGGTGTTTGTCAAACAAAATAAGTCTTTGAACCAGATCTGGCATGCGGCTGTATTTTGAGTGTTCTACTTTAATCTCTCTCTTTTTTTTAGATGGTTATTGAGCTCTGGATAATCTACATAGTATGTACTAGAGTTTGCTTAAATGCTGAACAAGATGCTTAATATTCTTAATATCCTATATGTTATTTAGGTTCGATTTAACATAAATTAAAAAAAAATTGACTGGGCTCAGTGGCTCATACTTGTAATCCCAGCACTTTGGGAGGCTGAGGCAGGCAGATCACCTGAGGTCAGAAGTTTGAAGGCAGCTTGGCCAACATAATGAGACCCTGTCTCTACTAAATAAAAAAATAAGTCAGATGTGGTGGCAGGTGCCTGTAATTCCAGCTACTTGGGAAGCTGAGGCAGGAGAATCATTTGAACCCAGAAGATGGAGGTTGTAGTGAGTAAAGATGATGCCACTGCACTCCAGCTTGGGCGACAGAATGAGACCCTGTCTCAAAAAGAAAAAGGAACAGAAAAGAAAAAAACTGACTTTGTCATTCATTGGGTTAAAAAAAAACAAAGTTGCAGGCTGGGCGCGGTGGCTCACACCTGTAATCCCAGCACTTTGGGAGGCCAAGGCGGGTGGATCACAAGGTCAAGACATCGAGACCATTCTGGTCAACATGGTGAAACCCCGTCGCTACAAAAAATACGAAAAATTAGCTGGGCATGGTGGTGCGTGCCTGTAATTCCAGCTACTCGGGAGGCTGAGACAGGAGAATTGCCTGAACCCAGGAGGCGGAGGTTGCGGTGAGTCGAGATTGCACCATTGCACTCCATCCTGGGTAACGGGAGCGAAACTCTGTCTCAAAAAAAAAACCAAAAACCAAAGTTGCTAAGAGGATACATTTAATTAAAGCATAGAAATGACTATTAAAGAAAGTGATTGATTTTATTTCTCTCATTTTAGTAATGATATAACCATAAACTTTGTTTTCAGTATTTCACACAGATTTTCTTTTCCTCCCTCCCTCCCTCCCTCCCTCCTTCCTTCCTTCCTTCCCTCCTTGCTTCCTCCCCCCTCCCTCCCTTCCTCCCCTCCCTCCGTCCCTTCCCTCCCTCCCTCCTTCCCTCCCTCCCTCCCTCCCTCCCTCCCTCCCTCCTTTCTTCCTTCCCTCCTTTCTTCCTTCCCTCCTTGCTTCCTCCCCCCTCCCTCCCTTCCTCCCCTCCCTCCCTCCGTCCCTTCCCTCCATCCCTTCCCCCCTCCCTCCCTCCCTCCCTCCCTCCCTCCCTCCCTCCCTCCCTCCCTCCTTCCTTCCTTCCTTCCTTCCTTCCTTCCTTCCTTCCTTCCTTCCTTCCTTCCTTCCTTCCTTTTTTCCTTCCTTCCTTCCTTCTCACTCTGTCTGTATCCCAGACTGGAATGCAGTGGCACGATCTTGGCTCACTGCAACCTCTACCTCCTGGGTCCTGGTTCAGGCAATTCTCCTACCTCAGCCTCCCAAATAGCTGGGATTACAGACACGAGCCACCATGCCCAGCTAATTTTTGTATTTTTTAGCAAAGACAGGGTTTCACCATGTTGGCCTGTGTGGTCTTGAACTCCTGACCTCATGATCCACCTGCCTCGGCCTCCCAAAGTGCTGGGATTACAGGCGTGAGCCACCACACCTGGCCAGATTTTCTAAATAAGCAAGAAAAGATACTCTTGGAAGGGATTGTAGATGCTCAAAGGGGAAAGGTGATGAATTTTTATAATTTTTATCAAAATAAAATCATTACCTGTCTATTTGATTTGTTGTATATTAAAAACACGTCTCTACCCTCAAGTTTACCAAAGGTAACCATGATATATATTTTACATTAGAAATATATGAATACTTATAGCTCTTAACTATTCATGTGATTTGTGTCTTTTTTTTTTTTTTTTTTTTTTTTTTTAAAGCAGCTTTTATCTTAGATACAAGAGGTACATTTGTAGGATTCTCACATGGGTACACTGGACCCAGGTACTGAGCATAGTACCCAATAGGTCATTTTCCAACCCATGTTTCCCTTCCTTTTGTTCCCCTCCAGTTGTCCCCAGTGTCTGTTGTTCCCATGTTTATGTCTATGTATGTTCTTTAGCTCCTACTTATCAGTGAGAACGTGGTATTTGGTTTTCTATTCCTAAATTAATTTGCTTGGGGTAATGGCCACCAGCTCCATTTACGTTGCTGAAAAGGACATGATTTCATTCTTTTTTTTTTTTTTTTTGCCTGCTTTGATTCCTTTATTCTTTGGCATAGAATTTCAAATTAATAATAATAATTTAATTCTGGCCATGTGGTAACTCTTTGGTTTTAGGGAAAACTAGAAAGAGAGGAAGCAGCCACGGTTTGAATCAAATTTCCCTTATAGATGATTAGTTTGGGGTGGGCACATGATCCAAAAATAGTGAGGCTATAGGTCACCAGTGCAGTGATCTCGCTGGACTCAAAGTTAGAGTGGGTTAGTCAGTTCAAGAGAAGGGGTTGATTAGGTAGCAGTTGAAGTAAAGTTAAAAGAATGCCACAAACGAGCACATGACCCTAAGGTAATGGGGGTGGTTATGGCAACACAAAATTATGATGAAACAAACTATGAGTAAGATGAGGGAAAAGACATTATGAGATATAGATGAAAATATGCAGGCTTTGAAGGGTAGGGCATGTTGGAATAAGTTAAGGCAAAATAAAATTATTGCTCCAAGAAGCAGGCGCATGCTGAATGACTGAGTAGCATTAATGGGAGAGCACCAGAATGAAGACCCGGGAACACCTGCAGCTGAGGCCTCTGATCTCCTTACATCCTTTCATTCCCTGAACCAATTTTCAGCTTTTATTTAGGCTCTGTCTTGATTTCTATCACAAAATATTCTAGATCTTTGCATATCTAGTCCTTTTTGAATTACTCCAGTTTTCCTATTTTCTCTCTCCCCCTTTCTGCCTCCCACTTCCTTTATAGCCAGCTCTCACGTAGTTAGCAAATTTCACTCTCATTTCTCTTTCTCCAAGAAGGCTTTGCTGACTCCTTTCTGTTATTGTTGTTTTCTTAAACCATGAACCCTTCCTGGAATAGATGGCATCTCCTTTTTGCCCCTGCTTTTCTTACAATCTCTCAATTTCTCTCTCTCGCACTGTGTAAAATGTTTTTTACACAGCCTCCAATTCCTTCCTATTTTCTGTTCTAGCTGACACAATGTTGAGTTTCATTATCTCACTTGGACCATAATTAGCCACGAAGTCACATTCTAACTACAGCTTTCCTCCAGAATTTCAGATTCTTTCTCCTAAAGGAGAACACCCTAGCACTCTGTCTCAAAATCATGACTAAATCTCCAAGTCCTACTAAATGAACTGTAATTGATCAAGCCAATATTGCAAACGTTTCAAAATGAGATTTCAGTCTTCTGTCCAGCTCCTCACTACTTGATCACTGACTTTTAGGGTTATATGAGGACACCCCATCAAACCACTTGCTGCTTTTTTTCATTTCCTTTACAGTACCCCTATTAATGCCATTCTCATCTACTGTAGTTCCTCACCATTCCCCATCTCCAACCAGTTTTTTTTTTTTCTAGCTGTCATTTAGAAAATGCTGCTTCTTTCATTCTGCCATGATTTTCCATGATTTACTTATTATTTTTTCTTACTTGTCATTATGGAGACAGCCTCATATACAAAAGAAATACAGTAGACTTTTATCTTTTCTAAAGCCCAATGTTTGAGAACACTAGTGCTGCACCCAAATTACTTTAGTTCCCACCTGTTTCTGCTTTTTACTATGTGGCCTCAGACATGTTATGTAACCTTTCTTTGTCTTAGTTTTAGCATCTGTAAAAAGGAAATAATTAGTGCTTCCCCAAAAGTGTCATTACTGGATTGAATGAAGGAATAAAGTGTTAAGGACAGTATCTGGCACTTAGTGCTTAATAAGTATTACTGTTATTGTTATAAGTTATCAAAGTGATAAACACTTTTTTATAATTGAAGTGACCTTTTCTCACTTGTCAACATATATTCCAAGAAAGAAATAAAGAAATTTGTCACCAACAATGTACACTAATTTACTAAAGATAGTGAACTGGTAAATCAAGGCATTCTTCACTTCATTTTGGGCTCATGTTTTGAGACAATAAATGTGGAATCATTTTAATCTTATTTTGAGTAGTTTTCTCTGTGGTTTAAAGAATTTCATTAAAGAAATCTTAATGTAAAGATGGCTGCTTTTTCTCAACACTGAATTTTCAAGCTCCTTAGAGTAGAGGTAAGATCTGTACTTATATTTTCCCATTCAATCTTTTGATGTCTTTTCCTTCTTATTATCAGTTCCATTAATGAGAATCAAGCCTTCCACATCATGGTTTAGCCTGTCTACTTAATGGTATTTCTTAGGAATAATGGGCTGTTTTGTAATAATTGCCTGAATAACTAGATTCAAAAACAAAGATTAAAAGAACTTGAAGAGTTCACTTCATTTTTAAAATGTGATTTTCAGTTAAACATTGAGAAGTACGCTCTGTAGAATATGTTTGCTTATACAAAAGCAGTAGTCAGTCTTCATTTATGTAATTAAATGTTAAAGGCATGCCTGTAGGGAAGTAATACAGGTAACTCTAATTTTATCTGATTTTCTGATGGATTTAAAACAGTGACTGCATCTTCCAGCAGAGACTATGGACACCACAATAAAGATCAGATTTCTTTTCCCTTCTCTGTTGAAGCTGGAATCAGTCTTTCCCCTTCCTTCTTCCTGCACCTCTCAAGTGCTCAGCATCTGGGAGGACATTCAGGCTGCATAACTGCGTAGACCACTTTGTTCTGGGCTGGGCAGCCTAATATAGATATATATTTTTTGAGACAGAGTCTTGTTTTGTCATCCAGGCTGGAGTGCAGTGGTGCAATCTCAGCTCACTGCAACCTCTGCCTCCTGGGTTCAAGCTATTCTCCTGCTTCAACATCTTGAGTAGCTGGGGTTACAGGTGCATACCACCACACCTGGCTAATTTTTGAATTTTTAGTGGAGATGGGGTTTCACCAATTTGGCCAGGTTGGTCTCGAACTCCTGACTTCGTGATCCACCCGCCTTAGTGCGACTACAGGCATGAACCATAACATATTTGTATATCCGGGGTTTGTGGATTAGAAATGACAGAAATCCAAATCAAAGTTTACAGAACACTTCAAGGGGTGGATTAGTGAATTTGGAGAATAGTTTATTGATTCATGAAACTGGGAAGTCCAGGGGTGTAACTGACCTCAGAAAACTCCAAGAGGTCCAATGGTGGTGTGACATTTTTGTCCCTCTCTTTGTCTCATCTTTATTTCTCAGTTATGTCTCTCTGTGTATTTGTTTCATTTTATCCTATATGGGGAAAGGTTCAGAGAGGCATATGGTGGCAAGTATCTTCAGATATATGTTATTGTAGCTCATATCCCTAGAATGAAGGAGATATACACCTTATAAAAACAATATATTCCGTTCAGCTGCTCTGTCTAATTCATTTAACAAATAGTTATTGAGTCTTTATGCAAGACTTTGTGAAATCCTATGACATACACGAAGAAATACAAGAAAACTATCAGTTATTTGAGAAAATACCAGAGAGAGTGCTACTGGAATAGAACTCTTAGTTCTATTCTGAACACTTATAAAATCCCAGGGAACCGATCTAATTGACTTTGCTGTGGTCTTTTGGCCAACCTTTGGATCCAGCCACTGTGCATGTAGATTCAAGGATATGTAAGTGGCCCTTGGCAGAATTCAAGTATGAGTGTTACGGGATGCTTGGCATGTGACTTTGCCATCTGGAAACCTCTATGGCTGGTGGCACCTTTGCTGGAGGTTTGCTCAGGACCACTGGACTTGTTCTGCCAACTTGGCCTGGAAGGCTGCACTTGGCTTATGCCGCTGGCTTGGATCCTGTGCCTGCCAAGGACAAGGAAGACATGGAGTGGTGAGAGGTGTGTGAGTGAACATAGGGTTCAGCCATTGCACACATCCAGGCCTGCTGGCTGTGGCAGGACGGGCAGTTCCAGGCACTAGCATGGGTGTTGGTTCCCTTCAAGACTGCTGCTGGACCAGGAATACCACAAGCAGCTTTCACGGTTGGTACTGGGAATGTGGTGGTGCCCAGAAACTTGGAGATGCCAGGAACAGAAAGAGTTCCAAAGAGGGTGTCACATCCCTGGCTCAGGGAGCTCCTAGGTCTGGGATCCCTGAAGGACCATAGCTCTTCTCTCCTCTTTTTCACCTTCTTATCACCTGCAACATGACAAGCAAAGGGTTTGTTTCAGCCCTGTTTTTGTTACAGCTCTTTTAGCCTTGCTGTTTGGTGGGTCCTGAGTTCTTGTCCTGAGTCCAGGAAAGAATGAGATTTGTAGACAAGTGGAGACTGAGCAAGGTAAAGAAGAACTTTATTGTGCAACAGAACAGCTCAGAGGAGACCCACACTGGGTAGCTCCTCTCTGCTGGCAGGCCATCCCTTCAAGTGTTCAGCTCTCAGCAGAGAAGAGACCTTGGTGTGAGGCCCTCTCCACAGTTGGTCATTCTGTCATCTCTTTAGCTTTCAGCAGAGAGGAGAACTTGGAGCAGGTAACTCCTCTCCACAGCTGGAAGTTCCATCTAGTCTGAGTCTGGGGCTTTTGTGGGCCTCAGAGGGGAGGAAGTATGTACCAGTTGGTCCATGGGTGGCCATGAGCAGGCCTGGAAAGAGTACCACAAGTTCCCACTCTGGTTTGCAGGACTGGCAGCCCAGACCCTGAGGGCTTCAGATCCTCCCCCGCTTGAAGGTGGGGCTTCACTAGTGACACACCCCATTCTGCTCAGGAGCCTGTCTGCGTCCTGCCACAGTTCATGGCACCCAGGCTGTTTGTACCAAGGGGTACCTGCAGGCCAGTGCCAAGCTGCCCTCAGGCTCCACTCAGCTTCCCTCCCATGCTCATTGGCACCCAAAGGCCAGAGGGGGCAGAGATGGCAGGGGACTGGAATGTTAGCACTGCCCTGAGTGTGCACACACCAAGCCTGGGTGTGACAGCTCTTGGGTTCAGCCTCAACTCTGCTCCAAGATTAGAGCAGGTGTAGGAGCAAGGAGAGGCCAGGCAGTGGGAGCAGACACTTCTGAGCCTGAGGGTGTAGAGGGCCTTTTCTGGTCTCCAAGAGTGCAGGAATGCCCAGGTTTGTGGGTGCCACTTGGGAGGCTGCAGCTGTGCCTGGGAGGGCGGGGCTTCTGGCTTCTTCCAGCCTCTCCCAGCTCTGTGGAGAGCAGGCGTGGAAACACATCCTCCACTGAAGCAGGTGTCATGGCAGCAGCTGCTCTACACAGGCAGCCATCATGAGGACTGAGAACTCTATCAGTTCACTCAAGGAAATGGGAAGTGCACTGGGCAGACATAAACAGCAGATGCCCCATGGGATCCACAAATCTAACATGTTATTGTCCTTTACCTTTAGAATTGCTCTCCTTTTTCAACCAGACCCCAATGTATGTAATGGTTATTTTTTAAATTGAGTTTTTAATATTTTATTCATCCATTGTGCATATGAAAACATTTATATTTTTGTGATGGCAGAAATAATACAATAGTATTGTTTGCCACTCCCCTTTTTTGGGTGGCGGGGGACAGGGTCCCACTCTGTTGCCTAGGCTGGAGTGCAGTGGTGCTATCTCAGCTCACTGCAGCCTCCACCTCCTGGGCCCAAGTGATCCTCATGCTTCAGCCTCCTGAAGAGCTGGGATCACAGGTGTGCACTACCACACCTGGATAATTTTTTCGTATTTTTTTTGTAGAGACAGGCTTTCACCATATTGCCCAGGCTGGTCATGATCTCCTGGAATCAAGCAATCCACCTGACTTAGCCTCCCAAATTGCTGTAAGTACAGGTGTGAGCCACCCAAACCTGGCTGTAATTATTGTCTGTCCTTTGAAGGAGAAAGCTGTTTGCTCTTTAAAGGAAAATCTATGAAATATTATTTTATAAAATGAAATTAATCTTCTAGATTAGTGTTTCTGGACTCACCATTATAAGTCCCCCAAGAAGTTGAGAGAGAAAAAGAGAAAGGGGGGGAGGGAGGGAGAGAGAGAGAGAGAGAGAGAAGGGGAGAGGAGGGGAGGGGAGAGGAGGGGGGGAGGGAAGGGGAAAGAAGAGGAGAGGAAAGGAGAGGAGATTGATCTGGTTCAATAGATCAAGATGAAGACAGGGAAAATGGCAATACAAATGCTTAGGATGATTTAATGTTTAGCTTAGGTTTGTTTATAGTATAGAAAGAGAGCAACATCAGGCAGAATTTCAGTCTTCTAATCTGAATTTTTGAATATTCCAACCTCTCTGCACAGTCTTCTGCCCTGTTTTCTGTCTTTTTACAGGTGATGATTTACAGGTTAGAATAATCCTCAAAGTTTTTATAGTATGACTTTACAAGTATACTGTGTTTATCTGTCAAGCTTCCTATCTTATACCCTTGGTCAAAATGTTTCTCAGGGTCCTCATTTCTTACAGATTAAATAGATTGGGTCTAGTATTCAACAGCGTTTTGACCTGAGTCAATTCTGATTCCAGCCCTATTTCCTACTCCTCCCATTGAATTGTGGCATGCTTTAAATTCAAAGTATCTTTCTTATGTCTTTCCTTTTTTGCTTCCTTTTTTGTCTCTCCTTCTCTGAACAAGCCATTGCTTTCTTTTTTCCATACTTTTGATTTTGTAGTTCCACCTTGAGACATTTCCTGGGATGCCCTCCACCTTTACTCCTCTGGTGAAAATCTAATTTATGTTTTGGGGCCTATTTGAAAGGCATTCATAGCTATGCAGACTAATCTTATGTAGTTTCTTTCCTCTGAACTCGTGTAGCACTCTCTGTAGTATTTCCTTGAAGTATTTACAGTTTTCTTGCATTTCTTCATGTACTGTATGGGATTTCACAAAGTTTTATGTACTGACTCTATAAATATTTATTAAATGAATTGGTGGATAGAGCAACTGACTACATATGTTATTTTTTAGGGAGAAGAAGGAGAAGAAAATTTTCACTTAAATTTCTTATTCTTTTTTTTTTTTTTTAATTTTTTATTGGATTTTAGGTTTTGGGGTACATGAGCAGAGCATGCAAGACAGTTGCGTAGGTACACACATGGCAGTGTGCTTTGCTTTCCTTTTCCCTTTCACCCACGTTTGGCATTTCTCCCCAGGCTATCCCTCCCCACCTCCCCCTCCCACTGGCCCTCCCCTTTTCCCCCCTATAGACCCCAGTGTTTAGTACTCCCCTTTCTGTGTCCATGTGTTCTCATTTTTCATCACCCGCCTATGAGTGAGAATATGCAGTGTTTCAATTTCTGTTCTTGTGTCAGTTTGCTGAGGATGACGTTCTCCAGATTCATCCATGTCCCTACAAACGGATGAATCATTCTGATTGCTGCATAATATTCCATGGTGTATATGTGCCACATTTTTCCAATCCAGTCTATTATCAATGGGCATTTGGGTTGATTCCAGGTCTTTGCTATTGTAAACAGTGCTGCAATGAACATTCGTGTACATGTGTCCTTGTAGTAGAACGATTTATAGTCTTTTGGATATATATCCAGTAATGGGATTGCTGGGTCAAATGGAATTTCTATTTCTAAGGCCTTGAGGAATCGCCACACTGTCTTCCACAATGGTTGAACTAATTTACACTCCCACCAACAGTGTAAAAGTGTTCCTTTTTCTCCACATCCTCTCCAGCATCTGTTGTCTCCAGATTTTTTAATGATCGCCATTCTAACTGGCGTGAGATGGTATCTCAATGTGGTTTTGATTTGCATCTCTCTGATGACCAGTGACGATGAGCATTTTTTCATATGATTGTTGGCCTCCTCATATATGTCTTCTTTCGTAAAGTGTCTGTTCGTATCCTTTGCCCACTTTTGAATGGGCTTGTTTGTTTTTTTCCTGTAAATCTGTTTGAGTTCTTTGTAAATTCTGGATATCAGCCCTTTGTCAGATGGGTAAACTGCAAAAATTTTTTCCCATTCTGTTGGTTGCCGATCCACTCTAGTGACTGTTTCTTTTGCCGTGCAGAAGCTGTGTAGTTTCATTAGGTCCCATTTGTCTATTTTGGCTTTTGTTGCCAATGCTTTTGGTGTTTTGTTCATGAAGTCCTTGCCTAGACACAACATGCCAGAACCTCTGGGACACATTTAAAGCAGTCTCTAGAGGAAAGTATATAGCAATAAGTGCCCATATGAGGAGAATGGAGAGATCCAAAATTGACACCCTATCATCAAAATTGAAAGAGCTAGAGGAGCAAGATCAAAAAAACTCAAAACCCAGCAGAAGACAAGAAATAACTAAGATCAGAGCTGAACTGAAGGAGATTGAGACACGAAAAACCCTTCAAAAAATCAATAAATCCAAGAGCTGGTTTTTTGAAAAGATCAACAAAATAGACAGACCACTAGCCAGATTGATTAAAAAGAAAAGAGAGAACAACCAAATAGATGCAATAAAAAATGATAAAGGGGAAATCACCACAGATTCCACAGAAATTCAAACCATCATCAGAGAATATTACAAACAACTCTATGCACATAAACTAGTAAACCTGGAAGAAATGGATAAATTCCTGGACTCCTGTGCCCTCCCAAGCCTAAACCAGGAGGAAGTTAAATTTCTTATTCTATTTCCCTTTCCCTTTTTATCTGAGGTAGGTCCAGGTAAAGCCAAAGGCCTAATCCTTATCTGTACTTTTGGGGGACATAACACAAGAATTTCAAGTTCTAGTATTATTTCTCATTTTTAGTAATTTTGTTCCCATTTTGTTCAAGTTCTGACTCTCAGAAAAATATTACTCTTTGTATATTTTAATATTTCTTAATTGGGGTTTTTATTTCAATACACTAGTATCATGATATAAGAGCAGTCTTTGCTATTGTAAACAGTGCTGCAATGAACATTTGTGTGCATGTGTCCTTATAGGAAAACGATGTATAATCCTCTGGATATATACCCCATAATGGGATTGCTGGGTCAAATGGAATTTCTATTTCTAGGTCCTTGAGGAATTGACACATTGTTTTCCACAATGGTTGAGTTAATTTACACCCCTACCAACAGTGTAAAAGCATTCCTATTTCTCCACATCCTCTCCAGCATATGTTGTCTCCCAATTTTTTAATGATCGCCATTCTAACTGGCGTGAGATGGTATCTCAATGTAGTTTTGATTTGCATTTCTCTAATGGCCAGTGATGATGAGCATTTTTTCATATGTTTGTTGGCCACATAGATGTCTTCTTTTGTAAAGTGTCTGTGCATATCCTTTGCCCACTTTTGAATGGGCTTGTTTTTTTTTTTTATATATAAATCTGTTTCAGTTCTTTGTAGATTCTGGATATTACAAAGATTCTGGATATTACTTGGTCAGAGATGGGTTAACTGCAAAAATTTTTTCCCATTCTGTTGGTTGCCGGTTCACTCTAATGACTGTTTCTTTTGCTGTGCAGAAGCTGTGGAGTTTGATTACGTCCCATTTGTCTATTTTGGCTTTTGTTGCCAATGCTTTTGGTGTTTTGGTCATGTGTGTACACAACAATCTTGCATGTTCTTCACATGTACCCCAAAACTTAAAATGCAGTAAAAATAATAATAAAAAGAGCAGTTTTTGGTTTCAAATACCTTCTCTTAGAGGGCCGTCTTATTATTAAAAATATAAGTACAGGCAGATGTACTTTTTTTTATATTAAACAGGTAGTAAAACTAGAAAAGGAAACACACTTAAAAATGTATGATACTTAAAAAATACATCAAGCATAAGTAAAGAGAAATATTTCTTTCTTACAGTAGTGAGAAGATACCTTAATTGGGTTATGAAATAAGTGCAGATAGTCCTTAGAGTTTTCTGAGACTAATGAGGCACCTGTCTGTCTGGTTGAAGAGACTTCTACCTAGAAATATCAAGAGTAGATTTGAGGAATTTTGTTAGTTTTTGCAGTTCTCAGTTTACATGTGAAATAAACCCAGCTTGAAAACTCTAAGCTGATGAATAAAGATAGCCACGTAATTATGTTGGATGTGTGCTCTATCATTAAAAAAGATGAACTTTCTAATTATTAAGACAAATATGCCAACTAATTCTCTACTAATCTTCCTATCGGGGGCTCTTCCTAGGGAATTGCTGAGGCTAGAATAATTTTAATTAAGGTGAGGCAGAGAGTCAAGAAAGAAAAAACAAAGTCTCCCACCAAAATTCGCTATTTGGAAAGAGCTTACTCAACCAAAAGGAGATACAGGTAGCTACTCTGAAGCAAAGCCTCAACTAAAAGGAGAGGACAAGGAGAAAAGATTGATTATTCACTCTTGGCAAAGAACACCTTACTTGAACTGAGGGGACAGGAAGGGTATATACTGTATCTCCCTCCTGTGAACTGGAATAGGGATAATAGGCATATAGCAAAGTAGGATGAGGCCTAGAGAGCAAGAATATCTGAGTCATTTTTCTCTCCCAGACTCAAACGTTCAGGCCCACCTGTAAGTGTCTTGGCAACCTATTTCTGGGCAGTTTCTTGATGTTATACTTGTGTACATAATAAAGAGTAACAAAGAAGAGTTATTTTATACTTCAAATACTGTTCTGTGTTGTTGCTAATCAGTCTCTTTAGAGAATCATTTAACACAATTATGTCTTTGAAAAAGTCATTCGCTCCTACAGATTGATTATTATAGGAGGGCATCTTATTGTGATAAAGATGGTAATTACTTATCTGGCTAAGCAATCTTGTTGATTGAGTATAGCTAAATGTTTGACATTTAGGCTAGAGAAATACTTTAGACTTTATTAGTATGTGAATAAATTATTAGTATGTAAATTAAATATGAGTTTTACCACCTTTATTAGCTGAATTACATATTCATTTTTAAGTTTATCTGTAATTAGTCAGTTTTTACTTTCTGAAAATTACTTCCAGATTTCTGAAGAAACAAATTGTGCTGTTTAAGTTTTCATTGCTGGATTCTTATAATGCTATCAGTTTTAAACTATAAACATGGAGGCAGCACTCATGGAAGTAAGACAGTGAATATTTACAGCATGTGTACATAAGTTGCCTCAAAAGATAATTAGATGATTATAATGGCACTTTCTTTGAGATAGCTAATTCAAAAAATCTATTGCTCCCAAGTCTAATTATTTGAGTAATGATAACATATTAGCAACCATGAAACTTCAGTTACAGCCAACCCCATTGAAGAGAAAAAAGTAAATAATAGTATTTTCTATAAAGACCCAAAGGATGGCACCAGACCAGTCTTCACGTTTTCTGCTCTGTATTCTATGCCCAGTCTCCTGTTCGTGTGTACTCTTAACTACAACACATGTATCATTCATCTGATTTCAATCTATTTGTTTTCATTTGTTTTATAACTCTTCCTTGGCACCAGGGAGATAATTTTCTAGCTCTTCTCCACCCTTTGTAAGCCTCTCAAAGAAGGCTTTTATAATTAGACTTCCTAGCTTTAACAAACATTTCATAAACTTCCAGTAAAAATGTCATTTCTCTGATCCAGGGCATAATTAAATGAATAAGTATCAGTGTGGTAATTCAGTTATAATATAAAATAATTTAAAGGGATTATTAATAAAGGGCTTGCTTTGATTTTAGAATTCTAATCAACAATAAGTTGTATATGCTATTGGTAAAATCTTTTTTGCTTTCATCATTCCCTTTTCTTGGCCTATTAGAAATAGTAAATAAAATTGTATCCATGAAATTTTCACTTGATTGTTCTTTTTTTGAATAAATGTTCACCAGAGAGAATGTTGTTAAAATTTAACATCAACAAATTGTATATGATCAAAATGCACATGTTGTTTTGAGGCTTTGAAACCAAACCTGAGTAATACAAGCAATGTATAAACCTGTTTGAGTCCATTATGACCTGATTGAAGACTGAAAAAAATAGTAAAAATGGAGTCCCAGAAGCTAGTACTAGTTTGTTTGGTAGGGGGTTTTTTGAACTGAGAACAGGAGGAGGAAAATAAATGTGTAAAGTGATGGGTACTATAATGATAGTGTACAGCAAGGAGGGATCAACTATTGGTAGCTCTTGTAACAAAGAAAGCAAAGCTAATTTTGAGGACAAAGAGGCTGGTAGAGTAAAATTAATCTTAGAATAGAAGGCTTTATCTTTGGGCCAGGTGCGGTGACTCATAGCTGTAATCCCAATACTTTCGGAGGCTGAGGCAGGCGGATCATGAGGTCAGGAGATCGAGACCACCCTGGCCAACATGGTGAAATCCCATCTCTACTAAAAATACAAAAATTAGCTGGGCATGGTGGTACACACCTGTAGTCCCAGCTACTCAGGAGGCTGAGGCAGGAGAATTACTTGAACCTGGGAGGCAGAGGTTGCAGTGAGCCAAGATTGCACCACTGCCCTCCAGCCTGGCGACAGTGAGACTCCATCTCAAAATATAAAAAAAAGGAAAAAAAAGAAGACCTCTATCTTTGCTAGGAATTGATTGGTTGTTTTTACATTCTTAAAGATATGTTTGAAGTCTAGGAATGAAAGAGTGAGCAATTACTTAGAAGTCTGCTTAATAGTGACCAACATTAATTGAGCTCTTACATTGTTCTGTGAATTCTAGTAAGTGCTTTATGTCTATAATCTCAAATCTTCTCATGACCGCATGAAATAGGTTAGTTTCTATGAGGAAACTGAGGCACAAAGAGTATTAGTGGCTGAGCTGAGACATTTAACTAAGACTGCCTATTTCCAAAATTCAAGTGCTTGGCTATCACTCTGTATCCTCTCCAAGGTATATTCTATTGATAATGATACTTTAAGTACATTTCTAACCAGGGCAGTATCTTAATGATGATTTTAAAATAGAGAGTCTGTGGAAAGTTTCTCGTTGTACAGTATATTCCAAAAATAAAGACACTTCCAAGTTTAAATGATTGAATAGATTTCCTTAAAAATCTTAATTTTTTTTTTACAAATTATTTTTTATTCAGAAAGAGTTGAAGATTGATAAATCACAATTTCTGGTCTTCTTTTATCCACTTATTCAAAATGTATACTGGTTGTGCTCATCTGGAGCCTCAGAGTAACATTGAAGGAAAACCATCTTCCCTGATGAGGCTTATTGTTTGTTATTATTTTTGTTCTGTTTGGTTTTATTGTTTTCTTGCTTGGGAGATGAAAATAAGCTTCTGAGTATATATTCTCACTTTAAAAGTCATAAGAAAGCATGAATAAGATCTAGTTGTTGATAGCACAATAGAGTGACTATAGTCAATAATAATTTAATTGTACATTTAAAAATAATTAAAAGACTATAATTAGATTGTTTATAACACAAATGATAAATGCTTGAGGTAATGGAAATTCCACTTACCCAGTGTTATTATTTTGATACATTATATATATGTATCAAAATATCTCATGTACCGGATAAATATATACACCTACTATGTATTCACAAAAACTAAGAATTAAAAAACTAATCTGAAGAGCACAGTCACTGATTGGATCACTATATACCAAAATGAATATAAACATAGACTTGAAATGTAGTTTAAGATGCTGGTTTGGAGGAACTACTCGGAAGGGTGGAAAATTGCTTAGCAACTCTGGACTTAACGTATCTTAGTGCTGGAAAGCTAAAGGGGACTTACTTACATAAAGGGTTACTAAAAGAAACATATTTTTGTTTCCTCTGGGTAAATAGAGAGGAAATAGGCTTAAGTTAAAGCAAGCACTATCTAGTGTTCTAAGAGTGATCTAATGAAAAACCTCTGGTCTTTACTAATAGTGAGATCTGAAGGAGTTTATAGATTCTTTACAATCACAACTGTGTAAGAATGAGATAGTATTTGAGTTGTTTTAAGGCAGTCTTGTGTGTCGCTGGAAAAACAGATTTGGTGTCATTGGGATGTCTTTAGAGATTTAACACTTTTGTGGCATGTTTAATTGTGTGCACTTGGGTTTGGAGCTGTGCAGGCAGTCCTCTACTTAAAGTGATTGTACTTGTAGATGATGCATAAAGGCTTCCAGCCAGGTTCTTCTATGTTATTATGTAATGGCACTTAATGCAAGCAGGTCACAAAGAACTCAGCCCAGCCAGTCTGACTCCTGATGTGAATCACATAAGGTTCCCCTCATCAACAGCCTCAGCTTGTTCCCATGGACTCCTCTGTGGAACTCGGTGTAGGATCAGACTCGGCTCTAGAGAAGCAGCTAGGAGAGAGCAGAATGGGAGCAAGATGGCATGGCCTTTATGTCATGATGTAATCTTTTTTAAAAGTATATAAACCTCCTATGCTTTTTGTTATTATTTTTATTTAATGTTGTGTATTGTTTTGTACTGATATGGATAGTTTATAAATTTAATTCTTGAATTCAAAGAGGTAAAGATGGAAGCAGGAAGAAAAATATTTTATTTGGTTAGAAGGAGACCTTTAATCTATATAATGTCCTGTGACATTCAATTTCCTAAGGAGTTAGGAAATTGCCTCTGTGACAATCCCCATAGAGAAGTTCTGCAGACAACCATAGCAACGATAATGCCCCTGAACTAAATACAGAACAAACCAAGTAAAAACACTGTGAAGGGCTACACTTATTGATGTGTGTGATGGGCTGAATGTGTCCCCCAAAATTCATATGTTGAAACTTAATCACCAGTGTGATAGTGTTGAGGTGGAGCCTTTAGGAAGTGATTAGGTCATGAGGCTAATCCCATTCATGAGAACTCTAGCCTCATGACCTAATTATGAGTGACCTTATAAAAGAGGTGGAATGGAGAGGTTACTAGGCCTTTTTTGTTTTGTTTTGTTTTATTTTTGCCTTTCCACTTCTGCCATGTGAAGACGTAGTGTTGTCCTTTTTGTACTTTTTGCCCCTCCTGCAATTTGAGGGTGCAGCAAGAAGGCCCTGAATGCTGGCACCTTGGTCTTGGACTTCTGAGCCTCCAGAACTATAAGAAATAAATTTCTGTTCCTTATAAATTACCCAGTCTGATATTTTGTTATAGCAGCAGGAATGGACTAAGATAGTGTATGAATTCTGGTATATTGATTCTAATTACTGTATAGTCATACTTTACATCTACTCTCTAACAATATTTAAGTAATGACTGCATCAATACGCACTTGAATTGTAGACACTTACTCTGTTATCTTCAGTAGGTCAGTTAACTTCTCTAAACCTTATTTCTTTATCTTGAAAAGGGGGATAACAAAACATACTCATAAGCTCTTCTAAAGACTAAAGGATTTATTATATAAAAGTTCTTAATATGATATTTAAACGTGGAAGTACCTAAAGGATATAGGTGGTAGCCAAGAAGTTTTTTTTTTTTAATTTATTTTTAATCAAAATCACAAAGTATAGTGCAGAATTTTCATGGGAAAAGAGACCTTATAGATAAGCATAATTACATATCACTACTTTATGCTTATATGCTAATACACATAATATAGATCAATTGGCATTATTTAATACTTAGTATTCTTGGGGCTGGGCGGGGTGGCTCATGCCTGTAATCCCAGCACTTTGGGAGGCTGAGTTGGGTGGATCACAAGGTCAGGAGTTTGAGACCAGCCTGGCCAATATGGTGAAACCCAGTCTCTACTAAAAATACAAAAAAAAAAAAAAATTAGCTGGACGTGGTGGTGCCTGTCTGTAATTTCAGTTACTGGGGAGGCTGAGGCAGGAGGATCACTTGAGCCCAGGAGACGACAATTGCAGTGAGCAGAGATCACGCCATTGCCCTCCAGCCCAGGCAACAGAGCAAGACTATCTCAAAAAAAAAAAAAAAAAAAAAAAAAAAGAATGTTTGGAAAATTGTGCAGCATATTAAATTTTAATCGGGGATTTTTAAAATGTGTATTGTCTTGCAAAGGTGATGATAGGCTCTGGGTTTTATTATAAACTAAAATTAGCTTTTTTTGTTTTGTTTTATGCCCTTGTAGTTAATATTATAATTTACTTTTAGCAGAAGTGGATTCCAAATTGCATTTTAAAGGTAGATGCCTCTCATGAGACGTTTGCGTCAGTGAGTAATGTAGGCTTGTAAACGTATTTTCAAAACTACTCACAGCAGGATATGTCTCAGTCAATGAAAAGTTCTTGGTTGGGTAGGACATGATAATTTCTCATCCACTAGAGGAATAATGTTATTTTAGAATAATATTTTAAAATGTAGATCCTATAAAAGGTAAAAGATGATTTTTTGAATGTCAGATTTGTTTCTTTTCTGAGTATATATTGGAATGGTTAGACTGTAAGAGTATATGTGATTTGTGAGTCCATTCAGCAGTTCTATAGTGTGAGATAATTTGTATTATTAAAGTAACCATTTTAAACTATTCCTAAGAAAATTCTTAAAATGGTAACCAATATAATGGTCTTGAGACACGGAAATTGTTTCCAAGTGACATTTTAGGATTTAGTGATTTTTTTTTCAACTATTTGAGAGCTATCTTTTTGGAATTACATAGCTCTGCTATTTATTATACTGTGCAATACCCTGAGGTTCTTTTTTATTTTTTTGGTTCTTTGTATCAAACCTATGTTCCTTCCTCCCTCCAGAAAATGGACAAGGTGAAGGCAAAGATAAATTATTTTACCCAATGTTCGACAGTGATAGAAGCAGAACAAGTAGCATTATGAATGTGATTCCTTGGGTTTTTTTTGTCCTTCAGTTTTAATGGAAAAAAAAAAAAAAAGGAACCAGTGTAATAATGTAATATTACCCTAGCCTGCTCTTTCCCAAACATTATTTCTTTTTTTATTGTTTTAAAAACTTATGCCTTACATTTCCTGACTACCTTATTTAAAATAACAGCTTTCCCAATAATCTGTATCTCTCTTGCCTTTATTTTCTTCAAAGCACTTGTTGCCATCTGGCATACTTTTATATATATAAACTGTCTCCTTTATTAGAATAAAATGTCCATGAGAGCAAAGACTGGTATTTATTTTGTTTAGTGCTGTATCCCAGTGTGGAGAACAGTGCCTGGTATATAGTATGCCCTCAATAAATGTTTTTTGAATGAGTGTGATAAAACAAAAAAATAGTATCTTGCCTATTAAGTTGACTGACTTCTTTTTATGTTAGCATTTGTTTCAAGAATTTGTTCATCTCCAATGAAATATCATCTCTTTATCATCCTTCTTCTTTTTCTTTGCATTTTTATCTGAATAGATAGTCCCAGTTTGGGAAGTTGTAATAATCACTTCTTATTTTTTAGTTGGCCAATGGCCTATTTACAGAAGGTAGATTACTTCTCCATAACTATTAATGTTTATAGTTTAGGGCAAGAGATCAAGCCATATATATTAAACTTGGTTGCTCAATATGGTGCTCACTTACAGATTCCTTTATTTGCTTGCTTGTTTCTATCCATCATTTTCCAAAATGGATTTCAAGAGGCTAGCTGTCTACAAATTCCTAA
Source organism: Callithrix jacchus (assembly GCF_049354715.1). NCBI lineage: Eukaryota > Metazoa > Chordata > Mammalia > Primates > Cebidae > Callithrix > Callithrix jacchus. The sequence goes on along the minus strand of NC_133512.1, from coordinate 81,727,067 downwards.
CATCCCATTCACACCCATCTCTGTTTTTACTCTACTAATCAATCATTATTTGGCCAACTAGATAGAGTTCATAGAGTAAAGTTGCTTATTATCTCTTTATCTCATTTCTAAAGAGAAGTAGTTCATTTCCCCAAACTCCTTTTTTGCTTGGATAATGTTTTCCTTTGATGTTATATTTTAGCACTGTTTCAGCCAGTCTCTTTGAAGAGTCAATTCTACATATCCTCTTTACTGTCGATCATTAGAGTGCAGCAACCTAGAACAAAGGGGAGGCACTTGAATTGCTGGCTGGATTCACAAGTGAAACTAACTGTGAGGACACTCATCTTTGCCCCGTTGGGTTTATTTGGAGTAGATCAGTTTAAAAGATAGGCTTCCATGGGAGAAAGAAGACACTTCCATAACAATGAATTCTGCATGACAGGAAGCTATGAGTACATGAGAAGTATAGTTATTTTTGATTCTTGAAACTTGTTATCAGAGAATTGTTAGCAAGGTGGACTTAGAGGCCAGCACTCCAGTTAACAGCTTCATTTTCCAGACAAATTTAAGTCCATTAGTGGATTTTAGTTACACTGACTTTTTCTGCCAAGAGCAGGAGTCATGGGAATTAATAACCCGATATCAAAGGAAACAGAAATTCTTCATTTGACTTTTAATTGTTTCTCAATGACAATTATGCTTTGAATGATGGATTGAATGATGTTGTTTATTACAACACTGGAAACGTGCTTAGTCAAATAGAGAAGTTACTTCTCAAAAGATGTTCTTTAAGATTAGTATATAGTTTTGCATGTGGATTGATTTGTATCTTATCTATTGGGGCTGCTTTAACAAGTACTGGATAGCTTATAAACAGCAGAAATTTATTTCTCACAGTTCTGGCGCCAGGAAATCCAAGATCAAGATACCAGTATATTCAGTTTCTGGTGAGTGCTTATTCTACATAGCCAGGGTTTTCTTGCTGTGTTTCCACATGACAGAAAGGGCAAATGAGCTCTTTAGCCTTTTTTATTAGGGCACTGATCTCATTCATGAAGGCAGAGCCCTTATACCCTAATCATCTCTTAGAGGCCCCATCTCTTTTTTTTTTTTTTTTTGAGACTGGGTTTTTCTCTGTTGCCCAGGCTGGAAGTGGTATAGTGGCACAATCTCAGCTCACTACAACCTCTGCCTCCCAGGCTCAAGGGATCTTCCCACCTCAGCATCCTGAGTAGCTGGGACTACAGGTATGTGCCACCATGCCTGGCACATTTTTTGTATTTTTGGTAGAGATGGGTTTTCACCACATTGCCCAGGCTGGTCTTAGACTCGTGGTCTCAAGCAGTCTGCCCGCCTCAGCCTCCTGGAGTGTTGGGACTACAGGTATGAGCCACTGTGCCCAGAAGCTCCACCTCTTAATACTATTGCAGTGGGGATTAGGTTTTAACATAGGAATTTTGGGTGGACACCAACATTCAGACCATAACAGATATCATTCCCAAAAAATTGTATAAAGATTACTTTCCTGAAATTGAAGCAATTGTTTTTGGATTTGATATGTTAAATGTTGGTTTGTGATAACACATTGATTTTCATTATATGGTAGTAGGATGTAGGCATGCTCTGCATATCCATTTAATGAATTGTTTGTGTTTAAAAGATGTCTTTAGACCTCCCAAACATATGTGTTTGATACTAGCTTTTTCATATGTGTTTCTTAGAACAGATAAGAATTGTTTCCAAACATCCAAACAAGCCAAGATGGGAATCAAGATTATATGAGTAGGATCTGATTTTTGTCTTTGTAGAAGACTTAATCTAAAAGAATTTTCCACAAGGAAAAGCTCTTTTGATTTTCACTATAGTACTATAATTTTGTTCAAGTTGTTACTGAATAAAATAAGCAACAATGAAAATAATATTGCAGGAGTACTAAATTTTATTAGCATTTGGGTGAATAGGTTCTTCCTATTGTTTGTAAAACCTTTTCATCTTTTATCTGTTTGTTGAACTCCTTTCATTAAGTTCTAGGTGGAATACCATGTCCATGAAATGCTTCTTTCTCTGCTAGGGCAGGGTTGGTTGCTTGTCCTCAGTGGTCACATTATTGCTGTAAGTGATGTATTATGGATATAGATCCTTATTATGTCTGTTATTTACCAAAGCCATATAACAATGTATTGTAATGGTTCAGGTGTCTGTTTCTTCCTTTTTTTCCAGCAGATAGTGAGTTCTTTGTGGGCAGAAATAATGTGTCAGTCTCTTTTTAAATATAAGCTCCCCAAATAGAACCCAGTATATACCAGGATCTTTAGTTGGGAAAGTAAACAAAATATAAACAAACTGTCCTGTCATTCATTTATAATAAACCCTACTGTTGGGCAAACTTTGCTGGCATAAATAAAGGCAGTATGTTTGAAAATTTTATGTAGTTGCATTAGATAAAATAAAGAGATTGATTAAAGATCCAGCAAGTTAAACAGTATTACACTTTCCACTGTGCCAATAAGACATTTTTAAAAGATTAGGTTGAACTTTATTCTGAGAAAAGGCAATATCATGAATCCTGCTTTATTAATACTTAAATATATCACCATTGGTTAGTTTTGTATGGCAGAAAGGATATAGAAAAAATAATAATAGAAAGAAATTTTAATATGCTGTACTTTTCCCTGTAATTTTGTAAACTCACATTCCATACATACCAATAAAATTAATTCTGTACCTTTATTAAAACTTCAATATCTTCATTTATATTTAGAGTAGTAGCAACATAAAATTGAAACCTGAGAGTTGTGAAGGATATAAAGTCATGTTTTAATAGAGAAACTAAATTGCTCCTTCAAAGAGCCTATAAAACTGAAAAGCATTCATTATAAATGTAATAAAAACTTATGAGTCCCATTTTATTAAAACTACACCCAGTTTCCTGGAGGGACTTGATCATTTAGAGGTAAACCACGGACGCTTTATGTCTAGCAGCATGCTTTATGTGAGATAAGACATCTCCTGAAATGAGGTTGGTGGTTTTAACATGATCCCTAATGCACATGCACTCATAAGATTAGAATTTTAACTTTAGCAGAGTTTGCTGCTTTTGATAGTTAATTATTTACTGCTTCTTCTCCAAAAACCAGAATGATAGTGAAAGATAAAGCTTATGCTTCTTCTAATTGGTTTGTAATATCAGACTAACATTCTGTAAACTTCTTGCTCAAATCAAATTATATGGATTAACGATGTTACAGGATAATAACTTTAGTGATTACCATTGGCTTTTCTTTTTCTATTCAGTTGTAGTACTATTTTTAATGCATTAAGGAGGACCATTTTCAGTTTGGGCTTATTTTAGTGTTTTCAACTTTTATATATTTAATGTTCGATACTATTTTACATATTCCACATACATATTTTAATTAATTGTGATTGTATTGCTGACAGTGTGTGAAGGTACAAATGGAAATTTCAGGAACTGACAAATTGTCCAGTTACTCTTAGTTTTAGAATGAGGTAACTTTAAATACAAATATTTGCATACTTAAATGAGAGAACTCAAATATGTGAGTTAATATACATTATATTTGGGCTATATTGAGCCATTCCAACCTGTGTTCTTACTCGTAGTGTTATATGATTCTAAGGGTAGATCTGGAGCCATATTTAGGGGAATTATCACATTCAGAAATTGAGACTTTTTTAAATAAAATCGTGGTGAAGTATTTTAGTTTCTTTCTTGAAATCCACTCCACAAATACATGTAAATTAATGAAAAAAAAGTACACAAATTATAACAGCCCAACTAGAAAATACAGTTCCAAAATACAGTGACTGACATAGTTATCAAGTTCAGTGGAATTTGGTCCATATTGAGGGAGGACACTGGGAGCTGAAGCATAGTTTTCCAGATGTATACCTGTTTGTATGTATCGCTGAAAATGCATATATTCTCCACTCAAACATTCAATTCAATTGGTAGTTTTCTGTAAATATTGAAGAAGTTTATATGCTTTTTGGGAACTTACAATCTAAAGAAAGAGAAAGATGTGACAAGGACATTATAACTCTAAGGCCAGATGTAAGTATTATGGAAAAACAAAGTCCTGCAATGTATGAGTTCTAATAACCGAGGAATTGGGAAAAATGCTTCATAAAGAAGCATTTGCAAAAGTGTTGAAAGAAGGATAGATGGAGGAAAAAGGCATTGTTTGTAGAAGTAGCATCAATCAAGGCAGAAATTATCAGGGCATGTTTAGGCAGTTGTTAGGGATTCTAGTTTGATTGCAGCATGGGATACATGCTGGAAAGTATGTATCACTGCTTCACAAGGGTCTGTAGTTAACAGAGTGACCTGGCACACTCATGGTATTGGGAAGTTGGAGTTTATTATGTCAGTTAATCCACACAGCAGCCCATGGAGTAATAATAACTGCTTGTATAAGTTAGGAAAATAAGACTTAGCACTTGCCTAAAGTCATTCTGCTCTTGAGTAGTAGAGCCAGGAATAAGATCCAGAGCTGTTCTGACCCATATTCTTACTCACAGTGTTATATGATTCTAAGGGCAGATCTGGAGCCATATTTAGAGGAATTGTCACATCAGGTCAAAATTTCAGCCAGGTTATGCCAACTAGAGGGATGGCTTTTTTTTTTTTTCCAAAATGAGTAAAAGAAAATCTGTCTTCATTTTCTAATTAGTAATTGCATTCTTGTGTCCTGGAGACTAGGAAAAAAATACTTGGCTTCAAAATGTTATCTTTGGAATTCATGGTGAAAAATTATAATTAAAACGCTGATGTCCCTAAATTTAGATTATCTATGTACTCTTCATTCCTCTGTGCTATATTATCTGTCTACTAGTTTCTAAATGCTATTCAGTCAATGTTTTTTCCTCCTTGTTTGTTATTGTTGTTTACTGTAAGGTAGGTCTTTGCTTTAAATCCTTACTAATGTGTGACAGTTCTAAAGTCTGAAGGAACTTTTAATTTGAAAGTAATTGCTTGGCATCAAGAGTAATTTTCAAAAGAGCAAAGTTATTTTAAACATTTTAAACTGCAATTTAAGTCTTTAGAATTAGATGAATTTGTCATCTGATAAAATGTAAGAGTATTGAGTGAACACACTGTAAGCTATCCATTGTATAGTAGTTCTGCTGAGTTTTTTTTTTCCTTTTTTTAATTTTTATTTTTATTGCATTTTAGGTTTTGAGGTACATGTGCAGAACGTGCAAAATAGTTGCATAGGTACACACATGGCAGTGTGTTTTGCTGCCTTCTGGCCCCTCACCCACATTTGGCATTTCTCCCCAGGCTATCTCTCCCCAGCTCCCCCAGCTCCCATCTGTCCCTCCCTATTCCCCCCAATAGACCCTGATGTGTAGTGCTCCCTTCCCTGTGTCCATGTGTTCTCATTTTTCCTCACCCACCTATAAGTGAGAATATGTGGTATTTCATTTTCTGTTCTTGTGTCAGTTTGCTGAGATTGATGTTCTCCAGTTTCATCCATGTCCTTAGAAAGGACACGAACTCATCGTTTTTGATTGCTGCATAGTAATCCATAATGTATATGTGTGACATTTTCCCAGTCCAGTCTATCATCGATGGGCATTTGGGTTGGTTCCAGGTCTTTGCTATTGTAAACAGTGCTACAATGAACATTCGTGTGCATGTGTCCTTATAGTAGAACGATTTATAGTCCTTTGGATATATACCCAGTAATGGGATTGCTGGGTCAAATGGAATTTCTATTTCTAAGGCCTTGAGGAATCGCCACACTATCTTCCACAATGGTTGAACTAATTTACACTCCCACCCACAGTGTAAAAGTGTTCCTATATCTCCACATCCTCTCCAGCATCTGTTGTCTCCAGATTTTTTAATGATTACCATTCTAACTGGCATGAGATGGTATCTCAATGTGGTTTTGATTTGCATCTCTCTAATGACCAGTGATGATGAGCATTTTTTCATATGATTGTTGGCCTCATGTATGTCTTCTTTCGTAAAGTGTCTGTTCATATCCTTTGCCCATTTTTGAATGGGCTTGTTTGTTTTTTTCCTGTAAATCTGTTTGAGTTCTTTGTAAATTCTGGATATCAGCCCTTTGTCAGATGGGTAAACTGCAAAAATTTTTTCCCATTCTGTTGGTTGCCGATTCACTCGAGTGACTGTTTCTTTTGCCGTGCAGAAGCTGTGGAGTTTCATTAGGTCCCATTTGTTTATTTAGGCTTTTGTTGCCAATGCTTTTGGTGTTTTGGTCATGAAGTCCTTGCCTACTCCTATGTCCTGAATGGTTTTGCCTAGATTTTCTTCTAGGGCTTTTATAGTGCCAGGTCTTATGTTTAAGTCTTTAATCCAGCTGGAGTTAATTTTAGTGTAAGGTGTCAGGAAGGGGTCCAGTTTCTGCTTTCTGCACATGGCTAGCCAGTTTTCCCAACACCATTTATTAAACAGGGAATCCTTCCCCATATCTTGTTTTTGTCAGGTTTATCCAAGATTGTGTGGTTGTAGATATGTTGTGTTGCCTCTGATGCTTCTGTTTTGTTCCATTGGTCTATATCTCTGTTTTGGTACCAGTACCATGCTGTTTTGATTACTGTAGCCTTGTAGTATAGTTTGAAGTCCGGTAGTGTGATGCCTCCCGCTGTGTTCTTTTTGCTTAGAATTGACTTGGCTATGTGGGCTCTCTTTTAGTTCCATAGGAAGTTCATGGTGGATTTATCCAGTTCTGTGAAGAAAGTCAATGGTAGCTTGTTGGGGATAGCATTGATTCTGTAAATTACTTTGAGCAGTATAGCCATTTTCACAATACTGATTCTTCCTAACTATGAACATGGAATGTTTCTCCATCTGTTTGTGTCCTCTCTGATTTCATTGAGCAGTGGTTTGTAGTTTTCCTTGAAGAGGTCCCTTACATTCTTTGTAAGTTGTATTCCTAGGTATTTCATTGTTCTTGTAGCAATTGTGAATGGCAGTTTATTCTTGATTTGGCTCTCTTTAAGTCTGTTATTGGTGTATAGGAATGCTTGTGATCTTTGCACATTGATTTTTCATCCTGAGACTTTGCTGAAGTTGCTTATCAGTTTCAGGAGTTTTTGGGCTGAGACGATGGGGTCTTGTAGATATACTATCATGTCATCTGCAAGTAGAGACAATTTGGCTTCCTTCTTTCCTATTTGAATACCCTTAATTTCTTTTTCTTGCCCGATTGCTCTGGCTAGAACTTCCAGTACTATATGGAATAGGAGTGGTGAGAGAGGGCATCCTTGTCTAGTGCCAGATTTCAAAGGGAATGCTTCCAGTTTTTGTCCATTCAGTATGATACTGGCTGTTAGTTTGTCATAAATAGCTTTTATTACTTTGAGATACGTTCCATCGATACCGAGTTTATTGAGGGTTTATAGCATAAAAGGCTGTTGAATTTTGTCAAATGCCTTCTCTGTGTCAATTGAGATAATAATGTGGTTTTTGTTTTTGGTTCTGTTTATGTGGTGAATTACGTTGATAGACTTGCGTATGTTGAACCAGCCTTGCATCCCCGGGATGAATCCTACTTGATCATGATGGATAAGTTTTTTGATGTGCTGTTGCAGTTGGTTTGCCAATATTTTATTGAAGATTTTTGCATCTATGTTCATCATGGATATTGGCCTGAAGTTTTTTTTTCTTGTTGAGTCTCTGCCAGGTTTTGGTATCAGGATGATGTTGGTCTCATAAAGTGATTTGGGAAGGATTCCCTCTTTTTGAATTGTTTGGAATAGTTTCAGAAGGAATGGTACCAGCTCCTCTTTTTGTGTCTGGTGGAATTCGGCTGTGAACCCATCTGAACCTGGACTTTTTTGTGTGGTAGGCTCTTAATTGCTGCCTCGACTTCAGACCTTGTTATTGGTCTGTTCATAGTTTCGGCTTCCTCCTGGTTTAGACTTGGGAGGACACAGGTGTCCAGGAATTTATCCATTTCTTCTAGGTTTACTAGTTTATGTGCATACAGTTGTTTGTGGTATTCTCTGATGATGGTTTGAATTTCTGTGGAATCTGTGGTGATTTCCCGTTTATCGTTTTTTATTGCATCTATTTGGTTGTTCTTTCTTTTCTTTTTTCTCAGTCTGGCTAGTGGTCTATTTTGTTGATCTTTTCAAAAAACCAGCTCTTGGATTTATTGATTTTTTGAAGGGTTTTTCGTGTCTCTATCTCCTTCAGTTCTGCTCTGTTCTTAGTTATTTCTTGTCTTCTGCTACGTTTTGAGTTTTTTTGCTCTTGCTCCTCTAGCTATTTCAATTTTGACGATAGGGTGTCAATTTTGGATCTCTCCACCCTTCTCATGTGGGCACTTATTGCTATATATTTTCCTCTAGAGACTGCTTTAAATGTGTCCCAGAGATTCTGGTATGTTGTGTCTTCATTCTCCTTGGTTTTGAAGAACTTCTCTATTTCTGCCTTCATTTCATTGTTTATCCAATCAACATTCAAGAGCCAGTTGTTCATTTTCAATGAAGCTGTGTGATTCTGAGTTAGTTTCTGAATTCTGAGTTCTAACTTCATTGCACTATGGTCTGAGAGACTGTTTGTTATGATTTCAGTTGTTTTGCATTTGCTGAGGAGTGCTTTACTTCCTATGATGTGGTCAATTTTAGAGTAGGTGTGATGTTGTGCTGAGAAGAATGTATATTCTGAGGATTTGGGGTGGAGAGTTCTGTAAATGTCTATCAGGTTTGCTTGTTCCAGGTCTTAGTTCATGTCCTGGATATCCTTGTTAATTTTCTGTCTAGTTGATCTGTCTAATATTGACAGTGGAGTGTTAAAGTCTCCCACTATTATTGTGTGGGAGTCTAAGTTTCTTTGTAAGTCGTTAAGAACTTGCCTTATATATCTGGGTTCTCCTGTATTGGGTCCATATATATTTAGGATCATTAACTCTTCTTGTTGTATCGATCCTTTTACCATTATGTAATGACCTTCTTTGTCTCTTTTGATCTTTGTTGCTTTAAAGTCTATTTTATCAGAGATGAGAATTGCAACTCTTGCTTTTTTTTGCTCTCCATATGCTTGGTAAATCTTTCTCCATCCCTTTATTTTGATCCTTTCTGTATCCTTGCATGTGAGATGGGTTTCCTGGTACAGCACACCGATGGGTTTTGGCTTTTTATCCAATTTGCCAGTCTGTGTCTTTTTATTGGTGCATTTAGCCCATTTACATTTAGGGTTAATATTGTTATGTGTGAATTTGATACTGCCATTTTGATGCTAGCTGGCTGTTTTGCCTGTTAGTTGATGCAGATTCTTCTTTTTGTTGATGCTCTTTAGCATTTGTATGTTTTTAGAATGGCTGGTACTGGTTGTTCCTTTCTATGGATAGTGCCTCTTTCAGGAGCTCTTGTAAAGCAGGCCTGGTGGTGACAAAAATCTCTGAGTACTTGCTTGTTTGCAAATGATTTTACTTTTCCTTCAGTTATGAAGCTCTGTTTTGCTGGATATGAGATTCTGGGTTGAAAGTTCTTTTCTTTAAGGATGTTGAATATTGGCCCCACTCTCTTCTGGCTTGTAGAGTTTCTGCCGAGAGATCTGCTATGAGTCTGATGGGCTTGCCTTTGTGGGTCACCCAACCTTTCTCTCTGGCTGCTCTTAGTATTTTCTCTTTCATTTCAACCCTGGTGAATCTGACGATTATGTCTCTTGGGGTTGCCCTTCTTGTGGAATATCTTTGTGGTGTTCTCTGTATTTCCTGGACTTGAATATTGGCTTGCCTTGCTAGGTTATGGAAATTTTTCTGGATAATATCCTGAAGAGTATTTTCCAGCTTTGATTCATTCTCTTCGTCACATTGTGGTATACCTATCAAACATAGGTTAGGTCTCTTCACATACTCCCACATTTCTTGGAGACTTTGTTCATTCCTTTTTGCACTTGTTTCTCTAATCTTGGTTTCTCATTTAATTTCATTGAGTTGATCTTCTACTTCTGATATTCTTTCTTCTGCTTGGTCCATTCGGCTGTTGAAACTTGTGCATGCTTTGCGACATTCTCATGTTGTTTTTCAGCTCCTTCAATTCATTCATATTCCTCTCTAAGTTGTCCATTCTTGTTATCATTTCCTTGAGTCTTTTTTCAAGGTTCTTAGTTTCTTTGCATTTATTTAGAACATGTTCTTTTAGCTCACAGAAATTTCTCATTATCCACCTTCTGAAGGCTGATTCCGTCATTTTGTCACAGTCATTCTCCGTCCAGATTTGTTCCCTTGCTGGTGAGGAGTTTTGGTCCTTTGTAGGAGGCAAGGTGTTTTGGTTTCGGGTGTTTTTCTCCTTTTTGTGCTGGTTTCTTTCCACCTTTGTGGATTTATCCAATGGTTGTCTGAGTAGTTGCTGGCTTTTCGATTGGGTCTCTGAGTGTAAACCCAGATTGTTGATGCTGAAGTATTTCTGTTACTTAGTTTTTCTTTTAACAGTCTAGCCCCTGTGCTGTACGACTTCTGAGGTCCACTCCAGTCCCTGATGCTGTGGGGTCCACCCTTCTGTCCTGCGCTCTGCCCTATTGCCTGTGGGTTCTGTCCTGCTGTTGTGGGCTCCGACCTGTTGGCGAGTCTTTCTGTTTTGGTGCGTTGCCTTGGCAATGGCAGGCGGTGTCAGCAATGGACTTATACCTCAGTAGGGGCGGAATGTCTCAGTAGTGGTGGACGGCCCTCCCCCACAGAGCTGCACCGTCCTGTATTCAGCTGTGCTGGCAGTGAAACTCTCAACCCCGAGTGTTTCGAATTGCCGTTTTGTTTGTCCCTTTGGGGGTGGGACCTGCCAAGCCTGATCACCTGGCTCCCTGCCTCAGAGCCCTTTCTCCCTTTTTTTTTTTTTAAGTTGAAGGGATGATTCTCTCCCAGGTGTTTTAGTCGCCTGCTGGTAGGGCACCGGGATCTGTGTGATTTCCTGTGCAGGGGCCCACTGCACTGGCTCAAATGTCGCTTCCTGGGAATCTCCTTGTCTGGCTCACTGTCCAAGTCCCGTTTAATCAGATGGATATGCTAATCTGCCTTCCCAAAGCTCAGGGTGCCGGTTTAACAGGGACCCAGATCAGTGCGTTTTGTGCAGGGTGCCGCTGCACTGCCGAGCTGGCCGAAACTGCCTGAGCAAGCAGAGAGGGCTGCGCTGGCTTCCTGTGACTCTTTTACACCTGGGAATTTCCCCGTTCTGTGGGCAATGAAGATCTGTCTGGAAATGTGGCTAGGACTCACCCTCTGCGCCTTCAATGAGAGCTGTAATCCCGAGTTGTTCCTACCACACCATCTTGGAAAACTCCCCTCTGCTGAGTTTTAAAATATAGTTATTTTTGCTGTCCTTCCAGCTTGATACTACCTTAACTGATGACAGATGGTACTTTCGTTTGTTGAAGCCCAAATTCTATGATTAACTTTGATTGCCTTATTAAAGACATATGGAGATATCATCATCAGATAATTAGCCATATTACCCTGAGAATCATTTTACTGTAAATACTTGGTTCGTTTTTAAAGTAATTGGTTGGCTTATATGATCTTTGTGAGAGTTGATGTACTTCCTCAACATTTTTAGTTTTTTCTGGGCCTCAGATTAGGTCAAATAACACAGCATTAATTCATGATGCATTTGTGAATATTAGAGAATTCAAGAGAGTTCATGGAAGTTTAGGGAAACTTCATAAAGGAAAAACTAGAAGTAGCTCACGTCGGCCTCAGTAAGGGCATAATAAATTGATATGCCTATTCAGTGAAATACTGCACAGCTCTGAAAACTAGTGAGTTTTTTATATCCTGTTGAGGAGAGGTGTCTCAGATATATTTTAAGTTAAAAAATGTAAAATTACAAATAGTATGAGAGCATTTATGTAGAGATAGAGCTATATGGATACATAAACAGCAAACATGGACAGTGAAAACTTTCAAAGGAACCATTAACAATGGTTATTGCTGAGGAAAGAAACTAGGTAAAATGATCATTTACATTTTCATTTCGTATTTTATGGAACTACTTTATTTTTTTCTTCGTTTTTCTCCCCCCACTCACAATAAGCATGTATTGCTTTTATTAACTAAATAGATTTTTTAAAAGTCTCCATTTACTTAGAAAACAGTGTATAGGAGGCAGCTCTTCATGTCCTCCGTAATCTTTTGGAATGAAACTTCATAATCTCCTAATTTACAATGACTGTAAGATGTTTTAGGGAAAATACCACATTGTTCCAGTTTAACTCTCCTAGTGATGAATGGGTGACTTCCTTGGATTATTTTTTTTTTCTAGTTTGATTTTTATGGTTTGGTTCTGGAAATGATGACCTGGTCTGAGCCTTAGCTGGTATCCTTTCACATTGTTTCAAGAGATTATTTTTATTATTTTTTGAAGGCCCAAATAATCTTGTTTAAAAATTAAATTTGTGGGTATGGTGGCTTATGCCTATAATCCCAGCACTTTAGGAGGAAAATGTGGGAGGATTGTTTGATCCAAGTAGTTCAAGACCAGTTTGGGCAATACAGGGAGATACAGTATCTACCGAAAAAAAAAAAAAAAAAAGCTGGATGTGGAGGCATACACCTGTGGTACTTGCCACTTGGAGGCTGATTGAGGAAAATCGCTTGAACCCAGGAATTTGAGGGTGCAATGAGCCATAATCATGTCCGTGAACTTCAGGCTTGGTGATAGAGCAAGAACAAAATAAAAGAAACAATAAAAACTAAATTCGATTACAGGGATTGAGGTTTCTACTGTCCTTACTACTTTAAGTGTTCTAGACATATTGATGAAAAATATGAAATTCATCAAAACACATGTCCAAAACCTGGAATATTTGCAGGCTTAGAGAGATTTCAGATAAATTTTTGTGTTGGTTTTAATAAATTTCATATTTTTCTTATAATTTCTAAAAGGTGAATTTATCATGTTCTGGAAAAAAACGTGGATTTTAGAATAATCCACACTTATAAAAAGGAACTCACTTATAAAAAGTAGTAAAATGGAAATAAATGAGGTCACATATATAAAGCATCCTGAAGGCAGGCTCAGTCTAAAATTACACTTTCAATAAAAATATATGTACCTATTTGCTTTTAAAGATAAAAATGTATTTATGATAAAGTTTCAACACAATAAAAAGATGGTGTGGCAATTGCTAAAGAGACATGATTGAAATTTAGACTTTACTTTGACTTCTAGTAGTGTTACCCCCTATATTCTTCCAATATGTCTGATTTTTATTCCTTGCAACTTTTGCTTTTAGTCTTTAAAAGCAGCTGATACTGTCAGTCCGGTTTGTATTGGGATCATAGAAATCGGTTTCCATTGAAACAGAATAGATAAGTTTTGAAAAAGAAAATTGTTTCTAGCCTCTCATCTAATCCTCCAAAAATATTAATGGGATTGAGGTTTCTACTGTCCTTACTACTTTAAATTTTAATTAATTTAAATTGAAATGGTATAAATAATCCAATAAACTTAGTAAAATCTTTGCAATTATATGTAAGTAATAAGTGGAAGCCAAAAATCTGTTACTTCATGCCTCATTCATGTACTTTACAACATTAGTTTTATGTAGTGCATATTATTCCATTAAGACCTAATATATTAAGTAAATTTATTAAATGGTGACAGTTTAAATTGTTATTTTTCAGTAATTTGAATTTTTAAAAATAATTCACTGAAACACATTTCTGCTTATGGAAAATCATCTATGAAAAGCATAAGTAAAATTGTTTTGCTGTAATATTTTTGCATAAGTATATACATTGCAAAATTGGAAGTTTAGGGTCTGCATGCTAATTGATTATAGAAGTTGATACTGGGTTGAGCAAAGTAGATATGGTCTTGGGCAGTAATTTTGTGAATTCTGATATAAGGTTAGACATAATGCCTACCTCACAGAATTTGTGAAAATAACTTATAATGGAAGTTTTAGAAAAGAAATACTGTTTTAGGTGTTAAGCTTTTATTTAGAAACAATTACTGATTATTGTTTTTATCAGCTCCATATATATTTGACTGTGAAGACATACATACTATTCATTCACAACGTCTATTGAGCACTTGTTTTGAGCTCGGCATTGTGGCAGGTAGTGATTTTAGTGATAAATTAGATGAAGTCCCTAACACTGTTGGAGCTCATAGTTACTGAAGGAGAGGGAGCATTAAAAGCAAATAATTATGGTACAAAATTAGAAATATTGTAAACAGGTGTAATGGTACAAAGTAGGGATGGATTCTGCTGGGGTCTCAGGAATCTTTCTCAGAGGCTGCTCTTTAAGCAAGATAAATGAAAGATGCCACTACCAAATGGTAGACTGTCATAGGTAGATAGAATATTAAGTAAACATCTCCACTATTAAAAGCATACTAAATGTAGGATGAATACTCAGCTAATCAAATGTGCATTGAAAAGCCACAATAGACAAGCTCCTGTACTAGCCACAGAGGAATTAGAACCCCGAAAAGATCTGGTCTTTGCTTTTCAGGGTGTCACAGTCCCACAGAAGGCAGATGTGTGTTCACAGAGGGCTGTGCCTGAGGCAGCGGTTGGGTAAAGGTGCTAAAGAAACTTTGTGCCGTAAGACCAGGCCATGGTATCACTGCCAAATCCCAAAGAGATACTTGTGACTTTATAAGTAGTTTGGCCTCTGGAATACCGTCTTAAAAGTGGACTGGCCTAAAAGAGCAGATAAATTTTAAGAAATCAATACTATTTCACAACCGCAGATATGATATAGTCTTGAGATGCAAGGTCAATTAATGGGTAGGACACAGTTTAAATAATGGGAAGTTGACACATAGCCCAGTCAAAATACTAGATATTTTGTAAATAATAGGTAAAATAAGTAATATTAAAAGGGAATATAAATTATATCACTGAAAATACTATTAGCTAACCCAGCTAAAATATCTTAATTAGGTATATCAATCAAAATATGTACTGGAACGTCGCCTATTGATCTTTTAGTTTTTCCCACTTAAATGAAGAGGCTCTTTCTGATTGGTCTCTGTTCTCTCTGGTCAGGATCTCTGGATATTCAGGATTTCCATTCAGGGGACTATATTTAGAATCTCTTTTCTTTTTAATCTCAGAGAATCCCTCTTGGGAGTTATAAAACCTGAGTGAAAGTAAGAATTATATTTTCTTTAAAAGTGATTGGAGATGGATGCTCAACGTTTGCCTCTGTTTTAAGGATTGTTTCTAGGTCTTTCATTCTAAATCAATACCACACTTTCTCACTATCAGCCAAAAATTACCTCAATTTTAATTTTATTATGTCTTTAAGTTTATCTTTTTATCCATTCTTAACTCACTGATTCTCAGGATGGGAGGAAGCAGCATCTGAACCCACTGTCAAAAGCATAGCTTCTACTGTGCCCTTGTTCTGTCATTCCCTGCTTCCTGCAAGAGCTTACACTGATACCCATCAACTTTCTGTTGTATTTTAAGTTTCTTCGCATCAGCCCTCAAAGAGGCTACATCTCCACATACTTCACAAAAGAGAAATATACAAAAGAGGAAATCCCTCACATTAATCTCTCCTCAAGCTTTTTTTTTTTTTCTCTCTGTTCTTCCATGTCTGAACAGTTGTTCTTACTCAGTATCTCCATTTATGCATCTCCTAGCAATTGCCTATCCACTGAAGTCTGGCTTCTGCCAGAGTCATCCAGAGCTCTGTTAGGTTGCCAAGGACTCCCCATTGCCAACCTCAAACTCTCCTCGGGGGCTTGATCAATGTACCGTCTATGTGATTAGCCATCACTTTTCTAAACTCCTCTTTTACCTCATCAGTTACCACTCTCTCTTCTTGCCTGTGTAATGTGATTTTAGTCTTAGTTGTATCTTCTGCCTTTGTCCTGCTAAACATTGTGGTTGTTTATTTTAGTTCTGCATGTGATCTTCCCTTTGTGTTCTTCACATTCTCTTGGGCAATCATCTCCTTTCCTTGATTAACCTGCCATGTGATACCCAAATCTGGAACTCTTGTCCGGGTTTCTCTTGAGCTCTATACTCTTGGCTCCATCTGGATGGACAAGGCATTCATCGTTGATATATTCCAAACCTCTTACTGTTTTATATCTGTTGTCAACTAGAATTGAGATTGCTATCTTTCCCAAAATAAAGAATTCACTTAATATTATTAAGTATTTTACATACTAACTTTTGTTGGAAGAAGCAAAAAGAAAAGGAGTTATGATTGCTGGCATTTCTGGATTGCTCAGTTTGCAGACTAAATACAAATTTGGGGCATTAAAATAGAAGGAAAAATACAAAATTGTTTAAAAGGAATTGACACATGATATTTTTAAGTCAAATGAAACAAATGAGTTTATTGGAGTTCCTTACATCATGGTGTAGTATTTTTATTTTAAATATTTGGCCTTGATATTAAATAACATAGGGGAATATGAGATCTCATAATCTCAAAATTTTTTCAGGGCATAAAATAATCTAATCAAAGCTGATGAGGGTTATAAAAATGCATTGTTGTATTCTGTCTTTGCTGGCTTCTAGGTGAGTCTGAAAGAAAATTTCTTCTTCCACTTGGGTACATAGTTGATCAGCCAAACTCTAAGTGATACCTGATGAGTAAAGGTGTCAACCATAAGGTTGCTCTGTGCCAGTGCAACTTCTGTTTGCCTCCATTACCTCTGGCCAGATCCTGCCTGACAACCACGGATTTCCATGCGGCCCCCTCCTGCTCCTGCTCCTCCTCCTGCTTAACAGCAAGCCCCCTCACCTGCTTCTAATGCATAGTTCCTGGCTATAGAAATGGAACCAACTAGCTTTCTTTTGTAGAATAAGTAGATTTATTCTTAACCAGCACTGGAAGATTAGAATGGGAAGGTAGGGTGGAGAGATGTGTATAGAAAAAATGTGAAATGTGAAGCTCCCTTTTAAAAAAAGTTTTCTTGTTGAACTCAAGAGTAGATCAACTTCTGTTTGGCATGAATTTGTTTTCTAAAGATGCTAACTGGTCTCAAGATATGTTTAAGAGTAAAATATGCTAGAATCTTCTTACCTTAGAAGCCGTTTTGTGCTACTGACCTGTCAGGAGGAATACTTCCATGTCATAAGGAGGGAATATACCAGTATTTGCCTTTTGGGGATTTGCCTGTAAGAGTACATTAAAAGTCATTCCCAGTCAAGGCAGTTTGTTTAGATGTAAAAACTTACAAATGGTGTGTGTATGTGTGTGTGTGTGTGTGTGTGTGCAGCAGCATTTTACCTTGCTGCTGATTTTAACCATCTTTCTGGAAGTATTCTGTTAGTGAATGTGATTGTAATATAACAAATAGATTTTACATGCTGTAATGGAATTTAAATTGCTCTGTGAGGCTAAATGAAATAGTTAATCTAGACTTTTGCCTTGATTTTCTTACCAGAATTTTGGGGGAGGGATGTTGCAAAGAATATATATATATTTAAGAATATCATTCAAAATACAAAATAATATACTGTAAATGGTATTAATAAAGGTCATATAACTACCTTAGAATGAAGACCTGGAAGTCAGGCTGGCCTTGGAAATAGTTGTGAGTGAGGCAGTATGCCTGTTTTGCTTCTCACCTGTCTCTTTGATGCCTTCTTATCTGCCACTGCAGATAAGCAGTGGTCAGTTCCTTTCTCCTCCTTTTGTCTGCCCAAAGCAAAAGGAAGAAGCATTATTGGTGTTTGCTCTGGGTCAGGCTTTGTAATGGATATTTTACATACAGTTATTTAGATGACTGTTAAATTTGTGGCACCAGCTCTCCTTCCCCAGCTGCAAACTTTGTTTACTCAAATTGCCTAGTTAAGATGCGGTAGAATTTATTTATATCACATGATGTCATACACAAATACCTATTTACCAACCTTGCTTCCTACATACATAATAATAATCCTGTTTTATATAGATAAGCAATATGCTTGTGTCAGTGAAGTGTGGCTTTTGATACCAGACTGCTTGAGGAAACTAAGGCTGCAGAGATTGTCACCTGCCCAAGGTCATATTGTTAGTGACATATTGTAGTACAGGATTTGGACCTAAGTGTGGTGGACTACAACTTTCATTCTTGCAAGTATTTTTAACCACTTTTCTCTACCTTACGTTCTATTGTTCTGTTAGTGCATAATGGAGTGAAATATTTCTCTTAATTTTGCATTTTTTGTTTTTCATATATACATATCATATATTTTATGCAACATAAAAATAGTTTTCACTTTGGACAAATCTAAAAGTATATTTGATAATAGAGGAAGAAGCTCTGTAATCTACATTTAGTGTGTTGGTAATGCTAGATTTATTTTTAACGCCTGAAGGACTAATAGAATCAGAGAAAACCTTGTTTTTGCTTAGGTGTCATTGTTTACCTTGAGCATGAAAAATAGAACAAGTAGTAAGAAAGCTTTGAGGAGTTAAAAGTAATAACTGTCATGCTGCCCTGGAAATAAAAGGAAATGATAAAGCATGTACCTACCAGCTCGGTGATCAGTGATTTTAGCTATTGGTGAGACATTTAATTTAGTGTAAAAAATGGTATGAGATGATGCTGTAAAACATATATCTGCAGAAAATTTTTGGATCATTATTTATTTTTGATACACTGCCAACGGGCCATGTTAATTTCCACTGATAATACAACTAAAATTATCATATCTACATGTATTTCAGGGACTTTCTCCAAATACACTTAGAATTGTCTTATAAACAAAACCTTATTATAGTCAAACAGAGTTTGAAATGTTAAGGCTAAGTTATGATAGCAGTTTATCTGAGTAAGCATTTAGACTAGGAAAGGAATCCTTTCCTCTTAAATATATAGTATATCTTCTCTTTCCACTCCTAAGCCTCTATTTCCCACGCCTGGGGTGGGTTGGAGGTAGAGAAAGCACCTTAAGCTAAGTTAGTTCAGGATCATAAAACCTATGAAGAATGACAATTCTCTGAAGTTTTCTGTATTAAAAATATCCTCCTTATTCTCTTAACTTCATCTTTACCCTAGTTCTTTGCTGAAGAATGCCATAGTTTCTTCAGCATTTGTAGGGTTTAGGAGAATATGGACCAATATTTCTTTCTTTCTTTTTTTTTTTTTTTTGATTACTTTGAGGACCTGGGTTTTCTGTGATGGGAAAGTTAAAGTATAATCTGTGAGTAGAGTGTAAAACATTAAAGAAAACCTCTTGAGAAAATAACTGCCCTATTTATTAAGTATTAGTGGAGGTCTTCTGGTCATTAATGTCAAGCTAATTTCCTTTGTGGCAGGCCCTTACAGTCTTTCTTTCTTTCTTTCTTTCTTTCTTTCTTTCTTTCTTTCTTTCTTTCTTTCTTTCTTTCTTTCTTTCTTTCATTAAAAAAGGTGGGTGACATGAAAGCACTGATGTATTTTAATAGTTATAATTGATACACAGGCCTTTCAGGCTTCTGAACACCACAAAGACAAAGTTTCTGCTTTTGAGACACATCTCTCTGCCCCTTTTATCTCCTCTAATTGATTTTGTTATTTTAATTGAAAACACTGGTTTTAAAGAATGAATTCTATAGGGCCCTGGTTAGAGAAGGCCACAATAAAAAGTGTATGTGAATTATCTCATTTCTTCCGAGTGGCACGCTTTAGCTGTGGTGCCTCTAGACCATTTTCTACTGCTTCCTGCAGTTTGCATTTGAGGGCGGTTTCTCTCAGCAGTGCTCCTAGTAGGTGCAGTAGTGGAGCTGGCTGATGCTATTGAAATGGTGCTTGAACAGGAGGAACGTTTTTTCTTAGTCATTTCTACAGGTCTGATCTTCCAGGAAGTTAGCTAGTTGGAATAATTCCCTTGGCTTAAAAATATCATATTAGGTAGGAAATCTTCCTATTGAAAAAGATGTTATCCTATGGGACTAATGGCTAGATAACAAGTGAATATGAGTGATGATATTACCTTGGAGAATGTCAGTAATACCAAGTTTGTCAAGTGGCCACTCTCTGGGTCCCCTTTCATTGTGTGCAGGTGCCCGATCAACAGTTTTACTGTACTAGCTACCTAGTCAGTAGCTAGTACAGGAACTTATCTCTTCCCAGGAAAAAATGGTTCTTTCCTTAAACTGCCCGATCCAACTACTACAAGCAGAGTCCTATAATGAGCTCTTATGGACTCAATGTCTACCAAATTCATATGTTGAAATCTCAACTCCAAATATGATGGTATTAGGAGGTGGGGCCTTTGGGAGGTAATTAGGTCACAAGGATGGAGCCCTCATGTATGAGATTGGTGTCCTTATAAAAGGACTACAGAACAGTCTCTTGTCGTCTTTCTGCCACGTGAAGAAACAATGAGAAGAGGTCAGCCTGCAAACTGGAAGAGAGGATTCACCACAGCCTGACCATGCTGGCACTCTGATCTCAGATTTCCAGCCTTCCAGAACTGTGAGAAATAAATTCCGGTTGTTTGTAAGCCACCCAATTTATGGTACTTCGTTAATTGCTGCCTGAACTAAGACAGGAGCACCACGAATTGGCCTGAAACATGTGGGATACAACCTTTATTTGTTATTGAAACAGCAAGAGAGAACTTAAGCCACACTGTGACAGAGACTGTCACAAGCCATGGAAGGAGCAGGAGCTATAGAAACTGGCAAGCTACAAGCAATGACATCTACTTTTGCTCTCCAGAGGGGCTCTGCCAGGAAAGTTCCAACTCTTTCTACTGCAGCTTCTCCTTCTGTGACACATCCTATTAACCTGGCCTTCTCTATCTCTATACCCTGCTTTAAAGCCTAACTTTTATTTTCCCCTTTAGAAGCAAAAGCATCAATATGGATGTAAATCTTACTCTGACTTGGCAGTATTTTGATGCATTTAAGGCTTCACTTTCCAGAGCTGGGTAGCCTGAATTTGATTCCCAGATCTACAGTTAATTCATAAGTGATTTAGGGCAGGTGATTCAAGATCTCTGTGCTTCAATTTCCTCTCTCAAAATCCTATGTGCCCCTTGTATAATTAGTTGAGTTACTATTTGTATAGCAGCTAAAAAAATAACTGCCATCTAATAAGCTCCTTTTAAGTGTTTGCCATCGTAATGATTATTATTGCTTAAAATATAATTCTAATGACAACGTTCATTCCTTCAACGAATATTTATTAAGAACATACTTTGTGCTAAGCATAGTATTCTATCTCATTTCCAACAGGCTCCATACTATGAGTAAGGCCAGAAGCTAACTATAATGTAGTGGTTTGAGTTCTTATTGCAGTACTATGTTTGAAATATAAGAGCACATGTAGCTTTTAGCTATATATTTTAGAAGGCTAGATGTGCAACTTGGGGTTGGGTAGTATTGCCCTGAATCTCTGGGTATTCTTTAAAAGTGCCAGCATTACATTTAGTTGGTCCTAAAAGAGAGAGCCTGGTGGCCCTCTCCTCTGGTAGCAGAACTTATGTTTTGTCTATTCTGTTGCTCTGCTTCCCTGAGACCCACAAATGGAAGGATTAGGACCTCCTTGCCCAGAAAAGGAAAGGCCTAATTTTCTTGCTGCCCACAGACTGTTAGACCACCACCACCTTCCTTCTGTTCTCTTACACTGGTTTGTGTCATGCACTACACGTGTGCATTTGTCTTTGAAGACATTAACACTTCCTTTGATTTTATTTAGACGTTTGGAGTCTTTTCCTCTGTGTAAAGTTATATTCATTTAGGGGGGGAAAGTGCCTACTACTAATTCTATTCCCAGAACTAAATAGACTAATTTATATTGTACTGGGGAGACAAAGTATTAAAACCAAAAAAAAAAAACAAAACAAAAAAAAAACAGGGGTGGGGGGGAAGTTACAGAAAATTCTAGGGAGAGTTTTCAAAAGTAAATGTGGCCTCTTCTCAGTGTTGCCTTTGTCTGATCCTGTCTTTTATACATTAATTCCAGGGGTTCTTAAAGAACTAGGCCATAAGACCTGTTCTTAGATTTTATATTGAAATTGATTGTCTCATCAATGTACCTGATTAACAGTTGAAAGATATGGTCCTAGATGCTTAAAACAATTCAGTGGAATGATAGGTATGTATTAGGCAGAAAAGAGAAACAACAAAGGCCAAAGTAGACATAGAGACATGAATAGTCCCATAACTGTAGTTGTGACAGTCACATGCCAGCAGCATATACAATGGTGTCACTGCCTGTCTGTCTGTCTGTCTGTGTAGTCTTTCCTTTAGAAAAGGTTTACAGCCTTTCTTTGCATCTCAGATGCCTTTGGTGGGAATCTGCTATACTCTATGCAACTCTTCTCAGAATAACTTCCTAAATGCACAAAATAAAATATACTGAATTTAAGATGAAACCAGTTTTATTGAATTCATTTAGCAAAACATTTTAAAACTTATGATGTATTATATATTTGTTTCTTCATAATGTATTTAAATGGATTAATTAACGTGATCTAATAACACTAGGCCTAAAAACAATCATAGTTTCAAAAGTAGTCTGGTGTTGAAGGTAAAAAATATTTCAAGATAAGTCAAGCAATGGGAATGTAATGTAAAAATAAATCAGATGTCTGTTGGTGACTAAGTCATAGAATTTAAAATAAAGCGTATTTCTCTACATGTCCAGAAGCTAAGCAAGCTAATAACTCATATCTGTTTACACTTCTCATGTTGTTTCATCTAAAATGCTTATGTTCACTGGAATAAAGATTTAAATGAACAAAGTGGTTGGACAGTAATTCAAAAGGATCTGACAAATAGTTTAATCTTATTGCTATTCTTTTCATTAGGTTACAGAAATTTTAGTTTTCTGTTACTGTTCTAATCGATAAGAATACTTGTAGATTAAAGTGAGTTTTCAGCTTTAATAATTGCTCTTTACTTAATATATTTTTGTGGTTAATTGTTAGATTCTTTTTATCCTTCAAGATAATATGCTTACAACCTGTAGATTTTCTTATTTTGTCATCACTTTCAGATCTTCAGTCCTTATACCTCCTGACATTTGCAATTTCTCCAGGTATATTTTATTTCTAATTGCTAAATTCAATGAACATATTCAGACATAGTCAGAAGGAAAAGGCCTATGAGTTATTGGTGATTGCCTTTATGTATTAATGGTACCCATGGAGGGTCTCATTAACATGCATAGCATGCAGAATTTTTGCAGCTAGCACATAGTGCTCAAAAATCCAACTGCAGAGTAGATTTGATTGTTTATGTCTCAGTATTTTATTTGGAGCTTTAAAGGACATTAACAAAACTTCTTGGGGCAGGTGGAATGCCATATGGCATAGGGATTGGACTACTGCCATAGCTTTAGAGATTTATCAAAGCTTCTCCTAGTGGGAATGATATGAGTCTCCTGGACTGCTTCCATTCAGTGATGACATTCACGTACAGATCAGCAACCGAGCTATTTTAAAAAGAAAACAGTAACTATCTCAAAAGAGATTTTTTGTTTTTGATGGGGCCTGAAGGAGAGCATCTTTATTAGCATGATCTTTATTGGATTCAAAACATTTTTATACTTACTAACTCATTACACAAAATTCATACAAATACTGTTGTGCAATAATTTGAGGATGGGTTGGGTGATATAGTGGTTTCTATGCATTGAATACTCCTACATTCTAAATTCAGATTTTATGCTTTCTGAACTCTCTCTCTCTCTCTGTCCCCCCTCTCCCTCTCCCCCCTCCCTCCCTCCCTTCTCTCTCTCTCTCCCTCCCTCCCTCCCTTCTCTCTCCCTCCCTCCCTCCCTTCTCTCTCTCTCTCTCTCTCTCTCTCTCTCTCTCTCTCTCTCTCTCTCTCTCTCTCCCCCCCACCCTCCCTCCCTCCCTCCCTCCCTTCCTTCTCTCTCTCTCCCTCCCTCCCTTTTCTCTCTCTCTCTCTCTTTAAACATCTATGGATGGTTCTGAATGGTGGCCTAGCCTTTGAGTGGCAGTGTCTGGGGTCTGCTGTAGGTAACAACAGAAGTCAGGCTTCTGTTGCATTTTTGACATGAATATAGCAAACTTCCTTTCCATAGTGTTGTTGTTGTTTTTTGGCCTACTTTGAGGTGGGGTGGGAAGAACTGCTTTTGTTACACTGCTTGCTACAGCAGCTTCTAATGATCTTTAAGTAGCAGTGAGACCAGAAGCTCTAGAGAACAAAAAGGCAAGGGAAGTTCCGTTCAATGCTTGAAAGAGAAAGTGGATTGCATCCGTGTGTAATAGAATATGGAGAAATTGAATATTTATAATTATGTCACTGACTTCAAATTATCAACATATACATGTACTTTGGAATACTATGCATATTTTATTCTGTACAACGTGATTTTTGTAAATAATGGTATGTTTCAGAGTGTCATTTTAGATGGAAATTGGCACCTTAAAGATTTTAAGATAAAGATTAAAGAATATAGAGTAACATTTACATATTGACCCATTTCCATTATTTTCCCCCTATTTCTCTTTGATTCCTATGACAGAATTATAATTTGTTTCAAGAACACCCTAGAGTGCTATTTGATTATTTATAGCTGCTCACATACCTCTAATATGAAGAAAATTACATTGCAGTGAATATAAAATATAATAACTACCACTTATGGATACTTTCTATTTCTGTAAATCAGCTGGATATTTTATATTTCCCTATTATTGTGACAACAGTGCAAAGTAGGTGTTATTATTTCCATTTTATAAATGCAGAAAATGAGACCAAGAGAAATTAAGTCACTTCCCGAGTTTTTGCAAATATACCTAATAAGTGGCAAAACTGGGTTTTAAAAAGCCATTATCAGTTAAATTCCAGAGTGCATATTCTTTCCACCTGAAATGTTTGACTTTTGTTTTATGGCAGATATTTCACAGAGATTCATAGTTTCTTGGTTGAGACATTTGCCCCTTTGAGTTAAAGGGCCTGGGTGAAGTACAGATAGACCTTGTGGAAGCCTCTTAACAATAGCAACAAAATGAGAGAAGTCATGCTGCTAATGAGAAACAATGTATGGTATAGCTGTCTAGGAACATGCCAACCCAATTTCTGACTGGAAGTCTGAGAGTATAGCTTCTCTTTGTCCCAGTTAAGCTCTGAATACATATGCAGTCATTTCCCTTTATAACTCTCTGTGGACAGAGCTTGCAGTATAAGATCTGAAATGATACAAGTGGCTCCCAGTAAAATGAAGCCAATGAAGCTATGACCTAAAATACAATCTCTTTTAAAAAAGCTTGTTTTCTTACTAAGCTTGCCAATTTCCATAATTAGTCAGAGGCAATTAAGTACCTTAATTAGTTTGATCTTTATGGAATTTCCAGCATATTTTTGTTTTGGAATCAGAACTAAATTTGAATATGTGACCAGTAACCCTTATAAAGGTTTACATTAGCATACATCCAAATGGTTTACTTCCGTTTTAGGATAGAGATATTTTATTGACATAATTTTAACATGCATTTCAAAAAAACACTGTTTATGCATTACTTACTTATTTGAAATGTCACATCTTTATTCTGCAGGTAGCATGGGGTTAAGAAGAACATAATAACCTTTCTTCATTTTTTGCTTTACACAACCACAAAATAAACATTTAAGATACATTTGTAAATAGTTAATATGTCATAACCACTTTATATAAATAATACTTTAAACTTTTAATAACTCATTAATATAAAAGCTTATGCAATCTAGCAAGGCACCAATTTAAGAGTAAAGTGCCAGTGGATGTAAGATTTAGCATTCCAACCATCGTACAAATTAAGGGTTGATTTGATTAGTAAATTGTTGTCTTCCAAATATCAATTTACATAAGCACTTGAGAGAATCCAAACTATTTACAGGCTAGCTTGAGTTCTCCTGTTTTCTTTTGCATTTCTCTGCCTCCATTGGCTACATCTGTAGGATCAGGTTTTTTTTCTTATTTGCAACTAGATTCATTCTTGAAATCATGACTGCCTTAGATTTTACATCACACTCTTACCTCCACCCCAGAGGTATTTCCTCTGAAAACCATGATTGACTTTCTTTATTTTCTTAATACCACTTAAAAAAAATCTTTGGGTGTACTTTGTACTCTCTTTTCTAATTCTCATTTTTCAGTCTTATCGTCTTCCTTTTTTTCATTTTCCGTTGAAAATAAACCGAGAAACTCTATCTTGACCACTAACTGAGTGCTTTTTTGAGTTTTCCAAGGTCTAAGGATTCTTTTGTGTGGAATGCATCATGGAGTTTTCGGGGACTGAGCTCTGAGCAACCTGGCTCCTCTAAAACCAGATTCTCTCAAGACCTTGGGACAGCTTCTGCTCTTCTGAGTTCTAATAGCACCAAAGAAATGGTAAATACCTGATGGTAATAGAAACTAGAAAATAAGCTATGTAATTGGTTTCATTAGCATATTATTAGCCTGGTAAGTGGGAATCCTGTTCCAGAGCTCCACTTAGCATACTGATCAATTGAGTCGTGAAGATATTAATGTGATGGACAGTTAGGTAGATTTGATTAGACTAAAAATGGCACTAGGAGGAAAACAAATTAAGATTCTTCATTTTATTTATCAACTCCATGGACTTATTCCCTCTTCTGACACTTAGGGGAGATCATTTTAAAACCTCTTTTTATGTTTTTTATTTCTTAGTATGCTTACTTTTTTTTATTAAAGAAAGAAATGTCTGTGTATATTGAAATGTTTATTCTTAAAGCTTTTGAGGCCCAGTAATTTTATTCAACACTTGTTTTATATGTAAGCAAGGTTTGAGTGTAACTAAAGTGACAGATGAGCTAGCTACAAAATTTATAGCTATTTATTTTGGCTGTAAAAAGTAAGCAGAAATGTGGAAGTGATGATAAGAAGCCCTTAGTGTACTTTATTCTTGTGTTAGCTTTTATCATGCTATTGAAAATAGGTATGGTCAACATTTAGTTATTGTTTGTGGCATAAAACTAGATTAAATAATGCTGGTCATTTGTTGAGGTTTACATAAAACCTGCACATTTATCTTAATATCTACTTTCAAAATTGGAAAGTTCAATTTTTTTGTGTTTTAGGGCAAGAGAGCCTTCATTTATTCCTCTGAATGGTCATTTCAGTTTGTATTCACTTCTGCGCTTCCAACTGGTAGCTGTATACGTGGGGCCAGAGCTTCTCCATCAAGCTGGGAGCTCAAATAAAGGATTTACCCATTTGTTAAATCTATTAATGACCAGTTATAATTCATCTGACATTATGTAGAGCATGGCGTATGTAATGATGAACAAGACAGGAAGGATACCTATTCATGGACATTACTTACATTCTATTAAACAAACATAAATAAATGGGAAAATAGCAGAATAGTGATAACTAAAATGCAGATACAGATATAGGATTATTTATTAGAAGCATGTTTCATGTTATGTGTTTGGGGAAATATCTGTTCCTAGTTTAGAAAGTCACATGAAGGTGTTTGCTTTATTTATTTTCCGGCCAACCACAGCAGGGGAAATTGGGCTCAGTAATGTTAAAGCATTCTTATTATGTGGATCCTAAACATATGTGCATGTTGTCTACTGGCAACAAAAGCAATATCGTAATAAGAACATCAGGTAATTATATTTAAATAGGCCTATGTATAGTGATAATAATGTAATAATGGTAAGATAGCATAGTAATAATGATGTAATAGTAAGATAGTATAGAAATATCGTTTAATATTGCATGGTTATAAAAATTAATATCATTTTCCTTGTTCCAATAGCATCAACTAAACACTGTAGTATGCGTTGTTTTTTTTTTTTGAGACAGAGTCTTGTTTTGTCGCCAGGCATCAGGCTGGAGTGCAGTGGCTCAATCTCGGCTCACTGCAATCTCTGCCTCCTGGGTTCAAGCAATTCTCCTGCCTCATTCCTCAGCCTCCTGAGTAACTGGGAATACAGGCACACACCACCATGCCCAGCTAATTTTTCTATTTTTTTTTTTTTTTTTTAGTAGAGACGGGGTTTCACCATTTTGGCCAGGATGGTCTCGATCTCTTGACCTAGTGATCTGCCCACCTCGGCCTCACAAAGTGTTGGGATTACAGGCGTGAGCCACCACACCTGGCATATAGGTTATTTTAATATGCTGGATTTACTTTAAGGAATAACATTTTTATATCCAGGAAACAGCATAGAAACCTAATATACAGTATGTCAAAATTTTCTCAATTTATATAATTAAACACATATTCCATAAACAGCCAAAATGAATTTTAAAAACAGGCTTTGTCAATATGTATGTGCAAATGAATGAAAAGTAATTAGATAGTACAGTCACTTCAGCACAATTTTATTATAGGCTTATGTCGTTTTATTGTGCTTCACTTTATGATGCATCAGGTTTGTGACAATCCTGCATTGAGCAAGTCTGTCATCACCAGTTTACAACAGCATGTGCTCACTTCATGTCTTTGTATCACATTTTGGTAATTCTTGCAGTGTTTCAAACTTTCCTTATATGTTGTAGTGATCTGTGGTTAGTAATCTTTGCTGTTACTGTTATAACTTTTTCAAGGCACCACAAACCTCACCCATATAAGATGGCAACTTTAATTAATAAATATTGTGTGGTTCTGACTACTCCACTAACTGGCAGATTCCTGATCTCTTTTTCTCTCCTCAGGCCTCCTTATTGCCTGAGATACAACAGTTTTGAAATTAGGCCAATTCATAATCCTACTGTGGCCTCTAAGTGTTCAAGAGAAAAAACGAGTTATGAGTCTCTCACTTTAAATGTGAATCTAGAAATGATTAAATTTAGTGAAGAAAGCATGCCAAAAATTGAGATATGTCAAAGCTAGGCCTCTTGTACTAATTAGTGAAGTTGTAAATTCAAAGGATAAGTTCTTGAAGGAAATTAAAAGTGCTACTCTGGTGAACACACAAATGATAAGAAACCAAAATAGCCTCATTGCTGATATGGAGGAAGTTTGGGAGTTCTGGATAGATCAAACCAGCCCAAACATTCTCTTCACTGAAATCCTAATCCAGAGCAAAGCCTTGGCTCTCTTCCATTCTGTGAAGGCTGAAAGAGGTAAGGAAGTTTCAGGAGAAAACTGGGGAGCCAGCAGAAGTTGGTTCATTCCTGACAACTTCAGACATAAGCTGTTTTTATAACATAAAAGTTTAAGGTTAATCAGCAAGTATCGACGTAGAAGTTGCAGCAGGTTAGCTAAAATAATTGATGTAGGTGGCTCCACTAAACAACAGATTTTCAAGATAGATAAAACAAGCTTGTTTTGGAAGAAGATGCCATCTAGGACTTTCACAGCTAGAGAGAAGTCAATACCTGACTTCAAAGTATTAAAGGACAGGCTCACTCTCTTGTTAGGAGCAAATGCAGCTGATGACTTTAAGTTGAAGCCAATGCTCATTGCCCATTCCAAAAATCCTAGGGCCTTTAAGAATGATGCTAAATCTGCACTACTTGTTCTCTATAAATGGAACAACGAAGTCTAGATGACAGCACATTTCTTCTTAGCTGAAGTGTCCAATCTTTTGGCTTTCCTGGGCCACATTGGAAGAAGAAGAATGGTCTTGGGCCACTTACAAAATACACTAACACTACCAACATCTCATAAGCTAAAAAAATTGCAAAAAGAAATATAATGTTTTAAGAAAGTTTATGAATTTGTGTTGGCCATGTTCAAAGTTGTCCCAGGCTGCAGGCTGAACAAGCCTGGTTTACAGCATGGTTTACTAAATATTTTAAGTCCATTGTTGAGACCAACTGCTCAGATAAAAAGATGTTTTTCAAAATACTACTGCTCACTGAAAATTCACATGATCATCTAAGAGCTCTGATGGAGATGTATAAGAAGGTTAATGTTATTTTCATGCCTGCTAACACACATCCATTTTGCAGACCATGGATCAAGAAGGAATTTTGACTCTCAAGTTTTATTATTTAGGAAGTACATTTTGTGAGACTCTGCATAAGTAATGATTCTGCTGATGGATCTGGGAAAAATAAATTGAAAACCTGGAAGGGAATCACCATTCTAATGCCATTAAGAACGTTTGGGATGCATGGGAAGAGATCAAAATATGAACATGAACAAACAATTTGGAAGAACTTGATTCTAGTGCTCATGGATGACTTTGAGGGACTCAAGACATAAGAGGAGGGAGTAACTAACCACAGGTGTGGTAGAAATCACAAGAGAACTAGAATTAGGAGTGAAACTTGAAGATGTAACTGAATTGCTACCATCTCATGAGAAAACAAACAGATTAACGAGTTGCTTTTTATGGATAAGCAAAGAAAGTGGTTTTTTGAGATGGAATCTTCTAGTGAAGATGCTGTGAACACTGCTGAAGTGACTGCAAAGGACTTAGAATATTTAATAAACTTAGCTGATAAAGCAGTGGCAGGGTTTGAGAGGACCGACTTCAATTTCAAAACTTCTGCTGTGGGTAAAATTCTATTAAGCAGCATCACGTGCTGCAGAAAAATCTTTTATGAAAGGAAGAGTCAGTAGGGCAAACTTTATTTTCTTATTTTAAGAAAATTGTCACATCTACCCCTCTCTTCAGCAGCCATCACCCTGATCAGTCAATAGCCATCAACATAGAGGCAAGACCCCCTAGTAGCTAAAGAATTATAACTGACTGAATGCTCAGATGATTGTTAGCATTTTTTTTTAAGGAACAGAGTATTTTTAAATTAAAGTATATACTTTTTTTTTAGACATAATGCTGTTGCATACTTAATATAGTATAGTATAGTGTAAAATAACTTTGAAAGCACTGGGAAAGCAAAACATTTTTGTGACTTGGTTTATTGCTGTATTCACTTTATTGTGGTGGTCTGTAACAAAACCTGTAATATCTCCAAGGCTCGCCTGTACGTGGTTCTGTGATTAAGTAGAAAAATGCTTGCTGATTCTTAAGAGTATGTCTATGTCCCCTAGCTGGTAAGAAATAGTAATGTGAAAAGTAATTAGCACATCTGAGCACATGGTATTTGATACTTTCTTATTTCAAATATCAAGTTTACCCCATTTTTATAATAAAATGAATACCCAGGAAAAGGCACACAGGGAATATGGAAGCCAGGATTGAACTTGCTGCCCTCTGACAAGTATCTTGCAACCTTTTCCACTCTTGGTGACATAAAGCCATCAACCCCATCTTCCTGCCATATTTGATTTATCTATATGTGAATAAAAGAAATGTCACATGTACCTAACTCTAAGGGAACATTTTAGGCCAAAGGCTCATCTTGTTAAATTAAACTTGTGTGTGATGTTCAAGGGCCTTAATAACAATGGTTCTAATTGCTTCATGGACTAAAAGATCTATAAATATAGGTAAATATCAAAGCAGACTGTTCTTTAATTTTGTATTCTCTCTATTATTCTATTTGACACACTTTTAAAATTTGGAAATGTTTAAAGGATGGAGTATAGTAAGTGTTAAGGGAGAAGGTCAAAGAAAAAAGAATAGATTTTTAAAAGTAGGGAAGTCCGGGTGCAGTGGCTAATGCCTGTAATCCTAACATGTTGGAAGCTTGACTGGTAAGGAACGGTTGAAGCCAGCAGTTCCAGACCACCTTGAGCAACATAGCAAGACTCCTCTCTTGAAAAAAAAAATTTAAAAAAATTAGTTGGCATGGTGGTATGCATCTCTGGTCTCAGCTACCCAGGAGGGTGAGGTAGGAAGATCACTGCACTCCAGCCTGGATGACAGAGCAAGACCCTGTCTCCAAAAATAAAAACAAAAATTAAAAAATAAAGAGCAGGGCAGTGTGAAACCCACTAATCAACTCAAGTGTTTTTTGTGCTGATTACAAACTTTTTTGACCATTTTGTTAAGAATATTTTTGTGCGTTACTTTTCAAGATTTCACATTTTTCCTGTCTTTTTTTCACTAACTTTTACCAGTAAACTTGAGGATTGGTATTTATCCAATGAAGCGCATATTCAGGAGGAAGAAAAGAATTATGAAGAAAGGTATTAAGGGACACAAATTTTCCTTTCTTTCTTACACTATGTGTAGAAAATAAACTAGATTAAGTAAATGGCATTTCATATCTGGAAGGTCATTGAAAAGCTGTAGGGTAATAAGAGAGTCCACCCTATGCATTATTTACTTTTACATGGTTTGAATGGGTTTAAATAATTTTTACTCTTTTAGTTATTTTGAAATGTGCAAGTAATTATTGTTTATGTTAACTACCCTTTTGGGCTATCAAACACTAGATTTTACTCATTCTATCAAACTATATTTTTGTACCCAGTAACCACCCTCACACTCACAGCTTCCACTACCCTTCCCAGTCTCTGATAACCATTATTCTACTCTCTATCTCTTTGAGTTCAATTGTTTTAATTTTTTTTGCTTCCACGAGTAAATGAAAACATGAGATTTGTCTTTTGGTGCCTGGCTTATTTCACTTAACATAGTGACCTCCAGGTTCATCCATGTGGTTACAAATCACAGGATCTAGTTCTTTTTTATAGCTGAGTAGAACTCCATTTTATACACACACACACACACACACACACACACACACACACACACACCATATTTTCTTTATTCATTCATCTGTTGATGGATACCTAGGTTGCTTCCAATTCTTGGTTATTGTGAATAGTGTTGCAGTAAACATGGGCATGCAGATATCTCTTTGAATACTAATTTCCTTTCTTTTGGGTAGATACATAGCAGTTGGAGTGTTGGATCATATGGTAGTCCTATTTTTAGTTTTATGACAAGCCTCCAAACTGTTCTCCATAGTGGCGATACTAATTTACATTCCCACCAACAGTGCACAGAGATTCCCTTTTCTTCACATCCTTGCCAGCATTACTGCCTGTTTTTTTGGATAGAAGTCATTTGAACTGGAGTGAGATCTTATCTCATTGTAGTTTTGATTTGCATTTCTGTTGATCAGTGATGTTGAGCACCTTTTCGTGTACCTGTTTGCCATTTGTATGTCTTTTTTTGAGAAATGTCTGTTCAGATCTTTTGGCCATTTTTATTCAGATAATTGGATTTTTTTTTTTACTAAGTTTTTGATCTCCTTACATATTATTATTATTAATCCCTTGTCAGGTGGATACTTAGCAAATATTTTTTTCTTATTCTGTGGGATGTCTGTTCACTTTGTTGATCATAGAAAACAGCAAGGAAATTGCTGTGGAGGAACATTTTAACTTGATGTGACCCCATTTGTCCATTTTCTCATTGGGTGTCTGCCCTTGTGGGGTATTACTCTAGAAATCATTGCCCATTCCAATGTCTTGAAGAGTTTTCCCAGTCTTTCTTGTAGTAATTTCATAGTTTGAGGTCTTAACGTCTTTATTTTAATTTGATTTTTGTATATGATGATAGATAGGGATCTGGTTTCATTCTTCTACTTTTTTTAGAAAAAGCCTCCAAATTTAGATAAAACATATTTCTTGAAATAATTTCTGGTGTTGTGAATCCTGTTATTTCTAATGGAATATGTATTTTTGCATAAACATTATAGATTTCTCTTGATAACAAACCTACAGTGGACTGTATTTATTTCTCTCTTCCCCATATTACATTATTACTGAAAAGCATACATATTGTATTACGAATTAAAAGAATAGACCATCTCATTAAACCTCAGTGAGCCTATAGTTTGCAGTTAGTAATGAAATAGGTACTTGTGTTTTTTTCTTGAATGTGGCTAAGCTAAGATGGGGAAAGCACTGCCTATTATTGTAAGACCTTTTCCTTGGCCATCTGCTGGCCCACATTCTAAATGAGTCAGAAATGGAAGCAAGACAGTAACTAGGGTGCTGTGTAGTTAATCCTAATCCTCTTGCATAAAGCTGGAATCCATAATGCAACAAGAACTCTCAAAACAGTAGTTTTTTTCTGATTTTCCACCTAATTTCTGATACATCTCAAAAGAAATCATTTCAATTTAATAGAGTTCACTATGTGCTTTCATAAACTGTAAAGGTTTTTAATGGTAGTAAGAAATTGTTAAGTGCCAATTATAAGCATAGTATTCCACCAGGGATTTAGTTATGTTTGATTTATTGGCTTTCTATTCTTTATTGGCACATCTCGCTCACTTAAAGGAATTCTTTTGATGCTAAGCTTTATATGTATATCTCCTCTGCTCTTCATATTTTTCTTTGACCATTTACTGCACAAGAATTGATTTTAGAATATCTTTCAGATTCTTTCCCTGCAATTTGAGTTTGTGCATCTCTGCCAAGAAGGGATTATTACTTGTTTCCATGCACATGGTTTATGGGGCTCTGTTCCGTTTTTCAATAATTGTTTTACTAGAGTCAGTAGGAGGCTGATTAATAGTTTTTTATACGGTAATAGAATTTTCTGAAGCAGGGAGAATGTAATCATGAAATTTAAAAATGAGCAAACATGGGTCAAAAGATTTAGGCTGTACATTTCCCGTAACTGCTCTGAACTTTGAAAGTCAGTAATATTTTTTTTTTGCATTGAGTGACGTAGGAACTGCAAAAGTAAAACATACAATAAAAATATAGACTGGCTCTAGACAGAAGATATGTAAATATGCCTGTGTGTATGTATGGTAATATGCATTGAATTAGGAGTCAGAAGACTAGGTTTTGCGACTCACCGCCAGCTGTAGGAAGTCATTAAACCTCTGTCTGCCTCAGCTTACTGATTTGTATTACCTGCCTTGCCTGTCTCATTTGTAAGTATGCACTGAGATTAACTATGTTAAAGAACTGAAACTTTGAGTTGTTCAGTTGTGAAATAGTATAAGTCTCTGTGTTTATAGCCAGTTCAATGTTGATTGTAGTATTATTCTAGTAAAACTGAGACCAGTGTCCCACGGTTTTAACAAGTATTCTTACATGAGTATGTGTATGTGTGTAATTTTTCTTTATGATATGGGGGCAGGTAGTGAAAATTGAAGTATGCTATTTCATACAAATAGATGCCCATGGGAAGTTTGTATTTATGAGAAGGGTTGATGTTTATAATCCTTTGAAAGAGAAACTCAGTAAGCATTGTTAATATATTTAACCTCACTGTAGATAGTTTTAGAAAAATAGTTTGAAATTTTCAGTTTGTTTCCATATTTTTTTGAAATGAGAGTTAAGATCATGAAATGACAGAACAGCGAATGGCAGATATTTGTTTGTGATTTTCTTAAATGTTATAAAAATTGTGAACTTCTTTCTTCATATTTTACCTACATTTTCTAGATATGCCCTGTGACTGATTAGTCTTTGGGTACAGGACTGTTATTAATCCTGGTGTGTTGTTCTGATAATATAAGAAACTCCCCAGGAGGAAAGTTATATCTGCTGTTTTACTAGGGATTGGAAATTACACTGTTACTCCAGAAAGGCATTCACTTTTGCTCTCTGAGAGTGGACACGCAAATTATAGTTAACTTTACCGAACTTGAGAAGAAGAATGAGTGTATAGCCTCCAAACCACTGTGGTTGTCACCAGTAGATTCAGGCAATGTATACAATTCATAAACTCATAACAGTGTTTCTCCTTTATTGGGTAGACACTGACTTAACATTCTCAGCATCTTTAGAAAGTTAACTAAGTAGCTCACAAGCAATGTGTAACAGAACAGGTATGAGAGGCCAAGTGTGCATAAGTAATGCAGGTGATTAAATTTGTGTATAGTTAATTATTTTTTTTTCAGGTAGAAAGTTGTTTTAGAAATGATTTTTTTTAAAAAATCACTTTCTGAGAGATTAATTTATCAGAAAAATAGAATATCCCATATATTTTATTTTATCTAAAGAGAGTCTAAGGTTTTAGATGTCATCATCTAATTATGTTAAATTTTGAAAACAAAAATTCAAGTAATTAAACAATGACTACAGCACTTTGGTAGTAATGTTAATGCTTTGAGGAAAAGTCCTACTTCTAGGAAATTAGAATCTCCTGGGGCTTTTATGAACTAAACTCTCAGCTATTCTTTGCTAGAATTCTTATTGACTTCATGTATTGTTCATTTGTCTGTAGCATGTGGTGCAGTAACAGTCCCTCAGCAGGTTACAGTTTTCTCTTTGCCATAGAGAAAATAGTAGTTCTATTACACAGATTAATGGTACAGTGGTTTTTCCACCACTATACGATGAGAGAGAACTCATCGTAAAAAAATCATTTTGTCAATTTCAAGTTGATTTTAATTAATTTAATGGTGGGTTGCTTTTTAATAATGCTTTTATAATATGACATATACAACTCTATATGAGCTTGGAACACATGTGGTTAAATGAAATAAACCAGGCACAGAAAGATAAATACTGCATGTTCACACTCATATGGGAAAGCTTAAAAGTTGA
Source organism: Callithrix jacchus (assembly GCF_049354715.1). Classification (NCBI taxonomy): domain Eukaryota; kingdom Metazoa; phylum Chordata; class Mammalia; order Primates; family Cebidae; genus Callithrix; species Callithrix jacchus. The sequence continues at coordinate 81,690,883 of NC_133512.1, read as the reverse complement.
TCTCATAGAATTAGAGAGTAGAATAGAGATTACCTGAGGAGGAGAAGGAAAGGGGAAGAAGGAGATAGCCAAACACTGGTAAATGGATATAAAAGTACAGCCGGGGCCGGGCGCGGTGGCTCATGCCTGTAATCCCAGCACTTTGGGAGGCCAAGGCGGGTGGATCACAAGGTCAAGAGATAGAGACCATCCTGGTCAACATGGTGAAACCACGTCTCTACTAAAAATACAAAAAATTAGCGGGGCATGGTGGCACGTGCCTGTAATCCCAGCTACTCAGGAGGCTGAGGCAGGAGAATTGCCTGAACCCAGGAGGCGGAGGTTGCAGTGAACCGAGCTCACGCCATTGCACTTCAGCTTGGGTAACAAGAGTGAAACTCCGTCTCAAAAAAAAAAAAAAAAAAAAGTACAGCTGGATAGGAGGAATGAGTCGTAGTGTTCCCTAGCACTATAGGGTGACTCTAGTTAGCAACAATGTATTGTATATTTTAAAATAGCTAGAAAAGCAGATTTCGAATGTTCCCAACACAAAGAGATGGTAGATGTTTGAGGTGATGGATATGCTGAACACCCTGTTTGATCATTACACATTGTATACATGTATGAAAATGTAACATTGTACTCCATGAATATATACAATTATTATGTGTTGATTAAAATAATAAAAAAAACAAATCAGAGTACTTCAGTTTGTAAATTTAATAATGAATGTAATATCATTAATAAATAAATCTGCTAAGCTTCCTTTCTCTGTCTCCAGAGAACTCAATGTTGAGTGTAGTCTGCTTAGGAACTAGCACTGTGATGCATACTTATATTATGAAAGTCCCTTGTATTTTATACTGTTTAAGAAACAGGTTTAGCAACTGACAGATGAGATTTGTCTTCACAATGTAGTCTTGACTATACATAGGTTGACAATATTGAAGAAATTATTCTGGGCATATATTACTTTTTGATTGAGATTAATGCTGTTTTCTGTTAAATCAGAGAATAAATTACCAAATGCCTGCACCCTATATTTCACCAAGCCCATAATATTTCATTCATTTGCTCATTCTTTTCTTCAAGTTATTGCTTTCTTATTTCTTTCCCTATTCCTAACCATACCTTATTACTTAGACCCTGCATTTTTAATTCTTTATTTTGTGTCTCATTTTTTAACCTATTATATGTCTACTCATGTTACATATATGTAGATAGTTACAGTTCTATCTGCTTTTAGTGTAAGCAACCTGCATTTTTTTTTTAAGCAGCAGAGTTATAATTTAAAAGAAATATTCTTCACATTGCTTCTTGTCTAAGGAGCACCCTTAGACATGTTCTAAGCAAATCCTGGTCTGATTAGGATATTGGTAAATTTTCTTCAGGTTATTATCTTTTTCCCTCCAGATACTTTTACTCTATACATTATGACTATAATCTTTAAATATCCAACTTTATGTAGTACATTTTTCATAAATGTCCATTGTTCCATGTTCCATGTTTTCTTTTGAGGCAGAAGAAACTTGAACATGGAGGTGAGAAAGCTTTAAATGATTTATATTCTACAGGTTGTTCCCTAATGGTTCTGTCTCTCTCTTTGGGCTTTTAAGCAAATATTTGAATGGTTATTGTGATATTTACAAAACTAGGAGGCTAAAATGTTATTTCCCTTGTGGTCAATGATTCGAAACATTGATTTTATGCTACCCTAGTGAGTTTCTAATAATTTCAATAAAGTACAATATTGAGGCCTCATGGGAAAATTTAATTAATCATAATTTAAAATGTAAATGTATGCCATATGTTGTGCATCACTTTCTCTTTCTGCGTGTGTGTCTTTACGTGTGTCTTGCATGCATACTTCTTTCTTTTAGAAAAGGGCTATAGAAGTGCTCATGAAAACCTGATTGCCTTTATTGTCTTGTACTTATAAAAATTTTGAATTTTTATACTGATTTCTCAGAGGTAAAAGTAAACCAATGAAATACAATCAAATATACAGAGATTTCTCTTGCGTTCTGAGCAATTAGAATCTTGATTGTAAGATACAATCACTGTGTTCTTATCTACTATGCTCACGTATCTCAAGCCTCATGTTTCTGTTTTAAGAATCTTCTAAGTACAAAGAGAGTGAGGGTTGAAAATTACCTTTTGGGTATCGTGTTCACTATTGGGGTAATGGGTACACTAAAATTACAGGCTTTACTACTATGCAATATCCTTGTAACAAAACTGCCCGTGTTCCTCCTGAATCTATAAAAATTAAACAGTTTTAAAAAGGTTCTTTCCAAGTATGAGAAAAACATATAGATGACATAATGCCTTTGGTAAACTAGGAGCTAGGAAGTTAATAATAGGAAACCTCAGACCTCATTATTTGGAAATGCCAGGAGATGTGTAGATATGTAGGATTATCTTTTCTAGAACTACCCTGTCCTTTTGGTCGCATTCTTTACCTCTCTAAGTCTGCTTCCAGTGCTGTTAGTTTCTTCTGGAAATTAACAGCCACAGGCTTTATTTCTTAAGGGTATTGGCCTAAACTCTTGTGTTGTAGACTCCTATTCTGGCCACAGCCATTTTCCAAACACCTGTGTTTCTGGACTTTATGTTACCACCCTTTGTTCTGGAATTTTGCCCCTGCTGTGGTCACCCAGGGTCACTGCAGAGAAGTTCATTCTGTTCTTAAATTGGCCTTTTATCTCTTTGCCAATCTACCTGTTGTTTGCTGTACATCCAGATTCCCTAGTTTGAAGTTTGCCTTGATTTCCTAACATAGTTGTTGCATTTCCTTAGGAGAGAAAAAAAAAACAATCCTAATTAGACAAACAAGAGAGAGATCTTATATTCTTTTATAAGAAAGGATTTTTTTTAACATGGAGATTTTTTTTTATTGTCTTTTAGGTTCTGGGGTACATGTGCAGATCATGCAGGTTTGTTGCATTGGTACACACGTGGCAATGTGGTTTGCTGCCTCCATCCCCCCCGTCACCTACATCTGGCATTTCTCCACATGTTATCCCTCCCAACCTCTGTCGGGACCACCCCACCACTGTCTCTCCCTTGCTCCCGCTCAACAGACCCCACTGTGTGATGCTCCCTTCCCTGTGTCCATGTGTTCTCATTGTTCAACACCCGCCTATGAGTGAGAACGTGTGATATTTGATTTTCTGTTCTTATGTCAGTTTGCTGAGAATGATGGTTTCCAGATTCATCCATGTCCCTACAAAGGACAAGAACTCATTATTTTTTATGGCTGCATTGTATTCCATCATGTATATGTGCCACATTTTCCTTGTCCAGTCTATCATCGATGGGCATTTGGGTTGGTTCCAGGTCTTTGCTACTGTAAACAGTGCCGCTATGAAGATACGTATACATGTGTCTTAATAACAGAACAATTTATAATCCTTTGGGTATATACCCAGTAATGGAATTGCTAGGTCAAATGGAATTTCTATTTCTAGGTCAGAAAGGATTCTAATATTATTAATATTGTTTTATTTCTTTCAAATGGCAATTAATAATATGTGCCCAAATGACATAGTTTCAGCAGTTTCAACTGTTACTTGAATGCATGTGTGTGTGTGTATATATATATATATATATATAGACAAAACAGCTTATGAATGTATTTCCTCAGCAACATAGATATGCTATTACAAATCATTTTTATATCTACATCTCTTTTGTGAAACTGGATTAACCTAGGTGCTTTCAGAATCTAATATAGAAAGTTGAATAACAAAATACCTCTGTGAACAACAAACAAAAGGAGTCAATAAGAATAGAACCACTGGATCTGATAGAAATGTGGAAATACTGGTGTGCCAGTGTAGTCTGTGACATTTCTTCATAAATAAATTTTGTCATGGGTTGAATTGTGTCTCTCCAAAACATGAAGTCCTAACTCTCAGTACCTGTGAATGTGACCTTACTGGAAAGGTCTTTGCAGATGACCAAATTTAGATGAGGTCATTAAGGTTCACCCTAATTCCTTATGACTGTGATCTTATAAAGCAGGGTAATCTGGACAGAGACAGAGAGTCACAGAATGAATGCTTTGGGGAGATTGGAGTTAGGGTACTACAAGCCAAGAAACACCAATGATTGTCATTGCCAGCAAACCACCAGGAAGAGAGAGGCATGGGACCTGTTCTCCTTCACAACCCTGAATGTAATCAAACCCAGGTTCAGAAGAAAGCAACCCTGAATGTAACCAAACTCAAGTTTGGTTGCTTCCCGCTCAAAAACCAAATGTGAGGCGAGAACTGGTAGGAAGAAAGGCAGGCTACACAGAGTCAGCCAACTGAGAAGATTTTGGACTAACGTCCTGAAGTACCATCTTAAGTCAGTGCAAATTTCAGTCTCTTTTTATGTTTAGGGAAGGGGAAAGAGGAGGGAATTGGGATCAAGAAGTAACTAATAACTTTACTGTAGACACCTGGGCCCCAGGGAGGGTCCAAGGAGGTTGGGAATTTATTTTTCTTTGGTCAGGTCACAATGCTCCTATAAATCTTTAACAAAATATCTAGTTGTTTACATACTTCTTTAATTTCAGAGTTATTAAAAACTACATGATTGCTGTTTTTGCAAATTACCTCCCTGTTTTAAAATTATCCTTGCCTGTGTGCAGGAATGGAGCAAGGGTCCCTTAACAAAAATGGAGTTAGTTATAATATTATTAACATTTTTTTTGAGGTTTTGCTGCTAATGAAAACACCTTGTTTTTGGACTTCCAGCCTCCTGACTGAGACAAAAATTTTTGTTGTTTAAGGTACCCAGTTTCTGGTACTTGCTTATGGTATTCCTAGCAAGCTGATACCAATTTAATTTGATAACAGATGCTCTAGTATCCATTTCAAAAACCATAGCATCTTTACATTTAGTGTCAGTTTTAAAGGCTAGATTCTTTACTCTTGACAAATTATTTCCAACAGAAAGAATGTAGGGAAAGTGTAGAATATATTATGCAGCTTTGCTTGAAAAGTATATAAGTAGCACTTTGAGAATATCTTTAGATCTGTTTTTCTATTAGGGAAATCCTTGTTAAGTAGAGTCTATATAGCAATATAGAACATGCTTCAAAGGCAGGGGTTAAAAAGAAAAATCAGTCATCATATGAAAATTAGCATAGGTCAATAAATGTGTATATTTGCCCAAAAAGAAATATAAACTGGCTTAGTAGCAAGATACCTTTCTTCGTTAATGATGTGCTGGTTTAAAATGCACTGACCTACTCTCAACTTATAAGACTGGCTTATATCCAAACCTCCTGTTTATATATGCTGCTAGATGGTTTGCTTGGCAATGTACTTAATGGGACCACAGGGAATTTGGTTTTCCAGCTAAATGAGTTTAGAATGCTGAAATAAAAGCAAAGGTTCAGGTCTGAAGAAGAAGAAAAAAAAACTTAAAGCCCATAAGTAAAAGCCAATCACAGATAATTGGATTATTTTTGCAAATCATTTTTTCAAATGGTTAAAAATAAATTTATTTATAAATGATTTTAACACTCAAAATTAAGTCCGTTTTTACAGACAACATATCTAACAAAATCAAGTTTCAAATTTTGCCACAAAGCTATATATTTCCAGTGTTCTTTAGACCTTAATAAAATGATTAAGATTGAAAACTATTTCTATGCAAAAATTTTACTGTTAGAATAAAGTAAGTAGAAATTTCTTAGTTTCTCTCAAGTGTAAAAACAGTACCAACAACAAAACGACACCTAGGTTGGCAGGCAGAGATCTGCAAAATAGTTAAAAAAAATAGCAGAGTACTTAATGGAAAAGATATTATTCCAGTTTATGAAAGAATTCCTATTGCATGTACCCAATAGCTCAGAAGCTAAATCTTAGATGTTAACTTAAATCACTATAGCCATTCTCTCTTTCACCATTATTTTACTGAGGATTCTGAGTGAACACAACAGGCTCTTGTTGTGTTCTTAGGACTAGCTATTTTTTCAGGCACAGGATGTTACGTCCTTAGAAAGATACTAGAGAGTAAGCCTAATACTTGACTCTCCCTTATATTATATTCTGGGGAAGATAGTTTAGTCTTTGGGAAGTGTGTTCCTCAATACACCAATGGTAAGAGAAACTGCAACTATCCATTTGTTTGGGGGAGTTTGGAGTCACACGATTCCAGTTTGTAACCTTCTGCTATTATTTAGTTTGAAGCTGAGGGGCACCTGAGTTAGGACGTCCATATAATTTTGAACTTGAAGTATGCTGAAAAACCAGGTAAAGCAGCAAAGCTTTGTGCGAAATGAGATGTATGGTCATTTTTTGCAGAGCAGACCACTTCTTTATAGTGAATAAAAATGTTTGGGATTTGTGGTTCATGAGTGGAGTCAGCAGGTAACCAATAAAAACAGTCCAGAACAGAGCATGGTGATAATCCATTAGTTGAGAGCCAGTCAAAAGTAGCTGAAATTGTACATTATTGGACACAATCAGAGGAAAGATCTAAAGGCTTTGATGAGAGCAGGTGCGGTTCATGACATGGTCAGATCAAGCCCTTTTAAATGGTCAAATAGAAAAGTGGTAAATAATAGATCAGATTAAATGGTTGAACGTTACCAAGTGATATACATCATAACAGCTTCACATGGGCCCGCGATACTGTTGGGTTTATCTATGGTGTAGTAGGTTGAATGGTGACCCCCCCCCCCACCGCCAGTGATGTGTCCATTTCTCAGAATCTGTGAATTTCATCTTATTTGGAAAAGGAATCTTTGCAGATGGAATTTAAAGGACCTCAAGCTGAGATTAACCTTGATTATCCAGGTGGCCCCTATCTTTACGAAAGAGACATAGAAGAGACACACAGATAAGAGGTGAAAGCAATGTATAGGCAAAATAAAGGCAAAGGTTGGAGTGATGCAACCTCAAACCATGGAATGACTGGAACCACCAGAAATTAGACAAAATAAGGAAAAATTCTTCCCTGGAGACTTTGGAGGAAATGTAGCCCTGATGACACCTAGATTTCAGTCCTCTGGCTTCCATAACTGTGAGAGAATAAATTTCTGTTGTAAGCCATCCAGTTTGTGGTGCTTTGTTTTGGCAGCCCTAGGAAATGAATACAGTATGTGTGGGGCACGAATGAGCCAACTCAAATTTTCTGCAGTTGGCACTGCCTTGGGGTAATGGAGGCCACTTCTGGGAAGGAAGCTCTGAAATTCTAGGTGCTCCTTGATTGTTAAAGTATATTTGCTTCTCTTTTTACGTAACTTGGGATATTATTTAAAAGGATAGGAAATAGTATGATATAATAAATACTGAAGTTTACTTGCAAACAGGCCAGGGTGGGAGGAATCCTAGCTTGTTAGTAAAATAATTATACTTCTGGATAAGAATTTCATAGATAGTTTAAGGACTAGATTTTGATTGTCTGGAAATTTAAATCTGTGTAGAGACTATAGATTTCATTTATTGCATTTCCCAGGTGAGAGTAAGGCTTTGTCTCTAATTAGCTGGGCAAGATACTATCTAAGCATCAATTTCTTAACCTATGAAAAGTGGAGATAATAATACTTCCATTGTTACTAACTTCATTCATGGGGTTTAAATGAAATAATTTTAAAATATGAATTGCTACTTTTTTCTTATTAAAAAATTATAATTAAGAGACTAAATATTCTTAGAAATGATATGACACAATCCTAGTTGGATTATTGAGCTCCCTTTGGGGATGCATATATCACTGTCTTATGAGGGAAATTTCTGTCTGATTCTCTGCTGATTGGCTGAGAGCAATCATTTTTATTACAATAGAAACCTATATTAATTGAGAATGTAGTACAATTCTGACAACTTGCCAGGGACGTGAACCTCAGATGGTAGGAGGTGGAGCTGCAGTTTGATCTCACGATGCTGTCAGGCTATGTTCCTAAGAGCCACGAGATTACCCAGAATGAGTATGGGAAAATTTTTTGGTGCTGCGAAGTTGTTTGTAGAGTTATCCCTAGCTTTGTTCAAGGACTAGTTTGATTATCCTTATTCTGATTGTTCCTTGTTATCACTTGAAACGACTAAATTAAGATTTTAAAAGCTGAATTTTTAAATAAAATAAGTAGATAAAAATCAGCAAAACACTAATGAAATCAGTTAAAATAATCAAATAGCTTAAAAGCATTAAAAAATAAATAGCCACTGTGGAAAACAGTATGGCATTTCCTCAAAAAGTTAAACATTAAATTATCCTGTGATTCAGCAATTCTACTTCTGGTTATTTATCCGAAAGAATTGAAAGCAGGGTCTCGAAGATATGTTTATATATTCACATTTATAGCAATGTTATTCATAATAGCTAAAATGCAGAAACAACCCACATATCCATTGACAGACAAATTAATAAACAAAGTGTGGTGTATGTGTACAATTCCATATCATTCAGCTTTAAAAAAGAAGGAAGTTGAGACGTATGCTACTATATAGATGGACCTGGAGGCCATTATGCTAAGGGAAATGAGCCAGTCACAAAAAGACAGATGCAATATGGTTTTACTTGTGTGAGGTACCTAGTATAGTCAAAACCATAAAGACAGAAAGTAGAATGGTGGTTGCCAGGGGCCCGAGTTGGGGGGAGTCAAGAATGAGTGGGAATGTGGAATTACTGTTTAATTTGGTACGCAGTTTGTTTTATTTGATGAATAAAGTTCTGGAGCTGAATGGCGGCGATGATAACACAACACTGTGAATGTACTCTACCACTAAATGTTACAATAAGATGGTAAATATTATGCTATGTGTATTTCTCTAGAAAAAGAAAAAATTAGAAAAAAACGAACACCACAAAACCACACCAAAAACAGTAAATAACCTAGCAAAAGTTTTTTTTTCTTTAAAACAGCTCACAACAAAATGAACAAAATGTCATATCCCTTCCAAGCTCTTTATTTGAATTAAGTGACTTGAAAACTTGACAGATGCTGTGTTTGTGAGCCTGGCCTGATTCCTATAATTAGTTATGCCCTTTCTTTGCTTTTCAGACTCATGTGGCAGGAAAGTTCTTAGATTTAAGCTGAATCCAGTTTTCTGGGCCTTAGCATTATTAGGTCACTGTGTACTGTTGTATCAGTTCTTAATAACTGGGCTCTTTATGTCTTGCTGCGGGATCCCCCAACCCTTTCATCCCATTCCTGGTAAATCCATCTGGTGTCAATCTCTGAAGCTATGGTGACTTCCCTAGTGACCTAGTGCTTCCTCACAACAAGTCCTGTGAGGGGCCCATCCACTTAGCAACAGGTCTCCCTCTGCTGCTTACTTTTCTTTCTAGCTGGCTTTCTATCACCTTTAGATATCCCAGAGCTCTGTCTTGTTGTTAGCACTCCCTGCAATAGGTTGGTGCAAAAGTAATTGTGCCAACCTAATACTATGTCTGAAGTTGGCCAATTGGCCTGCTTTCTTGCCTGCCTTCCTATCTTCCTTCCTTCCCTTCTTCCCTTCCCTTTCTTCCCTCCCTTTCCTCTCCTCCCCTCCCCTTCCTTTCTCCTTCCCCCTCCTTTCCCCCTCCCTCTCCTACTTCCCCTCCCTCTTTATAACTGCTGTCAGACCTTTACCAGTGGTCTGTTTTTAATCCTCTAAATGTTACGCTCTGCTAACCGCATGGTCTTTCTTCTTAAAGCTGTTTTAGATCTTTTGTTTTATAGCTTGTCCCAGTATAGTGGGAGAAGCTCCTTCCTGGTCTCTTCCCCATCTATTCTAGTCTTTACGTCTGTAGTTAAGGCTACAATAGCCTAGTCTCCCCTGAGATATAGCAAAGCTGAGTAACTTTAGAACAAAGACCAAAACTTTAGAACAAAGAACAAAACTTTAGAACAACTTTAGAACATCTCAATAACAGATGTCAGACTATTAGATTATAGACCAAATTCCCTTATAGAATGTTCACTTGGAGAATCCCTGGTTCTATCATTAGGTTGGGGCATCACCCACTGTATCTTAAGTCTAGGTGGCTGCACTGCACACGAACCCTATAGAAAATCTGTCAAGCCTCTTACCCTATCCTACCCTCATCTAAAGCTCATGAATCTCCACCAGCTAAGTCCTCCATGGATACTAACCCACACTAGCCACTTAGCGTTTAATTTAATGTTCTATGACAAGTCAGGGACATACACATGAGAATTGAGACTAAGTTCCAGAATATTGACAGGCGATTAGCAGCCTTTTTCAGAGTATCAAAGATAAAGCCGGAAACTAGTTAAAGCACCGAGGAGAGATTTGATTCAGTAATAAATAGTTGCAGTAGGGAAATGAGTCCAGCATGAATTGAACTCAACTTCACCAAAATAAAAAGCTGGAGACTTTTTAGAGGCCAGAGTCTATTTAGGGAAAGGCACTGAGAAGTGTTAATAGGGGTTGGCCATGTGATGAAGCCACCTGAGTTTGTTAATTGACACTTTTCCAGAGGAGCAGCAATCTATCTTTATGACAAGAGGCAATGGTTTAAGTCAGAGAAAGGTGCCCACTGGAAGTAGGGCCTTAGCTCCCACACCTGGGAGTGACAGTTGTCTCCCAGAATGTTTGCATCTCATAGAAAGAGCACTCAGGTCCTTGAGGAAACAGTTTGGGGTAGCAGATTGTCCCAAAGGGCAAAAAAGCATTTATAATTGCAAGTTTTCCAAAGCAACTGTCCTGAGAGCAGGCTCAGGGGCCTGTCTTATTTAGGGGTGAAACAAACAGCAAATTCTCCTGGAAGTATTGAGGCTTTTTACAGTCAGGCACTCTAAGGTGGGATGGGGTCATCCTAGGAGTGTGGCCTTGAGCAATTAGAAACTATGTTAATGTTGGTTCAACACTTAGTGTTTATGTTGGTGGGGATAGGGGTGTCTAGACAAAATCATTTGTGCCACGAGTTTGCAGTTTTTATCTGCCAAGTTTGAGGCTTAGTCAAGCGGAGGATCAGAGGATTCTGACAAGAGCCTGGTCAGGAGAAAGTCATTGGTGAGAGCATACCTTCTAGTTGGAAATTTTAGCCAGCACTGGGGCTTAGTAAACACTCACAATGGGTTTAAAAACAAAACAAAACAAATCAAAAACTACTCGCCTCCTGTAAAGTTAAAATCAATTTTAACATGGGTAATAGATGAATCCCTGTGGAGGATATGCCCTCCCTGAGCTAAGTAGGTGACTACATTTGATGACTCTAATATGTATTTTTACGAACTATAGTGTATTTGTGTTGTACTTACTATAATTTTAAAATGTCACGTTTTCTTTTTTTCATCTTGCTGGACTGCTTCTTTATCCCATATGACAAGACTGCATGTTTACTTGAGGTCATTGTTTGAGATGACTTTAGGAATAAATTTCATACAATTCTAATCAAATTTCAGTGTTTAATAAATTTCTTCAAGTTTCTATTAAATTCCTTCATGTCTTGGACATTTTAAAAACTCCTTGGAAACATGTATGTATAATGCATTTAGGGAGTTGAAAAAGACATAATTTTTAACAAAGTATTAGTAATCAATAATTTGTTTACTGATAAATATAAAAACTACTGGTATGACCTTACTTTTGGTTTGGTTTGCAGTCATTGATTTTATGATTTTGATATCAACAATTTTAGTGTGTTAACCAGAGCACCAGACATTCCTTTGGACTAACATCCATCTAACAGTTGTTAAACACAAGTGGTAACTCACACATATTCATATTATGCAGTTCAACTCAGAATTCTATTTAAAGCAATATCCTGATACAATTTTTTTTTTTTTTAATGTTGGGTCCTTTACTTGAAGAGGAGACATTTTAGTTTGTCAGGTTGCCTTAAAACTTGTCCTGTCAATAAAAGTAGTTATAATGAAATCAATAAATTGCTTCTTTGCAGTAAACATTTCATTCATTAAGATAAAAACCTTTGTAGATAATGAATGTTCTGAAATCTGTCCACCAGTATTTGGAGCAAATTGGTATTTAATACTGTTAATCCATACTGTGCACTTGTTTAGCATACTTATCACTCACATCCTTGAATTTTGAGAAATATGCTCTGAAGCATTTGTGAAATTTAAATATACCATCATAGGATATCTAAAAAACTCATCACTAACATCATTTCTGGGGATATTTTCGTTACTTTTTTTCCTGGTTTGCTATTTTTTTTTAACCATAACTGTAATAGGTTGGTAGAAAAGTAATTGCGCCAAACTAATATTATGTCTGAAGTTTTATCAGATACTTTTTCTGCATCTATTGAGATAATTATAATTTTGTCTTCTAGAATGTTAATATAGTAAATGACATTTATAGTTCTTTTAATTGTAATCCCCTTGCAGTCCTAAAAGTTAAGCTTTGTCAAACAGTAGAAATGTTTTTATGTATCACTGGATTTTATTTTTATAATATTTTATTCAGATATTTACATATATATACATGAGTGAGAGGGCATACTATTTTCTGTTCTATTGTCATTTTCTTTGTCCTTAAAACTATATTGACTTTATAGAATTGGGAAATAAAGCACTCCTCCCTTCCATACCCTTTCCCCTAGTTCTCTAGAAAAGTATAAGATTGAAATGCTTTGCATATTGAAAGTCTGATAAAACTTGACTTTAAAAATCTCTGAGTCTGTTGTATTTATGGAAAGATGATTAGCAAATAGTTCCATTTATTTAAAAGTTTTATATTTATTTGTATTTTTATTCTTTGTTGAGATCAGCTATATTTTATAAAGATATTTATATTTAATGAAACTTATTGGCAGACAATTCTCAGAATTTTTAAAATATTTTTTAATTCTGTTAAATCTCTATGTTACCTTTTTCATTTCAAATATTTATTTGGCTCTCTTTTATTTTTCAAACTCATCAGAAGTTTATCTGAATTCTTAGTTTATTCAAAGAATTATCTTTGTGTTTTGTGATTCCTGTTTAATCTTCATGTTTCTTTAATTTTTGTTCATATCTTTGTTGTTACCTTCAGTCACCTTTATTTTTACTTTATTTCTCATTGTCTAACTTCCTAAGTGACATATTTAGCTCAGGAATTTTTACCCTTCTATCTTAATAAAAATTTAAGACATTAAACTTTTAACAGAGAGTACTCAACATATATGTGATAATGAGTAAAGAGCCAGTTGAGTCATAGATGTTAATTAATTTACTCACTTATATGTAAAATGACTTATTTACCATACCAGCCTTAACATATACATGATTTAAATTTCAGTGTCGGTACAGGCTTCTTGTAAACTGCAACTGTGATACGTAGAAATTGCAATAGACTAATATGAATAAACCTAGGCAAAAACACTGCTCAAAGATTTGTTAGTAGGATTTATCATTTTTCCTATACATAGCAGTTTTCTGAAACATTTTATTATAGCTTTTTAATATTTTCAGATAACTTATTTATAATAATTTAAACATCCTTATGGCATGCTTTCATAAATTGCAGAAGTGATATTTGCCTATATTTTGCTATTGCATTTTTTGGGTATATTTAATACTGATTTATTTTGTCTGCTCATATTTATGAGAGAAGAAAGAATTTAGCATCTATCATTGCTGATCAGTTTTAAACACAATTAGAATTTTACAAAATGACTACTAAAATCCCCTTTATGAATTATATAATTCAGTAAGTGAAGAACCAGAAGTGTGAAGGTGCTCTGTGCAGTTTGATTCCATTAGCTATGAAGCACTGGAAATGCAGCTAGTCTGCATTGAGATGTGCCCTAAGGATAAAATACAGATTGGATTTTGAAGACATAGTAATAAAAAAGAATGTAAGATGCCACGTTAATAATTTTTCTGTTGATTACATGTTGAAGTAATATTTGAGGTGTATTGGATTAAGTCAAATATATTATCAAAAGTTCATCTTTTTTCCTTTTAAATATAGCTATTAGAAAACTTAATATTACATATATGACTCACCTTAGATTTCTGCTGGGCAGTGTTTGTCTAAGAGTTCATTTCTTCCCGTAAGCCTTTATGACAAATTGGTAAAAATATTAGAAACAAAACACAGGCCTTCTGATTCCCCTTTTAAGGCAGTTAGCTTATTTCAAAATTAATCAATTTATTTTTTTTCCTTTTGTTTAGTGAATTTATTTTTGCTGTCTGAGTGTTTTCTTAATTTGGAGAAGTTAAAAAAATATTACAGGAAAGGTTATTATTTTTTCAAGCAAAACACATCAACCAGATAAAAGTTTCAAAGTTTAATGTCATCAGGGCCAATCTGAGGCTGGTCACAGTGGCTAACGCTTGTAATCCCCGTACTTTGGGAGGCTTAGGCTGTTGGATCACGAGGTCAGGGGTTTGAGACCAGCCTGGCCAACGTGGTGAAACCCGATCTCTACTAAAAATATAAATATTAGCTGGGTGTGGTGGCATGTGCCTGTAATTCCAGCTTCTTGAGAGGCTGAGGCAGAAGAGTCGCTTGAACCCGGGAGGTAGAGGTTGCAGTGACCAAGATTGTGCCACTGCTCTACAGCCTGCGTGACAAAGTGAGACTCTATCTCAAAAAACAAAAACAAAAAAGCCCCAGCAAAAAGTATCATCAGCCCCAACCTGAACAGAAAATACTATTTCTTAGTAGAATACCACCAGAAACATTTTAAATTTCAGAACACTTACAGTTTTAAGTGACCTAGTTTAGAACTTTTAAAGGTACGTTATGACATTTGGTAGAATAAGTATCTGGATATTTAAGCATATGCTTGTAAAAGAAGAGAAGACTCTCCATTTAATTTTGGTCATGTTTATTTCACTCATACTCTAAATTTAGGTGCAATTATAAAGTATCTATTAGAGAAAGGTTAGATCAGTCCTTGATTTGTAGTTAGATTTTGTATTATGCTAGTTTGGAATGGAAACTTAGATATTACTCTACCATACAAATTATTTGTTCTTCAGTTTAATAATTCAAGAAAACTGGAATAAATAACCGCATTTGTTATATACATTATTCAACAGTGTATGTATTTGTGGGTCCTTGAGAAAACATACACAGTATGACTTTTTACCTGTTTACAAACAGTATCATAGACAGTTGTATAGCACCCATGAATATGGCAATGTCCTAAAAGAATTGAAAACTGTGATTCAAAAAACTAGCATTTTAGATGAAAGTTAAATTTGCATCTTACACAATTTTTCATTTAGAATTTACTCTTAGCCATTGTAAAACCACATAATTATCTTGAGGTGTAATTGCCACTACTTTCTGTATGAAGTGAACAGTGTTTAGTTGCAAGTGTTTATTGGATTATATTATACAATTTAAAAATCTCACCCTTATGAATTATGTCTTTACTGTTACTGGTGTTGAGTTTATTTGTTAATGCAGCAGTCTTTGACAATTCTCTCTCTATATGTATCTGTATCTGTCTACTTATGTCTGTCTATAATCAGAGTAGTTTGAACAATTGAAAATATTGGAATAAATTTTCTTTTTCATTTAAAAAAATAGTAATCTTATTTTTAAAATTTGTGATTCTTTGCCAAAATGTGTTTTTGCTTCTGGAATAATACAAACATATTATACAGTGCTATATTTGTATATAGTGTATGGGATCAGAAAATGCTCACAAGCTAGAAAACTATAATAAAAATTCTGACAATAATATAGTGCTAATAGTAATATCTTTTAATGATGTCATAGGGGCCAGATTTGCCCTGCTTGTACAGACAAATTGAGTAAGTTAATATAATTGTGTAATAACCAATAATATAAAGAAAATGTGTTTACTGTTTAATTATGCTTTTCTTTAATATGTATTACTTTATTTTTTAAATTTTTGTGCTTATATAGTATGTGTATATATTTATGGCATACATGAGATATTTTGATACAGGTATACAATGTGTAATGATCACATGAGGGTAAAGGGGATATCTATTACCTCAAGGATTTATTCTTTCTTTCTGTTGCAAATGATCCATTTATACTATTTTAGTTTTTAAATGTACAATAAATTATAGTTGACTGTCGTCCCATTGTTGTACTACCAAATACTAAATCTTATTCATTCTGTGTAACCTTATTATTATATCTATTAACCATCCCCACTCCTTCTGCAGTATCCTTCTCAGCCTTTGCTAACCATCATTCTACTCTCTACCTCTGAGTTCTATTGTTTTAATCTGTTTAATTCCCATAAATAAGAACATGTGAAATTTGTCTTTTTGTACCTAGTTTATTTCATGTAACGTGATGACCTCCAGAACTGTCCATGTGATTGCAAATGACAGGATCTCGTGATATTTTATGGCTGAATAGTACTCCGCAGTGTATATGGACTATGTTTTTTTTCTTCATTTATCCATTGATGAACACTTAGGTTGCTTCCAAATACTGGCTATTGTGAATAGTGTGTCAACAAATATAGGAGTACAGATATCTCTTTGATATACTGATTTCCTTTCTGTGGGTATATACCCAGCAATGGGAGTGCTGGATCATACTGTGGTTCTATTTTTAATTTTATGGGAAGTCTGTTCATTGTAGTGGTGGTACTAATTTACATTCCCACCAACAGTACACAGGGATTCCATTTTCTCCACCTCCTTTCCAGCATTTGTTAATGCCTTATCTTTTACATGAAAGCCATTTGAACTTGAGTGAGATCTTATCTCATTGTAGTTTTGATTAGCATTTCTCTGCTGATCCTTGATGTTGAGCACCTTTTCAGTGGAATTGACAGATTTCTTGAAAATTGCCTCTTCTCATAACTGATACACAGAATAGTAGAAAGTTTGAATCATCATATCTGTTAAGAAAATAAAAGCCTTGTCACAGAAAAAAAAAATGTCAGACCCAGAAGACTCTACCAGTCTGGTGTTCCAAACATGTAGGAAATATTAGATACAAGGTCTGCATACAAAATCAATTGTATTTCTTTGTGCTAACTTGAAAGCCTTAGAAAATGAACATTTAAAAAGATGACATTAATGCTAGCATCAAAATAATCAAATACCTAGGGAAAAATAAAAGATTTGCATAACCCATACACATGTTTGAAGACTAAAGGAAACCTAAATAAATGGAAAGATATACCATGTGTTTATTAATTGTGTCAGTGTCAACTCTGCAAACTGAGTATAGATTTAATGTAAATCCAATTAAATATTCAACTGGATTTTGTGGGGGAAATGCTAGGCCCAAGAGGGTAACCAGGTCTGTCTTGAAAAAGAAGAATAAAGTTGGTGGACTAACATTACCAGATAACAAAATGCATTAACATTAAAATGTAATATTTAGAAAATAAAATAACTTAAAATACCAAGTATTGGAGAGGGAAGATGTGGAGGAACTAGAACTTTTAAGGTACTGGTGGCAAAGTAAGTTGGTATAACCACTCTGGAAAACTGTTGACAGTCTAGTCTAAAACTGAACTTAAATATGTCCTATGACCTACCTCTTCTAATCCTAGATATATACCAAATCCAAAAATGTATGTTAGTATACCAAAAAATATATACAAGAGTGTCTACAACAGTATTATTTTAAACAAACTGTAAACAATAGAAATGTCTGTCAAAAATAGAAATGCTAAAAAACTTGTGAGTATAAAATTAAATTGTATAGAGCAACGCAAAGGACTATGCTATGACGACACAAAGAACATGGATAAATCTTACAGGTATTATTGGGAGCAAAGAAGTCAAACATAAAATAGTACATATTATATATTTCCATCTCCAGGAGTTCCAAGACAGGAAAAGTTAAAATGGCAGAGTTTAAAATTTTTGTTACCTTTAAAGAGGAAAATTTACTGGGTTGGGGCATAAGGGAAGCTTCCTGGAATGGTGGGCATAAACGAGTTCACTTCATCAAAATATATGCCTAAAGTTTTATATTTTGCAATATCTATGTTATGCAACAATGTAAAGTTTTAAAAAGTATATTTTTGTTCAGTAGAAAACATGACTCTGTGTGTGTGTGTGTATAAAATTTCATATAAATTTCCATAACAGTGCCCACAAGTTTCCATTGTCATGGAAATTTATATGCCGTTATATATATATAGACAGACAGAGGAATAAAAGTGCAAGGCTTTCCAGTGAAAAAGTTTTTATTGACCACATTGGCATTTCAGATGGATTAGAGGTTGGTTAGAAGAGAGCTTAGTTTACCTATTCTAATGTTCCAATTTCTTTACTCCAAGAAGGAAATTGCTTACCCAGAGAAGATTTAAATAGTTTATTTAGAGGGAATAGTTCTTAGTTTCTGTGTTTCTTAGTGGATAAGCATTTGCCAGTGACACTGTCCCCAGAAGCAGATCCTGCTGGAGTTAAATGTCATGCTCAAGGCTTGCATCACCAGCCCCAAAGTAACAACACACACTACTGTAATGATATCTGCATCCACTTAAGGAAGTTTGGAAAATTTGGGTTCTTGTGTTTCTTACAACAAATTCAGAAACAGAAAAGCCATATTCATCCTGATCATAGGAAAGAAGGCAGAATTACTACCCATACATCTTTGACTGTACTCTCCTCCCCAGCAGAGTTTCAATAATAACTAATGAGGTGGAAGTGGTAGCTTATGCTGGTAATGTCAGTCTTTGGGAAGCCAAGGTGTAGAATATCAATTGGGCCCAGAAGTTCAAGAACAGCATGGGCAATATTGTGTGACCCTGTCTTTACAAAAAACTTAAAAATTACCTGAGTGTGGTGGGGCACGGCTGTAGTCCCAGCTGCGTGGGAGGCTGATGCAAGAGGATCAGTTGAACCTGGGAGGTCAAGGCCGCAGTGATCCACGTTCACACCACTGTACTCCAGCTTGGGTGACTGACAGAGTGAGACTTTCTGTCAAACAACAACAAAGAACACTGAACTAATGTACAATGATTTTTAGATTGCAACCATCTCCTGTGTTAAATGTAAACTCGAACTGCTATTAAGAGTTTATTGATTATCCCTAATTCACAGCAAGTAAGATTTGGAGCAGTGAGGCTCTTACATTCCAAATAAAATTTCTTCTTATAGGTAGTTTAACCAGTATTGGTTCACCATCACCATTTTCTTTTTTCTGAAATTAACTTGAAAATCAGATACAACTGTAGGGATTTTGGGATGTTCTTTTCACGGTAAAGTTTGGATTTTCTTGGTGTTATTTTTTTTGTTGTACTTAAAAAATATTCTGTTTGCTGATGTGATTGATGCTTATAATTTTACTGGGAATATCCTAAAAATATGTATGTATGTGGTGGATAATAATGCTAATGCCTATCTACCTACAATTATTCATGTTTCTAGCAGAACTTCAGAAATACAAGAAATAGTCAGTCAGTAAAGATAAAGCAGTAGGGTTTTAGAAATATTATTAAAGGTACTTTAGAGTAGTTTTAATTTTATTTTCAACATTTTAAGCTAACTATTAAATATAATAGTGTGGTATAATAGAGCATATGCATCTTTAAATTTAATAGACTAAGAAACAAGATTGAGTAATGAATGAATCATTGTACTGTGAAATTAGTGGGGATCTTTTCCTTTTTCATAAAAGGAAAAAAGCAATGATACATGAGAGCCTTGTTAGTAAGAAACTGACTGGGAGAATAATTTGATGAAATGTGAAGATTCTCTGCAGTGCAGTTTCTAGTCCAAGGAATTTGAATAAGCGTTAGGAAATATGAATTTGTTTCTGCTTCATCTAACTAGATTTGGTAAAATGGGGTGTGCAGTTAGGGAGAAAAAGTCCCTGGTACTTAATAAGGCAATAATTCATGCTGAATGGATATGAGCAGTCATTGAATGAAAAATTGATTTTTATAATGTCCCAGACTTGATAACTTTTGGAGATTTGTGTGCTTATTGTGCAGCTACCATAAAGAAAATATATAGTTCTCATTAAAATGTGAGTACCTTTATTCTGTATTGTATATATATTAGTTAAGAGTTTAATCATTTTTCTTTTGCAATTTTAGACACTCTTGCTATGTTTCTAAATACAGTGTAAGGAAGGAAGAATAACATGGCTTTCTAGTTGACTGATTTCTGTTTAGTCAGGAGTAGGTTTTGCTCAATTTCCACCCTTAGCCAAGAAAGTTTATACTGTGAATTAAAACATCCTTTAACAATTTAGAAGCTTGCAAAGTTAAGATTACCCCCTTAACTAACAGAAAGTTATATTACTGACTAAGTTGTAAGTCAAACTACTGTAGTGTTGTGATTCTGTGTCATAGCAAGTGTTTATTCTTAGAGTATGTCTCAATACATAAAACAAGAAAATCAACTTTAGCAGGTATGAGGCCTCGCATTGACATTTTATTGACAGTGAAGTTTGAATACCTCTAAATTTTCTTTAAAATTTCCAAAGTCATGATGCCTTTTAAACACTGTTCTGTTAAGAACTTTTTTTAAAAAAAGAAAAATTGAGTAACTAGCTGTTTGCCATAAGGCAGTACTCCTAGACGTATAAAATGGTATTTTAAAGAGAGATGCTTTTTTCCCTTCATTCTATAATATATTCTATTTTGGTGTACCTAAAGGCCTTTAGAATTCTTTACAGTAAAACTGCAGGATTTTGCATTTATATTTAACTCAGAAAAAAAAAACAAAAAATATTGCTTTGAGACTTGATATTTATCCAGCTAGCCATTCATCCATATATATAGATATATATACAACTATGCACCATTTACCTGGCACTGTCCTAAGTTGTGGAATACTAAGAAGAATTACATTTGGTTCTTGTTAGCTCATAATTCAGTAGAGATAGATAATAATTTAAAAAGAGAAGGTGAGAAGGTAGGTTAGGAGAAAGTAAAATAGAGATGATTTTTGTAGTAAAACCTTGGAGAAGATGAAATAATAGCTTTTCATCTATTAATAAGGAGGAGCTGTGTTGAGGATAGAGTAGATAGAACATCTTGCTACCATCTGCTTGTGTCTGGTAGAGTTTTATGAAGCTTAAGCAAGTAATTTCATTTATTAGGGAGGATGAAAAGGAAATCACTTTGGGTATATATAGCTATTTTTCTATTATACTGTGCCTAATAAGATTTTCTTTCTCAAAATATGTTCTACTAAGAAGTCGCTAGTGTGAGAAATAAACAAACACAGTGCTAAAATGCGGTGTATGCAGTAACAGAGATGATTGTAGGATTCAGTGGGAGGAGTAGGTACCATACTTTTGCTGAATTGAGGAAGAGCCTAAGAAAAAGTTATACATAAAAGGCAAGGTGATTTAAATGAAGGTAATGCAGTGGTAACATTAATGCTCAAAGGGAGGGGAATGTATGGATTTTAAACATTTGAAACTTTTAATTATTACTTATGTAATTAATAGCAATTAATATTACACATTAAAACTTTGAACATACACTAAATTATAGTGAAGAGTCTCATAAAATACCATGTATGTATCTTCCAGCTTCAATAACCCCACCAACTTTCGCCCTTCCAAGATTATTTTTAAAGCAAATCCTCAACACCATAGTATTTTTATCTGTAAAGATTCCCATCAGTATCTCTGGATAAGGCCATTAATACATAGTTATTATACTATCGTCACATCTAAAGCTTTCACAATAATCTCTTTATCTCCAATATTGTGTTCAGATTTTGTTCGTTTGTTTGAGACAGAGTGAAACTCTGTTGCCCAGGCAGGAGTGCAGGGGGGTGATCTTGACTCACTGCAACCTCCGTCTCCCAGGTTCAAGCAATTCTTGTGCCTCAGCCTCCTGAGTAGCTGGGATTACAGGCATGTGCCACCACACCCAGCTAATTTTTGAATTTTAGTAGGGATAGGGTTTCACCATGTTGGCCATGCTGGTCTTGAACTCCCAATCTCAGGTCATCTCCTCACCTCAGCTTCCTAAAGGGCTGGTATTGCAGGCATGGGCCACCACACCTGGTCCTGTGTTCAGATTTTCATGATTGCCTCATAAATGTTATTTTTTTATTTTTTACATTTGGTTTGTTCAAAATAGGAAGTCTACATTTTACATTTTGATTGTCTTTTAAATATAGTTTAAATTCCATACGTCAATTTATGTCTCTGTCTCTGTATTTTTCTCTCTTGCTCCCCCTGTCTTATTACAACTTATTTGTTGAAGAAACCAGGTTAGTTTTGCTGTAGTTTCCCACATGTTGAATTTTGGTGATTAGATCCCTGTGTTTTCATTGAACCTATTTCTCTGTGCCCTACTTTTCATATAACTGGTTATTAGAACTTTCTAGACATTTTTAAAATGTGGAAAAAGAATGAAAAATCAACTGTTTGATCCCAAATGGCTATCAGTAGAACTGTGCCCTTCCCTTTCTCAATTACTGTTTAAGTTCAACAAATGCTGATTGAACCTTCTTTATGCTCAGATACACTGGCAGGTGGCCTAGATGTTTTACAGATCAGTAAAATTCAAAGTCTGTTTTCAAGTGCTTATAATAGTTCACTGTTACACAGGAGTCACACTGGCCAGCTTGCTCAAGAATCCCAGGACAGTGTTCTCTAGAACATCCTGACCCTAACATAGACAGACAGAGCAGTTCTCTGGTGGGAAACAGCGTTTCCTATTGGAATAAAAGCCGTCAGTGCTTGTAATCTCTCCAGGCATCAGGAATGGACTGTGGCTAATGAAATGGCACAGTTGGTCATATGGAAACCATGCAGAAGAGCAGATAACCTGAAGTAATCTGCTAGGAGGCCAAAGAGAAAATTAAGCTTAAAAAAGATTAGTAGGATCTGCTTATTTCTCTGAGAAAAGAATAGCCAATAAGGCTTGCAATATCTGCCATAAAATGAATATATACATACGTATATCTCTAGACACACATATATATTCACGTAAGTATTGTTTTTACTTCAAGAATATAAAATTATATAGTAATGAGTATTTTGAGTGCTTGGTGGAAAAACAAAGGACTCAGCCTTGTTTCTCCTTAGTTGGCTTTGTTTCATGTTGAATTGTGAAGTCAGCTCAGTGGCAGAGCCAATTATAGCAAAAGTCTGTCAGACTCTATCCCAGGGACTCAGTTGGAGGTTTGGTGCAAGTTTGTACTGTCAAGATGAGTGGTTTGTTCAGGATCTTTAATGCAATAGCAGGTAATGTACTCTTTAATACCAGGAAGTTCATTTGCCTGTAGTGGAAAGGGAGCAGCTACTGAGGGAAGTTTGTCAGGGAAGCAAAACTGGGGCCCCCCTTGACTGAGAGCCAAGGAATGAGAGTAATCCCTGTGTCTTGGAGATGCTTGAGGGATAGAGATTTGAACATATGATGACAAGACTTATTTGAAAATACAAAATAGAAAGCATGTATCTTTGGTGGGTTATATCAACCCCTATGTCAAATTGGAATACACTGTCAAACCTGCAAAAAGATTATGATATTCTATTTCGTTTTCATGTCATTGTTGAGATTTTAACTTTTCTTACAAGTCACTGCATAATAAAGGCAGGCATGACAAAGTCAAATAAAACAAAATAGTACTGGAAATCAAATAAAAAGTAAAATGGAATTCTGTTAAGGTTTGTCTTTCTGACATATCCAAATTTATTGGTGAACTGTCAGTGTGTTACTTCCTAGGGTATAAGAATAGCCAGAAGTTGTTTTTTGGAAGTTTTCCATAAACACCTGACGAGTTACTTTTTTCTTCAATGAAAGATAAACTTGAACATAAAGTGATTCTCCCGTTTTTTCATATACATCATTGTAAATGACTCAAATCGCTATTAACATTTTATTTTAAATTTTGTTATATTGGTCATATAAATCACATATATTTATTTAAATAAACAGTTGACACTTGAGCAACATGGAAGGGATGTCATGCATGGATAGGTAAGTACTAGTTTATGTGTTAATTGACTGTTCATGTTATCTGTAAGACTTCCAGTCAGCAGTAGGCTATTAGTAGTTAATTTTTGAGGGAGAAAAAGGTTAAATGCAGATTTTCAACTGCATGGGGGTTGGCACCCCTAACCCCCACATTGTCCAAGGGCCAACCATATCGCTTTCTTCTGCTCTTACATTTTATGAAGAATCTGTCCATGTTTTACATGCATCTTCAGTATCAGTGTTTTTCATTATTAGAACCACTTTTGGAGTCACTCAGCAGTTTCAGACCACATCTTCTTTCTTCTAAGTTACTTCTGACTTGATGTTATCACTGAAATTATATCCCAAGCTGTAAGAACTTACTATAAAACATGAGAAAATTGGTTTTAGTTCTGTTTTATTTAATCTTCTCTGTGGTATATATCTGCGAATGTCTTCAACATAACTACTTATTGTATTACTTTTAACGTGCTCTTTTAAAATTTTTTATTACAGCAGCAGCATAGCACAGACTCTGGAGCCAGCCTGTCTAGATTCAAATTTTATTTACTTTATCTGTGACCTTGGCCTCATTAAGTTATCTGTTGTAGTTTTTTTTCCCTGTTAATAACAGTTAATAACAGTCCTAACCCCATAGAATAGCTTTGAACAAACATACAGTGAGTTATTCCACATGAAGCACTTAGAGGAACTTTTTTTTTTTTTGAGGCGGAGTTTTGCTCTTGTTGCCCAGGCCGGAGTGCAATGGTGCAATCTTGGCTCACAGCAACCTCCACCTCCTGTGTTCAAGCAAGTCTGCTGCCTCATCCTCCTGAGTAGCTGGGATTATACGCATGTGCCACCACGCCTGACTAATTTTGTATTTTTAGTAGTGACAGGGCTTCTCCACGTTGGTCACATTTGTCTTGAACTCCTGACCTCAGGCTATCTGCCCACCTTGACCTCCCAGTGTTCTTGATTATAGGAGTGAGCCATCGTGCCTGGCCTAGAGGACCTATTACTATTTAAGTGTTTCATAACAAAGTATAATAATTTGACAGTAAATAAACTAATATACTCTTTTGGTCACACACACACACACACACACACACACACACACACACACGGCATCCACTACTTGCAATTGTGAGATTCTACTCACTGAAGTAATTTTAGAATGAATAAAGATAGAAGCAAATAAATCTTTCAAGCGTCCTCTGCAAAGCTCAAAAGGCAGAAATTATTGCAGTTATCTCACATTAATATGTCTTTTTAAAATAGTATTTTTGCCCCAGGTAAAAACTGTCATGTACTGAAATGTTTTTACAACTTTATTGAGATATAATTCATATACTGTAG
This sequence comes from Callithrix jacchus, assembly GCF_049354715.1. Lineage (NCBI taxonomy): Eukaryota > Metazoa > Chordata > Mammalia > Primates > Cebidae > Callithrix > Callithrix jacchus. The sequence goes on along the minus strand of NC_133512.1, from coordinate 81,665,815 downwards.
GTTTCACAGTTTTAATGTACATAATTTCATAAATGTTAATATATTTACAGAGTTGTACAGTTATTACCACCAGGGAATTTCAGAACATGTTTCCTCATCCCCAAAAGAAACCCATGCACTCCGGCAATCATTCCCTTTTTTTCCTCTACCCTAGCGCTAGCAAGCACTATCTGCTTTTATTTTCTGTTTCTATAGAATTGCCCATTTTCACTATTTCATGTAATTGCAATGCTGCAAGATTTAGCCTATTGTGAGTGGGTTCTTTCAGTTAGTATAATGATTTTCAGGATTCCTCAATATTTTAGCATGTAGTAGAACTTCCTCTCTTTTTATTGCCAAATAAAATTCCATTGTATAGATGTACCACATTTTATTAACCATTCAACAGATGATGAAAACTTAGGTTGCTTCTGTTTTTTGCCTGATATGAATAATGTTACTATGAACATTGGTGTAGAGGGTTTAGCATAGACATATGTTTTCGATACTTTTGGGGTATATACCTAGGAGTAGAAATGCTGGGTCATATGGTAACTGTATTTTTAACATTTTCAGGAACTGCCGAACTGTTTCCCAAAGCAGCAGTTTAAAACCATAGAGGGCTCACTGTTCTTAGCAAGATTCAGCTATTTTTCTTAAATAAATGCTTCTTGGAACATTGCAAGCATTTATTCAACTTTTGGAATACTCAAAAAGTTTATTTTGACAATTGTTTGTGTTCTGGCTGCTTTTATAGAGGAGCAGATTTTTGGAGGTCCTACTTTGCCATTCCAGTAGTGGTTTCTTCTGCCTCCCAACCACTAAAATTAAAACAATCTCACTATGGAGAACTAGAGCCACCAATGTGTTTTCAGGCCCCAAGAGTGAAGCAGGACTAATCCTGAGGAGTCTGAATCTCCATGGTGGAAAAGTAACGAGAGGAGAGAGGAGCTATGCCTCAGGGAGGAGTGCACTGAAGTGACCCACAGGAGAAACCCCTTTTTATGTGGATGCTTACAGATATTGCCAACATGTATCCTCATATTTTTTCCATGCAGGTTGATGTAATCCTTACAGTTTACAAGCCTCTCTTGCCTACAGATAATTTTCAGTCAGTGCTCTCATTTGGAGGGAAAACAATGGGAAAGGTAAACAATGGCAGAAGAGTCACATGCAAGACTTTTATATTAATTAAACCAATTTCTTACTGATTTATGTGAACCATCAATCAATCTCTAGATATTTGAGGAAAATTCAAAACAGTGAATGTATAGGACTGAATTTAAAACAACAGCAACAGCAGCAGCAGCAACAACAACCGGCTGACCCGAGAGGAAATAAAATTTAGTTAGGGAATAATGGAAAACTTATAGAAATTATAAATAGCTTCCAAATAATTTGAGGGAATGTTGTGTCTCCAAAACAAGATTGGCATCTAAGAGAAAGGAACAGATAATAAGAAATCGCTTTTATAATTAAATTGTGATTGTTAAAGTAGAATACTAAATAGAAGAGCTCTGAAATAGAAGGGGAGCCACATGAAGAACAAATTAATTATTATTAAAATAAAGCCAAGACCTTAACCAAGAAATGCAGGACGCAAAGATGAAGCTAATGAAGGAAATGTTAGGAGATGGAGGTTATATTTAGTAATAAGCAGCATCTGTCTTAACTCTTACCTCTGGCACCCAGTTAAGGCTTCTGCCTCCAGAACAAGTCTAATTCAATTACAGATAGAGCATATCGATTTGTTAAATGTTTCTCTCTTAATTCCCTTATTCATCCATTCACTTAATAAATATTTTTAAAGAACTCTTTATATTCCTGTTACTGTGTTGACCCTGGGCATGAGCAGACTTGGTTCTTGCCCTTGTGGAGTTTACAGTTTAGATGCTAGAGCAGGCTGTAGGGGCTCTTGCCTTCTATGCTACATTTAACGTGAACTCTGCCCAGGCTGCTGGAAATGCACTTCTAACATGTTTAACTGTTCCATTAATTTTTGAGGTCTGGTTCTAAGCTAAACAAACAGGGTGTCATTTAAGGTCCAGTGGCAATTTCTCTATTTCCTATAAGTATGTTTCTTTTTTTCTTAGTATTTATCTGCATTTTTGATCCAGATAAGTGAAAGGGAATTTAATATTTTTAAAAAAGAAAAATACTATTTAACTCTTTTTAAAGTTAGCAAGAAATCAGAAAAGATAATCTTCCCTCCCTTCTTCCCTCCTTTCCTTCCTTTTTCCCTCTCTTCCTCCCTTCTGTCTTTCCCTCCCTCCCTCTTTTTTTCCTCATAAAAAGGCATGTTAAATTGGCAAGAACAGCACAGATCCACCTATTTTGAATTATAAGTTTTTAGTTTGCCTTTTTAGTTACTCGAAAGATTCTTTAGATATTGTACTATTACATTAAAACTTCTCTTCGCTTATTTTTTTGTAGTCTTCTGATTTCACTTTTAACCTTTAGACAAAACTTACTTTTGGTTGGTATTCCTTTACCCTCTCCTAAGTCAGTGCGTCTGCATTCTAGCTCCTGTACTTTTCAATAACTACTCTGGATGAGCGCTGAACGATGAATGGAGCCACCATGTCCAGAGAAGAGCTGACTCTTAGCATTTGCCTTTAACCGCACATTTTTCCAAATGCATTATTTGGAATAATATTTTTATTTATTTATTTTTAACTGCTCTGAGGTGTAAACATTGTTTTTCTCCCAAGTTTTTACTTCATAGAACTATGCTTCTTAGTAAGAAGTGGCTCATGTCCTTTAGTATTATTTAAGGGTTTGCAACCACCAGACTCAACATTCACCTTGACGCGATGCTCAGTTGACCCCTTGAAAGCAAGTGGGAGAGTTTACCTAATGGCTGGTCTAGGCTACACGCTGTTCCTGTTGTATCTTCTTACTTGACAATCCGTTAAAAGAAATTGTTGATTTTACTATCAAAATGTTATCATTCTGAACTTCTTACTAGCTCTGCTTCTACTTGGCCTACCCAGACCACAGCAGTGGCCTTTTGTTTGTTCTCTGACAATCAATTCTTCCTAATAGATCCAGTGAGTTAATATCTAGATGACATTGTTTTCATTTACATAGATAATAGACATACAAAGATACAATTGAAAAGGCACAACAGCCTGTACAGTGACAAGTAAGTCTCCTTCCTGTTTCTGTCCTGCAGCCGCAGTTCCTTTCTTCAGAGGCAACAACACATACTCCCTTTTGACCTAAGTGTGTATGTTCATAAAGCTGCTTCTTGCTAGATGAAGATCCAAATCCGTAATATATCTGATATACTTGCATGAGTGTATGTCTTCAGCTGTATTTCTCAGCACATCCTCTACTTTCCTCTCCTCCAGGCTTGCTGTACCTAAACATGTTCTTTTGTTGTAGATCCTGCCTTGCGTTTTCTAAACTCTGCACAACATGTGCACATTTCTCCGCTGTAAGCTCTTCTTCCTCTGCACTTAGTAATAGCCTACCTATTCAGCTTGAATGTCCCAGGTTAGGCAATACCCTCTCAGAGAAATCCTCACTGAAGCTGCAGTTCAGATCAGGTCCCTCTAAAACAAGATTTATGTTTTGCTTTCATAGCATTTATTGCAGTTTATATTTATTTATTTAATGATCATTGTTTAATGTATTTCTCCTTTGTAAGACTGTAAGTACTATTAGGGCCTGTATGTTGGTCAACATTGTTTACTCAGTACTGGCACATAAAGAGTTGAGAATCATCTATTGAATAAATGCTTAAGAAGCTTCATTTTCTGGTGGGAGATATCTCTTTCATAGTAATCCATTCACTTTTTTCTTGTCTACTGTTTTTTTTATATGACCAGTCTCACAGAACTTCTATCCCCCTTGGATTTAATATGTTTTAACTAAGCAACTCTTAAATAAGCGTTAAGTACTTTGGATAGTAAGAAAGGGAAAAAAGAAGTGAGAACTATAGAAACACAAAGGAAAGAATGATACTGGTGCTTTTGAGATAGACACGCTGTGTTTGAGCTACTGTACCAATGATCATTATGATCAGCTTCTCTATGGAAGCTGTAATTTCTCCCTTAAACTCTCCATCTATATCTGACTCCCAGCTTATGTGACTTTTCAACTCTAAGATCCACAAGGGCAGAAATTATGGTCTATCTTGCTCACAGCTGTATTCCTAGAATTTACTACTATTCCTGTCAAGTAGGCACGGACTAGATGTTGGCTAACTGGAAATTTAAATTGAATGTGGCCATATTGTACATTACCTACAATACTTTTGTAAATTGTACATTTACAGAAATATTGTAAGAAAAGGAACTTGAAGTTATTCAGGGAAGCTCTGGCACATTACGTTACTAATGTCAAATACTGGGGAGGCATACAGAAGTATTATTTGTGCTCATAGTTTTGGCTCTGCTTTTCTCAAGTAAATGTAGTAGGTTTTGTCATAACATGATGGGTTTGCCTTGTAAGAAAAATCATCTTATAATACAGAGATTTTGTTAGTCCAGAAACAATCCTTTTATTTGACAAGTTTGCAGTATATTATCTGTGACACTGAGATGGAAATAATAATTTTAAAAAAGTTTTCCAAGCATAGTAGGGTAATGAATGAATAAATAGAAAGCCAACCATTTTAAAGCTTTGGTTAGATCATTGATTGGTGCATATGGGTAGCTTTGAATATACAGTATCTACATTGGTTTCTTTGTAATATACAAAGAAATGACTAATATAACCATTAAAAATTTTTAATATCCTCACTTAGATAGTACAGTAAATGTCATGAGATTCATATGACCCTTATGAAGGATCAGTCACTGGCTGTGGTTTATATTTTCTTTCTGTGCCCTTCAACAGTTAGAGCGATTTTCATTGAAGGTATTATTCTATTTCTTGGCTTTAGTTAAGAAGGGCCTTTAAAAATATGCTTTCATTTGAAATCAGTGAAACAGGAAATTTATAAGCAAAGGAAAATGAATTGCTAAGAAATAAATATTTCTGAAATGACCCAACGTGGGTTTAAAAAAATGTGTATGGATAGAGACAGCATTTCTACTTTATTTTCTTAAAAATCCAAAATTGTGGGTCTTTTACAGGGACCATCTCAGTACTTTTAGGATAACACCTGTTGTTATTGATTTATTTTTGGAATTTTTTATCTCAAGAGTGAATGTTGCATAGCCTGTGTCATGAGTGTTTACTTATTTAGCCTGGTGCAGGGGTTGGGGATTGGGGGTAGTATTCCTCAGACCTGTATTCAGAAGATTAAATTAATTCTTAGTAGTTATAACATCACAGTTGCATTTAATATTTATGCAGTATCATAATTATATAATCTGTTACCTCTTCTTGAAATTCATGCATTTTTTTCCTCCTCATTATGTAATAAAATGGCAGTTTCCAAAGATGGACATCTTTAGTGTTTAAATGATGTTGATTTTTTTTCATTATATCTGCAAACATTTTTGTCTTATTTGACCTCAGAACAAAGCATTGATTGGAGCATACACAATAGTTAGGAAATATGCTGCTTTGGCTATTGAGTAAAAATAAGTATATAGTCTCTTAAACTTAAAAAGTACACAACTTTCCAGCTCTGGCAGTAGTACAGGATGGGTTTTAGTCACAAGCTTTCTGTCTGTAACATCAAAGATATCACAATCTAAAAATAAAATCAGAATGATGAATTTCAATGACAACAATAAAAGTTTTGGGACTGTGAGAGTTGTTCATCTAATTGAGGGCACTGCCTTTTTTTCTCCTCAGGTATAGGATATTGTTCCATTTTAAGCCATTGAGGGAGAAGGGCTTTATATTTAAATTGCAACCCAATAAATAGTCTTTTTCTCATTAACACACATGACCTTTATGATTTATGCTCTCATGCATACTGGCCCAGTTTCTGAGTCTCTGTTAATGATGTTTGGAACTTCTGTTTAACATGGATTATTTTCTACCAAAATCTGTGTAAATTCACAATGGGTAATAATTGTAGTGATATGCTTGCCCTGTTCAGGAAAGAAAAACATGAAAATGAACCCTGCTTCTTGTACTTTTTCTGGTTACTACAATATGTGTATAAAATGATACTATTTATGAAAGTTATGCAGGCAGCTTTGTAATGCTTTTGATATTATATATAATACATTTGTTTCTTCAAATGATAAGCTCTTTTCTTTGTTTTTTCTTTCTCTTTCTTTTTTGAGACAGAGTCTCACCCTGTCACCCAGGCTGGAGTGCAGTGGTATGATCTTGGCTCACTGCAACCTCCGCCTCTCAAGTTCAAGCAATTCTCCTGCCTCCCAGCTGGGATTACAGGTGCCTGCCACCATGCCTGGTTAATTTTTTGTGTTTTTAGTAGGGGGTTTCACCATGTTGGCCAGGCTGATCTCAAACTCCTGACCTCAGATGATCCACCCACCTTGGCCTCTCACAGTTCTAGCATTATAGGTGTGAGCCACTGTGTCAGGGTGCTGTTTGCTTTTCAAATAACAGTTAATAGAGTTGGAATGAGAAAGACAGATGAAAGATAACTGCTAATTAGGTTTAAAGGGCTCATGGGGTTTGACTGTGTCCTCACACAATTCTCATCTTGAATTCCCACATTTCCTGGGAGGGACCTAGTGGGAGGTAGTTGGATCATGGGGGCAGGTCTTTCCCATGCTGTTCTCATAGTATTGAGTGAGTCCCATGAGACTGATGGTTTTAAAAATGGGTATCTCCCTGCATAAGCTCTTTTCTCTTGTCTGCTGTCATGTGAGAAATGGCTTTCATCTTCCACCCTGATTGTGAGGCCTCCCCCACCACGTGGAACTGTAGGTCCATTGAATCTCTTCCTTTTGTAAATTACTCTGTGTCGGATATGTCTTTTTCAGCAGCATGAAAACAGACTAGTACAGTAAGTTGGTACCAGTATAGTGAGGGTCTGATGAGAAGATTCCCAAAAATGTGGAAGCAACTTTGGAACTGGCAGAGGTTCAAACAGTTTGGAGGGCTTAGAAGGAGACGGGAAAATGTGGAAAAGTTTGGAATTCCTTAAAGACTTGTTGAATGGCTTTGGCCAAAATGCTAATAATGATATGGACAACAAAATCCAGGCTGAGGTGGTCTCAGATGGAGATGAGGAACTTGTTGGGAACTGGAGCAAAGGTGACTCTTATTATGTTTTAGCAAAGAGACTGGCTTCATTTTACCCCTGCCTAGGGATTTGTGGAACTTTGAACTTGAAAGAGATGATTTAGGGTATCTGGTGCAAGAAATTTCTAAGCAGCAAAGCATTCAAGAGATGATTTGGTTGCTGATTAAGGCATTCAGTTTTTTTTTTTTAATTTTTTTTAAAGATGGGGTTTCACCAAGTTGGTCAAGCTGGTCTTGAACTCTCGACCTCAGGTGATCTGCCCACCTTGGCCTCCAAAGTGCTTGGATTACAGGTGTGAGCCACCACGCCCAGCCTAACTAAGTCATTCAGTTTTAAAAGGGAAACAGAGCATAAAAGTGGAAAATTTGCAGCCTGACAATATGATAGAAAAGAAACCACGTTTTCTGAGGAGAAATTCAAGTGGGCTGCATAAATTTGTATAAGTAATGAGCCAAATGTTTACCACCCAGACAATGGGGAAAATGCTCCAGGGCATGTCAGAGATCTTGGTGGCAGCCCCTCCCATCACAGGACTGGAGTTTTAGGAGAAAAAAATGGTTTCTCCTAAATAGACTGGGCTCAGGGTCCCTGTGCTAGGTCCGTGCAATCTAGGGACTTGGTGCCCTGGGTCCCACCTGCTCCAGCTGTGGCTCAAAGAGGCCAATGTAGAGCGCAGGCTGTGTCTTCAGAGGGTGCAAGACCCAAGCCTTGGCAGCTTCCATGTGTGGTGTTGAGTCTGTGAGTATACAGAAGTAAAGATTGGGGTTTGAAAACGTCTGCCTAGATTTCAGAGGATGTATGGAAATGCCTGGATGTCCACTGGAAGTTTGCTGCAGGGGCAGGGCCATCATGGAGAACCTCTGCTAGGGCAGTGCAGAAGGGAAATGTGGTGTCAGAGCCCCCACACAGAGTCCCTACTGGGGTACCACCTAGTGGAGCTATGAGAAGACAACCCCCATTCTCTGGACCCCAGAGTGATAGATTCACTGATACCTTGCAGTGTGCACCTGGAAAAGCCACAGATACTCAACACCGGCTTGTGAAAACAGCCAGGAGGGGGCTGTACCCTGCTAAGCCATAGGGGCAGAGCTGCCCAAGGCTGTGGGAGCCCACCTCTTGCATCAGCATGATCTGGACATGAGACAGGGAGTCAAATAAAATCATTTTGGATCTTTAAGATTTGACTGACACCCTGGATTTCAGATGTGCATGGGGCCTGCTGTAGCCCCTTTGTTTTGGCCAGTTTCTCCCATTTGAAACAACTCTATTTTCCCAATTCCTATAGCCCCATTGTACCTAGGAAGTAACTAACTTGCTTTTGATTTTACAGGCTGATAGGTGGAAGGGATTTGCCTTGTCTTGGATGAGACTTTATACTGTGGACCTTTGAGTTAATGCTGAAATGAGTTAAGACTTTGGGGGACTATTGGGAAGGCATGATTGATTCTGAAATGTGAGTACATGAGATTTGGGAGGTGCCAGGACAGAATGATGTGGCTTGGCTGTGTCCCCACCCACATCTCATCTTGAATTCCCATGTGTTATGGGAGGGATCCAGTGGGAGGTAGTTGAAGCATGGGGGCAGGTCTTTCCTGTTCCGTTCTCATTGTGGTGAGTGAGTCTCATGAGATCTGATGGTTTTGAAAATGGGAATACCCTGCTCAAGCTCTCTTCGCTTTTCTGTCACCATGTGAGACATGTCTTTTACCTTCTGCCATGATCGTGAGGCCTGTCCAGCCATGTGCAACTGTATGTCCATTAAGCCTCTTTCTCTTGTAAATTGCCCATTCTTGGGTATGTCTTTATCAGCAGTGTGAAAACAGACCAATACAAGGGCTCTGTGATGGTAGTCTGTGTGTCATGACATTTGTTAACACCTGTTAATGTTTTGATACACAGGTATACAATATTGAATACTGACCTCTAGGCACATTGGCTCATGCCTATAATCCTAGCACTTTGGGAGGCTAAGGCAGGAAGATCTCTTGAGGGAAGGAATTGGATACCAGCCTGGTATCAAACATAGTGAGACCCTGTCTCTATAAAAACAAAATTAAAACTTTGCCAGGCATGGTGGTGCACATCTGTAGTCTTAGCTTTTTGGGAACCTGAGGCAGGAGGATCACTTTAACCCAGGAGTTTGAGACCAAAAATAAATTTAAAAATTAGCCAGGCATGGTGGTGCACACATGTAGTCCTAGCTTTTTGGGAGCCTGAGGCAAGAGGGTTGCTTTGGCCAAGGTGTTTGAGACCAGCCTGGGTAACACAATGAGAACCTATCTCTACAAAAATAAATTTAAAAATTAGCCAAGTTTGGTGGTGCATACCTGTGGTCCTAGCTTTTTGGGCACCTGAAGCAGGAGGATTACTTTAGCCCAGGAGTTTGAGACCAGCCTGGACAACATAGCGAGACCCCATTTCTTAAACAAGCAAACAAACAAACAAACAAGTCTCTAGCTCCTGATTGAATATGATTGATTGAGGACATGTGTTTATCTATGCTCATTGAAATATCACTAAAATGCCAATGAGAAATAAAAATCCCCATAAACCCACAGTGATACAGAGAATGGGAAGGATACTATAGAAGATAACAGATGTTTGCAGATTTATAGTTCTATAGAGAGTTTGGTAATAAATTGCTGTAGGCACATAGAAAACTAAGCAAGCTTAAAAAAGATAAAACTAAGGAAGGGATTATCTGTAGAGAATACAAAAGTATACAAATAAATGAAATATAACCCTGGTATACTATGTGGCTCAGCTCTAATAACTTATAATAATGATATATTAATGCTGATTTAACAAAAAGTTATGATAAAATTATAATTTGAGGATAGATCGGGAGGGGAAATGTGGAAGTATATAAGAGCTAAATTCTCATCCTTTGTAGTATTATTTCAAAGAAAGTAAATCATATCAAAGATTTTAAAATTAAATATTAGTAGTACAGGCATGGAATTTGATGGTAACACCAGAAAAAAAAATATCTGAGTTAATGTAACTTGATTCTCTTTTGCTTTCTCCAACCCCAATCACACTAGAACCCACGGGCACTAATGCATAGGGTAGAGACCATTGCAGTTGGAAGATCTGAGTGCTAGTCTTGACTCTTTCACCAACTAGCAGTTTATTTTTCAATTTAAACAGTCATATTATTTCATGAGTCTTAAACGACTTCATCACCCAAGTTCTGTACTATGTCTCATAGACATTTTCCTCTATTATAAGCAGAGTATTTAAAAAGAAGCTATTTCCAGCAGCTCTCTTAAAGGTATTAATTTCTTATTTGCTTTGTCACTCAGTCATTTACCTAAGAGGCTTTAGAATTACCCTTTCAGTGGAAGAATAGATTATTTTTCTTCTTAAATGGCCAAACAGTCTTAATAACTTGGAGGATAGCACAGAATTATCATTTGCATGACTGAAGAGGAATAGTTTCTTTGGTTGAGGCAGATGGAAATATTTTCAGTTCTTACATCCTGTGACATTTGTGAGAAGTTCAGTTATTTCCAAAATTGCAAAAAGCCATCTGGCCAAAATGGCTTGGCCCTGTTAACCTATTTAACACTCCCCCATTATATTTCTTACCTTTCTCATATCTTGTGTTCTCAATTTTTACAAAGTTTATTCAATAGTGAATATAATATTAAATGATGTGTAGTGTTTTGAAAGGCAACCAGCTATTTGAATTTTATTTCGGCTTCAGAACCCTGGTGATTGAATGAACATGCAGAAAATACTCAGTATTGATGCACCTGGGCTCAGGAAGACATGATCTTGTCCAAAAGGTTCATATTCGCCAGGTCATTGCCTCTTCATATCATATCTGCCTTTGCCAACCAGTTTTTTTTTAAGCAGGTTAGTAAAGAGCAGGTGATAATAGACCCAAGCCAACATTTAATGTGGCCAAGTAAGCTAACACTTAAAGTAGACAGAAGGCTTTGTCCTCTGAAATCCCCCTGAGTCTTGGTCTCTCTCTTTCCCTCTTGCCCCAACTCTGCCTTTTCTGTGTCCCTTTTTTCTTCCCTTGCCTTTTAGTTCTTGGGTCTCACTGTTTTAAGTTGGTTTCCATTTGGGTCTGTCTTCTTTCTTTTCTGATCTTTATTTTCAATCCTGTTCATTGAACTCCAAGAAAATAACATATGTAGGAAATTTAATTCTAACTGTGGTTTAGCAGATGAAACTATGGAAGGCTAGGAGGTAACTGTAGAATTAAAAATTAGAGTTTCAGCTTTTGAAGAGTGTTGCCAATAGCACAGGCAGTCTTGTCAGAGAATTTTCCTAGTTTTTCCTTTTGCTGGGAAATTTTGAGTTTAGCCAGATTTCTGACAGGTAAACTACATCTTAATAGGCATTCTCTATTCCTAGCTCAAAATAGGATTTTTAATTCAGAGGAAAATGTATTTTGTTTCTACTTGAGGAATTTGAGATTTTTTGCTATTTTTATAAAGTGAATAGACATTATTTTATGTGGATTCTGTTACAGAAAGAACAACTTTCTAGATGGGGGAGATGATTAACTTGCATATCAGGATTGGCTAATTACTACTATCTGGAATTTTCCCAAAATATATCTAGAAGCTCCTTGATTATTATAGCATTTAAAAAAAACTCTTTTCTCCCTTATAGTATTTCCCACCATAGATAATTCTTTAAATTCTTGCAGGGAAGGTGCGTATCTTTGTATCCTCTGAAGCTTCTAACATTTTAGCTTCTTAGTAAAAGCTTATTGAACAAAAATAAATATCAATCTAGTCCAGTCTCTAGCCCTTGTTACCTGTTTGTTGTAGTTTGTTTCCTGTTCATAGAATCATTTAGGATTTTTGCTTCTGGGTAATAGTGTCACTGCAATTCCCAAAGCATTAAAATTGTGTCTTAATTTAGATCTTTTATTAGCTCAGTCCCAAAATTTGCTCTGCATTGTACAGTGTAAATAGGGCAAAGATAAAAAATCCAGGCTTATTTCTTTTTTTTTTTTTTTTTTGGTGAAATACTAGGTATCAAATGGACATTACATTCGTTTCCTCATTATTCTCACAATAGCCAAATCGAATCTTTACTAAAGAGATCAGTAGAGATGATTTTAAAAATCATGTTAACTAAAAAACATTTAGCTGTATGTTATTTTCTCCTATAGTTGTGGTCTTTGAATACATCATAATTTTCAATATTTTTCCTTCCTAGAAAATAAACACAGGCAAACTCTGTTGCCCTCAAAGGTTTTACAAGTAAGTTTTATTACTTAATGGTGCTGACATGCCAAGCTATTCTAGGCAAGTGACCAAATAATGTCTGGGACTCTTTTGGCAAAACAACTCACTATACTTTTTGGTTCATGAGAACCAAATATGACTTCAGCTGTTTTTTTTTTTTTTCTTTTAAAATAGATGTATCTATTGGTGGACCTTATCTCCACTCCTTTTCTAGCTCTATATTTTCTTATAGGAATATTTTAATTTATTGTGAGTCATTTTTCAGGGTTTTATCTACAAGTTATACCTAACTTGGAACAAGTAATAACATTTGTTTGTTTGCAGATGCCTAGTACAATTTAAAATGGGTTAAGAAGTTATATAAGAAACAATGAATTATATTGCCCATGTAATACAAAGTAGCTGCCACAGCTAAACAGAGTCACACCAGTTCCTTCTTACTTTGATCTTATGGGACCTGGAGTTAAAGTAGGGCAGGAAATGCCAGTGCTGAAGGGCCACCATGTCACTGGACAAAGTGAGAGCCTTTAGTTATTTTCTTTATGAGACTGTCATCCTAGTTTTGCTAGTGCTGAAGTGATGAAAGCAGAAGAAAACCTTTCGTTAAAGGGACCTTGTTTTTTTCCAGGAGAACAAAAACGTCAAGATTACTCTAGGCAATATGACATTATTCACATTCAGTAAATATTTTGAAAAGAATGAATGGAATAACTTTATATTTTAAAGTAGGTTTATGCAAAGGTGGGACCAGCACAAGGCTGGTTGTGGTGGCTCATGCCTGTAATCACAGCCTTTTGGGAGGCCAAGAGGGGCAGATAGCTTTTAGCTTAGGAGCTTAAGACCAACCTTGGCAACATGGGGAAACCCTATTTCTATGAAAAAATACAAAAATTAGCTGAGTGTGGTGGCCCATGCCTGTAATCCCAGCAACTCAGGAAGCTGAAACTGGAGGATCGTTTGAGCCCCAGAAGCAGAGGTTGCAGTGAGCTGAGATCACACCACTGTACTCCAGTCTGGGAAACAATGTGAGGCCCTGTCTAAAAACAAAAAACCAAAACCAAAACCAAAAGGTGTAGCATATAGGTCTTTACTCCAACTGAATGAGATTCTTAGTTTCTTAAATCATTCATATTGAAGTTCTCACAAAAATCCAACACTAGTTCTCTTCTCCTTTGGTAAAGCTGATGAAGTACCACTTACTTTTAAGAAATGGACTGCTTCTTACTCTGCTTTTATTATTCAGAGCATTAATTAGTAATTTAATATTTTTATTCCTCAAGTAAATTATTTTTTTCCTATGATTTGCTCTGCTTCTTGTCTTATCAAGATTGATTATATTTGCCTTTTCTTATTTTTAGCAATGTGGTCTGAACGTATGAAATAGAAAAAAATTGATCTTACTAAGTAGATAAGACAACATGGCAGTGTTTTTGCATAGTGGAAAATTGTGAATTCTGGCTTAACATATTTTTTTTGCCATGATTCAGAAATGGTGAAATGAATCATCAGCAACTAAATAACACTGATTAAAATCCTTTCTTTCCAATGGAAAAGACTTCCAGCATGTTTATTCTTATAAATTGAATATAGAATGAGTCTAATCGTAAATAAAGCTTACTTTATTTTTGTTACACCAGTATAAATGCTATCAAAGAGCTGAGGTGGAGAAGGTTTACCACAGTTCCACCAAACCTTACTGTCACTAGAAAGTGAACCAACCCACCATATTTTTGCAGCATTTCAACATGACAAAGACTATATATAGTTGACATCTAGATATATGCATTTCTGTTTGCTTGCAGCGAGATTCTTAATTCTCTGCTGTTATGATAATTGCTGATGCTAATAAGTTATGCTAAGACCTACCCTTGCTATCTGCTGAATGACATTTTTCTGAGAGCTTGTGGTAGTGTGTATGAGGAATTCTAAGGTTTATAGTAGGAGTTAGCAAGCTAACAGCCTTTCAATGTGTTTAATGTGGAGAACAAATCCCTGTCACTACCACCTATAAAAACTTGCTGGTGATGTTTGGTAAGTTACTTAAAGTTTTTTTACCTGAATTTTCTTACCTATTACATAAAGTGTGGTTGCTGAAATAATCTTTCTGATAGAAGTTAAATGAGTTTATATGGCTGTTCATGCTTAGCATTTCCTAAGTGCTGGTGATGATGATATCATGATGCTGTTACTCACATCATTTGGCATCAAGTAGAATTACCCTTTTCTGTTTACAGTTGGCTCTGCTTCCATTTGAAAATAGTGCAGGAATTTGGTTAATACTACTCCAGCCACATAAAGAGATTAGAAATTAGCCTACCTGGAGGATTGCATCCAATTTCTGGTACTACATTGTAAGAGAGACTTTAATGACTTGAATCATATACAGGGAAGAGTGACCTGCATTGCTTTTAAGGACATGGGTTTCTTCAGTATGCATGAAAGAAAACTTAGAGACAGGCTAGCATGATCAGTAATTTGCAGGGCTGCCCTATGGGATGTAGATTAGATTCAGTCTTTTTTGTTTTCCAAAATAGAATTGGCAAAGATTAGAAAGGAACAAGTATCTCAGGCTACCATGAGAGGGAAAAATCTATTTACTCCTAGGACTTTTAAAAAATGTCATAGGGTGGCATATAAGCAACTGGCCTATTTACTAGGTAATGGTAATGTCTGTCAGTCACATCATTGGGAGTTGTAAGGTCTGGGTAGGGGGATAACAGGGTGAGTACTGAAGTCATCTTTTATTCTGAGATTAGAGGTCTTTGATGATACCTTGAAAGTGTGGGCAGCTCTAGTCTGGATGAAGAGTGAAATAGTGAAGTCGAGATAATGTAAAATTTCTCAAAGGCAGAATGACAGGCTTTTGTAAGAGCGTATCTGGGTGACAGGGAGCGTGTGAGGCCCTCTTTTTTGTATGTTCTTGATTTTGTATAATAAGCATATGTTATTTCTGCAATGAAATATACTGTTATAATTTTATAAAGATTATTTCATATTTTGAAATAGTATATTTTAAAAGAATAATGTGGTATCATGATAGTAAGGTTGCGATTTCAAGTCAAGAACTTTGGAAGAGGTTTAATATGAAAATTCCTTTCTGAAGCCAGAGTGTTTAAAGATCACAGGGCTGACTTTTCCCAATACAGTAAAAATCTTTATTGATAGGCCCATCACTTCTAAGAAAGACACCCACAGCTGTCTAACAGTGCTTGCTTACTTTGGAGGAGTAGAAACACTCAATGGGATTACTGATTTGTTTGAAAATATTTTTATTCAGTTTCTCCTTCCTCATGACCAATAATTTGTCAAGGTAGGTTGGCATCATTTTTCTGACATCACAGAGTAGATATGGATAATAAATCAAATCCCAGGAATAAAATGTATGAGAATTTCTTATATCTTAAAAATTACTTTTCAGATGTGTAATCAGTAGAGTGTTACAGTATTCTCATAATTAATTTTAGTTTTAAAATCAGGGGCTATTGGTCTCATAGATATTGTGCTGTTTTGTATTTTCTGGTTTCAGTAAAGCTAAAACTGGATTCATTTTTTCCCAGAATGAGATGATAATTTGTGCTGAGTTACTTAACGTATCCTACCTGATATTCTGAGTATTCACACTGCAACAATTAGCCTGAGTAGGATAGCCCAGTTTTGGAGTGGAATTCCCTTAGCAATAAAATGAAAATTACTCTATTACATTTGTTTAGCAAACATTTTATTTTAGTGGCTACATGGGCTTTTTCTCTTATCCATACCATAGGGAAATGGAACAGATATATCTACTGTGGTGAGGTGGAGTTCTCTCCACTAAATTAGGAGCTGACATCAGGATATTAAAAAGGTCTTTTTAGCATATACTCAGGCACCAGTATTTTAAATGTCACAGGAAGATGGATGTGCTTTTCTCCTATTTATTTTTTGTTCAGAATTTTGTCCGTGGTTTCAGGCAAAAAGCTCCAAAAAATTTTTCAAACAAAACATTATTGAAGAATTGAAAAAAGCTATTTTCATAATGTATGTGTCACAGTTCCCCAGAACACTTTTGAGAAAATTTCGTAGCAAAATTTTATGGTGTTTTTTTTTTTCTTCTTTTTTGAGATGGAGTTTTGCTTTTATTGGCCAGGCTGAAGTGCAGTGGTGCCATCCCAGCTCACCACAACCTCCGCCTCCCGGGTTCAAGCGATTCTCCTGCCTCAGCCTCCTGAGTAGTTGGGATTACAGGCATGCGCCACCAACCCCAGCTAATTTTGTATTTTTAGTAGAGACAGGGTTTCTCCATGTTGGTCAGACTGTTCTCGAACTCCCGACCTCAGGTTATACACCTGCCTTAGCCTCCCAAAAATGCTGGGATTACAGGTGTGAGCCACTATGCCCGGCCTTTTTTTTTTTTTTATAATAGAAGAGATAAGTTAGCAATATAAAAATGCATCTTCAAAATTGAGCTTTCAAAAATGCTGTGACATAATGCACTTTTTACTCTAAAAATCCAAATTAGACTACCTTATATTAGATAATATTAATAAAACTTTTCTTCTTAGGAGAGCCCAGTGATAAGAAACTATAGAAAATCTACAATGGATATCTGATTTATGTGGATCAGTTCATCTACAAATAATCTTTCTTACTTTAAGTTGTTTTGAGGTCAATGTCCCAATTGGAAATGTAATAGAGACCATTTTTAAAACATCATCTGAAGAAAGTGATATGAAATCAAGGTAGTTAGAAGTGTGTCTGGTATTATACAACATATAGTCTAAATAAATTAGGCACAGTAGCTTTTTGGTTTTCCTATATCTGTTTCCCTTTATATACTCATTAAATTCTGCATAACATATTTGTGAAATTTCTGAAAAAGAAATAATTGATAGTGGAAGTAGAACTAGGTCAATCTTGAAATCAAAGACATCTACCATAATTTTACATTACATTTGGGCTTCTATATACACAATTATCCAGAATACTTAGGCTCACTTTCATTTATTTGTCCTCTGGGGAAGGCAGTGGAGAGCTGGGGTGACATTTTGACCCTCCTTTAATTTCATGGAAGATGTATTCTATTCTTAAAATATCTGAAATTAGATATCCATTAAATACTGGACTGTAAAACTCTGAAGATAAAGGGTGTTTGTTTCTGAGAGTATGCTTGTGAGGCTTTGAATATGTGTGATTTCAGATTAGGGAAGATTTAAGACGGTAGAATATAGAGTGTGCCTATGTCTTTTCTTTTTTATTTCCCATGTCTTCTCATATTCCTAACTCTGGAGGAAGCTCGGTGCTAGACTACATAGGGAGATAGAACTGAAATACAGCAAACACATCTTTGTACCCTTATAAGTTAATTCTGGTCTTTTAAATTTGGCATAGCCATTTTTTTTTTCTAGGATACTAGTTTCTAACATTGTTAGCACAAAATAAAGTTTGATTTTTACCCACTTCCTGATTTTCCTTCCTGAAGCCAGCTCCTGTTTTGTCCTTCACAACTTTTCCCCAGTTGCCTAGCACTCTGTAGTTAATAAGTTTTTAGTCTATTGGTGTCTTTACGCCATCCCTAATCTGCTCTTAGCATTTTCTGCCCACTATTTGGGAGATACTGTAAAGATTGTCTTAGTTGTGATTTAGAAGACTTTCTGGACTACCTTACAATACAGATAATGTTGTACCCTCCAAATGTGTGTAATCTGTCCCTCTGCCTAACATACTTTTCTTTCCCTGAATTGCATTTGCCACATTCATTTTTTGGTATTCACTTTTTAATTCTAAATTTAAGGATGTCAGGAGATTTGTCTATTGCAGTCAGTGTTGAATCTCTAGTAGCAATATTTTGTCTGGTATACAGAAGATCCTCAATAAATGGTGTGTGAATAAAGCATGGGACTCTCCTTGTTTCCCTGCTTAGAAACCTTGCTATTATTAGACCTGATCCTTGAAAGGAACACTGGCATATAAATGATTCATTAAAATGATAATAGCAACTAAGCTGGGGGAGCATATCATTTGGAATGAGAACATAGGCCAACATAGTGACGTTAGTACTCATTGAATACTGAGGAGCTTCTTTATACATAAAAATATTTCTGCATGTCAATTTAATTCTATAGAATCTCATTAACCTAAGAAAGTCTTTTAAAGAACTGCCTTCTTTCTTCCACTCAGTGTGGATGATCCGCTTCCTCTATGGGTATCTATAGGTTTTAATCACATGGATAAGTTTGATGGTGTCCAGTTTTTATTTAAAGTTGTGGCCTGCCCTTTTTATCAACATGCAATCCCTATCATCTAAACTATATTAAATAATTTTCTTCTCTTGAACTACATTATACAATTTATAAAGTAGAACTCCTAAGAACCCAAGATTTGCAATAGGTTACACATCAGTCAACAGATGTAAGCATTATCAGCTCACGATGACTGCTGACTCTCTAAGCTGTTGGTGTTAATGTGGGTTCTGAGTTTCCAGTACCTATAGTGTCAGTATTCACAAGGATGGAAATGTTGAAGAGAAGTTTGTGTCTTCTCAACTTCCCTTTTTATGCAGGATGTACCTTCTAAGATTGAGTTACTGTGCATGATAATTGTAATCAGAGAGTTGGTAAGCAGGTTAAACATAATTGACCATTTTGTATTTTCCTCTAATGGAATTGAGAAAGAGAAGAGTGTAGATTGGAAATGTGAAGTAGATGCATGGAAATAATTGCAGAAAACCTTGTAAAAGTCCCTAGCCTGGCATCTACTCAGAACTTAGCGTATATGCTTATTTTAAAGGTTTTATTTATAAGAATGTGCATAGGTTTTCCTTTCTTGCTAAACCAGTTTTCTTTGTCTTTGGCAAATAAGTAGAAACTGCAGTTTTACAAAAAAGGACCCTTTATCCCCAATTTCTGTTGCAAAACTGAGATAGAAATACTGTAAAAGAACATACTGATGGATATAGTTAGAAGATAATAGGAACAATTAATGAATCTAATATACTATTGATGGATTGTTCCCACTCCAAAAATCACCTATTAGCTATTGTTGAAGGTTATGGCATGCTTATAAAGTTCCTGAGTGTTACTGTTTCTCTTGGTGTTGAGTCATTTGATTTTTTTTTGTGCTACATTACTATTTTTGTTACAGTTAATATGCATTCATATTAACTATATGAATACATAGTTCTTATGTTATCTTGGGTAAAAATACTTAAATACTTCTCTGAGACTGATATATAAAATGGGAATGTTAGTGCTGAACTCACAGACATTTCATCAGGATCAAATAAATTGGGTTTGATATATATTTACATTTTTTATATATATTTAAATATATATATTTACATTTTAAATATATATTTAAACATATATTTAAATATATATATTTACAAATATATATATTACATTTTACATGTACAGAAAGAGATGTGCAGGCCTATCAGCATGCATGTTATATTGTAAGATGGCAGAGGTTTATTTTCCCATGCCGCTTCTTTAGATCTGAAGTGGATTTCCTAAGAGCACAGCAAATTGTTAATCTGACACATATTCACAATTTAGTGACTGTTTCCTTCTTTTCTTCCTTTCCTTTTTCCTTCCTTCCTAACTTATAATCTTTCTACTCAAGTAAATATGAATGCATATTTATCCAAATATATGTATATAATATATTTATTATCTTCTATGCATGTATGCATCAACAAAATATCTCAAACATTGCATTTTCACTTTAGGATCGAGCCTGGACAAGGGCACACATATTCCACTGGAGGGAAAACCTAATTCCCTTTAGCTTCACACAGTTCCTTTAGTTGTGGTTTATTTTTTTCACTGCAATCACTTAATTCCTATTGATTTTTATGGAAAAGATGTTGTTTGTAGAAATAAATGAATATTTTGTTTTCTACTTTTTAAATCTATTTTCTATATGTCATATCCATGGTTAGAAGAAATTTTTTTACACTCAAGTGTTTGAATTGACTTGTTGGCATCATAATTATATGAATTCATGCATTTTATATATAAATATGTTTTTAAAATCCTGATAAAATAAGTGATTTAATATGGAAGTTCTATACTAGAATTTTGTTTTATTGATTAATTTACTAGGAAACAGGGATAGGAAGCTGAGAGCTTTACAGTTACTTTGGAGACATGATTTCTTCTTTTTATTTAATGGGTGAGTCTTCTCTGCAACCATTATTAAAGGGATTTTATTAGAGGGGTCTGACCTTAATCTCAGTTCTGACAATGAATTTCAATTTTATATAGTATTCTTTTGAAAGACTGATTTGGTGTGTTTAGCTATATTGCTTTAATAATGATACCTCTGTTGCTTTAAGAGCTATTTCTGTCTTTACCAGCCTTGGGTCTAGTACCACAAAATGACAGGGTGCTTATTTTATTACACCCTGATACTCTCAGTGTGAGGATTAGGAGGGTTAATTTATGTCCCAAGCTGTCTCCATTATTTGTTCCAGAGGCTGGTAAACATTACAAAGGAGCATCACAATTGGATTTTGAATCAATAACTTCAGACACTGAACCATATATTTTAATGAGAAGCTGGATTACCCTTACAATGGTCACATAATGCTATTAGTTTTTTGGCGATATAGTAGAGATGGAAAAGATAAATATAAACACACAAAGTACTGTGAGGTCTCTAAATGTCATCGTAGCTCATCCTTCTAAAAGGCTTACTAAGGTCAACCACAACTCTTTTTGCTATGCTTTGTTACTCTGGGCCACTTCAATAATTTTGAAATTATATATGATATAAGCTTTGAATTTATTACTTATTTGAACACTTCAGTTTGCTCGTAAGAAGAAGTGCTATTGACATATCTGTGAGGTATTTACACCCTTAGTTGGTTATTTCAAAGATGAGCCAGGAGCCTTCTGAGATGTATATCCAGTGAACTAGAATAGGTAAATTCTGTCTATTTTTAGTGTGAACAAAAAGGAATCTTGTTCTATTTCATATGATGTACTCTGACCTGAGAATACTAAATGTGTACTACTCAATTCATGAGCCTTCTGTGTATACTGTAAATGAAATGTTTAGTTTCATTTTGGAAATAATTTATATTCTGTAATATTCTTTAAAAATTTTTTTCTCTAAGTAATTTTTTCTAGAAATGGATATATGCTTTATGACTGTTGATATTAACTCTGATTTTGCGCTTTGCTCCTGTATAAAATATTTTTATTTTGCTTCAGAGGAATAACATAAAACTAGACCGTGGTCACTCTTAACAAACACTCAAGTCCTTACTTATCAAATGAACACATAGAAGCAGTCAGGATCGTGTGGAAACTGGAGTCAGTTCTTTCCCTTCCCAAAATTCCATGATACTGATTGTAGGCTTTTGTTTCTAGACATGGCATTTTGGTACATTACTGTAGTTCTCCCAAGCAACGACCTAGTTAGCAATGCATTTGTTAGGGCAAAATGATATTATAGAAGCGGAGCTGTATTGAAAACGTTAGGATCTGAAGAGAAGATCATTGTAGTTGTCTCTGTTTAATTGATTGCAAAATATTCTTTTGGAATCCTTAATATAGTGAATATAGTGGTGACAGCCATATTCTTCACAAAAATTTTTCCTTATTTGTTATAATGTTTTGGAAAATTTGAGGAAAAAGATTGGATCAAAGAAAATACAGTCACAATTTTCTTACTATTCATTACTCCCTATCTCCTGAAAAATCAGCATTGTAAAGAAGCCCAAGATGGTGACATATACAGTTACACCCCTAATGATGACATTATTGAGATTTTTTTTCCCTCCTTAATAAATGTATACCTTAAAACATTTTAGTTGTTTTTATTGTATGCTTTATTAGTTTCTGACACATTTTGGATTTTTTTCATCTAAAATGGCAATCCCTGAAATTTTAAGATTTCCTCCTTTATAGTTACTGGAACATCTTGTAAGAGTTATTGTGGATAAAGTAAGTTGGTTCACCTTCTTGTAAGACATATGAATGTTCTGTCAGTGTTAGATAAACCTTTTAGAAATTCACCTCTCATTTTCTCTGTGAGTGTGAAATAGGGGTCATGTAACAGTTATCTATATTTTATGTGTAGAAATAATTTATGGTAAATAAAAATGCCTTTTTTTTTGAGACGGTCTTGCTCTGTTGCCAGGCTGATGGGCAGTGGTGAGATCTTGGCTCACTGCAACCTCTGCCTCCAAGGTTCAAGCAATTCTTCTGCCTCAGCCTCCCAAGTAGCTGGGATTACAGGTGCGTGCCACCATGCCCAGCTAATTTTTGTATTTTTAGTAGAATTCTGGTTTCACTATGTTAGCCAGGATGGTCTCAATCTCTTGACCTCATGATTCACTCACCTAGGCCTCCAAAAGTACTGGGATTACAGGTGTGAGCCACCATGCCTGGCCTAAATTTGCCTCTTAATTTAGCCAGTCTAATGTTGGTATTAGGCTAGTTTCTATAAATATAGTGAATAAAATCAATATTACATTTGAAGCAAACTCAAAATTGTGAGAAGTAAAACATTTTAGAACCAGAAAAAAATCTTAAAATTTTTCTGAGCATTATCATTTTGTGAAAGTATAAATGAGTAAGGCTAGGATTTTGCTGAATAACAGTTAACATGCATTTGTGAAAAAACTGAAAAAGAAAATAAACTGAAATATAATCTAGTAGAACATAAGTTTTAGATGGTAGAAAATTTGTCGTATTTATTTCTCTTTTTCCAGTGACTAATAGACATACAATAAATGTGTATTGAATATAAACAAAAGATAATTCAATTAATAAACTAAGGAATTATTTTAAACTTATGCTTGTTTTTATGTAGTTTTACTTAAAAACTTTTTTGTCTAATTAGAATAAAAACTTTAGCACTAAAATAAGTATTAAATGACTAGTATGTATGTATGTACCATAATTCTATTTTATTTCTTTCTTGGAGAAACAGTGTATGACTGCCAACCTGTTGCTGCTTAGCTTTACTGACAATTACATACTTTATTAATTATATATTTTGTTTAACACCGTTTTCATATATTTTTGTATTCAATTGGGTATGCTTATTGTTAGAAAATCTTAATTTTATTTTATAGTATAAATTATACAACATGTAATTCTTCAGAAATTTCTTTTTTGTGCGAAGGTGTTTTTCTCCAAACAAGGTGAGCAGATTAGATGGCATTCATACAGGCATAAACTTGAGAGTTTTATTTGTTATAGGTAAAGTTCTGTATCGCAACAAGAGCATCTATATGGTATCACAAAATTGTAAGTTATATGCTTTGAGTATTTTGACTAATGCTTGGTGTTATGTGAGCATTAAGAAGTAACATAGGGAGTATGATACACTATTCTCATTGAAGCATATGTCATTTCTCTTTCACTGGAAGTGTATATTAAAATTTAAGCAAATAAGTAGGTTTATGATTTACCTTGAGGATCTGTATATTTTTGGTTGTAACAAAAATACTTCATTTTAGTGAATGTAACAAAAATACTTCATTTTAGACTACTAGATGTCTATTCAGGATGCAGTTTTCCTAACAAATTAAAAAAAAATAGGTAGATTAAAATGAATTCTCAGTGCTATGATATGTTTGTGATACTTCTTCAGGCTGATAGGTTTCAAAGAAACATACAAGGTACATGCTCAAGTTGTTGCTGACGTATACAATGCCTGCATCCTAATAGGTTGTATTTCAGCTTCTATATTTTTGACAAATAGCTGAGCTCTAAAAAGCTCTGTCTGTGATGCTGAAATTTCACTTGATGTATGAGCTTGTCTGACTGATAAATTCTAATGTCAGCCTCTGTGTGATAGTGATTCATCAGCTTGTAAAATTTGTGTTTGTGAAACACATTGAATTAACAAATTTCATATTTTGGTTGTGTTAAAATTAACTCAATTTTTCCTATAAGAAGTTCATAGCAATTGCCTTCCACACTGTCAAAAACAGCTAGGATTTAATTGGAAACTGTCAATAGTATCACAAAAGAAATGTCTGATATTAACAAATAAATTGATATGGCTACAGTGCTGGAAATGTTTATAGGCCAGTGGCATGTTGATATTTTGCAGAAAGCTATTGTAAGAAAAGTTAAAATTTGCTTATGAGCAGACACAGTAGCAATTACCATGAAAGCTTTGTAACTTTGAGAGAGAAACAATTTGCCTATAAAAACTGTGGTATTTTATTTTCTCAGAATGTTTGCTTTGTACAAAAATACCTCTATTTTTGCATGATTGTGGAGTTTTGTTTATAAAAATAACTGAAATCCTCAAAGATCTTAGTTTTATTTTTTTAACTGAAATCCTTATATTCCCTATATGAGATTTTTAAATAACTACTTGGCACTTCAATTCAATGATTTGTAATCTTATAAGCTGTGGGTTTCAGGTGCCCTAAATATATTCTTAGAGGACTGGACTAAAAAATTAAATTCTTACGTTTTTCTTTTACTTCAATATCATTTCAGAAGCTTTTCCTTTAGTTAACTTAATTCCTCCGAAATTTGTTTCAAACTCTGGAAATATCTCAATCATGTATTTTTATATTGGCATGAACTAAAGTAAAAGAAATTTCAGAAAGTTGAACCTGTTAAACTTCTACTACTAATCCTATGTGTTTTATGGTGTAATTATAAGTCTTTGTCTTGGACTGAAACATGTTTTGTTTCCTTGCCATGTTTAAATATAGTAAATTATCTGGTTATTTGCTTGTTATTTCAGTGAAGCTACTTAACCACTTTGAATCAGAGATAGATTTAAAAATTATACCTTGGGCATAAGTCATACTGAAATTTGGCAATAGTTTCTGCAAAGCAAGCAGCCTAGACCAGGCGTGGTGGCTCATGCCTGTAATCCCAGCACTTTAAGAGGCTGAGGAGGATGGATCACCTGAGTTCAGGAGTTCGAGACCAGCCTGACCAACATGGTGAAACCCTGTCTCCACTCAAAATACAAAAATTAGCCGGGAGCTGTGGCACATACCTGTAATCCTGGATACTCGAGAGGCTGAGGCAGGAGAATCACTTGAACCCCAGAGACGGAGGCTGTAGTGAGCCAAGATTGTGCCACTGAACTCCTGCCTGAGCAACAGGGGGAGGCTCTGTCTCAAAACAAAAAAACAGCAGGCAACCTATGATTAAGCTACTACTAATTATTAATACAAGACTTTATGTTGCTCAGATACTGAATTTATATTATCTGAACCTAAAAATTTAATCTACTCCAAAAGCTACTTGTTTTTTTTTTTTGTTTTTTTGAGACGGAGTTTCGCTCTTGTTACCCAGGATGGAGTGCAATGGCGCGATCTCGGCTCACCGCGATCTCGGCTCACCACAACCTCCACCTGCTGGGTTCAGGCAATTCTCCTGCCTCAGCCTCCTGCTACTTGTTAAAAAAAAGAAAATCTTTAAGTGAATACATAATTTTCTAGAGTTTCTGTCAGTAGTTAAAGGGTTAAATACAAATTATGATTGTCATTTCATATTGATTAAATGCTTTCTGAAATCCATCTTTGAGGCATTATAAAAATGTAGTCCTACCACCCAAGAAAAATGTCTTACTCTTAGCATTCCAAATTTCATTATAGAAACACCTTTTTAAAACTTTGTCATTTAAATGATATCTGGTCAGATATTTCCCAGAAATTATTCTTTATTTAGAAACAAAACAAGACAAAAGCAATTGATTTTAATCCAAAATGTATTTTTCCTTATAAAAGAGGTCCACATACTCACTGTGTCTACTCTACAGAATTTGTCCATTTTATTACACCACGTGTCAATTCAAGTTTATGTGGTCACTGCAAAAACTCGTGGCTAATGTGTGTAATACAACACAGGAGGAGGTATTGCTCAGTTCCACTACTCTTATATACTTAAAAAAAAATACAGAAATGTTTTTGTCCACTTTAATTGTCGTCCAGACATAAAAGTTACATGAAAGTTTTAGAAAATGGAGTTGTTTTATTTGGTTGCCACAGTACCCCTTGAAGCCAGTTACTTAAAATGCTGAAGTTGTACATATTTCCATTGGTCAGGAGCAGCATTGGTGAAGCTTAAACTTCTCTCTCAAAAGTAGTTTTTCTCTACTTTTTTTTTTTTTTTAGCACAACTGCAATCTTTAGCTTTTGTTTGTTTTTAGAGTAGGTTTAGTTGGTGGTTTTTAGGACATATTTGTTGGTAAACCTATAACGGTTGCTTTTACTTTCAATGATGTACTTTTTTCTTTTCCTGCTTCCCAGAGATTTATCAGAGGAGGATAAAGCTCAGTGAATGCAAAGGTTGGTTTCTGTAAGTAATTCCTCACATAGATCTGTCCGCCATCATAGTTAATTTCTTGAGAGAGGCAGCTGATAAGACATATCACACCAATAATCCCCAGAAGGCCTCCAAGACAGGCCATAAGTGTTGTGGTATTACTCTTTTCATATTCTTTTTGATCATGGTCCAGACCTTTGGTGGTGACATTTACACATTTTTTTCTGTTCTTCTGATAGATGGTGGGAATATCAATACAAATTCTGTACTCAGTTGACGGGTTCAGATGAGTAAGATTATATACCTTGACATCAGATGGTATTCGAGCACTTTGTACAGCATGAGAATTTTCAGTCTTGACAAAGGCTGTCCATTTAACACTAGATTTGAGAATTTTAGAACTCGCTTTCCAAGACACCAAAACTGAATTGGCCTGAATATCTCTTATTTTAATACTCAAAGAGCCATTGTTATCCTGTGGAAAAGATCCATCCACTTTGATCATAACAGACTTCAAGTCAGCGCCAACTAGGTTAGTTGCTATACAAGTATATAAACCCCCTTCTTTGGGAGTTATGCCATTTATATCTAGCGTTCCTTCAGAGTGGACATAGAACTTGTCTGTCAGGGTATTAGGTAGGAGTTTTTGACCAGAAGGTGTTATCCAGTAGATTTCAGGCTGTGGTTCTGCAGTAGCTCTACAGTGTAAAGAAACACAGCTCCCAGCTTCTACATTTAGATTAGAAGGAAAGCTCTCAGGAGCTATAAGAGGGAGACAAATTTCCATCATGTCCCTGAAATGTACTTGCCGAACATTCTGACCTTGGAATTCGGGTGGGTCCACACAAAACAAAGAATCTGGCTCCATAAATCGAATGTTGGTTTTGTTCATATTGATCCAACGGATGACACAGTCACACCTGATGGGGTTACTGTGTATGCTAATTTCCTTGAGGTTTGGCAGCGACTCAACGGTACCATGGTATAGGGCACTGAGGGCATTGCTGTTGAGCATGAGTGATTCCAGCTTGGGGAGTCTGAAAAATGCATTGGGGTGAATGTAAGACAATCTGGGGTTGTTTGTAGCTTCTATTTTTCTTAAATCTGGCAGGTTATCCACAGCAAGACTATCGATGGAAATCAGCTCAGGCATATTATTTATCCCCAACTCTTTTAAGTGCAGCATATTGCTAAAATCACCCCTTCGTATTCTGTTAATAGGATTTTTATTTAGATCCAAAAATTTGAGATTTACAACTTTTTGAAGAGCAACATGGGGTACTTTAATAAGCCTGTTGTCATAAAAAGAGATGCTTTCTAAGTTTTCAAGTCCAACCAAGGCATTATCTGGTATTTCTGTGAGGTTTATACCAGCTATAACCAGGCTGCGAAGATTGATAAGAGGCTTAAAGTTCATGTCTTTGATTCTGATGATTGGATTTTCCCCAATCATCAGAATCTCTAGATTTGGAAGAGCATCAAACCACTTACTGTTGATCATCTGCAATCTATTTGAATTGAGATGAAGTCGAAGAAGATTATGTAGGCCAATAAAAGCTCCAGGTGAAATTGTAGAAAGCAAGTTGTGATTAATATAGAGTTCTTGTAAGTTGTTCAGTTCAGACAGACATTTTTCAGGCAGCTCAGTAAGTTTGTTTTCCTCTAGGTACACAGAAAGGAGCTGAGGCATCTTTTTTACATTAATATTGGTGACTGAAGATAAATTGTTTTGAGATAAATCCAGGCCAGTGAGGTTTACTGGAAAGTCTGTGGAGTATTCGATTTTTGCAATATTGTTAGTCTGCAGGAGCAGAATCTGTGTGTTAGCAGGCAATCTGGCTGGGAAAGTTAAAAGACCTAAATCATTACAATCCACTGTAGATGCTTCCATATAAATGGATCTGGGTGTAAACCAAGGCCTGGTTTCACACGTACATAACTGTGGACAATCCACTTTTTTATCTACAGCTTGAACTAGTGTAGTGATAGCTAGGCCAAGTAGCACATGAATTCGGAGTGGCATGTCCTTCATCTTAGCTTTCTTCTTCAGAAATTTAATGGGCCCTTAAGGATTCCACATTCAGTGCTAGTAATTTCAACAGGAGCTGATTGATAAGGAAGATACTTGTATTTGTCAAATGATGAATGCCATAGAACCACAAAGGTTTTCTTCAATGAAGTAAGTGCCAGTGCCACAACTGCATTGTCCAAAAATGTCATGCATATTGGAGAAAAGAAAGTAACTATTTCCTCAGTGATATAATATTGATGTACTTTTTGAAGATGGAGTATGTATAGATGGTCACAGGAGATTGAGTAATTCATTTATTTAGAAGTATAATATTCAAATCCCATGCTTGTTCAGTACTTGCAGGAATAGCAGCATGATGCTAAATGTAATAAAATGAAAGAAAAAAGAGAGAAAAAATAATCAGTACAAATGAAAAATACCATAATTAATATCCATTAACTAATTATAATTATTTCATGTATAAATTATAGTCTTAGAGTTTATGGGTACTTTAATATGTTTTGATGACTTGATCTTTTCCATGACTGTCCTTGACAATTCTTGGCCCAGACGTTGGGCAGGCTGAGAAATCTAATCTTTAAAAGGCTGAAGATTTATTATTTTAATGAATATGTTTCCACAAATTTTCTGTTATGTCAATTCTTTACTTGTTTATACCTTGTAATTTTATGTATTATATTTTTTCCTATCTTTGAAATTTAGTTATAGGGACAGAGGGAAAGCAACTTTTAAATCTTTTACATGTTGATATATATTTTTTTGCCTATTAGGCAAACTAAAAAGCCAATAAACAAATAATACTGTGCAGTTATAACCAAATGAGTTAGACTGTGGTTCAGTAGGCTCCCAGGAGACAGGATTTAGAGACAAAAATTATAAAATGTTAAGCAAGCTAGATGTAGTAGTATTTAGCTGTTTCCCATTTCAGTCATACTTCTCTCCATAGTCTCCTTTGCATAAAGTGACTTGAGTTTTGCAGTCTTCAGACATGATTAAGTTTAATTTGCTGTAGATGTACTTGTATGTTATCATTCTTAACTAAAGTTTAGAAGATTAACATTTGGCTGTTTCCTTTTTCCCTGAGAATGGCTTACCTTCCATTACTTACCAACAATGAAAAAATAACTTTATTACATCAGTGATGTCGTTTGGCTGTGTCCCCACCCAAATCTCATCTTGAATTATAGCTCTGATAATTCCCATTTATTGTGGGAGGGACCTGGTAGGAGATAATTAAATAATGGGGGCAGTTTCCCCCATGTTCGTGGTAGTGAAATAAGTCTCATGAGATCTGATGGTTTTATAGGGGAAACCCCATTTGCTTGATTCTCATTCTCTCTTGCCTGCCTCCATGTAAGATGTGCCTTTTGCCATCTACCAGGATTGTGAGGCCTCCTCAGCCACATGGAGCAGTTAGTCCATTAAACCTGTTTTTCTTTGTAAATTATTCAGTCTAGGATATGTCTTTATTAGCAGCGTAAGAATGGACTAATACAGTCAGTAACACAAAATACCTAGATATTTTTCTTTTAAATGGATACCAGTGGTCTTTGGCATATAATCAATTCTAACACCAATTCTAACATCCTTCTTTTTCTCTATGTTTACCTCACCGTCTGCCATTTTCTTGCAAGCAACCTTCTCTCTATTGATAGAGCTATGGTTGAATTACTCTGCCTGAAATACTTCTTTCTTTGTTTTAAATACTTTTTCACTGTCTTTTCAAACCTCAGTTCAAGAATCTCCCCTCTGGAAAGTCTTTCCTACAAGACTTTCATATAACTCCTCCTTCAAGATGTACTTGGCTGCCCCTCCACAGTGGTCCCATGGCTCTAGCACTTGCCTCTGTCAAGCATTTCCTTGATTCTTTTATTCACCAAGCACTAACCTCCTTGAGAGCATGAGAACTTGCCTGGCTTCACATCCCCTTCTTCTGGGCATGATCATTATAATGTGGTATGTGTCCAAGAAATGTCTTGAGTGAACTGATAAATGAATTTCATTAATTAATAGAATCATGTATGCATTCTTTTACATATTAAGCAATTCAATCTGCTTAATTTCTATTTTCACTAAATCTATCTGCTTTAATGCCTGTAAGTATTTACTAACATCAGATTTGTGTTACATAAGCCAGAGATTAAAATTCAGGCCAATACAAAAGAATGTTAGACTTTAGGAGAAAAGTTAATCTATTATACCTGTGCTTTATTCTTTAATTTATCCAGTCAACATTTATTGAGCACTTCCTACATGCCAATTATTGGGTTAATAGCTAGAGGGAAAAAATATGACTTAGATATGGTTATTTCTTTAGTAAACTTTCATTCTGGAGGGGAAACAGAAATAAACAGATGGTTACAATTCCATATGCATGCTCATTGGGAGCATATACCTCTTTGAATAGATCTAAAGTAGAAATCTATTGCCCTTTTATGTCCAGAATGAAGGAAAAGCCTTGGTACAAAGTCTAATTCCATTTCTGTGTGTTTCTGTAAATCACTCAGCTGAGAATGGAGACCCCATTACTTCTGTCAATTAATTGGATAGGTTTACTTTCTCCAGCAGATCACAGAGGTACCTATATCCTTAAGTGAACTAGAGGTTTGGAAATGTTAAAGATGAAGCATTCTTTCTGGGGGAGTCTTAATAAAATGTCACTTATTGTTTTGAAATTATTCTGGTGTCTTAAAATTTACATTTGTGTTAAATTAGAAAGTGTTTTCTTATCTTATTTCATCATTTACATAGCCATGTGCTTTCTACAACATATTTTGAGTTAGATTTATTCTGAAAGCTTTTGAAAATGAGAGTGTTTATAGTGGTGAGCAAATTCAAATGTTGTTACTCCTGGTCTGTAGGAAGAAATAGTATGGGCAACACAATAGAGCATATAGACGTTTATCCTTTCTTTAACAGAATATTGTCTTTTTCTTATGTCTATGGAAATGATTGTGATATTTCAATAATATGCTATTCAGTATGGGTTATTTGCAGGATAGTAAGTCAGTAATAATAGCATCTTCTTAGTGCTTTACAGTTTTCTTATTATTAACTTAATGAACCTGTGAAATAGGTTGGTGAGGTACTTTAATCTCCATTTTTTATTGTAAGGTTATTGAGACCCGTCTGCCTGATATCACACAATATATAAATAATGGGGTGGGATTAGAACCCAGTTTAGACCATTAAAGTCAAAAAAATTGTGAGAATTCCCAACCTAGTTTAGGCGATTAAAATTAAACAATTTTAAGAATTCTCATAACTTATATATCCAATTCCTGTGGACACTTATAACTTGAGATTTCTTTTATCTGAAAATACAAGTTGTTTCTTGGTATAATTCTATGTGGAAGCTTTTATGGAAAAAGCTACTATTTCTCAGTAAAGAGATCTTCATTCTTTAGCGTCTTTATCTGTTTTTCATCATTTGTGAAATACTGATCCAACACCTGCTATTTGGCAGGCATTATCGTAGACACTGGAAAGTCAACAATACATAAGATAAAATATTTGCTCACCAAGTTTTCAGTTATCAAAAGAGTAAAAAGGTAAGGACAATGATGCACAGTAGATTTTATTTACAACAAAGTGTGTACAGTGCTCTGCGGATGACAAAGTTGGGAATGCTTAATTCTGTTCCTCCAAAAGGAGCAACATGAACGTTCTGTGGTCTTTTGTGATACTTACACAGAGTTATCTGGGGTATAGTGAAGACACACGGATCAGAAGATTTAAAATCCTCGATCTTTTAGCTGAGTTTTTACAATGCTAAACTTAAGAACGAAGTGTGCCTTCTTCTTTGTACCTCATTATGTGTATTATAAAGTCTACAGAGTTTGAGGAAGAGAAACATTTTGATACTTAAGTTGAAAAATTGGTGAAGAGAATTGCCATGGCTACATTAAAACCCAGTTTTTCCTTTTCTTCTATAGCAAATTGCTAGCTACGTTCATTTGTATAAAGAACTTAAGTTCTATTCTCCCATTATCTGACTTTATATTCCCTTGTTGTAAGACTGGGTCTTTCTTGAGTTCTAATTGAAGGTTCCATATCCCAAAGGTATTGTTGAATTATACTAAATGCATCCCTATAAAGGACTGTTCTATTTTCCTTAGGAAATACTGTTATATTTTCCTTACAAGGAAAGAAAATTTGTTTTGCATTAAGAAACCTGGGCCAGGTTTACTAGATGATTTTGTAACTGGGGACAGGATATTCATTTTCTTGTGCCTCAGATTATTGATCTCTGTAATTTAGAAATTCGGTTGCATGAGCTATAAGATTCTTTCAGACTCCAAACTTATGTGATACTATTCTGTGAACAGCAAAGGTTTTTTCCAAAGTTGTCTAATAATTGAATGTGTATAAACTCACTTATCTGATGTTAACCTTTGTGTTTTTTAATTGATTACAAGTTTATTTTCAATACTGTAGTCCCATGCCATTAACAAATTAGGGTCAGTGAATTTTAGTCATTATAGGAATTTCAAAGACTATCAAATTCGTTATTTGCCATTATTTCTATTTTAAGTTTTCATCTACATGGTAGTACACAAAGTGGGGAATTACTTTAGTCATTAAATTAAGGCAAACTAACCAGTAGGAAGTAAATTGCCTCGACTGGAGCAAAGCTGATCTAAATTGAGACTTGAATTCAGATTCCTTCATTTTAACCTCTAAAGCTTAGTCTTAACCACTAAGTTTACTTCCTCCCAAATGTTTATTTTTAAAATAGCACCACTCATCTTGGTATCTTTTCAGAAAGGTGTTTCCTCCAACTGTGTGGGTGCACTACCTTTTTTATTATTATTGTTGGGTGTTTCTCTCCCTTTGATAATAAAGTTTACTCAGACAAAATGTATAATGCAGTTGAGTGTTGTGGAAGGAATGAAATAAAAACTATTTTCTAGGCCTAGTTTTGCTATGTGAGAGTAATCACATTGTTCTCTGAATCTTAGTTTCTCACAAAATGTGCACTAAATTTTCACTGTTGTTTTCAAGTTGATTGTTAAAGTCCTGTGAAATTGTGGAGATTTTGTATGGAGTTGCCATTATAAAGAAATCTGTTTATTAGAGAAAAATTATTTTCACTATTGTATGGAATTTATGTAGTAAAATGTATGTCATGTATACCTATATATTTAATGGATATATCTTTTAGAGTGGCTTTAGAGTGGATTCTGATATTTTCAGATTTTCAAATCTGATATTTTGAGATTTTCAAACTGGCAGATATTTCATTATTATAGGAATAGCTATAGATTTTTTTAAAGGAGGGACAGTTTGATATTATTATATATCCTTGTCGTATTTCAGACCTTTTATTTTAAGCCAGCAAGTATCAATGCAGATCATGAACAAGTCATGTGCTGTTTTCATACTTCATGATGCGGGGCTCAGATGAGTCCTTAAATGACAGTGTAGGCCTTGCGATAAAGTTCTCTCAGAGAAACCAATAGTAACTTAAACAGCACAATTCTGTCTCCCGTCTCAAAATGTGCTTTGGGCAGATTTGAGAGACTCTTGGATCTTTTATCTTTTTTCTTTTTTGGTTTTAGAATTTGAGGCTTGTGCTATCTGGGGATAGTTTTCTTTAAAAAATAATTCTGGGCAGGCACAGTGGCTCATGCTTGTAATCCCAGCACTTTGGGAGGCTGAGGTGGGTGGATCACCTGAGGCCAGGAGTTTTAGACCAGCCTGGCCAACATAGTGAAACCCAGTCTCTAGTAAAAATACAAAAATTAGCTGGGCGCAGTGGTGCTTGTCTGTCTCTAGTTCCAGCTACTTGGGAGGTTCCGGCATTAGAATCACTTGAACCTGGGAGGTGGTGGCTGCAGTGAGCTGAGATTGCATCAGGTGCACTCCAGCCTGAGCAACAGAGTATAACTGTCTAAAAAATATATAAATATATAAAAATAATACAAATAAAATAATTGCAAATGTGTCACTCTAATACATCAGATTTGTGGAATATGGTTATAGAACAGTTATACTTTGGAAACGATAGTTTACAGTACATAAATCTCTTAATTTTCTTTTACAGAGAGAGAAATGAAATCTTAATCACAGGAGTATTTCATATTGGGGTAGTCATTTCTCTGTATACTCATAAATTACTGTATCATTGTCATTTTTTATTATGAAATGAATTCTGATTTAAAGTTATTTTTAATTATGGATTTTGCTCAACTGAGCACTTTATTAATAGAATTATTTGTGAAGTTGATTTTTATATATGATTAGTAGAACAAATGATATTTTTAAACCTTAACTTGTCTCTTGATGCTTATAGTTTTTCCTATAAGCATCACTCTATGTATTGGGGAATTCTAATTTACAATATGGCATAACAGTACATTAGTCAGTATTGTTTGAGAGCCAATGGCTTTTGATTGCCTGATTTGCTTTTTTAACTTCTCTTTTATCATTACCTTGTTATTTAGCATTTATATGGTCCCAAGCGTAGGTCTCTCTGGGGAAAAGCACTCATTTATTCATTAGCCTTAATATTCACTCATCTTAGATTGAAGTATAATCATCTTGTTTTCCAAGTTGAGAAATAGTGATGGAAGATTTGCTTCAGGTTATAATTAAACTAGAGATCTCTATTGATGCCTCTCTGTTAAATTACCAGCACTTTAACAGCAGGGTGCTGTGAAAGTATGCAGACCCAGGAGGTAGGAGACCTTATAACTTTTAGTGACTTCATTTCTAAAAATAAAAATTACCTTCAAGTTATATTATTATTTCATTTTTATAGTAACCTTAAATACTCTCAAAATAGTTTTGACATATTTCTTTTCTTTCTTTTTTTTTTTTTGAGACGGCTTCTCACCCTATCACCCAGGCTGGATGCAATGGCATGATCTCAGCCCACTGAAACCTCTGCTTCCCAGGTTCAAATGATTCTCCTGCTGCAGCCTCCTGAGTATTTGGGATTACAGGTGCCCATCCCCATGGCTGACTAATTTTTGTATTTTTACTAGAGGCGAGGTTTCACCATGTTGGTCAGGCTGGTCTCGAACTCCTGACCTCATGATCTGCCCGCCTTGGCATCCCAAAGTGCATAATTACAGGTGTGAGCCACTGTGCCTGGCTGATATATTTCTTTGTGCAAACTTAATACAATGTACTTGGATAGAAACTGAGAGGATTTACTCAGGGATTTTATGATATTTTTAGGTTTTTATGTTTAGTCACGTTTTATATGTCTGTCAAACTATGGCACAGAGATAGACACAGTGCTAATTTCACTAGCATCAGAAATAGTCTATAAAAAGATTCTTAGGAGCTGTACAAATTCATGAAAAATTTGAAGAATTTTTCAAATGTGTATGTTAGGAGTAATTTATATACGCCTGTAAGAGAAATCATTGTTTTCTGGCAAAATGTGTGTGTGTGTGTAGATTTGCGTGCATGTGTACACCGAGATACTTCAATTCTGTTCAGAAAATTTTGAATGTGATTGACTAAATTTATGCATTGTTTTCCCATTTTGTCTAATTTTTATTTCTATCAATAGATATTTTGAGGGATTTAATTAGGCCTTAATTTGTATTTTACACATTTCACATAAATTGAGAGGAAAAGTCTGCCCAAATATGCTTTCCTTATTCTCTTGACAGCTTTGGTCTCTTAAAGCTCATTCTTATCATTAGTTCCAGTTTATTTGAGAAGCTAGTGCTTCTAGTATGATTGGTAAATGATGCCATCCTTTTATCTTCAAAGGAATTTCCATCTGGCTTTGGAGATTCTCCTGCTTGAACAGGAGAAAGACTTATATTGTGCCTTGCAGTACAATGATTTGGGAAATGTGTGTCTCATATAGACCCACTTTCAGTTATCCTGCATCTGAGATGAAAACATTTGGGGTTATTATTCAGATAATTTAAACAATTTTTAAGTCATTTTTTATTGGAAGATAGCCAAATATCCTGTCTTTGAAGTCTTTATTCTTTAAGTCACGTGAAGACTGTCCATCTTCCTGGTATAGTTAAAAAAGAAATAAATGAAGTGGTTCCAGCTTGAGTTGATTCTATGAACAGGCACGAGTATGCTGCCTTATGCTTTCTAATCTTGCAAGCACTGCTCTCTAGGGCCTTTTACATGGGAGGACATGATAGGCATGTATACAGAAAAAAAAAGATCTATTCTATATTGATTGCCACAAGTAAATGCTTTTATCAGTCTCAGGAGGGATAGTTTTTGAAGCACAGATATGCTGTAAAAGGATGGCAGTAAAAAGGTTTTTGTCTCATTTGTATTCTTCGATTAACTCAGTTTGACAATATAGAAAGTCATGGGTTTGTAAAGAAGATAAGGGATCCTGTGGACAAGAGTCCAATGACGTAGTATAGATAGAGAATGAAGAATATTTTAGTTACAATATTATTACAGAAATGTGAAAATTATATTTTGGAGAGGAACATTGTTCTGAAGGAACTCAGAGTGGAAGGTTTCTGGGTAGTTCATTGTCTGTTCTGCGTATAATAAAATATTGGTTCTCCTTGCTATTAAACAACACAACCCAAATATCAAGGTTTATATTTTTACTAAGAATTGGGAAGATAAAACATATGTTGAAAGCAAAGGAAATAAAATGAGCTCCTTCAGTTTGAAAAAATATTTTCAAATCAAATAAACAAGAGACCAAATTATAGCACCACATTTTCAGGTGTGCCGTGGGTAAGCCCGATGCCTGCCAAGAGTTCAGAGATGGATGGTGCTTTTCTGTTACTATACCTAAGGGAGATGATAATAGGGATGTGGTCTGTATTGTTAGTTCCTTATAATAAGCATGGAATCGTCTATTTTCTTTTCAAAAGTGTGTCAGATTTCCCTCATGCTCTATGGTTTGTTTCCTGCGTATGTTCTTGACAATCTGCTTAAAACAACATTGCTATATTTGTGTCCAGGGGATACAAAAAAGTTTTAAAATTAGAAAAACAATAAACATTCCACGGTAAGCATGAAAAAGCTTCCTGAGTTTTGGCTTTGAGTTTCAACCAAGGCATGGAGGCCATATCTATGGCTGTGTGCATGTTTGTGCCTCTTTTTGTGATTGGAAATTCATCACTGTACAGGACATGAGCTCTTTCCCTAACACATGTGTAAGTGATTAATGTGAGATGACTTGGTGGCACTCTGAAATATGAAGTGACACACAGAGTTAAAGTTCTTGATACAAGCCGGGTCAGTGAAGCTTTGTTGTTTATTTCACGTGTGAAAATAAAAGGCACTATACGCAGGTTAAAGTTTTGCATTTCCAGGGCTAGGAGTGGTGGCTCATACCTGTAATCCCAGCGCTTTGGGAGGCTGAGGCAGTCAGATTAACTGAGGTCAGGAGTTTGAGACCAGCCAATATGATGAAACCCCATCTCTGCTAACAATACCCTGTCTCTACTAAAGTACAAAAATTAGCTGAGTGTGGTGGCATACTCCTGCAAACACAGCTACTCAGGAGGCTGAGACAGGAGAGTCACTTGAACCCAGGAACTGGAGGTTGCAGTGAGCTAAGATTGCACCACTAGTACTCCAGCCTGGACAACAGAGCGAGACTCCCATCTCAAAAAAAATAAAATAATAATAAATAAATAACGTTTGCATTTCCTTTTTCCTGTCACCTAACTTAAAGGCATGTTTTTTTTTCCTTCAGAGAGAAGGTCTCCTTTTGTCACGCAGCCTGGAATGCGGTCACTAACTTTATAGAAGCCTCAAAATAGCACTTTACTTTAATTATGTAGGACTACCTTATGTAGATGACATTGTAAAATTTGGTTGTCTAAAAGCCCTCTGAATTCATTTAAAATTACTATTGACACAGGGGGACATGAATTGATTCGCCTTATTTCTGCTTATAATGGACTTTATGGTGATTTCTACTTTAATGTATTTACAATATTTGGTCGCTGTACCATTTAAGGGCTAGTCTGTATCAGGTTGAGAACATTTGGGAAATATGAGTGCCAAAAGGGTGGCATGAAAAATGAAATACATTTTGCCTTATGTGTTGAGAGAGTTAAAGTTAAGGTGGGGGAGCAATAATACTAATGAGCCATTTTTTTTTTTTTTTTGGAATGGAAAGCAATATAATTTGTGGTGCCTAACAAATTTAATATGTGTTAATGGGTAATATAGGCCCTTGCTAACATTACCTTTTTTTTTTTTTTTTTTTACAACTGCTACCCATGAAGAGCATGGGCAATATGCCCATTTAAGCATCTTTTTGCTAGGTTGTACATGACTAGAACACCAAAGGGAGTTCTAAATCTTAATGGAGAAAAAGAGTTCTTTCAAAACAAGGTTGTAAATTTGCATTCATTTCACTCTTAGAAGCCTGGTGTTCATCTCATATATGGATTAGGTGAAAGCTAAGTGACAAATCACCTATTTGAGACAATTTCTTAGTAGATAAACTCCAGATAATTTAGGATTATGTTTCAGTCTATCAGTTTAGACTCAGAAAAGCAAATGGTTTGATATTATGTTCTAGCAGCTTCACAGGGTAGGATTTAATACGTTTTTATGGATAAAATGAATAGTGTTTGATTATTGGGTCTGAGTTATTAGAAGAAATTTTCCCTTTGCAGTCACATGATTCAAGATCTGGAATCCTTTAAATTTGATCTGGGACATTCACCTAACATTACTGTTCCAGTATGCCAAAAGAAAATTATTTTGTGAAGGAAAGTTATTTAATTTACCAGTAATGTCTGTTGCAGACATATTTCACATTGCTCAATCACGAATTACTCAACATTACTATATGGATAAACTTTCTTTGAACTTTATTTGTATTCTATATTTATATACTTTATACTTATATTTTTATATGTTTCATTCAAGACAGTCATGTAGTAAAGTTTACATTAAACCATTATGGACTTGGAGCTCAACTTCCAAACTGAAAAAGGAATAAAACCTTTTCATGATTTCTGTTAATTATAATTCATGACACTGGTTAGTAAGATATAATCTATACTTGTGATCATTCCTGGTATTGTTTATATTTTCTTGGAAGATAAGGAATTCTTTCAGTGAATAAAGGTTCTTCTAAATATATGAGAAGAATAATTAAACCTTGTCAGGATAATGAAAAATATTAACTTGAAAAATATTGCTTTTGAGGTTTTCTTTAATGACTGATTTCTATCAATTGTATGGAGAAACAAAGATTTGAAAAGGAATATCATTTTCCCTAATGATGTCTTTATGTCTAATGTTTATGAATAGATAGGATCTTTGATGCTTTACTCGTCTTTGCATATTTTGGTATAGTTCAGATTCTAAACTCTATTTAAGGGCCTTTTCCAATAGCTTCAGTTTTCCATCATGTAACAATAGCAACAAACAATAAAAACAGCAATAGTAGTCACAGTCATAGTGTGCTACAATGTAAAAATTTGGTTCATTTTTCATGTATGGCCTTATTTGATTCCCCTAATAATCCTGTCAGCATGTGCAGTTATACCCACTTCACAGGTGATAACTCAGAGAGATTTAATGAGGTGGTCAAAGTTGAAGGGGCATATCAGTGATGTCTCCTGAGCTCTATCCCAGATCCCTGACTGGATCCATTTCAGGCCTCTTCCTGCAAGTTCTGTGGCATAAAGCTTTGTGTTATAGATGCAGATGTACTTGATTGCCCCCTTACCAGTTGTTAATGAAACACCTTCATGTCTAGCCCTATGTCTTAATGTATAGGCGTACACAATGCTGACTTGCCCTCTTTGCATAATGAAATTAAATGATACTTTCTTTTAAAAATTAAGATGCTTTTGTAGTTCATAAACATGATGATTGGGTTTTCATGCTCTTGTGTGAGATGTGCCTCCCTGAAACCTTGGAAACCTGACTTGGAAAAAAAAAAATTAATTATGGAAGAAAAGTTAATGGTTTATCATATAGCTGGCAATGAACATGTTAAATTGTACCGAAAATTATTTACACATTTTAGATGTTTGTTCTTTAACTAGGCCTTTAATTCTTCTACTTGGTAATACCGTATTTATGGACCACCTTATTAAAATACCCACTAAAGTCACTCTCACCATCTTGTCTTCTTTATAAAGTGTTTAAGACTGCTAGAAATCATTTGCTTTCTGTTTATTGCTTATTTCCATCACCTCCACTAGAATGTTAGCTTTATTAAAGTTGTTTCCTGCTTTGTTCAGAGATATATATCTCCGGTGCTTAACTAGAATATTGCCTGGCATTATAGTTCAATAAATATCTATCGAATGAATGAATGAATATCAGTTGCTTTTAATTGTAAATTTCTATCTTTTAGAAATTAAAAAAAAATTCGATGTCAAGGCACTCATTTGTGACCTTTGCTTTGCTGGTGAATGCTGAATTGACTTATATTTGTATGCATGAACTATTGAGTGATGATATAAACTTGCCAAACGGAGAAATAATTTTTTTTTTAAATTCAGGCAATTATAAAACTGTAACAAAACCCACTTGAAAATATTAGTATGTTTAGAAAAGCATAGTTAAATATGTGATTGTTTAAAAAGAATCACAAAAGTCCTAATCCAATGTCTACTCTCATAATATCTTGAATAAATCTGTTGTGAGGAAACTAATGGAGATATATGTATGTTTTGTTTGTATATGTTTTTTTACTTGAGATATGGTTTTAATTGATTTTTATAAATTATATCTCTAGTAATAGCATAGCATAATGAGGGTATAAGATACACAGATTATATTCTTAAAATGTGTGACATTTGTATTTGGAGAACATAGAAAACCATGTAATTTAGGTTGTAATATATTCTTAATGATCGGAAGTGCAGCAGACTTTCAGAATTAATGTAAAAAGCTGTACAACAACGAAAAGAGCAACAATAAACATTAATATAATTGAGTGTTAAGAACTGAGAAAAGTGCTGCAGCCAGGCAGTGCTTTTGCCACCTAATAGTGATCAAATGGAAAGTAATCATTACATCAACACTCTGTGAGGTTTGTGTCTCCAAACCTAGACTGGGGTTAAGAATCTGCACCCAAAAGTGACACTTACAGAAGACAGTGTACTTTAAAGGGGGGGAAAAACAAAAAAAACAGCAGTATTGTAAAGAAAGTCATATGTTCTCTGTTAAGAAAAAGTTGATGCAAATCAAGACAATCTCTGCTGTAAATTGAGACTAGGAAATATTTTTGGTGCAAAATTTCAGCAGGAGAACTCAAAGTCTATGCAGCACATATGAAACTAGTAAAATTTACCTAAAAGTTTAAGCTTTGTGTGCTAAATTCTATATATTATATGCAGAATTGGAAATATTACAACATGACCCAGAGCTTTGAAATGGACAGTCAAATGTTACAAATAAATCTTTGGGAGTTCATTATTAGCTGGCAAAATTATTACTCACTATATCTGAAATAACAAATCTGTGGCCTTGACATTTAATCAGAGCATGAAATGCATCTATTGAATTTCATATTTGAGATTATTACTTTAGTAGTGCCCCAATTAAAGCATGTAGATTCTAAAATTCCTTTCAGATAAAGGAAAAATACAGAATGCTTGTTATACACGAACAGAATCTTTTTATTCATTGCTTCATGTTCTATTACCCTTTCTTCAACATGCTTATTTTCAGTTTTTAATGAGCAGAAATGGCTTTAATGTAAGTATACAAAGAGCTACGCAGAGATTTTTTTAGAGACAAAGGAGCTAGGAGGTTGAAACTGCCCATATTCCCCTGCGACTGATCAGTTGAATGTAAACTATATATAACAGAATGTTGAAAGGAAGTTTCTACCTACTGTAGGGCTGGCATTGTAATATATAGGGCACTTTTACGTGTCCATATAATTTAAATTATTAGACTTCATACAAAAATTTTTTTTCAAATTCCATCCAAAAAGAATGAAAAAATGGGAGAAGAAAAAGAGAGGAAGAAGGGAGGGGAGGAGAGACGGGGAAAGGGGAAAGAGGGACGTTTCTGAATTCTCTACCACCTGTCTTTTCCCCATTCTAGTGAGAAAAATTCTAAGTGTTTTCTATTCATAAGCATCAGCAAATCACATCACAGCTTAACTGTCTCTTCTCTGATTTAATAGAAACTTTGATTGTTTTCTAGGATTTATATCCAGAGTAATTGTTTTTGCATTTTAATATAGAAAGAAGTAGACTGAATAAATGCATAACATATTAGAAATGCTATTAAGCAAATGATTCTATGTGGTACTATTGAATAAATGTTTTCCTTTGATCTTCTAAACAAAACACAAATTTCTCCAATTATTTTTAAATTGAGAATAGTGGAAAAGAAATCTATTTGTGTGTGATTCCATTTTTTTTAGAATGATTAAATGGTACAGCAGAAGCCTTATACAGTATAGTCACGAACTTTTCCCTGCAAGATCTGTAAGGGCAGTTTTTATCTGCATTCTAGATACATTGTGTTTTCAAACACAGAGACTTTAATTCCCATTATCTTACTGTTATTTTTAAGTTCCTTGCATCTCTTAGCAGCCATACTTCACCAACTCTTGCCCTGTTTGCATCTCTGCCTCAAAATAGTGAGGCTTTCACTAAAGCCTAGGGTGGTGAGAAGTTCATGAGAGGTTTCCACATGGCAATAATGGTGATGGTAGAAGACACATCTGTTTTTTATTATATTTATTTGTTTTTAATTGGACTGTTTTTCTTAGGGTTTCTCAAAATCAGTGAGCTTCCAGAGAGAAGAAACTTCTGTTATTTCAGGGGCTGATAGTTAAGCTTATTCCAAAAAATTGACCTTCCCACATCAGACCAATATCTGTAGGGTTTGAAAAGTTGTCAAACTTGCCATAAAATAAGGAGAACAATGACTTGAGCTCTATTTGTTCCACATTCAGGGTTTTAAATGTACCAGAGACTTCACCTCTTCTCTTAGGTCTCAAATGAGAAGTAAGTAGGTAAAGGATGAGTATTATTTTATTTAGCATGGAGGTGTTAATTTGTCTGTGCAAAGTGCACCAATGTTAGTATTTATGTTCTAAGGTCCTCTGCCTTGGAAACAGACTATGTTATATATTTCTGTGAGATTACAAATAAGTTTCTAAGAAAATTAACTGTCTATTATTTGTCCTTACTCTTGTTTCTGATCCAGAAAAATAAGCTTGCTCTTGCTGGTGCATTAGAATTGAGGTGTTGAGTATTCCTGGGAGTGTCATGCCTAGATTTGATACATACATCAGTGGAGTTAAACCAGTTAAAAGAGCTGTCAATGATAAAAAGTGGGAATGCTATAAAAGACAATGGCCCTATCACATTCATGTGACTCGGGCAATCTGTATCTATTTCTTTTATATTTTTATGGATTTTTTTTCTTTTTACCATTTGCATAAATCGGTAGTATACATAATATAAATGCAAACAACAGAGAGCAAGCCCATTTTTAAAGCTATGAGAAAATAGACCTGTCAGGAGATTTGTTCTCTTAGGGTGGGAGGAACAATAAAAATACATACTGTATTTGTGTCTTAGAAAGTACTCTAAGGGTGTTTTTCCCCCAGCCAGCTAAATTGCATGTGGCAGTTGCTACAGCAACCCATTTTTGTGATTTGCAGAATAAGGGAGCAAACCAGATGTAAATTGTCAGTGAGTAGGTTTCTGTTGTCATGAAAGACGGTAACGTATGCAGTCTCATTGGTCAATTTATGTACTGTTGTGGTGTATTGTTCTCATCTGTTCTTTTCAACATGCTGTCATGAATTAGTATTCCATTCTTTGGATGCATAATTTCTGAGTTTCTGAGTTTTATACATGATGTTAACTGAAATAACTAGATGTCAGATTCATAGAAGGTTGTTGTTGCAAAATGAAGGTTATTTGACATCTGTTTTGTAATTTTTCAGCCTGTCGACATAAGGATGCTTTAGTTTATTTCATGAAGAAGAATTAAATTAATTTTAAAGGGCACTTCAAAGATTTTATGGTTATTTTATTTGAAAATACATATTTGCAATATACAGAGTTAAGAATACACTTTTGTCTCGATCAGACTTTTATTAAGGAAATAGGAAATAGCTCTGGACTGGGAGCTTCTGGAAGTCTATGGTCATGCCTCTGCTCTCTGCTTTCTGGCAAGTAGACTCACATTTTAGACCCAAATCACTTCTACCAGCTATTATATCTGAAATTCCCCATCTCTTCTTTTTATTTTTCTTCCTCTTTTGTGTGAGAGACTGTCTCCTTCCCTCTGCTTTCTTTTCCTATCTTCCCTACTGTTCTGGAAACCATGACCCTCTTGT
Source organism: Callithrix jacchus (assembly GCF_049354715.1). Taxonomy (NCBI): domain Eukaryota; kingdom Metazoa; phylum Chordata; class Mammalia; order Primates; family Cebidae; genus Callithrix; species Callithrix jacchus. Next base: position 81,620,970 of record NC_133512.1, on the reverse strand, counting down.
TCTAAATAGATTTTGCCCTGCTTCCAGTGGGATGAGAGCCTGGGTATTTGTGTGCATATTTTTAATTTGATAAGAAGTGTAGCTTACAGCTCATTGTGAATACATTAACGTCTCATCGCCTGTGGCAAGTCCTCCACACTTTTCATCCCTCCTATTAATTTGCCTTTTCTCCACATTTAAAAGTTTTTCTTTAGCATTTGCTCTAAAAAGCCACAAATCAAAAAGACTACAGAGGGGGATTAATAATGAGACTTTTCTGTTATTTACCATTATTTAAGACTATTGCTGGCAACCATACTAAGTAGTTTCATATATATTATACCTCCGTCTTTTAAAAAATTGGTATCAGCTTCAATAGAAGTGATGGTATTGTTACTGAAGTGACATCATATCAAAATATATAAACATGGAGCATTAACAACAGAAATATGAACAATTTGTAGAACAAAAGGTAGAGTTTGGTAAATCTAAAGCAGATAACAAAAGAATTTGTTTCATTCTCTACAATAAATTCGAACTGGAACTAAACTTTCACAGGAAAATGGGACACAGAGAGAATGGGAGAAGGAAAATCGTATGATTTTGTTTCTTCCCTACCTGGAGTTTCATCATTTCCAACTCTGCAAAATTGGCTCAAGACGTGAATAGTAGAGGCGTGTATGTGTATGCATGAATGAAGGAAGGCATCGCCAGCAAATTTGCCTTTCAAAAGAGTTGCCTGAATATAGGCCCAAACTCAGAGATATGAAGAGTATTATGCTGGGGAAGTGAAAATGAAAACATAGCTTTTCCCCCAAACACATATTACAGGACTATCACTTTTCAGTGTTCCCATTTTGTTCCACACTTAACCGTAAGTTTCCTTAAATTGTGAATACAAATGCTTTATTTGGCTCTCTGGTACTGCCAAAATGGTGTTCAGTAGAAGCAGCCTGGTAATTAAGGGGTCAGGCATGGACTCTGATTCTTTCTCTGCGGCTCCCATGTCATTGTTTCCTCATCTACTAAAAGGTGAGTGATGATAGTACCTATTTCAGAGGGATATTGTGAACATTAAATAAAATAATGCCTTAAAAGTTCATAGCACAAAAAAGTTCTTCCTTCTACACCAGACACATACAGAGTGGTTACTAACCATTAATCACTATCAAATTGAGAAGTCATCATACAAGTAAGAACTCATTAGAATTTGCTGTAACTTCAACTTATAGGTGAAAATATTGGAACAGGAGAAATGGCAGAGCAAAATAGAATTACTTGAATGGCATTTGGCTCTGATTATCATAGAAGGTTGTAGAATTTTACTTGCCTTGTAGATTTCTTTTCTGGTTATTTCCATGAATATCATGCTATTTACCATGTTGGTTATATGACATGTCTTAGAAGAAGAAAAAAGTCATTGGAAAGTAGGTGCAAGTGAGTGTGACTAGACTTAATTAAATATTTATAAACTGGTAAAAACTATTAGCAGCTGGCAAATCTTGAAAAAATCCAGTATTGCTCTGTGTGTGAAAGTATAAACGTATGCATGTATGCTTGCTGGCAATGGAATAGAGATACAGAAGTACAATTATTATAATGCTAATGCAGGTTTTTTGAGATGATGGAGTCATACAGCTGTTATTTCTTGAGATATGGTTACATTTTACAGGAAACAAAGTCTAATAGAGATTGTTAAAATTTAATTTAACAGCATTCATTAGTACTCACGTGAATTGCTAATTAGAGTACAAATAAGAGAGAAATGAAAACTGTGAAGTCACTATGATAAATGGACACTGTAATCTTAAAGAAGATCATGTTATTGTCAGCAATTTTTAAATTTTATTTTAGCAATTCAGGGGCTTGAGTGCTCATTGTCTTATGCTATGTGGTCTTTTAAAAGGAAATTTGCAATGGAGTTTTAATTAACATTAAAAAAACCAAGTTTACAATGAGATTTATAATTTCAAAGATTGTAATTATTTTACACATGTTATAAAGTCTTTAATGACCCTAGCAAAGAGGATTAGTGAAGAATGGTTTCAGAGATTTTTTAATTTGCGATGGAATGTCCCAGAGTAGTGGAAGTTTCTAATAGAACAGCACAAAGAAGCTGGATTGTTCTATTTATTTTTTGGATAAGTATGAAACTTGAAACTTGCTATTTCTCTGGTTGCCATTCTTTTATTACACTTGTGGGCTTCCACTTAGTAATTTTTCTCTCTCTCTTTAATCTGACTGATTTAAACAAAGCAAAACAACTCTTCAGCTAAAAATCACTTTAGGGTACAAATTCAAAACTCCAGACTCAAGTAATTAACATGCTTGATGCAAAGCAGCAGCAACACAGTACTGTCAGTAAAATGACAATCTAAAGAGACATCTTGAAAACTGACTGGATAACAGTGAATCGCGCTTCTGCCAAACTCCCGCAGTTGAGGTTCCACAAATACTAGCCCTTCACAGAGAAGGCACTGCTGAGTTTCCCTGTAGGGTTGAATTTGGGAACTTTTGGTCATCATCATTCATAAAAAAAGAATGATCTGACAGGAGCATATGGTCCAAACTTTTTAAAACTATGATCATAGTCAAAGTGCTATGAAATACCCACTGGGCAAGGATTGAATCACCTGGTTTTGGTTCCAATTATGTCTTTAAGTCACTTTGAACAAGTGACCTAAAATCTGTAAAATCTGTCCCAATTTAGGGATTTATATTCTGACTACTTCTTCTTCTTCTTTTTAAAGGAAATTTACAGCCAGTGTAGAGTTTACTCATTAATTATATTGGTGGCAGTTTCTGGGTGATCCTTAGTTGAGTTCCATATGGAATGAGATATAATGTATGAAAATTGTACTTCATGAACATTTGGCCATAAGAGATTTGTTCATTTTTGGTAGATATTCTTTCTAAGGATACATAACCTACTACCCTACAGATATCATGTGAGTGCCAAGAAATGACTGTGGATGGTGTGCCTTTTTATACTGGGGGCAGTAGAGATAGGAACTATGTTTACCACAGCCTTACATTATTACTTATTAACTGAGGTCATTTACTTTGGATATACCAGTCAGATCCCTTAAAATCAAACCCCTAACTCATTTAGCTACACCCTCTTCTCAGTCTTCTCAGGAAATATACAAGACAATATACCTATTGTACCTGTTGTACCTATGTATTTTCTGTATAAATTCAAGCAATTGATTGTCTTAAATACTTTTTTTTTTTTACTAAATCTAAAACAAAAACGGTAGACAGTGAACAAAGAAAAAAGAATTGAATCTTTACCCAATAGTTCTGTAACTTTTTGCAGAAAATAAGTATGGATTCTTAGATGTTGCTCTCACACATTCTGAGATTATACATTAAAAGTACCCAAGTGAGTTTTGTAATATATCGTCACAGATACAGATATGATTCTACTTACTGTATCATATAGACATTGTTCCTTATCAGTATGCTAAGGGTCTGTTCAGTGACTAGGGATGTATCTATGTCATAGTCATTGATTAAATGACCATGAGATGACATGTCTAAGTGAATAAGTGGTAAGATATTATCTTTAGAATATTTCTTCTTTCAAAGACATAGAAGTCTCTATCAAGTAAGATACAGAGCAGCACATTGCTTAAAAACTAAACGCGAAAGCACCATGCTTAAATGGGGCTGAGAATTCAATATGCTAGCAGAGGTAGAGGCAGAATGTGGTGATCAAGGAGGAGGAGTTACCGTTTTAGATGGGAAACATTCTTTATGGGGGAATTTTAAACTTAGAAATATTCATCTTTACACAATATAGAAAGATATTTAAAAGTTTTCAAATATTTTCGAATCTGGGGAGCAACATTCAGGGCTGAATAAGGACAAAACACTGTTCTGCTTGTTTAGTTTGTAAGATATTTATGGTCAAGAAAACTTTCCTTATTTCATTACTGATTTCCATTCTCTCAGAAATGATGAGGATCTTAGATGTTCATAAATCCTCTTGGAATTCAACTATGATATTTTTTACAAACATTACACTTCTAAAATTACGCAGATTAGTAAGAATGTTTAAGTAGAAAATCCACAACTAATATGTTTAGATTAGTTGAATAAAGTGTTCATTATATTATTCATGAAATAAGAGTATACTAATCAGCTTGCACTATATGGTAAAACTTTAAAGTTTGATGCATTTATTATGTTTATTTTAAATCTATATATGTTATACATATTTTAATTGATGTATTTATATTATATATATTTTATTATATATAAAGTTTCAGCATATTGTTATATACAGGATCCTGATCTTGGCTGAGAATTTTAAAACTATAGAAAGAGCCTGTTGTTAGATGCTTCTGCATAAAAAGTCAAATGCTTCTTTAAGGATAATATGTATTACGCTAATTCTAAGAAATTTATGATAAAGCATTGAGTATAGTGTACATTGTTTGGGTGATGGGTGTACCAAGATCTCAGAAATCACTTCTAAAGAATTTATTCATGTAACCAAACACCACCCGTTTCCCAAAAACTTATTGAAATTTTTAAAAAAGAAGTATATGTTAAGAAAGACACAATAACATGGGCTTTAGAGTCAGACATTCATAGCTGAAATCAGGACCTTTCCACTGAGTGAAGTTGGGCAAATGCTTCTCCATTTCAAGCCTCAGTTCCCTCATGGAATCGAACTGAAATGAGATGAGGTGAACAAAGAGCTTACCCAGGGTCCCGGCTCTGGAGCATGTTTAATAAATGTTGCCCACCATCTTCCTCTTCTTTCTCTTTCTCCTCCTCCTCCTCGTCTTTTTGTATATAAGAAGTAGCAGAAAAAAAAAAACCCAAAAGTTTAATTTAAAATTATATATGTCCTTCTTTATATCTTACATGTTTTGAGTTAGGTTATTCATGATTCATAACATTTTAATCTTTTATCACTTCAACATTGAAATTCTTTTTTCAATTGTCTAATTGCTTATAATTTTCCAAAAAATCTTCAGTTTGAACAGAAAATATATGTTGATGTGAGCTCTCTAAACTCCATTTTTAGTCACTGGAGGAATCCTCAGCAACATTTTTGCTTTAATTTTACATTCAGCTTTTGCTTTATAGGAGTCCAGTTGAAGGACTCCCTGATAGCCCTTTCAGGAGGTGACATAGCAAGACATCCTGAAGTTTTACAAACAACTAGTATGGAACTCTTCTACTAAAGTTTTAGGTTTGGCTCAGCATCCTCAGTTTGAAAAGCATATTATAGCTTTCATCAATTAATTTGGCAGGGCTAGAAGCTTTTAATACAGAGGAAGATTGATGAATTTCATTGAAAATTGATGATCGTAGTAGCAATGAAACTATATTCAGACTATTTTCATCCTTCCATCATTAAAAGAGAATACATGAGGGGGAAAAATGTGTCCAAAATTTGGAGCTAGATACACAGAAAGCTTATTAGACATAATGAAATTTGAGACCAATGAGCTAAGTTTTGCATTTTCCTTTTGTGTCATTTATCATACTGCATGACCTCAGATAAGAAGTATGTTGACTTCCACTTGATGGGAAAATGATGAAAGAGGTAAATATAAGCTACCAGTTCACAGGTCTGGCTGTGAATTGAGCTGCAAAAAAATTATTTTAGTTCATCTAGTGGATAGCAAAACTCAGATATAAATAAGTAAATCATCACTCCTTTCTCAAAAACAAAAAAAAAGAATCCTACAAAGATATAATATTCTAGTATGAGCAGAATGCATGGTATGAAATTATAAACGGAGCTATTGTATTGTAGAGAATCTGAGTCTTGGAAGACGATGTAAACTAGCTATATTTAGGCGGTACCAACGGGAGGCAGTGTTGCCTCGTGCACAAAGGCATGTTCTTTAGGGCTTACTGATCTAGGTTCTTTTTCCTATTCTTCACTAGTTATGGCAAGTTACTTTTCTTCTTTAAGCCTTATTTTTCACATTTGTAAAATGAGGTTCAATGTAGTGCTTACTTAGTGTGGCTGCTACGAGGATTAAATGAAAAAATGCATGTTAAGTGCTTAGCACAAGGCTTTGCACGGAAAATGCTTGTATGTTGTAAATGACAACTGCCAGTCTTATTACCATTCCTTTAGCCAGTAAAGATTGTCTAAGAGAGATGATGTGGTTTGAACTTGTAAGGTCTCTGCTTACATTAATTTATGTCACAGCATTTGTTTTAATTCTTTATTACTTTATTTTGCCCAACAGCAGCATATTATGATATAATTTATAGCCTAAATATAAAAATGAGATTTTGATAGTTATATAAATTTTGCTTCCTTATTAAAAAGTATTTGATTAAGGAAAGGGTGATTTGGAAAATGCCTCACTGATTTTAAAAAGTTAGCTGAACATTACCATATGACATTCTAAACAACCATAATGTTTCTGTAAAAAATATGTGGGTAATAAATGACAAGAAGAGGAACAAATATGAATTCTATGTTTGGTGAGTCAGTTCAGCTAGTCACACAGCAAATTGACTTGGATGAAGTTTGTATCTTATAATGGCATTTTATATGTTTTTCATTCAAGAATGACTATGAATAGAGCTTTCAAGGTTTTAGTATGTCCTTAGATTTTCTTTCATATACGGCAGTCACATGTTTTGCTCTTTCCATTCTATTCTGTTGCACTTCCTTTTCAGGGATACAGCATTGTGACTTAGACTCAGTTCTCTTTTTGCTTGCTCTATTTTTCTGTTGTTGTTCTCAGTGCCTTGGGCACCTGCAGTGTAAGGCCATTAACCCCTTGGCCTTTGGAGAAATCAAAATATAATCTGTGTAGATATATTTTGAAATTATTTCCTGCAACTACTGAAATTTCCATAAAGGTCATTATGGTTCCTTGTATTCTACAGATACAGAATATTTTTTGTAGAACATGTCCAGTGTTTGGTATTTCTGAGTTTTGATAAAAATAGAATTAAACTTAGACCCCATTAACCCTCCATATTTATGAGGCATATAAATATAGCAATATAGTAAAACAGTCTAATGACATAAAAATCAACATGAATTGTATGTTTGAAAAATGCATGTCTGTTTTTAATATTTTTCGTGTGTTTTTTTCTTGACAAAGGTGAGCTGCAAATTAATTGAGAATGTTATTTAAATGCTTTGATCTCTCAACATTATGAGACTATAAATTATGGAACAAATGTTACCGCAAGGAATGATTCCACTAAAATATTTGCCTTTATTTCATTATAGTCATTATTAATTTGATAATTTTAGAAAAAAGTTATAAGCCCAAATCAAACCTGTTTACCACAGTGAAAATCAAGTCTCTTAAATGTCTTCTATAGTTAAAATATCCACTGTTATTTATGTCATTTGTAAGTGTTGTGTGGGTCCTGAGCTTCACGTTAGGGAGCTTAATCCCCAGAGGACACATTCTGCCATTCCTGAAGTCCTGTTTTGTACCAGTTGTGAGACAGTGCCTCTTCCCTTGGTCCTCAGGGAATTGGATCTCAGGAGCTTCAGGCCTTTGGAAATAGGAATGGTGCATATGGATGCTGACCTTTAACTGATTCAGTGGGCCTTTTTTATGCAGACATACAAAAAGTGGTGGTGTTTACCCTGTTTTTCTTAATAGAGTAGTTGATTATCTGTGGAATGCTTCACCTCCTGGAAGTAAAGTGTGAAATGACAGACTTTAGAACATTTTTTAAAGGGATTTTTTTTCATTTCAAGGTCTCTGTTACTTTTGACAGCCAAAATCTCACCTAGAAAGGGCTCATAGAATAATGTACCTAAGTTTACTGGCATTTTGACTTCGCTAGTTTACAAGTATACCAGTTTACTTTCAAATTACTATTTTTTTTTCTTATTTAATGTGTCATTTTCTCCCCAAGACAAACCAGAAAGGTGATGCTAAAGAAGTTGCTTTTATGTTGACACTTGATCCACTGGGGGTTCATAAGTGACTTGAGAGACTTTGATCGTAATTTTTAGTAACCTGGAAAGTCCCTAAATAATTTACTTATCTCATCTTGTCCCATTTTTGAGACCTTTGCCAAGTATCCGTTTATCAAAGTGCTAATGCTGCCAGACAAACATATGGATGAGTAGGTAGAACAACATATAGTCTTTTTTCTCCAAGAATAGATGTTGGTTGTGTGTTGTTGTTGTTGTTGTTTTTAAATTTAACTCAGGCCTAGCAATGGCTGTGATTTAAATAAAGAAATAAAGATTTTAATTTGCAAAAATCCATCCAGATACAGTGTGGTATGGTACAAAGAACAGTTGTTGGAAGGATAAGGTCTAGAGTGGAAGTTCAATAAAAAGGGAATCAATATTTATTACTAACTTCAGAAATGCAGGGATCCGTGCTGCACCCGTATTTTCTTCTACTCTTTAGAGTCAGAGACCCTTGTACTTCAAAATGTTAGCAAGTCTCCAACCTCACTGAACTTCATTCTCCAGTGTTAAAGATGTTCATCATCATCGTACCCACCCTACTTCATCAGTTTATTGTGAGGAGCAAAGTAATTGTTGAAAAATTGCTCTGTAAATAGTAGAGCTTTAAACAAATACAATTATTATGTTTACTTTTGTATTCTTCTCACAGATCGAATAAGTTAATTACTATTATGTTACACAAATTTTGGAGTGCACATTTAGAAACAGAGATAAATTTGCCAAAAAGAAAAGAGTAGGATTGTGATATTAAGGAGATGTCATTGCCTACTGGGGCTCTCACTGGGACTCTGGAAATCAAACAGTAAATCGGGATGGGTAGGCAATGGGAGTGAGGGAGAGGGATTGCTATCCTGAGAATATATTTATTGTTTTCCAGTGAGACTTATAAGCAAAGCATGGATCCTGAGAATGGACACTCTAAGAAAAGGGCACATGTTAAGTGCCTTAAAATATTTACAGTGAAACCAAGTAAAAACAGATGTGGAGAGGCTTTTCAGAATTCTTGGAAAACCTTAAAACTTATAGTAGGTGATTGAAACTTTTAGTGGATGATCAAAGGATAGCAGTATTATTATTAACATGTTTTAAAAACAGGGCAAAGCTCTAATTTTTATGACTTTACAAAATATAGTAAACTATATTCAAAAGATGAATTATGGGTTTCAAATATTTGGGGGTTATATACTTAATAAATCATTGCTGCTTCTATTCTTGAATGTTGGCTTTTGCTTTTAGAATACTCGATCATCTGGATAAACATTTCTCTCTTTTTGTGCACATATCTGTGAGTTTGGGGGCATTTTTTACACATACGAGGTTTTAAGAAAACATCTTTGAAAGACTAAGGAGGCAGAATTTTAATGGAATGCTGGAAGGAGTATTGTAAGGGGTTCTAACCTAGGTCTCTCCAATAAATAGCTGGGTGAATACAAAGTATATTATATTACATTATAATGACTTCAAACCCTTCAGCCTCAGTTTTTTCACATATCAAATGAACATATTAGACTAGCTACTAATGTCTCTTTCAATTCTAAACTCCTGTTCTATGAAGCATGTCTCCCTTCTTTATTCCTGTATGCTGAAGCTGTGTAATGTGTTTTTATTAATGGCATCATAAAAAAATTCTGTCCTTATTATGGCCTAGAGATGAATTAATATAATCGCAAGCAGGTGTACACAAACTTGACAATTATGCAAATATAGTAGATGGCCCTGTATGCACTGTACTTCTTCAGAAAGATTTGAGATGAGCATTAAATCTTCTTGTTGATCCTGTATTTAATGACCTCCAAATAGCATCTATTGAGGCCTTCCATCCCTTTCAACAAGTTAGAAAAATGTTGTGATTTCTACGTGTTCCTTTTTCTCATCCTCTGGCACCAGCTGCTGTCTTTATATTAGAATTTGATTTCCTTTCACATTGTGGCTAAAGGAGTAATTGTTACCATGTTTTACTAGTGACTTCGTAGATGTCTAACAAGGCATCATTTTATCAGAAGGAGAAGGGAGGAATTCCCTGAGCTCTATTCAGGAGCTCTGTTCAGTTGTTACACAGTGAAGCTTTCCTGAGTACTCGTTGCATAGCCAATGTCAGAGAGCTTTATCTTTGACAGCACTGACAAGATGTACTAATGTTTTACCTAGAGTTTACCTGCTTTATTTAGTTTCATACCAAAGAGTGATGTATAAGCAGCTAAACTCTCAGATCCAGGTCTACATGGAATATTTTAATGGGCTGTACACATGTCTAGTGTTTCTTCAGACTCGCTGGAGCCACATTATTTTAAATCATTTTAGAGGAGCACCCTTACTGAAGCTAGAAGTAGGAACTCATTTTCTTTTTAGCCTGCTATTAGCTTTCTTTTAATGATCTCTTTCAGACTCACCAACGATACCTCACCTATGCATATTTTCAGGGGCTGCTAATTAAGTAATAACATTTAACTTACATAGTTTTTTTTTTTAAACTGAGGTTATAAACCTTTCTGATCAACTTAGTGTGTAATAAATACCATAGTGCCATGTTACGTAGGAATGTCACACCCAAAAAAATTCAGACTGGGGAGGAGGAGCAAAACATCAAACCAATCGTATGGCAAAAGTAGAAGATGTAAAAAAAAGAACAAAGAAACAGTGAAATATAGTTAGTACCTCATAAGTTGATCATCTTTTTTGTAGGTCACTAAATTGCTGGCCTAGAAGGCTGGTAGCACTGTTTATTAAGCCATTAACAACCACCACCACCACCACCTCCAAATAAAAAATTCCACCTACTCATCAGCATTCTAATTCAGCATGTTGTCTGTGACAAGCGACACCCTGAAAAAAAATGGTCCTTTGAAGCTTGTCTTGCCAGGAAGCTGCTATTTCTGGTACAGTTACGTGATTTGGGGAGACTATGGTTAAGTCTTCCAGGCATACACATATGTCCATCATCTGGCATTAGTGGGTACTGATCAAATCACCAAACTCACTGACACACACTGAGTGACAACACTGGGGGCCTGGAGTGTTGGTGTTCCTCAGACTCAAGTGGGCACGTTACTGATCTCTGTAATCCACAAAATACGTATGTGAGCTTTACTAAGGTTAAAGAGTGACTCCACTGTTCTTAGGTATCATCGATTGCAGTTTAAAATAAGGCGGGTTAGATTTAAGAATGTGTGTGTTTGGCATGCAGACTTTCCCTAGAAAAGGTCTAAGAAAAACTGAAGTCAATACTGCAATGCTACATTATATGGGAGTTTGAAATCTGAGGCTTGAATATCTACTTCAAGCCTTTTCCTCCTGGTTAGGAACTTACGAGGTACCTCAAAATATCAGATCTGGCCTGTTTCAAAAGCAGCACTTTTAATAAACAGCAGACACACAAATAAAACACCTTTTCCATTTTGTAATAAATCATTTTGGTTTTTTACTAGAATGCATGTGGTGTTTGAGGCAGAGCGAGCAAAGCTGCCAATATTGCAAGCTGATGCTTCAGCACCTTTCATTTTTCTCTCTAAACAGGAACCCTCTTCTTAAACTTGTTCATTTTACAGAGAGAAAATCGAAGCCACTGGCATATTGTCAGAGCTGCTTTATTGTCATCATTTACAGAGGTCACTGAAATTAATTGACTTCTTATATTACATATTGTAAACTGACTCATTTTTTGACACATTTATGGGAAAGTGGCAAGATCTAAGTGGCTCATTATTGTCTTTTTGCTTTGGCTTATATTACCAACTAGAAAACCAATACTAGCTCTAAAATCACAGTTGTGGAAAAAAAAACCCCACAGTTTGAAAGAAGCTGACTCTGTTAACTATGTGGTTAGTTGAACTAAAAGAAGGCAGGAGAGACCTACAGAAGATGAAACACAAATTCTAGGTTTATTTTACTGTCTTTCTGGGACCCAGTAATGAGGACAGTGAATGTTTCCATCAATATCCTCGATTGGTGTTGTCTGTTTGAAAGCATATTCTAAGTAGCTGGCTTCCCTTTATAAGACTGAAAGTAAAAATTAACCCACACTGAATTCCATGATTCATCGATATGTGGTTGCTCATAGAGTTTACTGAGAGTAATTTTGTCTCAAAGGCATTGCTTCTGAAACCAAAGATGAGAAATATTTGAGTAATATTTATGGTACCAGAGCACACTGTTTTCTAGGTAGAGGTATTTTGAACATTTACTTCTCTTTTCGTTTTCAAGTTATCCCCTTTTCACTAAATTAGGAAGGTTCTGCTCACAGTCATAGCCTGCGTTCACTGAGATTAGAGGCACAGAAACAAGGACATATTGTTAAAAATGAATAATTAGAGCCGAATTAAGCCATCCAGCTCAATAACAGCAAAGGGAATATAGCAGTTGGTTAGAACAAACAATCTTCTTAAATAGGAAATGCACTTTAAAGCCATCCTGCTGCGATCCTGTTAATTACCAAAGAAGATTAGAACTCTTCTGGTTCATGGGATCCTTTTACCTAGTGTGTGGCAGTTCCAGCTGCATTAGCAATCAGACATTTGCACTGTCCCTTCAGACCAGCGAGGGAATGTTATTAAAGGGAAGTCATTTACCCTGGTCCGTAAGATGTAGCCTGGCAGAAATTCAATATATGTTTGTGATATGCTCATTCTGCTACTCTGCTTAGTGGTTTTAGCTCTTAATATACAACAGCATTTGCCTTAATATCCATCCACTGGATGAGAGAGAATGAAAATGCCTCATTTGGTGGGTTGATTTCAAAACACAGAATAATATATGATCTGCTTTTCACTAGAAATAATGTGAAGAAGAAGGAAAATTGCACCTCCCCACCCATGTCTCTCTCTCCTCTCCTCTCTGTCTCTCTGTATCCTTCTCTCTCTCTTTTCTCTCCCCCTTCTCCTTCTCTCTCCCTCTCCTCCTCTCTTCTCCCCCACTGTTCCCTTCTCTTCTCTCTCCCTCCTCTTTCTCCTCCCCCCAACACTGCTTTTTCTCTCCCACTCACATCCTCTGATGGGCATTCAAGCTAGTAAAATGCATGTTGGAGAATCTCACAAACACAGCTAGGCACACACAGAGCCAGATGGGTTTTGCATGTGAATTTCTTCTCAAAAGTGCAATAAAAGAAAAATGCTCTTTAAATTCAGACAGGTAGAAGACATCAAAGGAGGATTTAGATGTAAAAACATGATCATCGAGGAGACAAGAAATAGAACGCATTTTAAAAGACGTGTATTTTAAACTTACCTTGAAAAGCAGTTTCAATGCTAGCCCACCTCCGATGTCCCTGCGTGCTGAATTCCTCAGTTCCTTGGTTGAGATAATCACATGGTTGTGTTCTTGCCCGGTGCAAATAGGTGCATTTGTGTCTCTGTGTAACAAAGTATACACAAATATGTACTATAGATATGCACACATGCACGTAATCTTGTCTCTGTATTTTAAAATGTAAAGGAAGGCAGGAGGCTGCAGCCAGGATTCCTTCTTTTTCCTGGAACTCTTTTTCTCAGTCGGCAGGCTGAGGCTCTCAATCCAGTGAAGAGAGATCCTGTGAGCTGGCTTTATTTTTCCTTGTTTCCGTGGTGGTTAGTGGTGCATCGTTCACCCGATCGGTTGTCACACTGACATGGTGCTGCCTGCTCAGCGGTCATTAATAACTGAACACCCTCCACTCCCCAGAGAGGAGCCAATCGCTTCAGACTGCCAAGATGTAGCACTCGCAGCTGCTCCAGTCTGGTTGGCTGAAACAAACTGTCTGTTCTATGACACTGCTGCTTAGGATACAAATAAATGAAACAGGCTTGAATATTTTCCTAGGTATCATTTTCCTTCTTTTTTTTTTCTTTCCAGGGGAATGTTGGGAATTTTTCACAAGTTTTCTCAATTTGAGGTTATCAGTCATTCAGAGAAACTGTTTTCAGTCTGAAAATACACAGTACACACTACTAAAAAGGATTTCCCAAATATTAAAAACACCTGGTAAGGACTCAAACCTCCGACTCTGTCTCCATGAAGTTCAGCAATGACTGTATTATTTAAGAAGAGGAGCTTGCAACTGTTTTGGCATTTGGTTCTCTATAGATCCTACTTAATTTAGCATCAGTGCTTGCTGTTCCATAACACTTTTTTTTTTTAGCAATGACATTTCTTGTATGGATTGACCAGATTTTTAAAATAAAGCATGTATTTGCCTCTCTATAATTCACAACATTGGCATTGGAGGGCGTAATTTTTAAAAATATGCATTTTTCATGATATTCACTGGCTTCTTTTTATGTGATGTAATAAATCTAAGAGCCACATATGAATGGGTACATGTGTAGGTGTGTTTGTATATCTTTGCATGTGTGTGTATTTAGGATATATATATTTTTTTACCACTCTGGGCAAATATTTCAATTGTAATAAATTAAATTATCAAAAACCTATTTATATTTATTTTTAGGCCTATTAACTCTGAAAGGATATTTCCCAGGAAAATATACTATATAAGCCATATATGTAAAACATTGTTATTAATTACCAGAAATTTGGAAAACACAGAAACACATAGCAGTGCATATTTCTCAAAGACCATCTATGAAAAATCAAAAAGCAGTTTTAAAAATTCATGCTTTTCAACCTTGATTAGTATACTAGAGAAACACCTTGTTGAGGAGAATGTTGAAGAGGATTAATTTATCAACAGGTCAAAAGCAGGCTAGAGTCATGACTCAAACCCTCAGTTTTGAGAGACTACCCTCTAGTGGAGTAAAAAGAAATGACACTTATTAGATTGACTTAGAAAAAAAAAATCACATCTAATTGCTTCTTAAGTGTTGTATTGACGTGACGTAGACCAATAGTTGCAGTTATTATAATACTACTAATACCAGGAAAAGTTTAGGCAATAGACTTGTCTTTAAATACTAAATATTTTGACTCCACAGTTTTCTAGAAATAGTTCCCAAATGCTTTTTTTCTATAAAAATTTATTCAGATTGTTCCTAGCCTTTTTAATCAAAGTAAGTTCAAAATTAAAGTAGCTCTTCATTTAACCAAATGACACCTATTTTCGAATGTTATTGTAAGGTTTTATTCTTTACTAGATACTCTAGTATCTTCTCAGAAAGCACTGAGTCAATTCTGTATGTTAGGGATCATGGTTGAGTGTTGGGATATTGTGTTAGAGTATGTCTATATATAATTTAATGTACTTTAAAAAATATATATATGTACTTTAAGTTCTAAGGTACATGTGCAGAATGTGCAGGTTTGTTACATAGGCATACACATGCCACGGTGGTTTGCTATGCCCTATCAATCCGTCATCTACATTAGGTATTTCTTTTAATGCTATCCCTCCCCATCCCCCCATAAATATACTTTTATTAATAATCATCCTCTTATCTCTTAATTTTACTCTATCCAACCTTAATTTCTTTAATAATTGAAATAATTTCAATATTTGCATGATTTATTTCCTCATATGGAAGAATAATCTTAAAATTGTGATAATTATTTGAAAAGGGAGTTTTCATTTATGTCACGGTATCTTAAGTTATTCGTTTTCATTGATTGGTATTGATTGGATAAGTGAAAAATCTAGAAATCAAACCAATTATAATGTACTACCATAATGAAGGTAAGTTGTGATAGTCAAACAGATACATGATTAAAGTACTTCCTTGGTTTTTAAATTAAACTACAATCATACCTCATATTTTAAATTTCAATCTCTTTCAGAAATCAAGAAAAATCTTTTCAGTTTTGATTCAGTTAGAATTGATAAACATTCAGTTAGAATTGATAGCATTCATATGTTATCTTACATTATTTCATAGGAAGTTGTTTTGACTAAATTATTACTTTTTTTGAAAGGTGGGAGATCAAATTGCTCTTCTTACAATTGTTAATGTAGGTCCATAATAAATTTAAAATATTTTATACTCATTTTTATAAATTTAATATGGAGCACTAGAAATGAGATTTTTAATGTGAAAGAGAAAATGACTCTGGCTTTGGATGAAAATGGTTCTTTTCTTTGGCTGGAATTTCTATCTTGTTCCAAGAGCACCAACAGCTTTGTAGAATCAGTGTGTGTTTTGGGTGTTTTTTTTCAATTATTGGGGAGTTTAGTCATTAACTGTAAATACGAAATGTGGCTCTCTCAAAAGATACATGAAAAAGTTATTTCAGTATCATTTATATAATGAAATACCATATGAAGGCATTCAATTGTAATACCGTCAGGATTTTACTGTTTTTGAATTAATGCAATTGTGAGTGATCATCAGATGAGAACTGTGGAATCTCAGCCCACAATTGGCACAAGAAAGCTGGGACAGAACCCCTCAGGTACTCCCCTCTCCTCTACTGGATAGGTGACAGGTCTCTGCTAAGTCTTCTTTTCCTTCTTCTCTCTTTTTTTTTCTTCTCACTCTCCCTCCTTTTCTCCCTTCATTTTTATTTCTTTGTTAAGTTTCTTCATTTAGAAACTAATAAAGCTTCAGAGAAATTTCACATTGCACAACACAGTATTACATGGTTATACATGTTAGCTACATTGCAGGCAATGTCTGTAGGGTTCCCAGATGAATACTGAGTTTTAATGGAAACAGTATTACATGGTTATACATGTTGGCTACATTGCAGCAATGTCTGCAGGGTTCCCAGATGAATATTGAGTTTTAATGGGAATGTATTAAAATGTTTTTAAAACATAAATGCATAATTACAGACCTTAAATTATACTGAAAGACTTCTGCATTCCTCATCAAATAAGAAAATACTGGGGTACCTTATATAAGTATTCAGTGGTTTAGTGATTGGGATTTTAAACGTGTGGCTGGTTTATTGCTGTTTCATCAAATCCTGAGCTTTATTTGCCTTGTGCTTTTGTTAGAAAAGTAGCCTGTGCCGTTGGTAGAATGTGGGTTCTAGAGACACACTGCCTGGGTTTGAGTCCTCACCTTGCCACTTCCTAGTGACCCTGAGCATATGTTAAGGATCACCTCTGTTGAGTATTGTCGGTGCATCTTGGTTTAAGTATCATCTCTGCATCTTATTTTTCTCCTAGAATTATTATGAGGATTTAAACAGCTGATATGTATACAGGGTTTAGAAAAGTGCTGAAGCATAGAAGTCTTGAGCAAATGTTTGACATTGCTCCTGGCATTATTGTGGTGGTGCCACTGTTACCATGGTCATGGTTCTCCTCCTTTAACAAAATATAATTTCCCATTTGACCCACAGTAGTACTCTTTATCACGCTTATTACTTATCTTTTTTTTGGTATTATAATTGTTTCTGTAATTTTACTGTTTCCCCTTTTAGTGTATGAGATTCTCCTAGAGGGAGTATATGTCTTATTATGTTTTTAAGCTCCACAATGCAGATAAAATTACATTTGTCAAGCACTAACATCTATTTGTGTGTATTTTAAAAGATATTTAATCTTCACCACATCTTTATAAGATAGATGTTTTTGCCTTCAGTTGACAGTATAGAAACATTGGCTGAAAGAAGCTGGCTTACTTGCCCACTGTCCCAAAACTATTAAATAATGGGGCTAAAATTTGAACTCAGTTCTGTCCGCTTACAGAGCCAAAGCTCTTTCTACTGTGCAAGGCACTCAGTATTCATTTGTGAAATAAATGAACGCTTGATGGATGGCTGAGCCAACCAATTCAATGTAGTTAGCAACAAGGGATGCCAAAAATAAAATACTGTTTTTGAAAAGGAATGAGTTTTATGCACTAGACGGTGAATTTTGTTTTGTTATGTTTTGTTTTGAGAGCAAGTCTTGCTCTGTCGCCAGTCTAGAGTGCAGTGGCACAGTCTCGGCTCACTGCAACCTTGCCTCCTGGGTCCAAGCGATTCTTCCGCCTTAGCTGAGTAGCTGGGACCAGGTGCGTGCCACCACGCCTGGCTAATTTTTTTTGTATTTTTACAATTAGCTGTTTCACCATGTTGGCCAGGATGGTCTCGATCTCGACCTCATGATCCGCCCACCTCGGCCTCCCAAAGTGCTGGGATTACAGGCATGAGCCACCGTGCCTGGCCTGACAGTGGATGCTTTTATAGTATTTGTTACTATAAATAGTTACTATAAGTAGGTAGTGGTTGTTCAGGGTTGATGACAGAATTTTTACTGCTGTCACGATTTGAGAAGTAGAGCTCTGAAGAAATGCAGTGCCTAGTGGAAAAAACGAATTGATATACTCAGAAAGCTAAATACACATGAATGAGCCACTGATGGTGAGGGGCTGACATTGTGCTAGGAAGTTCTTCAGTGACTTTGACGTTTGTGATCTAATTCTAATAACAGATTTGTTCTCAATTAAGTTAGAAACATGATGTAAAGTGAGTAGTAGCATTGGTTGTTTGTTAGAATGTTGAGCTAAAGCAAGTTGGATCAGAGTTCTCATTTTCTTTTTCAAAGGAGTTTTGGAAAGTAGAATTGGAGAAAAACAGAGATTCTTATTTATTTATAGGTTTTGTTTTAATTTAGGAGCAAAATTAAATTTGTTTTAATCCACCCTGGGATTACAGGCATGAGCTGCTGTGCCCGGCCCAAAGGTCTTATTTTTAATGAAAAATACAAATAATTTGAAGAACAAAAGTAATCTCGCTACTCCATGAAATTCACAATCAATGAGGACACGTCAGAAAATCAAGGAGACAAATTTGTTTCTCTATCTCTTCCTCAGATTGCTTTATTCTTCCCTATGTTTCTCCTTGTATTTCTCTGTAGATCCAACAGGTCTCTCAGCGTGGTTTTTTTCTGTATGTCATTCCATTGGTTACTTCCGGGGGATTGACTTTTACTTCTTTTCTAGCGATGTGAAAAAAATATCTAGCACTATTTCCACAAAATCCATAGATATGCTTAATTCTTAATCATACTAGAATGATGACAACAATCATCCCTTTAATCCTTAACCGTGGTCTGTCTTTCCATCTGTGTCCTCCTCATCTGAGTCTCTCAAAAGAGCTATCAACATTTGCTACAATCATGTCATTGCTTTCTACCTACTTTTTCAGATGACCTTTCTCTGGTTTCTAATCCAATCTTGTTACTGAAATTCTTACTGAAATTCTGTTTTGGAATCTTAACCAGTGCCCTCCCGATTTGGTTCCTGTACACCAAAGCCTCCTAAGTCATTCTCATGCTTGTCTACACATTCTGCCCCTTGTCATTGTGGGTTTCTAATCCAATCTTGTTACTGAAATTCTTACTGAAATTCTGTTTTGGAATCTTAACCAGTGCCCTCCCGATTTGGTTCCTGTACACCAAAGCCTCCTAAGTCATTCTCATGCTTGTCTACACATTCTGCCCCTTGTCATTGTGGGTTCATCTACTTCTTAAGCATTTATCCTAAGGTTGGTCTTTTGCCTACTGTTCTTCATATGCTCTCTTAGATAATATTATCTCTTCTTCTATGTACTTACTACTTTCTTTCTTTTTTTTTCTTTTTTGAGATGGAGTTTGGCTCTTGTTCCTTATGCTAGAGTGCAATGGTGCGACCTCAGCTCACCACAGCCTCTGCCCCCGAGGTGGGTTCAAGCAATTCTTCTGCCTCAGCCTCCTGAGTAGCTGGGATTGTAGACATGCGCCACCATGCCCAGCTAATTTTGTATTTTTAGTAGAGATGGGGTTTCTCCATGTTGGTCAGGCTGGTCTCGAGCTCCTGACCCCAGGTGATCCATCTACCTTGGCCTCCAAAATTGCTGGGATGGCAGGTGTGAGCCACCATCCCTGGCTTCCACTTACTACTTTCAAATCTGAATCACTGCTCTTGCAAATAAAATTCTTTCTCTCTCTCTCTCTCTCTCTGTTTCTCTGTCTCTCTCTATCTGTTCATCCATTCATTTGTCCACACATGCATTCATCCATCCATCTATGCATCCATCCATCCATATATCCATCCATCCATTTATCCATCCATCCATCCATCCATCCATCCATCCATCCATCCATCCATCCATCCATCTTTCTACCTATCAATACATCCCTCCAATTGTCTGGTAAATGTCTCTACCTGCTTGATCCCCAGGCACTCTGTACTCTACATATCTAAAGCTGACCTCTTAAGCTCTCCCCTAAATTGGCTTTCTTCTTTTATTTTTTTATTTCTGCTATTGCCTAGTTACCTAGAGAACTGCAGGAACTTTGGACCTTGTGCCTTATGTCTTTCATTTAATCATAATCAACTTGATTTTACTCAAGTTTTCTTAAATTATCTTCTCCATCTGCTAGGTGCTCATCATCTCTTACCTTGGTTGCTGCAATTGCCCCTAACTTCCCTGCTTTCAGTCTCATCTTTTCTAGTTTATCTTTCTTGTTTCTATTCTCATCCCCTCTAGTCCATTCTTCCCTTCCTCCACAACACAGTCAGGCACACACTTGTGTTTAGCAAGGCTGCTTCTCACTGTTCACTCTTCAGTGCTCAGTTCAATTATTTCTTGACAGCAAATTTAGTATTTTCGTTATATTTATTATTATTATTCAAAAAAATAGAAATGATTTTCCTTGAGCTATCCACAAACCACAATGGAATAGATCAGATTTTGAAATATGTATTGCTCTGCAAGTGCAGAAATTATATATGCTGAAATTAAAGTATCTAGAATAATAAATAGCATTTGTTGAGTTTAACTATATGCAAGACACTGAAACTTGGTAGACCCTGCACACATATGGTTTCATTCTTGCAGTATTGTGAGGCAGTCAGGGACTTTCCCCTTTTCACAGAAGAGGAAACTGGGGTTGGTCAACTTCTACAGTCATCATGCTAGTGAGGAAGGAAAGCTGGAATGCAAGTCAGGCTCCAAAGCCAACGTCTTAAAACTATATTTTCTTATCTTCAGTTATCTTTTGAGGCCCTTGTTCTCCTCTTCTTTGCATGTTTTATTGCTTAACTTTTATCATAAAATTGACACAAAACATTCATGGTAGAAGGCTAACAATTTAGCTTTATCTCATATATTTCATCCCCAAATCTTTGACTGTATTTTTATTCTCCTGATTGGATGATTAACGTAGTATGAAAGTATCTATAAATTATTATTCCTCAAAGGCAAACATGTTATCAGCTGAGATAATTTTTTTATTATTTTCATGTTGGTTTTTATTTTGAATAGTTGCTGTTATTTGTCTGCCTTTGAGAGTCAATATTTAAGATAAGTGACAATTGTATTACCCAGAGAAACTAGCTGTTTTTCTAATTATTATATTGTCCTGAAACTAAGTAATCAAATGGATAGATATACATGCATAAAACTTCAACATTGGTATATATGCAACACTTACTATATTGTATATATATTTGAGACTACAAAAGGCAAAATTTGCATCCTGTCTTAATAGCGGAATTTCAAAGCTTTATTGAAGACGATTGTTATGCAGAAAACTGGAAAACCAGAAGTCGTAGTATTTAGTCACAGAACAAGAATAGGACAGGCTTAGGTTTTTAACGTAAGGAAATGTAAAATATAGTCAAACAAAAGAATAACACGTGCCTTTTTTTTTCTTTTTTTGCAAAATCGCTTATCTTTCTTTCTATTCCATAGACATGATGCAGAAAATGAGCAAATTAACCCTCACCATTAAGAGTATTTCTTATATCCTTGACCTCTATAAAGAATACATTTTATTAGAAATGCAATGAATATTCAGTGCTTTGGTCAGTTTAGACTTCGGGAGTGCTCCCCAGCTGTATAATGTTCACTGAGAGCCTATGTGTGAACCACAAGCGCGGGAGAAGCCTGGCTGGCTGAAGGGGCTGTGCTGAAGGCTTTCACATAGTTCCCATTACTAAGGAAACCACTCGTTTTGTCTGAACACTCTCTGAATAGATGTCTCATTTGAAGTCTAGTGCTCAAACCATGAGGATTGCATTATGGAGCTGAGAAAGAAATGAGGGGAACAAAAAATGCTTGAAAATGCCAACAAGCATTCACAAAGCGTTGTACTGTAATAACATTCCGTGAGACAGAAGGTGCGTTTATTTTTGCCGCATTCCAAGTTATTTTGGTGTTATAAAAGCAAATTCCTTTGCTTGCCCACGTAATCAAAATAAGAAAAGCAGATGTTCTTCTGACCTATTCTTAATTCCTGCTCTTGTTAGGGTCTCACTGAGAAGTGTGACATACAGCAAAAGAAGGACAAAATATGGATTCTCATATTAATCTAGATTTACTCCGTTGTGCTTTATAACTAAATGGTGTAGTGTAGTGCTATCCCTGTGCCAATAAACAAACACATGTTCAGAGTCAGACCTCAGGATTTGCAGCCTCCAAATTGTTACTGTTAAATTCAGAATGGCTACTGCAGACTGGTGCTTGGTGCTCTTTAATGAGCTTCCAGTTCAGATTTGGGGTGAGAAAACACTGCTTTTGGGAGGCTTCTGCTCCGCTCTCCAGCTCCTATTAACCTACAACAAAGAAAGCAGCTCCTACTTAAAATACCAGGCAATCTTTCTTTCTTCCTCACCCTGGAAAATAGGGTTTGTGGGACTTTGATTACAGTATATTCTTTATCGTCCCCCTCCCCATTTTGATATGGTCAATGACATTAATTTGAAAGTAGACAAAGTGGGCTGGGTACAGTGGCTCACGCCTCTAATCCCAGCACTTTGGGAGGCTGAGGCGGGTGGATCATGAGGTCAAGAGATCAAGACCATCCTGGTTCCAACATAGTGAAACCCCATCTCTACTAAGATACAAAAATTAGCTCGGCCTGGTGGCGCAGCCTGTAGTCCCAGCTACTTGGGAGGCTGAGGCAGGAAAATTGCTTGAACCAGGAGGCGGAGGTTGCAGTGAGCCAAGATTGCGCCACTGCACTTCAGCCTGGCGCCTGGCAACAGAGCAAGACTCTGTCTCAAAAGAAAAAAAAAAAAAAAAAAAGTCTGCCAAGTGCTATGCAGACACCCAATCAGAGATTGCCACCTCTTCACCCATACAGAAAGTCAGGGGAGGAAGTCATTCTTACCTCTGGGTTGAGCTACTTTAATATTTACAGCAAACGAGATGTATCAATACATTAGTTAATCCACAAATGCAGAAATTAATAAATATATATAGATTACTTTTTCTTTTACTTTTTGCTGACCGTCATATCAGTTAGTGTCTTACCTGCACAAGAGACCATGACTGAATGAGATCTTCGGACTCATAGCGCAGAGCTTTAGCACTGCACTAAGAACAGTGTCTATGCACACAGGTTGGTCAAGTCTCTCTTTGGAAGACTACTGTTACAGAGAGGTGGTAACATGTATGAAATCTGGAAACAGGCACAATAAGCAAGTACAAGTTTATTTCTTTCATGGATTCTCAAAGATTAATACTAAAAAATTGTAAGTGTGAGAAGCTAATACAGCATTGTCAGAAGAAAGTCTTAGCTTTTTTTGTTTTTACCTTTTCTTTTTTCTTAAGTATATTGGCAGTCTTGCATTTTTAATAAACATATATTTCAAGTCATTGTCTTTTTCAGATTTCTTCCTCAACCAAATTTAAGGAATGCCAAATTCAGTAGAATTGACTAAGGATAAACTTAATGGTTTTCTAGCATTAAATGGGGCATCCTAACACCACTAAAAAAGCCCTAAATTTGAAAGCATGAAAGAAGAAAATTTATTCTTGTCAAAGTACACACATACTTATTCTATCAATAATATCCTCACTAGTCTGATTATAAGTCTTCAGTTCATTTTGAAATGAACAGCCTGAAGCTGCCAGCTGTTTCTGATCTGATGTGTTTATAGAATATTTACTTAGAGTATATATTTAGCAGTTTAGATATCATGGCTGCTGACCAGAAAATTCTTCTAATGCTGAAAGTTACTACAAAGTTCCTGTTTTTAAAATGGATATACACTTGGTCCCACATAGGTAGCTATGTCGAAATTTGGTAGTGAACAGAATGTCTGTGTCTTTGTATTCCTGGTCCTCAGCACAATGCCTGGCATATGGTAAGCATTCAGTAAGAAGAGATTGAACTGAATTGTTTGTTAAAAGAAAAATATAACAAAGTCAGCATTTATAAGATGATCCTTAGCCTGGCTTAATTGAGTGCAGAATGATGGAAATAGCAAATGTTTAACTTTCGTTAACAATTAGCTAACTAAATCTAAGCTTTCCGTGCCCTTTCAATCACTTACAATCTTTTCGAAATATTCTGTGTGTATACATACATATATATAATATACACATATACAATATATATTATACACACGCATATATAAGAATATACAGATATATTTAGTATACATAAATATATGCATATATGTGTGTATCTTTACATATATATGTGATAAAATTTGCATTGAAAGGATTGAGTCAAATCTAACAGCCCTTATTTTGTTTCAAGTACAGTGATTATATTTGTATTTCATTCGCTTAATGGGAGAGTTTTCCAGATGCCTCCAAGTACCATCAAACAGCAGATATTCGTTCCTGCAGCAGTAAGATCTCCAGTCCACTGTAACAGTCCTATATTTCAGTTAACACCAAGCATCATCTTATTTGAAGAAGCAATTTGTTCGTAGAACAAAGACATTATGTGTTAGTTCATTTTCTGTTGCTGTAACAGAATACCACAGACTGGGTCATTTATAAAGAAATGGCATTTATTTTGTACAGTTCTGGAGACTGGGAATTTCAAGGTAAGGGGCTGCATCTAATGAGGGCCTTCTTATGACATCAGACATGACAGAGAGCATCACATGGTGAGAGAGCAAGAGCATGCCTGCTCAGATTTCTCTTTCTCTTCTTATTAAAGCTACCAGTCCCATCATGGGAGCTCAACTCTGATGACTTCATCTAAATCTAGTTGCCTCTAAAAGGCCCCACCTCCATTTGCCATCAATATATGAATCTGGAGATCAAGTTTCCAATACATGAAATTTGGGGACACATTCAAACCATAGCACATTGTAATTTGAAGATGCTTGGATAATTTAGTTAATCCAAGTTATTAGTATATATGTGTAATCATAAAGTTAGGAGCTCATTTACTAATGTTTAAAAAAGATGTTATGGTCCTTACTATGCGTGTGCAAGCATGCCTGTGCTTTGAATTATGAAGCACCTCATGTGCGATTTGGAACACTGTCTTAAGGCCCAAGTCAGAACTTACCCTCCTAGGGCAGATTAAATTCTAAGAATGATTAAAATATAGTGAGCTTAAATATAAGTAAATGCTCATTTGTATAGTATTAGATTGAGTGGATTTAGAAAAAAATAATGTCATATTTAATTCAAGGAAACATATTGATTGTGATTCCTTCTATATTTTTTAACTAACTAAATATTGGGTTTTAAAATATTTATTTTTAAAATACCACAATGGAATCCCAGCAAATTGGTAGGCCAAGGGAGGCTGATCACCTGAGGTCAGGAATTTGAGACTAGCCTGGCCAACATGGTGAAACCCCGTCTCTACTAACAATACGATAATTAGCCATATGTGGTGGCGCATGCCTGTAGTCCCAGCTACTTGGAGTTTGAGGCAGGAGAATCGCTTGAACCTGGTAGGCAGAGGTTGCAGTGAGCTGAAATGGCACCATTGCACTCAAGCCTGGGCAACAGAGCAAAAAAAAAATGTAATCCTAAAAATAAGAAATACCACAGCTTTATTGTGAAAAATTTGGAAAACTCAAAAAGGACAAAGAAATGAGGAAGAAAGTATTTGCTCATCAAAGGATATATGGTATATAACACTTTGGTATACTTTATTTTGGTATTTTTTTTGCCCTTACATAATAGAAAGTATTCCATATTTTAAAAATTATGTCATAAAAATAAAAGAATCTTTATTATTTTTAGTTTCCATATTAATACTGTATAGATAATCCATTCCCCAAATATTGGATGTTTGTTTCTCTAATTTTTTTAATGTTCTATATTGTGAATATTGCAGATAATGCAGTAGCAAAGATCAGTAAACTGGATTGCTTTAAGTGACTTTCTAGACCAAAAGATTGGGGCATTCCAAGTCTCTTGATATATTAAACAGATTGTTTTTCTGAAAGTGCATACCAAATTCACACAGCAGGTATGAGTCTTGTTTCTATCATGCCATTGCCAGCTTTTTTTTTCATTCGTTCCTTCAGGATATATATTTGAACAGCTGTCCAGGTTTTGTCCTAGATGCTTAGGATATAAAGGTGAAAAATCAAGTCACTGTTTTCAGAAACGTTACTTGGGGCCACGTAAGAGGTACCTGATAAATAGGCAATGATAAATGTGCAAGTAAGTAATGATTCCAGACATTAGTAAATAGTATTCAGAAATTACAGTAATAATATAGTGAATAACAGAGAGGGATGATTAACATGCAGTATTAAAGAGGTTTACCCATAGAAGGGAACATTTGGGCACAGACATGAATGTTGAAAGAAGAGTCTAGGCCAAGAAACAAGGGCAAAGTGTAATGGGCATTGGAACGGTGTTCTCAAAAGTCCTAAGTAAGAATGAGTTTGGCACATCCTAGGAACAGAAAAAGGACAGTGTGCATGAGTAATGAACAAAGGGGACATGTTAGGATGCGAGACCCAAATGGTGACCAGGGATAAGATCTCCTATAGTCTTGCAAACCATGGAAAGGAATGATATTTTAATTGTAATGGACAGCCATTAGTTTTAAGTAGGGTAGAGATATTATCACACTTATACTTTTTTTTTTACCCACTGTTTCAAAAATCACTAGGCTTTTATATGGAGAGCTGCTTAGAGGCAGGTAGAGGTTAAGGGGAATAACAGATGCTGAATACTGGACTTCCCTGATAGCTGACGAGATTCCAGAGATATTTTAAACTCAGACCTAAAAAGACTGTTAATGAATTGTGTATGAGGGATATGACAACAGAGGATTTAAGTCAGACCTCTACATTGTGGTAGACAGTGGGGCTGCCTATGTGGATAGTGGTGCTATAAAGTGAGATGTGCGATTCTGAGAAGAGCAACTTGTCCTCATCCCCAAACAGAATTCTCTCTTTTCCATATAATAGGCGGGTAATGTTTTAAAATGTTTAAAATGCTTTTATTTTTTGCCTAACCATGTAAAACAAAAGAACCAACGAAACAAAGAACTTTGCCCTCCTCAGCTGCACTCATTTATTTTCCTGAAGGGAGATTCAAATTTGTAAGAAATTCCAAGAAGTAGTCAGTAGAAGATGCAGCTTTATTTTGCAAAAATATAATTATTCAACCAGCAGAAGAAACAACTAGCACAAAGGCCTTAAGGTGTGAATTTCTGGACTAAATACAGCAAACCAGGCTTTCATCTTGAGATAAGATTTTCCTGATTCCACCTGAGCCTGAGACTCAGCTCATGCAAGTTTTTCCTAGTTGGAGGAGAGACCCCATTCACTATGAAGGTCTAGCTAGAGTCAGAAAGAAGAAGAATAAAATATAGTGGGAGGAAGATAAAAGCCTTTTATTTTGCCCTGAGGATTTTTAGGGAGAAAAGAGAGGAGAGCGGTGAGAGTGAGGTAGTTAGAGAGGTGTGTTCCGACATACCCTTGCGGCTTTAGCTTGGAGATGGGTAGGTGCATTCAGTAAGCAATAACATCATTGCCCCATCTCTGGTAAAATATCACTTCTTTGCTCCTCCATCACTTTTATACTGTGCCATAGCACTTTAACCACTCTATAATGTGGACAGAGGGATTCCCTCTGATTTAGCTTTCCCGAGCCACAGATGCTGGATTGAGAGACAGCTAATGGACAAAGGGTCCCAACAGCAGAAGCTGGTCTGATTCCTGAGCTACAGACTGAATGGAAGATAAATGAGTCATTCAGGAGCTCGCTGCCAGTGGAAGCTGAGGTGAGGCTGATTCAGCTACAAAGAACTCTCAGGCCCTCAGTGAACCAATGGGGTCAAAAAACCCCTACACCAAGGCAGCCAACCATCCAAACAAAACTCCACAAAAATGTTACCACTCATAGATCACAGCTTTCAGTGTCAGCAGAGCAAGTAGTACACAGGGGCACACTGAATAGATACTAGATCTTCAGTGCTTCTGAGACTTATGAATCACCTAAGGGTTTTGCTACAATGCAGATTCTGATTCAGTAGGGCTGGAGTTTAGCCTGCATTTCTAGGAGCTTCCCAGGAGACATTGATGGTACTGGTCCACAGACCACAGTTTGCGTAGCAAAGAGCTAGTAATACACATAGGATCATTGTGAAAGCCAGTGGACTCCTCCCCACCAATGTCATGAGGGGGGCTATTTGAAGAACCAAAGTTTTTTTTTCCTAGACAGAAATGAAGTGTTATTGAAAGGATCTATGAAACTATTAGACTAGACCAAATTTTAACTAGATATTTAGTTCATTTGATTTTCTGGTTGTTGGCAAGTAGAAAGATGGGTTGAACAATTAAATTGGCTGTAAACAAAAGTAAAACATTATATTTTTTTTCTATGTATTTCAGAATAGTGAGTTAAGCTTGGGCTACCTTTTAGCCAAATAATGGACACATCACATTTTGGATATGAAAGCATGGAGCTCAGAGGAGAAATCACAGTTTAAGGTGTAAATTTAGAAGTCATCAGCATATCTATCTTTAGATGCAACAACATAGGGAAAGAGTGTACACAGGAAGAAGAAGTTCTGAGGATCTGACCTGGGGCACTCTATTATCTAATGTGAAACAGAAATGGAAAAGCCAGCAGAGGACATTGAGAAAGAGCAACCAGCAAGAAGAAAAAAGCAAAAGAGCTTAGTGTTATGGGGACTCAGAGAAAAAAACATTCCCATTAAGAAAGAAGTGACTGTTCTAAATGTTTCTGCAATGTTGAGTATTATAAAAACAGAATATTCACCATCAGATTGGCAACTATTAATGTCTATATATGATAGATATAAATAAAAATTTTAAGTGTCTGAAAACAAGGCTGGGTGCAGTGGCTCATGCCTGTAGTCCCAGCACTTTGGGAGGCCAAGGTGGGTGGATCGCTTGAGTTCAGGAGTTCAAGACCAGCCTGACCAACATGGTAAAACCCTATCTCTAAATGTTCTAAATATTCCTGCAATTTCAAGTATTATGAAAACAGAATATTCACCATCAGATGTGGCAACTATTAATATAGATTTATGATAGATATAAATAAAACTTTAAAGTCTGAAAACAAGGCTGGGTGCAGTGGCTCATGCCTGTAATTCCAGCACTTTGGGAGGCCCCGGCGGGGTGGATCACTTATGTTCAGGAGTTCGAGACCAGCCTGACCAACATGGGAAGCCCTGTCTTTACTAAAAATACAAAAAATGAGCAGGGCATAGTGGTTCATTGCCAGGAGGCTGAGACAGGAGAATCACTTGAACCCAGGAGGCAGAGGTTGCAGTGAGCCAAGATTGCGCGACTGCATTCCAGCCTGGGTAACAGAGCGAGACTCCATCTAAAAAAAAAAGAGTCTGAAAACAAGCTATTTAAATATAACAGCCAGTTTTTTTTGCTCGCATTACAATCACAGTTCTCGAACCCCATTGCCTCATAGCCCTTCTCTCCACTTTCTTGCTTCCCAGGATGGCTTCTGTCCACTCCAATTAGCCTTTGATCTCTGTCATTGTGTTGAATGTTTCTTATCAGTCTTTTCCATGGTGCCACATTCTCTCAGATTTCTTTGTTCTTAAAGATTCTAGTACAAATAGATTTTCTCTTGATATTTTCAGCATTTCTGTTTTTTGATCATAGCCAAAAGTACTGCAAAACTGTCTTATTGCTGAAATCTGAAATGCGATTACAGTCTCGGCCAAAACCAGAAAGGAAAGGAAAAGTAGGTATTGGAATGTTGAAGTTAAAAAGGCATTCTAAGAAAAATTGGGACTCTTGTCACCCTTTTCTATTGTAATCAAGCCCCATTAGCAAGAACATTAAAATTTTGGTTCCCAGCAGTGTCTGTGTAGATGAAAACTCTGTGAGCCAACTTCCCTTTTCCAAAGTGATCTAAATATTGTTCAGAGAATTCTAGTTAGTTGGCAGAGGAACAAGTATTTAGGCAGAAATATGTCCAAAAATGAGAAGACTAAAGATATGCATCATGTGCCCATGTGTTTTACATGCGACCAAGATTACTGGGTTTTGCTCCGAACCTTAAGAAAGAAAGCTTTTTCAGCATTGCTAGAAATAAATCTTGCTTTAAAAGTTTATTGCAAGTGTGGTGTTTATGAAAAGCAAATTAGTATTCTATAAATTCTCTCAAACATTTAAAGTGATAATCAGCTAAAAGACAGTTGATGACTCATCATGGTAGGTGGAAAGATTACAGGTCAGGAAGTGAATAAACCAGGTTTCTTATTTTTGCTCTGACCTCAATTTAATGTATTAGCGTGGGTAGGTCATTTAACCTGTCTGCACCTTATTTCTTTGTAAAATGAGGCTATTAAACCTGATTGTCTCCGGTGTCCCTTCCAGCTTTGATGTTTTGTGAGCCTGTAGTTCAACAGTCAAAATTACTGGGTGACAAAGCAGAATCTAGGAAGTGTTTTCAATGCAACAATGGTTTTCATTTGAATGGTCAGATATCAGAGCTTAAACATTGTCCTGGGTTTTGTGGACAGACCAAGGGATAGAGAGGAACAGAAGACTGGCCAATAAACACATGCGTATTTATATGCAACAATTTATTGCAAATATAACATTTATCAAATTCCCCTAAAAGAAGTCAAAGGCTAATAATTAAAGAACATTAACATATAGACCATTAGAAATAAGTAATATCTTCCCAAGTGTCAGAGTTCTGCTACGTAACTGGTAACACAACTAAGGAAACATTTAAGGGTGATCTCTAAGCAAAAGGCAGTTAACAGAAGATACCTCTCAAGGGAAATGGTAGAATCCCACACATTTGAGACTCCTAAAAATGGACTCAAAATTGCAGTAAAAATGATGCCATGGGGAATAATCTGGCACTGGCAAGCAGATAGACTTGATAAGCAAGTGGGATTTCTCATTTCTGTTCCCATGTTTCTAAGAGGAAAATGGCCAGCAAGCGAGAATATAGAATATGGCTTGAGAACAGAGTCTCAGATCTGTACAAGCATACAGGCTTGAATGAAAAAAAGTATCTCAAGGATACCACTTTAAAAATTTTTAACTTTAAATTTTGCAAAAAAATTAAACTTGTAAAAAATTTGCAAGAATAGTACAATGAATCCCCAAATATTCAGCAATTTATAACATTTTGGTACATTTATGTACTTTCTCTTTCTCTGTCTCTCTCCCTCTCTGGCTTCTCTCTCTGTTTCCCTCACCTACATGCATATAGCTATAGGATGAATATGAGTGAGTTTGTAGGTATATATATGTATACTCATTGTCATTTTTATTACTGTCATTTTTCTTGACCCATTTGAAAGTACACTGCAGATATAATGACCCTTTAACCTGAAATCCTTTCCAGAAGGTTTTCTCTTACCTAACCACAGTACAATTATTAATTTCAGTATATTTAACATCAGTACAATGGCATTATCTAATAAATATTCTATATTCAAATTTCACCAGTTGTTCCTAGAATGTTCCTTATAGCCAATTCTTTGCCCTTACCAAAGATCTGATCCAGGATAATGCATTGCTTTCAGTTGTCATGTCTCTTTAGACTCCTTTTATCTGAAAGTTTTCAGCCTTTCTTTGTCTTTTGTCACACTGACATTTTTGGGGAGTGGGGGGTTTCCTGATATTTCCTCATGCATGGATTGAGGTTAAGCATTTTGAGAGTAATGCAGTTTACACTGCGTTAAGTTCATCATATCAAAAGACACAAGTTGCCAGTTTGCCCCAGACTTGGTGATATCAACTGTGATTTCTTAGCAAAGATAGTATCTGCCAGATTTCTCCACTATAGAGTGAACTTTTTTGATATCAAGTATTTTGGGTATTTATTAAAGATAGTATCTGCCAGGTTTCTCCACTGTAGAGGGAACTTTTTTGGTGTTAAGTATTTTGTGTATATATTAAATTCCTCATCAACTTTTATGCAATAGTTTTAGCAGTCACCGATGATTCCTGCCTGAATCAAGTACTATGATGATGCTGCAAAAATGACTGTTTCTAACTCTGTCATTCCTTTTGTGCTTACTACATGGAATTCTGTCATAAGGAATAGCTTTCTCTTCTCCCTTCTGGTTTAGTACTAGCAAGGGCTAATGGATCTTTTTCACTACAATGAGTTGTAAGCTATTAGTATCATTATTTATTGTGATTCTGAAATGTCTTATATTTGGCCAGTGGGTAATATTTCCTTTTAACATTGTCTTTCAGTCATTTGTCATGACACCTCATTTTTTAAATGGATGGTGTCATCAACAGAGTCTTGGGAACTGTATAAAAATTTGCATTAAAATTAAAAATCAAAGTTCACATAACATAGAATTAATCATTTATAAAGGTATAATGTATAAATTTGATGGCATTTAATACATTCACAGTGTTGTACAACCACCACCTATATCAAGTTACAAAACATTTTCACCATACCACAAGAAAACTCTGTACCCATTAAGCAGTTAGTTCCTGTTCTTCCTTTCCCTTGCTCCTGGCAACTACCTCTCTGCTTTTTGTCTCTGTGAATTTACCTATTCTGGAAATTTCATATGGATGGAATTATACAATATGTGCCCTTTTATGTCTGGACTCTTTCAGTTAGTATAATGTTTTCAAGGTACATCCACATCATAGCATGAATCAGTACTTCCTTTTAAGGCTGAATAATATTGTATTGTATATATCACATTTTGTTTCTCCATTTATCCATTGACAGATATTTGTTTTTTTTTTCATGTTCTGGCTATTACAAATAGTGCTGCTATGAACATTAATATACATGTATTTGCTTGAGTACCTATTCTTAGTTTTGGGGTATACATACCTAGGAATGGAATTACTGGGTTGTATGGTACTTCTATGTTTACCTTTTTGAAGACACAAACTGTTTTTTGAAAACCAAACTGTTTTCCAAATTGGCTGCACCAGTTTACATTCACACCAGCTATGTAGGAGGGTTACATTTCTCCTCTGCATTCCTACCAATACTTGTTATTTTTCATTTTTGTATGTGTGGCTTTTTTTTTATTCTTATAATTTTAGTGTGTGTGAAGTAGCATCTGGGAGTTTTGATTTGCATTTCTCTAATGACTATGTTGAAAAGTTTTTCATGTACTTGTTGGCCATTTATTTATCTTCTTTGGATAAATATCTGTTCAAGTCCTTTACCCATTTTTAAACTGAGTTGTCTTTTAGTTATTGAGTTATACGAGTTCTTTATAAGCTATAAACTTTTAGTAATATATAACATCATATTACTCTTTTACAACTACAAATGTTTTTAAAGTCATGATTTTTTTTCTGAGCTGAAATTTAAGTGAGAGACTTGAATTAATCATAGTACCAAGAAAAACATCAAATAGATAATCCTTTGAAATTATTTAACTACAACTTGAAGATATAGGAAGTGTAGGTTTGTTGTATTTGAGTATATCTAAGTTTCGGTTAAAATACTACACCTACTGTCCAACATACCTTCCATACTGGCCAATGTGGCCACTTGCAGCAGAACATTTTGGATTTTCTCAGTGAATTAGTAATTTAAACTCACTAGGGAAAATCCTTTTAAACTCAATTAGTATTTCTTGGATGAGGCTCAATTTGGCAAACTTGTAAAGTCTCTTTTGCAAAAACAACTTACTCTAAGTTTTTATCAATCTTCCTTATTTTCTTAGTAAACAATATCCAGTCATCAGTTCCTTTCTAGACAGATAAGATTTTTATTTGATCAAAGAAATCCAAATGGTTTTTTCTAGCATTGTCTTTCTCTGTGATTATTTCTCTGTATACCACTAATAGAATTCACGGACTGAACGCTAATCGTCATTTGCCGTGACAGTTAGAAGCAGTGCAGCCATACAGTATGTTCCTTTAAACATTGTGGAATGTTTTGTAGGATGTTAGACTGCTGATATTTTCAGATGCAAAGGCTGCCTTGTGAGGTGAAGCCTGCAACCCTTTATCGTTTTGTGGTGCTCCGTATTTTTTTTCCAATCGAATTTATGACTTCCTTTTCATTATTCAAAGCTTCTTTGGACTTTATACTTTACACATTTTTTTCCACTATCAATTTACATCTAGTCCTGAATTCCTGACAAAAACGTGAACTACTTTACCTAAACTGTTTTCTTTCCAACCTATAAATCTGTGTTGTAAAGTTCTAGATAATATTTATAACCTTTCTTCTGTTATATATGGACTGTCTTTGAAAGAGGGCACGTTGGATGTGAAACTTTAGGGATGCCTGTACCTAAGGCTGAAATGTGGCTTGCTTCATGATATATTCGCAAAGAGTGGAAAAACTTTGTCTTGTCTTTGGCCCTGGAAACTTGTTCAATAGCATTTTCTGGAAAGATCTAATGAGATCCTAGGGGTCAGTTTTGTGTGTGTGATTTGAGTAGCTGTCACTCTCTCTTAGCTTTCTCTCCAGGAAGGAGACTAGTTCCACATTAACCCATCTCCCCTCCTCATGTGAGCCCTAAGTGGTAATTGGGTGACGATTATGAGCAACATTGCAGAGGGTCTCAGGAGACAGACTGCTTTGTGTGTCTACATGTATCTCTATGTGTTTGGAATCCAAACGCCACTAGACATTGTCAGTATAAAAATCAATTTTCATTATAATAATTTCTAAATAGTAACAAAGACATATAATAAAATATTTTTTACCTAAATTCATAGGTGTTACTTTTCAGAGACCCTAGGTAGCATCCACTGTGAGTTTCTACTTTTATAGATCAAAATCTCACTCAGTTTCAGTGCTCTTTATGGACTATTGTTATAGATTAGTTCATTATTGTTCCTCATTTTACTCAGTGTTTGAGTTCAAAGGACAACTAACAATCATCTAGCCCAGATATGTTAAATAAACAACATTTCTACTGCAGCTTGCCCATGGAAGGCATTGCTAATTGATCAAAGTGCTCCTTCTCACTGAGCACAAAGTATCCTTCTTCATGCCCAGCAGTTATCACCAGTAAAACAAGCTGGTACAAAGGAAGGAATCTGTTTGCTTTAATAGATCTAGTCTAGTGCCCTAAATTTAAAGACGGGAACATTAAAAGAAAAATAATAACAAAGTTATTTGCTTAAGTTGCAAAAGGAATCATTTATCAAGCAAGCCTCTTGACTCGATATAGTGTCCATTTTACCTTACCGGAGCATGTCCATGTGCATAGCTAAGAAGACTGAGTGCTGAGTAAAAAGCAACTCTCTCAAATAACTATTACTTTGTTGTATGGGCAAAGAGAGCTGGCTTCGTCCCTGATGCACACTAACTTAGTGGACAGAACAACAAGTGGGATTTGAGTTAGACTCCTGACATGTCTTTTCTGAAATTCTTAGAATGATCTCATGCTTTGTTCTGGGAAGTTTAAAGTTCAGAGACTAGACAGGGTCTTTTAATGTTGCTATTTTCTATATTTAAATTTTAGTTGGACATTAAAGGACACTTTTAAATTGGCTTATTATATCACTAAGAGGTTTCTCTATTGCTGAAGGCTGATATTTGTGCTATTAAAAACATTAAAAACAATAAGAACTTTGACCATAATTTATTACTTGATATTCTTCCTTGAAAGCATTTCTTTTGTATGATTGAAGAATGTTTGCTACATTTTAAACCCCATATCTTGAGCTTTTTGTCACTTTCCCCACAAAACTGTGAAGCAGTTCTGTTTTGCAAAATATTTATAAAATGACAATTTATAAAATTAACAGTGGTAAAGAAGAGCGTATGTATTCATGTATCAGCGAATGAATGCACACTCACCTCCATACATACACATATACATATGTACATCAAGAAACCACAGAGAATACAGACTAAGAGAAGGAAAGTGTGTGAGAAGACATATGGCTAAATTTATTTTGTGTATCACTTTTAAGCTGCATATTGTTTTTATGAAAATATGAAGACCAATCACTTGTTTTTTGGTGGTTTTGCATATTAATTTATATCAGCCTGGAAAGGTGAAAAATTATTCTATACAAGATATATTTTTCTCTGTCAAAGTTTATTGTGAAATATTTCTTTCTCACAATGAAAAATGGGGCCCATCAGTCACAAATATTTTTGCAGAATCATTAGTGATACACAAAATAAATTTAGCCATATGTCTTCTCACACACTTTCCTTCTCTTAGTCTGTATTCTCTGTGGTTTCTTGATGTACATATGTATATGTGTATGTATGGAGGTGAGTGTGCATTCATTCGCTGATACACGAATACATACGCTCTTCTTTACCACTGTTAATTGATCTACAGTGCATAATGGTTGTATGATTTTATTTCTTTTTCTTTTTTAAATTTAATGCTTCATACTTCAAATAGCCTAGTAGCACACTGGTTTAATTGAAGGATTACTAAGCATTAACTCCTCCTTGAAGGATTGTGTATCTTTCATACTTCTCCCCACATCCTTAATCTCTTGCTGCGATTCTCTTATCTGTTAGAGACCATGACTGTATGTATTCCTGGTTCATTCCCTGTTTCTCTTACTTTTCTTTATCTCATTTGTCAATTTTTCTTCGGCCTGAGGTAATGGAAAGAGAATATACTTGGCCATTGGACAAACTGGGGTTTGAATGTCACTTTTACCACTTCCTAACCATTTAACTTTAAACAATTCTTTATTTTTCTTTTTCCTCATAGTCTTTTTGAGCATCAGTTTTCCTATGAAGTAGTGCTTTCTTGTATTAGTGACCTTTCCAAAGGGAAAGTAAATAGCCCAGTCAGATTAGGAGAAGTTGAGAAATATTTATTTTTAAAAGAACTAATCTAATTACAAATGTACATATCCAGAGGGAGAAGGGGAGGAACAGTGAATCGGTATCAAAAAGCAACATAGCCAATCTAAGGCGGTTCCAGTGAGGGAGAACCACATTAATAAATGCTAGGTTCTCCCTCCCGTCTCCCTCTTGCCTTCATCTGGGCTCCCCATTGGTCACACCCAACCTTTAGGCAGAGGTTACACCTTTTAATGTAATCCATGTAGGTCAGTTTCCCCGGCCAGAGACAGCGGTAAATATGAGAGTTTAAGCCAGCTACAAAGTTAGAGAGAACAGTTCCCAATACTGTCTGTCCATTGGTACCGATTTTATCTAAGTAGGGGTTCCCATAACTCCCTTGCTGTTTGATAATGTGCTGGATGGACTCACATGCCTCACTAAAAGCTGCTGTACTCATGGCTGTGGTTTATGATAGGGAAAGGATACAAATTAAAATCAGCTAATGAAAGAAGCACATAGAGCAGATCCAGGAAAGTACCATACATGCAGCTTCCATTGTCTTTTCCCTTTGGAATCAGGACACTTTCCTTTCCTAGCCTAAATGTGACAATATGCATAGAGTATTGCTGAACTGGGGAGTTTACCCGAATCTTGGGGTTCACAGTTTCTGTTGAGGCTCCATGTACAAACAGACACGATGGATTGCTATGTGGATGATCTCAGTCTCTAGGTTGACTGATACCATGTAACTCAAACCTAAAATGGAATTACTGGTTTTACTAGTGTGACGAGGCCCTACCGTAACAAATACTGGTAGTCTCTATAGCATGACCAATGCCCTCCAGGCAACCAGACACTCCTGACATTTCAGGGGCCTAGAGATTACTCGTTAGAACCCAAGGCCACATCCCATTTGGGGAAAGGTTAAGTTCTGTCCTACATGATGGAAAACAATAGGGAGAGTGGATCTGGAGCAGCAAAAATTAGCCATTTGCCATTGCCTTTGAGAATTACTTAATTCTTAACATTAAGAGAGAAACAGCGTAAAGCATCTAGTGTGGTACCTAGAACACAATCAGCATCTATTTTAAATGTTATCTTCTGAAGCAGTTTTTTTGATCCATCTCCCATTTTCTTCAAAAATATCTTTTTTAATGCCTCTGTTTTGTTTTTATAGTTAATATTTTCATATTTTAAAGTTTCATTCATTTATACATTCTTTGCTCATTAAATTATTCACTCACTAGTATTTATTGAAGGCCTACTTTTTCCCAGTACAGATGTGGTTTCTGCTCTCAGAAGTTACAGCCTGGCCAATATGGTGAAACCCCTGTCTCTACTAAAAAAAAAAAATTACAAAAATTAGCTGGATGGGGTGGTGTGTGCCTGTAGTCCCAGCTACTCAGGAGGCTGAGGCAGGAGAATCACTTGAATCTGAGAAGCAGAGGTTGCAGTGAGCCGAGATCATACCATGGCACTCCAGCCTGGGTGACAGAGTGAGTGAGATTTCTTCTCAAAAATAAAAAAAAAAAGAATTTACAGCCTATTCTGGGAGACAAACAAAGCCGAGCCAACTGCAATCAAGCAGAAGTGCACACAAGTACACTTGTACATGTGCACACACACATTGTATTAGTTAGGGTTCTCTAGAGAAACAGAACAGATAGGATCGACATGTATATAAAAGGGAGTTTCTTAAGTTGTATTATCTCAGAAGGTCCCACAATGGGCCATCTGCAAGCTGGGGAGAAAGGAAGCCAGTCCAAGTCCCAAAGCTGAAGAACTTGGAGTCTGACGTTCGAGAGCTAGAAGCATCCAGCATGGGAGAAAGCTGTAGGCTGAGAGGCCAAGCCAGTCTAGTCTTATCATGTTTTTCTGCCTCCTTATATTCTGGCCTCACAGAGAGCTGGTTAGTTAGTACCCACCCAGATTAAGGGTGGGTCTGACTTTCCCATCCAACTGACTCAAATGTTAATCTCCTTTGTCAACACCTTCATAGGCACACCTAGGATCAATACTTTGCATCCTTCAATCCGATTAAGTCGACACTCAGTTTTAACCATCACAAGTCTACCCCTTGTCAACTTGAACCTATATACATCTCCTGAGACTATACATAATCTTCAAATAAAGGCATAATAAGGTCATTATTATACCTAACATAATACAGCTATCCTTCCTTCAACCGGAAATGTACAAATCCCCAAACCAAATGCTATTATATAAAGTTAACAGTACTTAAATGCTGATATGAAGTCCATAAATCTTATATCATAGGATAAAGGAAAAAGGAAATAAAATGAAGATATTTTCTTAGTACATGTGTATACATGCACAAACATGTTTTTAACAAAAGAAGGAAGATATACTCATGATAATTGCAGTCCTTATTTCTGCAACTGGTCATGTGGTCATAGCTGGTACTGATGACTACTTTCTTCTATTACCAATTCTGTATTCCCTTAGGCTTCAGCAAGCACCTCAGCATGCTTGTTTTTTTCCTGGGGGAGTGACCCAAACTTTCACTTCTGTAGGGTATGTGCTGTTTGTAGTCCTGCCTGGTTCGGGCTGTTGTAGTTTCCTGTTGACCTTAATCACAGAGCATGGTAATACTAAGAGATGCCCTACTGGATCTCCTGTATCCCATGCACACTCTTCCTTGTCTCCATTGTGGAGCACTAGACTGATTTCCTCTTGATAGTCTGGGTCAGATACCCCAGCCAATACTGTAACTTCCTTCTTAGGCTGTTAACTTAAAGTTAGGGGGAGCCCAAACTGTCCAGGTGGCAATCTTAACTTCCAGTTTAATAGAATCATTGTTGTGTCTCCTAGTGACAGCATTCCTCCCTCTGGAATTAAGACCTTTAGGACAGCAGAATGTAATGTTGTAGGAACAGGAAGCAAAAATTTTGCTAGTGGATCACTAGGGGTGATGGTGAGTGGTGCCACTTCCAGTTCCACCCCTTGATTCCTGTACCTGTGAATTCTGGCTATGGGAGAAAGAGTATCATATATTGAATGCTGATTCAGAGCATACACAGCCTTCTGGAGAACTTTGCACCAGCTCTGCAAAGTATTGTCACCTAGTTAGCAGTGTAATTGTGACTTTAAAAGGCCATTCCACCATTCTGTCAATCCAGCTGCCTCAGGGTGATATGGTTTTGCTCTGTGTCCCCACCCAAATCTCATTTTATAAATCCCACAATTCGCATGTGTTGTGGAATGTGATTGAATTATGGGGCAGATTTTTCCTGAGCTGTTCTTGTGATAGCAAAAGATTTCCATGTGATCTGGTGGATTTGGAAGTGGAAATTTCCCTGTACAAGCTCTCTTCTATCTGCCACCATGTGAGATGTGCCTTTTACCTTTCACTGTGATTGTGAGGCATCCACAGCCATGTGGAGGTGTAAGTCCAGTGAACCCTTTTCTTTTATAAATTTCCCAGTCTCGGGTATGTCTTCATCAGCAGCATGAAAGCTGACTAGTACAGTAAATTGGTACCAGTAGAGTGGGTGCTGCTGAAAAGATACCAGAAAATATGGAAGCGACTTTGGAACTGGGTAACAGGCAGAGGTTGAAACAGTTTGGAGGGTTCAGAAGAAGACAGAGAAATGTGGGAAATTTTGGAACTTCCTGGAGACTTGTTGAATGGATTTGACAAAAATCCTGATAGTGATATGAAAAATAAGGTCCAGGTAAGGTGGTCTCAGATGGCGATGAGGAACTTGTTGGGAACTGCAGCATAACTGACTCTCGTTATGTTTTAGCAAAGAGACTGGTGGCATTTTGTCCCTGCCCTGGAGATTTGTGGAACTTTGAACTTGAGAGAAATGATTTAAAGTATCTGGTGGAAGACATTTCTAAGCAGCAAAGCATTCAAAAGATGACTTGAGTGCTGTTAAAGGCATTTGGTATTATAAGGGAAGCAGAGCATAAAAGTTTAGAAAATTTGCAGCCTGACAGTACAGTAGAAAAGAGAATCCCTCCCAGCACTTTGGGAGGCCGAGGCAGGTGGATCACGAGGTCAAGAGATCGAGATCATCCTGGTCAACATGGTGAAACCCCGTCTCTACTAAAAATACAAAAATTAGCTGGGCATGGTGGTGCGTGCCTG
Source organism: Callithrix jacchus (assembly GCF_049354715.1). Classification (NCBI taxonomy): domain Eukaryota; kingdom Metazoa; phylum Chordata; class Mammalia; order Primates; family Cebidae; genus Callithrix; species Callithrix jacchus. Next base: position 81,580,204 of record NC_133512.1, on the reverse strand, counting down.
TAATCTTAGCTACTCAGGAGGCTGAGGCAGGAGAATTGCCTGAACCCAGGAGGCGGAAGTTGCGGTGAGCTGAGATCGTGCCGTTGCACTCCAGCCTGGGTAACAAGGGCGAAACTCCATCTCAAAAAAAAAAAAAAAGAAAAGAAAAGAGAATCCCATTTTCTGAGGAGAAATTCAAGCCTGCTGCAGAAATTTGCTTAAGTAGCTAGGAGCCTAATGTTAATCCCCAAGAAAGTAGGGAAAATGTCTCCAGGGCATGTCAGAAGTCTTCACAGAAGCTTCTTCCATCAGAGGCCCAGTGGCCTAGGAGGAGAAAATGGTTTAGTGGGCTAGGCCTAGAGTTGCTGTGCAGCCTAGGGACTTGGTGCCCTGCATCCCAGCCACTCCAGCCGTGACTAAAAGGGGCCAAGGTCTAGCTTGGGCTGTGGCTTCAGAGGGTGCAAGCCCCAAACCTTGGCGGCTTCTATGTGGTGTTGAGCCTGCAAGTGCATAGAAGTCAAGAATTGAGGTTTGGGAACCTCTTCCTAGGTTTCAGGAGATGTATGGAAACGCCTGCTTGTCCCGGCAGAAGTTTGCAGTAGGGGTGTGGCTCTAATGGAGAATCTATCCTAGGGCAGTGCAGGAGGAAAATGTGGGGTTGGAGTCCCCACAGAGTCTGTACTTGGGCACTACCTAGTGGAGCTGTGAGAAGAGTGCCACCATCCTCCAGACCCCCCGAATAATAGATCCACCAATAGCTTACACCATGTGCCTGGAAAAAACACAGTCACTCAGTGCCAGTCCATGAAAGTGGTAAGGAATAGGGGCAGAGCTGTCCAAGACCATGGAAACTCGTGTTTTGCATCAGCATCATCCAGTTGTGAGACATGGAGTCAAAGGAGATCATTTTGGAGTTTTAAGATTGGGCTGCCCTGCTGGATTTTGCACTTGCATGGGGCATGTATCCCCTTTGTTGTGGCCAGTTTTTCCCATTTGGAACCATTGTATTTGCCCAATGCCTGTACCCGCATTGTATCTAGGAAGTAGTTAACTTTATTTTGATTTTACTGGCTTATAGGCAGAAGGGACTTGCCTTGTCTCAGATGAGGCATTCGACTGTGGACTTTTAAGTTAGAGCTGAAATGAATTAAGACTTTAGGGGACTGTTGGGAAGGCATGATTGATTTTGAAATGTGAAGATATGAGATTTGGGAGGGGCCAGGGGCAGAGTGATATGGTTGGCTCTATGTCCCCACACAAATCTATCCTCTAACTCCCAGAGTTCCCATGTGTCATGAGAGGAACCTAGTGAGAGGTGATTGAATTATGGGGTGGGTCTTTCCTGTGCTGTTCTCATGATAGTAAGTGAGCCTCATGAGGTCTGATGGTTTTTAAAATGGAATTTCCTTGTACAAGCTCTCTTGCGTTGTCTGCTGCCATGTGAAACGTGCCTTTCGCCTTCTACTGTGATTGTGAGGCCTCCCCCGCCATGTGGAACTGTGAGTCCAGTAAACCTCTTTCTTTGTAAATTGCCCAGTCTCAGGCATTTCTTTATTAGCAGCAGGAAAACTGACTAATATGCATGTACAAAATAGAATAGCTCTAAATTACAGAAAATATTTTAAAGAAAAGAGAAGGGGCTAAGCAAGAAAACAGTAGTAGGATTCAATTGAGTGGAGAAGGAGATAACCTTAAATCTGATATGCTAAATGTGGAAACGAGCCAGCTCTGAAATGATGGTGTGGTGGTGAGAGGGCATTCTATAAAGGAATAATATTTCCTGAGGCAGAAGGAAGCTTGGTTTGAAGAATAAATGGAAGGATATTCATGCGGCTAGAATGATACACGTGAAGGGGAATGAAGAACATAGGTTTTTAATGAAGAATCATAGGAAAATCATTGAAAGGGCTTTATATAAATCAATGAAATCTTTGAGTTTACACTTTTAAATATTACTTTGACCGAACTGTTGAGAATTGATGTGTCTTGGAAACTGGGTGGGAACAGGGCAAATTGGAGCCCAAAAGATCTCTTAGAAGTCTGTTAAAGCAATCGTAGACCCTAGCCTGGCATGGACGATTGAGGTGACAGTGCTTATGGTGAAGAAGCTGTGGACTTGAGATGTATTTGGGGGTAGCTTTGATAGGAGGTGCAGATGAGGAATGTGTGTGGGGGGGAGGAATGCAGTATTGCCCCTGGCCATCCCTTAAGTCCCCTACTTTGAGTAACTGGTACCAGTCTCTGAATTCATAATTTCACCCCTTTGTCATTTCTAGCTTTTCAAGCAGTGCTACCTGCAGACTATTGAAAACCAATCCTCCTTGCCCAGAAAACAAAGCCAGTCAGTCAAGGCCCTCTGTGGTTTGCTCATAGTCTTTCCTGCCACCTCGATCACCTTCTCACTAGTATATATGGCTCACCAGCCAGTCTGATTAATCTCTGTGCTCTGAATAATGTGCCCACTTATCTTCAGTCTGTTAATCTAACTTAGTCCAGCCTGTATGCCATGTACACCACAGAAATCTTACTTGGTTTTGAAAACTAGCTGATTTTCTGTCACCTTCATGTAACTCTTCCATAATTAAAGAACCAGACTTCACTCATAGACATTTGTTTTTGAAATGCAACCATGAAAATAAACACTGTTCTATTCTAAGTCTATTTTATCTTTTATTATGCATAAAATATTTGTGATTAGATGTTTTAAAAAAGAGCATTGAGTCCTAACTTTTTCTAAATCACAGAACCTTAATATATAAGTTTCTTATAGTTTGTGAGAGTGAAATTCATGTAAGTGAGATAGCTCAAGTTTTAGGACAGTATCTGAATCAAAACAAGGAGAGAAAGCAAGATTTGAAAATACACACAGTATCCATTTTCCCAAGCAGCTTATTTTTAAACAAGTATCCGTATTGATGCATAATAATAATAGTTATTGAGTTCTATTGAGTTTTTAGTTGCCTTAAGCACTTTACATGAATTAATGCGTTTAGATCTTTTAAAGAAACACTGAGATGTATACTGAATTATTTCCATCTTGTGAATTTAAGATTGAGGCTTAGAAAGCTGGGATAACTTGCCCCAAAGTCTTACGAACCAGTAAGTTCTGGAGCCAGGACTCAAACAGCTTCACTCCTGAGCACGCCTGGTTTTGGGCCCCACTATGGTGCTTATTTGTAGAATTCCCATAAAACATAGTGAATTTAAAGCTGAAGGTTGTGTGCAGGCATTACTGAGGAAGAAAAGTGTAATTCTTGAGTATTATTTCATTTTGTAGATTTATATTATTGGGTTTTCCTGAACGGTCAGAAAATAATTAGGTACGTGTTTAAAATAATGTGGTTTCTTGCAAAAACGCCAAAGGAACGCAAATTTGAGGGCATTTTAAAACTTGAGTGGTGGTAGTACCTGCAAATGCAGTTAAGATAAATGAGTGACTAGTTCCCATAGTCTGTCTGAATTGTCAGTAATAGGCTGGGTAGAAAGGTCATATCTATCTTGACAACAAATGAATATTTATTTTTAAAAAACTTGCTTTTTTGGCTTCTTTGGGTTTATTACACTGCTGTTTACAAAAATAAATCAGTGAAGACTTGGCACATTGCAGACTCTGTTTTCCAGACACTGAAAGAAATGCTGGCAGCATTTCCATTAGCTTAGTAACTAATGAGATAGCATTGGCTACTTTCACAGGACTTGGATTCTGGCAAGCATAGTTCTTTTTTTCACAATTAGGCATATAATTTTTAAGTTATTACCATATGCTGTACAGTCAAAAATATATTTGTATGTTCATGCCCTGACTGAAAAGGCACTACCTTCTTATGGCATGTAGAATGCCATAGTTTTAGATACTTGTAGTCATCAACATGAAAAGGCAAGGATATTAAGTTACCCTTGGGGAGAATTTACTTTCTGGTCTCCTGTTAAAATTTTTAGCAGTAGCTTGATGCCTATCCCATTTGATCAGCAGAATATGTAAATGACAAATACTTATGCTAAAATATATAAAATTAATCAAGTGAATGTTTATTGAGTGCCCTGTATGTTCTAGCTACTGTTTTAGTCCCTGAGAAAAGAGAGGTGATAATAACACAGACTCCTCCCCTCATGAAGTGTCTAGTCTAGCAGAGGAGATAGGTCTGTAATAATTAAATATTTTAGAGAGCTGGAGGCTTTTGTCACATGATATAGAGGGGAAAAAGCTTACTTTTCCCTAGAACAATTAAAAAAAGGTTTACATTTTCCACTATCCTATATATGAATAGAGAAGTTCAAATCTTTTAAACAAGGCACTGAATTTTACATGACAAAGGTACTGCCTACTTATCTACCACTGAAAGGTTATGAGAAGGCCCTGCATGGTGGCTCACGCCTGTAATCCAAGTGCATTGGGAGGCTGAGGTGGGCCGATCACGAGATCAGGAGTTTGAGACCAGCCTGGTCAACATAGTGAAACCCGGTCTCTTCTAAAAATACAAAAACTTAGCTGGGAGTGGTGGCGGGTGCCTGTAATTCCACCTACTTGGTAGGCTGAGCCAGGAGAATTGCTTGAACCTGGGAGCGGGTGGTTGCAGTGAGTTGAGATCATGCCACTGCATTCCAGCCTGGGCGACAGTGAGAGACTCAGTCTGAAAAAAAAAACAACAAAGATGTAAGAAAGGAGTCATAAGGAAGGAGAAAACGCAGTGAGAAAATCTCAAAGTGAGAAAATGGAATGAATTTTCTAAAGAAAAATCAAGATAATGACTTTAGTTTTCAGCTCAGTTTTCAATGGTTTTGTTTTTTAAAAGCAGTAGTAGGGCTGAGGTCAGTAAATGCTGGGATATTTGTAAGAGGTAGGTGTTTTCCTAAGACTTCTGATAATTTCTCTAAGGGTGGGGAAGGTGACAGCAATTTGTGTAAGTACTCATGAGTTTCTATATGTTGAAATAATTTGTGAGTTCTTAAAGCTTTGTGTTTAAGATGAGTTAGAAGGTAGTATGGCAAACTGAACTATGTAAGATTTATTCTTTCATCTTTAATCTCAATTTCATAAATGCTGCAAATTTATTTAAAATAATAATACAAGGAACTATGTTCTCTTTACTTGTATTATTATCAGTGATTCTATCCTGAGTTCCTATTTAATGAGAACAGACTATGTCCTACCAACATCAAGAACTCTTTTTAGTTTGAGCTTGTTTTTTATAAAAATTGTTTTTTCTTTTAAATCTGAAGTTTGAATTATTTTAAACAGACTAGCCAAGACATTTTAGAAATAATGGTAAAATACACACTATAATTTTGTAATAACATTAGTATAGTCTTGCTGTACATCTTTTTGTAGATAGATTTGTATTAGTTGTCTTGTTTGAACTCATAAAAATGAGAAGTTTTTGAGTGAGACGACAGCCTGAGTTAGAGAGGATGCGGCTTTTTTCTCTCTTTGGGGTGCCTGCGTCTACATTTATATGAGTTTGTAAAAGAAAACAAGACAAATTCATGTGTTCGTGGAAATTTAAGGCATTATAATTTTTAATTGAACAAATTTTGCCTTTTGCAGAAGTAGAAATGTTAGTTATCTCAGACCTTTCTATTGTGATGGGAAGAGATTTGCTATAGAGCCTAAAGAACAAAATGTGGATAATCTTTCATTTAATATATATCATATGGACACACACACACACACACACACATACAATTGAAGAAATTCCTCATGAATGAGAATGTTTTATAATAGCCACATGTTTTACATTAAAGAAGGAACTTTTTACAGTGATTATTTGATTATTTTCTTTTGATTGCCAAATAATTAGAGGTTGTATTTCATCAGGCTTGAAAGCACCAAATAATACTTAATGAGCATCCAGTTGATTAGAATTTTGACAGAAGGCTGAGGCCTAATCTTTATAGGATGAAAGGATATATTTATTAGATTTGAGGGTAGTAGTGCCACTGATAGATGTGATTTCACTGGCAATTTTAACATAGGTTCCCATTTATTCAGTTGCATTGAATATGTAAGCTGCTTTCTATGAATGATAAATATTGTTAAACCTTCTGTAAAATACATGTCCATAGCATATTAACCAAGGTATAATTTGTATTTGTATTATTATTTTAAGAATTCTTACATTATCTGTTCTGTAAGACTTGCAAACGAGATGTTTTATTTTGGTTTTACACTATAATGAATAAGAATTACAATTGAAAAAGACTGTTATTTTAAAAATCAACTTAGTGTCATCATCTTTTCTCTGAGATGATTAGCTCAAAGCAGTCTGAGTCCCTTTCATATTCTGGAGGAATGGAAGAGGCAGATGGCTGGTGCCCACCTTATGGAAGGCATTAGCCTGCACTATGGGTGAAAGCACCCATGCCGATGAATCCAATGTAGGAAGCAGGCTCTAAAAACTGCAGAGAAGGAGAGAGTAGGATTCGTGAGAACATTTTAAAATTAGGTATTATCATTGGCAGCCAAAGTGTCGTGTCCTTTATGAACTCAAAAAAGAATTTTATTAATAATTTATAAAAATCATATCTGAGTAAAAATAAAAGATTTCAAGATATTTACATCTAGAAGTAAAATCCAACTTAATATGATAAACTCTATTAAGTAAATTTTATTAACAATTTAGAAAAATCATATCTTGGAGTAAAAATGAAAGATTCCAAGGATATTACATTTAGAAGTGAAATCCAGCTTAATATAAATTCTATTAAGTAAATTTTGGGTACTTGTGTACAGTTGACCCTTGAACAACACAGGGTTGAACTGCATTTATATGTGGATTTTCCTCTGTCTCTGCCACCCCTGAGACAGCAAGACCAAGCCTTCCTCTTCCTCCTCCTCCTCAGTCTACTCAAGGTGAAAATGTTTACGGATGAAGACCTTTATGATTAATTACTTCCACTTAGTGAATAGCAAATATATTTTCTTTTCCTTACGATTTTCTTAACATTTTCTTTTCTCCAGTTACTGTATGGTCAGAATACTGTATATATAATACATGCACAAAATATGTGTTGACTGCTTGTTTATCAGTAAGGCTTGAGGTCAACAGTAGGCTGTTGGTAGTTAAATTTTGGGGGGAGTTGGCCGGGCGTGGTGGCTCAAGCCTGTAATCCCAGCACTTTGGGAGGCTGAGGCGGGTGGATCACGAAGTCAAGAGATCGAGACCATCCTGGTCAACATGGTGAAACCCCGTCTCTACTAAAAATACAAAAAATTAGCTGGGCATGGTGGCACATGCCTGTAATCCCAGCTACTCAGGAGGCTGAGGTAGGAGAATTGCCTGAACCCAGGAGGCGGAGTTGCGGTGAGCCGAGATCGCACTATTGCACTCCAGCCTGGGTAATGAGCAAAACTCCATCTCAAAAAAAAAAAAAAGAAAATTGGGGGGGAGTCAAAAGTTATACATGGATTTCTGATGGTGCAGAGAGTCAGCAACTCTAGCCCTGTGATGTTCAAGAGTCAACTACAATTATTATGAAAGGACATCACCTCAAATATTTAAAATATCTAACATTTAAAGTTACTTGAAATGATGTTGGTGATGTTGATATATCAGTATATTTGGAGGGATTTTATCTGATGAGTGTCTTTACGAGTAATTATAGTGTGTAAATATAAGGGCTTCCTTTCCCTCGGGTTTGACATCTCAGGCTTCATCTTGACTCCAGGCCTAAGAGGCAGGAAGAAGATATCACTGAGAATAATTGTCATGTTCTGTTATATGGTTGATAGAAGGTCATCAGTGTAGTGTTTTATGCAACTGAATATGTTATAAATGATAAAGGCTGCATTTGTGTTATTTGCTTCATTTTTACTAGATTTTCATTAATGACATCAATCTATTAAATGCTATGCCGTGCTAAATAGATATGAATATACTCAGAGATGTATTAATTGTTTAAATAAACAGCTTATTCTTAAATGTACCTGTAAATATAAAATTAGAGATGAATTTAAATTAACATAGCTTATTGATATTAAGCTTTAATTGATAAAATGTACAGACTATTAAAAAAGAGGTCACTGGCATGAGTTTTTATGAAATATGCCAATTCTAAAAGCACTAGCCTAAGTCTGATATGGTGGTGTGACAACACATACATCAATATGATACATTTCTAGTATTGGCATGGCATGTACTAGCCAGTAGAATTTAGCACATTATATCTCATGATTATAAGAAGGTGTGTTCAAATATATACATATTAACTGGTTAGGCTGATGCTCTAAGCTTACAAGTCATTCTTCTCCTTCCCCTGAATATCTTCATCCCTCTTACCCATTATGTCCTTTGAAGCCTAATGGGTGACTTTTCAGTCAGATATCATATATTCTTAACCAAAGACAGCAATTAAGCTTCTGCAGAGTGGCAAAAAAGTACAACCCAAGGATCCAAGCTAAGAAAGCAGTTGAGCAGTTTGCTACAAAAAACAGGGGTCAAAGAAGATTAGAACCTGCACCCAGCAGAAAGGTATATAGATAATGCGGAGGAGAGCAGAGGCCTGAGCAAGGGTTTGCAAACACGTTAGGAAGAGAATTCCTGACAGGTATCTTAGCAATGGAAACAATCTTCCAAAGATGAAGTAGGGGCAGCCAAGCTAAGAGAGCTCTGCCTTTTGAGGTGCGGGCTTCCTGCATCAGTGTGCCGGGTAGAACCACATTCAGAAACTTGCCAACTCAACCGAGCGCTGTGGCTCACGCCTGTAATCTTAGCACTTTGAGAGGCTGAGCGAGGCAGGAGCTTCACATAAGACCAGGAGTTTGAGACCAGCCTGCTGAACATAGCGGGACCCTGTGTCTACAAAAAAAGTGGGCATGCTGGCTCATGCCCACTTTTTTTGTAGACACAGGGTCCCGCTCCGAGTAGTAGTTCCAGCTACTCGGAGGCTGAGACGGGAAGATTGCTTGAGCCCAAGAGTTTGAGACTGCAGTGAGACATGATCGTGCCACTGCATTCCAGCCTGGACAACAGAGTGCAACCCTGTTTCTGGGGGGGAAAAAAAGAAAAAAGAAATGTGCCAAATCATGACTAGTGAAAGGGACAGGGTAAGGTCGGTGCCACTAGTGGTGTTCACTCTTGAGCCAGCCCAACTATTTTGTTTCCTAATTTATTGCTATTTCTTGGTTTTCTAGTGAAGAATATATAGATTGAACCTATAACTTTACTAGCAATTCTCTTCTATATTTTACTATTTTTCTTCAAATTTATCACATCAAGAAGACATATCCTGATCTGTTGAAGACTTTCCCAGTGGAGAAAGGAAGAAGTATAAAGGTTTTCCTCCTCAGACTGATTTTAGAGCAATTGATTTTAAAACCTGGTGTGAGGAATACACTTCCCAATAGAGGGAGGTGCTGGCAGACTTTCATTTTCCTCTGACCATATTGTCCTTCCTGAAGAAGGCATTTTTTTGATCGTTGTGTTCAGCTTGAAAACTCCTTCTCTTCTGTGGCAACTAACATCCTCCCGTGAGTGTCTGAGACAAACGGTACCTCATCGGTTTCTGCAGGGATTTATGTGCTCAGTTCCTGGGACATAGCTCATTGGTAAAGATAATAATGCATGAGGAACCATTTGAGATTTCTTGGGTACATTTAAATCGTATCTTGTAAAGACTGCAAATGGTTTAATTGGGCCATTTGGTGTGCCCTGATGCCAGGCATATGTGCCAATTGATGTCCCTTTGATAGTTTCTTCAAAATGAAGTATTTTTAAATGTCTTCAAGATAGGGAAGTACTTATGGTTTAAAAATAGCTGAAGAGAGAAAAGGACATTTAAAAAGTCAAAACAACAGAATGATTCAGAAATCTTCTGTCTCAGTGACATAGATTTTTTTTTAATTGAGATATCAATGTATAGGTAAATTTTAAATTCCTGCATATTAAAATATATCAAATAGAATTCTTTTAAATATGGTCTTAAAGATATATTTTCACATATTGAGGTGGTTTTAAAGATTTCAGTAAACTGATTTGCTTCTTTCCCTAGTGACCCATTTTTTTATTTTCCTGTCATTACAAATTACCACTTCATTGATTCTTCCCATAGTAATGATTCATATAAATCTAATTTCCCTTTGAAAATGAATTGTTTTTTTATTACCTTACCTCACTACCATAAAGAACTTGATTAATTTAAATTAAAATAATAAATATAAAATGCTTAATTTGTTTAGCAATTATGGGTTTTATTATTCTGTAATCTGATATAGTTCCTTCTTGTTAAGTCTTGTGGAATTGACACAGCAGAGATACACTTATTTATAGCAGATTATTTGGTGCATTTGGCACTGAATAGAGTTTCCTATCTGTGATGACTTTCTTAGAATTCTTTCTTGACTATAACGTATGTCCTCTTGTTACAGTAGGTAGCTAATCAGGCATGAACAAAGCAGGAGAGGACTCTTCCCTCAGCCCCCACCACCGGGAATGTCAGGCAACCATCAGGTGATGGTCAGGCAATTGTCACAGTGTCCCTTTAAGATAATTGTTCACAGTTGACACCAGAGAAAGGCAGCCTCTTTATAGACATAAACACCTGAAACTGGTGATCAGTAGCTTCCCGATAAGATTTTAGGAGCTGATTGAATGAGTTCAAGCATGTACATTAAGAGGCAAAATGGTGGAGTTTAACTGGTATATGACCACTTGGGACATTTGACTGGTAATGGATGAACACCTCAAGTGAGCCTGCCTACAACTCTAGTTAACACACTGCACATGCTACCCTCCCAAGTGCTAGCAGGTCACTGCAGATGGGGACAGCATACCCCAAGGGAAGAATCAGGAGAGAAAGGATACAGCGCCCTGGAAGTATGCCAGCATATAAAACCCAAGTCCAAAGGTCAAATCGTGTATTTATCTTTCAAGTTGCTCGCTTGGCCCTCTTCCAAGTGTACTTTTCTTCCTTTTGTTCCTGCTCTAAAGCTTTTTAACAAACTTTCATTCCTGCTTTGAAACTTGCCTTGGTCTCTCCTTCTGTCTTATGCCCCTCAGTCAAATTCTTTCTTCTGAGTAGGCAAGAACTGAGGTTCCTGCAGACCTGTATGGATTTGCTCCCGCCGACACTGATACAGATATGCCTAAGCTTATATGGTGCTGAATTTTGGTGGGAGCAAACAGAAGCCTTTTAGAGGAGGAGAGAACAGGGAGATGACCAAACATAGAAGCTAGTTATTAATTTAGATAGTAGAGGGAAAGAAGCACCTGTTCTGTAGGGGAAAACCAGACTATAAAGTCTCTTCTTCATTGGCAGGCTATTGCGATTACTATTGATACTAGTGACCAAAAAAAAAAACCAAACTTTATAAAATATTTGAAGATGTTTATTCTGAGCCAAATATGAGTGACTATGGCCAGGAACACAGTCTCAAGAGGTCCTGAGAACATATGCCCAGGGTGGTGGGGTTACAGCTGGCTTTATACACTTTAGGGAGATAGAATTTACAGGCAAAGACATAATCAATACAGTAAGGAATACGTTGGTTCAGCTTGGAAAAGCAGCACATTGAGGGGGGATCTTTCAGGACAGATGGATTCAAAAATTTTCTGATTGGCAATTGGTTGAAAAGTTAAGCTTTGCCTAAAGAGATGAAGTTAATAGAAATAAATGCTTGAATTAAGTAAGGTAAGGGGGGTTGTGGAAGTCAAGAGTCTTGTTATGCATTAACAGATTAAGGTCCCAGGTAGCAGGCTTCACAGGGAATAGATGGTAAATGTCTCTTATCAGAACATAAAGGTGTCACACTCTTTTTTTTTTTTTTGAGATGGAGTTTCGCTCTCGTTACCCAGGCTGGAGTGCAATGGCGCAATCTTGGCTCAGCCTCCTGAGTAGCTGGGATTACAGGCACGTGCCACAACGCCCAGCTAATTTTTTTTTTTTTTTTGTATTTTTAGTAGAGACAGGGTTTCACCATGTTGACCAGGATGGTCTCGATCTCTTGACCTCGTGATCCACCCGCCTCGGCCTCCCAAAGTGCTGGGATTACAGGCTTGAGCCACCGCGCCCAGCCAAGGTGTCACACTCTTAGTTACTCTCTCCTGAGCCAGGAAAAGAACTGGAAAGGGGAAAGGGATTCTCTACAGAACGCATATTTCCCCTACAAGAGATGGCTTTGTAAGGCCATTTCAAAATATTTCAAAGAAATATTTTTTGGGGTAAAATACCTTGATTCCTTTCAGCTCCTGTCATCAGTCCTGTGATGCTATACCAGGGTTAGTTTGGAGTGGGTATTGCTACAAAGAATCTCTTGTCATTTTGATGACCTCCATTTTAATGTTAATCCTGGTCATTTGTGCCTCAACTCCAAAGAGGGCAGGGATAACTAGGCATATCCCTCCATTCCTGTCAAGGCCTGAATTACATTTTCAGGTTTGTTTGGGATCTCCTTGGCCAAAAGGAGAGGACCATTCAGGCAACTGGGGACTTAGAATTTCATTTTTGGTTTACAGAATCACCAATATTCTTGTCACCTATTCTAAAAAATTGGCTGCTTATGATATAAACAATCATGATTCTTCTTCAAACAGGACAACCTAGGATTTACCAAAAACAGGATGTTTCAATTTGTGTATGCTTTGACTTTTTAAAATGGTCCCTTCCATGAATAGCCACAATTAGAATGAATCCACTTTCTTTTTTTGTTTGTTTTAGACAACTTATATCTCAAAAGGTAGACATTTCTCAAATATTTTTCCCTAGGAGATTTTCAAATATGAAAGCTTGAGCTATAGAATGTCAGAATTTTTGAACTGACATAAGCAGCCTCCTATTTATAAAGAGTTTTTATTAAAGGGCTTCAAAACACTTCAGAAATATTTTCTGATGATAAAAAGAATAGACATGACTCTTGAGAGGACACAGAACCAAGACTGGTCTTCTCCTGTTTCTTTGTCCTGTGTTCTGTTCACTAAGTGAACAGATACACTCAGGACAGTTTCCTGAAGGCTTTCTTATGCTCCGGGAGAAAATATTCAGTGGTCGCAGAAACAAAGTAACTAAGTGACATAAGAGAAAAACAATGCATAGTTTTATTAAAAATGCTGACAATATAGAAATAAAAGGTCATACACTAGTCTCTTTTTGCCTTTGTTTTTGGACTGTGGGAGATACATAAAAATAGACCATTAACAAAAAATTTATTTATTTATTTTTAAATGTTTAGACAGATCTCACTTTGCTGCCCAGGCCAGAGTGCAGTGGCACGCTCGTGGTTCTCTGCAGCCTTGACCTGCTGGTTTCAAGCAATAAGAAACTTTAAACCATACCCTACTTATATAGGATGCTGCATGTTGATTTTTTTTTTTAATCCATTGTTTCCTGGCAAGTCTTAAGTCAGCTTTCTTATTTGTTAATTTCTTTTCCTGTAATTAGCTCATTCAGCTTTCACTGAAGTCTTATAGACAAGAGGCCTGATGACCAAAACAGCTTGAATATATCCTGTGCTTTCAACTGACCCAGTTCTCATTTCTTTTCCACAGCCCATGTATACCACAGATGTGTTTTTAAGGGTAAAAATAAATAAATAACTCTTGAAAAGATGTGGTACATATTAGGCACAAATGTAGTCGAACTCAAAAGGACATATTTTTTAGGCTGGTATTGATAGATAGGCAGTAATTAGACCTGCATTGAGTTTCCCCAAAACTGGGACTTTAACTACTAAAATCCACAGACAGTAGGTAATTCACATATTATCACTTTAAAAAAGCTGTGACTCTACCAGTAAAAAGCAGCAAAAAAGCTGTCCCCTTTAAATCAGACTGTTTAACATACCTAAAGAAAGGACACATCAACAGAAAGGGGGTGAAAGAGGGTGGGCTGATTTTTTAGAACTTTTGGTGTCGTACAGATGCTTTACTGTTGTTTTTTTCTTTATCCATCACATCCCTCTGACTAGGTTTTATTGCCTGATTTCACAGAAGGAAGAACTGGCCTCCTTGAGATGGATATAATTTCTCCCAAGATTCAGAATGGGAAAGTGACAGAGTTATAATTTGAAATCTGGTGAATTTGGCTTCAAAATCTGTACGATTCTTTACTATATTGCTCCCAGTGGGCATCAGTTTCTGAGGATTAAAACCACTTGATTGCATTAGAAAAGGTTTTCGTGAGAGGACAGTATGGGATTATCCAGTGAGTGCTTCCTGGATGCCTATTATATACTTCATTTTGGAGCACAGTCATTTTACTTTAATAGCAGTATTCCAATGGAAAAACATTTGGAATTGAGGCTGTGCCTCCTCAAAACTGAAACCTTTGACCAAGGAGAGGCAAGTTCTCTCGCAGTCCTCTTCAGCCAGTCTCTTTTTCTTAGATTCCTCTCGTGGAGGTGAGACCAGTCTGTCCACTGTGCTCTCAGATGGCATATCCCAGTGGCGCCTTTCATTCCCTACACTTCCCTATGGGAGCGGTGGGACTCACAGCACAGCGGTTAATTTCCCCTAAATATTTACTCGCTTCTATCCCTTTATGGCCTCAGTGTGGGTGCTGAACTGCAAAACTGTTTTGACTACTTCCTCGGCAAATCCTGCAAAAATGGTCTTGCATTTTGCCTTTGCTTTGGAATTTGTTTTGTAAGTATTTGACAAATAGTATTTTGTTCTTAACCAGTATTTCAGATGAACTAGAACAAAGAGAGCCAATTTAATATTCTGTTGCTACATCCACTTTTAAAAAAGAAGAAAATGGTCTAAGTAGGTAGAATTTAAGTGGTGGATGAAAAGGAATAGATATTCCGATGACAGACTTCCTATAAAGGGTGATCAGTTATCCGGAATCCTAAAGAAACTAAAAGGTTGCTTCGCTATTCTGAAGCTTTAATATCCCTTAACACTTCTTAGAAGTATCATAAAAATTAATGCTCTAAGCTTAAACAGAGCAGTTATTTTTTTAGCTTTTTATTTTTAAAAGATGCCTGGAGGTATGTGATTATCAGATATAATGGTATATATTTGAGTTGGTCTCTACTAATAGTGGAGAGCATGCCAGTGTAATAATTCTGAGTCCACTTAATGGATACTTTTTCTTAGATTTCTAACTAATGTATATAGCATTTGGGTATGTCAGAATCTCTTCTGAGGACAGCGACCAGCTCCATATCCCTGCAGTGTGTGAACATCTATCTTTGCAGAAGATAGATGATCAGGAAATATAAATTATTTAAATGAATGTATTTATGGTAACTTCTTCCTAATATCCTGCTGTAAGCAAGTTGTCTTTTTATAGTCTTTATGAAACACAAATATAATATTCCTCAGAGACTTCACGTTAGTAATAACAATGCCTTGACCATGTAGATAGCATTATAGTATACGTTTTAAAATGTTATTTTGTCTGTTGATTTATGCAAAAAATATTTATTGACTATGATAGTATTGCAGGCCTCCTCCTCCCAAAATAGCATATAATAGTCGCCAGAGTTAGTATGTTAAGTACTGTAATAAAGGTACAGTATGTACCTCAGTGGGAAAACAGAGAATGGAAGCAACTTGGGTAACCAATGTTGGTGGTCAGGACTTTACAAAGGTGATATTTGAAGCAGTTCCAGGAGGATTGTAACTGAGTAAAGCAGGCCCAGATGCTCGCTGCTTGCAGAGTCCAATTAGCAAGAGCAAGATCTGATAGAAAGAAAGTGAATTTTTTAACCAAAACTAGTAAAGGGGAAGCAGCCAGATTTCTATCTGAAGTAACTGCTTGGATTTTGCGGGGGATGGTAGGCATTTATAAAGGGAAAACTTGGTAAGGAAGGTGTGCAAGAGTTGGGCTGAGTAAAATGCACGTGTATATCTTGTTTTGGTGGCTGTCTTGGGTCCCAGTCCACCTGGACTGCAGAATGATGTCTCAACAATGGCTGGGTCATTTAGTAGCCACTGCTTTAATCTCTGGAACTTTGCAGCTGGGTCTCTAGACTTGGTCTCTCTGTCTCAATATGAGCCCTGAAACTTCTAAGAAGATACATAATTAGATATTAGCATATGGTTAGATGAATGTGAAGGGAGTACATACGGTGAGAAAGGGAGGGACATAGAGTCTATTTTAAGACTAAGGGAGAGGCTTCTGCAGTTTGCTTCAAGGTTATATCTTGAAACCCAAGAGAAAGAAAAAAGGTTTAAAATAAATTTTAAAGTTAAGCTGCCTGGTTAGGGGATGAGAAAAGACATTCCCAGCAGAGGTAACAACATCTTTCCAGCATAGAGATAGGAAACAGCAGAAGTGCAAGCAAATGATTCCCTGCCACTTAGTAGCTCAGGAGCTATGCGAAAGTGGCAAAGGAGTTATATGATCTTGCTTTAGCTTCTCTGGGCCTCAGGTTTTAATTTTTTTTAATTGTAATATAATGCCTATCTGATATGCTTGGAGGATTAGCTTGTGATAGATGTACACTCTTGGCCCAATGCTGAGTATTCAGTCATTTCTTCATGAATGGAGGTGATCAATCTAGAGTACCCAACACCAGGCTTGACAAGTGGTAAACACCCTCAAATGTACATTATCGTTATCATTTCCTCCCTTGTTTTCTTTCTTTGGTCTATATGGACTTAATTTCATCATTAATATAAACTAGACCTTGAATGATATTCATCTTTTATTTGGCTCATTCTTGACTAGTAGTGTAGCTGGTATAGAGTTCTAATTCCTTCATATTTTGAAGATTATTGCCAATGAGAAAAGCTTTTCTTTTTATCTTCATATATTACAGTCTCCCTATCGTGATTCTACAGGTGGATTTATTTTTTGTTTTCCTGCTTGGATTTCAGTGCATACTTTTCCATATATCTTTATTCAGTTCTGGAAATGTCTTTTTTGTTATTTCTCCTAATTTTGTTTCCCTTTCTCTCTTTTGTGTGACACCTACTGGATATATGTCGAGGCTACTCAGTGTCTCTCTCATGTTTTTTAACTGCTCTTTTATTTTTTTATTTCATTATCTTTCTGGGATGCATTGTGAGTCTCTTAATGCCCTTTGAAAATTGCTGCTTCTTTCTTTTACTATGGTAAGCGTAGTTTATTCAACGTATTGGTTCTTTTTAAAATTTTAATGACTGTATATATTTTATTCTTGTGTTTCTAATTGGTTCTTTTTTATTTGTACTTGGTATTTTTTAATTTGTCTTTTTAAATTATGTTTTATTTTATGGACATTACTTTCATTTTTTTGAGTTTGTAAACTATCCTTTTTCAAATTATTTAGATTATATTAAGATTTCTATTTTTATCTAGTGAATATTTCTCCCAAATTTTATTTTATTGGCCTTTTCTCATTGTTATTCTTTTAACAGATGTTTCATAATTTTTTTCTGTATTTTCATCTTAGGTGGGAGATTTTTATTCCAGTCTGTATTTGTTTCCAATTGCTGTTATCACAAATTAACATGAACTTAATGGTTTACGACAACACAAATTTATTACCTTACAATTCTGTAGATCAGAAGTCTGATATGTTTCACTAGGCTAAAATCAAGATGTCGGCAAGGCTGGGTTCCTTTTGGAGAGTCTGGGGGGAATTAGTTTTCCTGCCTTTTCCAGCCTCTACGGGCTGCCTGCATCCTTGGCTCAGGGTCCCCTTCCACCTTCAAAGCCAGCAATGGTTCATAGAGTCTTATATTGCATTATTCTGACACTGACTGTTCTCCCGCCTCCTGTTTTTACTTTTACGGATCCTAGAGTCGTGTTTAGAGAGATAGTCAAAGTCCAGATCACAAAGATCTTGGGGAAAGACCTTGGATTTTGATGAAAGTACAGTAGAAAGCCATAGATAGTTGTATACAGAGGAGTGACAAGATTTGATTTGTGTTTTTAAATGATCTTACTGGTTACTGTGTAGGGAATAAATTGTGCAGAGACAGATAAAAGGCTTTTCGAATAATCCAGATGAGAAAGGGTAGTATATTGGACTAGGGTTGTGGCATTAGAAATGAAGAGTGGGCATATTTTGAGGATATATTTTGGAAATAAAGCCCATAGAATTTACTAATGGATTGAGTCTGTCTGAGGGGTGAGGGCAATGGAAAAAAATCAAGGATTGACTTTGTTGTTTTGGCTGAGTAGGCTAACTAGCAAGCCAAAGAGTTGTTCTTCTACAGAGAAACAGATTTTGTTTTACCTTATAACTGTTGTGATCTTTGTATCTGAAAGCTGAAAGTGGAATCTGTGAGTGCTTTTAGCAGTTTTTCCTGGTAGGGCTATATTGACTGCAATTCATACATTAATCTATTATCTCTTTATTACTTTCCTCTCTTTATATTCTCTGTGTTTTATCTTTTTCACTTTAAAGTTATTTTTTTCATTATATTTTCCTACCTCTGTAAGCTACCTTAAGTCAAAGCAGTATATAAATAAATTGTAAATAAACACAAATAAATTATAATCAAATAGTCTCCAGAGTTATCAACTACCCACTGTTTATGTATATAAACTTTAAAAAGATTGTCTTCCATTATTTTGCTTAGAGCACACATGCATATGCCTTAACTTGTTGATGGAATAAAAATGTATTGAATTGGTTCCTTCGTTTCTGTCCATTGGTCATGCCTTTTTTTTTTTGCAATTAGTGTTGTCTATCTGTCACTCGTGAACCAATTTTGAATAGTTAAGAAATATGACATTAGTAGATTGACAAATGACTGATCTGATTTGTTCATAAAGATATCCAAAAGTATAGTGCGTACAATTTTATTTTTATTTTTCAGACAGAGTTTTGCTCTTGTTGCTCAGTCTGGAGTGTAGTGGTGTGATCTCTGCTTACTGCAACCTCCACCTCCAGGCTTCCAAGTGATTCTCCTGCCTCAGCCTCCCAAGTAGCTAGAATTACAGTCACTCGCCACCATGCCTGGCTAATTTTTGTATTTTTTAGTAAAGACAGGGTTTCACCATGTTGGCCAGGCTGGTCTTGAACTCCTGATCTCAGGTGATCCACCCACCTCATGCTCCCAAAGTGCTGAAATTAGAGGCGTGACCCATTGTACCCAGCCCAGTGTGTACACTTGTAGATTTAAGTCCTTAAGAGATCAAAGGCAATGTTGATTTAATTCTCTGCATTTGACATTTTATCCTATTCCATGATATGTGAAGGTGAGACTTCATATAATATTTTTGATGAGGCTGGTGAAGAAACATCTAAGTAGATCAGAAGGCATTCAGGGAACAATTAAGTTCACTCTATTAAACGTGGTTCAGAGAATACAGTTGCTTCACATAATATCTTTTGATTGATACTGAAATGACAAGAATTAACTTGGTGAATGCCTCAGTGTTTTATTATTTTTATTAAAGGGTCAATATCTTTCAGATTATGAACTTTCTTATATACTCCTATCAAATCCCTTAGCTGACAAAAGAGCTGACAAAAATTATTAGTCATTCTCTTGTATTTGAAGGTCAAATGATCTCTATTTAATATTACTGTCCACAACCGTTTTTTTGCCTCCTGCTTAGTAATTAAAAGCATTGTCTTCTAAGCTACTTTCTGGTCTGGTACATATTAACTAAGATTTCTTCATTATACCTCTGTAGAGATGGCAGGAAGCAGGCCACCAATATAATTATTTCTGGTGTTAGACTAAAAAACTATTAATGATATTTGCAGTTTTCACTATTGAAACATAGCTTTTTACTATTCTGTTTGTTCTTTTTGTGTCTAATTTTTAACCCACAATATATAGAAGGAAATGAATTTGTACCTAAAGAAAACTCTCAAGTTCGGCTAAGATGGAGAAGACAAAACTGTGCAAGACTGAACTGGCAGATGTCAAATTTGCATCTCATTTAAAGTTTATATATTTTCCTACTGGCATTTTTGGGTACTGTATAAATAAACTGTTAAGATGTTAATGTTGAGAGGAGAAGGGGAAGAAGGTGGGACATTAAATAACTATGAAATTCCAGGCTTCCTGGCAGAGTTAGTTATAATACCTTATTACTGTACTATATTAACACTTATTAAAATCAATTTTTTGCCACCTTAAAAAAATCAAATCATAGGATGTGCTTAATTTAAGAGAGGCCTTTAGGAAAGGATTATGTATGAGTATTTCTTTTCATATTTTGAAAATTAAAGGAGGACATAACGACTTTGACACTACAGGTTGGGTCATCAGCAGCTACTGTTAGGAATTACAGGAGTGTGTGTGGATTGGGTGAGGTGGGGTGGGAGTAGAGTATATGGTTGTTTCTGAGACAAGTTGAGTCAGCAGTATTAGCTGTAGAAATAGGAATTTGACTTATTTTGCCCAATCTACTTTTGACATTTATTGTTTTATTTAAGAAATATTTACTGAATTTTAATTATAAGCCAGGCACTCTGCTGGTGCTGGATTACGTTGAACAAGACATGATCTCTGCCCTTTCAAGATATGTAGCCATCTTACATTTCTTTATTATTTTCCCTAGACTCAGAATACGACAGGGTGGGTCAAGAAAAGAGTACGGTGGATTAGAAGGAATGGAGAAAGGTTGAAATTTGTAAGCTTCTGTAAAATCCTGAAATCCCAATTTAGATGTTAGTCATCTATTGTGGCGGAGCAGACCATGCTATTCACTAAGCTCTTAGGCAGAGCTAAGATCTTAGGCAGAGTATTAGGCAGAGATCAAGCATGGCCTGCTCTATATCCCTGCTTCTCTTTGCCTAGCCAGGGGCCCTTTGACCTCTGCAAGCATCTAGCTTGAGCTTGAGCTTGTTTCTCCAAGTGTCTCAAGCTTAGGTATCACTAAATTAACCCCTGCACAAGATAAAATCTTTAAATGGTGGCTGGGCATGGTGGCTCATGCCTGTAATCCCAGCACTTTGGGAGGCCGAGGTGGGTGGATCACTTGAGGTCAGGAGTTTGAGACCAGCCTGACAAACATGGTGAAACCCCTTCTCTACGAAAAATACAAAAATTAGCTGGGCGTGGTGTGTGCACCTGGAATCCCAGCTACTCAGAAGGCTGAGGCAAAAGAATCACTGGAATATGGGAGGTGGAGGTTTCAGTGAGCTGTGCACTCCAGCCTGGATCGTGGAGTGAGACTCAGTCTCAAAAAAATAAAAAATCTTTAAATGGTATATGTGATGACCGTATTAAAAATCAGGACATGTAGCTTTACAAACATGCACATGAGGGGGATTATAAGGAATATTTTAAGAATCATAAATTATAGTGTTACTTATTTAACATACATTATGTAGCACTTATTATATGCCAGTCTCCCTTCAATGTTAATTTCCCCCTTATAAAAGCCCTATAATATAGATGATTATTTTTACCTCCATTTCACAGATAAGGAAACTGAGCTACCAAGGGGTTAAATGACTTCCTTAAATTCCCACAACTGGTAGACTTAGCATTCAAACTAAGGCATTCTGGCTTCAGAGCCTATTACTCTTGAAAGTAACTACACTAGATTCCCTCATATCCCCATGTAATATATGCAGGACAGCTGATGTCTATGCCCTAGTAGGAAGTATGAGTCAGAAATTCATAGGAAAGCCCTGGGCTGAAAACAAATCAGAATCATGTGCAGCTAGTAATTTTAAGCCATCAGAGTAGGAGAGCACAAATAGAAAAGAAAAGGGGATTCTCAAGGATAGGGCCTTGGGATGTAGCAACACTTAAGTAAGTGACTTGTGACAAATCAGAAATGTAGACTGATAGTGAACAGATGCAGGAAAATGCTATCTTGGAAGCCAAGGAAAGACAGAATATCAACCAGAGTTTAACTTTACTGGTGCCTCTGAGTGGTTAAAAGAATGCAAACTAGAAAAGCCACTCTCTCTGGCAGTTGAGAGATCATTGCTGCCTTTTTCTAGAATTGGGTATTTATAATAAAGAAGATGTAATGAGCTGCCACAAAGACACATTTTAAGAAAACTAAAGTACATGCTTAGATTTTTTTATTTACACATATTTTTTGCTCATTTGTGTAACAAATTTAGTTGATTTCAAGGCTTTCCTTCTGTAAACTTACCCTTTAGACCACACCTCTGCTAAGTTTAGTTTCACATTATTTTAACTTATAGGCACTTACATATTTTTTTAATGAAGAAATTTTAAAAGTTTATGAGCCCCAGGAAAACAATAATATAAATTTCCTTAGGTGGCACATGGTCTTAAGAATTAGCCACTAATCCTTAAGCAGGATTATCTTCTAGCAGATTATCATACCAAAATACTAGCTGCAAATGATAATTCAGGTCAGCTAGAATTGTATGTTGACATTGTACATTTTAAGTGAATGCATGCTAACGTGAACAAATTGAGTATTTTTCTTCAGAGTAGTATTTGAGCCATGTAATAGCCTTAATATTAATTTATAAGCACAAATGTTTATAAATTTATAAATAATATTGCTAAAACTTGCTATTTCATACAGTGCCTTATTGCCATAGTTAAACTCTTATACATCTTTTGTTATGCATCAGTTTTAAAGAATATTCCTTAAAAAGTGGCAATAGCCATAGAGTCTTTAAATAGGAGAGTTTTAGATTAAAAAATATTTCAGGATGTACAATCAACTGTTAGATAAATTTGATTAAACACTTCCTTTGTTCTAATTGTTTAGCATAATGCGTTTTATTATACTCGAGGTAGAACATCCACTAAACTGGGTATTTGCTTCAGTAAGAATAAAAATCGCTGTAGTTTGAAGTAAGTTTTCAATATCATTACTGCTGTCAGTCTAGGAGACCTAAAGTTTCTTGGCCTGTAAAATATTATTGGTCATGTGACAACTCCTTATCTATTTAAGGAATTTAGTTATTTAATCGCAATATAAAATTCTTTTCAAATAAGTAATTTTTCAAAAGTTTGGTTTAATTTTTTATTCATGGAAATAATGATGTAGTATAGTGGTCAAACCCATTGTTTTTTTTTTTTTTTTTTTGGTTTGAGACAGAGTTTTGCTCTTGTCGCCCAGACTGGAGTGCAGTGGCGCAATCTTGGCTCACTGCAACCTCTGTCTCCCGGGTTCAAGTGATTCTCCTGCCTCAGTCTCTCAAGTAGCTGGGATTACAGGCATGTGGCACCATGCCCAGTTAATTTTTGTATTTTTAGTAATGACAGGGTTTCACTATGTTGGCCGGGCTGGTCGCAAACTCCTGACTTCAGGTGATCCACCTACCTCGGCTTCCCAAAGTGCTGAGATTACAGGTGTGAACCACTGTGCTCAGCCCAGGCCCTTTTAGAGATGGGTATGCATGTATGGAATTGGGCTAATGTGCTGCTGAAGTCCTATGGTAGCCAATAACAGGCATAGGAAAATAGGAAAATATTTCTTAGGTAAAATTTGCACATGATTAAGGGAGGAATAGAGATGCTGGAATTACTTCTTGAGTTTCATATTTTTGTGACTTCTGATTAATTTCAAGGCCTTTCTTTCTGTAAACTTACTCTTTAAACCATACCTCTGCTAAGTTTAGTTTCATATTATTTTCACTTGTAGGCACTTACATATTTTTTTTAATGAAGAAATTTCAAAAGTTTATGAGCTCCAGGAAAATAAACTAAAGTTAGTAAAAAACAGTTTCTCTTGTGATGGTTTTTAAAAGAATCACTACCATGTTAATACTTTATTATATGGACTAATATATAAACAGGGAATACAAAGTGGGGAGAGCTCACTGACCTGAATTAATGAGAATTTTCTTGAATTGTGCTATCTATACCTGATAATAAATTTGATTTTTTATTTTCCAGGTTATATCTACTTACTCATAAGCGTTACCAAACATAGTATCTGGGCATATCTTCCTTAAAGTGTTGGAAGTGTAATATTTATGTTAGTTATAAGGCTTAATAGAGATAAGCTGAAAATATGTTTAGAACAATATATTCTGTTTTTATTAAAAATAAACTAGCTATTTTGAACATTTTTATGACTCCCTAAATAGAACACAACATTGCATTTTTTATGCCAGTTGTTATTTGAATAACTGAGTTTTAATAAATACATTCTGAAACTTAAGCTTTTAAATTTGAGATTTTATGTATGTTTTCCAAAATTAAAATCAAATACATGTTTCAAATTGATGGCTGGAACAGATGCAGTGAACTCATATATGAAAAATGCGGGAAGATATGAGATCAGGCTATCTTTGCATCTTTAAAGCAGATCATTCTATTCTATATATTGTGCATATCAGAGTTTGGAATAGAAATTATGTGCAAAAAGAAATGACACCTGTCCCCCAAAGATTGAAGTCTGGGATGTAAAAGAAAAAAGAATTCCCTGAATTCTAAGGCTTAGAAATATATTTCTATCACTTTCTTATTTATATTAGGTCACAAGTAGAAACCTTAATTTTCATTAATAAGTTATCCCCAAGTTTGATTACTTATACTTTGAGAGAATTCCCAATATTCAATTCCCTGAGTTTTAAAATCTGTTTTCTACTAATAACATAATTTATAAAGATTATCTCCTTTAACTTTTAACTGTGCTTAATTTCAACTCATGTCAGATAAAAAAATTGGCTCAAGAAATATTGAAAAGGGTACCCTCCTCCATAGATTACTTAACATATGAACCACTATACCCCCTTTCCTATTCATTATATTTCCACTGAGCGATAGAAGATGTGTAGCTGTATGCCCAAGGGTCTGTTTTACTGAACAAACCAGAACTTCCCTTCACCTCTTTACATTTTAGTTAGATGCTGGTGCCTAGGTTATTGTGACAGCTCAGTGCATATCATTCAGGATCATAGTTGATTTTAGTGAGTTTGCTAACCTAGTTCCAGGTCATTGAACCTTGTTGGCTTTCACAGGTTGGAAAAGAGGACTACGTTTACTATTTCCTCTCCCCTATCTTTCTTGTATTGCTAGTCATCGATGAGGATAGGGTCATCAACAGTAACTCAATAGGTAGTGCTGTGGGCTTACTCTTTTTCCACTGCGCTTCCAATTTACTAGTCACTAACGTATTGTTTTTTCCTTTCATTTTTACCATCCACAAATTTTGAATAATTGCATTTAGATTTTATAAAAATAAGAATCAGTATATTCTTCCTTTCTTTGCCTTTTAAATTCTATCAGTACTTTTAGGTGGTCACAGGATCTCCTCTTAAGTTAGGATATGCTGCTGTAACGACTATGAATTGTGAGAAAATATTGTAACTTCAGTTAAGGTTCTTCACTGTAACATTGCTAGCTATGTAGTGGTCAGTGTTTAGTAAAACACTGGAAAAAATGGAGTTTTTCTGGGATGGATAGATTATTTGGACACAGATCGGATGAGCACATTAAGATATCACCACAACTTTTTTAACCTCTTAATAAAACACAGAACATTTAAAACTATTATCTGAAAACAGATATGTGAACTTTGCCATCTCTTCATCTTATTTTTTATGTTTTCTGCACATAATTAGTTTTTCCATTTTCATTATCCCCTTTATTAGAAGAAATTGTACATAATTACTATAAATTGTTGTAGTAAAGTTTGCTTTATGTCCAGTGTTAACAAGGCCAATATCTATTATGTAAATCTCAATATATGAGATAACCTAGAAAGTAAATGCTTGAATAATAACTACTTTCTTTGAAACAAAGACAACTGAGTTTACTTATATTGTGAATGTCATTTCACAATTCAGTCAGTTACCTTGCTGGGCAATAAAAGACCCTGAAATGACCCCTTTTCACAAAATATAGCTGGATGACTCATTTACTACAAAGAAGCTTGGCTTGAGAGTACTCCTTCTGAAATATAAAATGATATCCTACTAATGCATCTGAAGTGTGCTTTAAACCCATCCAAGGAGGCTCATGAAATTAATGACTCCATTACATATTGTGATTCTTTTGTATTATGTTTACTTTTCCACTGTTTCTCTTCTGACTTTATATCTTACTGGTTGCATTCTCTATCTTTGGAAACCTCCACTTCAGAAAGAGTATATGTTTACAGCTGCCTTTAAAACCTTTAGACCTTTACAAATTAGAAAACATAAATCTTAAGATTAATGTTCCATACTGTATATATGTTAGTTTAGTTTAAGAGTCTTAGTCTTTTAAATATTGAAGCACCTGGCAGCTTGTTGAAGAAAATCAGCTTGTAGAACAACTGTGTAATGATGACAAAATGTTAAATTTTTCCTTGTAAAAAATTTCATTTTTGGCCTGAGTGATCCTGTACAACAGTGTTACTAAGAGGGAGGAATCTGCTCAGCAGTTCTGACTGCTCATTATTGGTCCTTGACATTTCATTCATATTTATATTTATCAGTTGCAAAGCAATATATTACTTGAAAACATTAATAAACAAAAATTTTTTTAATTGCAAAATTCCCACATGGTGATTTCTTATGACATCATGAAGACATTTATAATCTTAATGGAGTAATGAGAAAAATAATTGACCCCAATTTTGAACATGTTAAGTCCCTTATTTACCTATCCAAAACTACAGAAACTATAAAGTTATCTGGTTTGTAAAAATACTCTTTTACAAGATGTGTGATAGAATTCAACAACTATTTAATCAAATAGTATTTTAAAAAGATATGTGTAACATCAATAAAATTCCAGTTTGCTTCTGGAAGCACTGATGGCTTTATAATACTTTATTTTTTGAGCATTTTTTTTTGGCTAACTATCTAACTTCTGAATTAAAGAGAATAAAGATCCTGCCCTAGAGGGTATGTATTCTTATAATCTAGTTTAGTGTCTAGAGATAAATTCTAAAGTGTCAAAAAACCAAATTTATAATGTCATATTAATACATTAAAGAACCTGAAGGATTTATTGAATCAGAATATAAGGAGTCAAAGGTACCTTAATAATCCTCAATTACAAACACTTTATTTTAGGAATGAGAAAACTGAGGCCCCAAAGGGGAGGCGATTTACCTGGGGCTTGCTGGCCGGCTTAGGTAGAACTAGGACCAGAATTTCATTCACAGTATGTCTCACTGTCATGAAGAGGCCCAGTTTATAGAGGAAGGCTTCTGGGGAAAGGTAAATCTTGTACTTAAAGGAAACAGTATTATTAGCAGCAGTGAACTAGATCTAGAGATTTGTGTTTCTTATGTCAGTTCTAAGTTTTACTAGTTCTACAATGCCATATTTACTGATGTAGGTTGGTAGCAAAGAGGGAATAATAATAGGAGCAATAATAATGAAAAATGGTAATAATGATGACCAAAAGTTATAGAACTTCCTATGTGCTAGAGTCTGTTTTAAGCATGTTGCATTCATTAGCTCATCTAATCCTGTTGTCATTCCCATTTTACAGATAAGGACACTGAGGCACAGGGAAGTAAATTGCCCAAGATCAAATGTAGAGTGTTATACAGTGTATAGATGGAATGACCAAGCCAATCCATATTCGGTGATTTCATTTAGGAAAGGGTTCACTATGGGTTGAAGAATATAGAGGGGCTCCTCCAATGATAATTTTAAAAAATAAATAATCTAGTAATTTCTTATTATCAAATATGATATGCAACATTTCTGGAACTTTCTTCTTCTTGACAGGAGGAAATGGTCAATAATTTGAAAGTGTCTAGCCATAGCTTATGTCCATAAGTCTTAAAGATATTATTGCTAGCGTTGGTATGTGTTAGCATGTGTACAATGATGCAAAAATTATGGCTGCATAATCACCTGTGTGTTTGATGCTTTTTATTTGTAGTTGGTCACATATGTAGAAGCAGTCACTGTTACTTGCAGTATTCTTTGGTTTAAGGTCTCATTCCAACCAAGTAACTTCATCTCTGATAGAATCTAAACTTAACTGCTGGGTTATGTTGTCCATATTTTTGCTTAGAGTTGTTTATCATCTACTTCTTGCTTGCTTTAGAAAATGTTACTTTGCTTTTTACTTCAGTTAACCAAACATCAGTTTATGTGGAAAGGTGTAAACAGGGTTAATAGATGATACCTTTTTATTCTTATTATTGTCTTTGCATGTTGGGCATCTACCAGGGTTACTGGTCAGAGTTTTGTAGAAAATACAGAATGAAGTAGTAATAGTAGCTCTAAAGGAAACTACCCACTTTGGCAGGCTTGGAGAAGCAGATACAGTTTTGAAGCAAGGCTTTATTTGATCCTCTCTCAAAGCAGTATTGGATTCTTTAATATTCTGTTTTCTTTTAACATCCTATTATTGACTTGACTGAGAAAATGATTAAATAAAAAGGATAACTATACAGAGTCTGTATGGAAGTGCAGTGTGGTTATATATGGAGTTTTACCCTGTGAAGTTCAATAAAATTGAATTAACAATCTGTCTGTTTTGGTTTTATTGAAAGGTATTTACTCAGTTCTTACTAAGTATTGTCGTAGGTGCTGGAATGAATCTATGATGCTGTTGTGGTCATTAGCCTGTTTGGGTTCTAGGTTACCCTTTGAAGTAGATAAGTTTTGGAGAGGATCAGATTTAAATATTTGCTGCTAAGGTAAAGTAAATATGCAGTTTTATACAGCATAAATTTGATCTAACTGCTGTGCAGAAATTATTAGACCTAAAATACAAAATAATAAATTCTTACGGTACAAACTAAGCCCTGGATATTGCTATATACTAGAATATAGGATTTTCTCTACAGCCCTTCCTTTCCCTAGGAATAGATAGTTGGATGGATAGATGGAGGGATGGATGGATGAATAGATAAATATAGAGGAAAATAACTGGGAAATATACCTTATGATTGGTTAGGAAAC
The DNA here is from genome assembly GCF_049354715.1 of Callithrix jacchus. Lineage (NCBI taxonomy): Eukaryota > Metazoa > Chordata > Mammalia > Primates > Cebidae > Callithrix > Callithrix jacchus. The sequence goes on along the minus strand of NC_133512.1, from coordinate 81,551,589 downwards.
ATCACTTGCTGAAATTCTAATCACCTCTTAAGATGCAATTCAGTTGTAATCCTTTGCAAGATTTCTCTGCATCTTATATAATTAATGCTTTTCCCCATACCTATAAAATTCTTTTTATAACTCCATTATTCTACTTACTGTAGTTATATTATACTAGTTGTGCACATGTCTGTCTTTTCTACTAGACTATAAATTCATTGCGTGGTAAGAATTTTATCTTAATTCATCTTGGTACTTCAACTCCCTTATACAACCTTGTGCCAAGGAAGGACTGAAGATGGGATTGCTGAAATGAGCATTCCCCCTCCTCATTTTGTAACTACTTTATTTTTAATTGTCATTATTGAAACATAATTTGCCTACAGTGCAATTCATCAATTTTAAGTGTACATTTTAATAAATTATAACAAAATCAAGATAAAAATCCTTCCCATCACTTCCCAAACTCCTTCTCTTCCTTTTTGCAGTGATTCTCCTCCCACCACACCTAGCCCCTGGCAGTTACTGATGTGCTTTATGTCACTATAGTTTTGGGATTTTTTTTTTCAGCATTACACATGAATTTTTTATATCTGGCATCCTTGACTTAACATAATACTTTTTGAAATTTATCCATATTGTCACATTGTCAGTAATGTTTCATTTTATTGCTGAGCAATGTTCCATAATATGGATATTATCGTGATTTATTTATGTGTTAATCTGTTGATGGGCATTTGGGTTATTTATAGTTTGGAGCTATTGTAAATAACACTGCTATGAATATTAACATACAAGTTTTTGTACTGATATGTTTTCATGTCTCATGTGTAAATATCAGAATGTCATATAGTTGGAATTACATAGTATGCAACATCTTCAGATTGCCATCTTTCACTTAGCAATATACATTAATGGTTATTTGTCTTGACTTAATAGCTTACTTTTCTTTATTGCTTATAATATTCTGTTGTATGGGTATACCACAGTTTATTTACTATTGAAGGATATCTTAGTTGTTTATAAGTTTTGGCAATTATGAGTAAAGCTGCTGTAAACATCCCTGTGAGGGTTGTTGTATGGACATAATTTTTAACTCATTTGAGTAGACAGCAAGGACCGCAGCTAATGGATCACATGGTAAGAGTCTATTTAGTTTTGTCAGAAACTTTCAAACTATCTTTCAAAGTGTCTGTGCACTTTGCATTCCTATCCAGAGTGAATGAGAGTTGCTATTGCTCCACTTCTTTGTCAGCATTTGGTGTAGTCAGTGTTTTGGTTTTAGTCACAGTTGAGTGTGTAATAGTATCTAATTGTTTTAACTAGCAATTACCTAATGACATATGGTGTTGAACATTTCATATATTTATTTGTCACCTGTATTCTTTTCAAATACGGTATCCAGATCTTTTGCCCATTTTAATTTTATTTACTTATTTTAATTTTATTTATTTGTTTTTTGAGATGGAGTTTCACTCAGTCACCCAGGCTGGAGTATAGTGGCACAATCTTGTCTTACTGAAGCCTCTGCCTCCCAGATGCAAGCAGTTCTTGTGCCTCCCTGTCACGAGTAGCTGGGATTACAGGTGCACACTACCATGCCCAGCTCATTTTTGTAATTGTGGTAGAGACAGGGTTTCACCATGTTAGCTGGGATAGTCTTGAACTCCTGACCTCAGCTGATCTAACCACCTCAGCTACCCAAAGTGCTGGGATTACAGGAGTGAGCCTCCACACCCAGCCTATTTATTAATTTTTTGAGACAGAGTTTTGCTCTGTCACCCAAGCTGGAGTGCAGTGGAGCAATCTCAGCTCACTGAAACCTCTACCTCATGAATTCAAGTGATTCTCCTGCCTCAGCCTCCTGAGTAGCTGGGATTACAGGCATCCACCATCACACCCTGCTAATTTTTGTATTTTTAGTAGAGACGGGTTTCACCCTACTGGCCAGGTTAGTTTCAAAGTCCTGACCTCAAATGATCTGCCCACCTTGGCCACCCAAAGTGCTGGGATTACAGATTTGAGCCACTGCACTCTGCCCTGTTTTGCCCATTTCTAAACTTGATTTTTTCCTTATTGTTACATTTTAACAGCTCTTTTTATATTTTGGATATAAGTCATTTATTAGATGTGTGCTTTCAAAATATTTTCTCCCGGTCTGTGGCTTTGTTTTTCATTTTCTTAACAGTGCTTTTCATAAAGCGGAAGTTTTTAATTTTAAAAACTTTGTCAAGGATCAGTTGACAATGTTTTTAAAATTAAAAACTTCTGCTTTAATTCTAAAGGTCTACACATAATTCTAGGCTCTCCATTCTATTCTATGTATCTATTTTTTCCATTCTTTTGCCAATACTAATGGTCCAGGTCAGGTGCGGTGGCTCATGCCTATCTCAGCACTGTGGGAGCCTAAGGTAGGCAGATAGCTTGAGCCCATTCAAGATGAGCTTGGGCAACATCGTGAAACCTTGTCTTTACTAAAAATACAGGCAAATTAGTCAAGCATGATGGTGCCCACCTATAGTCCCAGCTACTCAGGAGGCTGAGGTAGGATGACTGCTTCAGCCAGGAGGTGGAGGTTGCAGTGAGCCAAAGTCGCCCACTGCACTCCAGCCTGAGTAACAGAGTGAGATCCTGTCTCAAGGAAAAAAAAAAGAGAAGAAAAGAAATTCTCTTGTGTTTTTTCATGGTCATAGCGGCATTATAGGTTTTTTGGTGTAAGACCACAGAGGTAAAATGCCTTTTCATTATCTATCAAGGGTATATACTATCAACATGATTTATCACCTTGATCACCTGGCTGAAATGATGTTTGCCAGGTTTCTGCACCATAAAGTTAATTCTTTTTCTCTTCTTTCTATACTATTATTTTTGGAAGATAGTCACTATGAGCAGCCCACACTCAAGAAGTGGAGAGGTGTTCTCTTCCTCTTTGAGGGCAGAGTGTTGATATAAATTACTTGGAATTCTTCTGTTGGATAGACTTGCCTCTTTATCTTCATTCATTTATATATTTAATCATTTATTTATATCTGCGTATGTTTGTGGATATTTATTTTACACTTTTTGTTATAATCCAGCATGTTTTTAAAAATTTTGGTGATTAAATTATTTCAGCTTTGGCCACTAGGAGCTGTTTTTGTTGGCTTTGGTGTCCCTTTGATATATCCACTTCAATATAGGATTTCTCTTACACACACACACACATACACACACACACACCCTACTTATTTTCTGGCACTGCAAAATGCTCCAGGCTCACTTTTAATATTTTATATTCTTGTCCCAGAAGTGTCTGTTTTCTCAAGGAGCACGGATGCCTTTTATTGGGGAGTGATATTAGAAGCCAAGCTCTGGGCAGTAGGTATGCTCATTGCTATGGGTATGTGATTGCTTCTAGGCCCTCTCAGCTGACAGAACAAAGAAATACATGCATATATTACTAACCTGTGTGTATACACATAACTATAAACATTACTCTATGTAATTATCTGTATCTATATTAAGCTAAGCATGTGTTCACACTGTGTCTTTGACCATAATTCATCACCATATGGATGATTTTAATCACTCTCCCTTGCTTACCTCTAACCTCCCACTCTAACTGTAAGAAATCTGGCTCCCACCCTATGTCATTCATTTAGTTGTTTAATTCTCATATATATATTAAATATATACATACACATATGTGCACACACACATATACACAGACACATACACACACATATACACATATACTTTTCTTTTATTATTCCTACTGTATGCATTTTTGCTTGAAAGTATAGTAAATACAGTGGGTAACTACGTAGTTAATCCTGTGTTGCTAATATAAATAAAGTGAATACTTTTTTTTAGCCTCTCATAGTTGAGAACTTTAGTAGCTCACCTCTACTCAAAGAAACCTCTGGAGTCTTAGTGACAGCAACTCAGTACAATTTCTTTAGAGGCTAAATAGCTAACTAAATCTTTAATCACAGTCAAATTGGCATCATCTCTAACTTCCTCACGTTTGTTGTGTAAATCTTTGTTTGTTGTGTAAAAATGCACAGATCCCATGTGAAGGAAGAGAAAGTAATAAAAATATTTCAAAATAATAAAACTAAGTATATCATCTATTGGCATTCACTACATGATCATATGTTTTCACATTAAATGGGAAAATAAGAAAAGAACAGTTCATTTAATGAAAGGAAAACTTTTTTAAAAAGTGGCATCAATTTTTAGCACATATTATAGGCTATTTTCACATTTAAAAAAAATTTTAGATGATGGTGGAAATGTAGGAAGTAACTAATATTTAAAACAATTGTCTCAGTGTTCTGATTTTCTGCTAGTGATTAGATGCAATAGGTTCAATCCTGAACTCTGCACATCCTTCTCATTGTGATTTGGCTCTTGAGATTGAGTCTTTCCTGGGGCAGCATCCAATATTCCTTTTGTGGTAATTAGCTGGAACAAGCTACAGTCTGGCTTTCTGAAAAGAACTGAAAACTTGGGAGAAGGAACAATTGTGACCACTGGGTTTTGGGATTCCATGATTCGTGATTCTGTCACTGTCCCATTTAACGGACTGCCTTTTTGTTTTCTTTTTACATTGCCCATGAAGCATGATCTGGAATTCTGCCAGAAACCACTTACACTGTCAATAGTTTTTAAAGCTGTTCTTCCCTTTGACTAGCAATACTTTTCTTAAATATCAGGAATATGAGGTTGACCCCCTTCAGAAGTTTCAGAAATGTATTGCTGTATTGAAGTGGCTGAAATTCTAGTTGGTATGGAAGGTAAAGTGATGAGCAATAAATTGAAATACCCAAATGTTTTCTTACTATAACAGTCATTTTATTTTCTTCTAACTTGGTAGGCTTAATATTTTTAGATTCATGATAAAAAAGCCAGAAGACATTTGACCGTCACTCATGGACTCTAGGCGTTGATAAGGTCATTTAGGTAGTCTGCATGACTTCAGTGAAAACCTTTGGATCTTAGGATAAAACAGGTCTTTGAAAGTTTATTCCTGCCTGGTCAGAGCCACCTGATGCTTAGAAATAGCTACCGGTACCTCTTCAGCTGCTTATTAATAGTTTGATCTAAATATGTCACTGACCTTTTTATAGTTCCATTTTTTCACCTCTAATGTGGAGAGAGAACTTCCCTAGAGGGCCCCACTGCCCACAAGAGCACTTTGAAAAGTGTGAAGACATTGCCTGCTCTGAGGTCTGTTGCTCTCAGTGAGTTGAAACCTGATCTTTCCCTGATGTAATTCTTTGCCTGACCATCCGTGAACCGTGTCCCATGAAAGTTGTTACACTCTGGTGGTACCTAGGCTGTGCCACTGGTTTATGGAAATTGGATCAATGTCCATGAGTTTTAAATCTATTGAGAGCTCAAGTAATAAGTGACTATTTTATCATGACAGCTGATTTATAACTACTTAGAAGAATTGTATTTGCTCCCTTTATATTAGCCGTGTCTAAATAGTTTCTGCAGTGTTTTTAAAACAGTGATTTTTTCAGGAGTCTAATAGATATTTTATGTATAAATATATAATTTTAATTGCTGCACTATCTATTCTAATTTATTAGGTGTATTTAAGATTTTCTCAAAAGGAAGGTTCGGAGGCCAGTGACATTTGAAGAAAACCTTATTTTACAGCTTAGTTTTCAACAGTCTTGCTCATAAGAGTTTTTCCTTATATCAAATTCGCTCGTTTTATTTTGCAGATGTATGTCATTTATTCTTTTAAAATACATGACCTTTTCTTTGGCAACATAGTGTGATACTGAGAGAAAAGAAAGAATGCAAGGAAAACCATGGCATACTAACTAAAAGTTAGGTACATTAGCAGCATCTAGTACCTGTTAGGGGAATTACTTCTTAAAGAATGAGGTCCATCTTGAAATTTGGCATATTTTTTTTAATAGAGAACCTTTTTTTGATGGTATATTTAATAACCTGTTACACATACAATTGTACTGTCTTCATTACAAATAAACTACATAGCTTTTTCTTTGCATAAAAATTTCCTCATAGCTGTTTGCTGTTATCTTTGTTTAGAAAGAAGATGATTATTAAGTATATTCGGCAATAATGAGATTTCCTTATGCTGCTTGCAAAATCTAATTTGTATAATATGTAGACTAAAGAGAGGAAGAGAAAGAACGTGGGAGAGTACAGGGGAAAAGCTACATGCCATACAATATACAGTATTTGCTGTTTATCACTGACCCTGTGCTCAGTATGAATGTGCTTAATCTCATAAAATATGACAGACTTACCAAGTTAAGAGTTACTAGACTTGCCAGTGTAAGCCTACTTTACCAAGCTTTGACTAAAGTTGCAAAAATCTCATTTAAATTGTCAAATTTGTTTAAGAAGTTTGATTAATAATTGTTGTACTATTATTCTTTGTTTAAATTTACTTCTGCTGTTTGTTTTTGAACTTCTAAAACATTTAATTATATGAAATTTTAAACTATACAATTGAAGAAAATTTATCTTAAAATAAGTTTTAAGGTAAAATATATGACTTATTTTTAACCCATGTGTTTAAATTTACCTATGAAATATTTTGTTTGCTTTTGCCTATCATTTTTCAGGAATCTTCTCCTAGTCTGTCTTTCTAAGTTGTCAAGCTTTTTTGATTATAAACAATGATACTGCTTTAGTCTGTGAATTTAGATTTCTTCCTTTTCTGAGACTTCTGCCCCATGAAATATAATGTTGGGATTTCTTCGTTCTTCATTTAGAGATATCAGAACATGTACCTGAATATTGTATAACACATAGAGAAACAGTATTAGATTTCCCTGAACATAGTAGGTACTCAATGATCTCTGTAGTTTATCATTAAAACATGAAACTTACCATTAAGTAGTCATTTCTGTAAGTTCTTCACTGTGTTTTTAGACAAAGAGCGATTCTACTCTGTATACCTCCAGAATCCCCTCGTAGAAGAAACCAAGTAGTTCCCACCAAGTAACTTCAGCCATCCCAATGACAGAAGATGGTCTGCAGTTTCATTCACAGAAAATTAGTGTTTCTTTTTCTCTCCCCTCTTCCCCACAACCACATCAATATTGAGTCATTTTAGTCATTTTAGATCGTGCCATTTTATCTGTGAAATTCAGTGAACTAAATATTTTGGGTATGTACAAAGAAAAAATAATTATGATGTATTTTGTAAAATGTATAATATCACTAATATTATTGCAATGCGTAAGTGACATAAAATCAGCCTTCTTTTCTCTTATATCTATGTAGACCCTAGAGAGTATTCAGCAAACGAGAACTCAGTCCTTAGCAGTGATAAACAGTATTGTTTGTTCTCTACCATACAGAGTTGTTTGTTTATACCATGTATCAAATCCATTTGTGAAACCACAGAGGGTGTTGAAGTGGCTCTTTATAAGCAATAGAAAATAAGTGGAGTGGTTAATCTGTGGTGAGTTAGCAGTTAGAGACTGCTAATGAAGTTACACTCATTCCAAGATGTCTTTTAGTGGGAGAGAATGTGACAAGGACAGAAAACTTATATTGGATTATCCAGAAAGATAAAAGCAAGTTATGTTGAAAAATTTATCTTGTTTTATTTACATCTTTTATAAGGCCCCAGCTAGTGCAAGAGCCATCTCTGACCTATACAGGAAAAAAAAAAAAAAAACAGGCAATAAAAAACCAGCATTATCTACCCCCACATTATATTACAACTGTATACAACTACTTAATCCTTCTTTCTCCCGGCAAAAGAAACTAACAGCATGCTAAAAGAAATCTTGACGGGTTTAAGAGCAGTATGGGGATAATTTCAATAATTTGAAAAGATGTTGCTTTCTGTAATAAAAATTGATTCCATTTCTTTTATTTACTTGAATGCATGCTTGTTGTAAACACCTTAAAATTAAATTGAAATGCATCTAATTTATGTTTTTCTGAACTACTTGATTCAGTGTTTTCAACTACATTTGTGCTGGAATTTCCGAGCTATTTATATGTAAATGGAAAGTCGTCTGTAATTGGCACAGGGAGAGCCTGCTAGAACCCAGTAATCTAATCTAAGTTGCACATTTTCCCCTCTCTGTTATACATTCATAATGGCATGTGAGGGCAAACAGCTTGATCCTTATGTCAACATCACTCTCCTCTGCAATAAGAGGAAGAAAAGGGAAACTTTGTTTTAAGGATTAAATGGTGAAATTTTTCTGTGACACATCATCTTAGACTGAGCTGCCAGGTTTTATAGGGAGCAAAAAGATATCATTAACTTCTAACTACTTGGAATAGGAATTTAAATTATTTGCTTCAGGTAGTAGAATGAAGGTACAATTGCACAGTGGTTGTGACTGTTATAAACTTAGTTTTACTGAATTTTATTTTATTTTTTAAAATGTGTCCTGCTTGAGAGTTTGGTAACAATGACACTAAAACAATTTTTCCGTTTTCACATTTTTCCTAATTTGTGTTTTTCTAAAAAAAAAAAAAACTAGCAAAAGGATCTATCAGATAGAAAAGAACATTGAATGATGTTAAACACACACGGCATTTGTTATATGCCTCTTATAAATCATGGACTTTTTAAACTTCAAGTAATCTGAGAAAAAGGCACCTGAATTTCAAATTCCATTCCTGAGCAAACAATGTTAAAACAGATTTAATACAAATTAGTTGAAATGAGATTTGTTATTCATGCCATTCAGTTGACATATCTGGCCATCTATCCATTCATACATTTCTTCAATAAATATCCTGCCATCTAGGCATAAGCACTGGGCTGGTTGCAGGAAGTACAGAAATAAGCAGGAAACTCACAACACCCTCCCAGAGAGGGCTGCCTTGTAATTAGAGGTGTAAGCCAGGTTACATGGTGGAATGAAATCTACTTAAAATTTTACCCATTTTTCATTTTCAGGGATGTCATTGCTCTGTGTTTTTTAGATGGTTAAGAATTAACCATTTAGGTGCAACATGTTTTATTTAGATGCAAATCTTTCAAATATATGACCTCTAAATAGAAAGTATTGGATGTAATCTTTAATGCTTTTAGGATCATAGTTTTGGATATTACAATAGCTGGTTTGATTCTGATTATTCTTATTGGTAAAAATGACTTTTATTGGTGGATAACTCTAGGATTTACCAAGGTTACACTTTTCTCATTTAATCTTCATAATAGCTCTAGGAAGTAGATGAAATGGCTAATCACATCTTATGGATAATGAAACTGAATCTCAGAGAGATTAAGTGTTGAGCCACTTTACTTATTTACATCACCTGCCTGGTGCCTATTGGGCCTCCAAGTTTCTGGTTTGTTCAAAGTTCAAAGTGGTATGTTAGAAGCTAAGAAGTGGTATAACTGACATATTTTCAGAGTGATGTGGGGGATGAGTATGGTGGGAGGATGGGAGTAGGTGAAGGAAGGAATGGAAGAGATAGATTAACCATTTCCATTCCTATTTGAAGAATCTGATAATTTGATAATGGTAATTTTTAGGTAACCACAATTTCTGAAGTTTTTCTCTTTAAAATATGCTGATTTAAATATCCCCGTAATTAAGTCTCTTAATTATTATTTTTTGACAAAAACTAATCATAAACCCTGAAAATGTCTGATGCAATTAAGGACAATTTAAAAGACAAGTAAAAATATGCAAGTTAAAGTCAGGGGTTTCTTTTCTCTGCGATTTTTCTACTCCTAGGTAGAGTAGGAGAGCGAAGAGAGAAGAGGGCTGCCTAGAGAGTCTCCTCTAGAAATCGGCCCCCTCAAGTAGTCAGCCGAGTCCCTGTCAGCTGATGTACCCGAGGAACTACTCAGCTCTGGAAGGAAAGAACTATTTGAAAGTATTAGAGATAACAGTGCCCAGTGTTCACACAAGGCTGGAGATAGTGCTGGTTCCTACCACCTGATTTGATAGCTGAAGATTCACAATTCAGAAGGACCTTACCTTAAGAGTGGGGAGTAATCAGCCCAGATGGAACATTGCTCCTGGAAAAGAGTTTGATAGTTTCCTATGAGGGTAACATACATTTACTTCCAACCATTCCACAACTAGGTATTTACCCAAAAGAACTAAAAGTACATATTCAAACAGTGACAACCCCACACCTTCATGCATTGATTTGTCATAGCTCCAAACTAGAAACAACTCAAATGTTCATCAACAGAGGAATGGATATGCAAACTGTGGTATATTTATACAATTAAATACAACATAGATATTAAAAGGAATAAACTGTTGATACATGATGCAACATGGATGAATCTCATAACAATTATGCTGAGTTTGAAAACCTAGACAAAAGAATATACATGAATTTCCTATTGCCACCATAACAAATTACCACAGACTTGGTGACCAGAAACAGCTAAAATTTATTGCTACACAATTCTGGAGGCTAGAAGTTGAAAATCAAAGTGTTGATAATGCTGCACTCTTTTCAAGGCTCTAGGGGAGAACTGTTCATTTCCTTTTCCAGCATCTGGTGTCTGTCGGCATTCCTGACTTGTGGTTTATGACTCCATCACTCTGCTCTGCCTCTGTCCTCACATTGTCTTTCTCTCTTTATTTCCTCTCTCTGTGTATATCTCTCTAAGGACACTTCTCTTCTATTTAAGGTCCATCCAGATAATCCTGGATGATCTCTTCATATCAAAATCCTTAATCTGAAAAGACTTTTTTACCAAATAAGGTACAATGCCTAGGACCCAGGAATTAGTATGTAGACATATCGTATGGGGGTCACCATTCAACTATCTACACTGTGTCATTCCATTTATACAAAGTTGTAGCAAATGCAAACTAATCTGTGTTTGCATTTGCTACAACTTTGTATAAATGGAATGATCTGTGACAGGGCCTGGAAGAGTACAGGATTTGAGGAAGAGATTACCAAGAGATTCCTAGGAAACTTTCAGGAAGATAGTTCCATTTTGATTATCTTGATGTAATGATAGTTATGTAAGTGGTTACATAAGTCAAAACTTATCTAGTTGTACACTTTAAATATATACTGTTTATTTCATATTATAGCTTAATAATGCTATGTTTTTAAAGGGTAGAAGATGCATTGCTAAAATTTTGCCCCAGAATTTTACTTGTCTTTGTTTCAACCTACATTCTGTATTTTAGTCTCTTTATATGATAAATTCTTGACTAATAATTGAATAGTAGAATTCACATGGCCGGTATTTTTAGATTTCTTCACTTATAGGTTTAATATGGGTATCTACAAATTACTGATACAGTTTGATTTTTCTTAGTTGTGTCTTGAGATTGCAGTTGAATATATCCTGGGCTATTCACCTGTTTCTCTAAATTCGTGATTCTTAACCTTTCTGGAGTCATTTTCCCTTTTGAAAATCTGATGAGAGTCATGGACTCTTCACTCATAGCAACGCATATGTGATTCTAAATGGTTTCATAACTCTCGAAAGCCCATACATTAACCATTCCATCCCCATCATTCATGAAGTTTAAGAATCCATAATTTGAATAAACTTACAAATTATTTTTTGTTTTTTGAGATGGTGTTTTGCTCTAGTTGCCCAGGCTGTAGTGCAATGGCGTGATCTCAGTTCACTGTAACCTCTGCCTCCTAGGTTCAAGTGGTTCTCCTGCCTCAGCCTCCCAAGTAGCTGGGATTAGCTGTGCTGGTAGCTGGTGCCTACCACCATGCCCATATTTTTAGTAGAGACGGGATTTTACCATGTTGATCAGGCTGGTTTCAAACTCCTGACCTTAGGTGATCCACCCACCTTGGCCTCCCAAAGTGCTGGGATTAAAGATGAGAGCAACTTCTCCTGGCCCATAAACTTACAAATTTATATTTGTTTGAAAAGGAGCGTTTTGAGCCACATTAGTCCAGGTGATTTGTTTATATGTTTACCAAGATCATTAACAATGGAATATTTAAGTATTATTTAACAAGGAAATGATGGCATTTTGTGACTGCATGTGTGTTGAGCTGATACAGAAAATGTGTGAAATTGAAAGCTTACTTTCAGTAAACCCTTACATGACTGCAGATGTTAAGCAAGCAACAGAACTTGCCTTCAGGACACTGTTACAAGAGATGCGAAATCTCATCAGGCCCTGCTTCACACATCATATCCTCACGTCCACAGCAGCAAATTCTCGGGGTCTTCTGTGGCCATGTAATGCTGTCAACAGTTTTACTGCTATATTATGAATGACTTTTTTCTACTGAGGGTATGAGTAGTCTGTATAGAGCTGCACAGGTGTTTTTGTATTGTGTCTGGTTCATAGCTCAGAAATGAGTTGCATCTGCTCTGTATATTTGCTATCTTTCTCATTCAATTTCACAACATTTTTCTACAAAAAAAGAAAGAAAGATTAGCATTAATAATGAATGAAATTTATTTTTGATCAGAGTTCCAGGATTTTTTTTAAGGCCGTCTAATATCTGTTATGCAGTGGATTTGTGAAAGAATCAGCAAATTGGTGACAGAGCAATTGGATGTTACGACATGACTGAGTGACCTCCCTGCCTCTGTTTTTAGTCCTGAAGCTATAGGATAGAGATCATCCTTGTGGAGAGCCAAGATTTTTTGTGAGGGTAGACCAGTGTTTCTCATTTTTGTTTTTATCCCAACATTTACAAAGAGGTATTACACATTACTACCATAACAGCAGCTACTCACTAAGATTATTGAGGGAGCAGAGTATCTCAGAACGTCTGAGGAGGAGTAGAGTTTCAAAAGTCTTCTCCTCTCCGAATACCTCTTGGGGTCTTCTTTATTTTCTTGCACCCAGGCTGCAAAAACACTTGTAAAGATTGACTTGTAGCATTGAGTCTGCAGGAAAATCATGGCAACTGAAAGCAAACATTAAGCTAGGGTTTTGTTTCCTTTGTTGGAATGATGGGGGCACTTCATTCTAAGGATGTCATTGTTTCTGAAATTATGATGTCAGAACTACATTTCTGCTCTGCCCAGGCTGCATTCACTCATACCACCCTAGTCTTCTTAGAATTTTTATAGCTAAGCCTGTGACTCACCCATACATAGGCAGGAAATAAGAGATTTAGAAAATGGCTCTGGCTTCAGGCTAGGATTTGTTGGCAGAACAGGGCCAGTTTCGGTTCACTAGGAAGAAGGGTGGCATAATACTCAGCCTAGGTAATTCTACTTAAGAAATGTTGATTGATTAGTGTGAGTGATATGGTTTGGCTGTCTCTACCCAAATCTCATCTTAAATTGTAGCACCCATAGTTCCCATATGTTATGGGAGGGACCCTGTGGGAGGTAATTGAATCATGGGGACTGGTCTTTCCCTTGCTGTGTCAGGAGATCTGATGTTTTGTTGGTTTGTTTTGAATTGGAGTCTCACTTTGTTGCCCAGGTTAGAGTGCAGTGGCACAAGCTCAGCTCATTGCAACCTCTGCCTCCTGGGTTCAGGCAACTCTCCTACCCCAAAGCCTCCTGAGTAGCTGGGATTATAGGCACCCACCACCACCCCTGGCTAACTTTTGTATTTTTAGTAGAGCCAGGGTTTTGCCATGTTGGCCAGGCTGGTCTCGAACTCCTGACCTCAGGTGATCCACTCACCTTGGCCTCCCAAAATGCTGGGATTGCAGGCGTGAACCACTGTGCCTGGCGGATCTGGTGGTTTTATAAAGGGGTGTTCCCCTGCATAAACTCTCTTGCCTGCTGCCATGTAAGATGTGACTTTGTTACTCCTTTGTCTTCTGCCATCATTGTGAGGCCTCCCTAGCCATGTAAAACTGTGAGTCCATTAAAATTCTTTCCTTTATAAATTACCCAGTCTTGGGTAAGTCTTTATTAGCAGCATGAGAAGAGACTAATATAGTGAATGAGGAATCAAATTACAAAGAATGTTTATGATTTATACCTTCTTTCAGATAGAATTTTCTGAGGCTTATGAAAAAATAAGTATCTGCTAAATATAAGAGAAAAGGAATGACAAGTGGGAGAAAGGGAGAAAAGATGAGCTGGGTAGTGGAAATTGTTTTATCTCCTATGAGGAAATAGCTAACCTGTAACTTAAGTCTCTCTTTTGAGTAGTTTCCTGGTATAAATAATAGTGTATTGTTCACCCACCCTTTATATTGAGCAGTATTATATTGAATAATATGGTCACTATTTACTAATCAATTATGTCATAGTTTTTGTCGTTGCACATTATTATTTGGCTAATTAAAGTCAAAGGAGGAAGTACTTCATCTATTTTAATTATTACTAATTTGATATATTTTATTCAAAATGAGCAGAGATATAAGAAATACCTCATGACATACTTTTATTAGATCCCTTTGAAAACAGTTTGAATATACCACTCACTGAAATATTCCAAACAAAAACTGACAGAAATGAAGGGAGAAACAGGCAATTTAACAGTAATAGTTGGAGACTTCAGTAACTCTCTTTCTCTCCCTCCTTCCTTCCCTCCTTCCTTCCTTCCTTCCTTCCTTCCTTCCTTCCTTCCTTCCTTCCTTCCTTCCTTCCTTCCTCTCATTCCCTCATTCCCTTATTCCTTCCTTCATTCCTTCGTTCCTTCGTTCTCACAGGGTCTTTCTCTGTCACCTAGGCTGTCAGCTCACTGCAGTTTGATTTTCTGGGCCCAAGTGATTCTTCCACCTCAGCATCCTGAGTAGCTAGAACTACAGGCAATGCTACCACAACCTGCTAAATTTTTTGTTTTTGCTGGAGATGGGGTTTCACCTGTTGCTCAGGCTGGTCAGAAATTCCTGTGGTCGAAAGGGGAGTACTAAACACTGGGATCTATTGGGGGGAAAAGGGGAGGGCCAGTGGGAGGGGGAGGTGGGGAGGGATAGCCTGGGGAGAAAAGCCAAATGTGGGTGAAGGGGAGAAGAAAAGAAAGCACACTGCCATGTGTGTACCTACGCAACTGTCTTGCATGCTCTGCTCATGTACCCCAAAACCTATAATCCAATAAAAAATTAAAAAACAAACAAACAAAAAACAAACAAAAAAAAGAAATTCCTGTGGTCAAGCAGTCCACCTCCCTCAGGCTCCCAAAGTGCTGGGATTACAGGCATGAGCCACCCTGTTTGGCCAACAACTCCAATTTAATGTACAATATAGTATAGTAGAATGTAAGCTCCCTGAATGTAGGAATTTCCATCTTGTTTTGTTTGTTTGTTTGAGAAAGAGTCCTGCTCTGTTGCCCTGGCTGGAGTGCAATGGCACAATCTCAGTTCACTGCAACTTTCACCTCCTGGATTCAAGTGATTCTCCTGCCTCAGCCCCCCAAGTACCTGGGATTACAGGCGCCTGCCACCATGCCTGGCTAATTTTTTGTATTTTTAGTAAAGATGGGGTTTTACTATGTTGGCCAGGCTGGTGTCGAATTCCTGACCTCAGATGAATCACCCGCCTCGGTCTCCCAAAGAGCTGGGATTACAGGCGTGAGCCACTGCACCCGGCCTTTTTTTTTTTTTTTAAATTTTTATAGCCCTAGTGTTTAGAATGACATCTAGCACATAGCAGACATGCAATAAATGTCAGTTTAGTAAGTGAGTTATACTACACAAGTGACATCTAAGAGGTATCTACTGAAAGTATCCTTCTGGTGATAAGGGAAGGCTTCATGGAAGAGATAGCATTTTGGCATGACATAGAGATGTTACTGTATTCCAGAAAAAGGGAAAGGTATGAATCAGGAAAGCAGAGGGAATAAAGGTCATTGAGTTGCCTTTCAATTTATGCCCTTACTTCCAATAATTTTTTTTTTTTTCTGGGGATAATAAACAGTGTCACCAGGCCAGGCTCCAGAACCCCTGGTAGTGGGTCTTTTCCAAAGGCACTGGCATTAGCTGCTGATTTATGATGGCTTTTCCAACATATTTTTAACTCTCTAAGCAACAGTCTGACTTTCTTTTGTGTTCCTTTTCAACCTTGTCTTTTCCTTTCTAAAGTCATTTTCAAAGGAAGACAGAAGACCTTGTGTAAGAGGAGGCTAAATCCTTTTTTCTTTCAGTGTGACTTCTTGGTTCTTTGAAAAGTAGGTGGAGTCCCCCTTGCTGGTTGCCTCTCCCTCTCTCTGCTTCCTGGACACCTTACTCCTGCCAATGCTCCCAGGAGGGTGGGGTTGGGACTCTCAGCCACTGCAGTTTCCCTGCTGCGGGGCTGCTCTGATTTCTGACTTCCAACTTTGCTCTCCCTGCCCCTTGCCCTGCTGCCTGAACTCCCTTCAAGCACAGCAAGGATACAGATCCTGGGGCTCTGCAAAAAGTAAAGAACACTGGAGCAAAGACAGCAAAGAGCTCACAGTCACCTTTAGTTCCCCATCCTCCTCCTTCATCAATTTTTTTTCCTCTCAATGCCACCAGATATTTCCTTCATGTAGTGTTGATTTATTTACCTACCGTCCTCATTCAACACATTTATTGACTGTTTACACTGTGCTAGGTGCTCAGAATATAAAGACAGTAATCTCTGCTTTCAAGGAGCAGAATTATCTGAACAGCATCTAGGTATGGAATAACTAGTCATTACAATGGATCCTCTCATTTAGAAGTCATCTATACCCTGGCTAGCTTGAATATGTTCACTAATTCAGTTGATGGTTTGTCTTAGTTAACTGATATAGTCTGCTAGAAAGATTGAACCATTGCAAATGTAGGTGTAGTATTTGTTTTAAAAAATCAATACCGTTGTGAAATGAATATTGATACAAATACTGATGCTTATAATAATAATACTAATTAAAAGACACAGAATTTCTATTGGTTAAAAATATGGACTCTAGCCAAAGTATATGGTCCAAATTTTGGTTTATCCATTTACTTACTACCTATGTGGTATTGAGCAAATCATTTAACTCTGAGCCTCAGTTTCTTTATATGAGAAATGGGAGCAATGATGTTAGCTGTCTGTTGGCATTGTAGGGGTTGTTTGATATTAAATGAGGTTGCACAAAATACTTAGAACAGTGGCTGCTACACACCAAGTGCTGTATGTGTTAGCTACTGCTAAAGTGTTTCTACTTTTTAGGTCTTAATTACCGAACATCTGAGAGTTAATTCCAGTTTGAAGAAGGAAAATGTTTCTTTTCTTTAGAAACTGTCCTGTGTTTTAGGCCTTAGCTTTCATCCACCATTTCATGCTATTTATAAATGAAGGATCCAGAGATTCTATGTATATCATCAAGCACAAGTTGCAATCAATATCATCACTTGCACAACAGACTCGCTAATACGGTGTCCCATTAATACCAAGTTCCATTAACACCATGTCCCACCATGCTGCCTGGTGATTTTAATGAACACCCAGGGCTGCTCTGCCTCTCTGAAAGTTGTCTTGCCACCTTTCAGAACAATATACATATAGGAAATTATTAGATTTCTTCTACTTCTGAAAAATAACCTGAGTTCAAATAATAGTAGAATAATGATGCTGCCTTAGAACTGAAAAATAGAAGAGCAAAGTTTAAGAATAGCTGTAACTTGCAAGTGATTGATAATGTATAGTAGAGCCCAGATGCACTAAAGATATATCTATTGCTTTCATTTGCCAAGATAACTAATAGTTTGTCCAAAAGGTATTGTTAAGTAGGTTTGTTGCTTTGGGAAAGTAAGCCTATGTATATAGTTCAGAATGATATATTTTTATAAAGTCAGGAGTCTTTCTTTCAGCTGAGTATTTTCTCTGACATTGTCTCTGCAGTTTCCCTTCTTCTGGTGGGTCCTACCACGTTCATCTGCCTTCTAGGGAACTTGTCTGAAGCTTCCTGAGCCTAGCTAAATAATGAGGGCTGGGGCCTGAGCTAGGTTTCTTAGCTGGAGAGAATGACAATGAACATAGCACAATGGGTCAAAGCCAGGGAAACCTCCACCTGTCTGGTATGACTGGTAAAGAAAGGATTGTGTTCCTTAAGATAAAGGCAAGTTAAAAGTAAGCTGAAGGGGAGTAAAAAGAAAGGGCAATGAAAGGAGGAGGATGTAAGATAATTTCCGTATCTGGGAATGGGGTATTTAAGCCTCCTGTTTTTTTAGTCACTGATATTGTAATAGTTGGCTTTCAAGGCACAAGATTGTGGTACAGTATCCATTACCCTCCTTCCAGATTACCCACATAATAATCAATTATATTATACTAGACGTTTTACATTGCTGGAAAGTAAGTAATGGCTATGGAGTTAAAAATAATAAGGCTGGGTGCAGTGGCTCACATCTGTAATCCCAGCATTTTGGGAGGCCCAGGTAGGAGGATCACTTAAGTCCAGGAGTGTGAGATCAACCTGGGCAACATGGTGAGAACCCATTTCTAAAAAAAAAAAAAAAAAAAAAAAAAGAAAGAAAATTAGCCAGACATGGTGGCATGTACTTGTGGTCCCAACCACTTAGGCAGCTGAGGCAGGAGGATTGCTTGAGCCCAGGAGGTTGAGGCTGCAGTGAGCCGTGTTTGTACCACTGCATACCAGCAACAGAGTGAGACTCTGTCTCAATAAATAAAGGCATGTGTATTTAAAAAATACAATATGAAGTTCTGTTGACTATAATTACTATAGTGATTTTATAAATATAAATTTTTAGACTTTTTTTTCAAGTTTGATAGGGAAGGAAGACAGCATTCAAGTAACATTCTTATAGCTAGTTTCCTTCATTCGAAATTCTTCTCTGAGTTTAACCTAGATGAAACACAAGGCTTTTAGTGCAAATTGAAGATGTAGTTTTAATTTTAGATGTTGAGATAAGATGTCAAAACATCTTACTCAAGCTGGCTGATCCATATAGTTGTTTTTGCAATGCACACTAAGTCTCAGGCAACGGAATTTCATATTTTTGTCCCTGCAAATTTTTGGCATTATGCCATTGTTCTTAGCATAACGTTATTAATGCTACATTTTAGTTTGTTGTCTGAGGATTCCTCAGTAGTTGAATGCACCAGATCTAAGAAAATCATTTTTGAGATATTTCAAAGAACTACCTTATAATAGTTCTTAGTGTTTGAAGTGGAGAATGTTGTGGAATTGCTTAAGAGTCTTTGGTGTTTGATAGAGGCTGTATAAAGGGCAACACAAGTGTGTCAGTCACTAGCGTCAAAAAGGTTTTTTAAGTCATTCAATTCTGTGGTCTTAATATAGTCATAGAGTTGTGCAACTGTCACCAATATTTAACACAAGAACATTTTTATTATCCCCAAAAGAAACCCTGTACCTATTAGCAGTCACACCCCATTTACTGCCAGTCTCCCCAAGCCCTAAGCAACCACCAGTCTCTACAGATTTGCCTGTTTTGGACATTTAACGTCGATCGACTCATGTAGTGGCTGTTTTTTCTCTCGTGGTGAAAATCATAACAAAATTTACCCTTTTAACCATTTGCAAGTGTATTTTTTACTAGTGTTAAGTACATTCACATTGTTGTGAAACAAATCTGCAGAACTTTTTCATTTTGCAACTCGAAAACTCTATGCCTATTGAAAAACAGCTCCCTCTTTCCTCCTCTCCCTTGCCCCTGGCAACCACCATTCTACTTGCTGTATCTATGATTCTGACTACTTTAGATACCTCATTTAAATGAAACTATAGAGTATTTGTCTTTTTGTGACTGACTTATTTCACTCAGCATAACGTTTCCAGAGTTCATCTATGTCGTATCATGTGATAGGCTATTCTTCCTTTTTAAAGCTGAAGAATGTTTCATTGTATGTACATACCGCATTTGTTTGTCTATTCATCTGGTAATGGACATTTGGGTTGCTTCCATGTCTTGATTATTGTGACTGTTGCTGCTGTGAACATGGGTGTGAAAATATCTCTTTAAGACTTTGGTTTTCATTCCTTTGTCTGTATACCCAAAGATGGCATTGCTGAGTCATATGGTAATTCTATTCTTAATTTTTTGGGGAACCTCCTTATTGTATTCCATAGAGGCTGCACCGGTTTACAGTGCCCCAGGGCCCCAGGGTTCCAATTCTCCACGTCTTTGATAACACTTATTATTTTTGCGTTTGTTTTGTTTGATAGGTGTGATCCTAATGAGTGGGTGTGAGATGATATCTCACTGTGGTTTTGATTTGCATCTCTCTGATGATTAGTGATGTGAAAATCTTTTCATAAGCTTGTTGTCCGTTTATGTATCGTCTTTGCACAAATATCTATTCAGCTCCTTTGCCCATTTTTAGATGGGTTATTCGTGGGTTTTTTGTTGTTGTTGTTGCATTGCAAGAGGTTTTTGAATATTCTTTATCTTAGCCCCTTATCAAATACATGATTTGCAAATATTTTCTCCCATTCCATAGATTACCTTTCATTCTGTTGACTGTGTCCTTTGATGTAAAAAAGTTTTAAAGTCTGATGTAGTTCTATTTGTCTATTTTTGCTTTTGTTGTATGTGCTTTTCATTTCATATTCAAGAAATCATTCCGAAAACTTTACATATGCATATACGTAGTCAACTTATGATAAAAACAGAGTTCAATAATTCAAAGATTATTTCAGGAGCAATTTATATTTGCATTTAAAATGTAATTTGTGTGTGTGTGTGTGTGTGTGTGTGTGTGTGTATAAATTTTTTTTTTCTTCTGAGATGGAGTCTTACTCTGCTGCCGAGCCTGGAATGCAATGACAGGATCTTGGCTCACTGCGATCTCTGCCCCCTGGGTTCAAGCAGTTTTTGTGCCTCAGCCTCCTGAGTAGCTGTGGTTACATGTGTGCACTACCATGCCTGGCTAATTTTTTGTATTTTTGGAATTTTGCCAGGCTGTCCAAACTGGTCTCAAACTCCTGGCCTCTAATGATCTGCCTGCCTTGGCCTCCCATAGTGTTGGGATTGCAGGCATGAGTCACCACACCTGGCCTATTTATACTTATATTTGATTACAGATATGCCTACTTTTCTGAAAAGTAATTGCCAGCAAAATAATGAAGTTTTGCTGCAAATGTATGACTTGAGAAGCTGGAAATACATCCGGTTTTCCTGACTTGACCCTTAGGTCAAAACCTTCTTGATATGAGGGAACTTTTTACATGTCTGCCTTTCAAAGAATTTTCTTGGTAAGATGAAGGCTGTATGAGGAGGTAAAACAGACTTGTTTTTGTTTTTTTTTAATAAAATATAAATATATATATATATATGCAGTCTACTTAATATTTAATCAAGATATGCCACAGATACACTAAACTTGAATAAAAGATATGCATAATTAAGATTTTACTCTATAATATTGTGTAAGTTACAGGGAATCATGCTACTCTACTGTAAAATGATTTTTTTCCACTTGTAGGCAAGGGGCATATATGGAAGTTTATATGTGGGAGGAGTTAGTTGGGAGTGATGCCTGTGAACATAACCTGCTTGCACTCAAAGCCTCCTCTTCTCCTCCTTCTGTGTTCCTTTTTATGTTGAATGGTTTCCTGTTCACCCACTTACTAAAACAGAAACTTCCACACTCTCCTTCCGTTTTCTTCTCCCTCACACCTCCCATCCAGGCAGTCACCCAGTTCTTTCAGTCTTACCTCTGAAAAGTAAGGCTGTTTCTTTCTGTCCTTATTGCTGCTTTTCTTGTGCAAGACTTCATGTTCTGCCTGGAAGGTTGTAGAAGCCTTTTCATTGGCCGGCATGCCTGCCTTGACTCGCCTCCCTCAGTCAGAAAGCATATTTCCAAAATACCTTGCTCATGTCCACCTCTTACTTAAATCCCTTAAGTGGTTCTCAATTGCTCTTAGGACTAATTCTGAACTTATCATGGGTCATAAAGTCTTTCAAAGTCTCACACATGTTTGCCACAGCAACTTCAACTGTCCTTATGTACGTTTCCCTTATATAACTTTATATGAAGGTCTTCTAATGCTCTCTCTCCTTGTCTGTATCTCCTGGGGGTGGGGTTTGTGAATTTAGGAATCACACCAGTCTAGCTCACTGCTACAGTTCTCATACCTAGCACAATGTCCCATACATGAGGTATGCAGTACAAATGTGTTGAATGAGTGAAAGCTGCAGTGCACATAAGCTACATGGAAGGCCTTCCTCTTCTTAATTGCAAATATTCTTACCATAATTTAGGATGTTCATTATTTCCTACCTCCCAAGGAAGCCTGAACAAGTTCTGAAAGATAAGATACAGTGAACCCTATAAGCTTCCATTTCCTCATCAGCAAGATAGGGACTAAAGCCTTTACAAGTACATCTGTAAGCTAAAGTGATTGGACCCTTTCATCTCTGAAATGTCTGTTCTGTGATCCTAGAAACATGTATCCACCCTTACTTACCTAAAACTCCAGAATAGCTGCCACATATGTAATATATAAATAGTCACTCTAAACCTATATTTATTAGCCTTATAAAACATTAATCTCTGATAAGGTTCATTTAAATTTTTTTTAAGTCAAGAGTGTGTCTTTATTAACTATGTTTCATTTGCCCCTACTTTAATATCATATATAAATATTACTATATGTGAACTATTTCATTGTAAATGGAAAAAGTATAAATGTAGAGGAAATGAATGCATTCATGTTGCCTAGGTGAAATTTATATTTGTTTTTATTTTATTGGCTGCATTATTATGAAATACTGTTCCCACTGTACTGAGGCATTTCTGAAAGTAATTGCAACATTGTTTGAGGTACTCAAGCTCCTTTAAGGAAGAACAACAATATAAATTCAAAATAATAATGGAACTAATTACATTGTTACTCTGAAAACCCATGCTTGGACATCTCATTCGAAATGGTGCATATGTAAATTAGCTAGATCAAAGTTTACCTGAAATAGCTAAGGGAATTTCTTTTATCTGTGTACCTTTGATCTGCATTACATTTCAGCTCCTCAACTAAAAGAATTCTCTCTCCCTGTACCTCTTTTCCCACTCTAACTCAATCAATATCTTGTTACTCAACATAGACAGGGGGCTGACAATGGATGTACTTACCTTCTCTTGCCTTCCCACACATGAGTAGAAATGTTCTGGAAAAGTGAGCTCCAGTCATGTGCCTCCCAGCTGTGGAGTCCCAGAGGGAAATGCAGGATGGCAGGAAATGGCAATGTCATAAGAATTTTGTGCTCTCTCCTACCAGAGCCATAGTGATTCCTAGCTTATGGCATACCCTTCCCCACCTGAGGCACATTTTCTTCCTGGTGAGAACTGATTCATAGCCTATCAAAATCACACAAGTAAATGAGTAATTTATTGTCTTTTCATTTGTTTATTCATGCCTATAGAGAAGATAGTCACTGACACTCTTGTCAGTTGTTGCCATCTTCAGTACATCGTGGTTTCAGAATTCATTCCTTGCCCAGTAGCAAAGCTGCAAAAGATCACATCATATCAGAGAGATGTCATGGCTAGGAGTATAATTACTCAGTGAGAAGACATGATTCTGGTCCAGAAAGAAGGCCTCAGTCTCTACATTTATTACCTCCCTCTCCTTAGGCTTCATTTCAGAGTGATGGATGTAGTAAGGGGACTGTTTGCTTCAGAAAATTGTTGTTCAAATGTACTGCATTCCTGAAGGAAAATGCTCTTTGTGCATGCATTTTTTATGTACTTTTTTCTTTAATGATAACACAGATACCTGTCCATTTTGGGTGCATGTGACTTTAGAAGGATAAGAGCAATAATTCTCTAGGTGTACAGTTTGACCAACACTTAGTTATAAGCATTACTGAATCACATATTAATGAATACTGTTCTCAGGAAATGGCAGTTTGTCAAAAATTTAGTCTTGATAATTCATCGTGATTAATCTAGCACTCAATTGTCTCTTTCCACTGACAACTAGAACCATATATTTGAAAATTTAGTGGGTATTTCTTTTTCCTTCCACAGTCACTGCCTTTTCTCACATTTCTACCCATTCACCAGCGCCACTCACTTCTACAGCCCTTTCCTAAGTATTACTCTCAGCTGCCGATGGCTGGAGTGCTGGAGTGCTCTTTCGGCTTCCCCACTGATACTACACCTGACTCATCTCATGATGAGTCACTGGCACTTTCAACACCCAGGTCTATATCTTGACTTTTTTTTTTTGCCCACCTCTGATGGCCTCATCATGCAGTAAATTTTGAGGCTATATCTTCACCTTGCCTTCAGTTGAAACTTTGCCACGATTGTAGTCTTGAGACCATGAATGTCCTTTCTCTGGCCAAAACATGGTCTATGATTGTAACTCTATGCTTCCTTTATGCTCTCGGAGTTTACCTTTCACACCAGCATGAGCTTCAGTTATCTGATTTCTTCCAATATACCTGGATGGAGGAACTAGCTTGTTGGTTGACCTTCAGAATCTCATCAAATGTACACAAACCTGTTTCTTTCTGTGTAAAATAGTTATATGACCTGGATCTGTGCACTCCCTGTAGCTCAAAAATTTCATAAACTATGATCAGTAGTAAGAGACTTTTTTGAGATAAACATGCTAATGAGTCAAATTCTAAAATCTTCATAGTTTTAATAGAAACTATCCATTTTGGCCGCTTATACCTTTTAGGATGTGCTGCTTGATTACTTGTCTTTATGTAGTCCGAAGGCATCCAAATGAATATACTAATATGTGAATGAAGAAAACCACTAAAATGATTAAATATGATGTTAACATCTATCTTTCTGTAAATAATTATTAAACTCAAATTTCATTACATTACTAAAGACATAAAACTGTGTGACTTCTCTGAAACCTCTTATTTCATTTGTTAATGTTTGTTAATGAAAACATTTATATTTTAAAGAGCAAGTCTTTGAAAAAATGTATCAGAAATGAGATATAACTAAGAAAGTAAGCAGAATGATATGCCAAGGAGTGTACAAAATGTTACCTGCTCTAGGTTTCTCTTTCTTCTTTACTTTGCCTGTAAAATCTGTGGGAAATGCTTGGAATATTCATCTAAGGAACTTGCAGATACGCTGATATAGTTGAAACCATAACTGTTCAATTAGGACTCAATTGTAAATCAGCCGATGGCTAGGCTGTTTAGTAGCAGGGACACTGACGCGGAGAGTTCGTTTCTTAATTTCCTTGTAAATGAGGGCATACATTTAAAAATAAAAATGTTGCCTTGAAGCAATGTTACAGAACACAAATAAGGTTCAGAGCCTTTGTTTAATTTCTCTTCTTGCACTGTTCTCAAAACCACACCATTTATTTTTCAGCTTCTACTCAGAGAACCCTAAATTCATTTTCCAGAGTAGAATATGAAAATAAGAGGGAGTGGCTTTGTGAGGCTTTGGACTGTGCTTATGGTATTGTCAAATATTAACTTTCTCTTTTTATTTTGTTGAAGACAGACTAAAACAACAACAACGAAAAGATTAAAGCCATATATAACATGTAAATTTTCAATATGTCAAAATTTAAAATTTTCTCATATTAACATCTTAAAATGGGAACATTTCAGCTACAGGATGTTCTCGAAGACCTGTGCCTTGTGCCATGGGTCATCATTATTGGCATTGTTTAGGTGCCTGTTACATATGAGGGGCTATGTTAGGTGGTAACCTGAGCAACACAATTTCAGGCTTCACAGAATCTACAGTCTTAAGGAAATTGTTAAGATCAAAGCTAAAATGAAAAATACACCCAGAAAAAAGCGCATATATGTTCTGAATTAAATCTACAATTAATTTGACTTGCTAATATAGTGTTCAGTGAAATCATTGTATTTCTAGCTTTAACCAAATAATAAGGACATTTTGGCTTACCTGAAGAAATGTTTTGCAACAGTGAAGTTAAATGTGGGCAAAATCTTTTTTTCTAGAACAATCTGATAAGGCCAGATAACCAAGTTTTAAAATTGCTTTGAGAGAAGAGATAATACAGCATATTCTTATGGCAGCATATAGTAGGTCAATAATAAATGCATATTGATTAAATTAACAGAACAGTCCCCAAAATTGTAAAATGTAAAATGATATTGAAGCAAATACTGAGTGTGTCCTATGGACCTATATGACACAAAATTTAAATATGAAAGCAATCCACGTAAGTTAGTCTGGGGTTGTCTTCATGAATAACTGACACTGAGATGACTTAAAGTGGCATGAAATCAGTGCATATTTCTGCTTTTGTTTAGAATTTCTTATTCAGTTTCTAGAAATCTCTAATTCATTCTTCATAACTCAAGACTAGCCAATATTGTATCTTGCCATTGTAAGTTGGCTGAACCTTCTCACACAATTACTCCCCCCTCACTACTCTTGCAACAAATAGTTTTGAGTGTTGACTATGTGCCACATACTATTCTAGGCACTGAAGATACAGCAATGCATCCATTTGACTAAGGTTCCTGTCAGCCTGAAAGCTACAGTTGTTGTTGTTGTTTTTTAAATGGGGAGAAGGTAGGAGAGGAGCCAGAAGAATAAACAATAGCAGCAATATTGTGTCTGTGTGTGTGTGTGTATCCTTATATGTAAGTATCATGGAGAAAGGTAAGGTTTAAGAAGGATAGGAGGTGGCTAGGAGCCTAGGAGCAGTTTCTTTTATATAATTGTCAGGGAACATTTTTCATTTTTCTAATATAACATTTGGCCCAAGACTTGAAGAAAATGAGGGCGGGAGCCATGAAGATATCTGGGGAAAAAGCAACCTTAAGCAGAGCCATTTTCATACAGAGTCCCTGAGGCAGTAGCATTCTTGGCATTCTCAAAGAATAGCAAAGCAGTCAGTGTGCTCAAGAGTAGAGCAGTTAAGGTAGATGGAAGGACTTTACTGCTGAGAAGTATTGGTGGAGTCATAGTGTGTAGGGTCTTATAGTCCTTGGTGAATGTGAGCAGAAACAATCTGGCCTGGCAGAAGGCTCACAATGGCATCAAGTTGAGAATAGAGAAAAAAAATAGGAAAAAGCATTTGGAGCCTATCTTGGAGAGGGGCAAGAGAAGAAACAGGAAAAAAGCATTTGGAGGCTATTGCAGTAGTCCAGAAGTTACATGGTTATGGCTCAGAGCAGTGATAATGGAAATGGTGAGGAGTAGTTGGATTCTACATGTATTTTGAAGGAAGAGCTAGCAAGACTTGCTGGTAAATTAGATGTGAGTAAGAGAGAAAGAGAGCAGTCAATAATGTTTTAATTTTTTTTAACCTGGAAGGATGAAGGTACTAGTAACTGTAGTTGGAAAGACTTAGACGACAGAGAAATGGTAGAAAGTGGCTAATCAGGCTTTTGGTTTGGGATATATTACATTTTAGATGCTTATGACACAGCCAAGTGGCGGTAACAAGTAGCCAGTAGGATGTCAGTTTGAAATTAAAAGAAGTTTGGAATGAATACACACACACACACACACACACGCACACATACATATATATAAGTTTATATGCACAGTCATATATACATGCCTATGTGTGTACATACATACATGTCCATATGTGTACATATGTACATACATATCAATGGTATTCAAACACATGAGAATGGAAGATATTTACTAGGGAGTGAGTGTACATGAAAAGAAGTATGAGGTCTGAGCCCTGGGGAATATCAACATTTAGATGTTTGGGAGAGGAGGAAAAATCAACAAAGGAGACTGAGAAGGTACATCTGATGAAGCAAGAGAGTTAAGAAAGTTTTGTATTTCTGAAGTCCCGTTACATGCACATGTCAAGGAGAGAGTGATCAGCTGTGTCAAATGGTGCTGACCCTAGGAATTCTGATGGAATGGTAGGGACAAAAACCAAAGTGGAATGGTAATATGGTTTGACTCTGTGTCCCACCCAAATCTCATCTCAAATTGTAATCCCCATGTGTCCAGGGAGGAAGATGATTAGATCATGGGGGTTGTTTCCCCCATGATGTTTTTATGATAATGAGTGAGTGCTCACAAGTTCTGATGGTTTTATAAGGTTTTGGAAGTTTCTCCTTTGCTCTTCTCCCTCCTGCCACCATGTGAAGAAGGAGCATGCTTCCCTTTCTGCCATGACTGTAAGCTTCCTGAGGCCTCCCCAGCCATGTGGAATTGTGAGTCAATTAAAAGTCTTTCCTTGATAAGTTACCCAGTGTTGGGGCAGTTCTTTATAGCAGTGTGAAAACTGACTAATAGAAGGGTGTTCAAGAGAAAAGACGAGGAGGTAAAGTGGGGAAGTCAGAAATATGACAGAGATGCTCTCAAGAGAGCATATTTGTGTGCTGATATATCCAGCAGATATATGAATATATATTAATGGTTCAGCAGAGGGAAATACATTGATGAAGTCAGGGATGGAAAGGGAATTCCTAGAGTGGTTTCCTTGGTTAGGGAAGAGGAGGGGGACCTCCAAGTGATACATGATTAAAATGGAATTTTAGAAAGAGAGAGAAAAGTAGATGCAAAAGGTAAGAGCCTCTTAGCAGTGGTTCACAGGAGGCAGCAGTTGAAACAATCAGATGCTGAGATCCTAGAAGCAACTGGCAACAGCAGCTTGATGTCAGCAAGGACTTTGGCATTTGGGACATTAGATAAAATTGTTCCTCTTGAAAGAAACAAGAAAGCAGGGAAATATGCTTTTCCTAGTTTAGTGTTTATCAGAAGATTTGAGCTTAACGTCTCAGTGAATGAATGTTAAATAGCTATTATGGGGAAATGCTTTTGCTTCAAGGGATTAAACTAGTTGTTTCCTAGAATCACTTTTAGTGTTAAAAGTCTATGAAAAAACCTCCAATAATGCATTATAAACTACAGAGACCAAATATGATATAAAAGTCATTCTTGTCCCTCTCCTATATCCTTGCCAGTCAGTGCACGTCAGTCACGTATGCTTTTTCACATTCAGTCAAGAGTTGTTCTCAGAATCTTTTTTGAGTCAATCAGCCACTATCTTTGGATTGGCTTTGGCATTTAAGATAGTATCTATGTATCATCACTAATAGGTATTTATAAGATGACAGCGACAATGCAGTCTTTCCTAACTGCATGGGAGGCATAAGCATAATTTACCTTAAAATGTGAAAATGGCCTCTAGGCTCAGACTCAGATGAGCCCCTTGAGAATTGGCAGGAGGGTAGGTCTGTGTGGAGTGACTAGGGTAGCTAGTTACTCTTGACCAAGGGGTCATGGTTTAAAAAATAACACTGGCCTTTCTGAAATTAGTTTCTGTTCTTTGCCTCATGTTCCTTTGTTCACCTAACAGTGTTCCAGCCACTAATTCTGTTTCCATGCATTCTGAAGCCAGAAAGAATGAACGATTGATTGTGGAAAACAGTCTTCAGCATTTAGTCTGAATTGAAGACCCATTGAGAATGGAAGACCCTCTTTTCAAATCATAAACTTACATTCCTTACTCTCTCCTTAATGAGTAATTGTCATCCAAATTAAACCCTCATAAAAGGAATAAGATTCTTTCAGTAACTGTTAAATTATAGGAGACCAGACTTCCCCGAAATAGAAACTAATCTGGTCATTTATGATTGTGACACCTTTATAGGAACGTGGTGAGTGACAAACTATTTAGATTATTTATCTGCTTAATTGAGGCAGATGCAAATTCTGAATTCATGGGATCAACAGATGTTGGGCTAGTTGTTAAGTAGATTGGTGATATATATGCTAGATTTAAGTAGTTTTCCAAATTGGTATCCTTCCAAGGTATGCTTGTGTTTGTTCTGTGTAATTAATTTGGATCTTAAGTTTAGATATAGGTCAACACAGCTCCTTAATAATTTCCAAGAACGACTTTATGTAACAATAGATGTGTGATTGGTAATAACAGACACTGTATATGGTTTTCTTCTCTTTTTTTCTCCTATAGGAAAGATAGCATAAATGTGAAACAATTCTCACTGAGTGTGTGCCAGCCAGCCATTCTGGATGGACCAATTTGCAGACCTGAAATAAGGCAGGGGGGAATCTTAATGGAACCACCATCTTGGAAAGCAACAGAGTAAATCTCTAAAGTGATGGCCTCCCAAATAGGAATATAGGCACAAGCTCTTTGAATCTGGAACAGTAAATTCACATACTCCAGTCCTTCTGATGATAAAAGTGGCTGCCTTTTGGGTGGGCTCCTGAGTAGTTCATAACTTAGCAGCTATACCATATATTGGATCTTATAGCAGCCTGCGACAGTTTGAATTAGATTTCGCTGCATTTATTTAATAGCCTTGATGTGATAAGTGAGAGTAGTTCTGTTTTCCTTTGTACATCTACCCCGAGATTTCAAAATCTACATTTTATTTGTATTCCCAAATGCTGAGTTATTTTATTTAGTGGATTTATTTCTAAAATTTAAATAAATAAACAATCCATATAGCATTCAGTAACAGAAAAACTATGCCCAGATAAGGTGAGCCGCTGAATATACAACTAGATGCAGATGCTTCATATAGAAACTGGACAGCTTTGCATTCCTTGAAAGGGATTGGGTGACTGAAGACAGTATTTTATTCATCTGTGGTCAAATTTTTTAGGCCAGAGTATTGCTTTAATTCTGGGAATAATGATGAGTTTCTCAGAAGATCCATTCTGTAAGAAGATAGGAGTTAAAACTTGGAACCATACTAATCATTGACTGACATTTTTCAAGTATTTACTCAGTGATAGGCTCTGACCGAAGTGCTTTATGAGAATGAAACAGGCTAGGTATATAGGCTCATGCCTTTAATCCCACCACTTTGGGAGGCCAAGGTAGGAGGATCATTTGAGTCCGGGAGTTCCAGACCAGCCTGGGCAACATAGCAAAACCCTTTTACTGCAAAAATATAAAAAAATAAAAATTCACCAGGCATGATGGTGCATGCCTGTTGTCCTAGCTACTCAGGGGGCTGAGGTGGGAGGATCACTTAAGCCCAGGAGTTCAAGGCTGCAGTGAGCTATGATTGTGCCACTGCACTCCAAAAGATGATTAAATAATTCTCATGGCAACCCTATGAAGTTAGGGTATTATTTTCTTTTTTATAGAAGTTTATGTGACATGTACAAGATCACTAAGATAATACCTGGTGAAACCAAGCATTCAGATCTAGCAGTGTGCCTCTGGTCTCCACTGAGCTATATTGGGGTACATCATTCTTCTGTTTCTTGTCCTTTCATTCAGAGAGTCCATGATCTTTGGCAATGATACATTGCTTTCTTTATAAAACATCAGTATGTACTAGGTGAGAATATACAACATGGTATAGCTGTCTGTTAAATAACTACTTTTAAAAAGTTGTTTTAAGTGAAATGTCCTATGATAAAATTAGATGTAAATTTAAAGGGTGGAGAAAGATCACTGAATTTGGAATTAGAGACATTAAATCAGCTGGGCACAAAATCTCCTACCTGTAATTCCAGCACTTTGGGCAGCACAGTGGAACCCCATCGCTACAATAACTTTAAAAATTAATGGGTGTGATGACACAGGACTGTAATCCCAGCTACTCAGAAGGCTGAGGTGGGAAGGTCATGGTGAGCCCAGGAGATCAAGGCTGCAGCTAGCTGTGATCATGCCACTGCACTCCAGCCTGTGCAAGAGTGAGATGCTATCTCAAAAAAATAAAAATCGATCTGAAATTTATAAAATTAAGAACACTAAGATTTTAATGGCAATTACAATTTTTATTTGTGTAGTATTTTGTAGTTTAGGTAATCAAAAGATTTTTGTAAGACCCCTGCCTTTATGTAGCAGGGATATTTTAATGTTATTTTGATTACATAAATGAATATGTCAATAAGTCATAAGTATGTAGCTTTATAATTTATATACTATTTTATATGAAGTACATTATTTGAACATTATATAGCACAAATCTCTACAGTTGAGATGATATGGATTAATATTATTTCCAATTATATTTAAGCAAAATCAGGCCAAGCAAATTATCGGTAATGAAAGTTTTGGAGCCAGACCACACCCAAGTTGTTTGATCAAGTGAACAATGAATTCAGTGCTAACATAAATGAAGAAGAGTAGCAATAATAACAATAATGACATGCTTGCAGGATAGTCCTCCCAAAGGGTATTTATGGCTTGAGGGTTCCAGTGACAGTATCTGTGTCAACAAGAGGATGAACTGAATTCTCAGAGAACATATAAAAAGAGGCATTACCTGGCATCATTACCATGGTCCCAGGATGTACAGTCTGAGAACTTCATTTTACCCACCTTCCCCAAGGTATTCAGTCTCATGGACACTGGCTCATCCTTATCAGACTCACAAGAGCCAATTAAAACTAAATAGAGTGCAATTCCAAAATAAATCTTGCTTTTGAGTGACCTAAATGCTTAAGACTGTTCATCAAGTAATTTCCAGAGTCAGGGTGCAGTAGAAACTGACTTAGTATCTGGAACATGTATGGTGAACCCGTGATCGGAGTGGTGGAAACATTTCAAATAAGTCAGTAAATTTTCCATTTTAGAAATGATCCCTTGATTAAGTGTATAACAATTGAAAGCAAAACTGCTCTAGTCTGTTCATATCCCATTCCACACACCCCTTCCCATTAGAGCCCCTGGCGGGGCTTCAAGAGTTTAAAGCTTAAGATTTGAATCACTCAACTAAGGTCTAGAGAATTCTGAAGAATCTCTGCCTTAAAACAGACAGATCTTTAGTGAAAGGTGGCAGGTAGCCAAACTCCTCCAAATTCCTCAACTCTTTCCTTGAGCAATTCATTGGCTAAAACTCTGGCAAACTTGGTCGGTCTGATTCTTTTCTTCACTCTTCTTTCCGACTATCCTCATCAGTTAACACATTCCTTCTCCTGGGATCTTTACACCTTTGATGAGTTAATAGCCACGCTTTTTCCTCTGGGCCTGAGAAGCTTTCTCTTACCTCAGGGTAATTTTTTTTTTTTTTTTTTTTTTTTTTTTTTTTTTTGAGAAGGAGTTTCGCTCTTGTTACCCAGGCTGGAGTGCAATGGCGCAATTTCGGTTCACCGCAACCTCCGCCTCCTGGGATCAGGCAATTCTCCTGCCTCAGCCTCCCGTGTAGCTGGGATTACAGGCACGCGCCACCATGCCCAGCTAAGTTTTTGTATTTTTAGTAGAGACGGGGTTTCACCCTGTTGACCAGGATGGTCTCGATCCTTGACCTCGTGATCCACCCTCCTCGGCCTCCCAAAGTGCTGGGATTACAGGCGTGAGCCTCCGCACCTGGCCACCTCAGGGTAATTTTTACCTATACCTTGTGTCTTCTACTCTGTACTGATTTTATTAAACTTATTTTCACAATTCTGCTGGTACCTCACGGGGTCTCTTCATGTGTACTACCTGCACTTGACTCTCATAGTATCAGGAAGTTCAGTTAATCTTGTCATATGAGGAAAAAAGCTATTGTTATCATAGTATTATTGATGTTTTATGTATCAGTTGGTGCTGAAGTTTAATTTTAGTTTGCTCAGTTTCCTTGTAATTTCTTGACCACCTGCCTAGATTGTATTTGCATGTTGGAGGAATTTGAATGTGATGAATTTTGCAGCCTTTAACTACTTAGATGTAAGGAGTTTTCTATCTCTAATTGTTCCTTCCATCTCACAAACATTGCAATGGATTTTATGCCTGTTTTTCTTGATGACTGCTTTTGAGGATGATATCAGATGAAATATTTTGATAGGAGTCCCAGCTCATTACAAATTGCAAATTATAGTTTGACCTTAGTGTACCACTAATGCTCATGATTACCTTTGTGTCTGAAGTTTGCCTGACATTTAAATATCATATTAATCATGTTTTAGCAGTGAAGGATTTTGACAGATTATTAATACTGAGATTCTAGTAAATATTTCTTTAACTGATTCATGTAAGGTATAATTAACAGTTTTCCAAATTTCATAATAGTCACCCTTCAAATACTTAGTTGAAATGAAACCAGATCTCTTTTGATATAAAATAGTTGATTTTAACTTGGCCTCTCAAAGTTTTAAAAATATCTTTATAACTAATCTGTTTAAACATTATACATGAACATATTATATTTATTTAGTAGTTTTGTGTTTTATACTTTCATACATGATTGAATACCATAATATAAGCTATTAAATATGTAAGTTCAAGTTATGCTTCAGTGGATTTTTAATTATATTGAGACCCTCATAGAAGATTGGCTTAAACAAAGATGTTTGTAATAATTAAACATTACATTATTTTATAAGAGCAAAATAATGTCTTAAAAGTACAATAACAACAGACAGGTGTTTTAGCACCTGTATAGGAGATTTTAAAATGATATTGCCACCAATCCTGTGTGACACTGGAGTCCTTACACTAGGATTCTACCTGCAGAAGTTTACCTGTGTTCCATTGATAATGCTGTGTCTACACATTACCAACAGCTTGACACACGTGGATGAATCGACCAATCAAAATTATTGTTTGCATAGAGCATCTATATGGAGTTTTGGTTCAGTGCTCTTGCTGCTAACTTTGGCTCTTCTAGCTCTTTTATTATCATTCTGGTACATTTGCAAAACAAACAAAAATGTCAAAATATAGGTGAGAATTTCCATATTTTCAGCCTACCACAGGGAACATCCATCTGGACTTTTTTTTTTTTTAATGGAAGAGTCTTGCTCTGTCATACAGTCTGGAGTGCAGTGGCACCATCTCAGTTTACTGCAACCTTTACCTTCTAGATTCAAGCCATTCTTTTTCCTCAGCCTCCTGTGTAGTTGGGATTACAGGTGTCCACTACCATGCCTGGCTAGTTTTTGTAGTTTTAGTAGAGATTAGTTTTCACCATGTTGGCCAGGCTGGTCTTAAACTCCTGACCCCAAGTGATCTGCCTGCCTTGGTCTCCCAAAGAACTAGGATTACAGGCATAAGCCACTGCACCCCACCCATCCATCTGATTTTTAAATGTGCACAATAAAAAATAGGTTGTAAATGGTATATGAGAAAGGATATTTTCAAAATGAAGCCCCACCCACCCAAATATATTCTCACCTAATTGTCATTTCTATTATATCGCATTATCTTCTGATGATCCTTTGAAATTTGTAGCTGTGAAAATAAGAGGTGTTACCATGGCTAAGTTGAAGGTAAATATAGAAGATTATTAAGAACTTTGAGTTAGAGATAGCATACTTGGAATATGTACTTACCTTCCATTCCTCGTGAGATATTTTAAATGGATAAGTAATTAACAGGGGAGAGAAATTCTGGGCTGATAGTCAGCAAGGTCCATAGAGGTTGGGGTAAGAAATGTGGATGTAAACAGGGATTAATTGAGAGGACCTCTTTCCTCTCCCCAATTTCTGTTCCCAGAATAGAGTTATCTGCAGATGCCTCGGAAAACAACAACAAACAACAACAACCACAACAAATGGCTCTTCTGTACAAAACCAGACTGGATCCACTTGGGAAAACTAGGTCTTTTAGTGTGGATATTGATATTCCAGAGAAAAGAGAGTAGAGCTCTTCTTATTCTGCCAGTTGAAGGAGCTGGATAAGTTTGTCATATGGTTCCTTGCTCTTTACCTTAACTTGGAAAGTTTCATCCTTTACCTTTGTTTTCCTCCACCATGCTTTAGTACCCCACACAAATA
Organism: Callithrix jacchus; assembly: GCF_049354715.1. Classification (NCBI taxonomy): domain Eukaryota; kingdom Metazoa; phylum Chordata; class Mammalia; order Primates; family Cebidae; genus Callithrix; species Callithrix jacchus. The sequence goes on along the minus strand of NC_133512.1, from coordinate 81,516,245 downwards.
TCTCAGTCAAAATTCCCACTCAAGGAAAAGACTTGGTGAAGAATAAGTCCTTCTTACCCAGCAGCAGAGGGAGCCCACATCAGCAACCCCACTCTCCTATTGTAACTACAAATGCACCACCAGTGATTGCCAGGCCTCTGGGGAGATCCAGGAACAAGAAAATTAAAAAAAATCAAATAAAGAAGAAACCTGAGTCCAGCAGAAAGAGTAAATATTCAGATAACGTAAGTATCTTGGTTTTTTATTAATCGAAAAGATTTAAAAGTGAGAACGTATTGTATCCATAAAACAAGAATGAGAAAAACTATGATAAAGGAACCATTAGTGAGCTAGAGAGTACTCCTAGAGAATACAGATATGATTGTGAATATTAAATCAATAATGCTAGAAAACAACATTGAGAAACTCTTGCAGAAACAGAACAAGAAGACAGATAGGAAAAACAATGGGGGGAGAAAAGCTATAAGACACAGATGCCAATAAAACAAATCAGGAATCTCAAAAAATATGAAAAAATGAAAAAAAAAAAACCAACAGATTAAGAAGAAAATAGTAGAAGACCATATCCAGACCTGAAGAAGGATATTTGTCATTTGATTGTTCCCATACATAATCTAAACCCAGATTTATATCGAATTTTCAGAACACCAAGGATAAAGATGAGATTATAAAAGCTTCAAGAGAAGAAAAAAATGTCTTGCAAAAGAACACAGCTCAGATTTAAGTTGGACTTCTTGCAGGCAGCACAGGACACCAAAAGATGGAGCATTGTTTTTGAGGTTATAAGAGAAAATCTCTTTTCCAATTTAAAATGGTATCTGCCCTCCATTCTGTAATGACAGACTGAAGACATTTTCAGATATAGAAGAACTAAGAATATTTCCCTTCGAATCCACCACCAAACTGTGTGGTGGAATAAAGATTGCTGAAAGTTTGTTAACATTCCTCCCATTGAGAGCTGTAGTGCTATATGCTCTCCCCTTGAATGGCTGCTTTCACCAGTGTATACAGTGGAGTTAGACTGTGTCAGTTTTCCAGCCCAGGCTTTAAGAAGCTATCATTTATTTCCTATCTCTTGGAACATTCCTTCCTTGATTCGGCCCCATTTGGCACTGTAGTTGACAGTCCCAGTTGAGTCCAACTTCCCAGTCACTCCCTCCACAGGGATGTGAGTGATGCCATCTTTGATTCCACAAAGTTTTTTTTAAGAAACAATTTAACCATACAAAATTCGAAAGAGCAGAGTACATATTGCCAACTTAGTAAGCTTTGATTTACTTAGATAAAATGTTTACTATTTCCAATGATTAACTGATAGTTGCTAGAATGGGAGAGGCATTCAGTTTCATAGCAAGAGATCATGTGCCTCGTGCTAGAAAACTCTACCTTCTCTTCATTCTAGTAACAGACCCAACCTAGGAGAGCAAGTATGGTCCTCATTATAGGGAAACACAATCCTTTTTGGAGGCACATTGTAGAGTGTAATGACTAAGATAGAAATTTTAGAACACAGAAAGTAAGAATACAAAGACCACTTGGGTTACCCTGTCATAACCCTTAATTACTAGGTTGTAAAATTCATACTTTTTGTAGGTATTGGAAACAACCAGGTTTGGGAAGTAGAAGGAAAGATCCCTTTCAGGTCATACTGGAACAGGGCAAAAGCCTAGTGATCTGGGAATCATCTAGCCAGATATCCTGAGAAAGAAGTTTTGGTACAAGATATATTGTCAACTGTGTTGATTACTATTAAGAATAATGATACATTATGGAAGGAAAGAGTCCACTTGAACAGTAGGCAGATGTGGGAGGTGAAAGCAAAGGTTAAAGTACAACGAGGCTTCCATGTTCCATTTCTGTAGCATCTTAGAAACTAGTTTTATTCATGACATCCTGTATTAAAAGAACTTGGCAAGTTCTGAATCTTCCACATATGTGTCTTTTTATTTCTGGAATTCTTCATACTGATCATTATTTATAATCACTAATAAGACAAGCTGCAGACTGGGAGAAAGTATTTGCAAACTACATATCTGAGGAAGAAAGAATTTGTGTCTAGAATATATAAAGAACTCTCAAAACTCATCAGTAAAGAAGCAAACAGTTAGAAGATCGGCAAAAGACACAAACAGAAAAAAAAATCACTGGAAACTATATACAGATGGCAAATACGCACATGAAAAGATGTTAAACATCATTAGTCACCAAGGAAATGCAAATTAAAAACACAATGAGATATCACTACACAGCTATTAGAATTGCTAAAATAAATAGTAGGGACAACACCAAATGCTGGCAAGGATTTAGAGACTGGATTATTCCTACATTGCTGGTGGGGATGTAAATGATACTGCTGATCTGGAAAACAATTTGACAGTTTCTTGGGAAACTAAACTTACACATACCATATGACCCAGCAATTGTCACTGGACATTTATCCCAGAGACATGGAAATTTACATTGACACAAACACTATAATATTAATGTCTATAGCATCTTTATTTGTAGTAGCTTAAAACTGGAAACATCCAAATATTCTTCAACAGGTGAATGGTTAATCAAATTCTATTACATCCATTCTGTGAAATACAACTCAGCAATAAAAAGGAATGAACTGTTAATACATGCAACAACTTTGATGGCTCTTAAAGGATTCTGCTGGGTAAAAAAAAAAAAATTAAGTACCTTCCATATGAGATCACATTCTTGAAATGACAATATTTTAGAGACAGAAAACAGATCAGTGGTTGCCAAGGTTAATAGAGGTGCGGGAGGGCGAAGGAGGTGAGTATGGCTATTAAAAGGATAGTATGAACACCCCTCGTGATTGACTATGATGGTAATCATGTGAATCTACATGTGTAATAAAATTGCATGGAACTCCGCATGCACATGAACACATGCGTGCACATGCGCACACACACACAAAGAAGTGCATGTAAACCTGGTGTAATCTGCGTGCGTTCTGTGGCTCTTATTAATGTTAGTGTTCTGGGTGTGATATTGCACTATAGTTAGGTAAGATGTCACCATTGAGGGAAACTGAGTGAAGGGTATACAGAATCTCTCTGTATCATTTCTTTCGATGGCATGTGAATTTACAGTCTCAAAATAAAAAAGTTGAAAAAAACTAAGAAAAGGGCCCATGTATTTTTATAGCCCACTCAGAAAAAAAGAGGATTTTAAATATCCTGTTCTGTAAGGAGGGACTGCTAATCTTGTTCTCACTCTTCTGGTCCCTGAATCAATGATCATAAGGCAGGGTCTACCCAGCCCAGATGTTATTTCTCAACAGTGACAATAAAGCTGACATTTCTTGAGCTTTGCTGCCTGTCATTCTATAATTTCTTCGTTGGAATGATGGTGTGTGCTGTTGTGTATAGTCTGACATAAGCATATACCTCCTGCTTCCTTTTATGCCAACCTCCCTCTCATTCTCTGTGCTCCTGCCACAGTTGCCTTCTTTCATCTCCTGAAATGTGTTGTATTTTTCCTACAACAGGCCATATTCCTATTTGCCTACAGCACTTTTTGCCTGCTTATCATTTACATCTTAGCTGTAATGCAATTTCTTCAGAGAAGACGTCCTCATTTTCCAGACTAGGTCAGGTGCCCTGTATCACACTCCAGTGGTCCTTATAGGTGCAATTGCATACTTGTTTGTGTTGTAATTTGATCTTAATTTTGTAGTAGAATAAACTGAAGCTTAGAGATGTTTTATAAGTTGCCCAAAGTTAAAGTGGTAAAGCTGAGATTTAGCCCAGTTTTGTTTGGCACTAAGTTTCATGCAGTTATTAATATGTTACCAGGCATCTTATTTGTATTACATGGTAAGATTTCTTATGTAAGGATTTCTCATGGTTTATGAATGCCACAAAAGGATTTGTTGGCAGTGTCCTAACCTGTAGAATTATACTTCTTTACTATTCTAGTGTCCCAGGTGGATTACAGATAGGGAGAAACTATATACATGCAACTTGTGATTCTTTCAGCCAAGGATACAGAGACTAGCAGAAAGTATGGGAGAGATGTAGCATGTCTTAGCCTGATTTTCCCTTGTCCAAGGTTCCTAATGTGTTTCATGGCTATCTGTGCTGCTCCCTGCATTTGTAAGGTCCTGCCAGATCTGGGAAACCACCTAATTCTCAGAAGCTTGTGCTAGAAAGAACTGAAATACAAAATCTGTGTACCAAACATTTTAACAGATGTTTATGGATATTGAAAACTCCTTGTAATTAAATCTCCTGTCATTGAACCAAACTCTATAAAAATACTGTACTTCTTATCTTCTGAAAAAAGCAAAATGATTCTACTATGTCTCTTATCATTTTGATAGCCTCTTGCTGATTAGCATCTGAGGAAAACTGTTTTCTTACAACTACCCTTAAATATAAACACAATATCATCAATAAATAATTATAAATATGCTTTAATAGTGTTCAGATGTTAACTCAAGATTTCTCCTTACTGCAGAAATCATCATAACTTTTAGTCTAAGTTCAAGCATGTGTTCCGATCCAGTATGTTTCCCTTCTTGTTCTTCCAATTCTATTTGTTCATGTCAATGGAGCTTGTAAGGTTCTTACTTCATGCCAGTCTACATTGGGATTATAGCGTCTGTTATTTCTGATCCTTATTGTCTGAGTTCTAGATCTTGGTATGAGTAAAAGACTGACGCTCATGATAGTTTTAATTTTCTCTATGGTGCTCTTCAGATGTCTCTTTTTCTTTCTAACAGAAATGGAGATTGCTGCAGCTCTCTAATTTTCAATATACCTTGAATGTACTATAGCTGTGGGCCTTTACTGGGAAGATTTATTTTCTTATTAGGTCCAGAACTCAAAATATGTTCCTTTTTTTCTTGGCACCATGTTCCTTTCTTCTGTCATTAGAGACTCAGGAGTGTTACAACTTAACTACTTCTTGCTGTACAATATCCTGTGAGTCACACGTTATCACTGTTGGCAGGTAATAGATATGCTGAAGAGATTGTGTCTGTTTAGCAGTTAGACGGTTGCATTAGTTACTTTAATAAAAACCAAAATAACAAAGGCTCAGACAGAGGAAAAATGTATTTCTCTTATACACAGACTCTAAGTTATAGGTAGTTGCAGGAGGGGACATGGTGGAGCATGGCTGTCTTCCAAGAGGCTGTTCAGAAACCAGTTTCCTTTTCGTTGCTCCTCACCCTGTGTTTCTGGCATCGGTGTGGTCAAAGAGAAAAAGTAAGAAAGAAGTGGAATGTATATGCCTTGTAAAGCCATGCTCTGGAAGTGCTATGTGTGGTTACTGCTTATAGCCCATGTGCCAAAATATAATCACATGGTCATACTTCACAGTAAGGGAGGGTAAAATACGTAGTCATTAGCTGGGCTAAATTTTTTTTATTGCTAAAAAGAACATGACAGCGGACACTTGGGAACAACATCTGATTTTGCATCCAGGCTTGAAGGGGAGAAAAGAACCCCAGGACCGTTGAGAGTAGGTCAAGTTCCTGTGGCTTGTGTGAAATGGAAGAGAAAGCAAAGGAAACAGATTTGGGCCTGAGCAAAGATTAACCGATGTTCATCAATAGAAAGCCAGGTATGTGATTTCTCTAGCAGAGAGAGAGAGAGAGAGAGAGAGAGAGAGAGAATAATTAAGGAATCAGTGAATGATCAAAGCTATTTCTCAATGCATTAATTTGATGCTGGCATTAGAGATGGCACAGAGAGGAACAAATAGAGATTTTTTTCTGGATAAGAGACAATGTGATCTAGCATGGAAGTGTGGACAGAAAAAAGGGCAGAAACAAGACAGACATGAGAGACACTGGAGAAGCAGACACCCTCACATGATCAGAGAGGACCTGGAAAAAGTAAACCTGACTCTGCAGTGTTTAGCATGTTTTCCTTGGACGGTGTGTTCATCAAGAGAGATGGGGAAGTCAGGAAAGGCTGATTTAGTTTTGCGATCTGTCTTGTTTGGTTGTGTGGGGGTTTTGACAGTACAGGAGAAGGGAGGTGAATTATTTAGTTTTTGACCATTCGACTTTGAGGTCTCAATGCAAGATCCTGGTGGCCACTGACAGAAAGTCAAACTCTTGGAGGGCACATAGGGAGAGCTTTAGAACTTTAAGGAAAAGAGTTTTGAGATATGTGTTTTGTTTTTTTTTTTTTTTCATGAATCTCATAGGTAAAGGCATGAGAATGTCATAGCAAAGAGAAAAAAGGATCAGCTTTGGGGAGGACTTCTGTTTATTGAGGGATACCACGAAAAACTAGAAAAGTAACTATATAACAGAAATCCTCGATGGTGTTGACAAGAACTTCAAGGAGAGGAACAGCAACCAGGGTAACATTTCTAGAATAAAACAAGGATAAGGAAAGAAGCCCAAGTGATTTCCTCGTTGGACAACTAATGTAACTTCTGTGAGATCTGTTTAGTAGAGTAGAGGCACAGGAACCACAATTGTACAGTTAACTTATGTACTCAGGGGACAGCGAGGAGGAAGGAAAGGCAGGTGCTGCGATGTTACCTTTTCCTTTTCATTTTAGTCATTCAGATGGCATATATCTGCCTCTTATTGTGAGCTTAAAGGAGCTTGCATGAGCTGGAAGGCAGGAAAGCCTTAGGGAAAACTGACCTGTTTTTTAAACATTTTTGATACAGTACTACTTCTTCCTCAATTAGTTGCTTTAGTCTCCTGTGTTTTTAAAATAAGTACAATATACATTTTGTTTTCATATAACAAAATTAGGTTGAGAGCTCAGAAAGTTTAAGTAGGTTATTATCTTTTATGTGATGTCCCTTTTTTGATGCAATGAATTCTCACTAAAGAAATGATCTTTTTCCCTACTAAGTGATTTGTACTTGGAGTCGAGCCAAGTTATTTTATCTCCAGGGACTGAATACAAGTGGCCTATGAGGACAAGATGAATTTATTCACCAAGAAGTTGGCAATTTGAATAAGCATTAATTATGGCATTATATCTGAATATATTAATTATAGTTATATTGATATTGGCTCAGAGTTTTGATACATTTAGATGAACTTTCTATATCAACAAATACTTGAGTGATCTGATTAAGCTTTCTAATGAATGTTTTCTATACTCTGAAGCTCTTGCCAAGACATTTGGGAACTCAGTTAAGGTATTTTTTTTAAAGTAATACATCTTTATTTGAATTTCAAATATAGCTTAAATTCTGTTCAAAAAATAAAATTATATTGTGATTAAGATTTATCTTCTTAAGGGCTGATAGTGTTATTGATCGTTATACCTATTTCTTTGTTAATATTGGTTAATGACATACTTTATGCCTAGTATGCCTGAAATTGGTAGCAAATCTATAGTTATTGTGCATGTTATTTAATGTTAAATACATAGTTGAGCATTTAAGTTACTGAAACCATAGGAAATATTTAGTAAGCATGTTGCCAAAATCTATAGCTATTGTATTTCTAATTAATATTTATTAAATATTCATTATATTTAATACATCACACTGGGGGCACAGAAAGTGTAGGGGAATATAAGATTTTTCTACACCTTCAATGGACTTATGGTCTCTCAGAGAAATAAAGAAACACACATGTAATTGTAGCTTGTAGTATTTGCAATGAAAACCATATGAAATACAATCAAAGTTTAAATAAAAATAAAGTGGTCAGGTACAATCAATTTCTTTTTAAAGAGAAGATGCTTAAGAAAAGTCTTGACCAATGGATATGATGTGAGTGGCAGAAATGAGTTGTGTTTTCCAGGCAGAGGAAACATCCTAAGTGAAAGCAAAGACAAGGAGAGCATGATCTAAATTTGGAGTTAAGTAGGTCAACCAGGTTCAGAAGGTAGGCCTGAAGAGTAATAGTGTGTGGGGGGAGGTGGGGGAGGATTATTGTGGAAACGATGTGTGCCAGAAGAAGGTGTTTTTAAGTATTTTGTTTCATAGATAATAGTAGTAGTAGGAACCACCGCTGGATGGTTATGAGAGCTGATATATTTCTTATGCAGTTAGTAGAGTCTACTAGGAGAGTGTCTTTCAAAAAGTAGATTAGTTAGTTGGTCTGTGTCTGCAGAGTAAAGTCATACCCTTCAGAAGGAGGGCCAGCATGGTCCTGTGGACTCAGGTTTCCCATTTAGAAAGGGCTTAAATGGGGGTTTTTAGTGTTATCATGGAGTGACAAAGACACCCTGACAAGACTGAAAAAACGATGGCATTTTGTTCCTATTATTAGACTACACCACCATTAGTAAATTGTAAAATATTCATTTTGATGATAATACATTCTAATTGGTACAGTTATATGGCATTGCATTTTTAAATGTTGATCATGCTGATTTGTTAAATATAAACATTTAGAACAAGCCACACTATATGTAGTCCTGTTTTGGCCTTCTTCATTTTTTAACTTGGTGGGGGCCTCAGGAAATGGAAGTGACCTGGGCCTTTTTTGACCTCAGAGAGGCTTTGTCAAGGCTATAACATTTTCTTATATGAACAGAGCATTACCAGTTATTAATCTTCTGTAGACTTTGCATTGATCATCCTAAATGATGTGGTTTGAAATACCAGTACTATGTAAACAGCTCATAGGATTTGTGCTAATCCAGTGTAACTCATGAAATTTACTTTTAATTATGAAACACACATTTTCATCTTATTGCATGAAAATTAGAAAATTTTTCTCTCCAAGAGAGGACAAAGAAAGAGCTTTAAAATGTGCTCTTAATAAAATGTGCCAATATGAATATGAGGTTTGTTCTTGGCCAGCAACACTTCCGATTTTGCCATTGCTGAGAGCGTATAGCCCAGGACAGTAGAGTTAGGTCTAATGGGTCTAACTTTGTATATACACAACTGGAAAACCAAGATAGATTTTTAAGTAAGAAATGGTGTTCCAAGCTTTGTGTTTTAAAAGCCATTCCTGGTGTAAATTAACTTAGAGTAGATTGGCACTGGCATTAGGGAGGCCGGTTAGGAGGTTTATGCAGCACCCCAGCTACCAAATAATAAAGCCTTGGATTTGGAAAGTGACAAAGAAAAGGGGACTTTCTGAGGCAAAAATCAAACCCAGTCAGTCTGACCCCAATGCCTATGATCTTTCTACAGTTTTAACTTGTTTTTGAAAAAGAAGTATGGCAAGGGGTGTATCCTTTTGGTACTTATCGTCTGGTTAGGATATAACTAAAATAATTGAGATTTAGAAGAATGGTGCTATCACTGAGTACAGCAGGGGTGATAAATGTTGGTATAAAAATGTATCCTTCTGTGATCTTACATGTGGCCTATTTAGAGTTCCTATGAATCTATTAGAATATTTAAATTTGAATCTTTGGCTAGGATTATTTGTGAAGGCAACAGCCATGGATTTTAAAATATTCTTAAAGAAGTTCACAAAGATAGTTATTTAAATGATACTTAATGTTTTCATGATATCAGGAGGAAATTATAAATTTATTTACAGTCACAAAGCATTAAGGATATCGTCGCAGTATGTATATAATTAAATTTCATATTTGTGTTGCTATGTAGCCACGTATGTTTATTTGAATCATTGATTTGTATGTCTTTATTTGCTGTTGCTGCTTTGTGCTTCTTATTCTGATCCATAAACAGAATATAACGTATGGTCTTTTACTGAACAAATCTCTTGATGGAAAGTAATTCCTGATTCATCAGTCAACACACAGAATTGGTGGGACAAAATAGCATCGGTTTTTGTTGGTGTAGGTTCATAGTGAATGCTCAGAATTTTTTTCGTTATTGAAATTATGAAATCAACAATATATTCCAATAAAAGTAGACATTATTAACTTTTTCCCTGTCATGATCTCTTTTACAAATTTTTTGTAATGTCTTAAAGAACATTTGCCCATCAGATATGTGAGGGAAAGAGATAAGACACATACTTTTTATTTTGTTTGCATCTTTTCTTATAAAATAGCTTTAGAATTTTATCATTGGTATATATTTTAGTTAAATATTAATAATTTTATTTAGAAATATTTTAAGTACAATATGTATTTTATTTTAGTTAAATATTAATAATTTTATTTAGAAATATTTTAAGTACAATATGTATTTTATTTTATTTTATTTTATTTTAATTTTTTTAAATTTTTATTGGATTTTAGGTTTTGGGGTACATGAGCAGAGCATGCAAGACAGTTGCATAGGTACACACATGGCAGTGTGCTTTGCTTTGCTTCTCCCCTTCACCCACATTTGGCATTTCTCCCCAGGCTATCCCTCCCCACCTCCCCCTCCCACTGACCCTCCCCTTTTCCCCCCGATAGACCCCAGTGTTTAGTACTCCCCTTTCTGTGTGCATGTGTTCTCATTTTTCATCACCCGCCTATGAGTGAGAATATGCGGTGTTTCATTTTCTGTTCTTGTGTCAGTTTGCTGAGGATGATGTTCTCCAGATTCATCCATGTCCCTACAAATGACACAAACTCATCATTTCTGATTGCTGCATAATATTCCATGGTGTATATGTGGCACATTTTTCCAATCCAGTCTATTATCAATGGGCATTTGGGTTGATTCCAGGTCTTTGCTATTGTAAACAGTGCTGCAATGAACATTCGTGTACATGTGTCCTTATAGTAGAACAATTTACAGACTTTTGGATATGTACCCAGTAATGGGATTGCTGGGTCAAATGGAATTTCTATTTCTAAGGCCTTGAGGAATCGCCACACTGTCTTCCACAATGGTTGAACTAATTTACACTCCCACCAACAGTGTAAAAGTGTTCCTTTTTCTCCACATCCTCTCCAGCATCTGTTGTCTCCAGATTTTTTAATGATCGCCATTCTAACTGGCGTGAGATGGTATCTCAATTGGTTTTGATTTGCATCTCTCTAATGACCAGTGACGATGAGCATTTTTTTATATGATTGTTGGCCTCATATATGTCTTCTTTCGTAAAGTATCTGTTCATATCCTTTGCCCACTTTTGAATGGGCTTTTTTGTTTTTATCCTGTAAATCTGTTTGAGTTCTTTGTAAATTCTGGATATCAGCCCTTTGTCAGATGGGTAGACTGCGAAAATTTTTTCCCATTCTGTTGGTTGCCGATCCACTCTAGTGACTGTTTCTTTTGCCGTGCAGAAGCTGTGTAGTTTCATTAGGTCCCATTTGTCTATTTTGGCTTTTGTTGCCAATGCTTTTGGTGTTTTGTTCATGAAGTCCTTGCCTACTCCTATGTCCTGGATAGTTTTGCCTAGATTTCCTTCTAGGGTTTTTATGGTGCCAGGTCTTATGTTTAAGTCTTTAATCCATCTGGAGTTAATTTTAGTGTAAGGTGTCAGGAAGGGGTCCAGTTTCTGCTTTCTGCACATGGCTAGCCAGTTTTCCCAACACCATTTGTTAAACATGGAATCCTTTCCCCATTGCTTGTTTTTGTCAGGTTTATCAAAGATTGTATAGTTGTATGTATGTTGTGTTGCCTCCGGTGCCTCTGTTTTGTTCCATTGGTCTATATCTCTGTTTTGGTACCAGTACCATGCTGTTTTGATTACTGTAGCCTTGTAGTATAGTTTGAAATCCGGTAGCGTGATGCCCCCCGCTGTGTTTTTTGCTTAGAATTGACTTGGCTATGCGGGCTCTCTTTTGGTTCCATATGAAGTTCATGGTGGTTTTTTCCAGTTCTGTGAAGAAAGTTGATGGTAGCTTGATGGGGATAGCGTTGATTCTGTAAATTACTTTGGACAGTATAGCCATTTTCACGATATTAATTCTTCCTAACCACAAACATGGAATGTTTCTCCATCTGTTTGTGTCCTCTCTGATTTCGTTGAGCAGTGGTTTGTAGTTCTCCTTGAAGAGGTCTCTTACGTTCCTTGTTGTATTCCAAGGTATTTTATTCTTTTTGTAGCAATTGCGAATGGCAGTTCGCTCTTGATTTGGCTTTCTTTAAGTCTGTTATTGGTGTAGACGAATGCTTGTGATTTTTGCACATTGATTTTATATCCTGAGACTTTGCTGAAGTTGCTTATCAGTTTCAGGAGTTTTTGGGCTGAGGCGATGGGGTCTTCTAGGTATACTATCATGTCGTCTGCAAATAGAGACAATTTGGCTTCCACCTTTCCTATTTGAATACCCTTTATTTCTTTTTTCTGCTTTTTCTATTTATTGCTCTGGCTAGAACTTCCAGTACTATATTGAATAGGAGTGGTGAAAGAGGGCATCCTTGCCTAGTGCCAGATTTCAAAGGGAATGCTTCCAGTTTTTGCCCATTCAGTGTGATATTGGCTGTTGGTTTGTCGTAAATAGCTTTTATTACTTTGAGATACGTTCCATCGATACCGAGTTTATTGAGGGTTTTTAGCATAAAGGGCTGTTGAATTTTGTCAAATGCCTTCTCTGCATCAATTGAGACAATCATGTGGTTTTTTTTTTTGGTTCTGTTTATGTGGTGAATTACGTTGATAGACTTGCGTATGTTGAACCAGCCTTGCATCCCTGGGATGAATCCTACTTGATCATGATGAATAAGTTTTTTTATTTGCTGTTGCAATCGGCTTGCCAATATTTTATTGAAGATTTTTGCATCTATGTTCATCATGGATATTGGCCTGAAGTTTTCTTTTCTCGTTGGGTCTCTGCCGGGTTTTGGTATCAGGATGATGTTGGTCTCATAAAATGATTTGGGAAGGATTCCCTCTTTTTGGATTGTTTGAAATTGTTTTAGAAGGAATGGTACCAGCTCCTCCTTGTGTGTCTGGTAGAATTCGGCTGTGAACCCGTCTGGACCTGGGCTTTTTTTGTGTGGTAGGCTCTTAATTGCTGCCTCAACTTCAGACCTTGTTATTGGTCTATTCATAGTTTCAGCTTCCTCCTGGTTTAGGCTTGGGAGGACACAGGAGTCCAGGAATTTATCCATTTCTTCCAGGTTTACTAGTTTATGCGCATATAGTTGTTTGTAATATTCTCTGATGATGGTTTGAATTTCTGTGGAATCTGTGGTGATTTCCCCTTTATCATTTTTTATTGCATCTATTTGGTTGTTCTCTCTTTTCTTTTTAATCAATCTGGCTAGTGGTCTGTCTATTTTGTTGATCTTTTCAAAAAACCAGCTCTTGGATTTATTGATTTTTTGAAGGGTTTTTCGTGTCTCAATCTCCTACAGTTCAGCTCTGATCTTAGTTCTGAATTCTGAGTTCTAACTTGATTGCACTATGGTCTGAGAGGCTGTTTGTTATGATTTCAGTTGTTTTGCATTTGTTGAGCAGTGCTTTACTTCCAATTATGTGGTCAATTTTAGAGTAGGTGTGATGTGGTGCTGAGGAGAATGTGTATTCTGTGGATTTGGGGTGGAGAGTTCTGTAAATGTCTACCAGGTTTGCTTGCTCCAGGTCTGAGTTCAAGCCCTGGATATCCTTGTTGATTTTTTGTCTGGTAGATCTGTCTAGTATTGACAGTGGAGTGTTAAAGTCTCCCACTATTATTGTGTGGGAGTCTAAGTCCTTTTGTAAGTCATTAAGAACTTGCCTTATGTATCTGGGTGCTCCTGCATTGGGTCCATATATGTTTAGGATCGTTAGCTCTTCTTGTTTTATCGATCCTTTTACCATTATGTAATGGCCTTCTTTGTCTCTTTTGATCTTTGTTGCTTTAAAGTCTATTTTATCAGAGTTGAGAATTGCAACTCCTGCTTTTTTTTGCTTTCCATTAGCTTGGTAAATCTTCCTCCATCCCTTTATTTTGAGCCTTTGTGTATCCTTGCATGTGAGATGGGTTTCCTGGATACAGCACACTGATGGGTTTTGGCTTTTTATCCAATTTGCCAGTCTGTGTCTTTTGATTGGTGCGTTTAGTCCATTTACATTTAGGGTTAATATTGTTATGTGTGAATTTGATACTGCCATTTTGATGCTAAGTGGCTGTTTTGCCTGTTAGTTGTTGTAGATTCTTCATTATGTTGAAGCTCTTTAGCATTCAGTGTGATTTTGGAATGGCTGGTACTGGTTGTTCCTTTTTACATGTAGTGCCTCTTTCAGGAGCGCTTGTAAAGCACACCCAGTGGTGACAAAATCTCTAAGTACTTGCTTGTTTGCAAAGGATTTTATTTTTCCTTCACTTCTGAAGCTCAGTTTGGCTGGATATGAAATTCTGGGTTGAAAGTTCTTTTCTTTAAGAATGTTGAATATTGGCCCCCACTCTCTTCTGGCTTGTAGTGTTTCTGCCGAGAGATCTGCTGTGAGTCTGATGGGCTTCCCTTTGTGGGTGACCCGACCTTTCTCTCTGGCTGCCCTTAGTATTCTCTCCTTTATTTCAACCCTGTTGAATCTGACGATTATGTGCCTTGGGGTTGCTCTTCTTGCGGAATATCTTTGTGGTGTTCTCTGTATTTCCTGCAATTGAGTGTTGGCCTGTCTTGCTAGGTGGGGGAAATTTTCCTGGATGATGTCCTGAAGAGTATTTTCCAGCTTGGATTCATTCTCTTCGTCCCCTTCTGGTACACCTATCAAACGTAGGTTAGGTCTTTTCACATAGTCCCACATTTCTTGGAGACTTTGTTCATTCCTTTTTGCGCTTTTTTCTCTGATCTTGGTTTCTCGTTTTATTTCATTGAGTTGGTCTTCGACTTCAGATATTCTTTCTTCTGCTTGGTCAATTTGGCTATTGAAACTTGTGTTTGCTTCGCAAAGTTCTCGTATTGTGTTTTTCAGCTCCTTTAATTCATTCATATTCCTCTTTAAGGTATCCATTCTTGTTATCATTTCCTCGAATCTTTTTTCAAATCTTTTTTCAAGGTTCTTAGTTTCTTTGCATTGATTTAATACATGATCTTTTAGCTCACAAAAGTTTCTCATTATCCATCTTCTGAAGTCTAATTCCATCATTTCGTCACAGTCATTCTCCGTCCAGCTTTATTCCCTTGCTGGTGAGGAGTTTTGGTCCTTTCTAGGAGGCGATGTGTTCTGGTTTCGGGTGTTTTCCTCCTTTTTGCGCTGGTTTCTTCCCATCTTTGTGGATTTGTCCGCTGGTCATCTGCGTAGTTGCTGACTTTTCGATTGGGTCTCTGAGTGGACACCCAGAATGTTGATGATGAAGTATTTCTGTTACTTGGTTTTCCTTCTACCAGTCTAGCCCCTTCGCTGTACGAGTGCTGAGGTCCGCTCCAGACCCTGCTTGTCTGGGGTGCACCTCTAGCAGCCGTGGCACAGCGAGGGATGCTACCAGTTTCTTTTTCTGCTATCTTTGTCCCAGGATGATGCCTGCCTAATGTCGGTCTTTTGGATATAGAGGAGTCAGGGAGCTGCTTGAGGAGACAGTTTGTACTTTATAGGGGCTTAATTGCTGAGCTGTGAGCTCTGTTGTTCATTCAGGGCTGTTAGGCTGCTATGTTTGATTCTGCGGCAGCAGAGCTCATTAAGAAACCCTTTTTTTTTTCTCAAATGCTCTGTGTTGATGGGTTTGGGCTTTATTTTTGGATGTCCGTTGAGGTCCTGCCCAGCTAGGACGCAGACTAGCCACTGTTTGGCTGCCAAGCCTCCGCCCTGCTGTTGTGTGATTCGCCCTGTTCCTGCAAGCTCTGCTGTGGTCTCCGCCACGCCCTGCGGCGGAGTCTCTCTGTTGTAGCGGGTTGCCTCAGCAACGGCAGGCTGCGCCAGCAGTGGGCGTGTATCTCAGTAGGGACGGGTTGCCTCGGCAATGGCAGGGTGCGTCAGCAGTGGGCGTGTATCTCAGTAGGGACGGGTTGCCTCGGCAACGGCTGGCTGCGTCAGCAATGGGCGTGTATCTCAGTTGGGGCGGGTTGCCTCGGTGATGGTGGACGCCCCTCCCCCTCAGAGTGTCTCGGGCCGTCTGCCCGGGGCTTGTTTGAAATCGCGGTTTTGTTCGTCCCACTGGGCCAACCCTAACACTCTGTCCCTGCGATCCCCTGGCTGGCCCACTGTCCAAGTCTAGCTCAGTCTCAAGTCTAGCCCTCTCACGTCTCCAGTTGCTGGTTCAATGGGGCGCCTGGACAAGCGCGCCCTGTGGGGGAGCGCTGGGTAGGGCTGGCCGCCGCCACCCCGGCTGCCGGCTTCGCCAGGCAGAGGTTCTGCCTGGCGTCCCACGTCTCCTCTTCACTTGGGAATTTCCCCGTTCCGTGGGCAACAAAGATCAGTCTGGAAATGCAGCTCAGACTTACCTTTCCACGGACACAACGCGAGCTCCAATCCTGGGTTGTTCTCACAGCGCCATCTTGGGTCCCCCCTCAATATTTATTTTAAAAATGAGAATTACAAATTAAAAATTAAACATATAGTCCCAGTACTCAAATATAGCCACCAAGAAATAACATCTCTTTTGTTTTTTTATTTTGGGAGCCAGGGTCTTCCCCTGTTGTTTACGCTGGAGTGCTCACTACATCCTTGACCTCCTAGGCTCAAGTGATCCTCCCATCTCAGCCTCCCCAGTTGCTGGGACCACAAGCATATGCCACTGCAACCAGCTAATTTTCATTTTTTAAAAATTTTTTGTACAGATGGGATCTTGTCATGTTGCCCAGGCTGGTCTCATACTAATTGGCTTAAGGCATCCTCCCATCTTGGTCTCCTAAGTGTTGAGATTGTTGGCTGAGTCACCACACCTGGCCAGAAATAACATCTTAATGTCCATCTTTACAGACTTTTTCTCCCACATGATCATTTTTGTAGTTTTTATAAAAATGAGATTATATTGAATATACTATATTTATGTGTCTTAATGTAATATGAAAATCCTTCCAAATTATCAGACATTATTCTACAACATCCTGTTTATTGAGTACATACTATTCCTTTTTAGGAATACAGTGCTTCACTTAACTACTCCCCTATTTTTAATGTTTGGATAATTTTTAATCTTTTCAAAGATAGTTCTTTTTATTTTTTAATGGCACATGCAAATCTCATCTGGGTATGTTGGTAGACCAGGTTTGCTTTTACTGCCTTACTGTGCTTTTTGACCTACTGCTGTGACCTCATTTTTACCTCGTTTTCCCTATACACAGGTAGCAAAGGTTGCTATCTATTCACTAAAGTCAGTACTTTCCTGTTCTTCCTGTGCATCAACTGGACCACATTTCACAGCTTCTCTTGCAATTACTGTGGCCACATGACCTATATTCTAGCCAAGGAAATGTGACTAGAAGTCATCCGCACCAATTATAGACCTGATTCCAAGACATCTCCCATGCTTGCACCTCTACTCTCTGTTTCTTTCCTACTGACTAGGATGGAGGCAACTCTTAGGCTGAACTTGGAAGCTGTGTGTTGATGATGAAAGAGCCATTGACAACCCAGCTCCTGCATAAGAGTAAAGCTGCCTTGCCCCTATGGCTCCTACCAAACTGAAGCACTTTGGACTGTTATTTGAGCTATAAGTGACCTTTGATTGGATTTGAGCTGTTGTACCTTTTTAGTACACATTTTTTTAGAGCAGTTAGCCTAGGCTGCTTTATCATATAACCCTGAATCTTACCTCCTTAATCCTCTAAACACTAAGAATGCAGACTCTACTTCCCATACGTTTAGTTACCTTTTTCCTTTCTCCCATTTGTTTTTCTGACAACCTGTCTTTCACCGATCTAGTACTAAGCTGTTAAAAATTGGTAACAGGATAATGAGCCATCCCCCAAGACTATTTTTATTAGAGAGTAACAAATGCAAGTTTTAATTAATATTTTTAAATGAATATAATGGTTCTTAACTAAATCATAGAATGATGTTGCCCTTATCATCTATGAGATATTAACAGATTTTAGGCCAAAGAGGTACTGTTCTTAAAGACATTTTGGACACCTGCAAACTGTACCTATCTGTTAGCAATGTACAGTTTATATGAGCATATGAAAGACTGTGCGAAACCTTGCAGTAAATAAACACATCTACCTTTTCTAACCTAGTATTTCCAAAGTTTAATTTCCCATAGAAGTCTTCTTAAGGTTCTACCATTAATATCTTAGAAAACTAGCATTCCTGAAACTAGGGTTCATGGAACACAGTTTGGGAAATGCTATCCCAGAATATTATAGTCCAAGAAACCTTTACAATAATAGACTGAGAAAAACCAATGAGAAAGACCATTTTAAATTTCGCATGTAGTTCAAAAGAGATAACTGGTTCTGGTTCAAATAAAGTTGTCATTGCATTTTCAAAAAACAGGTTTACTGAGCAGAACACAGTGCCTTGCCAACAGCTGTCAACTCCGATTACCCTTTCCCCTGTTAAGAGTTTAAAAATAACAAGAAAACTTGCTTTTGTGAGAATTCAAGTATTATTTTCTTTCATGACATCTCTATAAATATTATATATTATTTAATTCAGTCAGATAATTTGTTCAACCTGTTTCTTTCTTGAATTTTAACTTATTACCTTTCCATATACTATAGGTCAATAGACAAGTGATGAAGAATTCTTGGAAATTAGCATTTATTCTAAGTTTATCCTTTTTACCTGCTAGATTGATGTGTATTTTTCTTACTCTACTGTTGTCCATGAGTAAAGAATTTTTGACTATTTCAGTGAGAGTTAACTGGAGGTTCTAATCATAACATTATATAGGACTTTATCTTACCTCAGGAAAACAGGTGACCCAAGAAGACAAAGATTTAAAACATGAAATATGTGGAGCCTTATAGCCAGTGTTGCGGTGTTTTCTTGAAGTAGAGAATGTTATTTTATTTATTTATTTATTTATCCAACTAAGAAGATATATTTCTACCCACCTTAGTGATAGTGTCACAGCACTGGAGCTGTGTTAAAAATATTGTTTTACAAATAAGCCAGCTGAGGCCAAGAGAAGCTATGAGATTTGACCAGGAATCAAAGCTAAGTTTCGCAATTCTGGAGTTTGTGTTCTCTCCTCCATTTTATTTTGTTTCTAATTTATCTTTTAAAAATTCTATTAGCTGGAAGAAGCTTCACACCAGGGATAGTAAGTGACAGTCTCGAAGGCAAGATTTGTAAGAGAACTGGGAAACTGAGATTATTTTCCCCACGACCTGTCCTGTTTGATACACTAGAGACAGACTCCTTCATATCTTAAAGGTTTTTCCATTTTTAGGGGGCTCCTTTTAAAAGGTAAATATGCGTAGCGGAATCTCTCCTAAACTCATGCTGAGTTAAAATTTTATCCGATTAGGTGATCGAATTGGTTTCTAACCACGAGAGCTGAGAACAATACCCTAAATGAGGAGCGGGGATCATGGGCCCAGGTAGGGAGTTGGTGTAATAGGGTCCGAGAACTTTGCCTCCAAAGAGTAACCAGGAAAAGCTCAAACTTTTTTGTAAGCTCAGCATATTTTAAATGAAAATAATTTCTAGTAGATAGATAGAATTATTAATACTATATGACGGAAGTTACAGCCAGGTGGCAACCACTTGGATTTGCCAATGCACATCTATGTTGAAGCTTAAATTTCCCTCAAAGAGTTAGTCAACTACTTTTATCTGATATTTTCTAATTTTTAAAAGTTCTGTTTTCCACTTAGTATGACAGCTGCCTATACTTGGAATAATTTTCTTTTATTTTATATTTCTAATGAGCTTCCTGTGTTTGCTCAAGTTTACAAGCTGTGTTCTTATTAAATCATCATTAGGTTGGTAAATGTGATTAGTTGCTTTTCATTTTCACTTTTGTAACTAGCACTGTAAAATAATTCTTCTTTAGAGATAGTATTGTTTTTGGTGTTATTAATGACATTCAATTTCTGCCAATGGATATTAAATAAAATACAACTTTGTTGGCTTTGAGAGAAAGTACATTCTGATTTTATGCTGTAACTCAGTTGAAGGGGAAAAAAACCTTAAGAACTTCAGTATTTCAAGCTGTTAATATTTTATTATTTCATTCTTAACAAGTATGGAATTTATATTCTAAAAACTTAAAGCATTGACACACTTTTAGTTTTAAGCTCGACTAATGTTTTGTTTATATTATAGTAATATCAACTGTAGCTATGTTAAAGAAATCTTGAATAGTGAAAATCTGAATCTTTGTTCCTGATTTTTGATACCAACTTACTATTTTTTTTACAAACTTTTCAAATAATGTTTCATAAATTTCATAGCAGTAATACACATGATTTGTTGTAATATAGATTTTTGAGCCTTAGAGGTCTGAGGAAGGGCCAAAGAGTCTGCATTTTTAATAAGCAATTACAGAAAACAATTTGAGAAAACTGGCCTATATTAGTTTTCCATTGCTGCTGTAATAAATTACTACAGACTTAGTGGCTTCAAATAACAAATGTTTATTATGTTGCAGTTCTGTAGTTCAGACGGCTAACAAAGGTTTTGCTGGGCTACATTAAAGTGTCAGTAGGGGTGAGTTCCTTTCTGGAGGCATTAGGGGAGAATCTGCTTTCTTGCCTTTTCCAACTGCTTGCTTGAATTTTGTGGTTCATGGTCTCCCTCCTCCATCTTCAAAGCTGGCAACACGGAATCTCTCTAACACTGCGTTTGCCATCTCATCTTTTTCTCTGACTTTTTCTTCTGCCACCTTCTTCCCCTTTTAAAGATCTTGTGATTACATTGAGCCCACCTGAATAATCGAATTATCTCTCTATTTTAAAATAGGGACCCAAAGGTCCATTGATTAGCAAACTTAAATTCCCTTTGCTATGAAAAGTCACTTATTGACAGGTTCTGGGTATTTGGCCGGGGCCATCTTTGAAGGGCCATTATTTTGCCTGCCATGCTAGCTTTACAAATTTCAAATGGAAGATCATACCTGAAAAGACCATTAATTTTTGTTTTCTAAGTGTTTTTACTAAAATTAGGTTAAGCCCCTCCTAAGAAGAAAATATTAGTCTTTCATCAACAAAAATGTTTTTATTAAAAATAAGCCTAAACATTGACTATTACCATGAATTTTTGAAAAGATAAAAGATCACTAGTAAAAGATTTAAAGAAATGCGAATACCTAAGTCAAATTATTACTACATTTTTCAAATTTAGTCCCTATTACAACTTTGCTTAAGTATAGGTTTTACCTCTTATACAATGTAAATTATTAAGTCTCGTGTACTATATTCACTTTTAGTGTTTTGAGACTGAATCTAAAGCAGTGTATTTAAAATACTCATTTATTCAGTTTGATAATACTAAATATTTTTTTGAATTTGATCTAAAGACATATAGGAGTCTGCTTTTACAGATTTCCAGTTTCCTTTAAGAATCTAAGTGGTGTGTGTGTGTGTGTGTGTGTGTGTGTGTGTGTGTGTGTGTGACAAGTAACATATTGCTCAACTAGTTTAAGTAAAAAGTGAATATTTAAAATTAATCTTGATATGGCCCATTTTTGTCTCTATTTTTTTCTAAACTGGATTTCATTGTTTCAGAGTATATGGGACCATACATGGCTAACCCATGGGTCTGCATTTACATGTCCTCTGTTAAACAGTAAGAGATTTAATCATAACTGAGTCCTCTGTCAATCTAAGAGATTAAATCATATCTGAATCCCTGTGGGAGAGAATCTGCTTGCTAGTTTGTATCAGGCTTTTGATCTTTACTCAGACATGCAATGACTAGCTGAGATAGAGTGTAAATCTGGCTTCTGGGACCCATATATGTGCTATATTGGGGGAGATAGTGGGTGATCGTGAATGAGGAAAATGAAAGTATACAGAGCTTAAATACTAAAATCTTAGTGACTAAATAACTAGCCAAGGAGGAATAGCCCTTTTCCCCATTCTCTTCCCTTGATACTACCTAATGTATGTGGACAAAAGTTCCTTAGAAGGGCTAATGTTCAGCCTCAATACCCAGATAGTCATTTCTAGCCCACTTCTCTGCTAATTGGACCGTGCTTCATCATAACACATGTTAAATACTTTGAATTTCACATCCCAGTTCGTTCTACAATTTTAGCAAAACAGTGGAATCCAATAAATATTTAAGCATCATATAGGCATGTAGGAACTAAGAGTGATTGCAATGATACATATTAAAAGCATTTCTTATGTGACTCTTGGTGATGGTGTTAAAATTTTAGATTCTGGCAACTAAATTTTTATATGATGATGACAAGGGAAGAAATATGTGGAGACTGATTTTTCAAGTGAACTTTGAGAAGATTCCTATTTTATAAAAGTGATGTTACAGAAGCAATGTTTATTATCAATCTGTCAAGTTACAGCATTAAGACTATATCAAGTATTACTTTTAGAAAAGGAAAAAATATTTCATTTTATTTATATCTGTGTTACCTTGAAAATTATAATATTAGGCTTCCTTGAAGTCTAGGATCTAATAATTTACTTATTGTAATTCTTCTCAGTATTTTGTTAGTTTTTGTTTGTTTTATAGAGAATAATAGCCAATAACTTCTTTTTTAATAACAGAACTCTTTCATTTATTTATATTTCTTTGTAAAAATTATTTACATGGAATCCATCCAATGTTTTCATTTCAAGGATTTATTTGTTGATAATTGCATGACTATAAATAGAATAAAAATTATCACTGGTATGTTTAATAATGATAAGCATATGACCCTTAATTGAGGAGAGTTGTGATATTAAAAGGGTTATAGTTAATGATCTTTAACCTATGGCTTTCTGTTTTGGGAAACTAAGAAATATAGTTAATAGTTCTATCATGTGATTTTTCAAAATTAGATTAGACCAATTATGTGACTTAAGGAAATTTACAAGCTACCATTTCCACACTAGACTTGAATTGCAAAGATCCTACTTACAATAAAATACTTCTATCCATTTGTTGTAGTTGAAACTAGATTATTTAATTTCTGATAATCAAGAAAACTGTAAGTTATAAGAAAAAATAAATATGTGGTGGATATATACTGTTGATGTCTTTTCAAATATACATTAGTTCTTACAAAGTATACTTGAACAGTCACAGTGGAGTCTTTTTAGACAGTTCATGAACCCCGTTGTGTCAGCTCCTTCATAATGCCTACCAATTTGCCTCATTTTTGACCTAGTAGGACCACCTCCAGGGATCAGAGAGTTGTTAGGTCTTCATGCCTATTCAATCCCAGGATTTTCTACTGAGACTGCCAACAAAGGTGCAAATTTTGATGTTCTGTGTATCTTTTTCCCCTTAATATGAGCACTTATGCAACATGGACTCAGCTAAAGCTACTTGACTTTGAGTAACTTGTGATCTAGCTAAGGTCAAAATGTTGCCTTAAATAGAGAGTTCTGAATCAATGGAAGCCTCTTCCTGGAGGTGTGTACTTGGATATGTGACCTGATTCAGTTTTATACCTTTGACTCAATGACGCAGCAGGGTCTAGCTTTTGGAGGACAGTAGCTCAAAGATATCTATGTTATTTTTGAAAACATGAGAATTTATACAGGGAAAATCACTGTGTTACCTCAGGTTTTCTAATAGAACCTGAAATCAGATGCATATTTTAATAAATTTGCACAGTTAATACCTAACCAATTCTCACTGGAACATTTTTAAATGTCTTTGAAAAAGATTTTGCAATGTATGCTTCATCTTAAATGTCCTAATAAAATGCCCTACTATCTTTTTTTAATTAAACCCTTTATATTTAGTTTCCTATTTCTTTTTCCAAGACATGGCAAAATGAAGGATAAGAGAAGATACGTATAATTCGAGGTATTTGAATACACTTGTCTTGACTTTTCAAAAGTCGCAAGTGTTTTTTTGGGTTGGGCTTGTGTCTGTGGAGCAAAAACAAGGAAGGCAGCAGAAGTGAAAGAAGACGAGATTTTGAGAGAGAGGTTCCATTCTCATTGCAAGAGCATAAATGACTTAGAAAAGGTTTCTGCCTAAGTGGGCTGAAAACATAGATATCTTTCCTCAGTTCTGGAAATATAATTGAATCAGTGTTCTAATGAATACATTTTTGAGGTTTTTCAAAATCTTAAAAAGGGATCATTTCAACTCTCAAACACTACTTATTACTTCAATCTTTTTTTCAAATAAAAAGTACTAGTTTTTTTTTTTTTAAAGAAAAGTTAGGAGATAATCACTCAACATGTAAATTTTATTCTAAATATTTTGTCATGCTCCAGGAGTTTAGCTATAATTGTTTATTTCATCAGGCCCATTCTTACTAAAAAGTGTTAGCATGGTTTTCCTACTTGCTGTATAAGGCATGAACAAATTTGTTTAATTTGCCCAATATAAACCTAACCGTAGGCCACAATTGTTAATTATGCAATTAATTTTAACAGTGTGACTATTGCTACACCTAAAAATTCTCTGAAAGCCCTAATTTGAGTTAGTAACTTGTTGACCATCAGTACTGATAGAATTCTTTAGATAATTGTGATCATCTTTCATTTTTAATTTGCATTGATCCTACCTGGAAATTCTCATTCCATTGGAAGTTAAGAATTGGAAAAACTTGTAATGACAGACTGTTAATTCTTTTTCTT
This sequence comes from Callithrix jacchus, assembly GCF_049354715.1. Lineage (NCBI taxonomy): Eukaryota > Metazoa > Chordata > Mammalia > Primates > Cebidae > Callithrix > Callithrix jacchus. The sequence goes on along the minus strand of NC_133512.1, from coordinate 81,491,900 downwards.
AAAACAGATTACAAAACATCATCTGTAATTCTCTTTTTTAACAATGTATAGAGTTAGAAAAAATGAGAAAATATAAATACTAAAATGGTATTAACCATTACAAATGAATCAAGGGGGATTGGGGAAAAAAATTGGACATAAATAGTAAGAAAAAAAGTACCAGGAATGTCCTTAGACAAATTTTTAGTGATAGCCAGACAACATGGTGCCCTCTTTCCCAGGGAAAATTAACATATACTGTATAAATTTATGTGGATATTCATGTTATACATATATTCCAGAAAAGTTGTATGTAAAAGATATGAAGCTCAAGAAAAACACCTTATTGGAGTATGGTAGGTCCAACTCATGATCATCTCTAACTATAATACCAAGTATCAACCTTAAAATGTTAAAGATTAATCCAAGACCTCCTTAATTTTCTATATAGTCCTTCCCATAAATAATATAAATTTCCAATAAGAATTATTACTTAAACGTATATTTATATATTTCTAATATTTTAAAAGTCACACAAAGCAAAATGCTTTGAATTGAGCGGAAATGTAACTTTTTCTATTTTTATTTAACAGTGCTTTGTGTTTTTGTTGTACAACTTTGAAAGATTTATCAAAGAATTTTAGAGATCATGGGGTTAGAAAATTAACTGGAGGTTCTAAAGGGACTTTGTGTTAATCATTAATCTATTCAAACTGGGGTTCAATACTTTTTTCTTTCTCAGATGAAAATTGAGAATGTTTATTGTTGATGATAATCTTATTTTAAATAGGACTTGTTTCTTTAAGCAATTAATACTTTGATCTTTTTAACTCATTTTAAAATTTATTGTGGATATACAGCCTTTTAGCAAGTGAAAATAATTTTAGACTGTCACCATCAATTTTTTTTTTTGGTGTTACTTACCTGTTTCTTTGTATTGATTTTTTTTTTTTAATGTAATCACATTGCAAACAGTAATGGCCACCACAAGAAATTAAAATGTATTGTTGTGACTAGTAGATAGATAGATTCCCAACCGTAGTACTGGTCTCAGTTCCAACAATCCAATTTGTGCCTTTTTGGGATATATCCATTTATTGATGGCATACCTTTCTTATTGTAACATACGGTTAAAATTATTTCACTCTTTTAAAATATTAACATAATTAAGTCAGAACATTTTAAAGTACTTAGAATAAAAGCCTACAAATATACTAACAAGTGGCGCAGTCCATCATCCTAAAGGGAAAACAGGGAAACAGTGAATATGAGACTAAAAAGTGGACTAATATTGTTATTTTTTAACTTTCTAGTAACTTATTCGGAGTATTTGTTATGCCTCAGACTTTTTAAATTGTTCTTTCTTTCAAGGATGTTCTATGAATCATTTGCTGAATTTCCTGAGCATTTTAAATATAATATTATTGCTTTCATTTTGTTACCTAAAGTGAGGAACAATTAATTAAAATACACAACAGATGAAATAATTAGATTTCCTTCACTTTCCACACAAAATTGGTTTGTGGAACTTTTGCATTTTCCTGGAGCAATTAAATGTCCCAATATGAATACCGTTAGCTACGAATTTAACAGCTCATAAACTAATGCAAAACATTGTCAAATTACTGGGCCTAAAAGTGGCTTAATCTATCTGTGCCATCTTCAGTTATTTAAAAGGTCTTATGAAGATGGTTCTGGGGGTGGAGGCAAGGTAGAAGGAAAAAGGAAAGAAGAGAAAGAGGGAAGAGTAGAAGAAAGATGGAGGGAGGAAGAGAAACAGAGAAGTCACTTGGCTTTTATTTGGAAGTAGAGTCAAGCTTGCTATTTGGTGGCAGAATTGCTAACTGGATGTAATAAACACCAACACAGACTTCACAGAAATGTTGTATAGTCATCATTGTAGTGAGAAGTTCACTTTGTGGTTTTAGTTTGAGATTATAGCTGCTTTTCTACTTAAAGTAGGAATTGGACCCCATGGAACTCTCCAGTAAAACTTGTGATCTCGTTCTGAGACTCATTCTATATAAAGCAAATGCTCAGCGGCTTATGTTTAGTAGCTCATGTGATCTCTACAGCAATATTTGGGGGTCAGCAGTACATTTGCTGTCATCCTTTTATACTCATGAAAAATAGATGCTAAGATAACTAAGTGACTTGCTGAAGGTGATACAGCTAGTATTTGGGCCTGAACCCTAAAAAACATGCATGCCATATATTGTAATAAGATCTGTTTTGTAAGTTAGTACCGTACAGAATACCTGACACCTGCTTGTCATTCAGCACATATTTGCTGAATGAATTAATGACAATAAGAAGTAAATTCTTCTGCACCCTAACACCACAGCCTTTCTGTTAAGTCACCGTTTGTCTAACATTTTGCCTTATCCGAGGAGGTTTTTATACTCTTACAACACCTTGGAAATTGGATGTCTTGCTCTTTCTTTCTTATTTGAATTATGATGCCTCATACTAGTTGTAGATCCAATTCAGGTTGACATTACATATGGAATTAGAATATTGAGTTTTTTCCCTGATAGGAAATGTTAGATTTTTCCACATGTTTAAAAATTAGTATTACTAGTCATGGTCATTTCAGAAATTGATTATGGTTTTTCTTTAAGGCTACATCTTTATTGAACATGTTGTGGGGAGCCAATATGCTCAATGTCATAGAATTTTCATGTGAGCAATTCCAACTGTGCTTGTCAAAGGTGGACTAGACTTTCTGCATCAGAATCACCTAGGTGCATGTTCAAATTCAGATTCTAGATTTCCAGAGCCCAACTCTCTAGACTTTAAATTAGTTTCAGAACCACTGTTCTATGAACTAAGATCTGAAAACTATAGATAAATTTATTTTCATGTGAGTATAAATATTCTTGGAAAGAAATTAGGAGTTATAATTCTTTAAAAAATCTCAGTTGCATTTTTTATTAGATTATAAGACACTCCTACTGGAATGATAAATTTCAGTTTTGAAATTCATAAAATAATAAGTAGTGTAAGCTGTGAAAATGGTAACTGAGGAATCAAGCTTTGATACATGCTACAACATGGGTGAGTCTTGAAGACATTATGCTAAAGGAAAGAAGCCTGACACAAAAGGACAAATACTGTGTTATACTGAATAGCAATACCTTAATATGTGTTTTATGATCTAATCATTATCAAATACTTGTTTTTTATAAGTTCAGGTAACTGACTCAGGACTGAATATAATGAGAAGGGTAACACTTCCTTCATATCATCTTATGGTCTACTTATAGAGACAGAATTAATATATAAATAGATAAGCAAAATGTGTAGCAAATGAGAATTTTTAAAACATTAGTTAAAATTCAAAAGATGTGAGAAATTCTTTGATGAATTCCAGACTCTGTTTTGGTGTTGTGGTTATTTTTTCACATTTGGATAATCATTGGTATCAGTTCTACTTTGCCCATACATTAAAAACATCTATTTTCACATTTACTTCAAAGGTGTTTTCTACTTCTCGTTTAATGTTTCAGTACTTGAATATGAAATCGTATTACTAAGCTTACTGTGACTAAAAGTAAGTAGGAAAAATTGGTACACTATTAGTTCACATACTTTATTGAATACTGAAAGCATTCAGTTTTTATGTGTGATAAGATTTCTAAACTGTGACTGTGACAATATAACCCATTGCAGTGCTAGTGTGTTTCTTGACTCATATGAAGGGAATAGCTTAGCACCAAAGCCGCCTTTCAGAACAAAGAGACTGTCTTGGAAGATGATATGACGCTGGGTCAATATGTTACTTCAGCTGACTCTAGCAGTAAGACGTCTAGAAGCTGTGGTCCTGAAAATTAACTTTTTGGATCAAGATAGTATTAGTTGGCAGTTAAGAAATTCTGCGTGCATTCTCCAAAGCTAAGGTTAAGGTGATAAAGCAATTGAGCCTTTCAGCACTTAAAGAAAGGTGGAGGTGAAATGAAATAGCGATTCAAAACAGCAAATAATTAATTGAGTCTCTTTGTTAACAGGCAGGAGGTCAAGTACACATAGCCACAGCCATGATACAGTCTGCATTCTAAACAGCTGAGACTTTGACGTGAAAATGACTAGATTGGATTGTTGGGAACTAATTAAAATGAGATATTAGTTTAAAAGGGTAGTTATATAGTTTGAAAGATATTATAAGAGATTCAAATGGTCACTGACCATACCTTTGTCTTACTATTATTTTATAGAGTTATAACTTTGACACTCCTTTCCTTTCCTTTTTTAAACTCATGTTATATATCTGTTTTAAACCTGTAACTAAGAATTCTACACTAGGATATTGATCATATGATTAGATCAGTATAACTATGAATAGTTAGGCTTGTATATATGAAAAGTTAATAAAATTGAAATATGATACTTTGGGAAACATTTGAATTAACTATGTATTTATCATAGGACCCCTCTGAACATGTTTTTAAAATTTTAAAGCCTGGAATTATAAGGACTTAAGGAATTATAATTGTAAAAGATGAGATGTTTACAAAATTTTTCTCCTGTGTATAACACCAAACAAGATAGCAGTAAATAACTGTGTTTAAAACAGAGGGCCAGAAGCAAACTTGCACATTTTCTAACTGACAAATAATATGTGAGAATAAGTGTCCAAAATATACAGAGGGTGGTGCTGAAGAAAATCTTGGGAGGAAGACTAGGAAGAGACCTGGAACGTTTCTTGGATGGGGATGTGAAGAATTAGAGGAATGCATTTGAGTGCCAGTGAACAGCCTGGAAGGATGGGCATTGTGCTGGAAAAAGCAAGGCAAACAGATGGCAGCGGTGAGAAAGAACTGATAAAGGGTGGGAGAGACATGGTATGCATCAGTTAGGCTTTGAGGCTCTATATTTTAAAATGAAACTGAATCAGAGGATTTTCTGGGACGTATTTACTTGATTTCATTATATCTTTTTCAGAAAGGCATTTTATTTTAGGGAATAGGGTTAGACTATTTAAAAATTTTAAATAGAGTTTAACACTGTTATGTAAATCAAAATATCTATCCATGTGGTCATTCCAAAGCATGGTGCCATTGCCTACAAACCCACTCTAATGGTGATTAGATTCCACATATTTCATACTGGAGATCTTTCTTAGTCACTCATGTTTGTGCCCATGTCTCTTGGCAAAGCTCCCATGTTGGAGTGAAACGAAATTCCCAAGTTTCTTCCATTCAGATGAAGAATGGTGGGTGGTGAGCATATGTTTCTGAGAAGTTGCTTTTATTTAAATCAAAACCTCCTTCTTACATTTAACCCACACACATGTAAGATCAGTTAAAGATTATTTCTGTTAATTCGGTTTGGCCTTATTTTACTCAATTGTAGAGGTATTTGAGGATTATTAATGGTTCTTATACCTGTGTCTGGGAGAGACTTACTAAGCTTCAGCTGTAGGAACTGCAGAGCTTTCAGGACCCCCGTAAATTTTTTCCACACATAAAGATGAGAGTTTGGTCCCATTTTGACTTAATAATCTCCCACTCTTTCTTTGAAGAAGATGGTCATGTTTAAGCTGTGGAATGATGGTCTCAGAGCTTGTGAAATGTACAACTCACAAAGAGCATCAACATGACAGCGGTAGAGATTAGAGTCCATTTTGTGTGTGTACAGAATTAGGGGACTGATGTTTTGAAAAGTAGGCAAGGCTTCTCACATTAATCAATGTCTTTCAATGTAGAATCAAAGCAGCTTCCTGCAAGGAACAACATGTGGGCAGACATGGTCTGTTTCCATTTTAAATGGGTACCTAATTATCCAGAATAAGATCTTATGAATTAGAAAAAAGTGGCTATAGTGTGTGTACTGACGAATAATAGAAAAGGTAAATCTTCTGAGAAAGTGTAGCCTCGACATACTCAGTGTTTTTATAAAAAAGGCATGCCTCAATACATTTTATAGATGTTGCTGGCTGTGTACAATCAACTAAAAATAAGACAGAATCTTTAGCTTCTTGAAAGGATGCATCGCAGGTTGAGATATGGTTGTGATTTTTGGAAAGGGATTTCTCTGGTTTTGTATGTGTAAAACACTGACAACTGGGATATTTCACCCAGATTTATTAAAATATGATCAGCAAATAAAAATTATGTGTATTTACAGTATGAAATGTGATGAGTTGATATATGCATACATTGTGAAATGATTAGCTAATTAACATAGCCATTTTCTCACGTTTATCTTTTTGTGTGTATATGGTGAGAAAATTGAAGATCTACTTTCTTAGCAATTTTCAATGATATAATACATTATTATTGACTAGAGTCACCACACTGTACAATATATCTCCAGATCGCCTAACAGACACTTTGTACCCTTTGACCAGCCATCATTCTGTTCCATTCACTGGGAATATTGACTCTGCATTTTCTTCCAAACAATGAAAATTTTTCAGGCTAACAAGGGAAAGGACAAACATATGAGTAGTGAGTAACAGCAACGTCACCAAACTTTCCCTCATTCTGAGACACCTGTTAAATGAGTAGAACCCCAGCATAGCAATGTTGAGGATCTTTCTTCTCCGAGTCAGTGCTTCTGTGCTCTGTTTATGGAATCTATAGGCAGCACACACTCTTCTTACTCACCCGGCTGTGTTTTTTTTTTGTCTGGTCACTGCTCTGTACGTCTCTGGCTTGGTTTACCCTAATGAGATAACTTCTGTTCTTTCTTGGAAATAATTATTTGCGTTTTTCTTCTGTGGTTGCCAATGTTCCTTTATGATCTCTCACAGTTTTTTTCTAACCCCTGACCTAAATTACTCCATTCTTAACTTGCTTCGTTTCTCCAAAAGATATTTATTCACAGATACCAAAAATCCTTTTCAAATTAAACGCTTTCTCTAGCTCTTCCCCGCCCCCACACCCATAGCTCCATGTAATTCATCCAGCAGAGAGGAAGAAAGTAATACTAGAAGACCTAGAAACATATGCATTAACTTTAAGAATAGGAGTTAGACATTTAATTTAATTTAATATTATTTCACTTAAAGAATTAACAAGCTATCATAACAAGTTATTGCAATATAAATAGAAAATGAAATATATAGAAACATTTTCTGATAATGGAACAACTGGAGCTAGCTGAATACGTGACTGTCAAGCTGAGCAAATAAATGATAATGCTATTTTCAGAAGTGATCAGTTGAGTAGATTTTGTAAAATCCCAAGCATCGTGTATTTTTTTTTCCTGGAAACAATTTGCTAATACTATTCCAGTCTACAATTGGGGGCATAAAGTTGACCTTTTTAAAAGAGCAAATTGTGTGTAGTTACTGGTACCTAACTCAGCACTCTTCTGCAAAACAATTGCATTGTATTTTAAAAATTAATAAGTTCAGCAAGGTTAGAACAGAAATATGTCAGGATACTTCATATTCTACTAATGTTCTAACCTCCACACGGTCAACATTCTCCAGGAGGGTGAGCATTTTTGAGAAATTAGAATATTATCATTGATTATGCTGTATCTCACCTCTCCCCACACATAAACCTAACTCAGTTTTACTAGGAAAATTTGAATCCAGTAGCACAGTTTAAAAATTAATAATGCATATCTCGATTGCCACTAAAAAGCATATTAATACAAGATATATGCACTAAAGACAATTGAATGGATACAAATTCTCAGGCTATAAAAGTCAGATATGCAAAAATATATAACTTTATTTTGCCATTGCTGATTTTAAATGTCCTGTTGCAAGCAAGTCTTAATCCTTTGAATTCAGGGTAAACTTAGGAGCTTTCTGAGGCAATTTAAGACAAATTAAGTCTATTTATGGTTCTTTATCATGTCAGAACAATAACTAAGCTCCAGAAATTTATAGTGTGGTGGCATCAGGGAAGGGACCCTGCACCTTGATAGACACCGTTCCTTGCTGGCATCCATGGGATGGTGTGTCGGCTTGTCTGATTCTCGGCTGTAAAGGTTCCCCTACTAATGACCTCCAATGCTGGCAACCATTGGAATGTCTCTATTCCCATCTTTGTCTTTCATGACTCTGAAAAAGTATCATATGGTAACCATAAAATGCTCCAGGTAAAATGCTCAACACTAGCCTTGTTCTCACTTTCTTCACTTTTACCAAGATGCTTTCTTCCCTAAGCTTGGCATCTCATACTCTACGATATCACCAATATCATGGCAAACTGGTGAGTAAGCTGTATTGGGCCACAAGCTGACCCATGTGCCATTCTTCCAAAAGCATTCTCCAGTAGCTAACATTTTGCACGGACATTGACTCAAAGGTCCCAACCTCAGCTCTTGTATACTAGTATTCATTCTGCAGTTCAGTTGGTCTTCCTTCTCTGTGCCATATTTATGGTGATGGATATGGTTTGATGTGGAAAATACAAATAACTTGTGATTTCAGGGTGTTTTGTGGAATGGATATCCTTCAAACCTACCAAAAATATGTGGTACTATTTCCCAACCTGACTGAAACCAAAAGTCTAAAGCTCGTGAGTTTAATTGAAGTCGTTATGAGGCTAGATTTATGGATTTATTCCTTTAAAGAGCAGTTAGTTTTGTTTTATTCCATGACCTTAAGTGGTATTCCATGCAAAGCCATACTCAGTGAGAGAGTTTAGATAGGGGATTAAAGCCTGGCTTGACTAAGGGGGAAGAATGTTTCTGAATGCAAGTCCATCTTTGGGAACAGAGCGGTGGTGGTTCTGTATGAAGGTCTACATTTGAGAATCTGTATTTAAAGAATGTATACACTTATATTAAGCATTCATGTCCTTCATTTCCACAGGTATGTTCAACTTTAAGCATATTCAATATATTAAAATCAAGATTTACAAAATAAATTTGGGAATGTAATTTTTATGACCAGAAGTTTCTTTATAGATCAAAAGTTTCTTTAAATACGATGACTCCATGTTGCATGATAGAATACATGTGCACACACACATACATTTTACATAGGTGCTATATAGTTTCTGTGCTGTATATATTCATTTACATACAACTTATTCTAGACAGTGAGGTAAACTGTAATTATATTTAATACCTGAAGATTTCACTATTTTGTGTTTTGAAATGCTTGAGTTAACAGACATTGGTGGAAATTAATTTATTGTTATGATTATACTAAATTCCTTAGATTTTTCGTAGTTAAGACATTTGTTTTTCAGGATCAAAAACCCTCAATTACACAGCTCTTTTCAATTATAGAAGTTAGAGTCATAAATACAAATTTAATTGGTTTTACATAATCAAGGCTGATTCACTAATAAGACCAGTTGTCACTATTTGCTTATTAAATTTTTCCTAATCACATTTGGTGAAACAACTCTTACATTTACCAAGAACATTTTTTATCAATAAGCAACAGTTCAGTTCTTTAAAGCTCATGCTTTTGTTGTTGCATCAGTACTATTAAAATACATTTTCTTGTGTAAGGGATTGTAGAAGATAAATCAGAGACATGCAGGTGATGTTTTCTGCTGCTGCATTCTTAGGTCACTAGAAACCTGACTGGAATCTCTTCAGTGTCTTGAAAGATTCTATTGCTGCTTAGTAGCCTGATTCAAGTAGGGTAGGCTTTGAGAGAATGGCCAATGTAGATAAACCATTCCTTTCTTATTCCATCCCCACCCCACAAAATGAGACTGTGTAAGTCACATTACTTGAAATTCTATTCTATTTTCATTAAAGTTTTCTATACACATAAAAATCTCCCACCCCTGCCTGATGGTTCCTTTCCCATGATCTTTCCTTCCCCTTCCAGAAAATAAGACAAATTTGAAATGTTAACATGGGTTCTTGCCACCTCATCTATAAGTCATTTTGCTAGTAGTGAGGCTCTTGGATGGAAGCATTCTCTGAAATATGAGGGGTAAGTGATTGTTAGAGATTGGATATACATATATTGTTTTCTGAAACTACATCTGAAGTTAAAAGCTCCATACTTGAGAGGATTTCAAGAATGAACCCAAAGAACAACTAAAGTCTATAGTTTCTTTTGTTTAATTTTAAAAGATTTGCATGATACAAATAGAAGTCAGCAAGGGGGGAAAGTAACTGAAATACTGATGTAAGTAAAAAGTTTTGAGCCTACTAATTAATGAAACCGTATGGAATTTTAATACTGAATCATTATAAATGGGGCAGCATATATACAGTTCACACTACTGATAGTGAAGCAAGTGTACAGAATCCAAAACTAAAAAGTATTAATTTCTATCTTGATTTTACAGATAATACCTACTTGGTTTAAAACAAACCTGTGCTTTTCAATGTTAATTGAATAATGAATTCAATATTTCAGTTATATTTAGTTTTGATATTTCTTTAGATAATTATGTAATAAAATTTGATCAAACCTTTTACAATCCTCTTCTTGTTCTCCAGTGCAACAGAACCTGAAAATTCTTTTATTAGAGGGTTTAAAAAAATTATCTATGTAAGTCTAAAAAAAGGATTGTAACTCTTGTCTTAGGCCCAGTTAATTGATCTCATTTATGAATTTGTTTTGGGAAGGGATGCCTAAAATTTACTGAGTACCTATGATGTGCTGGAATTCCTGCTAGACCTTTTATGTGTATTCTTTCACTAGTTACATGATGCTATGGGTAGGAAAAATTTTCAAGATTTGTAGACTCACATGCCCTCAGGTACTACACCTTTATGAAACAAGCTGGTGGGATTGCGGCAAACCATCTGCTTCTCAGTTCCAGTGGACTTTTATTTTTGAGACAGGGTCTCACTCTGTTGCCCAAGCTGGAGTGCATTGGTGTCAACATGGCTCACTGCAGCCTCCACTTCCTGGGCTCAAGCAATCCTCCTATCTCAGCCTCCTGAGTAGTTGAGACTACAGGCACATGTCAGTATGCCTGGCTAATTTTGTATTTTTTGTTAAGATGGGGTTTCACCAGGTTGCCCAGGGCTGGTCTCAAACTCCTGGGCTCACACCACATCCTCCTTGTTTCTCCAAACTGCTGAGACTACAGGCATGTGCCACCACCCCCAGCCTCCAGTGGACTTTTTCATGCAAGAATGTGCCACTGGCATTGCCAGTTTTATCTGTTTTTACAAGAGCAATAAATTCATATGATATCCTCTATACTTAGCTGGCTCAGATTTTTTTTTTTTTTTAATGCATGAACCAAACAAAATATTCCTTTAAGCCAGGTTTGATGGTCTGGCCACTAGTTTATAATTTCTGATCTAATCTTATCTTCCTGAAAATGAGACCCAGATAGGTTATGGGGCTTGCCTAGAGGGAGCAGCTCACTTACAGCAGAGAGGAATAGTAACAGCAAGACTCTCTTTACATTTCTCTCCAATTCATGGATTTGCAGGGCACAGGAGGACCATCACATGGTCACCAAGTGGAACATGTGGGTCATAGAGAATGGACAAGATTAAAAGTAGCAGAGGAAAAGCTAGGTATACTCCAAACCTTTTATTTAGCTTTAGCCACGGTGAAAACCATGCTAAACTCTGGCAACACTTTATATGGCCAATTCTGAACCATATAAATATAAACATCGGCCGGGTGCAGTGGCTCATGCCTGTAATCCCAGCATTTTGGGAGGCCAAGGCGGGCGGATCACAAGGTCAAGAGATCGAGAACATCCTGGCCAACATGGTGAAAACCAGTCTCAACTAAAAATACCAAAATTAGCTGGGCGTGGTGGCACGTGCCTGTGGTCCCAGCTACTCTGGGGGCTGAAGCGGAAGAATCCTGAATCCAGGAGGCGGAGGTTGCGCCACTGCACTCCAGCCTGGCGACAGAGCAAGACTCCATCTCAAACAAAAACAAATAAAATAAAAATCAACCCAAGTTACAGAGGGAGGTTTTAAAATTTTATCACAAATGGGAGAAGATAATGCTTAGACCCGGGGTTAGGGTATCTATCTGATACCAGGATCAGGGTGGGGATGGTCAGGAAAAGAGAAGGTGGGACATATGCTAATGTCTCCATTCCCACACCATAAGAGGGGTCTCTTGAGTATGCCACAGTAGCTTTCAAGTGCTCCTAACAGGGTGAAAAGTACAACCTTTTGGGAACATAAAAGGACATGAAATTAGTTCCAGAGACTGGAAATCCTATTATCTCTGCATTAGACCCCACTTCTTGCCCTGCAAACCATTCTGGTTAGAGATATTCTCTGCCATATCACATAAAGCGGACAAGACTCATGCAGTGAAGAAACAATTCTAGGCTCCTTGTCCAAGTCTCTGGAGAAATCTTGCCCAATTAAATCATAAACATTTAACAGAATGTTTAAAATCCACATCCCAGACATAAATATTGTAAGACATTGCTTATTATAAAAACACTAAACTTAACAAATTTAAATGTAAATCTTAGTGTTTATTGGGCAGCATACATTGTATTCCTCAAGTAAAGCATAATCCTTCCTTTGTTATACTTCACATTTTCTAGGAGATAGGCAAGTGGCCAAGAAAATTAAGACAAAGAGAAGTTTAATAAGTTTCATGATGTAAATCTGTAATAACTCTCTGACCACATCCACTTACATCAAAGTAATGCATTCAACAGCCTAGTGATTAAAATATAGATATAGATTTTAAGCAGTAATGGAATTAATGTTAGTAATAGCTTTTTTCATTTTGAAATTATTTGATTAGATTCATGAGTTTAATATGACATTAAAATTTATAGATATATTTGAAGTAGTAATTCGTAAGACTTTAATTATATAGATAGCTCACTTTGCATACTCTATTTTGCCTCATGATCTTAAAATATAGATTATCTTAAAATACAGATTACCTTTCAAGAATTTTAAAAGCTTAAATATTGTTGGCATAAAATATTTTTTACACTGATAGGGGTTGCTTTTCATATTATTTCATTAATCTCACTTCAACATTAGGCAGTAAACTTGATAATTAGTTCAGGTTTTACCGCTATGTTGATGCGTTTCTTCTTGGGTGATGTCATATAATACAAATAGTAGTCGTCCACTAAAAGATATCCCAATAATCTGGACCAAAAATCTGGGCATGAAAGCTTTTATACACACAGAAATTTTACTTTTCCTTTTGTTTTAGAATCTTCTTGATCAGTTCCCAGTAAAAATGGATTCACATTTCTCTTTCTGCAATTACAGGCGTGAAGTCATGCCACAAAAATATATTTTCTATCATATAGTTTCAATCCATACATTCTGTTGATATTTCCATATGACCAAGTATTCTTCCATAACATCATTTTTAATGACTGTATTGTATTATGCGAGTGGACTGTGGCTTATTTAACCTGTCTGCTCTTGTTGAATTTTTTCTTTTTTAAAATAATAGTGCTTTAACTATCCATGTAGCCGGAATTTTGCATACATTCGTAATCATCACATTAGGGTAAATTTCTAGAAGTATCATTATTATATTTAAAATAATATAAAATCTTGATATTATCTTATAGAAATGCATGTTATGTTAACAGTTTATATGTAGGGTACTAATATCCCTAATCCTCCAAGAACAATTTATTATTACATCTTTGTATTAGTACATCTTTGTCAATATAGTAAGAAAGTGTTTTAACAACCCATTATTTTAATGTGCAATTATTTGATGACCACTGAGGCGGAGTAATGTTTTATACTTTCCTAGTTTTTAAAATGGGAGACATGGGAGGGGCATTTTTCTAAAAGGTCTGTGAGTAACCCTGCAGAGAGCACCTTCATTTCATTAGCTTGAATGTGCCCATACCCCTCACTTCAGCTGCACATTAATGACATTAAAATTATAGAAACATAATATGTACTTGATTTGAAAAGGGGGCAAGCTCAATAAAAACTAATCAAATTTCTTTTTAAAATAAAAAAAAATTAAGTTAGTGAAAAACTGTGAAACTAATTGTTACAAATAGATGCAACTAGCCTACATGATTTCATTTTCTCTGCAAGATATATTGTGAAATATAAATTTTTGAAAGTGTGCATTTCCTTTGATCAAATGTACATTTTGAATATATTTGATCTTTTCAGTTTCTGTGCATTTACATTCCTTTTAAAAAGTACTTCAATTCAAACTGTGACTTGAATTTAAAATATTTTTATCTATACATGATTTTGAAATACATATTAAATGATCATTTATGTGATGTATGAGATGTTCCTTGAAGTGGGTCTGTGAAGTCAAAAGACTTAAAATGTTATTGGCAGGAAATTGACCGTATTAAAATAGAGTTACCATTGCTGCATGACAAATAACCCCAATGTGTAGCATCTTAAAGCAACAAACATTTGTTATATCACATATTTTCTGAGTGTGAGGAAACCAGAAGCATCTTAGCTGTGTGGTTCTGACTCAGGGTCTCTCACAAATTTTCAGTCAAGCTGTTGACTGTAGTTTCTGAAGACCTGACTGAAGATCTGCTTTTAAGCTCACTAATGTGACCGTTAGCCCACCTTCCTTCTTCACCACATGATTCTCTCCTTAGGCTGCTCACGACAGACCTGATTTCTAGAGTGATCCATGAAAGAGACTGAAAAGATAGAAGAAAGAAGGGGAGAGGGAGAGGAAGAGGGAAAGGAAGAGGGAAAGCCAAAGGTGGAAGTGTTAGTCTGTTTTATAACATAATCTCAAAAGTGATGCACCATCACTTTTACCATAAATTATTGACCTCACAGATAAATCCCATCACAGTGTGGAAAGGAACCGCATAAGGTATATATACTGGAGAGGCAGAGATTTATTTAGAGTAAATAGTATTACTGTAAGTTAAAATTTGCCATAATCAATTAGCTTAAAATAAATGATATCTTTACGAAGTATATCAAAACCTGTCACTTTAACTGTCAGTAGCCCTCCTTTAGCATTCTGAATTCTATATTCAAATTATATAATCATCAAATCAGCATTCTGAATTCTCTAATTTTTTATTTTTTTAAGAAAATGCTTCTCCAGTGTTTTTTTGGGGTCGAGGGATTTAAATAAAACACTCTTTAAATGAAATTTAAAAAAACACTGAAAGTATATTGTCATTTGAAAGAAATATGTGTAAGTAGTTTCTTCTGTACTAATTCTCTTTCCTATAAGTACTTATAATAGTCAGTTCTCACACTGCTGTACAGATACTACCTGAGACTGGACAATTTATAAAGAAAAGGTTTAATTAATGCAGTTCCACATGGCTGGGAAGGCCTCAGGAAACTTGTAATCATAGCAGAAGGATATGGGGCAGTGAGGTACATCTTCTCTAGGTGGCAGGAGAGAGAGAGCAAGCGAGCAAAGGGGAAGTGCCACACTCCTAAACCATCAAATCTCCTGAGAATAGCATGGGTGAAACAGAACCCATAATTCAGTCACCTCCCACCAGGTTCCCTCCCTCTCCACATGGGGATTATAATTCCAGGTGAGACTTAGGTGGAGACAGAGCCAAACCATATCAGAACTTATTTTTAACAACAATAATTTAATAATAAACTTTATTCCTTAATAAGAAATATTTTTAAATTACATTTTAGGTTTTGGGGTACATGTGAAGAACATGCAAGATAGTTGTGTAGGTACCCACGTGGCAGTGTGATTTGCTGACTTCCTCCCCTTCACCTCTATCTGGCATTTCTCCCCATGCTATCTCTCCTCAACTCCCCCCCAGTAGTCCCTCCCCTATTCCCCCCAACAGACCCCAGTGTGTAGTGCTCCCCTCCCTGTGTCCATGTGTTCTCATTGTTCAATACCCGCCTATGAGTGAGAACATGTGGTATTTCATTTTCAGTTCTTGTGTCAGTTTGCCGAGAATAATGGTCTCCAGGTTCATCCATGTCCCTACAAAGGACACGAACTCATCGTTTTTTTTTGTTTTTTTTTTTGAACTCATCGTTTTTTATTGCTGCATAATTTTCCATGGTGTATATGTGCCACATTTTCCCTGTCCAGTCTATCATCGATGGGCATTTGGGTTGGTTCCAGGCCTTTGCTATTGTAAAACAGTGCTGCAATGAACATTCGTGTGCATGTGTCCTTATAATAGAATGATTTATAGTCCTTTGGATATATATCCAGTAATGGGATTTCTGGGTCAGATGGAATTTCTATTTCTAGGTCCTTGAGGAATCGCCACACTGTCTTCCACAATGTTTGAACTAATTTACACTCCTACCAGCAGTGTAAAAGTGTTCCTTTTTCTCCACATCCTCTCCAGCATCTGTTGTCTCCAGATTTTTTAATGATCACCATTCTAACTGGTGTGAGATGGTATCTCAATGTAGTTTTGATTTGCATCTCTCTAATGACCAGTGATGATGAGCATTTTTTCATATGTCTGTTGGCCTCATGTATGTCTTCTTTGTAAAGTGTCTGTTCATATCCTTAGCCCACTTTTGAATGGGTTTGTTTGTTTTGTTATTGTTAATCTGTTTTAGTTTTTTGTAAATTCTGGATATCAGCCCCCTTGTCAGATGGGTAGACTGCAAAAATTTTTTCTCATTCTGTTGGTTGCCGATTCACTCTGATGACTGTTTCTTTTGCCGTGCAGAAGCTGTGGAGTTTGATTAGATCCCATTTGTCTATTTTGGCTTTTATTGCCAATGCTTTTGATATTTTGGTCATGAAGTCCTTGCCTACTCCTATGTCCTTAATGGTTTTGCCTAGATTTTCTTCTAGGGTTTTTATGGCGTTAGGTCTTATGTTTAAGTATTTAATCCATCTGGAGTTAATTTTAGTGTAAGGTGTCAGGAAGGGGTCCAGTTTCTGCTTTCTGCACATAGCTGGCCAGTTTTCCCTACACCATTTATTAAACCGGGAATCCTTTCCCCATTGCTTGTTTTTGTCAGGTTTATCAAAGATTGTATGGTTGTAGATACGTTGTGTTGCCTCCGAGGCCTCTGTTCTGTTCCGTTGGTCTATATCTCTGTTTTGGTACCAGTACCATGCTGTTTTGATTACTGTAGCCTTGTAGTATAGTTTGAAGTCCAGTAGTGTGATGCCTCCTGCTGTGTTCTTTTGGCTTAGAGTTGACTTGGCTATGCGTGCTCTCTTTTGGTTCCATATGAAGTTTAAGGTGGTTTTTTTCCAGTTCTATGAAGAAGGTCATTGGTAGCTTGTTGGGGATAGCACTGAATCTGTAAATTACTTTGGGCAGTATGGCCATTTTTACGATATTATTCTTCCTAACCATGAACATGGAATGTTTCTCCATCTGTTTGTGTCCTCTCTTATTTCATTGAGCAGTGGTTTGTAGTTCTCCTTGAAGAGGTCCTTAACATTCCTTGTGAGTTGTATTCCTAGGTATTTTATTCTCTTTGTAGCAATTGTGAATGGCAGTTCATTCCTGATTTGGCTCTCTTTAAGTCTGTTATTGGTGTATAGGAATGCTTGTGATTTTTGCACATTGATTTTGTATCCTAAGACTGCTGAAGTCACTTATCAGTTTCAGGAGATTTTGGTCTGAGATGATGGGGTATTCTAGATATACTATCATGTCATCTGCAAATAGAGACAATTTGGCTTCCTCCTTTCCTATTTGAATATCCTTTATTTCTTTTTCTTGCCTCATTGCTCTGGCTAGAACTTTTAGTACTATACTGAATAGGAGTGGTGAGAGAGGGCATCTTTGTCTAGCACCTGATTTCAAAGGGAATGCTTCCAGTTTTTGCCCATTAAGTATGATATTGGCTGTTGGTTTGTCGAAAATAGCTTTTTTATTTTGAGATACATTCCGTCAATACCTAGTTTATTGAGGGTTTTTAGCCTAAAGGGCTGTTGAATTTTGTCAAAGGCTGTCTCTGCATCAATTGAGAGAATCGTGTGGTTTTTGTCTTTGGTTCTATTTATGTAGTGAATTACGTTTATAGACTTGCGTATGTTGAACCAGACTTGCATCCCCAGGATTAATCCTACTTGTTCATGGTGGATAAGCTTTTTGATGTGCTGTTGCAAATGGCTTGCCAGTATTTTATTGAAGATTTTTGCGTCTGTGTTCATCATGGATATTGGCCTGGTTTTCTTTTCTTGTTGAGTCTCTGCTGGGTTTTTGTATCAGGATGATGTTGGTCTCATAAAATGATTTCGGAAAGATTCCCTCTTTTTGGATTATTTAGAATAGTTTCAGAAGGAATGGTAACAGATTCTCTTTGTGTGTCTGGTAGAATTTGGCTGTGAACCCATCTGGACCTGGGCTTTTTTAGTGTGGTAGGCTCTTAATTGCTGCCTCAACTTCAGATCTTGTTATTGGTCTATTCAGGGTTTCTACTTCTTCCTGGTTTAGGCTTGGGAGGAGGTAAGTGTTAGGAATTTATCCATTTCTTCCAGGTTTACTAGTTTATGTGCATAGAGTTGTTTGTAATAATCTCTGGTGATGGTTTGAATTTCTGTGGAATCTCTGGTGATTTCCCCTTTATTATTTTTTATTGCATCTATTTGGTTGTTCTCTCTTTTCTTTTTTATTAATCTGACTAGTGGTCTATTTTGTTGATCTTTTTGAAAAACCATCTCCTGGATTTATTGATTTTTTTAAGTTCTTTTTTTGTGTCTCTATTTCCTTCAGTTCTGCTCTGATCTTAGTTATTTCTTGTCTTCTGCTAGGTTTTGAGTTTTTTTGATTTTGCTCCTCTAGCTCTTTCAATTTTGACAACAAGGTGTCAATTTTGGATCTCTCCATTCTTCTCATGTGGGCACTTATTGCTATATATTTTCCTCTAGAGACTGCTTTAAATGTATCCCATAGGTATGTTGTGTCTTCATTCTCGTTGGTTTCGAATAACTTCTTTATTTCTGCCTTCTTTTCATTGTTTATCCAATCAACATTCAAGAGCCAGTTGTTCAGTTTCCATGAAGCTGTGCGGTTCTGAGTTAGTTTCTGAATTCTGAGTTCTAACTTGATTGCACTGTGGTCTGAGAGACGGTTTGTTATGATTTCCGTTCTTTTGCATTTTCTGAGGAGTGATTTACTTCCAATTATGTCGTCAATTTTCAAGTAGGTATGATGTGTTGCTGAGAAGAATGTATATTCTGTGGATTTGAGGTGGAGAGGTCTGTAAATGTTTATCAGGTTTGCTTGTTCCAGGTCTGAGTTCAAGTCCTGGATATCCTTGTTAATTTTCTGTCTGGTAGATCTGTCTAATATTGACAGTAGAGTTAAAAATCTCTTGCTATTATTGTGTGGGAGTCTAAGTCTCTTTGTAAGTCATTAAGAACTTGTCTTATGTATCTGGGTGCTCCTGCATTGGGTCCATACATATTTAGGATTGTTAGCTCTTCTTGTTGTATCGATCCTTTTCCTGTTATGTAATGTCCTTCTTTGTCTCTTTTGATCTTTGTTGCTTTAAAGTCTATTTTATCAGAGACGAGAATTGCAACTCCTGCTTTTTTTTGCTCTCCATTTGCTTGGTAAATCTTCCTCCATCCCTTTATTTTGAGCCTTTGTGTATCCTTGCATGCGAGCTGGGATTCCTGGATACAGCACACCGATGGGTTTTAGCTTTTTATCCAATTTGCCAGTCTGTGTCTTTTGATTGGTGCATTTAGCCCATTTACATTTAGGGTTAATATTGTTATTGTGAATTTGATACTGCCATTTTGATGCTAGCTGCCTGTTTTGCTCATTAGTTGTTGCAGATTATTCATTTTTTTGATGCTCTTTACCATTTGGTATGTTTTTGTAGTGGCTAGTACTGGTTTTTTCTTTCTATGTATAGTGCCTCTTTCAGGAGCTCTTGTAAAGCAGGCCTGGTGGTGACAAAATCTCTGAGTACTTGCTTATTCACAAAGGATTTTATTTTTCCTTCACTTATGAAGTTTAGTTTGACTGGATATGAAATTCTGGGTTGCAAGTTCTTTTCTTTAAGGATGTTGAATATCGGCCCCCACTCTCTTCTGGCTGCAGGGTTTCTGCCAAGAGATCTGCTGTTAGTCTGATGGGCTTCCCTTTGTGGGTGACCCGACCTTTCTCTCTGGCTGCCCACAGCATTTTCTCCTTCATTTCAACCCTGGTGAATCTGATAATTATGTGCCTTTGGGTTGCTCTTCTTGAGGAATATCTTTGTGGTGTTCTCTGTATTTCCTGGACTTGAATATTGGCCTGCCTTGCTAGGTTGGGGAAGTCTTCCTGGATAATATCCTGAAGAGTTTTTTCCAGCTTGGATTCATTCTCTTTGTCACATTCAGGTATACCTATCATACGTAGATTAGGTCTCTTCACATAGTCCCATATTTCTTGGAGACTTTGTTCATTCCTTTTTGTACTTTTTTCTCTAATCTTGCCTTCTCGTTTTATTTCATTGAATTGGTCTTTGACCTCTGATATTCTTTCTTCTGCTTGGTCAATTTGGCTGTTGAAACTTGTGCATGCTTCATGAAGTTCTGGTGTTGTGTTTTTCAGCTCCGTCAATTCACTTACATTTCTCTCTAAGTTGTCCATTCTTGTTATCATTTAGTCAAATCTTTTTTCAAGGTTCTTAATTTCTTTGCATTGAGTTAGAACATATTATTTTAACTCACAGAACTTTCCCAGTACCACATTCTGAAGTCTGATTCTGTCATTTCATCACACTCATTCTCCATCCAGCCTTGTTCCCTTGCTGGTGAGGAGTTGTGATCCTTTGTAGGAGGAGAGGTGTTCTGGTTTCAGGTGTTTTCCTCCTTTTTGTGCTGATTTCTTTCCATCTTTGTGGATTTATACACCTGTGGTCTTTGTAGTTGCTGATTTTCAGATTGGGTTTCTGAGTGGACGTCCAGATTGTTGGTGATGAAGTTATTTCTGTTTCTTAGTTTTCCTACTAACAGTCTGGACCCTCTGCTGTAGGACTGCTGAGGTCCACTCCAGGCCCTGCTTTCCTGGGGATCATCTGCAGCTGCTGAAGAACAGTAAGGGTTGCTACCAGTTTCTTCTGCTCCTATCTTTGTCCAGAATGATGCCTGCCAAATGTCAGTCTGATCAGTTCTTTGTGAGGTGACGCTTTGGATATACGGGGATCAGGGAGCTGCTTGAGGAGGCAGTCTGTCCTTTATAGGAGCTCAAGTGCTGAGCTGTGAGCTCCATTGTTCATTCAGAACTGCTAGGCAGGTATGTTTAAGTCTGCTGCAGCGGAACTCATAACCCCCTTTTTTTCCCCAGGTTCTCTGTCCCGAGGAGTTAGGGCTTTATTTATGAGTTTGCATTGTGCCACTGCCTTTTTTTTCAGGGCTACCCTCTCCAGCAAGGAGGCAGCCTAGTCACTGTCTTCCTGTAGAGACTTTGCTGAGCTGCTGTGGGCTCCACCCTGCTGCCCTGTGAACTTCCCTACAGTCCTGTTATATGGGTGTGGTTAGAATTGCCTCAGCAATGGTGACCTACCTCTGTAATGGTGGAGTCTCTCTGTTATGGCAGGTTGCCTCATAAACAGCAGGGTGCCTCAGCAATGGCAGACTACCTCCGTAGGGGTGGAGTGCCTCGGTAATGGCGGACACCCCTCCCCCACAGAGATGGACCATCCCGGGTTCACCTGTGCTTGCCATGAAACTCTCAACCCCAAGCATTTCCAATTGCTGTTTTTTGTTTGTTTGTTTTTGTGGGAGTGGGATCTTCTGAGCCTGATCTCCTGGCTCCCTGCCTCTGAGCCTTTTTTTTTTTTTTAAGTTAAATGGTTGACTCTCTCCCAAGTGTTCCAGCTGCCTGCTGATAAGGCACTGGGATCTGTGTGATTTCCCATGCAGCGACCCACTGCACTGGCTGAAACAACTGCACTGAGATTTGTGGTGCTTTTTTGTCTGGGAATCTCATGGCTTGATTCCCTGTTTCAGTCTTCTGTTTAATCAGATGAGTGGGTGAATCTGCCTTCCTGGAGCTCCAATTGCCAGCTTAAATGGGCAACGAGACCAGTGTATGGAGAACCACCCTGCCAGGGTGCTGACAAAACAGCTGCACCAGCCAAAACAGCCACAGTGGCAACCCATGGGGCTCCTCTATCTGGGAATCTCTTGGTCTGTGGGCAATAAAGATCCATCTGGAAATGCGGCATCCACCCACCCTCTGCGCTTTCACTGGGAGCTGCAATCCTGAGCTGTTCCTAAATGGCCATCTTGCTCCCGAATCCCATTCTTCATTTTTCATCAATAAGAAATATTTTTATCCCTTTGTATTCTTTATTTTTGTAAAGTTTCAACATAACTTTTTTTCCCCTAGAGTTTATTTAAAATGGGAACTACTTCAGTAGTCACTTCATATTACTTGTTGCCCAAGTGAGACTGATGTCATGTCATGGAGTGCCAAGGAGTCTGTAAAGACTTTAATATAACCTATTTTGTTATAGAATTTATTTTTATTATCCTAAAACAACAGAGATTCAACTGATTGTATAATGTTATCTTCTTGTTCTAGGTCTCCTAAAAACCCAGAACAAAAGATCATTAAGAGGGTGATTGCTCTTGAAGGCGATATTGTCAGGTAAGTATTTACTATTGTTTCTGAGTTCGCGTTTTATAAAATGTCTGGATTTTTGTTACCTACATCACTTGGGAAATACATGTCAATTCAAAGAGGGCCAAAGTTTTGGAGATATTCCAAATGAGCTGGTATGTTTTTAGTGCCCATCATTAACCTTTCATGTTGTAAGGAATACATACACTTTCTGATCATATTGTTATTCTTTAATGCTGAAGTATAGGATAAATAAATATTAATTTAAATTAACCATCTATTCTAAAGTGCCATTAAATCATTATTTATCAGATATTAAAATTAGAATGATTTCTTTAAGATTGTGATGTCAAGATTCATTAAAAATTTAGGATATTTAATACAGAAACTAAGAGTACTGTTTTATACTTATAGAGATGTAAAAAAACTGAAAAGGATGTGAAACAGAAACTACTAAATCAGTGACAAGGATGGAAGCTTGAGATGATAATATTGTAACAATCAGGTGTTTAAGCAAGCTTTAGTGATGTATTTATTGTACTCACTGATAAGTCAAGAACGACTGTTGACATTCAGCAAGTAAACATTGTGTGGCATGATACATCTCGTTGTGATTGCTTTTTTAAAATATGTTGTAGCCAGGCCTAGACAATGTGGTAACCAAAATGCTTTGAATACTACATTTCAGAAGTTTTCTGACCTTGTTTTCTAAAAAAGCTTGATCCTAAAGTGTTTGTATAAATGATAGTACATATTAATCAACCTCACTAAAATGAACCTCAGACAGTTTTAGAGCAGATTCTAGGCCAGCAGTTCTCACTGCATGGGCAGAGGATGCCAGGGGATTCCCAAGACCCTTTTAGGGTCTATGAGATTAAAACTACTTTCCTAATAATTCTAAGGTGTTGCTTGCCTTTTTTTCACTCTCATTCTCTTTTGAGTATACAGTGGAGTTTTCCCAGATTTGTGATATTGGAATTGATTGAATGTAGGAGCAGATATGAGAATCCAGCTGTTTTCTATTAGGCCCGACACTAAAAAGATTTGCAAAAATGTAAACAGATCAGTCTTTTTATGATTTATTATTTGCTTTTGGAAAAGAACTATATTTTTTATTTAAATCTTATTGTTTTTGTTAACCTTAGAGTTTATTATTGGTATTTTAAATTAGATCAATAAATGAAATTTTAAAATAATTTTCTATTTTAATTTCTAATATGATAATTACTGATAAATAGTAGCCACATAAATAAAAGTTTTTTGAGATTTTCAATTATTATTTAAAATGTGAAGAAGTCCTGATACCAAACAATTTGAGAACTTATTGATGTGCAAATTCATAGCAACAATTTTAATGTCAGGATTGACTGCTCATACTAGTAGCCTACATGATATAAAAAACATGGGGAGAAGTGCCAGATATAGGTGACGGGGGTATGGAGGCAGCAAACCACCTTGCTATGTATGTACCTATGCAACAATCCTGCATGATCTGCACATGTGCCCCAGAACCTAACGTACAATTAAAAAAAAAAAAGATACAGGGATGCCAACAACCTGAAAAATATTTTTGATTGAGGTATAATTTATTTACCTTGCAATTTACCCATTTAAAATATACAGTTCAATGAGTTTTAGTATAAATTAATACAATTTTCCAATCCTCATAGCAATCTAGTTTTTGAACACTTCTGTTACCCGTTACTTTCAAAAGTTCTCTCTTGTCCATTTGCACTGACTCCGGCTTTCACTCCCAGCCCCAGGCAGCCACAGGTCTGCTTTCAGGCTCTAGAGTGTAGCCTTCTCTAGAAATTTTATTTAAATGAATTATACAATATATAGTCTTCAGTGTCTGTGTTTCTTTTGCTGTTGCTAACAGAACGTTTTTTAGGTTTCTTCTGTATTGTGCATATTGTCTATAGTTTATTTTTATTCCTGAGTATTATCTATTTGATAGACTTACCATATTTTGTTTATCCAGTCACAACTTGATGCATATTAGGATTGTTGCCAGTGTGGGGATACTATGAGTAATTCTGTAGATATTGGTATAAATACTATAAACATTTGTGTCTTTTGGAGGAAATATAGTCTCATTTCTATTGGGTATACAATTGGCCCTCTGTATCCATGGGTTCTGCATCCCTGGTTTCAATCAACTGAAGGCGGAAAATATTCAGAGAAAGAGAGAAAAGAAAGGATACTGTATCTATACTGATAAAAAAATACAGACTTTTTTTTTTATCATTATTCCCTAAACAATGCAATAAGACAAACATTTGCATAGCAGTTATATTGTATTAGAAATAAATAATCTAGAAATAATTTGAAGGATATGGGGGGATGTGCATAGTTATATGCAAATATTACATCATTTTGTGTAAGGAACTCGAGCATCTGTGGATTTTGATATCTGTGGGGGATTTTGGTATCTATATTTATGGGAATGAATCTCCCACAAAAACAGAGGGACAAATGTATCTGTGGGATGCTGAGTGTTACGGTGGATGCATGTTTATCTTTCTAAGAAACCATCAAACTATTTTAGAAAGTGGCTATATCATTTCGTATACTGCCAGCAATGCATTAGGAATCTAGTTTTTTTTTTACATCCTTGCCAGCACTTAATATTGTGTATATTTTTTATTATAGCCATCCTAGTGGGTGAGAAGTAGAATCTCATTGTGATTTTGAATTGCATTTCTCTGAATGCTAGTAATGAAAATAAACTAAAGTGCACACTTTCCATTCATATCTCTTTTTGGGTAAAATGTCTGTTCAAATCATTTGCGCAGTTTATATTGGGCTGTTTATATTTTGAGTTACAAGAGGTTCTTTGATAATTTTAATGGAGTGAACATTTGGGGGAGGATGTATAATGCTGTGATTTAGTCAGATGCAGGTCTATTAGTATAAAAGAACTTAGTTATCATTTCTTATAGAATGTATGTTCTAAACTAGAAGAACTTGGTGACTATTTTTTTCAATAGCCTCTCCAGCCTTCTGCTTTGTGGCAGAAACTGGGAAGAGAAAATTTAGAAAACCGTTGGATATGCTTCCACAAATATCCAAAATATACTTTCAGTATTTGGAAAACAGTGTGTAGATATGATGCAAATCCCATTCAAAGAATGTCAACAAACCTTGAAAACATTACCCTAAGCAAAGCAGGCCCATCACAGAAGACCACATACATATGATTCCATTTATATAGAAGGTCCAGAATACACATTCATAGAAACAGAAATAGATTAGTGATTCCCAGAGGCATAAAAGAGGGGAAATGAGAGTTACTGCTAATGAGTATAAGGGTTTTGTTGGTTTGGGGGGTTATGAAATTGTCCTAAAATTAGATTGCAGTGACGATTGCACAACTCTGTGAATATACCATACTAAAAACATTGAGTTGTACATTTTAAATGGATAAATTCTATCTTATATGAATTATACCTTAGTAAAGCTATTTTTAAAACCCAAAAGAATGTGACACCAAAGCAGACAAAAACATCATCTATATAAAGCAATCTACCAGGATTAGGAGTACCAAGGGATCCATTTTACATTATAATCCAAAGAAAACACAGCTTTTAACTCAGATGCATCATTATTGGTCACTAGCTGAACAGCCAACAATATGAAACTGCAAAGCTTGGTCAGACATAAAAAGCTTCATACAATCAGAAATCCTACAACAGACCTTTCTGAGGAAAAGTTCAGGTTGTTGCTTTCCTCAGTACATGTAAAAATTGGGTGTACAGCGGAACCAGAGCCAGAGCAAGGGTTAATGATGCCAGGTTGGGATTTGAGGGAAGAGGAGTTGGATGATGTAAAAGGTCTACACTGTTTCTCCACTGCTGCAGCCCTCATGCAATCTGTGAATTGACCCCAGGGGCATATGGCTCTATCTGTCCCCCTTTGGTACACCTCTAATATGGAGCAATCAAAAACATAAATAATGGACTTTCCAACTGTGCGGCCTCTAAAACAATTTGATAATTGATTCAAAAAATAATCATTTCTTAGTGTTTGATGTTTTTAAAGAAAATTGAAAACTTCTTTTCCTTTGAAACATTGGTACCTGAAGATCCTTGGCTTTCTGGATTTTATATTAATAACCGAACATATATATTCCTATAATGATTTTCCAACAGTATTGAAATGTTAAGAGGTGTTTAGATAATAGAGTGTTATTTACTGGTAAACATACATCTTTTCTCTGTGATTCATTTTTTAAAGTGCCAGAGCATATTAAAAACTATAAAAATATGCTGTCTACTACTAGAAGCCAGTAGTCTACTGGTTCCCTGACTTGGGACAGGCAAGGTGCTTTGGTCTGTGATGTGGATGCCTCAGTCCTATCTTTCCTCTGGATATTATTAGATTACCCAGTAGGCAAGCTAAATTCAAATATAGATCACCAAAAGTATTTTCTTGGAAAAAATTTGACATTTCATAAAATGATCAAGGAAAACAGTCTTATTTTTTAGGACTTACTTATACTTACTGTAGGTTTCAGTAGTATTTTTATTTTGAATTACATATAATTAAAGGTTAAAGAACGAACCAAAATTTTTTGGGAGGTTAGACCCATTGAAAGATTAATACAATATTCCGTTTAATATTCTGTTAGTTATACTCCATGAGGTGGCAAAAGTAGATATGTAGTGAAATATAGCTTAAAGAGCACTTAAGGGTATCTGGGGAAGTAAAGGCAGTAGGAGCTAGGGCTCAACCTAGCCTCACTACAGAATGGGAATGGCAGTGTTGCAGGACTTCTAGTTTTTGTCACTTGCACCCTCTGTCTACTGGCACATTACTTTTGCCTATCTGTGTTTTGGTTGGCTTTTGCCCCACCACTAACTGCTGACTTCTTGGATGTGCCTCATGTCTAAATTACCTGAGAGAAGTCTGAGCATCACCCTTTGACATACAGATCTAAGACCTGTCCACTCTACAGACAGCTGGTTAACCGACTGCCTTTAGGGTAGGCATCCTTCCCTGGTCCTGTCAGCTGTGGCTAGGTAGACCAGTCATCTGCTGCACACCTTGTACTTAAAAGGAATCTGTTGATATGGGCTTGTTGGTATGAGAGAGAAGATGAGACATCCCAAAATGGGGCATTACAATAAACAGACACTTTGCTCAGAATTACCTTTTGAAACATTTCAATAAAACTGTAATCTTCTCTCCTTGGAGTTGTTTTGACATTACTCTCTGGGGAAAATAAACTGTTTTAAAGTTTTGTTTTAAATAACAGAAATAACACAAGCTTGTAAAACTCAAAAGGCTCTAATGAACATCCTTGCACACATACCTTTGTATACTTGTATGTTTCTTTTTGTAGAATAGAGAGATGAAAGTGGAAATATTGGGACAAGTTTGTTGTTGTTGTTATTGTGGTTGTTATTTTTACTTCCAATTTATACTGCCAAATTTTCCTCTTAAGAGGTTTGTGTACATTTATACTCTTATCAACACAGCAAGAAAAACCATTTTAGAAACATTTTAGAGACAATTGATTTAAAGGTCATGTGCAATGGGGATATTTTGGACTTAAGATTTACAGGGTAAAACATTTCAACAGAAATTTTAAAATTAGTTTTGGATTATGAGGTTAAATTTCATTTAATCAGTTCACTGACTGTGTTGAACTTAGTAGCATTCATTTAATAAGCATTGTGGTCTAGATACTGGAGAGACATAAGCAAACAGAAGAGACAGCGTTCCTGACCTCAGGATGCTTACATTCTAGTCGTTAGAAGCAGACAATAAACAAATATATAAAAAAATTTTAGATACATTACATACATTTTTATATACATTACACTTTATAGATATTATATGTCTATAATAGACATCATTATATGTCTATAATAATACAATGTCATGAGTAAGAAGTACTATGAAGAAAAATAAAGTAGAAAAAGGGGTAGAGAGAGATGGTGAGGATATGGGGCTGTTTTTTAGGTAGGATGTTCACTGAAAACTTGTGTTAATGAAAAGATGTTTGAAGAGACTCAGATATTAAGGAAGAGTGGGAAAGAGTCACAGTAATGTCTGAGGAAAGGAGAGTTCACACCAAAGAAATAGCAAATGCAAACCTAAGATGGGTAGGTAAGTTCAAGGAAGTACAGACTTTACTGTAGAAGGGAAACTGAAATAGGATTAGATCTGACAGGTTTGCAGAGCCCCGTGGGTCCTAGAAAGGACTTTGAATTCATTGTAGAAGGATGGCGAGCCATGGAGCAATGTGATCTGATTGGCGTTTTTAAAGAATCACTCTTTCTGCTCCTTGGAGAATAGACTGAAGGGGGATAATCTGACTCAAACAACTGGTCAAAGTGTTTTACTATTAAGAAAATACTATCTAGTGTTTTGTAAAAATAGTTGTATTCTTGTTTGTGACATGCATGATACTTTTGTTATTTTATATGACTCAGATAAAAGTAGTTATATTATTTATAGTCGCAGTCATTATGATTATATTGACAAGGCAAAAAGTAGTCTGGAAGTACTTTTTCAGAGAATTTAGCTGAATTTACAAATGAGTGTTGTAAAAGATGAGACTTTGGGTGGCCTGAACTTTCCACCTTGATGTCAGCATTGATTAAAATCACAAGGCAATGGCTTGATTCTCTGGATCTCATAGCCAGGGATGCCATCATTTTCATAATCTTGACCCAGATGGGTATGCTTATCTATAACACCAAACAGTAAAAAGAAGCTGATTCGACTGATACTTAGACCCGTTAATCCCGTTAGTTAGTTGCTTTTTCTTATTAATTTGTTATGTATTGACTGATACTTAGACCCGTTTTTAGTTAGTTGCTTTTTCTTATTAATTTGTTATGACTCAAATAGAAGTACTGTTGTAGAAAAGCATAAAAGGAATGCAAAGCACTACAGTCCAGCAAGTCAATGTGAGGCAACCACAACTGCAAATTTTAAGGCGTCATTTTTTATGGGAACACTTGGATTTCTGTTTCATAGATCTTCTCTGCCCAGTCAGAAATGAAGTCCAGCATCCTTTTTCCTCTTTCTTGGTGAAATACCACTTTATAGAATTTTGGAATCTGGGTCTCCATGTGGGTGGCAGCCTCAATGAAGTAAAGGAATGGACTCTTTTCAGTCCCTAGTGAAAACGGTGCCCGTGGAACTTATCATCTACACTAGGACGCTTTGAGAGTGAGAAAAGATGAATTCATTATTACCTGAGGGAGTCAGCGTAAACTGGGACTGCCAAAACAAACTTTAGGTTTAGGTTTAGGTTGCCCTGCTAAAGAAATGTAATCTGCTTTATAAATCACTTCACATTTGATTTTGTTCAGTTTGTGGGCCTGCCTGTTCAGGAGAATTCCAAGAAGTGTTCATAGGGAACAGAATCGCTTCTTTACTCCAGGGAGGAATCAGGCAAGGGAGGATCAGTGCTGTTGTCAAGCAGTGTTTGCTGCTCATGACGCAGTCATTTTCTCCTGGTGAGTACAGCACAAGGCTTTCTTTAACTAGTATTGATATTGCAGAGTACTCCCAAACAGAGAATCATGAGTCTTCTCTCACTGCAAAATATTTAAATGATAATTTGTCTTTGAGTCTAACGACTATATTGTAGAATGTCAGAACACTCTAATTTATTAAAAACAACTTTCTGGTATTAGCAAAAAAAAATCCATTTTGTCAGTAGAAATTAAACATTTCAAAGCCTGTTTATTTTAAATGTACTATTGAAGATGTGGAAATCAATATTAGCCTATCATAGCTGGTTGAATCATATTAGGTTGCAGCAAACGATGAGTCTTTATAGGAAGAAAAACAGAACTAAATTGAGTTTTCCCCAGTATAACTACAAATGATGCTTGTTTAATAACTTTTTTTTTCAATGATCGGTGCAGTAGCTCTGAATAATAGAAACCAATGTATCCATATGGCTGTTGCTGAAGATCATGCATTTATTTATGTCATCTTTGGTAGATTAGGAATTAGAGATAGTTTCTTTCCTGAAAGGAGGGAGATATGAACAGAAACTTGTGTCCTGGACCCTGTTAAAGATTTGGTGAGTAAAAAGTTTTAGCGCATGGAAGCTAATAGTTTCATTTTATAGTTCTCAATCAGAGCCGGGTAGGTGATTCTTTTGAGGACAGAGGATATTTGTACAGTGGTTCTTAGTTGTTGGTAGCTTGAGCAGAAGGTGTTCAGAAATCTTTTAAGCCCTTTAGCCTGGTTTAATTTGAACCCTGAATTTTCCAAAATCAAAATAGCATTGCATATTCATGTTTAATGCTTAGGGTCTGACCAACTCTACTGTTTAATAGACAAGAGATTGAGCAGTTCAATTAAATTCTTAGGGTCTGTCCAAGGGTTTGGTTGCCACCAAGTAAGAGGCATTTGTGAAAAATTATCTGTATCCCTCCGATGTTACCCCTAGAAATTATTAGCATATTGTAGATATTCTTACCTTTTTGTTACAGAATTATAATTTTTCCTTACTGAAGAATCATAGATTGGTAGATAGCCTATACCTTTATGGAAATAGTTTTTTCTTTTCTAAAGTAGGTTGATTATGTTTTATACTATTGCTGTATTAGTGAATAAAAATGGAATTGGTAATAAAAGCTGTGTATCTTAGCAATAGGTATTTATTTCTGATAGTCACGTTAAGTTTATATATAGACTCTTTGCATATATTTAAGTTTATACCTAGAATCTTGATTTTATGTCAAGATTAATAAATGTGAAAAATGTTTGGTTTTTAAAAATATATATATTATTTGTATAATCAGTTTAGCAGTACAGGGAGATTTCTGGAGGCACTATATCAAACATAGGGCATATACTTTCATGTGTGACAGTTGGAGAAAGTCATTAGGCCATTTACATTGAATTGCTTTATCCAATAACGGTGACACCCATTATATGTGATACTCTCTCCATCCGTCAGTGGTTTCCTTGAATGCTTTCATTTTCTACCTTTGTCCACCTATCGCTTGTGAATAGAGTTCATCTTTAGATATGAAAGTCTTGCATATTTATTCATTCATGCATAGTTATTTAGTAGGTATGATGTAGAAGCCATGAGAACAAACTATGAACTCAAACTGTCTTAGTTCAGATCCCAGCTCTGCCACTTTGCCAAATTAATTAATCCTCTAAACCAAATTGTCCTCATCTATAAAATGTAAATTGTAATAGTGTATACTCCATAGTGCTTTCTGGAGAATTATGTGAAATAATGGATACAAGTTGGTTAGCACAGTGCCTGGCTCTTGAGTGTGTTCAGTAAATATCAGGTAGTAGTAGTTGTTGTTATGGTTTAATAATGACTTATTGAGTGCCTTGAGTATTTACTGTGTGTTAAACACTGTTCCTCTTTCTGGGGTTATAAATATTAAAAGCCAAAGATTAATTCTTATGCCTTTGAAGTTCATAGTCTGGTGGAAAGGCAAGACAGACAAACAAAGGAAATGCAGTGTAACAAGAGAATTGCCACCATGCAGATGCACTAAAACCCCTGGAGCTTAGCAGGAACATCTGGTGGGCCTGAGTGGCATGGCTGTGTTGGAGACAACTCTTGGGTTGGAGTTTGAGATGAGAAGGAGATCTGTAGCCTCTATCTTAATTGCAAAAATAATGTGTGCTTAGTATGGAAAATTCAAACAATAATGGAGCATATAACGTAAAAAGAAAAGGTTCTCATTTCTCTCCCTCTCATCACAGCCCTAGATGTATATCTGGTGTGTATTCTTCTAATCTATGTCACATTGAAAAGACTAGAAAAATATTTATTTTATGTCAGATTTTATTGTGAATATTCCAAAATGAAAATATGCACTTGAGATATATTTCTAAGGATTAAGACATATATTTGTGGGGAGTTTGCCATACATGTTACACTAGGATACCTATGCTAGGTAGCTATTGGAAAACATGATAATTCCAGAATTGCCTATTTAGTAAGTCTCAGAATCATCCTAGCAGTAGCATACACAAAGATATCATGGATATATTATTGGGTAACAATGATATGTGCTCTAGATAGATGTATAGAAATGTTAGGGAAAGAGAGGGAATGTTGAATAATTTCCTCTTTACTTAATATTTTTTATATTAAGCTCATTAAATCTAAAAATAAATGTTAGAACCACCATGTCTTCTCTAGGTAGTCCATGGGCTAAAATAACTTAGGTACTTAAGGTAGAAAAAATATAGGCTTAGCTTAATTAGGATAAATCTCTTCAACACAGAGCCTAGCAGGATGATCTAATCTGGCTGTATCCTCATCCACATCTCCGTGACTCTATCTGAAGACAGTAAGCAGTTTCTAACTTCTGATACATTTCACAAAACTTCTTTCCCCCTTCTTGGACTGGCTTTGGAACATTACTCCTTAGTTCTACCATGTGCCTCAGGTTTTCCCCCAATACAGATGAACAATATGAAGTTATCCTTTGGAGTCCAGTGTTTCCCAGCAGGAAGCACACCACATTTGGAGCTGGTTAGTGCATTCCTGTATTAACTCACTTATGCCCAGTGTTCCATTGGAACGCTAAGAATGTGGGAGTTACTTATATCCTACTGCTCAATCAAGGTCATCACCAAGGTCTGATTTTTCACTCATGCAAAAACTCAAAAAAATTGCAAACTCCGGCATAAGTGGGTTAATTAGCCTTCTTTACTGCTGGCTCAATTATATTTCTGAGTAGTATAACCTTTTAAAGGTATGAACTCCAAGTAAAGATGTAGAGAAATAACAACTTTTGTACCTTCCTTTGAACTAAGTATTGATTTATGTTTTTTTCTCTGCCCGTGGTAATGTAAGTCTGTCAAATATTTGGAAAGGACTTAAAATTATCTCAGTAGGAAGCTTAAAATTTGTCTTTTAAAATACCCCCCTTCTTTTGGCTGAGCTTTAAAAGCATGTCAGACAGATTCTAGAATATTTCAGCCTGAATAATTACTTAATGTTCAGAAACAGATAGCGCTTCTATTTTTGTGCAGTTTCGGTTCACCTTGTTTAACTTGACGTTGACCATAGTTTCTCTTTTAAGATGTAGGGAGGAAGAATTTTATGTAGGGAAACAGATAAGTTCAAGTTACTGATTTAAATAGTAATTGATGCTTTTACATTTTTATTTTAAAAATTTGTTTAGAAGAATTTTTTGGTGTTTATGAACAATGAAGGGTAGCATCATATAGTAGATTGTGCATTATACTTGGAGTAAGACAATAGGAAATTCACTCCCAGCTCTGTTCCATACAAAGCTGTGTAACCTTGGCAAAGTTATTGATTTCTGAGTTTGGTGTATTTGATGTATTTATATCTTTCTATTCTCTGGATCATTTTGAAGACCAAATAAGATTAAATGCACACACACACACACACACACACACACCCCACATCACACCATATATACATGCAACAATACTTTGTGAGCTTTAACACAAGGTCACCATTAATTTAGTATTGATGAATTTTCTGTTTGGCTTCTTCAGAGCTTAACAGAATGCCTTGCCCATTTTAGATTATCAAATTTTTGTTGTCATTGTTGAAATAATATGATTGTTCTCCTAGGTTAATGAATAGCCCTATATTTTGTGAACTGTGAAGTTGGAAGAAACAAAAAAAATAAGTTTTTTAATTTAAATATTTTATTGTGATGTCAACACTCTATATAAGATCTACCCTCTTAAAAGATATTTAATTGTGCAATACAGTATTGTTTACTATAGGTACAATGTTGTACAGCAGATCCTTAGAATGTATTCATCTTTCTTACCCTAATTTTATACTCATTGATTACCAACTCTCCATTACTGCCTCCCCCAGCTCCTCGTAACCACCTTCTACTCTCTGTTTATATGAGTTTGACTATTTTAGATAGTTTGTGTTAGTGGGGTCATGCAGTATTTGTCCCTCTGTAACTAACTTAACTCACTTAGCATAATACTTTGAGGGTTCATCTATGTTGTTATATGTGGCAGAATTTCCTTTTCTTTTTCTTTTTTTGCCATAAAACAGAACAAGATTATATTTCAATATACAACTTCTGTATAACCAAAAAATAAAACAGCACAGTAAAATGAATGAGAAAAAACATATTTGCAATTCTAGACAAAATATTCCTTTTCTAATGCTTGAAAAATATTTCAAGTTCAAATATATATATGTATATGTGGCATATATATATATCAACTTGGTGCATATATACATATGTTCAAATATATGTGTGTATATATATATGTCATATATATTTGACATATATATATGGCATATATATTTGACATATATATGAACTTGGTACATATATATATACATATATGTATATATATATATGTATATATGGATTTCTTATCCATTCATCTGTCTATGGACTTGGTTAAAAATGCACCAAAGTCATAGCACTCAACAACTTTGTAAGGAACAGAGCTGGGACTGAACTTCCTGGCATGCTACTCCAAGTGTAACTATCATGCTATCCCTTATTGTCAGTAGGTTGATTCTGCATGTTGGCTATTGTGAACATGTTGCAAAGAACATGGGAAGGCTAATATCTTTTTGACATTCTGATTTTAATTTTTTTGGATAGATATACAAAAGTAGAATTGCTGGATCCTCTATAGTAGTTATATTTTTTATTTTTTGAAGAACCTCCTCAGTGTTTTCCGTAGAAGCTGAACCACTTTGCATTCTCACCAGCAGTGCACCCTGAATAACCCAAACAACTGTATATCCTGTTCTTCTTGACAAAGAATAACACAATTGGAGGCATCATACTTTCTGATTTCAAAGCTACAGTAATTACAACAATATACTACTGGCATAGAGATGGACCTATAGACTAATGAAACAGAATACAGACACCAACAGAAACCCATGCATATACAGTCAGTTGATCTTTGACAAGGGTCCCAAGAGTGCACAGTGGGGAAAAGTCAGTCTCTTTAACATATGATGTTGAAAAAACTGGATATTCAGATGCAGAAGAATGAAATTATGCCTTTATCTTACACCACACAAAAAATCAACTCAAAATGAGTTAGATTTAAAAGATTTGAAAATGTACAATGTCTGGAAGAAACATAGTAGAGTAGCCTCATGACAGTGGTTTTGTCAATGATTTCATGCCACATGCAACATAAGCAAAAACATACAAAAACACTATTTGCCCTCATTATTCAGGGGATTTTTAAATTTCTATTTTAGATTCATAGGTTATGTGCTTGTTACTTACATGGGCATATTGCATAATGGTGGGTATTGGTCTTCTACTGCAAATACTTTTAAACTTTCCATGCAAGTAGTCAAGTGCTGTCTACTGTATCTTTCTAATCTCAATCAGCTTCTTCCTGCATATTGTTACCTGTTGGCAAGAAACCGCACTTACTGTTTTTCCAAATTTTTTTTGTCTCTGTAGCAGAGATCAGCATGCATTTTCTTTCAAAGGATAGACAGTAGATAGGCTTGGTTTTCAGGCCATGCTGGAGAAATCTATTCAACTCTGATATTGTAGCATGAAAACAACCATAGGCAATGTATAAATTCCCAATAAAACTTTATGTACAAAAACAGATGTTGGACTAGATTTGGCCCATAGGCTGTAGTTTGCTGACCTGTGGTTTATATTATCTACTTTTATTTCCTTATCTTGGAAATCAGTAGAAAATACAAAAGTTATTTTTAGTTTTGGCCAGTAGTTTAAATAGAAGAGAGGAATTAGCCTAAAAGCCATGGATTTGTTAGTTATATATTGGTTGAGGCAGAGAGCAACAGAAATGAAAATATTGACTTGTTACTTTAAGTGAGATTTTTTGAATTGCTAGAAGCCACGTGGGTACACCTAGACAATGAAGATACATGTCTTGAGTTGTATGGGTATATCAGTCAGAGTTCTTCGGAGAGACAAAACCAGTGCATATATATGATGCATAAGTATATGAGAGGGGACTTATTAGGGGAATTGGCTCATGTAATTATGGAGGCTGAGAACTGCCGTAACAGGCCACCTGCAAACTGGAGACCTGGAGGTGCCCATAGCATGGCTCA
The DNA here is from genome assembly GCF_049354715.1 of Callithrix jacchus. NCBI lineage: Eukaryota > Metazoa > Chordata > Mammalia > Primates > Cebidae > Callithrix > Callithrix jacchus. The sequence continues at coordinate 81,455,540 of NC_133512.1, read as the reverse complement.
GTGTAAGGCCAAATGCCTCAGAACAAGGGAAGCCAATGGTGTAACTCTCAATCTGAGGCCAGAGGCCTGAGAACCTGGGGGTGGGGGCAGTGATGTAAGTCCTGAAATACAAATACCAAAAAGCCTGGAATTCTATTGTTTAAGGACAGGAGAAGAGTATATCCTAGCTCTGGGAGAGAGAGGAAATTGCATTTTTGTTATATCCAAGGCCCCAGCTAATGGGATGATGCCTGCTTACATTGAGGGTGGATTTACCTGACTTAGTCCCCTGACTCAAAAGCCAGTCTCTTCTGGAAACACCCTCAGAGACACACTCAGTTCTCTTAGCAGTTTTTAATCCAGTTAAATTGGCACTGAAAATTAATATCACAATGGAGAAGAGCTATTATACTACAAGAACACTGTGTAGGACTTTAACTGGAGAGCAGTGATAAAGCTCACAAAAAAAATACCAAATTTTATTGCCCAAATAGTTTCTTCTTAATACAAAAGGAATAGCTACAGTTGGGAAAATTCTGTATCAGAATACTATTCCATGTTATTTATAGCTTCTTTTATAAGCCCAGCCCAACTCTAATTATCTTTTTGTGGCTATTTTAGCTTACTCTGTGTCGGACCAAATCAACAGTAGAGAGAAAATGGAGCTAATAACTTAAAAAAAAAAAATAATAATTTGGTTCCTCCATTCATTGTTATAGAAAATATTCAAATATTGGCCGGGCATGGTGGCTCACGCCTATAATCCCAGCACTTTGGGAGACCGAGGCCGGTTGATCACAAGGTCAAGAGATCGAGACCATCCTGGTCAACATGGTGAAACCCCGTCTCTACTAAAAATACAAAAATTAGTTGGGCATGGTGGTGCACACCTGTAGTCCCAGCTACTCAGGAGGCTGAGGCAGGAGAATTGCTTGAACCCAGGAGGCGGAGGTTGAGGTGAGAGCGAAACTCCATCTAAAAAAAAAAAAAAGAAAATATTCAAATATTATCTAAGACACTGTGAGTGATACCTATGTATATAACAGTGTCTTAGGAACAAGCAGTAATTATTCCCATATTTAAAATGTTGATTTGAAACTAAAATCTGTTTGCTGTTTTATAGAGTTAAAAAGTATTTATTGAAAGAAATATTAATGGTAAATTGCTATTTTTTATAAAAAGTGTTTCTAGTTTTCTTCTGCAAAGTAATCCTTCATGAGAGTCCGAATGGTTCTCCTTAGCAGAACTAATAAGATTTTGAAATTGGTCATCTTCCTGGTTGGGATTCAAATGAGAATTTAAGTGAAAATGATTAAATTAAAGTTTTTTCCTTATTAGGGGCCTGACAGTTGTTGATATTTTCTTTCAGAAGAGTGAATTGTGCAGTGAAACCTGTATATTTGGGGTATGGAGAGCAGCAAGTCAGTAACTTTGGGCTCTGCAGCTGGACACCTGGGAATCAAGGCGATTTTCTACTTTGTTTATTACAGAAATAAATTCTATTCCCTGAGCACCATGTGATCCCTGATTTTAATATGCAGCCAGGAGCAGACAGTGATAAATGCTGCATCTCACAGTTCTTCACTTCTAGGTGTGCTGATACTTCCAAAGAACATTTCTGGAGCCTAGATTTCAATTTTACATACATAATAAAGTAAATGACTATTTAATCTTTTACTGTAACATGAAGAGGAGTGAGTAATACATACGGGAATGGAGTTTAGTAGGATGGAAAGCCAAAATGGAAAGATTATCTATTTGAGATGAAAGTATAATAAGCAGTAAGCTTTACAAAAGCATGGAATATGCTTTTGAGGGGACGGATGAACAGATTAGAATTTGGTTTATGTATGGGAAAGTAAGGTGACCTTTAATGGATTTCTGGGGCTGTCTTTGGAGGATTATGTAAATGAAGCCTGAATTCTAAATCTAATACGGCTATCATTAAAATCAAGAGAGTGCTTACTGCATGATGGAAATTGAAATGACTCCTAGCTTTATAATGTTCCTGAGCCCTAGTATTCTCACATAACTTTTAAAAAAATGCTTATTTTTTATTAAAACCTGCAACATCCTTAGGAATAAGGTGGAAGGAAATCAAGGAGGTTATGATAGTGAAACTTCCCCAGCAATCTATGAAAATTTCACTGTATAGTAAGCCACCAATGAGTATTCAAATCATTTCAATCTTTGCTAATATGAAAGGTAAAAAATTTCTTATCCTTGTTTTAATTTGTATTATTTTCATTGCTAATATGAATGAATATTTTATGCATTTATTATCCTTTTGTTTCCTTTTATAAAAACTATTCCAGAATTGTCCATTTTAAAAAAATGGTATTGAATGTTTTCTTAACAGTTTTAATATGTTAAGGACTTGTCATATTTACATCAATTATATCTTCAGTTTGTGATTTGCCTTTTAGTTCCATTCATTCTCATAGAAGGTAAAATAATTTTTAAAGTCATTTAATTATATTTTTGATGGTTTTAGATCCATGAACTAGAACTCTAGAAATTGAAACATTTGGCATAGCTTTGATACATTTACCTATTGGTTTTATAGTTATTAGTGAGTTAATATTAATCTGTTGGATTTTAAAGATATACAGACATGGGAGTTTACTATAAATGTTGTAGTCTATTTGTCTCAATATTTTAAATTTATAAAATCTAGAAATATTTTATTGTGGAAGACCATATACATGTCTATGTACATTCTGTAGGCAATATAACTATGGCATGAAAGGCGGCATTGTTGTAGTAGATTGTTTCTCTAAGTGTGATCACTAGACAGAAGCATCAGAGTCAGCTGGGAAATTGTTAGTAATGTATTCCATAAATTATGGATTCCCACTCCCTCCAGTTTGAGTCAGAAACTTTGGGGATGGGGCCCAGAAATCTAGGTTTTAGAGTCCAGAATGCTCACCTTTATTACACTATGGAACCTTGAAATCTAGGTTTTAACAAGGCCTCCAGGTAATTCTGATGCAGGCGGAAATTTGAGAACCTGTTTTAGTAGTTGTCTCTCACCAATTAACCTCTTGAATTTGAGGTGAGTGGTTTAATTTGTTTACACTTTGGTTTAATCAGGTATAAAATGATGCTGTCTTTCCACAGGATAGATGGGAACATTTTAGATCACAAATCTCAAAGTCTTCGTCACATGGGCTGCCACTGTCTCCGTGCTTACGTTTAAGTTCCCAGTGTTAGGGTTTTGGTTGGGATATTTGTTGAGAAAAGATAACACTGTAGTGTCAGATCCTCCTGTTTCCTTTGGGTACGTTAATGTCAAGGGTCTGATTCTGCCCACCACCTCCACCCCAATCGTTTCTTTAGGAGTTCACTTCCACTTTTTTCTCAATCTCAGACCTCTCCATGATCACAAGGCTTTAGAAAAATGGATGGCTGACAGTAATCTGAGGATATTTGGACCACATGATTTCCATGTCTTCCAGCTCCTAAATTCAATAGTAATTACTTTTTCTATAGAAACAGTGGAAGCTGCCAGTCATACATTTTTGTAGAAGGGAGTAAAAGGAAGAATGTTTTCCCTCTCTGGGGTACAGGGTTGGATCCCATAGCTGAGTCATGCTCTGTGGCAGATACTTCACCGAGTGGCATCTTAACCACTGGCCTTTAAGGTCTCCCAAAAGGGGAAAGTGCAAGAAGCAAGTGAGGTGGGTGTTTTCCCTCACAGTGTCCAGTAAGGGGGGTTACCAGGCCTTCATGATTTCCTCGCTGCATTACTGTGGCTGCATCCTAACTGGTTTCCCTTTCTTACCCATGCCAATCCATTCTTCACACTTCCCTTAAGAAAACTTTTTAAAAATGTTAATCTCATTATGCCTTCCATGAACAGGAGCCCGGCAGATATGGCCCCTCATGATCTGGCCTTTAAGTGTCCTCCAGCCACATTCTCCCCACTATGCTCAGGCCATACCCGTAGTCTGCATTTTCTTGGCCGCTATGTAACTTTTTGCATACCATTGCCTTTGCGGAAACACCTTCCTTTTGTTTTGTTCTTTATGTTTTGTTTTGGTTTTGCCTGGCAAATTCCTATTCAGCATTTTCATTTTTAGGAATTTATCTGGTAGATATATTTTCACATGATTGCAAAGGAATGTGTATAAGGGAGTTAATTATAACATGTTTATAATAGCAAAAGACTGAAAACTCTAAATGCATGTCAATGCAGTTAAGGACATTATAGTACACTCATAAGATAGAATTTCTCTAGAACAATTAAGAAAAGGATCTATATGTATACACATACATATACACACACAAACACATGTATACTTGTATATGAGTAAAGTGTCTCTGGAATTAGTTAACATAAAAAGTGTCAGATTCTGACCACCACTTCCATCCCAATCATTTTTCTAGAGGTCCATTTCCACTTTCCTTGTAATCTAAACTAGTAACTAACTGGTAGTTACTAGTAAATGAGTAATTTTGCTTTTAGAAAAGGAACTGGAGGGTCAGGAGAGTGAGGGAGATTTTTCTTTATATACTCTTTAATCCTCAGGACTCTGCCTTGAGGAACATTCTCTCTCTCTCTCTTCTCTCTCTCTTTCATACACACGCGCACACGCACACACACACACACACACACACTCTGTCTCTCTCTATGTCCTTGAGCTATAGTATTCCAGATTTAATGTTTATCTTCCAGATTCATGCTCATCTTTGTATGTTCATGTTTTATGCTGAATGTGGCAGATTCTACTCCATCCCCATCTGTCTAACAACATCCTGTATCCTTACCCTGGCAGGAATGATTGTCCTCTTCTCTGATTCCATAGTACTTTATTGATCTGACAGACGTAAAATACATCTGATTACATTAGAGCCAGTGGTACATGTATTTCTCTATATGTGATCTCCCTGAGGTCAAGAGCAATAACTTACTTTTGGAGCCCAGAACAATCCTGCCTTATGAAATGTGGCATATCAAGAGTGCGCTCACTAAGTATTTGTCAAATTTAATGACTGCAGAAAGCTCTCTGCAATATTTATAAAACTTCAATCCTGAGTATCACTTTGTGAAATGATTCTATTTATTTTGGAAATATTTCAACTTAGTCCAATTAGTATCAATCCCAACTCCTTATCTTTAAAAATGTAAACTCCCTAATTTGCTGAACATTAGCTTTCCATATTGCTGAAGGTTAGGGAAAGCAAATGGTAAAGAACATGAGTCTCAGCCATCTGTTTTCATTTTTCTCTCTCCAGCAGCATAAATGCTGCAGGGATTGCCCCTGCATAGCAAAGGGGATGAGGATATGCTTGTTTATTATTGAAAAGGCTTAAATGGGCTCCGTGTCAGTCAACTTAGACTAACTTCTTCTGTAATAAGAACTACCCCCATGTCTCAATAGCCTGCAATTTATAAAGGCTTGTTTCTTGTTCCCTTATATGTTCCCCATGGGTTGCATGAGGCTCTGCTCCATATTATTTTTTACCTGCAGGGAATAAGGCTATCAAGGTATTAACAGTCCCAGGGGAGATGGGGAACAAAAGCATGGAGGAACAATGGGATGGATCTTAGGACTTCTACTTAAAAGTGGCACATATTATTTCCACACATGTCGTTGGCCAGAAGAAGCTGCTACATGGCCAAGTCTGAAATCAACAGGGTGGGCATGTACCCACCAATCCCTCTGTCAGGAATGGGAAGCAAATATTTTGAAGAAGCATATACTCTACCAAAGTCCTTGTTAGAGTTCTCTTAAAAATGAATTGGTTTTGCACTTGCACCAGTGTGCATATTCAACACACATCAAATGAGCATGTACCACAAACAGAGCACAGTAGGGAATGTGAGGCAAAGTCAGAAACTCTCTTTTCAAGGAGCTGACTGTCAATAGGGTCTAAAAATACCTATGATACTTTCCTGCACGTAGTCATGTCAGGATTGCTGGAGAAAGCCCGTGGAGGAGAGAGCGTTGGAGTTGGGGTAGTGTGAAAATGTATGTATTAGCTAGTGATCTCTGAATTAAATTTTTATCAGTATTACTTTTTAGACTCATAAGTAAAGGTATATTGTTCAGGGATTCATTACATCCACCTGTACTTTAATTGTTGGCATCATTTCAGAAATTGTGTGGTCGATATATGTCATTATTATAAAAATATTTTCATGTTGGATAATAAAGTATAACACTGACTTTACCAGTCACTGATGAAAATAGCTGGCATTGCCTTATTTATCATATTCCTTGGGTGCTGGATGTCTACTTCACGATATGGAAAAGTCTCATAAAAACCATTGAGTACAGTATTTTTTATAGTATTTTGTAGCCATCTTTCCACTTAATTTTCTATTTACTCATTTGTTGTTTTCTGTGACATTTTATTTTTGAAGAACAAAAATCTGCTCATGCCACATGTTGGTTTTGGATTTCTCGGTGGCTTGGGAAACAATTTTCAGTCTACCCACCGATACATGGTACTGATGAGCTGAGCTGTCATTGTTTGTCTTTTGGAAGATTATTCATTCCTCATCCCTTGCCTTTTACATATATATTCAGAAGGATCATATTTTGAGAAAGGATTAAGTATTTCAAGGGAGGAAAATCATTCTGCTGTTTCTAAAGTGTACACAGCTGTTAAACTTTAATTAAACAGGTTTTTAGGAAAGGGGACTGGAGACCAACTTTGTAAAACTAGACAGATATGCTTTGTAAATGAAGAAGAACGCTAATTAAGCCAAGCATAGCAGCCTAATATTAATTTTTAAAGCACTTCCAGTGTACTTGTTGTAAATAGTGACACTGCTATTGCGTATTTCCTAATGAGTTATTCTTCAATTTAAGTTTAGCGTTAGGTTGTCAAGGATTCCTAGTCAGCTGGAAAATTATAAAATCTTCCCACATTATGCTAATATTTATTCCAAGAAACTTAACTCTTGAGTGAAATGTAATTAATTAATGAAAATAAATGGTGAATTTATACTTTGGAAGTAGAATTTATTTGGTAAACCACCAAAATAATCTAGAGCAACCAGTCAATTAACAAAATTGTTTTATTATCAGCAGATTCTGTACACTAAAACAAGACTCACAAAACAGATTTAATATTCAGGTGTGTTTTTTAAGCTTATTTATCAGTCTTTTAACCAGGGTCTGATTTTTTTTAATTTACTAAAGGATAGCTATTTCACTTTAACAAAAATTGAGCTCAACAGTGCACGCATAATTCGGTGGAGGAAGAACAAAAAAGCCTAATGAATTAGTTTGTTACCACAGTGTCAGAAGCTAAGAAGCTTGCAGATGCATTGAGTTATTGAATTGAGTTCATGATTTTCGTTTGTGTTCTTTTGTGCATGAACTCTGTGAAGGAACATTATTTAATATTAGATTTCACCTTCTCAATTGGGAAGGCATACAGGAAAAACTTGAAAAGCATAAAGGTATTTCAATTAAGTCTGCTGAAAAAGAATGCAGTAAATAAAACCAAATTGTGATTTATTTATATTACTCACAAGTTTAAACCCCTAGCCTCTCATTTGACAGTAAATGTCCTACATTATTCTCTAAATAGAATTATGCAGCATAAAGCAAGCATTGAATATATGCTTAAATGCATTAATATAATTATAAGAATTTCAAACCACTATTTAGTAACTGAAAAGATCTCATTTTGCTTATGTGAAGCAAGAGGATTACAGGTACTGTCCATTTAGAAGACTTCCAAAGAATAGGAAGATATTTGAGACCATTTATAGTTTTCCCAGACAGCCACAATAGCTGCAGATAAATGAAGATTTACAAAGAAATAATGCTCAGCAACATACATTATATGGCATGTTGCTTTGTGGTGCTTCAACTGATATGTTGAATAGCCATAATGCTGCCATCAACAGAATATCCCTGAAAATGGGATGTTTCTCCCGGTAGGTTTCTGAATTAAAATGGTATGTTTTACTTATGCTGGGGATGAGAAATGCACAGTCCACTCTTCTGAGAGATGCATTTATACTAAAGAGGTACTGTTATTCTAGGTTGTTTTGTTGGTTTGTTTGTTTGTTTTTGAGACAGAATTTTGCTTTTGTTGCCCAGGCTGGAGCACAGTGGCGCGATCTTGGCTCACGGCCACCTCTGCTTCCAGGTTCAAGCGATCCTCCTGTCTGTTTCCAGAGAAGCTGGGATGACAGGCTTGTGCCACCACACCCAGCTAATTTTGTACTTTTAGCAGAGGCAGGGTTTCTCCATGTTGGTCAGGCTGGTCTCAAATTCTCAAACTCAGGTGATCTGCCCAATTCAGCCTCCCAAAGTGCTGAGATTACAGGCGTGAGCCACTGCGTCCAGGCTCTACATTCTTACTTTCATTTGAAAGAGAGTATTATCACTGATTATGCTAAGCATAACTCTCCATACTAGTGATTTTTCTGTCATGTTGGATGAATGTCAGCAGTGATGATTGGTCTCCTAAGAATTTTTTCAGGCTGTCTTCCTTCATGCAACACATTATCAGCATGTGATGTGGCCATGATTAAACCACCACTTATAAGCATATTAATCACAAAGACTTTGCAAGTTATTTCATTTTTTTTCCCAAGCCACCTAGTAAACAAAACAGAATCTTGTGGTTTTTCTTTCCCGTGACACCTGGGGTATTTCCTGATAGCCAGGTAAATTACTTCAGGTTGTTGTTTGTTGTGTTTGTTTCATTATTAATTTACTAAAAGAGAGTGACATACGTTTGCATACCTTGATGACAGAATGTCAAAGATGAGCTCAGTTCATTCTCACCCACGTTATAGATGAGGCGATTAAGGCCTGAAAAATTATGTGACTTACCAAGTTTCCATAGCTGCCTAATGAAGCAAAACTCAGACCCCTTAACCCTTAGTCTATCTTGATGTGCTAATACTCATTGGAAATCTGTAAACTTCAGAGCAGTTATCCTTCATTCTGTGGGGCACGTGAGTGGCTAAATGGGATCTCTAAAGATCCTTTTATTTCTGAGATTTTATAATTTTGTGATTACTAATAAATAGCTATCAAATAAGCGTATTTGGAATTGTGTTTTTATTTGTCTGTGTTACTATATACATGTTAATATTAACTTTTTTTTTTTGTTTGGTAGGATTCTTGCTCTTTCACCCAAGTTAGAGTGCAATGGCACAACCTTGGCTCACTGCAACCTCTGCCTCCCAGGTTCAAGTGATTCTTCTGCCTCAGCCTCCCAAGTAGCTGGGATTACAGGCACCCACCACCACACCCGGCTAATTAATTTTTAGTAGAGATGGGGTTTCACTATGTTGGCCAGGCTGGTTTCAAACTCCCGACCTTGTGATCTGCCTGCTTTGGCTTCCCAAAGTGCTGGGATTGCAGGTGTGAACCACATTATTTTAACTTTTTAAACAGTATGCCACTGTGAGATCTCTGCAATTAGATCTCCCTTATTTCGTGATAAGGAAACTCAGTCTATGGTGTAGTAATGTAGTACTGTTTTGCTCACATGAACATATAATGTCAGAATGTGTTTTACCTTTTAGCAAAATACAGCAGAGGGTTCCCTTCTGTTGCATGTCTGTGACAGGACTTCAACAGTCTTTTCTGTGGATTGCCTCCTTTGCTGCACTTGGGAGCTTTTCTGACAGGCTACTATGTTCTATTGTTGATGCAATGAATACAGTGAGATGCCCACATTTTGTTTAAAGATAGTCACTGAGCAGTATCCTACTGCCGGCTTAGATAACTGCTTAATTATAGGCATGCTTTTTGTTTTTGTTTTTTTGCTAATGCCTTAGCCATGCATGAGCAATATAGGCATGCTTTTTATTTGTAATCTTCCATAAACTGAGTGACAGTAAATGTTATTTGGCTTACCTTCCTGGGGATGAGGGTTTAGGAAGGGGAGCTTCATTCAGTGCTTCATACTGTTGTCCACACTAACTTTCCAGGTGGCCCAGGAAATTGCGAAGTCCTTTGGACGCTAGGACAGGCTTTGTGCCACAACACAAAAAATCTTACTACTTTATTTTTTAAAATTCCCTGTGTACTAGCTGTATAATTTTAGAAACAACTTTTTTTTTTTTTTTTTTTTTTTTGCAATTTTGCATTAGATCAATGGTTTTAAAAATCTGGCCAAACATAGAAGCTCTTGGGACTTAAAAACACAGATTTCTGGAAGTCACTTCAAGATAACTTAATTGGAAACACTCAGGAATGCAGCCCAGGGATCTGTAATCAGACCAATTAAGTCAGAATCTCTGGGGATGATACCCTAGGATCCAGCATTTTAAAAGCTCTCTAGGTGATTCTCATGTGTAACCATGGTTGAAACATCCTGCTCTTTACTTTCTTCTACCTTTAGCAGTCAGCTTTGGGAGCTCTCTCTGTTTTCTGCTTTAGAGGATTTCGCAATGTAAACTTAGCTTTTCGGGGGCAAATAAATGAATCTACCTGTCATTTGTATGTTCATATGTGAAGTGGTCTGGAAGTCAGTTGCAGAATCTGTACTAACAGAAGGTTAAACTTTTGGTATATTCAAACTTCATGATAGAGTCAAGAAAAATTATTTGCATATAAAAGATCTAACATTAATAGGTTCATTCTGTCTCACTCTGCTATCTCATCTTCTGGTAGGAACTGAATATTATATTTAATGATATTCTTCTCCTTAGGTGACCATTAAAAAAAGATCAACTATTTTCGTATTGTTTTATAGATTAGGGGATACGAGTACAGTTTTGTTATGTGGATATGTTGTATGGCAGTGAAATCTCGGCTTGTATTGTACCCATCACTCAAATATTGAACATTGTACATAAGATCAGTTATCTTTTTAGTCAGAAACTCCATCAGGGCCTACCTTATTCAAATGCATAAGCTGTAATTGGCATACACAGGTGAATTAGTTTTGAAGGGTCTGTTTGGATTTCTTGCTTCATTTTGAGAAATGGTGTTTATTGGAAACATATTTTCAGTAAAGAAATGTGTTTCTTGTCCAGTCTGGCTCAGAAAACACTGTCACAGTGCACTTTTTCCACCATCCCTCATGAGGCCTCAGCTCTACTTTTTATGTATCCCTTAGCTATATGGCTTTTATTATGAAATGCTTGCCTCCTCAACTAGACTGAATTCTTCAGCCAGGAGGCATTCGGGGACATTGCTTGATACTCCTTCCTCCCTACTAGAACCTAACATAATGCTGAACACAGATTAGTTTGCCATAAATGTGTATTGAATCATTTATTGATAACCCTGACTGCCTTTGAAGGATGGTAGATCCTATTGAGTTGTTTTGCCATGTACCTGACTGATGATAACACACACATTGGGAGTTTAGAAGCCACAGAGAGCTAAACTGATATGCGTATGGGGAGAGGAATTTAGAGGGAGGTGTGAGGAGCAGGAATGGGAGAGAGAAAGGGTTAGGGGGACCAAGGTGATAAAGAAGGCCACCCAGGGAACAGAAGGCCACTTTATATGACTTTAAAATGTTTCAGTAAGTCCTTGAAGTTCTGTTGCTCTGTGTATGTGAAGTTCTTGCAGAAATTGGCAGTGGCTTTGTATGCATCCTTGTTGGCACAGTTGACACTGAGACAAGATTCACTGAAGGAAGATCCAGCAGAGGCTGAGATACTACTGTGAAAGGTTACATGCCTCTTCTGCCAGGACATAATACAAAGTGTGAAATGGGGCTTGTACCTTCACAAACGAGAACTTGGTGGTATAAGCGAAGCTGAACTGGCTTTGCAAAGTGTAACAAGGCCCAAAGTGAACTTCTTCCTACTCCTGTTATTATTCCCAGTTTTAAGGGGTTGAACCCTTATTGCAATATAATATTGCCATCTTCTAACTCAAAAATCATGAAATGTAAGCAATTACATGACATCTGGATTAGAATGACTGGAATCATTCAACAGAAACTGTTGACATTAAGTCTTGGAAGTGTGAATCCCTCCTAAGTTTTGAGTACCCTGAACCTGCCTTCAGATATGTAAGTTCTTTGAACTGGAGTCACCTACTTTTTAAGCCTTTTCACTCCCAAACTGCTGCTCAATGTGGGTGTGTACTTGTCACTCCTCTTAATGCCACATTCACAGCCTGAGGAGGGTTCTTCACGTATATTCATATCATACCCTACCTTTATCTCTAGTCATATGACACTGTATGCTATTTTTTATTATCTTTCCTTTTCATGTTTGTTTTCAACATTAATTAGGGAGAAAATCTGTAGTTTCTCCTTATATAAAATGAGCCTCTGGAATCAGAGCTAGCTAAAAAGTTAGAGCCCACATGCAATATCCATGGAGTAAGATTTGAGAGAAAATTGGAAACATTCCCAAAACCAGCAGCTTATTCAGCCTGGAATAGGCTGAGCATCAGTGATGAAATGTACAGAGCAAGGCCAAAGAGTTTAAAGAAAATCTTTATGAGGCCTGTGTTAAAGAGCACATATCTTTTATAAAAGCATCATATAATTTGTCTTGTTAAATATCATAAGAGGGCTTAATTTAATGCCGTCTCTGTTGTGTGCTTAGCATATTCAGAGTAAAGTTCCCGAGAGCAGGGAGAAAGAAATAGCTGAGGAACGCGGTTTTCTTTAAAGAAAGTGGAAAAACAAACCTTACAAACTTAACTGGACCTTCCCTCCAGTTACATCTGCCTGGGGCAGTTCTAGATGGTCGATCTCTGTTCAAGGTGGTGTTGAAGGAGTGTTTTAATCACTCCCTATTACCCGCCCCCCCAAGTATTTGGGCATCTGTTTATTACCCTGTTCACCTTTAGTGCAGCTATGTCTCTATCAGGCCCATCCTCTAGGTCTGTTTCTCTGTGGAGCACACTATGAAAATGAAGGAGCAGTGCTTTTAAGTGTGTTAAATACTGAACTGTACCTGAGAAAGTTAATATAGCTGTCGTTTCCACACACCTCTTATTTGTGATTATGTTTCAAGTAAGCACAGTAACAGCAATCTTAAAAACCCTGTGGCAAAATGGAAGAGAGTTAGAGCTCTTTGCTGATATAATATTCTGAAATAACATTTTTGCAGGTTCACCCTCTTACTGAGGGCATGTATAGTCATATATCATGCTAGCCAATTCTACTGCATTCTCCAGAAAGGAAACATGGAATTTTTTACCCTATCCTTTTGATTATCTCTCTCATCCTTATATTACAATTCTGAGGTTAGATTCTTATAGGGAGTACCTCAGTATTAAAACAGTGTGTATGGCCAGGCGCGGTGGCTCACGCCTGTAATCCCAGCACTTTGGGAGGCCGAGGTGGGTGGATCACGAGGTCAAGAGATCGAGACCATCCTGGCCATGGTGAAACCCTGTCTCTACTAAAAATACAAAAAAATTAGCCGGGCGCGGTGGCACGCGCCTGTGGTCCCTGCTACTCGGGAGGCCGAGGTGGAAGAATCGCTTGAACCCAGGCGGAAGTTGCAGTGAGCCGAGATTGCACCACTGCACTCCAGCCTGGTGACAGAGTAAGACTCCATCTCAAAAAAAAAAAAAACAGTGTTTACAAGGAAAATGTCAGTGACATATTCCCCCCCCCCCTTTTTTTTTGCAAAGGCAAAAATATCAAATATTTTCTCAGATATCACTGGAGAATATAAAAACTGCATTCTCAATAAATACACACTAAAAAGTAGATTATTAAGCAGCGATTTCAGAAAAGGCTTAGGCACCTAAGACTTTGGTTGGGATTCATTCATTCAAGAAATAGTTATTCAGCTCTTATTATGTAAATGGTGTTGTTCTAGGCAATGTGGATATCGATAAGGATCCTTACTGCCATGAGCCTGTATGCAACAGTAGTGTTGGAATGTGGAAGCCAGAAATAGGACATAAAGGCAGACCACACCAGTAAATAAATAAATGGTAGTGGTAAGTACTCTGAAGAAAACAGAAGGGTTGTGGGGCTAGCCTCTGACCTGTTTCAGTGCGGATAGGTGTGTATGGGGGTTCAGGTAGTCAGGGAAGGTGACCTAGGCTAAAGAAAGGAGTAGAAGAAAGAAGTAGTCCTTGGAAACATGGGGTATGTGTATTTAAGGCAGAGAGATCAGGACCTTAAGGTGCTAATGAGATTGGTCTGTCAGGAAGGGAAAGAAGGGTCCTCTGGTAGATTTAAGTGTAGTGTAGGAGGAGGAGGACTCAAGATGGCGCTGTGAGAACAACCCAGGATTGGAGCTCGCGTTGAATCCGCAAACGGTGAGTCTGAGCTGCATTTCCAGACTGATCTTTGTTGCCCACAGAACGGGGAAACTCCCAAGTATAAAAAAGACACGGGACGCCAGGCAGTAGGTCTGCCTGGCAAAGCCGGCAGCCGGGGCGGCGGCGGTCGGCCCTACCCAGCAATCCCCACAGGGCGCACTTGTCCGGGTGCCTTGTTGAACTGGCAACCTGAGACTTGAGAGGGCTGGACTTGAGACTGAATGAGACTTGGACAGAAGCCCAGCCCAGGGGATTGTAGGGACAGATCGTTTGGGATACCCAGTGGGACGAACAAAACCGCGATTTCAAACTATCCCGAGCAGACGGCCCGAGAAGCTCTGTGGGGGAGGGGCGTCCACCACTACCGAGGCAACCCGTCCCAACTGAGATACACGCCCACTGCTGACGCAGCCAGCCGTTGCCGAGGCAACCCGCCCAAACTGAGATACACGCCCACTGCTGATGCAGCCAGCCGTTGCCGAGGCAACCTGCCCCAACTGAGATACACGCCCACTGCTGATGCAGCCAGCCGTTGCCGAGGCAACCCATCCCTACTGAGATACACGCCCACTGCTGACGCAGCCTGCCGTTGCTGAGGCAACACGCTACAACGAAGAGATTCCACTGCAGGGCGTGGCGGAGACCCCAGCAGAGCCTGTAGAAACAGGGCGAATCACACAACAGCAGGGCGGAGCCTCGGCAGCCAAACAGTGGCTAGTCTGCCTTCTAGCTGGGCAGGACACCTCATCGAACATCCAAAAATAAAGCCCAAACCCCTCAACATAGAGCATTTGACGGAAAAAAATTTAAAAAGGGTTTTTTAATGAGCTCTGTTGCAGCAGAATCAAACATAGCAGCCTAACAGCCCTGAAGGAACAACAGAGCGCACAGCTCAGCAATTAAACCCCTATAAAGTACAAACTGTCTCCTCAAGCAGCTCCCTGACCCCTCTATATCCAAAAGACTGATATTAGGCAGGCATCATCCTGGGACAAAGATAGCAGAAAAAGAAACTGGTAGCATCCCTCGCTGTGCCACAGCTGCTAGAGTTGCACCCCAGACAAGCAGGGTCTGGAGCGGACCTCAGCAGTCGTACAGCGAAGGGGCTTGACTGTTAGAAGAAAAATCAAGCAACAGAAATACTTCATCATCAACATTCTGGGTGTCCACTCAGAGACCCAATCGAAAAGTCAGCAACTACGCAGACGACCAGCAGAAAAATCCACAAAGATGGGAAGAAACCAGCGCAAAAAGGAGGAAAACACCCGAAACCAGAACACCTCGCCTCCAAGAAAGGACCAAAACTCCTCACCAGAAAGGGAACAAAGCTGGACGGAGAATGACTGTGACGAAATGACGGAATTAGACTTCAGAAGATGGATAATGAGAAACTTTTGTGAGCTAAAAGATCATGTATTAAATCAATGCAAAGAAACTAAGAACCTTGAAAAAAGATTTGAAAAAAGATTCGAGGAAATGATAACAAGAATGGATAACTTAGAGAGGAATATGAATGAATTAAAGGAGCTGAAAAACACAATACGAGAACTTCGCGAAGCAAACACAAGTTTCAATAGCTGAATTGACCAAGCAGAGGAAAGAATATCTGAAGTCGAAGACCAACTCAATGAAATAAAACGAGAAACCAAGATCAGAGAAAAAAGGGCAAAAAGGAATGAACAAAGTCTCCAAGAAATGTGGGACTATGTGAAAAGACCTAACCTACGTTTGATAGGTGTACCAGAAGGGGACGAAGAGAATGAATCCAAGCTGGAAAATACTCTTCAGGACATCATCCAGGAAAATTTCCCCCACCTAGCAAGACAGGCCAACACTCAATTGCAGGAAATACAGAGAACACCACAAAGATATTCCGCAAGAAGAGCAACCCCAAGGCACATAATCGTCAGATTCAACAGGGTTGAAATAAAGGAGAGAATACTAAGGGCAGCCAGAGAGAAAGGTCGGGTCACCCACAAAGGGAAGCCCATCAGACTCACAGCAGATCTCTCGGCAGAAACACTACAAGCCAGAAGAGAGTGGGGGCCAATATTCAACATTCTTAAAGAAAAGAACTTTCAACCCAGAATTTCATATCCAGCCAAACTGAGCTTCAGAAGTGAAGGAAAAATAAAATCCTTTGCGAACAAGCAAGTACTCAGAGATTTTGTCACCACCAGGCCTGCTTTACAAGAGCTCCTAAAAGAGGCACTACACATAGAAAGGATCAACCAGTACCAGCCATTCCAAAATCACACTGAATGCTAAAGAGCTTCAGCATAATGAAGAATCTACAACAACTAACAGGCAAAACAGCCACTTAGCATCAAAATGGCAGTATCAAATTCACACATAACAATATTAACCCTAAACGTAAATGGACTAAATGCACCAATCAAAAGACACAGACTGGCAAATTGGATAAAAATCCAAAACCCATCAGTGTGCTGTATCCAGGAAACCCATCTCACATGCAAGGATACACAAAGGCTCAAAATAAAGGGATGGAGGAAGATTTACCAAGCTAATGGAAAGCAAAAAAAAAGCAGGAGTTGCAATTCTCATCTCTGATAAAATCGACTTTAAATCAACAAAGATCAAAAGAGACAAAGAAGGCCATTACATAATGGTAAAAGGATCAATACAACAAGAAAAGCTAACGATCCTAAACATATATGGACCCAATGCAGGAGCACCCAGATACATAAGGCAAGTTCTTAATGACTTACAAAAGGACTTAGACTCCCACACAATAATAGTGGGAGACTTTAACACTCCCCTGTCAATATTAGACAGATCAACCAGACAGAAAATCAACAAGGATATCCAGGGCTTGAACTCAGACCTGGAGCAAGCAAACCTGATAGACATTTACATAACTCTCCACCCCAAATCCACAGAATACACATTCTTCTCAGCACCACATCACACCTACTCTAAAATTGACCACATAATTGGAAGTAAAGCACTGCTCAACAAATGCAAAACAACTGAAATCATAACAAACAGCCTCTCAGACCGTAGTGCAATCAAGTTAGAACTCAGAATACAGAAACCGACCCAGAACCGCACAGCTTCATGGAAACTGAACAACTGGCTCTTGAATGTTGACTGGGTAAACAACGAAATGAAGGCAGAAATAAAGAAGTTCTTCGAAACCAATGAGAACGAAGACACAACGTGCCAGAACCTCTGGGACACATTTAAAGCAGTCTCTAGAGGAAAGTATATAGCAATAAGTGCCCATATGAGGAGAATGGAGAGATCCAAAATTGACACCCTATCGTCAAAATTGAAAGAGCTAGAGGAGCAAGATCAAAAAAACTCAAAACCCAGCAGAAGACAAGAAATAACTAAGATCAGAGCTGAGCTGAAGGAGATTGAGACACAAAAAACCCTTCAAAAAGTCAATAAATCCAAGAGCTGGTTTTTTGAAAAGATCAACAAAATAGACAGACCACTAGCCAGATTGATTAAAAAGAAAAGAGAGAACAACCAAATAGATGCAATAAAAAATGATAAAGGGGAAATCACCACAGATTCCACAGAAATTCAAACCATCATCAGAG
Source organism: Callithrix jacchus (assembly GCF_049354715.1). Lineage (NCBI taxonomy): Eukaryota > Metazoa > Chordata > Mammalia > Primates > Cebidae > Callithrix > Callithrix jacchus. Next base: position 81,437,809 of record NC_133512.1, on the reverse strand, counting down.
AATATTACAAACAACTCTATGCACATAAACTAGTAAACCTGGAAGAAATGGATAAATTCCTGGACTCCTGTGTCCTCCCAAGCCTAAACCAGGAGGAAGCTGAAACTATGAATAGACCAATAACAAGGTCTGAAGTTGAGGCAGCAATTAAGATCCCACCACACAAAAAAAGCCCAGGTCCAGACGGGTTCACAGCCGAATTCTACCAGACACACAAGGAGGAGCTGGTACCATTCCTTCTAAAACTATTTAAAACAATCCAAAAAGAGGGAATCCTTCCCAAATCATTTTATGAGACCAATATCATCCTGATACCAAAACCCGGCAGAGACCCAACGAGAAAAGAAAACTTCAGGCCAATATCCATGATGAACATAGATGCAAAAATCTTCAATAAAATATTGGCAAGCCGATTGCAACAGCAAATAAAAAAACTTATTCATCATGATCAAGTAGGATTCATCCCAGGGATGCAAGGCTGGTTCAACATACGCAAGTCTATCAACGTAATTCACCACATAAACGGAACCAAAAACAAAAACCACATGATTATCTCAATTGACGCAGAAAAGGCATTTGACAAAATTCAACAGCCCTTTATGCTAAAAACCCTCAATAAACTCGGTATCGATGGAACGTATCTCAAAGTAATAAAAGCTATTTATGACAAACCAACAGCCAATATCATACTGAATGGGCAAAAACTGGAAGCATTCCCTTTGAAATCTGGCACTAGACAAGGATGTCCTCTCTCACCACTCCTATTCAATATAGTACTGGAAGTTCTAGCCAGAGCAATCAGGCAAGAAAAAGAAATAAAGGGTATTCAAATAGGAAAGGTGGAAGCCAAATTGTCTCTATTTGCAGACGACATGATAGTATACCTAGAAGACCCCATCGCCTCAGCCCAGAAACTCCTGAAACTGATAAACAACTTCAGCAAAGTCTCAGGATATAAAATCAATGTGCAAAAATCACAAGCATTCGTCTACACCAATAACAGACTTAAAGAAAGCCAAATCAAGAGCGAACTGCCATTCGCAATTGCTACAAAAAGAATAAAATACCTTGGAATACAACTCACAAGGAACGTAAGGGACCTCTTCAAGGAGAACTACAAACCACTGCTCAACGAAATCAGAGAGGACACAAACAGTTGGAGAAATGTTCCATGTTCATGGTTAGGAAGAATTAATATCGTGAAAATGGCTATACTGCCCAAAGTAATTTACAGAATCAACGCTATCCCCATCAAGCTACCATTGACTTTCTTCACAGAACTGGAAAAAACCACCATGAACTTCATATGGAACCAAAAGAGAGCCCACATAGCCAAGTCAATTCTAAGCGAAAAGAACACAGCGGGGGGCATCACACTACCGGATTTCAAACTATACTACAAGGCTACAGTAATCAAAACAGGATGGTACTGGTACCAAAACAGAGATATAGACCAATGGAACAAAATAGAGGCACCGGAGGCAACACAACATACATACAACTATACAATCTTTGATAAACCTGACAAAAACAAGCAATGGGGAAAGGATTCCATGTTTAACAAATGGTGTTGGGAAAACTGGCTAGCCATGTGCAGAAAGCAGAAACTGGACCCCTTCCTGACACCTTACACTAAAATTAACTCCAGATGGATTAAAGACTTAAACATAAGACCTGGCACCATAAAAACCCTAGAAGGAAATCTAGGCAAAATCATCCAGGACATAGGAGTAGGCAAGGACTTCATGAACAAAACACCAAAAGCATTGGCAACAAAAGCCAAAATAGACAAATGGGACCTAATGAAACTCCACAGCTTCTTCACGGCAAAAGAAACAGTCACTAGAGTGGATCGGCAACCAACAGAATGGGAAAAAATTTTCGCAGTCTACCCATCTGACAAAGGGCTGATATCCAAAATTTACAAAGAACTCAAACAGATTTATAGGAAAAAAACAAACAAGCCCATTCAAAAGTGGGCAAAGGATATGAACAGATACTTTACGAAAGAAGACATATATGAGGCCAACAATCATATGAAAAAATGCTCATCGTCACTGGTCATCAGAGAGATGCAAATCAAAACCACATTGAGATACCATCTCACGCCAGTTAGAATGGCGATCATTAAAAAATCTGGAGACAACAGATGCTGGAGAGGATGTGGAGAAAAAGGAACACTTTTACACTGTTGGTGGGAGTGTAAATTAGTTCAACCATTGTGGAAGACAGTGTGGCGATTCCTCAAGGACTTAGAAATAGAAATTCCATTTGACCCAGCAATCCCATTACTGGGTATATATCCAAAAGACTATAAATCGTTCTACTATAAGGACACATGTACACGAATGTTCATTGCAGCACTGTTTACAATAGCAAAGACCTGGAATCAACCCAAATGCCCATTGATAATAGACTGGATTGGAAAAATGTGGCACATATACACCATGGAATATTATGCAGCAATCAGAAATGATGAGTTTGTGTCGTTTGTAGGGACATGGATGAATCTGGAAAACATCATCCTCAGCAAACTGACACAAGAACAGAAAATGAAACACCGCATATCCTCACTCATAGGTGGGTGATGAAAAATGAGAACACATGGACACAGAAAGGGGAGTACTAAACACTGGGGTCTATTGGGGGGAAAAGGGGAGGGCCAGTGGGAGGGGGAGGTGGGGAGGGATAGCCTGGGGAGAAATGCCAAATGTGGGTGAAGGGGAGAAGAAAAGCAAAGCACACTGCCATGTGTGTACCTACGCAACTGTCTTGCATGCTCTGCTCATGTACCCCAAAACCTAAAATCCAATAAAAAATTAAAAAAAAAAAATAAGTGTAGTGTAGTGGGAGATGAGGCCAAAGAAAGAGCTGGGATCAGACTGTGTAAATCCTAGACCATGGCAGAGCTTAGATTTTACTTTAAGTACAATAGGAAGCCATGAGAGGGTTTAAAACAGGCAGGTGACATGATCCGACTAATATGTTTGAGTGATCATTGGCGCCAGTGTGGGGGTTCTGTAGTAACCTAGGCAAGCAATAATGGTGACTTGGGCCGGGGGATAGAATGGAAATGGAAAGAAGCTACCATAGATGGAGTCTGGATCTGCTCTGAAGAGCAAGTCAAGATTTGCTGAGGATTAGACATAGGGACTGAAGGAAAGAGGAATCAGAGGTGTCTCCTTGGGTTTTAGTCTGAACAACTGAAAAACACATGGTGAAAAATGTTTATGGAGATGAGGAATATGAGGTAGAGAGAAGAACAAGTTAGGCAAGAAAAAGGGTCACTGCACATGAGGGATAAACTACCTGAACACTATACTAAATGAAGAAGAGTTCCTTTTGCTACTGCCAGCCAGTGGCATCCCTTCCCATCTCAGGGACATCGCTTCATTTACATAACAGCCTTATATGTTTCAGTCCAGGGAAATCTCTGATTCCCTCCTTTGTTCTCATAGAAGTATTTGGAACTTTCCTGCTATGCATACAGAATGAGGTAAAGTATATCTTTTATGTGTCTCCAACCCAGGTCGCCTTTTCTCACCCTAATATATTCTCCTTTCTATCCATAGTTATCACCACTAATCCCCTACTTCAGTCCTTGTCAGGGCCATTTATAACTCTTACTCCTGTCCTCATCCCCCAGAAAAATTACAATTTTACATTAACTAGATTTTAGGTACGTCTTCAGGCCCGAATGGGGTATTTTAAGATCACACAATTTATAAGTGATTCAACCATTGTAATATTGATAATGTTTATGAATTGCACTGTGCTGGATACTAAAGATAAATTTTTAATTTGTATAAACATAACTGTTGCTTTTCATGAACTTGAATATAATTAAAGCTATAAAACATATTCACATGAAATAACTAAATAATAAAGTTAGGTAGTTAAACTTTGTGGAAACCACAGGGCTAAGTTTCTCACTCAGCTTGACATGGTAACTCCAGTCTGGTTGCAGTGATGTGACAGTAATTCTACCATCCTCCATGACTTCAAACTTCACTAGCAATGCAAATTATTAATGTGATGATGAAGTGCTGGGGTTTTATGTCACACTTTAAACCATTACTGGGCCACTTTCTGTGACCCAGGAACCTCACTATCTGTCCTCCTGAGTAAAGTGGGAATAATATAACCTACCTATACAGCTATTATAATAAATGTGTGAAAAAATTACCTGATAACGTGGTGAGAACCTGGTAAACATTTACTGTCCTCCTCTTCCTCTTTCCTGCTGTTACTATGGTTCTCTGGTATGAGTGGTGTAAACAATGAGAGTTTACAAGCACAAGGCTCTCTGTTCCCTGGAAAAGCTCAAGTTGGGGAAAAAACATAGTAACAAAAGGTTTACTATTGTCCAAAACCACAGGACAAAACAAAAAGGATAACCTTGGTGAAATAAGGTGGGTGGAGGAGCTGACCGCCATCTTTCCAAATAATTTTACCAAAGGAAGTATGAAAAGGAAGTAAAGGCTTCTGCAGAATAATAAAGTTTCATTGTTGTGCGCTGTTAAAAACACCTTGTAACTATGTATTGACTTAACAAGGTTTCTTATTTACGTTGCTCAGTCTTATATATGGTGAAATGATTAAGCACAGTATACTCATTAGCTGCAGAACTGATTAATTTTTCTGAGCTAAGACTAAATCTACCTCCGACACTGATAAATTTGTCTCTTGACAAACGAGTGTTTAATAGCAGTTATCTTCCTCCATCTACCGCCTCCTTTTGTGGTCATTTACTTGTTACTGGGAACTTGATGAAATTCACAACTCAATCATTTCATGACATTTCTCTTTGTAAATGGCACCTTCTCTGTCACTTCTTGATCAGGGAAGAATTAGTCAGTAAGTGACTCATTCCTGATTTGTTAGTGCAAAACCTTTTTGTTATTTAATCATTTTTAGACAGTCATGGGTAGTTATTTAGCTTTGCATATTCTTATAAGTCATGAGCCTGCTTAGGCAGAAAAATGTTGAGTAGCTTGTTGAATTATGCAAAGTTAGGTTCAAAAAGTCAATCTTGATTTAAAGCTGTTGCGTGAACAATGCCGTACAGGCTCAGTGAAGCACATTATCTGCAAATAGTGCTCAGTACTTGCATAGAAACAGCTGAACAGAAAGCAACTTCATTCTATATGATTAATGCACAAGTGCATTATAAACTATAAAGCATTCTACTGATATAAAATGGAATTCATATGCAACATTTATGTGACAGTGGGTGGAACTGTCCCAAGGATAATGAGTTCCAATTGATGGCCAAGATCATAGGAGACTGTACTTCTCAAATGGAGGGAAATATCTTAGTGTTACTTAATTCTGTGTACTACTTAATTCTGTATACAACTTAATTCTGTCTACTACTTCAGAATAACGTTTGTTGATTATGATGAAAGCAATTTCAGTGGCCATTAAATCTCATGAGCACTAAAAGCCAACAATTCTAGAGATACAAGAAACTAATTGTAAGATACAAGGATTCCCAAGATTTTGTTCTACTAAATTTATTCCCAATAAACAAATAGCTTTGCAAATTTGATGGGGCTATATGTACACTTAAGTCTCCTCTTTATTCCTCTTTTTTTTTGACTTTCAGTTGACAGAGTGATTTGCTTTACCCCTCAATGAGGAAAATTTTCTGCTACTTACTTTACAACCAAACTAATAAGATAGAAAACAGAGCTGGGCTAGTGATTTCAAAAAGGTGTCCAATAGTACAAATTAAAATATTGAAAGGGAGCAGAAAACTGTGGCCAGGTGGAGATCAGCACCAGGAATCTGTGGCTAGGTCACTACCTTTTGTGGCTTTGCTTAATACACAGATTTTGGAGCAGGATCCCAGCCAGTAGCACTGCGTATGTAGAAGAGACAGATGTACCCATTTCATTGGTTGTTCATCCCACAAGTTGGATGGGGTCTTAGGACAGGTCTCCCAGCCTAACAGGAGAACTGAGACAGAGGCCTTAGTTACATGGATGCAGCTATAATCTCCTCACACCAATGGTTGCAGCCAAGTGGCAGCTAGATGGGCAGGCAAGTATGGAAGAGCTGCCTGAAGCAACAGCAAGGACTCCAGTCGTCAGGTAGTTGCCTCTACTGTGCACCTCTGCTCAGGAACCTGGAGAGTCTGAGTTGCCTTCAGGGGATTTGGTTTCAGAAGACCTGAGAAAGGAAGGATTCATCAAGTTTATAGAGCAGTTGGTGAGGGAGAGATAATATCCATATTAGTGTTTAGAATGTTGAAATCTAGTGTAATAACAGAAATCTCCAGTAAGAACGTCTCCAAAAGGCATGTGCTGGGAGTGTTAATGTGAAAGTGTCTTTGTTTTCTTTCTGTGTGTGCCTGTTTCTGGATGCATTTTATGTGTATTCCTGTTTGATTCTCTATCTCCTATGTGTCTTTGTGAGGTTCTTTAATCTGTGTGTGTGTGTGTGTGTGTGTGTGTGTGTGTGTGTGTATACACTGAACTTTAAAAAAATATATTTTTCCTTTTATTTCTATGTCTTTCTCTCCTAACCTCTGGTTTTCATTTCCTTTATACTCTCTTACTTAACCATATATAATAGAAAGCTGAAAGAATGTGTGTGTGTGTAGGTACATATACACATACATTTTTAATTATAGTTTGGATAAGAAGTTACATTATCCGGCCTAGATGTTAGCAAAACTGCATTCTTTTGTGGATGTTCCTGAAGAGAACCTGTTTCCTTGCCTTTTCCAGGATCTAGAAACTTCCCCTTCCTTCACTCATGGCCCTTTTCCTCTATATATAAAACCAGTGCCATTGCATCTCCTTGGCCATTCTTCTATAGTCATTGTCTCTCTCCTACTCTGTTTTTACTCCCTCTTTCCTTTTAAGGATTTGCATGATTTCCTTAGACGCACATGGATAATCTTGAGGGCAACTAATTAGCAAACTGAATTCCATCTCCAATCCTAATTTCCCTTTGCTGTGTAATCTAATATATTTACTGGCTCCAGGAATCAAGGCATGGACATCTTTGGGGAGCCATTATTACGCCTTTCACGCAAGAGTAACAAGTAATCTGATATTCCTAGAGCATCTCTCTCTATGTCTATATGGCTCAGGTAGTTGAAGTTGAACTGCTTATATATGTTGGATAAGGTCTCCAAGGCATGTTGGACATGAGGGAGAGAGAGAAACAAAAAGAGAAAGAGGGAAGGAAGAAAAGGATGGGTGGGAGAATAGAGGTGAAACAGGGCTGGAGGAGGAGAAGAGAAATCAATGGGCAGAAATAAATGGAATATGTGTTGTTTTTCATGTCCCAGCCTCCAGAAATTCTGCAGCACCACTTGTATCACTTTCCTTTCAATAAGACTGAATCACTAAAGTGAGGCCATATTCAAGGGAGAGGAATCATATTGAAAGAGTGTCAAAGAATTTGCAGACATGTTTTAAAACCACACACTTAAAAGATTTACAGTGTCCCCTGAACAGCTTTTCTTGGGGATAACAAGTAAATAAAACTTTTTCCATGGGTCTCATAAAAGGACACTGTGTGTGATATAAAAGATGATGGCCTCACCAATATCTGTACAAAAAAATTGCAATGATAAAATTCATAGAGGTGTTTATTATAGCATTTCTAGGTGCTAGCCCCAAAGTATGTTTCAGGAAAAAAGTTATTCTACAAGTTGCAAAAGTCTTCATTCCAAGTATACAGGTTTCAAATGGACTAAAGAAAATCTAGGCAAAAGTCAAAGATAAGAAAAATTAATGGACGGCATATACATCCTTTAATTGATACTCCATGAATATTGTACATTATAATAAAAAATTTAAAAAGACTTAGTTATCAAAGAGATGAGGATGGTATTTCTTGACAAGAATCATGAATAAATGTAAAGTGCATGGCCATTTAAGGGCAGATCTTTAGGTTTTTAAACCTAATTTGGTATTTAGTTCTTACCTGAAATAAGTTTCAGACGTAAATATACACAAATCATTTTTCTTGATTACATAGAGGGTGAAAAATAACAACTTAAAAATGGTTGTTTTATAACTTGTTATATGGTCACTTCCACAGATGCAGAAAGACCATCTGATAAAATTAAATGTGAATCCTTTCTGTCTTAAAAAGAACGCTTTTATAAATAGGGATAGAGGGAACTTCCTCAGCGTAATAGAGGTAATATATCAGTACAATTATATACTAAACAGTTTACATCTTTTTATTGTAGAATATGAAAACTGAAAATCACCAAAAAATATTTGTTTGAATGTTTCAGTATCATAGATTCTTAGAAAATATACATTTGCTACTCTAGGACTCGCATCCTTGCATATAAAATGGTTAGATTAGGCTAGGCACAGTGGCTCACACCTGTAACCCCAGCACTTTGAGAGGCCATGGTGGGTGGATCACAGGGTCAGGAGTTCAAGACCAGTCTGGCCAACACAGTAAAACCCTGTTTTAATTTTTTAAAAAAATACAAAAATTAGCTGGACATGGTGTTGGGTGCCTGTGATCCCAGCTACTAGGGAGACTCAGGCAGGAGAATCTCTTGAACCTGGGAGGTAGAGATTGCAGTGAGCCAAGATCGCACCACTGCACTCTAGCCTGGGTGACAAGAGTAAAACTCCATCTCATAAATAAAAAAATAAATAAATAGGTTAGACAAATTGACTTTTCAACATTAGTATATTTTTTGCAGATGTTTAACTCTTATGTAATATATATTTTAAAAATTTAGAATATGAATATAATGAGTAAGATCAAGTATGATCTAAATTAGGTCTAATACTATGCGTTCATAACCATGTTTTACTAAAAGGGTAGTAAATAATTTTGTTGATTATATCTTCCTATTTTTGCCTTCTTTGTATTCCCTTTATTAAGATTTCCTTTTCTTGTGGATTGAGAACAGGATTATTCATTCATTTGCTTACACATTTAGCAATTAGTGTACACATGAGCAGTCTACTCTTTTCTTTGTAATTAAGCAATATAGGACACAGACTGTGAAATGAATGAATAAAAGATAATTACATGGAATACTTAATAGCCAAATTCACCAGCTTTTTAATGTTCTTTAAGTACCTATACTTGATTATTGTTGTTTTTACTAACTAATAAAACAGAAGATTATAAAGAAATTCTGAATGCCTGTCAAGTCGTCTCATATCTTTTCATCACAGACAGAATGTCAATAGATCTACATGCAAATTGAATGCAGCATCGATCTAAAAAGTATAATCAAAATAAAATAAAAAGTTTTTTTTTTTTTAAAAAGTGTATGGCCCGGTACAGCTATGAGAGTATCTGGTGGACGGGTTCTTTGAAGTGTTTGTTTTCATTTTTAAAGATAGCTCCTCCTATATGCTTTATGCCTGGAGGGACTTTGATGTCTGTTTGGAAGGCCATACTCTTGAAGTTAACTCTAGTTAACTCTAGTTAACTTTTTAAGACCAAAAATCTAAAAATATCTTCAACTGTTTATTTTCTGTTCACTCAACAGTATATCCATACAGAAAATAAAAGCTCGTCTTCCTTGGTCCTTCCATTTTAGCGCTAATATCTTTGCTGTAATCTTTTCCCCCACATCTTGTGCTACAATTCCATTTTACCCTGTCAATGTAAGTTTCAAAAGAACACCTTTCTTCATCATCCTCCTTTTATCCCTTATCATGCATAGCTATAAGTGATTAGAGGTAGTTGAGAGTTTTTAATATCTCCTTTTCTTATTTTTCTTACAGAAAATAACCTTTTCTTGAATATACAATTTTCTTGAATGGTATAAGGCTCTGGGGTAGTGTAGTGGCAGAAGCATGAACCAGAGCATTTTTTCAAGTTGGTTAATCAGCTGTGTATACCGATTCTACTTGGGAGTAATAACTAGAACACATAGATGGGAAAAAAGGTGGGAAATGCTGCTCCTGTCCCTTCCAAAGCACCGAAGAAGGAAATGAGGCCATTAAATTGTTAGGTCTTATCACTGGTGTTTAAATATTAAAAAGAAGCTATTTGAAGAAAGAAAAAGCTAGACATCCAATTATCTATTTATTTTTTCTTTAACTTGAGAATCCTGTTTCCTAATGAGGACATAATTATCTGCCCTTTATTTACATTATTAGAATATCTAATACTAAAATAAAACTGGCCTGTCCAGTTCCCCATTGTGAGAGAAATGTAGGATAAATCTGGTACCTGCAGCCAAGAGGACCTTGTGACTGGCCAGAAGGATGGGGCCCCTGTAATGAGTCAGGTATGTCATTGCAGGACTCCCTTGGCTAAGGTACTGCTGAAATGGAACCTCCAGAGGACTTCTTAGAAGAGAAACAAAAATAAATCATGATCCCTGTCCACAACCTTGTATTTGCCTTGCAGAACTACAAATGTTTTCACCAGAAACCTCTTCTCAAATTTTGCTTGAATAAAGGACATTGAAGACACACTGGGGAGAAACAGTGCTGCCTACGTTCTCATTGGCCAAAACCTGGCTTCATGCTGATAATAAGGTTGCCTATTCAAATGAATCAGTGCTCTATGTGAAATCACAAAGTGAGGAAAAGAGCATTTTAGGTAGAAGTCAGACTTAGTAATCACGGGAATTGTTCCTATCTTAGAGAACAATTAAGATAGGCTATCTTAAAAGCCAAGGAAGAGGGTAGGCTTTTAATTCCCCTGTACATCAGTGGGGGATATTCCTGGGCTTGTGTTGTCAATCACTGGCAATAAGGCAGTATGTGAGACAAAATTTAGGGCACTGGGATATAATAACTCTCAAAAAGGTAAGTTCTGAGAAATCAGTTTTAGTCTACCTTGAAGGAATGCCTAAATAAAGAATCATGTCATAATTATAGGTGTCATATTCTAATTTAAAAATGAGATCTTTTGAGTCATAATTTAGATCAAATTAAAAATGTGTTGGCAATGTATTTTAATTAACTAATAATGAACTGTGACCAAAATATTTATGTATAAAGTGTGTTTGATAGACTTTATTTTATAAAAATCATCCTTAAATATAATAGGCTTGGTAAATTCTTTTGAGATATTCTACTAATAAAAGGTTAGAACCTCCCTTAAAAGTAAAATGTGCGTAGACATACAATAAAGCTTCCTTTCAGGGAAAATCCAATATATTTAAGAGTTCACCTTTTATGCTTTTATGAGTTCACTCTCTACTTTATTTTTAAGACTTAACTTTCTGTTGAATTGTTGTTTATGCTACTAATGTCACCAAACACATGTATACATTGTCTTTATATAGAAGGTTAGTTTGCTGGGTAAGCATCCCTATCAAATGCTTTATTTTAATTTATTCCCAGAACAATGCTTTTTCTTGGAGTTTCTCTTTTTCTTGTGTTTATGGTCAAGCCATAGAAGTTTTTTAATAGTACAAGAATTACTTTTCTTAAGAATGATATTAATATAATAGTTACATTCATTGTTTCTTCATCACTGAAAGTTGATGTATGAGTGGTAAATGACTCACTGTTTACATGTTCATTTTCTTTTTTGTAGTCAAGGAACTAATATTTGAAACTTGTAGTTACTGGTGCATCAGGACAGTGTGTGTTTGCTTATGCCTGGGGGCCCTACCCGTGGGCATGATACCACAGCAACTGCCCTAGGCTTGTTTCTTCACAGGTAGAAATTCGGAATGGTGAAATAAAAGGCTTTGAAACAATCTAATTGTTGACTGTGCCATGCAGTGGGGCAAATCTGAAAATCAATCAGAGTCCACCACTTTCTGGTTTTTATCTTGTTACCCAACAAATGAAGGTCTTGACAATCAATCTGATGAGAAAAACATTATATCCAGACTTCAGAGAGAAACTAGTTTGCTTGTAATAGACATCTGGAGCAACATCAGCCTCATATTCTTACAATCAGTGGTTGCAGAATTTTTCATGATCCATGTGTATAATACAGGACAGCGCTATTGCATCAGAGTCTTTCTAATCCCTGTTGTTTCTTGAGCCTAAGCCAACCAGTAGATTAAGTGAAAAGAAGAAAAACAATATTTTAAGGCTTTCAGTGTTTATTATGGAGTTTGAGTCACTTAATTTTTAAAATCTGTTCATGAGGAAATGATTATGTCAGGTGGATTTAGATGGCTTCAAAAAACTCTGCTAAAATACAATATTGAAGTAAATCAAGATAGATTGGGAGTTTTATATTTTACATATATGTTTCCACTAGGTTTATTGAGATATAACTAATGATTTTTTCATTTATTATCTATCAAGATCCTTTGGACAGAAAATAATAGACATTTGACAAACATCTTAGTATTTCTATATGCAAGAATCTGTGGAAGATACAAAGAAGTAGAATTGCATTTAAGCCTGATGTGTGCATAGTTCTTTACAGTTTACAAACATTACCATAGACACTTTCTCCAGACCACTAGGCTTTCCAGTGACCTCTTAAATAGGTAACAGCTATTTCCGCAGTTTTTTAAGTGCTTCTATTTTCAACGCGACATTCAATTTTTGTTTGTGTAGCATCTTGGAACTCTGAATGTCATATGAGAGTTGTAGAAAACACTAGCAGAAGCTTATTCTTAATAGAAGGAAATACTGTGGCTGTTAATAATGTTTTTTGCTAGCTAATGAATCAAATCTATGATAAGAATACAAGTTCCAGTAGAGGTGCAAGCGCTTTGCAGTTCGCTGACACTAGACATGACACTGAGAGAAAAGTTAATTTCTGACCAATGCCAAGGACTCTGGAGAATTATTAAAATGCAGTGCTCTGACAAGTTATGTTGGAGTAGTCTACTGTTAAATTCTAGGAGAGATAGAGTATCCTCCTTGTGCCAGAGCAATTTATACTTCCAGTTTTCATATATATGTCAAAATAATGTTCTTTGTGGTATGCCATGGGTTGTTAAGCACATTTGTTATTCCAAGATCCAAGCTTTCACATTACCGAATAGATGAAAATATAATGGGATCCCAGCCAATGCTTCCAGTCTGAATGGGAGAAAAGAAGAAACAAGCGGTGGGGGGGAGGGGTGTTATCTCAGGTATCTTTCTCTTTGGCCTGGTTTACTAGAATTCTTATGTGAAGTCTACAGTGAAATCCTTGAAAGGTGGGGTAATTTGAATAAAGCACCTTGTCTTTCTTGGCTAATTAGATAAGAAATAATGCAGAGGAATAAGAATAATGAGGTATGTCCAGTGATCCCTGTGACAAATCACCTCTTGCTTTGATGTTAGATGGTAGAGGAGCTTGTGTTTCTTGCAGGTGAGCATCTCAATTAAGTGACTGCAGCTACCACTCTCCCATTCTCCCACTAGAAAAGAGAATTTATAGATGCCACTAATTTGAGAAACCTCATCAGATGGAAGTGACCCCTCTATCCCCCAGGTAAAGAACCACCTTCAGTTTTAAAACAGTGAAGTATAGAGAACTGAATCGTGAAAAAAATGTATTTTTGTGTAGCTACCATCTGTCAGAGTTCAGCCAACATTATGCAATGAGTAGCATATAAAATAACTTTGAACAAAGCTTATCTCACTTAAATACTTCAAAATGTAAACAAAAAGTATTATTCAATATGAATCTCTCATTTAAGAAGCTGGCAGTTCTAATTACTCTTCTTTTTTCTCTCTTAAACAACTGGTCATTCAGTAAATTATTTTTTAAAAAAGGTTATGATCTCTGAAAAGAAAAAGAACTTCACAGGAAAAACTAGTGAAATCTAAATAAAGGCTGTAGTTTTAAGGCAATGTTAATTTCTTAGTTTTGGCAATTGTGCTATGGTTATATAAGATGTTAACATTAGGGAAAGCTGGGTGAAAGGTGTATGGGAACTCAGCTATTTTTGTAACTCCTCTGTAAATCTAAAATTATCTCAAAATAATGTTATAAAAAATTCATGCCAGTATTGGGGCAAAGAAGTGGCATGAGTAAAAACTATATTACTGGGACATATCCCATACTGATCATTGCTTTCTTAAAATGTACAAATATAATGATACATAGGTGCTTGGTAAAGCATATAAATATAAAAATACATTTCAAAACTGTAGAAACACACAAGATCAATTCTCAGCATTAGGACTTTCAAATTAACAGAAGCCTCACTATAATTTCAAAAATACAGAGCATACTAAAGAATGCTCTTCTGAAAAAAGCAAAAAGCCAAATAACTTTCAAAAACTTTAAAGCATTAGCTCTTCAATGGCCCTCTATCTCAAAGACATCTGTGAAAGGTTTCCTAATTCCCCAGAATAATCAGTAACCCTGTCCTCCATAGGCACCTGGTGCATGACATTTCACTGCTACGAGTTGCAGCCCTTACCACATCTCTCTATGTTCCCCACCTAGGGTGCATACCCCTTGAAAGGAGAAACCTACTATATTAGGGGGACAGAGCTAAGAGGATACATCTTTATATGAAGGGCAGTTTATTAGGGAATATTGACTCACATGATCAGAAGGTGTGATGGCCACGACAGGCGGTCTGCAAACTGAGGAGAAAGGAAATCAGTCTGAGTCCCAAAACCTCAAAAGTAGGGAGGCCAGCATTGCAGCCTTCAGTCTGTGGCCAAAGGCCTGAGAGCCCTGGCAAATCACTGATGTAAGTCTAAGAGTCCAAGAACTGAAGAACTTGGAGTCTGATGTTCGAGGGCAGGAAGCATTCAGCACAGAAAAAAGATGAAGGCCAGAAGACAGCAAGCCAAGGCTTTACATCTTCTGCCTGCTTTATTCTAGCCACGCTGGCAGCTCATTAGGTAGTACCCACCCAGATTGAGGATGGGTCTGCCTCTCTCAGTCCATTAACTCAAATGTTAATCTCCTTTGGCAACACCCTCACAGACACACCCAGGGACACTATTTTTCATTCTTCAATCCATTGAAGTTGACACTTGGTTAATAGAATCATCACAGTTACTTCATGTTTATCTTTCCTAATGCCTTAGCTCACAATAATTACTCTTAGAATATATTTTTTTCAAAACATTAATGAATTTGATTGAAGAAAATGTGCACATTGCAAACCCTTTTTTATAAGAGACCTTCTAGTTTAGTTTCCTCTCCAGTGTGCAAATGAGGAACAAATAATGAGGAAAACATATCGCAGAAGCACTTGTGAAATTTAGGATGCTTTGAAACGTACCCTCATTGCTCCAAAGAGTTAAATGTAAATGATGCTGAAAACAAGTTGAGTCTGTATGAGAAAGGTCTTTTTGGCTTCGGCTCAGGATAATTTGCTGATTCTGCTCTTTCTGAGTTTCATTTGTGATTTCTGATATTGAAATCCTGGTTATTTGCAGGTTTCGGTTAGTTCGTTATACCTTAACTACAAGTTTCTACCCCTGTCAGTTTCTGTCTCTCATGGCTCAGTTTGGTGAGTCATATTAGGAAAAGTCAATCAAAAATTAATTACCAGAAATCAGCTTGTCATTTTAAGTACTTTATTTAAAGTAGTAAAATAAAAGTTACATTTGAAAGTAAATATACTGAAAAGGGAAAGTCAAGCAAAAGTCAGCATATGGAAATGGATCATCCTCCGGCGGCCCTGAATTGGTTTTGACTTCATCAAAACGTCTAGTTCATGGTTGGTGCATTTAGTATGCACTGTGGCTGCTGCTGTTTGAAGGTTATTAAGTTTGACCTAGATTTTATTGACTGACTCTAATCTACTCAGTTATCTTTTGGGTTTTGTGTCTCTGGCAAAGATGAACCACCAGTTTCTATTGGCATATTGAGTAGTTGTGAAGATTTGATAAAATGCTAATTGATAACCGTGAAAAACTGAGTCACTATTTTGATAAATAGTTATTTTGGCTGGGTGCAGTGGCTCATGCCTGTAATCCCAGCACTTTGCGAGGCCGAGGAGGGTGGATCACGAAGATAGAAGTTCGAGATCAGCCTGGCCAATATGGTGAAACCCCATCTCTACTAAAAAATACAAAAATTAGCCGGGCCTACTTGGGAGGCTGAGGCAGAAGAATTGCTTGAACCCCGGAGGTGGAGGTTGCAGTGAGCCGAGATCACGCCACTGCACTCCAGCCTGGTGACAGAGCAGGACTCCATCTCAAGAAAAAAGAGTTATTTTCTTTATCTTTTTAATATTAATGACAAGAGTGAAGCAAGGAAGAGTAATATAACAATGAAAATCCTGTTTTATGGGGTGAGGGACGGTGGCACACACCAATAGTCCCAGCACTTTGGGAGGCCAAGACAGGTGAATCATGAGGTCAGGAGTTGGAGACCAACCTGACCAACATGGTGAAACCCTGTCTCTACTAAAAATACAAAAATTAGCTGGGTGTGGGGTGCACCCCTGTAATCTCAGCTTTTCAGAAGGCTGAGGCAGGAGAATTGCTTGAATTGGAGAGGCGGAGGTTGCAGCGAGCTAAGATCATGTCATTGCACTCCAACCTGGGTGACAAAAGTGAAACTCTGTCTCAAAAGAAAAAAAAAATCCTATTTCTTTGGTGTTTTTGTAGCTCACATTTCTTAAATAAGGGGACTATGGTGAAAGGCATTAAAGTTTTAGAGCTGTAAATTCAAGAATTCCATCAGAGGTCATAATTACTTCCTTCTCCTAACTCTAAGTCTGAATGCAAATCACTTAAAACAGAAAATTTTATTTTCTTAAATATCATTAACAAATTAGAATTGATAACTCCCTTAGTAACAATTTCATAATCTGTGTTTTGAGACATCTAATGGTCTGCACTGTCTTAGGCTATATTATCAAACTTTCAATAACTACAACAAATAGGAAAGGAAAGACATTCCTGAGGGAGAGATCTGTACATTGAACATTGGGATATTTCATTACTTTTGTCTGCTCTTGGCCTATTGTCAGTGGTGAAGTGGATGCTTGTAAGTGAAGTAGAAGGTGGGAGACTTAAGGAATATTATAAGAAGGGACTGACTTTTATTTGAGTAGCACTCTGCTAGTTACCTAATAATTTCTTGATATATTTTTCTAAGTCTGATATAATTTTAGCAATATTCTCAAAACTGTTTATTCTGCCCATAAATTTATATTTTCATTAATTTCTTTTTATCCAATTGGGAATTTATAAGCTGCTTTTTACCAGGCAACTAACGTTGTTTATTTTTGAGTGGATAGTACATTAACATCGCTCAGAATTTTTTTTTAAATGTAGTGAAGCGGAAGTGACCCTTCCACCTTGTTTCCCATCTTCCTACTCTTTGCCTTCCTTTCAGGGACTTTTAGATTGTCCATGCAAGCAAAGAAGGATTTGTTTACTTTATATTCTTCATTCTTTCCTGTTTTTACTGGAGGAGCATGGACTGAAGTCAGATCTACTTGGGATTGAATCCTAGTTCTCAGTTTCTTCATCAATAATATGAATTAATAATAATGTCATCTTCACAGAGTCCTTAAGAAGATTGAATAAGAAGACTGTAAGAAATGTATCACTAATTTGACATGCAGATAGTGTTCAGTGGGTGTGATTATTGTTATTACTTTTAACCTTTGAATCATAGGAAGAGCATGAAAAGAAAAAAATGTAATATTGGTTTTCTGAGGCTGTCATAACAGATTACCACAAACTTGATGGCTCAAAAGACCTGATATTTATTCTCTCACAGTTCTAGAGGCCAAAGTCTGGTCTTGAAAGAGCTGTGCCCCCTCCAACGATTCTCTTCCTTGCCTTTCCAGCTTCTGGTGACCGTCAGCATTCTTGAGCTTGAGGATGTGTCACTCATTCTCTGCCTCCATCTTTATGTGATTTTTCTTCTCTATTTGTCTCTCCCATGTGTGTCTTTAGTCACATGGATACTAATCATTGAATTTAGGGCCCATTCAGATAATGCAGGATGATACAGTATTGAAATCTTTAATTTCGTTACACCTATAGAGACTCTTTTCCAAATAACATCACCTTCATAGGTTCTGGGGATTAGAATGTGGATTTATCTTTTGGTGGGTGACCACTATTCAACCAACTACAAACATCCTTTTTGTGATTCATTTTGTGATGACTGATCTATTAAGAGAAAATATGTTTTCGAGAACCATTAATGTATTACCAACTATAATATTTCAGCTATAGAAGCACTGATTGACATTTTGCTTTAGATCAGACTCACACATAGTAAAATTTACCAGTAAATTATGAAATATAAAATTAGCAAGTTGATGCATTATTTTTGCTCATACAATTATTTGGCATTCCTACCAGACTTTCATTCTATATGTGCATTTGTATGGAGATGGAAGAAGGAAGTAGAGTAGGCAGAGTTAAAAAATAAGAGAGTGTATTAATGGTTTTGGTCCCATTTTATAGCAGAAATTAAATTGGCTTGTCACATCTTTAAGAATTCACTTTTACTCTCTGTTGTAAATTTCCTATCCCAATGATGTCCCACCTCTTTTATGTAATAGTAGAATGGCTTATCCATTCTGTAATAGCACAAAAGAGTTGGAAGACATAGAAACACCAGATACCTTTTCTCTATATCTTTTGGAACAGAAAAAGTAGAAAAAAATGTGAAATTTTTCCGTTGAAATCCTTGTGACTCTGCTTCAAAGAATCACTGTTTCTAGGAGAGAAAATTCATGATTGCATTACAAGAATTCAGACAGAAACACTTTATGTTCTCAAAAGCCGCATTTCAGCTACTAGTAGCATCACAGTGACTGCAATGACCTGCTACTTTTGCATGACTAAATCATACAACAAAGCAATGATTTTTAATTTTTTATTATTTTTATTTTTTGCAATCGATTAGCCTTTAAAAATTCCATGTAACCACATTAAGGAAGTAGATGTGGCCATTGAATGTGATGTGAGTCTTTTAATAAACATGTTTTTAGTTTGCAGAATTAGAAGAGTAATGGCTGTGTTAAACACTTAACCTTACACTAGCCAAGAAATGCCTTATTAGTCTTTAATCTACTACTTAGACTTTTTGATAGGTTGTTTTAGGACATAGCATGATTTTCACAAATAGTTTCCAATGTGTTGTTAATTTGTTCATCCTTCAAGCTTTTCTGAAGGCCTATCATCAGCTTTATTCTCTCTCTTTCTCATTTTTGCAGTACAATCAATATTTTATTTTTTTTAATTTTAAGACATTTGAAATAAAAGTTATGTACATTCAAAGTGTATAGTGTGAGGATTTGATATACATGTCATGTATTGATTACCACAGTCAAATTAATTAACACATCTGTCTCTATCTATAGTTACTATATGTGGGGAGAGAGTTCTCAGTGAGTACACTTAAAATCTGTTTTCTGGATAAATTTCAAATAAGCAATACAAGCATTATTAACCATAGCTACCATGCTGTGCATCAGACCTTTAGAACTTATTCATCATATAATGGTAACTTTGTACTTTTTGACCCACATCTCCCATTTTCTCCACCCTCCCAGCCCTGGCAACCACCATTCTACTCTCTTCTTCTATGAATTTGACTGTTTTAGATTCCATGTATAGGTGATATTGTATAGTATTTGTCTTTCTGTGTCAGGCTTATTTCATTTAGCATAATGTCCTTCAGGTTAGTTCATGTTGTCACAAATAGCAGAATTTCTTTCTTTTTTTATGGCTGAATAGTATTTCTTTGTGTGTATGTGTGTGTGCATGCACTCACATGTGTGTGCATGCACTCACATGTGAGTGCATCACATTTTATCTGCTCATCTATAGATGGACACTTAAGTTGTTTCCATATCTTGGCTATTATAAATAATGCTGCAGTGGACATGGGAGTACAGATATCTCTTAGGAAACTGGTTTCATTTCCTTTGAATATATACCCAGGAATAGGATTGCTGTGTTGTATGATAGTTCTCTTTTTAATTTTTTCAGAAACCTCCGTAGTATTCTCTATAATACCAATCCCAATTTGTATTCCCACCAAGTGTACAAGAGTTCCCTTTTCTCCTCACCCTCACCAACACTTGTTATATATTGTCTTTGATAAGTCATCCTAATAGGTATGAGGTGCTATCTCCTGGTTTTAATTTGCATTTTCTAGCGGATTTGTGATTTTGATTATGTTTTCATATAGGAGGTCTTCAAAAAGTTCATGGAAATATGTATTATTTAAAAAATGCATAGATTTCAGAAAATTTTACACCAAATTAAACTCATACTAACTTGGTATAATATGTCTGACAGAACTTAGTTTAAATCATTGAGAAGAGTAAGACATCACTTTGAAAAGAGCAACATGAATTTTGCTAAAATTGAAGCAGGAACAAACACCAAATGGTAAAGCTTGGATGGAAGAATAGTGAAATCATTGATCCTTTATGAAAAGCTTATAGGGACAGTGTCCAAAAGAAATCAGTAATTTACAAATGGATAGCTCATTTTAAGACAGGACAAAGCAATGTTGAAAGTGAAGCTTACAACAGCAGACCATTTACATCAATTTGTGAAGAAAAATTATTTTTGTTCATGCCATAATTGAAGAGGACTGATGATTAACAGCAGAAACAATAGTCGGCGCCATAGATGTCACATGCAATTGGTTCAGCTTACTCAATTCTGACTGAAAGTTAAAGTTGAGCAAACTTTCCACTTGATGGATGCCAAAACCATTGCTCCCAGATCAGCTGCAGACAACAGCAGAGCTTTCAATGAAAACTTTCAATGGGTGAGATCAGGATCCTGAAGCATTTCTTCAAAGAATTATAACAGGAGATGAAACATTTCTTGATCCTGAAGACAAAGCACAATCAAAGCAATGGCTCCCAAGACATGGATGTGGTCCAGGAAGAGCAAAAGCAGGCTGGTCAAGAGCAAAGGTCATGGCAACCGTTTTTTGAGTACTCAAGACATTTTGCTGGTTGACTTTCTGGAGGGCCAAAACAATGATAATATCTGTTTATTATGAAAGTGTAGAAAAAGTTTGCCAAAGTATTAGCAAAAAAACACCTGAGAAAACTTTACCTGAGATCCCTCCTCCAGCACAATAGTGCTTCTGCTCTTGCCTCAAACAAGGGTAATTTTGTGAGTTTCGGTGGGAAGTCATTAAGTATCTACTTTACAGTCCTGATTTTGCTCCCTCTGACTTCTTTTTGTTTCCTGATGTTAAAAAACTTTACAGGACACCCGTTTTTCTTCTGTTAATAATATGAAAAGTTGCATGGACATGATTAAATTCCCTGGGCTCTCAGATCTTCAGGAGTCAACTAAACGGCTGGTATCATTACTTAGAAAACTGTCTTGACCTTAATGGAGCTTATGTTGAGTAATAAGTTTATATTTTTTAAAATTTTTATCTTTTGTTTCATATTTTCCATGAACTTTTTGAAGTTTCCTCATATACCTGTTGCTTGTTTGTATATATTCTTTGGAAAAATGTCTATGCAGGTCCTTTGTGCATTTATTAATGGGTTTTTTGTTTTATTTTTTCTTTTTGCTATTGAGTTGTATGAGTTCCTTATATGCTTTAGACGTTAACCCCTTTCTGCTTTTAAATAACAGATGTCTTCATTGATGCAAATTACTTTGTAAATTCTTGAGAAAGGTCACATTTAGCTCCTTGGCATTTGCTAACCAACAAAGTATTAGTGTGCTTTTGATCCCCCGTGCACATCAAATCTAATTGTTATGTCATAAGCTGAAGGGCAGGATACGTACGAAGCCTCTTACCTATTGTCCAATACACAGTGATTATTAGTCTTCTGGTACCTTCCTAAGCAGAAGGGAGACAACTGCTCCTATTTTCCTCTTAACTAATTATAAGAAAGATTAAACATATCCTAGCAATCCTAAGTCAAACTTTATATTTTATTTGACAACAAAGCATGACAACTACAACCTCCAAAGATTATTGTTCCCAGGGTTCTTCCTGACTACTCTTCACTCATCTGTCTTTATCATGAGATGATCTCCACCTTCTACTACCCATTCTCTCTCTAGCCATGTCTGTCCTTTCTGCCATTCTGCATACTGGGAGTTGTAGTGGCTGAGGAGATGCAAAATCACGAGTTCTCATAGTGTGGCTGGGAGGGGATCCAGCTTTAGTATCTCAGGAACCAGTTCCTGAGCAGTAAGAGAGGTTGCTACTTCAGTTTCAGGCTCGATGTAGACCTCGATTATCAACCTAGGAGCAAATAGCAACTACTTCCCACAGAGTCACTGGCATTTAGTCAAACTTCATGTTCGCTTTCTTGTTTTTACATGGACGTTGTAAATAAAAACCCAAATACTGAATTTTATAAAGGCCAGTTTCTCCTTGTAAAATTGCCCCATTAGCTTATCCCTCATGAAGTAAAAAAAAAAAAAAAATTTAAATATGTCTCCTTCTATACTTTTTAGTGCTTATAGAAACACACATGTACCTGTATGCTTGTTTGTGTGTGTGTATGTGTGTGTGTTTTTTAATCTAGAGCTTGGATTTTCTTTAACTGTTATTTCCAGTCTGAGGTCCATCACATTATCTATATCTATATCACCACAATCTAACTAATTATTTATTAGCTCTGCCCAGCATCCCACATCTTGAATGTAATATCATTTTTAAGTTACTTACTTATTGTTGAAAAAACTTACATTATGTTTACTTTTTTGGCTGTTACAAACAATGCTGTAGGGATCATTCTCATAAACATATTCATATGTGTTTTGCAATTATTTTGGCTGAATAGAATTCTAAATTTACCGGCTGTAATATCCTGATAGGAACAGGCAAGTTGCCTACTAAAAAGAGGGAAAGGGGAAGATAGAGAACTCATCTTCTTTCATTTGCAATGTGCTTGAGAGTGTTTGTCTTTGGTTTATTTGTTTCTCCTTTGCCATTATAACTGGATATTGGAAAGAAGTCTCTCTGTAAAGGCAAAGCATATGCCTTTGGAATGTAGATGCCTATTCAACTTTAAAAAAAAAAATCGTATGTACCTTAGGAAGTCTTCCTCTAGGAACTCCTTTTACCTTTTGGAAGGAGAAAATTCTCAATGTATTTA
This sequence comes from Callithrix jacchus, assembly GCF_049354715.1. Lineage (NCBI taxonomy): Eukaryota > Metazoa > Chordata > Mammalia > Primates > Cebidae > Callithrix > Callithrix jacchus. The sequence continues at coordinate 81,414,900 of NC_133512.1, read as the reverse complement.
CTGCAGTTTCCATAGAGGAAATTATTTTGATACCTATTTACTGTCCCGTCAAATGCTTGAAATACATACATGAATTTTCCTGGAAATCTTGAATAGGAATTGAAAGATTTAGACAGGTTAAAGTAGATAGCAGTAATAGTTGTCTCTTTCTTCCTTGATAAATGTGGGTAAAGCTAGAGAAAATATCTTGTTTGTGTTTGCCAGAAGAAGAGAATAGGTATATTGCTGTCAAGATGCGCAGGGAAACACATTTGCAATTCTATTCAGTGCCATGAGTTTGATACCTGACCCCTAGATGGTTTTTCAAAACTCCTGTTTCAGCCTTTTTTAAACCAACTTGGTTTATTAGGAGTTCTTAGCATTTACACATGTGAGTGTGAATCTTTTTATTTGTACCGTTTAGATATACTAAACAAAGACAAGTCATTTATTCTTTATTCTTCTGTTTTCCTGTTCATGAAGACAGAGTAATTTCTTCATAATCGAAATTAGAGCATGACTGCTAAAATAAAGTTTGCTGAGTATTTAAAAATCCTTGGAGGGAAAGGCAATTTTAGCATAAATTAATGCCTTTTGATTTACATTTTGTAATGTATTTTTAATTTCACTTTTAAATATGAATTTGAATGCATGCATTTTTGTGACTTCTGTCTTTTAGATGTAAACTTCTTACCATACAAGATAGCTTAGGTAATAGCTAAGACAGAAGTTTGAAATACATACATGAATTTAGGTGATACCTAAGCTGCCTTGTATGAGAATGCACACAATTTCTGATTGTGTAATCTCCTTTTTTGTAACTGTCTACATATTCCAATTTTAATGTCTGGCTGTTTGTCTTTATCATTTGTTTAAAAAATAAAAAAGTATTCAAAAATACCTTTTACATTTATATAGGAAATGTGTATATGAATTTATATATGAAATTATCAATGGTTTCCTTGGACAATGTTTTAATAAATGCATATGTGTCTTCTACTTCTTGATTCTGAAAACTCCACTATCCACATTTCTATAAGAAGGACTCTGCATACTCATTTCTGTATATGTGCTTTTATATGTGTGTATGTAAACACATTTATTTACATACATACATGTGATTACATACATTTGTAAACACACTTCAAATATACTGAAGAGTAAATTGTAATGTTCTTTTCTAAATATTTTGATTTACCCCACATCCTGTAGTCCTCCTATTAGCTACCATCAATGTGAAGTCCCAATAACATTAAAATGCAGGGAGAATATTGATATACAGGTTCTCCTAGATAAAAATACCTTCCCCAGTAGCTGGGCATAATATTATGTGTCCCAAATACCAGGGTTTTAGAATTTGAGTTGTCAACTAAAACTAATAAATGAGAAGAGAGAATTATCAAGTCTCACATATGAACTTCATCTGTTCATGGTACCTTTCTACTTGACAAAATCACTTACGATTTCAAACTTAACATTTCCTAGATACATATCATCACCTTCCCCCCAAATCCAACCCAATTTTTTCATCCTGTAGACTTCCAACTGTGGAGTCAACTTTGATGTCCTTTTTTTTAACTCATGATTAATATAATACGATAACAATGTCAAAATTTGTCTGATTCTTCCTTTCTTTTCACACTGTTGCCATCCTACATCAAAATTCAACATTTATATTAATGAAAATTTCCCTTCCTGGTTTTGTCTGCAGTCCTAGCATCTAACACTGCATTTGACCACATGGTAGGAGTTGAATCAATATTCATTGAATGAGTATGTAAACACTACAAGATTCATTTTAGTAATTTGATTAAAATGCAACTCTCATCAAGTTACTTTGCTGCATGCAGATTTCTAGTTCCTCTCAGCTTTCAAGAGAGGAAAAATGAAACTTCTCACCTTAGTGTTTAGGGCTCCTTAAGATCTTGCTCTCTTAATTTTCCTGTTATCACTACTCTCACTGTGAATGCTCTCTGTTGCATTTATGCTACTTTTAAATTTCCCTCAGTATTTCATGATTCATCCCAAGAACAGCATGCTTCATTGCTGTATCCTGTGTTTTCATGCCTGGTTTGCTTACTCTGGAATGACCTAGCATGTCTAGTCTTTCTCCCTAAGCCTACCCTAAGGCTTAACTGAAGTTTCTGTACTGAAAAGTTCGTTTAGTCAGCTTTAGTCCGTATGAGTATTATATCGCCTCCCTTGGCACATTTATTGTTTTAATGGTCTCTCTCTCTCTCTTTCTCTGTGTCTGTCTCTCTCTCTCTCCCTTTCCCCCCTCTGTTTAACACTCATGCTTTTCTTCATTGTAAGGCTTCTTCTCCTAACTCACAGAAGTAAGAATCCCTTCCCTTCTCTTGGAGAGTACAGGTATACTTTAATGAATGATGGGATGGTAAGCAGAGTTTATGAGCCCACGGCAGGTAGAGGATGGAGAAAGATGAAATGGCTAGATGAACGGAATGAGCATTGTTGGATAGGGAAGTGCTAAACTCAAGAGGGCCTGAAAGTGGAGAGAGTTTTTGTTAAGCCCAGAGAGTAGCCTCTGAGAGAGAGAGAAGTAAATTCACACAAAAAAGGCTGTAGACATAAATGTTTCCTTCTTCAAAATTTGACCTTAATATAGCCTAGCTTGTTTCCTTGGCAGCAGAAATATAGTAATCTCCCAGCACTGTTCTTTTGCTTTCAATGCATTAGAAGTTTTCTCAAGTACTTTTACGTGAAAGTCATGTAACTTCATTACACCCTGCCATGCTACATTGTCTGGCTGATAAGGTATTTATTTTAAGGCCATCAGTCACTGAATTTCTGTGTAAAATGAACTCGTCTCTTGTGGCAGAATAAGCCATTGTTTGAACTATCTTGACTAAACTATTGATTTAGGCACCTAACCAATTGATTAAATAATACCACTGGACTAAGGTTCTTTGTTCTTCCAGCAAAGTGCAGCACAGTTTGGCCCCCGCTCACCACTCCTGCCTCATTTCATACTGCTTCCTACTGCCTTCCTACTGCCTTCGCCTTTCTGCCACTCTGACCCTCTTTCAGTTTCTCAAGTGCCCTGAGTTTCTTCAGAACACAGGATCTTTGCATATGCTCTCAATCTGCCTGAAATTTCGCTTTCCTTGCCTGTGTTTTTCTGTCCACTTTCTCAGACTAGGTCATGTTCCCCCCTTATAAGTATTTGTGGCTTTCAATACCTTTTTTTTCATGGTCCTTTAGCACAGCTGTGATATGATTACCTGATTAATGTCCATCTTTCCTACTAAATTTGAAGTTCCTTCAGAGTGTATCTGTTTTTGCGCATTTTGGCATCCCGGTATGTGGCACCTACAAGACATTCAATAAATAATTATTAAATTAAGTGAACTGGTAATTTAAATTTTATTTGTGAATCCAGTTATTTACTTCATAGATACAGCTTTAATCTGTTACATTCTTATCCCTGTTAGTTAAACCTTCTAAAACACAAAAGAAACCAAACATATCTGAAAGGGCTTCTAAGCATAAAGAGTTGAAAGCATAAACAGAGTTCTCTATTTAGTCAAAAATCAATGTTTGTCTTTTGTCTTTTGCATAGTAGAGGCAGTTCTTTAAGGATATGATAACTTTATCACACTGCATGGTTTGGGGAATCTTTAAATACATTTTTAATATCAATATATATCTACTTCCAAGCAAGATTATACACAGAAAAGTCTGAAACATCCTCAAAGCCTTTCACATTTGAATAGAGGGAGCCTAATGATTTTACTAGGCAACTTTGTTATACAGAGTTTTCTCAGTAGAGTGAATGCTAAATCAGGTATCCAGCAAGTTCATATTAAAGGAAAGATGTTCAAGGAATTATTCCACAAGGCTTCTCATGCCTAGATCTTCAAGGTATACCTGCATGGTTTAGTGATACTAAACTATAAATAATTTTGAAGGAGACAGAGAAACATGATGGTTTAATAAGAAAGGCTCAGGTTTTTCTGGACACTGAGGTTGCTGAATGCAGAGATACTGTTTATAAAGATAAGTCTTTTCCTCCCTTTGCAGCTGATTTTGTGAATTTCTTAGACATAACTGCTCTGAATTTCTTACTTATTTCCTGAGTTTACCTATAAACCAAAAACTGCATAATATGTGAGTGCAGCCACAGAGAAAAATGTGTCCATGATGAATGTCTTTAACTGCTCCCTCTTGCTCATGAGCCACATCCAGCCAAGCAGCAAGTCCTGACAGTTCTGCCACATGAGTAAGGCTTGATTCCTGCTTGTCCTCTACCTATCCATCCTGGGAACATCCTAGCTCAGCACCAATAACTTCCGAAGCATTTCCCCACCACCAGTACCCCACTCACTGTTGGCATGGTTGTTTCTGAAATGCAAATCTGAGTACTCCTTCATTTAAAACATTTAATTTGTTCATGATAACAACCACAAATGAATATAAAATTTTTACTGTATAACAAGTACTGGTCAAAGTATTTTATATGTATGAGCTCATGGTCATGCCCTGGAACAGTAAATCTAGAAACTATTGATAGTGACAGGAGGCAGGGAAATTCTGGGCAGACAAAAAGCCTGATACAATAGCCTGAAGTGAAAACTTACATCCCTGTTTTCCCATTTGAATGTTGCCTTTTCCAAAACCACTCATGGCCCACCCCATCCCACATCATGTGCACATAAAAAACCCCAGACTCAGCCAGCAGAGAGGAGAAGCAGTTGGATGTTGGAGACTATGGTTTGTTTTGATATTGAAGAGAAGTGACTTGACTTTAGAGGGGCAGCTTGATGCCATAGCTTCGGAGGAGTCCAGCTGGGAACAGCTGGACCACAGGGAAAGATTACCTTCCTGCTCTGTCCTCTTTTTAGCTCCCCTTCCCACTGAAAGCCCCCACATTGACCATCTTCAATTTGTTCGTGCCACATTACTCCTCCTGAACACTGGACAAAAACTCAGGTGCCACAAGTGCAGGTGCAAAAAGCTGTCACACTGACCCTCCACTAAGCTGTTAACACTTAAGCCATCCACAGATGGCAAAACTACAGAAGAAAAAGTGTTACTGTATGTACACTGTATATACAGCTGTGCGCCGAGTAAGCAAGGCTCGCAAAGCGATCAGGGAAATATCCGACTTCACTATCAGTCATCACGTTAGTAGAAGCATAAAGCTGACATTAACTGAGTGTTTATTTTGAACAGGCACTGTCCTCAACACTTGACAATATTAACTGATGTGTCCCTAAAAATAACCAGATAAATCTGTACTATTGGTATGGTTTTCTTCAAAATTATACATTTGTTAAATCATTAAGTGGTGGTTAAATAACTTGCCAACCATCATGTGTCTAAGTGGAGAGGTGGCATTGAAACCTAGAAAATTTAGCTCCATCAGAGTCTGTGTTCTGAAGCGCTGCTCATACTGATTTTCCAACTAAGCCCCCTGATTTGGTAGCCTGACTCACAGTGCTCATTTGGTTCTGTTTTCCAACTTCGTTTTCACTAGGGTTGCATTTGCCTATCTTGCGTTTTATTGTCACATGGAACTAAACAAATGCTGTATTAAATGGATTCTTCACCTAGACCAGCTTGATTAATTCAAGCACTCTATTCCTTCTGTAAAACATTCGTAAGAGGTCTGTGACCTAGAATGCTCACAGCTAAAAGATTACTTTCTAGTAATACTATGTAATTTTGTTTCCACCAGCTGCAATGTTTGCATTAAAAAATCAGTGGTACTTATTCCCAAACATACCAGTTGTACCTGTTATGGTACCAATCTAATTTAATTAAATATATGAAACATGAGTAACAAAAAGAAGTCAAAAGTTTTGAAAGACTAACTTTAATGAGTTTTCTTTTTTAAGTGGCTGTCAAATGTGGTGATATAACTGTGAAAAACTGGGGAAATTTTTTAAAAAATCTAGAATGCTTCCATACTCAGATTTTGTCACAAGTATCTTTTTCATTCTAATGTACAACACTGAAACTCCAAGTTGTAAATAGTGTAGTTTGGGTGTGGTGTATGACAGAAAGACTTTTCAGAACTTCAATGTGTGGATTTATACACAAAGAGAATGACTCTTATTTCAAAAGATTGGTAAATAAATTAGGTATTATATGTTTTATAATTCAGTGTTATGAGTAAGAAGTGAGAGGATAATAAATTCTATGCCTTTGCCAACTTTAAAAAAAATTGACCTGACAACTATCAGTTTGGATTGTATTAGATGATAGGATTTCTGATTTTTGAAGTATGCACCATACGTACCATCACACTATGGTCCAGTCAAACCACAGAATTCAGGGTTCTTCTAACATTAACCCACAATGTACTTTATGATCTCTCATCTTTTGCCATTGAACATGCTTTCCTTCTGCCAAAAATGCCTTTCTCTGAACTTCTTTACCTGCTAAGTTCTATTTATCCTTTAATTTTGGACATTACCTGCTCTAAAATCTTTGCGGACCTCCCAAAACTGGTTAGATCCTCTTATATATATTAGGAACAACTACCCAGGAAAAAAGAATTTCTAACTAAAAAATGAAGGGAGAGAATGTTTTCTTCCTTTTTATTTTTTTATTTAATGGTGATAAGACAGGTTTCAAAAACCTAATTTTAAGGACAGTAAAAATTTAAACTTTCCTAATTCTAGCATGTTTTTCTTAATAGATCTGTAGGGCAATGACAGACTTGACAATGATTTAAAGATTAATGATAATATTGTGGTGCTGAGGATGGAACTCATATGACAAGGGAATCATGCAAAATTTTGATGTAGAAAAATGATTTGACCCAAATACTTGGTTTTTTTTTTTTTCATATTATGGTCAGGTCGATTATTTGTAGGAGAGAAGTCCTGTCAGTAATAGATACACAACTGCAAGGCAGGTCCCTAAATGTGAACACATATCTAAGTGAGACAGCAGATGGCAAGTAGGGTTTAGGTTATTGTAGAGGTTGCCATGGTAAGCATATTTTATCTAATCAAAGTGGTATTTTGTAACCATGAAAAGAATATAATTATAAGCATTTATTATCTAAGTGGGATGATTTTTGATAAGGATGAAACAGGATTGCTTTTGTTCAAATGAGATAGCTATCCAATCAGAAGATATAGAGATTATGTTAATTATGTGGTTCTGGTGCTTAAGAAGTAACACAGGCCTCTCTTGGACTCACTTTCACTGGCAAATCACAGTTTAACCTAAGATGCACTAGAGCTGTAAAGCTGAAGAACTTACATACTTTGCTTTCCTGGTGATCCTTCTATGACAAACCCCTAAAACAAGGGGGTGAATTGAATGCAATTAGGTCTCAGTAAGAACCAAGCTATAGTCATTTGTTTTGATTAAGGTGCTGTAATAAAGACAAGCATATAGATAGGGAATAGAACAAAACAGAATATATACCCTGGGAATAAATCCATGCATATAACTGATCTTTGAAAAGGATGCCAAGAATATACAATGGGGAAAGGTATTCTCTTCAAAAAATGGTATTGGGAGAACTGGATATCCACTTGCAAAAGAATGAATTGGGCCCTTATCTTGTACCATACACAAAACTCAACTCAGAGTGGATTAAAGACTTCAATGTAAACCCCAAAAGAGTAATGTTCCTAGAAGAAAACATGGGGGAAAAGCTTCATGACATCGGTCTTGGCAGTGATTTCATGGATATGACACTAAAAGCACAGTCAACAAAACAAAAATCAACAATTGGCCCTATACCAACTAAAAATCTTCTACAGAGCAAAGGAAACAATCGATAGAATGAAAAGAAAACCTGTGCAATGGGGGAAAATATTTACAAACTATATATCTAGGCTTAATCCATATACTAACTGGAAATGTGGAATTAGTTTGCAAATTATATAAAAAACTCCTACAACTCTATAGTAAAACAAAACTAAAACAATGAAAAAATTAATAACCTGATCAGAAAATGGGCTAAGGACTTGAATAGATGTTTCTCCAAAGTAGATATATACATGGCAAACCACTACATTAAAAAATGCTCAATGTTACAAATCAGAGAAATGCAAATCAAAACCACAATGAGACATTACCTCACACTTGTGACAATGACTATTAAAATAACAAAGGCAATGAATATTGGTGAAGACATGGAGAAATTGGAACCCTTGAACATTGTTGGTGGAAATCAAAATACTACAGAAAAAGTAAAAATAGAGCTACCATATGATCCATCATTAACATCTTAAAAAGATATGTGTACTCCTATGCTCATTTTTGTACTTTTCACATACACAAAATATGGAAACAACCTAGATGTCAATCAGCAGGTGAATGGATAAAGAAAATGTGGTATAGATGTATGATGGAATACTATTCTTAAAAAGAAGGAAATTCTGCAATATGCAAAACACAGATGAACTTGAGGACCTTATGCTAAGTGAAATAAGCTAGTTACAAAAAAACGAACATTACATGATTTCACTTATAGGAAGTATCTAAAATAGTCAAATCAGTATCAAAGGGTAGAATGGTGGTTGCTAGGAGTTTACAGAGGGGAAAATGAAGAGTTACTAATCTACAGTCATAAAGGTTCAAATAAGCAAGCTGAATAAGATCTAGAGATTCAGAAATCTGCCACATAACATTGTACCTGTACTCAGCAATAATGTATCTTACACTTCAAAATCTGTTGTGAGACTATATCTTTTGGTCAGTGCTTTTACCACAGTAAAATTTACCCAAAAGAAATACGTGGCCACATACCACATATACAGAAATATTATCCCTATAATCTGTGTTAGCCTGGTGTGTAGCAAGTGAGTGCTCGACTCTGGGAGAGACTAATTTTATTGAATTTATAGAAAAATGGTTTTCACTGATAACTTGATGTTCAGATGAGTCCATTTGGCCTTCAGGCTGCTAGTCTCAGGAGGATAATTAAGTATAATCTTGTCACTTTTTTGATTAACACCCTTCAAATGTTTCCACCACCTAAAAAATAGAATCTATACTTTTTAGATTGATATTAAAGTCTCTCTACAGTCCATCTCAACCTACAACCTACAGTTGGTAGCTTACATTAAATGACATTTCAGACAAACCAGAGAACTCCAGGTTTTTCTAATATGCACCCTTGATGCCCTTTATATATATATCAAGGGTATATACCTTGATATATATATATCAAGGGTGCATATATTATATATATATATCAAGGGTATATACCTTTATATATATAGATATATAGATATATCTTTATACCATTCACGACACCATGACAATATTTATATTTTATTTTTCTAATTTTCCAGATCAGGATCAGCCCAATTAGAATTAATCATTTTTTTAAAGGAGTGTAGAACATTAGTTAAGTGTACAGGCTTTTAGCTATCTGGGTTTAAATACTTTACTATTTTTTTTGCTTCACAAAACCTAAGTTGCTGTCATTTATTACACTACTTTCTCTATAATAAGTAATTAATAGATAGTAGGCTGTTAATATCATCATTATATTTTGAATCTACCATTTATCACATTTTGCTTTGTGGTGTTTTTCTATACTTACCTTTTATAAGATTTTTGAGGTCAGAAGCTTTGTCATACTTAAAATTTTAATCCCCATTAAACCTCCAAAGTCATGTACATTTTAGATATTTTTAATAAATGTAGACAGACCTAAGTTGATAGGATTATGCCTTACTAATCATGTTAAAAATTATGATAACCTGTGACAAATCCAAATGCTATATCTTTCAATAATATTTATCTTTCATATCATCTTATAGCTTTCATGCAAATCAGTCTATAAAGTCTGTAAAATGAATCCATTCAGACAGTGCTTCTGCCAAATATCTGTACTATATATCTACTTTAGAAATATCTAAGGTATCTTTGAGATATTTTAGTTTGTAATCAGAATTGAAGCCATCAATTATTTTTTTAAAAATCTGATATTTTACTGATTGAAATTCCTACTAAACGTATAAGACAAAATAGTCTTCACTTAAGATAGGAACAAGTAGGCTTCTTAAATAATACTGCTTATATGCAATATCTGTATCCAGATTGAATTCCACTTTTTCTAAAAATGTAATTGTAAATGAACCTCCATCAGTATGGGTAAAATGTCCACAAGTGAAACTATAAAAAGCATCCTGAAATGTGTCGGTCATCAGTTTGGTTTGTAGACTCAATTTTCACAAACCAAGTCTATCACTGTTGACAAACTAACCTCGCCAAGCCTCAAATTTTTTATCTGTGAAATGACTGTGTTACCTGAAGCTATCTGAAATCCTTTCAATTTAAGAGAGTGTATGATGCTATTCCTGAAATGAGGGGAATAGCAACCCTAAATTGTTTATGGTATTCTAGAGGACTACTACCAGAATCCACACTCATTCATCCATTTACTCAATATATATTTATTGAGTATGTATTGAAAATACAGACAGGCACAGTTTTAGGAATCAGGAGGACAGTGTTAAAGTCTCTGTCTTCATGAAATTTGCAGTTATATGAAGAAGACAGACAAAAAAAATCGAGTAAACAGTGGATAGATTATAAAGCCAGGAATAGTTAAGTACTATGAAGAAAAGTATCCTAAGAAGTAGAGTGTGACAGGAGGAGCTGTTTTAAATAGAGAGAAGACATTTAAATAGGAATATTGAATGTAAATTAGGTTAGATAATAAGTCTAAGAGCATTCCAAGGAAAGAACATCAAATAAAGAAAGAGCCACACTTAGAAGGGCTGTTGGTATGTTTGGAGGAACACTGAAAAGGCCAGTGTGGTTTAAGTGGAGTGAGCAAGAGGAGATGAAGCCAAAAGTATAGTCATGGCCAGATGGCATAAGACAATAATTCCCAGAAGGAACAATCCACACACACCCCACCTCTATCCCGGCCCACCCTCCAGATATTTAACAACGTTTGGAGCCATTTTTCATTGTCACAATAGCAAAATGGATGCTACCAGCCCTAATTTCTGGAAGCCAGCGATACTACTAAACATCCTAAAATGCACAGAAGCACTTCCTAGCTATTGTTTGGCCCAAAATGTCCACAATGTTAAGGCTGGGAATCTCAGATACAGGGCTTGTAAGCCAAATTAAGAAGTTTGTGTTTTATTTTAACTGTGATGGGAATCCATTGGAAAATGTTCACTAGGGCATAAGGATGACATGGTTGGATCTGTTTTGTGGAGAATGGCTAAAGGTGGAGGAGAGGAGAGACATGAAAACTAGTGAGGAGGTGACTGCAAGAATCCAGGAAGGAGATGCTGATGGCTTGGACCATGGCTACAAGGAGGAAAGGAGAGAGATTGTTGTTCTCCAGGTATAAGTAAATTGAATCCTGGATTTTTCCCCCTTTCTTGCTGTGGTTTTCTATCTGGCTTTAAAGTTTCATGAAGTGATTTATATCATTTAAGAATTTACACTTGGAGGACAATTGGCCTACATGGAAGGGTGTCAAAGGGGATGTATTTATGGAGGGTTGACTCTTCAGTTTAGATCTTCCCAACAATATGAGAAATTTCATCTTTTAAAGATTCACTTTATCCTCTTGAATCCAATTTCTTATGGGTCAGACACATACCATACCAACTCAGTGGAGACAGAAGTCAATTTTATGCTGTTTATTATTATTTTGGGTTACATTTGAAGTTTAAAAACCTTACTAAAAATGATGTCCTGCTCTTCCTATCTGAATTGAACATTCCTGATTTTTCTCTCTCATAATGAAAAAGTCAGGCTTATAATCAAGAGTGCATTTCTTGGAAGTTGAGAACTTTGGCTCCAATTATTGTGGCTTAGGTCATTGATAGCAAATATTCAAAAATATAAAAAAATTCAAAGTTTTACAAGGCACAAAATAGCTAGAACATTTTAAGTGAGCATTATGTTTAATAGCAAATGTACAGGTGCTCTGATCCATAACTTCATTCATGCTTTGTAGCCCAGATAATTCACAGGTTAGCTCCCTGCCAGCCACTGTGTACTAGTAAAGAAAAATGTTCTATATAAAGAAGAAAAATATCTCTCACTTCTAAACAATTCACTGCCCTACATTCATATAAATGCTGGTAGTCTGGACATTATAATAGGGGTTTGTCATATAGGTTCATGTAAGCTGAAGCAATTTGGGCTTGATTAGCAAGATTCCTTATTTGATAGTCTATAAAACTTATTTTATTCATATTTATATTTAATGAATAAGCTATAGCTGTCAAATATGGAATGTAGTATGGTAATTCTTTTAAGAAGTCATTGTATTCTCTTTCTGTAGCACTATTGTTTGTATGAAACTGTTGGAATAATAATAATATTAAGGAATATTCACTTAGAAAAGTGAATGATGATAGCAAACTAATATGCACTGACTTTGATTAAGTAGCTCTATTATTTTGCAACATCAGTCATGTTTTAAAAAGAAGGATTCTAATTCAAATTTAGCCACATTCCAATGGGTTCTTTTAATGTATTTACATATAGAAATGTTATTAGTACATAATTAAAACATACAAAGAAGGGTTAAAAAGCCAAATGCAGAGTTCATTCAAAAGATACTGTATCATTCTACACTTTGAAGATCAAATACTTTCATAATCATTGCAGGCAATAAATAATGAGTTGAGCTAACAGAGAAATTATTAAAAAATAAAATTACAAGCCCTATAAAGATCAAAGGAAAAGAAAGCAAATCAGTCATTTCACATGTCTTGATTAAAGAGTTGTCTTTGTGGCCCAGAAGGCCTAAAAAGTTAAAAACATTATTAACTCTGAAATAGGAGCACAAATGCAGGTTTCCTGGGCTTCCCATCCAGAAGAGTATAACAAACTTTATTGTAATGACTATGTAGAATGGTTGCTAAGTTCTTTATTTAAAAATAAAACACACACACACACACACACATCTCCGGAAAAAGAGCTAATTTTCTAGAGAGTACCTTCTGATTCTTTATAAATTACATGACAGGAAAAGCCAGTATAGACTCCGCCCATCGGTATGTGCCCAACTCTTAAATCTTTCTCTCATTAACTTTACTCACAGATGGGGAGTAGTCTCTAGGAAGTAGATAATGTGTTTTATTTGTTCTTGCTTTTGGTTTTTTGTTTTTGTTTTTTCTTTTGCCTCCCCTATTTATGGAATAAATAGCAAACTGTTTAGACTTCTAAATATGAAGAACTTTTAGTACATTACTTAAACAAAGGTGATTATTTTAACAGGCATCGTGTTAGAACCAGCATCTGAGAAATCCTTTGCTTAATGTAGTGAGCAGCCAGTTGAGGGTCCTTAGCAATGGCAAAATGAAGGATTTTTCCATGAACTTGATTCATCCTCTATTCTTTCCCTCTAACATTTATTTACTGATGCATTCAGTCTAAAAGGGAAGAACCAAATGGGAGGATTCCTGGACATATTGCCCTTAATTAATACTCCTAGCTTTTATCAATCAGCATTCGTTTTCTATATTAATTTTTCTGTATTTCACCACCATGGTACAATTATTGGTCTTTAAATCTTTATATTTTGCATTTATATAGGTATATATAAAATATTTTATGTCTATTGTAATTACTTTTTTATATGAATTCACATGTAATTTGCATGAAGTCATAAATATGGTATATCATAATGCTTTATTTGGAAGTGTTGTGTGATTGTTTCTCTTTTTTTTCTATGCTCTTCCCTTTTTCTACGTCTTGTTATTATTATTGTTCTCTCATCTTCCACCCATGCCAAAAACCTCTTGTATATCTTCAATATAATTTTCTTTACACTAGTATAATGCTTCCTATATTCACATTTGCATATAGTGGCTTTTAAACCTTTTCTTTTTATAAAGGATAAATCATATCATATGTGCTTTCTATTCAAAAATTTTTGAAAAATCTCTGAAGTTGATAGCACTAATTCATTCTTATGAGTTATATTAGATTCCATGGTATCGACATACCATCATTTATTAAACCATTCTGTTTTAAGTATTATCTTTGCATCCAGATTTTTGGCCACTATGAACAGTGTTATGAAAAACATTATTGTACCTGTGTCCTTAAATAGTTATTTAAGGACAATAGTTATTTAAGGACATTTAAATAAATATTTAAGGACACAGGTACAATAATATGTCCTTATTAAATAGTTATACAATAATGTGTCCCAATATTAAATAGTTATTTTATGGCATTATCCCAGGAATGGAATTGCTAGATCATAAGGCAGATGACTTTTTTAAATGTTATGGATGCTGCCAGATTGCTTCCAAAAAGGATTATAGCTCTTGCTATCTACCAGCAATGTGAGAGTACACATTTCCTATACCTACACCACCAATATGCTTCAGCTGTTGGCTATAAAGTCATGTTTACTCTAATTTGTATTTTCCTGACTACTAGTGAATTTGAGCAGTTTTTCATGTTTCATCCATCACATGCCTATTCGTATCTTTTATCCATTTTCAATTGGATTGTTTGTCTTTTTAAAAAAATAATTTCATCATATATGCAACATCTTTGGAACATTTTTCCCCCATAGATACTGTTACTCTGTTGACTTCTGTATTTATGGTACATTTTGTCTTTGAAAAGTTTTAAATTTCAGAATACTCAGGTATTTTTGTATTTATTTTACAGCATACCTTTTGCTTTTTAATCTAATTTTAAAAGGCATTTCCCAATCCTACTTTATATATGAACTTCCAGATTCTTTAACTATTTAAAATAGGCAGGAGGATCACCTGATGAGTCCTGGAGTTGGAGGCCAGCATGGATAATATAGTGAGACCCTATCAGTATAAAAAATAAAAGTAAGGCATGGTGGCACATGCCTGAAGTCCTAGCAACACGGGAGGCTGAGGTGGACAGATTATGTGAGCCCAGGAGTTTGAGACTATGGCTGCAGTGAGCTATGGTCATGCTACTGCATTCTAACCTGGGCAACAAAGCAAGACCTTGTCTCTAAAAAAAAAAAGCACAATGCTCTGAAATGTATTTTTTCCCATATAACTAGCATACTAGCATATGGAAAAGACCTACAAACTAGATGATGACGATACAGGCACCCAGGCAATTATTTTGAGAGAAGATTTTCTAAACAAATGCAACAATATCATGTATATTAAATATTGATTTTTTGGAAAAATAAAATTATACATTACAAATTTACTGTTTAAATTGGTTTGCCAGAAGTGATGCATAGAATATTGATGTGAGTCACTAATTTGACCAATTTAACAATAGGTAAACTGAATATGGTATTTACACCTTTAATATTTCGTGCAATCTATCATCATTTTAGCAACAACTAATTTTAAATATTTTTTCTTTGCAGTGTGGAGTTATCTTTTCTATATTCAGTCAACTTATATAATATCTGTAATTATGCTGTAATTACAATAGTATTTTTACTGTTTTACTAGGTTGGTGCAAAAGTAAATGTGGTTTTTGTCATTATTTTTAATGTCAAAAACTGCAATTATTTTTGTGCACAAATCTCATCTAGTCAGTGGTTGAGGTGGGAGGATAGCTTGAGGCTAGGCATTCAAGATTAACCTGGGCAACAAAGCAAGACCCCCTCTCTCAAAATTTTTTTTAAATTAGTGGGACATGGTGGTACACACCTGTAATCCCAGGAAAACATGAGTATGTTTGCAGAAAATGCTGATAACTCTACCCAAAAAAAAGAAAAAAGAAAAAAACTGCAGTAAGAGACATTAGCAAGGTTGCAGGATGCAAGACCAATCAACTGTATTTCTATGTAGTACAATGAATAACTAGGAGTTAAAATTTTTATTTTTTAAAATAACATTAAAACAGTAAATATTTAGATATTAATTTAAGAAAATATATGCAAGATTATTATGCTATCGATCTCACAACAGAACAGAAACATTTCAAAGACCTTTAAAATTGGAAATATATGCTATGTTCATTAATCAGAACAACTCAATGTTGTTAAGGTGTCACTTTTACCTAAATTGCTCTATAGATCTAGCGCAATGCCAGTCAAACTCCCAGCAGGCTCTTTTGCATAGAAATAGACAGGGGATTCTAAAATCTGTTTGGAAATACAGAGGACTTAGAATAGCCACGGGTTTGGAAAGGAATACAACAAAATTGGGGGACTCATTGTACCTGATGTCAAGACCTTTAAAGCCACAATAATTATGGCAGTATGCTATTGATATAAACATCAGTGGAACAAAATAGTGTCCAGAAAAAAGACTTATCCGTATTGGGTGATACTGTTTGGCTGTGTTGCTACTCAGATCTCATCTTGAATTGTAACTCCCATAATTCCCACGTGTCATGGGAGGAACCCAGTGGAAGGTGACTGAATGATGGGGGCAGGTCTTTCCTGCACTGTTCTTGTGATAGTGAATGAGTATCATGAGATGTGATGGTTTTAAAAAACGGCAGTTTTCCTGCAAAACCTCTCTTCTCTTGTATTCTGCCATGTGAGTCATGCCTTTTACCTTCCTCCATGATTGTGAGGCCTCCCCTGCCACATGGAATTGTAAGTTCAATAAACATCTTTCTTTTGTAAATTGCCTAGTCTTGGGTGTGTCTTTATCAGCAGAGTGAAAATGGACTAATAAATAGGGTTAATTAATTTTAGCAGAGTTAACAGGGTAAGTCAAGGGAAAAAGAATAGTTTTTTTCAAAAACTGTTGCTGGAAAAATTGGATAACCACATGTAAAATATTGAAATTTGAACCATACCTTATACCACATAAAATTATTATAAATAGCCTAAAAGTATTCAACAAGAAGAGGAAAACACAGGAGAAAATCTGTGATTTTTGGGTTAAGCAATCGTTTTTTAAGTTATGAAAAACATGTACTTTAAAAGAAAAATGTTTTAAATAGATTTTGTCAGAATTAAAAATGGATGTTCTTTGTAGGAAAAAAACTGTTGAGAAAAATTTTAAAGCATGCAGATTAGGAGAAAACATTTATAAAACATATCTAATACAAAATTTATATGCAGACTTCATAAAGAATTCTTCTAACTCAGTAATAAAACAGATCACTGAATTTAATTTTTAAAAGTTAAATAGATAATTCACCAAAGAGGATATGAAAATGACAGATACCTGAAAAGATGCTCAAATCATGAGTCATAAGGGAAATGCAAATTAAAACCATTCTAAGCCCCTAAAATTGCTAAAATGGAAAGAATGATAATATCAAGTGCTGGTGAGGTGTGGAAAAACTGAAACTCTTAAACATCGCCAATCCCACCGCTTTGAAAAAGTTTTGTAACCAAACGTCCCATCCCTCACCCCTTGCAGTGTCTAACAATAGTGATATCTGATAGAAGGAGACTCTATTCCAGAGGTAGCTGAGGAGTGGTATTACAGGCTCCTGCCTTGAGGGTACCACTTCAGTCTTCAGGACAAGTAGGCAGGAGCTTTTAAAGGGGGCTTGGCATGAACTACATGTAGGAGAGTGGGTGAGGAGGTAAGGGGTCTGGGCGTCTTGTCAGGTGGTCTGGTTGGCACCAATATGGGCAGAGGCAGGTTGTAAATTGAGGCTACCTTCTGGTGGAAGAGAATTCTGGAGGCACCTGGTTTGCCTCAAGGTAGGGTCTCTGGGACTTCCAAGTAAACTCATAGGTAAGCTTGCCATGCCTAGTAGAGAGAAAGTAAAGGCTATATTTGCCTTCCTTAAGAACTAAGTAGGAGGTGGGGGAAAAAGAAAATGGGGAAAAAATTATTTTTCCTTTTAAAAATAGGATATTTGGCCACAGTTTGACAGCTTAAACACTCACTTAAGGTGTGACCAACCATTTCGTTTATGGAAGAGAAATGAAAGTATGTCCATACAAACACTTATAATCAAATGTTTATAGCTGCTTTAGTGATAATATTAAAAAATTTGGCGTACTGTGCTCACTATCTGGGTAATGGGATCATTTACATCTCAGACCTCAGCATCACGTAGTATACCCATGTAAAAAAACCTGCACATGTACCCCCTGAATCTTAAATAATAGTTGTATTTATTTGTGAAAAAGTCAAAAGTTAGAAACAAATTGTTCATGAACTATTGATTGATAAATCCTGGTACATCCATATAATACTATACTATTTTTTTTTAAAGTAGCAAATCTCTAATACTAGGAACCATGTGGCTCAATCTCAAAAGCATGGACTAAAGTGAGGAGCAAGAAGTAAAAGAATACATATTATATGTCCCTATTTACAGTCATGCCTTGTTTTATTGTGCTTCCGTTAATTGCACTTTGTAGATACTACATTTTTATTAATGGAATGTTTGTGGCAACTTTGCATCCAGCCAGTTGATTGGCATCATTTTCCCAACAAAATATGCTCCTGTTGTGTATCTGTCAGCAATTTTTTGCAATAAAATATTTTTAAGTTAAGATGTGTACTTTTAGACATAATGTTATTGCACACTTAATAAACTATAGTATAAAGTAAACATAACTTTTGTAAGCACTAGAAAACAAAAAAAAAAGTTGTGTGACTTTCTTCGTTGTGATATTGCTTTATTGAGGTGGTCTGGAACTGAACCGACAATATCGTCAGGGTATGCCTGTATGTGAAAGTCTAGAAAAAGTATAACTGTAGTGATAGAAAGCAGCATAGCAGTGATTGCCTAAAGCCAAGGATGAGGATGGGGCAGATTTGCCCACAGAGGTACATGAAGAAACTTCTTTGGGGAACTCAGGTGTTTCATATCTTGATGTAGACAGGGATTATGTGACTGTTGATTTTTAAATTCAATGAATTGTATACTTAAGATTGCTGAATTCTATATCATGTACATTATACCCCAATAAGGGAACTCTACTGTCAATTTAATTTTTTTAAGGTAATTCATGTTTTTTCCTCTGTCAGCTTTTCCGAATTTGAGGTTGAGAGTAGGGAGACTTCAGTGTTCTACAATTTCATTGCAACGTATGATAGTGTGATTTTTTACTATTTGTCTTACTCATTTGCACTGATTTCAGAATCTGTAGTTGTGGCAGTCAAAGGAAAACTTCCCCTTAGCCCTCTGAAAATTCACTGAAAAATAAATGACAAAAGGCAGATTAATAGGAGCAAAGGCATACAAAGCGCAGTGAAGGGTTGGGTCACAGAGTGAGTGCACCACGCCATGGAATACAGACCATTTTATATGCTTCTTTTTAGGGGGAAAGGAGATGGGGAAGTGTGGATGATTTTAGAGTGGTAGTAAATGATTTTTATGGGAATTCAATGGGGTTGAACATACAATGGACTGTTGGACCATTGTATGATCAAGACAATCTGTTGGACCCACCAAGCAGACAATTGTTTGTGACCAAAGTCTGTTCAGGTATGTTGAGACTTCAGACTTTCTTCCTGTGATATGAGTTCAGTTAACGAAAATTCTGGGAATGTACCAGAGGTAACTGTTTCCTTTTGAGCCAGTCTGGAGTCCAGGGAGATAAGGGAACTTCAGGGAACGACTTCATCATGCTTTATTTAGGAGAGGCAATGAATGAGAAACAAAGTGGAAGGAGGTCAGAGAGACCTTGAGGCTTCATCAGTTTAGCACATCAAAGTGCCATATTTTGGGATATCAGTTTCTAAGGCCCAGCATATTCATTCATTCATCAACTCTGGAAAATCCTCTACCACTGTCTCTTCAAATATTATCTCTTCCTTGTTTCTTTTTATTCTCTTTCTTTGGAACTTTGATTATACTGATGTTACATTTTCTTGTAATGTTTCCTGTATCTTTCTAACATCTCTGATATTTTCCATTTCTTTAGCGCTCTGTGTTGAATTCTTCTACAGTTCATTACTTCTTTCTTTAATTTAGTAATTTGCTTTTTAACCCATTTATTTAGTTATATGTTTTAATTTTTAGAATTTTTATTTGGTTCTTTTTCAAGTGTCTATCTTTAAAATATTATATTGTTCTTTACTCATGTTTTTAATTTCCATTGTACTTTAAAAATGTTTAAATATAGCATGTATATCCATTAATCCAGTATTTGAAGTTTAGGGGAGTCTAATTTTGCTATTCATTGTTTGTACTGACTCACTAAGGTGGCTATTTCCAAATGAGATTTGTAATTTTCAATTGTGGGTTCCTATTGGCTGGGATTTATCTGTAGAAAACCTGAAACCATATTTGAAAGATTATTCTTTGCCAGATGCCTGGGGCCAATTAAAGCTGATTCTTACTTTGTCAGACCACTCGAGTAGTGTGAATTTGAACCTTGGTCTCACTTGAGAGCAGAAGGTAAATTCTCAAGAGGGAGTTTTTTCTCTTGCAGAGGCCAACACTAGATAGGCAAGTGTTCTTTTTATTTTCCTTTTCTGATGGATTTTTTTTCTGGTTCTATCTGTTAACAATGATAAGGAGACCTACTTCTAACTGCTGATCTTTCTGGGTCCAGAGCCGTTGACTTGTGGTTCCTCAAGGCAATGAAAACCACAGATCTAGTATCCAGGGAGCAGTAACCATCTTGAGAGCAGCCACCACTTTGGACAATGAGAAAAACTAATAGAATAATTTGAAAAACAAAGAAATAAGAATACCTTAAATCAATCATGAATTATTAACATAAATGACCTACTTAAGAATGTGTGTGTGGAGTGTGTGTGTGTCTGTGTGTGTGTGTGTGTGTGTGTGTGTGCATTTGGGAAATACCTTTAATAAGAAATTCTTCCTTTCTTGTGGTGACAAGAATTACCTACACAATACTTTTGTATTCAACTGATGACATTCAAAGATTCAGAGACTTAAAAACATTGGTTTCAAGGTCAAGTCAAATTGGAGGCAATGATTCTTTATTCCATTTATAAGACCTAGGTAACTTGTCTTGGTAAAGGTACTACTAAAAATGCCTTTTCTTAGACAGGTAGTTAGAATCCCATACAGAGCTCACTTTTGACTGTCAAAACCAAAATTATTTGCAAGCCATAGATACATACAACCTTGTAGGCTGACACCTCACTTAACTGTTAAATCACCTAAAAGATTATCTTGTCTTTCTTTTATGTGAATTCAGGAGCACAAAGCTATTTAAAATTCTTTCTCTAGAGAAATTCTATTAGGAGTATTATATTTCTTTGGCAGTCCTAAAAGGAACTAGCCCAATATTTTAACATCATATTTTTAAAGCCACTTTGGATTATTCTTTAAAAAGTTAGATTGAAACCCAAGAAACAGAATATGCACTAGGATATAGCATGATTTTACCAGGGTTCTTCTATAGCCCAAAGTGTTCTTTCAAATCTGTCTGGTATCTAGGAAACCACATTGTATTAGCATAGTAATATTCAAATATGCAAGAGACTGGTAGGTAAAAACACAAATAGATTGTACTTCACCTACTACTACTCTGCATATTTGAATATGCAGAACACAAATAAATAGTGTTGTATAAGTTTTGAGTGCCTCAGAAAGACATAAGAGCACGAGAAAAAAAGATTGATTGTACCATTAAAAATAGTCTATAATCACAGTATAACTGTGGGGGAAGGAAATTACTGAAGCGCAGTTCAGGTAATTTTGAAAAACTGATGCTAATAGATAGCAGAAGCTGAACATATTCTGACTTAGGAAATGAAAGAAAATAATGGACAAAGGAAGACAATAGCAATAATATCTACCACTTATTGGGTTCTGACTCTACATCGAAACTATGTTCGGTGCATCTCAACTACAGGAGAATCCACTTATCAGGTGTTTAATATATGCCACTTTATCCATAGGATAACTTTTTGAGGTATTGTTATTTGCCCAGTTGTGTAACTCAGAAAACTGACACAGAGTTTCATCAACTTGCACAGATCATGTAAGCTTGAAATATTAAATAATATACAAAAGCAAAGATAGGCTGGCTCCAGAGACTGTGCTGTGTAACAGTCTTTCTTTCCATTCTATTTTCATCTAACTAGTAACCTTCGTTTCAGCCCAGTTGAGGCAGGAGTCCCTAACCCCCGGGGCCAGGGACTGGTACTGGTCTGTGGCCTGTTAAGAACTGGGCTGCACAGCAGGAGGTGAGCAGCAAGGGAAGCTTCATCCCTGTTAATAGCCACTCCCCATTGCTCTCATTACTGCCTAAGTTCCACCTCCTGCCAAATCAGGGACATCATTAAATTCTCACAGGAGCATGAACCCTATTGTGAACTGTGTATGTGAGGGATCTGGGTTGCATGCTCCTTATGAGACTTCCTTTTTTTTTGAGAGTCTTGTTCTGTCACCGAGGCTGGAGTGCAGTGGTGTGATCTCGGCTCACTACAACCTCTGCCTCCTGCATTCAAGCGGTTCTCCTGATTCAGCCTTCTAAGTAGCTGGGATTACAGGCGCCCCCACTGCACCTGGCTAATTTTTGTATTTTAGTGGATACGGGGTTTAACTATATAGGTCAAGCTGGCTTATGAGACTCATACCTGATGATCTGTCATTGTCTCTCATCACCCCAGATGGGACCATCTAGTTGCAGGAAAACAAACTTGGGTCTCTCACTGATTCTACATTATAGTGATTTGCATAATTAACTCATTATATATTACAATGCAATAATAATAGAAACAAAGTGCACAATAAATGTAATGTGCTTGAATCATGCCCAAACCATCCCCCACCCAACCTGATCCATGAAAATATTGTCTTCCATGAAATCAGTCCCTGGTGCAAAAAAGGTTGGGGACTGCTGAGTTAGGGTATGTCTTATCCCATTTTAAAGATGGGCAAATGGAGGTAGAAACTCTAAGTAAATTGCAAAAGATGACTTGTGAGCATCAAGATTAAAACTGGTTTAGTCAGTTTCCAGAAGCTATGTACTTTCCACTCTATTATTCTGCTTTTGTGGCAATGCTTTTTATTCTTCAGTTATTCATTCATTTGGTCATTTGTTTAACAAATGTTTATTGAGCCCTCTGTGCAGTCTATTCTGGCTCTGGGGATACTCTTATGAACAAAAAAGGCAAAGTTCCAAAGATTACATTCTAGTGGAGGGACATAAAAAATAAACAAATAAACTCATAAATGTATGTCAAGTGTTAGTAGGCTCAAAAAAGAAAAAACACTGAAGGAGCTAGAAAGCCATAGTATAAAGGCATATTTAAGTTTTTCAGATAAGATGGTCAATGCAAGGAATCACGTAACTGTCGCTGGTCTTTTTTGAAGCTGTTGCTTTCTATCGCGAGTATCTTGATTGCTTACTTGTATAACATTAAAACTCAGTCTTGGTTTCATATGACTCTTCTGGTTACTGGAAGAATATGCTTGATTTAAAACCCACTGTGTCATTGCAGAAATGGTTTTATACTGGTTTTACTTTGTAATTCTTGAATGCTTATTTGAAGAGACAAAATTGGTACCTGTTTTTTTTCTGAGCGTTTTATCCAAAATACCCAGCTTAATAAGGTGAACAAACGTTTGGACTGATTTGGAGAGTATGCCTTGCCAACAGTTAAGTAAAAGGATATTCTCTTTGTCATTAACATTTCCTGTTGAATATTAGTTCTTAGAGGCAATCTAATAATAAAAGCGGTAGTGATGTCAGGAACTAATTGACTTATTTTAATTGAAGAACACATATTACAGAGTATATAATGGTAAGATGTGTTTTTCACTTTTGTTTTTCACTTTTCTTTAGAAAGCTGATAACTTTCTTCCCAATAGTAATTAAAAATAAACAGCAGTCGTTAACTTACTGTGGGCTTCTAATAGCCACAATTTGGCTTCCTTGCATGAATGATTTACTGATATAAAGTAAAGTAATTCAGCGCTGAAATTATCGTGAAAATTAAAAACCACCCTAGATAATGAATAGTTTCAGTTTCTGTAGCACCAATTTATGTTTAGTTTTTCTTTTCCGTGTATTCTTCTGCACATATACAACTTGCTAACTAACAAAAATAGTCTCATAGGGACACCAGCTCAAAAAACCGTATGCCAAGCTCAGTTTCTGAACTCTACAGCCTTGGAGGTGACATTTATTCATCATTCAGCCAACACTTACTGAGAAGGTTCTTTAGGCCAGGCATTTTCCTGAACTTTTTAGGGGATAAAAGAAAAATAAAAAAACAAAAAAAGTCTCTGCCCTCAGAAGAACTTCTTATTATGGAGTTAGGATTATATTTTATCGTAAGCCCATCTTTTATTTAATTGGTTGCATCATAATTTATTGAACCAATTCTGTGTTGTTGAATATTTAGATAAATTAATTTTTTTTTTGCTATAAAAAGCCTTGTTTGAACACCCCTGGTAGTGAATAAATTTGTCTGTATTTCTGATTTTATTTTTTGAATGGATTTCTAAAAGTAGAATACCTAAGTCGAAAGGCACACACATTTTGGTACCTTAAAAATGTACCAAAAATTGTCCTAAAATGGAAATATAGACAAAAACATTATACCTTTCTACATTGCTACCAAAACTGTGTGAGGTAGCCTTTTCTTAGTGCATTTCCTTGCCAGCATTAAGAATATAGAATATTTTGCTACATGTGTACCACTGATCTTTAGTCTTCACAGTTGATAAAAGTTTTTCATTTTTAGGACTAATTTAGTTCTGGGCAAATATTTTCAAATGATACTGATATTTTTTCTCTAACAAGAAGTTATTTGGGTTATTTTATTTCATTTCTTTCTTACATTGAAATTTAGAGTTTTAAGTGTTTATGAAAAGTGTTGCTCACTGGTTTGAGAAGTTCAGTACAAAAAAATGAATATTGTAGTTGTGCATGAATCAGTTGGAAGAGTTGAATATTGACTTAAGAGCAAATGTTAAAACACAAATAGATCTGTATTTTGTTAGGGCTTATTGAATTTCATAAATACATATTTAGAATATTGTGAGTTATATTAAATAACAACATATTATATTTGGTGCCAATATATTTTATCTAAGCACAAAATTCTTACCTATAGAAATATAAAAAGACAAAAAATACTGTGGATCAATTCAAAGGGCTCTAACCACATCTTCCTTAAAAATGAAATTATGCAGAAGCTTCACGGTTAACCTGTCTGTAACATCTGTATAACGTTTTTGCTCTTCCTGAGTTTGTATGCTCAGCTGTTTGGTCTCTTTTCTACTCACATCTCAGTGGTTACCCTGTTTATTTCTAGAACTATAGGACACAAAAACCGGTATGTGAAAGTCCCCCGTGGTCACATCTGGGTTGAAGGTGATCATCATGGACACAGTTTTGACAGTAATTCTTTTGGGCCGGTAAGTCATCTTTTATGTTCTTGTTGATACAATTGGATTTCAAAGGTGGGAACAAAAGTATGTCAGGTTTTGAGTTTTTTTGATCTTGCTCCTCTAGCTCTTTCAATTTTGATGGTAGGGTGTCAATTTTGGATCTCTCCTTGCTTCTCATGTGGGCACTTATTGCTATATATTTTCCTCTAGAGACTGCTTTAAATGTGTCCCAGAGATTCTGGTATGTTGTGTCTTCGTTCTCATTGGTTTCAAAGAACTTCTTTATTTCTGCCTTCATTTCATTGTTTATCCAGTCAACATTCAAGAGCCAGTTGTTTTTCATGAAGCTGTGCGGTTCTGAGTTAGTTTCTGAATTCTGAGTTCTAACATAATTGCACTGTGGTCTGAGAGACTGTTTATTATGATTTCCATTCT
The DNA here is from genome assembly GCF_049354715.1 of Callithrix jacchus. Classification (NCBI taxonomy): domain Eukaryota; kingdom Metazoa; phylum Chordata; class Mammalia; order Primates; family Cebidae; genus Callithrix; species Callithrix jacchus. The sequence continues at coordinate 81,389,349 of NC_133512.1, read as the reverse complement.
TTTGCATTTTCTGAGGAGTGATTTACTTCCAATTATGTGGTCAATTTTAGAGTAGGTGTGATGTGGTGCTGAGAAGAATGTATATTCTTTGGATTTGTGATGGAGAGTTCTGTAAATGTCTATTAGGTTTCCTTGATCCAGGTCTGAGTTCAAGTCTTAGATGTCCTTGTTAATTTTCTGTCTGGTTGATCTGTCTAATATAGACAATGGGGTGTTAAAGTCTCCCACTATTATTGTGTGGGAGTCTAAGTCTCTTTGTAGGTCATTAAGAACTTGCCTTATGTAGCTAGGTGCTCCTGCACTGGGTCCATATATATTTTGGATCGTTAGCTCTTCTTGTTGCATCAATCCTTTTCCCATTATGTAATGTCCTTCTTTGTCTTTGTCTTTTTCTCTTTTGATCTTTGTTGCCTTAAAGTCTATTTTATCAGAGATGAGAATTGCAACTCCTGCTTTTTTTTTTTTTTTTTGCTCTCCATTTGCTTGGTAAATCTCCCTCCATCCCTTTATTTTGAGCCTTCGTGTATCCTTGCATGTAAGATGGGTTTCCTGGATACATCACACTGATGGGTTTTAGCTTTTTATCCAATTTGCCAGTCTGTGTCTTTTGATTGATGCATTTAGTCCATTTATATTTAGGATTAATATTGTTATGAGTGAATTTGATACTGCCATTTTGATGCTAGCTGGCTGTTTTGCCCGTTAGCAGAAGACAAGAAATAACTAAGATCAGAACAGAACTGAGGGAGATAGAGACACAAAAAACCCTTCAAAAAATCAATAAATCCAGGAGCTGGTTTTTCAAAAAGATCAACAAAATAGACAGACTACTAGCCAGATTAATATAAAAGAAAAGAGAGAATAACTAAATAGATGCAATAAAAAACGATAGACAGGATATCACCACAGATTCCACAGCAATTCAAACCATCAACAGAGATTATTACAAACAACTCTATGCACATAAACTAGTAAACTTGGAAGAAATGGATAAATTCCTGGACACTTGCCTCCTCGCAAGCCTAAACCAGGAAGAAGTCGAAAACCTGAATAGACCAATAACAAGATCTGAAGTTGAGGCAGCAATTAAGAGCCTATCACACAAAAAAAGCCCAGGTCCAGATGGTTTCACAGCCGAATTCTATCAGACACACAAAGAGGAGCTGGTACCATTCCTTCTGAAACTATTCCAAATAATCCAAAAAGAGGGAATCTTTCCCAAATCATTTCATGAGACCAAAATCATCCTGATATCAAAACCTAGCAGAGACTCAACAAGAAAAGAAAACTTCAGGCCAATATCCGTGATGAATATAGACGCAAAAATCTTCAATAAAATACTTGCAAGCCGATTGCAACAGCACATCTAAAAGCTTATCCACCATGATCAAGTAGGATTCATCCCAGGGATGCAAGTCTGGTTCAACATACACAAGACTATAAATGTAATTCACCACATAAACAGAACCAAAGACAAAAATCACATGATTATCTCGATAGATGCAGAGAAGGCCTTTGACAAAATTCAACAGCCTTTTATGCTAAAAACTCTCAATAATCTAGGTATTGTTGGAACATATCTCAAAATAATAAAAGCTATTTATGACAGACCAACAGCCAATATGGTACTGAATGAGCAAAAACTGGAAGCATTCCCTTTGAAATCTGGCACTAGACAAGGATGCCCTTTCTCATCACTCCTATTCAATATAGTACTGGAAGTTCTAATCATAGCAATCAGGCAAGAAAAAGAAATAAAGGGTATTCAAATAGGAAAGGAGGAAGCCAAATTTTCTCTATTTCCAGACGACATGATTGTATATCTAGAAGATCCCATCATCGCAGCCCAAAATCTCCTGATACTGTTAAGCAACTTCAACAGTCTCAGGATACAAAATTAATGAGCAAAAATCACAAGCATTTCTATACACCAATAACAGACTTAAAGAGAGCCAAGTCAAGAACGAACTGCCATTCACAATTGCTACAAAGAGAATAAAATACCTAGGAATACAACTCACAAGGAATGTTAAGGACCTCTTCAAGGAGAACTACAAACCACTGCTCAATGAAATAAGAGAGGACACAAACAGATGGCGAAACATTCCATGTTCATGGTTAGGAAGAATCAATATCGTAAAAATGGCCATACTGCCCAAAGTAATTTAATGATTCAACGCTATCCCCATCAAGCTACCAATGACCTTCTTCACAGAACTGGAAAAAACCGCGTTAAACTTCATATGGAACCAAAAGAGAGCCCACATAGCCAAGTCAATTCTAAGCAAAAAGAACACAGCAGGAGGCATCACACTACTGGACTTCAAACTATACTACAAGACTACAGTAATCAAAACAGCATGGTACTGGTACCAAAACAGAGATATAGACCAATGGAACAGAACAGAGGCCTCGGAGGCAACACAACGTATCTACAACCATCCGATCTTTGAAAAACCTGACAGAAACAAACAATGGGGAAAGGATTTCCTGTTTAATAAATGGTGTTGGGAAAACTGGCCAGCTATGTGCAGAAAGCAGAAACTGGACCCCTTCCTGACACCTTACACTAAAATTAACTCCAGATGGATTAAACACTTAAACATAAGACCTGGCACCATAAAAACCCTAGAAGAAAATCTAGGCAAAACCATTCAGGACATAGGCGAAGGCAAGGACTTCATGACCAAAACACCAAAAGCATTGGCAACAAAAGCCAAAATAGACAAATGGGACCTAATCAAACTCCACAGCTTCTGCACAGCAAAAGAAACAGTCACTAGAGTCAATCGGTAACCAACAGAATGGGAAAAAATTTTTGCAGTTTACCCACCTGACAAAGGGCTGATATCCAGAATTTACAAAGAACTCAAACAGATTTACAAGAACAAAACAATGAAGCCTATTCAAAAGTGGGCTAAGGATATGAACAGACACTTTACAAAAGAAGACATACATGAGGCCAAGAAACATATGAAAAATTGCTCATAATCACTGGTCATTAGAGAAATGCAAATCAAAACTACATTGAGATACCATCTCATGCCAGTTAGAATGGCGATCATTAAAAAATCTGGAGACAACAGATGCTGGAGAGGATGTAGAGAAATAGGAACACTTTTACACTGCTGGTGGGAGTGTAAATTAGTTCAAACATTGTGGAAGACAGTGTGGCAATTCCTCAAGGACCTAGAAATAGAAATTCCATTTGACCCAGCAATCCTATTACTGGGTATATATCCAAAGGATTATAAATCGTTCTACTATAAGGACATATGTACATGAATGTTCATTGCAGCACTGTTTACAATAGCAAAGACCTGGAACCAACCCAAATGTTCATCGATGATAGACTGGACAGGGAAAATGTGGCACATATTCACCATGGAATATTATGCAGCCATAAAAAAGGATGAATTCGTGTCCTTTGTGGGGACATGGGTGAACCTGGAAACCATCATTCTCAGCAAAGTAACACAAGAACAGAAAATGAAATACCACATGCTCTCACTCATAGGTTGGTGTTGATCAATGAGAACACATGGACACAGGGAGTGGAGCACTACACACTGGGGTCTGTTTGGATCCAAATTTTGGGATTAGGGTTGCTCATCCAGTAAGTATAATGCAAATATTGCAAAATAAAAAAAACAAAAATTTGAAGTACTTCTGGTTTCAAGCATTTTGGATAAGGGATATTCAACTTGTGTAAGTCAATGTTGAATACCTTTAAATATGTTTGCGGAAAACATTTTATCCATATAGTTTCTTTTCTAAGATTTAATGGTGGTGGTATCTAATAAACCAATTTATTTCACGTAGTATGAGGGGACACTCCCACAGTCACTAATGGAGCCGCCACTTTGACTCATCTTTGGCTGACAGTGCAATAATAGAGCTAGGGTTGGATAAGCATGTATGGCTGTGCAGAAGAAAATTTTAGGAAATGACTCCTGCTTCTTTTTTTCTAGTTGCAATATTGATAATCAATACTACTAAGGCCTTCTCTTGCCTTTGAATAGTAATTATTACAAAACTATAATCTAATTTTTGTAAGGTATACTAAAGGTCAAAGAAACAGATTGGAAATGTTTTAGGTCACTTACAGTGTAGAAGTGACTCTTGTGACAAAATTTTGTAGCAACTCGAAAGTGAAAAAGATTACCTCTAAAAGCCATTTTCTGTCTCTCTCATCACAGATGTGATTGGGTGTGAAATGTTTCCATTATGGATGATAGATATCTCTATGAAATATCTTTCTGCTAACCCTCTTGAGTATATGATTATTGCACAATGATAGAAAATGTTTTATCTTCTCATGATATGGATTTTCGAATTTATTACTTTAGTTTGCATTTCTAGTAGGATAAATATCTTTCCTAATTTTCTTTTAAAATTGTAGTAATTGGAAATTAAATCAAATTGCTACTTGATTTTACTGGATTATATAATAAGGACGTGGTGATTCTGATGTGTTGCTTTATAAATGCTTAGAAAGCATTTCTCTCAGTAATTTCTTTCTCTGTGAAAGAAATTAGTGTCTTTTCCTTTGTAACACCTAGTTCTATGTAGATGAATATATATTCTGTTGTAGCCATGATGTTCTTCACCAGCGCACAGAAATAACTGATTATCGTAGATATTGACAAATTTTCTGCTTGCTTTAAAATGGAAACACATAGAAACTAAATTTTGTATTTGTATTTGTATGTATGTATAGCTGTGACATATCAAATAGGGATTTTTAACTACTTCACATTGGCAGACTCTTCAATTAAAAATGCATGCAACAATTCTTTTTTCATTTATTATAAATATTAATTGTAGTATTTATGTTTGAACTGTTCTCCTAGGTAATGTGTTCCATTTACTGCAAATACAAATGTAATCTTTCCTTGGCCTCCAGTTAGCTTCTCCATTTTCCATCTTTGAAGTTTTTCCATCATTTGTATCTAGCTTTAAATTGAGAGTAACTGAGATACTTGCACTGTTTCCTGCATAGTGATTTCTGAAATTCTAGTATCTAAAAAGAATCTAAAGTAAATTATTTATTTATTTAGCACCAGATATAAATAATTTATTTTAGCTATATTGACCAAAGGACATTAGAAGAAAAACTTTTGACTTATACATTTCAAGGCAAACATAACCTTTCTAAGATATATAAATGTATTTTGATTTTTAGGTTGTGATCATAGTGTGACCTTGTGAACAATTTGTGTGCAGGGACTATGAAGCAGAACTGAATAATTCAGATGCAGAAACTCTTTATGATAGACTGCCTCTTTCTGAGTATGGAAACTTTGAGTTATACTAAATATGAGTTCTTTTTAATTCCAAGTCATTTGGAAAAGAGCTAATTCATTCACTGATTTCATTGATACCTTATTAAATAAAATATGAGCTCCCTAGAGTGTTTTGTGAAGGAAATGTGCCTAATAGGAGATGATAGTTTTACCAATAAATGAGCATTATGACTGTTATTTATTAATGAAATGAACTGATGGTCTGAAAGTGATGATATATAAGTAAGTATGGAAAATGAAGGTTAAAGTTCCATAGAATTCCTTTTGAAGTTTATGAAGTATAAAAAATTTTTCACGGCCGGGCGCGGTGGCTCAAGCCTGTAATCCCAGCACTTTGGAAGGCCGAGGCGGGTGGATTACGAGGTCAAGAGATCGAGACCATCCTGGTCAACATGGTGAAACCCCGTTTCTACTAAAAATACAAAAAATTAGCTGGGTATGGTGGCTCGTGCCCGTAATCCCAGCTACTCAGGATGCTGAGGCAGGAGAATTGCCTGAACCCAGGAGGCGGAGGGTGCAGTGAGCCAAGATCGCGCCATTGCACTCCAGCCTGGGTAACAAGAGCGAAACTCCGTCTCAAAAAAAAAAAAAAAATCACTTTTTAAAAACCAGCGGAAAGGAGAAAAAGTAAGGTTTCTGTTTTTATATCATGCAGAGCTTTTCCTTTATGCCTTCAAGACACATTTTTAAGCATCTATGATTTGTCCATCTTGATTTTGGTTTGTGTATTCTGATGGGTGGGCTGGTCAAGAGAAATAAGAGTTATATTTAACCAGGCAGAGATTACCAGATTTGGTAACACATGTGGGAAATGGACATTTTAAGCAGTGTAATGTCTAGTCATACCTGTTTTCATTTTTTTCCCCTATATAATGCTTCTTTGGTAAAAAACAAAACAATAGATTCTGGAGTTGTAGGAAGGGTGAAAGAATTAGACTTTTTCTTTTAAGAGCATTTGACAAAGAGAGGAATTGGGATTGAGTTTTGGGAAATGCTTAAAATAGTTAGAGATTATAAGGGCAGAGATTCAGGTCGTAGATAATAGGGAGTGCACTGAACCTATGAGCCTTCTGAAGTTTTTTTACCACTATCACTAAGCATTAAAACATGGCCTGATGCCCAGAAGAAGCAGGTAAGAGGGTCAATAGATACAATCATCCCTAAGGCATAATCCTTACTCTCAAGGAAGAAGACAATTGGGCCTTCACAACGCAGTGTGGCAAATACTCTAGGTGGAGGTAGGACAGAGCCTCTTAGAGAAGTAGAGTATTTGTGTGTTAAAACCCTTGAAATCTCCCAGGAGGATTTGGTAGAACAGTGTTCTAAAATCAGTGGAAGTAACTATTTGGTAAAATCTTGCATTACATAAAGCACTCTAGATGCTGTATGTTTTGTGAATGAAGTGATTTATGCCTGAAGTAGTTAATGGGTTTCAGCTGCATTGAAAGTATTCTGCTTATACAATGCAGAATAATCTTGTGATACATGAGAATGAATTTTCATTGCATTTATTTATTGTTGAATTGTAGCATTTTCCTTGTGTAACTTCTCTAGAACAGCTAGAATAGCATTTATTTAAAATCAGCTATTTCAAATAAAAAGAGAAGGTCATTAGACAGTGTTGACAGGATCCAGATGAAGTATTCTCTTCACATTTTCTTTGAAAAAATGGTGCTTAGACTTTAATTGGTTATGTTTTCTTGTCATCTTATAGTGTATGCTTGTTCATTAGACAATTTTGATAGGAACTAAAATAACCTATATCTTATAGGAAAATACTTGTACCAATAGTTATATAGTCTTTGTTAATAAGTCTTAAAGCCTTACATGTGGTTTTTTGTCAAATGTTCCTCATGGTTCCCATAAACAGAACTGGAACCTGGCAACCTCTCATGTTTTACCTAGATACAATTCTCATTTGACTGGTATAGACAAAGGCATATATTTCAAAAAAGATCAACACCACTTAAAGAAGATACCAGTGTAATAAATATATTTGTATGACCAAAGGTAGCTAAGTCTCAGAAGAGAGCCCATCCTCAGAAGCTGTGTTCAAAACCAAGAAACGTCCATGCAGTAAAATGAAACAAAAAGTCCCTCAGGATTGACTTCACCATTTGTTGGATTTATTGCTGTAATTAGGACATCAAAAAATATATAATTTTAAGAGAAAATCTTGGAAGCATAATAAGTGGTGAGGTAAATAATGTCACCCCTCTCCGCAAGAGAAGAGGCTTCCATTTCTACCGTATCAAATTTTGTCCTCTGTCTTAATTATTCTGCTAGAGTAGAAATAATTTTCCACATGATTTCATTTTTAGATAGAAAAATGTCAGCATAATTGTCATTAGACTTCATTGCTATGGCAGATACTATTCTTTTGGGCTGTTTAGTTAGAAAATTAAACATGTTCATTTTATTAGAAATATATGTTTACTGATAATAGGTCAGGAGCCAAGATTTAGTGAAACACATGCAGGGGTTATTAATTTAGCAATTTTATTGGCCCTCAGAATTTTTCAAAAATGGGATTGAAGCCTTTATTTAACTTGCAAGATATAATTGGTGCTTACATAACTGGGTATACACAGAAAAATAAAATAGAAAATATGAGATACCCATAAAACAGGAAAAGTCTTCAATTGAACACATTGTGATTCAATGTTTAAGATTAAATTGCCTCATTTACATTGTTATATACATATAAAATATTTGGTGGGTAATTATTTGCTTTCCACTTTTATTCTAAATAACAGCATACTATGTAAATAACTTTGTAAACACTAAACTATGTAAATAACTTTCTTTCGACTGAGCTGGGAGACAGTTTTTTGCGGAAATTTTAAATTTTCCTACAACTTGTTGGGTAATGTTTAAAAAGACTTTGCTCTGTGTCAGTATCTTATTGGTTGTATTACTCAAATGCCTTGCAAGACAGTTTGATTTTGAGTGACTTGGGTGACAGTGGAGCCATAAATGTACCCTGTAGTGAATCATGGTAACTACATTTTTAGACATTATTCATAGTAAGACCCATGTGAGTTTTTGGTACATTAAGAGTTGCCTAACTTGGTGAATTAAGCAAGTGAAAATGCAGTTATTTTACTATAGTCATCAGAATCAGAGCCATAATGTATATTCTATTGGTAGGTCATCACAGGCCCCATGACTTTTGCATTAAATAGAAGTAATTTCCATAATATGACTCCCAAATAATTCTGCTCCAACTGATATTTCTGTCATTAAGGATTTTTCTGAAAGGAATTCTGATCATATTATTTTGCTTCCTAACAACAATATTATCAACCTACAGTACTTATGATATTCAATAAAGAAACAAGGCAAGAAAGCCCACTCTTACCACTTATATTTGACATTATACTAAAAGTCATTACCCGTAGAAGAAAGAAATAAAAGATGTAGGGATGGGAAATGAAGAGTTCAAACTGTTATTTTTCCTAAGTATGCTATCGTCTCCTTAGAAAATTCAAGAGGAATCTGCAGAACTATTAAGACAATTATGCAAGCTTAGTAGTATAATAGCTAATATATACATGATGAAACATGACTGGATATCAAGAAATAGAAAACATACTTTTAAAGAATTTGCCATTTAAAATAGCAGTAAAAAATTCAGGATTGGTTACCTCTGGAATGGATGGGAATGAATGTTACTGGGGAGGCGTGTACAAGGACACCAACTTACACTATTTATATCTTAAGCAGAGTGGAGAGCATGCAGATGTTCATTATATTATGCTTTATACCTTTTAAGTCTTAAGTATGAAAGAAAGTTTCCTTTTTTTTTTTTTTTGAGACGGAGTCTCGCTCTTTCATTCAGGCTGGAGTACAGTGGCGCAATCTCAGCTCACTGCAACCTCCGCCTCCTAGGTTCAAGCAGTTCTCCTGCCTCAGTCTCCCAAGCAGCTGGGATTGCAGGCGCACACCACCACACCAGGCTAATTTTTGCATTTTTAGTAGAGATGGAGTTTCGCCATGTTGGCCAGGCTGGTCTTGAACTCCTGGCCTCAATCCATCCACCTTGGACTTTCAAAGTTCTTGGATTATAAGCATGAGCCACCACACCCACTATAATAGAATATTTCTAATAACTGCATAAGTTAAAATTTTAAAAGTTCACATCAGTGACTCCACATTACTTATAAATATGAGATTGTTCCCTAATACATGTGGGGCCTATGGCATGGAGGTCTACATACTACATGTCTAAATAGTTAACATTTAGCTATAAATTAAATTAGCAAACTGTTAAATGAAATATTTTACTTTTCCTAACTTGATAAATATACCTCCATATGGCTAAAACCAGCAAACATAGATGACTGAATTTAATTATTATTACATGTCGGAGTATTCTGTTAAAAGGTCTATGATGTTGTTTGGAAGAGTAATAAAATTTAAACACACATAAGCCTTAAATTATATATATATTATAAAGGAAAATTCCAAGCTGTTATTTTTCAGTTTTTTAAGTGTATTTTAAATTCAAATGTTTAATTATATATTTTTTTCTGGCCTCCATTTCAGCAAAATCACTATGTTGTTACAATCAAGGTTTTCACATGATTGTATTCTATTGATGACAATTATATAAAGGATTAAAAGAATATTTAATTATATTTAGTATAGATAATTTAAATATATGTTAATGGAAATATAGATAAAAATAAATGTAAAAAATTTAAAAGTAAACTTTTTCACGTCTTTCCAGAAGAATTTTGTAAAATGTCAAAATGTATCTTTTAAAACAAAAAGCCAGTATATAAATAACTACTAATTGACATAAAATTACATCAAAATTATTTAAATAGAACTGAGTTTTTAAGTTTTTAAAGAATTAGTTACATCTTATTACATATTTTTATGAAAGGAAATCTACTTACAGGTTTGAGGGTTCAATTTCCACATGGTTGTCAATGCAAAGGGTATCATGCTCCTTGCTTGTCGTACCCTCAACTACATACATACAAATTAAAGAGCAATATGAATTGTTTAGTAGTCACAAAATATTTCCTTTGTTGCCATGAACAACTGTGGTGAATACTGTGTTTTCCTGAGTACCTCTAGAATTCTAGAATCGCAAGTTGAAACATGAAGAGCAGAAAGAACAGAGCACTCAGTGCTACTGGCAAATGATACTGAGTATACAAGAATGTGTGGATTCCACGCCGAAAAGGCTTGTCACATCATTTAATTTTCTTCTTCTCTTAGCTAAGTGCTTAGATGGCTGAAATCCTGCCTGTGATCAACTGGTGAAGTTTCATGGGATTTGGAGTCAGTCCGTCTTTCTTTTTTAGAACGTAAAAGGTATGGAAAACATGTGTCTGGGTCCTTAATAGTGTTCGTTTGTTATGAATAAATATTCAGTGAATAATCAGGGTTAGAATGTCACACTTTGATAGTGCTGAGTGCCATATCTTGAATGACATAGGGGCCCATGTGTTCTTCAATAAATTTAATTTTTTTAAAACTTGTGATGTGCAGGTTTTCCAAAAACACAGGCACCAAAAAAGCAATACCTCTTGTCCAGGCCTCAGGGCAGTCTGGCTCAAAGAGCTAGTATAAACTCATTCAAACCCTTTGATTCTGTCTCCCACCAAATTTTCCAGATCAATTTTTACCTGCTTATGCCTTGATCATTCTTAAATTTACCAATTAGTTTTGCATTTTTGTATCTAGACACGGGCTGCCATTTCCTCTCCCTTTCATTATCTTGTGCCTGCCCACCTGAATCTGGACAATGACTACTTCCAGACCTACTCTAACATGAAGTCTTACTTCTGACTAAGCTAGTTACTCCACACAGCATTTGCAGTATAATTGCACAGTTATTCTGTGTGTAAAGACTGTGAACTTTGCCAGGGCAGCTATGGGAGCTAACTCATCCTTGTATCCCTGTAGCCCAGAACTGGGAACAGAGTTTAACAGCTGTTTCATGACACAGTTAATGGCCAATTTCTGCACAGTAAAGGTTCATCTAGAACAGGGTTCAGTGAAATATGGCCCTTGAACCAAATCTGGCCCATTCCTATTTCTGTATAAAAGAAGTGATGTTGAAACACAGCCACACTCTGGCTTTCATATTGACTGGCTGCTTTCCCGCTATAACGGCTGAGTTCAGTACTTGCAACAGAGACTTATATCCCACATATCCTAAAATTTTTATAATCTGCTCTTTATAGAAAAAGCTTGCCAACCCCTGATCCTCGTGAATTAATAATAGATAACTTTAGAAAGACTGGTTAAGGAATAATTATGTTTTACCATTAATAGGAAAGTCAGAATTTTGAACATTATCAAGAATGGACTAAAAAGCCATTTACATTTTGGAACAAGAGAGTAGTAAGTTATGAGAGGTGTCCTGGAAAGACTGGTTAGGAAAATTGTGAATGAAAGATTAGATTGCAAATAGGATATAGGTAGAAACTGCAGTCATTTGATGTGACTGTTAGTTCAAATGGGAGATGATTAGGCATTAGGCCAAGGGGTTAGTAATAAAAATATGAAGTAGATTGACTTATAAGAGTCCTTAGGAACCAAGAATTGATTGATGTCTGTTAGATTCTGGTCCTTCATATTAACTCACCACATCTGTTAGAGAAATTCACCAGCTGGAATCCTAAACTAACTTCATTCTAATCTCTGATGGGTCAAACCTTAAAATTAAGCATAAGCAGCAGTCTTGGCTATGTGATGAGAGTTGTGCTGCCCGGTAAGGATTAGATGTGTGTCCCTGACCTTGGGAGTGGCAGTCAGGTCTTGTTCACAACCCCTTAAACTTATAGGCAAATATTATTCCATCCAAAATATCAAAGTTCTATTCTGTTACACTTAGCATCCATGTCAGCTCACCCCCCAACTCATTTCAGGCTTCATTACTCTTTTTGGTAAAGTTCTCGCACGTTTCAAAGGCATAGACAATTCCCAGAACGTAGAGGCTAAAAGAAGGAAACATAGCAGGATGAATATTTTGGTAAACCAGCTGAAAGAAAAGCATGTTTTAAAAATTTATTTTCCATTATTATTTAAAACACACACAAATATGTATTTTTTCAAAATTAAAATGTTTTCAGTACATCAATGCATTGTGGGAAGTTACAAACAATATTTTTTAATTAAAAAATGTTTTCATAAAGAAATGTATCAATTTTGCTGAAGAAATGATACAGAATGTTCACACCTCTTTCGAGTTACATTAATCTCCCCTTTAAATAAAGTTACTGTATTAAAACATGTATATTGGCATTGTGAACTGAAATTAGGATGTGATCCATGGAAAGAAAGAAAGGGGAAACGGTAAGCCTTCATCAAGTTGTGGAATACTGAACTTTTCTGATTACTAAGCCTGATTTTCATAAAGACAATAGTCGTTAACCAGAACCTACTTAGGCTAACAACTGCATTAGGCTGCAGTTTTGCTTAGATCTCCAGTGGTTTTATTTACAGTTGAAGAGCCTCCACCAAACCATTTTCAAAGCTGCTCAAATCTCCCTTGTGAAATGCAGCTGCCTGTTCCCCACTGAGGCTTTAAACTCCGTCTGCCTACTATTTATTGGGAAGCTGCAGGCAAATGAAACATTCGTCTCAAATTAGCCATGATTATATTTGGGTTGTTCATATAAATTAAGTTTCACTTCACAAAAACCTAATGAGATTATAAATTATGTCATTTCTACAAGTCACTATGGAATTATGTAGACACTAGTCAAGGAGAAATTCTAATCTTCACAAAATATTTGGTACGGAGTCTTTTAAAACAAACTGTATTGCATTCTTCTTCTGTCATTAAAAAAATAAAAACACAGACACAAACACAAAGCATAGTCTTTCAAACCAAGAAAACATATGTGCTAAATAGGGAATGATAATAACCACTAAATGAATGGATTCTTTAAATCTACTGGCATGGTTTCACTAGGCGATTGTTCTTAGATTTAGTGTGTTATCCTGCACTGATTGAAAAGTAATAGTACAAAAATGAGTCAGGCTGTTTTAAAGGTCATTCATCAAAGTGCATGGTACTTAAATAGCTTTTTTGCCCAGCTGGGCATTACTGGTTAAACCGTTACATTTTTTCAAGTAGTATTTGCGGCTAATTGAATGTTTGTCCCCTCCAAAATTCATGTTAAAATTCAATTGCTGTTTTAACAGTATTATCAGGTGGAATGTTTAAGAGGTGATTAGTCCATGAGGGTTCCACCCTCATGGCTGGGATTAATGCCTTCTAAAAGGGGGACTTCAGTCCCCTTTTTCCTCTTTGCCCTTCTGCCGCCTGCTATGTGTGGAAAAAGTATTCTTCCCCTCCAAAGGATGCAGTATTGAAGGTGTCATCTTGATATCAGAATCACCAAACCTGCTGGTTCCTGAACATTGGACTTCCCAGTCTCCAAAACTGTGAGTCAATACATTTTTTAAAATTATAAATTACTCAATCTGTGGCATTCTGTTATAGAAGCACAAGCAGACTGAGACAGTATTATACCATTGAGTCATAATAGTATATCGTATAAAGAACTTAAGTATATTTTAAAGAGTAAGTTCTCATTTTATTATAGTCACATAATATTTCCTTGTATTTTAATTTAAAAAAACCAACCACCTTCCCTTAAGTAGAAGTATATTTCTTTTAAGATGGAAGAACATTATTTAAACTACTGTTTTGTTGCAGGAAAATCTTCCTACAATTATACGTTGGGTATAATAATATTATATTAATGTGAAATTTTATTATATGCTTCTCCATCTTATTACCCCTAACTGTCTCACTGCTCAGTCTTTTGAAGTTTGCTATTCACAGTACCCTTTTTTTGTCACATCAAAGTAAATTTGGTATTTGATCATAAGAAGGATTATGACGAGGATGCCCCTTTATAGAAAGGATTTAAGTAGGATATGCCTGTGTACATAGAGACTACCCAAAATTGATATATCCCCATTCTATAGGCTAGGAAAACTGCTCTCTTAATAAAGCTATTTACAGAATTCTCTGTTTTTAATTCCTGAAAGTCTTCAAAATGCCTATGAGACTATTAGTATGATCCTTTGGCTAGTATATCTGCATTAACGTGCTTTTCTATTACTCCATTCTTGTTTAAAAGCAAGCCAGCCAAAAACATCACAAATCATGCAAAACAAAATCATTCCTAGATGCACAAAAAAATACCCTATATATTCTTTCCACTTGGTTGAAAGTAAACTAGGCTTAGAGTAAAATACATTGTCTTCAAAACTCATTATACATTCTGTGTTCTCAGCCCTGATTTTTTTTAACCCCCTAAGTAATATCCCCTTCTTAAGAGGGAAGATCTCTCCTGCTCTCAAAATTATTTTCTTCTTCTACTTTCCCCCAGGAAGAGAAGTAGAAGAAAGGAAGAAATCTAGTAACTTTCACAGAAAAAGAGAGACAGAAACATGAACATTGTCTCTTGCAAATACTGCTTTCTTTTAACTTTTTTTTTTTTTTTTTTTTTTTTTTTGACAGAGTCTTGCTCTGTCACCCAGGCTTGAGTGCAGGGTCACAGTCTTGGGCTCACTGCAGCCTCTGCCTCTGGTTCAAAGGATTCTCCTGTCTCAGACTCCCAAGCAGCTTGAACTACAGGTATGCACCACCATGCCAGGCTAAGTTTGTTGTATTTTTAGAACAGACAGGGTTTCACTATGCTGGCCAGGCTGGCCTTGAACTCCTGGTCTCCCTCAAGTGATCCGCCTGCTTTGGCCTCCCAAGATGCTGGGACTTTCTTTTAACTTTTAATAAATGTAGCAGGAATGTCTTTCATCAACATCACCATAAAAAGAAAATAATAATAAAATGGAAGAAATCATCTAACAAACAGAGAAATAATTTTTGTGGTGGTAGCTCCCCACAAATGTCACAAGTCACTGCACTTGTATCTAAAGACAACACTGAATGGTGCTTTGAAGGTGGTTTCAATCATGAGACTAAAGAGGTAGCATTTGCCTACCAAATACCTGTCACTTCTACTCCAAGGCCTTCTGAGGCTATGGGGAAGCCTAATCCCATGGCCATGAGCAGGAGCAGTTGTCCAGTGTTGCAAATTTCTCTTTGAGACATGGGACAGGGAATGTTCTGACCTCTAGTTCTCAATCCAGAGGGTCAGCTTGGGTCCAGTTCCAGTCCTGCACCAATTAGCTATGACAGTGGAGACAGGATCTAGTTGAGAAAGGACTGTGATTGGCCTAGCTTGAGTTGAGTGTCCATCCTGGAAGAATCAATCGTTGTCAAGGGCTGGAATATTCTGGTTGTCATGGTTTGGACCAGGTATCCACCTCTAGACCAGACAATTCTGAGTAGGGGCAGGATTATATAAAAATTATGGAAGCTCCATGGAAACCTTATCTTGATGATGCCAGTACAGAGAAAGGACTTGTTGTTCCCAGATAATACAGAGTACTAGGCAGACAAAAGAACATACAACAATGTAATATAATAAAAGGTAAAAAGTATAAAAGCCAGAGACAGAGGCGCAACATCAGGAAGTTCTTAGACATGATATCTAGCAAGAAAGAATTCAAAGGCATTAATCAGTTTAACCTTGAAGAAAAGATAGGATTTGGATTTATGGACAAGTGGAAAAGTAACTTTCTAGAAGCAGAAAACAAGATAGTGGAAGCTTGGAGGTGGAAGTGTTTGGAGTACCTACCGGGTCCTTGAGCAATTTTGTTTGGCTAGATGTGCAACTACAAGAAGAGCCAGGTCTGAAGGCGTTACCAAGGACCTTCAACATCACACAAAGAAGTCTGAATATTATCTTGCAGGCTGTGAATCACCATAGAAGGCTTTTGAGCATGTTAGAGAAACGGTTAAAACCATAAGTTAAAAACAATAATCTGGCAGTGTTGTGTAAAATGAGTTGGAGAATAAGAAACAAAAGGTGAAAAACCTCCAAACTCGCAAAGGTCTTGCAGTATAGCTACAGTAAGCAAATTAGGACAGCAGTTCCCAGACCTGACTGTGTTTAGGAAACACTTGGGTCACTTGTTAAAAATGCAGATGCTTGTGCTAACTCCACAAAGGTTTGGGGCTTGGGGAATCTGCATTTTTTTAAAGCAACAATAACGAGGTGAACTGTGTCCTGAGTACCATACTTTGAGAAATGCTGATCTTGAGAAGTAATAGGAGAACCAATTTAAGAATAATATAGTGTGAAAGAGTCCTTATTCACCCTTGCTGAGCTTTCAAAGGTCTGAAGTTAGCCCTGGCCTTGGTATAATGGGCTTAAAGTCAGAGCCAAGCAGAAGGTTGAGATATGAAGCCTCACTCTCTCCAAAGTTTATGTGGGCTCTGTTTCATGTGGTGGTACCTCTCTGTGGGTAAGTCAACTAGAAACCTTATAGCATGACTCACCCAAAGAATAGCACTGAGTTCTAGTGGGGAACAGTGCCAGTGAAGAATAATATATTCTGTTTTAAGACTAAGTGTGGTTAGTTTATGTGGGTTCAAGATTCTGTTCTCTACTTGCAATCTATGCAAATTCAAATTTTGGGCAATTAAAACAATAAAGGGTAACATCCTATTTAAAAAATGGGAGATTAATATTAATCATCAGATTTTTGGAGGCTTTGCTATGACAGAGGGAGAAGTGATAAGTGGTCCTAGAAGCAGTATATATGAGCACTGTATTTGTAGACCTTGCTTGGCTATTCTTTGTTAAATAATTAAATATAAGTCTTTTAAAAAATCTATGCCTCCTAAATCAAGAGCAATAAATAAGTTGTTCTGTGCTGCTAAATTCTGAGATCTTTGTTTAGATAAATTTAGTCTGTGTGCCAGATAGTATTTCATACTTAAAAAAAATCTATTGTATATCATACTTTTGCAACATATAAGTCTCACTGTAGTTTATCTTAGATTAAGAATTATTAAAGGTATGAATCTGGTAGAATTTGCTTTGCATATCCTCTTCTTTTCTCTTTTCACCTTTTACCTTCCATAATATTCTTTTGCAGGTCAGCTAAACAACTGGGCTTTGAAAGATTACTCATCCATTTGGTTCAGGATTTGTCAGCATTATGTTCATGTTGCTGAAACCCGTGATCGCTTCCAAATATCCATCTTAGCCTTTCAGCAGTATTTGATGTGGTTGGCCACTTCCTTTTTAAAACATTTTGATAATCTTCTTCTTCTAGCATCCGTGAACCTTTAAAACCAGTCACTTTTTCTAGGCCTCTTTTGCATTTTCATCCTTCTCTGCCAGATTTCTAGATTTTGTCGTGCCCCTGAACTTGATCCTGAATGTTCATCCGAACTTAAACGCTCCCTAAGAAAATTGACCCCTTGTTTTTAAATGCTATGTTTATGCATTGTTACTCAGATTCATATCTTGAGATGGTATTACAATTAGATGTTCAAGAAACGTCTTAAATTTAACATGTCTAAAAGGAAACTCTCCATTCCCTTCCTTCCTACTTCCATCTTTTTTACTCAGATTTCTCCCATTTCAGTAGATGGCACCATCCACCCAGTTACTCAAGAAACAAAGTTAGGAGGCATCCTTGGGGTCTCACTTTTTATTGCCCCCAGCTGCCTAGTAAGACCTGTGGCTCTTCCACCAACATCCCAGACTTGTAATTTCTTCCATCTCTACTGCTGCCTCACTGATTCAGGTCATCATCTGTGTCATTACAAAAGCCTCCTAACTGGGCTGCATGCTTCCCCTCTTCATCTTCTAAACCTCAACGTCTCTGTGGTAGCTGCAGTTATCTTATCTAGCCTACATGAAACACTTCAGTGGTTTCCTGTTGCTGTAAGAATTAAAAGTGTCAAGTTTTCTCTGGTTCACTTGCCACGGCCTTCAGGGCCCTCACATTATATGGCCTCTACATCTCTCCCCCTTCTATGCTTGCACCTCTCTGATCTCTCAGTTCTTTGAACTGGAGAAAGGTCATTTGTCCTAGCTAGATCCCCTTCCTTTAATTCATTCCTTTAATTCACTTCCTTTAGGTCTTTTTGTAGTTGGCTCTTTATTTTCCCCACTTCAGGGAAGATTTTTTCTGTGCATCTAACAAAATAGAAGACACACACACACACACACACACACACACACACACACACCCCTGCTTCTAGCTACTATGACTCTTATTTTATTTCTTTATTCATGCTTATATTTTTATCCAATAGAAATTAAGCTTCATGAGGTCAGGGACCTTGTCCTTTAGATTCATTGCTGTAGCACAGTGCCTGGCTCATAATAGGCACTGAATATGTCTTGTTAAATAAATAAAATTTCTGTTCTGTGAGTGAGTTTAGCACTCATGATGCCTTCTGGTTCAGAAATAAGTCAGTGGAAAGCATACAAGAAGGACATCTGGCTGGGTTCGGTGGCTCACGCCTATAATCACAGCACTTTGAAAGGCCAATGCGGATGGATCATGAGGTCCAGAGTTTGAGACCAGCCTTATCAACATGGTGAAACTCCATCTCTACTAAAAAAAATTTGAAAATTAGCTGGGCATGGTGGCACACGCCTGTAATCCCAGCTACACAGGAGGCTGAGGCAGGAGAATTGCCTGAACCTGGGAAACGGAGGTTGCAGTGAGTCGAGGTCATGCTACTCCCCTCCAACCTGGATGATAGAGTGAGACTCCATCTCAAAAAAAAAAAAAAAAAAACAGGACATTTGACATCTTTGGGAAAAAAAGACTAAAATGAACTTAAAGTGGTTAGTGGAGATTGGAAGAAGGCTTCTGACATGATGTACTTTTCAGAAGGAGGATGAGATGTATAACACCTTAAAAATCGACGGTGATTCAAGCAAGCAAAGCAAACAGAACAGGAAGAAACAGGACCAAAGAAAAAGTTTCTTTTAGGTAGAGCACAGGGCTTTTGTGATAGGTCAGCTGACCAGGCTGGCTGAAACTAAGAAGAGGGGCAGAGTGGAAATGAGGGTGGTAGAAATATTTGGGGACACCAAAAGAAATGATTTGCTTCTCTAGAGGGAAATAGCAAAACTACAAATTATTTTTCAAGATATTGAAGGGATATTAAGAAGGCAAAGTCCAATTTAGAATGAAATGGCCTCAAATCTAGTAGTAAAACTACCTCTATGGGAAGAGAGAAATCTTAGGAGAGTAGAAAGAAGGATGGAGCCAAACCTTCTCATCCCTTTCTGAGTCTGTAAATACAAACTTTGTTATCCATGACTAAAATGTTATAGCACTGTTTACCAAATATTCATGTGTATTAGAAGCACCTTAGGAACTTATTAAAAATAGAGATTTTCTGGTTTAAATCCTTTGGATTCTGATTTAGTACAACTTGCATGGGTTTGAACTGTTCTTTAGTAAGTATTCCCCAAATGAAACTAATACAGTTCTAATGCAAGGTCAGGCCATGCCTCAAGAAACACTGGCTTGTAGGGGGCTATAGTTTTGTCTGTGTTCACATACTGTTTAAGCACAATTTAGTAATGTTGTGAGTGCTTGAAGAAGTGGTTTGTATGTGTATTTAAGTGCACGTATGTGTGTGATTGTTGAGTAGGTATATATAGTGGAACTAACTAAAAAGACATTTCATTCTAAAGATTAGATGTTCTCAATTTTATTGACTTTATTTACAAGTATTGCACTTATGTATAATCTGTTCTTTTATTGGTTGAGTTTTTAAAATGTAATTGGTTTCAGATGATTTTCAAATAATCCAAATTTACAGAATCAGATTTTTAATTAGAAATTAAAAATGGGAGATGAGAGAAATGAAAGAGTGTGTTAATTAAATATGTACTTTCTTTTATTAGAAAGTTTCAATCACCCCACCTGAAATTGATTCTACCCAGATGATTTTCCCGAACTCTGGGAACAGAAATTCCTGTTTTTGTTGTGTATGACCAAGTAAAAACTGAAGAAACTATGTATATTGTCAAAATGACCACCCTGGTAAAGGTGATAGCATTCCCTAGAGATAAGTATTCTTATGTTAGAAAAACTTACAGCTTCCTTTTCCAATGGAATATTAAAATAATTGGAGTCTTCCTCTCTTTTTGTTGTTTTTTTTTTCATTTTTTTCCCCAGAATTTGGTTCCTTTTTCAGAGGTTTCTTTTTGCATTCAGTTCAGGAACTGTTAAAACTTGGCTGTTTTCCAGAACAAGAAATTGATTAGATTGTAGAAAGAATAATGGAGACAGGCTAGTGGATTCAAGGAAAATTGTATGTGTAAAAAGCATCAAATACAATGCTTAGTGGAGTATTCTGCCCATTGCAATTATTCATTTAAAGACAGTGGCTGGCTGACTGCTTGTGTAAACAGAGCATTTTCTGCCCAGTGCCAGTTCATATGTTTAATGTTAGAGATTTTCTAAAGATAGAGAATGTTTTAGTAATCTTTGTGTCTGTCTCCTTTGCCTAGCCCAGGGCCTGAGACTCAAAAGTTTAATGAATGTCTAGATTAGATTGGAGTAGTTTGGAATAAGATACATAATAAATTTGTTATGATTTCCACCCCCAGCCTCTGGACCTAGATTTGATGATCACAATTATAAAAATATAACCCACTGTGCCACTGTTATACTCGGGGTGATTGATTTTTGGTTCTTAGGGCTAAAGTAGCTCAAAGGGTTGTCTTCATCCAACATACTTACTATTCCTGTAATTACTGAATGTATAAATTTCATGCCTCTTTTGTTTCAAACAGAAAAATGGGCTTGGGGAATAAGAAAAGCGAAGAAATCCTTAGCCAAAATAATATACAGCAGGTGTTCTTTATCTCGGCTTGATTTAGTTAGTCTTGCTCATCCAATACCTCATGCTTGTCTGTCCAAATCACTGAATTTTAAACTTCGTTACACATTAAAAAAAAAAAAAAACAACTCACAAGAACCTTGTATTCAGAATAAAAAGAGCTACAGATAGAAACTTTTTGAAGTTTGAGTTTGTGTCTCTTTGAAGGTCAGCTGCCTTCAGTTAATTGCTCTGTTTTGTTGCTCCCTATGTTGATTACTTTTATCTGGAGCCCTAAAGACCTGTGGGGACCTCTGGGGGTGACAGCACCACGACTGAGCAGTGCATGTAGGGGCCCAGAAATGTCAGCATCAGAAACTTCCATGTGAGGATAATGAGTTCAGGCATTTCAGAAATCAACCAGCTTCAGAGAATTGCATTTGAGTGTAGTCATGCTTATTTTTGAAATATAAGAGCTTGAGGCTCCCCTACTGAAATAAAGAGTTTTCAAACAAAGGCCTGGAGGAGCTGGATTGGCAGTTGCTTTCATATCTAAGGGAATGGTACTGCTGTTCAACCTGATCCAAAGTGAAATCTAGAGATGAGAGCAAAGAAGAGAGATGCTCAAGGGTAGTTAAATTGACAGAAACTTCTTATTAAGAAAAAATACATGAGAAATTTTCTTGGTAATAGTCATGTTATTTATCATCTATCTTTTTACCTCTCCACATAGCTAAAGACATTTTATTTTATTGTTCACACATTTAGTTGTTTAATTTTAAATACTTTCTTGCTCATACATTTTACTGTAGAATTGTCTTAAGGACTTGCAGCAGCATTTTCTCATGGTTATGCCCTGAATTATGTCCTTCTCAAATCCATATGATGAAGCCCTAACCCTCAATGCAATGATTTGTAGAAATGAGGACTTTGGGGGGTAATGAGGTCATGAGGATGGGCCCCTTATGATGAGATTAGTGCCCTCATAAGATGAGAAAGAGACCCCAGAGCTCTCTGCCATATGAGAACATAGCAAGAATGCAGCCATTGGCAAGTCAGTAAGAAAGCCCTCACCAGAACCCAACCATGCTGGCACTCTGATCTGGGACTTTCAGGCTTCAGAACTGTACGAAAATGAATTTCTGTTGTTTTAAGCTACCAGGCTCTGGTATTTTATTATGGTAGCCCAAGGAGACTAATACACTTGCATAGTGATAATTAGCATATGGATAGGTCATTGAGTGAAGATGTGAGTAAGAAAGATGTCATCTGTGTAAAATTCCCTTTAACCAATAGTGTACATAGAAGTATATGTTTTATGTATATGAAATTCTGTCACTGTGTTTATAATTGGTAATTATAGCTTAAGGTTCTTTTAATGTATTGTGTTCTTTGAACATTTTGTGAAATACAGCCATCGCTGGTGTACAGTAGAACTGAAGCTATGTGTAAATGGTTAGAGGACAGTGGATCTCCCACAAATTGATTATTAGATAACAAATGCCCAAGATTTAGGATTCATTCCTTTGGGTTCAAGGCTTTGTATCCTTGGGAAACCTTTGGTAAAATGTAAATATCCTTAAAAGAGTAATAAATTGAAACTTTACTATTATTTTTCTGAGAATGTAATAATTTTTAAAATTAACAAATTGTCCTTTTAGGGAGGAGAATTAAGATTCTAAGGAAGAGCAGATTAAAATAGGGAGGTTTCACAATGGGGAGGATGGGCCCTGAAGTGTTCACAAGGATGAGGCATCAGAGGGAAGAACACCCCTGAAAGAGCTCAGGTGGTACAGGGAAGCCAGTTGGCACTGAGCTCCTGGAATATGCCAACAGGAGATACCCGGTCCTCTCTGATCTCTGTGGCTCAAAAATCTTTCTTCTCCCTGTCTCTGCCATCTAATCTGAATGTTCTCAAACCATCGCCTTTGTGCTGTTTTAAAACTCACTCCCATTTTCATAATCACTACCAGATTTCATGTGACTATTCCTATCTCCATTTCTCTTTCTGTCACTGAGGCTTCATGCTGAAATTAGTAGTTCTTTTAATTTTTTATTCTCTTTACCCCAGTTAGAAATTTCCTAAAGTAGAATAACAGCAAAGAGCCTGAAACCTGAGTCAAAACAACAAATGTAATAGATACTCAGTGATAAGATTTATGATTAGCCTTTGCTGTGGGCAAAAAAATTTTTTTAAACATATCAATCATGTCTTTAAATTATTACTCTGGCTGGGCACGGTGGCTCACGCCTGTAATCCCAGCACTTTGGGAGGCCAAGGTGGGCGGATTATGAGGTCAAGAGATCGAGACCATGGTGAAACCCCATCTCTACTAAAAAAAAAAAAAAGAAAAAAAATGAGCTGGGTGTGGTGATGTGCACCTCTGGTCCCAGCTACTTGGGAGCCTGAGGCAGGAGAATTGCTTGAAACTGGGAGGCGGAGGTTGCAGTGAGCTGAGATTGTGCCACTGCACTCCAGCCTGGTGCCTGGCAACAGACCAAGACTCTCAAAAAAAAAAAAAAAAAGATTACTCAAAGGTCATAGAAATCTCTTTGCTAGACAGAATCCTTTAATTAATGTTATTCAGAGATAATTTTGCTTTATTTCTATCTCTTTACTCCTGTAGTTCCTGATACCTGCATGCACTTTGACATGCCTAGAGAGTTTTTGAAGAAGTTCTGCCTTGTATCAATTTTTAGCCTATAGTTAAGTATACTGATGCCCATGTTCTCCTCCAAAAAAATTAGTTTGGAGAATAAAGGTAGGGTTCTTACATAATTTTCCCCATTAAAAGTGGAGCTGCAATCAGGTTAAATACTAAAAATGAAAAGCTGTCTTAACTGCTGCTTAATTAATGAATAGAGAAAAATGCAGAAGGGGCTATATCTAAAGTGACTTTTTTTTCCTCTGGGTTGATCAGTGCTGCCTACCTCATTGTTTTTTGAAGGAGAGTGTCTTTTGTGATTAAATCACTTGTCAGATTTATATTGATATGCAAAGTTTCGTTTTATTTAATATATCTCTAGAAGTTTCACCATCTGTTACTAACATTCTTCCAGCAGGAAGTGCAAGAGAATAGCATTTGTAAGGTAAAAATGTATCAGCCATCGCTAGAGCTTCAAATAATGTTTTATAATTAAGATAGAGAACTCAGAGTAAATGTTGAAGGAATGTAGTTGATAAGAGTAAAATGAAGGCTAACACTGGAGAGTAGGCAAGATGAGAAAAGCTGAAAGACGGGAAACATATTTACATTTTTTCCGGAAAATTTTCAGAAAAGTCCATCTTAATTTTATTTACTTTTAGAGGATGATTAAAATTTAGTGTTTCTCAGAATTCATTGTTTCACCTGTTTAGTTAATACTTATTAAACCCAACAATGAATAAATAAGCATGGTTACAGTGTGTGTGTGTCCTAATGTATGCACTTCCTGACACGTATAATCTTTTATAAACAATACAGAAAATAGATAAAGTTTATCTTTAAATATATAAAGTTTAAATGCTGAATTAAAAACACATTGAAAATGGGTGAGACTAGTTAAATATTTGACATCCTAAAAAAATATTAGATAGGTGGCACAATAGAGAAATATTTAGACATTTAGGTAAATATCTACATAATGGAACATAGTCACTTAAAACAGGAAGGAGGTTGTCAGTGGATCATAGTACATGGGATTGTTAAATCGAAGAGAAAATCAGGGAAAAAAGACTTGTTAGAATGGAAAGCTGATTGTCATAGTTTTTAGAATCCTGAAATTATGACTTCTGATTTAAAATTAGACATATAGTATAAATAGACAATTTTAATTGGTTCATTGACCTTCAAGTAAAGCATGCTTATTTCATGCAGAGTGTCTAGTTTATGGCAATACACAGGTAAGAAGTTCAAAGTGATTATTTGATGAAAAGATGGTTCAAAGGATGATTTTGCCTGTAACAATTCAGAAGAAAAATAAGAAGTAATCCTTTTTGTACTCTGTGTTTCTTTGTGGTGATTTTGATAGCAACAGAAAACTTCAAAAGGGAGCATGAGAGATGCTAAACATACTCTTTAAATAATCCTTCTTGGAACTTCAGTGGTGATGGTTAAATGATGGCTCTGTCAAACCTTTGCATTAGAAATATATTTTCTATTTATAGTAGAAGTGAGATTTCTCTTTATTACTCTTAAAAATATTCTTTTCATGCTTATGTGTCCCTGTGTATATTTGAACACATTCATACCAACTGTAACTCTATATTTATTTCCATTTATATATCATTTTATTGAACCCATTTTTACTGTTCAATGATTTTAAAAAAAAATCATTGAACTTTGGTATTTTCCTTTTTATCATAAGTATAATGCAGGACATTAGAAACTATTTTGAAACATGGAAAGGGTCTTTCAAATTTTTGATTTTGTACTAATAAATTAGTTATATTATTAGCTAATATAACAAATTCTAACATAACTGTCTCTAAGTATGTGTTATATGTGGTAGAATGTATTATTTCTATTATTCACTCCTCTGCCTTGTAAGTATATTGTACATCCTTGCCTTTTACTATTTGGGGGGGTAATATTTCAGTTCTCCCTGTGGGAAGAGAGTACTCCTGGATCCCATTGATATCAGGCTTATCAATGTGATTTTCTTTGGCCGGTAGAATACAGATGCTCCCCAACTTGTGATGGAGTTAGATCCCAATAAAATCATCATAAGCTGAAACTATCATAAATTGAAATACTTTCAATACAACTAACCTGCCAAACATTGAGCTTAGCACTTAATATTTAAATGTTCAGAACATTTACGTTTGTTGGGCAAAAATCATCTGGCAACATAGTACCTTGTCGAGTACCAGTTGTTAACCTCATAATGGTGCAGCTGTCTGGGAGCTATGGCTCACTGCCCCTGTCGAGCATCTTGAGAGAGTGTGGTTATAGAATATTGCTAGCCAGGGGAAAGATCAAAATTTTAGCTTATTTTCCTACTCTTGTTCTTATAGTAGATCCCTTTCTCACATAGACACATACAAACTGCTGGTGGCAGTCATTCTTTTAGCTCTTGGCTTTGAGATAAACCAAATAGAAATTCTTTAATTTTTTTGTAATCAGGAAATAATGCCATTAGTATTTTTGAATAGATTCATTACATACATTTTTATCCATTATTATTTGACTAGTTCCATCTAATTGTGAGTATTTGTGTTTTCAAAATTGAAAGCATTGCTCTGATTTTATTTTTTAAAGAAGGAAATTTAGTTAACCTTTGTTTTAGTTTTCTTGGGTTTTCTTTTCTTCCAAAGTGACTTTAACACAAAAAAACGTAGGGGAGTTCGCCTGTAAACCTTGTGATTTGGGAGCTGTTGATGACAGATGTAAAGGGAGCTATAAATTTTAGCTCTTTAGTAGTGAACTATCAATATAGTTGTAGCATCAATGACTTATAAATTATTGTTCTCCAATTGTATAGAATATGAGATGAGCAGTAATCTAGTTATATGAATCACAAGGCCAAGATTCTCATAATACCTTTATTGTACTAACTATACATTATTGACAAATATGCTTGCAGAGGATAAGATATTTTTTTCTTGAGCTTCCTAAAAGTATAGAATTTAAGTTATACATAAATTCTGTAAGTGTATCTGTTAACATTCAATTGGCCAATAAAAGGTATTGCCTTCAAAATGAAATTGCCTTTTAAGTAATCTTAAAAGCCCCAAGAATATACTACATACACAAATACCTCTCAATAGGAGGTAATATTTTCTATGAAATGTATTACTCTAGTCGTAGCATATTCACATAACTGAAATATTTTTTAAATCTTAGGATAAATGAAAAATTTGCTATTTATAAGTTAAAGTTAGATTTTTCATTCTCATCTTTTCCTCTTTTTTCCAGTTCAGTTTCTTGGCTTTATATATTCTATAAAATGGAACATAATGCTGCCCCACAGTTGATTGTTCATTCTGACCATTCTAACCATTGATGTTGATCTCTACTTAATTAGTTCAGAATGAGGCAAAGTGTTTATTGTAACAACAGCAAAACTAAACAATGACGCATGTGGCAGGTTGGCTAATGAATTCCTGATATTAATGTTTTAGGTTAAACATATCAGTTTAAGTCCAGAGTAGATCAAGATTTAAAAGTATAATTCATAATTTTTTGTGGGTATGATTATGAGGATGGTCTCTCATAACTTGAACACTTCCTATTCTAAGTTTAGAACTAACCCCATTACACTTTACCCCTGACAAAAGATACAGATTTTAAATTTTTATTTGCATGAGAGTTTACTCCTAAGAAACATATTTGATTTTTTTTTTTTTTTGAGACAGTGTCTCACTCTGTCACCCAAGTACCCAGGACAGAGTTGGTAGCACAATCCCAGTTCACTACAACTTCTGCCACCCATGCTCAAGTGATCCTTCCACTTTCGCCACCTGAATGACTGTGACTGCAGGTACACGCCACCACATCTGGCTATTTTTGTATTTTTTTTTGTAGAAATGGATTTTGCCATGTTACCTAGGCTGGCCTTGAACTCCTGAGCTCAAGCAATCTGCCTGCCTCAGCCTCCCAAAATGCTGAGATCGCAGTCATAAGCCACCACACCTAGCCCATACTAGATTTTTATTTAACAAAAAAATCAATATTTGTACTAAACTTTTCAGTCTCAAACTTTGCTCTGAAATATTTTCTAAAAACTGTCTCTATCTGAATTCCTAACATTTTTGCATTTAGGTTTTCTGTGTGGCCAAAGATATCGGACAGCATTCAAGTCAGACGAGTCAGACTCAAAACATACTTCTGTAAAGCTCTAATTTCTCTAATAATGCAGATCGCTGCGCCAAAAGCTTCAAAGTGACATTGGAATCCTCAGAATTTTGATGAGCACTCTCACTTTTATCACAGAATTTTTGTTTGGGCCTACAGAATTTCAAATCTACATTTTGCATCAATCAAAACAACAAATCAACTATTCATTTTCAGTGAAAAAGAAAAAAACAATAAAGAAGAAAAAGTCAACCAGGTGCTTATCTGTTTGGGTTATGTATAGACCAAAATGATTGATCCAATAATTTTGGAAAGACATGATCAGAAAGTAGAGAGAAGTGATTTGAAAGTTCTGTAACAATGATATTGGCTTCCAGCAGACCTATTATCTGTTTGGGGTTATGTATAGACCAAAATGATTGATCCAATAATTTCGGAAAGACATGATCAGAAAGTAGAAAGAAGTGATTTGGAAGTTCTGTAAAAGTGATATCGGCTTCCAGCAGACCTACTCCAGCTAATGCTCTAGGTTCTGAATATTTCTCATCTACAATGCTGAAGTCTAAGTTATCTGTCCAGATTGATGGTAGACTGCAGATTTCAAACTGGTACATGGTTAGTTTTGATTCTCCCTGTCCCCCTCTGCTAGTCCAAGGAATTTGATTAGATTTCCAAAAACTTTAGTCTGGAAACAGTAACCATCTCCCTGCAGTGTTTAGGGATTAAGAGGATACCTTGTGACTAATCTAGACCTACTATATTTCTGCAAGTGTATGGGAGAAAAACAGAACCAGCCCAGACCCAAATGGATATGGATGATGACTTTAAATCAAAGAGAATAAAAATGATAAAACCACTCTAATTGTTAGTTGAGATTTTTTCATACTCTGCTTCTTTCCAGGAGAACTTTGAAAGTTTGTTTTCTTGTTTAACCTACAAAAAAGAATTAATACAAAAGCAATTGAAAGGAAGAAAGAAATTAAAGAGAAAGGCAGAAGCAAATATGCTTACTGTGAAAAGAGTTCAGGTGACTGCTATAGTTAGGCATCAGTTTGGTTATGAGCTTCCTGGCAGCCTAGTGGGAAATGGAGTTATTATGAATAACAGAGTTTTTATATCAGAAAGGAGAATGTATACCATCTCTTACAAGGAGATAGGGTTAATGCTGAGTGGTATACTAGCAGTGTCTTTTTAACATTTTTTAACAGAAGCAGAAATCGCATAGTTGTTTTGTGATGGTTATCAAAATAAAATAGGACTTTAAAGATTGACACACATCTTAATCGAGCAGATTCTTCAAATGGTGAAGTTGTGTGAATATCCGCAGAGGTTAAATGCTGCCCAAACATAGAGGAGGCTCAAGTGTCTCAGGACTGACTGGATTCGAATCCCTTAAACTGGTATTTGAATACTCATAAGACTAATAAAGTTCTTGTTAAAAATACAGATTGTTGAGCTCTATTCCTTTAAGTTCTGATTTAGTCAGTTTGAGATGAGATCCAGAAATCTATATTTTTAACAGGTACCTAATAAGATTCTAATGCAACTAGTCTGAGTAGCATTTTGAAAATCAGTAGCCTGGACTCTTTTTTTTCATATTTCTTTTATGTTAGTCAAATTTTTCTTAGGAATCAGAATAATTTAATAATATACTATCTGAAGACAACCTACAGGCAGGTATTTTATAATACTGATTAAGAGGAGAACTATACAGGATCACACAAATGGTAGGACTTTTATTCTATTTATGCAAATAATAGAGCCAGACTAGTATGCTAGGCTACACATAGCCCCCTGCATAGGTTTCCCCTAGTCAAGACCAGATTCTCCCCAAGAAAGAGTTTTGAGTTTGCTCCAGTACTTGGTTGACTGATGAATTCAAGCATCGAGTTAGAACAAATCAGACATAGTTTTGTGTTTGAAAATCCTTAGAGAAAGTATTACCTATGGCACACAAATAGTTATCCAAAAAGCCTTAATGATGACCCTTTGCAGGTCTCCAGATATGTCTGCCAGGATAAGTGAGCTGCTAGATGTTCCCCAGATAGTTGAACACATTGACCTGTTATATGATGCTATTTAATATCGATCAGATAAATGTCAGAGAATGTCTGACAGAGGCAGTGGTTTTTGTTTCATCAAGGTTAATGATAAGTCATTCATCCAAACAGCTGGAGGCTCCCAGGACTCCCTGCTTAAGACCATTGCTGTTTAATGAACATCAAGCCATCTCAGCAGCATTTAGGAGGCCTAAACTACTGAGTTTTTATTTCTTATTAATTAAAGACCACTGATTTCAGCCTCTGTTGGTTAACTGGTAACAATTCAAAGCATATCTTGATGTAAATGTTCATTAAAATATAACTATTGGTTTTGTAACACAAAGATAAGGTGGATATTCTCCCTTTTCCAAATCAATTTCCCTTATGTGGCAGATTGTTTTCACATGTCAGATCTTGCTAGCTGCTCAAGATGCTTATATAATTTTTGATATTTTATAAGAAAATAGCCTGATTTTCCTTTTTCATGAATTTGTATAAGATAAAACAGTGTCACTTCCATTATACATCACCAGGCTAAGGAAGGCTGCTTTTGTCTTCCCTTAATTCCTAGGTAGCATGTTCAAGGAGATTGGTTTACTTTCTAGAAATTAACATTGCTTTCCTACTTATCTCTGCAGTGGCATTATTCTGCCCTTAACTAAGTATACTTACAACCTTTGGTAATCCATATATGCCTTTGGCTAAGGATTTTTTAAAAGTTTGACACAAAATGGACCCCTTGTCTTAAAAAAAATAACCTAAGACTTTTAAACTACCTTTCCCCTTCAAGCTCACTTTAACAGGCCAGACTTGATGATGAGTATCTTTAGTAATTTTGATATATTCTTTTACTGAAGTTTTATAAACTTGATGGTTTTAGAAGAAAGTACATTTATGAATGGTTGCTATAGTAGATGAGCAGTTTGAACATTATAAGAAGTATGTGGAAAAAGCAAATTGAGGCTTTCCACATTTTCAAAACTTTTAGTTAAGCTTGTTTTACTGTAGGCATACAGTTTTCTATTGTTGGGTCTGTCTCATTATTTTTTGAGCATTGAGTAGATTGATTCGTAGTATTCCCATATTAAGTATAATTTGTAAGCAGATTTACGTAGATAGGTGTCCATATATAAATTAAGATATAGATTGACAAATACCTGTCTCATTTTAAGTTTAACAAGTAGCGTATCTAGTTGAAGTGTTGTGGGACTGATTATAGTGATCAAATAAAGGTGAGATATGTTTAGCAAGGAATCTTGAAAAAGTTGAATTTTGGCAGAGTTTGAAAAGAAAGAGAAGGGACAGATCTGGATTGGAAGAATACAAATGTCATTCACATTGAATAAAGTGACAGATGGCTAAGAGTATAAGGGATATTAAACATTCTCTGCTAGGATAGTGAAGAATAGCTCTCTTTCTTTGTTGGGCCTGCTTCTGCCCAGAATGATTTCTAGCATAGAATCAGAGATATTTGGAAGATCTTTGAATTTATCCTACATGTCAGCCTTATGAAATGAAGTCCTGAGAAGTGAGATGACTTCTCCAGGGCCAACAATTGACAGTGGTGGAGGTAGAGCCAAAATGCACAAATTTCCCATAGAACTTCTTACATATTACACTACACTGCACTGTTATATCACCCCATAGGTGTTAGATCTCTTTATCCTGAACATTTTAGTCATACAGAAAAGATAGAAGTGTCTAACATGTAGGACTTTAGGTTGTGTAACTTTGATGATCCAGTCATTGTTTTTTTCTATTAGCAGCAATTTCTTCTTGGTCCGAAAGCTTAGCAATCATTTAAGTAAAATTTTCCCTGAGTACTTTGTTTTCCCTCAATTCTTCACAGCCCTAGCTCTGTCTTTTTAGCACATATTTTTAAATTGACTGAACATTTTTGAACTATTCTTATCTTGGTATGCTTTCTTAAATTGTGATAGAACTAGCCTTAAAATGTGTATTGTAACTGTCCTTTCATGAGTTTAATTGTTAACATGGGTTTGAGAATATGACATATCTAGAAGGAAAAGCAGTTCTAGATGCCTCATTTTCTTTTCTGTTTATTCAACAGCAAATATTTATTTTTATACTTGTTGTTTATATATTCTAGGCACTAGGAATACAACACTGCATGTGGACAGTCACTGAATTCCAGAATATTATAGTCTAGTAGGAGGCAGAGATGAGTAAACAAGCAGCTATCAGACTCAAGCAAGCTATTTATTTCAAGATGGTGATACTTGATTTGAGGTCTGATTATTTAATGAAAACCCCTATGTATGTGTTTATTTTCAGAGCATATTAGTTACATATGCTTTTTTATTTTTCTTTAAAAAAATTTTTTTTCTTGCTCTGCAATTAATGTTATATATGTTTTAAAAGTGTTATTAATCTTGGATTATAATTAATAAGTGTACTCACATATCAATTACCTGTTAGTGTTTTTTCATCTGGCTAGATT
Organism: Callithrix jacchus; assembly: GCF_049354715.1. Classification (NCBI taxonomy): domain Eukaryota; kingdom Metazoa; phylum Chordata; class Mammalia; order Primates; family Cebidae; genus Callithrix; species Callithrix jacchus. The sequence goes on along the minus strand of NC_133512.1, from coordinate 81,357,070 downwards.
GACTATTTTCATGGGATTTGAGATTAATATGGAGTTATTCAGTCATGTTTTAAGCACATATTTCAAGCTACATTATTATTAAGATGGAGAGGCAAAAAAGCACAGTTTTATTTTTTTTGCCAGAGTGAGACTTACTTAATGGGGAATACTTTAGAAGACCAGAATTTTATATTAATAAATATTACGTATTTTCTCCTGTGGATTTTCCAAAATTATTCAGAGTGTCTGTTCACTGTTACTATTCCACAGGATTCATTCCAGAGGGATTAAGTAAGGCATAGTGGATGTAATATTCAAATGTATTCCTTATGTGAGTTTTACACTGATTATAGTCAGAAAAAAATTTAAGTATGTTAACTGGAAAAGTAGGCAGTGTTATTTCTTTCTACAATTTATGATAGTATTATATACATGTAGAATATTAGAATGCCTATATTTAAAATATATATGCACCTATCTAACACTAATCAGTTTCAAGGATCTGGGACTATTTATTGGTGATTATAAGACATATGCTCTTTCATTTTCATTTTGATTTAATAATATTCTAAGTCCATACTTCAAACAGAAAAATGACATTAAGGTGAGAACAGCATTTATAATGTGTTACATTCCATAGATTTTGTGTTTATCATGTACGAAAGTAACTACCATTTCTTTGCCTATTGCATATTAAAGTACATAGTCCAATGAAAACTATGGGTTTTCCAGGTAACCTACATGACTAGTTATTATTGACTGTTTTGCCTTGAAACTCTTTGATTGATTCATGAAGAAAGTTACATTAAAATAATTTTTAACATTTATCTTTAACAATTTTAATTCAAAATCATGCATTTTCAGAATTTTCTTAAATCTGTTTTCACCCAGTGCTTCTAGAGAGAAAAATTATAGTCAATATCAAGTTTCAAAATAATAATAGAAAGGGCACTATCTATCTTCATGTATAGGAAAGCACTTTTATCTTTAAAAGATCTCTAAATGTTCTATCATCTCACAAGGTGACTAACACTTTAGAAAAATGACCTCACATTTCTACTTCAAAGGAAACCAGCTTCTACTGTCTGAAACCATTTCTACTGCTATCCTAATTACTTCACAACACAACTTATGTGCTCAGTGCCCACTCTCTGTAGGAAGTTAGTGGAAGAATAAAAGCTCATGAACACGTAGCCCAGAGATTAAGGTGTATACACATTATTTTACAGAAGCTAAGTTTTTTTCTTATAAAAGTAATACATGTCTTTGTTTACAGAAAAACATCAATCAATACATATATGTATAAAGTACTAATTTCAAGTCCCACCAGAGAAAAACATTTTGGCCTAATATGATTTTTTGTGTGTTTGTGTTTGTCTTCTTTCTATGCCTGTGTGAATGTGTTTGTGTGCGTGTGTGTACTTAGATGTGTGTATATATATGCATGCATATGTAATCAAGTTATACATTTGGTTCTGGAACTGCTTGTATAATTTATTATGAACATGTTCCCATGTTGTTCTAGTAATCTTTTGTTGCATAACAAACCAACTCAAGATGTAGTTGTTTAAAACATCAGTGTCTTCAGTCTTTGGCAGGGATCACCAGGGACAGAACATCTCTATTGCACTTTTGTATCATCAGAGATGGCTCAAAGTCTGGGAGCTGGAATCATTAAAATATTTCTTCACTCATTTTTCTGACAGTTGATGCTGGCGGTGGGCTTAGACCTTAGCCCTTTGATGCTTGCCGCCTATCAATTGGAATGCCTCCACTTGGGCTCTCTATGTGGCTGGGGTTTCTGTTGGAAGACAATTCTCCATGAATATTTCATGGTTCTACATGATCCAAGTCCTCTGAACAAAGGCATTTATAGAATGTTTTATAAGGAAACATTCCAGGATAGTAAAGCTTAGAGACATCTCCCTGCCTGGAGACAGTCTAGGGTAGTAAAGATAAAAACTTGTCCTCCTCCCCAGATTTGCTTGCATTCCAGAATGAAGATAATGCTTCTCTTTCTCCTGAAGGGAGGATTGGCACATCATCAAAAGCTCTATATAAGATCAAAGGTTTTCTAATTTGGGGTTTCTGTTTTATAATGTACCCCATTGCATGTGCACAAACCATCTGGCCATCATGTTGCCCTGCAAGGACTTGGGCTTAGAAAACTCATGCAAGATGTTGTTGTTCTTGCTGGGAGTAATAAACTGTATTTGTCTGTAATTCAGAGGTCTCATGTTTTGTGTGTGTGTGTGTGTGTGTATCACACAAATTCATATTAATATGGACGTATATTGGTATATATGTATATACCTCCATCCATCTGTCCATCCATTCATCCATCTTTCCAACCATCCATCCATCTTGTGACAGTCTAAATTGTTCACTTGGAAGAAAGATAAAATCTCAGACCCTTCACAGTTTCTGATATAATAGTTTCCCCACCAAATGGTGGCTGTATTTCAGAGGTAAGTCTTGGAAGGAAGAGTCAGAATCAAGTGGAACCTGTATCATCTTTTATATTACAGCCTCAGCAGTCATGTCGTGTCAATCTTGCTGGATTTCATTGGTAGATCACTCACAGAGGCCTGCCCATGTTCAAGGGTAGAGGTATGGACTCCAACTTTTAGAAGAGAAATAGTAAGACTCTGGAATTAAATGAGACCAGAAATATTGCTAGACCATTATTAGACAATTCAATCTGCCACATACATCAATACAAATGAATCTATCTTATCCTTTTTAATTTCTGCATAAATTCCTGTTGATGGACATTTAGAATTTCTGCACTTCTTTTAGCTTAGAATTTTTCAGATAACAGTGTGTAAGGTAAAGACCTTTGTGTCATAATTTTATGAGTTAGTTCAATCCTAGAGGGTAAGTGGCATCCTTGCCTCATTTCCCTTCTCCTCTAGGAAAATGGCCTCACATTGAAGAAAAGGAAAACGAGGCAAGGATGTCAGGAAAGCAAAAATGAGGATGATTTACTGAGCTGACCACCTCTCAGTATCAAGCATGATAGATTGCTCAGTCTTTCAGAATCATATTCTCAAACGCAACATAAACAATGTCTCAGGAAAAGGAAGGAAGTGGGAGTAATTTATCTGCTGTCTCCTGTCTCCTACTGGCCAAAATTTGCTTCTGGGGCATTACTTCCTCTAGGCATCGTGCACCTGCTTGATTGGTACCACTTCTACATTAGACTTAGCAAATATGAAGTGGCTTACAAGAGGTGTCTAGTGTGTTTGTATATCCTGAGTTTTTGTGTAAGGATTATGTATTTATATAAATCTTTGTGTACCTATGAACTTATATCACTACAATAAGTTATAGAATTGAAATCTCACAATTTTAGAATATATATATTTAAAATTTTGTCCAATGACAAATATTACTAATTGTCCTCCATAAAATTTATATACATTCATACTCTACCAAGTGATCAGAAAGAATTTAACCTAATCAGCTAGACTTAACCAGTGTTCTATTTACTGCCAGTCTAGTAGACATAAGTCTTTGTTTTCCTAGTTTTTGTTTCTTTGAATTTTTTGGCGATGCTGAACAGATTTTTACATACTTACTCATTTTTTTCCTTAGCAAATTGTTTTTTCTTGTCTTTTTTGGCTTTTCAATTGAGAAATATTTTCTTTTTTTTATTGATATTTTAACTTGCTATCTAGATTATAAATAGTAATTCTGTCTACATTTACAAATATATATTCCAGTTTTTATTTTTATATTATTTTTGTTTGTCATATCTTCTGTCAAACAGAGAATAAAAATATATCAGTCTTCTGCTTTATAGTTCCTGACTTTTGAGTATCTTTTTTCTTTTTTTTTTTTAACTAAGATGTTTGTTTTTTAACTATATTTCCTAATTTGTTAGTTTTACAGGATAGGTGGGCCCCAGAATTGGGGTTTAGGCCAGGAGTGTTCTTAGCTTTACCCAAAAAGAATTCAAGGGCAAGCCAGTGATGTTAGACAGCAGTTTTCAATTGAGTGGTATCATTCCTTGCATTGCAGGGCTAACTCATAGGCAGTACAGCCAGAGTTACTGAATGGGTTCTTGGCAACTTATATTTACATATGTAAACCCACTTTCAATTATATGTAAATCAAGGGGCAGGTCAATGTAAATTGAGAAGCAGGTCATTTAGAACTTTTAAAGAAAGGGGCAGTAACTTCTGGGTCATTGTCATGGAAAAAGGTAGTAACTTCTGGGTCATTGTTATGGCATTGTACACTATCATGGCACTGGTGGGGGTGTCTTATGTCAATGAGCAATTAGGGCAACTAGGGATCACTGGTTTCTGCCTAGTTTTTTACTTTATTTTGTATGGACTAGATCCTGTTTTGATAGCAGAAAATAAGTCCTGCCAATCTTCTACCCTAATTGCTGTTTCTATTTTTTCTTATTTATTTTCTGACTATACATTATATTTTCTGACTTTAGTAGGTTTCCCATTGATTCTCTTTGTATTTCTAGGTAGATAAATATATCATTTTAAAAATTTTATTATCTTCTATATACTTTTCCTACGTGCATTTTGAATTTTTCTCTATAACAGAATATTTTTCTAAATATTATGAATATTCTCTAAGACCACTGGAAACATAAGTTTTAGTTACTGAATTATTTTCTACCTATATGGCATAATCTAATTTTGTTTGCATTTTTTTCAAATTACAAACGATGCTATGAGAATTATCTAAATCAATGAATCTTTTCTACCTTTCTGATAACTACCAAGAAGCAGATTTCTAGAGGTAGGATTAGTGGGTTAAAAGTAGAAACATCTTCAAGACTATTGTCAAATTGCTTTTCAGAAAACCTTTACTGCTGAAAAATCTCAATGACAATGTAAGGGAATATCTATTTCACTTTTACCTTTTAGCACTGATTTCTATCACTTATTCTAATTTTTATTTGATAAGTGATAAACATCATTGTATTAATTTACATTTTGCTTTGAGTACAAGGGTACAAGGACAATAAACATGTGATTTGTGTATTTCATAAGTGAATTTTTCTTTCATGAACTTAGTCTTTTTTAATTGAAATCTATTTTTCAAATTGATTTACATAATAACATAAAGAGATTATGAGTGGTATTTGGGGCAAATATTTTTCCTATATTGTAATTTGACTTTTGATTTCATAGACATGTATTGTTTTAAAAGTACAGACAGATCTCTCAATTACTTTATGTTTTTGATTTTTGTTCATTTCTTGTAAGTTTCTCTTTATCAGAAAATCAGGTAGATATGTACACTGAGGTTTATTAAAATTAGTAAACTATATGTTTGGAGCAATTTTAGGTTCACAGCAAAATCGAGCAGGAAGTACAGAGAATTCTTGTATATCCTCTGTCCTCACAAACACATACCCCAGCTTCTCCCACTATTGACACCGTGTACCAAAATAGTGCATTTGTTACAATTGATGAGCATACATTGACACATCATTATTACCCAAAGTCCATGGTTCACATTAGAGTTCACTCTTGGTTATGTACGTTCTATGGGTTTAACAAATGCACATGACATATATCCCTCATTGTAGTATCATACAGAATAGTTTCACTGCCCTAAAAATCCCCTGCACTCTCACTTGTCATCCTTTCCTCCTAACTAACTTCTGGCGGCCACTGCTCTTTTTACTGTCACGATTGTTTTTGTTTTTCTTCCCCAGAATGTCACATTTGAAATCATATCATATGTACCCTCTTCAGATTGGCTTCTTTCACTTAGTAATTTGCATATGTTTCCTACATGTCTTTTGATAGTTTGATAGTTCATTTCTTTTTAGCAGTGAATAATATTCCGTTGTCTGGATATACCACAGTTTGCTTATCCATTTCCTATAATAAATATTTATGTGCAGATTTTTGTGTGCACGTAAGTTTTCAGCTTATTTAGGTAGATACCAAGAAGTGTGACTGGTAGATCATATGTTAAGAATATGTTTAGTTTATAAGAAACTGCCACACTGTATTCTAAAGTGACTATCATTTTACATTCCCATCAGCAATGAGTGAGATTTCCTGTTGCTCCATATCCTCACCAGAATTTGGGGTTGTCAGCATTTTGGATTTTGGTCATCCTAATGTATATGTGGTGGTATCTCATTGTTGTTTTAATTTGAAATTCCCTAATGCTATATTATGTTGAACATCTTTTATATGCTTGCTTTGCCATCTGTATTTTTTATTTGGTGAGGTGTCTGTTCAGGATTTTTGCTCATTCTTAAAGGTGATTCATATTATTATTGTTGAGTTTTAATTGGTTTTTGTATAGTCTAGATAACAGTCCTCTATCAGATGTTTCTTTTACAAATATTTTCTCGCAGTTTGTGGCTTATTATCTGATTCTCTTAGCATTATCCTTCACAGAACATAAGTTTTAAATTTTAATGAAGTCTAGCCTATTAGTTATTTCTTTCATGGGTTGTGCCTTTGATGTTGTATCTAAAAAGTCATCGCCATACCCAAGGTCATCTATTTTTTTCCATGTTATCTTCTAGGAGTTTTAGAATTTTGTGTTTTACATTTAGGTCTTTGCTTGATTTTGAGTTAATTTTCATAAAAGGTGTAAAGTCTGTGTCTAGATTTATTATTATTATTTTGCAAGAAGATGTCCTGTTGTTCCAGGACCATTTTTTGAAAAGTCAATCCTTTCTCCATTAAATTACCTTCACTCCTTTGTCAAAGATCAGTTGATTGTATCTGTGTGGCCCTATTTCTGGGCTTACAAGTACATTCTGTTAATCTCTTTTTTCTATTCTTTCACTAATACCATACTGTTTTGATTACTGTAGCTTTAAAGTCAGCTAATGTCAGTCCTCTGATTTTCTTCTCCTCCTTCAATATTGAGTGGCTGTTCAGGTGGGATTTTTTTTTTTTTTTTTTGAAATGTAGTCTCGCTCTGTATCCCAGGCTGAAGTCCAGTGGCATGATCTCAGCTTACTGCAACCTCCACCTCCCAGGTCCTAGTGCAAGCAATTCTCCTTCCTCAGCCTCCCAAGTATCTGGGATTACAGGCACGAGCCACCATGCCCAGTTAATTTTTGTATTTTCTTTAGTAGGGAATGGGGTTTCACCATGTTGGCCAGTCTGGTCCTGAACTCCTGACCTCGTGGTCCATCTGCCTCAGCCTCCTGGGATTACAGGTGTGAGCCAGCACACCCGAACTATTCCAGGTTTTTTATCCTTCTCCAGATATACTTTAGAATCAGTATGTTAATATCTACAAAACAACTTACTTTAGATTGGGATTATGGTGAACCTACCACTCAAATTAGGATCAGTAATTAGCTAGACAAACTAATGCTATTTTACTTTTCACTTCATATTTTCTGTATTATCTGAATTTTTCAAATGAGCATGTATTAAATTGATTATAACCAGGCTAAAAGAAATATATTTAAGATAAAACATGTTTTATGGTAGTACAAAAATACTAACAGAAAACCAGTTGCTTTGCATGTATTATACTACTTTTTTTTTCCTTATCCATGTTGTACATTTTAAAAAGCTTTTCAACAAATATTTTTGATGTATTATGGTCTAAGAACTCCTAACCTTATTGAAACAATCCCGTAACTTTAATTTATTAGAATATGTCTAGTTTGATTTTTTTAATCTGTATAATTCAACAGACATTGCTTGAATACTTATGACATGAAACTTTTTGTGGGCTTATGTTGTTAGAGATAGAAACATGTAATATGGAGAATGACATAACAAAATATTCCTTGGACTGTGACATTGATGAAGGGTTGAATAAAGAGGACATCTGTAAAACACTGAAGAAACCTTAGCTCTCAAACAAGAGTTTGAGACCTTTGACTCCAATAATAGCAATGGTAGGATAGAGGACAAGGTAGATGTCCAGGACCAACAAGGCTTGGTGACAGAACAATGTGCATCTCAGTCCATTTGGGCTGCTGTAACAAAATACCATAAACTAGGAAACTTAAAAACAACAGAAACTTATTTCTTATAGTTCTGGAGGCTGGGAAGTACAAGATCAGTGTCCTGGCAGATTCAGTGTCTGCTGAGGGCCTGCTTCCTGGCTTAAGGTTGGCATCTTTCCTCTATCCTCATATGGTGGGAAAAAGGGCAAGGAAATTCTCTGGCACCTCTTTCATAAGGGCACTAGTGCCCTTCAAGAGGACTCCACTCTCATGGCCTAATTACCTCCTAATACCTTATCTCTTGATATAATCACACTGGTGCTTAAGCTTCATCATATGAATTTTGGGGGAACACAAACACTTAGACCATGTGGAATCATGAAGTTAAGGGAGAAGACAGTTTGTGATGGAGTATTAGTCTGATCAAGCACTGCAAAGAATTCAAAGAAAATCATAATAAATACGTATGATCTACTAAGAAGAATCAGTTGGAAATATAGTAAAGTGGTATGGATGAATGCCATAGAACAGAGAGAAACTATTGTACATATCACTGATAAAATAATTTGACACAATTAAAAGTTTATTTTTTCCCAGGCCCTCCAGTCATTAACAGTCAGGAGATTATAGGGCAGGAGTTCTTAATTTGGCTTCAGAGAAGACTCACCTGGGAGCTTTTTAAGAATACAGATGAACAGGCCCTGTCCTAGACAATTTTATCAGAATCTGGGAAGTAGAAAATGGAACCAAAACTTTTCAAAAGCTCTCTCAGGCAGGAACAAAAATAAATTAACATATATTTTCATTCATCAGTTACTATCTTTATAAATAAACATTAAACTAATATTAATTCAGTGTATACTATCTGCTAAGCACTGTACTAGATGCTGAGGGAGACAGATATACAAATAATTATAGAACACAATGAATGAAGATGAAAGGAAGGGTAAGACGGATAGCTCTGGGCATGTTCCTGCAAGGAAGCAGCTGCTTTTTTGAATTTTAGGTTGAAATATGGGAGTTATGAACACATGCTGATTTTTAATTCTTTCCCAGCTGATGAGAGTTTGGAAATAAAGAGCCATCCAATTTCCTGAATAAAATGAGGAAGTAGGAAAATATGTGCCTGGGGCTCCCTGGCCTCTTTTTATGGGTCTCCCCTTTCAATCGTCTTCATTGCTTTTGGACTCCACGGACTCTTACATTGTCCTTGGTGTACATGTAATGGAACCCTGTGGTCAGTAAATTTTCTGGCCATAGGTGGTTGTGGGAGAAGCAGAGACAAGTGTGGAGTTGGGAGAGAAAATGTCCATCCTTACCATTTCCATACTATCTTTTAGGTTGTAGCTTTACCATCTCTCTTTCTGGACTGCTGTAGAAGTTTCTTAACTGTCTTCCCTGCTGCTAAGTACTTAATCTCCCACTCTGTCTTCTGTGTAGGACTAGATTTATCTTTCTAAAATACAACATCATCTGGCTTGAATACATCTGCAAGCTCCCCTGTTGATTAACCATAGGATGAAGGGCAAATACCTTAGCATATAAAATACCCCCATTCATTTGTCACAAGTTTACCCTTCTCCATCTCCTCTTTCTTTCTGAGTACATAACTGCTAAACTTTTTTTGATTTCCATTTCACACTGAACTCTTTTATGACTCCTTTATTTTACAGTTGCTACTGTCTGAAACATTTTCTGTCTTACGTTCTTACAAGATCTAGTTCAACGTTTATCTCTTTTATGAAGTTTTCTCCTATTCTCCCTTAGCATTTTGTACATGCCTCTAAATACACATTTACCTCTGATAAACCATATTTATTTAATAATTTGTTATATTCCTTGAAAGGAAAATCTGAGCCTTATTGATCTTTGCATTTCTTTCCTCTTCAGTGGACTGGCAAACAATAGATGTTGAAAAATGTTTTTCAAATGAATACTAAATGAATACACTAACCTGCACACACTGGGAATCCAGAGGCTTCTCTTTTACAACACTGTTGGCTCATCAATGACAGTGATCTTTTAAAAATGCAAATCCTGTCATGTCACTCTTCTGTTCAAATCCATCCAAAGGCTCCAGACTTCACTTAGATCATAAGTCTTAGCACAAAACATAGTCTTTAATAGTCTGCAGGACCAGCCCATTCCTCCTACCCCAGGCGTCTCTCCTGACCTTCCGCTCAGATACCCTGCCTTTGCAACTCTGGCCACCATCTTTGCCTCCCATTCTGGCACATGGACCACTTCCTTAGTCCAGAATATTATTCCCTTGGCACTGGTTAGCAAAGGGAAGTTCCTTCCTCAGCCTTCAGGTCTCAGCTTGGATATGACTTTCTCAGCGAGGCCCCTATCCACATCACATTTTCCTACTATCGTGTCACATTGATGGCTTTATATTTTTATGGTGTTTATTATAATGTGTAATTTACATTTATCCGTGTTATTTCTGTTTTGTGCCCATCCTGTTCACTAAGTATTATTCTCCATTATAGCAGGGACGTTGGATATTTTGTTCTAAGATGAATCTTCAGCATGGTGCCTGAGATGTATTTACCCAATAATGTAACTGAAATAGTGACAAGCTTTATCCAAATATCTTTGGATATTTTTCTCTTCCTGTCTACTTCCTTTATTTTTAACTCCACTTCCCCATGTTTATCTAGTAAACATACTACTTTGTTGACTGACTGCCCCCCATGTCCATATTATCACCATCAAACCACAATGGTTTTATGCATTGTGTAAACCTCAAATAAGTAATACACTGGAATATTTAGTTCGTTTCTTCATCTTTTCTTTTTTGCCAAAAAAATTGAAATTAAGCTTCTGTTTGCTTTTCACATTTTGGATTTCTTCAAGATAGTTGGCAGTGGGCAGCTATTAAAACATCTTCCACATTTGCTATAAGGGGTGGAATAAATTCAGTATCATTAAAGGTTCCCGCTCACTGTCCTTTTTGTCTGTTTTGTTGTTGTTGCTCCTCATAGAGTTTTAGAACCACCAGCAGAAAGCTATGCAGACTATCTCGAGTAATCCAATAATAACCATGCATTTTATCTCAGATTTTTTTATCTGATTTGATATAGCTAATTTGGTTTTTCTAAGCTCTGGTTTTAAATCTAATTAAGACATCTTAAATTGCTCAATTTCCATTCAAGTAGTCTGCTTTGCCCATAATTTTCAGATTTCAAGACTTCTCTAATGAAATTCTTCCATTGCTTTTCTGCAGTTAAGCTTCTCTTCTATTAAGCTCTATCAGGCTTAGTCATAAGGCAGATTGCTAACCAATCAGTCTTATTAATTAAGAACAAAAAAAGATTCCTGAGAAAATTCCTTCGTATTCGAGGTAATTTAGGGGAAAAGCCGAACCTTTGCAATTGCCAACATCTCTTTTCTCAGCATAGCAGGTAATAGGTATTTTGGAAACTGAATAACTTTCCCTTCTTCACTACGGGTTCTGTCTTCCTGACCTCTAAGGATCTCTCCTCCTTCTACCTCCCCAAAAAGTTAAAAACAACAGGCAGCCACATACAATAATAGAGCCTGAGGCTTGAAGATGGCATTTAGTTTGCCCTTTGGCAAAGAGCACAGCAGCACTTGCCAGCCCCAGGCCTTCCGAGTTGAATATATCACTTCCAGGGTACAATCTGCCTCTGTTGTCCTGTGGCCTGTGGACCTGAACTCAAGCCTCGGTTTCAAAGGCATTATGTTACAGCACACCATCTGGTCAGCTGGCCCAGCATCCAAAGAGATTTGGAATCACAGTGCAGAGGAGCTAATTATGTTCAGTGAGTGTTTCATGATTTGCTATTTCAGACAAATAAACAAAAATAAATTATTGAAATATTTTCTTTCTGTTCAGCAGATTCAAAAGTAGAGAGCAAAAAAAAAAAAAAAAATCCCCAAATAGGAAATTATTGGAGAAGCTATTGAGTCCATTTTGAATAACTAAACTCCATATGTTCTAAATTGTAATCCTTTTTTGGGCTTGAGATTGATAAGAATATTTAATGTGTTTCTGCCCCATTTTACAGTGGACAGTTTTCATGCTAAGTGCTTTAATGTATGTCTGTACTGCTCATGTATCACTTGAGGCTGTACAGTTCAAAGCTTTGAGTATACTTTATAAAATTTGAGATTTTTTGACCCAGTATTTATTTTAACTTAGACATTTATGTTTGTACCTTTTCAAACTCATGCCGTTGGGACAGGGTGAAATATTTGAATTTTATATCAGTTCTTAGACAATTTGATAATGTTCTCATTGATCTTTAACAGTTACTTCTGCAAATGTGTAAACACTTTCTGTTTGCCAAGTCCAGATATACTAGATCTTATCTGAAAATTAATTTTCCTCTAAAGCCCCAGTTCTTAAAAAAGGACTTCAAGCAATAGTATTTCAATATTTGTTAAGTCTGTATCTATTGAAGTCATGTAAAATTTGATCTGAAATACAGTGTGAATGACATATCTATTATGATAAGAGAAAGCAAGGAAGCTGTGAAGCAAGCATGAACATATTCATGTGGGAATATTTGTTAAACTCTAATTAAACAAAATGATTCTAGATTAGCCTTATTAGTTATCTAAAAATAAATCTCTCTAGAGAAATGATTTTACTTTGTCATCTATCATTAACTTTTATGCATAGATTTTCATTTATATTTTAAAGACAAGAATCGTGTCTTTATTTTCGTCTCATGTGTTGTTTATATCATCTCACATAATATCCTTTTAAAAATAGAATCTTTACTTCAAGACATGTAATTGATATTAATGTTTTAAATGTTTCAAAGTAAAGGTTCTATTTTTAAAAGGATACTATGTGAGATGATGGATATGTTCAATTGCTTACATATAGTAATCATTTTACTGTGGATGTATATATCAAAATATAATGTTTGACACCTTAAATTTATAAAATAATAAAGGAAAAAAGAAAACTGTGATTATACATTTGTTATTTCATCTGATATACCAGTAGTGGCTGAAAATCTAAATTTAACTGTTCATATAAAACTTGAAAAGTGCTACTTTTTCAAGTTTATTGAGTGGGCCCTTGAATTAAATAAACACTACTAACTAGTATCCTTTTATGAAAACCTAGTGCCTTCTCACTATTAAAACCCAGCCCATGGTTTGTTCCATTATTACCAAAATTGAGTTTATTCCTACCAAATTGCCAAAATGTATAATTAATAATTCCGTTAGCAACAGAGCTTAAAATATTCTATGAATTGACGTTTTTTACTTGAGAGTTTATATGTAGAAGTTAAAAAAAAAACAAATTTTATACATAAAAGAGACAAAAGTTTTTCGTAAAATAAGTATGTGATACAATCATTAGGAGCAAGGGCATGTAATTTTTAATTGCCCTTTCAAATATAATACATTTTAACAAGATTTAAAAATCTATACCTTTTAGGAAGGTATTTTAGATATTTTATATCTACCTTTTAGGAAGGTAGATATTTTTAAATCTTGTTAAAATGTTTCTAAATACATTTTCATTCTGTCATATGTAAATAATTTCAAGTCAGCATGTAGAGAGCAAGTTATTCCATGTAATTTTCTACCTTTCTCCACCTCACCCTCTGCATTTATGTGACAATACCTCTCAATTTTAACTAAGTAGACATTAACCAATGATATCAGTCAAACCAGTTATTTCCTTTACCAGATTGTAAACTGTTTAAGAGCAGAATCAAATTTTAATTTATTTTTATATGTTATAGAGTGTTACTAGATTACGTGCTTATAAACCTATGGGCCAGGATTCCAAAAGGAAATTGATCACACATTCAATTTGGTGGAATTCTAGATAGAAAACTATTTTCAAAGCTATGAAAAAGAATAACAGAGAACAAGGATGGTGAAGCACTCTTGGGCTAACAATAGTAGGAACTATTAGGTTTTCTGTGTCTGAGGGTGAAAGTGGGGAGATATTACCAGGACCTAAAAGGAGCTTCAGTTGAGCTTGTAGCTATAGGAGAGAACTTACGGCAGGAGCTGTGGCCTTTCAAGGAACTTGAACTACTAAACTGTAGACCAACAGAAAGGGAATCTTATTCTCTATGTTCTATCATTTCTTCTCATTGACCCTCTGCGGGCTAATTCCAAACAAAATCCAGATACTAGAGAAGTCTATCTATATAGCCCATCAAAGACTCATCCAGGAGCACTGGGAGGGAAGGAGAAATTGGATAGAACCACGGGAGGGAGGGATGTATACAAGCAGAGTATATCAGTTTCGTAGATGTTATGTGAATGGGACAATGATAAAGTCTTTAAATGTTCTAATTTACTAAAATACGTCTGCTTAATTTATATAAGCAGATATTAATCAATTACTTGATTAATATGAATAGACATATATCATATTATATATTTATCTGTTATCTATTCATAACAGGTATAGTTTGGTAAATATATCTGCTTAATATAGGAACAGATACATAGCCCTTGTTATCCATCCATGTGTTTAATATTAATTAAAATATATGTGCACAAGTTTAAGGATTTCTGTGCTTAAATAAACTTCGTTGCACTCTCTCAAATCAGTAATCTAGAATATTCATATATATATATATTTGAATGCTTGGGGTAAAAGTACAGTTGTAGGAGGAGGCAGTTGTTAAGGACTGCATACTCAACATTCTCTTGTAAAGACCTTTTTTTTGTCATAAAGATGATTTCTGATATATCTATACCCAGGTCAAGAAAGAATGGCATTTGTATTAACCTAAGTTGAAAACAAATTAGCTTTTCAGCATGCCTGAATTAGCCTTTTTAAATTATTATTATCCAAGGACTGTTTACAAATCCTAATGAATATCATTTCTTCATTTGATGTTTCTACTAATGTCCCTTTATATCTAATATATATGGCATAAATTGCTAATAGATAATAAAATTAGTTTTTTAAAGATATTCCAAGGTCTGTCCTTCATGTAACAATATATATTTTTCACTGTAAATCGTCTTCTAATTTTTTCTTAATTCTGTATTTTCATATATTAAGATGGTTCAAATGAAGGGATTTAAGGGTCAAACAACAGCACTGAAATTTGTCATTAAACTAACATATGTCTGATCTCTGGAGAATGCAGTGATATTAACTGTGCTGTTGTTATCATATTAATAAGAACATCTACTAGATCTAAAATGTTGAATGTTCGTGGAAAATAAAATCACTAGATCTTAAAACATTTAAGGCTATATTAAGATCAACAGCTGAATGGCAGTAAGAGATTCATCCTTGTGATATATTTTCCTGACTCAAATAAATTAACTGTTCTACGTATCTATTAGAATATATAACTAGACTCAGTAAATAAACTGTTAGGACCTTTTTATTAGTCTCTTTTCTGTTGCTTATAGCAGAATGCCTGAAACTAGGTAATTTATTTTTTTAAAGGGAATTTATTTATTATGGTTATGAAGGCTGAGAAGGCCAAGGTTGAGGTGCCACATCTGGTGAGGGCCTTCTTGCTGGTCATATGGCATGGGGGCTGAGCATGCTCACATCCTCATTCGGGTCTTTCTTTATCTTATAAAGCTACCAGTTACACTTGTTTCTATGATACACTATTAATCTATTCACCATGAATGATTAGTCCATTCATGAGAGCAGAGCCCTCATTATCCAGTTATTTTTTGAAGACCCCTGTCTTTCAGTACTGCCATACTGGATTCAGTTTCTAATACAGGAAACTTGGGAACCCATTCAAACCATAGCAACCTCTGAAACTGTAGACCCCAAAGAAGAGTGCACAGGTCACAAGAAACACAAAGGGCAAATGATTGGGGATGCATAAAAAATATATAATAAAACATCTGCTTCTATTTATGTTCATAAAACATTAAATCAAAATATTGCTTATGGTAGAACATGTATATTATTTATAAATAAATGTATATTTATGGGGTGTGCATGCTAAAAAATTCTTCAGAAATACAGGATCAAAGGCCCAGATAATTACTATGATTATTTAGGAAGCTAAAAATTAGTCTATTATAAATCTAACTACTATTTATACCTATGATGTTAAATACATATCTTAATACACAGACTTTTCTAGAACAACAGTAAGATTTAGTTATCAAATCAATGCATTTGACCAAACCAAATTTAGCCCTCTGGTCTAGGCCTGGAAACAATTGTTCTTACATATACATAGTCTTTCGTCTCTCAATAGAGCCATCACCAACACATAAATTGCAATTTACAGGTAGAAATTAAAGGCCCAATTGCCAGGCTTTCTGGGTACTTTCATATCTAAATAATGCTGGGATTCCCAGTTAGGAAGGAAAGCACCTTTTAGTCTCCACTGTCATTCAGAAATACACATTCAGTATACATTACCCTTCCCACCTTCCTCCCAACCCCCATTCATCTCAAATCTTCATGAACTAAAAATTGGTTCCTTCTCAAGGAGTTTGAAGTCCCTATGTTGATGACATCAACCTATGGTCTTCATTAAGCTATGTTTTTTTTTTAAATAATGGTGGGCAACAGTAGTAATTCATTCTCTCTGTATCAAAACGCTACAGAAGTAAATAAAGAAAATTTAATAATAACTTAATCTTCCCTCCTCCAGCCTCATATCTTTGTGTAACAAATGTTAAAGTCATCTGCAGCATACTTTCCTTCTTTGTTTTCATATAAAATAGACACATACGTAGATTTTTGCATATTTCCTACTCTTGCCTCTTTCTCACTCTTTCTCCCTTTCTTTCTCTCTCTGTCTCTGTCTCTCTCGCTCTCCCTTTTGTTCTCTTCCTTCTTTCTCTTTCCTCCTCATTTTCTTCCCTCCCTTCTTTTCTTGTTCTTCCTCCCTTCTCTCCAAAACTGGAATACTATACACATACTCTGTAACTTGCTTTCTTTTTTACAGTGTATTGTAGACATTGCCCCGATGTAAATACCTGTAGATCTAATTTATTCTTTTTAATAGCTGTATAATATTCTGCAGTATGAGTATGTCATGTTTTATTTAATCACTTCTCTATTGATGAGCATTCAGGTTGTTTCCAGTTTTGTGCCATTATTAACAGCAATAAACAACTTTGTACATAAATCCTTAGCTCTTCTGCCTTTAGTTTTTATGAAAAATGCCTGAACCTGAGATTACTGAATCAAAAAGTATTTTCACCTGCCAGGTGGGGTGGCTCACACCTGTAATCCCAGCACTTTGGGACACTAAGGCGAGCAGATCATGAGGTCAGTAGTTCAAGACCAGCCTGGCCAATATAGTGAAACTCTGTTTGTACTAAAAATACAAAAAAGTTAGCTGGTCCTGGTAGCAGATGCCTGTAATCCCAGCTACTTGGGAAGCTGAGGCAGGAAAATCACTTGAACCCAGGAGCGGAGGTTGCAGTAAGCCGAAATTGTGCCACTGCACTCCAGCCTGGGCAACAGTGCAAGACTTGGTCTCAACACACACACAAAAAAACAAAAAGTATCTTCACCTTTAAATAGTAGTGGACATTGTCATATTACTTTATAGAAAGGTGTGGCAAATCACATGGTCATCAGCAGTGAAGAAGAATTTCTCTGCACCCTGGGCATCCTTATTAGTTCTGGATTTATCAGTCTTTAAATTTTTTTTCTAATTCCATTGGCAAAAAATCTATAGAGTTTCATTAATGTTTTAAGTTTCATTATACCACATCAGTCACCTAAAGCACAAAGGCAAACAACCAAAAGCCTAGGGCCACGGATGTTTCTAAGGGGATTTTTAAATAACTTATGATGCATGTGAGAATTTTGCCCTTTGTGTTTATGAGGTGTATTAGTCCATTTTCACACTGCTGATAAAGACATACCCAAGACTGGCAATTTACAAAAGAAAAAGGTTTATTGGACTTTCAGTTCCATGTAACTGGGGAGGCCTCACGATCTTGGTGGAAGGTGAAAGGCACTTCTCACATGGTGGCAGACAAGAAAAGAGAGCTTGTGCAGAGAAAGTCCCCTTTTTAAAACCATCAGATTCGTGAGACTTAGTCACTATCACAAGAACAGCACAGAATGACCTGCCTCTATTATTCAATTACCTCCTACTGGGTCCCTCCCACAATACATGGGAATTCAAGATGAGATTTGCGTGGAACACAGCTGAATCATATCATGAGAGTACTCCCTTCCACAATTTATGACAATACTAGTAAATTCAGGTTTTACTTTCAGAGAAATTCTAGACAACAACCAGCTGGAATGTATGAATTGAATGGGTTGATAGAACAGTGAGAATATAGGAACCAACATTAACCTAACCTTATCATTTCTGAATTGCTCTTATAGAGATTTCATTCCACCAGGTCACGTGTTTACAAAGAACTCAGCTCTCCTTCACTCCCAATTTATGCAATACTGATTGAGGTGTGTTATCCTATTAAACTCACCAAAGGATCTGTCATTCTTTAATATACGCCATTTGTAGGTGCTACCAGCTACAAAAGTCAGTGAAAAACTGGGTGTTGCCCTGGGTCTAAATGTAAATGCAATGTTCATTTAAGCATATGCCATGCTCAGCAAAATCAGTGACCCATTGCGGGTAGATAGTAACCCCTCTGCCCTCAAAAAATGTGAGGCATGTGAAGAAAGATTTGTTGAATGAGAAAAAGAGAAAACAAACAATGAGAATAATAAACAATTATTAAAAGAGTTCTAATCCTGTTATTTAACATTTATTGAATATAGCATCATATAAGCAAAAACCATAGCTCTCATTTCTACCCAGTGAATTCACAACAGAGAAAGACAAAAAGATTTAGGGAGAGGAAAAAACAAAACCACTACTGAATTTAACACAAATCTACTTTCTGGCAACAAAGGCAAGTATTTTGGTTTGGAGAAATGATTTGAAATTTACAACCAAACAGTTTAATTGTCCTGGCTTGCTATTCCTGGTTGTTTTATCTGGTTTATAGTTGTCCTTGATCCCAGGGCTCTCAGGATGTTTGGGGAGGGCAGGTTGATGAGCCAGAGACCTTCTTGGCAGCTTTCTGAGAGTCTTTGTTTGACAATCTGAGAGATCTGAGGACAGAAATTTCAGAGACTATATAGGTATGTAGATCAGACCTTTGGTGTCAGATAATAAATACCTTTATTGATATTGTTATTATTTTTGGAGACGGGGTCTCGCTCTGTCACCCAGGCTGGAATGCAATGGCACAATCTCGGCTCACTGCAACCTCTGCCTTTCGGGTTCAACTAATTCTCCTGTCTCAGCCTCCCGAGTAGCTGGGATTACAGACACACACCACCATGCCTGGCTAATTTCTTATTGTTAGTAGAGACAGGGTTTCACCATGTTGGTCAGGCTGGTCTTGAACTCCTGATCTTGTGATCCACTCGCCTTGGCCTCCCAAAGTGCTGGGATTACAGGCGTGAGCCACTGTGCCATGCAACACCTTTATTCTTTAGCATATAATGATAGTTAGTCATACTACCCTCTCTTCCGGCATGTTCTCTTGTATGCTTCTGTGAAGTAAGCCCCAGGGCAATCTCTTTTGACTTTTTGCAACAAAATTTGTATTTTGTTCTTATTATTGTTTGGTGAAGTAAACATTTTTCCTGCTCTGAGCACTAAAGGTGATTTAGCTACCTGTTTTGCATACTTATTCCTGCCTGAGGTGCTTTGGTGGTGACATTATGAGGCTAGGTGGCACAGCTGATAAGTCTTTCTATAAGGGAAAAAAATTTTCAGGTGAATGCTTCCACCTGGCACCTGCCCTGGCTGATGGTTCTCAGTCTTTACCTGGCATCCCTTCTTCTGAGGGTCATTGGTTACATGGCAGGCACGTGGCCCCTGGCAGGTGGGAAAAAGCACCTATTTCATGAGAACCAGGTTGTGCTTTACTCCACAAAGGCCAGGATGTTTGAGAAGATCACTACTGCCAACTGTAATCTCTTCTCCCAGTGCTTTTGGTTAAATGTCTTAATTCTTTTTTTTTTTTTTTTGAGACAGAGTTTCACTCTTGTTACCCAGGCTGGAGTGCAATGGTGCAATCTCGGCTCACCGCAACCTCCGCCTCCTGGGTTCAGGCAATTCTCCTACCTCAGCTTCCTGGGATTACAGGCACGTGCCACAAGGCCCAGCTAATTTTTTTTTTTTTTTTTTTTTTTTTTGTATTTTTAGTAGAGACGGGGTTTCACCATGTTGACCAGGATGGTCTCGATCTCTTGACCTCGTGATCCACCCACCTCAGCCTCCCAAAGTGCTGGGATTACAGGCTTGAGCCACCGTGCCCGGCCTAAATGTCTTAATTCTTACAATTCTCTTTGTAGAAAAGACAGCTCCCAATCTTAGTCTACTTTCATACTTCGTGCTGTAACATGCTATAGTTTTCTTCAAACTGACTGGAACTCAAGAGTTAAGTTTTTGATTACATTATAAATAGTAAACTGCAAAACTTTGAACTCAAAATTTAGTTCTTTGTTCTAATATGGTATAATGGTGGTATATATATATTTGGAAGGAAGGAGCACAAAGCTTGCTTCCTTCCAGGGTTTGTTTCCTATTTCTTCTGGTACCAGTCTTCCTTATGAATTGCTAGAACACTGATTAGCAACTTTCTTCAGGATTGAGTTGAGCGAATGTGTATATGTTATTTATACACATTATATGTACCCTGAAGAAAGTTGTATATATATATGTGTGTGTATATATATGTAAAATACACACACATACACAGAATTAAGTCCCTCTTAACTTTGTATTAATATGACCAATAAAGCCTGATTTATGCCTAGTGACCATTTCTTACACAACAGACTGCTATGCTAGTATGGGAAAGTGCTAGTCTAAACTGAATATGCTCCAGCCGTAACTACAGTGAATTTTCTGTGGAAGTCTCAGTTTTAAGACTACATTTAAGATTTATTATTTATAAAGAATATTTGAGGAAGCTTTAAAAATAAATTACAATAAAAAAGTAGAGACTTCTAAATTAACTTAAAACAACCAATGAAATTGTAAGGAGAAAGACACTAGAAGCAACTTCTAATGAATGTATTGATGTAGATGAGCACTAAACTTAATTTTCAAGTTATTGGCATCTGAAGCAAAAAAGAAAATGACTTAGTTGATCTAGTTCTCATTGTTTAATTGAAGAGAACTTTCAGATTCATCTCAGAGGCCTTCACAAATCAGGCTGGTAAGTAAATGAGAGAATTGACTGGGGATGAACCAAGGAGAATGGGACAGCTTGTGTTCGCCCCATTCAGAGGAATTTGAGCTAACGCTCCACTGAAACAACAATTTTTTTCACTGTCTAAATAAAACCAAAGGCCTGAGATGTGTTAGATAGCTGAGTTAGCATTGAAATACTGGGAAAATTTATCCTGAATTTGTCATATTAGACCTTCTGTAACATGAAATGTAATGTTTAATATGCAAGTTGTCTTATTAAAAAAGCACATAAATGGTCGTTGCTTTATATGGTCTTCTAATATTGAACTCCTGAAAAAGCTGAAGGATTAAATGTATTGTTTTGCCTCTGTGAATGTACTAGGAAGTCTCTAAAAATCAGCCATGCCCCCAGATGGTCCAGGAGTGCCCCTAGGTGGCAGGACACAATTAAAAAATACTTTAATTTCATGATTAAAGCTCTTCTTCTTCTTCTTCTTTTTTTTTTTTTTTTTTTTTTTTTTGAGACAGAGTTTTGCTCTTGTCACTCAGGCTGGTGTGAAATGGCGCAATCTCGGCTTGCTGCAACCTCACCTCCCAGGTTCAAGTGATTCTCCTGCCTCAGCCTCCCAAGTAGCTGGGATTACAGGCACCCACCACCATGCCCTGCTAATGTTTGTATTTCTAATAAAGATAGGGTTTTACTATGTTGACCAGGCTAGTGTCAAACTCTTGACCTCAGATGATCTGCCCGCTTCAACCTCCCAGAGTGCTGGGATTACAGGTGTGAGCCACCACACCGGCCTTGTCATGAAAGCTCTTCTTTGAGCTCCACTTTTCATTGTTCTGGAATGAATATCTCCAGCAATGCAATAATTGTTCTCCCTTGCATTAAATAAGAAGTAAGGCCATAATACGATGATTGATTATATCTTATATATGAGGTAGAATATGGAAGGGAGGATTGAGGCAATACAGATTACCAGTAGAGTTCCCAGAGGAAAACAGGTCAGGAGATGTACTCGGAGGAGCAGGGGATCCTGTCCTAATCTTTCTCCCACTGGCCTGGTTACCTAAATCTATTCTCAGACATTAGAAAAAGTCATCACAACTTCTGTGTCTATTTCTACATGTTTATGTTATTCACATGATCAGAGAAAACTGAATTTTCTCTCTGCATTCTCATACTCTTCAGTAATTTTTATCTCTGTGATCGTAGAATTCCTATGAAGAATTCTAAGTTTCTTGGTGGTATTTGTGAACAAAAGAAACTTTTTATTATTATCACTGTGTGCAAAATGCCTGTCCAGGGTTAAGTTGTGACCCATGTGATATAAATCCAGTTCTGGGTGGATGTGGGAAGGTACATAGCTCGAGACTTGAACAACATTCTCAGTTCACCAGTGGTCACCAGACCAAGTAAAACTGCAGAAAACTAGGAAGCACGCCACCAGCAGGCTTCTTTTAGATTGTGAAAAATAGGGAAGGCAGGCTTGTCAGCTGAAGACAGTAGTCTGTGACTACTGTCTAGAAGAGAAGAAATGTGTCACATACTGGGAATTCCTGCACTTTAGCATGGCTTACTTTGCTAAAATGTTATTTAGCAAAGCCCATGAATATGCCAGGATAAAGATAGTGCAATGCAAAACCTGGCTAAAATCAGATGACAGATTTTTTTTTAATTTTAATTTTAGTTTTTATTTATTTATTTATTTTTGAGATGGAGTCTCACTCTGTCGCCAGACTGGAGTGCAGTGGTGCAATCTCAGCTCAGTGCAACTTCTGCCTCTTGGGTTTAAGCGAGCCCCGTCTCAGCCTCCTGAGTAGCTGGGAGTACAGGCATGCGTCACCATACCCAGCTAATTTTTTGTATTTTAGTAGAGACGGGGTTTCACCATGTTGGCCAGTATAGTCTCCATCTCCTGACCTCATGATTCGCCTGTCTCAGCCTCCCAAAGTGCTGTGATTACGGGCATGAGCCACCACGCCTGACCCCACAGAGTGGTTTTAAAGTCAAATCAGTTTGGAAGCGAATTTTTTTAAAAGCCCAGCTGGGACCTTTAGTTTCAATGAGGGATTTCACCTAAGCCTCTGACAAGTCTCAAAGCACTGTTTGTTTTAAAGCACTAAGCACTTTAGACTTCACTTGGCAAGAATACCTGGGCATCTCTAAATAAATCAGTGACCCCAAATATCTAGAGAACAAATGAAGCTTCTGCAGATTCTTTCCCTCTAGTATTTCTGTCAGGCCAGCGCATTCTTCTTTTCGTGCAGGCTTATTTTTATACTTGCTCTTGCAACCCTTTATGCTTTCATTGAAATGTTTGTAACCTTTTGTAACAGCTTCTTTTGATAAGCTTCCATGTGGGTTTTCATTTTGCAAATGAGATCTTATTTATCAAGTTGGTGGCTTGTGTCTTTTGGCTAAATATGCTGTATATGTTAGGGGCTATAATGAGATATGTTTGAGAGGCCAATAATTTGTTATTACCATATAGTAGAAAGAATAATGTGTTTTCTCAAGATTCCCATTCCTAAGTTGTGTAATCTAACACTTGCCCAGGTACCTACCTCTGCGAAGGGACTTTGAAGACAGAGTTAAGGTAAATAATCAGCTGTCATTAAATTAGATAAGGAACCTGAATTTTTCTAGGTGGGAGGCTAACATTTAATATAATCACAGGAACCCTTAAAAGCAAAGCAGGAAAACAAATGTTAGAGAAGCTGTTGAAAATGGAGGCAGAGGAAAAATGAAGTGGAAGGGAAGGTACAGAGATTTGAAACATGAGGATTCAACCCACTGTTGCCAGTTTTAAGGGCTGAAGAATGTAGGTGGTCTCTAGAAGGTGAGAATGACCCGGTCCACAGGCAGCAAGGAAGCAGGACCTCACTCCTTTAGCTACGGGGAGCTGAATTTGGCCAACAATCCAAATGAGCTTGGAAGTGAACTATCCTCCAGGGCTTGACCAGCAGACACTAATTTCAGCCTTGGGAAACGCAGAGCA
This sequence comes from Callithrix jacchus, assembly GCF_049354715.1. Taxonomy (NCBI): domain Eukaryota; kingdom Metazoa; phylum Chordata; class Mammalia; order Primates; family Cebidae; genus Callithrix; species Callithrix jacchus. Next base: position 81,333,038 of record NC_133512.1, on the reverse strand, counting down.
GCCAATTCTGACTGCTGACCTACTGAACTGAGGCAATAGACTTGTGTTGTTCTAAGCCTCTGTTTGATCTAAGTTGCTTTAAGTCTGTGGTGATTGTGTACATACTGTAATGGTAGCAATAGAAAACTGGTAAGGCTAAAAATGCCTTGGAGTAGCTGAGTGTCCTGGGTTACTTGATTTCAACAACGGCTGGCCAGGAAAAGAGAGCAAGGGTGAAAAAGAGAGAAAAAGGAAAAGAGGAGAGAAGGTATCTGACATTATAAACAGCAGGGACAATTTGGTCTCCACTCCATTCTATGACTCTCAAGTGGCTTCTTGCACACCTCATGGTATTAGCGTCTCACAACACTGAGTGGTTTTTTTTAATTTGATGGGTTTCTTGAGGGTACAAGGGGGCCTTTTTTGGGTACAAATTTAAAATTTGATGGGTTTTTAGGATACAAGAATGGCCTTCTTTAATATAAACTGTGTCCTACTGAGTACATGATATTTATGAATAGTTACAGTATAGGGTTGTATATGTAAAACCGTGCCCACTATACTTTAAAGAAACTGTAAGAGATCTTCAGGGGTTTGATTTCAGGTCATTTTCATCATATAGACTGACTTTTTTCAGAAGCAAATTACCATGTGACATCCAACACCATTGTCCCGAATGCTATCCCTCCCAGTCACAGCTTTTGGAGAACCTGAGCTTCTAGGAGGAAGCAGTTCATAGGAAAGTAAAGGAGCCTCACTTGCTGTTGCTAAAAAGACCTGAGGCCCATGTACATACTGTCAGCCCATCAATTCCCTCAACTTCTCTACACTGGATTAGAACGTCCCTTTTCCCTTTCTAAGCACACTTCAAATCATTCCTTTTTTAAACCTCTTTTCTTATACCAGGTAACCTGGGATGTTAGTGATAAATAATCTGATTTAACCTGTGAAAATATGGAGGGTTGGGGAAAGAAATAACAAAGCACACGTATGTCTTGCCCCATCCCTCTTCTCTCATTGGTATCCTCAATGCCCAGGAAAAAAGCGCTGATTGAGATGAATTTTTTATGCATAATATTCTTTGTCTTTGGATAGCCTAGCTTCAGTATTGCTTCTCTCTCATGTATCTTTGTAATTTGCTGTGTAGGAAACTCTGGAGGCCTCCCACAGATTGCTCATTTTAGCAAAAATGCATTTCTTCTGCCCTCTACAACCTCCAGGAGCCTTCAAAGATGAAGTTAATTATACATATTTTAAAAAGAAACCAAATACAGAGTCTTGAGGATTTCAAGTTCTAAAACCGGATTTATTATGTTCAAAGTTGTGTCTGGATGAAAGGAAAGTATAACATTAAAATATTAATCTATTCATGCCATTTAGTGCTTTGAATTATTCACAGATGCTTGGGGTTTTTTGTTTTTGTTTGTTTGTTTATCTAAGAATAAGGCATTTATCTGAGACCAATCAAATGGAAAGGAATATTTTTTGCTTTCGGAATCCTTCCTATTTGGGGTTGTTTTATTATAGAACACCACCCCTCGGACATTTTATGAGCTATATTCCTAACACATTTACATGTGATTGAAGCACTTAACAGAAAAACTAGGTAAATTGAGTACTAACAGCTAAAGCAAAATGCTAGGCAACTATTTCCAAATGTAAAGTGCTTTGAAGCTGTTAGGCCATTATATCCCACTCCCCCAAGCTCTCCTTCCTCTGAGAATTATAAAGGAGATGATGTTCTGTAAATGGGTGATGTCTGTTTTAGTCGTCCATTTACATTTTCCAAACTGATTTGGGAGTTTAGCTTTAGCCCCTCCCCATTTTATGTTGTTTAGTCAAGAATCTTCTAGGTACAGAATAAAGTTTTTGAGTTTCTGCTCTTCTATTTGTAAAAGACAATAATACTACTCATCTTTGCCAATCTCATAGGATTAGGGAGCATGAGCAATGTGATATACAAGGATATAAACTTTAATGAGCCATACATATATAAAGCATTAGAAATGATATTACTTCTAACATTGTTATCAGCAAAAACTTTACAGACTCAAGAGGCTATGAAGATGTAGAAGGCACAGAACTTATACTCTCTTATAGCTGAGGATTCAGAAATATCATTTAGGCCTGAAATATTTTATTTAAGTTCTAATATTTGTTTGGTTAGAAGCATTTCAAAAGGTAATACTATGCTCACTAAATGTTTGCTCTCCACTTTGCCCACGTTTTTCAACCATATCTCATTTACTAAATTCTTCAGAATCTTTTAGCTCCTTGGTTGTTTTCCTGTGGAGACTCTTGCGAGTGTTTTATTCATAATTGAACTTTATATGTGCTATATCTTGCATAGAGTAGACGAGGCTTGCCTTGTCTTCATTTGAGATATACCTTTCTTTTGGTATTACCTAAAGTCACATTTGTTTTTTGTCAGTGTCTCCTATAGTGTATTCCATGCTGGATTGAATAAGGAATATCGGGGAGGAGACATACTCTGCAGTAATTCTTTGGAATTTAGAAAGGGCCATTGTTCATCGTATAATCTGAAGATCTTTGATTTGACACAAGAGACAGAGGGCCAGAATGATAAAGCTATTTGCTTAAGATCACTCAGTTGGTTGTTAGAAGGGTAGAATTAAAATTCTGATGATTCCAGATCGAATGCTCTTCCCACTATGCAGAAGGAGGGAGAACACAAGAAGAAAGATGGCTTAGAGCAGGAGTCAGCAAACTATGGCCTGTGGGCCATATCTGGCCTACTGCCTATTTTTGTAAATAAAGTTCTTTTTGGAACACAGCATACCCATTCATTTACATATTATATATGGCTGTTTCACACTACAAGGGCAGAGCAGAATAGTTTTCAGAGACCATCTGGTCTACAAAGCCTGAAATGTTTAGTCTGGTTATTTACAGAAAAAATTTGCTGACCTCTGGCTTAGAGGAGAGATGACTGAAAAATCTGGATAGGAGCACTTCGTGAACAGTCCTTTTAGTTTGCACACTTGTTTCTAGTTCTTGTTTAGAACAAACTACTTGGCTATTAGGCAAAATTGTCCATCTGACTCTCTCATGATTAATTACTAGTTGATTTAATAAATGCACATATATCCTTGCAGAAGGATCAGTAAATATTTTCCAGAAGTGTTTCCCATAATATGTGATTTGTTTTCTATATTCATCTTCATAATATATTCTTGATGACATTAGTATGTCTAATTCATAGTGGAAACTTACGTGGGATACACAATAGCTGTATTCAAGCATGTGAAGGACTCTCCTGTGAGTAAAAGGATTAGGTGTATTTATCCTTCAAGTTCAACTAAAATGTGCTTTTGTTGTTAAGCTCCTGATTCTGGCTATTCCCTTCTTTGGCAGAATTAATCACCTTCTCTTCTGTGCTTCTAAAATTCTTTGTACAAAGTACTGTTATAGCATTTGTCACATGGCATTATAGGTCATCATTTGCACATTTGTCTCCCCAGTTGATTGTGAAATCCTTGAATGTGAAGACAATATCTTACTCATTTTGGCATCCTCATCATTGGGCTCGGGCCGAGGCTCACAGTAGTAGCAACCTAATGCTTGATGAGTGAAGGTATATTATAATCTCAGAGGGCAAAGCAAGGACCATTGTGAAATCTCAGTAAAAAGGACTTAGTGGTAGTGCTGGCAACCAATTGAAAACTCTCCTAAACAGTGTGCTTGGACATCAAAGAGAAGACCTAGGGGTTAGAATGCCTAGGTTTGCATTTCGACTGTGCTGTTTAATAGAACTGTCTGTAGGTGGGTTGAATATCTCTGAACCTCAATTTCCTCAGCTTTGAAATGGAGAGGATTCAGGGAAGCAGTTTTCTAAGTGTGGTCCATAAACCCCTGGGTACTCCCAAAACACTTTCAAGGAGTCTTTGAGGTCAAACCTATTTTTATTAGAATGCTAAGACATTTGTCATTTTCACTCTGTCAGTATTGGCGTGGATGGTGCAAAAGCAATGGTGGGAAAACTCCCCGTGTCTTTGTACAAATTAAAGCAGCAGCCGCACCAAGTTGAACTGATAGTCATTGTTTTCATCTCCGTCATATACTGAAATAAAAAAAAAATACATAGCAGCTTCACATAAGAATGATTTTGATGGAGTAAAATTATTAATTTATTAAATATCAATCTTTGAGTATAATTTCCTTTTTAATATTTTGTGTGATAAAATGGGAAGTATATATAAATCACCTTTACATGTCGGAAGTACAAGGGCTGACTTGAGGAAAAAGTACTTGTGCTATTGATTTGCCAGCTAACAAGCCTGAAAGTAGGCATGGTGTTTCAGAAGCATGCGTAGGTAAAGATCCATTGAAAGTGCAGTATGAGCCAGGAGTGATGATGGTTCATGCCTGTAATATCAGCATGTTTGGAGGTCAGGGAGGGAGTATCTCATGAGTCCAGGAGTTTGAGATCAGCATGGGCTACATAGGGAGAACCCCTCTCCACCAAAATTAAAAAATAGTAAGCTAGGTGTGGTGGCATGTGCCTGTGGTCCAGCTAGTCGGGAGGCTGACTTGATGGGACCACTGCACTCCAGCCTGGGTGACAGAGTAAGACCCTGTATTAAAAAATTTGAAAGTACAGTATGGATATACTTTAAGATGAAAAGATATTAATGTAATAGCATCAATATGTTAAATTCATTGATAGCGTTTCTGATTCCGCATTGCCAGCCACTTTTAAAGAAACTACTACTGTCAAGTTTTGGTGTGATATCAAAGAGAAATATCTGTATTATGTGAAAGGGCTTTTAGAGTACCTGCTTTTTCCAACTATATATCAGCTGCGTGAAGTAAGATTTCTTCATATACTTTAAGCAAAGCCACATATTGCAACAGATTGAATGTATGAGCAGATATGAAAATCCAGCTGTCTTCTAAGGCAGACAGGAAAAAGATTTGCAAAACTTATAAAACAAAGCTGTTCTCCTCACCAGTTTTGTTTTGGAAAATAGAATTGTTTGTTATAAAATATTATTTATATTAATGTGTAATCAATTTATAATTTTTATTTAAAATGTGTTTGTCAACATTTTTAAATTTCCATTTTAATTTCTAATATGGTATTCATAGAGTAAATTCACATAACAAGTCTTTGAAGTTCTCAGTTTTTAAAAATATATAATAAGTGTCCTGAGACCAAAAAGTTTGAGAATCACTGATGTGGTAGACAGGCGTTTTCATACACTGCTGATGGGAGTGTAAATTGGTACAAACTCTTTGGAAACCATATGCCATTATCTATCAAAACTTAAAACATTTGCCCATTGATTCAGCAATATAATACAACATTGGTTGTAAAAGCAAAACAAAAGAAAATGGGGATTAAAGCACACAACAGTAGAAGCTCTTTAAGTAAGTACATCCTGAAAGTGAATTCATATATATTTTGCAGATATTAAAAAGAGTTACTAATTTGGAATTATAAAAGAGTTCCAAGATAAGTTAAGTATTAAAATAGCTGCAGAAAATTAGTTTTAGTATATCCTATTTGTGTAAATAACAGTTATCTGCTAATAGAGACAAATGCCTAGAATCTGGAGTTACTTTGTAGAAAATGATTAGGGGCCAAAGAAGGGTGAAAAGAGACATTCAGATCTCATTTCATACCCTTTCATATTTTGTTATTTTCCTATCCATTTTTTGTCTTATTTAAAAAATTAATGTAGGTGATAATACTCGTAATGTAATGTAAACTAGTTGAGCAGTATTAAATCTCCTGGCCTATGGAGAATGTTTACAATGTAATTATTACATATGCAGTGACACTATTGTTTGTAAAAATGAATGACTACTTCATGTGTTAGTGCGATCCCATCAGTAGAGTGTTCTCCAAGCAATTACTGAATGATCAGGAAATATCATAGATCAGATGTCTGCCTCTGAGTATATTAAACTGATCTCTCGGTTTAAATTCTGATATTCTTTGATACTGTTATTTATTTATTTGCGAGGGAGTTTCGCTCTTGTTACCCAGGCTGGAGTGCAATGGCGCAACCTCGGCTCACCGCAACCTCCGCCTCCTGTGTTCAGGCAATTCTCCTGCCTCAGCCTCCTGAGTAGCTGGGATTATAGGCACGTGCCACCATGCCCAGCTAATTTTTATATTTTTAGTAGAGACGGGGTTTCACCATGTTGACCAGGATGGTCTCGATCTCTTGACCTCGTGATCCGCCTGCCTTGGCCTCCCAAAGTGCTGGGATTACAGGTTTGAGCCACCACACCCAGCCTGATACTGTTATTTTTTAGTGAATAGTCATAATGTTTGGGAATAGAAGTTCTATACCAAAGGTCCTCCATCAAAAAATTTAATACTTAATTTTGTTCTCAAAGTATGGAGGGACTACTAGGACAAATATGTAAATATTCACTTAGTCTTATACTCTGCCACAGTAGGAAGCACCCTAAGTTATGGAAAGAACTTATTACATTAATTTCACAATTGCCAGTTCTACAAACTGGAATTTATTTAGTAGAATTGCCCCTATTCTTAGGATAAGCCTGTCTCTAGGATAAACTTTTCCTATAAGATAAATGATGCAATTTGCATCTTAAAATAAAGAGAACTTCATATATTATTATATAATTTTAAAAAATTATTTAGTGATTAACACAACTACTTTTTGGGTCCAGTAATATAATCTTTTTAGTCAAGAGTCATGTAATATAATCACGTCAACATATGCAGACAAACTTGTGTCGACTGTATATGCAACTATATTTTTATAAAATAGGAGTTAGGTTGTTGTGTGAAAACAGGTGGACTTTTCTGGAAGAACAGAAATTATTTACTCCTAGCATCTTATTGAAAGAAAAATGCCAATTCAATTTGAATAATGTTGGGAGATAAAGCATGCCAGCATTATTCTTTATTTCTTTTATTAATGAGTTCGGATACAAAAAAGTCGATAAAAATTGCATTAAAAACTCATAAACATTGTTCAAATCTCCTTTCTCCATCAGTCATGTTCATAAAACTGGCATTTCGATTTAAATGGCAGTTAATAACAATAGAATTTTATTTAGTGAGTCAAACAACACATGGGCTCATTTATTTACTTATCAGGCATTTGTTGAGTGCCTCCTCTCTGCCAGACCCTGTGCCAGGTACTGGGTCTCCAGCCTTGAATAAGACATACTTCTTACATTCTATGAGTTTAGTCACCAGTGGAGCAGAGAGCTATGTAAACTGGTAATTAAGGAAGTAACATTGTGAAATAGGAAGAGCATGGGATCTGGGGGGTAAACAAATTTTAAACTTGGGCTTCCCATTTCTGAATTATATGGACTTCTAACCTTTCTAAGTTTCAGGGACTTCATCTGTAAAACAGGGATAACAATTTCAGTGTGTGTCTTTTTTAGGAGTTAGAGAGAACATTAAAAGTACAGAGCCTGGAACTAAATCTAATCAAATGAGATCTATTTATTACCCTTAAACAATAATATGAAAGGTACTATATTACAGGCATGTACAAGAAAGAAAGGATAATTGACTTGGGGATGGAGACAGGTAATGAAAAATTTTACCTGCGTTTAGGTAAACAAGTGGACAAGTGTTTAGGATAAGGAGATGTTCACAGCAGGAATTCCAGGACAAGACATTTTCATTCACAGAGGTATGAATGGAACTTGTGCTAAAGTATGAGGAACTACAAGTCATTTGGTGAGGCTGTAGTCTCAAAAGCATTGAAATGAAGATGGTGTATTAATGGTTGTCAATCATTTAATGCTTGTCAGAGGACCTTTTATGTCCTGCAAATGATTCAAGACTTTATGCAGCGCAGTGGGAATGACAATAAATAGAGTTGAGCTATATTTTGAAGGTAGAATTTGTAGAATGAGTGACAATGTAAGAATGAAGGAAAGAAAGGAAGAAATTTCCAGATTTCTGGTTCAGGTAAGTAATTGTTGATGTCATTGATCAGAAGAAAGAATTTAGGATAAAACGTAGGTTTCAGGGCAAAATGATGAATTTCATTTGGGTATACGAAATCTTCCTTGTCAGGATCTCAGGCAGGAGACCACACGTGGGTTGGAGAAAAGATTGGAGAGTGCTAAGCATCACATGACTAACTAGAAGTTTGAAATCCCAAGTTTCTGACTGTGTTGTTCCCTGGCTTTGTGACTAGTGAATTTCATCTTTCCTTTTTTAATAAGGGATTTACAGCAGCTTAACTGTGTAATTATGATGTCTCATAAATGTCTAGGACTCAGCCTACATTTTCTCATGAGTGCACATTTTGAAAAACTAGTCAACATCCTTCACAGAGTTGTTTTAAGGATCACATGTTTTTGATATCTGTGAAATCCCTTGAACATATCTGATATACAAACAGAAAATGACATGTTTAGCAATTAAAGATTGAAATTACATTATGTCAGCAAACATGGAACTCTGAGGAAACGCATTGGTAATGACACTGTTTATAGTTACACTGTAATGTCTGATCATTTATTGTAATGCAGTGTAATGGTTAGAAGTGAGGCCTCTGAGTCAAACTGCCTAGATTCAAATATCAGCCATTTACTAACTGTTTGATTTTGGGTAAGTTATTTAACCTTTTTTATAAGACAGAAGCTAGCAGAGTATCTATCTCATAGGTTGTCAGGAAGATAAAATGAGTTTGTGTGTATAAAGCATACAGGTCAGTGACCGATGTGTACTTTAGGTCTCAGTGTATACTCGATGTTTTTACGATCATCATCAGAGGCAGTAACATCACAAGCATTTGTCACTAACAAATGGCAAAATTTTTGTGGAGGGACATTGGAGATAATCATATTGGTTTTATACATGAGGAGAAGGGAGTTCGGATAAGTTGAAAGATACATTCAAGGCTGCATATGACTTTAGTGAAAGATGGCGCTGAGGCCGAAATACTTCTTAACTCACTGTACTTCCTGTAACCCTTTTAGGGTAGGGTCTGTGCCTTCATGAGTAGTTTAAGCAGAAATATAATTTGAGTTGACAGTTATGTATGTCTTATCGACAATAACATTGCGGATGTTCTCCTTTATTAATAAATTTTATAAAGGTCAGAAGTTTCCTCTTTAGAGATGTTAGTTCAAATTTAGCACGAACTGTTATGGGTGTGCGTCTCTGTGTGTGTGTGTGTGTGTGTGTGTGAGAGAGACAGAGAGAGAGAGAGAGAGATAGCACTCATAATGTGAAACACATATGTTCAGATAATATTTGCTAGTTACTCCCTAGCAGTTGCAGACCCCCAGTATTCAAGGGAAACAAAACACCAAGATTCCATAAGATACTTTATTGATATACCTTATTTTATAATTTTCTTTGTGATTTATTAGGCGAATTAAACACATACCTTAAGAAGAGATTTTCTTGTTTTGTAAGTTTATGATGAATATTAGACCTCAGGCTAAAGTTATTGAACATTAGCCCATATGCACATAAAACACTGTGATAACATCACAGAATATTTAATGATACTTGAGTTTCACATAAAATATTTTCACCTGCAAAGCCCCAAGCATTTCATAAATATGAATGCTGTTAATCAAGGAATTGAATAAATAGATGGCTTTTGTGTTGTACCCTGAAGATAAGTAGAGTGAGATTCTTATTGAATTTATGTCATCTATTTTAGGAGCCAGGTGGAGGTGATAAAACTGAGCCCAGATTTTTATCAATTGCCTATAATAAGTGGTTCTAAATAAAACATTTTAGAATGTTACCAGGAACAGTTGCTAGATTGTCAGACTCTAAACATGAAAAACAAGATAAAGATGGAAAGTTAAATGAGACAAAATGAACAGTAAGTTAAGCAAATATTGTTTAAAAGATACAGAGAAATTAAGAAAAAAGGTGTAGTCAATTTATAAATCACATGTTTGTATTGTCTTAATTTAGGCACACCATGGAAATCAATAGTTGTAGTTTCACTTGGAAGATATAGTTTATCATGATTATTTAACTAGGAATTTCACCTATCATCCAATTCCCCCATTCTGAGCTCCTCTAGCTCTAAAATTCACATGATGTTCTACAATGGGACATTTTCCTTAGTAAAATCGTTGGGTTCTAATTTGCTTAAAAGAAATGTATACTGTGTGGTTTAAGAAGTCTATAGTGAGTACCTAACAATTACATGTTGCTCTGGTCACTGTTCTCGTTACTTTGTGAGTGGTGATGGTTTGGATTTGCACAGACAAGTAAGTGAAAGCAGCTCTCCACCAATACAACTGTGGGGTCACTTTCCTTACCTCGACCCTATTTTTATTAGATGTCCTGGGTGTTCTTCACAGGTTTCAAAATGGGGATGTTTCTACACTTCAGCCAAAATATATGCTTCACAGTTTACAGCACATGGGAACTGCTTGGGCTTGAAGGCCTTTCTCAGCTCCATCACAGCCTCATTCCCTCCCTGCCTTTGATCCTCCCCAAACAAACACTAAACTGCTTCTCTTCCCCTGTAACCCATCTTTACCTTACCATGACTTCCAACAAGGTTTTGCCCAAGTTCCAGTTCTTTCACAAATCCTTTGCTAACCTCGCCGGTCACAACTGATTTATTATATTGTACTCCTAGAGCTCTCTCTTGGCATCTCACAGTTGAGCAGTTATAGTTCAGTGTGGCTTTACGAGGCTTGCCATTGTCTTAATTGTATTTTGTTTCTAAAAGAAAACTACCACGTGTTTCATTTTGGACACCTATATGGTCCCTGGCATAGCAAGGAGGAAATAGATTAAATATCCTAATAAATTTCTATTAACAAGTTAAGTATTACGACCACATCTGTCTTATTTTAATCTTAAAATACCCATTTGTAATGAGGTTTTCTTTCTGAGCAATCAATTGTTAGAAATGACTTTCATACAGGTAAATTTTAATTATATATATATTTTTGTACTTGACAAATTGTTTTTGTTGAAAAAGAATCCTAATCTGAGTGACAGAGTGAGACTCTGTTGCTAAAAGTAAAATTAAAGAAATAGAAGGAAAAAAAAGAAAAACAAATCAGGCCGTCCTGGTAAATAGGAAGCATATACAGCATACACTGTATTGGTTTGTGATGATTTTTTAAAATATAAACATTCCCTATTTTAATTCTTAGCCTCTTTTTAATAATTAATACTCTCTGATAATGCTTTTTACTCTATATTTTTGTTACTTTGGTATTTTTTCAAGGTCCTATACATTTTCATCTTAAGTAAACAGAGAGCAAATGCTCTTCAGCTGTTATTTAGTCATAATAAAATTATATAGGTTCTAAAATATGAAAAACTGATAACTTCAAGTAGGCCCTAGTTAACGATTTTGCTACCTTAAAATGGCAGTTGCTTATAAAACATTATACACCATTTTTGTGAAATAGGAAAAACTCTTCAGAGAGGAAAACTAGAGATGGAATTTGGAATGTTGCTTGACTATTTAGAACTGCTCCTAAAAAGAATACAGTAAAATGATAACGTAGCAATTTCTAGGTTATGTTCACAAGGAGAGGGAGCCCAGTACTGCCAATCAAATCAAAAGTGTTCTGTGTTTCATTGGGAATTGATGTCTGTAGTTAATACACTCACAAGCATTAAAAAAATTACCTGTGTTCTGAATTAAGTATGGAAAATACATTTCTGTCTGGGAAATTCATTGAGATGAAATTATTTTATCTGAGGAAACAATGCAGTAAAATTTCTTTCCTTTTGGTAAGTGTTCTTTCTATTTTAAACTTAGACCAAAAAAAATGCACTTATAAATTGAGTGATGTGAACTACTTTAGCAGAGAGTTAATAAATATTAAACTAACCTAGGACAGTATCTATAGAAAGTAAAAAAAAAAAAAAAAAAAAAAAAAAAAGAAAATCCAGAAGATGATGCAGGAGAAGCACTTGAACCCAGGAGATGGAGGTTGTAGTGAGCCTAGATCGCATCAGTGCACTTCAGCCTGGGCTACAGATTGAGACTCTCTCTCAAAAAAAAAAAAAGTCTTGGTATGTTTACTTAGAATTTCTGATCTATTTATAATTAAACTTTTTAGCTTTCTTATTTTTATCTATAATTAATGTCTTTCTACAGTTAACATCCTTCCACCATTTCCCTGGTAGCTCCACTTTGATTAAACAATGTTTTAGGCCAGGCATGGTAGAAAAAATAGGCCACATGTGGTGGCATGCACCAATAGTCCCAGCTACTTGGGAGGATGAGACGGGAGGATGTTTTGAGCCCGGGAGATGAAGGCCACTGTGAACTATGATCACACAACTGCACTGCAGCCTGAGTGACAAAGCATGATCCTGTCTCAACCAAAAAGGAGAGAGAGAGAGAGAGAGAGAGAGAGAGAGAGGGAGAGAGAGAAAGAAGAAGAAGAAAAAGGAGGAGGAGGAGGAGGAGGAGGAGGAGGGGGGGGAGGAGGAGGAGGAGGAGGGAGAGGAGGAGGAGGAGGAAGAAGAAGAAGAAGTACAAGAAGAAGAAGAGAGAAAGAAAGGTAAGAAAAAAGAAAGAGAAAGAGGAGGGAAGGGAAGAGAGAGAGAGAAAAAAATTGTTTTAACTTTATATTTTAAATAATTATAAACCCACAGACAATTAAGAATTTTCATACCCAAAACAGACCTGAAGTAATGTTGCAAAATGGTAATTTTTTTTTCTGTTAAAAGGACCAAATAAAAAAGGAAAAACAGTTTGACTTCAATTTTTGCTCAAATGAATTCAATGAGAGGGAATTTCAGTTTAAAATAAGAATTAGTTACTGAATAAAGTGTAAAAATAAGATGACTCCGAAAGTTAGAAAACTCTTCATGTTCACAGTGTCCTTAATCCTGAAAAAAAGAGGTTAGTGGTAAATTATAGTGGAAGACATTTTACTGCAAAGTGATTCCTCATAACTCTAATTCAGTTTCATGCTGTGTCAGGTTTTCTAGGAGTATTTATTAAACAAACTAGTTGGCATAAAAAATTACAGTACCACTTGAAAATGCCAGTTATGAGTTTATGTATATTTTAATAAAAATAGACTTGGCATTTGCTCGATTTTTTTTTTATTAAGAAGAGAGAAACACGTAAGGAAGCATCATCTACATGGAATCTTAGGTGAAGATAAAAGAAAAACCAAGTGAAGCCACTATAATCTCCTTTCTTTCAAATTGTGTCCTGTTCTTAGTAACTTTGCCAACAATAAGAACTCATCTTTATGGAATACTATTATGAGTTACTGTTCATGACTTCGAAACAAGTTGTCCCTTCTCTGTCTTCATTTATCCCCAGCCTCCATCTCCTGTGAGACAATTGAGACTTCAATCCCAAACTCCCAATCCTGGTCCAGGGCATGTCACTTAATTCCAAGTCTAGCTCGAGCCTGGTTTCATTAGCATATGCCTTGTCCTTCTGCTAAATGAAGAAAGTTTTCTTATGCCAGATGCTGGAAAACAGCAGTGAGATTGGTTCAGATTACATTGTTTCTCTCTTCTGAATTCTCCTGCATTTCTGTCTTCATTTCCTCAAGCCGACTAAGCCATTATTAAGGGCTCCTTCTAACTCTTATGTCACTCCTAAGGTGCCAAATAGTGATGCAGAGGGTGATCAGAAATGAGGCTGTTGCTTCAGCTCGGGTTTTTCTACCATCATCATCTGCTATGGTATAGAACACCCTATTGGTTATATCATAAATTATTTTCTCTATATGATAGGATAGTTTGCAGTGATTAAGAATTTCAGGTAGACCTGTTGCTCTGAAATGGAAAGATGTAAATAATCTGAGTAAAGGGTTCATTTTATATATTGTACTGCTGTATTTAGAAATTGGATATATGTAAATACATGCATAGGTACATTTATGTATATGTACATATGTGGATATATGTATATATAGGTTTATTCCATCACCAAATGTATGTGATGAAGAAATAAGGTTGGATGAGTACCTGTGAAACAGGCTATTGGTGATTATCTCTGGAGAATAATAGAGGTAGAAGTAACAGCAAAGTTCTAACTTGAGTGTTATCCATGACTTAGGTCATATATCTCTCCTTGAGCCAGTCGCTGTGGCCAGAGGGTTAGGATGTTCTCATTAGGTGGGCCCCCCTTAAGCCAGGGGTGGTGTCAATTCTACTTAAACTGCATGGACTAACAACTAGGGAAGGGTGGCTGCATGAAGGAAAACCTGGATGCTGTTTCCAGAAGGGGTACTAGATGCCAGGCAGTAAATATAGCACATGTCCATGATAATACTCTCTTGGATGTCTTCATTTGTTTACAGTGTTTGCGTAACACTTTACTGTATATAAGAGCTCTACTCTAGCTTAAAAATTAGACAAAAAGTGCAGACTATTCAATTTTAGTTAAATTGCTATAAAAGTTGAACTAATATTTATGCCAAAAATTGTAAGGATAAAAACAGAAACGGGAAAGTTGTTTGTACACTTACCTTCACCTGTTACAGCTGAATAAGCCCAGTATGCTATTTATAATAAATTGCCACCCCTTATATTTGTTTATGAATATGTAACCCTTTATTACATTTCTCATCAGGCTAATGCTTGGCATTAAAGCCTTATAGATTTGAGTTTTAGGATTTTCTGTGATACCTTCTTTATTAGTCACTCAGGTCATTCTAGAATTGGCCATTTAAAAAATTTATTAAGCCTTATGCTTTTGAATTCTATGAGAAAATTATTTTACAGTGTTGTTAAAAATAGAGAAAATTGCTAAAAAGCAATAATATTTATTTTTTTCTTAAGAAAAATGACTGTCAAGCCAATAAAAAGCTAATAAATTTCACTGGTTTAATTACCCTAGTACATATCAAACAAATAAAAAATATCCAAGAACATAGGGTCTGGTATCAGAAACCAGAGCCTGGGGAATCATTCAGTCACCCCAGCCTCCATCCGTCCCTCATATCCTCAACACGGCCTCTCCTGTCACCTCAGGGTTGGCACACAGGGTTCTATATTGATGGCCTGATACAAATGGAAGTGGTTTCAGCTTTACCCAACTCAGCACATTTTCAGGGAAAGAAACTTTTCCTGACGTTGAGTCATGGCAGTCATAATTCAAGTTTCAAAGATTTAATTATATTAATTTGAAGAAAACCACATATTTGAGGCTTAAATATCACATCAGTACTATCTATTTAACAAATTCAGGTATTGTTCTTTATAACTAATCACTTTTAAACTGAATTAGGCAATAGGCTCTTTCTCCCCAAGCTTCAAACTCTGCCACCGAGGATATTTGAGGCCCATTAATCCCATTTATGCCTAGTGTTCCATTATTGGAATGCTAAGCATGTGGGAGTTATTTATATCCTACTGCCCAAGGTCATCGCCAAGGTCTGATGGCAGAAATTCGAAAACTGCAACCTCAGGCATAAATGGGTTAAGGTTCTTACCATGACCAGAGTACTGACAAGCAGCTTAAACATTCGTTCCCATGTCAACAATTTAGCTCTTTTCTTAGGCTGCTTAATAACTGACATACCAGAAAGGGGTCTTATGCCTCCAGTATATTAAGATGTTTGCAGTGGGAAACATAATAGCTCCCTTAGCAACACATGCTATCAGATTTTAACCATTTCCTCAGTGACTTATGGCTGAATTTTTCTCACTGAAGAATGTGAAATGTTAAGTCTTTTTTACTCAGTGGTCCAGAAATGGTATCAACAGCCATATGTGAATTCTCTTTTAGTCCTTTTTGGCTGAATATTGATAAGTGAATTAAATGCAGCCATTGTAATGTTTTACCAAGTTTTTTTTTTAAGATAGGGTTTCACCATTATGGCCAGGCTGGTCTTGAACTCCTGACCTCAGGTGATCCACCCACCTCTCAGACTCCCAAAGTGCTAGGATTACAGGTGTGAGCCACCGTGCCCAGCCATGTTTTACCAAGTTAAATGAAAGGCAAGCAAGAAGAAAGAAATTAAGAGTACTAAACAAGGGATAAGCAAAACATTTCCAGCTGAGAGTTGGGAATGAGATGGAAGCTGGCAAGGCAGAACAGTGAGGACACTGACTCCAGATGGCAGGCCTTTAGGAAGGAAGCCTTCACACCAGCCACCAACCTCTTAGATTTGGCTTTGGTGTGGTGTGTGTGTGTGTGTGTGTGTGTGTGTGTGTGTTTGTGTTTAATAATGCAAAGCTACTGCTGTTTCCAAAGTGTATATATAGCTTATGGAACTAAAGAATGGGGGAAACAGTGAGCAGTGGCAGTAAAGAGTAATTTTTATTTTTATTTTTCAGATGATTTTGGGTTTGGTGTCATTTGATTGTAGGGCTTCAGAACATATTTTGCCTAGTGAATTGCTTTGTTGTTTAAAACTCAAGAAGTATCCAACTGATGAAACTCATATTTGCCCTGTTAGAGAAATGTAGTAATTTTTTATTTCAGGTTTTGAAGAACTTCATTTTAACACTACCTTCTATGAGATTTGAGACAACACAAATAAATTATTATATTTATCTAGTTTGTAATTTATTTGACATAAAGTAGTATGACCTTTTATTCTGGTCCATTTGTTATTAATAAATTATGTAACACAGTCTTTTAGGTATGGTACCTAAAAAATCTGGACTGGTACCTGATCAAAAAAACATAAAGCAAGTTATCCATAATCTTATCCATAATTAGAACTATAAAGGTGAATATTTTGGTTTTCTTTCTTGCTATATATGACATAATGTATATATATTGATAGGTGTGACAGGTATTTTGTTTGTTACTGCTGCAATCCCAATGTCTGAGAGTATTGTAATGCACATTTGTGCAACCTGATTGATTTTAGTATTAATATCTTAGTCTTCTTCAGTGAACTAAATATGTTGTTACTTATTACCTACTGAATATTAACAAGTCAAATGCATTCATTGATATGACTTTACTTTTTGCCTGCTCACCAACCAGGCTCTTATTTGATGCTTTCTTTCTGCCTGTATAGAATAAATGATGTGAAGTTGAAATGGTAATTGAGCTTCGCTGTGCCTTTTTATTTGGGAAGATGACAGGGTATTGGGCTGCCACACTAAGGAGGAAGAATGAAGGTTAACGGTTATTTTCAAGTAACTCCTCTAGGAAGGGCGATTTTAGCTTTATCCATTTCAGCATATTTTCAAGGAAACCTAAACTTTTCATGATGTTGAGGATTATGAATCATGACACCCATAACTGAAGTTTCAGAGAGATTTAATTATATTGTTGCTTTGAAGAAAGCCACATAGAACCATATTTAGGTACAATTTCAAAATCATTTCATCCAGTTTTCACATCTCTGTGTTTTCTTTAAACTATCTGGTAAACATCCAGAGATTCTGAATGCTTTTCTCTGATAGATGCAGAGAGCATTTAAGCTACCATTCAGCTGTTTGTTTATTATGTTTCCAAACTTTTTCCCGTTTCTGTTTAGTATTCAGTGAAATGGTGTAAAGAAAACCATCTGCACTGCAGCTGCAAAGGGATCACCTTTGGTTCTTCTTTTCAAAGAGAAGCCAAATGCCCCCTGTGCACAGCCCTGGACAGTTGCTTGGATCTTGTGCCATATGTTTTATACAGTACTCCTGGAGCTTAGTCAATTAATAGCTCAGAAGATACAATTAGCCCGTTAGTGACTGCATTCATTCATAAAGTGCTGCCCAAAATAAAGAAACTCTTGATTCCCTTCTCCTATTATGATTGCAGACTGAGATTTGAAATGTTGGATGACAGCAGATGTACTGAGATCATTAGCCCTAAGTGGCTGCTCTGGTTTTTATAGCCTACTGCCACCAAACCAAATTCCTAGGTGTGGGCTAGGGTACTGGC
Organism: Callithrix jacchus; assembly: GCF_049354715.1. Taxonomy (NCBI): domain Eukaryota; kingdom Metazoa; phylum Chordata; class Mammalia; order Primates; family Cebidae; genus Callithrix; species Callithrix jacchus. Next base: position 81,315,273 of record NC_133512.1, on the reverse strand, counting down.
ACAAAATAAAAATGAAATTATTCTCTACAGAATCCATGTAAATTGATTTTTACAATCCTTATCATGTCTTGAGATAGCTTTTGTCTTTATTTGAATATATGTTTTAAGCAGACACTGAGTAAATGCATGTACTGAAATGTAATTATTAAAGTGAAAAATTATTATTTTTCCGTGTACTTTCCTTCCTTGGCAATCTTTTTTTTAAGGTAAAATTTTAAGACTTTGAAAATATTTTAGCAAACTCACTTGTAACTTTTTCTTAAAAACCTTCAGGCCGTGTATAGTTCTAGAAACTATTGTAATCATAACACACGGCTATTAAGCCAATGCCTGTCATCAACTAGGGCAGAAGTTATACTGATTGCTTCTGAGTTATATCCGGTTCCAGGGACAGTCCAAGAGTCAGTGGTTTGGCTAGGGGCCAGTTTTTGTGAGGATGACAGGATTTGCATACAGAATTGAAAATTTTCTGTTTCCTAGGTAGGATACCTTAAATAACTATGACATTAATAAAGTTGTATTTAAAAGGGCAGATTTAAAGACTTCTATACAAAAAGTTGTAATCATTTCCTTCAAACCTGTTTGTATATAACTATATATGTTTTCATGTATATATATTTAAATGCTTTTTTAAAATTAATGCTTTTGGGAATATCAGTTGCTTTCATATGAGTCTTACTTAAGTAATTTATCTCAACTTATCAACTATTTACTCTGTTAAAATTAGACTTTGTGTTTGGGTGACTAGAGGAAAGGTACAAACAAAGGGAAGTGGGTAGGAAGTGGGGGTGATTTGTCACTTGTTTTGTTGAGGTTGGAGGTAGATACAAGAAGCACAATGACATTTTTGCTTCTGTTTTTTAATACACATCAGAAAATTCAGACACATTTACAAACTGGGTTTTGGTTCTCCCTTCCTTCCTTCCTTCCTTCCTTCCTTCCTTCCTTCCTTCCTTCCTTCCTTCTTTCCCTCCCTCCCTCCCTCCCTCCTTCCCTCCTTCCCTCCTTCCCTCCTTCCCTCCTTCCCTCCTTCCTTCCTTCCTACTTTCCTTCCTTCCTTCCTTCCTTTTAGAGATGGAGTTTTGCACTTGTTGCCCAGGCTGGAATGCAATGGTGAGATATTGGCTCACTGTAGCCTCCACCTCCTAGCTTCAAGCGATTCTCCTGCCTCAGCCTCCTGAGTAGCTGGAATTACAGTCATGCACCACCATACCCAGCTAATTTTTGTATTTGTAGTAGAGACAGGGTTTCTCCATGTTGGTCAGGCTGGTCTTGAACCCCTGTCCTCAAGTGATCTGCCGATCTCGGTCTCACAAAGTGCTGGGATTACATGTGTGAGCCACTAAGCCTGGCCCAAACTGGGTTTTTTAATGGCCAAAGAAATGTCCTCCTGGGTTGAGAATAAGAATAAAGATACTGTATTTGACAGAAAGGAGCATGTAAAATAGGGCAGACTCCATAAGGACTGGAAGAATAGGCTTGAAGAATAAAGCTTCCCATAGAGGAGAAATCAAAGTAAGCATCTACAAGGAATGTACAAAATTAGAGTATATTAGGTTTTAAACTACCTACTAGTAAGATTGTAAAAGAGCCAGAACAAGTCTCCTAAACAGTGATCAAGAAATGACACAGAGATGGGACTAATTACTTGAGCCTGAATTGGTGATTATGGTCCAACATCTATGAATAATCAGAACAGATATGTAGAAAGATAATATTGAAGGATTTACACCTATCCTGAAATATATTAAACCTTCTCTTCAAACCACCATTAGGTAATTTGGCTACTTCATGCTAAGAAAATATTTAACTGTTTTTCAAATGCTTTTTACTTTCTAAGAGTCCTTTGTACTTTATGACATAATTAAGATTTTTCTCATCTTTCATATCACCTTCTCTGACTATGCCAGAAAATTTCAAAGGGGGTTAGACAAAGCATTTGAATTGGATCATATTTTTAAATTGAGAAGTTGACCAGAAATTTGGCAGATCTGAGTACAGAAATATTTTATTATTTTAATTGCTATTTTAGTGTGTAGTGTCCCTTTAATTGGTTCTGTTTTTTGAGACCAACTATTTTTTAGTTTTTGTGGGATTTTTTTCCTTTGAAGATTGTTAAGAATTCTCATGCTTGACATATGAAAAAGAAGATTTCAATCCTCACTTTTTGCACATTCTATTGACCCAAACTTAGGCGGCCACCTCACACTGCAAGGAAGTCTGGGAAATCTATGTGCCCATAAGACTAGCAGAATGCATTGAGGGGACAACTAGTAGTGTGCCACAGGACTTGGTGTGCATTAGAAACCGGAGTTCCAGAACACCCTACCTTCTGATTGGGTTTAGTCAATCCCACAAGTGATAGGCGAATCACTACTCTTTTAGACTTAGAGTTACATGTAGTAAGGTTTTGCTTCAGGGACATACTACACCCTACAGCCAAAAGTACATTATGATATGAACTTTTGCCATGCAAATATTTGGTGTATAGGAGGTTCTTTTACGAATGCCACACAGAATTTCTCACCTGGAAATAGTAATTGGCGTGAAAGAAGGATATAGTATTCAAATAAATACTGCTTCTCTAATAGCAAAATCAGAAAAATGGAGTTTGCCACCCAAATCCTGAGTGTTTGAAAATGGTAATAAACAAGGAGGCCATCCCCTATTTCATTTGTTTTTAGAGAGTTTACATGAAGTTTCAAAGCAGTACAATTAAGAAGTTAGATGTAGAGTATTGGCAAACAAGGCTTTTTGTGCTTCCTTAATTTACTCACTGATCATAAACTCATTCTCATCTTTCAAGTACCCATCTTACCAGTTGTTCTTAAACTTCAGCTTATATCATAATCACCAGGAAGACTAGGTAAACAGATCCTGCATGGCCCCACCCCCAGACTTTGTAATTCACTAGGTTTTAGATGGGGCAAGATAATTTGCATGTCTAACAAGTCCCTAAGTCTTGAGATACTGATGGTTCCAGGAACATACTTTGAAAACTACTGGTAACTATGACTCCCCGTGGTGTTACTTCATGGAATGACTTATCCCAATTGTTGGGAGTGCTCCCAGGGGAGAGCCTGTTGGCCCATCAGAACTTGCTCTTGGCTACTCAGAGCTGCCTGGTCCAAGATCACTTTCATTTCCGGAGCTACCCACATCCAATGACTAACCACAGCAGAGGAAGGAAGACCCAACACAAGGCTCTCTTTCAGGCCCTTTCAGTGCCAGAGCTTCGAGGGGTGTCAGCTGACTTCCCTCTCTGCCTCATTCTACTTTCTCCTTCTTCCTGTGCACATATTGATTCCCAAGGGCACTCTCTATAAACATCTTAAATACTAAATTCTGTTTCAGAGTCTGCCTTTCCAGAGATCTCGGATTGAAACAGTAATGATTTCACAGTTTCTCTCTGTGGCAGATCAAATTGAGTCCAGGTTCTGCAGTTTGATGATTCAAAGTGGACATCAACTGGCACTCTATAAGCTCTGCAGCTCATACCTCACAGCTGCTTCCTAACCCTCCCTTCTTTGGTCTATCTGATCCTCACCATCCCCTACACAGCTCCTACTATTCATTCCTATCTCAGGGATTATGTTCATTTTGTTCCCACTACCTAATATGCCCCTCTATTACTGCCCTTTTTACCTGTTCTGATACTATATATCCTTTAAGGCTCAGACACAAACTTATCTATTTCAATAAGCATTCTCTATAAAACCACTATGGAGCTGATCTGGACAGTCTTCTAATAATTGTGTTTATGATCGCTACTTCTTTTGCATATTTCTGTTATGACATCAAGTGATATTGAAAATGGTGATTTACTTGTGTTTATCCTTCTAGACTGTGAATGCCCTGAGGGCAGGGACCACACTTAGAGTTATCCTTGAACAGATAACTGGTCCAGAAATGAGTACTGAACCATTTCGCTGAGCTAACCAACATGTCCATAGTGCCTTGTAATTTCTCTACCAGCCTTCTACATGTATCTTCTTGCTTCATCCTCTGTTTAAGTTCCTTAGAGTCAGGATTTTGTTTTTTAGCTTTGTTATATTCTCGTGGTTCTTGGAGTTGTGCTTTAAAGAGAGCAGATGTTCCATAAATACTTACTGAATAAAGGAACCTATTATAGTTAATGTTTTTTATGGCCCATAACAAAGAACGTGCTAATAATATATATTCTGAATAGAAGACCATATCTTACAATTTTATTATATATTTCTCAATATTTGAGTGCTTATATTTCCTAAGAATGTGAGTTCTTCATAGACTAAGTATGTTATAGTGCATTTATGAATAAAATTACAAAATAATAAAGGTATAGGTCATTGATTTGAAGTAAACAAAAAAAAAACACCGTCTAACAATGTGGGGGAAAATATAATAAAAAAAGAATAGAGTACTATACTTACCAACACATACACACACACACACGCACACACACACACACACACACACACACACACACACAGTCTTTAAAAGAAAAATATTCTTTTAAAATATAATCCATACCACCAGGTTAACCTCAGGACTTCTAATTTCGTAAAAATGCAGAAGACAATTTTTAATAATGTAAGCTTCCTTGTAATTGTCATAATTTGTATTTCTCCAAGGCTAGACCAAAGAGTCTTATCTATATTCAAAGATGACCAAGATCAATGACTTGAGTTTAGTTCAAATTTTCTTCTATTCTGGTTCATTCATAACACAGCAAAGACTATATGTTGCAAAGGGTACAGGTGTATGCTCCAGGATCCATGTATGTAGTGGAGACGTTCTAAGATTTGGTGATCTTGGCTGTCATATGGAATGAGATATCTCAGCTAAGTAAGATAATCCTAAAACTGTGGGTTTGCTGCCTCTCCCACCACCTACCTCCCATTCCTGTCAGCACAGAGATAGGCATACAAGGCAATAATCCTACAACTCAGCAAGCTGTGTCACTCAGCCCAGTATCTGTTACCCCGTGTTCCAGACCTCGACAATTTTGCTGTGCCAGCAGTGGGAATTCATCCCTTATTAGTGCCTGTGTACAGGACCTCAGTATTTTCCATTATGTCCCTGTTGCAACTCTCTTTGTGAATGACTAACCATGACCTACTTCCTTTTTCAATATGAGAGGGTTCACAACTGAAGTGATTGAAGAATGAAGTTGATTTCACATCCTGAAACTTATTAATTCCCAGTTCTCACTAGTATTGTAATCAGCATAAATAGAAATGTCAGTGCTCCTCTTACCCATCTTTTAGTCTATGATTACATGGCATCACTGTGGATAGTTTTCCGGCAATCCTTATTGTTCAGAGTCTCAGTCAACTGAGCTAGTTCTCATATCAATGACCAAAGAGAAATATAAGTCAAGCACATATTTGGAAAATCTAGTTTTGAGACAGAGGTCTAGAGAGCATACTGTTGTTTTTAATATGGGAAGTTCAAATAAAATGTAGACAAGCAGTATATGGGAAGGGTCAATTTGAGCAAAATATTAGATTGAAACACCAACATGCCCCTAAAGGGGCAACTACAGCAGCTAAGTAAATAACAGATAGCAGATGCAGGCTCTATATTACAGTATATAAGTAGTTTTGGCTTCCCAGTCAGACCTAGAAAGCTGGTGGAAACTGAAGAGTAGCTACATTTTCAACTAAGTACAGGAGTCATGAGTTAAAAGCAATTGCAGATAACAGTGTACTGCCATCCACTTATAAAAATGAATCTACTTAACTATGAGCTGTAAGTCATGTGCTTTGGTTTGCTTGATTTGATTAGGGTTTTGTATTCTTTTGTTTTTAGTGCCTGATCTACATTTCTGATTAAGGTATCCATTATGAGCAGAGGCCCTCATTTATGAAGCATCTGACTAAGACTTGGGGAATAGAATAGGCTTATCTTGGGAGCCACTTCTTCATCCTGCATTTTTGACATTCTGCCATTACCAAATTTACCCCATAAGGAAGTTATGATTGGCCCTTATAGATCTAACTATATGAACCTTAAAATAGTAACATAGATAGGGTCAAATGATGCTAACCTGTCACTATTTCCAAAAAATGTGCAAACATCCTTTGCCACTGTGAGTAAAAACGTTGTGATAATATATTTGTAAAAGCATCATCTTAAGGAAAATTTGTTATGAGGAAAAAATGGTATGTCTACATCCATATATTTTCATTCAAACCAGCATATAAATGTTTTGGGCAGAAATTATGATTCCATCTTTTTATAACTTCTCAAAGAGTTGGCAGGTGTGCACATAAGGGAAGCACTTCATGAATGTTTGTTGATTTGATCCTTTTGTTCTTTAATGTGTTATCTGTGTATTTTCTGGTTTTATTCTCATCTCTTCTCTTAGCCATTCAAAACTTCTCTACAGACTCATGGAAAACTTTGAAAACTAGCTTATAACAGAAGATGCATGTCATTAAATCAGATGGACATGCCCTTCAGCTTTGGGTGGGAGGGGAGCTTGATAATTTGCCCTCTGTAATGTCAGTCATTCTCACACTGCTTCTAATACTCCAGTTGTTGTATCTATTCCCACAGACTTCCCACTTGACATTTTCTCCTATTTCCTAATGAACTTCTTTATTAGTTAGATGTTTTGTTTGTAGAATATACAGCCACAACAAACTAGACATTTATAAATTTAAAAAGAGATGAGAAACAAAGCCGTCAATTCTTTTAAGTGCATGAATTCTGTTTGAACAGATATGGCTTTGAAATAATGAAGAAAAGATTCATAAATATTTTATACATGCATTTAATATTTTAGCAAACTTTAAGGTCAATTTTGTGTTAAAATTTATGGTACCACTTTAGGGAACATTTATGAAAATGAATTTTAGAAATCACCCTCATTGTCATGGAGTGATTTACAGTAGGGTTGGACAGGCCTACATCACTGCAGAGCTGGTTGTGTTAGAGACTCTATGGGCAAACTGAAGCAAAACTTCAACCAGTGGAATTGGTAAGTCAGACAAAACCATCAATATTGCCAAATAATCACCTATCTCCTTGGTCTAGGCCTAGGCTGTCTTGACTTTGCCTAAAAAGGCTACTGCTGAATATTTTCTGTCTTTATTTGAGAAATAAAATGACTAGTGGTAAGTAAAAATGATAAATTGTCATCTTTGACCTTTTCTTCTGGAAATTATATACTGTAGTTTCTTGAGTAAATTTGATTTCAGTATGTTTCCCTTTACTAAAGTATTTGGGCAATCATGTATTAAATGCAAAGGATGTAGTAATCCATACATTACATAACATGCTTCTAAAACAAAATTCAATGAATAAAAATAGAAGATAATTTTATCCTCTTTCTTTTAAAAATAGCTTTACAATCTAAATTCATTTTACACTATCTATACTCAGTAAATTAGTCTACAAATATACCCTGACTTGAGTTTCAGAAAAAAAGGCACATCATTCATTTAATTTTTCTTCGATTTAAAGTTCCCATTTACTGGGTTTTAGTGAAGGAATCACCCTTTCAAAAACTGGCTTTTAGATACACATGTGGTAAGCATGCAGTTAGCAGGCGGAGGAGTCCATACTCTGGGTATTCTTTGAAAAGATCTCAATGTTAAGTTGACTACTATCCAGCTCAGGCCAATAGTATCAAAGGGAGATAGCTGGTACTTGAGACTGACAGTATTCACTTTTTCCTTTATATTTTTTTCAAAATTTATTTATAATTCAGTAAATCACTAGAAAACAATAAGCTTAACTGACGTAAAATGCCTTACTTGAGTTACAGTCTATCACCCTTCTTTTAGTTTTTATCAAAAGTCAGCAAAACAGGGGACCACCTGAAAAACCTTCAGCAAAACAAAGGACCACATGAAAAGCCTTTTTATATCTGCATGATGCTATTGATGTCATTGCCCATTAATTACAGAGTTTCTTATATGTAATTTTTCATGTGTATGTTTCTATATGTAAATTTATCTTATACTTCCAGGAAAAAAAATTGTTTGTGAACATGTTTCCCATTAATCAGACAATAAAAACTGAAAAAGTAATTGCTTCTCTTTTTCCTTGACTAGCAGAAAACTCAGAAATAAATATAATGTTCAACTGAAGTCACCATCTTTCCTTAGATCTTAGTATTTCTCCCCTACCCCCACTTTCTTTCTATTTGGTATTGAATTTCTTTTTCTAGTATTAATCTCAGCTTTTCTATTACAAATTGGTACAACTTTTTTCTAGAAATAGGATGAACATAAGTCACTAATATAGATGCCAAAAGTTAGGGATTCCCTCCTTCATTCATTTATTCTATCATTCATTCCTCTAAGTTTATTTCTTTAAAAATATTAGTTGGTGGCCGGGCGCGGTGACTCATGCCTGTAATCCCAGAACTTTGGGAGGCCGAGGCGGGTGGATCACGAGGTCAAGAGATCGAGACCATCCTGGTCAACATGGTGAAACCCCGTCTCTACTAAAAATACAAAAAATTGCTGGGCATGGTGGCGTGTGCCTATAATCCCAGCTACTCAGGAGGCTGAGGCAGGAGAATTGCCTGAACCCAGGAGGCGGAGGTTGCGGTGAGCCGAGATCACGCCATTGCACTCCAGCCTGGGTAACAAGAACGAAACTCAGCCTCAAAAAAAAAAAAAATTAGTTGGTGATCTCCTATGAGTCAGGGTGTGTACTGGGCAACGTGGATAGAATTGTGAATTAGGTTATATTCTCTACCTTCATGAAGCTTCTCTCTTGATTTCTTCTTTGTGCCTTTCATGACGCCAAGCATATAGTAAATGTCCCTCAGAAACATGTTGTATGATTTTCTCTTCTCTTAGTTAATTATTTTTGAAGCTTCATTTACTTGGATGTTTCAAAATAACATGAATTTTATTTTTCTGAATTAGTCACATTGCCTAAACTGTAAAATTTTGTGCTTTTTTTCCCTTGTAATTGTGTCCCAGTGTGATTAGAATCACAAAGAAAATATTTTATATTTTCATAAATAAAAATTATATAAACTCTATGACTGCTATAAGATTCGAATGGCTTTGTGATTAAACGGACAACTCATACCTTTTCTTATCCTTTGACATTTCTCTTGTGTTAATAACAATTGTTTGCCCTTCTCTCATTCTCAGGTAGGATAGTTATTCTTTAAATTCTTCTATATCATTTAATTTTTCATGGGCAGAATGCAAGATCCATCTCAAAACAATGGATTTTTAGGTGATTTATCACTTCTTGATGCTGACCTGAGACTTATTTTATACTGTCACGCATTGCGATCATTCATGCTTTTTCTTTCTCTTAGTAGATTTCAACTTCTAGGAGATCAGGGATTATTTTATAAATTTCAGCTCTCCTCTAGAGACTAGCAGTGTCTTCCACATAGCAGGGAACCAATAAATAACATGTGAGTAAAGCATTCAGTTCCCAGTGGATTATATAGGTATTTACAATTGCAGATATTTTTATACTAGTAACCAGTGTGCTCACACTTACAAGCATGAACTTGCTGTGGCACAACAGAACATGTTGTCTAAAGGCCTCGTCTCTTAGTTAATAATTTTTCAATCTTCATTTATTTGCATGTTTCAACATAAGATGAATTGTATCTGCTGAATTGGTTAATTACATCAGGAAGAAGGGAAGATGATATTGAAAGCATGCTTTAATTCAACCTAAAAATGAAAACTTTTTTTCATTAATAATTTATTCTTGAATAAAGGCAGATACTTAAAACTAATATTATTTCTTCCTCAAAGTTCCTCTACTACACATATGTTCTACTGTATAATTTTGATGAGGAGTCAACTTGGGTAATATGTTTTACTCAGGATTTTTATTTCACCCAAGCTTTTAAGGTAATAATAATTTACGTATTATAGCAACTTTTCTCATTTTCTGAGACAGAAGCAAAGACAGAACTGTTGCTTTCTGAGCAAAAAGATCATGAAAGATCATCTTGCTCTTTACCTTTTAAATTTAGAATCAAAGCTCCATAGATCCCTGCATTTTAGTACTTGCATAGGAGTTGTTTATTCATAGGTAGTGGGGAAAATGAAATTGACATGGACTCTTCTTGGAAGTAGGGAATTCTGATTTACTTTTGCTGCCTTGCTCTGCAAACCAGAGGCTTACAATGAATTAACTCTGTGCTTGCTACGCTCCCAATAGGCAATAAATGGCTGGCAAATGTAGGCAAAGGCATTTAGCTATACTTTGTATGCATTGTAAATGTGATATTTTCTGGAGTGTTCTGCTAACACCTTGTAGATATTCTTGGTTAATTAACCAAATATTGAAAGAGGGAAGCCTATTTTTTCACGTGTGATATTGAAGGTCTGGCTTTCTAGGGAAGCAGAGCTGTGGGTTGGAACACAAAGATTTTTGTTGCTATGTGAAATCTGAGTTCTTCCTTATCTAACTTAAACTGTTTCTTCTTCCAAAAAGGAAAAACTATATTCCAGAAAAATAATCTATGAAATAACATACTGTAATGTATATTTTTAATATCTGAAAAAAATTGAGATTGTTTTAGGTTACCATAGGATGAAACCTCGGTCCAATAACATTTAACTAGAAAGTTTTTGTTAGAAAACCTCTTTCTGAAAGTCAGAAACAAGTATTTTGAATAATGAAGAGAAGAAAAGAGAGTAAAATAACATACCATTTTGAATTGTTGTGTTGGAGAGGGCACTGGGTGAGGAGGCAAGAGGATGGAGTTCTGTTTCTGCCTCTGCCTTGAGCTCATTTCTTTACCCCCCTGCAGTACTTTACCTCTCTGCAGCTTGGCATCCAGGTGGAACACTGGATGAGTTCTAAGTCCAGCTGTATTCGTTCATTCTCATGGTGCTAATAAAGACTTGCCCAAGACTGGGTAGTTTATAAAGGAAAGATGTTTAACTCACAGTTTAGCATGGCTGGGGAGGCCTTAGGAAGCTTACAATCTTGGTGGAAGGGGAAACAAACACATCCTTACTCTCATGGTGGCAGCAAGGGGAAATGCAGAGTAAAGGGGGAAAGCCCCTTTTTATAAAGCCATCAAATTCCATGAGAACTCACTCACTATCACAAGAAGAGCATGAGGGTAACCACCCCCATGATTCAATTACCTCCCACCAGGTCCCTCCCACACATATGGGAATGACAATTCAAGATCAGATTTGGGTGGGGACACACCCAAGCCATATCATCATCTATCTCTATCCTACTGCAAGACAAGCATTGCTTTGCATAATGGTGTCCTAGAGGGTAAGAAAGTTGTCTTCTCCTTCTCCGTATCCCAGAGCCTGAGAATTTAGTAGCTGCTTTCTAAGTGTTGATTGATTTCTATTGAGTACCCAGATATATGACCAAAATACTAGTGTGATTCCCTGGTTCAGTGTATATGGCATCAGCTCTGGGGTTAAAAAGCAGGATATGGACCTGAATCCCAGATGGACTGTGCATCCAGTTCCATCTTCTTTTTTCGTCACAAATTTCATGTGTCTCTACATTTCTGGTTCAGCAGATGTTTCTTTATGGCTGCTATGCTTATGCTTGAGTTGGCTGTCAGGGCCGTTAAGTAAAAAGCACTGTCAGCACACCATCTTGCCCTCAAGAGAGAATGTAACTTCAATTTTATGACGATGTTCATTATTACTATATAGGAAAGAAAGTCCTGTATTTGTTTCTGGCCCACTTGTTCAATACTTCATATTTAAAAAATGATAGCACGCTGATTTTTAAAAAATGTACCAATCTTGCTTTAGACTTTTAATCATCAGTAAGTAGGAGAATCTGTAATCATGTGACAAATGCTGAATCAACAGTTAGGAAAATCATACTAGTTTGGTTTGGTAGTGGCCAGGAAATAAAGCAAGGCTGGGGTGCAAAGAGAAACCTCAGGAACCCAGGCATAATCTTGACGCATATTTCAATTGGGGCTCCATCATAAAGTTTGCAATGTTTGTCTTCAGAATGTTCCTGCCACTTTTGTCCCTTTTCTTATTCTCTCTGTTTGGAAAGCACCTGGTGTCTTAAATCACCCTGACTACCCAGAGTCTTCATTGCATCTCCACATCTGTTTTCCTCCATGTATCTGAACCAGAGCAAAGAGCACTGAGCCAGAAGTCAAAGACTGGACCAGGCCCAATCGCTAAGTAAATGTAAAACTGTGGGCAAGTCATTTAACTATTCTTTATCTTAGTTTCCACGCGTGTGTGAGTGTGTGTGTGTGTGCATGCACATGGGTATATGTGTATATATATATATTCATTATTTATTAATTAATTATTAATGAATATATATCTTCATTATTTATTTACAGTTAATAAAGGGGTTGGAGCTAAAAGTTTCTTTTAACTCATATGTATGATTCTATGGGGTCTTCATCTCATAATCAAAACATTCTTATGCTTTTCTTATTTCCTTGTAAGTAAACGTGGAAACTTTTTTCCAAGGTGATGATAGCAACAGTATATATTGTGGTAGAGTCCCTAGGAGGCAGGGGATTTTGTTGTGTGATGGTGTTTTGTCTTGTTAGTTTTTTCCAAGCTTAGTATCCTAAATGTCTTAACTAAAAAGTAGGAATATATAATGATTGCATTTATGTACTGTTTGATAGTAATGGAAGATGTTTTTTAAGGAATCTTTAATCAACACTAAAAAAAATTACTGTCTCTAGAGTTTTGCATATATCCAGAATATCGTGTAGATGGACTCACACAGTAGAGAGCATTTTCAGATTGGCTTCTTTCACTTAGTAATGTTAAAGTTTCTCTATGCCTTTCTGTGGCTTGAAATGTCATTTCTTTTTAGTGCTGAGTATTATTTCATTGTATGTATGTACCACAGTTTAATAAATTTATTCACCTGCTAAAAGACATCTTGGTTGCTTTCATGTTTTAGGAACTACAAATAAAGCTGCTATAAATATGTATGTGCAGGTTTTCATGTGGACATAAGTTTTTAGTTCATTTTGGTAAATACTGAGGAGCACCATTGCTGGATCATATAGCAAGAGTGTGTTTAGTTTTGAAAGAAACTGCCAAATTGTCTTCCAAAGTGGCAGCACCATTTTGTATTCCTATCAGCAATGAATGAAACTTCCTATTGCTTTATATCCCTTCCAGCATTTGGAGTTGTCAGCTTTTTGCCATTCCAATAGGTATGTAGTGGTAACTTGTTTTCATTTGCAATTCTCTTATGACATTTCATGTTGGACACCTTTTCATATGCTTATTTGCCATCTGTATATATGCATTTAAATTATTTATATCGAATTTTTTATGTTTAAGTTGTAAAACATGATGTTTTGATATGCATATACACAGTGAATAACTAATTAACATATCCATCTCAGTACATAGTAATCATTTTTAAGTATGTATGTGGTGAGAACGCCTAAAATCTACTCTCAGCAAATTTCTGGTATAGAGCACTGGATTATTAACTGTATCATGTTATAGATTACATATCTAGACTTAATCATTCTACACAACTGCAGCTTTACACTATTTTGATTCTAAAGAAGACATAAGTTCTAAATTACTGTGGCAATGTACATTTTTGTTGATCTTTTTTTAGTTCAAACTATTTTAAAAATTTTCTTATTTTTATTTCAGTAGGTTTTTGGGGATGAGGTGGTGTTTGGTTACATGGATAACTTAAGTTTTTTTTGTTGTTTATTGTTTTGAGATAGAGTCTCACTCTGTTGCCCAGGCTGGAGTGCAGTGGTGCGGTTTCAACTCACTGCAACCTCCACATCCAAGATTCAAGCCATTCTCGTGCCTCAGCCTCCCAAGTGGCTGGGATTACAGGCACATGCCACCATACTGGGCTAATCTGGAGCTTTTTAGTAGAGATGGAGTTTTACCATGTTGGGCAGGATGGTTTGTAGCTCTCGGCCTCAATCCCAAAGTGCTGGGATTACAGGTGTGTGCCACCACATCCAGCTGGGTAAGTTCTTCAGTGGTGATTTCTGGATATATTTTGACCAATATCTCCCCATTTCCCCCATCTGCCAACCCCTGTAACCACTCTTCTTTTCTCTGTTTCTATGTATGCAATTTTTTTTTTTTTTTTGAGACGGAGTTTCGCTCTTGTTACCCAGGCTGGAGTGCAATGGCACGATCTCGGCTCACCGCAACCTCCGCCTCCTGGGTTCAGGCAATTCTCCTGCCTCAGCCTCCTGAGTAGCTGGGATTACAGGCACACGCCACCGTGCCCAGCTAATTTTTTGTATCTTTAGTGGAGACGGGGTTTCACCATGTTGACCAGGATGGTCTCGATCTCTCGTGATCCACCCACCTCGGCCTCCCAAAGTTCTGGGATTACAGGCTTGAGCCACCGCGCCCGGCCTCAAATTTTTTACATTCTACATATAAGTGAGATTGTGTAGTCTCCTTCTTTCTTTGTCTGCCTTATTGTGTATAGCACAATGCCATCCACTTTTATCCATGTAGCTGCAAATGGCTGGACATTCTTTTTTTAAAGGCTGAATAGTATTTCACTGTATGGTTGCCAGGGGCTGGGGAGAGGGAGATGACTAGGTGGAGCACAGAGGATCTTTAAGTCATCAAAACTCCTCTGTTGATACTATAATTGTGGATATGTGTCATTCATTATATGTGTGTCCAATGTACTCCTAGAATGTACATTAAGAGTGAACTCTTTTGTAAATTATGGACTTTGGGAGCTAATGATGTGTCCATGAAAATTCATGGATGAATAATCAATGTACCACTCCAGTGCAAGCAGTGTACAAGATATTATTTGTGGGAGAGACTGTGTTGTGGGGTAGATTGAGATATATGAGAACTCTCTGTGCTTTCTGTCCAATTCTACTGTGAATCCAAAGATTTACAAAAATAAAGTCTACTTAAAAAAATGTTTAAAGGGCAGACAATTCTGAGGTTCAGTCTCAGTGATTATCGAGAGATCAACCAAGTGTCAGGGTCTGGAAGAAAACTTACAGGGTTTGATTTAATACAGATTTTAATTTCTAAGCTCATACTGAATAAGACTTAGGGAAGGGAAGAAAATGATATCAATTCAGTACCTGTATGCCAGTCCTTTCACATTTATTTCCATTTAATTCTAACAAACCCGAGGAGTTAAGTATATATAATCCCTTTTCATGGAAGAAAATTAGATTCTGAGAAGTTATATTACTAGCTAAATTTGACAAGCTAAGGGTAGAGGGTGCAGGTGTCAAACCTGTCTGTCTCTCTCTGTACCCAATAGCCACCTGCTACCTCATTCATCTATATGAAGAATAATGAAAAAATTAAGTATACATAGATGATTGGTAGAAATCCAGGTCTCTGATTGTAGATAAAATTAGTTTCCTTGCCCAACTTTGAAGGGCAAGATGAAAGAACATTTATTCTGAACTCCATTTTCTCATAGAGGGAGATCATTTCTACTCTACTCTCCAGGAGGGAAATGTATGTGAGGAAAACCAGCACCTGCTTCTCTCCACCACATCATTTGCCCCTTCCTGGGCAGGAGGAGTGACTTCTCTGATAGTTGAATTTCAGAGAAGGAAATGATGGGGCCCAGATCATCCTTCTGGCTCCTGTCCGCTGGACACATTATCTGCTTCTCTACTCAGTGAGCTTTCAGGCCAGGGTCTCCTCTCAGAGATCATCTGGCAATTGTTCAATTCAGGAGTATTAGAAGGTATTAGGGGGCTCACTGTGGTTGTACCTCTGAGTCATGTTCTTTGATCAGCTTTATTAGTAATTAAGCTGACATTTTGATCTTTTATTTATCTATCACGTAGTTGGTTCCAAATTAGAGAGGGATAGGAATACTGTTTTGTTTACTGGCCCCTGAAAATCTCAAAAATAGGTAGGATAAAATCTAAAGGATTCATATGTTAAAATATATATATGTCAGAATAATTATCATTCAAGATAACACAGTAATAGTTTTCATTTTTGCTCTTAGGGGAGAGGGTGAGAAAAATCCCTGGCAAAATATTTTAAAGAGACTGAATGACAAATACATTTAAAGGGTTACTGGCTTATGGAAGTGTAGAGATGGTCAGGTAAGCTTGCTTTTTCTGCTTGTATAGCACCAAGCCAGTGGAGCCCATTTTAATGGAAGCTCCCTAAGAGCTATACTTATGATGTTTCATTATTCTTTTTCTGTTATTTGCATGTTGCGAGAAATGCATGCAAGTGCTTCATTCTTTATTTGAGAGGTAGTGTTTAACCTTTCACTGCAGTTTTTAGTGTGATTATTCCCCCTGGTGTCTGTAAATGTAATGAAGAGCTATGTTTTCATGGGTAGAAGTTTGTGTTTATGGAATTTGCTTGATGGCTCACCTGCCAGATACCAAGTCTGTCAGTTTTCAGGGTGCCCAGTTAGGCCATCTGTGTGTGCAGGTGCCAGGGGTGCTTCTTCAGGATAGTGGCACACATAGGTATTTCTTATGTGAGCTGTCTTTGTTAGTCTCTCTGCATATTTTCCTTCAAGTTCAGCTATTGCGTTCAGTGCCTAGGCATTCTGAGAAACAAAGAATTTACTCAGTGGATTTTAGAACTTTAACAAAACCATAGTAAAACTGAACTTTGCTTTGGGACTTGCTTGCCAGCTGTGAATTCGCCATATTAAAATAGGACCCTTGTTTAAAGTAAACTCACTTTGAAACGGCACCGTTGTACCACTGTTTAACCACTTTCTCAGGCCAAAAATCTAGAACCCATCCTTGATTATTCTTATTGTCTTATAACCAAACTATCGTGTCTGTTCAGCTCTACTTTCAAAAGTAGATATAGCCTGTATCTGACCACTAGGTACCTCTGTCATTACCATTGCAGTTCAAGCCACTGTGATCTCTTGCATGTCTGAATTATTGCTAAAGCCCATGGACTGGTCCCTTCGATGCTTCTTCATCTCTTACTCTCATATAGTCTATTTTTACAGAGCATCCAGAATAATCTTTTTAAGATGCCAGTCAGATCCCAGCAAATGCCCTTCAGTTTCTTTCCCTGTCTTTGCCCTAGCCTCTGAAGACCTGCATGATCCAGCCTTTGGCTACCTCTGCGACCTTGTCATATATATATACTCTCCCCCATTTTCGCTCTGTTCCTGTCATACTATTTCTCAAGCAAGTCAAGCTAGTTCCTGCTTCAGCCCTTTGTACTTGTTCTCCCCTCTGCTTGAATGGCCTTGCACAATAAGAAATACTTATCGAGCTATGCACTAGAGACTACTGTAGGCCCAGTGACTAGAGCTTTCAACAAGATGAAGTTTATATCCTTAGCATGCTTTCATCCTACAGAAAGATGGCAGAACATAAACAGATTAACAAATGTATAAGGGCTCAGGAAATGGTAAGTCAAAATTAGAAGAATAAGAGCCGTGGGCATAAGACGTGCTACTTTATGGAAAGTGTTTAGCGAATACCTATCAGAGTGACTCATGAGCAGAAGCCTGGAGGAAATGAAAGAGGGGCCACATAAATATTTGGGGTAAGTATATTCCAGGGAGAAGGGATAGCAAATGCAAAGGCCCTCAGGCATGAGTGTGCCAAGTGTCTTTAGGGAAGAGCAATGGCACTAGTGTGCCTAGAATGTAAAATGTAAAGGCAGGGAGGATAGTAGGAAGTAAGGTCAGTGAGGTGGTGGAGGCTCAGATGCTGAGGGGGCTTCTAGGCCATTAAGGGCTTAAGCTTTTAAGCTATATTACAAGGGAAGCCATTGGACGTTTTGAGCATTGAAGTGGCATAACTGATTTATACTTTTACAAAAGTTCTCTTCCTATTGTGTTGAGAGTAGCCAATATGGGAGGGAAGGTAGAAGCATGAAGACTAAGAGGCTACTGCAATAGTCCAGGCAAAAGATATGCTGGTATGAAGTCATAGGATCCTGGATGTATTTCAAAGAAAGAGCTGGACTTCACAGGGCTTGCTGACAGATTTGCGTGGGTATGAGAAAAAGGGAGAAGCTAAAGATGAATCCAAGTTGTCCTGAAAAACTGGTAAATCTGTTCTGTTGACTATTGTCATGACAAACTTAGTGACATGAAGCATCCATATTATTTTACTCACATATTTGATGGGTTAGAAATTTAAACACGGCACAGCAGGGGCATCTTGTCTGTTCCTTCTATTGCACAATATCTAAAGCCTTAGTTTGGAAGACCCAAAGCCTGGGGTTCACTCAGTGGTGAGAGACTGGAATTAGCTGGAAGTGACTTCATTCACATGTCGGGCAATTGATGCTTGCTTTTGGTTAGGACTTCAGCTAGTTCATCAGCTGGAACGCCTACATGTGCCTTCCCCAGGTAGTCTTTCCAGGCAAGTGAGTTTGGACCTCCACACAGCACAGCAGCTAAATTCCAAGACTGACTGACCCAAGAGAGCCATTAGAAATACATTTTCATGATCTAGTCTTAGACATCACATAACCGCACTTCCACCATTCTCTAAGGAATGAGAGAGTCACAAAAGTTCACACAGAATCAAGGGAAAGGAAACAGACACACTACCATTTGATGGGAGACATGTAAAGGTCACATTTAAAGAAGAACAAGAAAGATGGGAAATAACTGTGTGGCAGCCCTCTTTAGAATATGCAATCCACCATCACGGGGAAGGCTGTGAGAATAGCAGGTGTGTATAGGAGTGCAAAATTAAGAATTCGATTTTCGTGGTGTTCTATTTGTGATATCTACAAGGCAACTAAGTGGAGATGTCAAATAATCAGTTGGATATGTGAATTGAAAGAGGGATCTGTGCTACATATGTATTTGGAAGCCACTTGTTTCACTGAAAGCGTGGAACTGGATGAGGCAGAGTGAGTATAAATAGAGAAGAGAAGGTCCAAGGACAGCCTTGGGGCACTTCAACGTTCAGGCTCAGGAAGATGAAAAGGAGCCATCGAAAAAGACTGAGATAAGTAGCCAGTTCTCCTAAGAGAGTGGTGTTCTAGAAGCCAAGGAAAGCAAGTATTTACATTAGTTTAAATTCATTGCACTAAGTGCTATTGTAAGATGTGGACTGATAATTAATTCTGTCAATCTGAAGGTCATTAATGACCCTTAGGAGATATTTCCTTGTTGTGAAGCTCAAATCAAACCCAGCTTAGTGAGGGTTCATGAACAAATGAAAGAAAAGTAAGACTTTGAGTGTGAACATCTATTTTGAGGAGTTTGGCTGTAAAGGGAAATAGATGAAAAAGATGACTTTTAGAAGGAGATGTCAGGTCAAAGGAGGTTTTTTTTTTTAGGGGGAGCTGGAAGATTTTAGAGTGGGTTTGTAAACTAGTGGTGAAAAAAGCAGAAAGTGGAGTAAATAGTGATTGGAGATATTGGCAGAAGCAAAGTTCTTGAGCAGGCAGGTGGGAAAGGCATGCAGTGTAAATGATTTGTGCAGGGTTCTCTCCGTTTCCTCATCTAGATCTGTATTCTTCTCCTTGAAGAAACCTCCTCTAACTACTTAAGTAGAAACTCCTACTCCATTTTCTTAATATGTTTTATTGTCCTTCCTGGAACTTTGCCATTTATTCATTTGTATCTTATCACTGCATCAGAATATGAACCCTATGAAGGCAAGGATTTTGCCGTCTTGTTCATTGACCTATTCTTAGTCCCCGGGATCTGGCATGTAAAGTGTATTTAGAAAAATGTTTTAAGTGAATGGATGACTGCTGAATGAATTTAATAGGAATCCTTTTGTTTTGGCTTAGCATCCCTCAAAATTATTTTACAAATTTAATTCAAATGTGATTTTGACTTCACATTTTAATTAGGGTGTCACTTTGAGACCCCTGGGGATTAGCAAAAGACTTAATGGGAAAATAATCTTGGCAATTTTATATTTTCTAGTACTAAGTTTGTTCTTGGCAACTTGATTATTTCTGAAGTGGATCCTCATTTGACAGACTCCCAAGATAAGAAATTGGCATAAAGCAGCTGTGTGAGCCCTCCTCTACCCTCCATTGACCACATTGCATAACAGTTCAGTTACTCAGTAGAGAAGACTGAAAATCAGCAGGTAAATACTACGAGAAAAGCTTTGTAAGGTTCTTTATAAAATACCTGTCCATACTCTAACTCGTCTTACCTATTAGGAAAATGTGCGATATGGCATGTTAATACTTCACTGGGGTTATATTGCAACATTACGAATGAAGGTTTGGGAATTCTCAAAGGGCACTCTCTAAGTTCACAGTGTCATTATCATGGTAACTATGACAAATGAAAACATTCCCTTCGCTTTTTTCTCATATAAGTCACTTCTTATTGATTTGTCATGTCAGATAAAATTGTATTTTCTTACACATCTTTTTCCTTTTTTTCCTGCTTTAGAGTAAGAAAGTAATTTCACAGCAAGAAAAGAATACTATTGTGTGGAATATGCTATATAGCCCAAGTTTCTTTTATTTGACAAGCACTTCAAATTCAACTATTGACTTACAAAGCTGTGTTATTTTTCATTATGTTATGTTTTTGGCTTTCAGTGTTGTGGAGAAATGCCTGATTAAAAGGAAGCCTGCAAGTTAATTCCCACATGCCCTTTGGCAGCTTTTGCATTTCACTTAGAGGTGGGAGCAGGTGGTGTCATTTAGAATTAAATACATGATGTCTCAGTTGGCAGGAAAACAGCAGTCAGTGATGAACTATCCCTGCAATGAATCTCATTAATTGTTCACCAATTTGTGGTAACTTTATTTGTATTTGCATACTGTAATACAAGTACAATGAAGTGTCGTATATTTAGATCACACTTAGTGTTAGGTTTAGCTATCAGCTGTAAAAGGCCTTTGGTGTAACATCTCTGAAGGGCTGGCATGTGAGTGCCAGTCCATCTCCTACAGGAGGCCTCCTAAAACAGTCTTGTTTCATTTCCTCCATTTTCCAGTGAAGTGATAGCAATTTCACAAAACTGTAGCAAGCTTAAGCCTGTGCTATTTTTAGCATCTTTACTCCATGAAAAGATAAAACAGATTCTATTTGAACTCTCATGTGTTCTCAGAGACTTAATACCGCTGCAAATTATATTTTTCTAGCATTCAAATGTCTCTGAATGTCGAAGGGCAACTGAAAAATTCATCTGATATTTGCCATAGAAATATATTTAGATTCAAGTAACTATGTATTATATTTGATACAGCTTATTAGAAAAATAATTATGGGAACATTAGACTAATTTATTTTTACGGAACTGTTTCTATTGTAGACAGAAAATATGAAAACATGTTAGTTAAAAGACTTATTATAATATTTGTTGTCCATATACAGAAACTGTGGCAATCTAGTAAGCATCCGTCTTCTGAATTCATCATTTTCATTTATAAAAGGACTTAGAGTACATCTGTTACATGCCTTGTTTGGAATGGCTTGCAGAAAATGTGAAAGATCCTTAAGATAGCCTCCCCCTTTCAACGAATCAGAAGTCTCTTTAAAAAATAGATATAGAAATATGAAAGAGAGAGAGAAAAACACTTATCAATGTACAACTGGCAAATTATGTGGAACAATTAGTGTTGTAGATCAGAGTTGACGTTTTATTACAGTATTTTTCATTATCAAAGGTTTTTACTTGTAATAATTATATGATGATATAGCCTATTGATCAGATCAAACATCTCTGCAATAAAATTAAGTGGATACGGTTTATAATGCTTTATGCTGACATATATGCATTCCTGTCATGGGTGATGCAAGGCGTTATCCTGAAAGGACTACTATATTAGAGGATGGCAACATTGATTCTAACTTTGCTTCACTTCTTCCTAGATGTGTGGCCTTTAAGAAGTCAGTATGTTCTTATTGTTTAATAATAAAATTGGAAAATGTATGGAAAATCCAGTGCCTTAGGATTCATTTTTGCTCTCCAAGCTCATTGTATATAGTCTTAATACTGAAAAAGATCTTTGGGACTCTAACATCCTAAAGGGTAAGAACATCTGATTTTCAGGTTCACCAGAACCATTTTGAAATCTAGTCATACTGATGTGGAATCACTACCAATGGAATTAGAGATATTTAACAAGAAGATCTATTATTTTAAAATGACCATTACTTAAAAGTGATAATAAGCAGAAGATTGTATTGATGTAATTTTTTTTTAAATGAAAAACCTTTCAGGGGTATTTTTCTGGCTAAAACACATGTATTTTTAATCTATTTTTACCAATAGCTTTTGGTAAAAAGGACTTCAGACGTAATTGAACATTCTGACTTCTACCACCACCTACTGTCATTTTAACACCAAAATTTACTTATCATATCTGAATGTATTCTAAAAAGAATGTTATGAAATTGATCAGAAGTTAAAATTAACCTTATTTCTGAGTAAAGGTAATTTCTAATACCATATTTTAGAAAATATTTTACAAATGTTTCTTGTATCTTATTTTAAAATGACTTTATTTAACATAGAATTATAATTTTAAATTTTATATTAGTGATTTTAATCTCTGAGGTGAGCAGCTACCATGCTAGACAGTGCAGCTCCAGAGAACTGGTTGTCAACACTGGTAGCATAGGAGAGCTCTAAGTAGAGCTTTGAAAAATCTGCTCTCCAGCCCCACTCCTAACCAATAACATAAACATCTCCGGGGCAGGTGGGGGGGAGCGGGGGAGGGGGCAGGCATCAGGATTTTCAAAAGAACTTTCCAGGTGATTTCAATGTGCAGCTAAGGTGAAGACCACTGCATGAATTGGAGACCTCATTGAGAGGTTTTTGTTTTTATCCTAGAACGATGGTAAATCTTTAAAGCTTTAAGCAAGGATGAGGGGTGATCAGATTTACATGTTTTAAAAATCACTCTGGTGAAAGTACAGAGATCAGATTAGAGGGAATACAATAGATGTAAATGTTGGCAGATCCTTTTAGCTTGGGCAGTAGCCCAGTTCATGGATGATGGCTTCATGGTAGATAAAGATGAAATCAAGAGTTATTTGGAAGATGAAAGGTCTTGATTACAAATTGATTACGGAAGGGGAGGGGAGGAGGTGCTGTTTAGTGTGATGGAGGATACTGGAAATATATGCAGTCGTTACATAATTTTTTTAAAGATCGTGTATATGCCAAAACTTGTCATGAGTTTTGAGCTCATGCAAACAGATGCATTAGAAGTAAAATATGGTCTTCCCATTCCTGAAGAAGTCCATAGGTTTTGCTATCAAGTATTTATATCATTAACTGTAACACTGAAGGAGGTTAGGAATTGTACTGATGAAGAGGAATATTACTTACTGTATTCTTGTTATCTAGAAGTTAAGTAATCGAAAGAAGGGCAAATTGCTGAGTAATTCTTTTATTGTGGGTTCATACATGACCCACTAAGATCCTTCTGAAGAAAATATTTGTGTTGTAAAACACATAAAATTAATAGTACTTGATTTTTAATTTTAAATAGTTACAATTCGTGATAGGCTAGTCCAATAGCTTTTTATGGAGGCACCAAAGTTCCATGGGGTTTACAAATGTGCTCAAGGTCATGCAGTTTTCATTTCTCCACACTGAAATGAACTTGTGTGCTGACCTGTTCTCTATAAATCGTTGGTTCCTTAGAGAGCTTGCTTCTCCACATTTACATACATTTCTGCATTTTCTTAAACTTCTATGTATTTCTCCTTTTCTTGTATTGAAAATACAGTGTAATCTGAGACAGACTTATTCCTCTTTCAATTATATGATATTGAATTTTTCACAGCACCCTGATATAGTAAACTGCTGTGAAAACCCTTTACTCAAACATCACATTTTCCATTAAGAATGTCTGTATATACCAGTAGTAATTTTTTTTACATATTTGTTCTAATTATCAGACTGTCTACGTTTTTTCAGTTCTTTAAAATCCTGTAATTCAACATGTGAACATTTGATAATGTCATCTACAACATGACCTAGTCATATTGTAATAGAAACAACATCTAATTTGAGCTAGAAAGAACAAATTACTTAAACTCTGACTTAAGAACCAGCTCTGTGACCTCAGACAAGTAAATTACTTTTGCTGACCTTGAGTTTCCTCATTGTAATTGAGGATGTTGGTATCTACTTGATAAAGCTATTATAAAATTCACAGAGATAATATTAATAGTATTACTGGGCTTCAATCTCTAGCAATAAGATATAGGGTTCCACAATCACAAAACTCAGCTTATTAGCACACTATCGTTTTCCCTGTTCTATATGGTCCCTGATAGCTGAGTTTAAGCTAATTAGACCCAAGATAGAGAGAACAAAGAACTTTGTTACCATTATATACCTCCGAGATCCACTGTTCCTGCTCCAGCCTCGAGAGCTCCCATCTCCAGCTCATACACTTTCAGGAAAATCATAAGTATCCCTTACTTATTCCTCTTCCATTGCCTCAGCCTGCACACTAAAATTGATTTACTTAATTATTTTATTGGGTTTCAGGATTGTGGTCATTTCTGCATTTTCATTTTCAGGATCTTTTCTGATCTTTCTACATTGCTGTCCTTTAATCTCTTTATTCTTAGTCCAAGCATACAGTCATTCCTTTGCTCCTATGACCATGCTTTACTCAAGGCATGTGATAGTTTTGTAGATAGCTGAAGTTTTAATTGACATCTAAGCAAAGAATTTTTGAAGGATCTTGTGCTGCAAGATAAATTTATATGAAGATATGTAGCTGAGTGCCTAGCACATGGTAAGTACATATTAAGTATTAGCTTAAGCGTGGGTTTATAAGCTTTCCTTATGTATTTTTTTAAGGGACCTAATCTATGCAAATAAACATGCCCTAAAGAGAATACTATGTCAAATTGCTTGACGGACCATCAAAAAGAGTTTTAAAAAGTCTTTATTAAAAAGGACTAATGTGGTTCATGGAGGTGCCTTTCCATCTGTCCCTCTGTCTACCAATAAGGCTGCATTTATCACATTTAAGCAAACAACATATTGTCAGAAACTGAAACTGTCAAATTGACAATACTAAAGTAAGGATTCCTAAAACTGTCAGAAACATATAGCAGGTAGATTCTTACACTGTTTGTTTATTGTTTCCCCTACTGTTATTTTTAAATTAAAATAGTCATGCGTATTGTCTCACTTTGACAATCTTTCTGAGGATTGGAATTATACCATCTACCTTAGGCTTCAAATATGTTTGTCATAAGTTATAAGCCTATGCAAATAACTTATGACAAACATATTTGTCTCAGAATCTCTTTTTTTGTGTGTACATCTGCATTTAAATGCTGGAGACATTGAAGTAAAGCTGAGAGGAAGCTAGATCTTCCTGTCGACTAGAACAGCCCATTCCAGGTGTCTGTTGGGCTGACTAAGCTAGCGGCTAAATTAATCTTCAGGTCTCAGCTCATACAACCACTACTGAGTTAGAAAGAAATAGGATAAACTTCATATTCAAAGGGAAAGACTTTAAACTAGTTGAAGAAAGTGATCACTCTCTTTCTTAGTAAAGAGAATTTGATTTCTATTGCCTATTAATTTTTCAAAGAAGTTTAAGGGCTATATAGCATATCACCTTAGGCATATAATTATAAGGAAACTTTATATGTACTTTTTGTTATTAAAATAAGTATAATTAGGTAGGCTGACTTCCCTTGTAATTATCTCCTTAAAGTTTTATTTTAGGCACGGTCTATTGTTAATATTTTATATGGGTCTGTTTTATTTTGGATGAAGATTTTTGACAATTCATAACATATTGTCAGATAAGATCCATTTATATCTTGCCTAAATTATATCTGAACATAGGAAAATGAATATTTTAATCCATTTTAGGAACATATTCTATTCATGGTTTTCTTGGAAAAATACAAAATATCTGTATCTCAGAAATAATATACTGACTTGATATTGAGTAGATATTTGATAAAAACAAAACAAAACAAAAAAACAAATAAGAATACCATATGGCAAATTAGAATTTGGTAGTTTAGTTTTTGCCATTTTGAAATTAGAGAATATATTTTAATATTCTTAAAAAAGCAGTACATTTTAGTTGTCTTAAAAATTAATTTAAAAATCATAATTGTGGAGTTTATGTTTACAATACATAGACTAAAACATGCACAATATGCTGGAAATTTATACTCAGTCACTATTGTATCATGGATATAGCTGTTTTGCATTATTGGAGGAAAAACAGGAACACCTTTTTTCAACTCCCAATTTAACAAATGGATGATTTTTGTAGCACAGGATGAATTAATTACTGTGGAAAAATATACATACTTTTTTGCTTTGCCTCATATTGCTAGCAAACATAATATGTATGACTAAAAGCCTTTGCAGTGATCAATAAATTCTTATAAACTCACGATCAATAATTATCCTTAAATGTTTCAAGGTTAACAAGTGGAACACGTGTAAAATCTGAACTTCTAGTACCTTCCCCATTTCCAAGAAAGATTCTATTCAAATCTCAATTAGACCCCTAATGAAAAGCTTGCATCTGTACATAATAAGCCCACACTGGTGGAACTGCTCTCTCATGCAGCTGCTGAACTCACAAGACAGGGAGTGCACATAATGAGACAGGCCCTCTGAGGGAAAAGGCTGGCACTCTGAGCCTCTTCTGCAGGCAAGTAGAGGGGCTTAGCAAAGGTACCTTCCTTTGTTAAATGAGATATATACTTTAGAGTTTGGATAAGTAAAAGTCATTTAAATACAGATACTTTTGTAAGGTAAGACTTCTAGGTTGTTTTTTTTTTTTTAATCAGCTTACAGTTTTCTGGAAATCAATTCTCAATTAAAAATAAGCCAGCAGAATGGGAAGGGAACAGAGAGGTGAGTTGGCAACCTGGGGAAGGGGTAGTAACAAAGGAAAGCAATCAGACAAGCAGGGTTGTGTGCTTGAAGAGTTGTGAGATGAGAGGTGAGAGGAGCCTAAGTCAATACAATCAATAGAGTTTGAAAATTTACCTCTGAATATACTCTCAGTTTATGCGTGGGAGTTAGTTCTAGAATATTTGCAGAAATATAAAGACTTTGAGAAAATGTTCTCAAGTAATACTCTTGCCAATGGTAAATTCTCTACTATCTTTTCAGAACCAGTGTAAACCGTAACAGTTGATTTTTCTTTTTAACACAAAAACCTTTTTCTATCTAGTATATAGAGAACTAATCCAGAGAGTCAGCTTCTAATTCAATCACAGGAATTGAACAGTGCACTTAATTTCCTGAATACCAATTTGGATCAACCTTGTTTTTGAAGCTTTGGCACAAAGCACTCAAATTATAATGAAACAGAAAAAGGAACAAGGAGATCTCAGCCCTTCCCCAAGAGATTCTTACCTAGGCGAGCCACACAAATGACTCCTGTGTCAAAGATGAGTTTGAAGACGGTACAAAAGGTAGAAAAATAAAAACATTTTATTTAATTAACATTAGAAGATATGTTCTTGACAGTACCCATGCTAAAAAGGTTGTAGGCAACAGTTATTTCACTTATTTCTTTTATAGCCAACCTGTGTTTTCCTCTTTCTTTAAATCAAATTCAAAGTCCAGATCCTTTACTACCTTCCTGGTTCGGCAGTTCCCTGGGTACTTTACTTCTCTACTTTCCTAACTATTATGATAGTAATGATTGTTATCACTGTGGCACGTGGATGGCTGAGTAGGATCCTGCCAGGAAGAGAAATGCTAACTCTTTTAATGTGGGTAATTTTAATTAATCTCTGGTAGAATATGCTGTGGTGTCCTAGAGCCCTGCAAGGTGATAACCACCCCTCTTAAATGGCATTTCCTTGCTTACCATAAAAGTTGGGAAGTACTAGATAAGCCATCTGTCTGTTACTAGAAATAACCACAAAATGTGTGTTATGTAGACTGTTTTGCTACACATTCTGTTTAGAGTTTAAGAACTAGCTACACACAGTAGCACATCACCAAAAATGCCCCTGAGTCAGAAATGCCTGACTCCCCCTGCCGTACCTCAGTTCAAGTCATGCTCTTCTCAATAACCAAACCTCCACTTTCCAAATTTAGTAAGAACAGTGCCTGTTGACCCAAATTTGCTTTGCCTCCATTGGTATTTGTGATAACTGATAACCTACTATATTTTTCAGGTATAGAATAAGTTTGACTGAAAAGACACTATTTACACTCATTGCATATAAAACTAACTTTGATTTAGTTTTGTTTGCTTATAACAAAAGCTGTAATAACTCGTAGAATCTCTTCCTTTATTACTTATATATCAGACTGTCGTAAAGTGGACAAAATAAAATGACTCTTATGGCCGGTTTTTGCTGGGACTGGCTTGTATTGACTTCTGGAAAATGGTTATTAAGTTTTTAGTTTTTTGATTGGTTGTTAAAATGTAGCCATGATTAAATGTTAAATTTTATAAAACTGTTACTTAAAAGTAGTAAATCCTCAAGTTGTCACTTTCTCATCATGTTACTATATTTCACTGCCCTACATGGTGGACATCACTTCCCAACTGCATGTTCAATCATTTTACCCTAATGACTTCACTTTGGCCATGTGGAGAGAATTTACACCACAGAAATAGGCAGTCACTACAAATCAGCTTCACCCCACCCCACTGAGACCAAGTTGTTAAACATTTTCCAACACACCTCTTATAGCTGAATAGTATTTGAAAAAAACTAGATGTGGTTACAGTTCTAGGCCCACATATCTAAAGTGATGGTTGTTAAAGCACCTTTTGTTTCTGTCCTCTGCTTACCTTATTCTAAAATGTATTTTCTTTGGTTCCATCCTTAGCCTTCTCAATAAGGTTCTTTTGTCCAAGTAATTATTTTATGCACTAAAATTTAAGAACAACTGTCCTAGAGCTTTCTGAAATATGGAGGAATAAAAATAACTTTGCTTTGCTCTGTTTTAGTTTATTTTTACATTGAAAAAGAAGCTAAATTCTGGTGGTAATAGTGATGCTACAGAATGAGAATAAAAGCATTCACTAACTTACAACATATGTAAGTGATGATGAATGTGTGCATCATAAGCGATTATCAGCATCTTTCCATCCCTAGCACTTCTTCCAATATATGGCATAGATGCTATATAGATGTTCCTTACGTTGAAGACAAAATTCCGAATTGTTTGATGTCTTCTATTTCCTATATTTCATTTAATATACTGTTTTCCTTAAGGTTTATATTTGTTCACATATATAAAAACACAAACTTTCAATTCTGTTTTTGTTATTAATTAGAAATATTAAATTGAATAATTTAAAATATCTTAAAGTTTCTAGACTCTCTGTCCATTAGATTTCTTCACTGAAAACTTTTATATGACAAAATAGTTTTCAGCTTCTAAATTTTTGCCTTCATTTGGTGGCTCTAGAAGCCAGATGTTCATCTTAGTAAAGTTGACATATTCTCATTTTCTTCCTAACCCAGCACTGCCTTAAAAACTGCCAAGAAGTTTTAAGTGTGGGTGTTTCAGTAAAAAGAAATTCACTGCTGTCCATCAGTTAGAAAATGTTAGGTTTCCTTTTTTAGACTAACAGAACAATAAATGAAAAACAAGTCAAAGCCTTAGAACAGGAAAGACTTAATTTCAGCCTCTTAAAATTAAAATAATCAATTAGATTTAAAATAAGATTGCATATATAATACCACCAAGCTATATATTTTTGACAGTTTATTTGGCATTAAGATTTTCTCTCTTGTAACTGTCAATATGGAAATTTTAATATAGTGGATCTGTAAGCCACCACTATTGCAGCTCCTCAGAATAACACATATTGTAGCAAAAATAATGCAGAATGACACTTCTGCCAAATGTATTTATAGAATGAAGCTTATATAACAGAAGACATTCTAGAAGCAGTGTTCTCTAGCTCTGCAGCTTTCTTAGCAGTATTCCTCAATATTATTTTTGGTATACAATATTCATATTAAATTAATGGGCTAAAGAAACTTCAATTTATAGGGTCTTATTGGAGCACAAAAGCTGAAACTAGGTTGTGCGACAAAATATTACTGTTGGGAATATGCAATAGTAGCAGGTTTGATTGCTTTCACATTGTCCCAGATAACTATATCTTGCTTAATATTGCTACAAATCTATTTCTCCCCCATGGAAACAGTGGCTTGTAGAGCTGTCATAGCTCAGAAAGGTTGTATTCATGTATCTATGAAGTTATTGCCTCTGTTTTCCAGATGGTGACCCAACCAAGTGATTGTCAGGCACACCTGCTGAGCTGGGCTCCTGTGATAGTCGCACCAGGATGCATCTTAAGAAGTATGCATCCCTGAATGGTGTGCCAGTGAGACGAAGGCCCATGGGAAAGGATCTGAAACATTCCTAGGAATTTCTAGCGATGCCAGTTTCTCACTACTTTTATCCTCCCCCACCTTTCTATGTTTAACATAGAGCTGCTGTCAAATTTATGGGCACAAATATTAACAAACACTGTCTCGGAAAGTTGCAGGAAGTTACCATGCAACTTCCTAGTCTACACTAGGTCCCTAGTCTACACTTTCAATGTAAAGAAACACAAAATCAGTGGGGAAGACAAACATTTAAAAAAAATTAATCCTTTGCAGTAAGATACAATAAATGCAATACCAGATACTGTAGGAGGTATAAAGTAGGAAACAGTCTTTTCAACCTGAGGCATAAAGAGAAAGCTTGACCAAGGTGACCCATGGGCTGAGTTTTACAGTGGTCAGCCTTGCAAAAAAATATTGGTACCTTATAGAAACTGAGGATAAGTGGAAGATACAGGTCTCTTCCTCCATTTTAAAATGAAAACAAGTCATAATCTGAATACTGCCATACATTTATTTGTGCAAGTGCAAAGTTAGTCCACAGCTTGTTCATTCCTACTCTATTCAACAACTAGCTTTAAGGAAAAGCTACTCCAACAATTAGCTTTTAAGGAAAACTTCATTCCCTGGAAGATACAACAGTATGATAGTGGTAGGATCAGAAAGCCTTCTGGTTTGCTCAGGTGACAGTGTCCTCAGTTATGGGGGTCACACAGCTAAAGCAAATGCTAGATCTAGTGTGCTATTTGACTATTGGGCTGCTGGACTTTTGTTCATGGAAGGTAGAGATACCTGTATCTTTTTTCTGGGCAACCACCTCTCTTAAATACCACTCATTTTATTCAAAGAAAGATTGTCTCTAACATTACTTAAGCCACTGAACTCACCCTGTTGAACAGAAAAAGTGAAGTGCATGACATAACCATCTCTGCAGTGTGGAGTCCTGATTATGATGTTCAGAAGCTAACTGCCCTGACATGGGAATAACTAATGACTTTGGTGTTCATTAAACATCCATAGGTTGTAAATCAGAGATAATTTACACACATAGTCATTGTTTATTATGAAGTATTTTATGCAAATTACAGATGATTCATTATTGGCAGGAATATGATGTTTTCACTGTATTTTGAAGTTTATATGTTCCTTTCTCAAGAAGTTATTTTTTCATGGGTATTTTTTATACGTGTGTGTATTTTGCTTATTTTGTATATATATTTTAAAATAGCAAGTTGACTTTGTTGCCTCTGGGATTCCCCAGAACCAGAGTAATGTGTGGGAACGGAATACTAACAAGGAGAAACAGCTTCCTGTGTGAGAACAACTCCCATGTTTTTCTTCTAGAGGAGAAAATCCAGAGCTCTTTTGTGGCTGCCATATTTTACATTTACTTTACTCCACATTTAATGTTTTGTTTTCTGAGTAAAGAAGAGTGACATTAGATGTAGCAAAAACAAAACATATTTTTATTCTTCAGAGCTTTCAATTATGAAAGAATAGAACTTGAAGATAAAAAATATTTCATTTGAGAGTTCCCCTAGGAATGGCTTTGAACTAAAGACAAATGTGTATATTTGAAAGTTTGAAACATTCAACATATATTTTTGTATCTTGGAATACCAAAATAAAACCTCCATGGCTGCTCTCTAGTCATGGTTTTCTCTACTAGTTTAAGTGTAGAACACTTTATACAAATGCCCTCTTATTTAGGTTTCTAATTGTTATCAAGAATTTACTTGGAATTTAAATAGAATGTTTCTGTTTCAGGTAATACTTCCCATAGCAATTGACTCAACTTTCTATCGGTTCTATGCTTTGGAAATGTGTACACTTTAATCTACACATATAGGCTATATTAGATCAGAACCACAAACACACACATGCACACACACACACAGCTGACTTAATCATTATGCACTCATTGTAAAATATTTGGAAAATGCAGAAAAGTAAAAGAAAACAGTCATGATCTCATTATCAGGAGACAGCGAATGCTTGGGATGCTAATATATTTCCTTCCTGTATTTTCTATATGCATAAATTTTTATTTCAAAATTGAAACAGCAGATACAGTTTTGTATCTTCCATTTCACTTGCTACAAGCATTTTCCTATATCACTAAGTAATCGTTGAAGGTGTGATGTTAATTGGCTGCATGGCAGTCCATCCTATGGATTTGCCAGGATTTATTTAATCGTTTCATTATTTTTTACACTAAGTAGTTTTGTTTACAACTTAAGGATGTGTATGTGTGTATACATATACATATGTATGTCGTGTATCACTTAATAAAGGAGATCATTATGAGAAAAGAGTCTTTAGGCCTTTTTGTCATTATGTAAACATTATATAGCACATGCACGCAAACCTAGATGGTACACCTACCATCTAGATCCCCTAGGCTATATGGTATGGCCTATTGCTCTTAGGCCACAAACCTGTACAGCATGTTACTGTTCTGAATACTGTAGGTACTTGTAACACAATGGTAAGTACCTGTGCATCTAAACATAGAAATGGTACAGCAAAAATATGATATTATAATCAATGAAAACACTGTCGTATATGTGGTCCATCATTGACTCTACTATCATTACGTGGCACATAACTATATTTAAATTGAACTTACTAAGGGTTTAAAACAGATTTATTTTATTTCATAACATAGTGAAGGGTTTTTGTTTCCTTCTAGATAAAAGTAATGAAAATACTGTCAGAGATAAAGTTACATTTCTATAGATGACTGTTTGCCTTGGGGCCAGGAAAAGCAGCTAGGGACACTCACTTAGACCCATTTTGACATACTAACTTTGTCCTTTCCACATTTGCTTGATGAGGTTTGCAGCACTGAAGAACAGTTTAAATTACTAGACTACCAGAGAGCATGATCAAACCAACCAAGTTGCCTGTTTCAGGAAAAAGAGGTTTTAAGTAACTGGAGGTTTACCAGTTACTGATTCCCCAATCATCTTCTAAAAATATTTTCTGCCTATTATGTAGATGGGTGGTTTTAAATTTGATGAAACTGTAAAATACCATGCAATATTTTAATGTCGAACCCTTATACAATTTTTCAACCTTCCCCCTTCCCAACATGTTGTTGGATAAAAGCAACCTTAAACAGCAACAGTTATCAAGGACAAAAAAAGGAAGTAATTTAATTTCTAGAGATACAGAAAGAAAATATGCCTGTTTCCAATACTACCCTCCTTTTAAATGGCTACTTACAAACTTTTAAAATTATTTTCCCCAGTACCATGATTTGGAACTCCAGCAGAAAATAGTTTAAAGAACACTAGTTCAGAAAAGAAAAGATTATTAACTGCATTGAGCACTTGTCTGATTGCCCTGCTGGACAGATTAACCCCCAAGTGAAATGACTGATTTAATTCTGCCTGTCCTTTCTCACCTAGAACTCAATTTGGATGGCCAAGTTACTAGCTCTGTTTCTAAACAACAGGTTAAGTGGTTTAAAAGTTTTAGCACAGTTGTTTTGTGGCGGTTGCATTTTTGTTTTTGTGTTTATAGGTCTTTAGGAAACAGAGTCCAAGGAATATTG
Organism: Callithrix jacchus; assembly: GCF_049354715.1. Classification (NCBI taxonomy): domain Eukaryota; kingdom Metazoa; phylum Chordata; class Mammalia; order Primates; family Cebidae; genus Callithrix; species Callithrix jacchus. The sequence continues at coordinate 81,281,555 of NC_133512.1, read as the reverse complement.
TTCTTATAGCTATACTCAAATGTTGCTAAACAGTGTGTGGCCAGTTCTCAATTTAATCCATCCCTGCACCTGGTCCATAATGACTGATTTTTTAGTGTTCTAGGTAGGACCCCACTGTATAAAGTATTTCATAATATTAGATTGAGATACTGTTTCAGGATGTCTTCAGGTAAGAGTGATCCAATGATTCGTTTTTACTGTTTTCTAACACCTTGAATTTTCTGTGGCTGTGTCTCAGCCAATTAGGAGGTAGATTTAGTGCTTCTTTCTTGAAGCAGTTGCAAGATTATAGCCCCAGGCAAGTTGTGAACATTTTGTCAGTATAGAGACCTTGACACACTGAAAGGTTCAACATTTCATTTGTTTACACAGTTGAAAATCCTTGGTTTTCTAGCACACAGTGACTAAACTAATAATACCACATTTTCTGCTTGATGGTGTCTTGTGAAGCGTTGCTCCAAGATGATCAGAGCCCTTTCTTAGGTCTTGTTATTTGGGATTTACGTATTGCCTTGGGAATATATATCTCTCCAATGCTTTAAAGTTAAACTACTTTTTAAAAAATACATGTTTGTAATTATTTTAAGGGTAGTATACATTTGAAAGGACAAAGGAAAAAAAATGAGTATGGCAGACAGTGCTTGTCCTTCAAACTGGAGTGTTCCAGTGCACGGTTCTGAGTGCACACAACTGACTGCACTTGATCCCTATTTGGCAGGCATAAGGCCTCCTGCCAGTAATACTGGGAAGATGGGAAGTCTGAGATTTTCCATCCAGTGTTCCATTCCCAGGAGTTGCATAGTGCTTATGAATGACTTCAGTCGGGGGAGTCAAGACCAACTTGGTCCTATCTCATTGCAGTCAAGGGGTCCTGGCTATTGAAGAGAAGAAGACCTTGTTAAGCCTTGTCTAAAGCCATAATTTCTGAACAAGAGCCGCCGCCCAACACACACATGGTACCCACTGGTGTTAGAGAAACATCATTCACTTCAAGAAAGGATTTGCTCCTCAGCATTACATTCATTGAAGGGGCTTGTAGCCTAGCTTGTCATAGGCAGTGTAGGGATGATAATGTGGATACTATGGAAAAGGAAGCTGTGATGTAACAGGGTCCTGGGGCAGCATAGTCCTGCTCTTAAAGCAGCCGGGGGTTAAATGTGGTGACTTCTTGTATTAATGAAGTTGTCCTTGAGGATCCAGCAGGCAGGAGCTGAGTCTCCTGACCAGACACCAGAGAAGAGCCCTGAGAATAAGAAAGCTGATGGCTGTACTCTGGCATCACCCACAGATGTGGGACCCCATGCCCTATAGACAGTTTCCAAATTCCTGAAGTTCATAGATCACCATTCTCAATTCATAGACTCCACCAAGTCTCAAGGGAGAAGGACACTTCAGGAGCATTGGGAAGATTTGGTTCATTTTCCAACACATTGGTGTTCTAGAACCACTGTCTCCCCCTTGACTGATGTTGAAGGCAAGATACCAGGCAGCTTTTCGAGGATTTGGTATGCTGCCAGATTTCCTTACTACTTTGAGTTAGATCCCATAGAAAGCCCAGATGTCAGGCTGTGGTATCAAAAGATCATGACTGAAAGTTATCATTAATACCATAGAGGAAGTCTAGCATAGTTGTTAAGAGCACTTGTTTTGTAACCAAGTGCTGGATACATATCCTGGATCTCAAGGTGTTTAACCTTTATGTGTCTCAAGTTACTATCTGTAAAATGGAGCCTATAAAATTACTTACCTCATAGGGTGTTTATGAGGAATACACTTTGTAATATGTGTAAAGCTATTAGAATTATACCTGGCATATATTCTGTGTCATGGGAGTCTTAGTTGTTGGGTTTTGTGTTTATGTTTTTTGATAAATCCTTTTGAGTAACTCTACCCTCATATGTGTAGTTAACATTTAATATGTGTCAGGCACTATTCTAAGTGTGAACGTATTCCAGCTCATTTAAGCTTCATGGCCAGCCTAAGAGATAGGTAATTTTATTATTCTTGTTTTCAGATAAGGAAATTGAGACCCAGCTAGGTTAAGTAACTTGCCCAAGATCACACAGCTGAAAGTGGCAAAGCTGGGAGTCAGGCAGTCTGGAGGTCATTGCTCTCAACCACCCTGCTCCAATAAGCTCCATTGCCAAGGTCCTTTTCATTTGTTCCGCAGCCCTACTTTCTCCTGGTTAGATGAGCCTTATTTTTTTCTCATTATGTCTCAAGCTTAATTGATTAGAGGAATCACCCTGTAGAAAGAAGGCCCTGGGCAGCTCACTCATCGCCCTTACTAACAGCATCAACACCAACATGTGACTTGATCCTGCTGAGTGAGATGCTCATCTGAACCAGCAGTCTCATAGTGGCTTTCCTGACCTAGTCTCACCCCCAACTTCTAATAATTCTGCTACAAAGTCACAAAAACAGCAATGCTTTCTTTGGAGAGACGCTGGATATTTCCCATCGAAACCTTCTGAAGTTGAATTTTCCCGACATTGCCATTGTTTTCTTCCTTTTCCTGTCCACATTTTAGTCCCCTGCCCAGGCATTGGGCAGGTGAATTCTGGGTATCCCTGATAGACCCTGTGAGTACAGCACAGGCCCACAGAGCAAGTGCTATGTAAATCCCAGCGGAGACAAATCAGCTCTGTGGGAGCAATGTTCATATTAATTACATGGCGATATTACCAGACAGACATTCCTCTTGCCATAAAGTGACATGTGCTGTACAGGAACCCCAAGTCCTCCTAGAATGTCGTAGAAGGTCAGATGTCCCAGAAGCGCTATACCCACCTAATGACCCAGTGCCTTCAGTAAGACCTCTTTCACTGAACACTTGCTCTTCTATATACATCTCTAAGGTAATAATTGCCCAAATAAGAACACAGTACAGTCTTAGTACCTTCCTGCGAAGATGCAGGTCTGCTCAAAAGGAACATTTGTCGTATTCTGTGTATAAAAATAACTTCAGGAACATCAACTGCCATGAAACACATCCAAAGGATTTTGACAGGGACAAGACAGTGCATGAAATGTAAAGATCTCAATGTCTGTGAAGAAGTGTGACTGGGAGGGGGAAGGTACTTCACTGTTAATTTTAATGTTTCCAGAAAAGTTCATGAAATAAAATACATTTTCACTGATGTATCCTAATTATAAACAAAGGCTAAATTTCTCTTAAACCTCTTAATATATTCACAGAAATGTTTGTAATTTGCTAATGAGTGGCATTAGATTGAGGGGCACATTGCACACAAAGGATTGCATTTATTCAGGAATGACCCTGCATAAATGCACATGGCTTCACATTTCTTGTAAGGGAATTAATATGAGCACTTCCATCTCCTGAGTTCTTCACAGAAAACAGTTTGCTATTGCTTTATTTAAGTGCCTGAGATTTTATAGCACTATTAGGTTTATCTTCTAGATTTTAAGAAAGAATTCAACTCTCCAAGTCCCTTTGGGATCAGGAAACTGCTAATCTGACTGTTGTATGTATATGAGTGGGTCTGTTTGTATGAGTGCATAGGGATTGGGGATTCTTCAGTGGCTTAAATCTCCTTGAACAAAGATGACCTGTGATGAAACCCAGCAGTTCAGATAGTCAGCCTGTTGGGTTTTTTTTCACCTATGGTGTGCTAAGTCAGTCAGATGAGTGGTTTTTTGTTACAAGATGTCACTGTTTCCCCATCAGGAGATACAATCAGAAGAAATTGATTGAAATCCAAGGCTGTATTCACTCTCATTGGTTCAGCAGTATTGTATATAACATCTATCTTACTTTTAGTTCTCTCTTTTCTTGCTTTTTATTTATCACTAACTTTTATTTCTTTTTTCTTTTTCTGTTCATTTTCTTTCCAGTTATCCATGTTAAGTGGTGATTAGAATAGGACAAATGACACCTGTAGACAGCTTATAATTCTCAGTTGAGCCAATACTTTCAACCTTGTCTTCCATCAGAGCTTCTTAGAAGAGCTGATCAAAATGCTCAAATTTGATTAATTCACATTTTACTTCCTCTCTTCACCTCTGCATATTATCTAGCAGAATACAAAATGTTGTGGCCAAAAGACAGCAGAAGAAGGAAGGAGGAGACCTAGAGAATCTATTATCTGGACAATCAATCCCAAAATAATGAGGAATTATTTGACTACTAAATTACAAGCTTATATGCAAATGAATGGTGGTATCAAGCAGCAGCATGTGTGTTCTCTGTGTAAGAGGTCATCCTTTTATGCCAGATGAATGCAAAATGACATGGACGTGAATGTGGCAGTTCAAGAGCTAAAGAGGCTGCACATAAAATACAAGAAGCAACCAAAAAAGAACAAATACTAGTCTAGGCAGGTAACAAAATTAAGAAAAAAGCACTGGCATTCAAGAAAATAATTTAGAAAAGCAGCAGAGGAAATGTGTTGTGAAAATGAGGATGCATTCAAAAGATCAGACCAGAGGAATATATTAAATGGTGCTATCAGACAAAAAGTACCAGAACATTTACATGGACTTTAGGAGCATATTCTGTTTATTTTCATTAAAAAAATTTAAGCACACTGAATTATGTGCATGTTTCCATTAAGCCAGATCTGCCTTGTAAGCAATCAATAAAGTCATTATTATTTTTTAAAAACTCCTTCATTTGTTGCGTAAATATCTTTTGATTGCCTTCTGTACATCAGGGTCTGAACTAGTGCTGGGTAAATAGGAACCAAGTAGGCAACGTGGGTTTTGAAGAAGCTGATGATCCAGTGAGAGAGATAGGAAAGTAAGCAATCACAACATGTTGTGGTAAGTGCCATGATACTGGAGCTTAAAGCCAAAAAGGAGGGATGTCTCTTTCAGCTTGAGAGAAAAGGTTTCCAAAGACCTAGAAATAGAACTGCCATTTGACCCAGCAATCCCATTACTGGGTATATATCCAAAGGACTATAAATCGTTCTACTATAAGGACACATGCACACGAATGTTCATTGCAGCACTGTTCACAATAGCAAAGACCTGGAACCAACCCAAATGCCCATCGACGATAGACTGAACAGGGAAAATGTGGCACATATACACCATGGAATATTACACAGCCATCAAAAACGATGAGTTCATGTCCTTTGTAGGGACCTGGATGAACCTGGAAACCATCATTCTCAGCAAACTGACACAGGAACAGAAAATCAAACACCCCATGTTCTCACTCATAGACGGGTGTTGAACAATGAGAACACATGGACACAAGGAGGGGAGCACCACACACTGGGTTCTGTTGGGGGGAAAAAGGGGAGGCATAGCGGGGGGATGGGGAAAAAGAAAAAAAAGGAGAAAAGGTTTCCTTCTTGCAATGATGTCTGGTGAAGGAGTATGGAAATTTGTGGGGCTAGAAGTAGTTCATTATGGCTAAAACATAACATCAGGAGAGAGTGGGAAGTGAAGAAAGCTGAAGGAAGCTTTTAATGTGAAAGTCAGGTCACTCCTCTCTCTACTTGAAAGCTACTATGGTAGCTTCCCATAGTGTGCAGAATGGAACTGAAATTGCATAGTGGCCTGCACAGCCCTGTGCAGCAGCCCCTTCTTAACACTCTCGCCTTATATCAAGTATCAAGGATACTTGACTGTGGTCATTCCTTTTTTTCCTTCTCTTCTTTTCTCTTCCTTAAACATATCAAGGTCATTCCAGTCCCAGGCTCTTTAAAGTCAGGGTCTTCTTTCTGGATTTCACATTTCTGCTTATTATTCTAGACTCAGTCATACGTGATTCCCTCCTGGAGGCCTTCCCCCATCACTCTAGAATTAAAGTAGCATCCCAAGTCACTCTCTGTAAAGGTCTCCTATCTGTTTTAGTTATAGCACCTATTAGTCCTGAAATTCTTAAGTATGTATTTATCTGTTTTCTACCTTTCTCTGTTAACAGTAAGACCTCATGGGCAGGGATTTTGCACACTGGTTTATCGATAGTTAATTGCTATATCACCAGCATCTGGAACAGTGCTTGGCACATAATAGACAATCAATAAAATTCTCTCCAGTCACTGATAAACAGATTAAGCAGAGGACTAGCTCCAAAAAATGTCTTAAATGCCATTTCAAGGGCTTTGTGACAAAAGCAATGGGTTTAACAAAGTAGGGACATTACCAGGATTCTGTGCTTTAGAAAAATCATCCTGGCTGTAGCACGAGGCATGGGTTTAGTAGGGCTTGATGGGAGCAGGAAGACTAGTTAGGAAACTACTGAGATTGTTCCAGACCTTCCCTTGCTTAGTGCTGACTTGTATCAAGAGAATAACATTGGAAATAGAGGTAGAGACTGAATATGTGTTACATGAGGATTAATTGATAGGCATAAGATAGTGAATGAAGAGTCAAGATGATATCTAGGTATTGTTCTTGTATAACTGAGTGTATGACATGTGCACAGGAGATGTGGATTTGCAAGTCATCAGCAAATAGTTTGGTAAAGGACACTGTTACAGATGATGAGCTCAGACTGAAGAAATGGTGGAGAGTGACACTAGGAGAGAGTTAACATTAAAATCCTAAGGTCTACAGATCAATTCAAAATCAATTCTTTAAAAATGAACCAGTTTAAACCCACACTGAAAGTAAATTAAAGTAATTAAAAACCTGATTTGGGAACATCGTTTCTCCATGTATGAAGTCTCTTTCTGGTTCTGTTTGCTTGTGTCTCCCATCAGTCTTTTCCATTTTGCAAAAACCCAAACTGATTCTTTAGTAGGTAAGGTTATCTTTGGGCAAGTCTGTCCCACTCATAAGCAACAACAATATGGCTTAATAGGATAAATAAATTATATGACAGACTGAAAGGTCAGTTTGGCATCTTGCAAAATAAATGCTAGAACAAGAAAAACAGGAAATGCTGATAGCATTATGATGATTCTAAAGTTAATGATTCCTGGTAATCATTAATGAAGTCATTTTAAATGCCAAACATGGAGGACTTTGTTTTTCTCCCCTCACACAGACAGGATCCAGTGGCCCAATTAAACATGAAAATTGCCGTAAGTTTCATCAGAGGCCTTGGGAACCCAAACACCAGGTTCTACCCTTGAATACTTAATTGCCTGAAGTTTCTGATTATAACTGCTCTGAATTCATCAGAATCTCTAATCAGTTATGTTTCTGCCTTCTTTACAGACAGGCCAAAAAGCAAGATATTAAGCATTTTCTCTTGAAGAAATAAAAAGTTAGAACAAATGAAAATTCTTAGTTTTCATAAAGGAAATTATACAAAAGGGATCAAAAATGGTAAAGTAATCTGATTCCATTTCTTCTCCTAACTCCCACCATGAAAATTTCCTATTTTAAAATAAAAAATGAAAAATGATTTTTTTTCTGGGAGCCATATATATCCACACATATATATGTATATACATATATATACACACACATATATACACACATATATGTATATACACATATAAGCACATATATATGTATATACACATATATATGTGCGTGTGTATGTGTATATATATATATGTATATATATATATATATATATTTTTTTTTTTTTTTAAGATGGAGTCTCACGTCTCACAAGGTAACTCAGGCTAGAGTGCAGTGGTACAAGCTCGGTTTACTGCAAACTCCATCTTCTAGTGGAGGTTGCCTCAGCCTTCCGAGTAGCTGGGATAACAAGCATGTACCTACATGCCCAGCTAATTTATGTGTTTTTCAGTTGAGACAGGGTTTCACCATGTTGGCCAGGCTAGTCCAAACTCCTCACCTCAAGTGATGTGCCCACCTCCATCTCCCAAAGTGCTGGGATTACGGGTGTGAGCCACCTTGTCTGGCCACATTTATATTGTTTAACTAATTTTTGACAAGCTAAAACCTTTCCAGATTAGAGTCAAATACAAATTTATTAAGAGCCAGAAATTAGTTGGAAATAGCCTATCTTTAGATTGAATTTCACCAATTAAACTATTTAAATAAATCTCTCCTATGTTATTTGGAAATGTGTAATTTATTCTATTTGTAGATAACTCAATAACCAATAGAGTCACAACCAATTCTATTTAATTAAGTCATCAGAACTAATAATTACATGGTAAATAAGTTATAGCCACGATACAGAATTTCTGCTGTAACATAATATATGTAGTCCCGAAAACACCCACAATGTGCATAACCACACACTAAAAATAACCAAGTATATTTTAAAAAATAGGATGAGACACACCACTCAAAACTTACACAGTTTTGTAACCAGAGCACTAGCAAAAACAGTTTTAAAAAATCTAATGGAAATACTAGCCTATTTTTAAAAAGACATGTTAAATTCCTATTTAATAAATGGATATTATAGTAAATAAAGTATTAAAAGCTACGTGTTTGAGATTATTGATAAGCTAATCACCCCAATTAGATCATTTAACAATGTAGAGATGTATCTAAACAGACATCGCACTGCACAATTTTTGTATGTCAATTAAAAATAAAACAATCTTTAAGATTTCTCAAAGAACGAATGATTTCCAGTAGTTATGACCTAGCCATTACTCCATCTACTAGCAGCATACCCTAACTATAGGCAAAATACTGAATACTGAATATAGAATCCTAAATATAAAGTGGTTGTGGTAATGTCATATCAAAGAAAAGAAATATTTCAAAAACATTGACGATTCTCTTCAGTCCATAGTGTGTACACCAGGATGATATTTAATGGGCATATCTCTCAAGTCATGATAACTTCTTCAGCCCATCCACAATTTTTGCAGACTCGGTATCTCATTAGTAATCTTGTCTTCTCTTCTGTGATATAAATATCTCTATAACTTTCCTCTATAAGTATTTAATTTCCTATGATAATGTTTATGATTAGAAACTTGTATTCACCATTAGCCTTAGCAGTCTGATTTATTATAGGCATAGAATATTTTATGAGGGGAAATAAAAACTCTTCCTCTTATTCTACCTGCTTTTACATAGTAGGTGTGTGCTCTTCAAATATATAAGATATCTTTTATCTTGATTTTGCAGTCTATTCTAGAGGTTAAGCTTTTCCTTTCAGATTGCTGAACAAGAATACAGCGGCAGAATATCTAGGTCAGCAGTATATCTTCATTTTGTAAATGTAAAAATTGAAGTTTGGGATTCAAGTTCAAGCCTGTTACTGGATTGCTATAGTTTTCAGTATGTCTTCCCTTCATCATGTTGGATCAATACAAGAAACCACAAAGACATTAACTAGTTTTTAATGTTTTTAAAAGCAACTTGGTTGACTAGAAGATTAGAAGTAGAAGATTAATAGTAGTGTCTATTTTGACCTTGATGGATTTATGAGTAATGCTTTCAGGAGTAATGATACTGCATTTAAATACTAATATTTTCTCCCCAGGTAATTTAGTAATAAAAAAAAGCTGCATATTATTTTTTCTACATTGAAGTCATAATTCTCTTTCATTGACATATTCATTATCCTACATTTGGGTTTTTTATTATAATTAGGTACTATTTTATGAGCAATGTTTTCAAAATAGATGTTGATTTTTCAGGTTCGCAATTTTTTTCTGTAAGACTTGTTGAAATTAATTGGGCCTTATACAAAGAATTTTTAATATCAGTGAGTTGTTTAAAAGCTTGATCATGATATACTGATGTAGAAAATATTATATGTGATTATAATCTTTCATCTATTCACTTTATTTTTGGTTAAATAATACAAATAGGAATATTTGGCTTTTCTGAGTGGGGGGCTCACATATTGCTTTATGACTAAATGAATTAAAAACTTGAAAATCAGAAATCCCCATCAGTTTATTGCTAATGTACCATATGATTGTATGTATTTATGACATATTGTGAGACTCGCTGCACTCCCGAAAGGATTGTAAGTGCTTCTTTTGTTCCTCTGTAAGTAGTGATATAGTTGGCATTGTCAGTGTGTGGTCAGAGCACTCTCATTTGCCAGAAGGTATACTTTGAAGGTGATTTCAGTGTAGGGAGGTAGTTATCCAGTTCTGTTACCTTGCATTCAAGTCAGATTTACATTTCTTTATTATTTTCACTAAATGGAAACAAGAATGTATTGCTTCATTTAAGTCTCCTGTGAATTCAAGACTTTGAGTAAAACCTCATTAATCTGCACCCCATTTGTTCAGAGAATGGAATAATTTAGAAAAGAGCTGGGCTGAAGTTTACTCTCCTGCTCTCTATAAAGAAAGGATTACTAACCCATTAACCAAATTAATAGTGCAAACAAAATTGGAAGAACAAATGGTATTAAACACCCTTAGTCACTTTAGAAGCACCCATATACCTAAAGACAATCTAAGCTCCATATATAAAATATTCGAAGAGTTTTCTTTAAGGAGGATTTCTGTCCAACAACAATGAGAGTTTAAAATGGCCCTTTTTTGAAATACTTCCCTAATTTACTATCACCCTGCTTTAAACAAAGTTACTCCAATTGGTGAGGTTTGGCTGAACTTGGCAGGCAAATTACAAAGCTTTTAGGAAGACTTAGGTGGCTTGTCAGTGTTCTGTAGTGGCTATTAGAAAAGTGTATAAAAGACCTTCCCATCTAGTAGGTGGGACTTCGATGTCTAGCTTCTAGCACAGCCATATATTTAAGCTAGAAGCACTTAATTTGTCGTATATATAATACTCTTTCACAAAGATTTATCCTTTTAAACTCTTAAGAACCTGGACCCTAGTACACTACCCACCATAGGGCCTTGCTTACACAGAGCAGGCACTCAATGAATGTTAACTAAGTGAATGAATGAATAAAATTCAGTGTAGCTGGAAAGGGTGTCGTCAGGATGGAAAGTTCTTTCCTTCTCCATTGAACAAAAAGTGCATTTTTTCTCTCTTTAGGGAGCTAAAACAAAGGAAATTTCATAACTAGCTTATTAAAATTTTAAGTTTGTTCTATCTCTTGACTCCATTTTCCTTCCCTGACTCTCAGTAACCTCACGAGATTGCTGATTTCTTTTTCTCAGGATGTTATCCCAAAGAAGGAACGAAACCCAATGTGGATTTCATCATTTTCCTCCTCCTCCTTTGCTGAACTGTGATCACACACTGAAAGCTCCATCCTGTGCTGATGTTTGAGAATCTGTTACCATGGAGCTATTCCCCAGCTCAAAGGATGGTTTTATTGCGTATAGTGTTACAGAAAAAGAGAATGGTTAAAATTAAACTTAAAAAAATCCTGATTAATAATCATAGAAAATAGGAAAATTGCTTTCAAAATCAAATGCAGGGCGGAGTATATTTTTATGGTTGCCCTTGCTCTTGCTCTCCAAACATTTTCTTTTATTTTTTTGCTGTCTGTTTTGGGGAATTATATTGCTTATAAAAGACTCTGCTGTCCACTAGCTTCTGGGCATGTGTCCAAACTACAAGTGGACATTAACTCAATTCAGCAGATAAGATTTCCTTAGAGACCTCCATAGGATTTCACTAGTCCATTCCTAGCAGCCTGTCTCTGACCTCTGCCCTCCCAGACAAAGCTACTTAAAGAAAAAATAATAAGATTTGGTGCTTGTGAGGGGGACAAGAAGGATACACAAGAGTGAAGGATAAATGCAAGATTTTGAAGCAAAGGTGACTTGGAGAATGATACCGAGGCAGGCCTAGAAGGGAGTTGATGTTCAGGTGATGTGAAAAGCTCTTCGAATGAACGTCTTCATTGTCTCCAGGGTGTGCCACTTTGCAGCCAGTAATGGTCTCACCATGAAGGCCATAACCTTGTTTTCTTACATAGATTGATTGATTCGGATTTATAGTTTTTGTGGACTCAAAATTTTAGAAATTTAAAACGTTGTAGTTATAACTGAAGTATTTTATACATTCTTGAGCACTCTGAAGCACCTTGCCGATGGGAAAAAAAAGTGATATATACATTTACCAGCAGTCTCTTTCTCAGATAAAAACTCTGAGAAGTTATTTTATATAACGTTTAGGAGAAATAAAATTTAGAAATTCATTAGAAGGCAAATGTAATAAGTTGCAATTAAATCGTTTAAATGCCTTAAAATAGCTGTTAAGATATTTGCCAAGTTCCATGATTCTTCGGAAAGGAAACGATGATGGCCGTTAGAATTCAAATCACTCTCTACTTCTAGGACCTCAGTCTAGGTAGAAGCTAGGAGTGTGCCAGGGGCAGAGTTATGGACCCCTTGTTGACCAGGGAGCTATGTTGGCAGTGCTCAGCTTTGCTACAAACTGAACATTTAAGGTATGTTACATAGAACTGACAATTGTCATAATGGCGCTAGAGGTCAGAAGTTAGAGAAATGAATAAGCTATTATTTATACTCAGCCTGGAATAGAGGTTAAGAGCTTGGGCTTCCAATTAACAGCTACGTGTTTGTTTAAACCCTTTAAGCCTTAGGTTCCTCATCTGTGAAATTGGATTTGTAATCATATTTGCTTCACAAGATAGTTGTAAGGATTACATTAGACAATATATGTCAGTGAGGTTACCATTACACATAGTCAGTTTCCAGCCTACAGTAAGCATCTGATAAGTATAAATGGTTATTTTTATAAAAATTTAAAATCTCCTGAGAGGCATTTGATGAATGCATATCTATGTCAATTTTATGGCAGTATGAATCCTTCCCGTAGAATATGGCGACTTTTGGAGATCATTAGCTTCCTAGAATCTTCCAAGAACACTTCAGCATAGTATTCTTGATTTCTTACAACCAGCCTAAATGGAGATGGGTCTAATTCCACCCTAGTACTATAGTTGAATCTAGGTTGAAGAGTTCAAGATTCTTCTGTCATGGAAAAGGCATCACTCATCATTAGAAAGCTTTATTTGCTAAATAGTCAGCAGGGCTTGATGTAAGGTAGATAAGAGGAATGGCTATATTTTTGTTTTTTACCATCGCCATCCTCAAGAAGTCATTATTTCTTATTAAGCAGTTCATTTTCTGCTTGGAGTGCTCAGATTCCACAGACTGAGAAACCACTTAGTCCTTTTTTGGAATCCCATGATGTTAGAGATATATGCTGATACCAAAAGTTTAAAATTTAACTGGCTGAAAGGCAGACTAACTTTGAATCTCAGCCATCCATAGGAAGAACTACTCTGATAAACTAACAGCTCTTATTCTCCCTTACTTATCAGCAAGCCCTGTCTTTGGTAGCAAATGATTTTAAAATTCGCCAGTTTTCCCTGATATTGCGCACTGCAATGTTTACTTTCTCTGTCCTCCATCCCAGTAGACCCACTTATGTCACTTATGTATCTGGTTTGACTTCTCTGGTTCCTGCGGCTTGTTGGGCCATAGTTTCCTCTAGGGCCTGCGTGATCCTTTTGAGGTGCCTATTGTGATGAGCCTATCTGGTGCTCTACACTTGTAGTAAGAAATAGGTGTTTAGTCAGAGCCGTTAACAATAGCAAACCATTTGAGATATTCCAAGTATTGAAGTGCTGTGAGAGACTTTGAAATAAATATATTGTAGAACAGAAAGAAAGCACAGACCAAAAATATTCAATTCTGTGAAACATTGGAAGGAAAACATAACCAACACTTTGCTCCCTTTCAATATGGATTGATGTCTTCTAGGCACTTCATTTCTTCCCTGCGGTTGCCCTCCTGGGAACTGGGGACAACAAAAACTCTTTTATATAAGCTGAAAGCAGTGAGTAATAGACCGCTTCTTAGTTGTTGGTATGGGCATTTCATTTCTGACCTTTAATGTAATTTGCCTACACAAACAACTGATAATGGAAAATATCGGCTTCAGAGCCCTTCACAGTTTTAGAACATTTTCATCTATTGCTGAATTATTGTAGTTTCCTGAAGACTCTACAGATTATCTCTATTAGAAAAAGAAGTTTCCAATTTAAACTTAATTTGAAGGGTAGTCCAATATTGGATGTAAACAACTTCTCTAAGGCAGATGCAGATAAACACTAATAGAAAGGGAATGATACTATCTTAGTCCTGGATGTGGAGAATTAAGACTGAATTCTCAAGGTGGCACAAAAGCAAGTGAATTCTCAACCCAAGGCTGATAAGTAGATAATAATTAGAAAAATAAAACGGTTTTCCTTTGTGATGACAAAGCACAAATGTCTCCACTTGATTTCATATTAAATGGAAGGCTTAACTGCCATTGTAGGGGGAAACAGAAGCTTTGTTTTCCCCTCAGAAAGTGCTGAAGCAGATTGTCTATTAAAAAGCTTAATAGAGAATTCAAAGACAGAGACCTCACAGCGGGGGAAAAAAGAGTAACTGGGTTGGGAAAGAATGAATCTAATAATAATAAACAACTTTGCTTCTGCCAGGAAGTTCGATTCTGAAAATTCACACAACATCAATTCAATTCATTTGTATCCTCTCTTATTTGAAATTATTGAAGCTATGACTTCAGTAGTTCATTGATATGAAGATTCGCCTAGAAATAAAAGTTGAACAAGAGCATGTATATACTTTCCTAAGGAAAGTCTGTCTATATATACATGTTACCAAGTAAGGAAATGAAACAGCTCCAAAATCTGTTTTTAATATTAAAGCCTAGTCAAGAATGTGTTCCCTGACTGTTTTTACCATAACCCTTTTTGGAAATAGGGCCTCTTTATAAAATACTTAGAATTAATAAGAACCTACGTCATGAACCCCATTTTCTCATGAACACTTACAAATCTTCTGCCTTCGTATCCGTTTACTCCATTTCTTTCCTCATATATCATGCTGTTTTATTTGACCAGCCTCCTTTCTGAAATTTATATTTAAATTCATTCATTCAGCAAATATTTATCTCACATCTACTCTGTGCAAGTCACTGAGGACTCAGAGGAAGGGAAGATAAGGTGCTCATAGTCTGGAAGAGATAGAAATGTAAACAGATCATTACAAGGCAGTCTGTTCGGTGTCATAGCACAGGTATGAACAGAGTACAATAGGAAAAAGAGGAGATGTTCTCCCTGGGGGTGACTCAGGAATGTCTTCCAGTGGCAGTGACATTTGAGCTCTGTCTCCAAGGATGATGAATCTGGGGTCAAGCGTCACATGCAAGATTCTCATGGAAATAATGGCAATAGAATACTAAACGTGCTGTTTATATAAAACAGTTTTCTTGGAAATGAAAAGTGTAGTGAGTATTAAGTCAGAGAGTAAATACCTTTCATTTGGAGGAAATTTAAGGTTAACAAAATCGGGATAACGGACTGTGAAAAGATCTCCACTGGCTATTGCTAGACCTCTCCGTCCATAAGCACTTTTCACTTTTTTCTCACTATGGAGTTCTGTAGCAGCGAGCATCAGAGAGCTTTGGTGCCTGGGAAGGTTTACTTATGTAATTCATTAATTTTCCAGGCACTGCAAGGACAAGTAGTTACTATGTTTTATAATTAAAGGCAAACTAAGTCTTACAAAGGTTGGATATTTTGTCTGGGGTCTTGGAGCTCATCAGTGACACAACAGTGAGTCAAACTCCAAGATCTTGATTATATATGAACGTCCTAGCTGCTAACAAAGTGTTTGAAGGTTGTATTGTAGGGAGACTGAAAGTCAATATTGATTGATTATTATCTACTAAACAGCTCAGTGTCACATGCCGAGACCTCTTCTTGCTCATGGCTAGGGCTGCACTCTACTTATTTAGTAGACTCTTCTCTTTCACCTGCAAGGACATGGCTTTAGCAATTCTTATGCTCTCTCCTGAATCATCGATACGATCCTGTCTGTAAAACCTTTCCTAGTACATACTAACGTGCTGTTTTTTAATCCGTATATATTTTTTAAATCTTTCTCTCTGCTTCTCCTGCCAGTGACTTCCAGTATTTCTCTCCTTTTCTTCACTGCGAAACTCCTTCAACAAGTTGTCTCTACTCACAGTCGGTGTTTTCTTTCCTCCCATTCTCTTAAGTCCACTCCAGTCAGATTTTTTACCCACACCACTGTACAGAAATAGTCTTTTCAAAGTCAGTTATGACTCTGAAATGTGAACTTCACTGATCCATTCTTCATCCACATCTTATTTGACCTTCAGCTACATTGATACAGTAACTCCATCTTTCCTTCCTCCTTGAAACATTTCCCTAACTCCTAGGGAAACATATTCTTCTAGTTTTCTTCCTATCTCATATTTACTTGGTGATTGGTAGAAATTTCAAGCTTTTAGTGGATGAAACTGAACTCATTTACTACATGACTCCTATCTTTACCCCAGAATCCCCAATCCCACTTCCTTCCACCACCTTCCCCTTGGCTGTTACCAGTGCCTGAAATTCTTTTCCTCCAAGCAGCTGCAGGGATTCCCCCTCCTCACATTCAGGAACCTACTCAAGTGCTGCCTGTTTAATCAGAGTGCTGGTAAACCAGATGGCATACTTGAACTAGAAAAATTTAAGAAAGATTTAACAAAGGTATGGGCAGGGAGCAGAGAGAGTCCAGGAAGGATATGCATATCCCAGGCCTGATAAAGCAGAGTTGTTACCACTGCTGGGTCTTAGATGGACAAGGGCTGGGAGCAGTTATAGAACCCCGTATGTGAGATATGGGTAGACAGGCCCCCCTTTTGGGCTTGAACTGGGGATCCTCATTATTTGTACAAATCAGAAGCCAGAGGGCAGGGAGCCCACTAATAGAATCCACATAGCCTCCTGGGACAAAGAGTTCAAGAGAAAGGTGGAGAGAGTATCTTTTGAGCCAAATAAAAGATACTGCATACAGTCCTCCCTCGCCCACCATATTTAAAATTACAACCAGAATCAACTGCATCATTTGAGGGGTCCAGTGCAAAACGAACATGCAGAATCACTTGCTTTTAGCAAAACGTTATTAAGCTCTAGATGGCAATGATGAATATGAGACCAAACATGAGGCCCTTCTGAATTTAGTGCCTGTGTGACTGCCTCAGTCGCACACCCGTGAAGCTAGCCCTGATTTCACCCCTTGCCTCCAACATTGGATTCCCTCCCTATGTGTCTTCCTGATTTTATGTTTCTCCATTACACCTATTTCAATCTAACTAACATGCTATATCATTACATTTATTTATTTGGTTTGTTATTTCTCTGCCCCATATGAATTTAAGCTCCCCAGGGCAGAAATTTTAGACTCTTTCATTACATGCCGTATGTAATGCCTTACTCAGGCACTCCCTGGCACATAGTAAATGCAATAAATATGTATGAATGCATACAAATAAAATGTATAAGCCATTCTCTTAAAATATGGAAGAAGAAAGGCTACAGGAAGAGATCAAACCCTTACTGATTGGGTTCCCTTTCCACAGCCTGACCTCCTCTCTTCATTAGCTGTAACTGGAAGCTAAGTGCAAGCCGATATCTTTCATTGGAAAGGATGATTTTTAAAATTCTCAGTATCTAAGATCATCTGTCTTAACAATTTTCTATATAAAGGCAGTAATCAAAACAAGTCCCGTAACTTAAATTAACAGTTGGCATGTAGAGTAGAAATGTATGCATGAATATAATTTTAAAGTTTTATAAGGTTTATTTCTCTGACATGAACCTACCTAATATTCTTTGTGGCCTGCCCATTCCAGAATCAATCATTCTCAGAGTCCAGTGCCTGGCCGACTTCTTTCCTGACTGTGCAGACTCTGCAGTGTACTCTAGCCATGGGTTCAAAATAACATTTTAAGCAGCTGAGGCACAAACACTATTTCCATCCTATATCTTCCATCTGGGCTTCAAAATATATATGCTATATTCCACTGCCTACTACATATTATCACTTGTAAATATAGGGATATAGAGCTTACTCAGAATGGCTGTAACTGCATCTCCTTCTCCTACTCCAGCCACTAGCCTGCTATTTCTGCTTTGTCTCTGAGGACAGCCTCTTTATTCTCCATGATCCAGGACAGAACCTGGGCATCACTGGTGACTTCTCTTGTTTCTTATCCACCATCTAATTAATCAGAACCCACTATTTGTTTTCCACCTCCTAAATATGTCTCGTGTCTGCACCTTCCTTCTTATCTCCACATCTACTGTCCGAATTCACGTGTTCATTTCTTGTCTAGATTTTGCCAGTGGTCCCCTCAGTAGTCTTCTTGCCTTTAACTGTGCTGTGAAGTCTGTTATCCACAAAGCTGCTAATAAGGTCATCGCAAATCTTACCACATCTTTTCTGTGTAAAGTTTGTTAAATGGCTTCTCATCATCTATAGCATGAATGAGCTCCTTTAAAATGTCATATAGAAGACTTCAAGGTATTCTTCCCTTCTGTGTCTTTTCTATTCTTGCTCCATAAATACCAAACTACAGTACTTGTGCTTATTCAACCAAATCTTTTGGGTGGCCTCTAATTCCTCCAGGCCGTAGCACCTACTGTCGTTTCCTACAGCACCTACCAGGTATGTTTTTCACAGTCTTATCAACCCAGCTAACTGCCACTTCTCTTCTAAGACCCATCTCCTTCTTCTCAGTTCCACTATACCTTTTAACAACTTCACTATAGCCTTACAAAGAACATTGTAATGATCTGTGTAAATATCCTTCACACCACTATACTCTAAAGCTGATGCAGAGAAAAGACATTTTTTTAAATCTCTGTATCCCTGTGCCTTGTACAGTGCTCAACACATATTAGGTGTTCTATGTGATGCTATATTTAGATTTTGGCTATCACATAGTATGCATATCTGTGTAAAAATGTAAGCTACAGGTGTAGAACTACATAACCACAATTGTAAATAAGTACCTAAGTTTTTAAGTCTTTTAAACAGTATTTTAAATGACCAGTCTTTTAACTTTTCTCTAATTTGTCTAGAATTACTAAAGGCAACTAGTTGTATTTTTCTAATGATTTTGAAAAAAGTTAAATAAAAAACTAGTAGTTTGTAATTGTTATATTTATTTAAAAGCTTTAGAAAGAAAACTAAATGTACCTAAATGAATATATACAAATGTGTAGTTAACATATTTATGAACAAAATATTTTAAGAGTTTCTTTAAAAACTATAATTTTATGGTCTAAACTGAGGATTAACCATATGTAATTAAAAGTTAATATTTTGCCCGCATAGCTTATGTTGCAGATAATTGTTATTTATGCCTTAATCCATTGTCTGTGTCATTCTGCATCAAATAATAACCTCTTTCAGTTCAAATAGGTACTAATTGAAGTATGTGTTATCAGAGCCTGATGGTCAGATTAAAATTTGTCATTTGAATTTAATTTCAAGTTTAATATTTGAAAAAAATAGAATGTGCTATCACCCTGCTATATTCCCTGGTTCTCTGAGGGCCACATTAAGAGGATAATGTTCTTGTTGGAGGAATATATAGGGCAATAAACAGTTTTGTAGGTGATTAAACAGTGAAGTAAAGCTGAATCTTCCAATTACCAGCAAAAGGCTCTTAGAGCAAATATGCTACGGTACCGTGAACATTTTCCTTTGTATGATAGTTTTTCTAACATTATTTTATGAATTTGATTATAATTAGATTTATACTAAGCAGTAAGCCGATGTGTATCTGCTTACTTAAAAAATTGTAACAAGAATTTCCAAAATTCAGAATCCAAGTTAATATCACTAGACCCAAAAATAACTTTTCATTTTCTATAAACTATTTCTGTACCCATAGAAAAGCAGGAAGAAGAGAAGAGAGGACTGACATTTAATCCAGAACAGATATGCCTTTAGGTAGAGATAGCTGCTGAGTAACGCTGACAGATTTCTACAAAAGGTACAGTTCATAGTTAGAAAAACTGTACTCTACTTCTACAGGCTGTTAAATCTGAACTTTCTGAACAAGGGCCGTTACTAACCCTGGTCGTCTAAGAAATAAGGTATTATTCATCTTGTTGTAGCATCTGTATCCACTGATTATATTAATTAGGACATCATTATTTTTACAATAGCAGTAAAACATAGAAAAAGAGCTGGTAAACCATTACCTTACCTTTTCCTCCTCTGGCACTATGACTTGAATGTTGATATATTTTACCTTTTGACCCCATTTTTAAGGACAGCCTCTCAAAATAGAGAATTTGATGGAAATGCATAATCTTGAAAAGAGGATAGGAAAAATGATAGTTGAAGAATTTCTCTGATAGTGAAATATATGTGATGATGGTTTCAAACTATGCATATTTTGTAGAAAGAAACTTAAGACCTATTAACAGGGATGCTTAGATGGTACCCCAAAACCTTTATGCCAAGAAGTAAAGATAACTGGGCCCCATTTGTCCTATTTTTATTGCAAAAGTGATTCCTGCACAAAGAATAATTTAGTTATAGTGGTGTTTAGACACAATTTTCCTCCACTGTCTATATTCCTTCCCTATTTTGTCTTTCTTCCTCTTCTGCTAAGCACACACACACGTACCGTCTCACAGACACACACACACACTTTCAAATGAAAGCCTCTTACCTTTTTGGCCATTTGTCTTTGGCTGCCTTCTTTTGAAAAGTCAGACATGGTGTACTATCATGTGTTCTTGGTATCTACCAATATGAATGTCCATTTAAGGGCTACAAGTAATCAATACATGTATTATTCCTGTGTATGGCTGTTAGAAAATTGAGGTATCGTGATATTGCTCTAATAGTTTAGAATTCAACATTTCATTGAAATGTAAGCTTCTTTATATACAAATCCTATATAACACTATGTGGGATTTTGGTCATAAAAGTTAAATGTCAGAGGGCATTATGCCAATTTTCAGGGATCCGTAATGAAAATAAACCTGGTCTCCGCTTCTTGGCTATGAATTAACAAGTCAAAAGAAGTATTCTGATCAAAGGAAGCCACCATGGGACACCCATTCTTTTCCTCTATTCCCTTTTCTAATATCTAAGATCATGTTAAGTCTTCTATTTAAGTACGTAGTGTGAAAGCAAATTGGACTAACTACATTATTTGTGGTAGAAGGGTTCAAGGTGATTTAAAAACTAATTGTTGATTTATAAAAAAGTAACGGAGTTTGAAAATATTTGCAGTGATTTCTTTCGCTCTCCTTACCTTCTGCTCCTCCAGCGTCATAGAGCATAACTGCTACAAAGGAAAAAGCTTATACTGCATAATCCATTATGAGTTAAAGCAACTTCAGGTAAACCATAATAAACAAGCATTAATGTGGTGACCTGTGAGATCCTGTCCTTTCAAAGACTTAGCAATCTAGTTAACCTCTTTCTGTATTTACTTCCTAGTTGGTAAAATGAAAGGCCTTATTTATTTGTTCCCTCAAATCTGTTCCAGCAATAATATTCGATAATCTGTGATGTTTGTTTTACTGCAAATTCAGGTTTCCTTCTATTTCCCACTGACGATCAAGATGTATTGTCAACCCAACCTCTTCTTTTAGACAAGCTGTTTCCTCTTCTCTTCTCTACATCCCTTCATAGTCTGGGGGGTTTCTTCTTTGATTGGCTAAAGGTGGGCCTGACTGCCTCTACCAGTTTGTTGATGAAGCACTAGGGAGATGGGTATCAGAGAATCTTCATGATGTCAGAACAGTCCTACTCCATTGTAATGGAGGGCTACAGAATCCAAAGACCCTGGAATACCGGACTTGAAAACAAGAGTGAGCGACCCAGTCACTTTGTATTGTTTAATATAATCAAAACCAGGATTTTAAAATATAGCAAATAAAAACATTAGGTATATAAATGTATACATATAAATAGAAAAGTTGATAATTATAGTGTCTCATAATGTAGGACACAGACATATTTTTAAAAGACAAAACTAAAGATACTATGATCATTTGTTAGACAGTTGAAGATCAAGACAATAAAGGCATCAAAACATACCTTTAAATGTTTTTCTACAGCAATGGCCAATTATGCATCCTAAGAAATCTATTGTAATTACCATCAGTAATAAGACTGAAGCAGAAGAAATTATATGTCCTGTATAATGTTTTGTTGCTGACCATTTCTATAGCACTAAACCTCAAAATCCATCCCATGAGCTATTTTCTTCATGACTATTTCTAAAAGCCTAAATTAAAATTCTGTATTCAGCAGTGGTTCTCAAACTTGGACATACATGTATCACAGGAGGTTTTTCCTAAAAGTGCCATTTATGAGGCCCTAACCATAGAGATACTGATTTAGAAAATCTTATTGTGGGCCTGAGGATCAGCAATTTCAATAATCTTTCCCATCAAGTGGGATGAGCATTTTGTGCGTTCTAAAGTCTAGAACCACTGGAAGTTAAAGGTTTTTGGATGCATGTGATCATATAAGGTCATAATCCATGTATTTCTTTCATTTTATTTAAAAGTATTATTAGTTACTTTTTTAATCTTACGACATTTAATATGAATAAATATAAAATATTTTAATGTTACACATGATCACAAAGCCACTAATTTAGAAGTACGTATTTTCATTCATAACATGCAATCTAGGTTTAAACAAACAATCTAGGTCTTTAGTTCATTAAATATTAGAATTTCCTGGCTACTAACTTCCTGTGCTACAGCTGTGAGGCAGCTACCTTCTTTTCCTTATTACAATTTATTATGTTACAGCTAGATCTTGTTTCAGTGTTCCAAAGAAAATTTCCTGGAGCAATGACTAGTTATCGGGGTTATTCCTTTTTTCTCTCTAGTGCTCTTGCTTTTGTTTCTTATGAATGTTTCATCTTATTTCCTCAAGGCCTCTTAGAGTTGCTTGAATGTTGGCTTTCTAAAAGATTGTTTGTAAAAGGCTTAGAAAAATCAGCCGAAATGTCTAGACAATGAAAAACCAGGAAATAGGAGGTTAGCCAAATACTAAGTATGTTTCCAAGAAGTATTATCATGATATTTTCCTTTTTAAAATTTTTTTCCTCTTCTAATCATCCATCATTTATAATGGAATTTGTTTTGTAAATACCAATGCACTGTCTTTCCATAATGAGTCTCTTCTAAAGATGTCTGTGTCTTACACATGATTTTGTTTTTCATTCTCTTAGTGAGGGACAAAGTGGAAATATTCTGGATGTTGTTTTCCCATCATGTTCTCAAGAGAGTATTGTTTAAGGAAGATCCTAAAGTATTAAAAAGAACCAAGACATTCTACTGGAAAGGTTTATCTTCTTCTCACTCTGAAAACATTCTTAAATGTAAAATTGCTTTTATCATTTCCATTTCATAAACCAACAAAGTAGTAGTTGGTCTATAATTTCTGACAGATGTTTATTAAAATTTTGATATTTTGTTCGTCATGGATTTTCTGCTTTAATTTTTATTTTAAAAATATTTTATAAAAATAATGTTTATTTGGATTACTGAGGAAATTTGTGTGTGTGTGCCTCCTTAAATTTGGTGCCCAAAGTAAACACCTCACTAGTTTCACCCTAGTCCTCGCCTTGTTCCCTAATATTAACGTGGCCAGTGTAGAGAAAGCACAGTATTTGGGAAGCATTAACAGTAATCTCAGCAACCTACAGTGTCTGATATGGGGCAGGTCCTCATTAAATGGATTATGGTTTTGTCAGGATTTAATTGTTTTAAGTTTTTCTTATTTATCTTGATTTTCCAGAGTGAGTTACCATAATTGCTATCCATCTGTTTATTATTTTCTTGGTCTTTATGTTCCCTTTCATTGCTTTGAAATAAGGAGTGAAAGCATTTAGTGTAAAATATATAGAGATAAATGCAGTTTTATTCAAATATACTCTTTGCTTCTATTTACAAGATAATCCAAGAATATCTCAATAGATATTCAGGGTTTTCCCAAAGTTGTCTGTTTTTCCAAGGGTTTCAATGCTTCTCAGAATTATTCTTTTAGAATTTGCCCTTGAACAATCCCTTTACGGAAGTGAAATAAGCAGAGTGCTGAGTCTTTCAATAATGCAGCAACCTTGCTTTGTATTGACGAAAAAACTCTTACAGCTGGTTCTTATGTACTGTGTGTATTGATGTGTTTCTGAAGGCCCAGATCAGTGAGTAGAAGCTGTAACTGTGCACTCTCTTTGTAGAAGTTTAAAAAAAATGCTTTTAGACCACAGAGATTTTTAGCTATATCATTTCAAATTGAATTTACACTTGGAAACTTAAACCAGGTAATCCTTACAGTGTTTGTCTATTGAAAAGTTTTTATTTTTGTGACATATTTATGCTGTTAGGAGCTTAGTCCTGGCAGCTTGTCTAAGTAAAATCATTACCTTCTGGGCGCTAACTGTTAGCTGCAAAATGTTTGCTCTAATCTGAAGTTTAACATAATGGCAACTTTTTTTTTTTCTTTTTGAGACGGAGTTTTGCTCTTGGTACCCAGGCTGGAGTACAATGACGAGATCTTGGCTCACCGCAACCTCTGCCTCTTGGGTTCAGGCAATTCTCCTGCCTCGGCCTCCTGAGTAGCTGGGATTACAGGCACGCACCACCATGCCCAGCTAATTTTTTGTATTTTTAGTAGAGACGGGGTTTCACCGTGTTGACCAGGATGGTCTCCATCTCTTGACCTCATGATCCACCCGCCTCGACCTCCCAAAGTGCTGGGATTACAGGCGTGAGCCATGGCCACCTTTTTTCATAAGTTTAAATAAATAGCACGTCTTACTTTATTAACTTTCATTTAATACCTGAGAGTTATATCTAAGTGATATCAATGTTAATTCAGCAAATTCAAATGCATGAGTTAATAATGCATTGTTACTCTGATGTGAATAATTACTATCTAAATTATAGTTTAGACGTCCTGCCACATGAAATCAAATTGACTGTCTGAATTTCCTTCTAACTACCCTTTCTCAGACATAGAGCACATAGTCCTGCAGTGCCCAACACTAGACTTATAGAGCGATTTAACACGTTTTTTACATTTCGAGAACCTACATAAATATATTTTCTGTCAAAATAACTTTCAGTAAGGTTTTCAGTAGCATTGATCTAATTATATGAATGTTACATATATTTGTGCTAGGAAATTTGGAGAATACAGAAAACATTAAATAACATAATAAAAATCACCACTAATATGTCTCCCTAGATAGTGTTAAAATTCAGGGTTTTTTAAAAATTTATCAATTTAATTAGTATACATAGGAATGTGTATGTGTGTGGAAGAGAGAGTTTTGTAAGGGGATATGTGACTTAATTTGTTATGTTGTTTCCTCCATTGAATATTGGCCATTTTATGATGTCATCAAATAGTCTTTGAAAGTATATATATATATATATTTATTTTATTTTATTTTGAGGCAGAGTTTTGCTCTTATCATGCAATCTGGAGTGCAGTGGCGCAGTCTCGGCTCACTGCAACCTCTGCCTCCCAGGTTCAAGCAATTCTTCTGCCTCAGCCTCCCAAGTAACTGGGATTACAGACTCTTGCCATCACGCCTGGCTAATTTTTTGTATTTTTAGTAGAGACAGGGTTTCACCATGTTAGGCAGGCTGCTCTTGAACTCCTGACCTCAGGTGATCCTCGGCCTCCCAAAGTGCTGGGATTATAGGCATGAACTATCGTGCCCAGCCAAAAGTATACTTTTTAATAGTTGCATAATGTTTCATTGCATAACTATATTATAATTTATTTAACCATTTTTGCATATTTCTGATATAGAAGGTGTTTCTCATTATAAAATTGTATTATTATAAATTATCTGTAATGAATATCTTTGGAATATCTTTAGTTATAAAATTTTCATCATATCTCAGATTCTTTCCCTAGGCTTTTAGAAGTCTATGAAGTTTACTTACAACACATAAACATTTTTAAGGCTTTCATATATATTACTGCCATTGTGTTTTTCAGAAATGGTGCTATAAACACATTTTTAGAAAAAGTTGCCATTTGAAGTAAATATACAAAAATAACCTCAAAGTCTTCATGTAATTAATACTTATTAATTTGTATTATCACTCTGTTGTTCTTACATGCTAATGTTATAATTCTTGAGGCTACATTAAGCGTCTAGCCTTGCCATTACTCAAAATTAGTCCAGCTTTCTGAGTGGTAAGTAGACTTTCTCAGTGGAAGTAGACTTTTCCTCAAAAGACTAGGGAATAGCTGATACCCCCAAGACTTTCTAGATTCTATGATTATTTTGTTGCCAGTTTGAAGAAGTAGAATCTAAATGTTTATAGTGATTGCCTCCTGGAGCAGCAGTCTCCAAATTGATTTATATGTTACAATCCACTGAGATTGGAAAGATAATATAAACATTTTATTTATGTTTAATTTTAATTTTTATTCTTTAACAATTTTTTCATATTTTGTGATTTCTATAAAATAATTGCATAATAAAGAATGTCTATAATTTATAAATAAATATATTGAGATTACATGCTGTCTTAATTCATTCTGGCTTCTGCAACAAAATACCTTATACTAGGTAATTCATAAACAGAATTTGTTGCTTAAAATTCTAGTCTGCCAAGTCCACGATCAAGGCACCAACAGATTCAGTGTCTGATGAGGTCTTGCTGTCTGTTCCAAAGATCGTGCCTTCTTGTGGTGTCCTCTCGTGGCAAAAGGACAAAAAGGGACGAATAAACTCCCTTAGACCTTTAATAAGGGCACTAATCCCATTAATAAGGTTTCTGCCCTCTTGACATAATTACTTCCTAAAGGGCCACCTCTTACTACTATCACACTGGAAATTAAGTTTCAATATGAATTTTTAATTCATTAATTTATTTATATTTTATTTTATTAATTTTTAATTTTTTTATTTCAATAGGTTTTTGGAAAATAGGTAGTGTCCAAATAGAAGTGAGAACATACAATGTTTGGTTTTCCATTCCTGAGTTACTTTACTTAGAATAATAGTCTCCAATTTTATCAAGATTGCTGCAAATGCCATTATTTCATTCCTTTTTATCGCTAGGTAGTATTCCATGGTGTTTGTGTGTGTGTATGTGTGTATGTGTATATCTATATATATATACACATACACACAAACACCATTTTATATATATATATCATATATATATATATATATATATAATGGAATAGATAAAGAAAATGTTATATATATATAATATTTTCTTTATTCCATTTGTTGATTGATGGTCATCTGGGCTGGTTCCATATTTTTGCAACTGCAAATTGTACTGCTGTAAACATGCATGTGCATGTGTCTTTTTCATATAATGACTTCTTTTCCTCTGGGTAGATAGCTAGTAGTGGGATTGCTGTGTCAAAGAGTGTATCTACTTTTAGTTCTTTAAGGAATCACCAACTATTTTCCATAGTGGTTGTACTACTTTACATTCCCACCAACAGTGTAAAAGTGTTCCCTTTTTACAGCATTCATGCCAACATGTATTATTTTTTGATTTTTTAAATTATGGCCATTCTTGCAGGAGTGAGGTGGTATTGCACTGTGGTTTTAATTTGCATTTCTCTGATCATTAGTGTCAATAGGATTAGTACCTATGCTTCTTTGAATGTCTTGTATAATTCAGCTGTGAATTCATCTGGTCCTGGACTTTTTTTGTTGGCAGTTTTTTTTATTACCATTTCAATCTCACTGCTTATCATTGGTCTGTTCATTAATCTAGAAGGGTTGTATATTGCCGGGAATTTATCTGTCTCCTCTAGTTTCTAGTTCATGCACATAAAGGTGTTCATAGTAGTCTTGAATAATCTTATATTTCCTGGCACCAGTTCTAATATCTTCAATTTTGTTTCTGATTGGGCTTATGTAGATCTCTGTCTTCTTGGTTAATCTTGCAGTGGTCTGTCAATTTTATTTATCATTTCAAAGAACCAGCTTTTTGTTTCATTTTATCTTTTGTGGGTTTTGTTTGTTTGTTTGTTTCAATTTCATTTAGTTCTGCTCTGATCTTTGCTATTTCTTTTTTTCTGCCAGGTTTCAGTTTGGATTTTGTTTCTCCAGTTCCATGAGGTGTGACCTTAGATTATCTATTTGTGCTCTTTCAGACTTTTTGTTGTAGGCATTTAATGCTATTCACTTTCCTCTTAGCATTGTTTTTGCTGTATCCCAAAGGTTTTGATAGGTTGTGTCACTATTATTGTTCAGTTCAAAGAATTTTTGAATTTCCATCTTGATTTCATTGTTAAACCAATAATCATACAGGAGCAAGTTATTTAATTTCCATGTGTTTGCATGGCTTTGAGGGTTCCTTCTGGAGTTGATTTCCAGTTTTATTCCATTGTAGTCTGAGAGAGTACTTGATACAATTCTGATTTTCTTAAATTTACTGAGACTTGTTCTGTGGCCTGTGATATGGTCTGTCTTGGACAATGTTCCATTTGCTGATGAATAGAATATATGGTCTGCAGCTGTTGGGTAGAATGTTCTGTAAATATCTGCTAAGTTTATTTGTTGTAGGGAATAGTTTAAGTTCATTGTTTCTTTGTTGACTTTCTGTCATGATGACCTTTCTAGTGCTGTCAGTGGGGTATTAAAGCCCCCAAATATTATTGTGTTGCCATCTATATCATTTCTTAGATCCAGTAGTAATTGTTTTATAAATTAGGAGCTCCTGCATTAGGTGCATATATATTTAGGATTATGATATTTTCCTGTTGGACTAGTCCTTTCATCATTATATAATGTCCTGTTTGTTTTTTTAACTGCTGTTGCTTTAAAGTATGTTTTGTCTGATACAAAAATAGCTACTCCTGCTTGCCTTGGGTGTCCATCTACATGTAATTTTTTTTTCCCATCCCTTTATGTTAAATTTATGTGAATCTGTATGTGTCAGGTGAGTCTTCTGAGGACAGCAGAAACTTGGTTGGTGAATTCTTACACATTTTGCCATTCTGTATCTGTGAAGTGGAGCATTTAGGCCATTTACATTCAATGTTAGTATTGATATGTGAGGTACTATTCTATTCGTTGTGCTATTTGTTGTCTGAATACCTTGATTTTTTTCATTGTCTTATTGTTATATAGATCCTGTAAGATTTATGCTTTAAGAAGGATACATTTTGATGTATTTTGAGGATTTGTTTCAAGATTTAGAGCTCCTTTTAGCAGCTCTTGTAGTGCTGGCTTTGTAGTGGCAAATTCTCCTAGCATTTGTTTGTCTGGTAAAGACTATATCTTTCCTCCATTTATGAAGCTTAGTGTCACTACATGCAAAATTCTTGGCTGATAATTGTTTTGTTTAAGGAAGCTAAAAATAGGAACTCAATTCCTTCTAGCTTGTAGGGTTTCTGCCCCGAAATCTGCTGTTAATCTGATAGGTTTTCCATTATAGGTTACCTGATCATTTTGCCTTACAGATCTTAACAAACTTTCCTTCATCTTTAGATAACCTGATGACTATGTGCTTACGCAAGGAGTTTTTTGAGATGAATTTCCCAGGTGTTCTTTGAGCTTCTTGTATTTGGAGGTCTAGATCTCTAGGAGGGCTGGGGAAGTTTTTTTGACTATTTCCTCAAATGTGTTTTCCAAACTTCTAGATTTCTTTTCTTCCTTGGGAACACCAATTATTCTTAGGTTCTGATGTTTAACATAGTTCCAAACTTCTTGGAGGGTTTGTTCATTTTTAAAAATTATTTTTTCTTTGTCTTTGACATATTGGGTAAATTCAAAAGCCTTGTCTTCGAGTTCTGAAGTTCTTTCTTCTGCTTGTTTGATTGCTGAGGCTACTGCTGAGACTTTCCAGTGCTTTTTGCGTTTCTGTGTGTCCTTGATTTCCAGAAGTTGTGATTGTTTTTTATTTATGCTATCTATTTCACTGAAGAATTTTCCTTTCATATCCTGTATCATGTTTTTGATTTCATTAAGTTAGACTTCACCTTTCTCTGATGTCTCCTTGATTAGCTTAATAATAAACCTTTTGAATTCTTTTTCTAGTAATTCAGAGATTTTGTCTTGGTTTGGATCCATTGCTGGTGAGCTGGTGTGATCTTTTGAGGGTGTTAAAGAACCTTATTTTATCATATTAGCGGAATTGTTTTTCTGGTTCCTTCTCATTTGGGTAGACTATGTCAGAGGGAAGATTTGGGACTCAGGGGCTGCTGCTGTGCCGATGCTTTTGTCCCACAAGATGCTCCATTGATGTGGCATTCTCCCCCTTACCCTAGGAATGGGGCTGCCTGAGAGCCAACCTATAGTGGCTGTTTCTGCTTTCTGGGACTAGCCACCCAGCAGAGCTACCAGGTTCCAGTTTGGTGGTAGGGAGTGTCTACAAAGAATCCTGTAATGTGATCTTTGTCTTGCAGCTGTGGATACCAGCACCGGCTATGGGGAAGTTAGCAGGGGAGCACAGTGGACTCTGGGAGGGTCCTTGGTTGTGTTTTTGTTTAGTGTGCTAGTTTTGTGTTGGTTGGCCTCCAGCCAGGAGGTGGTACTTTCAAGAGCACATCAGCTGTGGTCCTATATGGAGGATGCAAACTTGCCCTAGGTTAAGTAAGTATTCAGGTTTCTCAGGTGGTGGGCAGGGCCATAGAGCTCCCAAGAGATTATGACCTTCAGTAAAAGACCACCAGGTGGGAGCAGGGATAGGTGTGTCTGAGTGCAACCTCTTCTTGGGGTTTGCTGTGACTGCTGTGGCAGATGGGGGCGTGGTTCCCAGTTCAATGAAGTTATATTCCCAGGGGGATTAAGGTTTCCTCTGCTGAGTCATACAGGTCATCAGGGAAGTGGGAGAGAGCCAGCAGTCACAGGCCTCACCCTGCTCCCATGCAACCCATTGTCCTAAAAGCTGGTTTCACTCCCACTGTGCCCCACCAACAGCACTGAGTCTGTTTCTAGGCAGTTAGTGATCAGGGCTGAGAACTTGCCCCAGACCACAAGCCTCCCCATTGAGAAAGTAAACAGACTCACAGTTCTTTTGGCATCTCAGGGAGCCTGCAGAGGTGATCTAGTTCCCTCAAAGGGTCTGTGGATTTTCTGGGCTTTTTAGTGTGTTCCTGCTGTAGATCCTGGAGCAAAAGTTCATGATGTGAATCTCCACAGACTTCTGTGTTGATCCAAATGGCAGCTGCAAGCTAGTCCTTCCTCCTATCTGCCATGTTAATTGCTCAATTTCTCAGTATGAATTTGAATTGCCACAAACATTCAAACTGTAGCATTCTGCTCCAATCTCCCAAAATTCATGACCTTCTCACATACAAACACATCCATTCCAATTCAAAATCCCCCAAATTTCTGACTTATTTCAGCACCAACTGAGAATTTGGAAGTCCAGAGTCTCGTCTAAATATCATTTAAATCAGATAATGGATTAGACTCAAGGTATGATTTATCCTGAGACAAATTGCTCTCCAGCTGTGAATCTGTGAAATCAAACAAGTTTTTTGCTTCCAAAATGCAATGGTAGGACTGGCATAGAATAGATATTCCTATTTCAAAGGGGAGAAATAGGAAAGAAGGTCTCAAGTAAGTACAAAGCTCAGCAAGGCAAACAACATTAAATCTTGAGGCTTGAGAATGATCTTTGACTCCACATCTGCTTTCTGGATATACTGGGGTGGAAGTTGGGTCCCTCCACCCCAGTATATCCAGAGCAGTCCTGCCCCCTAGCTTTGCAGGGTACAGCCCACATAGCAGCTTTCATGGCATTGCAGTGGTATTTCTGCACCTCTGCTGGGCTGGAATTACATGCTGGTGGCTCTGCTGGTCCAAGGCCTTGGGAAGTGGTCCTGCCCACACAGCTTCACTGGTCATTTGCCCTAGTGGAGGTTCTCTTTGGCATCCGCAACCCTTAGCTCCCCAGAGCATTGTCCTAATGGGGCCTCTGCAGTGACCCTGGTCCTGACCCCTGGATCTGCTGGGTATTACCTTATTATGGGCTCTCTGTGATAGCCCCGCTTGTGCCTGGGCCCTGAGGCTTTTGGGGTCATCCTCTGAAATCTAGGTGGAGGTAGCCAAGCCCCCCTGGCTCTTGTACTCTGCATGCCTGCAGAGCTGTCACCATGTCGATGCTACCAAGGTTTACTGCCTGTGCCTTCCAGCAGGGTGGCCCATGCTGCACTTGGGCCTACTTGAGCCACAGCTGGTGCAGCTGGGGAGCAGGCACATGAATTTTGGGAGCAGACTTGAGGTGGTGCTGGGCAGAAAACCCTGAGCCCTTTTAAAATTTTTCACACAGGAGCCCTGGGCCATTTTTTGAAACTGTTCTTCCCTCAAGGCCCTGGCACTCTGGGTCTATGATGAGAGTGGTAGCCCCAACAATCTCTGAAATGCTTTTGTGGTCATTTTTTCATTATCTTCTTTTTTTTTTGAGGCAGAGTGAGATCCTGTCACCCAGGCTGGAGTATAGTGGTAGAATCTCAGTTCACTGCAACCTCTATCTCCCAGGCTCAAGCTGGGACTACAAGTGCAGGTCACCATGCCTGGCTAATTTTCGTGAAAAAAAAAAAAAATATATATATATATATTTTGTAGACACAGGGTTTTGCCATATTGCCCACGCTGGCCTCAAACTCCTCAGCTCAAATGATCCACCCACCTCAGCCTCCCAAATTGCTGGGGTTACAGGCACAAGCCACCGTACCCAGCCTCTTTCATTGTCTTGATAAATAGCATCTGGCTTCCTTTTGAAGCAGCCTCATTGTTTGAGGTAACACCCAAAGTTGATTGTCTTATGGCCACAGAGATCAAAGACCCCGACACACATCTTTGAGTGAGATTAAGAACCGAAGTTTAAGAAGCGAAAGAAAGAATAGCTCTCTGCTACAGAGAGGGGTCCCAGAAAAATGGGTTGCTGATTCACAATTTGGATAGAGGCTTTTAGAAGAAACTGATAAGAGATTGGGCATCTCATTTGCATAAGGTGTGCATTTCTGGTAGTTCCACTCCATACTCCTAGTGTACATGTGGGCTCTTAGCTTGAGTTACTCCATTTTGCTTTGTTCCCGTTACTGTGCATGTGTCAGGAGATGGAATTTTTCATTGTAGGCATGTCGGGGCAAGTCTCCTGTATAGCCTTTCTAATCTGTGCAGCTGTGGGCATATCTTAGGCAAGCCCCTTTGGCAAGTTCCCTTATTTTGATTTTTCAGGCTGTTTTTGTTTGTTTGAAAGAATTTAAGGACCCACCCTAACTGTCTGCCTGTTTTTCTTTCCTTTCTCCTCTCTCACTTTTATCCATCCTAATTTTCTAATCAAATGTTCATTTAGCCACACTGTTGATGTTTTCTTCTGAATACACTTTTTTTTCTTCTGAAAATTTTCTAGATATTTTAGTTTGGTTTGCCTTTAGATTATAAATTCCATCTTTAAATTATTCTCTCTTTCTGCATTTTACTATAAGCAGTCAAAAGAAGCCATGCCACATTCTCAAAACTTTGACTGGAGATTTCTACTGCAAAATACCCTATTTCATTGCTCTTCCTTGCACAAAACGCTAGGACACAAACAGCTTAGCCACAGTCTTTGCATGCTGTAACAAGAATGACTTTTCCTCCAGTTTCCAATAAGTTGTTTCTCATATCTGTCTAAGATGTCATCAGGATGGCCTTTACTGTCTATATTTCTACCCAGCATTCTCTTAAAAACCACTTAGATGATCTCTAAGAAGATCAAGACTCTTTACAGCTCTCCTCTTCTTTGAGCTCTCACCAGCATTGCCCTTAATGCTCCTCTGTTCGTGGAAATACACTTTAAAATTCTTCCAGCTTCTACTCATTACCCAGCTTTAAAGCTGCTTCCACATTTTTAGGTATTCATTACAGCAGCACCCCACTTCTGGTGCCAATTTTGTCTCAGTCTGTTCATGCTACTCTAACAAAATGGGTAATTTATACCATAGTAGAAATTTAATTCTCATAGTTCAAGAGGCTGGGAAGTTAAAGGTCAGGGTGCTGGCAGAGTCAGCATCTGATGCCCTCTGCTTCATAGATGGTACCTGGATGTTTTATCCTCACATGATAGAATGGATGAATGCAATGCCCTCATATAATGGAGGAAGGGCCAGAGGGGGAAAAAGGGCCAAACAGGCTTGTTCAGCCCATTTCTATGGACACTAATCCCCTTAATGAACATAGAGCCCTTATGATTTAATCACCTACTAAAGGTCTCACCTCTTAATACTGTTGCGTTGGAGATTAAGTTTCAACATGAAATTTAGACATACACAAACATACAAACCATAGCACAGGTTCATATTTTTAAGTTTATATGCATGTGTGTTTATGGCAGGGATTGAGAATCGGCTTCTAAAATCTGTTCTTCCTTCTCTCTTTCTCTTCCCCTTCCTCTTCCTCTTTTTTAGAAATATACACATTTTTTAGCTGGGCTCTTTGCAACATATCTAAAAAAAATACTTCTTGGCTCTCTTTTCAGTTAAGTAGATAAGAGTGTTGTGACTAAATTTTGGCTAATAAAATGTAAGCAGAACTATGTACGGACTCGCAGAGGTTCCCTTTACAGAGAGAGGGCATGCCTTCCTCAATTATTCATCTTACTGCATAATTCTAGATGTGATAACTGACACATACATAGCCAGCTTGGGAATAATAACCACCATGGTAGAAAGTTAAGATAGAAGGAGACCAGTCTGCGACAACCCTGTAGAGCTGTCATACTAGCACCGGACAGCATAACTATGACTTGTATCTTGTTTAAATCACTGTTTTAGGAGTCTGTATTTTATTTTATTTTATTTTTTGCAACTAAGACAATCTTAACTGATAAGGTATCAAAGCAATTGAAGTCCAGGTGCAGTGGTTCATACTTGTAATATTAGCACTTCCAGAGGCTAAAGCAGGAGTATCACTTGAGGCCAGGAGTTTGAGATCATCCTGGGCACCATAGTGAGACCCCTCGCTACAGAATATTTTTAAAAATTAGCCAGATGTGGTGGTATATGCCTGTAGTCCTAGCTGCTTGGGGAGCTGAGGTGGGAGGATCTCTTAAGCCCTGAAGTTTGAGGCTGCTGTGAATTGTGAGCATGTGAGCATGCCACTACACTCCAGCCTGAGTAACAGAGACCCTATCTCCAAAAGAAAAAAAAAAATTGAAATTCATTGTGCTTGATTGAGCCTTCATCTTTTCCGTTCCTCACCTTTTACCAGATAATCTGGATCATTTACTAAGCAAGGATATGTAGCAGCTTGTTCTGCACCTAGGAAATAACTTTCTATTAGAAAAATTGAGCCTGTTGACATTTTCCTAAAAAACAGTTATTTTGCTTAGGGAGTATTAATTTTCCCAGGAGTCTCTAGTGTTCATGGACAATGTACAAAATCCTTATAAAAGCAAACTGGTATAAGCCCAGAGGGAAAGACTTCTTGATATCGGTGTCCATTCTTCCTCAGAGCAAATGAATTCATTACCATATTTATTTCAAGTTCTCAAATCATAACACACATGAAAAAGTAGGAAGAGGCAGTTCCAAAGCATTCTTTATTTGTAGTTAGAGAAAGATTTAGAGAGACTTGTTTTAGGTCTTTATATTCCTTTTTTTTTTTTTTTGGATTAAATTCAGAAGCTTCTTTGAAAGCAGCTAGTTGTTACTAATAATCAGTGGAAGAGACAAAATGAATATGCTTGACATATAGGGAAATATTTTCATTCAGTGTTATTACCTGAGGAGTATGAGCTCGTAAGTCCTTTTATGAATTGTCCCTCATTGCCTCTTCAGTTGCCTCCCTATCCACCACCCGCTTCCCCAGGGTACTGGATTCTTCCTGCTCTCCAGCCCCTTGAACTTCACTGTCATACATGTTCTCCCAATATGGTATCTCCAGCCCTATCCCACCTAGTCTTAGCTTTGACATCACCATGAGTGGAGAACTGTTCTGAAAAATCTCTCTTGTATGCTCTTACAGTCTTTATTAATTCCCCATTTGTAGCGGACATGCTGTTTTCTAATTGCTGGTGAGTTGTTTGTGTCTCTAACTAGTCTAAGAACTCTGTAAAGGGACCACTTTTTTGTTCAGCACCTAGTTCAGTACCTGGCACTTAGTAGGTGCTCACTAAGTATGAAATGATGAATAGATTAAAATAATTAGTTAAGTCCCTTTTATCGACTTCATCCTGAAGTCAATGGAGAAATAGGTTTTATGATCTCATTCTTATGATATAAATAATTACCACAAAATTTGAGCATGTCAAGAATTCTTGACCTAAGTATTGCAAGGTATTAGGTAAATACAACCATGGCATTTTTCATGGTTGTATTAGTATGTTTGCCTATATGTCTGGAGGAAGAAAAGCTGCAAAAACAGAGACACTAGTTTGATTGTTGCCTGTATAGTGTGTCTTTTTAAGCCCCTTTCTCCTGTGTCACCCCCAAATCACAGAGGCTGCTGGTAGAGTTCATTATTGCAATGACAAACAGATAAGGGCACTATCCCCAATTATTATTATTACAGAGGAATAATAACAATAATGCATTCAGAATGTTAAAAACATTCTTGCTGTTAGCAAGGAACTCAGAGCATCTGTATTTATTCACTTAACGTTAATTGAGCACCTTCTATAGATCAAGTGCTTTACACACTTGGGCAGCTGGATATTTATATTTTTGATGATATTCTATATATTAAAATCCAGTAAGATTTCTTATAAACATAATAAGTGTTAAAAATTAGTTTTTACATATGTATATATAATTTCCCTTAATTCTGATGGCAAATTTTTATTTTAGATATTAAGAACCTGAGTCTAAGAGAAGTTAAATAAAGATGTAATATAAAATATGACGTTCAGTAGAGTTCACCTGATTGGATATTTTGTTTTAAATTTATTTAAATTGCTACCTCTTTCTAGTCACACCCATCATTTGCAACATGTGTTTAATTATGATTTAGTTTTGTATATACTTGAATTAGTCAGGGTTCTCTAGAGGGACAGAACTAATAGAATACATGTATGTATAAAGGGGAGTTTATTAAGGAGTATTGAATCACATGATCACAAGGTGAAGTCTTAGGCTGTCTGCAAGCTGAGGAGCAAGAAAGCCAAACTCCCAAAACCTCAAAAGTAGGGAAGCTGACAGTGCAGCCTTCTGTCTGTGCCCAAAAGCCTGAGAGTCCCTGGCAAACCACTGGTATAAGTTAGTCCAAGAGTCAGTCCACAAGCTTAAGAACATAGAGTCTGATGTTCAACAGCAGGAAACATCTAGCCCGCAGACTCAGCAAGTATGCTCTTTCCACCATTGTCTTCTGCCTGCCTTCTTCTAGCCATGCTGGTAGCCGATTAGCTGGTGCCCACCCAGATTGAGGGTGGGTTTTCCTCTCCCAGTCCACTGACTCAAATGTTAATTTCCTTTGGCAGCACCCTTACAGACACACCCAGGAACAATACTTTGCATCCTTCAATTCAGTCAAGTTAACACTCAATTTTAGCCATCACAATACTCTAACATGAAAACTTTGATGTT
The DNA here is from genome assembly GCF_049354715.1 of Callithrix jacchus. Taxonomy (NCBI): domain Eukaryota; kingdom Metazoa; phylum Chordata; class Mammalia; order Primates; family Cebidae; genus Callithrix; species Callithrix jacchus. Next base: position 81,244,416 of record NC_133512.1, on the reverse strand, counting down.
TTCATGTTTAAACTTTTTGAAACTGAAAACCAATCTCTTTGATTTTACCTCATAATGTTCAATAGATTCCCAAAACTAAGGAAGAATTGCTTCTCCATAAATGATGCCTTGCTTTTTTTTTTAAAATCAACTTTTATTTTAAGTTCTGGGGTACATGTACAGGATGTGCAGTTTTGTTACATAGGTAGATGTGTGCCTTGGTAGTTAATTGCACAGATTAACTGCACCCAGGTATTAAGCCCAGCACCATTAGCTGCTCTTCCTGATGCTCTCCGTCCCCCTTGCCCCATGACAGGCCCCAGTGTATGTGGTTCCTCCCACCACGTGTCCATGTGTTTTCATTGTTCAGCTCCCACTTATAAATGAGAACAGATACATCGCTTTAATTTGAGTTACCAGTGGCCTTTAGTGAAGTCCCTGTGACAGGGAGTATATTAAAGACTTCACCCCAAAATGAAAATAACTTTGATGATCATAAATTAGCCAAAATGTTGATGATGATTGTTGGTATGGTTTTGCTCTGTGTCCCACCCAAATCTCATCTCTTACTCTAATCTCCACATGTTGAGGGAGGAACCTAGTGGGAGGTGACTGAATTATGGGAACGATTTCCCCCATGCTGTTCTCATGATAGTGAGTGAGTTCTCATGAGATCTGATGGTTTTAAGAAGTGTTTGGCAGTTTCTCCAAGTCCTCTCTGTCTTCTGACTCCATGTAAGATATGCCTTGATTCTCCTTCACCTTACACCAAGATTATAAGTTTCCTGAGGCCTTCCCGACTGTGCAGAACTATGAGTCAATTATACCTCTTTTATTTATAAGTTACCCAGTCTCCAGTAGTATCTTTGAGGCAGTGTAAAAACAGACTAATACGGCCAGGTGTGGTGTCTCACACCTGTAATCCCAGCACTTTGGGAGGCTGAGGTGGGTAGATCATGAGGTCAGGAGTCCGAGACCAGCCTGACCAACATGGTGAAACCCTGTCTCTACTAAAAATACAAAAATTAGCCAGGCGTGGTGGCACGTGCCTATAATCCCAGCTACTCAGGAGGCTGAAGCAGGAGAATCATTTGAACCCAGGAGGCAGAGGTTGCAGTGAGCTGAGATCGCACCATTGCACTCCAGCCTGAGTGACAGAGTGAGATTCTGTCTCAAAAAAAAAAAAAAAAAAAAGATTAATACAACTGTTTATCCATCCCACTTCTGCCAGATACTATTTGCATTACCATGGACAAGGACCTTTAGTCCTAGTTTTCCATCAGTTAAATGGGGATAACGACTGTAGCCACCTCACAGAATATGGTGAGAAACAAATGAGATAATATGCACAGAACCCATAGTACAGTGCATGGAGATAGCGTTCAATACTAACATGTTTTTGAGACTGGACTTATTACTGTCCTTTGCATAGGAGAGTGATCTGTGGCAATATTAGGGTTTGTTGGTTTGAAAGTAGTTAGAAGGTGATTAGATAAACATGATAATGGTGAACCTCCTGTCCTGATTATTCTTTGTAGATAAGGTGGGTCAAAATGGGCCTTTAACATTTGTGTTGTATTGTATTGTATTGTATTGTATTGTATTGTATTGTATTGTATTGTATTGTATTGTATTGTATTGATCTTTCTGAGACAGAGAGCCTCACTCTCTTGCCCAGGCTGGAGTGCAGTGGTAAATCAGGGCTCACTGCAACCTCTGCCTCCCAAGTTCAAGCGATCCTTGTGCCTCAGCCTCCCGAATAGCTGGGATTACAGGCACACGCCTCTATGCCCCTAATTTTTATGTATTTTGTAGATACAGGGTTTTGCCATGTTTCCCAGGCTAGTCTTGAATTCCTGAGCTCAAGCCGTCTGCCTGCCTTGGCTTCCCAAAGTGCTGGGATTATAGGCACAAGCCACCACTCCTGGTCACCTTTAATATTATTAATAATATTGATAACAGTAGCAGCAAGCATGGTAGATATTATGTATGAATGCTTACTATTGGCCGAGCACTAAATTAAAAGTCTTTGCATATTATTTAATTTAATCTTCCCATCAACACTATAAAGTATATATTGTTAGTACCCCTGTTCTCCAGAAGAAGAAACCGAGGCAAGCTCGGCAAACTGGCTCCAGAGCCAGACTCAGGCTTCCCGTGCTGCCTTTTACAATGTGAACTGAAGTGAGCAGAATTAGGTGTGTGGGTGTGCAACGCAGAGATTGTTATGTTTGTAGCTGTTATGTTGACTTAGCACAACTTGTTAGATGTAATTATTTTTAAAAATTTACCTTATCTCTGTTTAAATCACTCTGTGAAGCAGTTCTTTTCTTACGCTTTGATATAAGTTCAGGCAAGTCCCATGACTTTTCTGGACATTCTTAGATAATAATATGCTCTATAGCAGTTTTGGGGGTAAGAATACAGATTCAATTTAATAATTTAAATGTCTAGCTCCTGTTATATGTAATATTCTAATTTTTTAAAAAAGTTAAAGCTTCTCTCCTTGAGCTGCCAAACGCAAGCTCCTGTAGGCAGGAAACCTGCAGTGGGGAAAGGGATACTTGGTCTCCTGTCTCTTTCCCTACCTTGTCTTCTCTACGCTCAATTTGCTAACATCAATATCTGACTCTTCCTGGTTTGGAGCACTGGGAGGGAGAGGAGAAAACAGGGATAGGAAGGTTTTTTCTTTTAAGTTTCATAATGTTAGTCTAGCAGTGGTGCTGTCTGAACTTAGAGGATTTTTAAAATTTATTTGTTTATATATTTTGAGATACGGTCTCATTCTGTCACTTACGCTGGAGTGCAGTGGCACAGTCTCAGCTCACTGCAACCTCTGCCTCCCGGGTTCAAGCGATTCTCCTGCCTCAGCCTCCCAAGTAGCTGAGATTACAGGCCTGCACCACCATACTCAGCTAAATTATTCTGTGTTTTTAGTAGAGATGCGGTTTTGCCATGTTGGCCAGGCTGGTCTCAAAGTACTGACCTCAAGTGATCTATACACCTCAGCCTCCCAAACGGTGAGCCATGTAATTCAACCCAGCCTGGACTTAGAGGATTTTAAAGCTGACTTACTTCTGAATGCTTTTATTGACGCTGCCCTCTGCAGTTATTTTAATGTCTAAGGAAGCATTTCCATTCTGGATAAGAAAGCCAATGGTCCCTCCAGTGTTTTTTGTTGAGATCTTGACCCTTTCCAGATGACCTTCTTAGACATGACCAGAGGTGACCCCATTCTGACTCCTTACAGAATGCTCACAACTTGTCCATAGGAAACACACACATCATGAATACCAGTGTACTTTGGGAATGAGTGATCCCCACTCAACAAATTTCTCTTTGCTCCAGCATACGTAGAGCTAGACAGTCACTTGGCCTTAAGGTTTCTCATTTACCTGAGTCAGACACCAGTCTATATGCACATCAAAATGCAGGGGACACATATTAAGGTTTCTAAAGAGGTTCTCTTGAAGTTTCTTTCCCCAAGCCAAGGTCAGGAAAGAGATCTTACATTCTTCAGAGCCAAAAATCACAGCTTATCAATAACTTTTTCTAAATAAGTTCCCCTTTTTAATTTCAGGCACTAGGAATTTGATATAGGTATGGCATTTTAGAATTGTGTAGCTGGTTTCTCAGAATCCTCCTTTGGAAATTCAGCATATGTCCTAACACTTCTTTGGGAATGTGTTAATTATTGTCTTGATGCTTCAGCCAAAACTTCCAGTTTAATATTCCACTATATATAATAATTACTTCTGGATAAAATAGATTTCCATGCTTTTGTATGCTTTATTTTCTTCTCTTTCTTCCTCTCCTATCAGAATAACTGAATTGGAGCCATATGGTGGGGAGAAGGGAGTGCTCAGGTATAGTTCACATACCTGATTCAGATGGTGAGGGAGCAGCCCAGTGACTGAAGATGGCAGAATCATTTTTTCATAACTCTTGATATGCTACTATTCCCTCCATTTGGTTGGCCTGTTAATGCTCTTCCTTGGTGAATTTCTATTCAGGCAATTTGGTATAGGAGTTATGCACAGTCGGGGGCTAGACCATTTGGATCAAATTTCAGCTCCACAATTTATTAGTTATGTGTCTTTGGGCAAGTTATTTAAATCTATGAACCTTAGTTTTCTTAACTGTAAAATGGGAGTAATAGTACTTGCCTCTCAGAGTTGTGAGAATTAAATGAGTTAATATATGTAAGACTCTTAGAACAGTGCGTGGTATGTAACAACTGCTATATGAGTAGCAGCAGCGGTATCAGTACTTGTAATTACTAATACTACTAGTATTCATTCTTTAGGTTTCAGTTTAAATATTACGTAGTTTGTGAAGCTTTTTGCAATTATTCCAGTCAGAATAAACCAGCTTCTAATCCAGGGACACAGAACAAATAAGTGGTCTGCCACTACCACCCTTGTCACAGGGGACCAAGGTTAGTGTTAGCTCTCTACCCTCTCCACTAGCAAGTGATTATTTCAAGGTTAATGTATTACTTGCTGAACACAGTGCTTAAACATAGTAGACATGATGAGCAAATGTTAGTTCTTTCCCGTTATTTTTGGTGAATGGTTGAATCTAACTTTTCAAATCTAAAAATCAATATATAGTATTTTAAAAATATTATAAAATAAGAATGTTCTTCTAAAATTTTGAATGTGGAAGGAAAATACCATGGAAATTAAAAGAATCTTAAAATAATTAATAATAAAATTTTCTATTTCCAATGGATATGAAACCAAGAAAATTTATTCAATTTGTACACCTTGTAACAAAAGCCAATATTTACCAAAATACTATTTAAGTATAAATCAAAATGTTTAGAACAAGAATTTCTTTAGTAACTGAAATTATATTAATCCAAAATGAAAGCCTGGATTCCACTTTTCATACAAATTGTCATTTCTGGTTTCTTCTCTTAAAATCAAGATGGGCAGGTGTGATCTGTGTCTGAAATGCCTTTGTGGCAGCAGTGATAAGGTGAACTCTGGCATAATCAGTGTAGGTTTCAGAATAAAGACTTTGAGGATACCATGACTAGTTATAACAAATGTGTTGTTTAGACAGGTACTGCCTCATTTTATCTGTCTATCCCAAGGGACTTAGAGCTTTACTATTCTCATACTCCCTCAGTCTCAGCCCTGTCATCCAGTATAATGGTGTAGTTAAATGAATTCTACTTGGAAATGTTTTTACTTTAGTCAAGGTCGTGCAGGTTTTAACATCTCACAGCCAATTCTTGATAAGCCACTTACAGGTGTATGATACCCTTAATAGCAGTGATTCTTGGATGAAAAGGAAGTGACAGGTGATTATTGATGAAGAGAGGTTTAGTTTAGTTCTTGTGAACTTTAATAGTCATTTTTGTTTTAAACTGAGGAGCCGAAGAGCTAGGAACCATATTTATAAAACTATTGGAATTTTTGGAATGCATTTCTATTTTCTTTAATGAATCTGATTTTTAAACTCTTTCCTGATGTGAAAAAAAAAACTGACCACATTTTCTCTTATCTTTGGCAACCTTGGAGAATCCACCTGCAACATTCCTCAGAAAAGCTGCAGCGTTACTCTAAAAGAAGTTATAGCAGTATACACTACTGTTGCTTTTCTACAGTGTAGCAAACAGAAACTTTGGTTCCAGAATGTTCCTGAATGTAACACAGTAAAATTTCTTGATAGGAATGCTTACAAAAGATGTCATTGAAAATATCCAGTTGGGACATTAAGGCATTTGCTCTGACATTATTTTTGCTCCATCTAAGCTTCGTTTGGTAGAGCTGTATATAGGGCAAAATCTGGCGAATAATTGTCCTTAACTCAAAGCATAATCTTATTTCAGGTAGAAAGTCACACCAATTTAATTGCCAACCACATCAATGGTGATCACTTGAAATCTGTTTTATACTTACAAATAAATATCAAAATATTATCCATGCTTAAAAGATGAAATGATATTTTGACAACTTGGTTCAAATGTCCCAAATGTACAATGTTTTGAGGGGTTGTTGGTAAGCAGAATTACACAAGGAACAGAAAATAACTAGAAATGATATTGGAGCAACATAACAAAATTTAGCATAAACCTTTAGTTGCTGTTATAATTCATATAAATTACTTATAAGCTTTTTCTATTAAGCATTTGTAAATGTTTCTGCCAAATATTTCCTTAGCAATGTTTCCCTTCGGAGTTTCTTGTGATTACTGTTCCAAGACATCTATTTCTTGTTTTATTTTTTCTTTGCCTCTAGGTAAGTCAACCAGAGCAAAATATCTATTCTTACGTGTGGGGATCATTTGAGATTGTGGTTGAAGGTTACATGGCATATCTATATAATTACCTCTGTTTTCTGATTATTTTGGCTTCATGGCCATAACCAGAGGATATAAAATAAAAGTTCCAGTAAATATCTTTTGAAACTGAGTGTTTCGATTTTTTTTTTACAAACAGCATTTTATTAAAATGTCTTGCCAGACACATGGACTGTGTCTCTTTTAATCAGTTTTTAGGACTACTACAATTGCTAATCAGTGAAGATTTATTTAGAGAATTAAAAAAAAAATCAAGCCTAAAGCATGGATCGCTACCAGTTAGCTACCTTTTATTTTCTTTAGTAGGAGAAAATTACATTGATTTCAAAAAATTAAAAACCAGAAACTCAGAGACATGTAGGTTTCTGTTTGCTTGTGAGCAAGATTGCCATGTGGCAGCTGCATCTCAACTGTAGGATCCAAAGCTTGGGTCAGGATTTTGCATCAAACCGGTGCTAGTCTATTCTGTTAGCTGGTGTGACATGACTTCTAGCCATCATCATTGCTTGGAGGGGAATGTTTACACACATGCATAACTTCTGTCCCTGTTGGAAAAGACTTCAAAATCCCAATCATAATACAATTTGGCATCCCCATTTATGGTCCAGTGACCAAAGTTTTAGACTATAGCTTGATGGCCATTTCATTATTCTTTATTACTTACACAAGAGTGTTTTTCATCTTATGGTTGGTGTGTCTGTGTTTTATGAAATGAGCTGCAGTATCTTAGGTACAAGGGAATCTGCTTATTAAGGAAGATTTGATGATTGGTGCATAGAACTGAAGACAAGTTTGCCATGGTTGCCTGCTTCGCAGCTTGAGTTTTTCCCTGCACAAGTTGTAATCAATTCCAGATCCTCATGGTCTGAGATCCTCATGGTCTGAGAAGCATGATAATAAGAAATTAAAGAGCTTTTATTTTCAGAAACTTGCTTCACCCACACATGTCTCTGCTCCATATTTCTACCCCATTCTTAGCATCAATATTCTCTGGTAATTATAGGAATGGTGGGGCTGAATTATAATCCTGTGTTATTGTAAGAAGGGCCTCTAAATCAGGATTTGATTATTGTGTTTCAAGGATACCATTTAAATTTGTAGTAACATTTACCATAGAACCAATAATTGGCATATATTTTCACATTGAGTACAATGTATGTTATTTGCCAAAAAAGTAAAAAGATTGGATCCAATTTTTATGTGGAGAAAATAGATTGTAGTGTTTCTTATTTTTCATATGAAAGAAATAATATTCATTGTAATATTAGCTAGTGTGACACTACCTTTTAGCTCACTAAAAGTTACATGAATTTTGAATCTTGACTTTTTCTCTTACTACTGAGGTGGACACTGGCAACGTTAACTTTCCTGTACCTGGTTTCTCATTTTTAAAAGAGGCAGAGATGGTACAGTTCTTGAAAAGTGGTGGTTTTTGAGAATTGAATGAGATAAAAGTACTAACTATATGTTAGCTACTTAATGAATTCTACTATTAGTAATATAACCCCCACTACTGCTCCCACTGTGATTACTACTAATATTGTTATTATTATATCCCATTACTTAACACCCTTCAGACTTTTCATTGCTCCATTCCCACCCTATTCTGCTTTTTTGACTGTTGTCCTTATTTATGTTTTCCAAATATTGTAAAATATTTTAATCCTGTAGTTAATCCTGGAAATGTCTTCTCTTTCACACCTATTGAAATCCTATTCATTTTTTAAATGTCATCTCAGATGAGCCCACCCACTAAATCTTCATCCGTCTACCCAGTTAAAAATCAATCCTTCACACAGCTGTGCCTTCAAATCCTTAGATTTTCACCTTTATTATAGCACTTCTATTTCGTCTTATCTTCTGGTTGTTTACAACTTTGTTTTCTGTCCCTCTTTCTTTCTTCTCTCTCTTGTTCTTATCCTTCCTCCTTATATTGCAAAGAATTTGAAAGTCTTTCTTACTTATCTTTATCCTGTCCCCCTACATATAGTCCCCTCTAATAAGCACAAGACTTTTCTATATGGTCACCATTCAGTCAACACTTGTTGAATTAAATTGTCATTCAGCATTCTTTAACAGCAAGGATTTTTATACTTTGCTAGAAAAATGAAAATTGATGGTTATGCTGGTAGTTCTGAGGTAACTGAAGAGACTGAAATGTTCTCTAAATAATCAAATCACAGTCAACATATTTTAGAATTGTGTCTTTCTGTCATCGTCTGTTCTTTTGCTAGTTGGTTGCCCAAGAAAACCTGTAAGATATTTTCATTTTCCATAAAACTCCATGATTCTTAGCTTGGATGTTTTCATTGGATAAACCATTTGCAAGGAAAAATTGCAATAAACAGTAATAAGAATAATAATAATATTTAAAATATCTGACCTTAATTGAGGTCTTACTATTTGCCATATACTGGCCAAGCACTTCACAATGCATTATTTTATTTAGTCCTTGCATTAATCCTGAACAATGTGAGACTTAGGGAGGTTAAAAGTTTCCCAGAGTCTTACACGTAAAGATCATGTCTGTCCCTTCCAGCTTGTCCCTGGAATGGGTCAGTGTCTGTCTGATACCCAAGTCCCTGCATTTGGTCAGTATGTAAAGTTACCTCTCAATAATGATACTAAATGTAGGATGGTTGAAGGAATTTCATTGGAAGGGAAGCAATATAACTCTTCCTGAAGCTGATTTTGTATAGCAAGGATATACTATTTTCATATATTGTATATTAATGTTGATGCTGACCGGGGTGGGGTGGGAAGAAGCTGAAAGAAAGATGGAGGGCTAAGCCTTCCCAAAGCACCACTTGGTACTGCAGCTGCCATCAATTCAGAGGCATGAAGGAGAAATATGTGTTCCTAGATACCTGTGAATGAAAATTCACTTTTGAATTCTGCCTATACTGAAAAATCAGGTTGGCAAGCATCCCAAAGTTTTTCCTTGCTGTTTTAAAAGCATAGTCAGAACCACCAAGAGAAGTGCACTTAAACGATTTCAGAAATAATTCGACATAAAATAAATTCTGAGTCTTCAAGGGTTCTATTCCTATGAACAGAGATAGCTAATATAAGAACAGAAAGGCCCCAGCCAGTATCATATTCCCCAGCAATTAGTAGTGGAGCAAAGACTAGATTATATGTTATTTTCCAAAATTTGAATTGTTTTATTGTATGTACATGAGACATCCTGTGGCTTCATTAAATTATTTTAAGATAATAACACTGACATAGCCATTTTTACTTACAAACCTCAAACAATTATGACAACATTCCCCTGTGATGGCGAACAGTTTCATTATTGTTTATATTGTTGCTTCAGCTCATCCCTTTAGTCCTCTTTTATTTCTTTCACTAATTGTTACAACAGCCTTGAAGAAGAGTGATTACTTTCTACATAAATGTTTTGTTAGAATAATTACCAAGCTAGGCAGGGGCCTCTAACTCTTTATCCTTTAGTTGACTTTCTAGAATAAAATAGAATTATATCTCTATGTGCTACCAGCCTATTAATAGCCACACCTTAATTCCAATTTGGGTATGTCTTAAATTTTGTTGTTCATGAGACCTTGCTTTTGGCTTTGTAGTTAATGGCCCCTTTCTGTGGTCCTGCTTTAAGTTCCATCCAGTAGCAATGATCTGCCCATGCTCCTCTCAGCTGATTTCCCAGACATGAGATTTCCAGGATTTTAGTTGGAATACATCAGGTCATCCAAAAGTGTGGTTTTTAGATTTCAAACGCTAAGATGTAAAATAACTCTTGAGTTTTACAGCTGTCAGGAGCATGAACATATTGGATCGGTTTAAGCCAAAAATATTTCATCTCCAGTTTGATTTACTTGATATTTTGGCTAGAAGCACAGAAATGTTATAAATAGTGGGTGGTGATTTACAATGTAACTACATAAAAGAGTGCTGTAATTCAGAACCACAGGATAAAGCATGTGATGAACTCTCGTTATTGTAATAGGGCCTGAATTGACAGCTTCTTCTCATTTAAAGCTGTTTGTTTTCTACGGAGATCACAGAGCAAGGTCAATTGACAATGCAGATGACATTTTTGCTTCTTTGATCATTCTTTCAAAGATGTTAAAGCAGAATAAAGTATCTTCTATTCTATTGAGACACAAAACAGTTATTTTATAAACATTTAAAACTTAAGAGAGCGTCCCATTAATTTGTACAATGCCAAACAGGAAAATATTAGGATGTATTTTGAGAAGTAAATTTTTCTATTTTAATAATGGGTTTTTTTTCCAGAGCACAATAGCTTCACTTGTTAAAAAACACTTTACAGCTTTTTAATTGCCTGTTAAAAAATATTCCTGACCCATTTTCTATGGTAACCTTGGTTGTATATTACATGAGTAGCTAAAATTAAAATTAGTGAAAAGCGTCTTTTTTCTTGTCACCTTGAAATATCTTTTTCTGAAATTATGGACTCTAAATTTTACCTTCATGTTTGCTTCTGCATTGACTCATCCATGTACTTCAAGGCCCATCTCAGATGGTGCGTGAGGCCAATTTGTAACAACAGTCATTGACTCTTCCTTTATTCGCATCATTTCTGTTTCCACTTAGGTTCAGTCCAGTGTTTACCTGGATTCTGATCTGATTATCTTTGTTTTGAATCTCTCACCTTACCTCTCTGAGCTACATCATTAATCACTGGTTTTTCCTTATTTCAACCTTTAGTGTTTCCTAAAGGCAGGGGTTTCCTAAGTTTGTGTTCTGGTATACAAGCAGGGAATAGGTTGGAGTGAGTTATAGACGTGTCTGGGATATTACGTTATTCCAGCAGTAGGACCCCTTGATCTAGTCACCTACAGCTTCAGCCAGCCTCATTTGTGTATTCCAGTGTGCCAGACAAATATTAGCATTTTTAATTTGTGCCCTACTGCTCAGAGGTATCTTCTAGCTCTTGCTGCTTCTGGCTATTTCAGGTAAGCACCTGAGCTAACCAATATCGGCATCTGAGGCTCCCATCTCAGTTTGGACCCACACCCAGGTAAATCTGCCTTTTATGATTCAAGGCCATGATCTCTTATCCTTGAGGCTCCCATACTCCTTCTGTCCCTCTGATTCCCTTGCTATTCATATGCTGAAGCACTTCAGTTACCTCTACCAACTTAAACCATTGCCAACATCCTCCCAGGCTAGCTTCACAGTGCATGAATTCCAACACTCTTAACTCCCTGGTTTTTATCCATTCTACCATACTTCTCTGCCAACAGCTAGCCTTAGATTAAGTCTGCTATTTATTTTTTGTTTTTTATACTAAAAACCCTGAATGCCACCGAGGAAAACCCAACCATTGGGCAGATTAGTGCAAACAACTAGAATTTATTATGTACTCTGCAATTGGATAACAGTAGTTCTTTGTATGTAGTCTTCTTAAACTCCATAATCTAGTGCCAGGGTTTGCTCCAAATACCAACCAGTCTCTTCAGAATTTCTACTTCACTTCTAACCCTTCTAAAAAGATGGCAGCATTGCTACACATTGAAAATAAGTGTCCTCAAACTTTCTACTTTTACACCAGAAATCATGCCTATATTTCTTCTTATTCTTACCTCCTTGCATATGTGAGAGAGAGAGATCATCACCTTATGTCACTATCTGGGGGTTATCATTGCCTCTTCTTTTACCTTCACTGTCCTGATTTAACACTATAGATAGAGAAGTCCCATTTTTGTTCCCAATTACTCCATTTCTGGTTTAGAACTCATCCCCTCCATGTCCCAGGGACCATCTTGTATCAGTCATGCCCTTTTCACCTCTTTAATTTCTTCCTGTCCTTGACTTCTTTCTCTACATGTAAACCTGCGTACATCTCTCCTAACTTACAAAAAAAGTCCTCAATAATATTTCCTCCCTAGTTTTATCTATTAATAATTCCTTCTCTTTGACAGTATTTTTGATGGTGGAAGCAGTTTTCGGCATCTCCACTGCTTCGTTATCCATTTGCTCCTCTATCCATCTCAATCTTGATTCTACCAACAAAACTCCATGGCACCTATCTATGATAAGGTTTTTAATTACTGTCTAATTGCCAGATTCAAGGGCATCTTAATGCCACTGTAAGTGATGCCTTCCTCTTGAAGTTCTCTTTGCATTTGGTTATCATAACATCACTATCTTGGTTTGTTTGTTCATTTATTTAACAAATGGTCATGCACCACATTCCATGTGATGTCATAGGTGCTGTCAATGTATACGATGGCAAGCAATACAAGTACCTTCCCTTTGGGTGCTTACACTCTACGTTGTGTTTTAAACTGAGCCTTTATAATCTGCTTAGATGCCTCTTGATTGTTCAAATAAACCCTTAGATGTTGCCAGACAGTAATACTTCATCCCCTACCTTCTTCCTCATTCCAAGTTGTCTCCTAGATAGAATTAGCCAAATTCTGTCATTATCTTATTCCTCATATTCTTATGACATTCAGATATTTCTTCATTCCAGACATCTATCATGAAATTTAATTCCACATTTCTAAATACTTACTTATTCTCTTAGGTTTCCAATTTCAGTGACTAACACCATCATCTAGAAACCTGAGAATTGCTTTGACTTTTTTTCCCCTCTCAGTTTCAATCACATATAAGAAGTCCATATTTAATTAGTCAAAACATTTGACAGATTATATATCCTCTTTCCTTCATATTTCTAACAACCATTCACCCTTTTCGGACTTGATCATTCCTTTCTTTACCAGAAATTTGGGATTAAACAGTGACTATCAGATCACATGCAAAGAGAACCTTATCAGGCTAACAGCAAACTTCTCAGCAGAAATCTTATAAGACAGGAGAGATTAAATTCCTATTTTCAGAATTCTTAAAGAAAAGACATTCCAAACAAGAATTTCATATCCTGCCAATCTAAGCTTCACAAATGAAGAAGAAATAAAATCTTTTCCAGAAAAGCAAGTGCTAAGGGAATTAGTTACTATTACACTGTTCTTACAAGTGACCCTTCAGTAGGTTCTAAACTTGGAAATAAAAGAAAGTACCTGCTACCACAAAAACACACTTACATAAATAGCCCTCAGACCCTATAAAACAAACACACAATAGAAACTACAAAGTAATCAACAAACTTCATGATAGGATCAAAACCTCTCATATCAATAGTAACCTGGAATGTAAACAGTTTACATACCCCACTTAAAAGGCACAAAGTTGCAAGGTTGGATTAAAAAAAAACAAGACCATCCATCCCCTGTCTTCAAGAGACCCATCTCACCTCTAGTGACATCCATAATCATTCAATTTGCATGACAGTTTTTTTTTTCTCAACCCTTCACTTTGAGGGTTGGGAAAAGATCTGTGATGCAAATGGAAAACAAAAAAGAGCAGGAGTCACTATTCACATATCAGATAAAACAGACTTTAAATAAACAAAAGTAAAAAAGGAAAAAGAAAGGTATTACATAATGATGAAGGGTTCAATTCAACAAGAAGACTTCACTTTCCTAAATATATAACCACCCAACACTGGAGCACCCAGATTCATAAAACAACTACTTCTAGACTTAGGAAAAGACTTAGACAGCTACTCTATAACAGTGGCAGACTTTAAAACCCCATTGACAATATTAGGCAGATCAATGAGGTTAGGTTAGCAAACTAACCAAGAAACTTTAAACTTGTTTGACACTTGACCAGCTGGACCCACCAAACATTTACAGAGCACTCAACCCATCGGTCACAGACTACACATTCTCCTCATCTACACACAGAACATACTCAAAGATAGACCACAAAAAAAGTCTTAATAAATAATAATTTTAAAAACCCTGAAACCCTATAAACATACTTTCAGAGTATCGTGGAATACAAACAGAAACCAGCACCAAGAAGATCTCCCAAAATGACAAAATTACATGGAAATTAAACAATTTGCTCATGAATGACTTTTGAGAAAACAATGATATTAAGGCAGAAATCAAAATGTTATTTGAAGTAAATGAAAACCAGGACACAACATACCAAAATCTCTGGGATGTATCAAAGGCAATGCTAAGAGGTAATTTTATAGCCCTAAAATGCCTACCTCAAAAAGTAAAAAATAATCTGAGATTAATGAACTAACATCACACCTAGAGGAAATAGAAAGATAAGAACAAACTAACCCCAAAGCTAGCAAAGGAAAAGAAACAACTACAATCAGAGTGAAAGTGAAAGCAATTGAAACTCCGAAATCCAAAGAATTCACAAAACCTACAGTTGGTTCTTTGAAAGGATAAACAAGAGCAATACACGGTTAGCTAAATTAACAAAGAAAAAAAGAAGATCCAAATGTGTCATTACAACCCATCCCACAGAAACATAAAACATCCTCAGAGACAAATATGAAACACCTATATGTACACAAACTAGAAAATCTATAGGAAATATATAAATTCCTGGAAACACACAACCTCCCAAAATTGAAAACTGGAAGAAATTGAAACCCTGAACAGAGCAATATCACATTCCAAAATTGAAACAGTAACAAAAATTCGGCCAATTATAAAAAGCTCCAGAGGCGGGGTGCAGTGGTTCACACCTGTAATCCCAGTACTGTGGGAGGCTGAGGCTGGCAGATCAATTAAGGTCAAGTTTAAGACCAGCCTGGCCAACAAGATGAAACACTGTCCCTACTAAAAATACAAAAATTGGCCAGGCGTGGTGATGGGTGCCTGTAATCCTACATGCCTGTAAGCTACGTGGGAGGCTGAGGAAGGAGAATCACTTGAGCCTGGGAGGTGGAGGTTAGAGTTAGCTGAGATTATACCACTGCACTCCAGCCTGAGTGAAAGAGCAAGACTCTGTCTAAACAAACAAACTAACTAAAAAACAAAGCTCTGTACCAGTGCATTCACAACCAAATTCTATCAGACATACAAACAAGACTGCTACCAATCATACTGAAAGTATTTTTAAAAAGTTGAGAAAGAGGGATTCTTTCATAACTCATTCTATGAAGCCAGCATCATCCTGATACCAAAACCTGACAAAGATCCAGTGAAAAAGAAAACTTAAGGCCACTATCCCTGATAAACTAATCACCTATGTTTTTCTATGTTTTGTTAAGGTGAAAGATCTTAACAAAATAGTAGCAAACAATATCCAACAGTGTATCAAAAAGTTAATTCACCACAATCAAGTATGCTTCATTCCTGGGATGCAAGTTTGGTTAGGTATACACCAGTCAATAAATGTGATTCACCACATCAACAGAATTAAAAATAAAAACCATATGATTATCTCAACAGATGTATAAAAAGCCTTCAATAAAATTCAACATCTCTTAATGATGAAAACCCTGAAGAAACTAGGCATTAAAGGAACATACATCAAAATAATATGAGCCATCTATGACACACCCACAGCCAGCATCATACTGAATGAGTAAAAACTGAAGACATTTCCCTTGAGAAATGGAACAAAACAAGGATGCCCATTCTCACCACTCCTATTCAACATGGTATGGGAATTCCTAGCCATAGCCGTCAGGCAAGTGAAAGAAATAAAAGGCATCCAAATAGGTAAAGAAGAAGTCAAACTTCTCTTTTCACTGATGATATGATTCTCTATCTAGAAAACCCTAAAGTCTCTACCAAAAGGCACCTGGAACTGAAAAATGACTTCCACAAAGTTTCAGAGTATAAAATTAATGTCCAAAAATCAGTAACATTTCTGTACACCAATAATATTCAAGCTGAGAGCACAATTAAGAACACAATACCATTTAAAGTAGCCACATATCAAAACAAGAACTAAAAAAATAACTAAAAATACACCTAACCAAAGTGAGAGAAGATCTCTACAAGGAGAACTATAAAACACTGCTAAAAGACATCAGAGATGACACAAACAAATGGAAAAACATACCATGTTCATGGAATGGAGGAATTAATATTCTGAAAATGCCGAAGTACCCAAAGCAATTTGCAGATATAGTGCTATTCCTATCAAACTACCAATATAATTTTTCACAGAATCAGAGAAAAACTATTATAAAATTCATATGGAAACAGAAAAAGAGGCCAAATAGCCAAAACAACCCCAATCTGTAAGAACAAAGTCAGAGGCATCATATTACCTGACTTCAAACTAATGATGTAAGTTCACGGTAATGAAAAGAGCATGGTACTAGTACTAAAACAGACGTGTAGACCAATCGAACAGAACAGAGAACCAAAAAAGAAAGCTGTACACCTACAGCCATCTGATCTCTGACAAAGTCAACAAAAATAAGCAATAGGGAGAGGACTCCCTTTTCAGTAAATGGTGCTGAGATAACTGGCTAGCGATATGCAAAACAATGAAACTGAACCCTTACATTTCACCGTAAACAAAATCAACTCAAAATGGATTAAAGATTGAAATGTAACACCTCAAACTTTCAAAATCCTAGAAGAAAGCCAAGAAAACATTATTCTGAGTATCAACCTTGGGAAATAATGTATGACCAAGTCCTCCAAAAAGTTACAGCAAAAAAATTGACCAGTGGGACCTAATTAAACTAAAGAGCTTCTGCCCAGCAAAAGAAACTATCAACAGAGTAAACAGGCCACCTATAGAATGAGAGAAAATATTCACAACCTATGTATCTGACAAAGATCTAATATTCAGAATCTATAAGGAATTTAAAGAAATCAATCTTTTGTCCTTTAAAAAGTGGACAAAAGACATGAATGGACACTTCTCCAGAGAAGTAGCCAACGAGCTTGAAAAAATGCTCAGCGTCACCACGCGTTAGAGAAATGCACATCAAAACCACAGTGAGATATCATCTCACACCAGGCAAAATGGTTATTATCGAAAAGTCAAAAAAACAACAGATGCTGGTGAGGCTGCAGAGTAAAGGGAATGGTTATACACTGTTGGTGGGAATGTAAATGAGTTTAGCTACTGTAGAAAGTGGTTTGGACATTTCTCAAAGAACTTAGAACTGCCGCTGGACATAGTGGCTCATGCCCGTAATCCCAGCACTTTGGGAAACCAAAGTGGGAGGATTGCTGGGGCCCAGGAGTTCAGGACCAGCCTTGGAAAGATGGCTAGACCTCATCTCTACAAAATAATGAGGAAATTAGCTGGGCATGGTGGCACATGGCCATAGTCCCAGCTACTTGGGAGGCTGAGGCAGGAGGATCCCTTGAGCCCAAGAGTTTAAAACTGCAGTGAGCCATGACTGGACCACTGCACTCCAGCTTGAGTGGTAGAGTGAAACCCCGTCTCTAAAAATCAGAACTACTATTTGACCTTCCAATAGTATTACTGAATATATATCTAGAAGAAAATAAATCATTCTACCAAAAAGACACATGCACTTGTATATTCATCACAACACTATTCACAATAACAAAGAGAAGGAATCAACCTAGGTGCCCATCAATGGATGGATAGGATAAAGCAAATGTAGTACATATACACCATGGAATACAACACAGCTGTAACAAGAATGAAATCATGTCCTTTGCAGCAACATGGATGCAGCTAGAGGCTATTATCCTAAGAAAATTAACACAGGAACAGAAAACTAAAGAACACCCATTCTCACTTATAAGTGACATAAAGATGGCAGTGATAGACTCTGGGTACTAAAAGAAGGGGAGAGAGAAAGGAGAGGAAGGGCTGAAAATTAACTTTTGGGTTCTATGTACACTATCTGGGTAAGAGGTCATTCATATCCCAAGCCTCAGCATTGTGTAATACACCCATGTAAGAAGCATTTACATGTACCCCCTGAATCTAAAATAAACGTTGAAATTATTTTTTAAAAATGACTACACTGACATAAAAGTTAAAACTTACAAGATTAAATATTTAGACCCGCTTCATCCTTTGGACCAGTTTCAAGACATTTTGTAACCTTTTATTATGTTGGCAAAATTAATTACCTGGGGGACTATACCTCTTGGGGGTTGGACAAATTAGTTGACATCAAAAAGATATGTTTCGTAGTAAATAAGGAAAGTGCCATGCAGTAAGTTTAAAGCTGCATTTTGTTTTTTGGTCTGAAATATAATCATGTGTTTACTCTTTCTTCACCTAAAACAATCAGTCTTTTTCCTCTAATAACTGTTTGATGAGGTTTTTGAGGTATTTTACCCAACTCTTGATTATCTTTGGTAATGGATCCACATGGATGAAAGACATTTCTGCATCATTTTAAACTCTTTTTTAGTCAGTAGCTATAAATTTCTCCATCACTAAATCTCTTATGAGATTGATAGTAAGCTTCAGGTTTAATCTCCTTTTTAGTTCCCTATGATTATTTCTAGTGGAAATAATGAGCTGATCATATATAAAAATGACTTTTTATCATTCAGTTATATAATATGAATTAACTATTTTTTCAAAAAGAGGTAATTTCATCTGGTCTAAGAAAATGCTTTGCTGGAAAGTTTTCTTAGATTTGGCATATGCTGTGGGATCGGGGTAAGTAGCCAAGTGTAAAATGAGGGGTAGGATTAGACAAACAAGATGAAGAGTCTCACTAACCTCCCACTCAACTGGTTAATTAACTTAAGATGATTATCACCAGTACTTAATTTTTCCCCCAAGAGACTTCTGAGTTGACTTTTCCTGATAGTCTTACTTTCAGGAAATAAGAAATTACCTTTTCCAAAGAAAAGAGAAATTTCTTATTAGTCTAGCAAAACGAAATGAGTCAAATTGACTTTCAGAACACAAACACTTGATGAACTGGGTCAGACAAAGTTAACAGTCTGATGAATAGCTAACCACGCAGTCTAATGTTCCATGTTGTCACCTGACTTCTGGTAGGGCAGTTTGAGGCAGCACTGCCCCAGAAGTGCTTCTCCCTGATGGAGAATTCACCACATCACAAAATGGTTAGGATAGAGTCTCAGCAATTAAGAGAAGAGAACTATAAATATTGCTCAGAATAGCTTATAGTTATACCATGCATTGGAAAGTTGCATTGTTTAATAGGTGTGATAATATTGTAAGAGAAACTTGGAAATGTTAGGAAGGAGTGGTATTCCTAAGGGAAATATTCAACCTACAATAACTTAGGCTCTGTATTTCTTATTCAGGAGTCTGGAGGTTATTAACACATGAAATTGGTGGGTTTTTTTCCCCAGTGTACATACTTCACAATATAGTTATGTTGGCAGTTTCCCTTAGAAATTATAAAATCAATTGAGAATATTATGAATTTGTTAAGTAACTCCCTAAAGCCTTAAAAGTCCCCTCTTAAGAGCAATTAGAAAACTATTATTTTCTATTTAATTACAATTCTGTAAGATTTTGAATATATTCCACGTTTTATTTTGAAACCTAGTCGTCACATAAGCAATATTCTTCATCTCAGAAAGACCTATTTGAAAACATCAATGTTTTGTTTTCTGAACACAGTATTCTGTTGCTAATGATACTGTGAGTTTCTTAGTTCCCCGTTGCTTTTCATAGCTGATACTTCTATATTATTTCTGCAGGACAAACTGATTTTGTGTATTGATCTATTCTAAAATATAAATGAGCTACAAACTGAGGTTTTGAAAACCTAAGTAAAAGGGATTATCTCTGAGAGATGAGTGTGTAGGGAAGTGAAGTAGAAATTGTGGAAAACCTCCTAACTTATTTCATAAGCCAATAATTGGCTTGATATCTGAACTAGACAAAAACAATTCAGGAAAAAAAAACTGCATACCAACATTCCAGTGAATGTAGACACAAAGATCCTTATCAAACTATTAGCAGATTGACTCCAACAATACATATGAAAAAGGATAATATGTTGTTGCCAAATGGGGATTATGTCTGGAATGCAAGGGTATTTTACTTTCAAAAGTCAGTGTAACTTATATTAACATAATGAGAAAGCAAAACCATAAGATCATTTTAACTGATGCAGAAAAAACTATTATCTATTCATAATAAAAATTCTGAGAAAACCGGAAATATAAGAGAACTTCCTCATTCTGAAAAAAGGTACCTATAAAAACCTGCAGCAACATCGTAGTTATATCATGATGGTTTAATAAATTATAAAGGACTTCATGGTTATGAAGCATCATAAATGATTTCTTTCTGAGACAGAAAACAAGGGAAAGCTATCTGCTCTCATTACTTTAATTCAGAGTTGTACTGAAGGTTTTAGACAGTGCAGTAAAACAAGAAAAAGAAATGACAGAGACATACAGATTAGGAAGGGAAAAGTAAAAGTTTTAAAGGCATGATTGTACATGTAGAAAATATTAAGGAATTTATTTTCCAAACTACTAGAATATATGAGTTTAGTAAAATTGAAGAATATAAGATCAATATGTAAAAAATTAATTTTTTTATTTACTAGCAAACAATTACAAACTTTTAAATAATATTATTTAAATAGCATTAAAACCTTGAAATACTAAGGGATGAATTTAACAGAATACATACAATACACTCTGAGAACTACAAAACATTGTTGAAAGAAATTAAATACCTAAATAAACTGGAAAATATACTGTGTTCTTGGACAGCAAAGTTCCATATTGTTAAGATGTTAGTTATCCATGATTTGGTTTACAAATTCAGCGTAATCCCAGGTATTTAGATCTTAATATTCATGGTTAGTGTTAGCCATTGCCCTGGAAGTATTGTCTATTTTATATTTAACTTTTCTTTTTATTCATAAGTAATCATTTATTTCAAAATTTCAAATATTTATCTGAACATGTATGTATATATGTTAAAGCCAAATAATATGTGAGCCAAAATAAAATTCAAATTTGTATTCTAAATTTGTCACAAGTACAACCTTTTAATAAGATTTTAGAAACCATTCAGGTGCCAAGTGTGGTGGCCCACACTTATAATCTCCACACTTTGGGAGGCCGAGGCAGGTGGATCCCTTGAGTCCAGGAGTTCAAGATCAGCCTGGGCAATGTGGCACAATCGCATCTCTACAAAAAAATATATACACACACACATACACACAACATTAGCTGGGCATGGTGGTATGCACCTGTAGTCCTAGCTGCTAGGGAGCCTGAGCTGGAGGGATTGCTTGAGCCTGTCAAGGCTGCAGTGAGCATGTCACTGCACTCCAGCCTAGATGACAGACTGAGACCCTGTCTCAAGAAAAAAAAAAAAAAAGGAAACCATTCAGAAACAATTTATTTGACTGTATACATAAAGAAATCAAATTAGAGCTAATATACCATAATAGATAGGAAATCTAGTGTTAGAAACGCCTGAGTTTAAATCCTGGTTTGAAACTTTGGGATCTTTAAAAATTTATTCAATGTCTTTAACCTTCTAGTGTCTCATCTTTAAAATATGATTAATAGTTCTTTTGTCATCCTGACATGGTGGCTCATGCCTATAATCCCAACACTTTGGGAAGCTGAGGTGGGCGGATCACCTGAGGTCAGGAGGTTGAGACTAGCCTGGCCAACATGGTGAAACCCCATCTTGATGAATAAAATACAAAAAAATTAGCTGGGCATGGTGGCACACGCCTGTAATCCAAACTACTCGGGAGGCTGAGGCAGGAGAATCGCTTGGACGTGGGAAGTGGAGGTAAATAATAATTCTGTCGTGTTTGCCCAGATTTAATGAGACAACGTATGTAAAGCATTTAAAATAACGCCTGACCCTTAGTAAGCACTAAATAATTGGTAGCTGCCATTATTGCTAAAAGTGACAGTAACTTGCCATTAGGGCAGTAAATGCTGAAATAGATACTATATTATATATGATATAGTAAATATTTCATTTTCACTGCAGTTCATTTCTAAAAACTACAGTGTAATAGGTTAGTTAGGGTAAATAATAATTTTTCTATATGAATTTTGTAATAAATGGTCATTTCAAAATGACCTCTTCAAGATGCCTCGTATATAACAGAAGTGTGACATATGTAAACTATGTGTATAATATGTCATAAAACAGATTCCCTAACTGTAACCCTTCATAATAATTTATGCCTATTAAAAAATAATTTACATCTGTTTTTGGAAAAGCTGTTGCAAAATCTATAAAATGGATATAAATATACGGCAAATATTCATTTGATGTTACAGCGCATTCCAGTTTCCCCTAATTGAACACATACAAAATTAAATTATACATACTATATCAGGACACAGGAATACTAGTATGATGGCCATACTAATAAACATTTAATACTGAATTTGCTTTTATTTATTAGAATTAATGGATGGAGTTCTGTTTGGGTTTTAAAATGTATAAAAAAGGCAAAATTGAAGGAAATGGCCAGGTAAGAAAGTCCAATATCCAACAGATGCTAACCTCAAGTTAGAGTTCAGGAAAACTCATCACTGGAGAGTTTCTGATAAGGCAAGAGGTAGTGATGCAAAGCACTGGAGATGCCAGAGTGCTGGAGAAATATTTTGGGGAATCCAGGCTGGCAGGTGGTTATTGACCAGGAGACCTGGCTACGGGTAATATCTGAATACTGGTCAAACAGTCTTTGTGCCAATCTTTGTGAGGACTATGGGGGGTGCCGTAGTCATGGCCTGAATATTTGGAAAAATGAGACTCACCAAAGCAAGGTAACATCTACAAGGCAGAATATGGGGGTTTGGGGTGGTAGCAAGTTGTGGTGCTTTGAAAGCAAATGACCAAAGTTGAAGCTTCAGTGCTCTGTACTAGAGCTCTTGGGATTCAGAATGGCTTCAATTAAGTGAAAAAAAAACCAACACTGGGGCAATGGGTCCCAGATCAACTGAAAGCAAGGGAGGCTTAAGGGGTGTGTTAGTTTGTTTTTGTTTTGTTTTGTTTTTGTTTTTACCACAAACGTAGTGGCTTGAAAGAAGCCATATTTAGTGTCTCACAGTTCTGAGGGTCAGGAGTCATGGCTAACTTAGTTGGGTCCTCTGTTCAGTGTCTCACAAGGCTATAATCAAAGTATCAGCTGTGTTGTTATCTGGAGGCTTGGCCAGGGAAGAATCCATCTGCAAGTGCATTTCAGTTGTTGGCGGAATTCATTTCTTTGGGGCTGTGTAAGAGAAGGCCCTGGCTTCTTACAGGCTTTAGGTCTTTACCATGTGACGCTTTCTGTAGGCTGCTTGTAACATGGTTTTTTCTTCTTCAAGGCCCTCACACTCAGTCTGCTAAGATAGACTCATATAATGTAACATAATATAATCATGGGAGGGATATTCCTTCATCATTTTTAAAATTTTTTTGAACTGGAGTCTCTCTCTGTCACCCAGGCTGGAGTGCAGTGGTGTGATGTCGGCTCACTGCAACCTTCATGTCATTAGCATGTACTTAAAAAATAAGGATTCAAAATATTTCTTAAAGCATCTCAGATGGACACAAGGCCATAGACTATCAAGGCATGTGTTGATGTCTTTCTGTACATTGATATTTATGAAAACTTTAGAAAGACTTGCAAATGATGACTCAAATGATGTGGTTAAAAAGATGAGAAGGTGAATACTGGACACAAAGTGTGTATTGGTTGGGGCTAAATGTAACTGCATATAAAGAAATCCATTTGGCTTTCTCCCACTCTTAAGAGGCCCAGAGTTCCTCCTGTCTTCCATCCCTGCCATCCTTAGAGCATGAACTTTTAGTCCTAAAGGCTTCTAATGTTTATATGCCAGTTTCTATGGCTGCTGCTGAGCTCTAGCCATCACTTCTGAATTCTAGAAAGAATGAAAGAGAAGGCAGTGGTGGGTAGGGGAGAGGATGTTCTCTCATCGCTCCCCTCATCCATCCATCTGTCCTTTTACAATTCTGGTTGCTACTGGTTGAATTACAATGAAATAATAAGACTCACATATTCAGGAGCAACTACTTAAATATAATTAGTAAGGGATAATATTAAATTAAGTTGTGTAGTGAGATATCATTAATATCTGAATAAAGACTAAGCCTATTTATTCCAGTAGTTAACAGTTATACATGATCTATTTCTCTTTTCAGAGAACACATTATCTTTGTTAGGCACTTTTCAAACACTGTGTTTTCAGTGTATTTTACAATTACATGTTGGTTCTTTCTGCTAGTACACAGTCAGTGACTATGGTGGAGAGTTTGGGTAGAAACTCAGTCTGTGGCATCTTCCACTGTATTTAATTCCCAGGCCCTGCCACCTCACCATGGAATTTTAATGATAAATTCTTCAAATGGAAATTTCTAACCCCTTAAAATGTCAAAAGACAATTTTTTATAATGAATGATTTCACAGAGATTAGCATCTAGTGGCATGTATGTTTAACCATAGTATTTCAGCAATAAAATATTTAAGTCTCCCAAATTATTAAATAGGGATGCCTACGTGTGGGTATACATTACCCAAAGACAACATGCCATCTTTAGCCATTTCCTTCTAAATTATATGCACAAGTAATTCTAGCTTATTCTTTTGAGATAAGTTCTTAAGAATTCTTTCTTTTATTTCTTAGAGACATTGTATCACTCTGTTGCCACAGCTGGAGTGCAGTGGCATGATCACAAGCTCATTGCTGCCTTGAACTTTTGGGCTCCCAAATAGCTGGGACTACAGCAACTCAGCCTCCCAAATAGCTGGGACTATAGCACATACCACGATGGCCAGCCAAGTTTTTTGTAGAGTCAGGGTCTTATATTGTGTAGGCTGGTTTCAAACTCCTGGCTCAAGCAATCTTCCCACCTCAACCTCCCAAAGTGATGGGATAACAAGCATGATCCACCATGACCAGCCAAGAATTCTTTTGTGGTCAGTGTTAGTTAAAATTCCAAACCACGCGTAACTCTTTAAACCAACAAAATAATTTGTTGTGATTCTATTGGAGATTTCTTCAACTACTCAGTGAGGTAAATACAGCATTCTCTTAAGGGTATAAACATTTACGTGAAAAGTTAGTATTTTTTAGATCCTTCTGTATTTGTGTTCAGGTCAGCACTGCTGTGGTAATCCATGTGCCTCAGCTATGATTACTCAATTAACTCTGAATCCATCTATTTCTGCTTTTGTACCCAGCATGCTTCCATTTTAGTCATAAAGATAGCATGAGATAGTGTCAAATGTTTAGCTGAAATCAAGATATACCATGTCTAAAACACTTCCCTGATTGTGAGGCTAGGTACCTCATCACAAAGGAATTGAGGTTAACTTGGCATAACTAGTTGGCAGCAAACTCAGGTTTACTTCTGGTTGATTTCTCTTCATTTCCCTAAATGCTCACAGACCATCTGCATAACAAACTTGAATCAAATTTCAACCGTCATACCTTTATGGATGTCTCCTACACTTCTCATCTCTTTCCTCAGGCTTTATTGCTGTTTATTGAAACCCCCACCTGGATCTTCCTGCAACATTTCAAACACAATACATGTCAAATGGAACTCACGTCTGGGTTACTTTTTTTTAAACTAGTGTCACAATTACTCATCCTGTCTCCCCCATCAAATTCTTAGAGTATTTTCTTTGTCTTCCACTTCCAACCAGCTTTCTGTTACTGGTTTTATCTGTCCCTTTTCCCCCATGCCACAGAAATGTCTCCATGCAAGGCCAGGCGGGATGGTTCACACCCATAATCCCAGCACTTTGGGAGTCCAAGATGGGTGGATCGCCGGAGGTCAAGAGTTTGCCACTAGCCTGGCCAATATGGTGAAACCCCTTCTCTACTAAAAATACAAAAATTAGCTGGATGTGGTGACAGGTGCCTGTAATCCCAACTACTCAGGAGGCTGAGTTAGGAGAACAGCTTGAACCTGGAAGGCAGAGATTGCAGTGCGCCGAGATTGCACCATTGCATTAGAGGCTGGGTAACAAAGTGAGACTGTCTCAAAAAAAAAAAGTCTAAATGCAGATATTTATTCCTTTTGCCTGGAATACTAGAGTCTACTTCTGGTAACTGCTCTCCCTGCCCGTAGTCCATTTTTCTTCATAGACTGCCAGAATAACTTTCCCAAAGCAAAGCTCATGTCACAAAGCTCATGTCACTCACTACTTGGAAACCTCCATTGTTCCCCATTAGCTGATGAATACACTCCAGACTTGTTAGCCTAGCATTCAGGCACCAGTCTGGACAGAGTCCTCCTTGCCAGCCTTACTGCTAATGGAACCCCTTCATGCACCTGGCATGCCCTGCATCTTCGTGCGCTTTTCCCTCTTTTCCTCCACCCCTCTCTGCAATCACTCAGTAAGGGACAGTGCAAATATTTGAGGAGCTTTTGCTGTTTCCACTTTTGAAACGTGGTATCTCTTTCTTCAGAATGATCCTGACATGTACATTTACCTCTATCATGGAAAAAGGCCTTCCTCTGAAGGCCTTATTAGAATTCCTCTGAAGGCCTTATCAGAGCCGTATTAGAGTGTTCCTCAGAGTTCCTCTGAAGGCCTTATCAGAGCCGTATTAGAGTGTTCCTCAGAGTTCCTCTGAAGGCCTTATCAGAGCCGTATTAGAGTGTTCCTCAGAGTTCCTCTGAAGGCCTTATCAGAGCCGTATTAGTGTTAGCTTTTGGAGACAAAGACTTCAGTTTATTAACCTCTGCAGTTCCCACATCATATGTCATCTGTGGACTCTGTCATTCGTCTTTTCTCTGCTTCCTTAATTGAAGACTATCATTCTTAATGGTCTGTCTGACTAGGCTGTCTGTGTCTTCCTTTCACAATTTTGTTGCTTTGGTGTCTCTCTACACTGTTAGCCTCAGGAAGCACACTACACCATGCTGCTGCCCTCAGGTTTGGGCTGTTCTAGAAGCATATCCCTTTCTATCATGGAGTGCTGCTCCCTCCTCTATGCTCCTTTTTTCTGCCCTCCTGCTTCTGTCTTTTTAAAAATTTAATTAATTTTTCTAGCCTTTGAGACTATCTTTATTATTTTCATTATTGAGGGGAAATTCAAATAACATAAAATTATCCACTTGAAGTGAACATTTCTGACTGGGTGCAGTGGCTCATGCCTATAATCCCAGCATTTTGGGAGGCTGAGGTGGGAGGATTGCTTGAGCTCATGAGTCTGAGACTAGCCTGGGAAACATGGCAAGACCCTGTCTCTACAAAAAGTTTAAAAATTAGCTAGATATGGTGGCATGTCCTTATGATCCCAGACACTTGGGAGGCTAAGGCGGAGAAACAACTAGAGCCCAGAAGGTTGAGATTGCAGTGAGCCACGATTGTGCCACTGTACTACAGCCTGGGCAACAGAGCAAGACCCTGTCTCATAAACAAACAAACAAGTAAATAAAAAGTGGACAATTCTGCATCATCGAACCTGTTTATGATGTGGTGAAACCACTATCTGTATCTACTTCCAAAATGTTTTCATTACCCCAAAGGAAACCTCTTATCTGTTAGGAAATTACTCCTCATCCCCCTATTCCTACAGCCCCTGGCAACGACCAATGTATATTCTCTCTCTGTGGATTTACCTATTATGGATATTTCATATATATGAAATCATACAATATATATGACCTTTTGTGCCCAGTTTCTATCCATGTTCATGTATCAGTATTTCATTCCTCTTTATAGAGGAATAATATTCTTTTGCATATATGTGTGTGTATATATATATATATCACATTTTGTTTATCCATCCCTCCACTGGGTTTTAACCATTATAAACAGTGCTACTATGAACATGCAGGTTCAAGTATTTTTTGAGTCTCTGTTTTCAATGCTTCTTGATATATGGGTAGGAGTGAAATTGCTCAATCATATGTAAATTCTATGTTTAACTTTTAGAGGAACCACCAAATTTTCTCTCTCTCACTCTCCTTCTCTCTCTCTCTCATCCTCGCTTTTTCACTGTGCCTCAGTCAATTGCATGTTCAGACCTGAGTTTCTTCTCAGAAAACCTTAATAATTGCCAAGAAATGAGATTTACTCCTTTGTGCCAGAATGTAGACTCTGTCTCAAAGGCAATTAAGGACTTAAATATTAATTTTTCTTTCTTTAATTTTCCCTTGAGACTTACCGGACACTATTAGAGTTCTTTTTCTATATCATGTATATTGTTGTTGTTTTTTTCTTTTGTATCTGATTTCATCCGGATTTACAACATCTTTATCCAGCAGGCACAGGTGCCAAACACTTTCTTCCTCATCTTCTTAAGATTGTGCTCTATCCCTGCCAGGAGCCAGTTGCTCTAAGATTATAAGTCACCACCTGGAAAAACAAATTCTGCTCTGTTCTTTTTTAGCCAACTGTTCCCTTGTGTGTGATTTTTCTTTTCTTTTTTCAAAGGCAAAAACTATAAGTGGAAAATGAGAGAAAAACACTGAATGCTTATGTATCCCAGAGTTTCACAAGTCTGTTTCACAAGGAGATTGCTTTATTTTTATATGACTTTGTCATTTTTCCAGGTTATCAGAAATGGTAGTATCTGCAATCATCTTGTATTTGGGATACTCATTCCAGTTGGGAAATGTAGCACCTAATTAGGATGAAGATCCCTTCTGTACCCTAAGAAGGGAAGCATCCATCACCACCACATGGCCTCCCACTCGTGAGGGTCTCTATAGCCTCCCTTGCATCGTTGCTACCAATGATACTCCAGAAAGACTAGCTTGATCTTCTATTACCAAAACAAAACAAAACAAAAAACTGATTTTAGTGCAAGAGTTCTAGGTGCTTTGTCATTTTTTCCTTCTTTCTCTTTGTGTGGAGTTTTTCCCTACATCCAACTCATGACAGTGGTTTGGTTTGCCCCATACTCTGAAGACATTTTATCTTCTGATCTCTCTGGATTTTTTTTTCCTGTTCCCTCTAGGAAAGCTTCATCCTCTCTAATAATCCAGAAGGAGGAGAGGCCTTCCTTAAGCACTTCCACTTTCTTATTCAGGAAGTGTTTGTTGAGCCTTTACAGGTGCAAGACAATCCTCTAGGCACTCAGGATACAGCAGTTAATGAAGTGAAGTCCTGTTCTCATAGTTTCATAGCCTAGTGACTAAATACAGATAGAGAACAAATCAGTAAGTCTATAGTGTGTAATGTCTCAACGGGCAAAAATGCTGTGAAGACTAGATGGCGCTATTTTAAATAATAGAGAACATAGAAGGCTTTTCTGTTGTGACATTTGAAACCAATTAGGGGGCTAATGAAGTAGTCCTGGTATAAGATGATGGTGTCTCAGACAAGAGGGGTTGAGACAGATGTGATTTTCCTATGTTGTGTTCTCTTATAACAGGGAGATCACTCAGCATGAGGGTACACAAAACCCCTGCCCTTCTTAAGAAGTAGACAATTTAAAATATATTCTATGACTCAAATAAGATGTACTTGATTTTCATTCTTTGTCTCAAATGGAACTTCAGTTCCTTGTTAGAGGATTTGTATTTTGCTTTTATACACTTAACCAGTTACTCTCAAACTTGAATATGGAGATGCATCACCAGGAAGAATTGTTTAAAATGAAGATTGAAAGGAGCACCCTGGGAGATTCACGTGCAGATGGCTTGGACTGCGTTTTGACAAACACTGCACTTAACCCTCTACCTAAGCCACGCTGATTCCTCTGTACCACATTGCTAAACTGTTAAGATTTTTCGCAACTAGTAAAGTGATTACTAGTGCACTATAGCAGTCACATTGGGCCTACCAGTATCTAACAGAATATCCTGCCTTTCATGAAAATAAACAATATTTTGATTTCCTGCTGCTAGCAGTTTTCACACTGGTTCAGACTGTTCTGAGTTGTAATTCCTCCTAGAAAGAGCTATTTTTCCCCCCAGTTATAATCTATACTAAAAATAAATAAATAACAAATCATGAATAATTAGTAAAGTTTGAAACATTTTCTTTAACAAAAGATGATTTTCAATGAAATCAAATGCAATTGTTAGAGTTAACAATCTGTAGATGTGAATCTGAGGTACTATATTTAGTAAAGCCCATTTTTAACAACCAAAGTTTTTTTTTCATTTTCAATAGCTTTAGGGGTACAAGTGGCTTTTGATTACATGAATGAATTATTAGTTGTGAAGTCTTGAGATTTTAGTTGTTCTGTCACTCAAGTAGTGTATATTGTACCTAACATGTAATTTTTTATCCCTCACCCGCCTTCCACTTTTTCCCCTTCCCGAGTTTTCAGTGTCCATTATACTACTCTATATGCCTCTGCATACCCACAGCTTAGCTCCCACTTATGAGTGAGAATGCACAGTATTTGATTTTCCATTCCTGAGTTATTCACTTTGAACAATGGCCTTCAGATCCATCCAAGTTGCTTCAAAAGACATTATTTTTTATGGCTGAGTAGTATTCCATGGGGTGTGTATGTGTGTGTGTGGGTGTGTACACACCACATTTTTTTAATCCACTCAGTGTTGGATGGGCACATAGGTTGGTTCCTTATCTTTGCAATTGTGATAAACATTTCCATGCAGATGTCTTTTTAAGATGATGACTTCTTTTTCTTCAGGAAGATGCTCAGTAATGGGACTGCTGGTTTGAACGGTAAATCTACTTTTAGTTTTTTGAGAAATCTTCCTACAGCTTTCCATAGAGGTTGTACTAAATTACATTCCCACTATCAGTGTATAAGCATTCTCTTTTACCATATGTATGCCAACATTTATTATATTTTGACTTTTTAATAATGGTCGTTTAGGCTGGGGTGTGGTGGTATCTCATTGTGGTTTTAATTTTTATTTCCCTGATGATTAGTGATGAGCATTTTTTTATGTTTGTCAGCCATTTTAGATCTTTTTTTGAGATATATCTGTCCAGGCCATTTGCCCACTTTTTGGATAGGATTATTTATTTTTTCTTGTTAAATTTGTTAGAGTTTTTGTAGATTCTAGATATTAGTCCTTTATCAGATGCATAGTTTGCAAATATTTTCTCTTATTCTGTGAGTTATCTGTTTAATGATTATTTCTTTTCTGTGCAGAAGCTGTTTAGTTTAATTAAGTCTCATTTATTTATCTCCTTTTAGTGTCTTAGTCATAAATTCTTTGCCTAGGTCAATGTCCAGAGAACTTTCCTGGGTTTTCTTCTAGAACTTTTATTGCTTTAGGTCTTTAGATTTAAGTCTTAGTCCATTTTGAGTTGATTTTCATATTTAGTAAGAGAGAGGGATCCAGTTTCATTCTTCTACAGGTGGCTGTCCAGTTTTCTTAGCACCACTTATGGCATAGGGTGTCCTTTCCCCAATTTGTGTTTTTATGCTTTGTCAAGGACCAGTTTGTTATGTGTATTTGGCTTTATTTCTGGATTCTCTATTCTGATCCATTGTTCTATGTATCTACTTTTATAGGTGTACCTACTATAAGGTTACTATAACCTTGTAGTATAATTTGAAGTAAGGTAATGTGATGCCTACAGATTTTTTCTTTTTTAGGATTGTTTTGGCTATTTGGCCTCTTTTTTTGGTTCCATATTAATTTTAGGATTGTTTTTTCTAATTCTGTGAAAAATGTTGATATTTTGATACAAATTGTATTCAACCTGTTATTTCTTTGGGCAGTATGGTCACTTTTACCATATTGATTCTTCTAATTGTGAGCATGAAATATGTTTCCATTTGTTTGTGATTTCTTTTAGCAGCGTTATGTAGTTATCCTTGTAGAGATCCTTTACCTCCTTGGTAAAGTATATTCCTATATTTTTAAAATCTGTTTATTGGTTTGTTTTTGCAGCTAGCATAAAAGGGATTGAGTTCTTCATTTGAGTCTCAGCTGGGTCATTGTTGATATATAGCAGTGATACCTATTTGTGTACATTGATTTTATAACCTGGGACTTTTATGATTTATTTATCAAATCTAGGAGTCTTTTGGATGAGTCTTTAGGGTTTTCTAGGCATATGATTATATCATCAGCAAATAGAGATAGTATGACTTCTCTCTTTTTCAATGTCTATGCCCTTTATTTCTTTCTCTTGCCTGATTGTTCTAGCTAGGACTTCCAATAACCAAGGTTTTTAAAAATGTTAATTGCAAGAAGACTATAACAACATTGAAGGAAACATCGAGGTTCCATCAGTATGACAGACTGAACTAAAGTGAAATTTCCTCCTTCCACGAACTCTTAAAACTGCTGAACAAAATATAAAGATGAGCTTGAGTAACAAAAAGCTCATGTGGAGGAAACAAATAGAAGACATGAGGTTAGGAAGATGAGCTCAAAATGTGAAGCTGTCATAGTGTGGGAGATTCGCAGACTGGATACAGGTCCCAGCATCACAGGACAGGAGTTGTGGTATTGTCTGAGCTGGGAGGTGAGTGGGTGCTAGGACAGAAGCCTGGCTGGACTCTGAAAGTCCTGACCCCTCAGTGAAAGACTAACCAGAAAACTTTACCCAGGGTACAAGGAAACTTTATCTTAGGAACAAAAAATCCTATTTTTTTTTTGTCTCAGGACTTTGAAAGACAATAATACAAAAGGCTCCCATGAAGAAAGATATATAGTATGAATTTTCACTACGTGCATGGTGCTCGAAGTTCAAAACCAAGAAATTAGAGCACAAACTGGTCTAGAGCACAAATAAACTCCTGTTACCTGGCAAAAATAGGTAAAAATCTGCTGTGTTGAAATACTTCCACAACCTCTCTCTTGAGGTATATACAGATAAAACAATCCTCCGAAGAACAGTTTGCAATAAAACACTGCAAACCAAATGATGAAAATATCGATCATAAAACAGGGGCAGCAGATAAGACAAGCATAATGATTAATTAGGATACAAAACACTTGAGATGCGAGGATGATCTCAAAAATACTAATTTAAAAAGTGCATTTACAATTATTAAAGAGAAGGTATACACCCTACAGTAAAAAGAGGTAACTATGAAAATAAAAGTAGATTTGAAAAAGAGCAAAGCTGACCTTTAGAAATGAAAAATATAGTAGTTAGAAATTAATACTCAATGGACAGTTTAAACAGGCAAGTTTATTTGTTTATGAATAAAGTATTTGTTGAGTGCCTACCATGGATAATATGTTATGTGGGGTACTTGAAAAAACAGAAAGATGAATTAGACATGGGTTCTGCCTTTGAGGACCGTATAGACATCTCAGGAAGACAGCACATATAAATAACTGTAAATAAGCTGATGAGAGAGACATAGATAGACTCAGGGGTAGAAAAGAGTCACTTTTTAAAAGCTTTATAAAAGGCTTTATGGAAAATGTTTCTGGATGTTGAGGGATGGGTGAATGAGGCTGTGGAGTTGTGATGAAGTATACTTACAGGAATAGCGAGAATAATATCATGAATACAGAGTAACCACGCTGGTTACACTGTGACCATTTCAGTTTGTTTATATTTTAGCAAAGAATTTCTCAAGATTTGATGGGCACCGAATTCACCCTGAAGAACTTGTGTGGAGCTTGTTCAGGGTACATGGTAGAGAAGTCTCAAGAGAGAATGAAAAAGTGGATAGGTGGGCATAATATTGTGCTGGTTCCTGAATGCCAGCTTGTGCACATTTTTTCTTTATATTAGTAGAAAGTGAAGAATAATTGAAGTATGTTAATTGTGGGAATGATCTGACTGAAGCCAAATGTTAGAAAATTAATCTGGTACCGGTGTGTATAGCAGTTGGAGAAAAACAAGGTTGGAATTGGAGAGTTTTGTTTTGAGGTTACTGTGTTCATTCAGGGAAGAGGAAATCAGAACCTATCTCTTGATGAAGGCACTGAGAATGGAAGGAGCAGATGGATTCAAGCAGGAAAAAGTCTGTAAACTAATTATAAATGAGGGTGGTCAAGCAAAGACAGAAGTCTAATTATGACTCCAAGGTTATAGGTTAAGCAGGCAATAGGGAGATCCCAAAATCGAGACGCCAGGGCAGGATACTCAATTGAGGCAACTGAATATGAACTGGTGTGATACCTGCATTTTGTTTGTCTAATGAGGGGGATACCCTATTGGGATTGTCCAGCTGGCCACTGATTAGAGAATCCGGACTGGAGATCAGGAGAAAGGCTAGGACTGGAAAAATGGATTTGAGGGTTATTGGGAGTGTGGTAGGTGTTGAAACTATGGTATGTGTGAATTCGCCAAGGGAAAGAATATAAACAGAGCAAAAAAAAAAAAAATAGAGAAGATAAAACCTCAAGAACTAGGTACATTCAGGAAACGGGGATAATTATAAATCAGCAAAATTGTATGATGTGCTCAGAGTGCTAGGAAGGTAGGTGGGGAAACTACTTATGATTTGCAGAGAAGACTTTTTAGCAG
Organism: Callithrix jacchus; assembly: GCF_049354715.1. Taxonomy (NCBI): domain Eukaryota; kingdom Metazoa; phylum Chordata; class Mammalia; order Primates; family Cebidae; genus Callithrix; species Callithrix jacchus. Next base: position 81,210,032 of record NC_133512.1, on the reverse strand, counting down.
AAAGTGATCAGCAGGGTTAAAGATTGCAGAGGGAGATGGAGAGTAAAGACAAGCCACTGTGGGTGTTGGTGACTTTTAAGAATGCTGTTCTGTCACACAGTGAAAACAGAAGCCAGCAGGGCTTAAGGAATGAGTCAGTGATCAGAAACTGGCACCATTTATAAGGCAGTGTTACTTTGCTAGGAAAATTCATACTTCCAATAGACCTTTTAACTGCTGTTGAAGAGCTGGGAGAAAACCAAGAAAATATTGCTCATTTAACTAAAAGCAATTTATTTGTGATCTGTCACACATGTAATTTAAAGCAACAATGGAAGTCTTCCATTCTTCTTTTGTTCATTACTGCACATGCCTCTACCAGAGGCAAAGGTCTCATAGGGATGTTACCTTAATCCAAAGGATTTTATTTTTATTGAGTTCATCTTAGTACATAGAAAAGCTCCTTTAAAGCATAGCTTTGTATCAAAAAAAAAAAAAAAAAAGAAAAGAAACATAACAGCAACCACATTTTATTGCTGTTATAGATAGATTTTCTAAGATGAAAATTGGTTTGGACAAAATTTTGCAATCATTTTACACTTACGATAAACCATTATTAACTAGTATCACCATCTAATGAAATACATTTTTTTCAAGGGTGTAACTCCTAATTCAGCACCATTGATGATAACAATAGGATATGATATGATGATGCTATTTTCATACCTTATTTCTTTTTATTATTGCTGTGTGGTACATCAGGCTTACTCTGTACCTGACTTTCTATGGGGCTGCCACAGCAGTTTGTATGCAGCAGAGCACTGGGCTAGGGCTTTGCAAATTATACCGTTTAATTCTTGTGGCAGTCTTGCAGAGCTGATATTGTTATTCCCATTGGACAATGAAAAAAGGAAGAATGAAAGAAGTGAAGTTACTTACCAAAGATGATGCAGCTATTAATTTTCTAGATCCTAACCTGGTTTTCTGAGGCCAGAGCCTGCACTCTCTGTGCTTTATGACTGATGCTCAATCCACTCCTCTTTATTGAACTGCCTGTATATTATGGTGCTCCAGGAGCATGGATGCTACACTGTTGATGTATCAGGATTTTTCTTTATGATTAGAGACGATGTCTTCTATTTGACTGATGGATTAGTTTGGGTTGAAACATTCCCCTCCCTAACCCAACCCTTAATGAAAATTTCTTTAAGATAATAAATTGTCTTTTCAGATTTAAGAAGATACAGAAAATGAAACACCGCATATTCTCACTCATAGGCGGGTGATGAAAAATGAGAACACATGGACACAGAAAGGGGAGTACTAAACACTGGGGTCTATTGGAGGGAAAAGGGGAGGGCCAGTGGGAGGGGGAGGTGGGGAGGGATGGCCTGGGGAGAAACGCCAAATGTGGGTGAAGGGGAGAAAGCAAACAGAACACACTGCCATGTGTGTACCTATGCAACTGTATTGCATGCTCTGCACATGTACCCCAAAATCTAAAATGCAATAAAAAAATAAGAAAAAAAAAAAAAAAAAGGAAAAGCCAACTGGAAAAAAGAATTAAAAATCACTCAAAGGAAAAGGAAAATTTGGAACTGTAGTTTTAAATGCCAGGCAGCAGTGGATACAGTAGGTTGAGTGTGGCCAGAAGATTTTGTGAAAAGACCATTCAAAGGCAGGACCAGTTCTACTTCTGTTGCTGCACTCACATCTTCTTCCATTCCACTTTGGTGGGGAAATGGATTGATGACAGTTTCTTAACCCTGGGAGAGGGCACAGAACATGCACGAGGGCAGGAATGCTAAATATGGTGAAACTTTCATCATCAGCCCAAAGCTCCCTTTCCCTTCACAAGGCAGTGAGCATTTCATCTACACAGGGGCTAACCCACCTCGCTCTCCAGACTGAACCCCTGACAATTTAACCTTTTCCCTAGGTCTATATAGCATGAGAGTTTTAACAGTCACCCTCATCTGTTTGTATGACCAAGATCAATCTAAATATTTCCCACAACAGAATTGTCTGATATATTAATAAATTAAGAAAGTTTACAAATTAGAGCCAGCACTGAACTATCTGAGTCAGTGGAGTGAAGTTATATATAATCCATAGCAGTGGGTAATCTCAAGATAATTTTTAACTTTGCTTAAAAATTAATTTTTCTCTATCATTATACTTTTCTTAGGCTACCATTAAAATGATCAACCTTTTCTCTGGCATATACATAACCAATGTACAAAAAAGAAATATGATTTATAGCTGTTCAGTCCACTTTAGGAAATAACAGCTTGGAATGTAAATTTTTTTGTAAATAAACTGCACTCAGACAGTCAGTCCATAGTTATCCATGAGGAATTTCTTCTGGTTCATGATAGCTCTACCAGTTTTATTTTACTGTTACTATGTTATTTTTGACATGGCTCATCTGTCACTTTATAAAGTTCAACTTTAAATAATCTGCTACTATTAACTTTCAGACAATAACTTTGCACATTCAAAATCAAAAGACTTTATGTTATTTACTCTTAGCAATTTCAGTATATGGGAATTAGAATACCCCAGCTGTGGCTTTGTGCCAGCAAGTTTATTGATTGAATGTTGAATGACCCTAAACAGGTTTCTCTGAATTAACTACTATAATCAAAGTACAAAAGCAAGATAACTATTATTTGTAGGAACTAAATCTAAAAAGAAATAATCACAGAGTCAATAGAAAACATACAAAGCGAGAATGACTCCATTAACTTAATTCTTCCTAATGTAACAACATGAGGTCTATATAGTCAGGAGCTAAATATTAATACTAGGACTGACAATGGACCAATATACTTTTAACATGACTACAGTAACATTAGATGGTTGGTCATTCAAACTATGCTTTATTAACAAGATGATTTCTCAAGAGGGCAGATTGAGTCTTTACAAAAAAAATAAAAGTAGCAAAAATCTGTATGATAGTTTACATTTCTTGTCTTTGCTTTAATTTGCTTAGTAGTTGACCTGATAAAAAGTGAATAGATAGATCATAGTATTTAAAGATTTATAATTATTTCTCAGAAATGGTACATATTAGCCAATTTTGTTAGCATTTTTGTTTCACATAAACAAAGTTTCTTTCTGACCAAAGTGGTATTAAAAGCTTGTGAAATTCATTTAAAATTTAGCTAAAAATTACATAAAGCATTACATTTACCCTTCTGAAAGCAAAATGTTTATAACGTAACAGAACATTTATTTCCATTAGAGAGATATTTTAATTAAGCTAGGAGAGGTTTTACATTATATATTTAATCTATATGAGTCATATGCACATAAACAGATGTATAACTGCACTACCTGATTTATAAAGATCCAGAACATATAAAGATCCAGATGAAACCTCTTAAAATTAGATTCAGTTTAAAAAATAGCTGGAGTTTTTTTTTTTTTTTTTTTTTTTTTTTTGAGACCGAGTTTCGCTGTTGTTACCCAGGCTGGAGTGCAATGGCGCGATCTCGGCTCACCGCAACCTCCGCCTCCTGGGTTCAGGCAATTCTCCTGCCTCAGCCTCCTGAGTAGCTGAGATTACAGGCATGCGCCACCATGCCCAGCTAATTTTTTGTATTTTTAGTATTTTTAGTAGAGATGGGGTTTCACCATGTTGACCAGGATGATCTCGATCTCTTGACCTCGTGATCCACCTGCCTCGGCCTCCCAAAGTGCTAGAATTACAGGCTTGAGCCACCGCGCCCGGCCCTGGAGTTTTAAAAGTGATGTTACAGGCATTTCCCCCACTCATCTTTAACTGCTCTATTCTGTTGTGCACTAACCTCAATGCCCCACTTTTTTTATTATTGTTCTTCACTTTTTATAAGCATGCTTCTCTACTTGTACATAAGTCTCATGAACCCTGGTTTAAGGGTGAATGTGTTACTCAAGTAAGTGTATTGATTCTTGCATATAGTCGATAGCTTTCTAGTATTGCCTCCAAAATGCTGTGTTCCCCAGGTGTCTGCCCTTAGCGCCCTTGCTTTCTTCTTCTTCCCTCTGTGAGCACTGTGTTCCCATGGGTACAACTGGGTAACACCCAAATCTCTAAGTTCTACTTCACACCCTTGCCTGAACTCATGCACAGAATTTTCAACTACATGCAAGATATCTTCTATGGCATTCAGAATAGGAATCTCAGATTCAGTAATAGAAAACTGAATCATCATTTCACAAATCTGTTCCTTATAAGTGATCCCACCACTGCTGATGGCATTACCATCGTTCCAGGCAGGTGAGAAACAATGGTCATCTTCCAACCTTGTTCTTTTCTCAGCTCCCATATCCAGTCAGTTGCTGAGTTGTGTTTAAGCTACATCCACATTTTCTCCAGCTTCATTGCTTCATTTAATCAATTGACAAACATTTTTTGAGCTTCTTTCTACTTTTATACCATGTATTTGGAATATGAGATAGTGCTTGTTTCAAGAAGCTCACACCTAATGAGAGAAAGAACTAAATAGACCATCACTGCCCAATATGATAATTATTAGTTAGAATTATTCACAAGCTTATTCACAAGCTGCTGAAACTGGGATGAGGACATGGAAGCCTTCCAGAAGCAAGTGGCATGTTTATACTGTCTGGAAAGATAAAGAGGAGTTGTCTAGGTAAAGAGCAAGAGAAAGCCTTCTGGGAGGCAGAAACAACATGTACAAATGTCCAGAGCTGTGAGAAATCAGAGTGTGCTGTGAGAGATCTGAGTGTTTTCAAGAAGGCATAAGAGTGATTCAGGCTAAAAGCAGAAAAATGAAATGAAACAGAACAGAGGAACATTTATGAAGGGCCTGGATATCTAACTAGGAAAGTTGGATTTCAATCTCAAAATATCTTTCTTTCTTCTTTTCCTATACATGATCGTATCTTTTGTCAGCAACATGGCAAAAAACTCCTGACTATTCTCTTGTGGGCCACTCTCTTGCCATTTTTTTTTCTTTAGATTGCGGTTCAGAGGTCATTTCCCCAATGAGAACCTGTCTATGTCCTTGATCCTTCAATGGCTTGAATTACTCACTAGACTACTCTCAGTTCCTACAAACTCTTCCCACTTCTGCCAAACACTCGTGTGGGTCAAGCTTATGACTACTGTCCTCCCTGTGAATTATAAGCCTTTTAAGACCTGATTCTGTGTCTCACACAGCTTGGTACATTTATGAAATAGAACACCTTACCATGTGCTTTGCATGTAGTAGGCCTTTGCATATCTGTTGTGTTGAGTAAAAAGAGTCTTACCACATTTCTTTATTTTTCACAGTGTTTTATGCACATTGAGGTAACCACGTTGCTGTAATAATCACTAGTTGTCTTGTTGCTCTCAGCAAGATATAGTCCAGTGGCTTATCATGTGCCCTGCTCCCAAAAATCAGAAAAATTCCAAAACAGAGTGGCATGGCTGTGTATAAACCTTCATGTACAATGTTTGTTTGCTTTTTTCTGCAGAAAATGAAAGACCTCACTTTTCCCTAGGGTAAAAGTAGGCATAGAAAGCGTGGATGCAAGGCTTTTGACAAACATTATAATTTCCAGGGCTCTACAGCTCATTTCTCTGAGATGTATAGTGAAAAGGGTTTCAAATGAAGAGCCAGTAATAGGTTTTGGAGTTCCATCTCTAGCTAACTGAGTGACTCCGGGTAGCATTTCTGGGCCCACATTTCCCACCTGTGGAATTGGGAATTAGACTTAATTTCTAATCTCCTTGTAAACATTATTCTTTCACCAGTATTTCCATAGCAGCCTACCAATCCAGCATCTCAATTTCCGACAATCCAAACCCATTCTGACTTTGTTTTCTTTCTTTTAATCCTTACTATTGTTGAAGAAAAGATGTCGTTAGAAGAGTACTGGATAGCTTTCAGAATGAATTACAATGAAAACTAGGCTTGGGAATTTGATGGCTAGCAACACAGCACACTCCCTGCAGGGCAGGGAGGATAGCATTGGTGTTTTTGCACACTTTCTGGCCCTCATGTCTCTGCCAGTAATCTCTGTTTCTGTGTCTTCGCATCACTCCCCCCATGTTCATGGTCCCAGATGTGAGTATCTGATTGGCTGGGCCCAGGTCAGGTGCTTCTGCCTAGCTGCTGGGAGTGGAGAAAAGGAGAATCTGGATCATTTTTCTGGAGGAGTAGGCAGTAGAAGAAGAGATTTGTTCTCATGTACACTTGGATAGACATGCAACCATCATTAAGACTGGTGTTGCCAATTGTGCCATGCCCACACCAGTAATTATCTCAGTGAGGTAAATCCTGCTTCACCATGTGCACATTTAAAACTTGAAGCACATGCTAGATCTGTTTCTACTTGAGAAGCCATTTTTTTTCTCTGGTTTAGACCACTTTTTCAATGACCTTTTATTATGCTTTATTTTGTCTTCAACAACATAATTTTCTGGATTCTGGTAAACTTCTGATGTAAATTAAGAACTGCAATTATAGTTCTGACCACTGGAAGTGTCATTCTAGGATGAGGAGACAGGCAGAGCAGTGTGGATCACTCATCCAGCTCATCATTCACTCACAGACATGTAGCAATAGTTTGGAATCAGGAATCTCTCTGGCCACAAACAACTTAGAACGGATCTTATATATGAAAAACACAGTTGGGAAAAATTATATTTAACAAAGATAATTTTAAGGACGTCCTACCTATCCAAGCCTCCTCATAATCTAAGTTCTTATGATTGAAACACATTAGATGTCTAGAAGATTACATATACGACTAAGTAACTTTTGTCTCATGAAGGACAGTGTTCGCCAAATTGCCAGCAACCTGATCTACTGTTTCTGCCTTTTTGGGGAAACCTAATATGTGAATATTGTCCATTACGATAGAGTTTCCTGTACTAGAACCCATGTTAGAAATGTATTGCAAAAACTGAAAGAGAAAAACTTAGTTTCTCTTTAAAACTGTGAAGTTTCCTCTCCTGAGAGCTGTGTAAGTTAGCATGTTGTCTTTTTCACACAGCACCGGATGCAGTGCTATTCACAGCAACTATCTTGGTCTTTGTAGTTGTGACTTTTATTTATCTCCTTTCATTTCTGGTTATTTTCTAAGCCTCTCCACTTTTATTTTGAAAATAGAGACAAAAGAGGGAAGGGAAGTAGAGAGAGATGTTTAGATAGAGGTTGGAAGCTGGATAGCCACCCAGATGAACAGAGGTAACCCCAGCGGAGGAATGGCTGCATCACCACAGCAGCGGGACTGGCAGAGGGTGTCAGTTACCTTGCCATTCCAAATCCTCTCTTAACCAATGGCAATCTAGTCTGTCTGGGTGGCTGCCTGCCCAGTTGGTCTAAATGTGGTTCAAAACAACATCATCAATATTAAAGCCTTTCACACCTCTCCACTCATGTATTTATATGAACTGTTTTATCTCCAACATAAAAATAGCATGTCGGACATCAGCTACTAGGAAAAAAACAAGCAAACAATGAGATACCAGTCAGTAACATCATCCATCCACCTTGGATTATTGTGAATAGTGTGAGCTGTTAACTATCCAAATTATATTCAAGTATTTCATCACCTGCTTAATCAAGCTGCAAAAGAAGGAGTTAGACCACTTCAACTCCAGTGATTTGATTATGTGGTAAAGAGACTGGTGCATAAACATCAATCCTGGGAAATTAATTCATGAAAATTAGCTGAAGACACCCCCAGAGGCCTGTTTTGTATCTATTTTTGCATAAAATGTTGAACTGACTACTTACCAAGGGTGTCTTGGGAGGACTAGAGAGATTATGCATGATTCTGTAGCTATCTAGAGAGAAGCATGAAGAGGCTATGAAGTGACCTGAAAACGCATTCTGATTAAAGCTAAGTCTTGAACAGGAAAATTTCTTTGAAATGATTGAAGTTAAAATTGTTGGCAATGAAGAAAACACTTGTCCTAGAATGAGGCCTTTGACAGAGAGACCTCATTTCGAATCTTTTCTAAACCGTAGGGTTTTGCTTTTAAATTGCAAAATATTGCATTGTATCAACTTATCATATTATCTCACCTTTGAAATTAATGTAAGATTCAGAGAATGTTCTAGATAAAAATCTGACAGGGGATATCATGGGTGAAGATCTGCCCTTAGCAGAGTGAAGTCAGCAGCGTCCTTTAGAGCTAACTTAGATGAATCTGCTCAGTGGAGCCTTTCCAAGACTTGGCGACAACCTTTGCTCTCAGGGTTCTTGGCTCCTTTGTATGTCTAGCATGCCAGGCTGTAGTTCAAAACTTTGTTTAAACATCTGTCTTTCCCACAAAATCATGAGGACCTAAGGGACAGGGGTCATGTTTATTACCTTCTGTATATTTCCAGCATCTAGTAGGGAGCCAATCCCACCTAGGATTCAGCCTATGTCTCTGAATACATCTATTCTTGTTAGTAAATATTCACCTTTGCATATGTTTAAAGATGTTAATATCATATCTGAAACCTTGAGAAACACATACTACAGAATTCAGACTTTTCAGCCATTGGAAAGGCCATATCAGTATCTATAAACAACATATGGAAACTATGTGTATACCATATGTAACATCATATCCTTAGCAGAGACTGGGGCAGCTTATGTGGTCTGGCTGGAAAAAGATCCAGGGAGGCTATAATTTCTCAGTTTCTTCAATAAAATGTTATACAGGCTTTGTCCAATGGTGTCTTAGAGTGCATATCAGTCAGTGCTTACATGGAATGGAAGCATTCTGTGTCCATGCCTTTGTTATTAGGATTTGTGTTTATCTGTTCTGTATGCTGTTTAGATAAGCGTCTTGGGAATGTGTAAGTGGATAATAGGCTAATACTGTTCTCTGTATGAACCTAGTCTCCTGTATCCAAAAACATTGGTGAAAAAAAATTCACATATGGCTATATTAATCCATGTTTAAAATTAAAGTATGTGGCATCATGTATATGCTTTAGTAGTTTTTAAAAATATCTTTTTGACAATGATTTTTAACAGTGCAGTTGTTCATTTTTCTGTGTGACATTTGGTTTTGCCTGCCTGTATTTCTAATTCTATTTGATTTACTTAAACCATGAATCTGTTTTGCCAGTATCCACAAGAAATCTCAATGTTATGCTATTTATTAAAGGAATCATTTTGTTGTTCTTCTCACTTTTTCTAGTCTCTTAGATTGCTTTTAAAGTTGTGCCTTTACTATTGTTGTTATTGTTGATGTGTAATGTTGACAGGAGCAAAAACTGGTGACCAGCGAGGTGGGATGAGGAAAGCAGTATCTCTGTCCTGTCGAGACATCCCTCTCCACTTGTTGCATCATGTGTAACGCATGACATCACAGTAGAAGCTGCAAGTGAAGTCCTGTGCTTCTTAGTGACCTTGTTCTCTCTGTTACACTCACAGCTCTGGTCTCAGCAGTGATTAGGAGGGCAGCATCCCCTGTGTGGTACCCAAATCCAGAAAGAGTTGGAGCAAGTTTTCCACGCAGTACCAGGAAGTATTCACCAGCTAACACTCGGGAATTCCATTGTACCTTTTAAAAATTCCTTTGAGACTGTCTCACAGTTCTTTGTAAGAATAGATTGCTGTCAATCCATTGTGGCATATCACCAGTGATTATGGAAGCCCTTGTGTTAATAATGTTTTCTAAATAATTATGAATGTTTTTATGGAGGTAGGGAAAGGAATTTCCTTGATGCCCAGATAATAAAATACAGCATTTCCAAACAAGATTTCCTCCTTAATTCACTCATTCAGTAAATGCTTATTGCTGACAGGTAGTTCCCAATCTTGTTCAAAACACCGTGCTAATTTATAATATAGAAAGGGTGAGCTAGAACCTCTGCCTTTCCTTTAGAAACATTATGGTGTCTAGAGTGTAGATAAAGCGTGGTGAACAATGGCCCTCAGGCCAAGTACAGCTCGCTGCCTGTTTTTGTAAATCAAGTTTCATTGGAACAAATCTTATATTCGCTTGCATATTGTCCATGTCTGTTTTGTGCTGCAAGTGTAGAGTTGAGTAGTTGCAACTGTAAGCCTAAACTATTTACTCTCTGACCCCTTAGAAAAATGTTTGCTGACCCTTGCTATAGAGATAGAAACATAAATTATTACATAACATCACAGAAGAAGCAGCACCTTATAGTGAGAGCAGCATGAATTTTGAACCATGCCTATTTCAAATCCTGCTTCTATCATATACTAGCCTTACAGCCTTTAGCATGTTACTTAGTACTTCTGAGCTTTTTTTTTTTTGCAAAATGCAAACAGTAATATCTATACTGCAGGTTTAATTTTAGCACTAAGAGAGGTTATATATATGTAAGGTCTTCAGAGTGTAACAATAGTCAATAAATGTTCACTTGTCAAAATAATGGGATGACACATAAGTAGGATGACTGTATATTCTAGAGCCACTTTGGTTTATACCTGTGGTCCCAGTTTAATTATTAATAACCTCCTTCACTCTTAAGTGTCATAAATTGCATGGTTACACTATGCTTAGGGAATTTCTTAAAGTTTCATTTGTGATTATCTTGTTTTGATGACATGCCAAATTTATTTTAAAACTGTAAGTTTTATTTAAAACTTATTTTAAAGCTGTAAATACTATGATAAAGTAAATTGCTTCGTATTAGTCATTGCTGAACTAACTACACAAATGTTTTGGTTCTTATATTATTAAACTTTGTTCCTTTAAGCAAGAAACATTTATTAACCCAAAATAATGTTTTCCAAATTTCATTAAGGAGACTGATAAATAACTAAATCAGTAAGAAGAAAATTGGTTTTCTGATGTGACATACTTGTAGTTAAGAGGACCTAGGAGGAGTGGGTCCTGCCTGTGATGAAATAGGGGTGCATTTGGGGGAGAGAAAACTATGGGAAAACTGAGCCTGTTTTTTGAGCCTGATAAAGGATATAGCCACTACTGTACTCATTTTGTTCATCTGAATTCAGTTGGGGCCTGAACCATTGGTTTCCCCTTGAAACAAGGACCTGATTATGGTCCCAAAGGGGTCACCACTTTTGGTGACAACTCACTAATCTTATACTCACCACTAGCCTTATAAACTTTTGGTGACACCACACTAGCCTTATACTCATCACCAGCCTTATACATTCTAAGTTAAATATATTTTTTATAAAATAGGACAACTCTTATGTTCTTGACCTTCCACCTTTGGATCCAGAAATCCTGTGTAATTCTCTAGATCCAAAAGTGGAAGGTCAAGAAGAGAAGAGTTGTACTATTTTATAAAAAATATATCTAACATAATATATTGATCTAGATATTGGGAATAACTGGATGTTGGGGAGACCCTATACTAGGCCTTGATTTCTTGGTCAGGAACAAACAGATATAAATTGGAGTGGCTGGGAGGAACTCCATGGAAGAATCAAGACTGAATTGGGTCTTGCAGGAGAGATCCAGGGGTCTGAGGAAGAGGATTACAAACTGGAGGGACAACAGTGATCAGAAGCGGGCAGATAGATATGGTATGTCCTGTTGCAGGTGCTCTGGAGAGACCCCAAGAGTAGATTTCTTGTACTGAAAAATCATGAAGATGAGTTTGAATGGATGTGACTGTGAAGGACCTTTGATGCAAAATTGGAGAGCTGACATTTCTTTAAGCATTGAGAAATTAGTACTTATTTTAGAACAATATTCTTCAAATTTGGGATATTGTTTCAGTTTGATTGAACTTTCAAGCATAATTATAGGTAATTTAATATTGTAGAATAAATATCATCTGACTGCTGCTTTGTTTATGTGGAAATTTCTCTCTCTTCTTATGCTGCTAAGTAAATGCATCAAAAGATTTTATTTGCTAGATGTGCAGATTGTTTTTCCTGCTTACAAAACATTTTGGTCAAATGAATTTAAAAGTATGGTGCTTCACCTCATTCCTCACACCTCACATTGATGATCTTCTGATCCTGGCTCTAGTTCTGACATGGTTTGGCTGTGTCCCCACCCAAATCATATCTTGAATTATAGTTCCCATAATCCCCATATGTCATGGGAGGGACCTGGTGGGAGGTAATTGAATTATGGGGGCAGTTTCTCTCGTGCTTATCTCATGATAGTGAGTGGGTTCTCATGAGATCTGGTGGTTTTATAAGGGACTTTCTCCTTCTTGCTTGACACTTCTCTCTGCTGCCACCATGTGAAGAAGGATGTGCTTGCTTCCTCTTTCACCATCACTGTAAGTTTCCTGAGGTCTTCCCAGCCATGCCAAACTGTGAGTCAATTAACCTCTATTCTTTATAAATTACCCAGTGCCAGGTAGGTCTTTATTAGTGGCATGAGAATGGATTAATACAGTAAATTGGTACTGGGAATGGGGTGCTGCTGTAAAGATACCCCAAAATGTGGAAGAGACTTTGGAACTGGGTAACAGGCAGAGGTTGGAACAGTTTGGAGGGCTCAGAAGAAGACAGGAAAACATGAGAAAGCTTGGAAATTCCTAGAGACTTGGAGAGCTCAGAAGACAGGAAGATGGGGAAAGGTTAGAACTTCCTAGAGTCTTGTTTAATAGCTTTGACCAAAATACTGATAGTGATATAGACAATAAAGTCTAGGCTGAAGTGGTCTCAGATGGAGATGAAAAACTTGTTGGGAACTGGAGCAAAGGCAACTTTTGTTATGCTTTAGTAAAGAGACTGGTGACATTTTGCCCCTGTCCTAGAGATCTGTGGAACTTTAAACTTGATAGAGATGATTTAGGGTATCTGCCAGAATAAATTTCTAAGCAGCAAAGCATTCAAGAGATGACAGAGTATAAAAGTTTAGAAAATTTGCAGCCTGATGATGTAGTAGAAAGAAAAACTCTTTTTCTTGGGAGAAATTCAACCTAGCTGCAGAAATTTGCATAAGTAATGAGCAGCCCAATGTTAATTGCCAAGACAATGGGGAAAATGACTCTAGGGCATGTCAGAGACCTTCATGACAGCCCCTCCCATCAAAGGCCTGGAGGTCTTGGAGGAAAAAATGGTTTTGTGGTCTGGGACTAGGGCTCCCCCTGCTCTGTGTAGCCTTGGGACATGGTGCCCTGCGTCCCAGCTGCTTTGGCTGTAGCCATGGCTAAAATGGGCCAAAGTACAACTCAAGCCATTGCTTCAGAGGGTGTAAGCCCCAGGCCTTGGCAGCTTCCATGTGGTGTTGGGCCTGCAGATGCATGGAAGTCAAGAATTGAGGTTTGGGAACCTCCTTCTAGACTTTGGAGGACATATGGAAATGCCTGGATGTCTAGGCAGAAGTCTGCTGCAGGGATGGAGCTCTCATGGAGAACCTCTGCTAGTGTAGTATGGAAAGGAAATGTGGGGTTGGAGCAACCACACAGAGTCCCCACTGGGGCACGCGTATTGGAGCTGTGAGAAGAGGGCCACTGTCCTCCAGACCCTAAAATGGTAGATCCACTGACAGGTTACAATGCACCTGGAAAAGCTGCAGACACTCAACACTACCCTGTGAAAACAGCCAGAAAGGGAAGTATACTCTGCAGAACCACAGGAACACCATTGCCTTAGGCTGTGGGAGCTTAATCAGCATGACCTGGATATGAGATATGGAGTCAAAGGAGAATTGTTTGGGAAATTTAAGATGTAATGACTACTCTATTGGATTTTGGACTTGCATGGGGCGTATAGTCCCTTTGTTTTGGCCAATTTCCTCCATTGGAATGGGTGTATTTTTTCCAATGCCTGTTCCCCCATTGTATCTAGGAAGTAACTAACTTGCTTATGATTTTACAGGCTCACAGGTGGAACGGATGCCTTGTCTTGGTTGTGACTTTGGACTTAGACTTTCAGGTTAATAGTAGAATGAGTTAAGACCGTGGAGGACTGTTGGAAAGGCATGATTGTGCTTTGAAATGAGAGGACATGAGATTTGGGGAAGGGCAGGTGTGGAATGATATGCTTTGGCATTGTCTCCACTTAAATCTCCTCTTGAATTGTAGTTCCCATAATCCACATGTGTCATGGGAAGGACCTGGTAGGAGGTAATTAAATCAATGGGTCAGTTACCCTCATGTGGTTGTTGTGACAGTGAGTGAGTCTCATGAGATCTGATGGTTTTATAAGGGGCTTTTCCCCCTTTTGCTCAGCTCTTCTGCTTGCTGCCATGTGGAGAAGGACATGTTTGCTTCCCCTTCTGCTGTGATCATTAGTTTCCTCAAAGTAAGTGTTAGTCAATTAAACATCTTTCCTTTATAAATTACCCAGTCTTGGGTATGTCTTTATTAGTTATTACCAGCATGAGAATGGACTAATACAAGTTCTGAACATCTTTTTTTTTCAGCTTCTAAACAGAAATGTATTGGTCACAGTTCTGGAGGTTAGGAAGTCCAAGATTAAGGGGCTAGCAAATTCAGTGTCTGTTGAGAGCCCCTCACATGGTGGAAGTGCCTGAACATCTTTTTAAAAATGTCTTTCCTCACACTAATCATCTTCTTCTTCCTTATTTTCTTTCCTGTGTTTTTCCTCTAGGACTTCAACATAAAACTTGAGGGAATACAATTTAGCATATAACAATGTGCAGTTACTTAAGATGAGTCCATTTTTTCAGGAAAGAATGTGGGACCTAGCAGTATTGAGAAGCATTTTGATTAGGGCAACTATATTCTGATTTGTCAAGGACAGTCCTGATTTACTTTTATTGTCTCTGACTTAATTAAAATAGCACCCCCTTGGACTGCCAGAAGTGTTTCATTTGAGTGATAAATCATATGGTGATCCTGATAGAACAGAAGATATATTGGCAAGAGTTCAGCCAAGTTAGGAGACTGGCAAATCACCCTTATGGAAAAAGTTAAACATCTTGAAGAGCAAATAAAGGCTTGAGGTACATCTCAGTAGCAGCTATAAAATTTTTAAAAGGGTTATTATAGAAGAGATGGAGACCAGATGTTTTCCAACTCAGCTGAGCTCAAATAAGAACAAAACTAGATTAAAAACTGCAACATGACATATCATTTAGGTCTAGGGAAATATTTCCTGGCAGTTAACATGGTTGGAATGGTTACTTAGGATACTCTGGAATACTTTCAAGGGATTCTTTAAAATTGGTTAGGTTTACCTTTTTGGGACGTGAAACAAAGTGGAAACTACAGATTTAGGTTCTCCAATTGAGTAATCAGCAGAATTACTGGGGTTAGGTGGGTTGAGAAGACTTAAAACAAAACAAAACAAAACAAAAAAAAAACCCACAGGCTTCATTTCTATGAAGTAATAGAGGGAGTTTCCAAGATATATTGTTGAGAATAAAAGCATGGTGCAAAAGAATATAGCATGCTACTTTGGTATAAGTCTAAAAGGGAAAAAGGAACATGTATGTATGCTTACTTGCTTTTTTTCTCTTTGAAAAGAAACACGGAAAGAACAAACCAGAAACTAATACAATTAGTTACCTGTTGGTAATAGGGTGGAAGATGAGAATCAGATTTCTCTTTGTATATTTTTTTTTTTTAGTTTTCTAATATTGATATAATAAATTCCCATAAATTTAGGTCCTTAACAACACAAATTTACTATTTTACAGTTCTAGAGATCCAGATTGATCTCACTGCGCTGAAGTTAAGGTGTTAACAAGGCTGCATTCTAAGTTCTAGAGAAAAGTTCATCTCCTTGCTTTTCTAGCTTCAAGAGGCAATATTGGTCTCACTGGGCTAAAGTTAAGGTGTTAACAAGGCTGCATTCTTTCTGAAAGTTCTAGAGGAAAGTTCATCTCCTTCCTTTTCCTAGCTTCAAGAGGCAACCTGCATTCCTTGGCTGATGATCCTTTTCTCCATTGTCAAAGCCAGCAGCACAGCATTTTCAAATCTCTGAATCTGACCTTTCTGCCTCCTCTCACTTTGTAAGGCCCTTCTGATTACATTGAGGTCCATAAAATAATAGAGAATATTCTTGTTATCTTAAGGTCAACTGGTTAGCAATCTTAATTCTTCTTTATGCTATAACATATTCATAGCTTCTGGCAATTAAGATGTGGACATCTTTTGCCAGGACGGTGGATGGGGGAGGCATCATTCTGCCTACCACATCTTTTAAAAATAATCTTAACTTTTGAATGATGTAAATTTTTATATATTCAAAAATAAAATGGAATCAAAAATGTGTAATAAAAGCAAACTCTAAAATTGAACATAAATAGAAACAACTAAGCCTAACTCTATATCAAATGGTAACATAACTATACTGGGGAGAAAAAAAGAATGTATTCCAATAAATTTTGAACACAGGACTACCAGTACATCCTTAAAATAAGATGTATTTTAAAGACTAAAATAATGACACAGAAATCTTAATTTGTACTGGGCAAATGTGTTTTTGGCAATGGCTGTAGTGTAGTCACCTCAAAACTATTTTGAATATATTTTAGGAAAGTGTAAATGAGCTAATGTGTTAATGTTGTGGGGAGCCAGGGTAATCATTGTGGAAGAAGGAAGTTAAAATATGGAATGCAGAAGATGAGGGAGAAGCTTGTGGTATTGGATTTTTTTATCGATATTCCTGAAGTGGCATAGAATATTGACATCCCAGGAGCACTGAGCACACCTAGTACCAAATCTTTGTTTCCAAATAGCATTTTTTGCTAAAAGAAACTAAGGCACTTTAAAGAAATGTCATATCTCAGGTGGATAGGTATAAGGAACAAGGTAAGCCTAAAACAACAAATAGTGCCAAGAAGTAAAGTAATGCTTAAAGACTGATGGAGACATGACCAAAGGACACAGAGCTCCCACTGGCCAAACTTAAGACATTGGAGCATCAAACAGATAAACTAAGAAGTAGTAACAGATTTTGACTTAAAAAAGGAATTTTTGATATTACAATAGAGGAAGTTGGGGTTGACACGGAAAGCAGTTTTGTGTGTGTGTGTGTGTTCCAATAAAACTTTATTTACAAACAATGAAATTTGAATTTTATGTAATTTTCATGTGTTGTGATATATTCTTTTTTTATTATACTTTAGGTTCTGGGGTACATGTGCAGATCATGCAGGATCGTTGCATAGGTACCTACATGGCAAAGTGGTTTGCTGCCTCCATCCCCCTGACACCTATATCTGGGACTTCTCCCTATGTTATCCCTCCCTAACCTCCCCAAACCTGCTGTTCCTCTCCATGTCCCCCCAACAGACCCCAGTATGTGATGCTCCCCTCCCTGTGTCCATGTGTTCTCATTGTTCATCACCCACCTATGAGTGAGAACATGTGGTGTTCGATTTTCTGTTCTGTCAGTTTGCTGAGATTTTCAGATTCATCCATGTCCCTACAAAGGACACAAACTCATCATTTTTTATGGCTCCATAGTATTCCATGGTGTATATGTGCCACATTTTCCTTGTCCAGTCTATTATCAATGGGCATTTGGGTTGGTTCCAGGTCTTTGCTATTGTAAACAGTGGTGCAATGAACATACTTGTGCATGTGTCTTTACAATAGAATGATTTATAATTCTTTGGGTATATACCCAGAAATGGGATTACTGGGTCAAATAGAATTTCTATTTCTAGGTCCTTGAGAAAGCACCATACTGTCTTCCACAATGGTTGAACTAATTTACACTCCCATGAATGTGTAAAAGTGTTCCTATTTCTTCACATCCTCTCCAGCATCTGTTGTCTCCAGATATTTTAATGATAGCCATTCTAACTGGCATGAGATGGTATCCCAATGTGGTTTTGATTTGCATTTCTCTAATGTCCAGTAATGATGAGCATTTTTCATATGTTTGTTGGCTACATATATTTCTTCTTTTGAAATGTGTCTGTTCATATCCTTCACCCACTTTTGAATGGGTTTGTTTTTTTCTTCTTGTAAATTTGTTTTAGTTCTTTATAGATTATGGATATTAGCCCTTTGTCAGATGAGTGGATTGCAAAAATTTTTTCCCATTCTGTTGGTTGCTAGTTCACTCTAATGATTGTTTCTTTCGCTGTACAAAAGCTCTGGAGTTTAATTAGGTTGTCTATTTTGGTTTTTGTTGCCAATGCTTCAGTGCTTTAGTCATGAAGTCCTTGCCTATGCCTATGTCCTGAATGGCTTTCCCTAGGTTTTCTTCTAGAGTTTTTATGGTGTTAGGTCTTATGTTTAACTCTTTTATCCATCTGGAGTTAATTTTAGTGTAAGGTGTCTGGAACAGGTCCAGTTTCTGCTTTCTGCACATGGCTAGCCAGTTTTCCCGACACCCATTTACTAAACAGGGAATCCTTTCCCCATGTCTTGTTTCTGTCAGGTTTGTCAAAGATTGAATGGTTGTAGAAATGTTGTGTTG
This sequence comes from Callithrix jacchus, assembly GCF_049354715.1. Lineage (NCBI taxonomy): Eukaryota > Metazoa > Chordata > Mammalia > Primates > Cebidae > Callithrix > Callithrix jacchus. The sequence continues at coordinate 81,191,795 of NC_133512.1, read as the reverse complement.
CCTCTGAGGCCTCTGTTCTGTTCCATTGGTCTATATCTCTGTTTTTGTACCAGTACTCTGTTTTGATTACTATAACCTTGTAGTATAGTTTGAAGTCCAGTAGTGTGATGCCTCCTGCTGTGTTCTTTTTGCTTAGAATTGACTTGGCTATACAGGTTCTCTTTTGGTTCCATAAGAAGTTTAAGATGGTTTTTTTCTGTTCTGTCAAGAAGGTCATTGGTAGCTTGATGGGGAGAGCATTGAATCTATAAATTACTTTGGGCAGTGTGGCCATTTTCACAGTATTGATTCTTCCTAACCATGAGCATGGAATGTTTCTCCATCTGTTTGTGTCCTCTCTTATTTTGTTGAGCAGTGGTTTATAGTTGTCTTTGAAGAATTCCTTTCCTTCCTTTGTTAGTTATATTCCTAGGTATTTTATTCTCTTTGTAGCAATTGTGAATGAGAGTTCACTCTTGATTTAGTACTCTGTTACTCTGTTATTGGTGTATAGGTATGCTTGTGTTTCTGCACATTGATTTTGTATCCTGAGACTTTGCTGAAGTCGCTTATCAGTTTAAGGAGATTTGGGGCTAAAATGATGGGATTTTCTAAATATACATTCATGTCATCTGCAAATAGAGAAAATTTGACGTCCTCCTTTCGTAATTGAATACCCTTTATTTCTTTTTCTTGCCTTATTACTCTGGCTAGAACTTCCAATATTATGTTGAATAGGAGTGATGAGAGAGGGCATCCTTGTCTAGTGCCAGATTTCAAAGGGAATGCTTCCAGTTTTTGCCCATTCAGTGTGATATTGGCTGTGTGTTTGTCATAAATAGTTTTTATTATTTTGATAAACATTCCTTCAATACCTAGTTTTTTTAGAGTTTTTAGCAAAAAATGCTGTTGAATTTTGTCAAAGGCCTTCTCTGCATGTATTGAGATAATTATGTCATTTTTGTCTTTGGTGCTGTGTATGTGGTGGTGGTGGATTACATTTACAGACTTGCCTGTGTTGAACCAGCCTTGCATTCCTGGGATGAAGCCTATGTGATTGTGATGGGTAAACTTTTTGATGTGCTGTTGCAATTGGTTTGCCAGTATCTTATTGAAGATTTTTGCATCTATGTTCATCTTGGATATTGGCCTGAAGTTTTCTCTTTTTGTTGAGTCTCTGCCAGGTTTTGGTATCAGGATGATGTTAGTCTCATAAAATAATTTGGGAAGGATTCCCTCTTTTTGGATTGTTTGGAATAGTTTCAGAAGGAGTACCAGCTCCGCTTTTTATGTCTGGTGGAATTTGGCTGTAAACCCGTCTGGACGTGGACTTTTTTGGTTGGTAGGCTATTAAATTCTGCCTCAACTTCAGCCCTTGTTATTGGTCTATTCATGGTTTCAGCTTCTTCCTGGTTTAGGTTTGGGAGGGTACAAGTGTCCAGGAATTCATTCATTTCTTCCAGGTTTACTGGTTTATTTGCATAGAGTTGTTTGTAGTAATCTCTGATGGTAGTTTGTATTTCTGTGGAATTGGTGGTGATATCCCCTTTAACATTTTTTATTGTGTATATTTTATTCTTCTCTATTTTCTTTTTTATTAATCTCGCTAGCAGTCTGTCTATTTTGTTATCTTTTCAAAAAACCACCTCCTGGAATTAATTGATTTTTGAAGGGTTTTTTGTGTCTCTGTCTCCTTCATTTCTGCTCTGATCTTAGTTATTTCTTGTCTTCTGCTAGGTTTTGAGTTTTTTTTATCTTGCTCCTCTAGCGCTTTCAATTTTGATGATAGGGCATTGATTTTAGATCTTTTCTCACTTCTCATGTGGGCATTTATTGCTATAAATTTCCCTCTACACACTGCTTTGAACCTGACCGAGAGATTCTTCTACATTTTGTCTTTGTTCTCATTGTTTTCAAAGAACTTCTTTATTTCTGCCTTCATTTCGTTGTTTATCCAGCCAACATTCAGGAGCCAGTTGTTCAGTTTCCATGAAGGTGTGCAGTTCTGAGTTAGTTTCTTAATCCTGAGTTCTAATTTAATTGCACTGTTGTCTTAGAGACTGTTCGTTATGATTTCCATTCTTCTGCATTTGCTGAGGAGTGATATATTTCCAATTATGTTGTCAGTTTTAGAGAAGATGCCATGTGATGCTGACAAGAATGTATATTCTGTGGATTTGGGGTGGAGATTTCTGCAGATGTCTATTAGGTCCATTTGGTCCAGATCTGAGTTCAAGTCCTGGATATCCTTGTTAATTTTCTGTCTCGTCGACCTGTCTAATATTGACAATGGAGTGTTAACCTCTCCCACTATTATTGTGTGGGAGTCTAAGTCTCTTTGTAGGTCATTAAGAACTTGCTTTATGTATCTGGGTGCTCCTGTATTGGGTGTGTTTATAATTAGGATCGTTAGCTCTTCTTGTTGCATTGATCCTTTTACCATTATGTAATGTCCTTTGCCTCTTTTGATCTCTGTTTGTTTAAAGTCCATTTTATCAGAGACTAGGATTGCAACTCCTGCTTTTTTTTTTTTTTTTTGCTCTCCATTTGCTTGGTAAATCTTCCTCCATCCCTTTATTTTGAGCCTATGTGTGTCCTTACACATGAGGTGGGTTTCCTGAAGACAGCAAACCAATGGTTCTTGATTTTTTATCCAATTTGCTATTCTGTGTCTTTGATTGGGGTATTTAGCCCATTTACATTTAGGTTTAATATTGTTATGTGTGAATTTGATCCTGCCATTTTGATGCTAGCTGGATGTTTTGTCCATTAGTTGACGCATTTTCTTCATTGTGTCGGTCTTTACCATTTGGTATGTTTTTGGAGTGGCTGGTACTGGTTATTCCTTTCCTTGTTTAGTGCTTTTTTCAGGAGCTCTTGTAAGGCAGGCCTGATGGTGATAAAATCTCTCAGCAATTGCTTGTTTGTAAAGGATTTTATTTCTTCTTCATGTATGAAGCATAACTTGGCTGGATATGAAATTCTAGGTCAAAAGTTCTTTTCTTTGAAGATGTTGAATATTGGCCACCCCTCTCTTCTGGCTTGGAGGGTTTCTGCTGAGAGATCTACTGTGAGTTTGATGGGCTTCCCTTTGTGGGTAACCTGACCTTTCTCTCTGGCTGCCCTTAGCATTTTTTCCTTCATTTAAACCCTGGTGAATCTGACAATTATATGTGTTGGGGTTGCTCTTCTTGAGGAATATGTTTGTGGCGGTTTCTGTATTTCCTGGACTTGAATATTGCCCTGCTTTGCTAGGTTGGGGAAGTTTTCCTGGATAATATTTTGAAGAGTGTTTTCCAGCTTTGATTCATTTTCTCCGTTACATTCAGGTACACCTATCAAATATAGATTAGTTCTTTTCACATAATACCATATTTCTAGGAGGCTTTGTTCATTTCTTTTTACTCTTTTTTCTTCAATCTTGCCTTCTCATTTTATTTCATTGATTTGATCTTCTATCTCTGATATCCTTTCTTCTGCTTGGTCGATTCAGCTATTGAAGCTTGTGTATGCCTTGAAAAGTTCTTGTGCTGTATTTTTCAGCCCCATAAAGTCATTTATATTCTTCTCTAAGCTGTTTATTCTAGTTAGTATTTCATCTAAACCTTTTTCAAGGTTTCCAGTTTCTTTGCAGTGGGTTAGAACATGTTCCTTTAGCTCAGAGAAGTTTGTTATTACCCACCTTCTGAAGCCTAGTTCTGGTTTTTGATGTTTTCATCCTTTTTGCGCTGATTTCTTCCCATCTTTGTGGATTTATCTGCCTGTGGTCTTTGTAGTTGGTGACTTTTGGATGGGTTCTCTGAGAGGACGTCCTTTTTGTTGATGTTGAAGCTGTTTTTATTTTCTGTTTTTTCATTTTCCGATTAACAGGCCCCTCTGCTGTAGGACTGCTGGAGGTCCACTCCAGACTCTTCTTGCCTGGAGATCACCCACAGGGGCTGCAGAACTTTAAGCGTTGCTGCTGGTTTCTTCTTCTGCTCTCTTTGTCCCAAAAGGGTACCTGCCAGATGTCAGCATGAGCTCTCCTTTATGAGGTGTCTCTTTGGATATACGGGGTCCAGGAGCTGCTTAAGGAGACTGCTTCTTACAGGAGCTCAAGGGCTGTGCTGGGAGCTCCATTGTTCTGTGCAGCACTGCTGGGAAGGTACATTTAGGTCTGGTGCAGCAGAACTCATCATCAGCTCTTTTCCCAGGTGCTCCTAGGAAGGTGGGGCTTTATTTATAAGTTCCTGATGTGCTGCTGCCTTTATTCAGAAATGCTCTGCCCAGCAAGGAGGTAGTATAGTCAGAGTTTGCTAGCAGAGGCATTGCTGAGTGGCTGAGGGCTCTGCCCAGCGGCTGTCTAAACTGTCTTGCGGTGTTGTTTACAGAGGTACAGTTAGAACTGGCTTGGTAGTGGCAGACTGCCTCAGTAGTAGCAGATGCCCTTCCCCACACCAAGCTGGACCATCTCAGGTCTGCTTGCTGTGAAACTCTCAATCCAGAGCATTTTAGGTTGCTGGTTTTGTGGGTGTGGGACCTGCCGAGCCCAGTCACCTTGCTTCCTGTCTAGGCCTCTGCCTTTCAGTTGAATGGGTGGCTCTGTCGCCCAGGCTTTCCAGGTGCCAGTTGAAACGGCCACCTGGATTTGTGTGAGTTTTTGTGCGGAAAGGTGGTGCTGGCTGAAACAGCCACACTGGAAATTCATGGTGCTTTTTGGCCCAGTAATCTCCTGGTCTGTGGGCAGTGAAAACTCATTTGGAAATGCGGTGATCACCACCCTCTGCGTTGTTCCTGCTGGGAACTGTACTCCAGAGCTGTTCCTATTTGGCCATCTTGGATCCTCCTCAGAAAGAAGGTTTTTTTTTTTAAGAGAACAATGCCAACTAATAAATGCAAAATAATAGAATTGGAAAATTATTATTTTTGTAATCCTGATTCAGACAGGATCATCAATGGATGCTAAAATGATTAGATGAAATGTAGCTGGCATATAGTGTATTTACATAGTATCTCACAGATTTAGTTATTAATTAAGGAAAAAATTATTTATGATGGAGAAATCTAGTCAGTATTGCCTTAAGTGATCAAACTTGGCATCACGACAATGAAACACACTGACATTTTGTGCCTCCTGATTTGATGGAACTTGCCTCTAGTCATGAGGGTAAAAAAATCAAGCAATTGCAGATGTAGGACATTTTATAAGGCAACATGTCAAGACTCCAAATTAAAAGAAACAAATGTAAACAAACTGAAGCAAAGTAATGACCAATAAATGCAGTTTTTGACCCTTGATTAGACCTTGAATTTTTAAAATAATGACTATAAAAGACATTACTGGGACAAATGGAAAATTTTGAACATAGACTATGTAATAACTAATATTGTATCTACATTAAATATCTTGTGTATAATAATGGCGTTGTGTTCATATAGGAAAAGTTCTTAGTTCTCAGGAGATATATGTTGAAGTGTTTGGGCATAAATTTAGCATAACATCAACAACTATCAGTTTAGAAAAGAAGTAGATGTGTACATGTAACATACGTACACACACATAGAATGAGAATGAAATGAATGCAGCAAAATGGAAATGCTGACTTTCGGTGGAGCTGTTTTTTGTACCACACTTTCAAATTTTTATAGGTCTGATTTTAAAAGTAACAAGTAGAGGAAGAAAACCCTTTTTTGCACCCCAGGGCTTCTTGCTACCCTTTGTGCTTATTTAGTTTTTATTTCAAATTGTTGTTAAAGGATTTTTCTTCTTCTTTGTAAACAGTGTGTTTCTGGTTATCTATTTGGAAGCCTTCCCTGACATCCAGCTCTGGCTTTGAGTCCCTAAACAATGTGATTTTTCTGAATACATATGATAGCAAATAGAAGAGATTTCTTGAATGCATGTGATAGCGAATAGAAGAGCTTCAGTAAAAGTAATGTTTTATGTTAATCTCTGTAGAGGTCTAATTTATAGGAAAAACATTTGAAAATAAAACGGTAAATAAAGTGGATGGATAGTATTACTTTATAACTGGCACTCAGTAAATATGTGCCGAGTATGAGTGTATCTTGTAAGCTTCTAAATATTATTAAAAATATCACCCAATAGTAACAATAACAACAGCAATTTTTTAAAATCACAGATTTCCAGGCCCTCCTTCAGAACTGTTGAAGGGTAATCTCTGAAGATAAGACCCTGATCTGCCTTTGAAACAAGTTTTCTGTGTTCTCCTGATCGCTGAAATTGATGTCTTTAAGAAGATTTCAGATGTTGAAGGGCTCCCTTCCTGCCTTAGGGCTCAGCCTTAAGTCCTCCCCCTCACCTCATCTTCCATCCTTGCCAGTCTCTGCTTGCCTCTGCTGATGGGGATTCTTTACCATCTGCTATGATCTTTATACTTAATTATTTTTCCTTGCTACCCATCCCACCTTGTTTGCTTTCTCTTGGTTTTCCACCTCTCTTCATGAGTACTAGTTCCGTGTTACTCAGTGTATTCTCCATGGAGACAGCCCACCCAGTCTCACACCTAACTGCTGCTACTCATCTAGTAGGTGGGACAGTGTTTTTCACAACATATATATATATATATATTTCAGGACTCTGTGAGTTTTCCATGAAGAAAGTCTCTTTGGGATACCAATAACTCTGTGGGAAACTCTGAGAATATACACCAGATTTATGCTTCGTGGGTCTATGCAGATAGGCGATTGAGGTTAAGATGGTGGACTCTGGAGTCAACTGCTTGGTTCTAAAGACAGACTAACCACTTGGTAGCTGTATGACTTTTGACTAGTTTTTTAACCTCCGAACTTAGCTTTCTCATCTGTAAAAGGGAAATACTAACAGAACCTAATTCAAATCTTTTCTGTGATGATTAAAGGAGTTTACATTTAATAGTACGTAGAAAAATACTATATAAGTGCTTACTATTTTTTTCTTTGTATTTCAATGGCTACAAAAGGTGTTTACTATTTGTTTTAACTCACCATCACCTTTCTATGGAATGTTAAATAAATCTGGATCAAATTCTGCTTTCAAGATATTAATAACGATTCTTACAAAATGATTTCTTTCTTGCTTTCTTCGTGTTTCTCATGAACTCAGGTTTCTCTGGGACTTCTGCATGCCCATGCCACACATATCCTGTGGCCCCCAGAGCGCTGGCAGAAATTGGAATCTGTTCTTCCTCCAGAGCGTCTACCAGTACGGATTCAAGAGGATTGACTGCATGGATCTACCTGAGTTGCTGGCAATGGGAGGCCAACTGCTGGAGAGGAATGGAAAAAAGAAACCTCCAAAAGGGAAACACTTCCCACCATACACTGCTGTGCGAGAAATATTTATAGCGCATTAGGATGATCTGTATTATTAAATAAATACTTTTCAAACATTAAACAGTATTAAGTGGCACGTGATTTGTGTTAAATTTTAGCAAGCTGCTGTTAAATGCTCCCAAAATATGCAGACCTTTGGGAATATAAAAACATTGTACCCACATGTCTTAATGGGGCTAAATTTCAGATTATTTGTTACCTATACTTATATTGATTGTTGGGTTTTGATTCTGGTGCTTGCTGCTGAAATAAATTGAAAATTAATATTCAATCAAAATGATTTATTTGCCACTTACTGCTAAGGTAGAACAAGAAGGAACACATATTATACATATAATGATAGGAATTATATTGTGATTTGTAGTGTCTAAAAGCAGTAACTGCCAATTAGGAGAAACAGCAAACAGCGGGTCCTGTTTTGTTTCTTTTGGTCCTAATTTGTTCAGGTCCTGTTTGGAGTGTTTAATTTTCATTCAGTACATCCATTAATAAGGAATTTCTCTTCTGAATAAAATCCATTCTATTGATACTTACATACAGTCAAGCCTTTCTTATTGGCCCTTTTTAATCCAACATTTCAGAGTGATCTCATGCCTGTTCACAATGATGAGTAAGAATTTATTTATCAGAATTTAGTCATACTATTTGTTAAAAATTCTGAACAAAATAGAAGAAAAAACAGTCTCGATCAGCCAAGTTTGATTTTCTTCCCCTAATTACTTCTCAGTATTCAAGTCTATAATATTGAAATCACCAATTGCAAAGTAACAGAATAAGAGAGCCTGTAATTTGTATAGATAAGGAGATAAATTTCCTGCATCTAAGTCAATATTTATGAAAGCTTCTTTTCCTTCCATTGGTTAGAGGTTTGTGCAAATTAGTATTAGCATCAACATATTGACAAGCACTTAAATACTAAGTTGCACAGAATTTTGTTTTAAAAGCAGAAATTGCTTAAAATTTTTCTGTGGCTCTTCATTGCCCTTCTCAATTCTTTAATTCCATTTTCTCTTTTCCCCAACTTGAACTTCATACCCTGGCTTTTAACTGCATTTTACCAAATACTCACTGCTATTTCAAGCCTTGTTTTTCTTTCTTAGCAAAGTGTATTCCTTGGAATTATATGTAAAATGTTTAGTGCATGAAGGTACTGACCCTTTACTTACTGTAATACAGAAGGTCTAAGGGTCATATAAGAAGGGATTGGGAGTGTTGAGGGAAGATAGTGTAAGGAACAAATATAGAGGTGCTTGTAGTGGTGACTATTTACCTGCTGGAACACAGGAAGGTCTAAGGGTCATATGAGGGGGATTGGGAGTACTGAGGTGAGGTAGAGTAAAGAACAAATAGACAGGTGCTTGTAGTAGCTGCTATTTACCACTGGTGTAGAAGAGTTCAATATTTTAACAGTTTAGCCAATTGGCTATTAGCCTTGCTATGTTATTGACTACCCGTGCCATTGTTACTGGAACTATTTATTCAAGATTGTAAATCTTTGGAGAGAAGGTAAATGCTCTTTCTATTCAATTTTCTATTCACTAGCCATCCAGCACATCACCAGCAGAGTTAATGCCTAATGTTTGTTGAACAGCTCAGCTGACTTGTTACTTCCTCAGGAATACAAATCCAGGCAGAATCACTGCTCTACCTGGTGCATACATTTCATGAATATATCACTCTGCCTGTTAATGATTCATGTCCATATTTTTTCCCCTACTAGACTGTGAACCATTAGTCTTATCTAGTGCAGGGTTTGTCTTGCTCAACTTGGTCATACCATTGCTCATAATTGACAATAAAATCCTGTCCTATCAATGTATGAATCCTAGGCACTGTGTTAAAGGAAAATCAAAGTAGATAAAACAAATGATCTCATAGGCTATTGGTGGGGGTAGAGGAACTGTAAAGAGGCAAACAGTTAACATACAATTTAGCAGGAGGTGTAGAGCATGGAATAAGTGCAATGGGAGCAGAAAGGAATGTAAATCTGATTGTGTCTAAGGAAATAGGGTTGGGGGAAACCATCAGAGGAGAGGTGCCACAGGCAGAGCCTTCTAGGATGAATAGAGTTCCTCTCCTGTGAATTATAAATTTAATCTATATGAACGATTTCAGTTACTTGAATAGTTTCCCCTCAAACATTACTGCCAGTTTACCATTCACAATGTGGTGTGTGTATTGTGTTTTATACATTTAATTTATAGAATGTAAAATAGTGATTATACCTCAGGAAGATTGAGATTTGTAATTAATTTTTTTTCACTTTTTATGAAAGTCATTTCAAACAGTTTTACCAAGTAATTTATTAAAATGTGTTATATTTTGAAGAACTTTTAAACTCCAATGAATGTTAAACCACCAAATTAGCATGCTCACTTTTGCCTTGCACATATTGTTTCTGAATTCAGATGGTCAGAAAAAAAGGAAATTTAAAGAAATTTTTATCCATGCTGCAGATATAAAACATCACTGGCATACATTTTGGGGGGAAGGTGGAGACTGGCCTTTGGAAATGGAACTTGGAAAATACTTCAATTTCTTAATTTATAGTTTACATAATCAACTATAGTCAATCAACAGTTGGATTTTTCTTGAAGTTTTACTCTCCATAATATTAGTCCAAAGTATTAAAATATTTTCTCTATTCCCTCCTAACCCATTCTCATCTCTATATACCTGGTGATTTCCTCCCGAACCTTTCTCAGGTCTACTCAAAATTGTCTCCTCATGGAACTTCTCTGGTCATCCTTTCTAAAGCAGCCACCGCCCCGTTATCACTGTCTATGCACCTGGGTTGCTGCATTTCCTTGGTAGCACTCTCATTGTTGTGCTATTATTTGTTGATGTTGTGCCAACTGGAATGTAAAATGCATGTAATTTGTGTTGCTCAGCACTGTACTCCAATGACTACAAAAGTATCTGATGTGTCCTCATCAGTACTGTGACACTCAGATCATATTATTTCTTCTTTCTTGTATTACCATTGTTTTACTACAGTCATTGAACTTTTTCCCATTGTACTTTAGGTTCTGGGGTATATGTGCAGATCATGCAGGATTGTTGCATAGGTACATACATGGCAAAGTGGTTTGCTGCCTTCATCCCCTCGTCATCTATATCTGTCATTTCTCCCCATGTTATCCCTCTCCAAACTCCCATTCCCCACTGTCCCTCCCCTAGTCCCCCTCAACAGACCCCAGTGTGTGATGCTCCCCTCCCTGTGTCCATATGTTCTTACTGTTCAACACCTGCCTATGAGTGAGAACATGCAGTGTTTGATTTTCTGTTCTTGTGTCAGTTTTCTGAGAATGATGGTTTTGAGATTCATCCATGTCCCTACAAAGGATGCAAACTCATCTTTTTTATGGCTGCGTAGTATTCCATGGCATATATGTGCCACATTTTCCTTGTCCAGTTTATCACTGAGAGGCATTTGGGTTGGTTCCAGGTCTTTGCTATTGTAAACATTGCTGCAATGAATAGACTTGTGCATGTGTCTTCATAATAGAATGATTTATAATCCTTTGGGTATATACCCAGTAATGGGATTGCTGGGTTGAATGGAATTTCTATTTCTAGGTTCTTGAGGAATCGCCACACTGTCTTCCACAATGGTTGAACTAATTTACATTCCCACCAACAGTGTAAAAGTGTTCCTGTTTCTCCACATCCTCTCCAGCTTCTGTTGTCTCCAGATTTTTTAATAATTGCCATTATATCTGGCATGAAATGGTATCTCAATGTGGTTTTGATTTGCATTTCTCTAATGACCAGTGATGACCATTTTTTTCATGTTTGTTGGCCTCATATGTGTCTTCTTTTGAAAAGTGTCTGTTCATATCCTTCACCCACTTTTGAATGGGTTTGTTTTTTTCTTCTTGTAAATCTGTTTTAGTTCTTTGTAGATTGTGGATATTAGCCCTTTGTCAGATGGGTAGATTGAAAAATTTTTTCTGATTCTATTGGTTGCCAGTTCACTCTAATGATTGTTTCTTTTGTTGGACAGAAGCTCTGGAGCTTAATTAGGTACCATTTGTCTATTTTGGCTTTTGTGGCCAATGCTTTTGGTGTTTTAATCATGAAATCCTTGCCTATGCCTATGTCCTGAATGGTTTTGCCTAGGTTTTCTTCTAGGGTTTTTATGGTGTTTAGTCTTATGTTTAAGTCTTTAATCCATCTGGAGTTAATTTTAGTGTAAGGTGTCAGGAAGGGGTCCAGTTTCTGTTTCCTGCACATGGCTAGCCTGTTTTCCCAACACCATTTGTTAAACAGGGAGTTCATTCCCCATTGCTTGTTTTTGTCAGGTTTGTCAAAGATCAGATGGTTGTAGATGTGTGGCATTGCCTCTGGGGTCTCTGTCCTGCTCCACTGGTCTGTATCTCTGTTTTGGTACCAGTACCATGCTGTTTTGGTTACTGTAGCCTTGTAGTATACTTTGAAGTTAGGTAGCATGATGCTTCCAGCTTTGTTCTTTTTGCTTAGAATTGTCTTGGCTATGCAGGTTTTCTTTTGGTTCCATATGAAGTTTAAGGTGTTTTTTTCCAGTTCTATTAAGACAGTCATTGGTAGCTTGATGGGGATAGCATTGAGTATGTAAATTGCTTTGGGCAGTATGGCCATTTTTATGATATTGATTCTTCCTAACCATGAGCATGGAATGTTTCTCCATCTGTTTGTGTTCTATCTTATTTCCTTGAGCAGTGGCTTGTAGTTCTCCTTGAAGAGGTCCTTTACATCCTTTGTTAGTTGTATTCCTAGGTATTTTATTTGATATGTAACAATTGTGAATGGGAGTTTGCTCTTGATTTGGCTCTCTTTAAGTCTGTTATTCGTGTATAGAAATGCTTGTGATTTCTGCACATTGATTTTGTATCCTGAGACTGCTGAAGTTGCTTATCAGTTTAAGGAGATTTTGGGCTGAGACAATGGGGTCTTCTAAATATACAATCATGCCATCTGCAGATAGAGACAATTTGACTTTCTCCTTTCCTAATTGAATACTCTTTATTTCTTTTTCTTGCCTGATTACTCTGACTAGAACTTCCAATACTATATTGAATAGGAGTGGTGAGAGAGGGCATCCTTGTCTAGTGCCAGATTTCAAAGGGAATTCTTCCAGTTTTTGCCCTTTCATTATGATATTGGCTGTGTGTTTGTCAAAAATAGCTTTTATTATTTTGATAAACATTCCTTCAATACCTAGTTTTTTGGGAGATTTTAGCATAAAATGCTGTTGAATTTTGTCAAAGTCCTTCTCTGCATGTATTGAGATAATCATGTGGTTTTTGTCTTTGGTTCTGTTTATGTGGTGGATTTCGTTTACAGACTTGTGTATGTTGAGCTAGCCTTGCATCCCCGGAATGAAGCCTACTTGATGGTGATGGACAAGCTTTTTCACGTGCTCTTAAAATTGGTTTGCCAGTATCTTATTGAAGATTTTTGTATCTATGTTCATCATGGATATTGGCCTAAAGTTTTCTTTTTGTTGAGTCTCTCCCAGGTTTTGGTATCAGGATGATGTTGGTCTCATAAAATAATTTGGGAAGGATTCCCTCTTTTTGTATTGTTTGGAATAATTTCAGAAGGAGTGGTTCCAGCTCATCTTTGTACCTCTGGTAGAATTAGGCTGTGAACCCATCTGGACCTGGGCTTTTTTTGGTTGGTAGGCTATTTATTTCTGCCTTAACTTCAGCTGTTGGTATTGGTCTATTTAGGGTTTCAAATTCTTCCTGGTTTAGGCTTGGGAGGGTGTAAGTGTCCAGGAATTTATCCATTTGAACTTCTCTTACTATTCTTATGTTTTAATTTTTTTTTTCCTTTGGAGACAGAGTCTTGCTCTGTTGCCCAGGCTGGAGTGCAGTGCTGCTATCTTAGCTCACTGCAACCTCTGCCTCCCAGGTTCCCAGATTTGAGAGGTTCTCATGCCTTGGCCTCATGAATAGGTGGTACTACACCCATGTTACCACACCCAGCTAATTTTTTTTTTCTGTATTTTTAGTAGAGATGGGGTTTCACCATATTGGTCAGGCAGCTCTTGAACTCCTGAGTTCAGGCAATCCCCCCACCTTGGCCTCCCAAAGGGCTAGGATTGTAGTAGGTGTGAGCCATTGAGCCCAGCCTTTTCCATTTCCTTATTCCATGTCTGTAATATTCTTTTAAATTATTTTTGTTTCTTGTTTCATAATTTATTCTGCATTCTGGATATATTTGCCAAATTTATCTTTCCCATCACTAATTTAGTTTACTGATATATGAATATGCATTTTTCTATTTCCAACATTAATTTTATTTTCTTGCATATTTCATTTATTTTTATTCTTTTTATCTTGCCTTCTCTTACATGGTGGATGTAGCATACACATGCACATTGAGGAGAAAAAATATTTGGTTTCTAAAATTCTCTTTTTTAAAAGTAGTAACCTTTATGGAAAAAATTCTTTTTTTTTTTTGAGACGGAGTTTCGCTTTTGTTACCCAGGCTGGGGTGCAATGGCGTGATCTCAGCTCACCGCAACCTTCACCTCCTGGGTTCAGGAAATTCTCCTGCCTCAGCCTCCTGAGTAGCTGGGATTACAGGCATGCTGGAAAACATTCTTTAAAGACCTTATGACATGATTTTTTAAAATATATGTTACAGAAACTTTTTCAGTGTCTTACATTGCATTTTTCTTTATCATCACTTGACTATGATTGCTGATCTATCTGAGCTGCTGTTCAGAAACCAGGTGTCTCTGTTAACATCAAGTTCTACCCATTTTGGAGCTAGGGTGTTTCAAGCTGGTAGGGTAGCTTTTTAACTGCAATTTCCACAACTCAGGTGATGGTAGATAACCTTCCCTGAATCTGGAATTGAAGCATTGGCTAACTGTAGAGTCAGGGCTTATATCTCATCTCTACAAAACACCTCTAGTTAGAACCAGAGTGGACTTTGTTGCTCCTAAAAATATACTCTATCTTGAATGATTTCTTTAATGTTTTTGTTTTTATTTTTAATAAGCAACAATGGACCAAAATTAGATATCTGCCAGGGAAAAATTATAATGAGACAACCTTACTAATATGTCCCAAACTCCTTACAAACTCCTCAACCTTAAACAAAAATTATGTGTATAAATATGTATACATATATTATATATTGCACATAAATTACTAAGAGGACCAAAAAAGGTGAAAGTAGCATATGACATGTAAAACAAATCATATCTACAATGTTACATATAATTTATGAGTCTGTTGAATATTAAGCTAAGTAGAAAATCCTAATTTTAATCTAAATAGAAGTCTACATCTTCTAACCATAATTTAATGAGAATAAATGATTCTGACTTTGTCCATTCAGGCTGCTATAGAAAAATAGATTAGGTAATTTATAAACAAAAGAAATTTATTTCTCACAGTTTGGGAAGTTCGGAAGTCCGAGATGAAGGTGCCAGCAGAATTACTCTCTGACAAGGCCTCTCGTCCTTCATAGATGTCTTCTCACTGTAACCTTATATGGCAGAAGGGGCAAACAAGCTTCTTCAGGTCTCTTTATAGGATATTAATCTTGTACAAGAGGCCTCCACCCCTGCCACAGTCTTCACTTCCCAATACTATTGAATTGGGGAACTAGAATTTCAACTTATAAATTTTGGAGGAGAAAGACATTCAAATTGTAGCATATTCCGAATATAGACAATGTTAGGACCTCAAATCACTTTAAGCCTATTAAACAACCACTGCCTTTGGTGCCATCTTTGTCATTGAAAAGAATTTACATATATTTTAAACTATACAATATATTATTGATGTTTAGAATATAGTCAATATTTTAAAACTTTATTCACATATTTATTATTTTTTTCCTGAATTTCCATGCCTTCAGGTGGAATTAATTTTCTTTTGCCTGAGGAACTATGTAAAATATTTTATTTGATGAGGGTCTGCTACTGATTCATTCTCTCAGTTTTTGGTTGTCTGAAAAATCTTTAGTATTGTATTTATCTTTTAAAGATATGTTCACTGAGTTTAGAATTCTGTCTTAGCAGTTACCACTAGTAGATAACATTTTATTGTCTTCTGTTTCTTTTTTTGAGAATCATCATTATTTTTCCTTTAATAATAATTCAACTTTCCTCTGGTCTGCTTTTAAGGTTTTTCTGTTGCCTTTGGTCTACAGTTTGACTATCATGTTCCTGGGTGTGGTTTTCTTTGTATATTCCTGATTTGGTGTTTGCTGAGTTTCTTGGATGTATAAGTTGATGTTTTATACCAAATTTGGGAATTTTTGAGCTATTATTTCTTCAAATATTGTTTCTCATTATTTTCTCCTCTGGTATTTCAATTATGCATGTCTTAATTATCTGCTTTATGTGTACCACAGGTTTTGAGGATCTGTTCAATTTTAAACTTTTATTTTTGTATTTGAGATCACATAATTAATATTTTTCTATATTTTAGGTTCATTGATCCTTTCTTCTGCTGTTTCTTATCTCTTATTAACCCTATCCAGTGAAACTCTCATTTTTGTACAACAAGTTTCTTTATTTATATAGCTTCAATTTCTTTTTTTTTTTTTTTTTTTTTGAGACAGAGTTTCGCTTTTGTTACCCAGGCTGGAGTGCAATGGCGCGATCTCGGCTCACTGCAACCTCCGCCCCCTGGGTTCAGGCAATTCTCCTGCCTCAGCCTCCTGAGTAGCTGGGATTACAGGCACGAGCCACCGTGCTCAGCTAATTTTTTGTAATTTTTAGTAGAGACGGGGTTTCACCATGTTGACCAGGATGGTCTCGATCTGTTGACCTCGTGATCCACCCGCCTTGGCCTCCCAAAGTGCTAGGATTACAGGCTTGAGCCACCGCGCCCGGCCCCAATTTCTTTCTATAAATTATCCTTCTAATCATGTGTGATCACTATTGTTCTTTTAAGTTATTAAACATACAGATAATAGTTACCTTTAAAACTTATCTCTTGATTTCAAACCTGGGTTATCTCAGGATCAGTTTCTACTGATTGTTATTTCTCTTGATTATGGCAACACTTCTCTATGGCTGTTCCTTTGTATGTCTAGTGAGGTTTTACTACAAATTTTGAATGATGTATTATAGAAGCTCTTGGTTCTGCTGTTTCCATCAAAGGAGCATTAGTTTTTGTTCTGGTAGACAGGTTAATTAATAAAAAAAATAAAATCACTTTGAACATGTATAAACGTTTGGTTTCATACTTTGTTAGAATGTATCTACTTTGGATTTGCTCTGAGTTTTGGAACATAGTTTTTTTTCTTAAGATGTAGTAGCCATTCTGGAGTTTCAGTGGAAAGCCAAAGGTGTTTATCAAGCCCTTCTAACTTGGAAGGATTCCAAATATAAAACCCATTTCCCTTGTGATATGCAGCAACAGAAAACCCTGGTTGGTTTCTTCCTTATATTTTTCTCTGTTTTTTAATCCTTTTTCTCTCTGCTTTAGTGTGTATATATTTTTCTGACCCTTCAGTTTACAAATTCTTCAATTGTGTCTAAATGGGTGTTAAATTATTCATTGAGTTCCTAATTTCAACTATTTTATTTTTCAGTCATAAAATTTCCATTTGATTCTCTTTATAGTTCCTGTTTTTCTGCCTAAGTTCATCATTTTATCATCTATTTGTTAAACATATTAATAATATCTTAAACTGTGTGATTGATTTTTTTAATTTCTCATATGTTTGTTTCTATTGTCTATTTTTTTCCTGGACTTTGGTCAGGTCTTGCAATTTTGTATGCTTATACAATTTTAATTGATTTTGAAAAATCATATTTGAAAAATTTTGGAAATAATTTGAAGCTATCTAGAGATATTAGAAATAATTCAATAAATATTAACTTCTGCCAAAGAAGATTTCTGTTTTGTCTTCACCCTCCCATGCTATAATGTTTACCAGAGAGCCTCCTCCTCTTTGAGCCTGCAAACAAACCTATTCTTAGCTTTAAGCATCCTTGCTACTGCATTCACATGGGCCAATACCCTAAGAGAAAGAGTGAACTGACTGTTATACACATCTCAATTTCTCTTATGTCTAGAATCTGGATCTTAGAAGTTATTGGTAATACTGAGATAAATTGTCCAGATTTTTAGTTGTAATAGACAGGAAAGTTGATCCAAAGATAATTCTCTGCTATGGTAAGTTCTAAAATCTTGTATGATTTATATAGGCATTTTGTGGGCTATGGAAAAAGGTGGAAGGGGTAAATGTGTTGGCATGACATTTTAGAACCTCTTTTTAGAATTTTTCAATTCAGAAGAGTATTTTGGAATCTTATCTTTATGTTACTTGTTACATTATAGGAACAATATAAATGTAGATGTAATTTTGTGTTCAAATTACTACGTCTGTATCTTTTTATATCATTTCAGATAACAGAATCATATTTGGCAGATACCTATTTTAAGTTTGTACTTGATTCTGGTCCACATATCTTTGGTTGTATGTGAAATTATATCAAATGGTCATTCATTATATCTGAATATTTATTGTGTACCATTCAGATATAAACTCTACTAGATAGTGGATGGCTAAACCCACTGGGAGAAATGTCTGGAGGGATACAGGAAGAGGGTGGCTGAAATTTTAATATTTTAAATTTGTGTCATAAATAGCAGTTCTTATCTGTTATTTCTTTTTACCACATTCCTACTAAATGTAGAGTGGCCATAGTGGGGAGAGGAGACTGGATTCAGAGTTGAGTAATTATTTATTTATGAACCAGCTGCACCTTTTATGTTGCTTATCCTAAGTTGTTAATTGTTTTCTAATATAAAGAGAGAATCATGGATATCATTTACTAAATGAAAATTTTAGAACACAGATTCTGGGTTTTTGCTTTGTTTTGTATTTCACTGGGGGGGGGGAATGTGGAAGTTAGTGCTTTCAGACTATGTTCAATGGGAAAATATAAGTATTAAATAATAGTGTATACATTTTGCATTTCCATGAACAAATATCAAATGACATTTAAAAATTTTTATTTTACTTTAAAATGACCATTTCTTAGATTCTGTAAATTGAATGTCAAACTTGTCACAAATTAAGTGTAACATAAGTTGAGATAAATCACAGAAAATCTATTAATAAAATGAGAGTGTGTTCTAGAATCTGTTGATTTTTAGAAAAATAATGCTGAGCGTAACACTTGGTGGACAGCATTCCTGATACTTTCACTTCAGCCCCTTCCCAGCAGTCCCCACATATGTTATTCATTTCAATACAGATAGGTTCACAAGAACACTTAGAGGTGAGCTGCTTTTCTCTCCCTGTTTTTGTTACACAATGAACCATTGTCATTGCATCATCTTCCTTCATGTTGCACTCTACATTCTTACCATTCATTTAGTCAGCTTCCATTTATTTTTAGAGATTGGAACATTATCAATTCCATTCTCACATGTTAAGTGGGCTTTATGCCATTTATAGTATTTTCCTTTTTTAACAAGTCTAAATGTCCATAGTTTTAAGCCAAAGAAAAAATAAGCCTTAGTATTTTGTAAATTTTTAATTGCACTATAATATTTTCACAAAGTTTGTGTCAGAACCTACTCTAATACTTTTATTATAGTCTAAGCTACATAACCTTGTGTGTATTCTTTATATTTCTGAGAATATTATTTCAACTAAATCCACCAAAGAAAGAATTTTTAATAGAGATTGTTGAACATAAAAGTTAGATAAACTTTATGGGGACTTACTAAGGGCTCCTGCTTAATAAGTTAGTCTTACTTGACAGTATATTGCAAATATAAAATAACTGGCAGGAGTATGAACTAATAAAACATATAAATTTACTCTGGGTTATATCATAACAGAATACACTTGATAGTCATTTATTCTTGATTTTATATTTTATAATAAACATCAGCTGATAAGTTATGTTTGCACACTTATCTTCATATTCTCATCAAGTTGTAAAACATGGATGCTTCAGAGATTTCCATTTTGATTTTCAAGCTTAAACCACTGATAGCTTGTGTGATGGTGTGTTCTTCTCTGAAGTCTTCACTACCAGTCCGTTTGCAATTTCTTTTCTAAATCTCTGGTTGTTTAGTTTCTAATTGAATGACAGTTAAACATTTTGAATCCAATTGAAATTTACATTTTAGGGGATTACTTTGCATTATCATCTGGATATTCAATATCCTTGTATTAATAATAAATGAAACAAATGACAGATGGATTTTACTTTTCCCTTCAAAAAATTATTTATAGCTCTTGTTTGACCACCAATGGATATCGTCTTCACACAAACTGTTACTCAAGAATCCTGTGATTATATATATTAATCCTGTATTTTGGCATTTAAAGATCTCAATCCTTCTTGTATTGCTATCATTTGACTAACATACTTTTGATGCAGTTATAATTAAAGAAATGAATTTCCCTTAGCTCTCATTTAGTCTCTGAATTTAAGGGCTTAGCTCTTTCTAATATCAAGAGGTTTTTTACATCTTCTCCATTTTCCTGCAGCGGCCACATATACTTTAAATCAAATTTGGAGAGCTTTACAACTAAACCTAATTTTTCTCATTAAGTTAGGTAGATATAAGTATACACTGATTTTTATTGAATTTAATTTTCATATGATTTTTAAAGTAAGGTCATTTAACCTCCTAAATGAGATCAAATTGCTGAAATTTTATGCTGGCCTGACATATGTCTAATGAATAAGATAATTTAAACATTTTAGAGTTTTAACATCTGAATTTTTGGTTTCTCATTGCTTCTAATTTTCCCTTTGAGAAAAAAAGTACTAAGATTTCCTAAGTGTTACTTTCTCTTCTATAGAATTCTCTCATACTCACCCAATCAGTCTGGCTTACCCAATTATCTTTATCATGGAGCATTACGAACAAGAGTCGGGTCTCTAATATTAGTTTGTTCTGGGTGACGTTACAGTGCTTTGTAGTGGCAACTTCCAGGGAGCCATTCTGGGCAATAAAGTTGTGGTAATGACAATGACAATGATAATGACTGTAACTGCTATTTATTGAATACCTCCTATGTATCAGACACTGTGCTAAGTGATTTGCAAATATATTTAATGCATTAGTCTTCCCAACAATACTTACTTGAAAGTAGATGCTATTCCTAATATAAAGTTGGGAAGGCTGAGTATCCAAGAAGTTAAATGATTTGCTCAGGGTCACATTCCTAGTAAGTGGTAGGATTAAGATGGGAATCCAGTGTCCATCTGGCTCTAAAACTATTAGGTTGGTGCAAAAGTAATTGAGATGTTTTGCCATTACTTTTCATTGCAAAGCTGCAATTACTTTTGTACCAACCTAATAGATTGTCTTTCCTTTATCTCAATGGTTTGTCAACTTGAATCACTGTGAGAGGCTCCTGACTATCAGAGATAATTTTCTAAAAATACAGATAATCATGTGATTCTTATTCATATTGGTAAGAGAGGATTCAAATCCCAGGTCAACCACTCCCTAGCAATGTAAATCTTGGGCAAATTATATTATCTCTCAAAAATTATTTCATCTGAAAAATGACTATAATGGAAATAATGGTTAATGTTGAATAATTATCTTTTATTGGATATTTGTATTAATTATTTAATCAACAACTCAACGAGGAGACTACGTCATTGTCCTCATTCTACAGATGGAAAAGCCAAGGTAAACAAAATTTAATTGACCTTGGGTGGAGTGGGTGTCATATAACTAAAGACTAGTGGAATGAGGATTTTAACCTGGGCCTGTCAAACTCTCAATCTCTGAGAGCCTATGCTCTTAACCACTTGGATATTCTATTTTCAGCATAATACACACTTTGCAGGGTTGAAGTGAAGATCAATTTAAAAAATAAGAGAAAGAATGAATGCATGTATCTTTTGATGTGAGCAAGTTGCATGTAGAAATGAACATATCTAAGCCCTGTCACTTAATCATAGTTTTCATAATTCAAAAAGGTAAGCAGCCTTGGTAGAAAAGTACACAAATGTTCATATGTCCTTACTACTGTTACAAGATTATTTTACTGGTATGATAAGCGATCAACAAAGGTTTGGTTACCATTCTTTTTCTTTCTTATCCTACTCCTTTTCCAAGATATGTGATGACATTTTATCATAGTCCTTAAGAAATGTCTCAAATACACTAGCATTAACTTGTGTTTTAAAGAAATCACTTAGCAACGCTAAAATTCGTTATAGAAACATCCATGCAGAGCAAAGTGTGACAGACAATGCTCCAGTAGCATTGGTGATTATAAATGATTCGTTGACAAAATGTGACTCTGTAACCTTGAAATGGTGCCACTGGGGTATATTATGCATATGGCACTGATGCCTACGCAAAGATTTGTAATTACCAAGCACATGTTACAGCATATAATTTCTTGCTATGGGAGAAATCAAAACTCTCGTGTCTCTTAGCTCAAGCATGACTCACGTCACTTTAATGTGTGACAGAGGTACCATATACTCAATTTTACATGTTACCTCTGAATGTCAAACAATGCCCTGGAAATGTCCAGTAGAATCTGTGTGCAAACCCCAAACAGGAGGTATATCACTCAGGACAAATGTTTCTAGATTTCCTTCCCAGGAAAAAGGCTGTTACATTTCCTTGGGGAATGAGCTAAACTTTTTAGTTGCAAGAAGCAAAGCTAAAAATAAAAATGCTCCTGAAGAATAAATCAGGGATAGACAGCACTTAAGGACTTTGGATAAGCTGAAAGACAAGGCACTGTTTCAAAAGATAATGAGATTTCCTTATCATTGACAGTCTGGGAGCAAATGGAAAAGATAACAAGAATCTTCAAAATCTGGGGCTCTAGAACCCATATTTGTAAGGAATCATGTTATTGTGTTCTGATACCAACTGAATCTGTAACTCTAATTCCTTAGTGCCTGCCTCATAAAGGTGCCCTGGAGGGATAAACAAGCCTCTCAAATGCTGAATTTAGTAAAATTGGTTCAATTTCTGTCCCAGCAATGCCCAGGTTTATTTTAGAGGAAGCATGTGTTCCTAAACTATTAGAATCTACACAGTTAGAATAGCTCACCTTGACATAAATTTATATACATTTGTCAACATGAATATTGTCATGATATATCACAGGTGATCTTCACAATTGTCTTATAAGAATAAACATGAATAAACTAGTTTTCTGCTCTCCTCCTGTTTTCTTTTTCTTTCTTTCTTTTCTTTTTTTGCTTTTTGTTTTGAGACGGAGTCTCCCACTGTCACCTGGTCTGGAGTGCAATGGCATGATCTCAGCTCAGTGCAACCTCTGCCTCCAGGGTTCATGCAATACTCTTGCCTCAGCATCCGGAGTAGCTGGGATTACAGGTGCATACCACCACACCTAGCTAATTTTTTGCATTTTTAGCATAGGAGAGATAGGGTTTCACTATGTTGGCCAGACTGGTCTTGAACTCCTGGCCTTTTGATCCATCCACCTCAACCTCCCAAAGTGCTGGGATAACAGAGGTAAGCCACCCCACCCTGCCCTCTCCTCCTCTTTTCTGAGCTATAATGCAGATCCAAGATTGTGACCCAATTATACACGCCAGAAGAATCCTTGCTTCCAAACATGAATGATGCTAACATCTCTACAAGTACATATGAATTACCTTTTTCTCCCCTGTTGACCAAGACTTTAGTTTGCTCTTTCCCCTCTTTGTCGAGATCTATGGTCTCTTTGTGAAGTCAATTTCAAGGCCACTGTTTTCTGCTTTATATATGAGGGTGGAAATATCTCAGCCTGGAGGGAAAAGATAGAGCACTAAAAAAGAGACCCTAAAGCTATAAACCAGAACTACAGAACTGTTACCATAGAGTGCTCACCAGAAAACCAACTGAAGAGTCTTTTATGGTGAAGAAAGTCATTTTGATTTCTGGTACATTGTTAGATATTTGGATAATGAACTCTTATTCTGCTTTTGTACTTGACACTCAAACATTTATGCTTTAAAATTACTTTAACCTTTAAGACAGAAATAGCTTAATGCCCTTCAAAAGAAATTACATTACCACAAATATGCATTTACAATATTGTTTTCTTCTTACATTCTCTGTGAGATTAAGTGAAGTCTTTAAAAGGTGACACCATCCAGAACCTTATAAAAATGTACACAGTGATGCTAAACCTTAGGCTGCCCTTTATGATCAGAAGGACAATGCAGGCATAGGCTGAACAGAACAGAGTTTCCAAATGATGATGCCTCTAAATATGTCCCCTTTTCTAGGTGAAGACCTGAATCAGTGTGAGCCTTTTGTTCTTTTATTTTGGAACATATGCAGTACTAGTCCATAAATGCACCTCATTTTCATAACTGCATTACTAATAGAAACATCATAAACAATTTTGGAAATAATATTTTTCCCTAAATGTTTAGATTTAACGGAAATTTTAGAATGGAAGAAAACTGAAACTTCAAGTTGTATCCTTACTGGACCTTTCTCACATTAATGAAAATGTACTCTGTAAAGCTAATGTTTTTCTATAATCATGTATAGTTCTTTCCCTTATTCTATGTCTACAGCTTCTAGGTTATAGGGTTGCTACATAATAGAAACAGCACCCAACTGGGAGCCCTGCTCTCATGCTGGTAACGCCACTACTTACTGGTAAGACACTGACCGTGTCCTATGACAGTGAGAGAAGCTTTGCACTTCACACGCTTGTTGCAAAAGCATGAATGAATAAATATTTTATTATTTTAAGGTATCTCCCAGCAGTGTGGCTGATTGGATATGGTTTAATCTGTCTGTATTCTGCACATGGCTGTGCTGTTCTTTTTCTGCTGTTGATACATACGCCACCAACCAAAACAGCTTGTCCACAGCCGGTTCTTCAGGTTGGCTATCCTCAATGGCAACATTTTTCTTTTATTCCTCACAGCAAATACCACGTGGCCTATCATATGATAGTTGCTTAGCAAATTAATTGAATTAAAACACAACAACAAGTTAATACGTCTGCTTTACAGCATAACATTTGCTAATCAGAAGAAAGATAATGTATTGTTATAGATCTGTTAACTGACATATCCTAATCATCTTTTCTCTCCATCCATCTATCCAGTGCTGAACAATAGAGCTTTATGCAGTAAGGAAATGTTCTATATCTGCACTGTCAATACCATAATCACTAGCCTTGTGTGGTCATTGAGCATTTAAAATGTGGCCGGTGCAACTGAGGAACTAAATGTTTGATTTTACTTAATTTTAATTAATTAAAATTTAAGCGGCCACATGAATTAAGTGGCCACTACAGAATTTCAGTAGTTCTTGCTACTAGACAGTACAGACCTATACTGAAGTCACCAAAATACTTTCTAGAGACAAGAGAAAGTTTTCATGGTTACTAGAATGCTTAAAACAGTTTAGACAGAGAATGTGTCCGCCTCTATAGTTGTGAAATTGCCATTGGGTTAAACTCTCTATCCACAGTCATGAATTTCCTTTTAAATAGTCTACATGCAGCTGACTAACACACCTGGTAATTGGTTTCAACCACTTTTCCATGAGGGTTAGCAAAGGCAATGTATCAGATATAGATTTGTCTTCCTGTGACTCAAGCTTCCATTTTTAGGGAAGACATTTTGAGCATCTTAATGATCACTGATTCTCAGATATGGCTTCAAAGAATACTTGGAGATGATTCTTAGACACAGCCGTAATGGAAGAGAAGTTAAGTGATTTTAATGCCACAAAGGTCAATGCTCTTTCAGAAAATAAGGAATAAATATTTGAACCTAGTACTTAGACCGTATTTTCAAGAAAATTCCGTTTTTATCTTTATTGGGAGAAAGTCATACATGGAGGTAATTTTCTCAAAAACAGAGTCAAAATTCAAACCCTGTTGTCTTTTAGCAAATATTGCTTCAGAATATGAAACAAAAATCATGATGAAAAGCAACAAAGATGAATCAAATATCCTGAGGCTCAGTGAGAAACTCCAAAACTGACACACACAAAAAAGAGCAAACACAGGTAATTTAGGATCAAGTATACAAAGCATGGCCATATACTAGATTCTCTAAATCAGGACATTTTCATCATGAAAAGGGACACTCTTAATAATTATGCTGGGGGATTAGGTGGAAACTTGCACCTCTTCTGAGTGGATACAGATGTATGATTACATTAACTTTTCGGAGAAAAGCGTTGTGAGTTAACATTAATTGTCTGACAGCAATGGTTAGGACAGTTCTGCTCCACGCAACATATCCTGGCTCTTTTCAAAGGCTCACATTTTCAGAGTTTTCAGGAACTGGGTTTTTAAAGGTTGATAGTGGTTTCAAAAGTCTGCCTATCCTGCTTGCCTTTGGAGGAATGCCCTTCAGTGTGCCAAAGCTCTGCATCCGAATTAGTGGTGAGTCTTCTGTGATTATAAATCAGTCCTTAAATGCATCCTTTAGGGCTGGCCAGGGCTATGTGGAATATTTAGATAAGGAGTTAGCAAGGCCGGGCGCGGTGGTTCACGCCTGTAATCCCAGCACTTTGGGAGGCCGAGGCGGGTGGATCACGAGGTCAAGAGATCGAGACCATCCTGGTCAACATGGTGAAACCCCGTCTCTACTAAAAATACAAAATTAGCTGGGCATGGTGGCGCGTGCCTGTAGTCCCAGCTACTCAGGAGGCTGAGGGAGGAGAATTGCCTGAACCCAGGAGGCGGAGGTTGTGGTGAGCCAAGATTGTGCCATTGCACTCCAGCCTGGGTAACAAGAGCGAAACTCCGTCTCCCCCCCCCAAAAAAAGAAAGACAAAAAAAAAAAAAAAAGGAGTTAGCAACCTTTTTTTTTTTTTTGGTAGAGGTCCAGATAGTAAATATTTTAAGTTTGGTGGCCCTATGGTCTTTTTTACAGCTACACAGCTAACTGTTGAAGCTCTGGTTATAGCATGAAAGCAGCCACAGACACTACATAACTGAATAGATGTGGCTGTGTGTGAATAAAACCTTATTTACAAAAACAGGTGGTGGGCCAATTGATTTAGATAGCCACTAGCATGAAAGACGCAGAAGTCAGACAAACATTAAAGTCTTTTGAATTCCCACAGGGCTCTTTGTCACACAGATAGAGTGTCCTTCCTACCTTTCTTCCCTCTGTCCCTCTTTCTTTCTTTCTTTCCTTCCTTTATCCCCTTTTCATTTACCAAGCAAATATATACTGAAAACCCACTCTGCACCATCAGTTGGGGTTACAAAGATCAATGAGATAGATTTCACAATTTTTTCTCTGAATAATCTTCTATCATGCTGTTCAAAGGCGTGTGAGGTGGCTTAGTGTTAGAGAAACAGAGGCCCAAGGCCATAGGCTGGCTGAACCAGAGCCACGCTGGACCTCACTGGCCTGACTCAGTGAACTGCAGCTTTCTTCACCCCTGAAGCTTGGAAAGTGTTTGGAAGAACAAGAGAAGCAGGACACCAACATCAATCCATTTTTGAAGCTCCTTTTATAACTTAAATTCTATACATAGCAGCATTTCTCCAATCTCCCAAGGAAATTTTTATTTTTAATAACCCATTCATAAAATGAATAATAAATTTGCTTTTCTATACGGTATTATATTTTCATCAGAAACCACTGGAAATGTGTAAAGCAACATAATGGCAGAGGATTTAGCACTTCTAACATTTTTATTAGGCTCAATTAAATATTCTGCTATATAATAAGTATGTACTAATTAGTAGAAACACTAATGTAAAGGTGCTTTGTCTTTCTGCCATTCTATAACTTTTTTTCTTAAAAGATATTTATCTTAGAGTGGTATGTTTTCCTTAGATCTAATTATTAAAAATCAAACAAACTCTATTTAGATGTAATGTTTAGATTGGTCTTAATAGAAAGGACCTAATTTCTTATGTTTTGGTCGCATTAACCACATTCAGGTCACCAAGAGCACCCTTGTGATTTAACCTCATGGAGTAAGTGAAATGCACTAAGCCATCTTCACCATGTTAAGTCAGAGATAGGGCACCTTTAGCCCAATGTGTCTCATTAACTTGTACATAATTTCTTAAAGAAATACAGTAAAAAATCCAGGTCAGGGCACCTTCAAGATAGCCTCAAAGAATATTACATCATTGTCTTGACTTTCCTGGAATATCTGTCATACAAGACAGACAATATTTGTTCTACTTACCCTTACTACAAGATTAATTAGAATATCATATAGAATAAAGTACACTAGACTGCATTGATGTCTTCTATAATCAATTTAATGCTCGATAAAACCCTGTTAAGTGGGGGGAAAGAAAACTTCTCTAGGTCTCTTGGTGCTTTTGTAGAAAGCCCTAGCTTCCTGAGATGTCTTTCCCTTTATAAGCAGAGACACATCATTTTTCCTCTACCCTTACCTACAGAGCATCCAGCTACTCACACAGGGCAATTGACCTGGCTCTTATTGCATTCCAAGGGATAAAGACTGGGGAAAAGGCAGTTGGTGCACTTAGTATTTACTGTGAGGTAATAAGAAACCTGTCTCTGACCCAGAATAAATACCTCTTATGTGCATTCAGAATAGAAGTAATAAAGATGACTATGAAAAACCTGACAGTGAGATAAATAGATTTTATAGATGAAAAGATAGACATTTACTAGCATATAAGGGAGTCCAAGTTAACAGATCAAATAGGGATACTGAAATTTCTCCTGTCACTAAGATTACAGTTTTAAAATTACCCCTTTTCTATCTCGTCGTTATGGAAGTGGTGGGAGAGTTTCTGGACCAGCTTCCTCTTGGCTCCAATTGCCTGCCCTTGACCCAGGGCTTAAATTTCCCCACCCCCAACCTCCTCGACCCTCTCCTCCAGCACTTTGGGGCCCTAGGCTGCTCTTCAGTCTCCAGGGCCTCTGTATCTGTGTCCTTCCAACTTGACATAATACCTGCCCGTGTGTGGGCGAAACAGCCCCATTATGTGTGGTTCCCTGCTCCGTGCCTTACCACACTTTCCACTTTCACGTGGATGACGATGGTTCAATTGTTCATTCTTCATGCAGTCTGTGCCTTTGCTAGCTTTGTTTCTGTTTGCCTCCCTTATTTTTTGTTAGAAACTTTTCCTGTCTCTCTGTATATTACCCTCTTTATGCTGCTGGTTTTCAATGCCTTATCCACAGTTCTGAAATCCAAAACAGTCTTGAAATGAACCTCTACTCCTAGTTTGTCGTGTGTTCAATCCCCATTTACTTCTCCCAAATCCCCCATCCTCTGTTTTCTAATTATTTCCCATGGTGGGCAGTTAATATTTGCTTTTTCTCAGAAGAACATTCTCCAGATAGCCAAATAGGTATAGAAAAGTAAATCTGACTTATGCTAGAATTTTGCTTCAGGGAAATTCATGGTCAGAAAGAAATTATGTATTGTATGTACATGAAAACTGAAATGAAGAAGTCATGTGCTGTATGTCCTGAAAACAGAGGTTTCTTATTTGTTTGCTTGGTTGGTTGGTTGATTTTTACCTGCCTATTTGGCAGTAAAACTCTCCTGACCTGACCTGAACACATTTGAGGGCAAAAGCTGACTTGAATTGACAGAAGACTGTTTAGAGACTTTGTTCCTTCAACTTGATGTGACTGTTTTAGGTTTCATGGTAGCACCTTAGTGCATTTGCTTCTAGAATACTGCTTTTGATCCCCTGGAGGTGAGAAGCAGATGCTGTAATTCATATTCTATTTTGAGATTTTAGTTTCTATTTTTGAATTCCCAAATATACCCAGCCTCGGGGGTTCAGAGAAGGAACTGGGCTTTTCATTTTCTGAGCTGACACAACAAGATGAGTTGTGTGCCAAGACTGTTTTCTCCACGTGTCGTGCCTCAACTGAGCAGGCAATGCTATGAGCTCATCTTACTCCTTATGTTAAAATTAATAAAGTCAATTTTCTGCTCACCTGAAGAGAGTTCTGGAGCTAAGACAACAATGGGAATAGTTAACAGAGGAGTCCCTCCATTCAGAGGCAGGGAAACGCAGTACTTTTCATAGGGAGAGTGCAGAATTTGGGATTAAGTTCTAGATAGTGATGCTGATTTGGAGTGCAGACTCCAGAACTTATGAGCATGGGGGATGGGGCATTTGTGGCCTCTAAGGAGGCTAGACTTAAGACAGGATAAGGAAAAGATCTAGAAGGGAGAATTTTGGCAGTTCACCCAAAATAGGAAAGGACATTAAGACTTATGTTTTTACCACTTGTTTATCTAGCAGTGACTCTGCAGACAGGAGTTGAAAGACAGAGATTGCTTCAGGAGAACGAGATCCTTAGAAACTGAAATTTCCTAAAATGAGAATTTGAGACAAGTTGCCTTGGCAAACTACAGGGAAGATGGGGATTTGGGGATTGATTGACATAAGCTGAAGCCTAGAGAAGGAGTAACTAGGGCTGTGGTCTCTGCCCTGTTAATATAAAGATTCAAACCAGAGTCCTCTATTCTACAAGAAATCCACGACCCTTGTGAAAATTCCTGGTACAATTTTAGATGCTAAGTTGCGGTTAGGCTGGTGGTAAACTAGGGAAGAAATGCTACATCTAAAGGTATTCAGATCCAGTTAAAAAATAAAAACATCCTTATGATGCCAAATTGGTGAATGAACTACCGCTTTGTGAACCTGCTGAAAGAATCACTGGTGACAGCTGATAATCTTTTTTTTTTTTCATGTCATTATGGCCAGTAGAAGATGTTGACCTTCTTGTTCCCTCATGCTACTCTTTTTTTTGTTGGCGGCTATCTTGCTTTTCTGAGAAATGTAGCTTGCTCTCTTTTTCAACCTCCTCCCTCACTCCTTTGTTCTCTTTAACCCTATAGCTTGGCACTATCCTGTCCTGCACACCTCCCTGTCCTCCATGTGTATCTCTCTTTGCCCCTGGGTATTTACATGTACCTGCCCCTGCAATAATGAACATATATGTGCATTTTAAAAGTTTATTTATTTGGTAATAATAACATGCAATTCTGATGGCAATTTTTTAACACAAAACTGAGTAGAAAGATTTGTTTTCCTCAAAAAATCTTGCTCCTGTCTTGCCCCCTTACCTTCATTAAATATAACTTTCGAACTTGGGTCCGGCTCGTGAGTATGTATTTTTTCTATCAGCCACTTATTCTTAATCAGTTTATAGAAATAACTGTGTGCTGTCATTTAAAAGTTCATATTAAAGCTTTTCTTTTAAAGAGAACAAACTATCCTGTTCTAAAGAGTTAAGTATAATTTGCCGTGAATAATCATTATGTTTTTACCGTAATGAAGAACATAATTGAAATGTGTCTCTTTGGGAAAGTACATACAGTACATGACTTCTTTCTGACCATAAATTTCCCTGAAGCAAAATTCTAGCGGAGTCAAATTTACTTTTCCATACCTCTTTAGCAATCTAGAGAATTTTGTTCTGAGAATAAGCAAATATTAATGGCCCACCATGGGAAATAATTAGAAAAGGGAGGATTGGGGATTTGAGCACACTGAACAAGCAGTAGAGGTTTATTGCAGTGGTTTTCAGAGAGAAAAAGAAGGCAGAGGTTGAGTAACTGGGGTCTCGGTACAGCCTTCCTATATAGTGAGAGGAGCAGAAGTCAGGAAGGAGTCCTCAAAACAGGCTGGGGAACCAAGTCCAAGAATCCTGCCACGTTCTAGAATCTTCTGGTGATTATCCTGTGTTTAGGGATTTGAAAACACTTCATTTGCTGCTACAGCAGATATGCTAAATAAGGCAACAGTAGCATGTTATCTGAAGTGTCCATCATTCTGCAGCCATGCAGTAGTCTTGGACCTGGTATTCCAAGCTCATAACTCTGATTCATGAAATCCAAAGACGCTGACCTCTTGGAGGGAAGAAAAGTTGGGAAAGGGTAAGGTGAGAGAAAATGACTCTCACAATGCAACGCTTTCCTCAAACAGAGCACCATTGATTCCAAGCATGTCTTTGACAATGAATAGAAAGAGAGATCCTGAGCAATGGATGGTTTGATAATTTTATCTCAGAGTCCATTATTTATGTTATATAAAAATTAAAAATAGCATCTTTACTTGCTTTGTGTGTGGGTCTTTATTGTCTCAGTTTTTGCTAATATTTAAAATGTTTTAAGATTCCCTTTCATGCCCTTAGTTCTTCTAACATTATCTCATAAAGGTTTTTAGTCCTTTAACTTAAAATTCTCTTGCTGTGAGGGATTGCAGGCAGGTCATCTTTATGGTGTTTGGAGTTGTGGGAAGTAATTTTGTGGACATTTGATTGAAGGAATTTAGGAGGCCTTTATCAACATATATCATTCCTGAGAAGTTGTTACCTAAGTTTTGTTTAAATGCCCAAGTGAAATGTTATCATATAGAAGCCCATTAACTTTAAGATAGGATTATTTGTTTGATAATTTTCCTTACATTGATCTACAGTTTTTCTCTCTGAAATTTCTTCTGCCCTCTGAAATAAAGAAATATAATCTATTTCTTTACGTAAGAGGTGGTGACAATCTTTTTATGTGTAGTTCAAGTTCTTTGCTTTAATAGCAAGTTTCCTGTATATTCCTATACACTGTGTTTTTAAAAATGACCACATATGATACTTTTATTACTGTAATTCCTTATATCTGACTTAGGTGGGTGGCTTTGGCTTTATTTCATCTCATTTGCTCTCTCTACTCCTTCCCCCTTTTCCTTCCCTGGCTCCTGTTCTTACCATCCACTGTCCTAGATCTTTCTACTCCTACAGCTTTCGCCTTTTCTTGTCCCTGATTATGCCTTCTTTGCAAATGAACAAGAGCCTGGGTCTGATAGGCAGCTCCTCTGAGGCTGGTGGAAATGTCCTGGGGACAAGGGGGCGTCAGGCCAAGGGTCAGCACCTTCCACGGGAGGGAGAGAAATCAAAACTGCTGTATCTTAGAGCTGCCAGCCCCAGTGAGAGTAGAGGAGCTTCCCAGAGGTAGTGCCTCTAAAGGCTCCCTTGATGGAACTAAGCTGGGCAGGAAGGGGCTGGCATCCCATGGGACCAGCTGCATTATAGCCTGCAGCTAGAAGCGGGTGGAAACTGGGCATTAAAGTCACAGGAGCCAGTGGAGGCCAGAGGGATGTCTGACAGAGTCTATACATTCTACATTTGAAATTCCTAAAGAATGTGGATCCTCTGATTTTTACAAAAATCAATTCTGACACTTAAAAATCATAAAATCTAGTGGTAATACTGGTAGATCAGTCTTACAAGAAATAACGCCAGAATGCACATGTAGTGAAGTCAACTTTTGGGATCTGGACTGAGCACTAGGGATTCAGCAGTGAATGAGACAGAGGGTGGAGATAGAGCTGTGGGGCCAGGCTAATTTCATTCATCCCAAGCCCTGCCATGTACTAGTTCCTCTAGTCATTATTTACTATTTCTGTTGCAGTTTCTTCATCTATCAGACAGGAATAATAATGGTAATAATTAATTGACTATCTAATTTTCAATTAAAAATCTAATGGAGTTGTCTGGATTAAATGACTTTATACATGCTAACCACTTTGAACAACACTTTGTAGCCACTAAATATTAATTAACTGGCACGTGTTATATTAGATGGGTCCTACCCTCAAATGCCTTATAGTTTAGTAGACAGAAAAATAAGTCTCTTTCAAATGACACTGGTTATCTGATCAGAAACTTTGGTTAAGGTTATTTGATCATTAAGGCTCTACCAACAGCACAGTTTTTCAGCCCTTATTAAAAAAATTTTTTTTCTAATCCATAAAGGTATCTCAAGACAGGCCAATGAGCTTCAGATGCTATTGATTAGTGCATTATGGTTAATTGATATGATATGTGGAACATAAAGAAGTATGGTATTTTTGAACTGGTGTATATTTGCTATTAAACAGCCTAGCCACTAATTAAGTTCTGGAAAAAGTTGAACAATGTCTTAGCTCAGGATGCTATAACAAAATAAGATAGACTGGGTGGCTTTAATAACAGGTAGTTCTGGGGAGTCCAAGATCAAGTTACTAGCACAGCTTATAGACAGCAGTGGACTTCTTGCTGTGTGCTGTCTGTCTTCCCCTTATAAGGGCACTAATCCCATCATATGGGACCCACCCTCATATTAACCTCATCTAAACCTAATTTCCTCACAAAGGCCCCACTTCTACATACCATTATATCAGGGGTTGGGGCCCATAACAAGTAAGTTACAAAACTTACCTACAACTCAGATTCTTCACTGTACAGTGAAGATCAACAATACCAACACCAACACTACCTCAGGACTATGAATTTGCAATGAGATGTTTTATATAGCACCCATTGCTCAGCATTTCAGAAGTCCTGTCCAGGAGTTAATAATAATGAATTTCTAACAATACATAATGGAGGTAGAAACATATATCCTATATATCATATTAATTTGCAGTTGATAGATAATTAAAATTAACCCCCTTCCTGGTACTATCTTTCCATATCATTTTTGCAAGTGTATCAAAATATTATTCCAACCTTCTAAATGGTAAGACCACGTACATACCTTTTGAGAGCACATTTCTAGTTAGAAGATGGCAGCTGAGAGGTAGTTCAGTCTTTGTTATAATTCAAACCCTATCAGACAGAATTTGAATTGAATTTAAACACTTTCTTCCAATGGAGTTTTGTGTTTCTAGTCCCAAGAAATACATCTTCTGCCTTTATTTTGTAGACAAAATATATTCTTTTGTCTAAAAAATGTTGACTTAAAAATAAAACCTTCAGGCAGGGATTCTGTGACTCTTGGGAGCCAAAAAAATATGTATCCTCAAAAATATTGGCCTGGCTTTGTGGCTTCCATGTGGGATCCAGAGGTTCTCAACAACAGTCATGATAGTTCCTTGGAAACTGCACACCAGTGGGAGCTTGCATCTTGGGAAGAGAGTGTTTGCGAGGGGCAAGCAGCTGTGAGCACATAGGTAGGATGGTAGTTATGGGGCTGACTGATGAGAAGCAGTCCTGCTTTTATTGCAGACTTCAAGAGGACAAGAATGGGCTGGATGCAGACTGCCAGGAGAGACCAAGCAACATTCAGGTGCACTGCATGCCTCTGGCAGACACTCGTTTGGTCTTTGTTAAAATATTGGCCTGTGGAAAATAGGTTTGCATTAGTATTTTGGCCTTTTTATATCAATCAAGAATCTTTTGATTTATCTGGAAGCAAAATGGTTTATGAGAGAAGACCAGGCTCCAAATCAGGCAGCCTTGCGTTCCCAGTGCCTCCATTTCCAAGCTGTGCTTTTTTGGGCAAGTTATTCAATCTCTTTGCCTCTCAGTTTCCATGTACATTAAATAACTGGTTTCAGAGGGCTCTTGTGAAGATGGAAAGTGGGTGGGTAGCTGTATACCTGAAGCATCGTAGGTGCTCTAGAAATGTTCCTTTAAATCACATTCTAGAAGTACAGCTACAGTATTATTTCCGTTCGGTTTGAATTTAACTTGTATTTTTAAAAAGCAAATACCTTTTTGTTAGAGAGATTTAAGCTGCAAGTAAAGCAAAGCCATACTAAAAGTGTTTTAAATAACAAACAATTGATTATCTTACGTAATATGAAATCTAGAGGCATTTCGGGGATCAGTCAACTCAGCAATGCAATGATGCCATCAAGGACTTGTTTTCTTTCCATTTTTCCACTCTGTGACCACTAGTGTGATGGTTAATACTGTCAGCTTGATTGGACTGAAGGGTACAAAGTATTGAACCTGGATGTGTCTGTGAGGGTGTTGCCAAAGGAAAGTAACTTTTAAGTCAGTTGGCTGGGACAGGTAGCCCCATCCTTAATCTGAGTGGGCACAATCTAATCAGTTACCAGTGTGGCTAGAATGTAAGCAGGCAGAGAAATGTGAAAAGAGAGACTGACCTAGCCTCCCAGCCTACATCTTTCTCCCGTGCTGGATGCTTCCTGCCCTAGAACATTGGACTCCAAGTTCTCTCCAATGTTGGAACTCGGGCTGGTTCTCTTTGTTGTTCAGCCTGCAGATGGCCTATTGTGGGACCTTGTGATGGTGTGAGTTAATACTTATTAAACTCCCCTTTATATATATTCCATTACTTCTGTCCCTCTGGAGAACCCTAAAACAACTAGCATGCTAAATTTGGTGCATGTCTTCTTGAGATGACACCAATATATAATTCCACTAATAAGCAGAAAGTCTTATTCAGTATATGAATCTCTCTTTCATTAAATCTAGGGTGGAAATCTACCCCTCAGTCCCCACAGAAGTCTTCCCCTTCTGTTTCATTGGTTAGAGATGTGTCACATACCTGTGCCAGACCAGTCATTGGCAGGGGGACTAGAGAAAGAGCTATGATACAGCCACAATGAGCGTCCATCTTCTGTGTCTGGGGACAGGTCTATAAAACAGGTCTCCAGGAAACTAGACAGTTGTGCAAATTTTGGTAGCAAAAGAGGAAGGAAATTGCTTTGTAATAGAAAGTAAATGGCTTTCAAATAGGCAACCAACACAGACTCTGTAGTAGAATGTTACTCGTTAAACAAGTCAGACTATTATGAGCCAAACTCTTTCCGAAAGAAACTGAAAGAGGAAAGCCTTAAATAATGCAGATAGCTAAAGCCAACCTCAGCTGTCCAAGAAACATGATGGATTTACATATTGGTAACAGTTACAGTGGCCAGAAGTTGGGGGTTGGAATAACTTTTGGAAAGCTGCTGTTTTCTCTCCACTTTAGGAAAAAGAGGATACTTCTGACTGGGAAAAATATAACTATGTGGATAGTTATAAATGGTTTCTTAAAAATGTTCTATGTGCTTCTGTTTGAGATGTTTCAGCTCCTGCTCCATGAAAGGAAATGCTGGGAAGTTAGGATAAGAAGACTATTGTCTTCACCCAGTCTCAAATGCCCACATGAGAGGCACAGGATAACCAGATTTATCAACGAGATGAGAGGAAGCTATAGGGATGCTAACTTTAAGAAAAGCCAAGAGTAGGGGAGAAATATTCAATGCCAAATGTCTGACAGATAAGAGCCTATAAAATATTCTAGTATTTTTAGTACTAGACAGTACTAAAAATACTTTTTAAAGGCAAAGTCTCCCCTTTAAAATTAAAGAGGACATTTATTATTTATAGGAGAAAAAGTCACTGGCCAATAGGGAATTTGTTAACAGTTTGAGTGCAGATAAGGAGGCTGGGTTGCATTTAAATGTTATGTTCAAGTACATATGACGCAGTTTTGCAGAGGGTAATGTATGGTTGTTTTTATTGCACGCTTAAGTCCCGAGTGGAACTTGAGTTGATGTTAAGGGATGAAGGTTTGGAAAAAGTTACCGAGGAGAATTTCTTGAGCATTTGTGTTTCACAAATGAGAATGATTTGCTAATGGACGCTGTGCCCTATTTCTTTGCTAATCTCTGACAAAGAATAACTTCCTGTCTGCTATGGTTTAAGCATGATTCAGAAAAGTTAGGTCTGATTATATTTCAAGCTTCCCACTAGTCCTTTACAATGATTCTTAGCCATTTTAAGGCCACTGGGGGAAGTGTTGGTGTTCATGTTTCCCTCTGTGGAAAGGAATGGCATAGGAATGGTGGTTGTTGGTAAAACAATAGCCAGAAGTGGGTAGGTTTCTTGCACTCAGAAATCCTTGTAAAGGCACATATTTTCCACATAGTTTTATTTATGTTATCTGTTTGAGCTGTGTCTGCAGATGAATCAGTGTTCATATGTATGTATGTATATGTGTGTATATACACATACACATATATGTATACACACACATGAATTATTTTAAAAGATAGATAAATAGGTGCTGGGTATAAAGAGATGTCAGGAAACAGCAGTGAGATTCCATGTCTTATAATACATGAGAGATACTGAACGCATTGCTGCTGACTACCCCAGCATTTCTTTTAGTTCCTAGGTATACATATTAGTTTTATTTAATAATCATATTCTTAAAAAAGGAAAATGGAAACTGACAAATAAGAATGGAGCATAATTCCAGAAATCTAGTTCATGTCAGAATTTAGATTCAAAACCTTTTTAAAGAGATGGAGGAAATAAACTTTCAGAGGGACATGCTTCTAACCCTTCATCTAATATTCCATTAAAAGAACCCAGAAAATAATGTCTTTACAGGAAGCTATCACCCTGGCCTTACATAGGTTCAGACACATTTCCTTTGTTTCTTAGTTTTGTGAATGAAAGGTGGCTATATGAATAAAACTAATTAGCTATCAGGGGAAAACCACAGCCTTTCATTACAATCAAAGTTGATGGAGGTTCATCCAGAGGTTTAGTATATTTCAGGCCTTGTCAATGCCTAAAAAGGAATTGGATAATTCCCATAATTAATATGGAAACTAGATTTGATTTTCTGCTTTGAAATTATATATTAAATTTAAAAAGTGAGACTGGCATAGTAATGAAAGTTTAGACACATAAAAGAGGTAAACAAATTATGATGTACAGTCAGGGGAGTGCTGTCTTAATATTGCGATCTAGCAAGTTACGATCTGAAGGAACCATATATAAAAATGAGATTGTCATAGCTTCAAATAATTCATTGTTTAAATCTAAAATCAAATAATACAGTACTTTTAGTGTCTCTAGCCTCTGAACTTCGTTATTAAAGTGAAGCTCTAATTATAAATCCTTCTATGCCCTTGAGTAGTTAATCCAGAAGTGACACTGTCTATTCATTATGTACACTATGATGTTTTATTGCATAGTATATTCTGAAAAACTAATTTTTCTAGTAGAAGAAAACTGTGCTTTAAAATAGTAGGCCGACAAGTGGGGTGCTGGTATTTCAGATTTTCATCAAGTTTGTCTCGTATGTAGATAAATTGAAAGCGCCAAAACCAAGTCCTGTTTATTCTAACTATATGAAACATTTAAGACCATAAACATTTAAAAATTTGTTCAAGAGTCAAACATTTCCATTGTCACTCTCTCTCCTTCAGTTTTGAAGCTAAATCAGCGAGTCGTGTAGGAATCGGTCAAATTTATTTGTTCTAGGTTCATTTAAGTAGAGTCTTGTTGGTATACTTTCCTTTAAATGCATCCTTGTCTCCTTTGAATATCATAAAGGTGAGGAAGGATGAGAAGGAGGGAAGGAGGGAGAGAGAGGAGAATGAAATTGACTTTGTGTGAGGAAGGGAGGGGGAGAGAGAGCGAGGAATGAGATTGATTCTGTGTGCCCTATTATTAGCCCAAATCTCCTCCATCCTATTCTTGCTGGCATTATTGATAATGTTGCCTGCAGCTGCTGCCTCAGTTGAGCCCATTCTTACTGAGGCAGGACAGCAAGGTAGCAGGTGTAGTTCGGAGTTTCTCTTCTTTCTACAGAACCTTTATCTATGAAATTGTGGTAGGCCCTGGGCATGTGAATGTTAAAAAGGTGGCCAGCATTACTCGTGACCTGTCTGTGGTCCAGTCCACATAACTGGATCTTAACCTCAGTTTCTCTGCCTTTCCCTTTTCAATTTTCCAGGCCTGCCACACTGCATGGGCTTGTGAACCCTCTCCCCTGGACAGGATAGGGGAAGAGCTCTTCTGCTGAAGGACATCCAGCTGCCCAACCCAACACCTATTGTGCTACATGCTGGAGAAATAGTGATAAAAGGTGTCATTCCTGTCTTACAAAGGTTAGTTGTGAGGTGTCCCTGTCGCTGGGCTGATGTGCAGGATCCAAGAAGTAAAGAGACAGGACACAGAAGGACAAAGAAAGTGCAGCTGGGCTCAGGCGTGGGGGACACGCTACCTATAAGAGGAGACAGGCAAGGCCCGGAACGTCCAGAAGCATCTGTATTTATGGGATGTAGATTAGGGGGCAGAGTAGTGAGTAAGGTCATCTTAAAGATAGTGATAGAGTCAAGACATTCACATGAGCCATAAGCAAGGGGTCCACCCCCATTAGGTCACCAAGGAGGTAGGTGGTGTGCAGTAAGGAGGGTACAGAGTGCATCATCTCTTATCTATGGGCAGGCTACTTCTAAGGATATCTATAGAAGGATGCTTTGAGTCACACAGCAGCGACAGAGCTGACAGGGCCTACCGCCACCTTTTGGCAACTTCCAGTGATTTCTATAGGAGGATGCTTTGAGCCAGCACAGTAACAACAGAGCTGATAAAGTTCACAGCCACCAAGGTGCAATTATACCAGAGGGGTTTTAAGCCCTGGATGCTCGAGGGATTGCCTGCCAGAGGCCAACTTTCCACAGGAACTGGACACAAGGTACTGGAACTCCTTTTCAGGAGGAGTGACTCTTGCTCCAAGCCTGCCATACAGCGGGTATCCTTATGATACTGAACACTGCTGCCTGGCCAGGCTGTCACGTAGCGCACACCCTTTCAGACAGAGGCAGTACCTTTTGGGCCATAAATTCTCATCCTAGTATAACTGTTTTTCCTTTAAATCATGCTCTGCACCGTGTCTACTCTAGACATTCCTTCGACTATAAGCAAGATATGCTTATGTATGTATAGCTGTTTATCCCTTAATTCATGCTCTGTACCATGTCTGCTCTAGACATTCCTCTGACTATAAGATATAATTATATATATATATGGAAATAACGGAGTAGTAAGATATTCTTCAGGCATTAGTTGTTCCAACTATAAACGAGTACAAGGATTACATGAAAGAAATAACTGAGTAGTAACACTATAAACTAAGATATTCTTCAGGCACCAATTGTGTGGGGGTCTGCTTAGCTCTCCTTCTTTGGTGCCCAGATGGGGGGTTACCCACAGAAGACAAACATTAAAACAACACCAAGCCAATTAATTGCCCATATGCTGATAAGTATCGGAAGAGAAGCAACCGCGTACTATGGGAGACTGAACTATGCCTGCATCTTACTTTATAATGGTAGCTGAGCAATGATATCGAGATCTTAGTGAAATTAAAAGAAAGTTTTTAATACAGGTCTCTTGGAAATGAGAGACACAGCACACCATACAGGACCGCACACCTGGGTGTCACACTCAGGGGTTGGATGCAGATAGAGAAATTGGGATAGTGCCTTTCTGATCATAGTGGTGGTAAGCAACTCAGTAGAGTCATCCCTACCTTCTGTCCCACTCCTTGATGCAAATTTTCTTTATTAGTTCATTCTCGCACTGCTATAAAGAAATACCTGAGACTGGATAATGTATAATGAACAGAGGTTTAATTAGCTCACTGATCCACAGGCTGGGCACGAAGCATGATGCTGGCATCTGAGAAGCCCTCAGGAAACTTACAATCCTGGTGGAAGGTGAAGAGGGAGCCAGCACTTCACATGGCTGGAGAAGGAGAAAGAGACAGAGGTGGGGAAATGCTATACACTTTGAAACAGCCGGATCTCTTGAGAACTCTGTCATGAGATCAGCACCAAAGGGGGAAATTCACCCCATGATCTAGTCACCTCCCATCAGGCCCTTTCTCCAAGACTGGGGATTGCAATTCGACATGAGATTTGGGCAGGGACACAAATCCAAACCACATCAGGTACTAAGGGGAAAGAGATCATGGTGAATGGTTGGGGGAATTGTAACATGCTTTTCGTGAGCCCATGAAAGTTAGCATTCAGTCAAGATATGAACAACTCGGGTTGTTAGTCTGGCCCTGTGACACAGCATACTCATGGAAAGATTAGGAATAAGGGATCCCAGATAGCCAATACAGAATGAAAACTTGGTGAATACAGAGGCCAGACGAGAGGGACATGACTTGGATTGTGCAGCTTGTGTGGTGGGGGCAGAAAGAAGGGGGCTGCTGAAAGTGACGTGAACTTGCTAAAG
The DNA here is from genome assembly GCF_049354715.1 of Callithrix jacchus. Lineage (NCBI taxonomy): Eukaryota > Metazoa > Chordata > Mammalia > Primates > Cebidae > Callithrix > Callithrix jacchus. The sequence goes on along the minus strand of NC_133512.1, from coordinate 81,150,811 downwards.
TCCTCTCTCTGGCTTCCAACTGCATCTGGCATATAATCATATAATCTCAATCCCTTGGGTGACTCTCGAGGTCCCCCACAGCCTTTCCTCATCTGGTACATCCCTGCCTGGCCAGCTATCTCCCAGTTTCTCTGATTCACTGAACTCTTTCCTATCTCAGCACTGTTGTACATGCTGCTCCCTCAGCAGGGAAAACTCTGGGGCCAGGGAGGTCAGACAGGGAAACCTCTGAGAAAGGGACTTAAACTAAGAACCAAAGGATGAGGAAGGAAGGATTCCCAAGGCCGAAGTGGAAGGGACAAAAAAGATCATTCCTGTGAGAGGAGGGAGGGAACAGAGCATATTGAAGGAGCCCAGACATGGTCATTGTGACTAGGGCATCCCCTGGAAGAACACTGCAAATGAGGCTATGGAGAGAACTTCCAGGGCTGGACCACACTGGTCCTGTAGGATGTTAGTCTTTCTTCTAAAAGCAATGGGGAGATACCTACTCCACCAGCTTAATGTTCAGCCATTCTTGAGGTTTCAGCTGGAGTGTTACTTTCAAAAAGAGGTCTCTTCCCTCCCTTCCTCCCTCCCTCCCTCCCTCCCTCCCTCCTTCCCTCCCTCTCTCTCTCTCTCTGTTTTAGGGATGGAGTCTCGCTCTGTCACTCAGGCTGGAGTGCAGTGGTGCAATCTCGGCTCACTGCAACCTCTGCCTCCAGGGTTCAAGCAATATTCCTGCCTCAGCCTCTGGAATAGCTGGGACTACAGGTGCCTGCCCCCATGCCCGGCTAATTTTTGTATTTTTAGAAAAGATGGGATTTCACCAGTTTGGCCAGGCTGGTCTTGAACTCCTGACCTCGGCCTCCAAAAGTGCTGGGATTACAGGCATGAACCACCGCACTTGGCTTCTCTCCAATTTATGTTTGCTTTCCCTACCTTTGGAATCTCTGACCTCCTGAGGACTTAGCCCAGGTTGTAATTATGTATTTCTTTGTCTAGGGCTATGCTGTCCAGTCTGGTTGCCACTAGCCCCTTGAGCACTTGAAATGTGGCTAGTCTGAATTGAAATGTGAAGTAACTGTAAAATATAAGTTCGAAGACATAGTATAAAAATATATAAAATATCTCATTGATAATTTTGAATACTGATTACATGTAGAAATAATGCCACTTTAGATCTATAGGGTTAAACAAAATATATCACTAAATTAATTTGACCGTTTCTTTTTGTTTTTCAAATGTAGTTCCTAAAAAATTTCAAATTGCTTATGCAACTTGAACTTATATTTCCTATTACGTTTCTCTTATACCATGCTGGTCTAGACTGTAAGCCTGTGTGAAGGGAAGAGCTGGTTAACTCTGCCTACAATAGAATCCCCACACACATAAGGAACACCCTTAATATTTGCTCAGTAAATGACTGTGAGAGCTTGAGTGGAGTTGTGAAGGTCACATGGGCGTTAATCACGTGAGGGTGTGTGTTCGTTTTGGGTGGGGAGGGAAACTGGGCCGGCAGCACCTTTCTAACCGAGAAAACAGAAAAGCAAATGTGTGGAGGCACGGAGTAGCACGGAGTTTTTAGGGAATCGACATCTTAGCAGAGTAAACATGGGCAGGATCACCACGGAGATGCATGTGCCATAATAAGGTATTTGAACTTTGCTGAACGCGAGGGGAACTAGACTCAATGAAGAATTTTAAGCCAGGAAGAAACTTGATCAGATTTATGTTGAAGAACTAATGGAGAAGTCAGGCAGAGGCTGAACTGAAGGCAGGGAAGCCACTTTGGAGGCATTTTTGTAATCCAGGCAAGAAGGAAAGAGGTCATGAGCAAAGGAGAACCGGGTCCCAAGGAAGAACAGGGGACTAACTCCAACTTTCAGGAAGGTGGACTCCAAGAATGTAGGGAGTCCAAAGGTGGAGGCTGGAGATGATTTTCAGCTTCTGGGTTGGGCAAGAGGATGGACAAGGCATCTGTTAACAAATGAAGAGTACTGAAGAGGCAACCAAAGCCACTTCTTAAAACACATATATCTAATTGTGTTACCATTCTCCATCCCTCTCTTGCCTCCATCCCCATCTTAAAAGGCTCCAACAGCTTTCCCTTGCTCTTAGAATGAAGATTAAAATCTTACAGAACCAGTGTTGTCCAATCCTGGAAGTTCTATCCATATTCTCATTAGACATTGTCCCTCCCAGGGGCTGCCATAGTCACACTGGTGGCATCTGGACTCCCTCAAAGTGCTCTGTTCTCTCCCTCTGGACACAAGAATGATTTTTCTTTTCCCTCCCACTTGGTCTTGGGAATTCTTCCGCAACCTTTGGTTCTCAGCTGAAGTCTCTTCTCAGGGAAGTTTTCCCTGTCTGGCCACCCTGCCCAGGTGATTTTGTTCAGGGCTCCCTCACGACCCCATTGTGTTTTCTTTTGTTCCTTTTCTTCAGAGCCCTTCTGACATTTATGTGACTATCTGATGCATCCATGTTGTTCCTGCTAGACTTTCAGCATCCTGTGGGTCTGTTTTCTTCACGGGTCCTCAGCACATACTTGTTGAAGGAAGCAAGCAGCTGAATAAATGAGCCTGGAACTTGGGAAGCAAGTTGCAGCTTTAAGTTCAAATTCACATTTATTTGGATAACATCTTTCTGGGCCAACCCTGTGTGCAGGTCCCTGTCATGAGCCTGCATGTGGGGATTCTCTTGCATCCTGAGCCTGCATGACTACCTGCACTTCCAAAACATCTCTCCCGCCAGGGAGGAGAATCAAGACTAGCTTCCCTTCCCTGAAACCCAGCCCAACTCCAGATACCTCCTCTTCCTTTCCAGCTTGATTTTCTAAAGAGCCAGCTTAGTTTTGCACATATCACATGTTTTGACCAAGAGAAACAGGTGACAGGGCAGATTTAGTGAAGGACGAAATGGAATATTTTGGCCTCTGAAGTATATCAATTTTGAATTGTTTTTTACTCTTCATTTTCACATAATTTTACAAACTGTTATGTAGTGGATTCAAGAACTACTGCAGAATTCAGCCACCCAGAAAGTTTGCATTAGAAAAATCAGCATTAAAAATGCTAGGATATAGAAATACAGTGAAAGCAGAGCCTCTTTTTTATCATGAATAATTTATGCAATTCTTCTATTAAGTACTCAATGAAATAGCAGGCCTCAAGCTGACTGTTTGCCTGAGTATGTTATATTCATTTTAAGCCCTTTGATGTTTAATTTGGTTTACTTTCTCTTTAAATACTAAACAGCTGGTTTTGAAAAGCTGAATTTAACACTCAACAACCAGACAGAAGAGGCGACGCTGTTCGCTAAGCATGGGATATCTACACTCAATGATAAACCTTGGTTTAAACTTTAATGTGACACTTCATAAATAAACAGGAAAAACTGCATAATTATCCTAAACACGTGTTACTTGCCTGAGCAGTAGTTTAATGCATGCAACCTGGCTGCAATTCTGTACAAAGAATATCTTTAAAATTTTAATGTGGCGCCCCATGGATGGAAAAGTAACCATAATGAGTTTTAAGATGGTAGTTTTCCCTTGTTGGTTGGAAAATAATTCTAATTAGAACAAGTTATCTTGAATACACATTATGTTCAAAAAGGGAAAACTGAAGATCCCATATATTTTTAGCTTACCTAAAAGTAGTGTCCCTCACTTAAGATGGGCAAGAATGAACTTGTAAATCACTCAACTCAATTTAACAAAACACCAAAAAAAAGTCTATTACTATATCAATAATTTTGTTCAGCATGATCACAAGAAGTAATATGCCAATATGGTAATATACATATATATAGGCACTGCTCCAGTCATCTTTGTTCTATGAAATAGGTCTTGTTTTGTCTATCCAGATCTCTCTCTGTTCTGATAACAGAAACTCTTTTCCTAGTTACTGGTGGTGGGAAGGGTCTATATAACTTTTCAGTCCTTGCTCTTGTGACTGATCTAAGTAATGGACAGGTCATCCAAGCTGGGACAATCCAATTCCTATGTGGGAACTTCTCAAATTCAAGATGTGAAAAGAGAATCCTTTTTTCTTTTCTAGTTATATGTCCCAGGGGTATGAACCCAGATAAACCCAGAATGATGTCTTTTGTCACATGGAGAAGATGATCTGATGATCTGGGGAAAGGAAGCTGATGGGAAAATGCAAGAGGTCAAGCATTCAGATAAAGGAGTCTGAGTCCTTGGTTTCAGCCCGAGAGGTCAGGTCCACTTCTGCCTTCTCTGCAGATGGGTTATATGAGCCAATAAATTTCTCATTGTCTATTTTAGTTCGTTCACTTGGGGATTCAGTCACTTGAAACAGGAAGAGACATGATAGATACATTCCTGTTAATAAGGCAACAACTCAATAAAATAATAAAGTGGCTAAGGCCTTCAGGAATCCTTAAATCCAAATACACACAACGTGTCTTTCACCATCATTCTGCTTCTTTCAAATAAACTTTCTTTAAAAAAGCAAAACCTTCCACAAGACTTCAGTGAAGTGATCAAGTAACTGCTGCCATTCCTAATTATTAATATTTTAATTTAAAAGCCAGCATTTTATTCAACCTCATCTCTAAAAAGGACCTCCCTAGTAGGCAATCAGGGCTGTCAAAGATAAATATTTCACTGTTGATGTAAAGTGGAATTTACATCAGAATATTCTGCTGTGAGTTGCCAGAAGCATTTGTCATGATATTTTTCAAATCCTATCACCCTAAAGCAGCAGCGTCATCTGTCTTTGCTTGTAGCCATTTCCATGCAGCGACATTAAGAACAAACTTAATTGACAGTCACTGGGAACCCAAGGGCAGCACACATGATCAATTATCTAAATATGCTGGCAGTTATCAAAGAGAATGGAGTTCATGAATCTCATATAACAAGGTTTTTATGTAAAAAAGATGTTCATTCTTTGGTGGCATGGAGCTATAACCTGAACTTGAATTTTTAAAAAAAAAATATATTAAACCAAAGTTCAGTAAGCTTTTCTCAGTTTGAGGACTTGAGAACTTTATGAGTGCAGACTAATTCCTAAAGAGGATTATCACTATTAAGAGTTCCTATCTGTTAGCTCTTTTCTATATTACTCCTTTGATAGAAGATTCATGAAGGCCCATCCTTCGACTATCCTCAGTGGGTCTATCACTGTGCTATCACAATTACATTTTGGGAGAGGGAAAGGATTCTATTATGGAGATTGGCTTCTAGCATTATTTTCCTGGATTCAAAAATTATTGGATATCAACTCTTTGTTTTAAGAAGTCATTTGTATTAGAGGTAATTAGTTTGATTTGTCATTGTAGGTAATTTTGAAAAAAATAAAAGACTGATAAGTTGTTCGGAAGAACTTTTGTTTCACATGAAGAATTTTGTTCTTTGGCGAGGTCCCAGAGGTGGTGACAAACGATTTGAAATTTATGACAGTCTGACAAAACATTGCATGGCATAAAGTGTACATTTTTATTCTATTATTGAAGATTATATTTTATTCTAAATATTTCTGTGTTTTTGTGCGTATGTTTTCATGAATTGATTATTATTACCTGCTACATGCTAGACTATGTGGTAGGTAACAAACACCGAAGGGATCTTGTCCCCAAAGAATTTGCATACAATCTGGTAACATTGTTGGGTGAGGCACACTTGTAACCACAACAGAAATCAGTAAGAGAGAGAAAAATGCAAACACTGCAGAGATGTAAGAGCAGAAGAGATTTACCTTCAGCTGTGTGTGTGAGGATGATTCATTGTTCTGGAGCAGTGGTGCTCAATCCTGGCTGAACATTTGAATCATCTTGAGAGGTTTAAATCAAAAACCAAAATTTAAAAACTCAAAAGACAATAAAACAGCCAAAAAATAGTGTCTTTGCCCTTCCCCAGATCAATGAAATCAGAAACTCTATGGATCCCAGGCATAGGTAATTTTCTTAAAATCTCACAGGTGATTGTAATATCTACATTTGAAAGCCACTCCCTTAGACATATAAGCAATAGCTTAGCTGATGGAAACAAGGGTTGGTGGAAATTTCAGATGGAGATATTAATATCCACAAGGTCAAGAACATGAGATGTGGTGTAGCATTATTCAAGGAATGGTGAATGGCCTGATCTGGCTGGAGTATAAGGAATATTCATGCTTTAAGCCTGTATTAGGACCAGACTGTAAAGGAAATGTATATTCAGTGTGAAATCATTTTAAGTGTGGTTTATAAGACAACAAAGAATCATAGTGACATTATCAGATTTGTACTCTAGGGAGATAATGTGAGATCAGTCTGACCATGCTATCTGTCATCCTGTTGATTATTCTGGTTGAGTTGGGATCCATTCACATCTTCTTCCTCATAGAAACACGATTGTATTTAAGAGACATCCCAGTGTCTCTTACACAGCTTGGGGAGTATACAGCTCTACCTATCATCTCCTGGGATGGATTCTCACTAGTTTAAGTAAACCACTGTATAGCCTTTAAAACTGAAAACTCTTTAGAATTCATAGGCAGTCTTGCAGGCAAAATTGGCCCATTCAGATGAAAGGGAAGTATTTATAATCCGTTGGGAACATGGTTTCTTCCTCCAGCTGGAACTAGGAGTGTTGTCCTAATTGTCACTTTAAGCATCATAAGACTATAAAGAGACCTAGACTTAGGATGAAACAGCAGAGCACAGGGGTTCAAATAACCCAAGCCATAGTTGACATCATTGTCTGTTGATTAGAAACTCCTTCTTCCTTCTTCTCTCTTATCTTCCATACTGCCTCTGGACTTGCAGTCAGACAAGATCACCATTTCCTATGGTTTAAGTCCATTTCAAACACAGTTTCTGTTCCTAACAGCCAGATTCACCCTATGGATCCAAGGGAGTTTGGGTAGAAAGGGAGTAGTAATGGGTTAAACATTTAAAATGGTCTAGGAGAATAATAGTATTATTAATAGAAATAAAAATATCAGGAAGAGGAACAAATGTTGATTCTTGTCATGTGTTTGAGGGGTCACTGGGAAGTAGACACAGATGTCCAGCTTTTGAATATGCTGCTCTGATGATTAGGAGACAGAATAAAACGAAATATACATAAACAAGAGTCACCTGTATATATACAATCTAGAATTTTAAAAAGTAAGGGAGAGTCCCAAGACAGAGATTGGTAGCTTGACCTCACCTACCCAAGCCTACAAAATCAATTTACATTTACATTTATGTCTTTGTTACAGTGACTTGTCTCTTCCTCTCTGCCCAAGGAGGAACTTAAATGGGGATCACTATGGCTGTGTTTTCTGGGAGTCTCTGAAGGAAGAATCACACAGAATGCCAAATGTTCTGATCCCAGAGGCTCAGAGACTGGAGTGGCCCCAGTTCCACAGGCAAGAGCTAGTTTTATGTCAAATGTCTAACATTCTTTGTCCTCTAGACCTTAATGCACTTCTTTTGTATGAAGTTTCATAAAGATGCTAGAAATTCTTTCAGCTTCTAGGCTGAACTACACACAGATTTTCTTAAAACTAGGTTCTTCCATTGTGTGAAGCTGCATGAAAGGGCAGAGTTTTTAGCTTCTGCCACTTCCATCCTAGTGACCCACATTCAGTCCAGGACTCTGGATCAACTAAAGAACCAAATCTTTTCTTCCAGTTTCCTCATTTCTCCCTTAGCCCCCACCCTGTCAAAAAAAATTCCTCTTTTCTTTCCAGTTATGAATCAAATATCTGTTCTTATCAGTTACTGCACATGGATTCAGGGCGCTGTGGATTAGTGAGGGGAAAGAGAGTCTGATATTAATAGCTTGTTGTTCCAAGGTGATCCCTAGTGATGCTGGCTTCCTGTAGCTCCCACCCCGCAACTGTATCAGGGTTGATCTGTGTGACCAATAGCATATGGCGAAAGTGGTGGGATGCCAGTTCGAAGATTACATTATGAAAAAAGGTGGCTTTCATCTTAGGTGCTAAAGGTTGAGATGAGTGGGCAATAAAGATGTGAAAATAATACCTGCAGTTTGTCTTTTGAACGGTTTGTTAGTTGTAATTTGGAGGAGAATTGAGTTTGGGGAAAATACATAATAGGGTGGAATAAAAGATGTATCATAAATATTATTTTTATTTTTTAAATGTTATATGATTTGTGTTGTGTTGGGATTAAACTACACAGGATACATTTTTTTGCTTCTGAGCGCAGCAACAAAGTAGTCCTACCCCAAAACACACATAGGTGTAAATTATGTACTTTACATAGGTATGAACATTTGTATGTATTAGTGAGGTCCAAATCAATAAGACTTTAAGATATTAAGTATGGTATCTTCAAAACATCTTTCAATTTTCACTATAACTAAGCCTTCATTATAGTCTCACTCTTTTTAAGGAATAAAACAGTAAATACTATTTGTGAAAATATTTAGATCATTCATTTGAAAGAAGTACTGCTCAGATATTTTGCAGATTATCCTCCAAACTGGGTATGTATGATGTTTTACTCATGATTAGACTGGGGTTGTAGGTTTAGGGGAGAAAGACCACATGAGTAAAGTACCATTCTCATCACCCCCTACCAGGGGTGTATGCTATTACCAGGATATAACTGATGATATTAACTTTAACCATTTATTTTTGAGGAATTTGTATTTGTTCAAACCTTGAGACTATGCACACCAATACTCATTTATTCATGGGGATACCAGAGCCTGGAAACTGGAACAATTTAGCTGGAGCTGTTCACCCACAGTCAGGACTGCCTGGAAGGTGCTTAGCCATACAGGGAGGGAGAAGCCGTCTGACTAATTGTGTGACCACAGAGAAGATGCTGCTGTGGTGGTGAGCCTGCTACCCTCCCCTGAGCAGAGCGAGGGAGGGAGCAATGCCCCGGCCTCTCCCCTGTCCCACACTTCAGTCATTCTCCAGTGTCTCCCACTGGCTGATCTAACTGGAAGCCAGTGGACAAGAGAGTCGGGGTGATCCAGTGTCCCTGGTTGGCAGGGCAGAGCTAGGAAAGGACAGAGTATAAGTCTGAGCCTCAAGCAGGCAAGTGATGGATACTGCATATAAAGGGATGTGGGTGTGCCAGAAAATAAGAATGAACAATTGATAATGGAGCCAGAGGGAAAGACCCATTTCTGCCGGAGTGAGAGCGCAGCCTGATAAAGGCCCACAGAGGACACCCTCTTTGCTGATGAATGAAGGCTGATTTAAAAGAGAGCAAAGTTGGCAATAGCTATAGCTGTTACTAAATTTTAAGTAGTTTGCTTGTCTTGCAGAATCAAAAACTCAAATATTTAGACTTGGAAGGAGATTGTAAAGTCTGCGATTGTAATTTATGTATGAAGAAATGTGTGGAAGTTACAATATGGAAAGTATTAATGAATTGAATGAAGATTGGTAAATATTCAAAAGAAAATGGCTTTAGGAAGTAACCTCTAATTTTTGGTTCTGTGGCCTGGTGTTGAGTGTGAGCTCACTTTCAAGAGAAGTTCTACAACCAAACCTGAAACTTTTGTTTCCGTACTTGGAAAATAGAGATTATATAACCTTTATGTAGCTCATTGGCATGGAGAAATCACAGTTGCACTTCCAATGACAAGTAACATAAGACCAAACTCACTGCTAATGCCAGACCTCAGACTATGGACTATACTACTAGCTCTAAAACTATTACATAACCTTAAATGTGAAATCACATTCATCTCTATAAATAAATACCAACTTCATTCACCTTGAATTCAACTAAGCTATCTTTGGCGGCTACCACCTGGGGGAAAATGTGGCCTTTTTCTTTAGGTATTATTTTTTAATTTAAGTCATGAGACATATGGCTCCAATTATCTAAATTCAGAAGATATGCACATCATTGACCTTTTTTCTGACCATATATTTTTATGTGATCATTGAGTGAATCTGGCTTATACATGATTCTAATAAATCACTGCTTGCAATTCATTGTGTTTTTCACATCTATAAAGAGATGAATTGCTCATATAATTATAGTCACCATATCAGATCCCATGAAAGAGTAGTACCTTGCCCAAAAAGTGCCAAACACTCTGAAGCCAACATTACACAATTAGCCTTTAAAAATAGAGATGGGACCTGTCACACCTTAAATAATTGTTATCCTTCCTTACCTGAGACATAAAAGTCTCAGTTAAACATTTCTGAGAAAAATAATGAGAGTTAAGAAATGCACATAGATTAGAAGGGAAGGGAAATATACCTGGAAAAAGAAAAGGGGCTATCCTTTGTAAGTAAAAGGGCAAAGAACTTCAAATCCTTCCATTTGGCTTAAGGCTGGTTTTGAATATGTTTCTAGGGAACTTTATTTATGATTTCTAACACTGAATTGCCATAACATCCTACAGTAACAATTGACATTTAAAAATAGTTATTTTCTTAATTGCTGGTACCAGAATTCTCTTAGGAGGGAATCGTCTTTATTAGAAAAATTCCTCGATCACTCCCTGTGGTAGGAGAAAGGTCCACGGACCTCAGCATGTGTGAGTCTCAGGCTTCTGAGTGGGAATTTTTCTGCCTAGAAAAGGAGTTTTTGGCACTGCCAGAACCATACAGAAAGGAGGAAGTATGAGGTAGAGATAGATACAAAGGCTTTATGGTCTGTAACGTAATTGCTGTGATTGACCTTCACCTCTCCAGTAAGAGCTACTAAACTCACAACTTTTAAGTCTATATCTTTAGTGGAAACCAGTGATGGGACTTTCATGTCTCAAGAGATGTTGTTATACATAGAAATACTACATCCACTTGCCAGGGGCCAGAAGTCGGAGGAGCCCATAAGCATGGATTTCCTGAGAGAATTTACAAAAGTCTTGATGAATGCTCTGAATTTGTATCAGCCGGAGATCTGTTGAAAGAGCAGGGGTCCTGAGCAAAACTGACTTGGCTCAGGGTTGCAGGGAGGACTATGGAGGCCGCTTGGGTTTCACGGCTTATTCGTCATGACTGTCTTGGCCACTCCTTCTACGCACTTCTCCTGGAAAAGAGAAGAGAAATGAAGTAAATAAAAGCACAGTTTAAGTTTGAATCGAAATGAGCTAAGGTGGCAAGGAGTAATGTTGGCAGTTGAGAACAGAAAATCACTAATATGAGTCGAAGGTTGGTGAGGTCACTGGCTCTCTTCAGAATTCAAGTGTGCCAAAGTTAATTCTTTGCTTCTCGGGCCTTTTACATTTTTTCTACATGCCTCTATTCCACCAGAAATCACTGATTTGCTAGTTGATTATCTAGGGATTTTGAAATTAATAATGATCATGTCAACAGAAATAGTATATTTTATACAGATGGCTCTTTGCAATTTGCAAATCATTTTAAAATCATCTCAGTTGATCCTTCTAGTAACCTTAAAGACACATAGGACTCAATTATTATTGTCATTCACAAATAAAGAAAGTAAATTCCAGAGAGGCCAAGTACTCTCAGTCACAATTAGTAAAACGTGACACAGCTGGGACCAGTGGCTGGCTCATGCCTGTAATCCCCGTACTTTGGGAGGCCAAGGTGGGCACGTGAGGTCAGGAGTTTGAGACCAGCCTGGTCAACATGGTGAAATTCTGTCTCTATCAAAAGTATAAAAATTACAGGTACATGTGGTGGCATGTACCTGTATTCCCAGCTACTGGGGAGGCTAAGCAGGAGAATCGCTTGAACCTTGGAAGTGGAGGTTGTAGTGAGCTGAGATAGCACCACTACATGCCAGCCTGGGCAACAGAGTGAGACCTCGTCAAGCATCTTTTCATGTGTTTCTCCACCATCTACGTACCTTTTTTGTTGAAATATCTGCTGAAATCCTTTGCCTATATTTAAACTAGGGTTTTCCCCATGTTATTATTGAGTTGTCCGAGTTCTTTCTGTATTCTCTATACAAGTTCTTTGATAGGGATGTTTTGAAAGTATTTTTTTCCAGTCTGTGGCTTGCATTTTCATTTTCTCAACAATGATTTTTTTAAGACACAGAAGTTTTTAAGTCCAATTTATCTATTTATTTCTTTATGGATCATGCTTTTCATATTGTATCTAAGAAAGTGCTGCTTGAGGTAGCAATATTTTTTCTTCATTTTCTTCTTGAAGTTTATAGTTTTAGGTATAACATTTTGGACTATGGTCTATTTTTTAGTTAATTTTTATGTGGTGTGAGGTATGGACTGATGTACATTTTTGTTTGTATGTGAATTTCAATTCATTCCAGTACCATTTCTTGAAGAAACAATCCTTTCTTCACTGAATTGCCTTTGCAATACCCTGCTGGCTTAACAGGTCTCAGGCCCAGAGTGGGAAATAAAAGCTTGCAAATCTGTGACTTGAGATTCTTGGGTTGAAGATGCAGGGCTTTTCTATGATTTCCCCATTTCTAATAAGAAGTGCCATGACTTAAAGGGTTTCCTTACTCTAAGACCAAGAATCTCCTGTCAACGTTTACTGTAGTCATCAACTTTAAGGCATAAGTTTCCTAAGCACTTGTGAGTAACTGTGCTAATTAAAGTGTCTGTTTCCTCCTAAGAACATGCCAAACTTTCATCTGTCAGTCAGACAGATCCAGGAGACATTATGCCCTCAGCTGAGGAAGCCCTATTATTATATATGAAAAGGATTCATTGAGAGCATCACTGTCAGAGAGGTCAAAGGAGAGTATATAAATGGGAGAATGTAATGCATGATCTGATCCAAAGCAATTAATATAATTTTCTGTTTAAGTTAAAATTACTGCTATGACAGTGGGGCAGGATGTGATTCATGAGGAGTTGATTTAGATCCTAAGAGAAAAAAGGAAATTAATCTAGAAGAGAATATGATTTAAAAATATTTTGTGGTACATGTCGTGATCATTGTTAATTATTATTAATATAATAATGTTAATTATAATGTTGGTAATATAGTCATTATTAATATGCTGAGGAGGCTAGGATCCATTATATATCAACTTTTGATTTGAAAGGAGGTTATTGGCTGAGACCTTGGTTATTAGTCATTCATTATTTCCCACTTGGAATAGAAGAATAGCTCATTTTACTTTCCATAATCAGAAAAACTTTGTTTCATTGCTTCTACAGTGAACAAGAAGTAATGTGTTCTCGGTGTTTCATGACAGTGTTGTTTCTCTGTCTCTAAGAGAAGGAAGACTTTCTCTTTTTAAAACCAGAAATACAGCCTGCCTGAAATAACTTGGAAACCTCCTCGTTGTGGAGTCATCAAATTCACAGGGACATCAAAAAAACCACAGATATCTGTTCCCTACTTATATCTTCTTTATCTCTTGGAACATGTGAAACTGCACTTCATATCAGAAGGAACCATTTGTAATCATGAGCAAAAGCTGATTCAACATTTTATTGAAGGTATTTAAATATTCTTCATTTGAAGGGTGCTTATGTGCTTCTACGGGCAGAGGCCAATCGAATATTTCTTAATGTCCCCAGAGCCTACCATGTTGCTGGACCAGGTCTAGATGCTTGCTCAACATGTACTGAAAATGGAGGCCAATATCACAGAAATATCTAATTCCCCTCAAACCTGGGGATTTAGGTTTCCTTTACTCTGTCCCATCCCCCACCAAATAGCCACACTTTCCATTCCTCCATCCTTTTCAGCAGGTATATTTTAATTTTAATTATATCAATTTAATATTTCAATTATGGTTATATAAACACCCTTTATAACCACACCCACTTCCTCCTGCCCCTCCTACCTGTTCTTCCTCATTCTCGGCAACCACCAGCCTGTTCTCCATTTCTAACATTTTGTCATTTCAACACCATTATATAAATATGGAATTATGTAATATGTAAACTTTGGGGCACATTTTTTTTCACTCAGCATAATTACTTGGAGATTCATCCAAGCTGTTGCTGCACGTATCAATAGTTTGTTCCTTTTTATTGCTTAGTGAGATACCATGGTATGTATGTAACATAGTTTGCTTAACCATTTCCTTACTGAGGAACGTTGGAAATGCTTTCGGTTTTGGGCTTTCATGAATGAAGCTGCTTTGAACATTCAGGTAGAGGTTTTTGTATGAACATAATTGTCCTTTCTCTGGGAGAAATGCCCAAGAGTGCAATTACTAGGTCATGTCATAATTGCATGTGCAGCGCCACAAAAAACTCTTTTCCATGGTGGTTGTAACATTTTACATTCTCACCAGCAATGTATAAGAGTGCTAATTTCTCCATATTCTTACAGACACCCGTTAGTCCTCCACCATTATGCTTTTTTAAAATTTATTTAAGCATCTCAGTTGATGGGAAGTTGTATCTCATTATGGCTTTGATTTGCATTTCTCTAATGACTATTGACGTTGAACACCATTTTTTACATTCCTCTTGGCCATTCATATGTCATCTTTGCAGATACGTATATTCAGATCATTTGCCCATTTTTAAGTGGATTATTTATCTTTTTATTACTGAGTTGTAAGAGTTCTTTATGTATTCTAAATACAAGTCCCTTGACAGATATATGATTCTCAAATATTTTCAGGGGACTGAATTTTCACCTTCTTGATTGTGCCCCTTGAAATACAAAAGTTTTTATTTTGAGGCAGTTCAATTTATTTATTTTTTCCTGTGGTTGCTTATGTTTTCGGTGTCATGTTTAAAAAAGTGTTACCTAATTCAAGTAAAGAAAATTTATACCTGTGATATTTTTTTCTAAAGGGTGTTATAGCTTTGACACTTACATCTAGATCTTTAATCCATTTTGAATTAATTTTTGCATATGGTATAAGGTAAGAGTCCAAATTCATTCTTTCAAATGTAGTTTCATTTAGCCCAGCAGCATTTCCCAAAGACTATTCTTTCTCCAGTAGATGATCTTGGTACCTTTGTTGAAAATCAATTGACAATAGATACATTGATTCTCAATTATATATACACAAATATATATGTATGCATGTATGTGTGTTGATTACTGTAGCTTTGTAATAAATTTTGAAATCAGAAACTATGAGTACCCCAACTTTGTTCTTCTTAAAGATTGTTTTGAGTATTTGGTTTCCCTCGTACTTTCTCATAAAATTTAGGTTTAATTTTTGTGTTCACTATATAAACTTTCACTT
The DNA here is from genome assembly GCF_049354715.1 of Callithrix jacchus. NCBI lineage: Eukaryota > Metazoa > Chordata > Mammalia > Primates > Cebidae > Callithrix > Callithrix jacchus. The sequence goes on along the minus strand of NC_133512.1, from coordinate 81,135,778 downwards.
AATTCATCTTTTCACTATATTTCCCTTACCCTCAACTGTGCTTGAGATGCTGTTTACTCTCCAGAGGATAAGTCCCCAGTTCTCTCCTGGATAGGAGAAGAGTAGTTGCTGGCTGCGTGGAATCTGAAATAGGCTTTAGGTATCTAATGACTTCTACTACTTTTTAAAAAATGCATATTTTTAGCTTTTTTTTTTAGAGGAAAAATAAAAGGAAGAAAAAAATGTTAAAAAATATTTTGCATCTTTATAGAGCTTGATGCTTCACCTCTGATTGCTTTCCTTTTCTGCTTTGTCATTTAACATTTTTTCCTAACTGCTTCTTAACTCAACTCTCAATCTTTATATATTTAATGTCTCCTTTACAACCATTTTCTTAAGTTCCTGGTACAATTAATTTCTGAGGCTTTAAAAGGTCTGTAATAGAATGGAAAGCAAGGTGCTTCCTGGTTCTCTCAGTTGCTGACTTAGAGCTCAGCTTCCTTGGATCTCCTAGGTCCATGGCTACATGTCCATCTGTTTTCCAACGTTCAAACTAATGTTATTCCTGTTTCTTTCCACCTTGCCTTTGACTTTGTGGGTTCATTCCTTAAAAGGCCCCTTTACTGTCATATTAGACTTTTAGCAAAGAGTGAATTCAAATGTAGTGTTCAATCTGCCGTTGCCATTTTTTTCTGGAAGTCTCTTTATCAAAAAGCATCTTTGTATAATGTACCAAGAGCTAGTTTCAATGTGATTCAATTATTTCACTACGTAACTTTAAAAGCTACAGTATGTTCTAGTGTGGAAATATCAGTTATTATTTAATAAAGTTATTAAATATGATCATTTATTTAATAACTTTATTTTGGTTCAGTTCCAATTTTTTAGTTCTGGAAGCAATGCTGTAATGAACATCTGTGTAGAAATTTTGTGTAATTCCATAATTATTTCCCTAGAATAAATTTCTAGAATTGATCTTATTCAATCAAAAGAAACATACATATATTAAGACTTATGATATTCATTGATAAATCACCCAACAGAGAGGTTTCATTAATGCCATGTCTACCAGTTGCATGTGAAAGTGTTTTTTTTCTAACACACTCATCAATGTTGATCATTTAAAAAATTTCCTTATGCCTTTATTTTTCACTTTTCAAGCCAGAATTAGATTCAACACAATGGGTTTTATTATAACAAAATTTTTAGGAGGAATGGCTTAAAATTCATTATCCTAAAGCTGGGGACATTATATTTCGCAGAAGTCCCTACAGTTGAATCAATTTATATTAAAAATAAATAAAACCCCAAAATATAGCAAATCATTTTGTTTGGCTATTAAGAAGCATATTTTCTTGTTAATTCTTCCTAGAATTTCAACAGGAAGTTTTCTCACTCAAGTAGATAGTTACTGGAAAAAAAGTAAGGATTATTTTTTATGGTGTTGGCAGAAAGTTTATGAATCCTACTTGGATAATCTTGCGGGCTACTCACTGTAGAACAGAGTTTTGAGAATTTGATAAATTATTTCTTCATGACTGGAACAGACCTAAGCCTCTTTTTAAATGATTTATTTATTATTTATTTTTAGAGACTGGGTCTCGCTCTGTCGAGTAGTGTGATCATAGATTACTACAGCCTTGAACTCCTGGGCTCAAGTTATCCTCCAACCTAAGCTTGCCAAGTAGCTAGGATTGCAGGCACATACTGTCATGCCTGGCTAACTTTTTTATTTTTGCAGAGATGAGGTCTCACTATGATGCTCAGTCTGGTCTCCAGCTCTTGGCCTCAAGTGATCTTCCCACCTCAGCCTCCCAAAGCCCAGGTATTATAGACGTGAGCCACTGCACCTGGTCAGGATGATTCTTTGTACTATATTTGTTAATTTGGGGGGAATATCTTGGTCTTGCCTGAAGAAATTTCTTTGGCCATTTCAGTGATGATATAGAGAGAACACATATTCAAGAGGGAGTCATAGTCAGCTGTCCCATTTTTAATCAAGTAACGTCAGTCAGCCTTATCTGTTTATTATGTCTTTAAACAGCATGCATCTAACATTAGTAACTGTGCCAAGTCAACTCTTAACCTGTTCACATTAGTTAAAATTTTAGAAACCAATAGAAACTATGAAACATTGTTTGAATAGCAAGCAATTCATCCATCCCCGTGAACTGTGATTTTCAAATAACTTTGAACCGTTTCTTTACATGAAAATTTTAAGTCTTATTTGCTTGACTTCCCCCATTTTTGATAAAGTGAGCAATTTCCATCAGGGAGGTGCCAAGAACACCTTGCTGACCCCCTGAAAGAAAGACATTAATTGACTGTCTCCCTTTTGTGATTGCCAAAGTAGAGCCAAATTTGGTAACTGCATGTCTGCATCCCAACTTCCTTCTAGTGTAATCCATGTATTTACTTTTTCTATAGTGATGATTAATTTATATTCATATTTTTCTCTTTTAAAAAATATATTTTGTCAGCTCATAACTTATTGTGGAATAGGTTGAGAAACAGGAAAAAAAATTTGAAAAATGTCATGGTCAATGGGGAACCAGTGAAGATTTCAAAAATAATTATTAATTGATATTAACTCTAGAAAGATAATACAGGTATCTCTGTGAAAACAGATTAGGAGGAGATCACACTGGAGACAGAATGGCAGATTAAGGACATTAGTAAAGCCACTGGCTTCTAGGAGCTCACAGCCAAGAAGGAAAATGCAGCTTCACATGTCAGGATACAATCAGGAAGTCAGAAACCATTCTAAGTATTTCTAACAGAGGGGATTCAATGAAGAAACTTATTTACATGGGTGTTAGAAGAGCTCGGAAGCCAAACATGAAAGAGTAAGGCAACCTACAATTTAGCGATAATAGGAAGGACTATCACTACTACAAAGGGAGAGACCCAGGAAGGAGGTGATGTGACAGAACTCACAATTGCAGCAGTTTATTGGAGCTGCTTCCCTGGTGAGGGCTGTCTGAAAGCTGCTTAGCCATGCAGGAGAGAGAAGCCATCCAACTTTTTGTGTGACCACAGAGAAGATGCAGCTGCTGTGGTGGGCTTGCCACCCTTCCTTAGGGCAGAGGGAGCAATGCCCTGGCCTCTCCCCTGGCCCACACTCCAGTCATTCTCCCACTGGCTGAACCTACCTGGAAACCAGTGGACAAGGGAGTGGGGGTGATGCAGTGTCCCTGCTTGGCAGGGTAGAGCTCGGGAAAGACAGGGTATCAGTCCCAGCTTCAAGCAGTGAGTGATAGATACTGCATGTAGAGGGATGTGGGTGTACCAGAGAATAAGGGTGAGCAATTGATGATGGAGCTAGAGGGAAAGACCCACTTCTGTGGGTTGAGAGTGCAGCTCACAAAGATCCATAGAGGACACCTATCTGCTGATGAATGAAGGCCGATTTGGGAACAAAGAGGGCAAAGTTGATTATTACTATTCCTGCCACTAAATTTTAAGAAAGTTGGTTATCTAGCCAGGATTTTAAACAAGACTGGGTGTTTAAATCAAATTTTAAAAGAAATTTTTAGTCTCTAATAAATTTATGCATGAAGAAAAACATATGGAAGTTGATTTCTTTAACATCGAGATTTGTAAATATTCAAAAGAAAAATGATTTTTGGAAGCAACTTTGAAGGGCTCCAAAGAGAGGGACCATGAGCTATACTGCACAGGACATACCATGATATCAAGAAAAGTTGAATTGGTATCCAGGTGGTTTGCAAAGCCATTGAGCAATTAGAGGTTCATTTTTAATGCCCAGCATTCCCACAAATAACATCAGATGAAATCTATTGCTAACAACAGACCTAGAATATAGACCATAATTTTAATTCATACCTTAGTCATACTTATCCCCGTAATTAAATACCAAATTTCTTCTTGAATTTGACAAAGTTGTCTTTGGCTGCTAATGTACGCTTCTTTGACTTCTTTGTTTAGGTGTATTTTTTTGTTTGATTTTCAATACTGAAATATAGCTAACCCATTTTCTAAATATAGAGAGCACGAAAAAATTTATTCTTTTCTTGACCATTTGCGCCAAGAGAACTCATTGTATGCATGACTCCCTTGAAGACCTGACTATAATTTTTTATGTTTCTATGCCTATAAAGAGAATAATTGCACTGATTTTTAGATCTTAATATATATTGTGTTCTTTTCTTTTTCACATATTTTACCCTCCATGAACCTAGTCTATACAAAAGCTCAACATTTTATTTTGCAGAACAGATCTAGGATGCTTAAAGATTCCATTTATCTCTGGGCTTTTAACATTAAATATTTAAACCCAATTTATAAGATTTTTAGGCCACCGGTCTAGGCAAAGCTAACACCATCATCCTAATATAACATATATAATTCTTAAAGTTTCAGATCTGATTGAACATAAGGGTGTTGCAGAAGACTCATCTGGTGAGCCTTATTCTAGCTCTACCCTGGGTTAATGACCAGAGAAAACTACTAGGCCCCTCAGTTAAAAATTATTATGTACAGATCAAAGCCTTTTATATCTGGAAGAATTCTTCAAGTTTATATGGTCTAATTAGCGGAGTGCTACTATTTTCATATGTTTGGTAGAAGATATGACTTCTTTGATATGTTTTTTATTGATACAGTTTCAGCAGCATTTTAGAGTGTTATCCTTCTCTCTAGTTTTCTTGTCACAATGTACATAACATGTCCTGGAATATAGCCTGCTTTCGTGCATTAACCACTCTAAGAATGACTACTTTTCTGTATCTAAAAATAACATTTGAAATACAATTACGACGTTCTAAGCCTTATTTAGTTTTTTGTCTTGAAGCCAGAATAAATAAATTTTCATAGTATTTGAATTCTGAATGTCTGCTGGTATGAATTCATAATTTTTCGATTGGGAATTTGATCAGTATGAATTATAGGGGTGGTAGTGGGATAGAAAGAGTCTAAAATCTCATCAAGCAAGTTAGAGCTCTATCAGATGGATTTAATTCACTGCAGAGGCTACGCAGGGCCAGCTGCTCAACCTTCCCTGGTCATCAGCAACAGAACTGTCTTAGCAGTAGTCACTGTGGTAACAGACTAGCTTTGTGCCTTTCTGTGTCTCTCAATATTTCTCTCTCCATGTTTCTCTTCTTTCTTTTCTGATGGGGGTTTTTGTATAAGTTCAGGCTAATACTGACTTTTAGTATAGATTTTAAATTTCATAGACCTTCTAAAAAGAAGGTTTTTTGTTTGTTTGTTTGTTTGTTTGTTTTGAAACAGGGTCTTGCTCTGTTGCCCAAGTGGAGTGCAGTGGCGTAATTCTAAGACCTCCTGGCAGTCCTTCCTCCTCAGCCTCCTGAGTGGCTGAGACCACATGCCACCATGCCTGACTTTATTTAATTATTTTTTTAAATTTTTGTAGAGACAAGGCCTCCCTGTGTTGCCCAGGCAGGTCTTGCTGGGCTTAAATAATCCTCCTTCCACAGCCTTCCAAAGTGATGGGATTATAAGCATGAGCCTCTCTTCCTGGCTCCAAAAATAATTTTGACATCATGACCATTGTGCTATTCTTTGCTAGATACAAGCAGTTTACAGACCTGAAAGTGTTAACACATCTTTCAAAACAACCTAATTTTATAACCCAATCTACCTTCAGCTCCTCAGAAATTAAGCTCTCTGATAATATTTCTGATACAAGAATTCAATTAGTGTATCTGGATCTGATTGACAAGATAGTGGGGCAGTTGTATGAGGCAGATACTATTATCATCTCCTCATTTTATAGAAGAAAAAAATGAGGTTTTGAGAAAAATATTAGCCCATGATAGTCACAGAGAATATCTCACAAGGTCACCCAAATTTTCACAGAAACAGTAAGTGAAGGAATGGTCTAAACTCAGTTCTACTGACTCCAAAGCCTAGGAATTTGAATGGCTATTCTATGCGCCTCCTATAAGTGAGGGAGTTAGACCCTGTTTTAAGAAACTGAACTCCCTCCTACCAAATTTCAAGTATAAAACTGAAGAAAAAAAGGAAGAAATAGAATACTCCTCATGTAGCCATCTCTCTTTTCTTTTTGGAGGGCAAGAATTGTTCCAGCTTTATAATTGTGCCCATTCTTTTAGGGTCCCAGAGTCACATGTCACTTCACTTTCACCCCACTCCCTTCTTAAAGCACAGCACGATGGGCTCTTCCCTTTCAGACTAGCTGCATTTCCCCCCACCCTTTTTTCTTACCTGTCCTTTATCTTCTGTGGTTACAGCTCTTCTCTTGATCATCCTATTGGACTTTTAACATCTTGATGGAAAGAAGAAAGGTTGCAACAAGTGAACTTAGACGTAACATCCATCCACTCATACTGAAATATTTTGTTTATCTTCATGAAGCATTTTTTTGAGGGCTGTGATTGTGTGTTCTCACTATATCACAGTTACAAAAGAAAAGAACAACAACAAAACAATCATAGCAGCAGGAGTTTGGGTTTTGTGTCCCAGAACATTAATTTTCTGTTTCTGGCATAGTTGAACACAGAAGTGAAATCTGGGAAGAATGAGAGGAAACTCAAATGAGTCTTTCATGTAGGACCTGCTTTTTCTCAGGCATCTTGCTGTTGTGCCTGTGAAGAACATGAGCTTTTAAAATTTTTTCTTAGCTTTTAATTTTGTTTTAGAAGTAACAGCGTCTTGGTTTTAAAAATTCAATAGTATAAAAGGGTTATAATAAAAGTTAACTGTCTCTTGCTATCCTTCAGCCCCGGCTGCTCTTTCATAGTTACCTCCTTGTCTCTAAATAATATGCTTCTACTGTCATTTCTTGACTTGTACATTTTGAAATTGATGAACTTCCTGCTATGATAGTGTCAAAAATAAAATCAGATCAAGTTAGGAGAATTTTTAAAGTTTATTGTTGTACAAAAAGAGAAAGTACAGATCATGATCAGGGAGACTTCAATCCAAGTGGTAGGAAGATGGCCTTACAGCTGTTACAGATCAGTTTATGGAGCATAAAGGAGGAAGTATCTTGACCTTTTTTGTGATTGGCTATTATGCATTAACGTTCTTTTAAAGGCAAGTGGAGCTGTTTAAGCTGATTTTTCTATAGTTGTTTGGTTTAATTTCACTGAATCATGCTGACAAGGACATAAAGCTTATGTTTTGTGTTTCATTTATGATTAGAGCTATGATTTGGGGGAAATTAGGATGACTTCGTTTTGGTGGTGTGGTTATTGGGCTGTTGGCCTTGAATTATGTCTAAACTATGGCCTTCACTTTGTTTTTCTTTTTCTTTTTTTGAGACAGTCTCACTCTGTCACCAGGGCTGGGTGCAGTGGCATGATCTCGGCTCACTGCAACCTCCACCTCCTAGGTTCAAGTGATTCTCCTGCCTCAGCCTCCCAAGTAGCTGAGATTACAGGTACCCACCACTACACCCAGCTAATACTTTGTATTTTTAATAGAGATGGGGTTTCACCATGTTGGCCAGGCTGGTCTTAAACTCTTGACCTCGTGATTTGCCTGGCTCGGCCTCCCAAAGCCCTGGGATTACAGGCATGAGCCACCGCACCAGGCCCACTTTTATTTTTCTATAACAATAGGAAGAATGTAGATCTCTTCTATCATGCTCTACCTTTCCAATAATAAAATCATCTTTGGTGATGTCAATTACGTTTACGGCATTAAGAACAGTTAGGATTTGGTTGTATATATTCAAAATCAGCTTAAACAGCTCCACTTGCCTTTAAAAGAACGTTAATGCATAATAGCCAATCACAAAAAAGGTCAAGATACTTCCTCCTTTATGCTCCATAAACTGATCTGTAACAGCTGTAAGGCCATCTTCCTACCACTTGGATTGAAGTCTCCCTGATCATGATCTGTACTTTCTCTTTTTTTGTATATATTCATTATACAACCAAATCCTAACTGTAAGAATATTTCCTTCTTTATAGAGCATTCTACTCTTTTTGCGTTTTTCTACCTTAGCATTCTCACATCTTTGGGATGTTCCAATCCTTACGTGCTCTGTGAGCTGGGGTCTTACAAGGTAATTTGGCTAATGCTTTAGGCCATTACCAGTTATTGTCTCTGCCTTGTTTTAATCGTTCAGGAACTTGTGGTTATTTCTCATCTGCTGAAGGCCCCTTTCTTACTGTCTTTGTTGGTTTATGGTGTTTTGTTTCACTACTAAAGTTTAATTAGTTCTGTAAGGAGAGAAAATAAACACAAGTGGTTAATCTACATTCTTAATTTGGGAGTCTTAGGTTAGAATCAGGGGGGTAAGATATTCAGAGGTGGGCTTTACAAAGACCTCTCTGCTGTGTAGAGAAGATCCTGGAGTGTGTGAGTCTGGAAGGAGGGAGTCAGCCAGGATGGAAAGATGGGATCTTCTGCCTAACTGAGTGGCTTTGACATCAGGGGATGCAGAGTCAGAGGCCTGTGATACGCCCATTTGGCCTGTCACTGGCCTTTTGGCCATGGCTAAGTTACTTTATCTTTCTTAGCCCCAGTTTTCTTATCTGTAGTTCTGTAATTCCCATAACTCATTTTTAGGATATATAAAAATACAAAAATCTAATTTAAAACAAGTGGTAAAGAAGAAAAAGAATCATATGAAGTACAAGGGTCTAGTCTCTTTTATCCTGCCCACTCTCTTTGAATACATCTTTTTATATTTTCTCAGAGTAACAGCACAACTTAGCTTGGATACCTCTCAGCCTTCGTGTCTTCTAGGACTGGACTTCACGTATTGGATTCACAATACTCTTGGCCTTGCTTTGGCGGCTGAGTTGAGTCTAAAGCTTACTTTATGAAGAGGTTCCTTTCCTGGCAACATCTTGGGGTGAGGGGAGGGGTTCACATGAGAATAGAGAAGCTAATTTGCTTACACTAGGCTTAAACCTTTGGCATTACCATTAACCATGCTGTGAAAAGACATTGTTTTCCCAGGATGGGGAAAACAGCAAGAGGACTTTGAGAGATGTCCAAATTAATCTTTAAAATGCATTCTATGACTAAGAAAACATTTTAATCTTGGACTCAGTACAGAATTTCAAAACTCAAACTCAATGAGCCATAATAGGACTAATCATAAAATTCTTAACGGTAACAGCCTTTAATTATTACAAGCTGTAGCAATGCCTTGTAATGCTCACACAGACGATATGCTACCACACTCTTTTTTCAAAGGGTAGAACTATTTCAAGTACCCTACAAAATAATTACACTTCAAAGTGCTCCCTAGGCTTGGAACCAAAAAAGAAAAAAAGCGAATGGCAGAAAGTAAAACCATACAAAGACAGAAAGCTTTCACCTCTGTAGAATTTTATCTCAATTTATTGACATGATATAATTGTAATTGGAATTATAACTGAAATCTATTATTTCAGATCTGAGGAACTAAAATTCATAGACTTATTCATGTTAAAACTGAGAGTAATTTGTTCAGAATATCCTGTTGAGAAGAAAATTGCCTTATGTCTTTGAGGGGTCATAATGGTTTTCACAGTGTCTAAAATAAACCCATTGCAGGACATAACAGATAATTGAAAACAAAAGCTGAATATATTAAGTGTGTTAGTATCAAGGTTACAGTAGTGGAATAAAGTATTCAGGTTAAGTGATGCTATTAACACAGTGCCTTCGCATGTGGTCCATCTAACACGTTAACACTTAATATGGCACTTATGCTTTTCGTAGGAAACTTCTACTCTCACTGGTAATTTGAATATTTTTTGAAAGGTAGAAAACTTTTTCCACAACAAACATTTTTCTCTAAAAAGCTTTTGACTGTAAGTTAATTAAGCAATTATGGCATGATCAAAGAAGACCAAAACTAACCTGAGGGATAAATCATGATGACTGACAGGTCCATGAATTTATTGTCTTATCCTGTAAAATGAAAATGCATTTATAGTATCAATGTCAGTAATACATAGGCTGATGAAAGCAACTGTATTGAACTCATGAATGGCATTAAGCCTGCATTTTTTCAAAACCTTGAGGGGAAATTTTTTTTTTTAATTTTTCAGCTATTTAAAAGAATAGCCTTCCCTAGTCTCCATGTTCCACTTGTTTTGCATCCTATGTTTGTCCACTGCACCACCTTTTGATCATGTTCTTTCCTCTTATTATTCCTCTTTCCTCTTTATTTCCTTCCTGTTTCCTGCTTTTCTTCCACATTTTACTTTTGCAGCTTTCTTGAACTATGTGCTTATTCAAAGTGTTGAAATCACAGAATCTTCAGTACTTACATAAAATCAAAGCCATGAGAAGGCCATATTTCTACTTAAAATGTTTTCATCCCTGCCCTGAGTTCATCTCCAGAGGTATCCATTAATATCACTGAATAAATTAATATTATTTGAATAAATCAATATTATTATTTGACTCTCTTATTCAGGTCTTTATTGTCTCCAATCCGAACTGTATGCAGCCATGAAGGTTTTGGGGCATACAAATGGGATCGTCTTCTGCTCAGAAATCTCTGTGCCTTCCCAGCAACCACAGCAATGCCATCACGCTTGGTGTGTTAGGCTCATTAGTGTATGATCTCTGCCAGGGGTTCCAGTCTCTTCTGCCTCCCTCCCCTAACGACACCATTCCCCTCCTAGACTTCACTTCTGCTTTTCTCTCAGCTGTTTTATTCTTTCTTCCACTTACCCAATTCCTTAGCAGTCTTTAAATTTCAATCCAAATTTAACATTTCCATCGTAAATATCCCTGATGCCTCCCTTCTCAGGCAGACTGAAGCATAATTTTTCCTGGGCTCCCATTTTGATTTGTAAGTACCCAGCTATTAGCATATATGTTAATTTCATCTATGTTTGCATGCCTTCCACACACAAGACACAAGATTCTAAATTCCTCGAAGGCAGACTATAATTCAGATTCAGGTCTTTCTGACTTCAAAGGCCACTATGTTTTGTGTCATACTGAATGTGAAAAGTTGATGTCAATGGAGAAGTTGAAGGTGCCACTGAGATCTCAATTTTAACTGATTAGGAAGATGGTGATATCGTGGATGGAGAGAGGAAGCTGAAGGGGTAGGTTATGAGTGAAAGCTGAGGGGGTAAGTTACAAGTGGTAACATTAAATACCCGTAATGAATGATTTGAATAAAAAGAGAAATTGGGTGAAGAATGGTTTGCTGAAAAAGGCCAACATTAAAAGCATGATGACTGCAGCTCATAAGGGACAAAAGCAAGGATAGAAGTGAAAATAGACACATTTTTTAAGGAGAAAGGAGTTAACATGGTAAAATGCTTTAATAAGTCCATTAAATTTCTGGACTGAAAATAGACCATTGTACAATGAGTTTGATAAGCAGAAAATCATTTCAAAGAAATTTCAAAATCTGGGGTGGGATAAATCAAATCGTAATAAATTCTAGAAGGAGATGAAGTTGGAGAAGTATAGATTTGTATGTCATTTACGATGTTTGAATTTGAAAGTGGGAAGAGAGGGTGGAATAGTTGCTGTAGGACCTATCTTAACTTGAATGAAGAAAGATGCAATATGTGAAGCAATTTTTATTGTACTGGTAGGTTTAAAGGAGGCAGCTGGTAGGGATGAAGGACTTGAAAGTATAGAAAAGATGAAATATAATTGATGGGACTAATGTGTACAAGAGAAAGAAAAGGGACAGAATGTAGATGACAGATGGAAAGCTTAGTCTGGGTGAATTAACTTTTCTCTAAATGGATGGATGGATGGATAGATGGATGGATGGGATATTGGCTGAAGAGTCAGTTACATGTGGCAAGGGACAGGGAGAGATTGGACAACTATAACTCATGATCTTGATTTTCTTTTGTTAAATGGGACAAACCCTGTGAACTGAAAAGATATTATAAGTGGTTGCTTTCTCTCTCTCTCTTATTTGTCTTTTGGATTTTATAATATTGGGGTGGGCATTACCTGGTTTAGTCCAACTTATGGATCTATCAGTTGCAATTCATACTAGTCTCAGGTGAGCAATAATATTCTGTTGCTCATTGTGGAAAAGCAATTAAGCAGTACTAATTGACTGTACAGGCATTTACCTTTAATTTTGAAATCTGAAGGTTTTTAAAAAATGCTGGCCGGGCGCGGTGGCTCAAGCCTGTAATCCCAGCACTTTGGGAGGCCGAGGCGGGTGGATCACGAGGTTAAGAGATCAAGACCATCCTGGTCAACATCGTGAAACCCCGTCTCTACTGAAAATACAAAAAATTAGCTGGGCATGATGGCGCATGCCTGTAATCCCAGCTACTCGGGAGGCTGAGGCAGGAGAATTGTCTGAACCCAGGAGACGGAGGTTGCAGTGAGCCGAGATTGCGCCATTGCACTCCAACCTGGGTAACAAGGGTGAAACTCCGTCTCAAAAAAAAATGCTTATGCAGGAAAATAAATTTTTTTCTTGTTAGGATGGCTGGCTTGAGTATTTAATGCAATTAAAAGCAAGCAAGCTTCCTAGTGTGTGGCTTTGCTTACTGGGTTGATTTAATTGCAGAGTGAAGTTGGAGATGTACATATAATGCTTGGCAAGAATTGGGGAGCCTTGAAAGATTAGTTTTTGTAAAAATAAAATGTTATACTGTTAGGACCAAAGCACCCATTGCAGCGTAGGGGGCCTACCTGAGGGACAGAAAGTCAGCATCTTTATCTTCTTATCTCAAATCTTCAGACAGTATAACTTGGGGGTAAGCCATAGTTTAATTCATCCATATTTTACAGGACACACACTTTTAATTCTGTATGATTGCATGGGCATGGTTGTCAATATTCCCCCCAAATCTCCACTATGTTTGATTCATGAGATCTTTGTTTTTTGAGCTCAAATGCTTTCAACTATAAAATACAGTCTACTTTAAATATTTGATAGGTTAATGAAAAGATTTTGAGTATTTAATTTTTAAATTGATTTTTTAAAATATGAGTTGAAACTCTCAATATAAAGAGGTCTTTGGGATTGACTTTTTTTGGCAAAATAATAATTGCTAATAGTTATAGAGCCCCACATGCTAAAAGCTTGGCACACATTTTCTTTTTTATTTGAACCGCCACCATCTAATCTGATTATTTGTCAAATCGAATGTTGTGTGTTGACTCTTAAATTTCTCTGTAATAAGAGAATTAGCATTTAAAAAAAAAAAATTCTTCTTCTCAACCTATCACATGGTTAAGCCAAAAAAAGAAACTAAATAATTGCTATCTAAATAAAGCAATAATTGAAATGCAACAGTAATGTTTTTCTTCACAGGAACTGGTTTAGAAAGTGATTAATGCAAGGTAGTTTAAAAGTACTAAATAGCCATTAATAAAATGTTTGTTGAATAAATTCATTTAACATTGTGAACTCTACACGTAAGATTTTTAAATGTTGTACATTGCCTAAAATTACTGGGCTCATTTTTCATGGTGCTTATGAGATTCTGATTTCCTCGAGTTGTTTGACAGCCATAGTATAAATTCATAATTTCGTGTATTTTCTTTGAACAGAGGAGAATACAACTCACACAGTATTTGCTGAGTATACTTAATGTATATTCAGAGTTCGGGGCTGGACTTCAGAAAGGAAGAAGCTGGGAGTATGGATCACCAAGGGTTGGGTAGAAAGGAGGCAAAATCCGTATGTTCTATTTCCTGCTGGAGGAGTTTGCACACTGTTGTAGGAGAGTAAGGGCTAATACAAATTACTATGGCACATTTAACAAGTGCCTAGTAAAACTTATGGATGAAGGTACTGAAAAACACTACCGTCTTAATATAATTCTATATTTACAATTTGAAATTGATTTTATATTTTATTTCTAAGGGATACAATGAAGCTTGAGGAAAAGTAGAAATATATCTCTTCCTCCATTCCCTTTTTCTGCTCCCCAGAAGTACACCACAAAAAAAAGTGCTGTTTTCCAGGATGAAATCTCTCCAGCCTATCAGTTCTAGAACTCCTATTCAAATTTACTCTCCAATTTTTATTAAATCTGGAATTTGCTAAGTGTTTCACAAACTAAACAATGGGCCAATTAGCAATTAAGCATTAGTGACTCACTGCGGTAGCTCTTAGAGCTAATATATTTACAGATTTATGGGAACTTTTCTAAATCAAAATATTGGCTATGGTGGTAGTAATTACTGTCCACAGGGTGAATCTATGGGGAAATATTTTGGACCTAGATTAGGTTTTGAGTGTTTCATGTTAAAAACTCTTTATAGTCTTAGATTTCATCCTTCCTGCTAGACAGTTTCACAAAATCTGGCAAAATGCTCAAGACTCCTAGATCAGGTATAAAAGGTTATATGATAAACCTTATAGTAATACTCACAGGAATAGCAGTAGCCAGAACATCATCATTTTCTTTTGCCACTTCTTACAACCGAGTTCCCACAGGATGAAGCAATAAGAACCTGGTGATGCGTGCACACTGATAGGCTGTGCATCAGGAGAGGTATGTTGAGTTTAGGGAGTCCAAATCTTTTATAATGGTCTCAAGATAATCTGCCCAAACTTTGTCCCAGAGGGAGACATTCTCTTTATGATCTTGGATGAGAGGCAAACCTGCCCTTTGCTCTGCAGGAACACACCATCTCTATCTTCCAAGCTGTTCACTATATAAACATCCTTGCAAGGTAGTTGTAACAGAAGGGCAATTAGTGCCTCTGAGTGGAAGACATGCAGAAATGCCCAACACCCATGGGAAACTGTCTCCTGACACTGTTACGAGTTGTTATTCAGCAAGTATCTCCTATTACAAGCCAAGCAATGTTTTAGGTGCTCTAGAGTATACTTACCAACATCCTCATTTATTCCTCAAATGATGCTATGGAAGAGATTGTATTATTTCTATGTTACAGATGAGAGGCCTAAAGCTTAGAGAAATAAAATTACCTGCTAAAATATAAACAATGAGTGTCATTGTTGGGATTTAAGACCCAGATTTTTCTGACTCCCACACCTAGGCTTTTCATTACTGCCCTCTTCACTCCAAAGATCAACCTACCTTTCTATACAGAGGACTTTGGCAAGTATAAGAACCCCATTGGAACATAAATCTAACTTGAAGGACTTTCTGGCAGAAGGTCATTATACATAGCAATTTATTAAGTGAATGTATAATACCCCTGTTTGTGTTTGTGCTCTATTGACTAAATTCATTAAAAAGTGGAGAGGGGATTAGTAAACAAAAAGAAAAAGAAAACAGGCTCAGTTAGGCTCAATTAAAGAACCTCTGACTTCAGTCTCCAGTTTCCTTCATATTTTGCCAGTGTAGTTATCAGATAAATTCCATTATTGAATTTGATAATTATTCTTTAAAAAATTTAAAAGGGCACTTTCCTCCTTTTTTACTACAAAGGAAGTGGCTTTTCCTAATTCTCTGCAGTTTTTCTCCTAGAGTTTGTCCTGAATGTATGAGTGCCAAGCATAGAAATTTTTGCCTAGGGCATCAGATGCTGTTTTTTTAGAGAAGAAAAGTTCAATAATACAATCAAGTAAGATTGCTGATTCTGGACAGAATTGTTCAAAAGAAAGGTAGCTTTCTAGTAAATAAATGTTTTCTTTTCTTTTCTTTGTTTTGTTTGTTTCTGGAGACAGGGCTTCATTCCTGTTGCTTAAGCTGAAGTGCAATGACACAATCTTGGCTCACTGAAACCTCAGCTTCTTGGGCTCAAGCAATTCTCCTGCCTCAGCCTCCCAAGTAGCTGGGATCACAGGTACACACCACTGCATCTGGCCAATTGTTTTGTATTTCCTTTGTAAAGATGGGATTTCACCATGTTGCCCAAGCTAGTCTCGAACTCCTGAGCTCAAGTGATCTGCCTGCCTTGGCCTTCCAAAGTGTTGGGATTACAGGCATGAGCCACTGTCCTTGGCCTAAATACTTTCTTATCCTCACTTGGTTCAATATTTTGACTGTTTGGGGCAGTTAATTGCCATCAAGAAGTTGGTAGTATGGACAGTCTTGACTTACTAGCTACTAAAATATGGTCTGTGTTACTGATCACCAAGGTGTGTTGAAAGTCACTTATGAACAGCTCTACTGTCCCACTTTGTGTTGTACTGTTTATATGCATGTTTCTAGGCACCATTCCCAGAAGATGCTCTGGGTGGTTCTCTTTCTATGCTATGACATTGAGGTTGCTCTTTTTGCCTCTAATGCTCTCCTTCCACATCATTTTATGATCTTCAAGTTTCATCCAGTGAAGAGATGCCTGATCTTTCCCACAGATTGTAATACTTTCCTCGGGTGAACTGCCTTAAATCTGTTTTCCTTTTCATGAATCATCTTGATTGTATAATATCTATTTTATCCACACAGACATAATGTAAACTTCTTTTGGCAGTAATTGGTGTCTTACTTATCTTTGCATATTGTATAAATTGTATTTGACATTTGATATAGTTAGGCTTTGTGTTCCCACCCAAATCTCATTTTGAATTGTAACCTTCATAATCCCCATAATTCCCATGTGTCAAGAGAGACCAGGTAAAGGTAATTGAATCATTGGGGGTGGTTTCTCCCATGCTGTTCTCATAATAGTGAGTGAGTTCTCATGAGATCTGATGGTTTTATAAGGGGCGCTTCCCCCTTCTCTCCTTCCTGTGCTTTGTGAAGAAGGTGTTTTGCTTCCTCTTCACTTTCTACCATTATTGTAAGTTTCTTGAGGCCTCCCTAGCAATGCTGAACTGTGAAACAATTAAACCTCTTTTCTTTATGAATTACTGGGTCTCAGGCAGTTCTTTATAAAAGTATGAAAACAGACTCATACAACATCCTATATCTTTGAGAAAGCTCAAGGATACACTTCTGAGGAACTGGTAAAGAGGACACATGGAGTGCAACGCAAGGAAGGACATTGCAGACATTTCCCTGGTGTGACTGGGTCCCAGCTCCTTCTGCTGTATGTTACAGTGTATATGCTTCGCCTTCCTGCCTGGCTGGGTGTGCCCATTATGTTGATGCTTTGCTTCCTACATTAGATATTTTCTGCTGAGATGTTGAGGGGAGTGCCTTCCTGTGTCTTGGCTTACCTGAAACATTCTGGATCTGCCCTAGCATTGCTTGTTCTGAAGTCTCACTATATGATTACAAGGAAAAAAATTCCGACCCCAGTATTGTCACCCTTTTTGTAAAAACAAACAAAATAATATTCTCTTAATAATTAGTAACAGTAATCAGTGTTGTGAGCAGATGGCTCTCCATATTCCTACTTAAAGCAGAGTACAGGTTACACTTCAATTCTCCAGATGCCATGGTCTGTATGTGACATCAAATGAGTAAAAATTAAGCGGAATGTGTGTTTACATTGGCATAAATATAAGATTTCCATGATGTTCATTTTCCTGCTGCTTGTTTATATGTATTCATATATTTATGTAAATATAAATATAGGTTTATATACATATACCTGTGACATTACATATATACACATATGTATGTAGATAGATACAGATATATATACAATACACCTCAATTCTACAATGTATATTTTATACATTAAAATATTTTCTGACACTAGTGTAGTTTTTACATTGATTTTTACGTTTCATGTAGTTTTTCTTCTGCAAACCTATATTGAAAAAAGCTGATGGATAGTGCATTTTACAACTGATAGCATCTAAGGAGCAAATCAATATATTATTTATATGAGAGAAAGCCTAGTTGAAAGAAATCACCATAGTTTATAATGGGAATGAAGTCCTTTTACCAGAGTTAAGCACACAAATATGATTGCTCTGCCCTTAGATTCCTGAATAGAATGAGAGGCAGAGTCAATGTTTGGCTTCAATATAGCATTTACACAAGATGGCAAGTATTCCTGGGGATGCTGCAGTTCCAACAACACAATCTTCTCCAGTCTAACATCACAGTAATCTTTGTTGGCATTAAAGCTATTTCATCTCTGGCAGAGTAACATTCAGTGGATGGATTAGGAGTCTTATCTTGCTAAAACCGGCAACATCAGGAATCGATAGATGAGTGACTTCTGCAAATGGTACCTGAGGAAGGAGTAGACTTTTTTTCTTGAAGTTTCCAGGGATGATCCTAACACTGCAGATGGCACAAATGATGTGGTGGAAGAAGTTGATTTTTCTGAATTTTTTTTTCAAGCTCAGATTAGGTCCTAGCAGATGAATGATCTAGGTTCAGCTGTGGTTTTTGGTTGTTGTTTTGTTTTGTTTTAAGCAATGGAAGGAAAAAAACCAAAACATTTTGTTCCTTTTCTAGGTACAGAAATTGATATAGCATGTAAACTTTACTGAAAACATCAGAATGAATCTTGTCAAACTGCTTGTAAATCCTAACTTCATTTTTCATAAGCAGTTTTACTTCTGATATAAATATATGTGTATATTTCATTCACATGGACAGAGATAAAATGTTTTCTTCTGGGGTAACATTCTTTTCTCTTTAAAAATGTTTACTTGCCAAGGAAGAACTTTTCTAGGCCTCGGTCTCCCTGTATGAAAAATGGTAAAAATGGTAGTTCCCACATCAAAGGGTTATTATGGAGAATGAATTACATAATGTAATAAAGCACTTAGCTTGATGCCTGACAGAGTAGGATTTCAGTAAATAACAAGTAAATAATAAGTAATACATAAATAACAGATAAATAATAATTGTATGTAGACGCTTCTCACACTCACACATTTTTAGGTGTATTCACAATTTATACGTCTATTGTCAGTCAGCAGAATGTTTGTGCAGACATGCTCCAGTGAAAGCTGGGCTTTGCTTTCGTTTTCTAGTCTCTGCATCCCCACTCTTGGCAGACATCTTTCCAGATTCTGCCTGTAAGAAGCTTATTTCTTAGCGTTCAGAGATTACAGACATGTCCACGTTTGGCTCTGTGGAGGACTGGTACTGCAAGACGGGTCACCAAAGTCGGAGCCTGGCTCACAACAACCGCTTTCAACTTCTATTTCATTTTCTAACCTTTCTCCATCTCGTGATGAGCAGTGGCTGCCACCAGTGCCATCTCATTCAGTCATTCTCGGTCTCAAAATGCAGTGAAGCTTCTCTTCTCTGATCTCCTTACATTGAAGCAAATTATTCTTGCTCTTGTGGCTGGGGGAAAGTGAATTAAATTTAAGTCTGCAGTGCAGCCGCCTGTGGATGAGGCTCATTTTTTTGCTAAGCAATGTCATCAGGCCATAGCTTACATTTTTCTTCTTGGTTTTGTTTATTTGTAGTTTGCGTACGCATTCCATTAAACAAGCACTGGAAAAAGAGAGAAAAAGGTACAGAAGCTGACAGTAAGAAACAGATCATTGACATCCCTAATGCAAATCCCTTTTTTAATAGTCTCTCTCTCTCTGAGTGGAGGGTGAACAGAGCTCTATACTAGTGAATGGTTCTCTGCCTTGGTGAATAATACAGAGACAAGCCTTGCTCCTGCTTTCTGGGGTAGACACAGGGAGCTTCTTCAGGCTACAGAACAATTCCAGGGACAGCTTCTTCGCTCACATGCCACTGGCATGAAGGAAAAGCGTAACCAGGGACGTTACGTGTATTGACAGCCATTGATGTTGCAGTAGCTGTGTTAGATATTTACATTCTTTAAAAAATAATTAATAATAAGAATTGATTAGGAGCAATTACTTCAGACTGTTACTGGAAGGAAGGCCTTGAGTGTGAGATGTGCAGGTTCTTGGCATGTCAAACAAAGAACTGAACAAAACATGCAAAGTAACGAAGGATGGAAATAAAGGAACGAAACAGCGAAAGTAAAGATGTATTGAAGAATGAAGCACTCCACTGGGAGGGAGCAGGCCCAGCAAGTGGTTCAAGGGCCCTGGTTACAAGGGTTTTTAGTGTTTAAGTACCTGCTTTTGAGATCTCAATTGGCTACCGGTGTGGATGAAGGATTTGGCCCATGGCCAATTAGAGGCTGGAGTGAACTGGGGCCCTATGCAAATACAGGGATGATTAATGCTTCCTTCTCCAATGCCTATAATCTGAGGCACTTTCCCTTTCCATCTGAGACATAGTGGGCTGGTAGGCGTGTAGGGGATTAGACTTTGATCCTTGTTATTAGGGTGTAGAGAGATGGGTTGTTTTCTTTTTTGATCCAGCTTTAGGAAGATAGCCAAATTGGCCTTAGGTTCCCTGTCCCCCAAATCCCGGTGTTTTTTGATCCAGCTTTAGGAAGTTAGGACAAATTGCCTTAGGTTCTCTGGCTCAAGACCCAGGTGTTTTCTTTTTTGATCTAGCTTTAGGAAATAAGCACGAACTCCTTTCAATCCTGTGCGTCCAGACCCTATTCTCCTGGCTCAAGACCTCTGAGATAGCTGTGGTGTAACGCAAGGGAGCACTCAACGGTGCAAGTTAGGAGACATCGCTGGGACCGGTTCAGTCACTGAGGACCTGTGGCGGAATTGCAGAATGTCCTTTCCCCAGCAGTTCCCTCCTTTGTACGGCGAGTGAGTTGAGTTTGTAAATTCTATGCTTAAAGTTACAAGATGGGCACATTTCGGTGCCGTTTTAACTCCTGGTTAACAGCAGTATATATTTATCAGCATCTGTCTTATTTTATTTCCCAGTTATTTACTGATTGATTGTATAGCTGATAAAGCTCGGGGCTTTCTGAGTTTTTCCTTTTCCTCCTACTGCTCACTTTTGGGCCACTGAAGCACCCATTGATATGTTTATCTCAGACTGGAGAAAGCACAAATATAGGAACTGAATGAAGTCCACTGAGCTCCTTAGTAATAACTCTGAGAAAAAGTATTCAGGGGAAAAGGCTGAAACCTTGTGATTCCAGTGAAATCTGGGGATTTATTTAATATGTTGATGGAGTTTGAGAAATTGTTTTTCCATTTATTTTGTATGTGCTATTGCAGCTTATAGGGAGGAAATGGCTATAAGGTAAACAAGAGTCTAGCTGGAACTGGGGCTGTATAATCTTACATAAACCAAGGGACTTTGCATGGGTAACACTGATTTCCAAATTCACTTGGTACAGGACTAAAAACTAATTGTCATACATGAAGTGCCAGTGTGACTTGTGATAGCAGGTGGAGTATTTTATATATCTACGAGAACAAGCCTTTTCCTGGAAACAGACTAGTCAAGGCTCACCCAGTAATTAAAGAAACATTGTCAGTATTTTTGGCTAATTGCCCATATTGTATACTTTAAAACACACACACACACACACACACACACACACACACACACACACCTTTGGATGGATCACCATAGGTCAGGAGTTTGAGACCAGCTTGGCCAACATGGTGAAACCCTGTCTCTAATAAAAATATAACAGTTAGCCAGGCAGGGAGGTGGGTGCCTGTAATCCCAGCTACTTGGGAGGCCGAGGCAGGAGAATCACCTGAACCCGGGAGGTGGAGGTTGCAGTGAGCCAAGATTGCCCCATTGCACTCCAGCCTGGGTGACAAGAGTGAGACTCTGCCTCAAAAACAAACAAACAAACAACAACAGCAGCAAAAACAAACCACCCCTTTGGGAGATAAAAAAGACCTAGCATTGTTACTCTGTGTCTGGCACTTTGCCTAGCTCATTATATACTTTCGTTTAATTCTCCAAAGGAGAAGTAACATCTCTGATGTCCAAAACATAGTTATTCCATTAATGCCAACAGACAGGCCATTGTTCTTCACTACGTTTACTTATTTTTTCCTTTCTTCTCCTTGTTTTCCTCTCTCTTTTCCTCTGCTCACATCCCTTCCTTGTTCTGCTTTCCTGACTCCTTGGTCCCAGTTGATGGTAGTCATTCCTTTTCTTCCTTCCCCTTCCATGTGCTTCCTGCTGTGCAGTCTTGCGTCTGCCCCAGGCTCCCGTGGGTGTCCTTTAACTTCCCTGGCAACTTTTGAGATTAAAACTGTTGCAGGCTGCTGGCATAAGTCAAGTCACATTTGGCAAAATGTGTGTTATGTATCTGGAAACTGGGTTATACTCATTCTAGGGCAATTAACTGGATAATTGCTCTGGCATAAAGACAGCCTTGTACTATTCTTGTAATGAAATAAATAATTTTAACTATAGTTCCACCTAATACTTCCAGAGTGTAAAAATCCTGGCCCATTATTACTGTAGGTCAATTAAATGTCTCTGAAGCTTCTTTATGTTCTCTTTTATAGGAATTTTGCTGGCCATAATTATTGTGTTGCTTTTACAGTGGGAGTCCTTGGTCTCTCATGGAATAAAAACGAAATGCTCACTGAATTAAGCAAAGTATTCGTGGGAGGAAGCAAAAACTTCATAACCTTTTCTTCGTCTAATTTTATTTGGCCAAGGCATTTTCCTGGCTTGTCTAGCACTTCAGATAAATGATCACAGAAAGGGGTGAAGAAGTCCATAGTTTTAATGGGTGATATTTGAAAGATGGATATTCCTGGTCTGATGTGGTTATTATTTATATCACTGATTAGACCCTCTTGCTGGTCTGACCTACGTAGTTACAGAGAACCCAAACTGTGTGCTCAGTTTTGTGCTGTGTGCTGTTTTGCAAACAGGGAAAATAATTGAGTAACTTGTCCTTAGGACCTTATGTTTTTGAGAAGTTCAGAGGACTCCATATACCTAACAATAACAAATTATGCAGGAGAGCTGGAGTATTTAAAAATTTTTTTCAATGGACGTTAAGGGCTGCTGGTGTTCGGAAGAAACAAAAAGAGCTGTATGATCCAAAAGGATTTCTTGGAGAATTTTGGGCTAGAAATAAACCTTAAAGAATGTGGCAAGTGAGTAAGAAAGAAGAGAGTGTCTCAAGCAAGGGCTATTTTTCTTCGTCTCTCTCTCCTCACTCCCCATCCTCTGTATTCTTTCATGGTGAAACTCAGCAAACAAACCAATCAGTAAGGCAGAGTTGATGAGTTTTCAAGTTTGGAATCTGATAGTGTTGGTTTGGATTGTTTGTCACACCCAGGCTGTATGTTCTTGACCCAAATTTCAGGTTTGTCATCTGTAAATTATGGATGATGATGGCACTTATTTCTGTTTTTTTGTTTTGTTTTGTTTCAGAAGATTCCTTGTGATATTCTTAAGTCATTCAACACATGTTTTTGAGTACTTAGTTCTTGGTCCTCTGCTAGACTTGGAGAATGTAGAGGTGGATACAAACCTCTTTGTCTTCAAGGAGCTTAGAATCCAGCAGAGAAGGCAGATACAATTACATAACATGCTTCCCAGAGTTCCTGAGTCACAGCGAGTCTTCAGTTGTATATTGGTGCATATCAGCTGCTATTTTTAATAATTATAGTAATCCAACTGGGAACCTAGAAAATAGGAAAAATTACCTTTATCTGCCAACACAATTCAATTATTAGCCAGTGGTATTTTGCAAATTTAGTATTTTATGTTGAGTAACCAAACTTCCTTAAAAGTTTCCCAATCTAAAGGGTATAGGGATGGAGGCAACAAACCACATTGCCATGTATGTACCTATGCAACAATCCTACATGATCTGTACATGTACCCCAGAACCTAAAGTACAATAAAAAAGACAAAAAACCTACAGCCAACAATAACCAAAAAAAGAGTATCATAATATATAGTCATACATTAGATTGAACTATCCCTCTTTGAGAATAGGAGTTCTGCTTTTACATTTGTATGATCAGTGACAAAGAAACTGTATAGCATGGTAGAGCTATTCAATTATGAAACTGATTTGCTTCCTTGACTTCCATTCTGAATAACATTTATCTAGTTACCCACATGTTTGGCCTTCAAAGCTGCAATGCTGTATAAATGACACCTTGGACATAACTCAGTAACCATGTAGTCTCTAGAATTCTGTTGTCCTGTCTACATTTTGTCCGCTCCCCCTTTAAGGTTTTGATGCCAACCATCCCAGATCCTGAGAAGCAGACTGTGATTCAGACATTGGTGTATGGGAAATTTATTAAGAAATTCTCTTAGGGTCATACTTGATAGAAGGAGGGATAGAAAGAAAGCAAGATTGGGCAGAGGGAGAAGTTGGGCTATCATGAGGCCTCATTGGAGGTCTCAGCTAGCCCAAAAGGAACTCTTAAATGGGATGGGTCTTTCAGAATTGTCCTGAGTTAGGGCAATGTGGCCTCAGGCTGTTAGGTCCTATGTTGATAAATCACTGGATGAGGGGCTATCCTTGGGTGAGGTGGCTCTCTCCAGCCAAGGCCACCCCCTAAGAGGGCTGGCTGCCAAAGGAGCAATCCCAGAAGCTGAGAGAACAAGACCCTATTCCTGAAGTGGGGTGTGGGTGGCACATCACAATACCTACCACACATACAATCTTCCCTAAAAGGTAAATTTGAGATTAAATCTAAAGTGATATGTTTTTAGTTTTTATATTCTACCAATGGAGCACCCATGCTGTATCTAATGATTATAGAATTGACATTCAACACTTTTAGGTTTTCCTAAGAGTTTCTGTCGCAAGAGAAACTTGATGAGACAGTATGACTTGGATTCTCTGATCTATGTAGTCACTGGGTTAGAGAGGAGACTGGAGATTATCCATATGATCAGCCCACATTTGTGACTAATCTTTTCCCCTCATATTTGGTTATATGTGATATGGCTGAAAACTTTTGCTCTTTTTTATGAGCTGTTTCTTGGGTTCTGAGTCAGCATTCTCTCAGGAAAATGTTGTGGTTAAATTAGATAGTTGCCTGTCATTTACTGTCTTCCCTATCGCATGTGTATTCTTAATCTTGTTTACATTAGCAATAAATAGCTCCTGGAGAGCATAATGATACTTCTATTTCCATCAAGCACTGTGATCACAGCTTCAGTGATATCATAACACATTGCTGTACCGAGCTAAGTTAATGACTCCTCAAGACAGTGTAATAAACTCATAAATGAGTGTTTATTCAATTTTTAGTAATTGTGGGTTAAGTCTTCCAGGAATGCATAAAATATAGAGCCTTCTGAGTTTATGATTATTTTTCTTCCTTTTAAATTAATTTAATTTGTTACCATATATCTATTTCAATTCCAATTCAGAGATGTTGAAATCGTGTCTTGTTTAAAAATTCATCCTTTGATGTTTTCATGTATATTTTTTGAAGTAAAAAAGCCCTATAAGGTAATGTGGGGTTGGGAGTAAAAGCAAATGATATGTAAAAAAAATCAATTTTATTTTAATGAGGTGTCTTATTTGAAGCTGTTCATACTTTTGAAGAGAGAATATATAATACTTAAGAATTTGCTTCTCTGGCTAAAATATATTTGTTAAAATTATAAGCTATGAGCTTTCTAGTTAGCTATATTTCTATATGTATGTCTTAAAGAAAGTGTTTCATTTTAAATGACCAGAAAAAAATCTTCAAACAAAACAAAATAGGTTAATGACCAGTTACAGAACTAAGAATTTCAATGCTAAATTTTCTGTAATTAAACTTAAGATTCTTCTTTTCAAATGTTTTAAAGCTTCATAATATTTGCACTCACTGAAATATCAGTGGAAAAACAAAACATTCATTCTAGTTTAATAGTTTAATATAAACTAGGGATTATTTTTGATTATTTTCTTTTCTATCTAAAAAAAGCTTATGCAAAAGCTCAGATGTATATAAAACTGCAAAGGATAAGATAATAAATCTCTATGTATCATCACTCAATTTCATCAGTTATCAGCTCATGCTCAATCTTGTTTGTTTTATGTCTACCCTGCTTACTCTTTGTCCCCACCCAGATTATTTTAATATTTTGTTATTTTTATCTATACATATTGTAACAGCTACCTTTATAAGATAATGATTATTTAAGACACAGGACCACAAACTTATTATTACATCTAACAATTAACAGTAATTTTTCAAGAGCATCGGATACCTAATAAGTATTCAAAATCTCCTTGTCAGTATTTTTTAAAAAGATTACTAGTTTAAATCAGTATTCATATAAGGCTCATACATTATAATTGGTTGATAAAACTTTGAATTTCTTTTGCTATATTGCTATCCTCTCCATCTTAATTTTGTTTGTTTTTTAAAATAGTCTCTTTGTTGAACAAATTAGCTCATTTATCTTCCATGGTTTTCCATAGTCTGGATTTTGCTAATTGTGTCTTGTATCAATTAACATTCCATTGTCCTATTGCCTGTACATTGGCAGCATAATCTAGAGAAGTGATCAGATTTAATTTTTGGACAAGAATACTTCAGTTGATATGCTGTACATATGTCAAGAAGCAGGAAATATCTGGCTGACTTTTTTTATTGTTGACTAGATCTATTACTTGTGATAATAAAATATTAAAATTCTGTCATTTCTTAGTTTATTAGCTGAGATACTTCTATAAAGAAACACCTCTCTTCATCAACTTTTTTGATATCCTGAGGTATATACAGTTTATATACAGATACAGTTTGCTTTATTTTTTCTCTTTATTTGCAATTTCAAAATAACAAATTGGTTTCCAGTATACTTTAAATATGACCAGTCAATTTTTTAGTTGTTATCTACTACATTTTAAATATATTTAATGTGTACATCCATGGGTGCAATTAAACGTATTGATATTCAAGAGTCCCATCTTTGGCATGCGGGAACCTCTTCAAGTTGGTTTTTATGACTCTTTGACCCATCCAAAATATTCTTCAGTAGCTTCCTAATTTTCTATATGGCAAGAAGCGCCATGCTCATTTTATGTCACAGACCTGGAATCAGTTATTTTTCTAGAATTCTTGGAAATAGTATTAAAAGTAACAATCTAGGTGGTAGGAGTTTTTACTTGCTTACTGTGAAAGGTTACTTATTGCCATTAGGTTGGTCATCGTATCTGTGGTTTTCAGTGAACCGAGCTTTTTCGGTTTAGTAAATTATATTGTAAGTTCATATTGATATATTCTACTCAATTTAGAGGTTTTTTACTTAACTACATTGATCTGACATGTGTTTCCTTTGTCTAATGCTGAGAATCCCACTTCACAAAAGAAACCAGTATAATCATTCATTTACTTTATTTCATGATATACATACAGTTGACACAGAATAAAACATAGACAGTACCATCAAAATTATGATGACTAGGAACGGGTGTGGTGGCTCATGCCTGTAATACGAGCACTTTGGGAGGCTGGGGTAGGTGGATCACCTGAGGTCGGAGTTCAAGACCAGCCTGATCAACATGGAGAAATCCTGTGTCTACTAAAAATACAAAATTAGCTGGATGTGGTGGTGCATGCCTATAATCTCAGCTACTCGGAAGCTGAGGCAGGAGAATTGCTTGAACCCTGGAGACAGAAATTGCAGTGAGCTGAGATCATGCCATTGCACTCCAACCTGGGCAACAAGAAGGAAACACTCTCTCTTTCTCTTTCTCTCTCTCTCTCTCTCTATATATATATATCTATATCCTCTTCGTCTTCCTCATCCTCATCATCCAGTTCCCGAAGCCGCTCACGCTCTCCATCCCCCCGCCGGAGAAGTGACAGGAGGCGGCGGTACAGCTCTTATCGTTCACATGACCATTACCAAAGGCAAAGAGTGCTGCAAAAGGAGCGTGCAATAGAAGAAAGAAGGGTGGTCTTCATTGGAAAGATACCTGGTCGCATGACTCGATCAGAGCTAAAACAGAGGTTCTCCGTTTTTGGAGAGATTGAGGAATGCACCATCCACTTCCTTGTCCAAGGGGACAACTATGGCTTCGTCACTTACCGCTATGCTGAGGAGGCATTTGCAGCCATCGAGAGTGGCCACAAGCTGCGGCAGGCAGATGAGCAGCCCTTTGATCTCTGCTTTGGGGGCCGAAGGCAGTTCTGCAAGAGGAGCTATTCTGATCTTGACTCCAACTGGGAAGACTTTGACCCTGCACCTGTAAAGAGCAAATTTGATTCTCTTGACTTTGACACATTGTTGAAACAGGCCCAGAAGAACCTCCGGAGGTAACCTTGGGCCCTCCCCCGCTACCCTTACCCTTTTTTTCCCTCTGGAGGTGCCCAACCTCCACTACCCCCTTCCCCTACTCTAGGGGAGAGAGCTGCTAGTGAGATGACTGTTTTATAAAGAAATGGAAAAAAGTGAAATAAAAAATGTGTTAAATCAGAAAAAATATATATATATATATATATATATATATATATATATATATATATATATATATCTTATTTCTCTGTCACACACACACACACACACACACACACATAAAATGACTAGAATTTAAAAAAAATTTGCAGCTATGTTTGTACTTAGTTTACATCTCACCTAGCATATATAGTAGAGTTGTGGTGTTTCAAAGTCAATTAAAATAGCTTTCACAGGGTAATATGATCTGTCTCTGTGTCCCCACCCAAATCTCATCTTGAATTTTCATCTGAATTATAATCCCAGAGTGTTGGGGAGGGACCTTGTGGGACATGATCAGATTCATGGGGGCATTTACCCCATGCTGTTGTGATGTTGAGTGAGTTCTCATGAGATCTGATGGTTATATAAGGGGTCTTTACCCCATTCCTTCTGCACTTCTCTCTTTTGTCACCATGTGAAGAAGGACATGTTTGCTTCCTCTTCTACCATGATTGTAAGTTTCTTGAGGCTTCCCCAGCCATGTGGAACTGTGAGTCAGTTAAACCTCTTCCTTTATAAATTACCCAGTCTCAAGTATTTCTTCATAGCAATGTGAAAACAAATAACACACAGGGTAAGTTGTGCTGCAGACTCAGTTCATAGTTGGGTTCATTTGTTTTGTGTTGCTTTAGCTTTATAGAGCTTTCTTTAAAAAATATTAAAGTTATGTATTTTTATTGTTTAAAATAAACAATAAACAATAAATGGAACAATATTTTTATTGTTCCGTCAAATATATAAATAAGGCATGTTCAGAAAAGTCTTGTCCTCTTGGTCCCATTCCTTAATTCCTGTATACATAACCATTTTGAAAAGTTTTTAATTGATCTCACCATAAGTATTTTATTTGGTATTTAGGAAAATTAGTATGTTTGTTCTAATGATTATTGTATACTAATATTTCTATACAATAACCATAATCCCTTCTTTTCTGAATATTCTTTTAGTGTCCTAATATGAGTAATTTAAAAGTAGCAAATAGCTTATTTCCTCCCTCCCCATTCTATCTCAGCATTTAATGTAAAGCATTAATTTTTGGTTAA
The DNA here is from genome assembly GCF_049354715.1 of Callithrix jacchus. Taxonomy (NCBI): domain Eukaryota; kingdom Metazoa; phylum Chordata; class Mammalia; order Primates; family Cebidae; genus Callithrix; species Callithrix jacchus. The sequence goes on along the minus strand of NC_133512.1, from coordinate 81,106,779 downwards.
TAAACATAAGGTAATCATTAAGTTAGATTAATCATTAATTGCATATACTTTCTCCATTCTTCACTTTTACTGTTTTTTTAGAGACAGTGTCTCTCTCTGTTTCTCAGACTGGAGTGCAGTGGTATGATCATAGCTCACTGTAAACTTGAACTTCCGGGCTCAAGCAATCCTCTCACCTTGGCCTCCCATGTATCTTGGACCAATGGTTTATGCTACCATACCCAGGTAAATTTTTTATTTTTATTTTTAGAAGAGACAGTGTTTTGCTTATGTTTCCCTGGTTTCAAATTCCTGGCCTCAAGCAATCATACTGCCTTGGCCTCCCAAAATGTTGCCAATGTGCCTGGCCCACCTTTGATGATAACTGTAAGAATATATAGCCATGACATATTATAATTTCTGTATTACAACTGCCATTTTGCTTTAGGTTTTTGGGTAAATATTTATTCAGTGTTTATCACTGGTCCTAACATCATTGTCATTCTAGTCATTTTGGTTGTCAGATTCCCATTCTTATTAAATGCCTGAAGAAGAGTTTATGGGTACAATAGTCTCTGAATTCTTAAATTTTCATATTTGGTTATGGCTTTTATACTTGATGTCATTTGTGCTACATATAAAATCATTAGCTCACATCTTCCTGAGTCTCTCAAATACTTTACCACATTCTCTTCCATCATGAAATGTTGCTGGGGAAAATAGTTGATAATCTGCTGTCACCCTTATTAGTGACTTGGTCTTTTTGTCTGGCTTCCCAGTGGATTTTGTTTTATTTTTCTTTAAGTTTCATCATATTATTAGTATATGACTGTGTTGTTTTTCTGGTTGCAGTTTCAAGCAACAATTTTTTGTTCAAATTAGGTTTTTGTTTACTTCCAAGTTTGTAGAATTAAAATTTTTAGTATTTATTGTGCTGCATTTTGCTATTTTCCTACATATACATATCTCTCTCTATATATATATGATTTTCTTTACTTTTACTTTTCTATATCACTGTCTTTTGTATCTTGTATATATTTGTTTCTTTTAATTTTCAGAATTATTCCCCTTTATCTTATTTCTCTTAATATATTATCTCAAGTTCATTCTTGTGTTTCTTCTAGTTCATTTTTTATATCTAGAAATATTTTCCTTTTATTTCTAAATCTTTCCTATATTTTCCCAGCTATCTTTCGTGTCTTCGTTTTCTCTAATTACCTAAATTCTAAGTTTTTCTGCATCATATTTGTATCATTATTTCATTGGTTTCCTAATTTATTATAGTTTAAGTATTACATTATAATTTTCATATTTTCTGTCAAAGTTTCTGAGGTTCATTTATTTGTTCATAGGCTCTTTTTGTGTGTCTTACTCCATTTTTCTGAAACATAGATTTTAAATACTATTTTACTATAATCCTTTCCTGTTACCCATGTGTCTGTGTGATTATTTTTTCCTCTATTTTTTACAAGGAGAGATGGGTCAGGATAGTTTTCTTCACCTAACAGCTTCAGAATTCCTTCTCCTGTTATTTTCACAGTTTAAAAACATGGCCCTGTACTTTCCAAAATGTGGAGGCCCACTTTCACCTGGATCTGGCCTCTGTTTCCCTCTCTTACTTAATTTGGATTCTACTTCCAGCTGTTTCTCCTCAGTGTGAAACTTTGCCCTGAAGGAAGTTTCAGCTGATTAGTTTCCACAGTTTAAAAGACCCACACTGCTTCACCACCATTTGACCTTATTGTGGCTGTATTCCATTACCCCGCAAATTGGAGCCCATGAACTGCCTTCCCATTTTTGGCTGCTGTACTCAGTGTGGCCTGTTGACCTTTCTGGTTAGTGCTGTTGGTTTTCTGGGTCTCACGACCATCTGAAATCCTCTTGTTTTCTCTGTTTCTTCTTTTACAGTTGCTGAGGCCACATGGATCTTTTTGTATGGGAAGCTTGTAGCTTCCAGTTTGTATTTTCAGGTTTGGAGGATGCCTTGCAGCTACGTTTTTCTGCAAATATTTTTTGGGCTTTTGTTCTTACTATTCTAGCTGTTCGTCAGTTTTTATGCAGAGTGGTGGGATTCAGATATCTTCAGAAACTTTGCCACTATTATCATTTTACCAAGCTAGTGTTTTAAACATACATTTTACTCAAAATTTCTGATATAGAAGAACTATATGGAAACTTTCCATCATGAACTAACTCAGAGTTTTACTATGTAAAGTAATATTATATTTCTATTTGATTTAGCTGTACCGAAATAGTGTTCTTGGAAAAAGTGAGTCAATCCTGCACTTTAGTGTGGGGTAGTGGAAAACACACAGGCAATATTGTTAGACTTGAATTTGACACTCACCAGTATCACTGAATAGTTTACTAGTAATTGCCTTGCTGAGCCTCAGTGTCAGTACATAGCACATAGTAGGTAACTGATAAATGTCATGAATAATTGACTTCATTTGATTCCTGGGACCTTCCTTATTAAATTATTATGAGGGTAACAAAGGATGCATGTAAAAGTGATGGGTTCATTACTTTTCTCACCACACATATCCATTTCTTGTCATTTCTTTGTTTTTCCTCTCTGTTATACTTTAGACCTTATATTTGCCTTCGACATGATTTATGTTGTTTTCTCAGTTGTGGTATAATTGTACTGAGCCATTTTATTCCTGTGTGTTCATGCATGAGGCTATAGATCTGCTCGTTTGTGAGACCATGCACACACTCGTGTGTAAGGACTTGATTGTGTTCATACATAAGATACGCATCTTCATGCTTGAGAGTGTGTGTGTTCATGAGGCCATCTGCCTGTGCACAGTATCCTTCCAAGCTAATTATCTACATTTATTGTAGCTTTGTATGACAATATTTAAGTGAATTTAAGGTTTATAAAGGGATAGAAATAAGCTTTAGGTGACTTACTTATTTATTTATGAAACTGCTGACATTCCTAGCTTTCTGTTGTCAGGGATTCTGGTTAGTAGATTATCATTTGACCTTAGAAAAATCTCAGACAACATCAGCAAGTCTTGGGAACAGCAAGGACACTTAACTGAGGCTTTTGATGCAGGCTTAGCTACAGCAATGATAAGACTGGTGATTAGGAACAAGCAGAAGAATAAAATGCCAATTTTTAGAAAAGATCAACACTCACAACAATCCAAAAAATGAAAGCTGACAGGCAATTGATTGCTTCACTCCATTTCCACTAACCATAAGGGCCAATTGATTGCTTCACTCCATTTCCACTAACCATAAGGGCAATAAAGCTGGATACAGAAAAACAACTGATGGATGCCCAGGCTTTGCCTAATAAAGAGTACAAACCACTTACCTAATAGAAGCCAGAAATGTCCTTTCTCCTTCTCAATATTAGTTTCTAGATTCTTAGACCAGGCTTGGATCAAGCAAAAAGCTAAGGAAATGGCTGCCAATGGAAGAGATGCTGCTTTTTAAGGTAGCCAGGGCATTGTTCTCTGTTCCATGACTCCAAACTTCTAATACCCATTTGGAGATTAGTCTCAGCAAATAAACAGGGTGGGAACTAGGGGAGACTGGTGACTCCTTAAGCATCGTGGCAGCTGTAACCACCTCAGATATGGTGCTGTAGGTAGGGGCTGAAATATCAGAAATCTCGGTGGCACCAAGTGCTGAGGATTTGAGTTTTCATGTACTTCATAATTTCAAACTTTTAGAAATTGAAAAAGTTGGCATGGAGAAAATTATACTTAGCATGGTAGAATATATAGATAAATGCCTGCTAAACACTGAAAATGAAAAAACTACCTGGGCTCATAAATTTGTCTTCTGATTTTAAATCAGAGAAAGGAAGTTCCACAAGCACCTACATGGATATTGAGCACAGGCATTGCGTCTCTCCTGTCTGCTGGCATTGTTAAGTCAGGGTAGAGTTTAGAAACATATATAAGGTAATTACATAGGGAAAAATTTCCAAACAAACAAACAACTTGTGTCTATAAAAAGAGCAACAGTAAGTGACAGCATCCACAACAACGGATCTGCAGAATAGGAGGATGGGAATATCATTTTAATTATTTCAAAGAGTAACATGCCACTGAAAAAAACTGATTTTCAGAATTCACTCAGGAACTAGAAAAATAACAATAAAAATGTTGCTCTGCTTCAATAGTGTATTTGAAGGAAAGGAGAGATTTTTGTGAAAAGTGGGACAAAATGAGGTAAAAAATGAGATGGTTAGCAAAGGAAGAAGTATTACAAAGAAAGAATGCAATCACACTATCAAAACCTATGCATAGTAGAATGGCGTTGCTGGAAATATCAGTATAAAACAAAAGTGAAGTTATTCAAGAATGTAAAGGAAAAGCATAAAGGGATTATCATGATAGAGATCATAGTAGAATAACACCACAAAGATGTATTCTAAAAAGTAAAGGTGTTTCTGAATTAGAATAAAAACAATGTTTAAGAACATAGTAAAATAACTTTATGGAACTTCAATAAATGTCTGAAGATGCAAACTTAAGACTTTCCATATTGATGCAAAACTCTAAGGGAAGGGATTCATCTCTAAACCTATATCACTAAAAGTTTTTAGGAAAGATTAAGAAAACAGTTAACACTTTATTGAGTTAGAGTAGGTTATTATTGTCTACAAAATAACTAAAGAGTCAGGTGGACTTTAGACTGCTTTTCTGCAATGTGGTATGCACAATGACAAAACAGAATATGTGGAAAAAAGTTAAATTTGGGGGAGGGAAGGGAATTACTTAACCTATAATGATTGTCTTTTATATGTAAAGGCAAAAGGAAGTTTCAATAGGTATGCGAAGATTGAGAACAGAAGATATATTATCCACACAATCTTTTTAAAGACCGCTGAACATAATGCTTACTCAGAAATTAAATAACTTAAATATAAGAATGTCAAGCTCACTTGAGATCTTACTTGATACCAAATTAACATATCTGATCAGATTAGGAGTTGTCAGATCACTCTGTAATCTGGATTCAAATCTGAGGCCTATAATATTTTACTAAACTATTCCTTTTTGGATTCTGAACATGTTTTTATACCTTAAGTGCTAAATCATATGACTGATTTCACGGTTAAGGTATAATCTCTTGCTTTCTTTGAAGATCCCCTAAAATAATTTGGTTGTAACTATCAGCAGCCTGTATACATAAATATATAATAGGTAAGTGTGTATGAATACAAATATATAAAAAAGTGTCTGCATGTTTTTATAGGACATGAACATGAGGGTTGCTGCCTAGAGTTGAGTGGTTATGCCTCCACAAATGTCACCAAAATGTTAAGAAGGGACTGAAATTTGATCCTTGGTTCTCTCACAAGGCACACCCTAGCAGAGAACTGGTCCTGCTTGAAGAAAGACAATGAGGTGACTTTTCTTCATCAGAATTCCATGTCACGTGTCCCCAGGACTGTGTCCCATTGTAATTCATTCACCTAGGAAGGATGCCATTTTCTAGTTCTCCTGAAGGCATCATAAGAGCTACCAGTATGATACAATGTAGACAGAATTACTAAACAAACTATTATGTCTCTTCTTCACACAAAAATTGTTCGGAACAACATAAAGGCCATTTTGATTGTCAAAGACCTTGAATAATGACTTTCTCCATCTTCAAATACAGACTGAATGACCTGGGTCATGCTATTTAATTAATAGAGAGTGGTAAATAAACCAATGACAGATTTTTATCTTATGGCCAAGCTCCTTATCATATCACAGTTCATCTAAGCCCAGTAAGTGTCCTTGAGATAACAATACTTTAAAAGAATCAGTAAAATGTGCTACCTGCACTAGCATGTGGTCTAAAAATAGGCTCTCCCTTAACAAAGGGACTTTATTAAATTTAAACTCTCTGGTCTCACTTGACAAAAGTGACAGAAAAAAGGGAAATTTAAAGAAATGAAAGATCGAGGGTGGGAAAGGTAGAGGAGAGAGATGAAGGTGGGATGGGACAGAACATTACACATGGTACCAAAAATGCAATGCTGACCCAGACAAGAAAAAATCTACATGGAATTAATAAAAATATTACCAGTCCTTATTTGTCAAGGGAGTTTCTTGAAAATTCCTATTTTCAAATTTTATATAAAAGTGAATGCATACCATTTTATAGTATACCGATATAAAATCAGGCCTTGTGATCAGAACTCTGGGAGAAATATTTTCAGAACAAAAAGATTATAAGTAAATACTTCCATGGGTTGTTACTTTCCGAGGCAGCAAGACGATTGGAGATTTCATTTTCTTCTATGCTTCTGGACTTTAAATGGTCTATAATTTACTACATATTATTTTTAAAAACAGAAAAATAACCTCATATACTTCATTCAAATTAAAAATATAGGAAATTTGTAACAAGACCTCAGAAATAAAGCCAATTGCATTTCACAGAACTGATAGAAATACCCTAGATCCAATGCTGCTCTTCTGTTGTTATTTACACAATACTTCACTTATGACAATTCTTCATTTACAGCCACAAAGAAATTCTGTATAATGAAGCTCTGGTGCAAATACTGTCTTGATAAAATCCTAGTTGAGCATTCTTTTTTTCTTCAGATTTGACTTACTTTGGCTCTTTGCAAGTATGCGGATAATATTTTCATCTGTAATTTATAGGAAACATATTTGTACTTAAATGCTATTTTTCTACATCAAAAATATCTGGGAAAGTTTTATAAACATTACCTATTAATCTTGACTACATTTTTGTGTAATATGAAGCAACAGTATTCAATCTCCATTTTAACTGAGCCTAGTGAGAGTTTAAAAGCTTTGCCTCAGTCAGTGGAAGTGCTGAATGGGGGCTTTTAGTCTCTGGCTACTAGCCATGTCATGAATGTGTCTGGAGAAATAAACCTGAAAAAAACCATTTTTTCTTAAATTCGTTTTTCAAGCTCTTCAGGGACAGACCTGCTCAGGAGTATTCTGCAGCCATCACCAGTGAGCTTTTGCATATGAGTGACCAAGACAGTCTTACCATTCCCTTCACCTTGACTGAACTTTAGACAGGTTTCTTTCTGACTCAAGGTCTCTGGCCTCTCTTTTCTTACAGTGTTTACTTTAAAAAATAGGATATAGTAAATTTTTTCTCTGCCCAGTTTGAGACGTAAATCTTCTATAACCCAGGAATGCCTTTTTCATGAACCTGGGACCCATTTCTTTGAAATGAGATCATCAAGACAGATGATGCTTTCTTTTCTCAGTCTCTGTGGGAAGGTAGGAGACGAAATTCAACAAGCTCCAACTAGCAAACACAGATGACCTAATCATGCTGACTCACTCTGCCTTTAACATACTTCAGTGCTTTTCCACAAACTCACCCTAGAGCTTAAAAATTCTCTTTCCTGTTTCCATGGAATTGAGTTCAATCTCTCTCCCCTATTGTAATATTCTTGAGTATAATTTTCCTTGCCTGTTTAACTCTGCCTAGTACAATTTTTATTTGACATACTATATAACATGTATTTATCTGGTCTGGAATTATTGCATCAGAAATGACTAAGTCTAAAGCTTCAATTACTCTCTGAAACAATATGTTAACATAATAATGAAAGACCAGTTTAATTTCCAGTTCTGGGTCACAGCAGAGCCTTGTAGATTAAAGCGTATCTAAGTTGCATTTGCCACTTGGAACCTCCTTTCTATCCCTTGTTTAGTCCACTTACCATCCTGTTTTCATCAGAAGTCACAGTTGCAGGAATAAAATGTTATTTCAATATGTTCTTTTTCTTCAGTTTCTCATCCTTTGCTCTTTAGTAACATTAATCCTGGTCTCTACAAGGACATCCCCACTTTCAAAGGACCACTGTATATATCTTCTAGGATGGGCACATGCTTTTGAGTTTCAAAAAGTTATAGATTGGTAATTAACATACCCTTTAAAGTGTGTCCCATCCAAAGTTCATAGGTTAGAAATGTAATCCCCAATGCAACAGTGTTGGGAGGTGGGTCCTAATAAAAGGTGATTGAATCATAAGTGTAGGATCTTCATGAAAAGATTAATGTGACCTCAAGAGTGGAACAGTTATCATGAGAGTGTGCTGTTAAGAAGTGAGTTCAGTTTCTGGTGCCTCTCTGTCTTGTGTGCCCACTTCTACCTTCTGCCATGAAATGATCCTCACTAGACACAAGTGCTACTTTTTGAAATTCCCAACCTCCAAGACTATAAGCCAAGTAAAGTTCTTTTATTTATAAATGACAGTTTATTTATAAATTATTTTATTTATAATTTATAATAAAGTTTCTTTATAAATTTCTTATAAAGAAAATTTATAAATGTCCCAATCTGTAGTATTTTGTTAAAGTAGTAGAAAGTGAACAAAGACAGTACCCACCTTCCCTTCTAGACTGTAAGCTTTATGAGGACAGAGGCATTGTGTGTTTTCATTTTGACTCAAGCAGTGTCTTCTGTACTCCTGTATTAAAGCAACCATTCATCTGAGATTTTGAGATTCTGGTAGGTCCACCCTCTCTGTTAGAGCTTTTCTGATCCTCTTTAAGGTCCTTTGTGAGGTCTAAATTTGTTCCAAGAGAACTTTTGCACCACCGGTGGTTTGGTCAGTACATTCTCAGTGCTGCTCCATCTACACCTCCTCTTTAAAGTCTCCTAGGGAAGAATTACACACTTAGGAACATATTTTAACCTATCTCAGTACATCTCTTTAAGCTCCTTTATTTGGATGAAGGTGAGTAGGAGAGAATCTCCTTTTGAAGTAGAAAGGACAGCCCAATGGTATATCACTATATTTCTTTAAAACACACACACACATTCTTATATATGATATATTAAAAAAATATATATTTCTACTTGTATAAATCTTTTAATATATATATCAATGTAATATATCTATGGAGTCTATATAATCTATATAAAATATATCTCATATATAACATGGAATATATTTAACTTTAATATATATTCTATTAAGCTATATATAATTAGATATGATAGATTTAACATATGTATAAGCTCTGCTAGGTATAGATTAATTAATGTAATCTATAATCTTACTCTACATAGTATACTATATAGTATATGCTATCTACTCTATATTTTTAACTATTTAGTATACATTTATGTAGTATATATTATATAATTTGCATGTATTCTAATATACTTTCAGTAGTTACTCAATATGTTATATACAAAGTATCATTAACAATTCGTGACATATTATACATACAAATATCTACTGCTATATATTATATAAGCTTTGTTACATAATACATTATCTATCTCCATTTTTACCTTGTTGAACTGTTTGAGAGTAGTTTACAGACATCATGACACTTTGTCCTAAATAGTTCACATATATCTTCTATGAGGATGCTCTTCTCATAGGATGCCCTTGATTGTTTTTATACTCAAGAGATTTAACAGTGATGTAATACAAGTACATAATATGCAGCCTACATTTGCATTTCTAAATACCCAATAACAATCTTCATTGCTATACTTTTAAACTAAAATTCAGAAAACAATAAAAGTAATCACGCATTGAGTTTAGTTGTCTGATCACTCTGTCTTCTTTACTCTTTTTCTAGGACAGTTTCCTTTCCTGCCTGCTTTCTGCTCTTTTTTTTTTCCCCCTTTAAGACATTAACATTTTTGAAGTCCAGTTATCTGGATCTGACTTATTATTTTCTCATGTTAAGTTCCAGGTGAAGTTTTTTATCAAGGGTCCTACATAGATAACTGTGTGTCCCTCTGTGGCCTCACCTTACTCCTAAGAGATATATAATGTCAATTTTCTTCATTATTGGGGTGCTCTTCAACATCACTTGGTAAGGTGGTATCTACTAGATCTCTCTATAATGTAGTTATCTTTTCTTTTGTAATTTATAGGTAATCAGGTGGTTATATTTTAAATGGTATGAAGATCTGTTTCCCAACCACTGTTCATCTAAATGTCTTAGCATCAATTCATTACTCTTGCCTGAATCAATTATTAAGTGATAGTTACAAATTGGGCTCCATTCTCTTTACTGAGAATGGACAGTCCATTACTGTCATCAGTAAGTAATCTAGCATTTGGGTTGTGGGTACTTTGAAACCTCTCTCTGCTTCTTAGTCTTTAGTGTCTTATGCTAAGTTAATGGAGATAGAATTCCAAAATAGCATCCTGATATTATTGTTATTATTCTTTTAGAATGGAGACTTTTTGCTAATTTTCAATATATACACTGCAGATGCCAGCCTAGTTCCTTCAAAATGGTATGTGTCCAATGAACTAAGTCAGTTGTACTAAATATGAAAGATACAGTGCATGCATGAGTATATATCTTTACAGTAGAATATCACACTGGCCCTATATAATAGAACATCCTGGATTAAAAGGATACACCAATTTGACATTTTAAGCAACTTGATTATGCCCTAGAATATTTGACAATTGGGAGGTAGTATAATGTAATAGTTAAATGTAATCTTTAGATTTAGACAGCTATGTGAATTTGAGCAAATTCTTTAAATTTCTGTGTCTGATTTCCCTAATACTTAAAATAGGACTAACAATTCCATTTCTCAGGGAAGTTTTAAGGTAAAATGATATGACATAGAAATCATTTGGCATAATGGCCAATACAGGGCCATATCTGAAACAAGGCATTTGGTAAATGGTAGCTAATGTTACTGCTTCTACTACTTTAATATAATTTAGTTCTGAATTACAATTAAAAGTATTACTTTTCTGTTAAACATATCTGTTATGCATCCTTTTGAGTATGTACAAATATTATATCCAATTAACAAGTAAAATATGAGCCAAATGTTAGAATTTGACACTATCTGTTGGCTCTTGTTTGCTGCAGACATTTGTGGTATTCTTTATTGCCTTTGTTTATAGCAGATACTTACAAAGAATCATATTGTAGGTTCCTAAAAATACAGCTGATTCTCTTTCAAGTCATGACATGTAATTTTTTCAAAAGCCTTTCTGGAGAAACAAATGTAGGTTGTTTTGGGCTTCTTTTCCCAAACATGGTGTCTAGTTTTGTTCTGTAACTTCACATCTCATGATGGCCTTTTTACTTTCCTGACAGACTGCCCCAAAAAGGTCTGCTCCTTTGACTCTCCTTATTCATCTCTTTCTTTCTTACTAAGATGTCCAGATTCACTTTGTCTCTTTCTTCCATGAACACAGCACTCACAATTTTCAGTTTCACTTTGCCAAGCTGTGTGTACTGCTCTCTGAAGAGTTAACGCGGAGTCCATCTGGTACGTCAAAACAGCATGTCTTTTAGTCTACATTTTGTCATAAATTATCTTCTCATACTGCATAGAGTCCTTGCAGTGTTAAGCCAAATTGAAACAAGTTTTCTGAAGCCCATCGTGGGTTGCCAGTTCTTAATGGTTTTGTCTTCACTTTGAACAGGGTTAGTGCACCTTAGAGCAAAATCAGCTTTGAAGCCATGGAATGTTTAATGACTCCTAATGTAGTAGAGGGTTCACCTTGAAAACTTGAATGGTAATATTTATACGCATTTTGTTTAAATTGAGCTGGTTGCTCAACTTATAAAACTTTCCAAAATCATCCTCTGTTTTTTTTTCCCCTGTGAGGTAATGTGGGATTAAAAACAGATCTTCAGAGACTAGGGTGCTCAAGGGAAATGAGCATGAGAGGGGCCACCTAGAAATCAGGAAGCCCTGACAAGCAGAAAGGAGGAGGTTCTGAGAGGACATGTCATTTAATTTGCCTCATCTTTCTTTTCTTTTTGTTTTGATTATCTTTTGGGGAAACCAGAACTCTATGCACATAATGTAAAAGAAAAGACAGAAAAAAAATTTAGAAGGAAATATACTTGCGTATGTGTGTGGTACATGTGTGTGACCACAGCTGGATGTTATTATACAAGCAACTCTTTACCCCAGTAAATTTTCTATTGAACATTTGTTTCACTATGATTTGTATATATCTGAAATAAACCTTATCTGTGGTTTCCATTACCCATGGTCAACTATGGTCAAAAATATCAAATGAAAAATATCAGAAATACACAATACATAAGTGTGTTATGTAGTGAATTGCACGTCCTTCTGAGTAGCATGATGAAACCATGGGCCACCCTGCTCTGTTCTGCCCAGGATGCGAATTATCTCTTTGTCTAGTGGATCCGTGTTGTCTGTGCTAACAGCCAATAGTCACTTAGTAGCCTTCAAGGTAATCAGATCAGCTGATACAATATCACAGTGCTTGTGTTCAACTTACCCTTGTTTTACTTAATAATGGCCCCAAAGCCCAGAAAGTGATGCTGGTAATTCAGAGCTGCCAACAAGATGCTCTAAAGTGCTTCCTTTAAGTGAAAAGGTGAACATTCTCAACTTAATAAGGAGAGAAAATAAATCAATTGCTGAGATTGCTAACATGTTTGGTCAGAGTAAATCTATGTATGAACACTATATAGTTATAATTGTTCCATTTTATTATTAGTTATTATTGCTAATTTCTTACTGTGCCTGATTTATAACTTTTTAAAATTATAAACATGTAGGTATAGATTATAAACACATTGTATACACAGGATTCAGTAATATCTATGGTTTCAGGCATCACTGAGGGTCTTGGGACATACCCCCAGCAAATAAGGGGAGACTACTATACCACAGAATGTACATAATCAACTACACATCTTTGAAAACTTAGATTTGTTGAGAATAAACAAAGTTCTAACTTATTGGTACAACCTTATGCTGGCTGTCTGCTCTGGAGACCCAAGGCGAGGCTGCTTGTGAGTGGGTTGTTGATATGTGGATAATATCAAATTATGCCTAAGAGCTGGGTTCTGCTGTATTAAAATTTCTTCTAGTCTAGGCCAATACATTCTCCTAGAGGAACCAATATATGATTTGTGTATGTGAAAACTTGAGAACTTGAAATAATCTTTTCAATTAAGTTATATTTTTAATGTCTAACCTTTCTTTCAGTCCCAGAGATGGTTTAGAACAACAACAGCAAAATCTACTGAGTGGCTTTCCATCAATTTCTGACAGAAGTATGAGTGGCTGTCTTAGGCCATGATTTTGCTTAAGGTTTTCATGCTGAAAATGCTTCCACCTAGAGAGTGATCTGAGGACAGACACCAGGCACCTTACACACAGAGAGCACCTTGGTGGACAAATGGGCATGGCTGTCTTGCCCAGGCTTTTCAACATCCTTGAATTGGGCACCAGGGAAGGAGAAAAAGGAGGAAAGGCTAGAGTTTTGGTGAGTTTGTGCCCAACAAGGAGATCGGGGACATCAGAATGGCAGCACCTTAGCAGTAATGTTTCTATGTACATATACTCAACCTTGAGAGTAGGCAAAGGTTTTGCAGTTTCAGAAAGTGATGAATCTGAACCTAAGGCATTTCTCATGTCTTCACTCCAGCCAGTCTCTCTGGTTCAGCTATTTGATTTGATCACTGTCTTCTCCTGTCCTGATCTGGTGCCCCTTTCTTCCTCTTTTCCCATCTAGTTGTCATGCATGGTTTATTTTATGCTTGTCTTGTCTCTACAGCCTGAAGATTTCCTTCTCTTGCTCTCCATTCTGTAGATATCAACCTTGGTCTACTTTAAATCCTAGGTCAGAGGCTGGTTGAGTCATTGTGTCTCTCCCTAGTAAGGATGTGTAACATTGGGTGGTAAAGTTGAGTCAGAGATTTTTTTTCCTCCTGTTCAGATAGAAATTTTCATTGCTTGCATTTACATTGCCAGTGCTCTGTCTCTGAAGACTTAGATGCTGACCCCTGCCCCCCCATGCACATATACACTTGCACTCACGTGTGCACACATACACACACACACACACACACACACACACGGAAAGAGAGAAAGGTTTTACAGAAATATGGAAAGGGTCTAGTGCTAGTATTTATGTGATTAAAGTATAATTAAATTACTAACTGAAGTAATAATTTGCTACTTTGTCAGATCTAATGGACACTGGTGCATTTCGTAACATCCCATTCTGTGATTCTTCTGTGGTGCTTTTTTTCTCTTGACTTTTGATAGCACTTCCATATTTTCTCCTTTCTCACTTGTACTTTTTTCTTAGTGTTTGCTTCTGCTTTTTCTCAACTGGAACATTAACATTGCAGAGCCTGTGGTCATTAGCCTACGTTATTTTCTTTTTTATTACCTCTTCCTATGTCATTTCATTCTACCCTAGGGCTCTCCAAGCTATCTATGCCTATGGCTTACAATTTTCATCTCAAGACAAGACTGTCCCACTGAATGGCTCATCCTAAAACCTGAATCCTATAAATTCTTCTCTTTTCCTTACCACCTACATCTACCTATGAGCAAGTCCTGCCGCTTCTCTGTCCATTTCCCCCTGTGTCAGCCCCTGATAATCCCACTCTCCCCTCAACACCATCATCTTTCACTAAAACTGCTGCAGCAGTCTTCTAACATATTTTCTTCCTTTTATTCTTTACGACCTCCAACACCCACACAAAAGTCAGTGATTAAAAACGTATGTAGATTTAAGGAACTCTCCTGTTTAAAACATTTTACTGAGTTCCTATTTTACCTCAAGTAAAATACATCGTCTATAAGGCCATGATTTGACTCCTACCTACTTTGTTGGTTATATCTTGTAGTTATGTCCCCCTAACTCACTGCTGTTTAGGTGCACCACCGTCCTTTCTGGCCTTTAAATTTATCAAACTCTTTCATACCTGTCTTTGCCCTTGCAATTGCTTCTTTGGAAAGCTTGGCTCTTGGCTTAGTAGTACCCTTGTTTCTCTTTCATCCAACCTCTTTTCATCCTGTTTCTTTTTCATCCTTAGCACATGGTTGCCTCTCTTAATGCACTGTTGTTTCTCTTTGTCCAGCTTATCCAAAGTGTACCTCCACTTTGTCAATCTCTATTCTATCACTATCCTTTTTATGGCCTTTATGCTTATCATTCTCTGTAATTATTTACTCACTGTTTATTTTCCATTCATTTATCTCCACTGTCCTGTCTCCCCATAAGGTAAGTGTTGTGAGTACAGGGTATTTGTCTGTCTTGCTTATAGTAAGATCGCTAGGGCTAGTAGTTTCTTGCGTGCAGCAGGTGCTGAATAAAATGTTGATGAATGAGTGCATGGGAAGTTAAGTATAGCCACCCTGGCTTCTCAGGATTACAGTGTACTCTTTTTTCATTTAGGTAAAACTTTCCTTTCTTTCTTGTTTCCTTTTTCTTCGGTAGAGGGAGGAATTGCTGAGAGTATTAGCAAATAGACAAGGGTAAGAGTCCATGGAGCTCTTTGTCATGCTGAAATATATTGTAGCCTAAATATATTTGGAAATCTCTGTGTAAGGAGTTTCTTGTTCACCTCTTTGGTGAGTTTTATTGTGTTTCCTGTTATTTCATCAGATCACAAAAATGAAAATTCACAGCTTTTAGAAGAATCTGAAACAATGTTAGTATTTTTATGGGCTGCCTCCAGATATATCAGGATTCTACTGCAAGAAAATAATGATCAGAGTTAATGAGGAGTTAACAGTGCAAGCCAATCTGAATAAAAGCCAAAGGCAAATCCCTAGCCTAGGATTTTTTTTCATAAATCCAAAATTCAAAACGCTCTGAGAAGTGAAAAGATTTTTTAAACGTTTGTGAAAACTCTTTTTGTAAAAAATCCTGACCTGAACATATAAGAGGCAATTTCAAGTCTTTATTTATCCCCAAATTCATGTTTTCCTGGAGAAGTGTTAATGTTTTTAGTCAAAGTGATAAGATATTTATAGCTTATGTGCATGAATATCGGCATCTCTGGGGTGCTTTGACAGCCTTCCAAATAGTGGTGTCATGCATTCTGGGCTGAACTCAAGACTGGTTCTTCTGTGGTGTCCCAGAATTACATTGTATTACTGGATTCAAAATATGTGCTACTTCCTTTCATCACTTATTATATAAGTAAGCACTTGTTAAAGTGAGGGCAACATGTTTTTGTCCAGGAATTGAAAACATACAAGCTTCTGGTAGCAGTTATTTGGAGCAAGAAAATAAGTTTCTTTTTAGTAGTGATAAGCAATCCTTTAGAGAAGATTGTAATGAATAGAGTGAGGTGGTGGTGCATGGAATACACAAATACGGAGGTAATAAAACATATCTTACCGTCTTCTTAATGGTTTTTTAAATGAGTAACAAGTGGTGACAAGGTTTGGGGTGTGATCCGAGTTGAACTGGCCATCACTAATTACCAGGTACTTTTTGTTTGTGCTTGGCTTTCATACAAATTGGCTTGCAATTATGCCCAGATTCAGTCAACTGCAAACTTAAACTCAACAATTTCCAGCACTGACAACTCTCCGTTAACTCTGACCATCATTTCATTGCAACTGAATCCTTGTCTATCTGGAGGGGATACATGAGGAACCAGCCTTGTTTCAGGTTCTACTGAGGGATATTTATGTCCTGAAGTGCTGCCACTGCAATTAGTCACCCCCATGTTTGGTATTTTTTACTACTAAGAGTTCAGGACTACATGTTTGATGGCTGGTAGATTGTTTGGCACCTGGTGCTATTGAAAACAGTATTAGTTCCAAGGAAAAAAAATAGACTGTCAGTGCATTTTATTTTCTGTATGTCCTATATCCAGTGCTTTATTCCTTTTTTGCTTCTTTGATCTGCCCCTAGCGGACCCTGGTGAACTTAGAAACCAAAAGTTAAAAATAGAAGCTTTCAGTGACACTAAGAAAAACGACTCTGGGTTGATAAATATTACTTTCCTGAAGAAGTGAGAGTAAAGTGCTTGATTCAAAACATTTAAATAGAATTTGTGAGTTCGCAGTGTGTTGAAGATGATGATCCCCTCGATGGGGAAAAAAAATCACCTCTGAATAAAATATCAAAAGCAGTTTAGTATTTCCTTTTCCCTACTGTTGTATATTTTGTAAGAACAAAGAGAAACTTCTGTCAGTAATTTAAAATATGACTTTTTTGAAGCAAAATACACATACAGTGAAATGTATATATCTCAAGTGAATAATTCTGTGAGTTTGATAAATGTGTACATTTGTCTAACCCACACCCCTATCAAGAGGTAGAATATTTCCATCAACTCAGAAAGTGTTCCCTTGTTCAATAAATTTCCCACTC
The DNA here is from genome assembly GCF_049354715.1 of Callithrix jacchus. NCBI lineage: Eukaryota > Metazoa > Chordata > Mammalia > Primates > Cebidae > Callithrix > Callithrix jacchus. The sequence continues at coordinate 81,089,723 of NC_133512.1, read as the reverse complement.
TCAAGAGGCAAATACTTTTCAGGTTTTTTAATTATAGATAATTTTTGTCTATTCTTGAACTTTATGTAAGTGGAATCGTTATGGGATACAGTGTTTTGTATCTTGCTTTCTTTGCTCAACGTACTTTTGAGATTCATCCATGTTATTTTGTGTATTCATACTTTTTAAATTTTTATTGCTGAGAAGCATTTTATTGTGGGAATATAACAGGTCTATTTGTCTTAGAGTCTATTCTTTTGATGGGTATGTGGGTTAGAATTATTTCTAACACAGACTTTATTGTGTATAAAGCTGCTTGAACATTCTTGTACCAGTCTTTTTGTGTATCTGTGTTTTCATTTCATCTGTATAAATATCCAGAAGTAAAACTGTTGGGCAATAGAATAAATGTGTATTTAACTTTATAAGAAACTGCCAAATAGTTTTCCATATTGGTTTCACCGTTTTATATACTCTCCGGCAGTGTACAGGCATTCCAGTTGCCCAACATTATCTTAACAGTGATATGATTAAACATTCAAGTCACTGTTTTTACATCTTGATAGTTTTAGTTTGCACTTGTCTGATGACTAATGAGTCTAGGAAGGCTCCTACATACCCGCCTTGATATGGGTATGGGGTGGTGAAGGAGAAAGTTCACAGAAATAGATAATGCAAGAGGAGAAAGGGGAAGTGATAGAGTATTATGGTTTGAGAGTGTTAGACAGTTAGAAACATGACCTGAATTTTAGAAAAAGATTTTGGAGAAAGCACATGTTTAAAAGTCAACATGAGATGACTTTGAGCAGATAGTGGAATAGGAGGTCACCTGTTCCTATTCCCACCACAAAAACAAGAATTCTGTACCCACCCATAACAAAAGTATCTCTGTGAGAGTCTAGGGATTCAGTTACTGCCTTTCTCAGACACAAATTGGAGCAGAACAGACAGCCCAGGGACCCATCCAGTGACTCATCAGGAGCCCTCCCAGAAACCTGAAGAAAGCCAGACCCATCAACACACCTTGGAAGGAATATGAACATATCTTGGGAGAAATATGGACATACAGATTCAGGAGGCTCAAAAGGTCTTAAGCAATACCAATTCAAAGGTAATACTCTGAGACACATTATAATCTGATTATCAAAAGTCAAAGGCAAAGAGAGAATCTTCAAAGCAGCAAGAGAGAAAAAACTGTCACATATAAAGGATCTCCCATAAGACTATCAGTAAATTTCTCAACAGAAACTTGCATGCCAAAAGGGAATGAAATAGCACATTCAGAATGCTAAAAGAAGAAAATTTTCAACCAAGAATACTACACACTGAAGAGCTGTCCTTAAGAAATGAAGGAGAGATAAAGAATTTCAAAAACAAGAAAAGGATGAGACAGTTTATCATCACTAGATTGGCCTTACAAGAAATGCTAAAGGGAGCTCTTCCAGCTGAAACAGAAGGATGACAAGTATCAATATGAAGACATGCGAAAAAATAAAACTCACTGATAAAAGCAAATGCATAGTAAAATTCAGAATACTGAAATACTACTGTAAAGGTGCTGTGTAAATCACTCATAACTCTAGTATAAAAGTTGAAAACAAATGTTTTAAAAACAACTATAGCTATAAATAATTGGTTAAAAGATATACAATATAAATAATAAATATAAAGTATTCCATCAGTAACATAAAATATGGTGGTGAGGAGAAGTAAAATTGTAGGATCTTTCTATGCAATTGAAGTTAAGGTACTATCAGCTTAAATTAGGACATTATAAGATATTTTATATATGCCTTATGAAAGCTACAAAAAAGCCTAGTAGATACACAAAAGATAAAGAGGAATCAAATTATGAATTATATAATTATATGTTATATATATTTATATAATTATATATTTGTATAATTATATGCATAATATATATATTATAAAGATAGCAAAGTTGGGAGAAATGTACAAAAGAACTACAAAACAATCAGTAAAAAATTAATAAAATGTCAGTAGCAAGTCCTTACCTCATCAATACTTACATTCGATGTAAATAAATTAAATTCTCCCAAAGAAAGAGTGGCTAAATGGATAAAGTGACTCATTTCAGCCTTAAGAGCACATGTCGCTTGAGAATGAAGGTCTGGAAAAAGATATTCCAGGAAACTGGTAATCAAAAGAGAGCAGTTGTGGCTATGCTTATATAAAACAAAATAGATGATAAGTCAAAAACTATAAAAACAGACAACGAAGGACATTATATTACCATAAAGGGGTCAATTTATGAAGCAGATATAACAGTTTTAAATATATATGCATCCAATATTAGAGCTCTTAAATATATAAAACAAATATTAATAGATTTGAAGGGTGAGATAGACTATAATACAATAATATTAGAGACTTCACAACACTCCACTTTTAACAATGGACAGATCGTCTAGACAGAAAACCAATAGAGAAATAGTGCTACCCACCCTTAAGAGAAGGGCGCTATGTAAAGTATGTTACACCATGATGCAGGAATCCTGGAAGGTCTTCTTAGAATTCTGCTTACCATGCTTGCTCCAGTTGGCCGGTCAAATGACTTTTCTTTGTTTAATGGATCCAACTTGCTGATCACTGCTAGGTGACAAGTATGCAATAGACAGGTAAATAATGGTTAGTCTGTATCCTATAGTGTAGATGTAGCATTTTTCTCAAAAAATGAAAACAGTGCTAGAGTCAACTTTTTTATTTTGAACAAGCATCAATTGCTTTTATTTCCTTACATGTAAACCTTACACTCTCCAAGTAATTTACTTTAAAAGCAAAAGAAATGTAATACTAGAAATATGATAAGGTATTTGCTATTTCTTATGTTAATATTTGCGGGAAATGATTTTTATATAATGAATTCCTGCTGTAATTCTTACTTGACATCAGGTAGTTCAACCCCACAAGTTGTTTTTCTCATTGAAAAAGGCAGTCTCGGCCAGACATGGTGGCTCATGCCTATAATCCCAGCACTTTGGGAGGCTGAGGCAGGCAGATCATGAGGTCAAGAGATTAAGACTATCCTGGCCAACATGGTGAAACCCCATCTCTACTAGAAATACAAAAATTAGCTGGGTGTGGTGATGCATGCCTGTAGTCACACCTACTTGGGAGGCTGAGGCAGGAGAATTGCTTGAGCCGGGGAAGTGGAGGTTACAGTGAGCCAAGATAACACCATTGCACTCCAACCTGGCCACAGAGCAACAAAAGGCAGTCTCCTTTAGGCTGGAAATCAGGAAATACCCCTAATTATGGATGCCTATTGAGATTTTTAAAGAAAACTGGATGTTTATATGGTTTGCCTAGGTGAAAATAAGTTTTTACCATCTTTAAAAAGTTCCTATTGATAGTTTCTTGATATTTATTTTTAAAATGTTTCAGCACTTTACAAATGCATATTATATAATTAATTATGTAGAATTGAACATACCTTAAACTTGAGGGTGAAGGAAACAGTAAAAATCAGTGATCCAGAAAGAAACAGGCATATTATACTTTATTCTTAAGTTATTTTAACTATATACATTATATTATGCTGAGCATATATCTCTTGAATATGACCTTTTTATTAAAGAATCAAGTAGCTGATATTTGGAAGAATTTTCAGTAACACTAATTTCTTGGTGGTTTTACAGGGTTTATACATAGAAGAAACTCTTAAAACTTCACTCTTTATGTGATTCACCTCATAAGACAAAACTTTAGCTTAAGAGAAGGCAACAAAAATCAGCAGTAAACATGTAAAATAAGTAACTCGTATAGTTTTTAAAGTCTTAAACATAACACTTTTAACAGGTTGAGGGAAGGAAATAAAGGTACCTGAAACAGTATTCACTTTTTTTCTTGTCCCTCTGCCAGGGCAGCTCACATCACTTCTGTAACACAACATAGTTGTAGAGATTCATTGGCCTATAGTGTGTGTATATGGGGTGCAAGGGAATAAGTAAATATTTGAACTGAGAATCATCATCAGAAAGAGTACTGCAGTGTTTGGTAGGGGCTTCCATTAACAGTGTAAGGCAATTTTTAAAATGTGGTTTCTTGGAGAAAATAAAAATAGAGAAAAGAAGAAAAAGAAATGCTAAAGGAAAGGAAACGAGAAGTTTTACTCTTTTTGCCCTACTAAATCACAGGTATTTAGTGATATTCGCTAGTTATGGAGAATCAAAGACCCAGAGCAACCCCAACCTGTTAGAAATGAGAGTGGATTTGGGAACTGCAAGCTTGACATGCAAACGGAAGTCCTTGGGAATGGCAGGATAGTCATGGTCTTGATAGGATAGGGCCTCCAGGAACGTCAAAGGGCCTGGGCAGAGTAATTCCTCTAGTAGCTCTAAATACAGATGGCGAAGCAGGGGTTTGCTGCTTCCAACAATTATTTGTAAATTTCTACTTGATATTGTCATAGTAGATAGAGTCTATTAGATATAGTCTATAATTTTATTAGTGTTTGAAGGGAGTAAAGATTGGCAGGGTGGTGTAGTTTGAGATTCTTAATTTGGTGAGCAGGCTAGGAGACATGTCTGTTTCCTTGTAACTGGTGGCAGCGTGATAGACTCATCCGATGGTGGTTTTTAGTTCTTTGCAACAAGTTGCTATTTCAGTAACAGATTAGAACCCCACAGTTGATTTTCTTTGAAGACTTATTATTGAAGAAATAAAATACATTTATTGTAATAGACTTAACATAAAAGGTTACCCTGTAGAAACTATGGATATGATACAGTATGTGGCTAAATGGGTTCCAAAGTGCTTGTTCTATCTTTCTACAAAATAGTAGCTTAACCTAGGAAAAGCTTGACTTGAGAAAAATAAAAATATAGTATTTTCATCAGACATTTATTGAGCCCTTACCGTGGGTGTTGTTTGAGGAACTGAGAATAAAAAGATTTTTAAAAATCCAGATTTCCTGCCCTGGAGGTGTTTGCAGTCTAGCAAAAAATGCTACACAGTACCTATGTGCTCTTATCACAGTTAAAATGCAAAATTATGAACTGTGTGTCCTTTTGGAATCATTTGTATAAAACAGAACCATAAAGACAAAGAGACTGCAGAGTATAATTATATCTAAGGTCTATAAAAAGTGTCCATACTCTAGCCATTGGTCTACATATTTTTGTAAGTATTGCATTCTATGCTGCTGTGCAATATGCAATGACAGACTCTTAGAGACATACAAAAATAGACATTAATTTACTCATTTATCTGAGCATTGGCTGGAGTTAGCTAATTCAGGGTGTGCTCACCTGGGCAGCTCTGCGTCATGTTTCTGTTATCTTCCTCCTGGGACCAGCGGACTGTTCTTCTCTGGGCATGTTTCTCCCAGGGTGATGATGGAAAATAAGGACACCAACAGGCACCATAACTTCTTCCCAATTCTATTAGCCAAAGGAGGTCATATGGCCCACTTTAGTCAAGAAATGGGACACAAATTTACTCTTGTAGAGAAAGAAACTGAAAAGTCATATGGTAAAGAACATGGAGACGGGGAAGGCTGAAGAATTACAGCGAAGGATGCCGTATACTACAGGTATTAACTTAATTCTGGCAACAGCTTCATGAGGTAGATATACTCAGTACTCCTTATCTGTTAAAATGCAGGAAGGATAGTATAGAGACCACTGCATCTGAAGCCAGACGCTACTGAGTATTGCTGGCTCTTCCACTTACTAGTTATATGACTGTTAGCACTTACCCTTTTGTGCCTTAGTTTTCTCATAAGTAAAATGGTGATAATTTTACATACCCTAAGGGTTTCATGAGAAACAAATGAATATGTGTGTAATATGTTTAGAACCATGTTAGACATATAATAAATGCTTACTAAATTTTGGCCATTTTACTGAATGGAGAGCTAACATTTCTGGAAAGCTCTAGTGATCACAAAGCCATGGAATTCAGTGTTAACAAAAATGATCAACAGCTTCTGCGTCTGCTTTTGCCATGTGATGTGCCTGTTTTCCTTTTGCCTGCCGCCATGATTGGAAGCTTCCTGAAGCCTCCCCAAAGCAGATTCTGCTATGCCTCCAATATAGCCTGCAGAATTATGAGCCAGTTAAATATATTTCCTTGTAAATTACCCATTCTCAGGTATTTACCGCAGTGTAAGAATTGACTAACACAGAAAATTGGTACTGAGGAATGGGACATGGCTGTAAAGACCTGAACATGTGGAAATGACTTTGGAACTGGGTAATATGCAGAGTTTAGAAGAGTTTGGAAGGCTCATAAGAGATAGGAAGATGAGGGAAAGTTTGGAACTCTCTTAGTGATTGGTTAAATGGTTGTTAACAAAGTGCTGATAGTATTAGGTTGGTGCAAAGGTGATTGTGGTTTTCGCCATTCAAAGTAACATATGGACAGTAAAGTCCACATTGATAGGGTGTCAGATGGAAATGAGGAACTTACTGGAGCAAAGGTCACCCATTTTATGCCTTAATAAAGAACTTGGCTCCATCATGTCCATGCCCTAGGGATCTATGGAAGGTTGAACTAAAGAGTGATGATTTGGAGTATCTGCTGAAAGAAATTTCTAAGCATCAAAGCATTCAAGAATAATCTGGCTGCTTCTAAGAACCTACACTCAGAAATGGGAGCAAAGAAATGGCTTAAAGTTGAAAATTACAATTAAAGAGGAAGCAGAGCATAAATATTTGGAAAATTGTAGCCTGGCCCTGTGGTAGAAATGAAAAGCATATTTTAAGGGCAAGAACACAAGAGGGCTGTGAGAAAGTACTTGGTAGAGAAATTTGCATAACTAAAAAAGAGCCAAGTGCAAATATTGAACACAATGGGAAAAAGGCTCAAAGGCATTTCAAAGATCTTTGAGGCAGCCTTTCCCTTTACAGGTCCAAAAGCCTAGGATGAAAGAATGGTTTCAGAGGCCAGGCCCAGGGCAGCACTGTTCTGTATCACCAGGAGGCTGCTCCTCATATCGGGGCTGCTCTGGCTACAGCCTTGGCTCCAAGGGCCCCAGGTATGGTTCAGGCTTCAGCTCCAGAGGGTGTGATCCATAAGGCTTGGTGGCTTCCATGTGGTGTTATTCCTGTGGACATGCTGAGTTCAAGAGTAAAGGAGGCATGGCAGCCTCTGCCTAGACTTCAGAGGATGTATGAGAAAGTCTGGATGTTCAAGCAGATGACTGCTGCAGGGGTGGCACCCTCACAGAGAACCTCTGCTAGGGCCGTGTGGAAGGGAGCTGTATGGTTGGAGGCCCCACACAGAGTTCTCACCGGTGCACTGCCTAGTGGAGCTGTGGGATGGGGGCCGCCATCTTCCAGACTGCACAATGGCAGAATAAACAGCAAGTCTGCAACCTCAGCATGGAAAACCACAAGGGAATCGACCAGGCCTTGGGATTCTACCTCTTGGACCAGTGTACCCTGGACATGGGACGTGGGGTCAAAGGAGATTATTCTGGAACTTTAAAATTTAATGACTGCTCTTCTGGGTTTTGGATTTGCATAGGGCCTGTGGCCCCTTTCTTTCGGCCAATTTCTCCTGTTTGAAATGGGAATGTTTACCCAATATCAGTACCCCCATTGTATGTTGAAAGTAGATAGTTTGTCTTGATTTTACAGATTCATTTATGAAAGAAACTCATCTCAATATATGACTTTGGAACTTGGACTTGGAAATTGTGATTGAGTTGATGCTGGAATGAGTTAAGACTTTGGGGAGCTATTGAGAAGGCATGATTGTATTTTGCAATGTGAGAAGGACATATGATTTTTAGGACCAGAGGCAGAATTACATAGATTGTGTGTTTGTCCCCATCTAAATCTCATGTTGAAATGTAATCCCCAATGCTGGAGGTGAGGCCCGGTGGGAGGTGTTTTGATTATGAGTGTGGATCCCTCATGAATGGCTCGGGCCATCCCTTTGGTGATAAATGAGCTCTAGCTCTGAGTTCACACAAGATCTGTTTAGTAAAAGTATGCAGCACCTTCCCCGCTGACCCTCACTCCTGCTTTCGCCATGTGATGTGCCTGCTCTCCTTTTGCCTTCTACCGCGATTAGAAGCTCCCTAAGGGCTCCCAGAAGCAGATGCCAAATCTGCAGGCTTTCTGTAATGCCTGCACAGCTGTGAGCCAATTAAATCTCTTTTATTGTAATTAAAAAATATAATGAACTCAGAACAATTTATGTCAAATAATATCTACTTTTGTTCTTGATCTTAAAATGACACTGTTCTCTACCTGCTATTCACAACTAGTGTTTTGTCATTAAGTAATATTTTGAAGACATCCTTATCAGTATTGTTATATTTTATAATAGAATGAAACATACTATTTTTTTAGTAAAAGCTATACATTAATTTAATAATAATAGTTACAAATTTTTATTCACTCTCAGGAAGTGTTCAGGTTATGTCACTTAGTTTCCATGAAAAGCTCTATTTTTAGTTTTATTTCACAGATTTTTTATTGCCATAACCCATTATTCATATATATATGAATATATATATATACCTTAGAATTTTCAAAGTTACAACAAAGGTATAAAGATTTAAATCTGAGTATTCCTGGCCGGGCGCGGTGGCTCACGCCTGAAATCCCAGCACTTTGGGAGGCCGAGGCAGGCAGATCACAAGGTCAAGAGATCAAGACCATCCTGGCCAACATGGTGAAACCCCATCTCTACTAAAAAATACAAAAATTAGCTGGGCGTGGTGGCACGCACCTGTAATCCCAGCTACTCAGGAGGCTGAAGCAGGAGAATTGCTTAAACCTGGGAGGCGGAGGTTGCGGTGAGCTGAGATCGTGCCACTGCACTCCAGTCTGGTGCCTGGCGATGGAGTGAGACTCTGTCTCCAAAAAAAAATCTGAGTATTCCAGAATTTTGTATGAAGGATTTTGTGTTTGAGGAGGGATCATCTTGTGACAAAATACTGAAGTAGGTATTTATTTAATTATAAAATATTACTTATATACCATCTACTCACAGATAAAAATTGTAGTAGGCACAGAGAATACAGATAAATAAGATGTGGTTCTTGACTTTAAGAGTTTATAGTCCAATGGTAAACAGTAGATAATTACAGCACTATGTGGTAAGTTCCAATAATTACCCACATAGTACTCTGGACATCTTACCTAAATAAATGGCAGGGAGGGAATTAGGGAAGTCTAGGAGTAAACCAAGCGGAAAAGGAATATGCGGAGTGGAAAGGGCAGGCTCTCAGGCAGGCAGACTCAGCAGTGAGTGCAAGTTTAGTACTTCTGGCAATAGTTTGGAATGGATAAAAAATTGACTTGTAGAAGTGGAAACAGTAAGAGATAACCCTAGAGAAACAGGCGTGAATCTGATCTTTAGTGATCTTAGATGTGACTTGAAGGATTTTTGGACTTTACTTGGAAGCATTGGGCAGCCATTGAAGGCTTTTACACAATCACATTTACATGTCCTCATGTTCCCTCTGACAGCCTTGAGAGAAATGGTTTGGCAGAGAGAGAGAGAGGGAGGGAGGGAGGAGAGAGAGAGAGAGAGAGAAAGCACGGGGGAGGGCAAGACTAATTAGGAGGCTGTAGCCTCTGGGTAAGAACTGACAAGGCCAGACTTAAGGCATGGGCAGTAAGAATGGAGAGAAGGAATCAGATTCCGGAGATACTAGGTATCTGGGCATGACACATTCAATAACTATGCACAGGGCACTTCCTTAAATAGGAAGATAATGAGGCTTTAGCTTTCCCTACTCTCAACCTGGTAGAGTAAATACATTTGTATATGTCAGTTGCAGCTGCACATACCTCCAGTTGCTTTTCCTAGCTCTACATTTAGTCATTTAGTAATAAGCATGTGCTACCACAAACCAAAAGCGGATATATAGGCCATTTAAGTTGATTGAATAAAGATCCTGAACTATTAGGTGATAAACTGGCCCCAGTGAAAAGTGTTTGCATTTAATCAAACTATGCACGGTCACTGACATAAGATGGTTTGTCAGGAATTTTTAATTTTATGATGTTGAGAAGGTCATTCACATTCAGTACTTAGAATATACATACAATTTTGAATTTTGATCTTTTCCTGGGCTTGCAATGTAAGGTACAATGCTCTTTTGTGATGGTGGGCAGCATCAGTGAGCTACAGCTCCCAGTCAGCTACACGGTCCCAAGGGTAAAAAAAAAATGATACTGTACTCTACAGTATACAGTATATAACAAATTATGAGATATGCAACACTTTATTATAAAACAGGCTTTCTGTTGATAATTTTGCCAAACTGTAGGCTATTTTAAGTGTTCTGTGCACTTTTGAAGTAGGATGTTATGATCTTTGGTAGAAGTACATTTGAATTAAATGCATTTTCAACTTGCAATATTTTCAACTTATTATGGGTTTGTCAGAATGTAACCGCATCATAAGTGGTGGAGCATCTGTAGTTCATTAGAATCTTAGAATTTTACAGTTTGAAGGTAACCACAAAAACCTATTGCACAGATGAGAATACGGAGATCAAGAGACGTAAGGACTTTGTCAGTGATAAAGGGGTGTTAAAATCTGCAATCTTAGTTTGCAACACTTTCCATCATGTCACACAGCTACTTATATTTATTTGAAATTTTCCTTACTTAGATTAAATTGTTTTTCTTATAATCCTTGAATGAGTGGCAAATGATCTGTTTTTATTTAGTTTCAACATTTTAGCCCTACTCACCTTTTTTCATTTTATAGTTTTAGTTCCACTTGATGATTTTCCTTTAATGGAATAAAATTTTACTTTTACTTTATAGTGCAAAATAAATGAACAAAAATAAGACTTTTTAAAAGAGTAATTTAAACCTCAAATGCATCTCCCAGTAATTTCATATGAGTACTTTTAAATAAATTATAGTTAATTAGGCATGCAAATTCACTAACTACTTTAAGTACCCAATTAGCCACCTTAACTGAAATACTTGTCCTGAATAGCATATTTTTTCAGAGGTATTTTACAAGGTGCTACATAAATCTTTGTTTCTGGTGTGAAAAATGTAATTATTCTTGGAAGAAAGAATATGGTAGCAGTTGATTGTTCAGGAATACAAATGTTGTAGTATGAATTACTAGCCTCTCCTGTGTATTCATCTGTTAAATAAAGAAACTGACCTAGAAATTTACAAAGATTTTCTGCTTCTCCAAAGTCTTATAATCATTTACCTATTAACTATAATCAATAACTTGCTTTGTCTACAGGCATCTATGGATTCTCCTAATTTTCACTTTTTTAAAATACCAACATGTGCACCAATGTCCCTGTTCTAGCTCTATTGCATCTTAACTATTTTCCATGTTCTGTGAGATGGTGAATCGCTTGGAGTTTTTCCTTTATTATCTTTTAAAAAATTTCTCAATTATCCTCAAGTATCTACATGGCTGTTCTGTATTTTTTGTTTCTGTTTAAGTTACTGTCTAATAATGGCTTTCTAGATTATCTATGTGACTCTTCCTAACTGGGTACTGCTGCAAGATTTCCAGGCCTGTGTTACTTTTGTAAAGTCACACTAAAGGAAGAATGAAGAACACACCGTTGCTCACCCTTAGGACTTATATTCTTTCCCCAACATTCTTTGAGTATTACCTTTGAACACTCAATGTGCATGTGTGCTTTGATACAGTTTGAAGTTGATCATCATCCCTAGACTCCTCTCTAACAATTTAATAGATTAGAATTCCTAAAATAGAATCTGTGCTCTTTGTCTAATTTGTTATTGTATGCCATTTTCAGTTCTGTTTGTTTTAAAAATAAACTTCTGGGCTATGATTTACATAAAATAAAATGCATAGGTGTTAAGTATGAAATTGGGTGAACATTGACAAATGTATACACCCATCCATTTGACTTTTAACATCCTCAGTTAGTCATTACAAGTACATGAAATCATATGTAATTACCAATAGGGTTCAACCAAATGGGTATTGTGGTGGGGTTTAAATTTACTTAAATGCTTTTAATTCCTTTGCTCTTTATTGCTTCTTTCATTTTGTGTTCAATTTTCTTCTAGAAATACAACCTTTAGGCAATTGCATGTAGAATGCTAGTTTTGACAGTTAATTATCTTTCAGCATATTAAAGTTAGTTTTCTCTGCTGTCCTTGCCCATTGCTGTTGTTAAGTCAGTTGTCAGTCTAATTGTTACCTCTTTTTAAGTGAATTATCTTTTATCTTTAGCTGCTTTTAGATCCCCTATGGTTTCACTATAGTCACATTGTTGGGAATTTGCTATTATTTATTCTGCCTTAGATCTATTGAAATTTCTTGAGTTGGGAGTCAGATATTTTTCATGAGCACTGAAAAATTCTTGTTTATTGTTACTTCTAAGGATAGCTTCCATTTTATGTATCTTCCCCTGTGTCTCCTATTTGGCTTGACATTAGACCTTATCCTTTTACCCTTTGTATCTTTACTCTTTATTTCACATTTTAACTTCTTTATCACTCTTGCTGCAATCTCAGTGGTACCCTCAGTAACATATCAATATACATGAATTATTTAGTTGTGCTTAACATAAGGTTTAACCTGCTTATGAATATTTTAATTGGGAATATCTACATTTATCCCTACACAACATCTATTTGTTTTGCAATGCCTCTTTTTTTTTGCAAAGCCATATATTTTTTTAAACTTCCTGTATCTCTTTACTCATTTTTAGCATACCTACTATAGTAGATAGTAATCAGTTTTGACACTACTTTAAAGAACTACCTGAGTCTGCATAATTTATAAACAAAAGAGGTTTAATTGACTCACAGTTCTGCATGGCTGGGGAGGCCTCAGGAAACCTGCAATCATGACAGAAGTTGCTTCCACATTTTCAGGTTATCTTTATAGCAGTACCCCACTATTCTGGTACCAATTTTCTGTATTAGTCTATTTTCACACTGCTATTAAGAACTACCTGAGACTGGGTAATTCATAAACAAAAGAGGTTTAATTGACTGACAGTTCTGCATGCCTCCTCTCAGGAGGCTTACAATCATGGTGGAAGGTGAAAGGGAAGCCAGATATACCTTACATAGTGGCAGAAGAGAGAGATGGGGAGGGAGAATGGCCAGGCAATTCAAAAGTCATCCTATCTCATGAGAACTCACTATCATGAGAACAGCATGGGGGAAACTGTGCCCCCATGATCCAGCTATCTCCAACTAGGTCCCTCCCTTGACACATGGGGATTACAATTCAAGATGAGATTTGAGTGAGGACGCAGAACCAAACCATAGCACTTATTTATAATTTTTTAATTGATTTGCCAGGGCTGCTTAACAAAATAACACAAAAGTAGGAGGCTTAAACAATGGTCATTTATTATTTCACAGTTCTGGAGGCCAGTAGTTGGAGAAAAAGGTATCAGCGGGGTTGGTTCCTTCTGAGAGTTGTGAGGAAGGATCTATCTGCTCATGCTTTGCTGGAATCTCTGGCCTTCCTTGACTTGGGGAAGCATAGCTCTGGCCTCTACCTCCATGTTCCTGTGCTGTTCTATGTGTGTGTCTGACTCTGTGTCTGAATTTCCTTGTTCTTAAAAGAACACCAGTCATAGTGGATTAGGCACCCACTCTTTTCATCATGACCTTATAACTAGTCAAATTTGCAATGATCCTATTTCCAAAAGTCACATTCTAAGATATTTGAGTTAGGACTTCAACTTATGAATTTTGAGTGGGGATACAATCCAGTGCAAAATGACCTCACTTAAAATACAGTTCTAAAATTTGAGATCTTGGGGTGCTAATTGAAAAATTTTCATTTTTGTGGAGCCCTTTGTTGCAGAAGGTTTTCTTTTGAGTTTTGAAATTTTTGAATGTGACTTTGAGTTTTCAGTGAGGAAAATTGTTTTTTCTCTGTGGAATGACCACAAAGCTGGGTGGTGAAGGGTCCCTCCCCAGCAGTTCTGCATGTACTTCTGCTAACAGGCAGGCTTGCGGGTAGCATGACTTCAGGGCCATTTTGTTGTTGCTGTTATCAATTTCTGGCCTTGGAGTTTCCTGTACCACATGTCTAATGTAAATTTGCATTCCAAACTCATGAGAAACATAAAACTAGAGTTTACAATTCTCTCTCAAGACTTTTGGTTTTTCATCTAGGGCCAGTACAGAGAGCAGTTCTTGGGCTATAGATTTGAGGACGTGTCAGGCTTTCCTTACTAGAATTGCCAGTCTCGGAGGGGCCTAGATTATGCAAGATTTTAATACCTACTTCTCCTCTTCAAGCACCCAAGGTCTCCGAATGTGTCCCATGGGGGAGTAAAAGGTCCAACGTCCTACCATTCCTGAGACTCCAGAGCTGCCACTCTGGCTTTCAACTCTGTTTTCTCTCCTGCTATCTGAGAATTTTGCTTTCTTTTCACCACTTGTTAAAAAATATCAAGCATGATTCATAAATTATATTTACACTGTATCTCCACTTACCAGTAGAGAGCACATTGCTTCAGTGGCCTTTGCTAGAACTGGAAGTTACAGTCTCCTCTTTCTGAAGATTTGCAAATAAATATTCAAAAGTTGAAGTGCCTTAGCTAAGGTCATGCCATTCTTTAAAATTCTAGCCTTTTGACTTCCTGTTTAGTGACCTTTTACACACTCTCTCTTCACCCTCTCATTGCTGTCTTTCTTACCCCACCATTATCACCTCACTCATAAAGCAACTCACAGGGTTTTTTTGGTTTGATGTAATTCCCCTTCAAATTCTAGTCCACCTCCAAAGTGTTCTGAATCCCAGGAACTTCAGCAGTAAGTGGCTTGAACACATAGCCCTGAATAATTTTAATGCCATTAATTATTATTATGCAAAAAAAAAAATCTCCTTCTCTTCTGAAGGTTAACCAAATGCCAAGTGACACTGTAATCTTGACATTGACTATTTCTCAATGGAGTGCACTAGATATTTAATATTAAATTATCCCATGCTATTTTAAGGTATGAATTTATTGTTTCTTCAATTTCAGATGAGTGTTATTTGAGCCCAAGTAAGGTTTAGGTGGTTCCTTAATTACAGCCTCACTTAATTGTCCTTGGAGATACTGCCATAGTTTCAGCCATAGATGTCGCTTCTACCATGAGGCTAATGAGAATGAGATTTTGCGGGAAAAATCTTCTGGAGATAAGTGTGATTGAGAGTTAGATTTATTGGGGTTTCTGTCTATTCTACAGTCTTCATGTATAAGAATATGTGCCAGCAAGTTTCATTTCCCCTTAGGCCAGACTGACACATTATATATCAAGACCTGACAGTCTCTCAGATGTGCTTTGCACTTAAGACTCTTGAATAAAAGTTTCTTGGTTTGCACATAGTAATTGATTAAAAATTGGAATTAGTGTGGAAAATTAATATTCACATTTTATAATATACCCTCACCCCTTATTTTCAGCTTCATCCTCAAGAGATGGGATTCTAGTGGTTTTTAGAATGAGCCTAAATGTAGTTCTGCACTGTGAACAATAGAGGGATTTAAGGAAAGGGGCATAGAATAAGGCAGGAAGCTGGAGTCCACATTAGAGAGACTGGCAGTATTTACCAAAACATAGTATCTCACAAGATTTTACAACGAAAGAGTTGGGGATCAAAAGGGACATGCGAAGTCCTCTTGTTTTTTTCTGGGCTGTCAAGAGCTATATATGTAGATATGTGTGTATGCACATGTGTGCTCAGTCACATGTTCTTGACCCTTGGGCTACAATTCCTCTGATTGGCAAGCCCTTTAATTTACATTCCTGTTAGATGTCAATAGAATCTTGCTGTGCTGTGACATCTACCATATCAAAGAAAGCCGGTAAATAATCTGGTTGATAGACTATATTCCCAAAGTTTTATTTTTGGTTGAAACAAAAGATTTTCCATGCAAAAGAAAGGCCATTTCACTGCCTATGTAAATTTTGGTATTCTGTACAAACCTGTGAGATAAGCAGAAGTAGCATTTAAGAGACTACTTTCCATTAAGCTATGAAACAATAAAAAATTTAGAAAAGAATTTATTTTTCCATTGCAGGACAAAACATAACACACTGTTGCCTTAGCAATAAGTAGCATAAATATGAATGCATATGGTTGCTTAGATTTCAATGTGCTACCATTGTGAGAAAAAGAATGGATATCAGATCTCATGAAAAATTATTCCTTGTTTATCTAAAAGACCTAAGTAGTCTTTTAGGATCTTGCTCAAGCATGTTTCTTTTGTGTTCATTGTTTCAAAGGAATATTAGTAGTTAAGAAAAGACAAAGGCATAAGGGTGCAGTTACTGCAAATGAGAGTCCGAGTCACTGTTCTTAAAGTTAATTCATAGGTACCTCCTGTGTGCTGTGAGAGTCTTCATTCTATTTGCAGTATTTTAAAACTCCAACCTCCGAAATAATCTGAGAAATGGGCTTACCATTAGATTCTGCATTATACTCAGAATTCACTGTTTTAATGACTATATCCCTATTAGTAAGCTTTATTTCATTATTGGATATTTGGCATTTTACCTTTCCCAAATTAATGAGTTTTATCAAAATGCAAAAGGAATAAAAACCAAAAAACAAACCAAAATCTTGCTCATCAAAACAATAAAAAAGAATCATTTTTAGCCCATCTTGCATTATGGTTTCTACTTTATCAACCAAATTCCCTTTACCTTTTCAAATAAAGTATCTAAAGGATATTTTGTAAGATAAGTATTTTTTTTCTCTTTTATACTGGTATTGTTTTCCTACAGGAGCTAACTGATGAGAATACTTTATATCACCAGTATTTTAGACTTCCTTAGCTTATTTTTTTCCTTCTTTGACATTTGATGTATAATATATCGAAATCAATGCATTTGTCATATTCTTAGCTAGAGACAGAGACCAAAACAAACAAACAAACAAGGAAACAACTCAAAAAATCTTGATGCCTGCCTCTAAAGGGCATATAATATAGAGTAGTAAGTGCTGTGCAAAATTTCATAATAGATAAAATGCCCAAAAGGCAACTGGTGCCCAAAAGGACAATTAAGATATTTTGGTGGGATCAGCAAAGTCCTCATGAGGGATAAAGTCCCTGAGTAGAGTTTTGAAAGACTAACAGAATTCGTGAGAAGTGGTGGAAGAGTATTCTAGATTGAGACAGTGGTAAGTACAAAGTCACAGAGGCATTAAATAATATGAGGTATTTGGAGAAGTTCAAATTAACTCCATATAGCTTGAACAAAGGATGTGAGTGGAGGGAGAGTGAAGCAAATCATGAAGAGGTTGTGAACATTTTAGAAAGATCACTTTTGTAGCAGCATGGGGAGGTTGCTAAGAAGGGTTAGAGCAACCAGCTGGGAGCCAAGAGACGAACAGTGAAGACCTGAAATAAGCTTGCTGCAGTGGGATGATGAGAAGGTAAATTATTTAAGGGAAATTAAGGAAGTCGATGGGCAGGTCCAGGTGACTGGATGGATTGGCAATATGATAAGTGAGTTGAAGTCAACACTAATTCCCCAAATCATCTGGGCCATATGGAGAATACTGGAACTATTCACAAAGAGAAAACAGAGGTATAAATGCAGGATATTTTAAAGTAATGCAATGAATTTGTCTTTAACTTGCAGTTTGACAAGCTTATAGCGTATCTCAGAAGATTTGCAGTGTACCTATTTGATACAGAGGTCTGGAGATTAGCAGAGTCCTGTGTTACAGATAGAGCTGTAGAAGTCTTCAATGGATTCTACCTCCCTTATGTATTCTACAGAGGTGTTTTGAGAAACAAGTAACATGGTGTTGGAAAAAAATACATTGCTTTTCACAGTTGTATGGTAGCTACAATCTATTGGGTGGATCAGGAGGAGTGTTTTACAAAAATTCTTGCTATAATCCTATGGGATAGATATTTAGTAAGGCTTAACGTCATTAAGTAACTTGGCTAATGACGCACTGCTTTTAAGGCATAGAGAAATAATTCAAACCTGGGACTCTGACTCAAAAGCCTGTCCAGTAGCTCGTTGGACCACCTGACTTTTGATTTATTTTACCTCTCCAGATAATATAAATTATTTCCACTAGGCAGCTTGACATATACATTTAATGGAATTGGTCCTTCAGAAAATATGATTGTTAATATACCAGTAAATATTATGCAAAGTTCCATGAAAAAATTATGTATTTCTTCATTTTGTTTGGACAAAGGTAAAGATCTCTTTGGAAATAGCAATTTATATTAAACAAAATCTGATACCTAAAAACATCTGAATATAATGAACTTTCATTTTTACAGAATGATTGATGAAAAGGATGTCATCATACCTTTATAGAACTCTATATGTTACAAAAATCCTGATACATCATTCATGATTCTTACAATGGACCTGTGAAACAGGTGTTCTTTTCATTTTCATGGCTTAAGAGACTGAGTCATTTAGGCACATCAAATATCTGGACAATCATTGCTTCCTCTTTGCATATTAACATATCCATGACATTGAAAAATGTAATGCTCTTATACTGATATGTTGGAAAAGCTTATCAAAGAAATAATACCCAGTCAAACTGTTGCATGTGTTCATTTCCTAAAATCTCCCAAGTGGTCAGTTTTTCTTTTTCTTATAAGAATGATGATTTTCCTTTCACAGAAATTGAAAACTTAATTAAACTTTAATTGCTGTTTAGCCAAACTATAACACAATTTCATTGATTAAAAATGATGAATCATATTAATCAATTCAATAGCATTAGGAAATGAAAATATGTAATGCAATATTTTAGGAAAAGTCACTTATGGAAGGAAAGCAATCCTCCAGGAAGGGTTCCAAAAAGAAAAATTAAGTGTCATATTTATATGTTATCATTTTGTTTATTTACTAACAAGTAACTATCATATTAGTGAGCCCATTTACTTGTGGATATTAGTAATAAGTGAGCCTGGCCAAAGGACCCATGCATTTATACAAACAGCTACAGCCTGGGGGTTGAGGAACATTTTTAGCACTCAGTCTGGATTCACCACAGTAGATTTACATAAAAATGCCACCAGCGGAAGGATGTGTGTGTTCTTGCCTCACAAGAACCAGGTCATCTAAATAATTTTATATATTAGGCTGGAGTGTGCTTAAAAAAATAAATAAAAAGTAGAAAATAAATGAGAAATTTCGTATAGAGGTATTTTTTAATTCCATGTTTATATTTAGGCAAAGCACTGCTATAGTAAAAGATGCACCGTACTGTTTGGAAAAACATTTTAGCATTATGTAAGAAGCAGATGAAAGTGATATTTTTAATATACTTTACATACTTAATTCAGAATTATTTATAGAGATTATAAATGATGTTAAGTGGCAAAAGATATAACTGAACCATATTCAGAAGAATTCTGCGGGGGCTCTAGATTGCAACAAGAACATGACTAGTAAAAAAAAAAATTCATGGTGTCTTATTGACATCAAAGTGAGAACAGCCTAAAAGATAAGCAGTTTAAAAATGGTTTCCCTTTGATTTGCTAACTGCATTCGAAAGGAGCACAACATGAAATGGCAAATTGAGAGTTCAAGGTTATTTTGGGCTTTATGTAAAGAGTGCTTTGGAATAAAAAGGGCCAGTTTTTACTCTGCGACTGGAGTGATGTTACTCATTGAGGAAGGGGGTCTCCTTTGGGATAATAGAATGCTGAAAAATAGTAGAATTAGAATTGAGATTTTAAAGAGATAAGGGAATTGTTTTATGAAAAGAAAGCTAAAGTAAAATCAGGAACTAGGCCAATTGCCCATTTGCTTCAGAATCCCAGGACCTCTAGATGTTAATTCAACAGAGCTTAAACAGAACTTACATGCATTGTCTAGTGCGGACTTCCAGAGGCCCCGGTGCAATAATTACAGCGAGCACCCAGATGTGTCAGGTTGAGTCCATGTCCTCAAAGAATTTACCTTTTGTTGAAGGATATAAAAGGGGTAGATATAAAAATAATATAAAGCCAAAATGAGAAATTTCTCAACTCAAAAATAATACTGCACAGAGTCAGAAAGGGAGAGATTTCACTTAACACAGAGAACCAGGAAGGGATTTCTAGAAGATGGGGCTTTGGGACTGATCTTAAAGAAGGGGTAGAATATGGATAAAAGAGTTATATTGGGTAGAGTCTAAACAGGGATTATAGATTGCAATGAATTGAAACGGTTGGGAGTGCTGAACTACAATTTGATTCAATTGTAGCCTATTTGGAGGGGATCAGTGAAAAATCAGGCTGGGAAGGTTTATTGTGACTTTGCAGATAGGGAAATGGAGTGACAGGAAAGGAAAACAGGCAGGAGAACCCTTGATAGCTTCTGACAGGCAGATGATTTGGTACATGGGTGTGGGTGTCTGATAGACTGTGGATGTAAATCCATACCCTGCTCTTCATGTGATGAATTTCCTTGAGCAAGATTACATTTTTGGGAACATTTATCTTCCTCTCTATGATAAAAATAAAGATTTTTAGTGCCTACCTCCATGAATTATGAGAATCTGATAAGATAATGATGTTGCTCATTGTACAAAGTAGATGATCATTAAATGTTTATGATTGATGTTGTTATTGGTGTTGCTGGTGTGATTAGGAGAGATTTATCTAACAGCAATGTGTACAGTTGATTTGGTAAAGGATATACTAATGGTAGAAAGACCAGTACAGAAGCTAGAGAGAGAAACAATGAGAAAATGTTTATAGGACTTAGCAAAACAGATTTTTACAGAATGTTGTGAAAAGAGAAGAGTCAAGGGTAACTCCAAAATTTGATCCTATATGAGAAGGAAATATTAGAAAACCATGTTAAGTTTTTCTCATGGAGAAGATCAATCAGACTTATGATACACTAAGTTTGTGGTTTGGATATGAACATATCACTTAGATATGTTCAAAAGGCAGCTAGGAATATAGGTCTGAGATTTAGGGCAGAGGCTGAAGTTAGTGCAATGAACTTGGGAATCATCTCCTGAGAGCGGAGAGTTAAGGACTGCAGGAATGGCATCACCATGGGCTACTACATAGACACAAAAGACGGTTGAAAATGTAATCCTGGGGATCATCTTCATGTGGGGCCTATCAAGGAAGGAGAACATATCAGGATAATTCTACTAACATAGTCTCATGAGAACCAACCAGAGAAACAGGGGGAAAAGGTGATGTCTATGAAAGATATGAAAATGTCAAGAGGATGAGGATTCCAGGAACTTCCCTTAAATTTGGTAAAAAGGAAGCCTTTGAAACTTCAGTGTGATAAAGCATTGGGAGTGGAAGTTAGAATGTAAAAGTTTTAGGAGTGAATAGAGAAAATGAATATAGACTCTTGAAAGGAAGATTAGTAGCAAAAATTAAAAAAAAATAGAGCTTGAGTTTGAGATGATAGCAAGAAAGGGGAAGATTTTTAAACTGAGTGTGTGTGTGGGATGGTGATGGTGTGGGACTGGAGTGTTTGTAGACAGAAAGATTGGAGAATACAGAGCCAAAGAAGAGAAGAAAAGGAAACCAGTTTCTTTGCAGAAACCCTTAGCATGAAATTAAGACCTCAAGTAGATCCATGAGATCTTGTGGCTGGTCCAGAGTGATATCTCAGATATTTAACAAGAATATTTTTGGTCAGAGGCTCAGGCTACTTAATGCACCCAACTATATTACGGCTGAGGGAGTGATTCCATGGTGGGGTTGTAGTGGACAGTTTGAGGAGGAACTACAAAGGAAACAGTAATGTTTGCTCTTGGAACAGCAATGAGATTAGATTCACAAAGGCACAGGCTGAAACAGTGTCCTTACCACTTACTGGCTATGTGACCTTAGCAATTTTCTTAATCTTTGGAGACTTCAGCTTCCTTATAAAAGAAAAATAATTTAGAGAGCCCCCTTCTATGTTTGTTTTAGGCACATAGAAGTTGCTAAATTCATGTAAATTACTATTAATAATTATATATGCTATTTACATTTTAATTGTTATAATTTTACTATTGATACTCTATTACTGTATTTTTTCCATTCATTAAGTTACTCCTTCATCCACTGCAGTAATAATTTAATAAATACTTCTAAGTGAACTGAGAAAACCACTGTACATTCCTAAGAGTGACTGATCAATTTGCTTTCTTACTGTCATCAGGAATTAATCTAAGATGCTGACTCAGCATTTCCTAATGTGTATAATACTATGCAATAAAATATAACATGACTAGTGGAAAGTGAACAAACCCTTACTTCTCCTTAATGAGGTCAGATATATAATTATTACCTTTTGATGTCATGTTCTATCATCTGAATTTTACGTATGCATGATAAGAATGACCTTATCAGAGCCCAGGTATTCCTCATGAGCCTGATGGAGAGTGGTTTCCCCTTGTCCATACTGGGCTCTTCTTCTGAGGAAATCTAGAAGACTTTCCAGAGAGCCAGTTAATTTTCATATGTAGTACAGGTTTTGTTTTTTGTTTTGTTAATCTTTCTTCATTTTGAATTAGAAAAAAGCATTCAACAACCTGTTTCAAACATCCACTTCATTAAATGCCCATGCCTTCTACTCCTCCCACTTGCACATTCCCAGTAAAAACTCATGGATGGGGAAGTGGGTCATAATTTTATAGAAAGATCTAAATTAGGCGCAATCTAAAAATAATGAACTTGTAAGAATGAGGGTATCTGACATGCTCCACACTGGGCCACTGGAAAGCTACAGTGGACTGATGAAAATAGATTTATTTTCTGATACCTTTAAGATTCTATATTGCCTCTCCATCTTTGATTCTTTCAAGGAGATGGCATCTTATTCAATAATGGATACTAACAGGCTCTTCTAATAAAGCCAGATTTAGAGAAAATAGACTTAACTTGAATTAGAAAGGATTTTCATGAGACTTAAGATCCCTCGAATATTATAAAGCAGGAGATTTTCTTCTTTCACTTTTTAAAAATGGGCAGAATCTATTACATATTCTAAATGAAAGCTTAATCCAGAAATAAATAAAGTAGATTAAAGTGGTAGTACTCTGCTAAGGGTTGGGGTCCCTGTGTCTGCCTTCTGGACTTTAAACTCGTTGAAGTTCAGGGCAGTGTTTGGGAGGCCAGCAAAACCCTAAGAGGTTCTCTCTATAATGTTTTTACTATTAAAGGTTACCCATCAGCATTAAAGTAATCAGCGTCTTGACAGGTATTAAGTAGGGAGGAAGAAGAGGTGATTGAGAAGTTTCTCCACCTGAGTGATAAAAAATAAAGTGACAGGAGGAAAATTTGTGTAGGAAACTTTGAGTAGCTAAAGACAGTAGGAAGATCTCTGGTACTTAAGGGTCGAGCTGAAGCAGGGGATAAGGAAAAAAGAATTATAATAACTTTTATTGAAATCCTACAAGGTGCCAAACACACTAGTAACATTCGATCTTTACAACATTGCTGAGATAGACGTCATATCCATTTTACAGATTCAGAAGTTAAGGCTTAAAGAGTTTAAATGACTTGTCCATTGTTGGTAAATAGCAGAGTTTGGATTTCAGCCCATCTGTTTAATTCCCGGTCTCAGATATTTCACAAAGTAGGACAAGGGGCAGAGAGAAGGAGACATTCACTGACTTTGAAGATCTGTATTTATATCTCCATTTTGTTTGGCCCTGCCTCTAGATGTTGTGCCTCCTGGTGAGGGAATGCAGGTGTTACTCAGCAAGTAGTAGGCTAACTCTAAGCAGATGCCTCCTTGCTCCAGTCTGACAAGCCTGGGCATGTGCTTATTTCACTGTCTAACCCTGCCCAGGCCCCAGGGAGAAGCCTGGTATATTTAGCGCTTATTTAATTGTCAACTCTTTCTGTTCTATGACAATACCCAGGCCTTGACTCAGTACAACCTAGGACTGTAAGATAAACCTGTTTTTCTTTTTTTTTTTAAACGTTAATTTTTTTTTTTTTCTTAGCTTACGACTATTCAGGCTTACAGGGTAGAACCTTAGAGTTGGAAGTGCCTTCAGGGGTTATCTCATCACACCTTGGCTCAGAGCCCAGGATGCTGAGTTGTCTGCTGTGTGGGTTAGGCTGACCAGGCATGTGGGGCTCTGTGAGCTTGGTCACCCTCTGGGTTGATGGTAAGAACACAGATCTAGCTGCAGTGTCTGTAGACACTGGGTGTGGGTAAGGGGTTCAGTCTTGGGGAGAACCTACCAAGAAGAAGGTGAGGCCCAGGGCAAGGGTCTAGTATATTAGGCAATTTATCAAGGGACTTAGGCACAGGGAACAGGAGAGGGATCTCACTGCCAGTTCTGGAATAGAAAGTGGGCCAAAGTTTTCTGAAAGATAAGGGTCTGGTAAAGAATAGTGCACACTAAGGCTGAGAAAACATAGCAAATGTGGCTGAATGATGACTGTTGGGTTTGTTCCCTGAATTCCTGCACATCGGTTTTCAATGAAACAGGGCAAGTAGTTGGTGGGCTTAGCTTCCTATTGACTTGTTTTATGAGTGTGGGAGCTACGCAGGACCTAGTATGACTTCTTTGAGGGCTAATGAGTAGGGCTTTGATTCCATGCAGAACAACATTCAGATCCCACCTCTATTCATGGCAGAATGTGTCTGTATGGGTCTGCAGCAACCTCAGTTCTTGCTTTCTCAGAAGAAAGAATTTGACTGAGAGGCATAGGGCAGAAGGAGACAAGGCAAGTTTTAGAGCAGGAGTGAAAGGAAGTAAAGTACACTTGGAAGAGGGCTGAGCGGGAGACTTGAGAGATCAAGTGAGCATTCTGACCTTTTGACCTGGAGTTTTACATGTTGGCATACTTCCAGGGTCTTGGGTTACTTCTCCTCTGATCTTCCCTTGAGGTGGGATGTCCACATGTGCAGTTGCGAGCTAGCTTGGGGGAGGCGCCGCATGCACCGTGTGTTTACTGGAGTTGTACGCATGCTCACTTGAGGCGTTCTTTCCTTACCAGTCTAGCATTCCTAGAGGAACATCATATACAAGTTAAACTCTGCTATTTTGTCTCTTAATGCACATGCTTGAGTCCACTAGCCCAACCCCTGAGATCTTAGGGGGAAGCTGATGATCACTAGTTTCAGGTGTTTTCTACCTGTTGGGAGATTGCCTTTCCCTGGTGCTGGCTGTGACTTAGAGCAACAGTTAACAACTGCTTGACCATCACTTGATGGTTGCCTGACATTCCTGGTGTGTGTGTGGGAGCCTTATTCTGTTTTACGCATGCCTGACTAGCTATGCCCTGTATCACTTCTACCATGTAATACCCACTTGGGGAGTTACTTAATGTCTCTATTCCTCAGTTTTTTCTACATACAGAAGAGGGATAATAACAGCACATCTTTCAGTGGACTAAGATAAAACAAGATGATACATATTAAGTACTTAGAATACAAATTGGTATTTATTAATATTGTGTATTGATGACATTTGTTACTGTTAACTGTGGTTGACATTTGTTACTGTTAACTGTGGTTACCTAGATCAGCTGCTAAACGGGAATGGTGAATAAATAACGTGCCCCACTCTTGTGTCTTGTACATACTTTGCTGAGACATGTGTTCCTAATTAACCTAGATGCAGCATCAGAATTATTCTCCATATAGAGGTTTAGGCAGTCCCTATTGATACAGTTTGGAAGTTTGTCTCCTCCAAATCTCACATTGAAATGTGATCCCCAGTGTTGGAGATGGGGCCTGGTGGAAGGTGTTTGGGTTGTGGAGGTGGATCCCTCATGAATGGGTTGGTGCCATAATGAATGAGCTCTTGCTCCGTTAGTTAGAACTGGAGCTGGGTTGTTTAAAAAAGCCTGGCACTTCGTCTCGTCTCTCTCTTGCCCTCTCTCGCCATGTGCCATGCCTCCTCTTCTTCTGCCTTCCAACCTGAGTGAAAGCTTCCTGAGGCCTCACTGGGAGCTGAGCAGATGCTGGTGCCAGGCCTGCACAGTCTGCAGGACCTTGAGCCACATAAACATTTTTTATTTATAAATTACCCTGTCGGAGGTATTCCTTTATTACACAAAACAGACTAACATATCTACCATTCCATTAGGGCTGGAAATCTGTTTGCTATCTCTGTTCCCTAACAGATGGACATTCAGCATTTAAATAAAGTTTTCACTCTCAATGAGCTTGTTGCCTGAAAAAGTCATCTACTTTGTCATTTTGTCGTTAGATACCTCTAATTATTATACAGTTTAGGTGGAGACTCAGTATCTACTTATCGACCTATCGAATAAAACTGTAAAGATCCATAGGCTTTTCTCAAAATCTACAAAAGGTATATATCTTTACTACATATTACATGCACAAATATATATTATAACTTATATAAACATCTATCAAGCTTTAGATTAAGACTTAGGATGGTGCAAAAGTAATAATAATCAAATTAATTGTCAGATATGTCTTTATAGGTGTTTTGTTTATATCTATCTATCTATCTATATTTTTTTAAATTGCATTTTAGGTCCTGGGGTACATGTGAAGAACATGCAGGATTGTTGCATAGGTACATACATGGCAATGTGGCTTACTGCCTCCATCCCCTGACACCTATATCTGGCAATTCTCCCAATGTTATCCCTCCCCAACTCTCTACCCCCACTGTCCCTCCTCTAGTCCCCCCTACAACAGACCTCAGTGTGTGATGCTCCCCTCCCTGTGTCCATGTGTTCTCATTGTTTAACACCCACCTATGAGTGAGAACATGCAGTGTTTGATTTTCTGTTCTTGTGTCAGTTTGCTGAGAATGGTGATTCCCAGGTTCATCCATGTCCCTACAAAGGACAAAAATTCATCATTTTTTTTTATGGCTGCATAGTATTCCATGGTATATATGTGCCACATTTTCTCTGTCCAGTCTATCATCGATGGGCATTTGGGTTGGTTCCAAGTCTTTGCTATTGTAAGCAGTGCTGCAATGAACATTCATGTGCATGTGTACTTATAGTAGAACGATTTATAATCCTCTAGATATATACCCAGTAATGGGATTGCTGGGTCAAATGGAATTTCTATTTCTAGGTCCTTGAGGAATTGCCACACTGTCTTCCACAATGGTTGAACTAATTTACACTCCCACCAATGTGTAAAAGTGTTCCTATTTCTCCACATGCTCTCCAGCATCTGTTATCTCCAGATTTTTTAATGATCGCCATTCTAACTGGTGTGAGATGGTATCTCAATGTGGTTTTGATTTGCATTTTTCTAATGACCAGTGATGATGAGCATTTTTTTCATATGTTTGTTGGCCTCATATATGTCTTCTTTTGTAAAGTGTCTGTTTATATCCTTTGCCCACTTTTGAATAGGTTTATTTGTTTTTTTTTTCTTGTAAATCTGTTTTAGTTCTTTGTAGATTGTGGATATAAGTCCTTTGCAGATGGGTAGATTGCAAAAATTTTTTCCCATTCTCTTGGTTGCTGGTTCACTCTAATGATTGTTTCTTTCACTATGTAGAAGCTCTGGAGTTTAATTAGATCCCATTTGTCTATTTTGGCTTTTAATGCCTTTGCTTTTGGTGTTTTAGTCATGAAGTCCTTGCTTATGCCTATGTCCTGAATGGTTTTGCCTAGGTTTTTTTTTCTAGGGTTTTTGTGGTGTTAGGTCTTATGTTTAAATCTTTAATCCATCTGGAGTTATGTTTAGTGTAAGGTGTCAGGAACAGGTCCAGTTTCTGCTTTCTGCACATGGCTAGCCAGTTTTCCCAACACCATTTATTAAACAGAGAATCCTTTCCCCATTGCTTGTTTTTGTCAGGTTTATCAAAGAGCAGATGGTTGTAGATGTGTGGTATTACCTCTGAAGCCTCTGTTCTGTTCCATTGGTCTATATCTCTGTTTTGGTACCAGTACCATGCTGTTTTGATTACTGTAGTCTTGTAGTATACTTTGAAGTCAGGTAGCATGATGCCTCCAGCTTTGTTCTTTTTGCTTAGAATTGACTTGGCTATATGGGCTCCCTTTTGGTTCCATATGAAGTTTAAGGTTTTTTTCTCCATGTCTGTGAAGAAGGTCATTGGTAGCTTGTTGGGGATAGCATTGAATCTGTAAATTACTTTGGGCAGTATGGCCATTTTCATGATACTGATTCTTTCTAACCACGAGCATGGCATGTTTCTCCATCTGTTTGTGTCCTCACTTATTTCATTGAGCAGTGGTTTGTAGTTCTCCTTGAAGAGGTCCTTTACATCCTTTGTCAGTTGTCTTCCTAGGTATTTTATTCTCTTTGTGGCAATTGTGAATGGCAGTTTGTTCTTGATTTGGCTCTCGTTAAGTCTGTTATTGGGGTATAGGAATACTTGTATTTTTGTACATTGATTTTGTATCCTGAGACTTTGCTGAAGATGCTTATCAGTTTCAGGAGATTTTGGGCTGAGACGATGGGGTCTTCTAAATATAAAATCATGTCGTCTGCAAATAGAGATAATTTGACTTCCTCCTTTCCTAATTGAATACTCTTTATTTCTTTTTCTTGCCTGATTGCTCTGGCTAGAACTTCCAATACTATATTGAATAGGAGTGGTGAGAGAGGGCATCCTTGTCTAGTGCCAGATTTCAAAGGGAATGCTTCTAGGTTTTGCCCATTCAGTATGATATTGGCTGTGGGTTTGTCATAAATAGCTTTTATTATTTTGAGAGACATTCCATTGATACCTAGTTTATTGAGGTTTTTAGCATAAAGGGCTGTTGAATTTTGTCAAAGGCTGTCTCTGCATCAGTTGAGAGAATTGTGGTTTTTGTCTTTGGTTCTGTTTATGTGGTGACTTACGTTTATAGACTTGCATATGCTGAACCAGCCTTGCATCCCCGGGATGAATCCTACTTGATCATGGTGGATAAGCTTTTTGATGTGCTGTTGCAATTGGTTTGCCAGTATTTTATTGAAGATTTTTACATCTATATTCATCATGGATATTGGTCTGAAGTTTTCTTTTCTTGTTGAGTCTTTGCTGGGTTTTGGTATCAGGATGATGTTGGTCTCATAAAATGATCTGGGGAGGATTCCTTCTTTTTAGATTGTTTGGAATAGTTTCAGAAGGAGTGATACCAGCTCCTCCTTGTGTGTCTGGTAGAATTTGGCTGTGAACCCATCTGGACCTGGACATTTTTAGGTTGGTAGGCTATTAATTGCTGCCTCAATTTCAGCCCTTGTTATTGGTTTATTCACGGTTTTGACTTCTTCCTGGTTTAGGCTTGGGTGGATGTAAGTGTCCAGGAATTTATTCATTTCTTCCAGGTTTACTAGTTTATGTACATAGGGTTGTTTGTAGTAATCTCTGATGGTGGTTTGTATTTCTGTGAAATTTGTGGTGATATCCCCTTTATTGTTTTTTATTGCATCTATTTGATTCTTCCCTCTTTTCTTTTTTATTAATCTGGCTAGTGGTCTGTCTATTTTGTTGATCTTTTCAAAAAATCAGCTCCTGGATTTATTGATTTTTTGAAGGGTTCTTTGTGTCTCTATCTCCTTCAGTTCTGTTCTGATCTTAGTTATTTCTTGTCTTCTGTTAGCTTTTGAGTTTTTTTGATCTTGCTCCTCTAGCTCCTTTAATTTTCATGATAGGGTGTTGATTTTCGATCTTTCCTTCTTCTCATGTGGGCAATTATTGCTATAAATTTCCCTCTAGACACTGCTTTAAATGTGTCACAGAGATTCCTATATGTTATGTCTTTGTTCTCATTGGTTTCAAAGAAAATCTTTATTTCTGCATTCATTTCATTGTTTATCCAGTCAAGAGTCAAGATCCAGTTGTTCAGTTTCCATGAAGTTGTGTGGTTCTGAGTTAGTTTCTGAATTCTGAGTTCTAACTTGATTGCACTGTGGTCTGAGAGACTGCTTGTTATGATTTCTGTTCTTTTGCATTTGCTGAGGAGTGATTTACTTCCAATTATGTGGTCAATTTTAGAGTAGGTGTGATGTGGTCCTGAGAAGAATGTATATTCTGTGGATTTGGGGTTGAGAGTTTTGTAAATGCCTATTAGGTTTGCTTGCTCCAGTTCTGAGTTTGAGTCCTGGATATCCTTGTTAATTTTCTATCTCATTGGTCTGTCTAATAGTGACAGTGGAGTGTTAAAATCTCCCACTACTATTGTGTGGTGTCTAAGTCTCTCTGTAGGTCATTAAGAACTTGCTTTATGTATCTGGGTTCTCCTGTTGGGTGCGTATATATTTAGGATCATTAGCTCTTCTTGTTGCATTGATCCTTTTACCATTATGTAATGCCCTTCTTTGTCACTTTTGATCTTTGTTGGTTTAAAGTCCATTTTATCAGAGACTAGGATTGCAACGCCTGCTTTCTTTTTGCTTTCCATTTTCTTGGTAGATCTTCCTCCATCCCTTTATTTTGAGCCTATGTGTATCCTTGCACATGAGATGGATTTCCTGGATACAGCACACTGATGGGTTTTGACTTTTTATCCAATTTACCAGTCTGTGTCTTTTGATTGGGGCATTTAGCCCATTTACATTTAAGATTAATATTGTTATGTGTGAATCTGATCCTGCCATTTTGATGCCAGCTGGTTGTTTTGCCTGTTAGTTGATGCAGTTTCTTCATTGTGTCAATGATCTTTAGAATTTGGTACATTTTTGGAGTGGCTGGTACTGGTTTTTCTTTCTATATTTAGTGCTTCTTTAAGAAGCTTTTGTAAGGCAGGTCTAATGGTGATGAACTCTCTCAGCAATTGCTCGTTCATAAAGGATTTTATTTCTCCTTCACTTATGAAGCTTTCTTTGGCTGGATATGAAATTCTAGGTTGAAAGTGCTTTTCTCTAAGGATGTTGAATATTGTCCTCCACTCCTTTCTGGCTTGTAGTGTTTCTCCCAAGACATCCACTGTGAATCTGATTGGCTTCCCTTTGTTGGTAAGCTGACCTTTCTATCTGGCTGCCCTTAGCATTTTTTCCTAGATTTCAATCCAGGTGAATCTGATGATTATGTGCCTTGGGGTTGCTTTTCTTGAGGAATATCTTTGTGGTGTTCTCTGCATTTCCTGGATTTGCATGTTGGCCTGCCTTGCTAGTTTGGGGAAGTTCTCCTGGATAATATCCTGAAGAGTGTTTTCCAGCTTGGATTCATTTTCTCCGTCACATTAAGGTGCACCTATCTAATGTAGATTAGTTCTTTTCACATAATTCCATATATCTTGGAGGTTTTGTTCATTTCTTTTTACTCTTTTTTCTCTAATCTTGCCTTCTCATTTTATTTCATTGAGTTCATTCAATCTCTGATATCCTTTCTACTGATTGGTTGATTCAGCTATTGGAATTTTTGTATGCTTCGTGCAGTTCTCATGTTGTGTTTTTCAGCTTCATCAATTCATTTATATTCCTTTCTAAGCTGTTTATTCTCATTAGCATTTAATCAAACCTTTTTTCCAGGTTCTTAGTTTCTTTGCATTGGGTTAGAACATGATATTTTAGCTCAGAGAAGTTTGTTATTACCCACCTTTTGAAGCCTGTTTCTGTTGATTCATCAGACTCATTCTCTATCCAGCCTTGTTCCCTTGCTGTTGAGGAGTTGTGATGCTTGGAGGAGTTGAGATGCAATCTGGTTTTGGGTATTTTCTTTCTTTTTGCACTGGTTTCTTCCCAACGTTGAGGATTTATCTACCTGTGGTATTTGTGATTGGTGATTTTCAGATGGGGTCTCTGAGTGGACGTCCTTTTTGTTGCTGATGAAGTTATTTTTTTCTGTTTCTTAGTTTTCCTTCTAACAGACAGGCCTCTCTGCTGTAGGACTGCTGGAGGTCCACTCCAGACCCCGCTTGTCTGGGGATCACCGGCAGTGGCTGCAGAACATTATGGGTTGCTGCCAATTTCTTCTTCTGTTATCTTTGTCCCAGAAGGATACCCGCCAGATGTCAGCCTGAGCTCTCCTTTATGAGGTGTCTCTTTGGTTATATGGGGGTCTGGGAGCTGCTTGAGGAGACAGTCTGTCCCTTATAGGAGCTCAAGTGCTGAGCTCTGAGCTCTGTTGTTCTATTCAGAGCTGCTGGGCAGGTATGTTTAAGTCTTCTGCAGAGGAACTCATAACCACCTTTTTTTCCCCAGGTGCTCTGTCCCAGGAAGGTGGGGCTTTATTTATAATTTCCTGTCATTCTGCTGCCTTTTTTCAGAGATGCCCTGCCCAATGAGGAGGTAGTGTACTCACAGTCTGCCAGCAGAGGCATTGCTGAGCTGCCGTGGGCTCTGCCCAGCCTCTGTGTGAACTTCCTTGCAGTTTTGTTTATAGGGGTATAGTTAGAACTGCCTCGATAATGGACCATCCTGGATCCAGCTGTGCTTGCTGTGAAACTCTCAATCTGGAGCATTTCAGATTTGTGGGGTTGGGACAAGCTAAGCCAGATCACCTGGCTTCCTGTTTCTGCCCCCTGTTTGTTTTTTTTTTTTTTTTTTTGAGATGAGTTTCGCTCTTGTTACCCAGACTGGAATGCAATGGCATGATCTCGGCTCACCAAAACCTCTGCCTCCTGGGTTCAAGCAATTCTCCTGCCGCAGCCTCCCGAGTAGCTGGGACTACAGGCACGCACCACCATGCCCAGCTAATTTTTGTATTTTTAGTAGAGACGGGGTTTCACCTTGTTGACCAGGATGGTCTTGATCTCTTGACCTCATGATCCACCTGCCTCAGCTTCCCAAAGTGCTGGGATTATAGGCGTGAGCCACCGTGCTTTTTGTCATTTGAATGGGTGACTCTGTCTCCCAGGCCTTCCAGTAGCCAGTTGAAACAGCGCCTAGATTTGTGTGAGTTTTTGTGTGGAGACCCAGTGTGCCAGCTGAAACAGCCACACTGGAGACTCATGGCAGTTTTCTGCCCAGGAATCTCCTGGTCTGTGGGCAGTAAAAATTCATTTGGAAATGCCGTGATCACTCACCCTCTGCATTTTTGCTGGGAACTGCAATCCAGAGCTGTTCCTATTCGGCCATCTTGGATTGTCCTCCTCTTCATCTGTGTTAATTTGCATTTGGCAGCTGGCCTTCAACAAAAAGCTCAACATTATTCTTGCAGATATGACTTTGACATTATTCTTGGCAAGATAAATACAGTTCTAATGCTTTCTTTTTTTAAAACAATCACACACACATACAAAAGTAGCAGCAGCAGACAAAGAAAAGACCTGAACTTTCTATAATATGATTTTGAATTTATGTACTCTCTTGCAAATCTAAACATAAATTTCTAATTTAATCATGAGGTTCAATTATTTCTGTTAAAAAAAAAAACAATAAAAGAATAACTGAAAACCAAAACTTCAACAATAATAAACATATCTGAGAATTTTGGTTGGAAGTTTCAGTGCAAACATGGATAATCAGTTTCATGTAGATAAAATTGTTAGTACAGTCATTCCCTCAGTATCCATGGGGGATTGGTTCCAGATTGTACCCCACCCTGAACACCCCAACCAAAATCCATGGATGCTCAACTCCCTTATATAAAATGGCATACTATATACATGTAACCTCTGTATATCTTCACATATACTTTAAATCATTTCTAGGTTACTTATGATACCAGATACAATGTAAATGCCATGAAAATAGTTGTTATACTGTATTGTTTAGGGAATAGTGACAAGAAAAAATTATCTGTACACGTTCAGTACAGCCCAACCACTCTAGGCCTAACTACATTTTTGGTCTGTGGCTGTGAAACCCACAGATACAGAGGCTCACTGTATTTCAGAAGATTGAAGAACAAAAGGAGATACCTGGAGCCTTTATTGTAGTTGTTGTTTTCTCCCTCCTTTATATGAATGCTAGTTCTGTTCTTCAAATGTTTCAAAGAGGTAATTTGGGCAGAAGACTTTTTCCCCCGTTTTATTTTGTTTTTGGAACCTCTTCATGCTGAGTCTAAAACAGTTGCCAAAATTCAGAGCCGCAGTCTAATCTATCCCCCCTTTGACTATTCCCAGGAGGTCTGTGTCTACATGGCAAGAAAAGAGCCAGCTGATTTGTCCTTTTTGTAGAAAAATATAATATTTTATAATGGCATATAGGTCGTAATAATTTTGGGATACTGTAGACAATATATTTTCCAAACAAATGGGTGATATAATATCAATAGTAATAAGCATTTATTAGAGACTTCTTAAATGTCAGGAGATTAAATATTTATCTTGAATTGTTTCATTACCTCTCCCAGATGACTTGTATAAACTTAATTTTACAGAAGAGGAAACTGAGGCTCAAAGAGGTTAAGGTACTTGCCCGACTCCTCTTTGTTAAAGAGTCTCTCTGTGAAAGAGTGGAGTCAAAATTTAAAGACAGGTTTTATTAGTGTTGTCAAACTTCATCTTCCATGGAATCATCCTGACTCCTACCCAGATTGAAAGGCTACTCTTTGAAAGTGTAAAACTGAGAGAAGGAAGGCATGTCAGGTCCTCAAGGCCTATTTTATGTGGGAATTACAGTGGCTGCATGCCTAATTGTACATGCCATAAACACAAGGGAAAAAATGCTTACAAAAGGGAAAATACTCAAAAATGGAAGAAATCTGTACAAAACCATGAAAGTTATGAGAGTCATTATTTTCCAAAAGGATAAGAGCCGTAAGCAACCCTCAGTTTCCAGACCCCTCAGAAGAGTTCTTCTCTTCATTTTACAGGTAGCTATCTCTGGTTTTATTACACCTTAATTGGCTAGAGACTTTAATTATGGTTAGGTGAATCCATTAGGGTGAAATAAGAAGCATAAACTTTCTTCCATTTTCAAAGTGAATATTTGTGCAAATCCAGAATGTTTTCTTTTTGCCACTGTATATATTCTTTAGTCTCTAATTTCTATGTAATTTGTGACTTTCAGATTTCCTATTATTAGCCGTGGAATGTGACAGGTGAAAAGAAGGCACAAGGTCATTTCATTATTCTTTGAATCAGTTTCTGGTGCATCATTTCCTTGGTTTAAAAAAATATGAGAGCTTGTGATTTAATTTTCTTTTTTAGATATATTCTTTCCTGGTAACATTTCTTCTCTGGTTTGATTCAGCATAAATGCTGAAGCAGATATCAAATTTCTCATTGTGTTCTACATTTTACTTTAAAAATATATAGATTAAAAAAATAAAATCCACACCTCATTCTGGGAAGATGGCATCAATGGCAGCATAATTTTTGGATCTGAATCCTCACATAGAAACATAGACTAGAAAGCAAAATCAAAAAGCTGCATTAGACATTGGCAAAAATATTAGGCATCATCACAATCCTAAGAACCCCAAAGTACAAGCAGGTGGGAACCAACACCAGGAGCCACCAAACTCATGTCAAATATGCATTTGTTCAGTGGAAAGTGAAGAGAAACGATGTGGCCAAATACAATGATGTTGTGCAATAATTCAGGCTTTCATTCTTTGAACTTGCGTAGGGAGAACAATGTTTACAAAGTCAATGGAATTGGCTGGCTATTAAGTTTTATTGATCACCTTCAAAGGGTTGCTAAAAAGCTGAGGACAGTTGACAATTTAAAAACTGAGTATGTTTTTTTTAACATACTCAGAGCTTATAAAGAGGCCAGTATTTCTTGCTATAGGAAAACAGAAAACCAATGGAACCAAACCCACTTTCCCAGGGAAAGCCACTCTGCCCCTCTAGGCTGCAAGCATCCCTCTTGGCATCTGCTCTTGCTTTCTTTCCTGGCTGCCCAATCAATAGCTAGGGTTAAGTTGCAGCATAGCCCAGCTAGGGACATGTTGGGTCTCATAAGGGGAGAATGAAGCTATACTCCAAAGGAATGTAAGAATTAGCCTGTATGTACTAGAAGGAACTGCTGGAGAATCCACAGGACTGGATTTTGTGGGTGCTAGACCACACAGATCACAACATAAGACTGAATAAGGAAGACTTTGTTGACTTGAGAGAACTCTCTTGGCATGCAACATGCAATACTCTGACAAGGACTTCAGAAGATAGTGTAGACTCACTTATTAGGTGCTGCTCCTAAAAGCCTAGAGAAAGTCATTGCTCATTTTGAGGGAAATGGATATATCCCAGTTGCAATGGCAAAGGGCAAAGCAAGAGGTTTAAAATGTTCCTGGAAATGGGCATACTGGAGTGGCTATAATATGTGAGGCAGAAAGACCTGCTAGAGGAATATGTTCTACAGAAAGTCCCAGAGGACACGCCATTCACCAAGGCCATGAGGAATGTGATGATGATAAGAGAACCAGTATCACCAAAAAATTCAGTGGTGGCTTTCATCTAGAAAGCGGGACTTATGGTGGGAGACACTATTATAGAGATTGGCTTGTTGATGATAGCAATGGGAATGAGACGACCCTAAAGTAATAGAGGCCAGATTGGTGGCACTTAACCTCCAGATGTCATGAAGGGACAGCAAAGTGGGTTTGACCTAGAAAGAATTGTAAAGATGATTAATGGCCATTACGTTCTCAGGGGCACAACAGATGGACAGCCAACAAGGTCTCATGAATACACATAATAGCAAGGAATTTGATGAGCAGGAAGTAAGAATGAATGGGCAGGAGACTGAGAGAAAATTCCCCAATAAAAATTCACACTCTCTATCAAGTTTCCAAACCTAGGACGTTTTCCAGACCTAGAATTCATTGACTGAAGTGGTGGCTAGGTCACCAAGAGGAAAGAATTGGCAACACCCTGACACATATATGTTGTAATGATTCTTTTTACCAAAGACTTGTGGGCTAGTAGGTTTTAAGTTTGAAGAATGAGTTTGTATTGGGGCAATAGCAACAAAAACAAAAAAAGGCAAAAATTAACTTATAACATCATTTAAACAGCCATGTGTTCCATAGGTCAAATCTGAACCTTGTACATATTTTTCCAATTTGGTGTCATAGTGGTTGGTTTTTTGACAAAAATGACATGGTTCATCTGATTGGATAGACTGTCAAGTGGATTAGTGCTCTGATATTTGGAAAAATACAACCACCATTTTCAGATGCAACTTTTCGGTATTGTGCCTCTTTCCCTCTGTCTTTATCTTCATACTGAATCTATAGAAGACTCCAGTAGCAGATCCAGGCTCAGTCAATTGCTAAGGCAGTTCAGGATGGAGCAGAAAGATGCTGGAAGTCTCAGTCTCATGCTAACATCTAGTGGGCCAAGGATGGCCCAGAGGTCTGTGCAGCTTCTGAGTCTCTCAACATTCTCCATGTTTTTCTTGTGGCTTTTTAGTCCAGTCCTACAATTGTACTCCAGTTTTTACCCTAATCTGTTTCTCCCTGGTAAGCCTGCTTGGTTTTCTAGTCTGTCTCATGGGTTGGGGGCCCAACTTGAATTTGTTCCACTAATATAGTCTGGTTCTTGTGGGCCAATCTCTATCCTGTTGCCTAATTTATGGATGAGAGAGTGGATGATGTTTTTTGAAATCAATACTCTATCTATCTTACAATGCTACTATCCGTTACCTTGTCAGGAACCAGCTGCCCCTCTAGCCCTCCGATAATCTGGGTTCCTCTAGGCCTTTTGACTCTGCACCAAATACCTGCTCGTTGCCTCAGCTATATGCCTTGATCTACTAATTGGGCTTTCTGGAATCCAACCCAAGTCCTGGTTACTTTCCTTACATTTTAGCCTGATCTTAGCATGTCTCAGAAAGTAGTCTGGTCTTTTTGTGACATATCATTAGAAAACAAAAGCTTACTATTTGTCTATGTTAATTTTATTTATTAGTACTAGCTGTGTGAATAAAAAAAAATTGTTTTTATTTTTATAGAATAGTGAAAAAAATCCAGTTTTGTGTATTGAATTTGAAGCCTTTCCCAGTCTCAAAAACTGTGATGTGTTTGAGATTTTACCCTACCTTCAAGCTAACGTGTTTGCTTGCTATAGTTTCTTGGATAGTGGCAGAAGACATGAGATTCCTGGGTCAGAGACAGAGGACTCATTACTTATAACAATAGCAAGTGGAATGAGCATCCTACTTGTATCGGTTCCTTTCCTCTCCCTGTCTCATGCAGGTAATACAAAGAGATCCAGATGAATGATGCAAACATAGGGGGGGCTTGCATCACAGGTGAGAAATCCTGAGTCAGGGAACTTGAATATTTTATAAGGAACAGTAAGCCTGCCTGTCCTTTGTCCCAGAGGAAGACATTTTCTTTATTATACAGGACAGTAAATAAACTTTCTGCTTGCTCTGGAAGGCGACACTATCACTATCTTCCATGTGTGTTATTTCTACAAATATCCTTGAAAAGATGGTTTGACACAAAGGTAATCAGTGCCTCTTCTCCTAACACCAGACCCCTATGGAGAATTGTCGCCAAACATCTCATACTTCGGTAGAAACACCGTGTACCTCAGAATCAGTCATCCTATCCAGCTTGTCCAAAGACATCAAGAGGACTATGCTTTCATTGATCAGTTAATCCTTTTATGATCGTTCAGAATCTGCTAAGGTACTTCTGACTTCATAATATGAGCATTTTTTTCTACGATGATGAAGACCAAAACATCCAAGTGGAAGTCCTAGGGAAAATAATCTCTCTTTTTAACCTTATGGAACAAGTTATTATCATCTCTTTTTTATAACTAAATGACATGGCTGCCTCCCTTACTTTCCCTCTCAAGTACCTAGATCTCTTGGGATGGGAACATTTACTACATTGGAGCTGAATTCATTGCTTTTGATCCCCTCAGACTGACTGTAGGACTCTGGGAAGTGGAAACTTCAGTGGCAGGACTTTCGTGACATGATATTTATCTTTCCTGGGTGGACTCTTTTATCTCAACACTGTCCTTATTTCCTCTGCAGCTAGGACTGTTGAGTGTGATGTTTGCATTGACCCAGGTATCTGTTCTTATGAATTAGGGAATAGTATTTATCTAACTCTGACACTATATTGCTGTTTAATCTTAGGTAAGTCCCATCATATCTGTGGACTTCAGTTCCAGATGTGAAACACGAGAGGCTTGGATGAGACTGGAAATCAGGAACTCAAATGCGCATGGTCAGGGCCACCGGGTGAGTACAACTCCAGGTGCTGATATTCACATTATGGTCTGTGCAAATAGAAAACCCTGAGGTGCAACTATGTGAACATGGCCTTCTATAGGTGTACATTTTGGGAGCCCTGTCTGTAGGAAAGTCAGACAGTAACACCACTGTGCTAATAGGGCCAGGATATGACATTCCAGTGCCATCAGAGAAGTCATGTACATCCTATGGCAAGTCAATCAAAGTTTGAAGGTGCAGGAATCTTCATACTCTGGTGAATATTGTTTCTGGAATGCCTTCCAGGCTCTACACTGTATGATTTTGTTGATTTGTTGCTTTTTCAACTTTTGTTTTCCCGGCTTTCCCTCTGAGGCATGGTGCTTTCTCTGATGGCCACAATTATTAAAAAGTGACAAGGGTGAATGAATGGATAAAAACAAGAGCTCCATGGGGAGAGATACCATTCCTGCTCAGAGAGAGCTACAGTTCTGGTTTTCAAAGACTTGTTGCCAGACTAGCTGCAAAAGAATCACCTGGAGAACTTAATTAAAAATAATCAAAAAGCTTTCTCAGTCCACACCTACTAAATCAGCATCTCTGGGGTTATAGGCCAGGAAATTGTATGTTTTAAAGCCTCCCTAAAGTTCTTCTAAAGCTTAGCCAGGATTGGGAACCAGCAACTGTACAAAAGTATCTGGGAGGAGCCGAGAACTTTTAGTGGATCAGCTTCTCACTTCCATCGTAAAGCTGCTCAGCCTTAGCATAGATTGAATACTGTGGTATGAATAGAATCAGATTAAAGATAGCACATCTTTCTCTTGACAGCTGGTTTAAGAAACACAGATACTCACATGAACACAGGTTTAGGTGTGCTTATTTTGTAGCATTTAACTTTAATGGGTGACTGAGATTTTGGAAGCCGAATATTGGTTTAGGATTAGCAAAAGTGTTATAAATGCCCAGGTAACAGCAACTGCTTCAATTAAATTCAATTAACTTCCTTTTTTGGCTTCAGTTTTTTTTTTCTTTTCGTAAGTTTCTAGTTAATCTAGTTGAGATTTGATTCTAAATAGGGTATATGCAGACCTGCATTGAAAAGAAAATATTTCTGTTCAGATAAAACGTCAGGAGAATTCATTCTTTTAGCTCACATATCTGGGTCTATATAGCACAAGTGAAAATTGGGTACAGGACCATACAGCTAGCCCAGGAGTGTTCTCTTGAGGATATCTTGATCGTAGATAAACATCAGCCTATTTATGTCCCTTACCTCATGGCTTACCTCTGAAGGGTGATTCAAAATGGCACTGCTAATTGTCCAGAACCGCCTCACAAAATGTTCTGTAGTTGTGGTACGGTGGGAAAGGTGTGGGATGAGGGAAAAGACCAACTTATTTGACCTTGAGCAGATCATTTCCTGTCTCTGGATTTCATGTTCCTCACATGTGAAATAAAAAGACTAGTTCCTTTTCAGTGTTTGTTCATTTTTATTGAGATCTTGTGAGCGTATGGCTTTTTTGTACCAGTTAGGCTGTTAGCTCATGACTGTTCAGTAGTTTTAAAAAATGTCAACCAGCTCCTTTTTTATCTGTTCTTACTTTTTCAGGTTAACCCTACATGATCTCTAAGTTCTCTTTCAGTTTCAAAAGAACAAAATCTATGGCCTTATATACTGAATGTTGTTGTAATTTTATAGATTAAGCTTCTGCTGTACGAAATAGATTTTCTGCTATATAAATAGATTTGGAGATGGGCAGAAATAAATTGTCTTGAATCTCAGAATTGGATGCTTAGAACAGGTTCTTCCTGAGATAAGGAATTCTTTTGCCCTGAACCTCCCTTCCTCTCCTTTGGTAGAATCTTTTAAGTTCTCCAAAATATAGAATATCTAATGTTTTACTTTCTGACTGGGTTACATTTAGCTGTTAGAGTGGCTGATTAACTTCCAAAAAGAAACTTCCAAAGGTGAAAGTTGATGAAGTATGCAAACATATGAGAAGCTGAAGTTGGCCGAACAACTTATCCAGAAACTCCTCCTTACCTCACTTAATCATTGACCTGAGGGCCTCTTCTCTCTGTAATGGCAAAAAAGCCCACCAATCCTTTGTTTGAATGACACACTTTGTTGAGTAGGTCTGTTCACAAAGGATCTAGCTCTCCTGGAGGGCAGTGTCACTGTTTGCACGTCTGTTTTGACGTCTGTTTTGACAACAGAGAGGGGACAGAAAGCCCTTACAGTAGAGTAGTGTCTTTTTTTTTTCTTTTTCCAGAAATGATCAGTTTCAAGGCAAAACAAACCTATCAGCTTCTACTGTGGGTAAAAAAACTGATCTTAAACTGCCAAAACCTTAAAGTTCTCTCTTTAAATCTAAAGGAGCCATGAATAATCCCTTTTTAAGATGTAGTGCAAGAACAAAGTGCTGTGCTCTTTGAGGGTGTGATTCAAAATACAAAAGGCGTTATTCATAATGCCTCTTTTGCTGTGGAAAATGCATGCTTGCTAACTTGGGCTTCAGCTGTTGTTAAAAGAAAATCTGCAGATAGAGCGAAAGGGCAAAAGGGTGACATCTGGCATAACAGACTTCCTAAGATGGTTTTGGCATATGGCCTGCATTAAACAGCAGAGGCTGAAAAAAAAAACTATTGAAATCAAAAGAATAAAAATGAGGACAATACAACATTGACTTGAAATTTTTAGCAAACTTATTTAAAATTAATGCAACAGTTTGGTTGCTGTGGCTGAAAATAGGCCATCACCTCTAAATTGGCTCTGAAAAAGGAGAATGAGACTGTATGATGTTTTCTCAAGTGGAGGCGGTGAGATCTTTTCATAAATCCAGAAACACTGTCCACTTGACTTCATCTTTTCACCTGAGCGAGTAATGTACAGAACTGTCCACATTATTATGGGTTCTCCTCTACTTGACTTGTTTGGATACTTGTTAAACATAGTGCATCAAGTGTTGCTTGAGGTAATAAAAGAATGTATTTTATCTTCAAAACAACAGTGGTATGGAAATTGTGATTTCTGTAGCTTGAGAAGAAAATAATATACTGCTTGATATAAACAAGGGACAAATTAGGATAACGCTTCTAAATCCTGTGATTACCCAAGACACGGAAAGATAAGAATCACTGTAGAGAATTACCTTTTGCAGGAAGCAGGTTTAAGACTAGCAATTTCATGGGCTTCTATTTTTCTTAAACTATATTATTTTGCCTGCATCTGCTCAGCTTGAAGATGAGTGGGTAAGTGAGAGGGAGGTAGGGGTATAACTATTGGTTCTGGATAATCAATAACCTATTGTTTGACAGCTCCAAGGCAGTAATTCTGCTGGATTCTGAGTGAGAGAGTCCTTTGGTTAGTTCTGATCTGAGCTGTCTCAATCAGTTTGTGCCTGTTGCTTTGATATGCATGCACATTTGGGAGGTGACCAAGCCATGGCAACAATTCTGTTAAAAATCAGCCTTTGTGTTTGGCCTTGGACCCTATTCAGTTACACTGGAGTCTGAACTTTACTGATGTAAAAAGACTTATGCCTTCCCTCTAGTTTCTCACATGGAGATGAAAGCGAGAATATTATCCACGGTGTGACCTTGATCTGCACATGGCTAGATCTCCGTGGGAGTTTGGCACGTGAACGGGGGACACAATATGGCCTTTGAGAGTTGTTTATAAATAGAATCTGTGTTGCCTTACATGATTTATAAAGTCGTGATTTCAGAGATTGAGTAATATTGGTTGTTTGAGGGAGAGAGAAAGTAAACTATAGTGGCAAATAACTAAATGTCACTTTTATATGCCAGCTATATAAAAATTTTTCTAGGGTAGGGTTCCTCGGCATTGAATTACATGAAGTTTATTCCTAATTACTCATTAATTCTAATAGTAATAATGTGGACAGCACTGTTTGGTTATTTTAAGTCAAGAAGAATTGCAAATAAAAGGAAAAGGGGTTAAATGAAAGGAGAATGAAAGGCTGAAAGCTTCGTTTAGAGGGGCTATATCTTGAGCAACAATGAAGAGAGCAGTTTTCTGGAGTGTGAGGTTGACCTGATGATAAAGGACCATGCATTTATTTATTTTTCTATTCTTTATCTGTAAGAAGGGCTATTCTTTTTATGATTTGTCTAGTGTTCCAGGGCCTTCTCTCTGATCTGGCAAACTGGGTTTGGATATACAAGCGGTAGATCTAAAATGGAAAAGAATCAGTCAGGCATGGATGGATGAACATAGTTGAGAATTAAGAAAGAAACAGAGAACAATGACTGAAGGCAGAGGCTCTGATATCAGATTGTGTTTTTAATCCTAATTCTGCCACTTACTATCTCTGTGAGTTATTGTGCCCTAGTATTCTTCTTTGCGGCATGGAGATAATGTTGGATGGATATGGTGAATTGTACTCAGATATAATTCCAACCTCCTTCTGATGTGCCTTATATAGTGCTGAAAACTAAAAGCAGTGTTTGCTTCTTTCCGTGAAGGATTAATGTTTACAGGTATTGTTCTTATGTCATAAGCAATTAGAAAAATGGACAAAATTTATTTTAAAAACCTGTTTTCCTAATTCAGACAATAGCCACTTTAAGACTCTCAGAGAAGGAAAGCAAATAGAGTGAGTCTTAAAATTTTCCCAGGTTACCTGACAAAACTCCCAGGCCACAGTGTCAGGAGGGGAACCAAGGAAGGCCCGGTAGCCTTGCCCAGTTGAGGCAGTAGAGTTAGTGAGATACAGGAAAGCAAAGGCAGCTACACTATGCAAGACCAAGTCTAGAAAAGAGAATGTTTTTAGAGCTTTCAGAGTAAACACAAGATCCAGAGGGGTCCCCTTTAGTCTTTGATTAAGTACTGGTGTGTGTTAACATGAGATGAAATTTCATGAGACTGAAAGAAAAAAAAAACCCCAACACTCAGAAGTTAGTAATGATGGCAGTGATGGGCCATCTGGAACAGCTGCCACCATCATGCTGGCTGCAGCAGGGAGGTACAGTCGGGGCTGCACACTCCGTGAAGCTGGTGGGGGCTGGGGACAAGCAGGAGCCCCACCCCTTCCCAGCTGGGCAGGAGCTCCCCAGCTACCCAAGACATGGCTATGGAGTCAAGCATCCCTGTGCTCTCAGGGCTAGGAGAAGGCAGTAGCCCACCCTCCCAGGTGCAGGTGCAGCTGCCTAAATTGTAGCTGCAGACCCAGGCCTCCTGCTCCAGGGAGCAGGCAGGAGCCCCCCCCCACCCAGCTATAACCATGGAAACTGGACTATGGACTGAGACATCCCTGCACCTTTGTAGCCTGGGAAGGCCCCCTGCCCTCACAGGTTTGGAAATGCCTGCTTCTGCTGGCTGGCTTCTCCCTTCTGTCGGCTCCCACTCCAATCTTGGAGCAAAGTCAGAGCTGAGCCTGGGTGCTGTCAGGGCCTGGCCAGTGTACACACACTTGGGTCAGTGCTGACACATCAGCCCCTGCTGCCTTGGCCTCTTTGGATTTTGGGTGCTTATAAGCATATGGAGGAAGCTGATGGGGGGCTGAGGGCAGCTTGGGGCTGGCCTGCAGGCATTGCTTACCACCTACAGCTTGGATGCCACATATGGCAGCA
Source organism: Callithrix jacchus (assembly GCF_049354715.1). Lineage (NCBI taxonomy): Eukaryota > Metazoa > Chordata > Mammalia > Primates > Cebidae > Callithrix > Callithrix jacchus. The sequence continues at coordinate 81,045,327 of NC_133512.1, read as the reverse complement.
GGAGGCAGACAGGTTCCTGGGTGAAAGGGGGTAGGTCCCCAGTAAGGTTCCCCCTTCAGGCCAGGTAGGGCCTAAAGGCTGGGGGCTGGGCTGCCAGTCCTATGGACTAGAGTGGGAACTTGTGATGTCTTTTCCAGGCCTGACCATCGCCACTCATGGACCAATCTACACGTACTTTCTCTCCTCTGAGGCCTACAAAAGCCCTGGGCTCATCCAGAGCTGAGCAGATATCAGGAAGACTGGCTGGAAAAAGGGGCTACCCACTCCAGGGCCTCCTTTCTGCTGAGGGCTACAGAGACAACAGGATGACCTGCCTTCCTAGAGGAGCTAACCACTCTAGGGCTTCTTCTGAGCTATTTTCACTCAATAAAGTTCCTCTTTGTCTTGCTCACCCTCCACTTGTCTGCATACCTCATTCTTCCTGGGCACAAGACAAGAACTTAGGATCCACTTAATAATGCTAAAAGAGCTGTAATAGAAACAAGGCTGTGACATGTTCCTGCTTGCCACATGTGGGCAAAGAGAAGGAGAGAAGAGCTGTGGCCCTTCAGGAAACCCAGACCTGGGAGCTCCCTGAGCCAGGGCTGTGACTCCCTCTTTGGGGCCCTGTGGTTCCTGGCATCTCCAAGCTTCCGGATACCAATGTGTTCCCTGCCGGTCGTGGAAGCTGCTTGTGGTGCTCCTGATCCAGTCGCAGCCTTGTGGAGAGCCAGCACCCATGATGGCACCTGGAGCTGCCTGCCCCATTGCAGCAGCTGGCATGTCTGACTGCACAGTGGCCAGACCACATTTATATTCCACTTATAGGTGATAATGTGCTCATACACCCATTGCCGTTCCATGCAGTCTCCCTTGACAGGTGTGGGATCCAGGCTGGTAGTGAGCTGAGTGCAGCCTGCCAGGCTGAGTGGGTGGAATGAACCCAGTTGGCCTCAGCAAAACTTGAGGAAAGGTGCCAGCAGCCACAGAGGTTTCTGGCTAGAAAAGTGACACCCTAAGGATCCTGCAACAGTAGACTGAATAATTCCAGGAGTACATAAGACTAGGAATACCCTACATTCCTTCCAGCCAGGGTTGATTAACTTAATAAAACATGAGCCATTGGATAGAGATCTCAGGAGATACAATCCCAAAGGGAAGTCTCTTCTGTGCATGCCAGAGAAACGATAGCAACAACAAAACTCCAAAAATAAGCAATTGAAAGGAAAAACCTTAAAATCACAAAAAGATCAATCTAAAACTGAAAGGCAGTCCTAGCACTTTGGAAGGCTGACACAGGCATATCACAGGAGGTCAGGAGTTTGAGACCAGCTTGGTCAACATGATGAAAGAAACCCTGTCTCAATTTAAAAAATTAAAAAGTTAGCCAGGCATGGTGGCACATGCCTGTAGTCCCAGCTACTCAGGAGGCTGAGGCAGGAGAATTTCTTGAATACAGAAGGCAGAGGTTGCAGTGAGCTGAGATTGCACCACTGCACTTCAGTCTGGTGACAGAGTAAGACTCCAATTAAAAAAAAAAATCACAATTTCTGGCATCCAGTGAAAAAATTTCCTGGCATGCAAGGAGATAGGAGTGTATTACCCATAACCAAGAGAAAAATCAATAGAAACAGATCCAGAAGTGACAGCAATGAAGAAATTGACATAAAAGCACCATAAAACGGCTATTATATATTTTATAAATTCTTCAAGGACATAAAAGAAAAAAATATAAAAGAAAAATACCTTAATTAAGAGGTAAATGAGAATTTGCAGAAGACTCTCAGTAGAACACAACACAATGAAAAATGCAATAGTTGAAATGAAGATATACTGTATTGACAGGGAGAAAAATGACAAGTGAACTTGACAACATAGCAATAGATACAATAGAAAATGAAGAATAGGGGGGTGGAAACTGAACAAAATTTTAAAAGGCATCAGCAACCTGTGGGAAAATATCAGTGTGTCTGACATACATTTAATTTGAGTCCCAGAAAGAAAGAAAGGGTAATGAGGGGAAAGGAATGGGTAGAGAAAAGAAGTAATATTTGAAGAAAATGCTGTCCAAAATTTGTTTTCCTTAACTTTTATTTTAGGTTTAGGGGATGCATGTGCAGGTAAATTACATGTCACTGGGGTTTGGTGTACAAATCATTTTATCACCCCGTAGTGGGCATGGTCACCTGATAGGTAGTTTTTGAACTCTCACTTTCCTTTCACCTTCCACCCTGGAGTAAGCCCTGGTGTCTATTGTTCTCCTTTTAGAGTTTGTAAGTACTCAATATTTAGCTTCCATTTATAAATGAGAATGTGTGGTATTTGGTTTTTCATTTCTATGTTAATCTGCTTAGGATAATGGCCTTCCTCTACATCCATGTTGCTGCAGAGACATGATCTTGTTCTTTTTCATAGCTGTGTAGAATTCCATGGTGCACAGATCATATTTTCTTTATTCAGTTGACTGTCGATGGGCATCATGTCTTTGCTATTGTGAATATTACTGTGATGAACATATGAGTACATGTGTCTTTTTGGTAGAATAATTTATATTCTTTGGGGTATATACACAGTAAAGGGATTGCTGAGTCAAATGGTAGTTCTGTTTCAAGTTCTTCGAGAAATCTCCAAAGTGCTTTCCACAGTGGCTGAACTAATTTACATTCCCATCAGCAGTGTGTGTGTATTCTTTTCTCTGCAACCTCACCAACATTCGTTATTTTTTGACTTTTAAAAAATAGTATTCTTACTGGTATGAGATGGTGTCTCATTGTGGTTTTAATTTTCATTTCTCTGATGATTAGTGATGTGGAGCATTGTTTCATATGTGTGTTGGGCACACATATGTCTTCTTTTGAGAAGTGTCTGTTAATGTCCTTTGCTCAGTTTTTAATGGATTTGTTTTTTTGCTTGTTGATTTGTTTAAGTTCCTTATAGACTCTGGATATTAAACCTTTAATTTGCATTTTTTTTCTCCCGTTCTGAAGGTTGTCTGTTTACTCTGTTGATAGTCTCTTTTGCTGTGCAGAGCTCTTTAGCTTAATTAGGTCCCACTTGTTTGTTTTTGCTTTTGTGAAATTGCTTTTGGAGACTTCATCATAAAATATTTTTGCCAATGAGAATGTCCAGAATGGCATTTCCTAGGTTTTCTTCTAGAGATTTCACAGTTTTAGGCCTTCTATTTAGATGTTTAGCTATCTTACATGCTGAATGGAAGAGGTCCAGTTTTAATCTTCTGCATAACTAGTCAGTTATCCCAGCACCATTTATTGAGTACGGAGTCCTTTCTGAATTGCTTATTTTAGTTAACTTTGTTGAAGATAAGATGGTTGTAGGTGTGTGGCTTTATTTCTGGGTTCTCTAACCATTTACATTGGTCTATAGGTCTGTTTTCATGCCAATATCATGCTGTTTTTGTTACTGTAGCCTTGTAATGTAGTTTGAAGTTGTTGATATGGGAGTGGGGCCAGGGAAGTGCTGGATAGAGAAGGGTGGGGTCCTGGTGAGGGCTCTACCCTTAGGCCTGTGCCTGCAGACCTAAGTGAGAACAGGCATTCCTGTTTTCATGCCCAAATGTTGCATTTTGCAAGACTACTCTGGCCTGCCATGCCCCCCATCTTGTGTCCATATAAACCTAAAACCTTAGTGGGCACAACACAAGCAGCTGAACATTGAGAGGAGCAGAGTAACACAGCAGCAGACACCAGCAGACTGTCAGACCAGCAATGGTGAAACAAAGCAGCAGAGAAAGAGAAGAGGAAGGACGTATAGACACCAAGAAGATTCCAGCTGGGGGCTGTCAGAGAATAGTCTGGCCACTGAGTGGCCCAACTCCAGGGGAACACCACCTTCCCACTCCATCCTCCCCTTCTGGCTTCCCATCTGGCTCATTGAGAGCCACCTCCATCACTCAATAAAATCTTGCACTCACCCTTCCAGCCCTCTTGTGATCTAATACTTTCAGAACACTGGGCAAGAACTCAAACTGTCACACCACACCCTTGCCCTTAAGATAAGCCAGAGGGTCTTTTAAGCCAATTAACACAAGCCATCTGCAGAGAGCAAAGCTGAAAGAGCATACTGTAACACACCAACTGGAGCTTTGGGAGTGGCTGACACTTACCCCTAGATGCAGCCATGGAGGCGGAGCCCAAAAGCACTCCCCACAGCTTCTGCATCTGCCCATCTGCAAGCTCCCATTAGGGGTTTGAGCATCCAGCCACACCCCTGTCATACATTCTGCAAGGAGGATAAAGGAATTCTCCCATTTCATTGGGTAGTGTGATGGCTCCAGCTTTATTCTTTTTGCTTAGGATTGCTTGCTGTTTTTTGGTTCCACATAAATTTTAGATTTTTTTTTTCTAATTCTGTGAAAAATGCTGTTGGTAGTTTGATAAAAATAGGATTGAATCTGTAAATTGCTTTATTCTGTATGACTGTTTTATCAATATTGATTCTGCCTAACCATGAACATGTAATGTTCTTCCATTTGTTTGTGTTATCTCTGATTTCCTTCAGCAGTGCTTTGTATTTCTCCTTGTAGAGATCTTTTGTGTCCCTCATTAGCTGTATTGATAGGTATTTTATTCCTTTGGTGGCTAACGTGAATGGGATTGCATTCCTGATTGGGTTCTCAGCTTGGATGCTATAGCTGTATAGAAATGCTACTGATTTTCATACATTGATTTTACATCCTCAAACTACTGAAGCTGTTTATCAGTTCTAGGAGCCCTTTGGGCAGAGACTATGGCATTTTCTAGGTAGAGAATCATATTGTTTGTGAAGAGAGATAGTTAGACTTTCTCTATTCCTATATGGATGCCTTTTAGTTCTCTTACCTGGTTGCTCTGGCTAGACTTTTCAGTACTATGTTGAAAAGGAGTAGTGAGAGTGGGTATCCTTGTCTCAGAAATCACAAAGGTGACATTTCTACTAACCTCATAGAAATACAAAAAACCCTCAGAAACTATTACAGACACCCTTATGCCCACAAACTAGAAAACCCAGAAGAAATGGATAAGTTACTGGAAACATACAATGTCCCAAGATTGAACCAGGAAGAAATTGAAATCCTGAACAGGCCAATAATGAGTTCTGAAACTGAGTTAGGAATAAAAAAACCTATCAACCAGAAAAGGCCCTGAACTAAATGGATTCACAGCCAAATTCTACCAGATGTATAAAAAAGAGCTAGGATAAAAACATTCAATCCTAATGAAATTATCCCAAAAATCGAGGAGGAGGGACTCCTCCCTCACTTATTTTATGAGACCAGCCTCATTCTGATACCAAATGAGACACACGGCAAAAAGAGAACTTCAGGTCAATATTCCTGATAAACATCGATGCAAAATTCTCAACAAATATTCCCAAATCAAATTCATCATCACAATAAAAAACAAATCCACCAGGATCAAGTCGACTTTATTTCTGGGATGTAAGGTTGGTTCAATATACACAAATAAATAAAAGTGATTTATCCCATAAACAGAACTAAAAACAATAAGCACACGATCATCTCAATAGATACAGAAAATAACTTCAAAAGAATTCAACATTCCTTCATGTTTAAAACCCCCATCAAAGTAGGCATCCAAGCAACATGCTTAAAAATAATAAGAGGCATCTATGACAAATCCACTGATATGCTAGCATTATACCGAATGGGTGAAAGCTGGAAGAATTCACCTTGAGAACTGGCCAAATTCTTTTCAAAATAATGATAACTTGAACTTATGGCTCCAAGAAGCTCAAAGAATCCTGAGCCAAGAAATCCATGTGGCTACACAAAGGCATAACTTAAGCAACTGTTTAAAAAATGTGATGAGAATGTTTTTAAAGTAGCAAGAAAAGATACCAAATATAATTGTAAAATGAAGGTAAAATAAAGATCTCTTTCAAACAATTGGATGCTCAAAGAATTATCTGCTATCAGACTGCACTTCAATGAACATTAGAGGAATTTTCTCAGGCAGAAGAAAATTGATATCAGATACAATTTGGGTGCATGAAAATAAAGGTTGTTTTAATTTCATGTTAAAAATCTCGTAAAAGATACAAAATTTAAAAAATAGGATTGTATTGTGGGGTTTATAATACATGTAAAACTAAAATTTGTGAAACACTTCACCTAACAACAGAACAATACACATTGTTATAATAAACATGTATACCAATGTATGTGGAAGAAGCCATAGCCCTTTCAATGAGAATTGAATGAGATAGAGGGAATAGAAGTATACTGCTATAATGGCATAAATTATAGCAACGTTATTTTTGAAGGTAGACTGTAAAAATATAAAGGTACCTATTTTAAACTATACAGTGAAAACAAACCTCTAAAACAAACAAATGAAACTATGTATAGAAAATAAGTCACTAATGATGATAGGTAGAATAATAATCCAAAAGAAGGAAAAAAGAGAAAAGGTAACAAAGAAAAGATAGGACAAATAGAAAATAAATGGTGAAATAGTACATGTAAAATATCTGTATTTATAATCACAATAAAGGTAAATGGTTTCAGCATTCTAATTAAAAATAGACAAAGGATTGTCAGATTGGATAAAAAAAGCAAAACACAACTATATTCTATCTAAAAGAACCTATTTGAAGTGTAAAGAGAAAAACAGATAAAAAGGAAAATATCTGTGAAAGATTATTATCCCAACCATAGCCAAAAGAAAACTGAGGTATCTCCTGTAATAACAAAATAGACTTAAGAACAAGGTATTTTACCAGACATAAAAAGAGACATTTTATAATTCAAAAAGGGTCAATTAAAATAAATACAAACGTGTAACCTTTTGTTATAGTTTGGATATTTGTCCCCTCCCACATCTCATGTTGAATTGCAATTCCCATTGCTGGAAATGGAGCTGATCGGGAGGTGTTTGGATCATGGGGGCAGATCCCTCATGGCTTGGTGCTGTCTTTGTTATAGTGAGTTCTCCAGAGATGATATCTGCCTTTTAAGAGTGTACAGCACTGGCCGGGCGTGGTGGCTCAAGCCTGTAATCCCAGCACTTTGGGAGGCCGAGGTGGGTGGATCACGAGGTCAAGATATGGAGACCATCCTGGTCAACATGGTGAAACCCCGTCTCTACTAAAGATACAAAAAATTAGCTGGGCATGGTGGCGCATGCCTGTAATCCCAGCTACTCAGGAGGCTGAGGCAGGAGAATTGCCTGAACCCAGGGGGCGGAAGTTGTGGTGAGCCGAGATCACGCCATTGCACTCCAGCCTGGGTAACAAGAGCGAAACTCCGTCTCAAAAAAAGAGTGTACAGCACTTCCCCTACCATGCTCTGTCACTCTCTGTCTCTTGCTCCTGCCTTTGCCATGTGACATACCTCTTCCCCCTTTGCCTTCTGCCATGATTGTAAGCTTCCTGAGGCCTCTCTAGAAGTTGAGCAGAGGCCCACACCATGCTTCCTGTAAAGCCTGCAGAACCATGAGATAATTAAGCCTCTTTACTTTATAAATTACCCAGTCTCCAGTGTTTCTTTATAGCAATGCAAGAATGGCCTAGCACACTGTCTAATAACAGAATTTCAAAATTCGTGATCTGAAAACCGATGGAATGGAAAAAATAGAAAAAGAAATGAGGACATAAAGATTGTTAATAAAATTGACTTTACTAGAAGATAAACAATTGATTAAAAATAAAATTTAATGAATTTACATAAAAGCTACTAGAACTAATATGTGTTTAGTAAGATCAATGATTATAAGTTAATACACAAAAATCAACAGTTTTAATAGACATTTTAGAAATAAATAATTTTTAAAATAGCATTTATAATGGTATCCAAATATATGAGATACTTAGAGAAAATTTAACAAAACACGCAAAAATTGTATATTATTTACACTGAAAACTATAAAACATGGCTAAAAAAAAATAAAGAAGACATTAAAAAATGGAGTCCTTTACTAAAAATCTCCAGATTAATACATAAATTCAACAAAAATCACAATGAAAACCCAAGCAGATTTTAATTGATGGCATTTGACAAGCTGATTCTAAAGTTTATATGGAAATGCAAAGAATCTAGAATAATATAATTAATTATAGTAGTCAGAATTAAACCTCTCCTCATTCCCCCAAAAAGATGTCCATCCCCTAATTCCTGGAACCTGTGACTATATTATCTTCCACAGGCAAAAGTGACTTTGCAAATGTGGTTAATGATACAAACCTTGAGATGGTGAGATTGTCCTGGATTATCTAGATGAATCTGTGTATACAGGTTAAAGGCAGGAGACTTTTCAATTTTGTCTCAGATAGATGAGACATGAAAAGAAGGAAGGGTTTGAAACATGAGAACCAACTCTTGCTGGTGTTGAAGATGGAGGACAGAACCACAAGCCAAAGAATAAATATGGCTTCTAAGAGCTGGGAACAGCCCTCAGCTGAAAGCCAGCAAGGAAACAGGATCTTCAGTCTTTACAAGGAATTATATTCTGCCAACAACCTATCAATAGGAAATAGTATTTTTTCCCCCTAGAGTTTCCATAAAGGAACACAACCATGTGGGCAACTTGATTTTAGCCCAGTGAGACCCATATCAGACTTATGTCCTACAAAACTGTAAGATAAATTTGTGTTATCTAATAGTTTTAAGCTGCTTTAAAAAACACAATAAAAAAACAGTGTAATAATGTTCTAAAAGAATATTGTATTTGGAAGGCTGGCATGATCTGATTTCAAGATTTACTGTGATACTAGATTAATCAATATAGAATGGTATTGGCATAGGAGTAATAAATAAGTCAGGGTTTCTTCAAATTTTTGGTCTCAGAATCCCTTTACACTCCAATGAAGTGTCACGTTTTTGTTTATATGAGATATATGGGTTATATATGTTGATATCTAACCATAAGTTTTAAATTTAACTTTAAAATTAAAGAAATTTTAAACATGGAATTTTTCTTATTTATATTAAATGCTCACTTTAAAATAATCATAATCACATAATCACATTTTTGATAAAAGTAAATGTAAATTCCCACATGCACATCTAAATTAGTGAGAAAAGTGGCATTATTTTATGTTTTTGCAAATTTTAAAAATAGTTCTTTATTAACAGCTGGATTCCATTCCTGTTTCCACATTACATTTGCTGTAATATTACACATAACCCTCTAGAAAAGTCCATTCATTGAACGTTTGAGAGAATGAGAGAGAAAAAAAGTAAACAATGTTTTAGTATTATTATGACAATAAATTTGAGCTCAAGGACCCTTCAAAGGATCTCTGGGAGTTGGACCACACTTTCAGAACCACTGATCTAGATTAATGGAACAGAACATAGTCTAGAAATAGACCCATTAACATATATATTCAACTGATTTTGAACAGGGATATGAAGCCAATTCAGTGGATAAGGATAATCTTTTCAACAAGTGGTGTGAACAATTGGACAGCATATTCACAAAAATGAACCTCAAATTTTCCTTTATATCACATTCAAAAATTAGTCAAAAATGATCAGAAATTTAAACATAGGAGATAAAACTATAATCCTAGATAAAAATATAGATAAAATTGTTTGTGACCTTCGGTTAGGCTAAGGTCTTTTAGAGAGAACTCAAAAAAGCATGAAACATAAAAGAAGAAAAAGATAAATCATCAAAACTTTTGCTCTTTGAATGAAAAGAGCAACATACTTGTCAATCATTTATATAACAAAGGACTCTTACCTAGTATATATAATCAACATTTTCAGAAGAATACTAAGAAGACAAATAACATGATAAAAAATGAACATAACATTTGAACAGATACTTTCCACAAAATGATATGTGACTGACATATGAAAATGCAGTAATTCATCATCATAAATCATTAGAAAAATGCAGTTTAAATTGGAACATATCACACACGGAGTAGGCTGAATAGGGGAAGAATTACAATCTCAAGTTTCGGTAAGGATGTGGAGTTTCTGCAAATCTCATATATTGCTGATGGGAATGCAAAATGGTATGATTCCTTTGGGAAATGGTTTGACAAATTTTTATAAAGTTAAACATACAAACATACATGTGCTTGTAACCCAACAGTTTTATTTCTAGGGGTTCTTTCATTGCAAGTGAAAATGTATGTTTATGGACTTCTAAGTGAATTTTCATTACATTATGTTCTTGGTAGCCCTAAACTGGAAACAATCTAAATGCCCATTTATGTTAATGGATAAATAAATTGTGTTATTTCCAGGTGATTGAATATTACTCAGCAATAAAACGAAACTACTATTGATATATGCAATAGCATGTAAACGTAAAAGTCTTATGCTAAGAATAAATGTGAGACACAAAAGACTATGTAAGATATAATTGCTCTTATATAAAATTATGGAAAAGCCAAAACTGTAGTGACAGAAAGTAGATTTATGGTTGTCTGGGGCATTGCATGGCAGGCAATAATTGACTAGGAAGGAACACTGGGAAGGATTATCCTTTTTTCCATGGTTTGGCTGTGTGCCCACCCAAATCTCATCTTGAATTGTAATAATCCCCACGTATTAAGGGGTGGGGCCAGGTGGAGTTAATTGAATTATGGGGGTGATTTCCCCATACTATTCTCATGGTAGTGAGTAAGTCTCATGAGATCTAATGGTTTTATAAAGGTGAGTTACACTCTCTCTTGCCTGCTGCCATGTACAACGTCTCTTGCTTCCCCTTCACCTTCTGTCATGATTGTGAGGTCTCCCCAACCTATGAAACTGTGTGTCAATTAAGCCTCTTTCCTTTATAAGTTACTCAGTCTCGGGTATGTCTTTATAGCAGTCTGAAAACAGGGAACATTTCAGGGCAGTGACTGTATTCTGTGTTTTGATTGTGTTCCATATACATCGTGAAAATTAATTACATTACTGTAATTTCTTGAAAGTCATTAAACTCTAACATTTTTAATGGGAGAATATTGTTTTCTGTTAATTACATAATAATGAAGTCAATTAAAAAACACTACAACTCTCAGTCTTGCAGCTATGAGTCCAAGTAAGTTACAATGAACTGTCTTGAGATTTGAAAGCCTAAAATGAGGCAGATGATATATTGCATTTTTTTCCCGCCTCTGGTAAAGAGGTAGTCAGAGGCATTTCGTTTGTTCTGTGGTAGCATTAAACAGAATTCATTATGTCCAGTCATTTGCTTTGTAGGGGCCAACAGGCAGACATGAAACATCTATTTTGCTAGTGCAGATTGTAGCTAACATGGAACATTCGTAAGCTGGCAGTTATAGCAGCTTCTGATTGATGGAAGTTCTCTGACTGTGATAGCCACCTGGCTGTTGTGACTTCCTAACCAGTGTTAGTTTTGGGGTCAGTGGCCTTCTGATCTTAGAAGAGGCAGTACTGGCCGGGCGCGGTGGCTCAAGCCTGTAATCCCAGCACTTTGGGAGGCCAAGGCGGGTGGATCACAAGGTTAAGAGATCAAGACCATCCTGGTCAACATGGTGAAACCCCGTCTCTACTAAAAATACAAAAAATTAGCTGGGCATGGTGGCGCATGCCTGTAATCCCAGCTACTCAGGAGGCTAAGGCAGGAGAATTGCCTGGACCCAGGAGGCGGAGATTGCAGTGAGCCGAGATTGCGCCATTGCACTCCAGCCTGGGTAACAAGAGTGCAACTCCGCCTCAAAAAAAAAAAAAAAAAAAAAAAGAAGAGGCAGCACTGATTCTATGGGGTGGCTTTTGGAGCTGTTCCCCTTAACTTCAACTCTGAATCTGTTTCTTTGACTCTTACCATGATTCTGTAAGCTATACAATATCCTGTAATAAAATAATTCTTCATTTAAACTAGCTAGAATGGAGTTTATTCTTTAACTGAATGCTGATATACTGCCTTGTAGGCATATAATGAGAAATCAATGAAATTAGGTATGTAAATAACTTAATGGTACTTGGTACTTGGCAAAATTAAAAAAAAAAACCTCAATAAATATGTACTGTTATTGCCACTATCTAATGCTAGGTGTATGTATATATATATATTGAGCAATCCAGCATGGGAGTATAAAATTGAGAGTTGACTTGATTGTCCATTTATTCAGAGAACTGAAATGATTTGATGACTCCCTAGATATGCCTAGTTTTGAGTTTATGCTAATTTGCCTACATGATCTGGCCCTTCCCCATCCCTAATCCCAACATCTATTGCTCTCCAGCTTGCTTACTGGAATCCAGACAAACTGGCTTCCTAATGCTTTGTTTCAAATAAGTTACATTTATATCTGCCTCAGGGAATGAATGCAGAATTATTAAGGTAAGAGTCCTAAAGATCTCACTCTGCATCTTAAATTCAAGATACAGATGTCTTATATATATAATTTTCAGAAAACCTGGAGATATTATTGTTGGTATTTGATAAATCAAAAAGAATAAGAAATGTTCCAGAAGGCAGAAGATAGGCAAAAGCTACTCTATTTTTTAAAAATAGAAAAAGAATAATTTGCAAAATTGTGGAGTAAGAATCCTAATGTAAATATGTAGCAAAATGATTTAATAAATGTTTTGAATGGGTTTTGAATGATTGGAAATATGTATTAGTAACAGGCAGTATTACTTTAAGGAGAATAAGTTCCATCAAGTGAAATATGCTGTTTATTTTAAAGGATTTCATAACTGTCAGGTTAAGGAGCTACCACAGACACACTTCAGTAAGGAATTTGACCAAGTTATAATATTTTTAGGAATAAGACTGAAAAATATAAGCTGCTTATGACACAATACAATGACCTATCTGACTCAGTGCATCTAATGTGGGACCAATTAGTGAGTGCCCACTGGCAGGCTCGACCCCACCTGAGGCTCTGAGACCATTCTGACCCAGGTTATGACTTAGGTCAGGAACTCCACGGCTTAGCATGCAAGTCAGCGTGATCTTTCATTTTCTCAGACATCTGGCTTGAAATCTGGGATCTTGAAGTCATCCCTGACGTCCCTGTCATTTCTTACATTCAATTATCTATTAATTTGACTTATCCCAATCATCTCTACCTCTATTTGTATTAGTGCTTATCCTCTTCGTTCACCCGTTCAACAGCCTTCTAACTGTCCTTTCTACCACATTTGCTCCACTTCGCTCCACTAATACGCCACCTTGTTGCCAGTTATCTTTCTGAATTTCAAATCAGACCACGCCACTTTCTTGTTACATATCCCAAACAAAATAGTTGAAATTTCTTCCTAATATGACCAGACCTATATTTATAGATGCATTTTCATGATTGCCTGTTTCCACTACTCACTTTCCAGAACATTTCAAGTTCTCTTGTAAGCTGTGCTTTGGGCCTGCTATTTTCATGGCCTCTTCTGTTCTACATCTTTACTACTTGATGAGAACCTTTTTATGGCCACTGAAATTTGAAAAACAGTGACTTCGTTAATCATGCCACCAAGTCTCACAACTCCTGGGGTATCACTCACTTGGTATTTTATGTGAAAAATACACTGCACAGCCCTTGCAGCAAGCTCTTCATTTAGACTTCATTGTGGATGATAACCCCTGGAAGCCTGAATCTGTGTGACCATTGAAGATAATGTGTGAAGTTATATGCTGAAAAATTTTCTAATTGTATGTAAATATAGGTGCATAGGAGAATCTTGTTATATTGCACCTATGTTCTCCCCTCCCCTCCCCTTCAAAAAGTAACTACTATTACGTATTGATTATGTTGTTTTAGACATATGCCTAAATTATGTAGTGTACACACAAAGTATATTGTTTTCTTATGGGAGAAAGAACATAATACACTTTTTGTTCTGTAACTTGCCTTTCATGCTGTTCAATACGCTTTAGAAAATGTTGCTGGTCAATATATATAGATCTGCCTTATTTCTTTTTAAGTTGAACTCATTTGTCAGCATTCAGTTCAAATTGAGTCCATGTTTTTGCCAAACTCTTGGCAGCTCTGCTACCATTTTTGTGTGATTTCTTAATACTGTATATTCCTATATAATAGTGTGTATTAGAATAAATTATAATGATGTTCTTACAAGTCTATTTCATCCCTGAATAAACTCTGATATCCTCAAATAGACCCAGGATCTTGGAAGATTTCAGTGGATTAAAATACTTTCTGTTGAATGAATTAGTTATATTGGAGATTTCCTCATAATTCTCGTACTAGATGGATAAGGTGATAAAAGCCCGTATCACACTCCATAGACATCTCCTTGGATTGAAATGATGAACTCCCAGTTCTCTGAACTGTCCAAGGAGAGGTTATTGTTTGCCTTATTTTCTAGGCATCTTAAAGGCCCTCCTTTGTAACATTTTTGGAGCGTTCTGTGCTTTGCTGTGAAATACAAAATGCACAGTGAAATATAGAAGTTGAGGAGAAATTCCTATTTTTCAGATTATCAGTCTCTATAGGCTCAAACCTGTATGTTTTAAACTAGGCCTCAATTGAACCAGTTTTTCCCTATCTCCTCTTTCCTCTTGGCAGATATAAATGAAACCTAACTTTTAAAAGCCCATTTCCTATTACTTAACTTTTCTTTCTTCAGACTTCTAGGTTTTTTTTTTTTATTTATCCATCTTTCAGCCAGTTATGAATAGAGAGTTAAATAAAGAGATTCCTTAGAAATTGCCTTTGCTCAGCAAAACCATCTAGGAGTGCCAACTCTACTTTGCCTGCTTCTCTCTCTTTTTTCATTTTTTGCCTTCCAATTCCTTTTCAACTTTTCTCAATTACTTAACTTTTATTAAAGATAATTGTGAAAATTTGAAGAAAGAGTGGCCCATAGGACAAATGAAATATCTGAACAAAGAAGAATCTTTGTAAGTCAAAGAATATTTATTGTACTTATTAAAGTAAGTATCCTATTCCTTGACATCCAGTGGACACATTTAAAGTCACATTAGTAGTAATAAATCAGATTTTTATGGTTTATTGTCTCCATCCCTAGAAAAGACCTTATTCCATGACCACACGCATAGATTTTTGGGCACACATGGGATGCTGCATGTTGTATACTCTCAGAAATAAGCCACTCTCTTTGACAATGCTGCTGGTGCCAGCAATACCTGCTACCAACACACTTGGTACCAACAATACAAAAGTTTCATGTGTATTTGTAATAATAAGGGGATTGTCTTGGTAGAAGTCCTTTTTGAGGCTGTTGGTGAGTACGATGTTATTGAAACCTAGAGGAGAGGGGACTCTTGGTGTGTGTAGTGGTAGATGTCTGTTTCTTGTAGTTTTACTTGCGGTGGTAAATATATGTTACCTGCTGCTATGTGGAAAATTTGAAATATACCTAATTAACCAATGGACTTTGCTAAGGAGAATTTTAAGCAGAATGTTGAAAGCAACATCTGATTTCTTTGGGAGGAAAAATATAAAAAATAATATGTTTAATTTTCAAGCAATAGTTAAAGGAAATGTAAAGGAGCCAAGCCTTGGGGGATGCAGAATGTCAGCTCAGGTCCACATAAAGATGTACAAAACATTGAAAATGGTAACTACATAGGGATATATAAATGACACTATAAATATATTTTATGTAACACATTTCTTCTTGTATCTGATATAAAAGACAACTACATAAAATAATAATTACAAATATGTGTTGATGTCCTTTTTATATATACAGATATAATAGATATAGCAATGATACCAAAAGGAGGGAATAGATAATAGACGTATCAGTCTAAACTAGATTGAGTTAAGATGCTAATTAAAATCCCTAAGAAAGTCACTTACAAAATAACTAAAAATTATAGTGAAAGAAATAAGAGGATTGGAATAGTACACTAAAAAATATTTCTTTGAAACCAAGGAAGGAACTAATAGAGAAAAAACAAGAAAGACAAAGATAACAGATTGCAAAATGGCAGGCATAAATCCTAGTTTACCAGTAATTATTTTAAATACGAAGACACAAAAACCTGCAATGAAAAGGCATACATCAGCAGAGTAGATTAAGAAAACATGACTGAGCTATAGGTTGTACAGGTGATAAATTGAGATTCAATACCTGAGATAAATTGAGATTCAAAGACAAAAATGGATTGACAGTAAAATGGGAAAAGATATGTCATGTGAGCTATAACTAATAGTGGCCATACAAAAGTCATACAAAGTAGACTTTAATATGGCAGGATTCTGGGAAGATGGCAGAGTAGGAAATACCAGGAATCTGTCTCTTTACCTAGACAACAATTGCACTGACAGAATCTGATATAACTGTTTTGGAACTGTGAAGTCTATTGAAGGCTTGCAACTTTCAGGGGAAGAATTGGATGGTAAATTGTGGTTAATTTTGGACAAATTTCAACTCTTAGCACAGTGGCAGTTACTCATCTCCTGGCCCCAACCCCTTGGCAAACAGCTGTACACATAGATATTCCTAGAGCAACCTTCCCACAACTTGGGAGAGCCAGAGTGGCTAAAAAGGATTTTGTCAAGAGTTATAATCAAAGACGTGGTTGTCATTGTTGTTACACCTCCTGTAATTTTTGCAAACTCCTCCACCTCCAGCTGCAGTGACTTCCAGGAGACTTAAAGGCCCAGTGCCCTTTTACTTCCTTCTTTTTTTCCTTTCTTTCTGAAAATCAGACACTAAAGGCTATGGCATTCAAAAGCAGCTGCATACATGGGGAAGTTAGCACGTGACCTCAAAAGCTATAAGGCATATAGAAAACAAATAGCAAAATGACAAAAGTAAGTCTCTTCTTATAAGTGCTTACTTTTAAATGCAAATAGATTAAACTCTCCAATCAAAAGACAGACTGGTAAAATGGACAAAAACTATTTCAATTATATTCTGTCTACAAGAGATTCATTTTAGATTCAAAGACACAAATAGATTAAAAGTGTAAGAATGAAAAAAGATATATGGTATACTTGGTAAGCAAGAGAGAGCAAGGGTGGCTAGACTAACATCAGATAAGATAGATTTTAAATCAGCAAAGATTACCAGACATAATAGGATATTTTATGTTAATAAAACAGTAAGAATGTATAAAAATTATAAACATTTATGTATGTAACATAAGTCTATCAATATATATAAAGCAAAAGCTGACAGACTGAAGGGAGAAATAGTTCTACAATAATAGTTGGAGACTCTAATACTCTGTTATTAATGATGGATAGAACAACCAGGCAAAAGACAAGTAAGAAATCATAGCACTTAATAAGCCATCTAGATCTAACAGATATGTACAAAACACCACAAAACAATAGCAGCATATACATTTTTCCCAAGTGCACACTGGGTTCCCAAAAAGATCATGTGTTAGGCCAAAAATTCAATCTCAGTATATTTACTAAGATAAGTACTGTATGTAGTATCTTCTCTGACCATAACAAAGAAAAGTTAGAAATCAGTGAAAGAGATAAAATTATACATAGACAAAATTGAGGAAATTAAACAACATACTCTTAATCAATGGATCAAAGAATACATTCCAATAGAAATTATAAAATGCATAGAGATTAATGAAAATGAAAGCATAATATACTAAACTTATGAGATGCAGCAAGAGAAGTGCTAAGAAGGAGATTTACAGTTATAAATGCTTACATTAAAACATAGAAAAGATCTCAAATCATTAGCCTAAGTTTACAACTTAGGGTACCAGAAAAAGAACAAGCTAAATCCAAAGCTACCAGAAAAATTGAAATGTAGATTAGAACAAAGATAAATGAAATATAGAAGAGAAAGAAGTTACAGAAAGTCATAAAACCAAAAGTAGGGTTTTGAAAAATTTGACAAAGTTGACATCTTTAGCTAGATGAACTAATGAAAAATGGAAGAGACTCAAATTACTAAAACCGTAAAGGGGAGACATTACAACTAATTCTATAGAAATAAAAACTAAAAAATTAAAAATTAAAATAAAAAAATTCATTTCAGTAGAAATAGTTGTAATGTCTCCCCTTTATGATTTTTGTACACTCATTATACAAGAGTATGAGCAATTGCATGCTAAAAAATTTTAGAACCTAGGTGAAATGGACAAAATCCTAGAATGATAAAACCTATCAACTTATTTGTACATTGAAATTCTAGCCCCCAAGGTTATAGTATTGGGAGTTGGGACCTTTGGGAGGTAACTAGGCCATGGGGATGGAGCCCTCATGGATGGGATTAGTGCCCTTATAAAAGAGACCAGAGAGAACTAGTTTGTCCCCTCCACCAAATGAAGACACAGTGAGTGCCATCTATGAACCAGAAAGCAAAGTCTCATCTCAGATGATGTCTGAATCTGACAACATCATGATTTTGGACTTCCCAGCCTCTAGGACAGTGAGAAATAAATTGCTATTTATTAATATAAGCTACCCAGTTTATGTCATTTTGTTATAGCAGCCTGAATGAACTAAGACAGACACTATAAGAAAAGAAAACTACATACCAATATCCCTTACAACACTGATACAATGTTTGTCCTCTATAAAATACTAGCAAACTAAATCCAACCATATATTAGAAGCATTATATGCCATGAACATGTAGAATTTATTTTTGGAATTGAATGTAAGGATGTTTCAACATACAAAAATCTAAAAATGTACCACACCACATTAACAGAATGAAGAGGGAAAATACATGATCATCTCAACTGATGCACACAAAGCATTTTACTTCAAGCCCATTACAATGACTACTATTAAAAAAAAAGAAAATAACAAATATTGGTGAGGATGTGGAGAAACTGGGGACTGTTTTTGGAATGCGCAATGTTATAGACACTATGGGAAACAGTATGGTGGTTGCTGAAAAAATTAAAAATAGAATTACCATATGATCCATTAATTCCACTTCTGGGTATATAACCAGAGTAATTGAAAGCAGATGTGCAAAGAGATATTTGTACACTCATATTCATAGTAGCATCATTTACAATAATTGAAACATGGGAGCAACCTGTGTCCACAGACATATAATGGCTAAGTAAAATATAACACACACACACACACACACACACACACACATTTACACTGGACTATATTATTCATCCTTAAGGAAAAAGGGAATTCTGACATATCCTACAATATGGCTAAATCATGAGGAAATTCTGCTAAGTGAATAAGTCAGTAACAAAATGATAAATGCTGTATATTTCACCTATCTGAGGTACTTCAAGCAATCAAACTCATAGGAGACCCAGAGTAGAATATTTTTTGCCAGGTGGTAGGAGTAGAAGGATATATGGTATATCTATGCAACAGGATTTTTTTTTGGCAATAAAAATTAATGAAGTGTTGATTTATGTTAAAATACTGATGAATCTTGAAAGCATTATGCTAAGTGAAAGAAGTCAGTCACAAAAGGCTGCATATTCTTTGATTCTAACAGGCAAATCTATAGAGACAGAAGGTAGGTAAATAACTATCCAGGGCTGGTAGGAGCTATAGAGGTACTGTTAATGGGTAGGCATTTTCATTTGGAGGTTACAAAAATGTTCTAAAATTAGATTGTAGTTATGGTTGTATAACTCTGTGCACATGATAAAACACACTAAACAACAGACTTTAAATGAATGGAGTTTATGGTATGTGAATTATATCTCATCAAGTTATCTAAAAAAAGGAATATTTTTTACCAAAGTGGTTAACAATTTGGAGACAGAAAGGAGGGGTAGGGAAAAAAATCTTTAAAATTTTTTTCTTCTTGCAGTGTACGTTAAAATGGAGAAATACAGTAAAGGTCCATGTAAACGTATTTTAATAAGTTCATGGTATTCAGCTTTCTGCTAAGTAAGTTTCCTGGCATCTTACTGAGGAAGACAGATATGCAAGCTATCTTCAATAATAAATAAATGATAAAGAACAAAAACCTTCAGCAAATTATATAATTTTCTGCATAGGCAAAGACTGCTTCCTATACTGTCTCAATAACCTACAAGGCCAAGAGTAGGCCTATAATCTAGGTATTAATTCAGTATTTCATGTATTTCAATTATCAAACTCTACAGGATGTCTTCAAGTTTCAGTTAAGTTAAAAATCATCTTAGATATCCAACCTAAGATCCTCTCCTGTATACTCAAGGCTATTCATTGCAGCACTGTTTGCCAAAGTAGAGGTAATGCAAATTTCCATTAACAGGAGACTGGTTGAATAAACTCTGCTACATACACACAATGGAGTATTAAGCAGCTATAAAATAGAATGAGAAATATCTTCGTGTACTACTGCAGAACTGTCTCCAGGGTATATTCTTCAGAAAAAAAAAAGCTCAGTAAAAATCCTGTGTATAGTGCGCTATTGTTTATCTAAGAAAGAGGGAGAGATAGAAAGCACCGTGAGAAACAGACAGAGCTAGTTTGACTTCTTTCAATATGTTTTCCTTTGTAGATTTGACTTTTGAGCTGTTTACATATTTTACTTAATTATGAAATAAAATTAAACTCAGAAGCCAACCTTAAAGAGTAAGAGCAAAATAAAATAAACCAACAAACCACTTAATTGCATTAAAATATTTATATTTTCTAAACTATCCAGGAAAAAACAAGACTACTCTTATTCAGAGGATTCTAGTTTGGCATTTTTGGCATCTCTTATCTAGCTTTTGGTGGTTTGTTCAGTGACCTAGAAATATTTATTTGATATCTTCATCAGTATTTTATAACTTTACAGAACACTTACGTGGCTACATAGTACTAAGATCTTGACTTGTCATTTTATTTAATCTTTACCATGACACAGATAGGTATTATGATCTACTTTGTACAGAGGGACACTAGGCAGGACATTAAGTGACCTGCTCAAGATCATTTTGAGTCACCCAAGGTAGGCAGCTTGACTTCCTAATCTATGCCCCTAACCACAACTATACTGATTGTGATTAAATTCATATTACAGGATATATAAGCATCATAATAGAAATTAATACTTGGAAAATGTACACTTTATTTTTATTGTCTTTTCTACTAAGGAAAACTCTCTGCATTTTGTACATTAGTACAAGTAAGAGTTAATTCAGCTAATTCTTGTGCCATAAAACAGAAAAGTGTGTAATTTAAATATATTCGTAATGTTCAAAAGCATTTTAATTTATGTCAGCATGTTATGTACTTTAATAAAAGGAAGTATATAATTTAAAACCAACAAATGGTTAGTCTTAATAAAAGTAGCATAAATAGAACTCTGTTGAATTATTTTTTAATTACTATTTACTACAAAGTTCAAGGGGATAATTTTGGCCATTTTATAGATATGTTTTGATTAAGTTTCTTGGAGAAGTGCTATCTAATCTAAACATATATTCTCATAACACTTATTATAATGCTTTATTTAATATAGGTAATAAGTGTCTGTTCAATTAACATATGAAACTTTCTACAAATAAGAACAGAATCCAGATTCTGAAAGAAAAAATAATCACCTTTTAAATGAGTGAAGTTGATAACTAAACAACTAAAAATGTCTATTTTTCTCATTTTTTTTTCTGTTTGCTTTATGTAATATTCCTTCCACATAAATTGATTGAGCCACCAGTGCATCAGGCCCTGTGCATTAGCTGTCTCCCTGCAGAGCTCTCTGCCAGCTTCTTCTGCCAGATACGTGTTCTACTTTGTAGTCCTCGAGGCATGCCCAAGAGAGTAAGCTTAAAAAAAGGTGGGACCTTCTTTTGCTGATACTTTCAGAAAGAAATCACTGACTCAGATGCATACAGGGACCTGTCAGAAAATCTAACTAAGTAAAATGTGCCAGGTAAAGAGACAATAAGGAGTGGTGAGGTTCCAGCAAACTGTGGACAGCAATGTCTCAGATCTCTTTGTTATTGTTACTGAATGTGGAACCCATGTTGCAAGAACTTCCAAGAAAGATGGAAAACAGGTATTTTTTAAAATATGAAACATTATAATCTAGTAATATTTGTTTCTAGATTAATAACTCAGTGAATAAATAAATTACAAAATAGAAAGCAAAAAAATAAAAAATACCCTGTAAGCCTCTACATTGGGCTGGTTGAATAGAACCTGTTAACTGGCTGAATTTGGCCTTTGGGTCAGTACCACATGCTCTCTCCTTTACAATACCTTCTCTGAGCTTCATATCCTTGTCCGCTAATCCATCTCTTTCCAAGAGAATTGATATTTGGAATGTTTCTACCATTCAAAAAAGGCTCCAACTGCTACTCATAGTCATGATCACCCTAAGACCTCATGAGGACAACAGCTTAAAATATAATAAGCCCAAAATGTATGTAAGAGGTGTTTTATACATTTCTGCTTCAAGATCCAAAATATTACCACTTATAACCTCCTCAAATACATATGTTGAAGTTGTTTCTTTTCTATCCCTCAATATTTCAGGCTTCAGCTTCAATCATTTGCACTTTATTGAGTGTGCCTGAAACTAAGCATACTCATACTCAAACCAGAAATTTGTGAAAAATGACTGGCTTTGCCTACCAAGATTAAAACATGAAGAAATCCCAAAACCGAACAGACCAATAAAAAGTAATGAGATAAAAGTCCTAATAAAAAGTCTCCCAGGAAGGAAAGTCCAAGACCTGATGGCCTCATAACTGCTTTAAATTGCCATTTAAAGATCTAATACTATTCCTACTCAAATTATGCTAAAAAATAGAGGAGGAAGGAATACTTCCAAATGCATTCTACAAGGCCAGTAATTAACCTGACACCAAAACCAGACAAAGACACATTAAAAAAAAAAAAGAAAATGACAGGCCAGTATCCCTGATAAAAAGTGGCGCAGAAGTCCTCAACAAACCAAATTCAACAACGTATTAGGAAGGTCATTCATCATGACCAAGTGGGATTTATCCCATAGATGCAAGGATGGTTTAACATATACAAATCAATAAATGTGATACATCGTATCAACAGAATGAGTGATAAAAAACATATGATCCTTTCAACTGATGCTGAAAAACCATTTGATAAAATTTAACATCTCTTCATGATAAAAAAAAAAACTCAACAAACTGAGAATAGAGGGAACAAATGTCAACACAGTAAAATCTATATGTGTCACACTCACAGGTATTATC
This sequence comes from Callithrix jacchus, assembly GCF_049354715.1. Taxonomy (NCBI): domain Eukaryota; kingdom Metazoa; phylum Chordata; class Mammalia; order Primates; family Cebidae; genus Callithrix; species Callithrix jacchus. Next base: position 81,022,366 of record NC_133512.1, on the reverse strand, counting down.
ATACTGAATGGGGAAAAACTGATGAAAGCCTTACCTCTAAGATCTGGAGCACAGGAATGCCCACTTTGCCACTTTTACTCAACACAGTACTGGAAGTCCTAGCTAGAGCAATCATACAAGAGAAAGAAATAAAACACATCCAAATTGGAAAGGAAGGAAAATTATCCTTGTTGTGCAGACAATATGGTCTTATATTTGAGAAAATCTAAAGACTCCGTCAAAAAACTATTAGAATGGATAAAAATAAAATCTAGGCTGGGCGCGGTGGCTCCTGGCTCACACCTGTAATCCCAGCACTTTGGGAGGCCGAGGCGGGCAGATCACGAGGTCAAGAGATCGAGACCATCCTGGCCAACATGGTGAAACCCCGTCTCTACTAAAAATACAAAAAAAAAATTAGCCGGGCATGGTGGCGTGTGCCTGTGGTCCCAGCTACTCGGGAGGCTGAGGCGGAAGAATCACTTGAATCTGGGAGGTGGAGATTGCAGTGAGCCGAGATTGCGCCACTGCACTCCAGTCTGGCGACAGAGCAAGACTCTGTCTCAATAAATAAATAAATAAATCTAGTAAAGTTGCAGGATACAAAGTCAACATACAAAAATCAGTGGCTGGCGAGGCTCTGTGGCTCAAGCCTGAAATCACAGCACTTTTGGAGGCCAAGGTGGGTGGATCACCTCAATTCAGGAGTTTGAGACCAGCCTGGCGAACACTGTGAAACCCCATCTCTACTAAAAATACAAAAATTATCTAGGAGTGGTATGGGTGCCTGTAATCCCAGCTACTCAGGAGGCTGAGGCAAGAGAATCACTTGAACCCAGGAGGCAAAGGTTGCTGTGAGCTGAGATTGTGGCATTGCACTCCAGCCTACGTACCGAGAGTGAAACTCCATCTAAAAAAAAAAGAAAGAAAAAGAAAAAAATCAAAATTTCTGTATGCTAACAGTGAGCAATCTGAAAAATAAGTCAAGAAAGTAATTCCATTTACAAAGCCACACAAAAATAAAGATACCTAGGAATATAACTAAAGAAGTGAAAGGTCTCTGTAATGAAAATTATGAAATATTGATAAAAGAAACTGAAGAGGACACAAAAAATGGAAAGCTATTTCATGTCCCATGTTCATGGATTAGAAGCATTGATATTCTTGAAATATCCATACTAAGAGCGATTCAAAATTCAATGTAATAACTATGAAAATACCAATGACATTCTTCACAGAAATAGAAAAAACTAATTCTAAACTTTACATGGAACCACAGAAAACACAGAATAGCCAAAGCTTTCCTGATCAAAGAGAACAGAACTGGAGGAATCACATTCCATGACTTAAAATTATACAACAGAGCTATAGTAACCAAAACAGCATCATACTGGCATAAAAATTGGTAAACAGACCAATGGAATGCTACAGAGAACCCAGAAACAAATCCATACACTCATTTGCAACAAAGGTGCCAAAAACATATACTGAAAAAAGGAGAGTCTTTTTAATAAATGATGCTGAGAAAACTGGATCTTCATATGCAGAAGAATGAAACTAGACCACTATCTCTTGCCATATACAAAAATCAAATCAAAATGGTTTAAACAACAGGAATTGATCTAATAATCCAGCAAAAGATCTGAATAATTTCTCAAAAGAAGACATAGAAATGGCAAACAAGCATATAAAAATGTGCTCAACATCACTGATCAGCACAGAAATTCAAATCAAAACTGCAGTGAGGTATCTTTTTATTCAAGTTAAGATGTGGCTTTTATCCAAAAAACAAGTAATAAATGCTGGTGAAGATGTAGAGAAACCAGAACCCTCATACGCTGTTGGTGGTAATCTAAAATGGTGCAACAACTACAGAGAACAGTTTGGACGTTCCTCAACAAACTAAGAACGACTATATGATCCAGCAATCTAATCTCACTGCTAGGCATAGATGCAAAAGAAAGGAAATTAGTATATCAAAGACGTAGCTGCACTCCCATGTTCATTGTAGCACTATTTGTAATATACAAGATTTGGAAGATACTCGTGTCCATCAGCAGACAAATGGGTAAAAAAATGTCAAGTACTATTCTACACAGTCGAGTACTATTCAGCCATAAATAAAGGAGATCCTGTCATTGGCAACAACATAGATGGGACTGAAGGTCACTATGCCCAGTGAAATAAGGCAGGCATAAAAAGACAAACATCTTATTCTAACTTATTTACAGAAGCTAAAAAGTAAAGCAATAAAATTCATTTTGATAGAGAGGAGAATGGCGTTTACCTGAGTCTGTGAAGGGTAGTGGGGTGGGTGATGAGAGAGATGCGGGCAGTTAATGGGTACAAAAATGTAGTTGGATAAAATGAATAAAATCTAGTATTTGATGGCACAACAGTGTGACTATAGTCATTGATAATTTACTGTACATCTTTAAATAACTAAAAATATAACTAGGTTGTTTATAACACAAAGAGAAGATAAATGCTTGAGATGATGGATACTTCATTTACCCTGATGTGATTATTATGCATTGTATACATGTATTAAAATATCTCATGAACCCCATAAATATATACACCTACAGTGTATCCAAAATTTTTCTTAAAAAGTATAAAGAAAATACTGGTTTTGAAACACATTAACACTTGTAGGGCAATGGCCTGATTTCTAATACTTAGCTGTTTGAGGCAAATGTAGTTTCATTGTCTTTTAGAACTAAGTCTCATGACCATCAGTTTTCAGATGCTAGGAAGGTTGTAGCTGGTCTTCGATGCTCAAAAATAAACTCTCAGAACCTACTCACTGTTACCTGGGGATGGGAGTCATGGGTAAATGGCAAATTTCTTTCTCATGTCTCTTACTTGCATAAATAACATCTCCTGAGCAAGAGTATGAAATTTGAACTTAAAGTTCTTCCTTGCCCTTTCTAATTTGGAGGGCATGTTACCACTCAGGAAACACCCCAATAAGAATGAGGAATGTAATCTCTGGAAGTCACTAGTCAAAGAGACAGTATCTCCTAATGCAATAATCATCCATCTTATTAGCAGAATATGGGTAGAACATTGTGATAGATACTGGCCCCTTCAATATCTCATTTATTCTATTTCTAGTGTGTGCCATCTGTACTGCAGAGGTTGGAAAGTAAGAATCTCCTCAATGCTAGGGCTCAGGATGTGATGTGAAGTCTCCCAATTAGATGTACCTTCATGGGACTTGAATTGGAACCTGTTAAGAAGCTGGGATACATCTGGCAAAATAAGTATGGTTCTGGAGCTAGTGGCTATCCTGGCAACATCCTAATTACAGAGGCAGCTTCTAATTGTAGCAAGTGTAGAAGTGACCTTGATGGTCTTATTCTGCAATGTTGTTTGGGAGTCATTCCTAGAAGCTCAAACCAGAATCTGTTTCTTCAACCCTTTCAGTAATTCTGTAAGTCATTTGACCTGTAATAAATAAAATCCAATAGACAGTGAAGTTGGAGTGAAATGTTTGCTGTTTTCTTCATTGGCTAACTGTCTTGTAGCTAGGACAAGCATTGAGTCTTAAAAAATCACGGCTCCATATCTGGATAAGGTATTATGTAAGTAGAGAAAGATAATTTGAAAATTAGGGAAAAGATTTCAAGAGAAAGGATTACTTGACTGAGTATCTTATTGCTAAAACCACAGCTGCTACTGTCAGAGGTTTTATTTTCAATCATCCAATCATGTCAGAATGGACTCCTAATCTCCTATTGGCAACATATAGATTTCCAAGATATTTTGGTGGCCTGGGGATGTAATTGAGGGGAGACTAATTGTCATTTGCCAGTGAATGGCAAGTCATGCACCACACAAAATCTTCAGATGCTGTCAAGTTCAGGGGGTCCAGAGCTCTTCCCATTTCAAAACACTAGGGATTGCTCTGATTATCTGAGCAGAGACTCACAAACACTCATTTGATGAAGCCTCAGATATTACCCGCTGTCTTAGCTTGATCACTACTGGGAAAATGCTACAACCGAATTACATTTAGAACCTTGAGGCTAGGAATCTCACTTTCTCTCATATCCTTGCCAGTCTGGCATCATTGACTACTATCCTATATGTAGCTCTGTTTGTACATCTATCTTCTTTCAGAATTCCATTTCTATTTCCTGTGCTTATTTTTTTCTGGATCTGCCATTTTGCTTGTTTATTCCTCCACAGTCTTTCATATAATTTCTTTTGGAAAATTCAGTCAGTGATGAAGACACTCCTACATATCCACCATATCTTCGATTGACTTCTTGCCTTCCCTGGAACCCAGCTCTCTCTAAAGGGTAAAGCTTCTTCTGAATATCTCTACTGTGAAAAATGCTCATTTTCCTGGGGTCACCTTCTCAGTATTTTTTAACTCCACAGTGCTGTTTACAGTTCTCTTCAACACTCCTGTAAAAACCACTCCTTCAGTGATGTGAATGCCACTTGGTTATGGCATATTTTACCCTTGTGTATGTTTACTCATGTATATTGGGCTCTTGGTCACCTCAAATGTATCAAAGATTTTACATCTGGTTCACAGCCTTTCACTTCATTTGAAGTCTTACCATCTCTTTGGGTCCAAAGGAGCAGCCCGTCCAACCACTTTCCATCCGACTTTCTTGACCTTCCTAACCCTAGTAATTTTCATGCCCAATTCATTTCTGCTTTCCCATGGTGGCCCTGGTTATCAGCCATAACCGCTATCTTACTGAAATAGTAAGCTAGAATATCCTACTCCTTCATACCTTTTCACTCCATTATTCCCACTATCTTCACCTTCTTCCACTGGTATTTCCAGGTCTTAGATTATATATTACACCTTCATCCAATCTATTATGCTATGCAGAAATTTATTTGCTTTCTCATTTACCCTAATCTAATGTTTTAGTCACCCTCATTCAAGACTGTGCCTGCCCTGGAACACCTGGCCTCTGAAATAAACTGTCTGCCTCTGATATTTTTATTTATGTTTAATTTTTGTGCATAACCAGTAGGTATCTATATTTATGGGTTATATGAGATATTTTGATACAGGCATACAATGTGTAGTAATCACATCAGGGTAAATGGAATGTCTATCACCTCAAGCATTTATCCTTTCTTTGTGTTACAAATAATCCAATTATACTCTTTTAGTTATTTTAAAATGTACAGTACATTGTTGTTGACTGCAGTCACCTTGCCTTTGGTATTTCTGACACCTGTGCTGCAGCCCAAGAAAATTATAAATTGAGCAGATTTGCACTCTACAAATTTGTAGTCTCTAATCTTGGATGGGCCATAGCTTCACCTTGTGTACCTGGCTTAGGATACTTATTTTTTTCACATAATTTAAAATTTTCACCACTCTTCTGTAATGCTTCAACCCTGCCTCTGCCTCTGACTTTATTGAGAAGCTTAATGGCCCTTTATTGTGGGCCATCAAGAGGAAATTCTTTTTTTTCTCTCTTTTTTTATTGCATTTTAGGTTTTGGGGTACATGTGAAGAACATGCAAGATAGTTGCATAGGTACACATGGCAGTGTGATTTGCTGCCTTCATCCCCTTCATCTATATCTGGCATTTCTCCCCATGCTATCTCTCCCCAACTCCCCACCCCCCGCTGTCCCTACCCTATTTCCCCCCAACAGACCCCAATGTTTAGTGCTCCCCTCCCTGTGTCCATGTGTTCTCATTGTTCATCACCCGCCTATGAGTGAGAACATGTGGTGTGGAAATTCTTTAACCTCTTACCTTTCATCATCTCCACAGGTTTTGTTGCCTCTACTCTTGCTCTCTTCACCTTTGCCTTTCTCCTTTCAGATTAAGAAGCCTTTTTGCTACAGGCCAGAGCCAAACTCTCCACCTGCTTTCTGTGACCCACCCCTTGCATCTCTGCAGAAACCTGCTTCAGTATCCATGCTCTCCTTTGTACCCTAGGCACTCCCACACCATGAACTCTTCCTTCCAACCTGGAAATATGTTTAGTTCTCTGCCACATTAAAATGATGCTACCTGTGCTGAATGAATACTAACTATGGGCCACTATTTTGCCTTTCTTTTATGTTAAAATTCATAGAAGTGCTTTGGGGTATCCTGACAGAGGTAGTTGGCCTTCAGAGTTTTTTAAATCCTGAAAAATAGAGACTAGAAACTATTACTTCAAAATTGCTAGCAGTTTTATTTCTCTACCTACAGAATAGAATGTTCTTTTGTTCTGTAAAAAATGTTTAATTGGACCTTTTATTACATATAAAGCAAGTGTTCACTGATTATTCTTGTGGAGCCAAATCCAATATTTTTAGACAAAAAAGTTAGGCGTTCTGTTCATAATAGAAACTGTTCCGTATTGCTGTAGCAGATTAACATCTCTGAGATGTTTTTGTTTTTGTGTTTGTTTATGTGGTAGGAGGAGAAGAGAACTTTTATTTTTTTTTTTGGCCTCAAATAAATTTACAATGCCCAGGTTTGCAAAATATTGTTTGTTTGTGGAGGAGTTGTGTGAATTTTAATTCAAGAGGTTAAGGAAGAAGATAAATAATCAAGGCAGTCAGACACCTTTAGAAAGAATATGGTGTCATTACCAGGTGCACCTGGCATGAGGAGTAGTGGAGAGAAGGAACTAGACCAGGCTAATGTCCAGTGCTCAGTGTCATATAAATTTGATTGATGAAGAAAGTACTGATGTTGAATAAATTGTCCATGAAGAATGGTTATATTCCTATGAATGGGCAGGATGTCTTCTCTGAAGCTGGTAAATGCTCCTCCATCAGTTATCCAAGAAAGAGACATAACTTAGCACAGGAAATTAGGATTTAAGAAGCCCGAGCAACAACACTACAATAGAAAGGGCACCATGATCTGGTTTCTACATACCATTCACTAAAAGGAACCAGGAGACAGTTTGTCTCCGGGACTAGGAGAAAGTTACAAGATGAGCCTGGGGATTTTGTTTTGTTAGAAAGCAAGAATTGCTCAAAAATGATAGGGACATGTCAAAGAACAGAGAAACCAGCTTCAAGTGGCTCTCAGTGGCCAAATATTTCAAAATTTGAGCACCAAAAAAATGGCGATAGTACAGATCATAACTAATCAAATAAAATGAGAATATATGAACCTATATTGATATAAATAAGTGACATTTGCTCATCAATGGCATATAACATAGTCAAAACAGTACCTCCCACTAAAACACTGATTATAAAAAAGAGTAACTTCACTGTAGCTAAACCAGATGGATACCCCATTAATCAAGAGATTAAAATTAAGATCACCAGTGATGGAAAAAATTAAAATCTTGTACCACCTGGCAGGTGCAATGAGAGCACAGCATTATTTCTTCTGTGATATTCTTGCCCAGATGCATTGCCTGCATCTAATCTTGAGGAAATACCAGATAAATGCAAACCGAAGAACATTTTAAAAAATAGCCTGTAATCTTCAAAAGTGTCAAGTCCTTGAAAGCAAAGGAAAGACAAATTGTTTCAGATGAACAAAGAATAAAGAGAAATGACAACTAAACACATGTGATCCTGAACTGGATGTTTTTTGTTTGAAATGATATTATTGGCGCATTTGTTAAAACTTGAATGGGATTTGAACATTAGATGGGAGTACCTAATAGATGCTAATTTCCTGATTTTGATGGTTGTTTTGTGGTTACATAGGAGAATGACCTTAGGTTTAGGATGTGATAGTCAGATTGGGAACTTATTAAATGAATTAAAGGTAGAATAATTCTTTTGTTTTCTGTAAATTTGAGATTGTTCCAAAAGAAAGTAAATTTTTAAAAATCAGCAAATAAAGCAAAAAGGTTAATGCCATTTCATTTTATCTTCAGTGGTTAGTGAAGCCTATTTATGTTAGAAAATGGTAATCTATACTTATTGTTTAGTTTTTTACCTCTCATTTTTGCTTTAGCATAATGTAATTTTTCCACTTGTTTTTCTTCACTCAAATTTAACTATTCGCTAAAGACTCCAGTAAAATCTTGGTTGACCAACCTTGTGTCACATAGTGTCTGTGTAACCCTAGAAACTTAATTTGCTTTGTCAACCAAAACAATTACAAGATATATACATTTAGTAAAAAGACTTTCTTTTTGTTTTCAGCTTTTAAGTTCAGGGGTACATGTGCAGGATGTGCAGGTTTGTTAACATAGGTCAGTGTGTTCCATGGTGGTTTACTGCACAGATCATCCCATCACCCAGGTAAGCCCAGCATCTGTTAGCTGTTATTCCTAGTGCTCTCCCTCCTCCACACCACCATGCAGGTGTCCAATGTGTGCTCCCTGCTATGTGTCCATGTGTTCTCATTGATCAGTTTCCATGTATAAGTGAGAACATGTGGTGTTTGGTTTTCTGTTCTTGTGTTAGTTTGCTTAGAATAATGGCTTCCAGTTCCAACCATGTCTCTGCAAAGGATGTGATCTCATTCCTTTTTATGGCTGTGTAGTATTCCAGGCTGTATATGTACTATATTTTATTTATCCAGTCTATCATTGGTGGAAATTTAAAATAGCAAAATCATGGACATTGATTCCATGATTTTGCTATTTTAAATACTGCTGCAATGAACATACATGTTGATGTATCTTTATAATAGAATGATTTATATTCCTTTGGGATCCAGTAATGGGTTTGCTGAGTCAAATGGTATTTCTGTCTCTAGGTCTTTGAGGAATCACCATACTGTTTTCCACAATGATTGAACTAATTTACAAACTCAAAACTATAAAAACCCTAGAAGAAAATCTAGGCAATACTATTCAGGATATAGGCATGGGAAAATATTTCATACTAAAAATGCCAAAAGCAAAAATTGACAAATGGGATCTAATCAAACTAAACAGCTTCTGCACAGCAAAAGAAACAATCATCAGCATGAACAGAAAACAGAAAGGGAGAAAATTTTTGCAATCTATCCAACAAAGGTATAATATCCAGAATCTACAAGGAACTTAAACAAATTTACAAGAAAAAAATCCATTAAAAAGTGGGCAAAGGGCATGAACAGACACTTCTTAGAAAAAGACATACATGTGGCCGACAAACATATAAAAAAAAATCTCAACATCACTAATCATTTAAAGAAATGCAAATCAAAACCACAATGAGATACTATCTCACGCCAATCAGAATGGCTATTATTAAAAGTCAAAAAACAACAGCTGCTGGCAAGGTTGTAAAGAAAAAGGATCACTTTTACACTGCTGGTGAGAGAGACTTATTTCTTATAAAGGATTACAGCCTGCAAGGTGGCTATACTGCTGGCTAGGAAGTGTTGTCTTCAGCAAAGACCAGAGATAGGCACTTCGAGGGAAGAGGGATTGGGTAAGAGCTTTATGAAAGCTGGGTTGACTAAAGATAGATCTTCGACAGGTTACAGGAAAAGCAAAGAATATAGTCCTGAAGCATGCATATTCAACACATATGTGTATTAAATACAACCCATATTCACCTTGAGGTGAAGACTTAACATTTAAATGTATTACAGTTAGGCTTTATACATCAAAAGTTGAGGCAGGAACAGAAAGACAATCAAGGGTGCAACCTCTGTAAACCAGAGCCAGAACTAATCCATGATTGGTGGTCTCTTATCAGGTGAAAGGTAACTGAAATCAGTCTCTTGTCCAATCAAAGCTGTAGTTATGGCTTGTGGAATGGGGTGGGGTGCAGGGAGGTCAGTTGGTCAATATCTGGTGGTAGATGAGTTGCAGATTATTTTAATATTCCTTATCTCGAGGCCACTTCTTGCTTAGCTGCTAGAGAAATAGAAAAACAGTGTGGCTATTAGAACATAGTTTATTCTTTAAATGGAGGGTGTGTGTGACTTAACTCTTGCTTGGCATGACCATAGGTCTTATCTATAATTTGGTATCTTATTGCCACAGAGCATTTTATTAGTCTTATGATTTTTATTTTAACATTAATGCTGGTCACTGTGTCTAAACTGCAAAAGGGAGGTGTATAATGAGGCGTGTCTGACCTCTCGTCCTATCATGGCCAGGAACTCAGTTTTTAAGTTTTCTTTGGGGGTCCCCTTGGACAAGAAGGAATCTGTTCAGTGGATTTAGAATTTCACTTTTGGTTTACAGCTGTGTCTCAAGTTACTGTAATCTCTTACAGTATAATGTATCTACTAGATTCATTATGATCTATAGATGAAAAAAATAATACACTTGCAGTCAAGATTTAAATAATTGTTTATATTATTATACATTGTTATGCAAAAATGTTAGCCATTTATTGCTATCATTATTATTCCAGTCCAGAATTCTTCCCTGTGATTTAGATCCCTATATTCAAGTGCCTACTGCTGGTCATCTCTATTTGGATGTACTACAGACAATAAGAATAGAAAATACCAGAAACAGCTCTGTGGTACAAGATTTGTTTCTGTCCCCATCTTCCCTAAGCTAATGAATGTGTAAGTCAGAAACCTGATTGCCAATACTGACCTTTTCTTTTATCCTTTTTGATCTGTCCTATTCATTTGATAGCCAAATAATGTTAATTAATTCCTTGATATGTTTCTATTCATTCTCCTTTTCCCCTTTCCTCATTGTTACTTTCTTAGTTCATAGTCTCATTGTCTCTTCTTAGAATGCCTACAATCTACCTAGTTTTCTGCTTTTTCTTAATTTTCTCCAATCATTTTTCTGTTCTACCTCAAAGGTGATCTTTCTAAAATGCAAATCTGATAAAGTCCACCTTTCCCCAGTAGAAGGAATTCACATATTCTTTAGGATAAAATATAACTTTTTAGTACAGCTTCCAAAGGCCATTTTCCCTAGTTACCCTTTTTTCCTTCTCCTTCTGCTCTCTGTTTAATTTTGTAGCTCTGAAGTTACTGGGTACTCACATGTGCCCATGACTGTCTCCTCTAGATATGTGTACAAATGTTGTTCTATTTGGGATGCTATTCTCTATCTTCTTTGCTTAGCTAACTTCTGCTCTCTTTGAACACTCAGCTTATCAAAATCATCTCCAGGATGCCTTGCTTGGACCCTGTGTAAGTTACATGCTCTTCCATCTTGTGCTTCTTTCATAGTACTGGTCTCTCGTGGTCTCATAACTGCCTATTTGTTCTCTACTCCTCCCATTACACTGAAAACCTGTAGTCAGGGACTGGATGTGTGAATCTGTTTATCTCTTAGACTGTATTTCTAGCACCTGGTACAATGTTTGAGATACAGAAAACATGATTTTAAAAGATTGTTGAATAAGTGAATGATACCAGCTGTATTAGTGACTTTTAGACTACCATATATTATAGTACATTGATAGATCATCATGCAATTGTGGTACAGTTAGCCATCTGGATCCACGGGTTCCACATCCACAGATTCATTCAATCAAAAATACAGTACTGACAAGATGCAGAACCTGTAGATACAAAGAGTTGACTTTACATATCTATAAGTTTCACAGGCTGACTGTGATCTTCATATCTGTGGGAGTGATGGGGTGTGTCCTGGAATCAATTTCCCTGAGATACTGAAAGATGACTGTATATTGACAAGTCAGTCAATATTTACTATCAATTCTCAGTATCTGGCTTTTAATAAATGCTTAATGAACATCTTTAAATGAATATGCAGTTTTTAATTAATAAGAGGTTGAATAAGATATTAAATCTTTCTTTAGATCTCTTCCTTTAAAAATGTATCCTTTTCTGTCAGGCATATTTCTCTCCCTATAAGATCTGAACTTTCTAGAGGCTTCAAGATCCTAGCTATTTAAAAATATCTTGTAACTCATTAAATATATAAATGATTATTTTATTATAAATTTTCAGCAGGTATGGCAGTGATATTGAAATAATTTCCCTACACCATCTAAGACCATTGAGTTCTTTTCATACATTCATAATCATTCAAACCTCAAATGGTACCAAAGAGCGACTTGAGCATTTTAGACAACAAGAGTTAAGAGTTCATAAAACAATACATATAAAACAATCAATAAATCCTAAAAAGAGTCCCTTAAAAGTCCTTCACAAAAGCTCTGAGGAATATCACCTGGGAAGTGCAGACAGTTTTTATAATATTCTACATTTCCAGAACTTCCTTGGGCATTAATTAAGCTCAATGCCTTTAGTTTATATGTTGAATCAGATATGATCAAAGAGATTTTTGTTTATCCTCATATTTTTATGACCCTGAGATTATGTGTCTAGCTTATAGGGTAGAAGAAAATAAACGATTAAATCTGGAATCACCAAGGACTTCAACAGTAGATATAGTTTCAGCATTTTTGCCCCAATATTATACAAATACTTAAACTGATAAAAGTACCTTCATGTCTAAGATTCTTAGAATCTTTCAGGATTCTTAATAAGGATAGACTCTATAGGTTACTTCTGTGTTATCACTGTAACAGAATCAGTCATGCTGGATCCCAGAAGGATGAATCTTACTAAAAAAAAGTTGGACATACAGCAGAACAGTAACAGGCTGGACTCTAATTAACTTTGAGATGATGGTTCTATCATTTCATTTATATGTCAAAGATTAATGTTTCACTTGGACCCTGTGTCTGAGGCACTAGATGTCGTTTAAGACATCAATGGGTCATTATAAGAGCAGAGCAGATAGAGAAAAAAAAGTAGATGCCATTGTTATCTATGGACCTGTATAGCACAAAGTCCCCTGAAGTTGGAAAGTTAACCATTTTCCACAAGGAAAGCACATGGTTTAGGGAAGTTGGAAGTTTGCTGGCTCCGGAAGGACTACAGTCAAATGTAACTACATTGAAGCCTGTTTGCATGGTTACCAGCCTACAAATGAGAGTACACATCCAGGATGTTACCTACAGAGAGAAGATGCTTGAACTATCAGAATCATAGAAAACTGAAAATAGGCCACCCTTCAATTGCAGGATTCAAGAAGAGGTAAGATCAGGATATTTCCTACTTGAATGAAGGTTTCAAATTTCTGAGATGTGGCCTCCTGCATGGTCAGAAAAATCATACATTTTTCCAGAAATTCTATGTAATGCCTTTTGTACTTTGTGGATTACTGCACGATAGATACATATATGACCATTGGGATACAACACTCCAAAATACATTCCATTTACTGGACACCATTTTTTTCCAAAGGGAAAAAAGTAATATTAGGTACCAATGTGTATCAGAAGCCTAAAAGACACAAAATTAGCAAGAAACTTGAAGACCATTTAGTTTGATCTTTCAAGTAATAATGGGTCTTTACTATATAGTTTTTTTCTGACTATTATTAGTAAAAATTAAATCATGTTGGAAGCTTTGGCTTATAGTTATAAATGTAGATGGCTTAACCTTAAATTTATTTTAAGCGACTTGTATATATTTTAGGAAAAATCTAGAAAAGGAGAAGATGACTTTATCCCCATGCTAATAGATTAAATAATTTCCACCTCATCTTAAATCTTGCTTAGAAGGAACAAGCTTTTTGCAAATGTGAAAAACATATCAAGAATTATAGCAATATTGACTTTAAAAACAATTAACCAAAAAGAAAAGTGAGAAATAGTTTACCATTAGCTAATCAGTAGCACTAAGCACAGTGATAAGTGTTCTAGATTTATTTCTCTCAACTGTGATATGAGGGCAGAGGTGCTAGTTACTGCTTCTTACACTTTATGAAACAGAGGCTTTCAAAGGTGCTGAGTTAATACTTGCCCAATTTGACATGGTCAGTAAGTGGCAGAACTAGACTCTAAATCTGTCTGCTTGACTTGAAAGGCCAAGGTCTTTCTCAGAGCCATTTGTTGCTTTCACTTATACTATTTCCAGATAATTCAACTGAACAAAGTCAATGTTATAGTTCTTATACATTCCCCACCCCTCCCCCCACCATCCATCCAAGCATTATGGAGAGTCAAAATTATGTAATGGAAGAGCATGGGCTTCAGAATCAGATCAGATCTCTTACTCTGTCTAACTTTGGAAAAGATCATTTATGTTTTGCAGTTCAATTTTGTCATCTGTAAAATGATTATAAAACAGTCTACCAAAATAACAGATACTGAGTATTGTCTTCCACTTCTTTTCAAATTAGAATGAGCGTGGTAGAGTTCTAGTGGGTAGAAAGAAGTAGAAAACAACGTTTTTTTTTCTCCCCATACCTATATTATATGAACTACCCTCAAACTTACCCAGTTGCTTTAGAGTGATCTGGATGAGACCCTTGAACCTGAGGCACTTTAATATACATTATAACAAAGACAGACTAATGGCAGTATTAAAGAAATAAAATTCCATAGTTCTGGTTATGCAGCTGTTAAGTCAATTCTACTATTTCTAGATATTACATAGAAACATTGTTTGAGTTCAAGCTGTTATAACAAAATAGTATCCTAGGTGGCTTATAAACAACAGAAATTTATGTCTCACAGTTCTAGAAGTTGGAAGTCAGATTGGAGTGCTGGCCTGGTTGAGCTCTAGTGTGGGCCCTCTGCTGGGTTGCAGAAGGCTTATTTCTTGTTGTATCCTCACATGGCAAAAAGGGTGAGAGAACTTTCTTTTATCAGGGCACTAAATTCATTCAGGAGGGATCCATACTCATAATCTAATTACCTCCAAAAACCTCACCTTGTAATACCATCGTATTAGTGATTATGATTTCAACATACAGATTTAGGGAGACACAAACATTCTGTCTCCCAATGCAACCAATGCCCTATATTGCTAATTTTCATGGAAATATTCAAGACTTGAATATTAAAATTTTTAATGGGAGGACTCTTAGCTTTTACTTGAGAACAACTTGATTGAATATTAACAATGTATTTTTATAGCATATTTAATTCCAAACACAGAGGAGTGTTTTTTATTGTAATCAAAGCAATAATCACCATGTTTATTCAAGTATTTTGAATAGGTTAAGTGGGGTTGGTTCTACCATTTTGTTGCACAGTCTATTAGTGGATGAAAAAATTATGCATTTCTCCAACCTTATTTCATTATTTTACTTTTAGTTCCAGAGTATCCGACCTTTGGAATTTCTTTTTCGCATGTTATATTCTCAGTTCTTTGTTTCTTCTTAACCAATCATTAATCTGAGTTTTTCCTTTGAAGCTTCTTATTGTGTTACTAGTTTTATTTTCATCTAACTCTCTAGAGAACTAAAGCTTTTTCATGTTTAAAGTTCAATTGTAGGACCAGATATGAATTAGGGAGAGTAGTGGATACTGTAGCTTAGACAGCATGGCTACTCATACCCATCCAAGGGAGTGGTTGTGATTTGAGGGCAGTGAGAGATAATGGGAATAGCTCTGGACTAGAAGCAATGTATATCTTAATTGTGATTCTGCTTTTATGTCTGTCCCTTTACTTTGTAGGGGCACAATTTTCTTGCAAAACTCATGGAATTGGGTTGGGTTGGCTCTTGTTAAAATTCTGGAAAGTCATGGAATTTTATGATTCTTGTGGATCCGTGTAATTTTTAATATCAATACATCCTCATGGACACTATAAATATCTCTTATTATGCTATTTGTGAAACTTCTTTTCAAGTACTCCTAGACATAGATGAATCTGGCAAAATTTTTAAAAATTCTACCTTATCAGCACCTCCTTGATTTTGGTAAGGATTGTCCCCAAGACCAGATGAGATCCAGAATCTTGCATGGGTAGATCAGGATGATTTGTGGAAGTCCTCACCATTTTTTTCAGAATGCAATAGCAGATGCTATTCATCACTTATTTATGCCTAGTTCTTTCCCTCGGAGATGTGACTGCATACTTAGTGCCTAGTGCAGGGCAATGATTACATCTACAGCCATTTCAGAAGATAAATCAAAGTGCTTTTCTTTCTACATACAGGGAAAATGCTAGAGTAGGAAGAATCTATTAACAAAATCTCTTGGAAGAAAGCCAACCATTGTTTACAAGTTTATAGTAACATGATTTCCAGGTCTCTGTCAGAAATTATTTACGGTTACTCTTAAATCTTCTATGTGCATCATCCTACATTGAAAAGAAGCAACTAGAATAACAGTTCCTCTGTTTTTTTTTTTTTTCTCTAAGTTCCTTACTTAGAGTAATATCTTGTCTTTACTCATGTTTTTAACATTTCTTACTGTAGTAATTACACAATCTAATTAACATGCTGTTTGCCCCCTCTTCCATTTCCTTAATAAGTGTTTTAAATTTTTGGACTTAATCTACCCTTGCAGTGCCCGATCAGAACACATCTCCCAAAGATGAGTTCTCATTTATCACTATCTTTGAGTTTTAGTCTTTGAGACACTTAAAAAATTCCTGCAGAGCTGTGTTCTTAGTAAACATTGCTTGAGTATATTTTGAAATTAAATATATTTTATGGGACTGATATTTTGCATTTTAATGAATTGTTTTAAAAATGAACTGATATAATTTTCCAAGAGTAAACTCAGCCTGCTCCTTCCCCACTAATTTATGAGATTCTAAGTTCATACATTTACTTCTTACCTTTATTTTAATATTTTTTCAATTGCTTTGCTTGGATTCAGAAGATGTCATTTACAGAAGTCCTCACTTGTAGGAAACAATTATCTATAGATTGACAAAAGAACGTTCAAAAGAATGATGTATATTTTTTATCTCCTATTTTGGATTGCCTTTAGTCATATCTATGCTCGTTTTTACTGATGTTATAGAGTGATAGATGAAAGAAGAGAGTTGTCAGTTCCTAGAGGACCAAAATTATGTCATTCATTTGTATGCTGTACTGAGGTTTGAATGGCAGATATTTTGTTATTTCCTACATCCCCCAGCAGAATGTAAGCTCCATTAGGATGCAGAGCACTGTCTACACTGAGCTTATAATGCCTGGCACATGTTGATGGTCTCTTTTTCTCAGTCTATGTATTATTCACATACACATATGTTTATTTTTAATTGATGTATAATTTACTTTTAGTGAAATGCACAGATCTTAAGTGTATAATTTGATGAGTTTTGACAAATACACATATATGTAACTCGCACTCTATCAAGATAAATATCTTTAGTTTCATTATCCCAGAAAGTTTCCTCGTGTCTCTTCCCTGTCAAACTTTCTTCCCAGCAGCAACCACCCTCGTGATTTTTTTTCAGCACACTTTGGTTTTACACTGCAAGTATAGTATTAAGTCCAAAAATTTAGAACTGTTTCTAAGGAAATGGAAGAGGGCAAACAGCATGGTAATTAGATTTGTGTTAATCCTTCATATAAGATGTACTTCATACAATAGGTATGTTTGTTTCTGATAGCTTTTAACAGTGTCTAAGGTTTATTCTTTTTTATTTTTATTTTTTTGAGGTGGAGTCTTGCTCTGCCACCCAGGATAGAGTGCAGTGGTGTGATCCTGACTCACTGCAACCTCCATGCCCTGGGTTCAAGCGATTCTCTTGCCTCAGCCTTCTCAGTAGCTGGGATTACAGGCACACATGACCATGCTCAGTTAAATTTTGTATTTTTAGTAGAGATGGGGTTTCACCATGTTGGTCAGGCTGGTCTCAATCTCTTGACCTCATGATCCACCTACCTTGGCCTCCCAAAGTCCTGGGATTACAGGTGTGAGCCACCATGGCCAGCATAAAGTTTATTCTTGTTGCTCATCCATCGTGTAATGTGTAATGACACATCATGTAATAATACATGTTTCTTAATATTAATGGATATTGAATATACAAGAATTCACTAATCTATTTTCCTGTTGTTGGACATAGATACTGTTTCTGGTTTGGGTTATCATGAATTAAACTGTTAAGAACATTCTTGTACAAATCATTTGTTATGAATTTAAATGATTATCATATTTGAGTTATGAATTAAGCTATTATGAACGTTCTTGTATAAGTAATTTGCCTAAGATAAATAAAAACAAGTTTCCCCTGCCACACACACACAATGTGTTGTGTTATCTGTGTTATTGAGAAACAACGGGAAGCTTTGTGTGGCTTCCTGGGTGGAGTGGACACAGCAAAGAGAATGGTGGAAGATGAGGTTGGAAAAGAAGTCAGGGACACTGAAATATAGTCTCGGAGCCTATGAAAAGGAATCTGTGTGTGTGGTGTGTGGTATGCCTGTTTTTATTTATCTTAGAAAAGTACTTAGCAGTAGGATTGCTGGATCATAGAGGTAGTTGTATGTTTGACTTTATGAAACACAACAAAGCTGATTTTTATTTTACAATCTTACTAGCAATATATGGGAGTTCAGTTTCCTTCAAATCTTTGTCAGCATGTTAGTCTTTTTAATTTTATTACTGTGGGAATGTAAAATGGCACAACCACTTTGTAAAACAGTCTGTTGGTTCCTCAGGATGTTAAAGATAGAGTTGCCATATGAACTAACAATTCTACTTGGTGTGTGCCTGATATGGTTTTGCTGTGTCCCTACCCAAATATCATCTTGAATTGTAGCTCCCACAATTCCCATGTGTCAGGGGAAGGACCCAGTGGGAGGTAATGGAATCAAGGGGATGGGTCTTTCCATGCTGTTCTCATGATCATGAATAAGTCTCCTGAGATGTGATAGTTTTGTAAAGAGGAATTCTTTATAAAACCCCTGCACAAGTTCTCTCTCCTTGCCTGCTGCTGTCCATGTAAGTTGTGACTTGCTCTTCTTCCACCATGATTGTGAGGCCTCCCAACTGTGTGGAATGATAAGTCCATTAAACCTCTCTTTATTTATAAATCACCCAGTCTCGGGTATGTCTTTATCAGCAGCATGAAAACAGACTAATACAGTAAACTGGTACCAATAGAGTGTGGTGCTGTTGTATAGATATCTGAAAATGTGGAAGCAACTTTGGGACTGGGTAACAGGAAGAGGTTGGAACAGTTTGGAGGGCTCAGAAGAAGACAGGAAAATGTGGGAAAGTTTGGAACTTTCTAGACACTTGTGGAATAGCTTTAACCAAAATGTTAATAATAATATTGACAATGAAATCCAGGCCAAGGTGGTCTCAGATGGAGATTAGGAACTTTTTGGGAACTGGAGTAAAGGTGAATCTTGCTATGTTTTAGAAAAGAGACTGGAGGCATTTTGCCCCTGTCCTAGAAATTTGTGGAACTTCGAACTTGTGGGAGATGATTTAGGGTATATGGCAGAAGAAATTTCTAAACAGCCAAGCATTCAAAGCAGTGACATGCGTGATGTTTAAAGTATTCAGTTTTATTTTATTTTTGAGACAGAGTCTTGCTCTGTCACCCAGGCTAGAGTATAGTGATGCCATTTCAGCTCACTGCAACCACCACCTCCTGGGTGCAAGTGATTCTCCTGCCTCAGCTTCCTGAGTAGCTGGGATTATAGGCAAGTACCACCACACCAGGATAATTTTTTCTATTTTTAGTAGAGACATGGTTTCACCATCTTGGCCAGGCTGGGCATTCAGCTTTAAAAGGGAAGCAGAGCATAAAAGTTCAGAAAAATTGCAACCTGATAATGCGATAGAAAACAAAAACCCATTTTCCGAGGAGAAATTCAAGACAGCTGCAGAAATTTGCATAAATAACGAGGAACCTAATGTTAATCAAAAAGACAATGGGGAAAATGTCTTCAGGGCATGTTCTGGCAGCCCCTCCCATCACAGGCCTAGAGGCTTAGGAAGAAAAAATGGTTTCGTTGGCTGCACCTAGGGCCCCATTGCTATGTGCAACCTGGAGACTTGGTGCCCTACATCCAAGCTGCTGTAGCCATAGCTAAAAGGAGCCAAGGTGCAGCTTGGGCCAGGGATTCAGAGGGTGCAAGCCCCGAGCCTTGGCAGCTTCCATGTGGTGTTCAGCATGCAGGTGCACAAAAGTCAAGCATGGAGGTTTGGGAAACTCTGTCTAGATTAGAGAGGATGTATGGAAACTCCAGAATGTCCAGAAAGAAGTTTGCTGCAGTGGTAGACCCTCATGGAACCTCTGTTAGGGCAGTATGGAAGGGAAATGTGGGGATGTAGTTCCCACACAAAAGCCCCACTGGGGCACTGACTAGTGGAGCTTTGAGAAGAGGACTCACAGCTGGTAGGATGTGCCTGGAAAAGCTGTAGACACTCAATGCCAGGCCATGAAGACAGCTGAGAAGGAGGCTGTACCATGCAAAACCACAGGGGTGGAACTGCCCAAGACGATGGGAACCCACCTCTTGCATGAGTATGACTTGGACGTGAGACGTGGAATCGAAGGAGATCGTTTTAGAGCTTTAAGATTTGACTGCCCTGCTGGATTTTGGGCTTGGGTGGGGCCTTTAACTCCTTTGTTTTGGCCGATTTTTCCATTGGAAATGGACATATTT
Organism: Callithrix jacchus; assembly: GCF_049354715.1. Classification (NCBI taxonomy): domain Eukaryota; kingdom Metazoa; phylum Chordata; class Mammalia; order Primates; family Cebidae; genus Callithrix; species Callithrix jacchus. Next base: position 81,002,163 of record NC_133512.1, on the reverse strand, counting down.
GCCCAAAGCCTTTACCCTTATTGTATCTAGGAAGTAACTAACTTGCTTTTGATTTTACAGGCCCATAGGAGGAAGGGACTTGTCTTATCTCAGGTGTGAATTTGGACTGTGGACTTTTGAGTTAATGCTAAAATGAGTTGAGACTTTGGGGGACTGTTGGGAAGGCATGATTGGTTTTAAAATCTAAGAACATGAGATTTGGGAAGGGTCAGAAGCAGAATGATATGGTTTGGCTGTGTCCCCATCCAAATCTCATCTTGAATTGTAGCTCCCACAATTCCCAGGTGTCATGGGGGCAAACCAGTGGGAGGTAATTGAATCAGGGGAGTGGGTCTTTTTCATGCTGTTCTTATGACAGTGAATAAGTCTCATGAGATCTGATGGTTTTATAACCAGAATTTCCTCTGCACAGGTTCTCTCTCTTTGCCTGCCATCATCCATGCAAGATGTGACTTGGTCTTTCTTGCCTTCTGCCATGATTGTGAAGTCTCCCTAGCCATGTGGAACTATAATTCCATTAAACCTCTTTTCTTTATAAATTAACAGTCTTGGATATGTCTTTTTTTTTTAAATAAAGGAGTGAAGGAGAGGAAGAAAAAGAGGGAGAGAAAACAGGAATGTAGCTTTATTCTAAAAATGGGTATTAATAATGGCCAATCAATATTTTGTGTATTTAAGGTGGAGAATGTATATTTTGTGCATTTAAAGTGGAGAGCTCTATAAATATTTATTGAGTTTACTTGTTCAGGATCTGAGTTCAAGTCCTGGATATCCTTATTAATTATCTGTCTCGTTGAGTCTAAATCTCTTTATGAGTCTTATGCATCTGGGTGTTAGAATTGTTAGCTCTTATTGTTGCATTGATCCTTTTACCACTATATCTTTGTTGCTTTGAAATTTATTTTATCAGATGCGAGAATTGCAACTCCTGCTTTTTATTTATTTATTTATTTTTGCTCTTCATTTGGTTGGTAAATCTTTCTCCATCCCTTTGTTTTAAGTCTTTGTGTATCTTTGGATGTGAAATGGGTCTGGATGTAGCATACCATTAGGTTTTGGCTGTATCTTTTGATTGGGGAATTTAGTCAACTTAAATTTAGGGTTACTGCCATTTGATGTTAACTGGCTATTTTATCCATTCGTTGATATAAATTCTTCTTTGTGTTGATGCTCTTTACTTTTTGGTATGTACTTTTTGGATATGTCTTTATTAACGGTGTGACAACAGACTAATACAGGGCCCAAGAAAAAATGAAAACAAATGTCCACACAGAAACCTGAACATATATGTTTATGGGAACACTATTCATAATCACCCAAAATTGAAAACAATCTAAATATCCATCAACAAATACAGGGATAAATACAATGTGGTATATCCATGTGATAGAATATCATTCAACCAGAAATAGAATGAAGTATTATATGTTACAGCATGAATAAATCTTGAAAACATTATGCTAAGGGGAACAAAAGCCAGTCACAAAGACCTCACATTGTGTAATTCCATTTATATTAAATATCCAGAACAGGAAACATATAGAGACAGAAAGAAGAGTTATTCTTGCCTAGGGCTAGGAAAAATAGGGAGCGACTGCTAATGGATATGGGATTTCTTTTTAGGGGGCAAATATTCTAAAATTGATAATGGTCCTGGTTATATACCCCTGTGGATAGACTATAAAACATTAAATTGTATACTTTATATGGATGAATTTGTAGTATGTGAATTATATCTGAATAAAGCTCCTTCTTTTGAAGGAAATAGTGGGAGTAATAGGTGCAAAGTTCCTGAGATAGGAGCAGAATTGGTGTTACTGAGAAACAACGAGAAACCTTGTGTGACTTCCTGGGTGGAGTGAACACAGCCAAAAGAATAGTGGGATATGAGGTTGGAGAAGTAGGCAGGGACCCCATTACGTAGGGTCTTGTAGCCTAGGATAAGGGATTCAGATTTTATTTTGAATGTGCTAGGAAGTCATTAGAGGGTTCAGAACAGAAAACTAGCATGACCTGAAGGTTATTTTATAATCATTATGTTATGGCTGATACAGGGTGGGAGCTACAGAACAGTAACACGGAGAGCAATTAGGAGGCTCTGGTAGGAGTCTGGAGGAGACATGGCTGTGGGTGCAGCCAGGATAAAGGCTGTGAACGTTCAGAAAGTGGTTGGTCTTGGGGTGTATTTTGAAGTCAGAACTGAGAAGTGACTGAAATACTGGATGTTTAATGTGAGGCAAAGGAAAGTTAGGGAAAGCGAGATGGAGGTACACATCTATATGTGTACTTGTGTGTGCATTCCACTTCATAATAAAGAAAAAGCTACGTTCATTATTTTAATTTGTTTTAAAGGCATAACATTTTATTTGGAAGAGAAAAATTAAACGGTCACATTTTTGTTTCTGCAAACTTTCTTAGAGTTTATGTATGGTATGTACTGGTTCAAATAAACTCAGAGAATGTTACTATTGTTGATTTAAGAAATGAACGACCGATAAAGTCAAAAAAGATAGTGTTTTCCATATGCAGTAATGATTTCGGAGCGTGCTCTGTGAAGTCACACAGGGCTTTGTGGCACTCTCACGCTTTAGTGCTGTACTGAATATTTACAACTGATGTCTCCTTTTTGATTTTTTTAATTCTATTTTATTTTATTTTTACTGAATTATTAGATAAGTATTTAGGTTTGGGGACGAATTTTCTGTTAAATATTTTCTGTGGCCATTTTTACTTTTTCACATTTTTATATTTTTCTCATTGTTTATTTATTTAAGAGAATTATACAATCCAAATCCTGTCTAAATTAAGCTTTTGTTGTCTCTGTAATCATTCATAGTTGGCCTGTTTACAGTGATGAATTTATTTTCTAAACAGCAATTTTAAATTTACAGTTTGCATTTGTTAAAAAGTATCAACAGCCTTTAGATTTTCTATTTTAAGTAACTATTTCTATGAATATTGTTTCTGGTATGCCCAGTGGTGAGGCCAGGAGAAGATAAATGATTAGCTGGCCACCATATCCATCAAGTGTAGAGCTGACTGCAAAAATTGCAGTAAGCTATAAGCTGGTTCAGTTGTATTTTTATTAGGTAAGATACCCTGAATTGCATAATTATGCTATTATCGAGTGGCGACCTACAATAAAGGAGCCTGTTGATTGCTGCCTAAACCTGTTATCAACATAAATAAAGGTCTTGAATATTCAAAATAAATCAGTCATTTTTAGGTTCTTTTAGTGGGTGATTACCTGCATTTTAAAAAGTTCCTTTCTCTCTATTTGACCATCTTCAGCTTTATCTTTCTAGTTCTCTATTTCCCTATTGGGTGGTCCAGGGAGTCCTTTTAGGAGGGGCTCTTTCTAGTTTATTATCATAACAAAAAGTTTTCTAATGTCCTGACTGGGTGATTATTGAATACAATTCTCACCCACAAGAGCATTTGAAAATTCAATGCTCTAACCCTTATTCATTCTCCATGGGTCAGGTATAACCTTTGCAATCAGTCACACCATATGGCTGACTCAAATACTGCCCTGAAAAGTCTCCAGGGGCTCCTTTCTCCATCTCTTTTTCTGAGACAGAGTCTTGCTCTGTCACCTAGGCTGGTCTGTAATTGTATGATCTTGGCTGACTACAACCTCTGCCTCCCAGGTCCAAGCGATTCTCTTGTCCCAGTCTCCTGAGCCGTGTGAATTACAGGTGCCTGCCACCACGCCCAGCTAATTTTTGTATTTTTAGTAGAGATGGGGTTTCATCATGTTGGCCATGCTGGTTCAAACTCCCCACCCCAGGTGATCTGCCTGCCTCGTCTTCCCAAAGTGCTGGGAATTACAGGCCCATATATTTTTATTTCTTCACAGGAGGTCCTCTTCAAGAATGAGGAGGGTATGGTGGTAGGTTGTGACTCCCAGGGCATTGAAATAAAATCTGCAAGTGCTCCTGCTCTAGTTTCAGGGCAGACAAGGTCTGGGATAGTTCCTATCTCCCACAAAGAGTTTCAACTGCATCTAGGTGTCTGCAGACTGAATCAATCAGGGAAGGTAAATGCTGGAGATTTGGAGGAAAATGCTAAATAAAGAGGAGAAAATCCCTAAGGAAGAGACAGTGTACAAGGAAAAAGGGGAAAGTGCTATTTCCTGTACTGAATAAACATTGCACCATGCTTCCAGCACATTGCTAGGGGCTCCAGATCAACCATCAGAACGGCAAGCAAAATGCTGACAACCTGTCTGATTCAAGTAGCACTCCATAAATGCTCAGAAACATGAACAACATTTATTGTTGTTCGTTATTACATTAAACCTTAATTTTTCTCATGATGGAGATGTTACATTTTTAAAATTGTGTCCCATAGTGACTAGTGGCTGACATATCAGTGGAGTCAGCTGCATAGGATGCAAACTAGTCTTGATTTACCTCAGTAAAAACATTTCTAACTGATCCATGTAGGGATCTAATCCTGCCCTGACTTTAAGTCCACTCATGTTCTGCTCTCAAGGCGGGGGCAGTGTTATATGAGAAGGGGCTGCATAGTTTTAAGATACTAGGTTGGTGCAAAAGTAACTGCTGGCCATTAATGGCCTGCAATTACTTTTGCACCAACCTAGTATCTTAAGCACTAGGGAAGAGCAGTGCTATGTAGTAAACTTTCTACTGTATGACTCTTTCCCTACTTCCTGCCACAGCTAGTGAGGTCGGTGTTGGATAGCCAGTTAATAGGCTGCTCAGGAGACCATCATGTGGCCTCACACAAATAGGTAACTGGGTCAATTATAGTCTACCTTGTTGAAATTTTACATGGGAAATTTTCTGAGACTAATGCCATGAACAGGGAGGAAACTAAGCTGAATGAGTATATTGCAAAAGTCATAAGGTAGAACAGGAATATAAGAAATGACCAATCAAAGTCATGAGAGAGAAGAAGCCATTAGTTAAACAGAGATTTTGAAAAGATATAATGTAATAGGTTGGATTATGGTTAGGAAGAAGAGATTCGGACAGATACGAAGAGGAGTTAATATCTATGTGTTTCTACTAGTGGGATTTCTTGATTTGTTTGGGACTAGAGTGCCCAAATATATTCTGGCTTCTGTCTCATAAGATCCTATCCCGCCCAGTACTCCACATGCATCCTTTAACAACCTACATATCCAGCTATTACTTTAGCCACCTTATTGCAACCACAGACCAGAAACAAAACAATTTATTCTAGATTTCCTCCATTTTTACCTATTTTATGTTGACAAAAAATTTAGTTTTTATCAATTCAAGTTCAATTTCAAATAAAACCATAAAAAAAGGAATGATTTCTGTAAATCATTAAAAGGCAATCCCCTCTAATTCAGGTACTTGAGTGAAATTTAACTTCATTTGAATTAATTCTGTTATCTAGTTGTCCACATAATTGATCTTGTTTGCATTCAAATTAAAAGTTATAGTATATTTCAGAGGAGTACCTGTAATACAAGAAGGAAAAATAAAAAGTTTTTATTTACATACTTCATACCACAAGCAGCTTGCCAGGTGGGATTTGAGAGTTGTTCTCCAGGTATTTTTTTTATATAGTAATTGGCTTACCAATTCCTTAGGCCTTCCTCAGACATCAACATAGGCCTCTCTGGAAGAGTAATAGGGATTTCATTTGATAAATTTAGTTTAATAGCACAAGCTGTTTTAAATTACGCAGTCTACATTTGCTTTAATTTTCTTTTTATTTGTCTTTGCTCATAAAAAATGAGATATAAAAATTGAACAAAAAATTTCAATTCTATCTTTTCTTCTCAAGGACTTGCTTTGGAAATACAATAATTTAAATCCCATAAATGTCGTACCTTGATGGTCCTATAAAGTGTCATTGGGCCAACAAGAGCTCTTAAGCAATAGGCATCTATTCTTGAATAAAAATCTTGGGTAATATAAAGAGTCAATAGCGTAAGAAGCAAAAGAAATAAAGTTCACAGAAATTTGACCTATCTCACAGGCCAGTTGTCTCATTGCATACAAACAGCCAAAGGCAAATGGGATGCTCAGGTGGGTTGGTGACCTGACAATGTAGATAGAAGAAAAGAAATCTTATTTGCTCACAACGCCGAAGATTGGGACTAGGGGAGAAGGGTTAAAAAGAGAAAGAAAATGTATAAGAAGAAGATGAAAGATTTGGAGACAATTGGAGAAATTGAAGAGATTCAGAGCCAAAATCAGCATACATGAAGAAAATTATAGGTGTGTCCCCAAGCCACCCTTACCAATACAAGGAAGGAAATATTAATCACCCTTTGACATACTACATGGAAAGCTCTTGCATTTGTCAACATTGACAAGAATGTTCATGGAAGCATTACTCAAACCGGCTAAAATGGAAAATAATTATAGACCAAGGGAATAAACAACAAGTTAAAATATAGTCATATAATAGAATTCCATAAATTTACAAGAATAAATGAAATAGAGCTGTCTATACAAGTATGTATGAATTTAATCAAAAAACGTGGGAAAAAAATCTTCAGTAGAGTACATAGAGTGTGATAGTGTTTATATGAAGTATGACATCTTCTACATAAAGTTTAGAAACATGCTGTCCAATACCAAGTATCATTTAGGGATAATCACGTCTGTAATAAAAACACAAAACAAAGTATGGGAATAATAGTTCCTATATTTAGGATGATCGTTTCCTCTGAGAAGAGGTAAGGTGTTGGAATAAAGGCATACAGGTGGGTATCTTCTACTTTATTAATACTCTACATTTTAAGATGTAAGCAAGTACAGGGGTGGGTGTGTTGTAATAATTCATACTAATTTTTTAAGGAAGAAAGGAAAGCAAACCATAAAGTGATCATGGATCTTCTAGTTTAACATTCATGCATTTCAATAATAAACTTCCCATTAAGAAATGTCTCTTCTCTTTCAGCTTTACCAGAGGCCAAAGCGAGTTTTCTGCAGACTCCTGGAAGCCTGTAGGACAACTCCTTCTGTTGTAGGGAAACCCGCCTCTCTAACCCCCATTCTTAGACCTTTATCTCTTCCTCCAGAGCCACACAGATTAAAATTCAATTTCTCTTCTACAGAGTGGTTGTAAGATATTTTATCACAATTGTTATTTCTCTTGTCTTCTTTTTGCCAACTTAAATATGCCCAGCGTTTTCAATTATTTCTCATTATTCTATATTTAGTTCTACTCTCTTTGCTTTGAATACACGATGTTCCTCTTAGAACTAAGCAAATTAGTTGCTTTACTTCTGTATGTGATAAAGACAGACACTTCGAGGTAAGTTTATATGAATGCTTCATAGGGCAACACGTTACAGTACAACCACAGGGTTACCCCTGCTGTGAACTAAAGTCCATTGAAAAGACAGGTGATTTTGTGAGCTAATTACAAGATTGCACTGTGACAGCTTTCAAAGTGATAGCGCTGACATTTAAAAATTAGACATAAGATTCTTGGGTTATACATAAAAAATGAATTTCATGAATAACTCACAATTGTGATTATTACAAGAGCTTACCATCCTCCAGTTTATTTACAGTGCTGATGAGATGGGCCTTTGTAGGTGACCCATCTGTGTTTGGGCAGCATGCATAAATAGGGCCCAGAGTTTACTTGCATGAAGAGAAGTTTATCATTTTTATCAATGCTAGTTTTTATAAAAGTATATGAAGTCTTTTATATAATTTTGGGATGGAAATATTTTTTCTACTGGAATGTTAGGTGTTGTCCCACATTTTATTTGAATTTGTTAACTTCCAAATGCAAAAGAGAAGAAAGAAACAGTGCAAGTAGTAGGGCAGCTTGTATGTGTAGGTAGCTGCTTAAAGGCTGAAAGGTATTTTTCACAATATATACTAGTCTCAACCTTAAATTAATAGAAGCTAAACAGTAGAACTGGATGTTGAATAAGACTCTGGAAACTGGTACCCAAAGATGAAAACAAAGAGCTGGTAAGCACTAAGCAACTGGGGGCACAGATGCCTTCAAAGCTTATACTGAAGCCAAATCACTGTATTCCTCTCAAATATTATTCCTATTCCTAGTTTCTGTAAGCAGCAAACAGTGCTGGGAGGCATAAGTCCATAGTACAATAAATAGTTGACCTAGGAGGTTTTGCCTTCTTTCCATAGATGGGGCCTTCTTCATAACCCCTTCCACCACAACTCTCATATAGTTAAGTAAGGGAAATTCTGAGAAATGATTGCAGATATTAGAGTGCCTATCAAAAGAGGAAGCAGGCATCTCATTTCCTGTTTGCATGTCTGCTCATGTGGCAGACATTCTGTTATTTTCTGTGCATATATTAGTGGATGTGGAACTGGAAAAGAAATTGGAAAGATACAGTGAGTGTAGATTGGAGTTGTGGAGCAGGCTGCTTTCCAACTACTTGATGTAGTAAGAGTAGAGGAATTCGTCATGGGTCAAGCAGGCACTGAAGAAGGTAGCTGAGTTTGACTCATCTTGCATGTATGTTAGTTAAGAGAGCTGACTGCTGACCTGAATGAGAATAATCCCCTAAGAGAGATGTGGTAAGGTATACAACTGAGGGTAAGAGCTGAAGGATAAGTAGTCAAACTGGAACATATACCTCTCCCTTCAGGGAACAAGGTAATAGAAAGGGTCTGCAACAAAAACTCATTGATGCTTCTCACAATATCTGGATATTTGAATAGGGAGAACATCAATTTCTTGTGAATATTGCCTCTTTGATGTTTCCCAGTTTTTCGTTTCTATCACAATCCAGTGGAGAGTGCTAAGAAGAGAAAGTTGATTCAAAAGTTTGGTGACAATGTGCCTTATGAGCAGATCCGGTCCAAGAAATTGTGAAGTAAAATTTAAAAACGAGGATGACATAGTCTTGTGACCAATAGCAGTTTCATAAGAAGAAGGAAGAGGGAGGAAAGGTAATCACTAAGCAAATAAATAATTAAAGAAAAATCCTTACTCCTAAAAAAGGACTCTAAATACGTATTTTAGTTGCAGGTAGAATTATTGAGAAATTTTACCAGGCATATCCTGGTAAAATTTCAGAATTTTAAGAATAAAAGGAAAATATCCCCCAAATATAAACCACATGTTATTTAGAAAGAGAAGGAGACTAGAATCACACACCTCATTTGTAACACTGGAAGTTTGAAGACCATGGAATAACAATTATAGACATCAGAAAGAAGGTCTGAAATCTGAGAATCCATTTTTCTAACCAAGATAGCATTCACCCGTAAGGAGAAAGGAAGATATCTGCTGATATAGAAATCCATAAAATTACATCTAATTTTTATGAGCAAAGCACTTCGGAAGAGATTCCTACCAGATGACAAATAAATCTCAAGACAGTTATCAAGAGAGAGAAAAAGAAAGAAAACACTAATGAGCAATGAACTAATTCCTCTCATATGTATGTAAATAAATAGATAATTTGGTGTATAATATTAAATAATGGTGCAGCAAATAAAAAAATTAAAAATAGTCTGGGACCAAAAGAAGTAGGGGATTTTGTCAAATTCAATAAATTGAGATAGGAAAAGGGATAAAAAAGTAAAATTTGGAGTAAAGCAGTAAAGACATTTTACAAGGAGGGCGCATGTTGGAGGAGAAATGAGGGGTGTGTTGTTTTTCATGTAATAGTTGAGAATAAGTACTCAATAATGTGTTTCATTAGGATCCTATTGTTAATACTTTGTAGAAAAGTAAAGAACCTTCAAAGCAACAAAGGAGGTAAATGAAATAGTGACTTGATTATGCCAGCAAACATAGAAATCCATAAATAGAAAATCATGAAGAATAACAATCATAAAATGGAAGAAATAAAACCAAGTATGTCAGATATTAAACTAAATATGAATGGCTCCAGATCCCCTTAACCCAGAGACTCCATTTGGATTACCACTCAGAACCCAGAAATATATGCATCAGAGGAAATACACTCAAAAATAACTGATAAAAAAGACTGAAAATAAAATGGGTAGAGAGATATCAGGCAACTGCTAATTAAAAGCTAAGCAGTAATAACAATATTAAGATTAGACAGTGTGGAGTATGAATTAAAAATACTAAACATTACAAAGCGAATACTAGAAAGAGATAAAAATGTGATTCATGAAGAGGACATAACAGACACAAGTCTATTTCTAAGCATTGCAATTGACATAGAGAATAATACTAGTCTGAATATAAGGCTATCTTGCGAAGTAAAATTATGATGAGATATTTTTAATATACCCATTTTATAGTCAAAAACAAACACAATTTTGGTAAAGGCACAAAAATTAAATGAAATCATACATATGTATTACATAATCATTAAGATGTAAAGGTCATATTATACATATATATGAAATGATAATGTACATCTGCATGTATCCATGAACAATTATGAAACTATGTTTTTAGTTAGAAAGTTTTTTAAAGCCATACTCTTAAAAAATAAACTCTAATAAAATTTAAAGTAAATAATAAAATTTAATAAATGATAATAAAAATGCTTACTCCTTAGAAATGAAACCTACTTCTAGATAACCCTTGAATTATAAAATATAAAAATGAAATTACTTAGAAGCAAGAAAGTAATAAAAAAGGAAACATCTCGTCACAAATTATAAGGCACAAAGAGAAACTTTAATGAAAAGAAAATAAGTTTAAATGCCTTAGTTAGACTAAAGCAATAGAATATTACTATTTATCACAAACAAATGTAAATTGCATAACAAGATAAACAAAAGGAAACTTAGAAGGGGTAAGCTAATAAATATAAAAGCTGAAATTAGTGAAATATAAACAACAACAAAAATAAAAGTACAATTAGTAGCTAAATTCCAAATTGGTTCTTTGGGAGGAATAAAAGGTAAATGCTATATTAGGCTGATTAAGAAGGAATAACAGTCATAGTAAAGCAAAAGAATGAAAATATCGAGAATTAGTAGATTGTAAAAAAGCTTTGAAATTCTGTCAAGATATTTCAAATAAAAGAAATGATCAAACATAACCTCCAAGGAAAAAAATTCTTGACTAAATGAATTAACATGAAAGATTATAAAAGTGATTCAGGTGATTAAAGATTACAATTAAAATGAAACATGAGGACTGGCGGAGTTACCTCTAATTTTTATCTAAATTAAAAAAAATGAATTTCATCTTAACTATGTCAGACCATTGAAAGTTGTGAATAGTTCTGAATTACTTTATGAAGACAGCATAACTTAAACATAAAAAATAATTTATGTAATGCTCCAAAGAAAACTATAGACAAAACTCTTTGATGAATATAGTTGTAAAATATATTATCAAAGAAAATCCAATTATGCAAAGAAGGTTTAATAACAGGATTTCTGTGAACATAATACAAACTATCTCTCCATTGTTGGAGAAAAATAATATAATCATACCAATAGATTGTGAAATGGTCTTTGATAAAAGTCAGCAGTGAGTCTTAATAAGAATTCTAATTAAGATAAAAATAGGATAAACTACTTAAATGTAATAAAGATTTTAACAGAAAACATATACCATATTATGAAAATGTCATTGTTATCCAAATTATATGTAAATTTAATGACATTATAGGTAGAACTTTATTTTTAATGATAGGATCATATGATTTGCAATTCTTGTCACTTCTCAAAGACAACTAAAACAAAAGTAATAATAGAACATGTGCTTTTCCGAAATGCAGAACTATAAAGCTACTATAATAAAATTGGTATTGCTGGAACAAGAATAAGCAAATTAAAAAGTACAACAGTGAAAGAGTATACAGAAATAGCTCACAGTGTATATTAATTTTTTTGTCATAACAAAATTGCTATTTCAATTCAATATGAGAAAAATGGTTAATTTAGTAAATGATGCTGGTGCAGATGAATAGCTAATTTAGGAGAAAATAAAACTGAATTTCTGTCTCACATCATATATTAAAAATTAATTTCATAAAATTTTTCATGACAATTTAATTTTTTAAAAAGAAAAGTGTCTTAGCAGGATATTCTGATATTCATTAGCATGGTAGAGTTTGCCTCATAACAGCTTATTTGAGACAATTATGTGCATTTCTTCTTAACAACATATTCAGGAATATCATGTTGATAACTTGAAATTGTCCATGGTGGGAGAATTTACATTGCCGAAATCATCAAATTCTACAAATCAGGGTTACTTCTCCTCCTCCACCTGAAGACAGTTGTTAAACATTTGTCAGCTTACTACTGTGTACATACAATCTCTTCATCTAGGGATTAGAGAATATCTGTGTATGTATTCCCCTTATCTAAATTTGGGAGATATTCTGAACAGAAACAGGAAAAATTCAAAGTGAAAAATAAAAATAAACATTTTTCCATTTCTCTTTTTAATTTCATTAGTTGGCGCCACATATTTTGTTATTGCATACAGTTTTAGGATTGTTGTGTTTTCTTGGAGAATTGACATCTTTATCATTATGTAAAGCTTCTCTTTATCTCTGATAATCTCCCTTTCCTGAAGTCTGTTCTGTAAAAAATGAATATAGATACTCCAGCTTTTTCAATTAATGTTATCAGGGTATATATTTTTCTATCTCTGTACTTTTAACCTATCAGAATCTTTCTATTTAAAGTGGGTTTCTTGTAGAAGCATATAGTTGGGTCTTGTGTTTTTAGCCATTCTGACAATCTGTCTTTTAATTGATATATTTAGACCATTCACCTTTGAAGTGATGACTGATGTAGTTTGATGACTATCTATCATGTTTGTATTTGTTTTTGTTTTCTATTTGTTGCTTTTCTTCTTTGTTTCTCCCTCTCCTCTCTTTTATTGCCTTCTGCGAGCTTAATGAAACATTTTATATTATTCTACTTTAACTCCTCTTTTAGTATATCAATTTTATTTTTAAAAAGTTTTTTTAGTGGTTACCCTAGAGTTTACAATGTTCATTTTTAACTAATCAAAGACCACTCCAATAGTGTTATACTCTCATCCCTTGTCACCTCAATGTTATTTATTTTAGTTACCCTTTGTTACTAATGTTGCTTTAAACAAATAAGTATCTTTTAGAGCAATGTAGAAGAAATAGGCTGGGTGCAGTGGCTTGCACCTGTAATCCCAGCACTTTAGTAAGTGGAGACAGGAAATTCACTTTAGACCAGGAATTTGAGACCAGCTTGGGCAACATAGCAAGACCCTGTCTCTACAAAAGATTTTAAAATTTAGCTGGATGTGGTGCTGAGCATCTGTAGCCCCAGCTACTTGAGAGGCTGAGGTGGGCGGATCACTTGAGCTCAGAAGTTCAAGGCTGCAGTAAGCTATGATCCCTCTACTGAACTGTAGCCTGGGTGACAGAATGAGACCCTGCCTTAGAAAAAAACAAAAAAGGAAGAAATAAAAATATAGTTGCCTCCATTATTATTCATCTTCCTCCTCTTCGCTCCTCCCGCTCCTCCATCCTCTTTCTCCTTCCTCCTCCTCTTCCATCTTCCTTGTAATGCACATTCAAATTTTTGATCTATGATATTTTTCACTGCCTCTCTCTCCAGATTTGGGGGTAATGGTTTGTCTGCAACCCCAGTTCTCTAATGAATATAAGAAAAGTTGTTGATTTTTCTTGAAAGAGTAGGGGTGATGGCTTCCAAGCTCTTTGCATGATGGTACTTAAACTGAAAGCTGTATAATTGAAAATGTTTGAGCATATAAAAACATAAAAGTTTTATATGGCAAAAGGTACTATGGACGAATTCAATTAAAAAAACAGATTACAGAACTATCTATTTGTAACCTAGATGTCAAGAAAGGGGTACATTCCTGTACAATACAAAAAAAGAAAATTAGAGATAAAGACTTCCACAAAAAAAAGTCTTACAGACAGACAATAGACAAGAAAAACAAACCAATAGAAATTTGATCAGTTTACAAAAAGCAAACCAAATGGCCAGTAAACACACAAAAATTATTACATTAATGTCTTGGAAAGTACAAACAAGAGCAACAAACCTTCAAAATTAATATTAACAAACTTGGGTGCTCACATTTATTCTGACAGAAATACGAATTGTTGCAACTATTTTGGAAAACAACCTGGCAGCAACCACTAAAATGGACAGTCTTAGCCCTAGACAATTCACAAGTCACTCTTGCATATCTATCTTACACAAATAAAAGCAAATTAAGATATTCTTTTGGATTTTTTTGATTAGCATTGCTTTAGTGGCATGTAACAAAATGTGACTCAGTGCTAGGGCAATGCCTACATTATAAAATATCCAAACCATGGTTTATTTTACAGTTTTTTAAATGAACCAATGAATTAGAACTATGCCAATTGACTTGGAGGAATTGCTCTAAAGAGTTTATGAATGATAAAAACAATGTACAAAAGTATGTCAAATATGATTTCAATTGTGGAAAATAGTAAAAAATAATATGTGCTAATATCTACATAAATATTTTGCCAAAGTTGCAGACTGTTTTTCCAGTATGATCTTATTATGTTAAAATGAGCAACAAAGCAAAGGGAATTTAAAAAACCAACCCTATCTATGCATGCAAAGTCTTGTGTAAGTTTTAACAAACGAAGTGAAATGTTTAGAAGATACATACCACACTGTTGACATGGCTTATCTCAGGAAGGTACAACGGAGGAAGTGTCATGATACAGATGATAAACTTTTTCCTTGTAAACCTTTGTATTTCTTCACTAATTTCAAACTTATATTAAGTAGTAATTTGAAAAAATTCAAATATACAAGCTCTAAAGAAAACAAAAGATGTAAGGCAGGGATCCAGTTTCAGTTTTCTGCATATGGCTAGCCAGTTTTCTCAACATCATTTATTAAATAGGGAGTCCTTTCCCCATGGCTTGTTTTTGTCAGCTTTGTCAAAGATCACATGGTTGTAGATGTGTGGTGTTATTTCTGAGGCCTCTGTTCTATTTCATTGGTCTATATATCTGTTTTGGTACCAGTACCGTGGTGTTTTGGTTATTGTAGCCTTGTAGTGTAGTTTGAAGTCAGGTAGCATGATGCCTCCAGCTTTGTTGTTTTTGCTTAGGATTGTCTTGGCTATATGGGCCCTTTTTTGGTTCCACATAAAATTCAAAGTAGATTTTTCTAATTCTGTGAAGAAAGTCAATGGTAGCTTGATAGGGATAGCACTAAATCTATACTTTGGGAGTATGGCCATTTTGACAATATTGATTCTTCCTATCCATGAGCATGGAATGTTTTCCATCTGTTACTGTCCTCTCTTATTTCCTTGAGCAGTGGTTTGTAGTTCTCCTTGAAGAGGTCATTCACATATATCCCTTGTAAATTGTATTTCTAGGTATTTTATTCCCTTTGTAGCAGTAGTGAGTAGTTCACTTATGATTTGGCTCTTTGTCTATTATTGGTGTATAGGAATGCTTGTGATTTTTGCACATTGATTTTGAATCTTGAGACTGCTGAAGTTGCTTATCAGTTTCAGGATATTTTGGGCTGAGACGATGGGGTTTTCTAAATACACAATCAAGTCATCTCCAAACAGAGACAATTTGACTTTCTGTCTTCCTATTTGAATACACTTTATTTCTTTCTCTTGCCTGATTGCCCTGACCAGAACTTCCAATACTATGTTGAATAGGAGTGGAGAGAGAGAGAGAGCATCCTTGTCTTGTGCTGGTTTTCAAAGGGAATGCTTCCAGTTTTTGCCCATTCAATATGATATTAACTGTGGATTTGTCATAAATAGCTCTTATTTTGAGGTGTGTTTAATCAATACCTAGTTATTGAGAGTTTTTAGCATGATGGGATATTGAATTTTATTGAAGGCCTTTTCTGCATCTATTGAGATAATCTGTGGTTTTTGTCATTGGTTCTGTTTATGTGATGGATTATGTTTATTGATTTGCATATGTTGAACCAGCCTTGCATCCCAAAAATGAAGCCAACTTGATCTTGGTGGATAAGCTTTGTGATGTGCTGCTGGATTCTGCTTGCCAGAATTTTATTGAGAATTTTCGCACTGATGTTCATCAGTGATATTGGCCTTAAATTTTCTCTTTTTGTTGTGTCTCTGCCAGGTTTTGGTATCAGGGTGATGCTGGCCTCATAAAATGAGTTAGGGAGGATTCCCTATTTTTCTATTGTTTGGAATAGTTTCAGAAGGAATGTTACCAGCTCCTCTTTGAACCTCTTATAGAATTTGGCTGTGAATCCATCTGGTCCTGGGATTTTTTTTGGTTGGTAGCCTATTAATTACTGCCTCAATATCAAAACTGTTTTTGGTCTCTTCAGGGATTTGACTTCTTCCTAGTTTAGTCTTGGGAGGGTGTATTGTGTCCAGGAATTTTTTCATTTCTTCTAGATTTTCTGGTTTATTTGTGTAGAGGTGTTAACAGTGATCAGGTGGCATTCTTAGCTTCTTGTTTAATGTAACTATTGTTTTAACTTTCTGTAGAAGCCTTATTTGGTTGGAAACTAAGCTCTCTAAACCAGCAGAAAACTGTTGGGCAGGGAAGGCAAAATCAGATCCAGCATAAATGTCTATTTTGGTATGAACAAATGGCTGCCCTTTTCACGAAAGAAATTTGCTAATGTAATCAACTTGCCTTCAGATGGCTATCTGGTCACCCTGTGGAATGCCATTATATCAGGGCTTCACAGTTTGTCTCTACTGTTGGCAGGTTGGGCACTCAATATTGATGTAGCCAGATTAACCTTGGCAAGTGGAAGCCCATGTTGCTGAGTGTATCCATTCCAACTTTTCATTGTAGAACTAGGAACATGACCACAGGTGGCTTCAGGGACCCACTGTAGATGGGCTGAGCCAAAATGACATTAATCATCTGGCTTTCATCAACCCCCTTTCTGAATGGTGGATCACTTTTCTGTTTTCTGTCTCCAAGAATTTGTGTTAGCTCAAAGCCAGTCTAGCAATCCCTAAGATGTTCAGTTATTTTTATTTCCCTAAAGTACAAACACCCTGGTAAATGGTTCCAGGTTCTTCTGGAAAAGGCTAAATGGATATTTTACCATATACATTTTGGCAGTGTGGCAGTATCGTTCCTCAGAGGAAGGACATTCAAATGTCCTCTCCTTTTAAGCTGCTGTAAGTCTACACACCACTCAAGTCTGGGAAGTGGTGAAGGAGCATGACTCTATTGCAGTGATTCAATTCAGGGCTCTGTCTACCAGTCGTAACAATTTTTCTTATAAAAATCAAAGCAGACTTGATTCAGTAGGCTGTTCACCTGTATTAGTCCTAAGAATATAATTATTTAGCCACAAAGATCTCTGTAGGTCATACTATCTGACAACCAACAGATCAGTGATTATTGTGCATTATGGTAACAATACCCACCTTGACCCTGGCAATTAGTGACAGTAACTATTGCTTGCATCAGATGGCCCTGCCACTTCAGAATTACACTATTCTCATTGCCTTCTAGGAGTCTATTCCACTGATACCTCTCCCAGTGTCATTCCTGGCATGCAAATAATGGCCTTTAAAGAATCTTCAAAGGTTGCTCATTTAATTCTCCTGAATGTATTTCTGAAAGACTTAGAGAAGGAGTAGATGAATGGTGGAACACAATAAATCCACTCTAGCATCCCTGTCTCCCTAAGCCTTTGGATACTGCCTTCTTCAGGTCCTTTTTGCCACCACAGGGACTCAGTTACAGTCAACCAGCTGAGAAGCCTGAGAGTTAATCCTAGGTGTCAACTTGACTGGATTAAGGGATACATAGAGAGTTGGTAGAGTATTATTTCTGGGTGTGTTTGAGAGGGTATTTCCAAAGGAGAATGGAATGTGAGTTGGTGAACTGAGTGAGGAAGATTTTTTTCTTCTCAGTGCAGGCTGGGGGCCTGGGTAGAACACAAAGGCAGAGGAAAGGCAAATTCTCTGTCTTTTCTCTTTTTTCTCTCTCTCCATTTCTCTTTCTCTCTCTCTCCCCTTCCATCTCTCTCTGCCTCCCTCTCTCTCCTGGAGCTGTGACACCCTTCTTCTTGTGCCCTGAGACATAAGAACTCCAGGTTCTCTGGACTGTGGACTCTGCATCTTTCATTATTGCCCCCTAGGTTCTCAGGTCTTTGGACTCAACCTGAATGATCCCATTGGCTTTCTAGTTCTGAAGCCTTTGGATTTGGACTGAGCCATGCTACCAGCATCCCTGGATCTCCAGCTTCTAGTCAAATTATCTTGAGACTCAATATTCATAATAGCTTGAGACATTTCCCCTAATAAATTTTATATTCTATCTATCTATCTATCTATCTATCTATCTATCTATCTATCTATCTATCTAATCTTTGTATCTACTTGTCTTCTGGATTTTTCTCTTTGGGAAATCTGAATTTAAAAAAGGCTATTAGACTTATTCCTAACAATTCAAAATAACACATTGAATTCAAAATTACTTGTTAGTACACTCATATAAATAAACCTAGCTGAATCCAACAATGTATTTCTCCCTTCCTGTTCGAACACCCTTATAATCAACTCCCAAAGATATTCTTCCAGTTTTCACTAACATAAATTGTCAAAATATTAAAATTATTTGGTGTGTATAGTATATCCTCCAGGATTAGAGTTTGTCTTTTCCTCAAGGTTTGAGTTCAGTTATAGGTTTAGAAGCGAAAGAGGTGATGGGGCAGCACTTGAAAGTCAGCATTCTTCCATAAGTCTACGGGTTCTTCAGTAAGGGAAGGTGAGTTAATTCAGACAGGGTAGGTCCCTACTGAGTAGAATTTGGGCATTCATTGCAATTTATCTAAATATCTCTATCCCATTCTTTAGGGTCTCATTCTTTCCCTGTCAATGTTATAGATAAAGTATTGTAAGATATTCTGAGGAGCCATACATTCAATTTGCTTTTTTTCTTTTTTTTTGAGACAAAGTCTTGCTCTGTCACCCAGACTGGAGTTCAGTGGCCCAATCTTGACTCATTGCAACTCCACATTCCAGGTTCAAGTGATTCTCCTGCCTCAGCCTCCCGTATGGCTGGGATTATAGGCACATACCACCACGTCCGGCTAATTTTTGTTTTTTAGGGGAGATGGGGTTTCACTATGCTGGCCAGGATGTTCTGGACCTGTTGACCTTGTGATTCACCCACCTTGGCTCCCAAATTGCTAGGATTGCAGGTGTGAGCCACCACACCTGATTTGCATTTTAATTAATCACTTGTAGTATCAGATTTGGGGTATGGTTTTCAAAAACTTCAAACCTGCACCTAAAAGCAATGAGGTATTTTTTCAGGATAGTAATAGATGTTTCATTTCATTACTCAGAACACAAAATAGAAATAGAAAGCTCTGCCCTCATCATTTGCTTTTTCTAGTACAGTGAAATAGGCAATACTCTCTTTCCTTTTTGTCCTTATAGTCTGTGTTTTTATTATAACTTTTTAATTAAAAAAAAATTAGTGGGTGGGCCAGACATGGTGGCTCACGCCTATAATCCCAGCACTTTGGGAGGTCGAGGCGGGTGGATCACGAGGACAAGAGATCGAGACCATCCTGATTAACGTGGTGAAACCCTGTCTCTACTAAAAATACAAAAATTAGCTGGGCATGGTGGCACACACTTGTAGTCCCAGCTACTCGGAAGGCTGAGGCACGAGAATTGCTTGAACCCAGGAGGTGGAGGTTGCGCTGAGCCAAGATAGTGCTATTGCACTCCATCCTGAATAACAAGATTGAAACGCCATCTCAAAAAAAAAAAAAAAAATTAGTGGGTAGTAATAGGTTGCTGGTATGATCTGAATGTTTCTGTCCCTCCAAAATTCCTATTTTGAACTCCTAACTCCAAGATGATAGTATTAGAAGATGAAGTCTTTAGGAAATGATCAGGTTATAAGAATGAAAACCTCAGAAAGGGATTAGTGCCTTTTTAGAAGTGGCTCCCCAAATCTCCCTTCCTCTTTCCAGCATGTGAGGCCACAACAAGAAGGCACTATCTGTGAAGTGGCCTTCACCAGACATCAAATCTGCTGGTGCCTTGATCTTAAACTTCCCAGCCTCTAGGCTGTGAGGAACTAAAGCTTGTTGTTAGTAAGATACCCAATTTATGGCACTGTGTTATAGCAGCCTAAACTAAGATAGTCACCCAAAGCATAGGCATCCAACTCCAGGCAATTCCAGTGGATAATGCAAGAAATTATTTATCAACTATCATGATCGATAAGTATCCTATTTACCACTGGCAATGAGGTAATTAGTGCTTTTAAATCTAATGACATTATAGAACCAATTCTAGATGCTCATCTTCAAGATTCTGTACTCCTGGATCCACTTTAGTGCCAAAAACTACATCAGTCTGGGTTTGTTCAGAAAAGCTGAACCACTACAAGGATGACAGAAATAAGTGTAAATCAAATTTATAAGTAAGAATTAATGTGTACACAAATTTGTGTGTAGGTGGTGATTTGTCTGGAAGACTGCAAACAGAGGACCAGAGAGACTTCCATTAATCACTTCATTGTTAAGCTCTGGCACTGGCACGAGTGAAAAGCTTATAGGATGTTTGTGAAACCACAAAGTGGGAGCTCATGATAGGTCTGTGGAAGCACCACAGTGACTGGAGTCATCATGTTTGATTTCCGCAGTTTCCTTAGAATAATGGCTTCTGTTTCACTTCTGCCTTCAAAATAATTCATGAAGTTCTCTCATTGGAAAATTTTAATCTGCTACCACACAGGGAAGGAATTTTGTTCAACAAAGTTTTCAGACTTGAATGAGAATAGTAGAAGTTGTGTTAGGGTGTCAACAGACAATCCAGAACACCTAGTTCTTTTCTATCTCGGATATGGTTTTTCAAAGGCTCAAACTCTAAAAAGTCCAGTCTTCCCTAGAATCACTGTAATATTTGGGTGTTGTATTTAACTACCACTCATTGGGTGCTCTGTTTTATACTTTATACTAAAATATGAGAATACGATGATGAGCAAGTAACATTTCTTGCATTACAATTTCATAGGCTAACAGGAAGAAATATTTGGCAACAAGTAAGTGGTATTCATTTGTAGAATGCTACAATAATGGTATACACCAAGATAAGTAAGAAGAAATGGGTGTTAGGAGAGCAAGGTTAAGAAGGTCATTTTAATGAGAAGAACCAGATGTAAATCAGCATGAGTTCTAAAAGATGAAAAATTTAGAATAAATCTAAGTAAATTTGTATGGCTGGGAATTGAGTTCAAGAAGACAGCAGGGGAGATTAAGTTGGAAAACCAGAGGTAAAGTCAAAAAGAACGTATACAGAAGATCGAACTATTTGTGTGTGTGTGTGTGTCTGTGTGTGTGTGTGGGGGGGGGCAAGTGGAAACCAATAAAGGGATTTAAGTCCTAGAGACTTGTTTTGTATAAAATCACTCTTGATAGCAATATAGTGGAGGAGTTCAAGGCCAGAGGGGGAAAGGCATGTTAGGAGGCAGTTGCCATAGTCTAGGTGAAAATTATGTAAAAGCTGTTAGTTGAAGAGCAGGAAGTGGTTTTGAATGGGGATCCACATAGTTTAGCTGATGGGATCTGGAGATGTGCCAAGAGAGATGATCTGATGACTTTTCTACTTCTGGTTTGGTTGACCAGTTAAATGGTAAAAGTCATTAACTAAATAGGGACTGAAATTATATGTACTTTGTAAGAACTCAGCTGTGAAGAAGTGATACTTTTTGTTACTCTTAAATTGAAATGTGTTTCAAATTATAAAATATACAAAATGTTCCTATGTCTTCATGGCACACAAAAAGAAAATGCCTAATGTCAAATTAAGAAATGCATCTGCAAATTTAGGTGTTCAACATGACCTATAAAAATTTCTGTCAAATGGAAAGCCCTGGTAAATAGTATGCTGTGAATGTCACAAAATGTAGGCAAAGGTGTGGAAAATTTATGCCATATAATCTGATCTGTTCATTTTATAAAGTTATATTGTATTTTATTTCTTCATTTCTAATTTTCCTTGTTCTTTCTCTCTCTCTTTGCTTCTTCATTTAATTTGCAAATTTTGAGTTTACAATCTGTATGTTCATTTCATAATTTTCTTGCTACAATAACCTATAGTTTGGTTCAGAAAGTATACTTTCTGAAAAAATGAAGGAATCACTTAATAAATTAACCTTTCTGATAGCTGTGCTATCAGAAAGTAGTGATTAGAGCAGCAGATTAGTCAGATTTGTCACTTTAGCAGGGGACCAAATTTTCTTTGGGCTTCAATTTCATTTTCTGAATGATTAATTACTTCTGTTTTTGAACTTATCAGACTTTATCTTAATACGTATTAAAATATTTATTTTCAAGAAAGCTTTACTGGACAGTCAGCTTTTGGGGGGTAAGCAATTCCTCCTAATTATTTTTGTGTTCCCAACATAGTCCAGTGCCAAGCATATGCTTAATGAATAGTGGTTGAAAGATTAAATAATCAATTAATTATTGGGAGCCTGAAGGAAGGCTAAGGTCTGGAAGGTGGGATCCAAACAATATATGGAGGATCATTAGTACCCAAGATCAAGAAAAGGCCAAAAACTGAGGTTTGAAAGAATAATAAAAAAAACAGTAGTAAATTTGGATTACCTCAACTCCAGTAGAGCAAGTCAGCTCTGAGGATCAAAAGGCAAAAGTAGGCTTACTCCTGAGCAAAAGTAGTTTACACCTGGCCCATTTTTGAGTTTTAACCAGTTGGGGGAAGTGCTTGGTTTGCTAATGGGATTTAAAAAATTATTATTTGGAGATTAATTGTTTCTGGGATGTTCCCATTCGTTAAGTGGTCCTAGTGACGGTAGTGAGCATAAGAGAGTTAATGAATTGGTTTAGGCTGTTTTTCTTTTAACTTTTATTTTAAATATACTCTGTAGAGTCAGCACATTCTATAGTTAAATATCTACCTAGATGCTATGGTTTGAATGATTTTGTTCCCTCTAAAATTCACACTGAAATTTAATCCCCAATCCAACAGTATTAAGAGGTATGGCCTTTAGGAGGTGATTGAATAGGACTTCAGCCTCATCAATGGGATTAGGTGCCCTTATACAGGGTTTGATGGTGGAACCCCATTTTACCCTTCTGCCATGTTAGGACATAGTGCTCCTCCCCTGCAGAGGAGGCAGCAATAAGGCATCATCTTAGAAGCAGAGCAACAAGGCTCTCACCAGCTGGCACCTTGCGCTCAGACTCCCCAGCCTCCACACTATGAGAAATAAATTTCTATTATTTATGAATTACCCATTCTGTGGTATTTTGTTATGGCAGCATAAACAGACTAAGAACCTAGGTTTCCAGAAATGCTTATTTAGATCATACCCTCATAAGGGTGCCTGGCTGAGGCTTAAGGAACTACTTCAGGCCCTATTTGCTAAGTCATGACCATGGGAAGGGGAGAGAGGAAGAGAGTCAGAGAAAGAGTTGTGTTTTAGAGTTGATCTGCCCAGCAGGGAACTTTTTCTGACTTGCATAAAGATGCAGAGGTCCTGGCCCTAATGGTACCAAAAGAACATCCAAAAATAAAAACAAATCACCAGTGTAGATTCTGACTACACAAAGTGCTCTAGGTTTTATTCTATATAATGTTCTTATTATTTATCATATGCCAGGCTCCCCAAGGCTAATGCTTGAGAGTATCATGAATCATTTTCAGTAGTTTTATGCATAACCCCTACATTACAACTTGGTACTCAGTGCATTTTTTCTAAGGATCCACTGAGAAATAAGAAACTCATATGTATGCATTGACCTGCTACCATGGGATATTACCCCTTGATCTTTGTAAGAAAACCTCTTCTAATTTCCATACCTTGGAGATATGTTAATGAATAAATGACTGATTAAAAACATTTCTTATTGAATGTATGTACTTTCTAAAATATTAGTCAGGTTAAAAATTGTAGATGCTATTGAATATGCAATGATTTGGAGACTTTGTAGGTGGGGTTGATTTGCAAATGTAATTCTCTCCAGTTTCTAGTCTGTGTCTAATTTTGTCTTTCATTTTGATTAATAAAACAGAACAGTTACAAACCAGACAAATACATCAAAATGTTCTCACATATTTAAGCCGATGTGTGGTTTAATGGTAGATGAGATGGCAAAGATGCTTCATGACTTATTTACTAAATTCTCGTTCCTACTTAAAAGAAGGAATCTTTGAAGTGGGAAAATTTTAGAGGCCACGTAGTCTAACTTCCCACCCCACGCAAGGACTGTGTCTTTGTCCTCTGCTGAATACTTTTCCATGAAAGGAGTGGGGAGAGGTGAGCTCACTTGTTTGTTCTCTGTTCTACTGCATTGTTGAACACTGGTAATTCCCAGAAACTTCTTATTTTGAATTGAAATTCTGATTCACTGGAATCTATTACATTAGATTCCTCTTCATCTCACTTCCTATTCCAGGTAGCATCCTGAGGTACTGGGCAATATTATCAAAACAACTCATATTTCACTGGGTCAAAACAGTTCTAACTTGAGTTACGTCTCTTTTAAACTACATGGTCTTAGGTCTGCTAACCATTCTACCATATAAATTCCTGGCAACTCACATTTGTTTTTCTTCCTCTTTCTAGTCTTTAGTTTTGCAAAGACCCTTAAAATACTGCCTGTGTTTGAATTCCAGTTCCACTTAGTAGCTGCATGAACTTGGACAGTTATTTTAACTTTTTTTTTTGCCTCAGATTAGTTATTATAAGTAAAGCATTCATTTGTTTACCAGATACTTATTGAATATTTATATACCATAAATCACACAATATTTTAGATGGTTGAGAAACATCAGTGTCCAAAATAAATTTCCTTGCCCTCATAGAATTTATATTCATTCTTAAAATGGTTCCTGGCATATAGTAAATGCTTCATGATATTTGTTATGTGTGTATACATTTGTGTGTACCTGTGTATGAATAGACTGTCTAAAGTAGTCAAAATATATCAGATATATTCTCACTAGTGCTGAAATGCATTAGGATTATTAGTTTATTTAAATTGGATGAATATTACCTTCTTTTGAAATTATTTTAGTAGCTGGTTTAATTATTGCTTTTGGTAAGGCTGAAGTTAGCAGACAGTTTTAGCTATTATTTTTTCTAAATAACACCGAGTGCTGTTATTAGCAAATGTAAAAACTCGTCTGTGTCTGGAGTGCAGAGGTTTGAGGAGACTGGATCCCAGTCTGTGTGTAATTGTGTGTAGGACAACATTTCCTTGGCACAGTCTCTACCTTTCTGCCCACTCTCCTTTCTGGCGGCTTGGCTTTGATCCTACCGCCCACTTACTCTCAACCCAGTGAGTGGTATGCTAAGACCAACTTCTACTGTTGAGCTGATTGTTAACAATTCAGGAATTATGCAAGCTGGTTGCAAGCTATGGTTGATAACCTGAAAAAGGCTGTAAATCTACACATTAAAACTTTTCTGGTGCACTTTACTAGTGCACCACTGTTCCAACTTGGCAAGACTTGACCAACATCTCATTATTGTGGTTTTAGTTGCCAACTGAGCTTTACTTGGATACTTACTAATAATTAGGGTCTTGGCCAATATGTGTAACTATACTTTCCATCTAGAATATTTGTATTTTAAGCAGAACTTTCTTTAAGATGAAAAAGCATACAAAGCATATAGGAGAAAGGCTATGACGATGGGAAGAAGTTCCTAAGGATTCGTAAAGTTAGTGTTTTTGTTGTTGATGTTCCTCAACCACGTAGACGATTATGTGATATATAGTCTGTATTCAAGAAATATTCGTGAAACATATGAATGCTTTACAAGTAATAAGCACTGTTCATTGAAACACAAAGAGGTTAAATAACTGGCTGATGTCATGCAGCTAGTAAGGAGTGAAGCATGAATCCAAACATAGGCAATCTTTTAAGGGGTACTTTGCAAAGTTAAAGGAATTGAAGAAGCTGATCCGTGTCTATATTCGATTCCATGTGATACTCCAAAGGGGAGAATAAAAAGGCAGGTGATCCCATCAAATCTCCTTGTTAGCTGGAACCTAGAATATATAGAGTAATAATATTACCCGAGGAAAAGAGACCTCATCTATTTAGTATTCCTATGAGGATGTTCCTTACGGGACTGACCCTAGGACATTTGAAGCCCTGGGTAAATATTTTCTGGAGATGAACTGGGGGTGTATAAACAATTCGATTAAATAATAATGTGTTACCAAATTCATTATGTAAAGTATAGAGATATATTTACATGAAATATAAATGTATGTAAAGTATAGAGGTATGTATTACATGAAACTGTAGAATAATAAGCAGAGAAGTGGTACTTAAATACTTGCATATTTTCTGATTAGAGCATATGATAACATTTCATAATGTGCAGCCATCTTTTGTTGTTGTTGTTCAATTCTAGGAGCCGGGTTCTTCATGTTCTTTCTTGTCAAAGGTGCCCTTCTTGGCAAATTTTATGTTTACAACAAGAAAAATGTAGCAGTACTGTTATTACTCACAATGTCATGAATCTTCAAACCTATTTGTATTGAAACACCATTGATCTTCTTGGTTCTATAGTTCCCTAATGCCATCTTGCTAATGATGATTACGTTATTACTCAGGGTGCTGCATTCTCCATCATACCACCCATAAATATGGAATCCTAAGGACTCTCAAATGTTATTGCTGTGCTTTGGGGCTGATGATCACAAATGCAAGTCTTTTGCAGTATATGCAAGAAAATATGAATAATAGCATATTTTTGAGTTATGTTAAAGCTTTTATTTAGAATGTTATAGCATAAATATAGAAGAAGATATTCCACCATGTTGAACTCTTTTGGCAATGATCACCGCATTCCTATAATGTAATGTATTTCAGTGTTGATCACATCTCTGCTTTCCACTCACCAGCAACAGTAAGTAGAAGGCAAGGGGCTCATGGGCAGAGCAAAAAGAAGGATCTCATTTGTACAAGGAATATCTGTGCGTATCTGCTTAAGATTGACCCTGGAGAACACGGCATCACCACATTAATTGGAGGCAAGACAGGACATTAATCAGAATTGCCCACTGATGTTGTAAAGCAATGCTGGAAAACATCCTTAGAAGAGACAGATGTTGCTACCTTGGAAGTGTGGAGCCGGCAGAAGAGGTAGAGTAATTGCCTTGAGTGATAGCACTAGAGAGGAGGTACACAGGGTGAAGGGTGCCTACCACCACCTCCACTGCTCTTGGGTACTGATGCTATAGGCAGCACCACAGTCAGGACATGCACAGGTGAGGGCTGAAAATACAGGCCCAAACAAAGGGCTTAAGCCCAAGGGTTTGTGTTGAACTTTCAGAAATCCAGAGTCCTGAATTTGTCCTGTGTCTGACATGAGTGAAAACCACAAAAAAAATCTGTGTGTAAGCGCATTCTATGGCTGAATCTCATGAGGTCTAATACAAGAACTATGATGGGTTTCTATTGGGAGTAATTTGCTTTTGATGCTGATTTTCTTGAATTAGAGCCCTGCCCTTGAACCACACAGCAATATCAATGATGCAGGTCCCAGAGCTCCTCTGGGCATTTGGTCAATTTCACGTGTAATATAGAGGATCAGAGAGTGCCTTAAAGAGATGAAATGGGAAGCACAGCATATGTGGCACCCCAACTACAAAGCACTACCAACTCCAGGAAGTTCCAACTAGCAGAGGGACTTGGACATTTTTGAGGGCAGTATTTCTGGCAATGTGACCTACATAGGATCTGGTCCTGGGAGTAACACCTTGAGGAGACAGCACAGTTGGTCTAAGCCAGTCCCGGTAATCAGAGAGAGACTGAAAATTTTGAGGCAGTTGCTTCTGGTGACCAGGATTCATGCAAAAACAGGTTTGAAGGTACCCTGCCTGAGGGGTGTGAGGTTTCAGGGTACCCTGCCTGAGAGGCTAGTACCAAACTGTAGAGGAGAACTTCAGACAATTTCAGTGAAGGGATTTCAAAGCATAGAGCCCTCCTAGGGCTACCTGAGGAGCTGGTCCTAGGTCAGGGTCCCTGCTTGGCTGAGTCTGAGAGTGGTACTGTTCCCTGGCTAATGAACTCTTTAATAAACTTAGGATCTATGAGGCATGTCATCTTGGAGAATGCCATGTAAGTTCTACAATTCTCTAGGATACTAAATGGAGATGTTTCACAATTAAAGGCTCCTCCTGCAATAGGAGGTAACCCTGGAGACTTCACTTTTAGAGATCTCATCTATTATTCTGGGCTAGGAGTCCACGTTTCACATGGGAAGATAGGACTTGGAGAACTGCCCTTGATGCGCTTTGTCTTTCTGCTGTGTCTGAGTCTGTTGATTACTCATGTCCGTGAAATTATTGTAAAACTTAATACTCATTGAGATCTCTAGTTTGTTTGCCTGATTTGCCAATCTAAACTTGTATGTTACTCACATGGTAAACAGGGTTGATGTTTGGGGGTATGAACCATTTACTTGGTGTCACATTGATTACTTCCTCTTTTGCCTAACTCTGAAGTTGACAGATAGGTACTGAAGCAATAATTTTGATCTCTTTTTTCATTTTTGAAGGTGGATGGCTGAGTGGGAATTCAGGTAAAAAAGAGCTGTCTAGTTTTAAAATTTAGTGTTCTTGGAGGAATATACTATTTTCTATTTACACAGCTAACTAGTAAATAAGTGTAGAAACACTTATCAGTAGTCTATGTTAAGAATAGAGCTAAAGCAGCAAGGTACCGTGGCTCATGCCTGTAATCCCAGCACATTGGGAGGCTGAGGTGGGTGGATCACCTGAGGTCAGGAGTTTGAGACCAGCCTGACCAACATGGAGAAACCCCATCTCTACTAAAAATACACACACACACACACACACACACACACACACACACTAGCTGGGCGTGGTGGCACATGCCTGTAATCCCAGCTACTCAGGAGGCTGAGACAGGAGAATCGCTTGAACCTGGGAGGTGGAGGTTGTGGTAAACTGAGATGGTGCCATGGCACTCCAGCCTGGCAATGAGTGAAATTTTGTCTCAAAAAACAAAAACAAAAAAAAGAGATAAAGCACTAGAATTTCAAAGCATGCATCACTCTATCAGAGTAGTTATGTATTTCCTGAACTCAGCCCTTCCTCTGTAAAAGAGAATTATCACAACGAAGCCCACATTTTTCTAAATATGTTTGTTTTTGAGGCTACACATTTCAAGGACACATCATCCAAACAGAGGCATTGATTTGTCTGAATAGAATTCAGCCAGGATTTCACGGTTTATTTGACATCCTAGAAGTTAAAGTGATCATCTTTAGACACACAAAATCTTACAGCAGTAGGGTATCTTTTTTAATCCTGTAAAATAATTTACTAATTGGGTTTACCTGATTTGTAGTGTCCATTTTGAAGAACTGGCCTAAACCATAGTTGTTGATCATTATCTAATTTAGTAGTGTCTGCTGTAAAGATAGCTATCATTTACTGAAAACTAACCATGAACCAGGCATTGTTTCAAGAACTTTATGTGGGATATCTCATTTTATTTTCCTAGCCACACCAGAAATAGATACTATTATCCCCACCTTACAGGTGAGGAAACTGAGATACAGGGAATCTAAATACTGCAGATTGCTCATGGTTACATACTTAGTAAGTACTGTGACTTGAACAGTTCAGATGGATTTCAACAGGGATCCACACTACAAGATCGGAATGGATGTGGTACCCCGATGTAACAACTAGATAATTATAGATGATTCCTCTCTAGCTATTTGCTCCTAGGCTCTAAGCTAAGAACTGGATTCAAAGATGCAGGAGGGTTGAAAGAATGAACCCCGCCCATTCTATTATGCAGCTATAAAGAAGAAGAAGATCATGTGCTTTGCAGGGACACAGATGGAGCTAGAGCCCATTATCCTTAGCAAACTAATGCAGGCATAGAAAACCAAATACTGCATGTTCTCATTTATAAGTGGGAGCTAAATGATGAGAACATACGGACACATAAAAGGGAAAAAACACAGACTGGGGTCTATTGGAGGATGGATGGTGGGAGAATGGAGAGGATAAAAAAAAAAACTAATGGGTACTAAGCACTTAGTGCCTAGTACTAAGGTGATGAGATCATCTGTACAACAGACCTCCATGGCACAAGTTTACTTATGTAACAGACCTGCACATGTACACTTGAACTTAAAATAAAAGTTAGAAAGAAAGAAAAAGAACTCAGGCTATTCTTTCTAGCTGCTCATTTGGGGATATGGAACTAGTTATAAGTAATACTTATTTTTTTATATTTTTCTTTCAGGTGTACAACTATCCCCCTCCAATTTTCAGGTTCATGATATTTTCTAGAATAGGTATAGAAGGGGTGTCAGGAAAGTGGTGGTAGGCAGTGAGTTGAATTTTGTCTTCCTTTCTTGTTCATTGGTCAATCACTCCTACTAAATACCTACATTATTTAATGATAGAGAGCTGTCAGCATTTGGTACAAAATATGATACTGTCCCAACCTTTCTGCATTTAGAAATAAAACTAGAGAAAAACTAAAGAATATAGGAGTAAAAAGTTATTGATTTCTAAGAAATGTATCCTAAAGTAATCCCAATATAGGTCTTAGAAAAAAAATTTCCCTCATGTATAACATACATCTTAATATTATTTGTAGCCCACAAATATAGTTAGTTTTATAAATATATAATTTTACAAACTTATAGGTATCTTAAGATTATTTTTATAATCATGTAACTTTACTTAAAATTATGCATATTTTTATACTTTTGCAATAGCAACAAAATTTTTAATCCCTTCTAAATAATGTGCCTTTATTTATTGAAAAGCAAAGGTAGTTTCTCATCAGTTTATAGTGGGTGAATGCTTTATTACATTTTAACTGTTGCTTTGGAAACAGGCAATTAGTTATAAACAAGGCCTGCCACTGTCGTTTATTGAGAAGAAACACTGATATGGAGTTCCTTCTTTTGTAAATTTGAGATAAGCTGTCCTCCTGAAGACATCAAGATAAGAGGAATCAATGCACATTGTCATTTTGACAGGCCATATTCTCTTGTTAGTTTACACATCTGCTCAAGGAGGGAAAACTATCAGATACTCTTGCTGATAATAATAAACAAGAGAGGGAGTCTTGGGTTGGTATCTGAGGACAGCCTGTCAAGGCCCAGTAGAAATTCGATCACCTCATTCTAATGAGTGCCATTGCCCTACAGGGGTAGCCATGATGACAGCTGATCCTTCCCCTGCAGTTCGAAGTTCTCAGTCCTGTCAACAAGGTTCCGGCATGATTTCTCAGTCTAGTTAAGTACAGTGAGCCATTTTCATGTGTGTGTTTTCAGGCCCTTCCCCTCTGTTTTGAAGTGAGAAGTCTATGTTGGGGTAGGAACACCAAGGACCATTTGATTGCTCCTAAATGGATTGGAGAAAGGGCTGATTTATGTTAGAAGCTGAGGACAAATGATTTTTTTTTTCACCACAGATACTAGAAAACTTAAGAAATGGCTCTTGAGAACAGTATTACAATAAACACTATTTAATTGACTATATAAATATATCCAGAATGTCCTCAGCCTTCAGCAGTACCTGCGAATTCAAGCTTGTCATCCAATTATCATTAAATAGCTCCCCTATTTCCGACCATTTTTCTTTCTAGGAAGTTAACTAATACTGAGATTCTCTGAGAAAAAAATATTACCTATTACCCTCTTTCCTATTTTCTTTCCCTCTCGTGTATTAGAAAACATCCAATATTTTCTGTTTGCTATTTCATTAACGAAATGCTGATGTATTTTCACAGACTTAATAATTAGACTAATATGTCTAGACCAAAGGGATTGATTTCTTATTTTTAAGTTTGACTTTTTATTCTTAAAAAAAAGATAATTTTAATACTTAGCAATTAAAGCCAATAAAAGTATCAATAGTAACAAAATATAGATTACCTGTAAGATAATTTAGGTGAAACATAGACCATTTTTATCCAGGCAAAATAGAGACCAGAGATGAAGAGGGAGTATTAGAATCATTAAAGAATCAAAAATTACATAAATACTTGTAAAACAGAAACGTCGGTATGTTTACATTGCAAAATAACTTAGACTTTTTCCTTCAAAGGCTAAATGAAATAACATGTGATACATTAAACAGTAAATGAAAGTATTGCATCCCATTGCCAAAACTTTGTAAGTGCTAAATAGATGTTGATAAAAGAATGATGGCCTCTCACTTCTGATATTTTGGCTAAGGGTAAGATCTTAAATTATGGTATGGGTACTGCCTGATTTTTATTTTATTATTATTCTTATGGTATTGTAGGACTAAAATGATGAGGATATGGAAAACCCAATGTTGCTGTTGTGGCTTTTATAAAGTAACTTACATTTCTGGGTCATCAGTAGAACTCTGTCATCCATGCCTTGTGTGAGAACTGACTCTGCAGACTGAGCTTGTCACATTCAATTTTGCATCCTGTGGCCCACTGAGTTGAGAGAGTATATGGCTTACAGAGTGTAATGTCTTTTGGAATCTGATGTAAGGCTAAAAAATCCATGCCAAAGATATCTATGATAGAAGTGTGACAACATTATTTTTGTTCTTTCACACTATTCCCCTTCTCATTTGTATTAATTCTGTTCAGAAGCAAAATATGGTATAAGGAAGAAACCAATAATTGGTTTTCAGTGTATTTTGGGCAATTACTACTAAAATTAATGAATTTATTATTTTGTCACTTTAACATATAAACTATTGGATAGGCTCCAATAGGGATATGCTTCATACCAATATTCAGTCCTTAAACACTACACATTTACTAAAAAATAAAAATCATCCTGACAAAGAATCACCCAGATCTTTCTTTTTCCTTTAGATTATTAATATAAGTTGACAATAGTTTCTGAACCTGAATTTTATTTGGCTCTGATTCATTTTTGATAGCATAAAGGCAGAAACAGTTCTTTCTAAATTATTCATCGTGTTGTTTAATAAGTAGGCATCATACAATGTGCTGGCTCCTGAAACTCCATTAGTCTATTGTGAAATATATAATTATACATTATTATGAAAATAAGAAATTTTTTATTACACATATGTATTTGACAGCCTGCAATTAGTTTAGACTCTCTAATTAACATATGTTTTACTTAATGGTGAGTGATTATGAATTATCATTTAATTATAGATAATTTCAAATACTCATCTGTCTTTTCTGTGAATATTAGATATAAAAATAAGCATTTGTTAGGAGCAAAATGTTTGTGATTTTCTGTTTTGTTTTTGTCCAGTACCAAGAACATTATTATGAAATAAGTGGTAATAAAATAGCTTTCCTTTGAGTAAATTGCTGAACATTTTTTACCATATATATTCTGCTCTCATATTTATGAATGCTGCTGTTCTTTTATATGAATTGTTCATGAGTAATTTTTCACATAAAGAAGAATCAATAGTACAAAGAACTATGGAAGCTTTTGTGAGTTGCATTAATTGAACCATTATTTTTTCTGAGT
Organism: Callithrix jacchus; assembly: GCF_049354715.1. Taxonomy (NCBI): domain Eukaryota; kingdom Metazoa; phylum Chordata; class Mammalia; order Primates; family Cebidae; genus Callithrix; species Callithrix jacchus. Next base: position 80,968,781 of record NC_133512.1, on the reverse strand, counting down.
AATCATTCTAAATACTTGGGTTTCATCAATCTACCTTAATTAGAAGAATATATTTGTATAATGAGGTTACAGAACCAATTTTAACTTTTAATGTAATGGTACCTGATCATCTTTGAATAGCTTTTTTGTTTTTATATAATGTTTGGTGAATTCATACAAGTTTTACTACTCGGTGGTTTTGCCATATCTTATACAGGCATTTCGCTGTTTAATAAAAGAATGTCTGAAAATATTTGCAAATCATGCATCTTATAGACAAAGGTCTAATATTTAGAACCTATAAGTAACTTAAACAAATTTACAAGCAAAAAACAACAATGTTGAAAAGTGGGCAAAGGACATAAAGAGACACTTTTCAAAAGAAAACATACACATAGCCAATAAGCATGTGAAAAAAATGCTCAATATTATTAATCATCAGAGAAATGCAAATCAAAACCACAGTGAGATACCATCTCATACCAGTCAGAATGGCCATTATTGAAAAGTCAAAGATAACAGACACTGACAAGGTTACTGAGAGAAGGAAATATTTATAGACTGTTGATAGGAATGTAAATTAGTTTAACTACTGCAGAAAGAAATTTGGCAACTTCTCAAAGAACTTGAAACAAAATTACCTTTCTCTCCAGCAATCCCATTATTGGGTATATACCCAACTGAAAAGAAATCATTCTACTATAAAGACACATGTACATGTATGTTCATCGCATCATTATCCACGATAACAAAGACATGGAATTACCCTAAATGCCCATCGATGGTAGAGTGGATAAAGAAAATGTGATGCATATACACATAGAATACCATGCAGTCATAAAAAGAATGAGATCATGTTCTTTGCAGCAACATGGTTGGAGCTGGAGGCCATTGTCCTAAGCAAGCTAACACAGGAACAGAAACCAAATATCACATGCCCTCATTTATAAGTGGGACCTAAACACTGAGTACACATGGACACAAAGGAAGAAACAACAGATACTGGGGCCTACTTAAAGATGGAGGTGGGAGGAGGGTGAGGATTAGAAAACTACATATTGGGTACTACACTAATGATAAGATGATGAGATAATCTATGCACAAAACACCTACAACATGCAATTTACCTACATAACAAGCCTACACATGTATTCCTGAAGCAAAGCAAAACTTCGAATAAAAGAAAAATAATGTATAAATAGGAAAGCTTAAAAAATCTGTTTGAAGCTTAAAAAACTGTTTCTTTCTCTACTTGCTAAATGGAATGACCACCACAGTGGCAAGCCTTTTGAAATACTCTTGATTGTTTTCTCTTTCAGTAAATCCAGAGTGAATGGGATTAGTGAACTACTATTTCTAAAACCAGAATATCTTTATCAAGGTTTGTAAGCAAAGGAAAGATATTTAATAATTTGTTGTAAAATCAATGTTGGTATTTATGACTTAATTTGCATTTTTGACAGAATACATTGTTTTTTAATTAAAATACAAATCCACATATAATAAAATATAAGTAGAAAGATTGCAATTAAATTGGATCTGTATAGGTGTTTACTGAAAGTAATTAATGCCTTAAAGTAGATTTGTTTTTTTTAAAGAGAGGGCTACAATAATCTGTCCTGGCTAAATTTGAAATAAAGTGGCTTAGATAACTGCATTGTTTCTCTATAAATTTTGATGAAACCTCAACTAGAATAGTAGATGAGTGGGATGTATGTACTGAGTAACTTATTGCAGTAAGTGGAATAATGGCCCCTAATTATCTCCACACCCTAATTCCTAGAACCTGAGAATATGTTCTTACAGGTGAAAGGGACTTTGCAGATGTGATCAAGTTAAGGACCTTTGGATGTGGTGACTATTTTAGATTATCAGGGTTGGCCCAATGAAATGACAGAAGAGTCAGGCAGAAGAAGAGAGTCAGAGGAGGATAAGACTAAGGAAGAAGGATCAGAGGAATACAAGTTGTTGGCTCTGAAGATGGCTAGGACCCAAGGAATGATGGTGGCCTCTGGATAATGCAAAATGCAAGCAAACAGTCACCCCTGGAACTTTCAGAAAGGAATGCAACCCTGCCAATATCTTGATTTTAGCCCAGTGAGACCTGTGCTAGACATCTGTACTGGTCAGAGATCTCCAGAAGGACAGAACTAATAGGAGAGATGTATATATGAAAGTGAGTTATTAAGGAGAATTGACTCATGATCACAAGGTGAGATCTCACAATAGACCTTCTGTAGGCTGAAGAGCAAGGAAGTCACTGGTGGCTCAATCTGAGTCTCAAAGTCTCAAAAGTAGGGAAGCTGACAGTGCAACCCTCAGTCTGAGGCCAAAAGTCCAAGAACCCCTGACAACCCACTGGTGTAAGTCCAAGAGTCCAAAGGCCAAAGAACCTGGAGTCTGATGTTCAAGGGCAGGAAGCATCCAGCATGAGAGAAAGATGAAAACCAGAAGGCTCAGCAAGCCAGCTTATTCCACCTTCTTCTTCTTGCTTTTTGTAGTCCACACTGACAGCTGATTGGATGGTGTGGGTAGGTCTTCCTCTCCCATTCCACTGACTCAAATGTTAATCTCTTCTGGCAGCGCCCTCACAGACATACCCAGAAACAATACTTTGCATCCTTCAATCCAACCAAGTTGACACTGTTAACGAGTACAAGTCCATCCCTTGTCGCCTTGAACCCATACACATCTCCTAAAATCATACTTAATCTCCAAATAAAGACAATAATAAGGTCATAACTACACCTAACATATTACAATTCTTATTACAACTGGAAGCTCACTAATCTTTAACATAAATGTTATTACATAAAGTTAACAATACTTAAATGCTGATATGAAGTCAATAAATCTATGTCACATGATAAAGGAAAGAGAAAGGAAATAAAATGAAGATATTTTCTTAGTACAATTGTGTATAGGCAGAAACATATTCTTAACAAAATAAAGAGAAAATGCTCTTGACAATTATAGTCTTTGTTGCTGCAACTGGTCACATGGTCATAGCTGGTATTGATGAATACCTTCCTCCACTACCCATTCTGTATTTTCTTTGCCTTAAGCAAGCACCTCAGCAGGTCATGGTTTTTACCCAGTGGAGTGACCCAAATCTTCATTCTGGAAGGGTCTGGGCCATTTGTAGTTCTGCCTGAATTGGGTTATTGTTTCCCATTCACCTTAATCACAAGGCATAGTAATACTAAGAGACACCTAATGGATCTCCTGTGTTCCACGCATACTCTTTCTTACCTCCGTTGTGGAGTAGTAGACTGATTTCATCTTGATAGTCCAGGTCAATCACCCCAGCAAACACTGTAACTCCTTTCTTAGCCTGTTGACTTAGATGTAGGAGAAGCCCAAAGTGGCCAGGTCACAATTTTAACTTCCAGTTTAATGGAATTATTGTTGTGTCTTCTGGTGGCAGCACTCCTCCCTCTGGAACCAAGACCTCTAGGCCAGGAGAACATAATGTCATGGGAACAGGAAGCAAAAATTTTGCTAGTGGGTCAGTAGGAATGATGGTGACTGGTGCCACTTCCACTTCCACCCCTTGGTTCCTGGACGCATGAATCCTGGCTATGGGATAAAAAGTACCATATATTGCATGCTGATTCAGAATATCCATGGCCTTCTGGAGAACTTTGTCACAGACCTACAAAGTATTGTCACCTAGTTGGCACTGCAATTGGGCTTCAAAAGGCAGTTTCATAATTTTATCAATCCAGGTGCTTCAGGTTGTTGGGAAACATGGTAAGATCAGTGAATTCCACGAGCATGAGCCCAATGCTGCACTTCCTTGGCTGTAAAGTGAGTGCCTTGGTCAGAGGCGTGCTGTGTGGAATACCATGATGATGGATAAGGTATTTTGTGAGTCCACAGATGGTAGTCTTGGCAGAAGAATTGTGTGCAGGATAGGCAAACCCACATCAGAAGTAAGTGTCTATTCTGGTGATGACAAACCGCTGCCCTTTCCATGATAGAAGAGGTCCAAAATAATCAACCTGCCACTAAATAGCTGGCTTATTGCCCCAAGGAGTGGTGCCATATTTAGGGTTCAGTGTTGGTCTCTGCTGGTGGCAAACTGGGCACTTAGCAGTGGTGGTAGAAGCTCAGCCTTGGTGAGTGGAAGTCCATGTTACTGAGCCCATGTGTAACCTCCATGCCTGCCACTGGCCATTTTTTTCATGGACCCATTGGGCAATGACAGGAGTGGTTGGGGACAGGAGTAGTGTCCACAGAATGAGTCATTCTATTCTCTTGATTATTAAAATCCTTATCTGCTGAGGTCATCCTCTGGTGAGCATTCACATGGAACACACGTATCTTCACAGTTTTTGACAACTCAGAGAGGTCCATTCACATACCTTTTTACCAGATTCCTTTGTCATCAATTTTCCAATGATGCTTCTCCCAACTCCCTGACCATCCAGCCAAACCATTGGCTACAACCCATGAATCAGTGCATCTGGCCATTTCTCCTTCCAAGCAAAGTGTACAATCAGGTGCACTGCTCAAAGTTCCGCCCTCTTGGAAGATTTCCGTTGACTACTGTCTTTTAGGGATGTCCTAGAAAGTGGCTGTAGTGCTGCAGCTGTCCACTTTCCAATGGTGCCTTCTACACATTAATTTTTCTGCTCAGTAAAATAGGTAAATAGGCTCTATTTTTCTACTCTAGGTAAAATAGAGCCTAAAATGAAATCACAAGGGTCTCTGTAAGTGGAAGAGACATGCTGATAATAAATAATAAATCTGTGTTATTTAGAGCTCCAAATTTGTGGTAATTTCCTACTGCAGCAATAGAAAATGAACACACTAACCACAATAATATGACACTTACTACTAGTAACAATAGAACAGCTGATATTTATTGACCTCTCACCATGTGTCTGCAGCATAAGAATTTCACAAAAATTATCCAATTTAAATCTTCCAACAAAATTTTGAAGTTGGTACTATTGTTAGCTCCATTTTATGACGTGCAAGCTGAGTCTTAAATTGAACTGTAAGTAAGCGGATAGTGCATAAACATCCTGGAAGTCTGAGTTGAATAACTTCTCTCTGACCTGCTTTCTGTGTCTTTCCTGTCTGGCTAATGATGGATTAAGCAGAATCTCCTTTTGTTCCATTCTTGTTATTGTAAATCATTCTGAAAGTATGTAGAATGATTTTTTAAGTTTAATATTCATTTAAGCTTAGTAAAATATAATAAATGTAATCTCATCCTTCTTTTATAAGTGAGCATCTCATAGGTTATAATTCAAATCACCACTCTTTAGTAGGTAGAAATATAGGAGGCAGATGTCAGGATTGGGTTGATGCTGCACTGATTCTAACTCAGGGTTGAATATTAATCTTCAAAAAAATCATCCCTTTGTAGTGACTCTGTTTGCAAAGGACTTTTCTTTTGCTTAATTTCTCCTATATTTTTCTTAAAATCTCTAATTTTTTAATCTTCCAGAGTTTTCTATGTTTACACACTTATTTGCCTTTTAAATCTGATTAATCAAATCTACATGCTTTCTCTAAATAGGCTCCCCCCACCCAGTTTATATTGTGTACAATTGCGGACTAAAGTTAATTTTCTTGGACTCATTGCTCATTTTCTCTAAGCTTTTTTAATATGTTAATATCATTAAACTCCTGTTTTTCATTTAGATAGTTATCTGATGATGACAGCTATTTCTGTAAAAATTGCACAAAAGGTTTTCTGAATATATCGCGATGACTGTTCTTGCTGTACATGGCAGAAAGTAGTTTGTCCATATTCACTTATCTCTTCCTCTACAGAATTTAGGGCAGTCACTGATTCCAGGAGCTTAAGGGAGTCACTGATTCCAACTTCTTAACACTCACAGAAGTAAACAACAAATAAAACAATATGGCCACGTGCTGTGGCTCATGCCTGTAATCTCAACAGTTTTGGAGGCTGAGGCAGGTGGATCACCCGAGGCAAGGAGTTCAAGACCAGCCTGGGCAACATGGGGAAACCCATCTCTATTAAAAATACAAAATTAGCCTGGCATGGTAGTGCACGTTTGTAGTCCCAGCTACTCAGGAGGCTGAGGTACAAGAAGTGCTTGAACCTGGGAGGTGAAGTTGCGATGAGCTGAGATTGCACCATTGCACTCTAGCCTGGGTGACAGCAAGACTCTGTCTCATAAATAAATAAATACAATCAATTGCAAATGTTATGTCTTAGAAATTAAGGGATTATGAGAATAATTATGTATTATGTTATATATACTGTATAATAATAATAGTTATTCTTATGCGGGGAATCACAAAACCCCCACTGCCTAATGTTGCTCATGTCTCCAAGGCTGAAAGATACAGAGCAGTGTCTAGAACTTTTACATGATTCTTCAATCAGCATCCTACCACCACTGCAGGTTTATAAGAAAAGGGGAATTACAAAGGAGAAGGCCAGGGAAAACAAAACAAAACAAAAACTTACAATTATTTTGTATTTTGACTCCAATATTTTCTGTAGAAATCTAATTGTAATGAATTGGTTAATTATTGGTTCTCAAAGTGTGGTCCCATACCAGCAACATCAGTATCATCTGGGAACTTGTTAAAAACACGAAAGCTCCAGCTCCACATTAGAGTTGTTGAATCTGAACCTCTGGGGAACAATCTCAGAAATCAGTGTGTTGACAACCCCTCTGGGTGATTCTGATGCACAGTGAAGTTTGAGAACCAGTGGATTACATGATGGGAGAGCCGGGAGGAGCCTTTGGCAAGAACTGAAATCTAGCTTAAGTACTGTTTATGATGCTTTCCTTTCTGTAGACTGTACTCCAGTGCTCTGTTACCCTTCCATTTGGAGTGACCTACAAGGGCAGGGAAAGAGCCCAGGGACAAGCCAAAAAAACCACAAAAATAAATACACAAAATAATTTAAAAGGGACTAATAAGAAAGACATTATATGCAGAAGTGCTTTAAGTTCTTTTCACACTGAAAACTCTCTGCCCCAACAAAATTGGCCAAAAGGGTGCTCAAAATTGGGTCAGCTGGAGATGTGATGTAATCAAGGTGCCATTTTAAGACATGCTCTTAAACATTAGAGAAATAATTAAAAAATGCCGCCAATTAATCTAGATTTTCATAGAGGATAGTTTTACTCCTAACAAGGTTGTCACCTTTGAGTGAACAAACAAGAAAAAAATCACCCTCCCTGGTTCCAATTTATCCTTAAGGAGTACTTTTGTGACTCTTCGTGCAGGTTACACTATACAACAATAGTGTACTCCCCAAACCCTGAGGCCAGTTCCTTAATAATTATAGTTAGCTCAAAATTTGAACCTGAATATTGCATGGCATTGTAGTATTTACTTGGAATTAGTGCTTTATTTTATTAACTAATTTAAATATCTTTATTCTGCCCCTTAAGATGTTCTCTGCTTAGAGAAATTGCAATCTGATGACAATTCAAATACTGAAGATGCTATTCTACATTCCATGCATATAATAAATTACTTATTTTAAATTTAAATGGAGCTGTACAATTTTTATTTAAAGAAAATTTGTTTCTCACTGCCACCACTAAATAAATATTAAACATATATTTGCAAATACCAGTGGAAAGGGAGGCATATTTTTAGCTTTTCTGAGATGTCCATATGTTTCCATTTGTCTTTGTCAGGGATTCCTGTAAGCATTTCTCTTCACGATGGAAGGAAAAAGGAACAGTTCACAGCCCCTATGGTGCAACCTTTTTCTATAGCCAACAATACAATCTGTGAGTCTTTTCTTGGTACCAAAATCATTCTGTGGAAGATGTCTTCAAAATTTCAAGAAATAATATTAGCAAAGGACTTTCCCTTTTAGGCTAAAGTAATGCAATAGTTTCCTACTTGATCTCCCTTACCCCACTTCTCCCCCTCTAATCCGCCTTTCTACTAGAAAAGTCTCTCTAAAACTTTTAAAACCTTCATCAAATCCTTAATAATTATTAGCCTTGGGCTAAGCCATTTGGACTTCATCTCTTATTATACTGTTACATACAGGTTTTGAAACACCCATGAGCGCAATGTATGTGTCGTGACAGATCTGGTGTTGTACCAGGAAGTATATAAAGCCACAGGATAAGCATGGTGCATCTTCTTGGATTGCCATTTTTATTCAAAAACAAAAATGTAAACAATCATTTTTACATAATACACATTCCCTTTTTTGTAATGACTTTTTTTGGTGTCTACTTTTTGAGACAGTTTCACTCTGTTGCCCAGGCTGAAATGCAGTGGCGCCATCTTGGCTCAGCTCGCTGCAATCTCTGCCTCACGGGTTCAATTGATTTTTGTGCCTCAGTCACCCAAGTAGCTGGAATTATAGTCATTAGTCACCATGCCTAGCTGATTTTTGTGTTTTTAGTAGAGATGAGATTCATCATGTTGCCAAGGCTGGTCTGGAACTCCTGGCCTCAAGTGATCTGCCCACCTCAGCCTCCCAAATTGCTGGGTTTACAGATGTGAGCCACTGTGCCCAGCCCACAGTCACTTTTAAAATAAAGCAAGAGCCTTTTATACTTGTGGAGGACTTCTCTGAGCTCTGTTTAACTTCTGTAAAAATGTTTGAGAAGAATTACACTGTCTGAACTCCCCATTCTGGTGAGTCATGCTGATGTTGGCATTATGTCCCCTTAAGGCTGTGTAGACTCTGGTTCTCTTGGTAGCCTTTACCTATCAGTGTAAGTCCTTGGATCTCTTCTTTCTCAGGGGGATTTACCAAACCTATGCTTCCCAAGAGTAAGTGGTTTGATCTAGAAAGGCTGCAGCTTCCTTAAACTTTTCTAGGTAGCCAGATTTACTTAACTTTCTCAATGAGCTTGATTTGACCATCATGGATAAGCTACTGAACTGACAGCTGCCATTGCAGGGATGTGGATGCTGCCTCCTAATTAAGATTTCTCCTCTTGATCTTGACTGGAAAGAATTCCTAAACAAATTATAACAAGGTGTATGTTAAAAAAATAGATTTAAATATGTGCGAAAGAGAAGTAAGGTAAATTTCCAAACCAAGGACAAAGAGATAAGTATATCCACATTCTATAGAAAACAAACTTGCTTCCAGTAATTTCTTCAAGAATTGATTGAAAGGCAAAATCTTCTGAGAAAGTGACTCACCATGCCATCTAGCTTATAAGCAGAAGACAAAACTAGAGAAATACTGGTTAAAGAAGAATACATTGGCCGGGCGCAGTGGCTCAAGCCTGTAATCCCAGCACTTTGGGAGGCCGAGGCAGGTGGATCACGAGGTCAAGAGATCAAGACCGTCCTGGTCAACATGGTGAAACCCCGTCTCTACCAAAAATACAAAAAATTGGCTGGGCATGGTGGCGCGTGCCTGTAATCCCAGCTACTCAGGAGGCTGAGGCAGGAGAATTGCCTGAACCCAGGAGGCGGAGGTTGCAGTGAGCCGAGATCGCGCCATTGCACTCCAGCCTGGGTAGCAAGAGCGAAACTCCGTCTCAAAAAAAAAAAAAAAAAAAAAAAAAAAGAATACATTAAAATAGTGAGTCCTTTACCTAGGGGAGAGTGCTGTGCTATGGGTGTTAAGAGGCTTAAAAAAATTCAGCTTTATGAAAGTAAATCTTATCTGCAACAAATACACCATGTTAAATATATAATTTGATGAGTTTTGCTAAATATATACACCTAAATAATCTCTCCCACAATAAATATGTATAATATTTCTATTATCCCCAAATTTCCTCATCTGCCTTTGTAGTAAATATCACTCTATTACATATCCTAGGCAACAGTTGATTTGCTTTCTGTCAATATAGTTTTTTTCTATTCAACAATTTCATTTAAATGGAATCATGCAGTGTGTGTTTTTTGTGTCTGCCTTTTTGTGCTTAGTATAATATTTTGCAGATTCATCAATATTGTCACCTGTGTTAATATTTATTCCATTTTATCACTAAATAGTATTCTTTTCAATAGATATACCACAATATATTTAATTGTTTACCTAGTGATAGATATTTGTGTTGTTTCCAGTTTGGTGTAATTATAAATAAAGCTGCTATAAATATTTATATACAAGTGTTTTGTGAACATATGCCTTCATTTATCTGTGTAAGTACACTGCAATAGCAGTATTGTGTTTCATGTGTATGGTTAACTTTATAAAAAACTGTTGAAATATTTGCCAAAAATGGTGTGCTATTTTACATGACAACCAGCAATACATGAAACTTACAGTTGTTCCACATTCTCTGTAACATTTGATAGATACGATTAATTTAAAATTTTAGCATTTTGGTTGTGTTAAGAGTATTTTTGGGTGGTTTTAATTTGCATGTCCCTGATGACTAATCCTGTAGGGTACCATTTCATGTTCCTACTGCCCATTCAAATATTTTCATGTGATAATCTGTTCCAATCTTTTCTCTATTTTTAAATTGGGTTGACTTCTTATTTTTGAGCTGTTAGAGTTTTTAAAATATTCTGTATACAAGTCCATTATCAGATATATGTATTGTGAATATTTTTTTTTGAAAACGGCATTGTATATTTATTCTAACAGATTATCTTCAGGGCAATTTCACTTTTAACATTGGGGTACATAGATAATATTTATATATATATATAAATTTTAAAAAAATTTTTTATTGCATTTTAGGTTTGGGGGTACATGTGCAGAACATGCAAGACAGTTGCATAGGTACACACATGGCAGTGTGTTTTGCTTCCTTTCTTCCCTTCACCCACATTTGGCATTTCTCCCCAGGCTATCCCTCCCCACCTCCCACTCCCGCTGGCCCTCCCCTTTTCCCCCAAATAGACCCCAGTGTTTAATACTCCCCTCCCTGTGTCCATGTGTTCTCATTTTTCATCACTCTCCTATGAGTGAGAATATGCGGTGTTTCATTTTCTGTTCTTGTGTCAGTTTGCTGAGAATGATGTTCTCCAGATTCATCCATGTCCCTACAAATGACACAAACTCATCATTTATGATTGCTGCATAATATTCCATAGTGTATATGTGCCACATTTTCCCAATCCAGTCTATCATCAATGGGCATTTGGGTTGATTCCAGGTCTTTGCTATTGTAAACAGTGCTACAGTGAACATTCGTGTGCATGTGTCCTTATAGTAGAACGATTTATAGTCCTTTGGATATATACCCAGTAATGGGATTGCTGGGTCAAATGGAATTTCTATTTCTAAGGCCTTGAGGAATCGCCACACTGTCTTCCACAATGGTTGAACTAATTTACAATCCCACCAACAGTGTAAAAGTGTTATTTTTCTCCGCATCCTCTCCAGCATCTGTTGTCTCCAGATTTTTTAATGATCACCATTCTAACTGGCGTGAGATGGTATCTCAATGTGGTTTTGATTTGCATCTTTCTGATGACCAGTGACGATAAGCATTTTTTCATATGATTGTTGGCTTCATATATGTCTTCTTTCATAAAGTGTCTGTTCATATCCTTTGCCCAATTTTGAATGGGCTTGTTTGTTTTTTTCCTGTAAATCTGTTTGAATTCTTTGTAAATTCTGGATATGAGCCCTTTGTCAGATGGGTAAACTGCAAAAATTTTTTCCATTCTGTTGGTTGCCAATTCACTCTAGTGATTGTTTCTTTTGTCCGTGCAGAAGCTGTGGAGTTTCATTAGGTCCCATTTGTCTATTTTGGCCTTTGTTGCCAATGCTTTTGGTGTTTTGTTCATGAAGTCCTTGCCTACTCCTATGTCTTGGATGGTTTTGCCTAGATTTTCCTGTAGGGTTTTTATGGTGCGAGGTCTTATGTTTAAGTCTTTAATCCATCTGGAGTTAATTTTGGTGTAAGGTGTCAGGAAGGGGTCTAGTTTCTGCTTTCTGCACATGGCTAGCCAGTTTTCCCAACACCATTTGTTGAACAGGGAATCCTTTCCCCATTGCTTGCTTTTGTCAGGTTTATCAAAGATTGTATGGTTGTAGATATGTTGTGATGCCTCCGATGCCTCTGTTCTGTTCCATTGGTCTATATCTCTGTTTTGGTACCAGTACCATGCTGTTTTGATTACTGTAGCCTTGTAGTATGTGTGAAATCCGGTAGTGTGATGCCCCCCGCTGTGTTCTTTTTGCTTAGAATTGACTTGGTTATGCGGGCTCTCTTTTGGTTCCATATGAAGTTCATGGTGGTTTTTTCCAGTTCTGTGAAGAAAGTCAATGGTATAGCATTGATTCTGTAAATTACTTTGGGCAGTATAGCCATTTTCACAATATTAATTCTTCCTCACCGGAATGTTTCTCCATCTGTTTGTGTCCTCTCTGATTTTGTTGAGCAGTGGTTTGTAGTTTTCCTTGAAGAGGTCCCTTACGTTCCTTGTGAGTTGTATTCCAAGGTATTTTATTCCTTTTGTAGCAATTGTGAATGTCAGTTCGTTCTTGATTTGGCTCTCTTTAAGTCTGTTATTGGTGTAGAGGAAGGCTTGTGATTTTTGCACATTGATTTTATATCCTGAGACTTTGCTGAAGTTGCTTAACAGTTTCAGGAGTTTTTGGGCTGAGGCGATGGGGTCTTCTAGATATACTATCATGTCGTCTGCAAATAGAGACAATTTGGCTTCCACCTTTCCTATTTGAATACCCTTTATTTCTATTTGTTGCCTGATTGCTGTGGCTAGAACTTCCAGTACTATATTGAATAGGAGTGGTGAAAGAGGGCATCCTTGTCTAGTGCCAGATTTCAAAGGGAATGCTTCCAGTTTTTGCCCATTCAGTATGATATTGGCTGTTGGTTTGTCATAAATAGCTTTTATTACTTTGAGATACATTCCATCGATACTGAGTTTATTGAGGGTTTTTAGCATAAAGGGCTGTTGTATTTTGTCAAATGCCTTCTCTGCGTCGATTGAGATAATCATGTGGTTTTTGTTTTTGGTTCTGTTTATGTGGTGAATTACGTTGATAGACTTGCGTATGTTGAACCAGCCTTGCATCCCCAGGATGAATCCTCCTTGATCATGATGGATAAGTTTTTTGATTTGCTGTTGCAATCGGCTTGCCAATATTTTATTGAAGATTTTTGCATTTATGTTCATCATAGATGAAATTTTCTTTTCTTGTTGGGTCTCTGCTGGGTTTTGGTATCAGGATGATATTGGTCTCATAGAATGATTTGGGAAGGATTCCTTCTTTTTGTATTATTTGGAATAGCTTCAGAAGAAATGGTACCAGCTTCTCTTTGTGTGTCTGGTAGAATTTGGCTGTGAATCCATCTGGACCTGGGCTTTTTTTGTGTGGTAGGCTCTTAATTGCTGCCTTGACTTCTGCCCTTGTTATTGGTCTATTCATAGTTTCAGCTTCCTCCTGGTTTAGGCTTGGGAGGACACAGGAGTCCAGGAATTTATCCATTTCTTTCAGGTTTACTAGTTTATGTGCATAGAGTTGTTTGTAATATTCTCTGATGATGGTTTGAATTTCTGTGGAATCTGTGGTGATTTCCCCTTTATCATTTTTTATTGCATCTATTTGGTTGTTCTCTCTTTTCTTTTTAATCCATCTGGCTGGTGGTCTATTTTGTTGATCTTTTCAAAAAACCAGCTCTTGGATTTATTGATTTTTTGGAGGGTTTTTCGTGTCTCAATCTCCTTCAGTTCAGCTCTGATCTTAGTTATTTCTTGTCTTCTGCTGGGTTTAGAGTTTTTTTGGTCTTGCTCCTCTAGCTCTTTCAATTTTGACGATAGGGTGTCAATTTTGGATCTCTCCATTCTTCTCATATGGGCACTTATTGCTATATACTTTCCGCTAGAGACTGCTTTAAATGTGTCCCAGAGATTCTGGCATGTTGTGTCTTCATTCTCATTGGTTTCAAAGAACTTCTTTATTTCTGCCTTCATTTCATTGTTTACCCAGTCAACATTCAAGAGCCAGTTGTTCAGTTTCCATGAAGCTGTGTGGTTCTGGGTTGGTTTCTGAATTCTGAGTTCTAACTTGATTGCACTATGGTCTGAGAGGCTGTTTGTTATGATTTCAGTTGTTTTGCATTTGCTGAGCAGTGCTTTACTTTCAATTATGTGGTCAATTTTAGAGTAGGTGTGATGTGGTGCTGAGAAGAATGTATATTCTGTGGATTTGGGGTGGAGAGTTCTGTAAATGTCTATCAGGTTTGCTTGCTCCAGGTCTGAGTTCAAGCCCTGGATATCCTTGTTGATTTTCTGTCTGGTTGATCTGTCTAATATTGACAGTGGAGTGTTAAAGTCTCCCACTATTATTGTGTGGGAGTCTAAATCTCTTTGTAAGTCATTAAGAATTTGCCTTATGTATCTGGGTGCTCCTGTATTGGGACCATGTATGTTTAGGATCATTAGCTCTTCTTGTATCAATCCTTTTACCATTATGTAATGGCCTTCTTTGTCTCTTTTGATCTTTGTTGCTTTAAAGTCTATTTTATCAGAGATGATAATTGCAACTCCGCTTTCTTTTGCTCTCCATTTGCTTGGTAAATGTTCCTTCATCCCTTTATTTTGAGCCTTTGTGTATCCTTGTATGTGAGATGGGTTTCCTGGATACAGCACACTGATGGTTTTTGGATTTTTATCCAATTTGCCAGTCTGTGTCTTTTGATTGGTGCATTTAGTCCATTTACATTTAGGGTTAATATTGTTATGTGTGAATTTGATGCTGCCATTTTGATGCTAAGTGGCTGTTTTGCCTGTTACTTGTTGTAGATTCTTCATTATATTGATGCTCTTTAGCATTTAGTGTGATTTTGGAATGGCTGGTACTGGTTGTTCCTTTCTATGTGTAGTGCCTCTTTCAGGAGCTCTTGTAAAGCAGGCCTGGTGGTGACAGAATCTCTGAGTACTTGCTTGTTCGCAAAGGATTTTATTTTTCCTTCACTTCTGAAGCTCAGTTTGGCTGGATATGAAATTCTGGGTTGAAAGTTCTTTTCTTTAAGGATGTGGAATATTGGCCCCCACTCTCTTCTGGCTTGTAGAGTTTCTGCCGAGAGATCTGCTGTGAGTCTGATGGGCTTCCCTTTGTGGGTGACCCGACCTTTCTCTCTGGCTGCCCTTACTATTTTCTCCTTCATTTCAACCTTGTTGAATCTGACGATTATGTGCCTTGGGGTTGCTCTTCTTGCGGAATATCTTTGTGGTGTTCTCTGTATTTCCTGAAATTGAATGTTGGCCTGTCTTTCTAGGTGGGGGAAATTTTTCTGGATAATGTCCTGAAGAGTATTTTCCAGCTTGGATTCATTCTCTTCGTCACATTCTGGTACGCCTATCAAACGTAGGTTAGGTCTTTTCACATAGTCCCACATTTCTTGGAGACTTTGTTCATTCCTTTTTGCGCTTTTTTCTCTGATCTTGGTTTCTCGTTTTATTTCATGGAGTTGATCTTCGACTTCTGATATTCTTTCTTCTGTTTGGTCAATTCGGCTATTGAAACTTGTGCATGCTTCGCGAAGTTCTCATATTGTGTTTTTCAGCTCCTTTAATTCATTCATATTCCTCTCTAAGGTATCCATTCTTGTTATCATTTCCTCAAATCTTTTTTCAAGGTTCTTAGTTTCTTTGCATTGATTTAAAACATGTTATTTTAGCTCACAAATGTTTCTCATTATCCACCTTCTGAAGTCTAATTCCGTCATTTCGTCACAGTCATTCTCCATCCAGCTTTTTCCCTTGCTGGTGAGGCGTTTTGGTCCTTTGTAGGAGGTGAGGTGTTCTGGTTTCGGGTGTTTTCCTCCTTTTTGTGCTGGTTTCCTCCCATCTTTGTGGATTTATCCACCTGTCGTCTGTGTAATTGCTGACTTTTCGATTGGGTCTCTGAGTGGACACCCAGATTGTTGATGATGAAGTATTTCTGTTACTTGGTTTTCCTTCTACCAGTCTAGCCCCTTCGCTGTACGACTGCTGAGGTGCACTCCAGGCCCTGCTTGTCTGGGGTGCACCTATAGCAGCTGCGGAACAGTGAGGGATGCTACCAGTTTCTTTTTCTGCTATCTTTGTCCCAGGATGATGCCTGCCAAATGTCAGTCTTTTGGATATAGAGGGGTCAGGGAGCTGCTTGAGGGGACAATGTGTACTTTATAGGAGCTCAAGTGCTGAGCTGTGAACTCTGTTGTTCATTCAGGGCTGTTAGGCTGCTATGTTTAATTCTGCTGCAACATAACTCATAAAAAAACCCTTTTTTTCTCAGGTGCTCTGTCTGGGGGTGGTTGGGGCTTTCCTTGTGAGTTTCCGCCTCACTGTCCTGCCCAGCTAGGAGGCAGTATAGTCACTATTTGCCTGCCGAGGCTCCGCCCTGCTGGTGTGAGGTTCGCCCTGTTGCTGCAGGCTCTGCCCTTCTGCTGTGGTCTCTGCCCTGCTGCCACAGGCTACGCCCTGTGGTGGAGTCTGTCTGTTGTAGCGGGTTGCCTCGGCAATGGCAGGCTGCGTCTGCAATGGGCGTGTACCTCAGTAGGGGTGGTTTGCCTCGGTAATGGCGGGCGCCCCTCCCCCACGGAGCTGTGGCCTCAGGGAACCCCTCCACGGGGAGCGTTTGGAATCGCCATTTTGTTTGTCCCACTGCGCTACCCCAAATGCTGTCACCCTGGAATATCCTGGGCTGGCTCAATGTCCAAGTCCCATTCAGTCTCAAGTTCAGTCCTCCCAAGTCTCAGGTTGCCGGCCCAACAAGTTCAGCCCTCCCAAGTCTCAGGTTGCCGGCGCAACAGGGCACCTGGATGAGCGCGCTTTGTGCAGACCACTGTGTAGTGCTGCCACAGCGCGGGCCACCGCCGCACTGGCTGCCAGCTGCGCCAGCCAAAACCTCTGCCTGGCGTCCCGCATCTCCTCTATACCTAGGAATTTTCCCGTTCTGTGGGCAACTGGAAATGCGGCCCTGACTCACCCCTTCCACACATTGATCGTGAGCTTCTATCCTGGGTTGTTCTCACAGCACCATCTTGAGTCCTCCCCCAATCGTATTTTGAATATTTTTTTATTTCCTTAGTGGTATATTTTGAGGCATGGAGGTTTTTAATTTTGATGAAACCCTGTTTATCATTTTTTTGTTGTACTTTATAAGTTCTAATAATTATTTGCCTACTTTATGTGTATACGTTCTTCCAAAGGTTTTATAGCTTTACAATTTTAGGTGTGTGATTTATTTTGGATTAATGCTTAGAATGGCTCATTCCAGAATCATTTGTTGACGAGTCTAGACTTTTCCCATTCAAGTACCTTGGAACTGTTGAGTGGGATGCTGTTTGCGTATATTTCTGAACTTCATTTTGTTCAAGTGGTGAATATAAAAATACTCATGCCATTGCTGTATTTTCTTGACAAGTCTTTGAATCAGGTGGTACAAATCCTCTTAGGCTTTTAGAGCAGGTGGCATAAATTTATTCTTATTTTCCAAAGTGTTTTGACTATTCTAAGTAATTTTGATTTCCTTACAAATATAAAGCCAGCTTATTTCTTTAAAACTGTTAGTGTTTTATATAGGAGAATTGACATCTTATAGATGTTGAGTCTTAACAATACTGATCCAATAAATTGGTATTTCTTTAGTTCTGATTTAGTACAGCTCAGCAATGTTTTATGATTTTCAGTGTAGAGGTCTTGGGCATTTAAAAATTATCTGTAAATATTTTCATGTTTCTGGATGCTATAAGAAATGATAATAAAAATTTTATTTTCCAGCATATAGAATTACAATTGCTTTTTGGATTTGTTTACTAAAACCTTGGTAAATTCATTTAGTTTTAGTACCTATTTTGTAGTTTTCTTTCTACATACACAATCCTGTCTTCTGAGATTAATGACAGTTTTTTCTTCCCTTTCCATTTCATATGCTTTTATTTTTTCTCTTCTTGCTTAATTATATTTACTAGAACTACCAGTAGAATATGGAATAAAAGTGGTGAGAACAGACTTAAATTGCCTTCTTCTCAATCTTAGGGAAAAATCATTCAGTCTTTCACTATTAAGTTTGTGATAGCTGCAGGCTTTTCATAGAGGCTCTGTGTCAAGTTGAGGGAGTTTTATTTCATTCTTAGTTTGCTATTAACAACAAATTTATATAAAGGGATGTTAAGTATGAACAAATACATATATGAAGATCATTATATTTTACCATTTTATTTTGTTAGTATCGGGAATAACAATTTTTAATTGTTGAGGCATCTTTAAATTCTTGAAACAATGCCACTTTGTCACAATATGGTATCTTTTTTATATATTGTGCAGTCAATTTGATGTTTTTAAAGGACATAGACTGGTTTGCAATTTTCTTTTTCTGTCATGTTCTTGTCTGGTTTTGGTATTAGAGCAATTCTGACTTCATGAAAGTATTTGGGAAGTGTTCCATTCTCTTCTGTTCTCTGAAATAATTTGTATGGAATTGGTATGTTTTTCTTCAAATTTTTGATAGACTACAGGTGAAACTGTTTAACTATTATTTTAACTCTTTAATAGGTATGTGACTATTCACATCTTTGATGTCTTTGTTTCAATTTTGATCTTTAAGAGAATTTGTTTATTATGCTAACCTGTCATAACGTTGTTCAAAATATTCCCCTAATATTTAATGTCTGTAGAATCCATAGTGATATGCCACCTTTTGTTACTGCCATAGGTCATTTGTGCTTTCCTTGTTTCCTCTAGATTTATCTAGTTAGAAGTTTATCAGTTTTAATGATTTTTCTAAATAAGGAACTGACTTCATTAATTTTCCATTTTTATTGTTTTTTTATTTATATTTTCTCCTCCTTAAGCTTTTTAGGATTAAAACTTAGATAATTGGTTTTATAACTTTCTTACTTTTAAGGGAAATATTTGAAGGTTTCCCTCTAAGTACTGCTTTATTTATATCCTATAACTATGAATTCTTCTTTGACCCCTGGGTCATTTAGAAGAACAATGTTAATTTCAAAGTATTTGGCAGTATTCCATGAAAATATAAACAATGGTTTTTCACTTAATTATATCATACCTAGAGAACCTGTTCTGTGTGACTTTAGTCTTTTTATTTATTGAAATTTCTTTTCTGGTCCAGAAGATCTACCTATCATGGTGAATGTTACATATGTATTTGAACTATTGTTGGAAAAAGATATTCTATGAATGCCAACTAGGTCACATTACTTAAATGTGCGATTCAATTCTTCTTTGTATTTAATGATTTTTAAAAATTACTATTTCTAACAATTACTGGAAGAAAAAGTGTTTAAATTTCCATTCAGAAATGGTGCAAATTATGTCCTCTTGCTAAATTGCCTACCCCTTTTATTGCTGTGGAATTTCTCTTTTCATTCCTGCTAAGTTTTTTTTGTTCCAAAATCTTTCTTTTGGCCAGGATCAGTGACTCATGCCTGTAATCCCAGCACTTTGGGAGTCCGAGGCAGTTGGATCATTTGAGATCAGGAGTTCAAGACCAGCCTGGCCAATGGTGAAAACCCGTATCTACTAAAAATACAAAAATTAGCTAGGCGTGGTGGTGAATTCCTGTAATGTCAGCTACTTGGGAGGCTAAGTCAGGAGAATCAACTGAACTCAGGAGACAGAAATTGCAGTGAGCTGAGATGGTGCTACACATGCTAGCCTGGGCAACAAAGTGAGACTTTGATTCAAAAACAAAAGACAACTTTCTTTGTCTGATATTAATATAACCACTCTTGATTTCTTATGATTAGTGTTTTTGTGGTATATCTTTGTTCATCCTTTTACTTTTAATGTATGTATCTCTTTGTATTTAATAAGTATTTCTTGTAGACAGGCATATATTTTGGTCTGGCTTTTGATCCAGTCTAATAATGTATAGCTTTTAAATGGGTGCATTTGGTCTACTTAGATTTAGTGTAAAATTTGATATAGTTGGGTTTAAGTATACAATAATATTTTCTATTTGTACCATTGCTTTTTGTTGTTGCTCCTTTGTCCCTCTTTTCTTGCCTCTTCTTGAATTATGTTTTGCATTTCCTTTTCTATTCATTATTGAACTATGTTACAGTCCTTTGTTTCATTTAAAAAATAGATTGTTTTTGGATTTGCAATTATTCAGAAACTGTCTCAAAATAATACTTCACATTTGTAAGAACTTCAAGAAAGCTTACTTCTAATTTCATCTTCCATTCATTATGTAATTGTTGTCATATCATTTATTTCTACATATATTATAGTCCTCTAATCATTTATTATTTCTCCATTATTTATCTTTTAAATAAAGTACAACATATGAATCAGATGTTGTTTATATTCACATACATAATTAACATTTCTGAAGCTCTTCATGCTTTATGCAGATCAAAGTTACCATTTAAAATCATTATTTTTTCTTTCCTAAAACATTTTCCCATTCCTTGAAGTGCATATCTGCTGGTGACATGTTTTTCAGCTTTTCATTTTGTCTGAAATTGTTGTTGTTTTCTTAATATTTCTTTTGCTGATTTTTAAATTCTATGATGACAATTTTTTGTTTGTTTGTTTGTTGTGATAGCAGTTTGAAGACATTCTATTTTCTTCTGGCTAGCACTTTTTTAAACAAGTCCCGAGTCATTCTTGTCTTTTTTCATGTGCATGGGATGTCTTTTTATTCTGTAATTGCTTTTAAGGTTTGCTCTTTTTATTATCGCATACCTGGATGTAGTTGACTTCATACTTCATTTTTTTTCTTGCTTTTGAATGACTGAATTTCTTGGATATGCAGGTTTATCGTTTTCTTCAAATACGGAAAGTCTCTGGATATTATTTCTTCGTATGTATTTTCCTGCTGATATTCCTTTCATCATTTCATGCATATATGTTAGACTATTTAAAATTGTCCCAAAAGTCACCATAGATTTGTGTATTTCCCCTTTACTAATTTCTTCTCTGCGCTTCAGTTTGGATGTTTTCTGTTGCTATGTGGTCATATGTACTGATTTCATTTTAGCCTTGTCTAATCTCCTATTAAACTTATTCAGTGAATTTTTCATTTCTATCTAGGGTATTCTTTGCATCTAGTTTAGCTTTACTTCTAAGGTGCAAACCTTCTGAAGCCTCTACTGTGCTCTGAAAAGTTTTCTCCATTCTGGCTGATTGATACTTGAATACCTTCTAATCCAGTTTGATCTCTGCAAATTGTGCATTTTATAACTCTCTATTGGCTTTTTGCTTGGCCTTTGAAATTTGATACTATGTTTGACAGTTTAGTATTTAGAAACAGGCCCTAGGACCTTTCCACAGACCCCATGGAAGTTTCCGAAAGGCTCTTTCTCTATATCATATTCCTTTCTGTATTTTGCCTGGCAAATTCCGGTGGCCTCAGCAAACCCGATCCTTGATCTCTGCCTTGTGAGTTCTATGAGATCCCCGGGCTGCACTTGCTTTCCCCATCATGTGCTGCAGACCATGATGTTCCTTCAGGCCAAAACCCAGGAAGATTGAAAAGCCTATCTCATGTATTTTTCTTCTCTCAGAGATCATAGCATTCAATTCCCTGGAGCAATTGTTGTTGTTGTTTTGTATTTTTATACATCCTCTCTTCCTACCAGTGTTCTGGCTATTACGGAGGGAGGGCAAGATCAACTTATTCATTGTAATAGGGCAGAAGCTTTTTGAGAAATTTTAATTGATCTTTTTTCTAAAATGGAATCATTTTCTAGTTAAGAAAATAACATGTATGCATGAAAGGACATACAGTGATGACTCACAAGACTTCTTTTATTGTCTGAAAGTGACATAAATACTATGTAAAGGAAGAACTTATAATGTGTTTGGTAACAAACAGGAGAAAAAAATCATTTTATATTGCATCTCTTCAAGCTCAGACTTGAAGACAGATCATTTAACTGAAAATGTTTTTTTGGAAATTCCTTTTTTCTTTGCATTGTAAGGGAAAACAGTGGGAATGGAAATAAATGTAGACGGCCACTCATGTTTTTAAAATGCAAGAAAGATTGATATCCAGATACCTGATTTGTATTAGAGGAATTAACTGTTTTACATTATGATTTGATTCCTGATACATTGGATGTACAGTTTGTTTCAATATTTACATCACTTCTGCCATGTTTTGTAATGTCTGGATATCAGATCACGTTTTGATGCTCCTTTAACCTCTTTATGCTTTGAATCTCACAGAGGTATTATTTCTAGGAATTGGTGGTGGGATCAATAAAACCACTGAGAAATTTAGAATATTGCTTTTCTGTGGACGGTTCCTCTAGGGGCAAGTAAATCAATCAAAATAAAAAGACTCCTTACACATTTATCTATAAACAGAACGTGCTGAATTGGAATAAATTTTGGGATAATTTAACTGAGACATTGTGATTCTGGCTTCTGAACTTTTGTCTATGAGTTCTGTGTCTTTCTCCCACCCTTTGCAGATTTCAATTACTATCTAGGGCCCAGCTAAGCTCTCATTTCATCTTGTAAGAATTTTCCTGACCTCATCAGTGCACATTGATTCTTTCCTCCTAAATTCTTAAAGCACTTATGATTTGCAAACAATTGACCATATATTACCTTGTCACATATTCTGTATATTATTTTATATAGTGTTTTTCTTCCATCTTCATGTGTGTGAAGGTAATTACTATTCATTTTTTTCTCTAATAGACTGAATAATTTATTAGGCATCTACTCTGTACAAAGCCCTGTGCTAAGAGATAATATATAATGTCAAAATAAACTAATACGGTCTCTACCCTTATGCAGCATAGAGTGGCAGAACTGTGAGTCAAGCATAATATATGCAAATGTATAATAATGTGATTAGTTATTTGATGGAAAGGACACCTGATTAACTAGGTGTCACCTAATATTCCTTTTTATAAAGCCCGTAAAAACTGGGTGGGCTAGATAATTTTGGGTGGTTAGAGAGTCTCTTTGTCAAAGGGATAGTTGAGCTGAGACATGAAGTCTAGGAAGTAGAAGAGTATTTAAAAACAGAAAGACCTATATCCTCCAGAGTATAAGGCAAAGGTAAAGATGTACCAGAATAGAAGCTCTCAAACATCACTGTTAATCAGAATCATATGTGCACTTGTTAAAAATGCAGATTTCTGGCCCTCTATCTCAGAGATTCTGAGTCAGACTTTCTACATTTTTATAAGTAACCCAAGTGATTCTTTCTGATGTAAGTAGCTGCAGCTCCTGTTTGTGAAATATAGGTCTAAGCTTTCAATGTTTTTTTCCTTTTTTAAAAAAAGTTATTAGAGAGATGAAGTTGAGCGACTATAGGAGGAACAAGCAGGAATATAGATGACTCGATGCAATATAAGGTGTAAGGCACCTTTGGAACTATAAGAATCTGTTGTACAGTCGAATACGTATGAAGTCCTAAAATATTAAAACTTTAGCTATTAAACTCTAAATTACAAACGTCTCAACTTGGTTTCTCAACATCAAGGAAAATGTAACGTGAGTTACTTTTGAAGACTTTTACTATGCCTTATAGAACTTCTCATCCTGCACAGTGTTTTGTTCAGTACTTGTCACAGAATTGGTGATTTATAAATATTGAATGCATGAATGAATACATTAATGAATATTTTATAAATGCATCTTATCTTGCTCTAATATTTCCCAGCACTCTTATCACCTTCTACCACACAGCTTGAAGGAGAGTGAGAGTCCTAATAGCTCTAATGACTGGTATATTGCCTCTTGAACTAATTTGAATAAAATGATATCTGGAAGAGAGCAATGATTAACCTAAAGAAAATTATCTTTAATCTATATTTTCTTAGCATTTCATAAATATTTCTATTATGCACATAGATAGTCTAGTATATGTTATTTGTTTCTAACTGAACTGTCACCTCCTCGAGGGCAGGAAGGTTGCCTTATTCATCTTTAGAGTCATCCGTGGTGTCTTTCTTGGTTAGTGCTTGAAGAAATTTATGTTGAATTGAGTTTAGTTACAATGTAATATTGTAAGTATTTGGCACTTGGATTGGAACAATATTTGAGATAAAAAAACCTTCTTACTACTTCTTAGTTCTTAAAATTGTACTATTTTACCTCTTCCTATTTACAATGGAATAGAAAGGCACAGAAGTTGAATGCACAAGAAGGATTTATGAGAGAGGAGAGTGCGCCTCAATTCTACAGTTAGGATTTGAGATAGGAACAGGGTTATATACAGATCCTGGGATGCCACATTGGAGTGACCTCAAAACTAAGTTAGTATCTCAGAGAAACTCAAGCTGGAGATTTGCTAAGTTCTCAACAACTTGGTGCCAACAAAATAGAATGAGCCAGTTTTAAATGACAATAACTAGTGGATTAAAGGTCTGAGGAGAACCCAGGAGTTGATAAAGAGTGATTTTAGAATTTCAAGCTGTAAATTTCAAGTTACAATATCAGGAGTGATTTTTTCAGAGTTGGTCCAGCTAAATTCAGAGTTCTGATCTGGTGATAAGGGCAATGGAAATATAGTTAGAGGTATATAGTGATGTTCAATTTGTAACTTATTTTTATTTTTTTGTCTATGTTCAGATATGATTGTGAAGTGATCTTGTTTTTGCCTTTTGTTTTTGTTTTTGTTTTTTGAGGTGGAGTCTTGCTCTCAGTTGCCCAGACTATAGTGCAATGGTGTGATCTTGGCTCACAGCAACCTCCGCCTCCTGGGTTCAGGCAGATTACAGGTGCCCACCACCTCGCCTGGCTAATTTTGTATTTTTAGTAGAGATGGGGTTTCTCCTTGTTGATCAGGCTAGTCTCGAACTCCTCATCTTGTGATCCGCCCACCTTGGCGCCCCAAAGTGCTGGGATTACAGGTGTGAACCACCACACCTGGCCTTGTTTTTTGTCTTGATCATCATGGTCATAGGGTTGTCTTGTCTAATGCTGGTGATCTGTGAAATTGATTCTCTCTGACAGGATCACACTAAGGCCTAGCTGGGAGGGCCAGGCAGCTCCAGGAAGAAAGAAAGAAGGAGCTGCTTCCTTCTTTCTTCATTTGAAAGCAAACAGTGTGGAGTCCTGGAAAGCTGATGGCATTGTGCAGGGTGCTCATAAGATGCACCTCATGAGTAGGCCTTGTTATGTCAGGAGTGTTTGATCAATGGAGATTGGCCCATATGTGAATATTGGAGATTGAATTATACCAGAAAGCATGAGTAGCAGAATGTAGCTCAGGTGAAGGTAGTTATTTGGGAGGGAAGCCATAAACTCTGGTGTTTGTTTTGACCTCAGGCTAGAAGAAAATTAATTGGAGCAGAAAATTGGTCAAACTGAGGTAGAAATTTTACCAAATCAGTGTCCAGCAGAAAACTTCCAGTTAATATTGCTTTCCTGATTCATTGATATGAGAGTCACCTTATATATGTGGATGGCTACAGAGTACATTTCCACAATTCACTTAAAGTGCACTGGATTTGGTCACTGTATAAGACTGGCCTTGCTTGTTTTGAAACCAAGCAGTAGGCAGAAGCAGTATTAACTTACTTGGTTAAGAAATGCATTGCCTTGGCAACATTGGTATTATTTTACAGAAAATCTGCTCTCTTTTGATACCACTAAATCTGGTTTATGAAGAGCATTTTCAGTTTCTCTTTAAGAACATCTTAAATGGACGGTTTTGTGTCAGTTGGTGCCTGGCTCTTCATCAGCTTCTTTATAAATTTAATTTTCCTGTTTCCTTTCCTTGCTCCACTGAGCTCTTCCTTAATGATCAGATTACAGTGTTCAGCATGATTCCTGGAATTGTTCATTTTTGTCAACCAGAAAGAAAACAGACCACTGATAAATTAAGACTGTACCTTTGCATTTAACGATTCTCCAATTAGTGTCCCAGTCAATCTCAGGAACTGCATCTGAAATAATCAGTGAGCAAACTCTTCTTCTTTGCTACTCTCTAATCACTGTTCCACTGCTGGCTTAATTCGTGAATTGTAAAGCAGGATTTTGGTGAAATAGTCAGTCTTATAACATCATGTAAATCTCGGATCATTATGGTTAGCTCCCTTATTAGGTGAGTTTGTTCCACTTTTTTTTTTTTTTTTTGGTGTAGATTTCAGGATGCACATATCCTGCTCTTTGTGCCTGAGTCTGGCAAACTTAATTTCATTAATTAGATAAGTAGACATTAAGCTCCTGGGGAGGGTTTAAAGTACTTTGGCTAAAAACCCAAAGCAGTATGTCAGGGCTGGGTCACAGATGTGCAACCTGTGTCACCAAAAAGGACCTGTGATCAGAAGGACCCTGCAATTGATGTAATTCTCAGTGTTATTTTGACATTCTTAACAGTTTTATCTTTGAACTTGTGTTTTGTAAGAGAAGTCTGATGGGACAGTAGAGCATATGTGTGGGCAGAGGAGATAAGCCCACGTATATGCCTACCTTTCTGGCTACTGTATTTGCATGCAGTGTTTATGATGTCCTATGAGCTCAGAATTCTGGTGGGCCCAGAATATGTGGCTGCTCGGTGAGTACAAGGTAAACATGTTATATCTATGACTGAGCAAGCCAGTGTACTGATGGCCCTGAGATGCTAAGCTGTCTATTCAAACCAGAATTTGCTTTAAATGTAAAAGGAAGGAAATGGTGCTCTAAGACACATGAACCAACAAGGAACCCTATCATTGCCTTACTTACTTGAGTTACTTCCCTCTATTAGATAACCACACAGCCTGAAAATGACACAGAAGTAATGGGAAATAGGGCAGCCTATAGTTTCCTATCACTCTGTCTCTACTCCTCAATAAGCTAAAAGTAGAGAGCATGGGTAGAATGTGCACACATCAAGAAGTGAAATAAAAGCAGCTGAGTTAATTTTGTGCAGTATTTCCACTGCTTTGCTAAGAACAACATGCCTATGCATGTACTAGCTATGGTAATTTTGGTGGTTCTGCCTATGAGTTTGAATGCTCATATATTTGTATTTGAAATAGGGATTATACAATATAAAGAAGAATGGTAAAATTCATGCTAATAATTGAAAATGTATTTTTTTTAAATGTGAATGACATTCAACAGCAAACAAAACACCATGATAAACCAAGAGAAAGACAAGGAAGAAGAGAAAAAGCTTTATATTTTAGCATTGTTAACAGCACTTTTTTCCTACTTTTGGACAAGAAGCTCCACAATTTCATTTTATTCTGGGCCCTGCAAATTTTGTAGCCTGCCCTGCAGAATGTTCTCAGGATCAATTCAATTTTCTCTTTAATTCATTGTGGATTCCTTAAAAGTGTCTGCAGCCCGGGGAAGAGGCCGAGTGAGAAGATGCTCTGTGTGAACCCTCACAGTGCCAGGCCACGTCATAGAGGCTGGCTTCTCCCATCCTTGGGGAGGATGGTCTCTGTAGAAAATCCCCATCTTCCACAGATGCAGACTCCACAATAAGGTAGACTTTGCTGTGTAAGGAGCTACACGGGTCTTTTAAAATTTTCTCTCCTATGCCTTTTCTTCATCCATAATTACTGGAGTTCCCACAGTGTCTTGGTTTCCAGAAGCCTTTAGAGTAAAAAATAAAGGGTCTTTTGGTTAGTTTCAAATGATGCATGAGTTCTAGGTTATCAGCAGCTAAAAATACATGGAGTGTTACAGTTACAGATACTGACACAGCATAGCTTTTAGATGACAAGGCATTGAGCCTGCAGTAGCATCAATGTGTGTGTGTGGTGGGGGGTGGAAGAGAGAGAGAGAGAGAGAAAGAGAGAGAGAGAGAGAAACTGTTTTAGTAGTGGCAGAAGATTGTGGGTGATATATATTTTTCTTCTTCCCCATTTCTCTACAACCAGACTACCCCAAATTATGAGAACCTTCTGAAGATGATTTTCTTCACTGAAAGCCATAAAATATATATGCTAATTTTTAAAATGTTTATTTCTTCTAATTATTAAAATGTATAGGCTGCTTGGAAAACACAGGAAAAAATATGAAGATGAAAGAAAAAAATGCCTTTATAATTATCTCTTTACCTTTCCCTCATATTTCATATATGTGTATGAAATATGTATATCTGTGTGGGTATATATAATATATATTATATATGTATATTTGTGTGGGTGTAATATATTATACATGATATGCATATACATAGTATATATATATATACACACACCCATGCATACATACATATAGAATAAATGTATCTCTTCTTTTCATCTATATAGTCTCTTTTCACATACATATTTCCTGCATGTGTTTGTACACAGGAATATATACAAACATATATTTCCTATATATTGTTTCTCCCACAAA
Organism: Callithrix jacchus; assembly: GCF_049354715.1. Lineage (NCBI taxonomy): Eukaryota > Metazoa > Chordata > Mammalia > Primates > Cebidae > Callithrix > Callithrix jacchus. The sequence continues at coordinate 80,940,671 of NC_133512.1, read as the reverse complement.
AAGTAGATTTATTTTTTTTATATAGTTTTGTCACCTGCCTTTTTCCTTATTGTGTAAGAATGTCACTACTTGTCTCTAAAAGTATTATTTTATAGGTAGCATCAAAATAGCACTTGTATGGATATGCTATAATTTACAAATCAGTCTCTTATATTTGTACATGTGGATAACTTACAAATTAGTCTTCTACAGTTGCATATGTATCTTGTCTGCAACTACTTATAAAAATATTTAGAAATTATTATAGAGATGAGTGACCTTCTGTAATATTTATTGTATTACATGATGACCAATGTGGTATTTTCTGCAGTCTTAAGATTTAGATTATAGTTTAGTCACTTCAATCAATTGTATAGTGACTGAGAATTTAAAATGACTAAAAATAGAATAGATCAAACCATCAATTTGATTTCCCTGAATAGAAACAGCTTCAATCATCACAAGATTAATCAGTAAGGTGTTAACATAAACCAATAAAGCAGAGAGACTTTGGATTAAGAACTTTATATCATTTAAAGATTCAGCCCATTATCCTTTCCATGCATGAGCCCTCGGGCTTTCAAATTAATTGCGTGTGGTTTAAGAAGATTTAAGATGAGGGTGATACACTCAGCAGGGAGTGAACTTGACCATTGCTATCTCACTTTAATTAATCTCTTTATTCTCTATCTTTCAGTTCACTCAACACCTGAACGAAAAAAAAAAAAAGTAAGATCAAGTTCTTTTGAGTTGAGGAAACAATTGAGTTACAAAGTAATCTGATATAGGGAGGATCAAGGACTGTAAAACTTAGAATTCCTAACAAGTGGACCTGAATTGAAAGTCCTTTTACACCTGGTTTTTCATGCTTCAGTGGCTGACTTTTCTTCCAGGTTCCCTGGATTGTGCCCTTAACCCCTTGGGGTTTGTGAACATAAAGCTTTCTCCCTTTGACTTACAGCCTAGGCTAGCATTCTAAAAATGATCAGGTTCAAAAAGCTACTCTTTTTTAGACTCTGTAAGATTTTAAGGCTACTTTAGAAACCAAAATCCTCTCAGGCAGACTAAAAAGGGTTCTTTTTCCATGGCAACCCTTACATTGTATATTGGAAATTCAGCTAGGTTATGAATGCCCGCATAGTTTTTTATGGGGATTCATTCATTTATGCTAAGAATATGTATTGACCACTTATATGTGACTGGCCCCATGCTAGGGGAGTAAAAACAACAGTCTCTTTCCTTTGGGAGCTCACCTTCTAGGAAGAAACAGACAATGATCATATGATCAAAGTAAAATTACAATTGTGAAGTATGCCCGGAAGGAGAGGTGGTTGGTGCTGTAAAGGTCTATGATAGAGGGATAATGGTTACTGAGTGACATTGGAAAATCAGTAGAGGTGTGTCACCGGAAGAAATGGGGGAGTAAAAAGCATCTCCAAAAAGAGAATTGCACTGGCAAAGGCTGTGAGGGGAAGCAGTGTAGCTAGTAAGAGAGTGTGACCTCGTCAGATTCACATGTGTACAAGAATGCACAGGCTGCAGTGACAAAGTGGGGGGCTTCTAGGTTCCAAAACTGCAAGCTTCTTTGAATTGGTGGCAAAGCCCTGCTATGAAGAAACCCCAGAGGTGGCACAAAATAATGATATAAAAATGTTGTTAAGTCCATCCATTAATAAACTATATTATTTACAGTGCATTTTACTTAAAGGATGAAAACAGAATTTTAAAAACAGTTGTAACCTTAAAGATCCATTGAGACAAATTGCATTTGACAGAGACATAACTTAGGAAGTCTGGTAAAGAAAGAACATACAGCAGCTTCAAAAATATTCCACTCAGTCACACAATGTGTCAGACTAGGATGGTGGTGGTGAAAAATATTTGGGGGAGGCCCTGTTCTAAGTACTGTGAAAGTTGTAGACACCAGGATGAAATCACTTCTGTGAGATTCAGACAAAAAGGGTCAGGAAGGCATGAAGAGAGAAGGCTCATCATATCTGAGATGAGAGCTGTTTCCAAGGACTTGTAAAATATCTCTCAGGAAACCCTTTCACGTCCTTCACACATCTGCTTTGACGAACTTTACCACTAGACATTCTTTAGGACTGCAGGAATTTGGATAAGATGCGTACGGAAGAACACTTGTCCAGTAATCGGTGTCTCTATCAATGAACTGACAACAACTCTGGCTTTGACTCTCTGGAACCGATGAACTCTGTTTCTGAAAAGCTCGAAACCTCTTTCATTTTGCTAATATAAGCTTTCCTTCACGCATACCTCACTGGGTGCACTGATGGCTTGCCATTCCACATATTCTGGATTATAATACCTTTTCCTAATTCTCAAGTAAACCCAACATACTGAGAGTTAATTCTCTCTAGTGTCTTTATTCAGGTTGACAGTGCTAAAGATGTAGTGAGTGACAAAAGACAGAGTCATTGCCCTCAAGGAACTCAAGAATCAGGAGGGGGGACACAGACATATGATCATCTTTCTAGTCCAAAGTGACATGCTTTAAGATAAGTGAACACACAGAGCAAAGGACACGCAGGGCAGTGAGTCCACCTGGATGGGCCGGTGGTGTGGTTTCATGGAGAGTTGATGCTGAATCTGAAGGTTGAAGTGGGACTGAGAATTCTCCAGGTGAATGTGAGGAGGAAAAAAGAAAGAGGCAAAGAAACAGATAAAGGAAGGCAGTATTGCATGCTGAGGAAATTGCTAAGGACTAGAGAGCAATGTTTTCCAAAATGATTTGGGATTGCATCTTCCTTGGTCTTAACAAAATGAGAGAAATAAGAAAGAGGAAGAACACACACACATTTTCAAAGACATGCAGATTTTCCCAGGTGTTGGGAATAGACAGTGAGCAGCAGCTCTTCCCTTTTGAAGCTCGCATTCTAATCGGGGAAATCAACCAGTAAACAAGGAAGTGATGAGTGCTTTCAAATAATGAGACGTCTTTGAAGAAAAACAAAACTGGGTAAAAGAAAGTGACTGGAGGTGGTATTTTAGATACTGTGGTAGGCATTCCTACTGAGGTGACATTTAGACGGAGATGTGAATGAAGTGAAAAAATGAGTCATGCCAAGATCTGGATGATTATCTGTTCCCAGTCCAGGGAAGAGCAAGGGCAAAAGTTCAGAGGTAGGAACATGCTTGGCTTGTCTAAAGATAGAGAAGAAGAACCGAAGTACCGGAGTAAAGAAGTGAGAAACAGAGGGATAAGTACTGAGTTCGAAGAAAGAACTGAGGACCAGGTTAGACAGGTCATATTTCTGCCTCACATTTTCTTGTGAGGATTAAAACAAGGAATTGGATTTTATTCTGTATTGGAATGGAACTCATTCCTGATCTTTGTTTCCCTTAATGTATTCTTTGGAACACCCGAGATGAGATGGATTTTAAAAACTAGAGCTTGAGCCTAGGAGTCCGAGGCTGCAGGGAACCCTGACTGCACCACTGCCTTCCAGCCTGAGTGACAGAGTGAGACCCTATCTCCACAAAAGAAAAGAAATAGCTTTATGGAAAAATAAATTATAAAGTCCAGTGCACAATATCCCCCTATAGCTTATTTGTTACTTGTCTTAGCATAGTTCTTCCCAATAGAAAACTTGAGACACAGAATTAGGTGCTGATTATTTTGAGGAGTGAGCCCAAGGAACAGGAATGAAGAACTGAGTAGTGGGAAACAAGGACTGCTAAACATGGTGCTTTATTGAATTAGTAGTCAAGAAATGGTATCTAGAACTGTGTAAAACCACAGTTGGGATACGACCAATGGAGAATGTTATCCCTTTAGGGCTGGACATTATTCTCCAGATAATTTGATTGTTTTTTCATAGCCACTTCACTCTTTTGATCTTAGAGTGAATTAAAACTCCCCAGTGATGGCTCTAAGGATGGTAATGTAGTAGGTTGGCAATTCACTGGCCTGAGGCCGGAGACTTCCTGTGAATGTCTTGGGCAGCTACTAGTAATCAACTTACTTTACATGAGTCACTCTTAGCTTTGGATAAGTGTTTCCTTATTTAAATTTAAGGGGCTTAGAATAACTCTGAGATTGTTCATATTCACTTGGTGTTTGTAGAGTCACTTTTAATGTATGTCATCTCTTGTATACTCATGCAATATTTCTTTTAAAGACTTAAGCAAACAGCTTTCAACCAAATTAAGCTTTAGTTGGTAGGAATTGCCGTATTAATGGAGCCCTTTTATAGTATTTTGAATTCTACTTCTAATCCTGTATGGGTTGTTGTTTCTTAGCTTCATTATACATGACAATCTCATTAAATATCATGTATCTATATAAGATATTGATAAGTACAGGACAAAAATGTTCTTTCATATTTTGATTCTCGGGGAGAAATCTAGGTGGATAGAGAATATTACATTAAACAATCAATTTTATATATGATGATTAGACACATATGATAAAACAAACATTAATGCCTAATGGAGAAACCAAATGTACCTAAATGGCAAAAGAAAGTTCTTAAAAAATCCTCAAAACAAATAAATAGTGGAAGATACAATAGAAAGAAGGCCATTAGTTTTTTATGGATAGCCATTTTTATGAGTAATAGTGGCAAACATTAAGACATAGTCTAATTAGTTTAAATCTAAAAAAGCTTTTTCATTCTACATTTTCTGTTATATAATGAGATTTTTTTCAAGAAAGTTTACAGGAGTTTGATTGTTCTCCAGAGCCTCATATCTGCCAAACAGCTCCCTGCTTTAAATTTGACTATATTCTCAATGGAGTAGTAATATGCCACCGTTGACCTCTATTTTAATAGAAGGAGGATTTTATTAATACCTCTTCTTAACTGCTGTTCTAATTAAATGTACAAGTCAAAAGAGCTGATTTACATTACCTGGATTTCATAAAGAAGAGAAACGAAGTAGTCATGAAATAAAAGCTTTATCTAAATACAAAGTAAGATGCTTAGCAATGCCTATGAAAAGTAAAATTCTTACAGGGGAATATCCAGCTAGAATTCTGGTGCTGAGCAATTCCACTAGCAGGATGTAAAGTTGTGTTTTTCATCATCAGGAGGTTCTGCTGAAAAGAAGCTTAACAAAATGAGAAGTGTTTGAATGAAGGCCAGGTGACAAGAAGTACAACTTGTATTTTATAGGGACTGCATTCAAACATTCCAACATGTTTTATAAACATTTCATTAACTCTGGCTTTACTTTAGATTCCTCTCTGTGTCTCACAAATAAGTAATGGGAGAAATGTTCATTATTCTTATTTCTTTTTATATTGTCTTATTTGGAATGATATCTAAAGCCGATTCTTTTTTTTTTTTTTCACCCTGAAAGTCAGTTTGTGACACCAATCAAGCCTAAAATTTTCCAAATCTCAACTTCATTTTGTACTTTATAGAAACATCTGCCAAAGAAAACCATGAATATAAGGACGATACAGAAATATGGTCTATGATTACTCAGTGAAAGTGAACATACAGGTTTTATTTAAAAGACACTTCTTATAGTATGTATTTAAAAAGTTACTATATACAGTTTCCCTTCATCTGTCTCTGAGAGCAGATACATTTATAACAATTCAAACTTCTTTGATTCCACATCCTCATCTGATAATCTGTGAAGGAGTCTTAAATTAGTTTTCTCTCTGAGATGGTAATCTCCTGTGGAATTTTCATTAAAAAAAAATCACATGAAAACCGCATTTGAATTAATTCATGCAGGTGTTCACTACTTGCTGGGGATGATTCAAATGTGATGCAAACATGACTTCTCCTTATGAACCATACAAGAACAATCAAAAAAAGAGAAAGATAAGCAGTAAAGTTACAGAGAAACCAGAATGTGCTAAACACTGTAACAGATACACTAGTAGTTGTAAGGAAGGGAGGTGAATCAGAGAAGCATCATGAGGAAATGACATTTGAATGGGTCTGAAAAAGGCTTGGATGGAGGAAGGTCAATTCATGTATCATAATCAGAGCAGAGGGAAAGAGATTGGAATGTGTAGACTGTCTCGAGAGAATAGAAAAATCTTGTCTGGTTTCAAGGGGAAGGCATGGGAACTAAAACTGAAGAGACTGGATGTGATCAGATCTCAGATGTGTTGGAATGAGGCAAGGATGACTTGAATGAGATGAGAGTACAAGCAGACTTTTCTTCAAAGGAATGACATGGTGAAAGCCATGCCAGAGGAAGGTTAATCTGAAACTTGGACTAGGAATACATATACTAACAAAGGGGAAAGGTTATAGGAGCAAGAACAGTTAGAAAGCAAATGTAGTTTCAGGTGACGGTAATGAGAACTTTAGGCTGGGAACAATAGCAATATGAATGATACCATCTGTATCTATTAAATTAGTGTAGCTTTACAGGCCTGATAAACTCATTTTAGAAAGGGAATTGTGAACATAAAAAGGTTATTTAAAAATAATTTTATTTTAGAGAATGAAAACTTAAAGAGATTTAACTTTTTTTAGATATCTTCCTCACTCTCTTTTTAGATAATTAAAAAAGTTCTCATTTTCTTATATGCTATTTTTATCAGAAATATAACCCCAATGTGTCTTCAATTCAAAGTAAAAGTGTTATAGCTCATGATAAAAATGTAGTCCTTCTACTATTTATGTGAATTTCTATATTTCTATGCAGGAAGCTTGAAGTACTCTTGTTATCACATCTTGTCTGCAAAATAAGTCTCAGTTTTGCTCTCTCCTAGCATCAAGTATAGTAGTATTTGAGGTGTATTTTAGCTCGTACCACTCAGTGAAAATTATATGCTATTGAGAGTCCAAGTGCAGCAATTAAAGTGACATTGATTGACTTGCTACAGATTACTATGAAGAAAAGATTTAACCTAACTCGATTGTTCTGCTAATATTAATTTAAATACGAATACTTACAATGTTCACAATTTGAGAATAAGTGAACCATTCTACGATTTCATTATATTACCCAACTTATGGATTATAAAAGATGACTGATGCCATCCCTTTTTATTTAAATATTTATATGTGATGATCATTGAACTAAATTTGTATCTGCTGTTACATTGTGACAGAATCAACATTCTTTAGAAGTTTCTATTAAAAACCTTTAAGTGGACTGTTAAACTTTGTCTCAAGGGCACAATAACTGTCACATCAATGTAATTCAATCATCAACATGAGCAAATAGAAAATTAAATTTGATGCTCCACAAATTGGAATTCCTAACCTCATATATCTCATGACTATAGACATTCTAAAATGAATTAATTTTATCTGTTGAAATGGAATATGAGACATAAACCCTTTCATGTATTTTCTTGCACCTGTATTATATGGAGATAGGAATGATCTTATTTTGCCTCTAGTTGGTGAGTAATTTATTTTAGTATGATAGAAAGTAATTATTGAATGCATAATATGTGTATAGTATACACACACGCATGCACACAAACACACACATAGTCATGCTTCATTGTATTACACTTCACTTTATGGGGCATTGTCATTTTTACAAATTGAAGGTTTGTGGCAACCCTGTGTCAAGAAAATCTATTGGCACCATTTCTTCCAACAGCATTTTATGTTGTTATCCCTTTATGTGTCTCTGTGTCACATTTTGGTGACTTTCACAGTATTATGAACTTTTAAATTATTATTATATCTGTTTTAGTGACCTATGATCAGTAATCTTTAATGTAACTATTGTAATTATTTTGGGGCACCATAAACTATGACCATATAAGAAGGTAAGATTCATCCATCAATGTTGTATATGTTCTGACTGCTTCGCTGACCAACTGTTGGCCTGACTCTCTGATTCTCCTCAGGCCTCCCTATTTTATGAGATATAACAATATTGAAATTAAGCCAATTAATAGCCCAACAATAGCCCCTCAGTGTTCAAGTGAAAGAAAGAGTTACACACATCTCTCACTTTATTTTTTTGAGAGTCTCACTCTGTCACCCAGGCTAAAGTCCAATGACATGAAGATGGCTCACTGTAGCCTTGACTTTCTGGACCTCTGTCTCCCATGTAACTGGGACCACAGATGTGCACCACTATGCCAGGCTATTTTAAGCAATTCTTTCTTTCTCTCTCTCTCTCCCTTCTTTCCTTCTTTCTTTCTTTTTTCCTTCCTTCCTTTCTTTCTTCCTTCCTTCCTTCCTTCCTTCCTTCCTTCCTTCCTTCCTTCCTTTCTTTCATTCCTCTCTCTCTCTCTCTCTCTCTCTCTCTCTCTTTCTTTTTGTAGAGACGAGGGTCTCACCATCTTGCTGAGACTGATCTTGAACTCCTGGACTTGATTATCCTGCCTCAGCCTCCCAAAGTGCTGCGATTACAAGCATGAGTAACTGTACCCAGCCTGCCTCTCAGTTTAAATCAAAAGCTACATGTAATTAGGCTTAGTAAGGAAGGCATGTCAAAAGCCAAGATAAACTGAAAGCTAGGTCTCTTGCGTCCAACAGCCAAATTGTAAATACAAAGAAAAAGTTCTCAAAGGAAATTAAAAGTTCTTCTCCAGGGAACACATGAATGATAAGAAAGCAAGAGAGCCTTATTGCTGATATGGAGATAGTTTTAGAGGTGCAGATAGACCACATTTATTTAAGCCAAAGCTGAATCCAGAACAAGGCCCTAATGCTCCAATTTTATGAAACCTCAGGGAAGTAAGAAAGCTTCAGAAGAAAAGTTTGAAATGAGTAGAAGGTGGTTTATGAGGTTTAGGGAAAGTAGCTATCTCCATATCTTTCACAAAGGTATAAGGTGAAGCAGCAAGTTATCAAGAAGAATTAGCTAAGATCGTTCAGGAAGGTGACTATAGTAAACAACAGATTTTTGATGTAGACAAAACAGCCTTCTATTGGAAGAAGATGCCCTCTAGGACTTTCATAGCTAGAGAGGAGAAGTCAATGTCTGGCTTCAAAAGTTCAAAGGACAAGCTGACTCTCTTCTTAGAGACTAATGCAGCTGGTGACTCTATGTTGATAGCAATGCAAATTTACCATTCAAAAAAATCCTAGGGCCCTTATAAATTATGCTAATCTACTCTGCCTGTGTCTGATAATGAGATAACAAAGCCTGAATGACAACACATCTGTTTATAGAATGGTTTATTGAATATTTTAAGCCTATTGTTGAGACCTACTGCTCAAAATATTATAGCTCATTGATAATGCACCTGCTTACAAGAGCTGTAATGGAGATGTACATGATATTAATGTTCTTTTAATGCTGCTAACACAGCATTTATTCTGTAGCCCATGGATCAAAGAGTAACTTTGACAGTCAAGTGTTAAATAATACATCAGATATTTTAAAAAGTATTATTTAAGAAATACATATTTCAGGAAATACATATTTCAAATATTATTTAAGAAGTACATCTCATAAGGCTATAGCTGTCATAGATAGTGATTTCCTTGATGGATCTGGGCAAAGTAAATGACAAATCTTCTGGAAAGAATTCATTCTACATACCATTAACAACATTTGTGACTTATGGGAAGAGGTCAAAATGGCAACATGAATTGGAATCTGGAAGAAGTTGATTCCAACTCTCATGGAATACTTGGAGGGGTTCAAACTTCAGTGGAGGAAGTAACTGCAGATGTGGTGGAGCTAGTAAGAGAAGTAGAATTAGAAGTGGAGCCTGAAGATGGGACTTAATTGCTGCAATCTTATAATGAAACTTGAATGAATAAGAAATTGCTTTTTATGGATGTGCAAATGACATGACTTCTTGAGTTGGAATCTACTCCTCATAAGGTGCTGTGAACCTTGTTGAAATGATAACAAAGGATTTAGGATATTCTATAAACTTAGTTAATAAAGCAGTGGTGGGTTATGAGAGGATTGACTCCAATTTTGAAAGAAGTTTTACTGGGGGTAAGATATTATCAAACAGCATTATACGCTAAGGAGAAATCTTTCATGAAGGAGTCAATGCAGAGAACATTACTGTTGTCTTATTTTAAGAGATTGCCACTGCTACCCCAGACTTCAGCAACCACCATCCTGAGGAGTCAGCTGCCACCAAGATGGAGGCAAGACCCTCCACTAGCCAAAATATTTTGACTCTCTGAAGGCTCAGATGATCATTAGCATTTTTAGCAATAAGTATTTTTGAATTAAGGTATCTACATTTTTTAGATGTAATGCTATCACAGATTTAACAGCCTATAATCTAATGTAAACATAGTTTTATATGTACTGGGAAACCAAACAATTTGTATGGCTTGTTTTATTGCAACATTCACTGCATTGCAGTAGTCTGGAACTGAACCTGCAATATCTCCAAGGCACTTAACAATTGGAAATGTGAGAAGTGGAACCTACTTGTGCTTTACAGTCTACATAATATTTTATTTAATTGTCATAACAACTCTATTGTACTGAGCTGAATCATGTCCTCCCCAAAATTCATGTCTACCTGGAACCTCTGCATGTGACATTGTTTGGGAATTGGATCTTTGCGAATGTAATCAGTTAAGATGAGTCACACTGAGTTAGAGTGGGCCCTAAATCCAGTAGGACTAGGGTCTTTGTAAGAAAAGAGGAGTTTTCGACAAACACACAGGAGTAATACCATGTGATGATAGAGGCTGGAGTGATGTGTCTACATTTCAAGGAATGCCAGTATTGTTGCCAACCACCAGAAGCTAGGAAGAGGCAAGGGACAATCTCTGGCTAGTGCCTTCAGAGAGTGCGTGGCCTTGCTGACACGTTGATTTAGAACTTTCAGGTTCCAGAACTATGAGAAAATAAATTTCTGTTGTTTAAGCCACATTGTTTATGATAATTTGTTATAACAGCCCTTGGGAAACAAAGGGAAATGAATACATCTAAGAAGAAGCAATGTTATTCAAATTTGTTACTAAAGCATCTGCGGGGAAAATGAGTATAATTTGAGTGCTGGTGTGTGAGAAAGCTATATTAATTTATTTTGTCTAATCTTCATAATCATCTGTGAGGTAGATATTAGTATCTATGTTTTAAAAAATGAAGATTCTGAGGATCAAAAAAGTTCAGGACATTTTTATAGTCATACATACCTTTTAGTTTCAAAACTGAGAGTAGATCTGAAGTACTCTCATCTCTTTCACACACACTCCCTGCCCCATACACACAGTGGTAACTGGGTGAGGTGATGGATATATTAATTTGGTTGATTATGGAGTGTATTTCACAATGTTTACATATATAAAATTATCAAGTTGTACAACGTAAACATACACCATTTTTTACTGTCAATAAAGTTGGGAAAAGAAGAAAAAAAACCCGCCCCTCCCCGCAAAACAAAAACTCACTTCCTTTCCTTCAGGCTGCCCTGTGAAGTAGTACACATTATCTGAGGGTTCCAGTCACACCTGGGTGCTTGGTAGGAGTTGCTGTACAAAGAACTCATGTGTTAGGTGAGATGTTAAGTAAGATGACTTCTAAGTTTTTTTCAATTCTGAGGTTTTAGAACAGAACCATCAGGTCACAGAGAATTCCAGAATGCTACAGAATTTTAGCACCTCTACTAGCACTCAGGGCTCTTTTCCAAAACAAGCAGACTGCATCCCCACAGGGTACATCAGGTAGTGAAACAGTGCTTAATACGGTCTAAGCAGTCAACCTAGTAATTTAAGTCCTGACCACTTTACTAGGCCATTGGTCACATTTGCAACTGAAGTAATGAGTTTAAAAAAAGTCTTCAGCCTCTAAATGGAAATTCTTATTGCTACAGTCAATGTTTGTGTTCCCCCAAAATTTACGGTTGAAATTTTAATCCGTAAGAAGATGGTATTTTGTGGTGGGGTCTTTTAGGTGGTGATTAGTTCGGGAGGGTGGATCTCTGATGAATGGGACTTGTGCTCTTATAAAAGTGGTGCCAAAGCACTGCTTTGCCCCTTCCACATGTGAGTACACCACTAGAAGTCACCATCTGTGAGGAAGTGGGCCCTCACCCCACGCTGCCATCGCCTTGATCTTGAACTTCCCAACCTACATTATTGTGAGAAATTTTGTAAGTTACTTAGTCTGTGGTATTTTGTTATAGCAGCCTGAGTGGACAAAAACACTCATATGTAGAAGTTCTTTTTTTATTATGTATATACCAAATGTTAAAAATTCTTATATATGTTTAATATAAAAAGTACAACTGCAGTATGAGTCAGAAGGCCTAGATTCTAATTTTGGTTTTGTTGCAAAGTAGCAAATGACGTAATTTCTCTCTACCTCAATAGCCATATCTACAAAAAAAGAGATGAAGATCATAATTGACTTACTCAGCAAACAGTCATGGGCTCTTAATGTGTATCAGCGTCTAGGAATGGGGTACCCTTAATGACAGAAGTCATAGAACCGGGGAAACAAATATCTTGATATGTCCTAAGTGGTGTCCCTAACTGTTACATTTTTCTAAGTATCATTTCCTATACTAACTTTATAATACTTTATATATATGAGAAAAACATTTTCTAATCTCTAGTCCACTGTTACATAATTTAACCATAATAATTTCAAATTATTTCCCTCCATTTATTTTTCATTTTCATAGCTATTTAGATAAGAAAGATAAGACAGCCTATAAATCACTGACAAGCACAAAGAAAAGTATTCAGCTTGGCAGAGTTAACACTTTAAAATCAGTATTTGAGTAAATATTTACACGGTATGTTTATTTATATAGTGTATACCAAGTTGGAGTGGTAGCAATTGACTGAATTCCTAGATCAAAATAAAAGCCAGAAAGAGCTTTCAGTTGCTTCTGTAGACTCAGGCTAATATACAAAATCAAAGGATAAATTGTGAAATTTTGAATTAACACTCCAGATCCAATGGCAAAATTGGGGAAGTGTGAATAATGTTTATATGATATATTTCCTTATAGTTTTAAGATTCTTGGCAAATGAAAAGGTTGAATTCTGGGCACCTTCATGAAAGTACAGAATAATATGAGCGCAAGAAGAAACCCCTAGGAAAAAATCACCTAGATTCATTCCTCACATAAAACATCTGAAGATTAGAGTGAGTTAATGACTTGCTGAGTGCTTAGCTCACAAAAAGCTAAGAATGATAATGAAGAACATTGCATGTGTCTATTTTCAGGTTGAATATAATAATCTATTTTCTGTCCATCAGTTAGGTGAGAGGCAAGAAGGTTGATGTTTTTTAACCTCACATATCTGTGTTTACCTATTGAATGTTATATATTTTGGTGCCAAAATTCAGAGGACCCTTTTAGAACTTTTCCCAACTAAAACAATTTCTTGATTCCTCAGTCTTCCTATTAAATTGATCCTGCTATATCGTTTATGATCTTTTATATCTCTTTCCTGGTAGTTGTGTATCCAGAACATAATATCTGTATTTCTACAACATGGTATGGACCATGTGGTGTTGTTAATTAAATATAGACTACATCCTATTAGTGGTTAATTCTTTTCATGTTGTTTTCTTGTTAGTAGTCACTGCATCTACATCACACATCTCAAGGTGCTCAGTAGATCCTTGGTAAATGATGTTATTGATGTTATTAATATTTATGAAGCTACTCAAAGGTTTTTCTTCAAATATAATGACTTGGTTTATTAACAGAATACTGGATAATAATATCCATAATATCCACTGGACAAATTATAAAAATATTAACCCACTAAAAATATACTTTGAATGGTAATATTTCCAGAAATCCCATTTCTGTGAGTTATACAGTTTTTAAACAGCAACTAATACTTCATTCATACAAATATATGAGAGTTTATCAAATATATGTAAGAAAGATGTCAAGGCACAGTTTAAAAAAGTGTAATTAATATTATATCACTTTTATTTTTAAAATGATTTCATACAGCAAGTAAAACTGGACAAAAATCTTTTTGACTTGATGAGAATATGTTCACGATTGACTTTCATTTAAGACTTAGGTGACCCCATAACTGTATATATAAATCCCTAAGAGTTTATAAATCTTTAATGCTTATTCAGTCTCTAATGGAAATTCTTATTGCTATAGCCAATATTTGCGTTCCTTCAAAATTTGTATGTTGAAATTTTAATCCCTAAGAAGCAACTACAGGTTAAAAATGGCTGAGAACCCTGCTTCTCAGTTAATATTGCTAAAAATAAAAAACCTTTAGATATAAAGTAGCTAAATCTTCAATGAACAGTTTTACAAGTAGGAGACAAACATTCAACTTTTTATATTCTTCTTTTGAACATTAACCATGTCATCCAAATAGAATTGGTCTAACTGAACAGATTTCCTCCCTCTCTGCCTCCCTTTCTTTCTTCTTTGAATAGATACGACTATTGCATATATTTCAAAACCTCTTTGTCTTCTTCATATTTGGTTTTCTTATCTCATATTCACTTTTGAGAGTTTTCATTTTCTGCTTTAAAAATAATTAAATGTCATGAAAACCTACTGAGATCGTTTTCCTGCTTTTTAATAAAACATATCAGAAACCAGACAATAAAATAGACCCAAGGGATTCAGATGGCTCAATGGTTAACCATAAATTTTAAAATCTAAGGGATTCCTTGAACAAATCCAGCTTAGGATCAGCCTGACCTTGCGATATTAATTAACGGCCACATTTGATATATAGATAAAAATCTCGTGATTATGAAAAGCTGTATCCAGTGAGAGGTATTGGCCAGGTGCAGTGCCTTATGTCTAAAATCCCAGTACTTCGGGAGGCAGAGGTGGGAGGATTGCTTGAGGCTAGGCTTCAAGATCAGCACGGGCAATATAACACCATTGTCTCTACAAAAAAAATTAAAAATTAAAAAAATCACTGGGTTCATACCTTGTTACTGGTTACAGGAAATACCGGTATATGTAACTACTTGAGAGGCTGAAGTAGGAGAATCACTTGAGTCTAGGAGTTTGAGGCTGCAGTGAGCCATGATCGCATCATTGCCCTTCAGCCTGATTGACAGAGGGAGACCCTGAATCTTAAAAAAAAATAAAAAAATGTAAAAAGAGATATTACTCAGATATTCACGAACATATGGTGCTCAATAGAGTATGCTGACTTTGTTTTACATACAAACACTTGTAAGATGGTATGTTGTCAACATAATAATTTTGCTGTGTATTTTCAATTTATCTTTCTTTGGGGTTCCCCAAATCAATTGACTAAAAGATTATAAGTAGAGTGAGTCATTTAATTACCAAAGCCGTCACTTAAATTCACATTTTAGAGGAAAACCTGAATGTGGTCAAATTATTATGAGTTTAGAATTTAGACAAACTTCCCCAAGCTTAATATGCTATTAAATAAATGAAGATTGTTAATACTCTAAATAAGGTCTTTAGGTGTTAAATAATGAGAACATATTTAAATGGTCTAAACTAGGTAAGGAATTATTAATAAAATAATCTAAATATCTGGATATGAAATCAGATAATGCATTGTAAAAATATGGATTATAGATCTTACTGAAGTAAGAAGATATCAATAATATAAAAGATGTTTTACTCTCTGATTCTATGAGTTTGACATTTTTTAATATTCCACATATAAATAAGATCATGTGGTATTTGTCTCTCTGTGTCCGGTTTATTTTACTTAGCATAATATCTTCCAGGTTCATTGATGTTGTTTCAGTGGCAGGAGTTTCATCTTTTTTAAAGCTGAATAATATTTCATTATACATGTTTACTGCATTTTCTCCATTTATTCATTCACTCACAGACAATCAGATTGTTTCCATATCTTGGCTATAGTAAGTAGTGCTTCAGTGAATATAGTGGGTACAGATAACTCTTTGAGATACTGACTTCATTTCCTTTGGATATGTACCAGAATTGGGATTGCTGGATCATAATGAGGAAATATCAGTCAAATGGTACAAACTTTCTTTTATGAAGTGAGTATATTCTGGAGATCTAATCTATAGCATGGTGACTATAGTTTATACTAATGTGTTGAATACTTTAAACTTTCTAAGAGAGTAGATCTTAAAAGTTCTCACCAGCAATGGGTAAATAGGTAAATGGGTAAATAGATGATGTGATGGATATATATTAATTAGCTTGACTGTGGTTATGAATTCACAGTGTATATGTTTTTCAGATTATCAGCTTGTATACCTTAGATATATGCAATATTAATTTATCAATCATATTTCAATAATGCTGGAAAAAAGATAAAAAGAATTTGACAATTAAAATGTTACATTTGATTTTAAGTCCAGAAGTTTTTCTCATGCCTTGAAAATTATTGTTCATTGTTAAAAGAGAAATGTAGTTATGTAAATTTGAATGCAATGTTTTATTGAATTTCTCTGAGCCTGGTTTATTATAAAATAGTTGAACTAGACAAATGAACACCCTGATTGCTCCCATTTCTAAAAGACAAATTTCAGGGCTTTTCTGTTCAGAGCTCAGTAAATTAATATTCAGTACACCTTAAACTAAATGAACATTTTTCATCACAAAATAGTGCAAACATCAGTTCACTATGAATAACATTTTTCATGAAAAATTTCAAACACTCTTTACCATGTTAAATTTTTATAATTCAGAAAGAGAGTATAAAGTTGACCCTAATAGCCTTGCTGATCTATGTCTTATAAAATTCGTGGACTGCTGGAAGATGTCAAGATGATTATAATTCCACATTCTAGCCCTGTCATTCTGAGTGTCAGGCAAATTTTTAAAACTTGTGCAGCTGCAAAATAGGTTTGATAATAATTTCCACCCACCTATCATAGGGTTATTATAAGACATATTGTGATACCTGGCACAAAGTAGGTCCTTACTAAATGTCTCAGAAATATTGCTGAACATGTACATAAGAGGAAAAGGGTAAAATATACAAATAATGTATCTGAATCCTTTTAAGAGCTGAGCCGGACTATATGCTGCTTTATATCTGCTAAAGCACTTTTGAATGGATTTTCTCTTAATTTCATATTTGAAGTAACAGCTGGAGATCCCCCCCCGCCAAAAGCCACCCAGTACCTGCATGCCCACACAACTCCAGGGTTGCCTACTTTCTTTCCATTTCCTCTTGACACTGTGTGTTCAAGTGTAGAATTCAGTGATTGATAGCTAAGGTTAATATACTTGTGTTCTGGCTGGGCTGGTTGGCTCTTTCCTCAATTCCAGGACTTTGGGAGGGCCAGGAAGGAAGACTGATTGAGTCCAGGAGTTCGAGACCAAACTGGGTGACAAGGAGAAACCCTGTCTCTACAAAAATTAACTGGGTGTGGTGGCACATGCCTGTGGTCCCAGATACTTGGGAGGCTGAGGTGGGAGGATCCCTTAAGCTGGGGAAGTGGAGGCTGCAGTGAATCTAGGTCATGCCACTGTACTCTAGCCTGGGCAGCAGAGTGAGACCTTGTCTCTCTCTGTGTCTCTCTCCATATAGATATATGTTTTAAGAGTGTATGTGTGTGTGTGTGTGTGTGTGTGTGTGTGTATACACTTTTTCTTCATTATCTGTTATCTTCCTCTTATGCTAGAATATTAATATCTTAGTGCATGCAATTATCTATGACAGTAATTTGCAAATTCACTAGTGTTCTCTTCAGACTTCTCTAGTGAGAAGTAACCATCTATAAAATATACTTAAGTATACACACACACACACACACATATATATACATATATATGTTTTGAGAGAGAGTGTGTGTTTGTATACACTCTTAAAACACATACTCTTAAAACAAGTATCTCTTGATACTATAATCCTAGATTATGATATGTTCATATGGACACACATTTATTTGGCTCATTTTGAAGTATGTGTTAAGAACTGTGAAGAGTAAGGTTTTATCTTATTTGAAAACTCATAAGTTATGCTGCTCAGATTTTATGGATGTTAGTAGAAGACATATGACTACTGGGTCAAAAACAAAAATTGTCATTATAGCACAGCAGGCAGCACTAACTTCATGTTCGTGTTGATTTCCCCATCCCCAGATTCCACAGGAGAGTTACAAGAACAGGCACACATGAATTCTATGCATGCAGAAGGTTTATGTCACAGTTGAGGAGCTCCAAACTTTTGTTAGAGGTCTGCAAACAAACTTGCTTGACTTCTGCTCCAGAAGAAGACATTATCTCTGTCTTTCCAGATTGTTCACTATACAAATGACCTTGAAAAAATATGAAAAGCAAACCCTGTTACTACCTGTGTTCACAGGGTGTCCAGAAACCAGGAGTCCCACTGAGACTATATTGTATCAGTAGGTCTCAAAACAGCTCATTCCCAAAGGCTTCAGTATGTTTCTCCTAAGATCGAGGACATTCTCTTACATGACCACATCATCATTTTCATTCCTAAGAAAATTAGCATTAGTAATTAACTTTTTCTTCATTATCTGTTATCTTCCTCTTATGCTAGAATATTAATATCTTAGTGCATGCAATTATCTATGACAGTAATTTGCAAATTCACTAGTGTTCTCTTCAGACTTCTCTAGTGAGAAGTAACCATCTATAAAATATACTTAAGCTCTTTGTTGTATCCTATGGGATTATAAGAAAGCATTGAGTAGGGAAAACTTGTTTTCTTGGAAAAGAAAAAAATGTGTGATACAGAAACATGGTTGCAAATACAGTAATAGCAACATTAATAATAATAATAGCTGACATTCATAAGGCTCTTTTTATGTACTAGGCACTATGCCAAGAGTTTTATATCATTTGTTTAGTGAATTCTTATAGGAAACCCATAACATTTTCACAGATGAAGAAAATTTAAGTAACTCCCTCAAGGTCAGTGATTAAATGGCAGAACCAGGACCTGAGCCCAGGTTTGCCTAATTCTAAAGCCCGTGTTCTCAAACACAGTTGAGTATTATACTGTTCACCCTCTGCTGGCATGGGCTTTGTCAGTGTGAGCTTGCTTGTGCTCTGTTAGCACAAATCTTTTCCACAAAGCTGTCCAGTCTTTGAAGGTGGAGTTGTATCTTGGCTCGGTAGCTTTCTGCACCCTTTAAAAGCATAACCATACTCAAGACTTTAACAAGAGGGAGGCAATGTGGTATCCAAAGATACTGTTTCAAAATCAACAGAGGCTTAACTCCTGGAGTCAGGGCCTAACAAGATTCACATCCTGGCTTATCATGTAACCTGTCTGGGACCAGGGCAGGTCAGCTAACCTCTGGGTGATCGTTCTTGTGTAAAATGTGGATGACAATAGCATGTCTGGCCTAGAACAAAGTCAGTGCTCAGAAAACATGTTGTGGATGAATCTTCACTCAACACCTGCCTTTGGGGAAGGCCCTATCCCAGCTTTTTTTTTTTTTCCGTTGGGTGAGGCGGGGAACAGCCCAAGAAATTTAAGCCTAGGGCTGTGGAGGTTGCTCTGGCCTCAGGACACATCACGCACACTCTAGAGGAGAAAGGGTCACGTTTAGCCTGTTCTTGGCTTCCTCCAGGCAGTTTATAAAACAGATGTGTAAAACATTACTTACTGGCTGAACTGCTCTAACCTGACTCAGTGGGTGAATCGGCTGGAGTCCCGTGTTCAGAAGTGTTCCTGAGAGCACTGACTCATATATTCCTTCCTCATGACTTTATTCTTGTTTTTCTGTGTTACGCAGCATTTAATAAACTTCTTACGCATCCCCTCCACCCCCTGATCTTGTGGGGTAGAGGCAGCACACAACTGACTGCCACATGAGGGATCATGATGTCACAGCCATAGATTTTCAGGGTGTAATGCAGGCTCCCATTGCCAGGGCAACTGCGATCGGGGCGTGGGCATCGTAACTCCAGTTCGACTTGCACTCCCTGGTCAAACTCCAGCCATGCTCTGGGCTTTCTTCACCTTTATGTTTAATCAGTTTTGCATAGAATGGTGGCTTAGAATTATTAACATAAAGTGAGGTAAACATTTCCTAATCTGCCTAATGCTATATTTTCCCCTCTTCTGCTCTTCATATTCAGGGATAGCTGCTCTGAAGACTATTCAGTTTGGCATGATTTCAACTACCTATGGCGACAATGATCCTAAGAATACCTCCTCAAATAATAATCTCTAATAGAGTTGATTTTTGTCTGATTTGTAGGAGAATTCTTAATTATTAACCCCAAACATGGAGTAACTCATGTCTTTTTTCAATCATGATGTCCTTCCAACATTCCTAAAAGTCAGGTGAGGAATCTTTTTCTCAAATGACCCCTTTCTAAACCTTCATGAGTTTAACATATTGTGCTGTTCCACAGTTTTCTCCCCTGAGATTCTGGAAACATTATGCAAATTAAGTACACTGCACGCAGCAACACCCATTTCCACAACTTCAGTTACATACATTTGTATGGCATATATGTGATTACTTGGAATCAAACTACGGACTTTTGAGAGGAAACTAGAAAACCATGGTAGAAATGTGGACATCAAAGTGTGACCATCTACTCTCAGAGTTTTAAACATTTTTTAGCCATTTGTTTCTCTGTTCAAACTAAATGCGTTATGTGGAAGTTCACTAGAAAAAAATAGGCACACCAACTGAAACAGGGGTGGCTATAGCTCTGGTGATGATGAGGACCAGAACTCCTGCCTGGTCTGTACTCCATCTCTGCAATTCCCTGTCCCCCACACCAAGCAAGCCCTGAAGAATTTCTAGGGTTCTATGGAGCACAGTTTGCAAATTTAAGCCAATCACCTCACTTCAATTATAATTGGCTAAATATTTGTTGAGAGCCTCCTACATGCTTGACACTCTGCTTAGTGCTTAGGATACAAAAGCAGCTGTGCTTTCAACCTCCAAGGGGATTATATATTCTAGAGAGGATTAGTTTTGTAATTTAATTTAATGTAGTCAATATTTTGACTGAGGTTTGCTTAGGGTACCGTGAGACTGCAGAGAGAGGTGCAACCTGGGAGCAGTGAGGAAGGGCTTCGTGTAGAAGTTGATCTGATGATGGCCTTGTTATGTTCGTAATATATTGCAATTATCTTTGCAATATATTGCGAACATAAAGGACCAGGCATCTAATTAAGTGCTATAGAGTTAGCAATGTAGCTTTAAAAATCAGGCTGACTGGGTTTCTCCCCAGATCACTGTTGACCAAATAGCTCAACTTCAGCTAGAAGGACTTAACCTCAGTCCTCTTACCTGTAAAATGGTGATCGAACTCAAGATAACCTGCAAACGGCTGATTCTGGTGTTCAGTGTGGTATACGTTTGAAGATTCTTCAAGCATTTTGTCCCTTTCCTGCCTCAATTTCATGATTTTAGGTGAAAGAAAGACTAGTTTCTAGGCATGGTGCCACTTAAAAGGAGACTATACTTTCTAAAAAATATCTTTAAGGTGCTACTATTTCAAAATTTGCCATTTTATGCCCTTTGGGGCAAAGAATAATGCTTCAAAAAGTGCAGGCTTTTGGAATTGCTAGTGACACAGCAGAAAAGCTTTTTAGCATTTAAAATTTTTTACCTTCCCTCTAAACTTTGGTTGTTGGAAAATAAGCCTAATGTCATGAGTCATTTCTGCAGTATTTTTCCCTATGTTTTGAGAGGCACATAAGTTCAGGAACAAAGGTGACCCATAATAAAAAGAAGTGGTCATTGGTATACACATATACACCATTATTGCTTAATGTAATTTAACTGCGACAGCTTACATACCTTCCATTGCTGGGCAATTTAAATCCCTTATATGTATTTTAATCATGTCTGATATAGATGAAACAGTTGAATTGCTGTAACATTTAAAAAATAAACTATTAAGAAATAGGTAACAGGTAGATATAATAGGCTGTTTCAGATGGCAAAGTTGTCTTTCCAGTTATTCCAAATTTATTACCATGGCTGAAAATAAAATTCAACAAAGAAGTCTTCTCCTTATCTCTGTGTATGAATGGAGGAGGTGTCTGATATTTTCATGTTAGTACTTTTCATGTTTCTTATGAGTGACCGATGAAGATTTCATTTGCTGTTTCTTTTTCCCCTAGTTCGCATCAGTTTGATATAGATGTTGAAAGATGCCCCTAGGTATATAATAATTGTTTCCCGTCAACCACTTTGCCTTCAGGTTTCTGTGCATGTCCTTCTTAAATAAATGTTTGTAGAAGTAAACTTACCATTCTGATTTTCCACTGTGACTTTACTAGCTAGGTTCTTCATCATTCATTATCATCTACCAAACATGCCTCAAGCTTTTCACTTGAATCCAAGGATACTTGCTCAGGGGAAAAATAAATGAACCTGCTACTAACAGAAGCTTTAAAAGGATTTGACTTTATGTGGTGTATGATTTCTTCTTTGTGTTTTTCAGGAGACAGGAACAACCTGTTCTGGAGGGAATAAGCAGCTACATTTTAATTTTCACCTCTTCCCAGAGTGCCTGGAAATTCACATCCGCTCACCGCAGCTTTCTTAGCTATATTTTAAAGACAGGGTTAGGAGAATTCTTTGCTTGCATTTCCTTTTCTGCTTCTATTGTCTGACCTAAGTGACACAGAACAATATCTTAAGTGGCTGTACTCTCAGGTTCATTTCACTATGAATTAACTACATTTAGCATCCAGTCCAATGACAGTTCAGAACGTTTTTCATATTGATCTTCAATTTTGGATCACACAGAAACAGTATAACTGGGTTGATTCCAGCCTATTCCAGGAAACATGGCCCCTAATCATAAATGGGCAACAAAATACCTGTTTACAGTAAATGCGTATTTTGTGGATAGTTCACAAGCACTGTCAAAGTGGAGACAGAAAAACTTTCTGATAAAAACATCTGTTCATCTAAAGGAATTCTCCTCACTCCTCTGTAATTCCCACTGAGGATTGTTTGGAGAACTAGATTAATTTATTTCTTGATTGTCAGACACTTTCTCACAGCTAAATTGTGAGCCAGATTAAATTCCAGATTTCAAGAGTTCACTACTAAGTACTCTGCACTCAAAATAAAAAAGCAGTCAGTTAACTCTCTTTCAGTTTTCTCCACCAAATTATTGTTAGTGCTGTGCTTGTGGCAAACATAGGTAAAAGTCAATCAGAACATCCATTTAAAAAACCACCTAGAAATCTATTTATTTGGCAGATCAATCTACAATGAGGTGGTATGAACCTTGAAGTGGAAATTTTTTTTATGTTATGATGATGATTTTTGAATAGTCTCATGTACATGAAAACTGTTTTAATGTTTCCCCCTTTTACTCCAATATGAAATGAAACAAATGCTGGATTAATAGCTATGACTACTTTGGAGACTTTCTACTAATATGCTGTGGTACTAAAAGCACACCAGTGGGATGAAGTATACATCAGCATAATTATATTCATTCCTTTATGCAACAAATTATGTTAAGTGCATACCGTGTACTAGGCACTGCAAGAAATATTGGGAGAATAGAGGTGGACAAGACAATTTCCTTCCTCAGGGATTTCTCAATTAAAAGAGAGACCAACAAGTCAACAGTGACCAAATAGTGTGAGGAATGTTTTGTCAGAGCTATGGATTTCTGAGAAGCAATTAACTCATCCTGGGAATAGAAGCTCAGGGAAAGGCCAGCTAACGCTGATGATCATTGAAAGACAGTGGGAGTTGCAGGAGTCACTGTAGTTATCAAGCCTTGAGATAACGTGGACTAGAATATAGAATATGTGGTGAAGGAATTGAAAATAGATAGGAGTTAGAGAATTGAGAGACACGAGACAATGGAAAGACAGAGGCCGTTTCCTGAGAGGGCACAAATGTGATACAGAAATTTCAGGTATTATTGTGAAACCTCTTGGGAGGCATTGGGGTCTTTCTCTCTCTCTTTTTCTCTTCTTCCCCTTTCCCCCACCATCTCTTCCATTCTACTTTCCTTTTTAAATTTTTTCTTTCATTCTATCTTCCCTCCTCCCCTGTCCTTCATTTTTCCTTCCTTCCCTTCTCACTCTCACTCTTTTTCCACATCATTATTGGATATAGTAAAACCACATATCTTAAAAATATACATTTTGATACATTTTTAGTAGATTTATATATCCACAAAACCATCACCACAATCAAGATAATGAACATATTCGTTATCCCCAAAAGTATTCTCTTGACATACTGTAATCCACTTCTTCACTATGGCTTAGTTTGAGTTTCCCAGAAATTTATGTAAAAGAAATTCTAAGACTTTTTTTGTGACCTGGCTCTTCACTCAATGCGAGTATTTTGATATGCCTCCATATCCTATAACATTCTATTGTATGAATATACCAGAATTTGTTTATCTGTTTACCTCTTGATGGACATTTGGGTTGTTTTCAGTTTGTTGCTAATATAAGTAGAACTGCTATGAATGTCTTATATAAGTATTTATATGCAAATATGGTTTCATTTCCCTTGGGTAAATACCTAGGAATGAAACAGATGGGCAGTGTGATAGATAAATGTTTGTGATTTAAGAAAATGCCAATCTCTGTCCCAAAGTATTTTGTTTCATGGTTTCTCTAGCAATGTATGAGACTTCACGCTGGTCCACAGTCCCCCACAACATTTGTTATAGCCAGTCTTTTTTAATTTTAGTTATTTTAGTAAATGTGTATTTATGTATTATTTTAGTTTAATTTGTATTTTCCTAATGACTAATTATGCTGAAAATCTATTCCTGTGTTTATTTGCCATTGACATATCTTCTTTGGTGAAGTTTCTGTTCAGATGTTTTATTCATTTACTTTTCTTTTTCTGTTAATTTTAGAGAGTTATTTGTATGTTCTGGATACATGCCCCTTATCAGTCAAGTGTTTGCAATTTTTTTCTTCTAGTATGTGACTTTTCATTCTGTTGACAGTGTTCTTTAGAGCAAAATTACTTAAAGTTGAGTTCAATTTATCAATATTTTCTTTTATGAATTGTGCTTTTGATATTATATCTAAGAAGTCTTTACCTAAACCAAGGTCACAAAATTTTTCTGCATTATTTTTTCCAGAAGTTTTATGTTTTCAAGTTTAACACTAGGGAATATGAGCTATTCTGTGTAAGGTGCCCTTTATCAGTTAAGGAAGTTATTTTCTTTTTCTAGTTGCCTGAGAGTTTTTTTAAGGAATAGACATAAGAGTTTGTCTAATGTTTTCTTCTCCATCTGTAGAGATAGCCATGTTTTCTTCTTCTTTCACTTGTTGATGTGGTCAAATAGGTTTATTTTCAAATGAACTAGCTTTGTTCTTCCCGGATAAATTCAATTTGATCATGATGTGTTTGGCTTTTCATATATTGGTAAAGTAGGTTTGCTAAAATATTAAATTTTTGATCTGTGATTATGAGAAGTTTGGGTCTGCAGTTTTCTTTCCTTGTAGTAGCTTTGGCCGGTTTTCCTATTACAATAATATTGGCCTTTTAGAATAATAGGAAAATATTCCTTCCTTTTGAATTCTCTGTTTGTATAAAATTGATCTTCCTTAGAAGTTTGGCTGATTAAAAATTTGATTGTCATCACCACTGAAGCCATATGAACTGGAGTTTCCTATGGGAAGTGTTTTAACTAAAAATTTGATTTTCTTAATATTTACAGGGCTATTTAGATTGTTTTATTCTTATTGAGTGGAGTTTGGCAATTTGCATCTTTAAAGAAATTGGTCTATTTTATTCAAGTTACTGAGTTTTTTTTGGTGTACATTTGCTTACACTATTTTCTTACTTTAATATCTGTAGAATCTATAGTGATGTGACATTGCGAATTCTGAGTCCTATTGTGCTTACTCTGTTTTTCTCATTATTCTGTTTTAAAGTTTATGAATTTCATTGATCTTTTCAAAGAACCAACTTTCAGTATTATTGATTCCTTTTTATGATTTATTTGTTGTTTTCTTTAATCTTAATCTCATCCAGGGTTTTTCTCTTCTCAGACACTGCGGTTTTCCTCTCTAGAAGTTAGATTTGAATATCTTTCATACTTCTTTTTCTTTGCTTAATGTGTGCAATATGTTTTTACTTTCTTGAACACATGGAAAATAGTTATACTAAATATTTTAATGTCCTTGTCTATAATTTCTATATTTGTAATGCATGTTTTATTTTATTGGTTTTTATCAATGTGGGAAATATTTTTCTGTTTATTTTCATGTTTGGTAATTTATTACTAGATGATGTATATTGTACTTGTTACCATTTTAAGTGCTGAGAAATTTATTTTATAAAAATGTTCTTGAACTTTTTCCTGGTAATGTTGAAATATTACATGTACACACTTGATTTTTGGGTATTGCTTTGTTAGGCAGGGTCACATTAATTTTTACTCCATTACTATTTTTTTTTCTAGTAGTGAGACAAAATCCTTGGAACACTTCACCTGATACACTGTGAATTATTACCTGTTCCACTACTGGCTCATGGAAATGTCAACTATTCCCAGACCTATGTGTGCTCCAAAGACTTTTTCCCCTTTTATTCTCTGAGACATTCTTTCCATAGCCTTGGATGGTTTATTTCCATGTATATACTGAGTAGAACAACACTAACTACTCATGGGGGATCCTCACAGATATCCAGAGTCCTCTCTCTTTGCAGCTCTCTCCTCTGTAGTACTCCACTCTGTAAAGCCCAGTTGCCTTGACTTCCCTGAACTCTCAGCTCCCTCTACTGTCTTTTGTAAGACCACCAGGTTTTGCTTGGGTTTCCCCATCCTGTGCCGCAGCCTGGAAACTCTCTTTAGGCAATAAAGGGAGGCAATCATAGGGTTAACTCTGATTTCCCATGTCTGGCATAACTGTCTTATGCTGTCTAATGTCCAATGTTTGAAAATATGTTTTATATATCTTATAAATGTGTGTATAATATACACATATTTTACACTATGTATGTGTTTGTTTTTTAGGTTTTTTTTTCAAGCAGAACAGTAAAGTAGGTCCTTGTTGTTCAACATTGGTTAGATGCCGACGTCCCACTGTAGGTTTTTAAGAATTAAAGCAACATAATCATTTTAAAATATCAGTGCCAAGTGTACTCCGTTGTAATAATGAAAGTTAGAGAAGCCTTGTTAAAATAACTTTTACAATAATGCAAAAAAAAAAAGATGTCAACTTGAATGTAGTCGGTTATAGTTGGAACATGAGATAACTATGTATTTTGTAGCCTTTCAAAAGTAGAGTTTTACAAGGACAAAAAGGCATGATTGAAAACTATGATATAATGTTACATTTTTAAAAAGTAGGGTGCTAGGGTACTAAATCATTTACATTATATTTTACTAAGTGAAAAAAGAAACCTACTATAAATTGTTATATTTAGAAAAAATAGCAGAAACTCACAGCATTGTGCCCACTACGATGTATGATGATATTTCTTGCGGTTTTTCTCTATGCTCCAAGTTTTGATAGGTGTTATTTTCATCATAAGAAAAGAAACTTCTAAATATTTTTAGAGGCTGAACTAAATAGCACTGCAGATTGATTGATATTGTTGGTATAATAGTAAATAAGTATGAGGAAGGAGTTTAGATTAACTTTCTCATTTCTAGTTTGGGACTTTGATGGATAACTTAAGAATTACCAAGGCAAAGCAGCTGTTAGAGGGAATATACTGAGTTGATTTTTGAATCTTTTGAAGTTAAAGTATTTGTGGTATAAGTTTCTAATTGGGCATTAGTTTAAAGTCTCTGAAACTTAGAAATGAACTTTGAGGAAAAAGAGAGGCATATAAGAGTCATAGATAGTAGTTGACGCTGTAGGATTAAATGAGGTTACCTAAATACCTTAATTTTTATAATTTTATCGTGACGTTTTTCACGTAGCTCCATAAATAGACCAATTACTCTATCAAAACCACAATTAAGCAAACTTCCTGCCTTTTTGCCT
This sequence comes from Callithrix jacchus, assembly GCF_049354715.1. Classification (NCBI taxonomy): domain Eukaryota; kingdom Metazoa; phylum Chordata; class Mammalia; order Primates; family Cebidae; genus Callithrix; species Callithrix jacchus. The sequence goes on along the minus strand of NC_133512.1, from coordinate 80,912,988 downwards.
AATAATGACAAATTATAGTAAAATTATACATTTATGTTTATATATATACCGATGCAAAGTTAATTGTTTTGACCGTATAGTATTATTGGTTAATATTGGTCATTCTCCAAGTGCTAGTACAGTTCCAAGTTTAGAAACTGGGAAAATACTGTGTTATTGTAACAGATTAAAATTTTTGTATATATTAAATCTATGAATGCTGCTGTACTCAAGACTCATTGAATTAATCAGGGCGTCTTGTTCATCTAGCACAGTGGCTGCTATGTAGTAGAAACTATTAAATACCTGTTGAATGCATGACAAGGCTGTGTAACAATTGAATGAGACAGATTAAATATACAGGAAATGATAAGTTTCTGGCTATTACTTCTTGCCCATTTTTCTTCTTATTCCCTTTCTCGTGATGCACATTTCCCTTCTCATTACACACATTTTTCCTTCCTCATTACACATAATACTTTATCGAAGATCTACCTATCTATCCATTTCTGTATTCATCCTCAATCCATCTTATTTCTTGATGCGTTTTAAATTAAACTGAAGTTATTAGTTTACCACCTATTAAATACTTCAGCATCAATATCTTTTAGCTAGAAATCAAATTTGTTTATAGTCTTTTAATTTCAAGATAAAATCCACATACAATGAAAACCACACATTTTAAGTGCATACTTCCTGGTTTTTACACACATATAGCTGTGTAATCCAAATTACTATCAAAATATACAATACTACCATCATTCCAGAAGGTTCTCTCATGCTCCTTCCCAGTCAATCCCCTCTACCACTGTCACAGAGGCACCTGCTGTCCTTATTTGTTTCCATTGTAGACTAGGCTTAAGCTCTGGAACTTATTATAAATGGGAAGACAATTACATGTTCTTTGTGTAAGTTTTCTTTCACTCAACATGTTTTGATATTTATGTTTCATTATCAATATTTCATTCTTTCTATTGCCAAATAGCATTTCATGATATGAATATTACACAGTTTATCCATTCTCCAACCAAGGACTTCTGGGTTATTTCTAGTGTCACGCTATTGTTATAAAGCTGCTATGAACATTCTTGTGCAAGTTTTTTGTGGGCTTACATTTTTATTTCACTTAGGGAAATATGTAGAAGTGAGATGGCTGGGTCATAGGCTAAATACATGTTTACTTTTATAAGAAATTCCAGGCCTCCCATTTCCAAAGCACTAATACAATGATGTATTCCTACCAGAAATAAACTATAGAGTTTCAGCTAGTCCTTATCCTCACCTGGATGCCTTGTCAAGCTTCTTCATTTTATTTGTCTTAATGAGTGTGTAGTCATCTTACTGTGATATTCATTTGCCTTTCTCTGATGATTAACAATGTTGAGTCCTTTTCCAGGTAATTATTGACAATTTGTATATTCCTTTGTGAAGTCTCTGTTAAAATACTTTGCCTGCTTCTTATTGGATTGTTTTTGTCTGTTTTATTGAATTATAGGAATGCTTTGTAGTTTCGGTCTCTGATCAGGTATGTGTTTGGCAAACATTTTTGCCCATCTTCTTAATAGTGCTTTTGATAGGCAAAAGTTTTAAATTTTGATGGAGTCTGATTTATTATTCTTTTCTTTTCTGGCTAAAGTTTTCTGGGTCCTATCTAAGAAACCTTTGCCTCCTCTCATGTCTCAAAGCTATTAAGGATGAAGCAATTTCTCTTTTCTTGCTCTAACACATACACTTACATTTGGATTTTAATAATACTTTTTGATGAAAATGAGTTGTCTGGGTAAAATCAGTTGAATGTTTATTTCAATTGTGTTCGAAACTAAATGACAAATATATGAAGGAAGAAACACAATTTTATGCTCTGTGTTTCTCACTGACACTAGTGCAGCATCTTGCACAGAACGAGTGCTCAAAATATTTGCTACTTGCTTTTAACTTGAAATATATGCTAAATACACATAACCTAGAACTTTAGACTTTGAAAAATACATTATGTAACTATTGTGCCCACAACTTGCCATACATATCCTGCTCTCCAAACAGTAAAGAAGTTAATTGGCTTATTCACTTGTGATTAGATGAAACTCTTTCCTTTTTACTTTGGTTTATCTCTTTTGTTAAAGAGAGCACAGGGAAAGGGAAGCAGATTTTCATGTTTTTGAGTGGATTGTATCTGGGTTGTAATTTCAATGCTACTGTTAAAATCTTGGAGGAGAGAGATTTTTACAGTCAGACTCCTACTGCCTTTAGAGGACTGGCTGAATGGTTAGAAACCACAGTGAAGCCTGGCAGTTCTTTGTAATTCAGCCATAGCCAGATAAAGAGGTTTTGTGTTAAATGAAGTTTGCAAGTCTTGACTGAAAGTTTAATTACCATAGTCAGAAGCAGGGCTCACTTTAGGGGGTTTGACCATAACAAATGCATAAGACATTGATGTTCACTAAATAGTGGCAAGTTTCCAACTTAGTTGGCTTACATTCTCTTTTGCTTTTCAGAAGCCTGAAGGACAAAGTGTGACATAATGTTTGGTGATATTGGTGATACTAAGCCTGGACAGCATCATACAGTGGAATTGAATTTATGCACTTGTAATGTTGGAATCTAGTTCTGTCACTTACTTGCGTTTTGGTCTTTGGGAAGTTACTGAATATTTTTGGGCCCATTTCTTGAAGACAGGAAATGGTTCATCCTTATATCATAGTGATAGGTGAAGATTACTGAGATGATAATGTAATACTGATATACTGATTAATGTAATACTGATATACTGATCAACATTCTTTAAATGAAAGCTACTATTATTTTATGCTTTATAATTGTAGTAGCAAAAATGCTAGTGCATTACTCCAACTTGGAGGTAATGTAAACACCAGGCTTTCCTAGCATGTAGACACAATGGGGAGACATTTTCATCTTTCTCTTTAGTTAGACAGAGATATATTGGTTCATCTTGAAGCTTTCCTTCCTTCCCTAGTCTCGAAACCATTTGCCATGGCCATATGCTCTTCCTCACCACATTGTTTATTCCTAGACCTCTGTCTCCTTTCCTTCTGAAAAATCAGCACTTAGAGAGTTAGCCCCTCTGGTCATCAACTTGCACTGTCAGCACTTTCCCATCTCCAAGGATGATAAAACCTGAGGGAAATGAAAAATTGTACTTTATCAGGAAAACCCAGATGCTCCTGTCATAATACTCCTTTGAATTTGCAATTATAAACCTGGCTTGAAGGAAGGGATGCTTAGCGGGAACCAGGAACATTCTTCCAGGACTGGACTGTGGTCTTCTTATGCTTGTTTAAAACAGAGGGAGAAGAACTCAAGCAAGTCTTTTGAATGACCAAGAGAGGGGGAGGAGCTATTGGTTCAGAGGTCTCTCACCTTCTGGGCTTCCAGGGCTGGGATTTTGAGATGTGATGCTGTCAATCCAACTTCTATGAACTGACCATCTCTGTATCTTTCCTTAAAACTAAGGTGTTGATATGGTTTGGCTTTGTGTCCCTACCCAAATCTCACCTTGAATTGTAATAATCCCCACATGTTGTGGGAGGGACCTGGTGTGAGGTAATTGATGGGGATGGGTTTTTCCCGTGCTTGTCTAGTGATAGTGAATGATTCAAACCAGATCTCATAGTTTTATAAAGAGGAGTTCCCCTGCACACGCTCTCTTGCCTGCTGCAATGTCATACATAACTTTGTTCCTCCTTTGCCTTCCGCCATGATTGTGAGGTCTATAAATTACCCAGTCTTGGGTATGTCTTTATTAGCAGTGTGAGAACAAACAATACAGGCATTACCTCTGTAACCCTGCAAGTGCCTGAAGTTTTGCTCAGCGAGAGGTGGAGCAACCTGAACATACATGTCAGAGAGTGTCACAAGCCACAGGACCTTCAAGAATGTGTTCAGGGAATTGGAGAGGAGGGACGACACATAGTTTCTGTTCCTTTGCTCTTTGCTGCACTGGGGTCATTATTGGGTGGAAAAAATTATCGTTTTAAATTCTCTACTCAGAAAGGGACTTCTTAGTACAAAACCAATCTAATAATCCTGCTGAAAATTGTTGTGTCCACTAAAAGAGGAAGTTAATTCAACAAATGTCTCCCAATAAATAAAACTACTCATGCTAGCAAAATTGCATTTTCCTCTTTTAAAACTTTTAAAGATGATATGAGAATTTTCTTTCTAACATCTAATTATGTTTCATAGGATTAGGAGCAAGCATTCTTTTTCATTTACCAATTCAGAATTTGCTATTATAAAACAATAGTGACTAAAAGAGAAATACATTGATATTAGATGAGGAAGAAAAAAATAAATTACATATGAATTTGGTCATGTGCTTTTGACAACTTTGCCTAAAGGATTTGGGGGCTTAAGATAAAACAATAATTCAGTCATTAATCTAGCTTCCCTCTCCATCCTATTTTCCCTGCATAGTAGTAAAAAGACCTACTAAAAGTGAAAAAGTTGATCAACTAAAAATTAAAGTATTTGATAAGGAATAATCCATTTGGAAACACAGTATTCCAGAAAATAACTAGACTTCCAATAACAATAATTAAGGAAATAATATCCTTGGAATTACAATTATTAACATTTTTCCTGGCCTCACTGCCTATTTTCTGTCTACCGTAGTAAGAATATCAAGGACAGCTCCTTTAGTTATGAAAACAGAAATGCACTTTGAGGGAATTATCAAGTGGCATAAAAACATTGCACTAATGATCTTCTTCCTAGAGGGGATACTAGAGGCTTTCGTCTGCTATGTGGGTAGGATGAGTCATTTATTCACAGGCAGCAGGCCTGCCCCAGATGGGGAGAGCTTTGAAGGCAGTGGCAGTGAGGTGGAAGCTTAGGGAGACAGAAATCATAATTGTGCCCAGCAGTCACAGAAGCTCTATTGAGCTTCGGGTTCTGCTTTCGGTAGATTACCTTAAAGCTTAAGGAGCTCCCACAAATCTCAGAAGGGAAAGGAGTTGCAGCCATTTTTATTTCTCTACTTTATAACCTGGAGTTTTAATTGCTCCAGTGGCTTTTGTTTCACTTTTTTCAGAAAATATTAATTTCTAAATGTATAATGACTATTGCGATTGTTGCTGCTCTATATATTGAGAATTACATGGAATATTAAGCTGTAAGTAATATACACTGAAAATAATTCTTAAAACCCTCAAAACCCTTTTGCCCATTTGTTCATTTTAAAATAGTGGAGCTTTATTCTGACTTTTACATTTTATTGTTCAACTTACAAAAGATTCACAAAGGCAGATAGAAAATAACAATTATCACTCATAACTTTAGCAAGAAATAATATCTGTCAATATGTTGGTATACTTCTACTCTGTTGTTTTATGCACACTTAGACATTGAATTAAGCAGTCCAAGCTTAGTAGACTATGAATGTTAAATGTGTAATTTTTCTTCTATTATTAAGCACCAACTGGACTATGTTGCCAAATTTCTTAACAAAATCTTGTGTAGATTCCAAAACTTTCTAGTCATTTCTAATGATTAAAATTAGAAGCAAAAGCAAAAATAAAAGTAGACCACTCTTCTCCGTAGTTGAAAACTCTAATCTCATATCCTATTTAAAACACGTTCTTAGCTGGGCGCGGGGGCTCACATCTGTAATCCCAGCACTTTGGGAGGCCAATGTGGGTTGGTCACAAGGTCAGGAGTTCAAGACCAGCCTGGCCAAGATGGCGAAACCCTGTCTCTTCTAAAACTACAAAAATTAGCCAGGTGCAGTGGCAGGCGCCTGTAATCCCAGAGACTTGGGAGGCTGAGACAGGAGAATCTCTTGAACCTGGGCAGCAGAGGTTGCAGTGAGTTGAGATCACACCATTGAACTCCAGCTTGGGTGACGGAGAAGAACTCCATCTCAAAACAAAAAACAAAAAACAAAACATGTTCTTGCCTCTGTCTCTAGCCAAGTTAATTTAGATAGGGAGGGCATGGAGGAAGCATAGGCTTTGCTCTTCTTCCCCTTTATTCTACTCCCTTACCACATAGGGAGAGATGTGTGATCTGCTCAAATGCCTCTCCTCATTCCTATACCTTGCAATTTGTATGGGAGCATTGTCTACCTCGGGACCAGAAAGAAGGAGATAAAATTGATTGATTTTACTTGGAGGATAAACATTCCCTCTTACCCATGGAGACTGCACTTCTGATGACTCTTCCAACTCCAATAATGTTGTCTGTTTCACTCCTTCTCCCTTATTTTTCCACTTATGTAGGCTAGGTGTTAGGAGGTTTGAGGAGGGGAGCTAGTAAAGTGGTTGCAGTAATAGAGCACTGTAACCTCAATAAACTCTGAGACAGGTTTCTGACGCATTGATGTCTCTTTTTGGAAAGTGAAGAAAGTGAGGTAATTAGAGCCACATTGTCCACTTTTTTGATCATTGAAACAATGATAGGGCTATAGGAAAGGTCCTGCTTAAACTCCGATTATGCATATACACAGGAAATGGATGTAATATGTTGAAACATATTAAGATACCTTTCTCATTTGCCTTGTTTCATACATGCTCCTTTCTGTAGTCAGCTAAAGCATCCTTCTGCCCATCATGGTGCTGTGTATGTGGGAGTAGTGGTGGAATAAATTGTTACAGCAAGAATTCAATGAGAAAATTTTTCGGTTTCTGAATTTCAAAATAGAATTTTACAATAAAACATCTACTTTGAAAGCCAAGCATTATATATAGAGAATATTCTAAGTTTGTTGTATCAAGAGTCTAATTATAAAGACTGAGATTAGAGGGTGGGTGTCTTGCATAGTGCAGCCACCTATCGTGACCAGGGAATGAGAGAAATTGATAGAGGGAGAGCAGGAAAATTAAGAGAAAACATAACCCCACCAGGACACAGAGGTTATGGAATGGAGAATGAAGATCCTGCAAAGCAGAGGGAGAAGGGAATAAAGTGTCTGGATCCCAGTCTCCTTCCTTTGAACTTTGACCTGGAGTGTCAGAGAAGCTTAAGATAAATTGAGAAAAGTGCCAAGAGTTCTTTCTTTTAATTCTTTGGAAGAAGATTGTCTCAAATGATGCCTTTAGCAATCACAGGGTGATTATATCCAAGTAAATTCAATGGTGCAATCCAGTTAGACTGAAGAAAGTTCAGACTTGAAATTTCTGAGATGTTTTCAGTTTTTACAGGGCAGGTGTGGGATCCATACTTCCCACAGCCCCCTGACAGTAACTGAGAACAGCTATACTGAGAGACAGTGAGGCTCTGTGAAGCCTTCCATAAAGAGAGGGAAACTGGTTTAGAACAGATTCTGAGGTATACAGTCTAGGACAAGAGAGACAGAGGAAGTAAAGTGTAAAGAACAGAAGGATTTTCCAGGGCCAAGGAGCATTGACATCTGATCACCACAGCAAGGGAGGAAATTGGTCTTTGTTAAAATGTGAAACACAGGACTTTAAATTTTACCACCAGGACATGCAGTAGAGACTTCACTATGGGGAGTAATGATATCCAAAGTAAGTACTCTATTGAAAACTCCCTACCCACCATCCCCTTACCTTCTAAGAGGTCACAATAAGTTCCACTGATGCCAGCTGAGTAGCTATAGTAGAGAGAGGGTGACTTAAAACACTGGACATTTAGCTAAAGGCCTGAGATAACTAGAAACACTATTGATCTTAGACAGAGTACCAGACCTGAAATCCAGTCTTTTCTCTTCAACAACTCAGCACGTGTTTATATGTGCATAGGGGAAATGGGATTGTCCATTTTAAGGTTATCTATGGTATTTATTTTAAAAAGTTATACAAAGAATGTCTAATTTTATTGTTTTAATTGCTCACTATTAGAGAAATACTAAATAATGTTTTGAAAACATTTATGTACACATGAGGAAGTATTTCGTTAAAATGTGTCTTTAGACATAGAATTCCCAGTCAAAGGTTACATGCATTTGCAATTGTGGTATATTTTGTCAAATTATTATGAAGAGTACAGCAATGCTTATTGCTCACAATACTATATAAAGTCTATTTCCCTATTCAGTTTTTTAAGCAATACTTAGTAAAGTTGAAAATGCTTATAGCCCAGAACTCAAGCTTAAATTTTTAAAACTATAAGTTTGAGAAATTTTCCCCTATATTTAAAATACTTGCATAGAGATATTCACAGCAGTTTTTAAAGCATATAATGTGTGCGCTGTGATGAAAAATTGGATATAAAGTAAATATTCACCAATAGTAATTGATAAAGAGTGATACATTTAAACAAAGGGATGCTATATAAAAGCTGGTATATCAGGACAACATGAAAAGGATTTTAATACGAAATAGGGAATTACAAATATGAGTTGCAGAAAGTTACTGCTATGGTTAAAAACTCATATTGAAATTTGGTCCCGAATGTAACAATGTTGAGAAATAGTAAGACCTCTGAGAGGTATTTGGGTCATGGGTACTCTGCCCTCATCCAGGGATTAATACCTGTCTCATGGAAGTAAATTAGTTAGCATGGGAGGGGGTTAATTAATTAGGGGTGTTAGTTATCACAGGAGGGAGTTGCTATAAAAGTGAGTTGGTCTTTCTCTGATTTTCCTTGCTTCCTCTCTTGCCAAGTGGTGCCTTCCACCACATTATAAAGCAGCAAGAAGGAATCAACAGAAGCCGATGCCAGCACCATGATTTTGGACTTTCCAGCCTCCAGAACTATGAGCAAAAATAAACTCTTTTTCTTTTATAAATTATGTTTATAGCAACAGAAAGTACCTCAGGCATTCTGCTATAGCAACAGAAATGAACAGTTACATACTATATGTTATATGAGTATATATGTCATCAAATGGTAGAAGGAAGGAAATACTGGAGATATAGTCAGTATATCTTTAGTAATTCGGCAGCCAGGTTGCTTTTAAATTGGGAAGGTAAGAACTGGAGGGCCATGCAAACAGAAATTCTACTTCATCTACTGTGTTTTATTTATTATTCCATTTTATTATTAATCTTTAACAATATGACATTAACATTAATTCTGTGTATGAGGTATATAAATACTAATTTCTTCTTTTTTAAAAAATTTTTTTACAAAAGAAGAAATTCTGGCTCCTTGGTTGTTAGCCTCTCAGAGCACCTTAGCTCAACAGCATGTAAATTTCATGTCTATTAATTCTAATTACTTTTTCCCATCATAGAAGTCTGGAATGATATCAATCTTTTCTCTAATTTTAGGCTCTGACACAGATCACCAGATTAATAAGGGTTCTCACCAGGGAGAGCCTCCTTATCACTAAGAGCAGTGTTTCTCAAACAAACACCCATCAGAATTACCCAAAAGGCTCTTTACAACACATGTTAATGGGCCCCATATCCAACACATGTTTAGCATGGGTCAAGTAATTTTCACTTCTAATAAGTTACCCAATGATGGCAAATGCTGCTAAACCAGGGACCACACTTTGAGAATGGTTAATTTAGAAAATAGTCTTTAACTTCAGACTTACCCAAAGAGCTGGTAAAACTGTGTGTCTTCCTCTTTCTTAGACCACTTAAGTTATCACCCAGTTAGCTAGGCACAGTGGCTCACACCTGTAATCCCAGCACCTTGGGAGGCTGATACAGGCAGATCACAAGGTCAGGAGATTGAGACCAACCTGGCCAACATGGTGAAAACACAAAAAAATTAGCTGAGTATGGTGATGTGTGCCTGTGATCTCAGCTACTTGGGAGGCTGAGGCAGGAGAGTCACTTGATCCAGGGAGTCAGAGGTTGCAGTGAGCAGAGATCTTGCCACTGCACTCCAGCCTGGTGACAGAGCAGGAATCTATCTCATAAAAAGTAATAATAAAAAGAAAAGAAAAGAAAAAAAAGAATTGTCAGCCAATTTAGATAATCCTCATTTGACTTTATTCTGTAGACCAAGTCCACAGTTAGCTGTTATTATATATGGGTATACATGTGGTCCTATCTTGGGATTTTGGCAGATAGTTTTTTAACTACTTATTCTGAGAATCTTTGCATTTTTAGTTTCTATTCTTTATAGTTATTTCAGAGTTTCTCAGCATTTTTATGTGGAAGAATAGCACTCATCCTTGCTGATCCTCTCTGGCACTTTTGTAGAATGTACAAAAGGTTCTTTGCTTTGGTTTCAGAATCTATTAGAGTCCATCATTAAAAAAATTCTACTTATTGTTTATATTGGAGACTTGGAGAAAGAAATGCCAATAATAAAAACAGCCAACAATTATAGCTGAAAGAGTAGGTTCCCTTATTATCAGCTCTTTCCAGATAAGTAAGTTGAGTCCATGGAAAGAAATACTATGTTCAGGACTATGTAGGCAGTGTGGTTCAGTGCTAATTCCATACTCAGAGAGTGTAGTTTCAGAGGCTTCATTGAATGGTCCTAGTAAACGTGGATTCACTGAGGGTAAACGGGCGGAATGATCTGCTTCTTACTCTTATGTGACTTTTCTTACTGCGTGGCAGGCAGATAAGATGAAAAATCACACCCTAGTTTATAAGCAGGAAGATCCTCTTAGGTGGTCTCATTGCATGGGGCAGGAGAGAGACAAGACTATACTCGACATGAAGACAGATGGATTCAAGAGAGAGAAAAGCCCAGTTATACTTCCAAAAATTCCTCTGCATTTCTCTCCTGCTGAAGATACACTCTCTGAATTCCTAGAACAATTATGAAATTATACTTTTCCTTATTGCTTCCTTTCCTTTGTGGTATGTTGCGAGGGAAAAAGCTAAACTTGTGTTCAGTTAATCATCCTGAGAGGAAGAATTGCTGGTTTTCCAGCTTTGATCCTACCATAAATAGCTCTATAACCTTGAAATAAATAACTTTATCTTATTGGGCCAGAATTTTTCTTCTAAAAAGTTAGTAATTTGAATTAGGTGGTTTTTCCAGGTTCTTTCTAGTTCCTTCTAACATTATAAAATAAAATTATTTAGCTCGAAGTATAACAAGATAAATCTTGTAGGAAGAATAAACTGTTCCCACATTGTTCTTCTCAGAATTGTTAAAAGTGTCTTATCACAGTGATTTATTGTGATCATACAATTTTCACAAGAACAATATTTACCCAGTTTTCATGAAAAACAGCAAGAACATAAATCACTTCCAAATTCAAAATCAAAAGGAGAGAGAGGGAAACAGAGAGACAGAGAGAGAGAGAGAGAGAGAGAGAGAGATTGAGACTCTCTGGTCTTGAGGTGCTTTTAGGCAAACAAACGAGAAAAGAGATAATTTTAACTCACTACCCTCTAATTTTGCATTTATTTATTTATACATATATACAGCATTTTGTGGTGCAGAATTAAACTTGCTATGTCATATATTATCACATTTACTGTCATTACTAGAGTATATTATGTTATAAACCTCCCTTCTGTTTTCTGGGAGGTAAACTGACAGTGGCAAACAGAGGTCTCCAATAGCAGGCAACATTTCTTTGTGTTTAAAATACTTCATGAAAAAAATCTCCAGTTAAGAGAGCACTTCAAAGCATATTCACCTATGAATAGACACACTTGCAGATATGAACTTGAAATGCACAGACACACACACACACACACACTTTTTTTTCCTTTCAGTAAAAGACTTTGGTAGTGCTCATTATTTCACTAATGATTGAGTTGCTGAGGAAGTTAGAGAATAATTTCAAATACAGCTGTCTTAATATCCTTCTAAGATATGTGCATGCTTAGGTTATGTACTTATGTTACATACTTCTGACTTCTAAGGCACATATCTTTTCATTTCTCTCTGTGTTTTTGCTGTGATCTGCAAAGTAGGACTTATATTTTGTACAATGGCGAAGCATTTTGACTTCAAGATTAGTTGCTCATTTTTAAAAGTATTTTTCTTAAGGTAAATGGTGAACTGATGCAGTAAGCAATTTGGAGATTAGATCAGAATTAAAATTTAATTAGTAGTAGTTATCATTCATTCCTTTTGATAAGTCCACTATAGTGTTATTATTTTTAGGTGGCTGATACTTCTGCTCTATCTGTAGTTTCAGTATTCAATTTTATTAAGCAACGGTTATATAAATTAGATCATGATATCTTAGTTTGAGTCTCTGGAAAATAAACTCTGAGACAGAGATTTGCACTCTGGAGATGTATTGGCTACATGCTCTTAGAAACAATACCTGGCAGGGGTATCGAGAGAGGAAATACAGGTGGAGGGAAAAGATAAACTATGAAGCCATTGCAACAATGGCCTTGGCCAAGTCCATGGTGAGCTCTGGAGTTGACAAGGCCCTTCGGGGTTATGAATCACAGCAAGGGCTATGTTTTTGTGTCCTGTGTGGACTAGTCATTGGATGTGAGCTGTCCCCCAGTGAGGAGTTGTAATCTTATGTGAGGCAGCTCACTTTTGCAAACAATGACTTCTAAACAAAGGTCTGAAAACATTGTGTTTAAGACTGAAAAACTAACACTCTGGGACAGGTATGGTATAAAAGGACCAGAGGTTTATGTTTTCCATAAATTATGGCTGAGAAATGCTGCAGAGACTATGGGTATTAGAAGCCAATGGTGAATTTCCATTTAGTAATTATACTTAGGTATGAAAATGTATTCCAAAATTATGTGTATATCTAATATGCATTTCCTAAGGAACTCAAAATTTGAGTCGTCAAATTTGTTTGATTTAAGATGTTTCTTTTAATGGCATAACTAAGAATAAATATGCAACCCGAGTAGGGAATGTAAATAAGTGTGGGAATGTATGTGAATTTATAGAGATCTTTTCGCTACATATGTTTGCAGAAGACGTCATCATATATCCTATGTGTCCTATGAGTGTCTAAAAGAGCTTTCTGATAATTGTTAGCTTGGCCTAGCATTGTTTGCCAAAAGCCACATATATGCATGTATCTAGAATTCAACCCTGTGTCACAAGTCCATACCATTAACACACTGGTACCCATCATCTCTTGCTTCAATAAGCTCTTACCTCTGCTTCCATCTTGGCCTCTTAGCTGGTTTCCCTAGACTTGTTCCTCATATCTTCTGGTTTTAGCACATCAGCCCATGTAATATTGTTAAAATGTAGGTAAGATCATGTAACAACTTTGCTTAAAACTCTCTCCCAGTTTCCCATCCCATTTAGAGTAAAAGTTGAAATTCTTACAGTGATCTGAGGGCCCTAGGTGACCTGACCTCTAACCTCTTTTCCTCCTAACCTGCCACCGCTTGCTCTGCCCTGACCACACTGCTGTCTTTCCTATTCCTTGAACATGCCATGTCTCAGGGATTTTGCACTTGCTATTTTTTCTGACTGGAGTGTCCTTTCTCCAGATAAATTCCATGGCTTGTGATATGGTTTGGATTTGTGTCCCCATGCAAATCCCCTGTTGCATTGTAATCCCCAATATTGAAAGAGGGGCCTGGTAGGAGGTAATTGGATCGTGGGGGCAGATTTCCCCCTTGCTGTTTGGTGATAGTGAGTTCTCATGATGTCTGGTTGTTTAAATGTGTGTGGCACCTTCGCTTTTCTCTTCCCTCTGCTATCATGTAAGAGGTGCCTGCTTCCCCTTTGCCTTTCACCATGATTGAAAGTTTCCTGAGGCCTCCCCAGCCATGCTGCCCGTACAGCCTGCAGAATCATGATCCAATGAAACCACTTTTCTTTATAAATAATGCAGTCTCAGGTAGTTCTTTATAGCAGTGCAAGATGAACTAATACAGCTTGCTCCTTCACTTCCTTTAGACACTTACTCAAAAATTGTTTTCTCAGTGATTCTTCAGGAATATCCTATCTAAAATTTTAACAGTCTTTTTCCTGTTTTGACATGCCTGGGTCTTTTATTTTTCTCCTTATCATTATTTAGCATTATTTGTAATTTACTTATTTTTGTTGCTTATAGTTTATCTCCTCTACTGGATTAAAAATTGCCTGAAGGTTGAGACTTTTGTCTTTTTTATTTCTCCCTCTATCCCTAGTACTAGAAATGAGGCTTAGCATATAATAAGCACTCAATACATCTTTGCTGAATGAAAGCAGATTTAGATGATAAATGTGCACATACAGTTAATGCTTCTGCACAATTGGTCTCCATTGCCAAGTTGCTCCAAGACGAAGCTAACACTGGAAAGAAAACGAAAATATTTTAATAGGCCCTCTTCTGCTTTCTAAAGAGATTAAGAGTTTTCACGACAGTGAGAGACTCTTTAATTAGTGATAAGTATGCTCTTCTCCTTCCTACATGAGTTGACCAGGAAGCAGAAAGGAGCAGTATCTCTCTAGAACCATGCAAGCTTGTTTGTGCCCCACTGTGATTCTGCGAAACCCCACAGGTATCCTGTGCGTGTCAAGAAGTAGCTAAGGGTGAATGAGAACGTTAAAAATGTCATACTTGTTATTAAGAAACTATATCTTATATTTTTTTCTTTCCAAACTAACCATTCCCTATGTTCTGTTTAAAACAAGACAAAAAACTCTAAGATCAATTTAAAAGAGATTAGCTTTAGGTCAAACCCGAAGTCTGCTTTCTATGAACTATTCTCTGAATTCAAGATATAACAAACGTTTCAGTGTTATTTGCAGCATGAATAGCAAGCGTTCTTATGGAAGTTGTAAGAGAAATGTTTTAGAATTTCATCTCATTTTTGAAAAGGATGTAAAGTCTGGTTTTCAGTTTGCATCAAGAATTACTTTTTCATAACATCCTTGGGTATCACATGCAAAGCAAGCTTCTTACATGTCACATCTGTCAGTTTTATAAATCCCACAGGATCTGTACTGCTTCCAGTCGTCAACTTTTCCCCTATCCTACTTCTAGGACTAAGACAACATCAGAAAAAAATATGTCTAACTAGGAGTAGACAATCTTGAGGCATAGTTAAAAACTGGCTAAGAACAAAGAGCATGGCTGTTGCATATACAAGGCATGTGTGAGCTGTACCTGCCCCATGTGTTATCCACGACTATCTTAGTTACAATCACCTCAGGACTCCTAACAATGAGGAACCTGGATACAACTGTCAAGAGCACCACAGGCATTAGCCAGCCTGTGACCTCTTACTTTAAGAACACTTTGGCTACCAGTCTAAAGCTATTCATTACAGTAGGATCCCCCTGCAAGTCTGTGCTGGCAGCAAGGCATAAGAGATGGCTTATAGTGCAATTCTTCTGAGTCCTGAATACTAAAGATAGAGCATGCAGCTTATCTATCCTCTTTGCTTTCAGTGAAGCCTCAGAAAAAGCCAGAATAGCTTACAGCCTATTAGGATGCAGGTGGTGTAGGACGCTAACCGCCTCATCACTGTGGCTAAGTATCCAGGAGCAAAGTCATGATTTATACATTTTCGAGTCTTCTTTGGCGGCAGTGATTGGATTTTCATAAGCAAAGATTCTGACACATATTCACATGTACGCAAATGTTCAGTTGTGTGGTCAGTCCTTCTCAGTCTTGTAGACGGGGTATTTGAGAAGTTGTGTTCTAATGCAAAAAGGAGAAATTATCAATGGGTTGTTTGGCTTTATTAAAAATAAGTTTTTTAAAAATATGGGAGTTCAGTGCCAAGGGTGGCATTAGGATAAGGTGATCCATTGTCTCTCTACCATTAGTTGTGATCACATTCTGGCCTGTGAGCACTGCTGTGGCATCAGCATATTCTGTGTGGGCTGAATGCTGTCAGTGCCTGAGAGGGACATGGGCCTCATCATACCCAGGCTCTGTCTCCTCGAGGACTTCTAAGGCCAAAAAAAGTTGCAGGCAGACATTTGCCAGTATGAAACTAAAGAAGGTGGACGCTCTTTGTCTTTTACTCTGCTAAGCCATCAGAGGCTCTATGTAAGATATCAACACATTACAAAGAAATGTAACACATTTCACCACATCTCATGGCTCTTTTGTTATGCATCTCCAAAATTCTAGAGTTTTAGATGATTTGCATTCTGCTTTTCCTCTGAATCTTTTGTTATCATATAGACAAAGCCATGTATGGCAAAATATGCCAGTCTTAAGCATTTGAATATTAAGTCAGAAGTGGCAAAATGTTCTCTGTACCGTCCAGATAATCCATCTGTGCTCACAAGCAGCTCTACATTGTATGAGTGAGAACCATTAAATTTTGCTGCCTCTTTCTCTCTTTAAGCCTGCACATGCCAAAAGCACCACAGTTTGCAGTACCTTTCCTTTCTTTGCCACAATACCTCTAGTATGGGATAATTAGATTTCTTAGTGGTGCAGGGCAGTGAAGCATGGAATACCTGGCAACATAAACTGCACAGAGCATTCCACACATTCTATGTGCATTAGACCAAAAGGGAAGAATAATGTTGACAGAACAGGGATGCTGCAAAGATTAGAAAGGATTAAAGCAGAGCTTGGTTGGAAGGATCTGCTAGCCATGTGACTCTCAGGAGGTATTATGAGTTTCCCTGATAAAAGGGTGAGGTGCTCACATTACCTTTCCGATATTTCTCTTATAGGCTGTCTGAATGTATTTCCATTTTGCAGACTCCATGGAAATTGTGAAAGAATTTTCCTGTTGTTGGCAAAAAGAAAGAAGGAATAATTTTCCAATATGAAGAGATTAGCTTGTTGCAGTTCAGCCCTGCCTTTTATGCAGCGAGCCTGCTGTTTCTCATCCGTGCCTTTATGGAAAGGCTCAGATATATTCTAAGTCTTCTCATTGTACATCTCATTGTAGCTGCTGATAAAATGCACTGTAAAGGACACAAAGACCATCTCGTGAAAATGAAAAGAAATTATTCAGAGCACATAGACCAGGTAAAAGGCAGAGGCATATTACAGTTTGTCCTGCCTTTGGGTTACTAGCCTATCAATGGTCCAAAGCTAAAACTTGTGTCTGTATTGGTATAACCTGGGAATGTTCCTTGCATCGAGGCATCATTTGACAAGGAGATAACAACTTGTATTAAGAAAGTGAGAGCATCTTTTGGAAGACTGACAGGAATGGTAATGGAGCAATGTGCCGCATAGACAAAATGCTTCAAAGTAAGAATAGTATTGAATTCTTTTTGGAGACAAAGTGAAATTCTTGGTAAATTACAGTAGCATTAGTGTTGCTCTTTGTCCAAAATCAAATAGTGGAAGAGAGTATCTGATAGTCGAGAGGTACTAGACTATTATAGATTTCAGTGAGGCAGGTTTTGTCTCCTTCCTGGGCACCTTTTATGTTCATTCCCAGTTCCTGGCCATATCCATATCATTCTCTTTTCTGAAATTCTTTCCCAGCCCATCCTCTCATGCAAATACCATCCATCCTTTATTGTATGAGCCAAAGGAAATTAGTAAAATCTAGATTCCACCACTAAATTGTGTATATATATTATTCACCTTCTTGACTACAACTTTGTAAGGTAAATTCTACTATTCTCGTTTTACAATTAATGAAATTGGAATTCATAGAAATTCAGTAATGTGTCCAAACCCATACAATTAGTGAATAGAGGAATTCAGATTTTACTTTAGGCTTCTGACTAGTCCTACTCAGGCTTTTAACTTTGTGCTAAACTACCTCCTATGTAGGCCAAATGTCCTTCCATGTTCCATTAAGCATTCACCATCAACTCCTGTTATAGCCATATGTTTAAAAGAAATTCCAACTGCATGCGTTGTTTACAACATTCATTCCAACACTTGAATTTATACTATCCTAATAGTTATTTAAGATCTTTGTTAAATAGATATTTTCCCATAAATATTACACATTCTTTAAGGGATCTGTCCATCTATGTCACTGTATTCCCAATCCTGTGGTAGCCTGATAGTAAATACTCAACCATACCTATTAATTGAACTAAATCAGTTGGTTAGGATACCCATTAACTGAACTAAATAGGATGCAATCTGTGACCCATTTTGCTAAGTATTACAGAATCATGGCCATGGAAAATTCTATACATTTATATGATCACCCCTGTAAAGTGTCAAGCTGATCAGAGCAGTGTAGAAAGTCAGCTCTATTGTGTAGCAGGGCAAGTGAGCACACTCCTGAACAACAATTCAATAGTGACTAGGTGAAACGGCTGTCAAGTAAGACACTAAAGTGATGTGCTGAAAACAAGCCAAAAGCAGTGCAAAAATCAATAAAGACATCTGAGAAATAGCTGAGGTGGACCAGACCTGTGCAGGTCTGGCAGGCAGATGTGATCTAGTTTATCCATAAACCAACCAACCACTGCTGCAGAGACCAAACAGAAGAGATGTAAGTGGGCTTAGGCTCCCTTTACTGAGGCTCTGTAGAGGCATAAGATAAACATGTATGCATAATTGACACTTCTGAGAGTGCAGGTCATCAGTAAGGCTATAGGTTAATTCTGAGCATCCTTGGAGCACACTTGGCAGGGAAAAATTACCAGTAAAATTACTATTACAGAAAATGTTCCATAGTTCAGTAATTAAGAGGATGGGGCCTGAGATGAGGCCAATTGCTTGACCATCCCTTAGAGATATGAGAACTTGCACAAATTATCTAAGATCTCTGTGCTTCTTTATCTTTGTAAAAGGATTGCCAGTAGTAAAACTTTCATCTGAAAGGTGTGAGGATTAATGAGATAATGCTGGACATGCTATGAATCTTCTATAAATGCTAGCCTTTACTACAATGACAATTATTTTATTACTAACAAACTGAAAAGTTCATGAAACTGATCTCAGAATTTCAGCTTTTTGAGACTTGAAAACCATTTTATTTCCCAAACCCATTTTAGAAAGAACAAACTGAGAACCAAATAAATGTGATCATTTTTCCAAAGTCTTAAGTCCTTGTAATGATAGAGCTATGATTTGAATGCAAAGCTTCTACTTCTGGGCTTTTCTTCTTTCCATTTATTGCCGATTCTCGTATCTTCCATGGCAAGGTACCAATGCAGTCCAAATGGATCTTAATTCGAAACTACACAGGAGCAAATGGAAGAGTCAAATTTTGCCATACCATAATTATCCTACATTTCCACAAGTGCAGTTAAAGTTGAATAGTGCCTCAACCTCATTGCAAGTTTGTATATAGTAAAAAGAAGTTGGCCGGGCGCGGTGGCTCAAGCCTGTAATCCCAGCACTTTGGGAGGCCGAGGCGGGTGGATCACGAGATCAAGAGATTGAGACCATCCTGGTCAACATGGTGAAACCCCGTCTCTACTAAAAACACACAAAAAACTAGCTGGGCGTGGTGGTGCGTGCCTGTAGTCCCAGCTACTCAGGAGAATTGCCCGAACCCAGGAGGTGGAGGTTATGGTGAGCTGAGATCGTGCCGTTACACTCCAGACTGGATAACAAGAGCAAAACTCCATTTCAAAAAAAAAAAAAAAAAAAAGAAGTTGTATCATATTAGCTATTTAAAACAAAGAAATGTATCTATATGCATATACATTCTTAGTACAATTCTTGGCTGTGATAAATATGTGCTCAATAATGAGAATAATGTAGTGAGAGAAAAGGATATATGTGGTAAATGGTAGCAGTGATAGCATTCAAAACTATAAATTTCTCTGATAAATATTTATTGAGAACCTACTCTGGTAGGTAATGGATAGAGAACTCTAAACAAAATCACTCCATGCCCTGCTCTTATGGAGCATGTAGATAAGCTCCATATAGATAGTATAGTTATCTATTATACATATGTTTATAAAATATAGCTCCATATAGATAGATCATAAAGGAGTTAGTGAATAAGTAAAAGTATTATTTACAGTTATAAAAAATGTACTAAGAGGGAAAATTAGAGGGCTGAGACAGAATGTTGGAAGAGAACCTGTTTTAAATTGGATGGCAGGGACAATCTTGTTGAGGAAGTAACATATAAGCCAAGATATTGAGGACCAAGAGAATACAATGAGAGCAACAAGGGTGGGTGAAGAAGCCTTCTAAGTGAAAAAAGTCAACACGGGTCAAAGTACTGAAGAAGATAAACCTTGATCTATCAGCTAAGAAAAGGCTAAAATGATGGAGCAGAGATACAGAAGGTGAGAATGGCTAAGGGACAAATTGAAGGTGGGAGAAACAAGCAAATGTAAATTTGTTCAGGGCTTTGTAAGCAATAGTGAGGAACTTAGATTTAATTGTGAGGGTATTGGGAGATTATTGAAAGGATCCAATTTAGGTTTTCTGCTTTATGGTAGATAGATTGTGGGGGCAAAATAGAAACAGACAGACCGGTTAAGTAGCCAGTCTAATAGTTCAAGATAGAGATGATACTGGTTTGTGACTCAGGTATAGGTGATAGCAGCGGATAAGAAGAAATGTAGACAGAATTGAGATGTGTTTTAGATATAAAAAGATATATAGATTGATAATCCTTGGAAAAATATGTTAGTTTTAAATAATAAAGAGCTTACAAATCATTTTTTGTTTAATTTATAGTTGACACATAATTGTACATATTTATGAGGTACAATGTGATGTTTCAATAGACGTATACATTGTGTAATAATCAAATGAAGATAATTAGCATATCTATTACCTTAAATATTTTTAATTTCCTCATAATGGGAAAATTCAAAAACCTCTTTTCTAGCTATTTTGAATTATTTAATGCATTATTCTTAATTTTAGCCATCCTACTCTGCAATAGAACACCAGAACTTAATCCTCCTAACTGTAGCTTTATGCCTATTGCTCAATTTCTCACCATTCCTCCTCACTTCACTCTTCCCCATCCTATGGTAACCATCGTTCTACTCTTTACTTACATGAAAATAACTTTCTATAGTTCGTACATGAATGAAATCATGCGGTCTTTGTCTTTTTTAAATTTTTTGTTTGGATAGTCTTCCCCTATGTTATGTATATCACATTTTTTAATCCATTCATCCATTGGCAGAGATTTTGGTTGATTCCAAATCTTGGTCATTTTGAATAATGCTGAAATAAACATGGAAAATGAGATATCTCTTTGAACTACTTGTTTTCTTTCTTTTGGATATATACCCAGCAGTGAGATTGCTTAATCATAGGGTAGTTCTATTTTTAATTTTTTGAGAAAACTTGATACTGCCTTCCATAATGGACATAGTAATTTTCCTCTCCACTAGTGATATGTAAAAGTTCCTTTTTCTCTACATCCTCATCAACACTCGTTTTCTTTTGATTTTTTGATAGTATTTAACCAAGCAAGTGAAAGATGAAAATTATAAAACATTAATAAACTTAATTGAATAAAACACACATAAAATGAAAAGATATCTCATATTCATGGTTTGAAAGAATTTGTATTTTTAAAATGATCATATACTTCAAAGCAATATACAAATTTAACTATCTCTAATGAAATGCCAATGACATCCTTCACAGAAATACAAAAGCGCTGGAGAAAAACATAAGGGAAAAGCACTGTGACATTGGTCCATGCCAGATATTTTTAATATAAAACCTCTAAGATGCAGCCAAACAAAATCAAATATAGGCAGATAAGATTAGATCAAACTGAAAAGCTTCTCCACAACAACGGAAACAATCAATAGAGCAAGAGATCACCAACAGAATGGGAGAATACATTTGCAAGCTATACATCTGACCAATTTAATATCTAAAATATACAAAGAATTCAAACAACTAAAAATAAGATTAAAAATAAGAAAAAATATCTATATAGACATTTCTTGAAAGAAGACATGAAAATGAGCAACACATATGATATGGTTTGACTATGTCCCCACCCAAATCTCATCTTGAATTGTAACTCTCACAATTCCCATGTGTCATGGGAGCAACCATTGGGAGGTGATTGAATTATTGGGGCAGATCTTTCCTGAACTGTTCTCATGATAGTGAATGAGTATCACAAGATCTGATAATAGGAGTTTTCCTGCATGAGCACTCTCCTTTTTTTGCCTGCAGTCATCCATATAAGATGTGATTTGCGCCTCCTTGCCTTCTGCCATGATTGTGAGGCTCCCCAGCCATGTGGAACTGTAAGTCTGTTAAACCTCATTTTCTTCCCAATCTTGGTTATGTCTTCATCAGCAGTGTGAAAATGGACTGAAACAAGATATATATAAAAATATTCAATATCACTAATCATCAGGGAAGTTATGAGATAGCACCTCACTCTAGTCAGAATGACTATGACTACTATAAAAAATTACATCAGTTTTGATCTTTAGCCATTGTATTTAAAAGTTTCATCATTTCTAAGATGTATATTTATTAAAAAATCACTCTCTCTGAAATCAGGAACATTTCATAATTAGAGGCATTAAATTAAAGAAAATGCTATATATCTCATTATTTTAAAAAAAGTATCAGGATTTTCTAGGGGTAACATTATGTCCATGTGTAGTTTTAAACTTATCCAATAAGAGTAAGATGGCTCATTAAAGGTGCTTAATGCTTATTCCCCTCCTCACAAAAATGGACAAAAACAATAAATAAACAACTACTTTTTGACCAGAGTGACTGAAGGAGAGTGCTGAAATACAGCAAGGGAGTGGCAGAAACTCTGGGGCACAGAAACTCAGGATGGCTGCATAGAAAAGGAGTTGAAACACCTGCTTCTGCCAGCCCATTCCCCCAGCTGGGATCAACTCAGAAACCAGGAGGGCCTTTTCTCTGTAAGGAAAAGGTAAGGAGGAGGCTCTCAGTGACCCTCATCACCACCACAGGCACTTGCAGTCTTCACTACCAGAGAAGCCATCAGTCCCCACAGGCACTGAGTCCAGTTTAGGGAGCTGCCTAGAGTTCACACAGCTGTACTATTCCAGGAGAGGGGCCCACATTGTACCCTGCTCCTTGTGTTCCAGCCTCCTACTGCACTGTTCCATTTTGAAACCAGAGCCACTCTGAGTGTGCCCTATTCCGGGGACCAGTAGCCATTGATTGCATCCCTCCATCCTAGAGATTCTGCTGTAATTGCATTATGCATAAACACAGTACTGCACCAATCTTCAGCTATACTGCCCAGGAATACCTGTTGCTGCTGCACCTCAACCTGCTACTTGGAGCCTTAGGGCCAGCAAAGAAACTGTGCTCCAAGTGCCTAAAGCAATTCAGTTCCCTGTTCCCCAGGAATCAGAGCTTCAGCATAGGGAAGCAGCGATGACCCCAGCCCGAGACCAGGTGCTCTTGTCTAGTGGAAAATCTGTACCCAAGCCTGAGGAGCAGCCAACACCCCTCAGCTTTAACGAATATGATTCTGCACCCCCAGGGAATCATAATTTTGGCCCAGAGAGCCACTGAAAGCCTGATGCTCAAGCCCATATGGAAGCTTGTTCACTGGAAAACAGATGCACATGGCTTGCAAAGTAGCTGTGCCCTTAGCACTTGAACCAACCCAGTACCTTACTTCTCTGAATTGGAGCTTCAGCCCAGGGGAGTAGCTGTGACACTGGCGCTTGAGCCCATATGGCATCAGACCTCTCAGGGATCCAGAGCCTGGCCCAGAAGAGCAGTTTCACCCCCTGGCACCTGAGTGATGTGGTACCCTGACACTCAGGGAAACAGAGCCTTGGATGAGCTGTGCCATCCCACTCTCTGGGCTGAACAGCTGAAGTGCCCTGCCTCCATGAATCTGGATTAGCCTACTGAAGTCTGAGCTGATGAGTTAGGCCATCATTCCACTGATTTTCACCTTCTGGAGTTCAAATCACTGCAGTACCCTGCCATTCCTGGGTCCTTGCTATCACCACACTTGGCCTCATTAGAGTCTGAGCCAGTGTTGTATCCTACCACTCAAGAGTCCAGAGTCACTACTATGTGGTACAATTTCTCCTGTTCTCAAGTTACCACTGTGCCCTGTTGTCTCTTGGAGCCCAAATTGTAGCTGTGACCTGCTTTGCAGGGCATTAGCCTCTGGAAAACCGCTGCTTCCCTAGAGCCATGCCACAGTTGTATCCTAAGGCACAGGATCAAAATTATAGCTATATCCTTTCCCCCTAGTCCCAAGCTATTGAGAAATGTCTCAGAATTAATTCCTTAGTTTGGTGGGAGTGCTTCATTCACCCATGCCTCAGAGAGTAACTTTGCACCCATGTCACAGGTGCCACAGTAGTTCAACAAGATACTGAGCCCAGGATCCCAGCTCCATAGGCAATATGAGCACCTGGGCCCCGGAGTAGAGAGCTGCTGTAGCTAGCTGCTTGTGGCCCATGTCAGACCTGACACCAAGTGGGATCTACTCAGTTAAGACTCCTCATTGTGGAGAAAATGAGAACAGGAACAATCCCTTAAGCCCTAGTCACCAAGAATCCTAACAACCTACCCTGCCACCACCACTGCACAAACTCCTGTGGTCTAGGCAACTGAGGCACCCATAGTCATCATTAATGTTGATCAGTGCTAAGGAAGCTGCACAGATACTACACTATTGTGCCTACTGAGAACCAGAGCCAGTGTACCCTTACCCAATCAACACCCTAGGATCCATTTACAGGTGAAAATCTTTCCCTGTGAAATCCACCCTGTAAAAGTGGAAAAGGTGACTGTTTCACCAGATGCACAAATGTCAATCAGAAACACAAGGAACATGCAAAAGCAACAAAATATGACATCACCTAAGGAACCCAATAATTCTCTCGTAAGTAACCCAAAGAAATGAAAATCTATGAATTATCTGAAAAGGAATTTGGAACTATGCTTTAAGGATACCCAGCAAGATACAGGAGAATGCAGATATACAATTTAATGAAATTAGAAAAATGATTCCTAATAAAAATAAAGAATTCAAATTTTATTTCAAAAAATAAAAATTCAACAAAATTTTTATAATTTACAATTTATAAATTTTATAAATTATAATTTTTATAATTGTAAATACAGATTCACTCAACATCAAAGCACATAAATGTATAAAGCAAATTTTAATGAACATGAAGGAAGAAATAGATAACAATACAATAATTCTGGGGTACTTTAATACCCTACTTTCAATAATGGATAGATCAACTAGACAGAGGTCACAAGGAAATTCTGCACTGGAACTGAACTTTACACCAATTGGACCTAAGAGATATATAGAATTTTTCATCTGACAGTAGCAGAATATATATTCTTCTTTAACATTCATGAGAAATACTTCAGTATAGACCATATGTTAGACCACAAAACAAGTTTTAGCAAATTAAAATATATTGAAATTATATGTAGTATCTTCTCCAACCAGAATTGTACCATTGTAGTTTCATACTGGAAATCAGTAACAGGAAGAATCTTGGAAAATTTACAAACATGTGGAAATTAAATAATATGCTTCTAAACCACCAAGGTTAAAGAAAAAAAAAGAAAATTTAAAAAATTCCTTGAGACAAATGGCAATGGAAGCACAACATATCACAACCCAAATTTCAGCAACAGCAAAAGCAGTTCTAAGAGGGAAGTTGATAGCAATAAGTGCCTCCATTAAAAATGAAGAAATATTCTTAAAACATAGCCTAACATTATGCCTTAAGGGGCTAGACAAAAAAACTAACTAAACCCAAAGTTAGTAGAAAGAAGGAAATAATAAAGATCAGAGAAAAAAAATCAAACAGAAAACTACAGAAAAAATCAATGAAATGAAGAGTTGGATTTTTGAGAAAATAAAATTTAAAAACTCTTAGACTAAGAAAAAGAAGACTCAAAAAATAAAATTAGAAATGAAAGTGGAGACATTATAACAGATGCATCAGAAACAATAAAAGGTCATAAGGGACTATTATGAACACTTCTATGCCAAAAAAATAGAATAACCTAGAGGAAACTGATAAATTTCTAGAAAAATATAACCTACCAAGTTTGAGTCAAGAAGTAATAGAAAGTTTGAATAGATCAATAACAAATAAAGAGATGGAAGAAACTAGAACCAATAAGTCCAGGAACAGGTGGCTTTATGGTTGAATTCTACAAAAACTTCAAAGAGGAAACATCACCAATACTTCTTAAATGTATCCAAAATACAGAGCTAGAGGAAATACTTCCAAATATATTTTTCAAAGCCAGCATCACTTTGCTACTTAAACCAGGAAAAGATACCACAAGAGAAGAAAACTACAGTCCAATATCTCTGATGACTTTTTATGTAAAAATCCTCAATAAAGTATTAGCAAACCATCTGGGCACGGTGGCCCACACCTGTAATTCCAGCACTTTGGGAGGCTGAGGCAGGCAGATTGCCTGAGCTCAGGAGTTTGCTGCCAGCAGGGATAACATGGTAAAACCCCATCTCCACTAAAATACAAAAAATTAGCCGGTCATGGCGGTGTGCACCTGTAGTGCCATCTACTCAGGAGGCTGAGGCAGGAGAATTGCTTGAACCTGGGAGGAGGAGGTTGCAGTGAGCCGAGATCTCACCACTGCACTCCAGCCTGTGGGACAGAGTGATATTCTGTCTCAAAAAAAAAAGCAAACCAAATTCAAGAATATATCAAGAAGATTACATGTCATGACCCAGTGAGATTTATCCCTGCCATGCAAAGCTTTTTTTACATATAAAAATAAATCAATGTGATATATTAACAGAATGAATGATAGAAAATGCATGATCATCTCAGATGACACAGAGAAAAGCATTTGACAAAGTTCAGCATTCTTTCTTCATAAAAGCCCTTAAGAATTTAGATACAGAAAGAAAGTTTCTCAACATAACAAAGGTCATTTATGAAATATCCACAGATAAAATCATATCAATGGGGAACAAGTGAAAGCTTTTTTTCTAAGATTCAGTTCAAGGTAGGAATGCACACTTTTACCACTTCTGTTCTATATACTACTGCAAATACTAGCAAGAGCAATCAGACAACAAGAAAAAACAGACATCCAAACAGGAAATGAAGAAGTAAGATTCTCTCTATTTGCAGGTAATATAATTACATTTGTAGAAAAAATATTTACAAAATTTTTTAATTAAATATTTCACAAAAAATTTACAAATTGTTTACTAAACTTTCTAAATATTCACAAACACTCACTACAACAAATAAAGAAATTCACTAAAGTTGCAGGATACAAAAGCGACATACAAAACTCAGTAGCATTTCTATACACCAATAGAAATGTAGCTGAAGAAAATCCTAGGAAAATAATTTCATTTAGAATAGGATAAAAAATGAAATACCAAAGGGGTGAAAGATTTGTATAATGAAAATTATAAAACTTTAATGAAAGAAATTGAAAAAGACACAAAGATTGGAAAGATAACATGTGCTCATGGATTAGAAGTAAAATTGTTAAAATGTCCTACTACCCCAAAGCAGTATCTAGATGTAATGCAATCCCTATCAAAATCTTAGAGGCATTATTCATAGAGCTAGAAAAACAATCCTAAAATTTATATAGAAAGACACACAGACACACACACACACACGCACACACACACACAAAACCAGAATAGGTGAAACAATACAAAGTTGGAGGCATCACACAACCTGATTTAAAATTATATTCCAAAGCTTTGGTAAGCAAAGTAATAGGATACTAGCATAAAAACAGAACCATAGACTCAAGAAACAGGATGGAAAGCACACAAATAAATTCAAACATATTTGATTGACTGAGTTTTGACAAAGGCATTAAGAGAATACAATGGGAAAAGGATAGCCTCTTCAGTAAAACGTGCTGTGAAAACTTGATTTCCACATGCGAAATGATAAAATTGGATACTATCTTACAGCATATGTAAAACTCAACTCAAAATCAATGAAAGGCCTAAATATTAGACCTGAAACCATAAAACTCCTAGAAGAGATCATCAGGTGAAATCTCCTTGACATTGTCTTTGACAATGACTTTTTGGATAGCACATCAAAAGTTCAGGCTACAAAAGAAAAATAGATAAATGGGACTATAAACTAAAATGCTGCTGCATAGCAAAGAAGGCAATCAACAACAAAGACGGCAATCTATGAACTGGGAAAATTATTTGCAAACTACATGTCTGATAAGGGGTTAACATCCAAAATTTATGTATGACCCTTGCAACTCAAATGCCAAAAAAGAAGCTACATTTTAAATGGGCAAAAAACCCTGAACAGTTGTTTCTCTAAAAAAGGCATAAAAATGGTCAACACATGCAGTCATACCCTACATAATGATGTTTTAGTTAATGATGGGTCACATATATGATGGTTGACCCATAATATTATGATGGTGCTGAAAAATTCCTATTGCCCAGTGACATTGTAGCTATCATAATGTCATAGCACAACCCATAACTCATTATTTGAGGTGATGCTGGTATAAACAAACCTACTGTGCTGTCAGTCATATAAAAGTATGGCATGTACAATTATTTACAGTATGTAATACTTGATAATGATAATAAATGACCATTACTGGTGTATGTATTTATTATAAGTTATTATTTTAGAGTATACTCTTTCTATTTATTAAAAACAATGTTAACTGTAAAACAGTATCAGGCAGGTCCTTCAGGAGGTGTCCAGAAGGAGGCATTGTTAGGGAGATGATAGCTCCATGTGCGTTACTGCTGCTGAAGACCTTCTGGTGGGACAAGATGTGGAGGAGGGAGACAGTGAACTGATGATCCTGACCCTGAGTAGGCCTAGCCTAATGTGTATGTTCATGTCTTCATTTTTAACAATAAAGTTTAAAAGTAAAAAAGTAAAAGAATTTTATTTTGAGTCAGAGTTTCACTGTTGTTACCCAGACTGGAGTGCAATGGCACGATCTCGGCTCACCACAACCTCCGCCTTCTGGGTTCAAGCAATTCTCCTGCTTCAGCCTCCCGAGTTGCTGGGACTACAGGCGTGCACCACCATGCCCAGCTAATTTTTGTATTTTTAGTAGAGACGGGGTTTCACCTTGTTGAGCAGGATGGTCTCGATCTCTTGACCTCGTGATCCACCCGCCTCAGCCTCCCAAAGTGCTGGGATTATAGGCATGAGCCACCGCACCCAGCCAGTAAAAGAATTTTAACATAGAACAAAGTTAATAGTATAGGGATAAAAATAGAAAATAATTTTGAACAGCTGTACAATGTGTTTTTGTTTTAAGCTAAGGGTTATTATTAAAGAGTCAAACAGATAAAAACCTTAACAAGTTTATCAAGTAAAAATGTTACAGTAAGTAGGGTAAGTTTATAATTGAAGAAAGAAAATTTAAATATAAGATTAGTGTAGCCTAAGTGTACAGTGTTTATAAAGTCTACAGTGGAGTACAGTAACATCCTAGTTCTTCAGATTCACTTATCACTCACTCAGATTCACTCACTCAGTGACTCACCCAGATCAGCTTCTAGCTCGTCAAACTCCATTCAGTATAAGGGCTCTATGTAGGTGTACAACTTATTATCTTTTATTCATGTTTTTACTGTACCTTTTCTATGTTTAAATATACAAACATTTATGTTACATTTGCCTACAGTATATTAATATAGTAACATGCTATACAGATTTATAGTGTAGAACAATAGGCTATATATCATGTAGGCTAGATGTATAGCAGCAGATGGTATCAGGTTAGTGTTAAGTGCACTCTATGGTGCTCGAAAAGCAACAAAATTACCTAACAATGCATTTCTCAGAATGTGTCCCCATCATTAGGTCATGCATGACTTTATGTAAAAAGGTGCTCAACACCAGTAATCATCAAGGAAATGATGATTACCACTCCTGGTGATATCACCACTAGGAGATATCACCTCACACCTGTTAGAATGACTATTATTAAAAGGACAAGAGATAATAAATGTTGGCAAGGTTGTACAGAAAAGGAGACCCTGATACATTGTTGGAGGGAATGTAGGTTGATACAAGTGTTACGGAAAACAATTTGGAGGTTCCTAAGAAATTAAAAAATATAACTACCATATAACCCAGCAATCCCTTTTTTGAGGTATCTACACAAAGGACATGAAATCGTCACGTCTGACCTCCCATGTTCATTGCAGCATTATTCAGAATAGCCAAGATGTGGAAACAATCTAAAAATGTCTGTCAACAGATGAATGTATAATAATAATAACAATGTGGCACATCATGTGTGTATATATATATATATATATATATTTACATATATATATGGTGTGTGTGTATATATATATATGAATACATACACATTTTATATTTATATTTATATATATACACATTCTATATATATGTGTGTGTGTGTGTGTGTGTGTGCGCATGCAATGAAATGTTATTCAGTCTTAAGAAAGGAATAGACCTGTGTGACATTATGCTAAGTGAAATAAACCAGACACAGAAAGAAAAATAGTACATGGCCTCGCTTTTCTGTGGAATCTAAAAATAGAAGATCAAATATGGATTCCCAGACAAGATGGCTGAATAGTAACAGCTCTGGTCTGCAGCTCCCAGCAAGATCAACACCGATGAGGGGTGATTTCTGCATTTCCAACTGAAGCATTCAGTTCATCTCACTGGGACTGGTTAGACAGTGGGTGCAGCCCACAGAGGGCAAGCCAAAGTGGGTGACTGGGTGTCACCTCACCTGGGAAGTACAAGGGGTTGGGGAACTCCCTCCCCTACCCAAAGGGAACTGTGAGGGATCCTGCTGTGAGGAGCTGTTCATTACCATTCCGGGCCAGATACTACACTTTCCCCATAGTCTTCGCAACCCGCAGACCAGCAGATTCCCTCAGGTGCCTATACCACAAGGGCCCTAGGATTTAAGCACAAAACTGCGCTGCCATTTGGACAGACATTGGGCTAGCTACAGGAATAACTAGCTAGCATTATAATGACAGGATCAAATTCACATGTAACAATATTAACCTTAAATGTAAACAGCCAGATGCCCCAATAAAAGGCACAGACTGGCAAACTGGTTAGAGTCCAAACCCATCAGTGTGCTGTATTCAGGAGACCCATCATGTGTAAAGACAAACATAGGCTTAAAATAAAAGGATGGAGAAAGATTTACCAAGCAAATGGAAAGAAAAAAAAAAAAGCAGGGATTGCAATCCTCTGATGAAACACTTTAAATGAGCAAAGATCAAAAAGACAAAGAAGGACATTACATAATGGCAATGGGATCAATGCAACAAGAAGAACTAACTATCCAAAATATATGCACACCCAATACAGGAGCACTTAGATTCATAAAGCAAGTTCTTCAAGACCTACAAAGAAACTCAGACTCCAACACAATAATAGTGGGAAACTTTAACACCCCACTGTCAATATTAGACAGATCAAGGAGACAGAAAATTCACAATGATATTCAGTACTTTAACTCAGCTCTGGACCAGCAGACGTAATAGACATTTACAAAACTCTCCACCCCAAATCAATAGAATATACATTCTGCTCAGCACCACACCACACTTATTCTAAAATTGACAACTTAATTGGAAGTAAAACACTCCTCAGCAAATGCTAAAGAACAGAAATTGTAACAGTCTCTCAGACAGTGCAATCAAATTAGAACTCAGGGTTAAGAAACTCACTCAAAACCTCACAACTACATGGAAACCGAAAAACCTGCTCCTGAATGACCACTGGGTAAATACTGAAATTAAGGCAGAAATAAATAAGTTCTTTGAAACCAGTGAGAACAAAGACAACACAGAACGAGTTTACACTCCCACCAATAGTGTAAAAGTTTTCCTGTTTCTCTACATCCTCAACATAACTCATAGTGAGCCTGAAGTATTCAATTGAAAGGAAGAGTTGCACATCTTTCACTTTCAATGAAAAACTAAGAATGATTGTATTTTGATATTTTAAAAACACATTCTAAGATTTTCTTTTTTTGTCCTCCAACTGGTTGTCTCATTTCTTAGCAATAGGTGGCCCATTTTGGCATACGACTTGTTCATATTTCTGAGAATTTCAGCTTCAGTTCCCACCTCTGACAGGCCTGTCTCACTTTTCAGGAGGAGTGTTGCCTTTTAACACAAAGGCAAATGAAGCTGCAAATGAACCTTCCCTTAGCCACCAGGACTGCTTCAGGCATGTTTCTTAATTCACTAGACAATTAGTTCTCCATGCTTATTTTTCAACAGGGTTTATCAAAGAAAGGTTTATGGAAGAAGTCATTTTGGACCCAGATGTGCAACCAGAGAAAATGGTAACGATTTTGAGAAAGAAAAGGAATTATATTTTAACAAAGGAGAAAGACTATCAAAGAGATTTTCTTCTGTATAACAATAAATTTATGGAGCATTGTTACTTTATATTATGTGTGTGTTGTCTGTGTGTGGGTGCATGTGTACATACACACACACAATACATACACACACACACGTATATAATATTTTACCAGAATGGAGCATGTGTAGAAGATGTGTAGAAAAGGTAGTTAGATATAAATAGACTTCCCTGAATTTGTAGTTTTATAATAGTTATCAATACTGTTGTTAAATCAATTGCATTATCAGTGTGTGGTTTCATGCATTGCTATAGTTCCAATATTCTTAGAAATGGCTCTGGGACATAGACATCTTCATGTTTCACTGTTTCTGTTTCCTAGAGTGGTGTGAAGGTGGCTTATGCCCCTACAGTTTGGTATTATTTTCAGTGCATTCACTTCCCCAGATGACGTCCTTCCTCTCCACTTGTGGCTCATCCCTTTCCCCTCCACTTATCTCTGCTCAGCTCAGATAGTAGTGGTAACAACCACAGAGGGAAGAGTCATGATTTTTTTTTTGCACACCTTAGCAGTGTAGTCCAAAGTACCACGTGAAGAAAGAAGATCTGAATTTCTCTCTAAACTCTTAAAATTACCTGTGACATGACAGACATACCCTAAGTCAACCCCTAGTGTCCCATATAGCCTTTGTCTAATTCCTCATCCTTGAATGCGTGTGAGGGTGGGGAGAACCGTGACTTTTTTCAACCAAGTCAATAAGGCAAAGGTGATGGAATGTTATTCCTGTGATTATGTTTCATTATATGAGTCCATTTTAGCTGACTGGAGAGAGACTTTTCTTTCTTGCTTGCTGAGGAAATCAGCTACTCTGGTGTGAGAGCGCTGTATGGCAAGAAAATATGTATGGACTTCAGGAGCTGAGAACACACCTCAGCACCAAAAAGGCAGCATGAAAATGAAGACTTCAGTCCTACAACCACAGGCAGATGAATTCTGCAAACAACCAGAGGCACCTGGAAACAGACCTTTACCCAGTCAAGCCTACAAAGGAGAACCGAGACCTAGCTGATACTTTGACGACAGGCTTGCAGAGAATCTAGCTAAGCCATGCCCAGATTGCCAATCCACAAAAAACCTGAGAAAATAAATGTGCAATGTTTCCAGTTGCAACATTTTGGATAATTTATTATATAAAAATAGAAATTGGCTGGGCATGGTGGCTCATGCCTGTAATCCCAGCACTTTGGGAGGCCGAGGCAGGAGGATCATGAGGTCAGGAATTCTAGACCACTTGGCAAACATGGTGAAACCAAGTCTCTACTAAAAATACAAAATTTAGCAGGGTGTGGTGGCACACACCTGTAATCCCAGCTACTCAAGAAGCTGAGGCAAGAAAATTGCTTGAACCCAGGAGGCAGAAAGAAAGAAATTAACAGAGTGATGAAGTCAAATTTTTATTTTGATTCTTCTTTAACTTCTATAAACTTCAACTTTTCATTTATAAAACTGAGGGGGATTCAACATATTGTTATTTCCTAGTCTTAAAAAAAAACTTGTGTTTATTTGATAAGATTGTACACTGTTCCAAAAATCATGCCATTTGACTCTACCAAAATGTAGGTCTAGACAGTTTTACTTTCTAAGCTTGAATGATTAAAACAGTGGCTAAGAATTTGTTATCTTAAGTGAGCTTTGTTCAAACTACATATGGATCCACCCCATCTTGATGTGGATACACACTCATTAAGGATCTCTAAATTAGTGGACCCTACAGTCCTTTCCAACACACACACTCCATGATTTTTCAGTTTACATTTATTCTAACCCATGTGACACTAAAATAAATAGGGCTCTTGGGTACTTAGCTACCCAATCTCACCACCTGTTTTTATTCTGTGTACTCTCCAGAAAGGGACAGGTATTTTATGTTTAAGGACTACATGATTTTTTTCATTATCATCAACCAGTGAACCCCACCTGGCATAGGTTATGTAGGTTTAATTCTAATCTTTAGTTGGGGAATAAATGATTCATCTCATTTACTGAGGTATCCTGAATAAGAGAGTGAGAAAGACTGGATTTGTAATCTGTCTGAACCCTATCCTGAAAGCTGTGGATGATACCATCTACACATAGCACTGGCTTTTAGTTTATTCCTTCTATTGAAAGGTTGTTTTTCTTGCTGCTTGGGAACTCTTCTGACTTCTACTTACCTTGAGAACTGGTCACTTAAACATGCAGTGAGAACTCCGAGTTTTCCTAGATAGCTGCCTAGTGGTGCACAATGTGTGTCCTGCCTTGTGCAGGTGTAAGGGTATAAGGGTTACAGTAAAATGTATTATTTATAAACAAGTTGTTCCACAGTAATTCAGGATTGGAAAAGAACTAGAAAGTGAAGCAACCAAGAACTTGTATGCTTAGAAAATTTTCTGAAGTTTTGTAAGTCCTTATTTTAAAGCAGACAAAAATATGATGGTGGACGGGCACAGTGGTTTACACCTGTAATCTCAGCAGTTTGGGAGGCTGAATCAGGTGGATCTCCTAAGGTCAGGAGTTCAAAACCAGCCTGGCCAACATGGTGAAACCCAGTCTCTACTAAAAGTAGAAAAATTAACCGGGTGTGGTGGCGTGCACTTGTAATCCCAGGTATTTAGGATGCTGAGGCAGGAGAATCACTTGAATTTGGGAGGTGGAAGTGGCAGTGAGCCGAGATTGTGCTATTGCACTCCAGCCTGGGTAGCAGAGTGAGACTCCATCTCAAAAAAAAAGTGATGGTAAATCTGGAGGTGGTCTATGTCATACCACCCTAGATTTGACTCCTGGTGCAGCTATTTGCCACATAGATAGCCTAAAGCCGGCAATTTTATATATTTGAACCTTAGTTTACTTACAGTTAAATTAGAAATTTATGGCTAACAAAATGAAGAATTTTTATTTTCTTAGTAGTTGATAAGAATATTGCTGTGCTATTCACAATACCAAAGACATGGAATCAACCCAGGTTTCCATCAATGATAGACTGGTTAAAGAAAATGTGGTACATATACACCAAGGAATACTACATATCCACAAAAGAGAAAAAAATCACATCCTTTCCAGCAGCAGGGGTGCAGCTAGAGGCCATATTCCTAAGCAAATTAACTCAGGAACAGAAAACCAAATACCCTGAGTTCTCACTTTCAAGTAGGAGCTAAACATTAAGTACTCATATACATAAATATGGCAATAATAGACACTGAGAACCACTAGGGGTTGGGGGTGCGTTAAAAAACTATCTATTGAGTACTATATTGACTACCAGAGTGACAGGATTTGTGCAACAAACCTCAGCATCCATCAATATTCCCATGTAACAAACTTGCACGTGTAACCCTGATTCTAAAATAAAAGTTGAATGTAAACATATATATATATATATGTATATATATATATGGAGAGATTTTTATTAGAAACATGAATCATAGACAGAGATCCAAAAATGGGGCTCAGGTTTCCAGTGGAAAAAGGACACTACTGTTCATAATCAAGGCAATTGAAAGAGAAGATAGGGGGAAACAGAGTAATATACTGAATCAGACAGATCAGGAAAAGAGATGAGACAAATGAAACCGCCTGTGAAGCTGCCAAACTCTCTTCTTTCTCTTCAATGACACCTTTTCTAAAATCTATATGCTCCATAATTATTTTGATGAGCTGATTTTTGTTTCTGGAGAATTCAAAGCAGTGCTAGGTTCTGCAACAAGGTCTGCAAAGAAATAAAGAACAGAAACAGGCCAGAAAAAAATTAACCTCTGACTGGTTTACTATCTATATTTTAAGATTGTTATGACAATTGATCGGGATAGTGTAAGTAAAATGTTCCGTACAACGCCTGACACCTGTGCTTTCAATAAATGGTAGCCGTTATGATTGCTACATTACCAAATTTCAGTGTAGGACAATTATAACCCCTGTGTAATGATAATTAAAATTTCCTTCAAACCTAGTAATGCAAAAGTGCTA
Organism: Callithrix jacchus; assembly: GCF_049354715.1. Taxonomy (NCBI): domain Eukaryota; kingdom Metazoa; phylum Chordata; class Mammalia; order Primates; family Cebidae; genus Callithrix; species Callithrix jacchus. The sequence continues at coordinate 80,877,077 of NC_133512.1, read as the reverse complement.
CTGCTATGTAATTATTATTAAATTAAAAATTGCAGACAAAATAATATATTCAGTAACACATACTTAAGTGAGAAATGCAGTAGCTCTTTGGGAATAAAATAGAAAATTAAATTAAAGAATGGGACTCTTTAATAAAAGAAATATCAATCAGTTCCCAAGAATGTGTAAAAAGGAGAAAAATCTATTAATAATCAAGTAGGGCATTGCAAATTGTCAGTGAATAAAGTCTCAGTAATTTGCATCATAATAAGTAGAGTTGAGATATTGGTTTCTAAGTTATCCGTAGCTACTGAATGATTCACTACTGCTCACATCAACATTCTTCAAAAACAATTGCCTACTGATGAAATATTTCACAGCTGGTTAAAAAATGTCCCCATCTGGCATCATAGTTGGAGCCCACTTTAGTGCCAAGATATGGACATGATGAAGAAGGGTTTGCTGAATTGTCTGAAAATGATAAAGTGATAGTTAAAAGAGAAAGGAGTAGTCACCAGAAAGGCAAAACTTTGAAACACTTGCGCAGTGCTGGCAGGAGTAAAATTTGTGCATGTGCTTTAGAAAAATGTTTTAGGAGTATCTGCTCAAGTTGATCCTATGTCTATCCTGTTGCCCAGCAGGACCATCCCTTGATGGATTTAGCCAATACAGCTCTCCTTTTCTTTTCTTACTTGTAGTTCTCAAAAGTAACTATAATATGCTGGGAATACAAGATACTGAGATAAGGAAGAACCATCTGGAATGGCTCATGCTCTCTGTGTATCCTTCCTAGAGTAGGATATCCTGAAATGACCTTGCTCAGCAAGCCAAGTGACATCTAGGGTGTAAAACCCAGAGTGTGCCGCTTTGAGGGTCCCTCAACTGTGGTGCAGAGTGGAACAGGTACAGGAAAGACTCCATCCATCCTGGACAGCCTTTGGGAGCCTTGAGGTACTGGCTCACCACAAATTCCAACCTGTTGTTCCTGGCTGGCTATCCATGAGTAATAAAGTTGCTTTGCTTACCTTATGTGTGAATATTCTCTCTCACCAGGCTCATTCAAATGGTAGAAACTACAGATTGGTAACTGGTACATGGTGAACCGCCTTCACACTCAGTAACATAAAGGTAAGCAAAGAAACTTTATAAACGTGGTCACCTATAAGCCAAGAAGAGAGGCCTCAGAAGAAACCAAACCTTCTGACACCTTCATTTTGAACTGCTACTTTCTAGAAATGTGAGAATTTTTTTTCTGTTGTTTAAATCACCCACTCTGGTATTTTGTTATGGCAGCCAGAGTTGACTAACACAGGTGTCAATGTGGGTAATTCTGTAACTGCTAGCAACAAAAGTGGATTTCTCTTTTTCTTCTGTCTTCCAAAGTGAGTGCCACTGATTGGTATACTGTACTCCAGAATTACATTGGGAAGGGTATTCTGAGCAAGAGTGTTCCAGGACAGATGGCAGTTATGCTGATTTGACTTCAGAATATCTAGTACAATTGCTCCCCTAAAAATTTAGAACTCTGGAAAACATAAAAATTAAAAACCTATGTCTAAAAATCTAAGCCTCTAGACAAAATCTAAGCATCTGAATTTTTTCTCTTTAGGATAAAAATATGTACATAATAATCTTGCCATGTCTAAAGATAAATTGTAAACTTATACAAAAGAACAGAGGAGTGGTTGCAACATGAGATATAACCAGAAGGAAAGAGCATTTTCAAGACAGACTCACTGGAAGCTCTTAGGGAGCCTACAAACTCTGGGAAGCAACTTGGTGACTGCATTTGTGATCAAGGCCCATTTGGTTAAAGTACTTATGCTGAAAAATATAGTATGTATGGACTTGACAATTAAAAAAAGTAGTTAAGAAAGACGATATAAGTGTATGAATGTGCATACATTATGTGCATTTTATTAAACTGTTAATTGGAAGCAGGTATATGTGCCATACATACATCTGTAGACTCCTTTATTAGTAAGGACTCTCCAGAGAAACAGAGCCGATAAGATGCACACACACAACACACATACACACACAACACACATACACACACACACACACACAGTGATTTATTTTAAGCTCCCATAATCACTCATGCAGTTATGAGGCAGGCAAGTTTCAAAAATCTTTAGTGTGTATTGGTAGGATGGAGACCTAGGACCGCCAACAGTCAGGTAAGGTCCAAAGGTATCTACTGGAAAAGCACCTCTTGCTCAGAGATGCTGGATTTTTTGTGCTATCTAGTCCTTCCACTGATTGTTTAAGAATTACTAACATAATGTAGGCAATCTGATTTACTCAAAGTCCACCTAATTAAAAAAATAACAGATACTGGCAAGGCTTCAGAGAAAAGGGAAAGCTGATGTACTGTTGGTGGGAATGTCAATTAGTCCAGCCACTGTGGACAGCAGTTCAGAGATTCCTTAAAGATCTTAAAACAGATCTACCATCCAACCCAGCAATTCCATTACTAAGTAGATACTGAAAGAAAAATATATCATTTTACCAAAAAGTTACATGCACTTACATGTTCACAGCTATACTATTCACAATAGCAAAGACATAGAATCTACCTAGGTGCCCATCAGTGGTGGATTAAAGAAAGAAAATATGGTACATACCATGGAATACTATGCAGCCATGAAAAGGACAAAATCATGTCCTTTACAGCAACAAGGGTGCAGCTGGAGGCCATAATCTTAAGTGAGTTAACACAAGAACAGAGGACCAAATACCACATATTCTCACTTATAAGTGGGAGCTAAACATTGAGCACACACAGACACAAACATAGGAACAGTAGATACTGGAGAGTACTAGAGGTGGGAGGGAGAAAGAGGGAGTTGGGCTGAATAATGACCTATTGGGTACCATGTTTGCTATATGTGTGCCAGGATCTGTTCCCTAAACCTCAGCATATCTGGCTGATGGCCTCTGCATCCAAAACCTCAGCATCAAGCAATACACCCATGTAACAAATCTGTACCCTCAGTATTTAAAATAAAAGACAACATTAAAAAAAATCTAACCTCATCTAAAAAGTCTTCCAAACTGACATATCAAATTAACCATCATAACCATTACATTAAACTTCAAATTGTCTAACAAATGTTTGGGGCATGATTTTCTAATTTCTCCTGACAATTGAACTGGTTCTTAGTTGGACAGGTGTGGCTAAAAAGATATGCTTATTTTATCTGTAGGTTTTTCATCCTAGTTTTGCTTTGTGTACATTGAAAGTGCACTCCCTTGTATTTGATATTATACTTGTTACAAATATGTCCACAGTCATGAGGTTCACACATTTTGGAGAGCCTTTACCAACTATTTATTATTAAACTTCCTGGGCAATCCCTGCTTCTGTAAGTATGGCACAGCCTTATGGCATGCTAGAGATTATGGAAGTGCCCAGACACTCTGTAAAAATGCCTGCTGTGCTTGTCACCAAGGCTTGCCTTTTCTTCATGTCCCTGTGTTGTGATCAGGAGAAGAATTAAGTACCTTAACTTTTGTTGCTTCCAGATTGAAAGAAAACTGTTTCGCAGGGGTCTTGTGATTACAGGGCCTGCCTCCTTTCTTTGCTCCCTGACTATCCAAGGCACTTGTGATTTTGCTATAGTGTGGAAAATGTAATCATGGTTTTAGTAAGAACAGTCATGCCAACTTCAACTCATTTTCTTTTTAGGGTGAATTTACTAGCTTTGCAAATCAGGGACATGTACAATTGTGTTTCTTGTGATATCTTTGAGAGCAAAAGTGAAAAATGAAGACTAAGTGTGAGCTTAACTATAAGAAATTGCAACTGGTTAAACAAGAGTGATCAAAGCGTGTTTAATTGCAAATTGATGTCATCTAAAAATGCATGCTGTATGTATGGCTTGTCATAAGATCTTCTGCAGCTCTGTGATTGCTCTGCCCATGAATGGCAGTGAGCTGTTTTAGATATTGCACCTTGTTTGGATCCTCAGATTTTAGTGGGAGATGCTATACACAAACGATAATAATTAAAAGTGTGGTAGAGTATGATGACAATGATGCATATATGTGAGGGATACTGTGGAAGGACAAGAAAGGTGTCTCCCCAACTGGGCAGAAGAAAGTAGAGAGAATTGAATTAAGTAAGGCTTACAGAGGTAGGTAAATCCTGAGCTGACTCGTAGTTTTTGTGTTTCAACTTCTATGTGATTTCAATCAAATGCCTCTCTTTGGGAAATTACAGAAGAGTATCACTTATGTAAACAATGCACAAATAACCCTACCATTCCTCACTGAAAACAACAAGAAAACAAACAAACAAACAAACAACCAAAGAAACACAGACTCATCCATGTCGCTGCAAAGGACATGAACGTGTCCTTTCTTATGGCTGCATAGTATTCCATGGTGTATATGTGCCACATTTTCTTTATCTAGTCTATCTTTGAAGGGAATATGGGTTGGTTCCAAGTCTTTGCTATTGTAAACAGTGCCACAATGAACATATGTGTGCATGTGTCTTTATAATAGATTGATTTATAATACTTTGGGTATATATCCAGTAATGGGATTGCTGGGTCAAATGGTATTTCTAGTTCTAGATCATTGAGGAATCGCCACACTGTCTTCCACAATGGTTGAACTAATTTACATTCCCACCAACAGTGTAAAAGTGTTCCTATTTCTCCACATCCTCTCCAGCATCTGTTATCTCCAGATTTTTTAATGATCACCATTCTAACTGGTGTGAGATGGTATCTCAATATGGTTTTGATTTGCATTTCTCTAATGACCAGTGATGATGAGCATTATTTCATATGTTTGTTGGCCACATAGATGTCTTCTTTTGAAAAGTGTCTGTTCATGTCTTTTCCTCACTTTTTTGATGGTGTTGTTTGTTTTTTCTTGTATATTTGTTTTAGTTCTTTGTAAATTATGGGTGTTAGCCCTTTGTCAGATGGGTAGCTTGCAAAATTTTTTTCCCATTCTGTTGGTTACTGGTTCACTCTAATGATAGTTTCCTTTGCTGTGTAGAAGCTCTGGAGTTTAACTAGATCCCATTTGCCTATTTTGGCTTTTGTTGCCATTGCTTTTGGTGTTTTAGTCATGAAGTCCTTGCCTGTGCCTATGTCTCGAATGGTATTGCCTATGTTTTCTTGTAGGGTTTTTATGGTGTTAGGTCTTATGTTTAAATCTTTAATCCATCTGTTAATTTTTGTATAAGGCATAAGAAAGGGGTCCAGTTTCAGATTTCTGCACATGCGTAGCCAGTTTTCCCAACACATTTAAGAACAGAAAACCAAACACCTCATATTTTCACTAGTAAGTGGGTGTTGAACAATGAGAACACATGGACACAGGGAGGGGAACGTCACACACTGGGGTCTGTTGGGGGGTGAGGGGCTAGAGGAGGGATAGCAGGGGGTGTGGATTTTGGGGAGAGATAACATTAGGAGAAATAACTAACGTAGGTGATGGGGGGATGGAAGAAGCAAACCACCATGGCATGTGTGTACGTATGTAACAATCCTGCAAGATCTGCACATGTAACCCAGAACTTAAAGTAAAACAAACAAAGAAAAAAACAAAACAATGAGAACAAAACAAAGCTGATATGTGCATACAAATATTTGAATAAAAACAATTATAATTGTCAAGCATGATATCTAGGAAGAGGATTGAGAGTGGACATTTTTTTCTAAACTCCTATATCATTAGTATTTTTCTCTTCAGTAAACTTACAGCACTTTTATAAAATTTTAAAACTCGACTTTTCAATTTTGAAAAGAAATAATCTATCACATATTCAATTGAAAAAGAGAGCTACTCCCCCCATATAAAAATGCCATAAACTGCTTAACGTTTCTTATTTCATTTGTGTTTACACATCTGTATGAGACGGTTAGGGTTTAGCAGCAGACACACCACACCAATTTATATACAGGCAAACGATGAGACTATTCAAATTAATTTCAGAAACCAGTGGATTGTGTGGCTTTCTAAAATTACCACACTAACTATGAAACTTCTGGTGACATTTTTGAGCCAAATGTTATTCATTTTAATTGACCAGATGCAAGCCCCTTTTCTCTTCCATTTTAAAATCTGGGAGCTGTTATGTGGCATCAAAGCACACTTGATCAGCTTTAACATTTTATTTCCCTGTTAATGCTGGCAATACTAGCTTTACTGAAAACTATTGTAAAACAAAATGGTTTGCTTTTTTAAAAAAGTGTCATTTTCAATAGTATTCTGTAACATCTTGTTTGCATTTTTCCTTTTCTTCAATAATGTTGATTGCTTTTGCTTCAGTTCACTAGACCACTAGGAAAGAAGCTAGACTTAACAGACAAATGAGTAATAATGGATAACAATCAAAATACAATTGAATGACATTCTTTTGAGATCTTGAGATAAAAATGTACTTATGGACACTGTTTCTATTTATACCATTTCATGATTTGGCTTGAAAAAGGCATAGGTACCAGCTCCTTTTCCTCTCCCCACCCCATTTTATTCCATATATCTAGAATGCACTCTTTACATGTTCATGGCGTTAAAATCTTTTATAAGGAAGATGAAGAAGATGAAGTAAACTCCTCTTGGGAGGAGTAATTTCCTCATGTCAAGTTAGAAAGCCTGATTCTCCAGAACTTCTAGACCAGGATTCCCTATACCAAATGATGGGCATTATTGCAATGAGGAGAAGAGACAATCTCTGCCATATTTATATGGTGATAAACGAGAAATTCCAAGATAACTGGGGCACAATAAGGGTGAAAGTCATGAGTTTTTATCTGTACTAAGCTTAAGAGTGTTCCCCCAGGAGACCAACTCAAGATGGCGCAGTGAGAACAACCCAGGATTCAAGCTCTCGGTGAACGCGCGGATGGTGAGTCAGGGCTGCATTTCCAGACGAATCTTTGTTGCCCACAAAACGGGGAAATTCCCAGGTATAAAAGAGAAGCAGGGCACCAGCGCAGCAGTTTTGGCTGGTGCAGCCAGCGGCTGGTGCAGCCGGCGGCCGGTGCTGCAGTGCAGTGGCGCTCCACAGCGCTCCGCACAAAGTGCATGGGTCCGGGTGCCCTGTTGAACCGGCAATCTGAGGCTTGAGAGGGCAGATTGGCATATCCATCTGATTGAACGGGACTTGGACAGTGAGCCAGGCCAGGAGATTCCAGGGAAATGGCATTTGGGGTAGCACAGTGGGACAAACAAAACAGTGATTCCAAACGCTCCAGGCGGAGAGTTTCACTGCAGGCACAGCTGGACCCAGGATGGTGCAGCTCGGTGGGGGAGGGGCTTCCGCCATTACCGAGGCAATCCACCCCTACTGAGGTACACTCCCATTGCTGATGCAGCGTGCCGTTGCTGAGGCAACCCGCCACAACAGAGAGACTCCGCCGCAGGGCGTAGCCAGTGGCAGCAGGGCGGAGACCGCAGAGGCAGGGCAGAGCCTGCAGCAACAGGGCGGACCTCACACCAGCAGGGTGGAGCCTCGGCAGGCAAATAGTGACTAGACTGCCTTCTAACTGGGCAGGACAGCACAACGGACACTCATAAAGAAAGCCCCAACACCCCAAGACAGAGCATCTGAGAAAAAAAGGTTTTTTTTTTATGAGTTCTGCTGTAGCAAAATTAAACATAGCAGCCTAATAGCCCTGAATGAACAACAGAGCTCACAGCTCAGCACTTGAGCTCCTATAAAGTACAGACTGTCTCCTTGAGCAGCTCCCTGACCCCTCTATATCCAGAAGACTGACATTTGGCAGGCATCATTCTGGGACAAAGATAGCAGAAAAAGAAACTGGTAGCATCCCTCACTGTTCCGCAGCTGCTATAGGTGCACCCCAGACTAGCAGGGCCTGGAGTGGACCTCAGCAGTCGTACAGTGGAGGGGCTAGACTGGTAGAAGAAAAACCAAGTAACAGAAATACTTCATCATCAATAATCTTGGCATCCACTCAGAGACCCAATCGAAAAGTCAGCAACTACTCAGATGACACGTGGATAATTCCACAAAGATTGGAAGAAACCAGCGCAAAAAGAAGGAAAACACCTGAAACCAGAACACCTCGCCTCCTACAAAGGACCAAAACTTCTCAACAGCAAGGGAACAAAGCTGGACGGAGAATGACTGTGATGAAATGATGGAATTAGACTTCAGAAGGTGAATAATGAGAAACTTTTGTGAGCTAAAAGAACATGTTTTAAATCAATGCAAAGAAACTAAGAACCTTGAAAAAAGATGTGAGGAAATGATAACAAGAATGAATAACTTGGAGAGGAATCTGAATAAATTGAAGGAGCTGAAAAACACAATACGAGAACTTCGCGAAGCATGCACAAGTTTCACCAGCCGAACTGACCAAGCAGAAGAAAGAATATCAGAAGTCAAAGATCAACTCAATGAAATAAAATGAGAAACCATGATTAGAGAAAGAAGCACAAAAAGGAATGAACAAAGTCTCCAAGAAATGTGGGACTATGTGAAGAGACCTAACTTACATTTGATAGGCATACCAGAATGTGACGAAGAGAATGAATCCAAGCTGGAAAATACTCTTCAGGACATTATCCAGGAAAATTTCCCCCACCTATACAGACAGGCCAACACTCAAATGCAGGAAATACAGAGAACACCACAAAGATATTCTGCAAGAAGAACAACCCCAAGGCACATAATCTTTAGATTCAAAAGGGATGAAATAAAGGAGAAAATACTAAGGGCAGCCAGAGAGAAAGGTCGGGTCACCCACAAAGGGAAGCCCATCAGACTCACAGCAGATCTCTCGGCAGAAACTCTACAAGCCAGAAGAGAGTGGGGGCCAATATTCAACATCCTTAAAGAAAAGAACTTTCAACCCAGAATTTCATATCCAGCCAAACTGAGCTTCAGAAGTGAAGGAAAAATAAAATCCTTTGCGAACAAGCAAGTACTTAGAGATTTTGTCACCACTGGGTGTGCTTTACAAGAGCTCCTGAAAGAGGAACTACACATAGAAAGGAACAACCAGTACCAGCCATTCCAAAATCACACTAAATGCTAAAGAGCATCAACATAATGAAGAATCTACAACAACTAATGGGAAAAACAGCCAGCTAGCATCAAAATGGCAGCATCAAATTCACACATAACAGTATTAACCCTAAATGTAAATGGACTAAATGCACCAATCAAAAGACACAGACTGGCAAATTGGATAAATTTACATCAGTGTGCTGTATCCAGGAAACCCATCTCACATGCAAGGATACACAAAGGCTCAAAATAAAGGGATGGAGGAAGATTTACCAAGCAAATAGAGAGCAAAAGAAAGCAGGAGTTGCAATTCTCATCTCTGATAAAATAGACTTGAAAGCAACAAAGATCAAAAGACACAAAGAAGGCCATTACATAATGGTCAAAGGATCGATACAACAAGAAGAGCTAACGATCCTAAACATATATGGACCCAATACAGGAGCACCCAGATACATAAGGCAAGTTCTTAATGACTTACAAAGAGACTTAGACTCCCACACAATAATAGTGGGAGACTTTAACACTCCACTGTCAATATCAGACAGATCAACCAGACAGAAAATCAACAAGGATATCCAGGGCTTGAACTCAGACCTGGAACAAGCAAACCTGATAGACATTTACAGAATTCTCCACCCCAAATCCTCAGAATATACATTCTTCTCAGCATCACATCACACCTACTCTAAAATTGACCACATAATCAGAAGTAAAGCACTCCTCAGCAAATGCAAAACAACTGAAATCATAACAAACAGTCTCTCAGACCATAGTGCAATCAAGTTAGAACTCAGAATTCAGAAACCAACCCAGAACCACACACCTTCATGGAAACTGAACAACTGGCTCTTGAATGTTGACGGGATAAACAATGAAATGAAGACAGAAATAAAGAAGTTCTTTGAAACCAATGAGAATGAAGACACAAAATGCCAGAATCTCTGGGACACATTTAAAGCAGTCTCTAGAGGAAAATATATAGCAATAAGTGCCCATATGAGGAGAATGGAGAGATCCAAAATTGGCACCCTATGGTCAAAACTGAAAGAGCTAGAGGAGCAAGATAAAAAAAACTCTAAACCTAGCAGAAGACAAGAAATAACTAAGATCAGAGCTGAACTGAAGGAGATAGAGACACGAAAAACCCTTCAAAAAACCAATAAATCCAAGAGCTGGTTTTTCAAAAAGATCAACAATTACACAAACTACTAGCCAGATTGATAAAAAAGAAAAGAGAGGACAATCAAATCAATGCAATAAAAAATGATAAATGGGAAATCACCACAGATTCCACAGAAATTCAAACCATCATCAGAGAATATTACAAACAACTCTATGCACATAAACTAGTAAACCTGGAAGAAATGGATAAATTCCTGGATACCTGTGTCCTCCCAAGCCTAAACCAGGAGGAAGCTGAAACTATGAATAGACCAATAACAAGGGCAGAAGTCGAGGCAGCAATTAAGAGCCTACCACACAAAAAAAGCCCAGGTCCAGACGGGTTCACAGCCGAATTCTACCAGACACACAAAGAGCAGCTGGTACCATTCCTTCTGAAACTATTCCAAATAATCCAAAAAGAGGGAATCCTTCCCAAATCATTTTATGAGACCAACATCATCCTGATACCAAAACCTGGCAGAGACCCAACAAGAAAAGAAAACTTCAGGCCAATATCTATGATGAACATAGATGCAAAAATATTTAATAAAAGGCTAGCAAACCGATTGCAACAGCACATCAAAAAACTTACCCTTCATGATCAAGTAGGATTCATCCCAGGGATGCAAGGCTGGTTCAACATACGCAAGTCTATAAATGTAATTCACCACATAAACAGAACCAAAAACAAAAACCACATGATTATCTCAATTGATGCAGAGAAGGCATTCTACAAAATTCAACAGCCCTTTATGCTAAAAACCCTCAATAAACTCGGTATCGATGGAACGTATCTCAAAGTAATAAAAGCGATTTATGACAAACCAACAACCAATATCATACTGAATGGGCAAAAACTGGAAGCATTTCCTTTGAAATCTGGCACTAGACAAGGATGCCCTCTCTCACCACTCCTATTCAATATAGTACTGGAAGTTCTAGCCAGAGCAATCAGGCAAGAAAAAGAAATAAAGGGTATTTAAATAGGAAAGGTGGAAGCCAAATTGTCTCTATTTGCAGACGACATGATAGTATACCTACAAGACCCCATCGCCTCAGCCCAAAAACGCCTGAAATTGATAAGCAACTTCAGCAAAGTCTCAGGATATAAAATCAATGTGCAAAAAACACAAGCATTCCTCTACACCAATAACAGACTTAAAGAAAGCCAAATCAAGAATGAACTGCCATTCACAATTGCTACAAAAAGAATAAAATACCTAGCAATACAACTCACAAGGAACGTAAGGGACCTCTTCAAGGAAAACTACAAACCACTGCTCAACGAAATAAGAGAGGACACAAACAGATGGAGAAACATTCCATGTTCATGGTTAGGAAGAATTAATATTGTGAAAATGGCTATACTGCCCAAAGTAATTTACAGAATCAATGCTATCTCCATCAAGCTACCATTGACTTTCTTCACAGAACTGGAAAAAACCACCATGAACTTCATATGGAACCAAAAGAAAGCCTGCATAGCCAAGTCAATTCTAAGCAAAAAGAACACAGCGGGGGGTGCATCACAATTCCAGATTTCAAACTATACTACAAGGCTACAGTAATCAAAACAGCATGGTACTGGTACCAAAACAGAGATATAGACCAATGGAACAAAACAGAGGCATCGGAGGCAACACAACATATCTACAACCATACAATCTTGGATAAACCTGACAAAAACAAGCAGTGGGGAAAGGATTCCCTGTTTAATAAATGGTGTTGGGAAAACTGGCTAGCCATGTTCAGAAAGCAGAAACTGGACCCCTTCCTGACACCTTACACTAAAATTAACTCCAGATGGATTAACGACTTAAACATAAGACCTGGCACCATAAAAACCCTAGAAGAAAATTTAGGCAAAACCATTCAGGACATAGGAGTAGGCAAGGACTTCATGAAGAAATCACCAAAAGCATTGGCAACAAAAGCCAAAACAGACAAATGTGACCTAATGAAACTCCACAGCTTCTGCACGGCAAAAGAAACAGTCACTAGAGTGAATCGGCAACCAACAGAATGGGAAAAAATGTTTGCAGTTTACGCATCTGATAAAGGGCTGATATCCAGAATTTACAAAGAGCTAAAACAAATATACAAGAAAAAACAAACAACACCATCAAAAAAGTGAGGAAAAGACATGAACAGACACTTTTCAAAAGAAGACATCTATGTGGCCAACAAACATATGAAAAAATGTTCATTATCACTGGTCATTAGAGAAATGCAAATCATTACCATATTGAAATACCATCTCACGCCAGGTAGAATGGCGATCATTAAAAAATCTGGAGATAACAGATGCTGGAGAGGATGTGGAGAAATAGGAATCCTTTTACCCTGTTGGTGGGAGTGTAAATTAGTTCAACCATTGTGGAAGACAGTGTGGCGATTCCTCAAGGCCTTAGAAATAGAAATTCCATTTGATCCAGCAATCCCATTACTGGGCATATATCCAAAGGACTATAAATCGTTCTACTATAAGGACACATGCACACGAATGTTTGTTGCAGAACTGTTTACAATAGCAAAGACCTGGAACCAACCCAAATGCCCATCGATGATAGACTGGATTGGGAAAATGTGGCACATACACACCATGGAATATTATGCAGCAATCAGAAATGATGAGTTAGTGTCGTTTGTAGGGACATGGATGAATCTGGAGAACATCATTCTCAGCAAACTGACACAAGAACAGAAAATGAAATACCGCATATTCTCACTCATAGGCGGGTGATGAAAAATGAGAACACATGGACACAGAAAGGGGAGTACTAAACACTGGGGTCTATTGGGGGGAAAAAGGGAGGGCCAGTGGGGGGTGGGGGAGCTGCAGAGGGATAGCCTGGGGAGAAATGCCAAATGTGGGTGAAGGGGAGAAAGGAAGCAAAACACACTCCCATGTGTGTACCTATGCAACTGTCTTGCATGTTCTGCACATGTTCCCCAAAACCTAAAATGGAATAAAAAATTAAAAAAAAAAAAGAGTGTTCCCCCAAAGATGTCTTCAAATTATAAGTCCTAATACTGGTGAATGTAAACTTATTTGGAAGTAGGGTCTTCATAGATATAATTAAGTTAAGGACTGAAAGATGAGACCTTCCTGGATTTTTAGTGGCTTTAAATCCAATGACTGGTATCTTTAGAAAAAGAAGAGAGGACATAGACATACGGGGGAAAAACAAACAAACAAACAAAAAAACACCATGCAAAGACTGAGGCAGGAATTGCAGTCACGTAGTTCCAAGCTGAAGGATGTTTTAAGACAACACAAACTGGGAGAAATAAGGAAGTATGCACCCTTAGAGACTACATAGAAAGTGTGGCCGTGCCAACACCTTGATTTTGGACTTCTGGCCTCCAGGATTGTGAGGGATTCTATTTTCTGTTGTTTTAAGCCACCAAGTTTGTGTTACAACAACCCTAGGAAAATGATAGAAATTTTGGTTCCAGGAAGTGGAGAGCTGCTATAGAAATAACTAAAAAATATGAAAATGGTTTTTGAATTGGATAGTTGGTAGAGGATGAAAGAATTTTGATAGGTATAACAAAAAGAAAAAAAAACAGATTGCATTGAAAAGATGGTTGACAGAAATGGGCATTAAAGACAATTTTGGTGAGGATGCAGAGAGAAGTGAAGAGTACAATAAAGAAAGCTTCTATTGTTTATTTTTATTTTTATTTTATTTTTTTAATTTTTAATTTTTTTTTTTTTTTTTGAGACGGAGTTTCGCTCTTGTTACCCAGGCTGGAGTGCAATGGCGCAGTCTTGGCTCACCGCAACCTCCGCCTCCTGGGTTCAGGCAGTTCTCCTGCCTCAGCCTCCTGAGTAGCTGGGATTACAGGCACACGCCACCGTGCCCAGCTAATTTTTTGTATTTTTAGTAGACATGGGGTTTCACCATGTTGACTGGGATGGTCTCGATCTCTTGACCTCGTGATCCACCCGCCTCGGCCTCCCAAAGTGCTGGGATTACAGGCATGAGCCACCGTGCCTGGCCTGCTTCTATTGTTTTAAAGGAATACATTCTGAACAGATTATTGACAGATACATGAACATTAAAGGTGCATCTGGTGATATCTCAGGGGGAAATGGCTTACATGTTATTAGAAACAGGAAAAAAGGTGATTCTTGTTGTAAAGTGACAAAATTTGGTTCAATCGAATTCTACTGTTGGGTGATCTGCATTTCTCAAATGATCAGTGATGTTGAATTTTTTTTTCATGTTTGTAGGCCCCATGAATCTCTTCATTTGAGAAGTGTCTGTTCGTGTCCTTTGTCCACTTTTTAATGAGGTTGTTTTTTTTTCTTATAAACGTTTAAGTTCTTTGCGGATTCTGGATATTTCACCTTGTCAGATGGATAGATTGCAACAATTTCTCCCACTCTGTAGTTTGTCTGTTTGCTCTGATGAGAGTTTCTTTTCCTGTGCAGAAGCTCTTTAGTTTAATTAGATCCCATTGTCAAATAGTATTTGACCCTGCAATCCCATTACTAGGTATATACCCAAAAGAATATAAATAATTCTATTACAAAGACACATGCACACATATGTTCATTGCAGCACTATTCACAATAGCAAAGGCATGGAATCAACTCAAATGTTCATCAGTGATAGACTGGATAAAGAAAATGTGGTACATATACACCATGGAATACTATGCAGCCATAAAAAGGAATGCAATCATGTCCTTTGCAGGGACATGGATGGAGCTGGAAGCCATTATCCTCAGCAAACTAATGCAGGAAAAGAAAACAAGACATCACATGTTCTCACTTATAAGTGGAAGCTGAACAATGGGAACACATGGACACAGGGAGGAGAACAACACACACTAGGGCCTGTTGGGGCATAGAGTCAGGGGAAGAGAGAGCATTGGGAAAAATAGCCAATGCATGCTGGGCTTAATACTTAGGTGATGGATTGACAGGTGCAGCAAACCACCATGGCACATGTTTACCTGTATAACAAACCTGCACATCCTGTACATGCACCCCAGAACTTAAAATAAAAATAAAAATCAATTTTAAAAAATTCAAGAGGAAAAAGTTGAATTGAAAAGGGAACCACTAAGGAAAAAGGAAGGAGTACTTGATAATTTGGAAGGTTCTCAGCATACCCAAATTGTAAAAGACGCTAAAATTATAAAATTTATTGTCAGAAAAGCATACTCTAAATAGAAGTCTAAAGAAGAGGCTTAAAAATCTTCTGCTAAATAGATTAGATGTGTGACATATGGATCCAATTGACTATTTCAGCGGACACCAGGGATAGAGATTAGTTATTCAGGAAGGGTCTGTGGAGGAACCTCTCATCTGACAGTGTGATCCCTTGACATATGTGGTGGACCTACCAGGGTTTTAAGAATGTTGTATAAGCAGAAACACTGCCAGCTTAGACTAAAGGGGACAGAGACAGGAAAACAGAGAAAAAGGCCACATGAAGATGAAGGTAGAGATTGGGGTTATTTAAGAAAAGATTCTCCCTTAGCCTTCAGAGGAACCATGTTCCTGTTGACACTTAGATTTCACATACTTGGCCTCCAGAACTGTGAGAGAATAAATTTCTGTTGTTTCAGGCCATTACTGTTGCAGTGGTTTGTTGCCAGTCTGGGAAACTAATATACCATCTATTATTGACTCTCTAGACTTCTTCTGCCACGGCCAATGCAGAAAAGAAATCTCTCTGACCTGAGTGCTCTAACCCTGACCCAGGTGTACCTATTCTAGCCTTGGATATTTCAACAGAATAAAACTCACCACCACCTCCTGTTAACTGCTATGTGAACAACTTGTAAGAAATGTTATAAATTGTAACAGAGTCTTATACATACTTAAATCTTATTCTGACCACACTTACTAATTATTTTAAATGTTTCAGTAAACTTGAAAAATATACAAAGAGTTATGATGATAAATAAAACCATTTCTACTACACATTTTATTGGGATGCTAATTGTCAGACTTTCATTGCAAGTGAGAATGAAATTATAAATTGTTCGCTAATTATAAAGAGCAGACAACATATTGTGCACATGCTTCCAGTTTTAAAATCTCTTAATCTTTGGTGGGGACAGCAGGAGAAAGGTCTAAGAATACTGAAGAAAGGTAGTGTTTGGAATATATTAAATAGATGTTAATGCATTCTCTCTTTTTAAATAATCTTGTAAATTCATGCACAAATAAATATCTTTTAACTATTAGAGTAAATGCTATGGAAACAAAGTGTTTAATAATAGCTCACCTTCTGGATTCATCATGTGTCTTACGCACATAATAATTTTAGTGATAATAATTATTTCCATAGGGGCTGGGCCTGGTGGCTCATGCCTATAATCCCAATACTCTGGGAAACTGAGGCAGGAAGATCACTTGGGTCCAGAAGTTTGAGACCAGCCTGAATAATATAGGGAGATCCCCAGCTCTACAAATAATTAAAATCAGCTGGGTGTGATAGTGCACACCTGTGGTTCTAGCGACTCAAAAGGCTGAACGATATGATTTGGTTTTGTGTCCCCACCTGAATATCATCTTGAATTGTAATCTTCGTTTGTCAAGGAAAGGGCCAGGTGAGAGGTGATTGGATCACGGGAGTGGTTTCCTCCATGCTTTTCTCGTGGTAGTGGATGAGTTCTCACGAGATCTGGGGGCTTTTAAATTGTTTGGCAGCTCTCCACTCCCCTTCTCGCGCCTGCTTCTTTGTGAAGAAGTTGTTTGCTTTTCTTTCACCTTCTGCCGTGATTGTAGGTTTTCTGATGCCTCCACAGCCATCTGGAACTGTAAGTCAGTTAAACCTCTTTTCTTTATAAATTACCTAATCTCGAGCAGTTCTTGATAATAATGTAAAAATGGACTAACACACTGAGGCCGTAGCCTAAGCCCGGGAGGTCGAGGCTGCAGTGAGCTGTAATTACACCACTGCCTTCCAGCTTGAGTAAGACTGTCTCAAGAAAAAATTATTATTATTACTTCCATTGCTATTTAATGTTGTAATTTATAACAGGTTTATTAATAAATTATGTGTCTGCATGTTTATAAAAATTGAGTCTTAACCCAACAATTGCGTAAGGTGTTAGTTTCCTACCTTACAAATAAGGATACTGAGGCTCAGGTAATTAAAATGTCTTGACAAGTTCAGAGAACAAGTAGATATCAGAACACTGACCAGAACCTAGGCCTCCCAATGCTAGCGCAGTGTTCTTTTGGTTTCTCTGTGCTAACTGTGGAAAAGTTGACCAAATTATATCAG
This sequence comes from Callithrix jacchus, assembly GCF_049354715.1. Lineage (NCBI taxonomy): Eukaryota > Metazoa > Chordata > Mammalia > Primates > Cebidae > Callithrix > Callithrix jacchus. The sequence goes on along the minus strand of NC_133512.1, from coordinate 80,859,671 downwards.
GATAACATATATGTACTTTTATCTTTTCTGATACTGGGATCTGAAATTTTACATGTAAAAAAAAGTCAAAAGCTCATTATTTAATGGCTTACTTCTCTGAACACATGCTTTGACAATTTGTGGCTTGATAATTAAATGAAGGAAACAAGAAGATTACATATACTTAAACTTACTTGTTTCATTGTGAGAATATGTCATGCTACTACTAATGTGTGTGATGTAAGAAGAAAATGCCCAGGTTGTATTGAACATAATGGTGATTTTTAATGATATGAGAGGATTAAATAGGTTGTATTTTCGGCTTTTTTTAAATGCTTTCTAACACCTATGGATAGAATTAAGTTGACCCCAAAGGACAATTTATTATCACTGGAAAACCTGGGAAACTTCTAAGAAACACTTTAAAAATATTTATATGCTCAGTTCCCCTAAATCCTTGAGAAAGAAAAATGATTCATGATTCAATGTAATGAAAGACCAATATGTTTTATGCCAGTAATTTGGCAGATTTACAAAGGTAACCATTGAGGTCTTTTTTTCTTTGAACATGAATGAATATGGACACTTTTTGAGGGAACGTTAAAAAAGTTTTGTAAAATTAGTTACTCTGTTTTTAAAAAGAACCAGTAAGGAACTAATGGCCTCCCTGAATTGATACATGGGAAAATAATCTACGTCTAATAAAAATATGCTTCAAATGCAGAATGCTTACCAGAAAATTGCTAAATATATAAATTAAGCATGCAAAATCATATGTAATATGCTCTATGGTGCTGTTGATGATAATACAATAACATGTTTCCAGAATAACAGCTATTCAGGATATTTGTAACATTGAGGAATTGAAAATACGTGTCTTTGGGAAATGTATACTCATGAGCCTGAAGAAAGTGGTTAGTCATGCAATGTGATATATTTTTATAAACATATGTAAATGCACATAAAATGAAAACATCTACAATTTTGGATGTTTAAATTGAAAATATGAACTGAAAAGGAAATACAAATGTTAACGTTGTTATATTCACCTTAACATACATGATGTTGAAAAGGGAGATTTTCTGAGATGACTCTCGCAAACACAAACATCTCAAGTGGGAGGTGAGAATACAACCTGATGATGTGATGAGGGTCCTGGACTTGAATATTGTTTGAACTGGAAGTGTAGGAGGTACTCTAGGAAGGGCTAGAGATCTCAGGGATGTGGAATGATACCTTCCTTTGGCTGAATCCCAGTCTGCTTTCTGTCCTATTTATAATGACATTCTGGTGAATTTGTTTGTTCTACAAAGTAAGTCAAGTTTCAAGTCATGTCACTTTATCCAATTAAGGCCTTGATGAGAGGAAAAAGAGAAGAGGCCATTTGCGCTCGTGGGCTCAATTATTTTTAAAGATCACATTTGGCCATCTAAGCTTTCCTTGGTTGTCAATATGTGGTTGATCAAATTAGCACAATTTGGAGGCCCAGTTCCTGATTCCCGAGTCTCCAGAGTCATTAGTGATCCCTGCTTGATGGTAGTTCCTATTTCAGTATGCCAGCAGAAAAGAGCCCTGGTTAAAGTATCTAAACTATGGGATTCCAGAGCAGATTTAGGGATTCCCATCACTAGCAACGGAGGCATGCTGCTCTCATGTTACCGTCCTGCCATTGTCTGTTTGTCTTCTCACTTCTGTGAACTAGCAGAAGTACAGTGCTTAAGGTCTGGTCTCTTTTATGTGTTCATAGACCCAAACACTTTTCTCTAGGGCGTGGCCTTCCTGTTTTCTTTTGTTCAAGTTTGATGAGCTCATTCTATACACATAACTCCCAGAGCAGCTTTATACACTGGCTGAAGGTGGAAAATTATTGGAAAATTGTTTGATAGGCCGGATGTGGTGGCTGACTTCTGTAATCTCAGCACTTTGGGAGGCTGAGGCGGGTGGATCACTTGAGGTCTGGAGTATAAAACTCACCTCACCAACATGGTGAAACCCTGTCTCTACTAAAAATACAAAATTAGCCGGACATGGGGGTGCATGCCCGTAATCCCAGCTACTTGGGAGGCTGAGGCAGGAGAATTGCTTGAACCTGGGAGGTGGAGGTTGCAATGAGCCAAGATTGTACCCTTGCACTAAAGCCTGGGTGACAGGTGTGAAACTCCATCTCAAAAAAAAAAAAAAAAAAAGAAAAAGAAAAAGTGTTTGGTAGAAAAAATTATAGTTTCTCACTACAGATTAGTGTTCTAAGATATCAAGTGGGCTTTTATAAGAGCCTACAGGGGCTAACAGAGGCTCACAATCTCCTAGACAGATTGATTTTTTTTTTGATTCATCATGATGAGGGAGGTGACAGGGAACATTCAAAAGGTCCTTACATGCTCCTGGTGCTCCTCATTGACCTCAGTGTTACTTGTGACTGAATAAGTGGAGTGCTGAGCTCCATGTTTTCCTGTCAAGGTAATTTCTTCCTCACATGCTACAACACTTTTACCACCCTAGAGAATGTCAGTATTAACCCCGTTATGTTTTGTATATGAATTTCTGTCAGTCACACAAGAAACCCAAGACACCCAGGCCATCTCATCATGTGGATGTTGATTCTCAAGCAGCTTGGAATGTCCTGTAATCAGCCTGCATCTACCATTTCTCCTCAACTCCCAGTTCATTCTTCTCCAGCCTCTGGAGCGTGGTCATTTAAAAAACTCCCCTTTTACTCAACCTTTTCTCAGAGGATTTCCTTCACCCTTTTTGTGTAACTAAAATCTGGCTCTCCCTTAAGGACACTTAAAGCGTCTTCTCAGAGACTGCGGTTTTCTCTCACATGTCTCTCATACTACTTGGTCTGGAATTAGGATCATTGTCTTTTCTAATTCATCTTGCTACCTTCAGACCTTTGTTTCCTTTTCCCTTTTCCCTCCAAGCCCCTGATTTCTTTTGAAGTTTATGTCAACAGATTTCTCTACCCACTACCCTAGTTTGTTGTCATCTAACAAATCCCCAGGCCAGTCTGCTTCCTTTCTTGAAGATTTTATTATATGATTTACTCCATTACTACTTGTGACAAAATCTTGGTGATTTTAATATTTATGCTGAAAATCCTGCTAATATCCTGACTTTTTAGCTCCTTGTTATTTTTCCCTAGAATCTTGTCCTTCACCTTACATCAGCTACCAGTTCTCATTGTGGTACCCTAGACGTCGTCAGTCCTGGTAATAGCTTTCCATCCATAATCCCAATTTTAAGTACTCCACTCTGCAATCCACCCTTCCTATCTTTCTAACATAGTCCTTTATTCTCTCCCCACAAGTTAGTGGTCTTTCTGAAATCTTCAGTCCACTGGTCATACCATGTTTTCACTGCATACGTTTTCTCAGCTTTCTCCCATCTTCATCTTCCTTTCTCCAGATTTAGATTCTGTAGTTTATTTTTAGGATCATCTGTTGCTTACAGCCTCAACCCCTTGGCTCTGCTTTCATGGTCATGTCAGCCTGCTCTGCACATACACATGTCTAGAGAAAACTATACATGATTGCTTAAATCTTAAAGAAGTGACCATTATCTTCAAGTTGGATCCTAGTTGTGTCCAGCAAAGGTTTTATTTCTTTCATAAACTTTCTTTTACACCCCTAGATGATCATTTCATACCTTCTTCTCTTCTCAAACATGTGTCTCTAAAAACGTCTTCTCTTTGAGCTAACCAGCTTGATTTTTCACTGAGAACATGTAAATAATCAGGAGGGAACATTCACACGCTTTCACCACCCAGTGGACCCATCTACATGCATTTCCTCTAGCAACGATGGAAGGGTTCTCAGTGACCCTATCTGAGGCTAGGTGCTTGACAGGAACACTCATTTTCCTCTCCTCTGCCTACCATACAACATTACTGCTAGAAGGGGCCCTTCTCTCCTGCAGCACCAGTTTTTTGCTCTTAACTCATTTATTCTCAGCAGAAGACAAATAAGCTGTAATACCTCGCATCTTAAAAAATCTGATTTGCCAATTTCTTTAAATATCACCACCTACCTCAGAACTAAGTTTGGCTACACCCTAACCCTTTACTATGCTCAGTCACTTTTGCCTCTTTAATTTCTTTCTGTTTTTTTTCTACTGACACTTAATTGAATCACTTATTACAGTCTCATTCAACAATTTGAACAGACTCTTGTTACTTTTCCATTGTCGGTTCTCTGGCCCAGGCTAGAGTGTTGGGTTAAATCAATACCTAATGAATATATGCAAATTTGAGGACTCGAATCTTTTTTTAAATGACATATTCTAAAACTAAATCTCTATTGTGTTATATCTAAAAAGAAACCTCATAGGGATACATTCTACTTATTGAAGAAAATCAACTAAGATCTCTTAGTTGATAAAAGTATGCACCATTATGCTTTGAGTTTCATATATCATGATGGTCTTGCTGAATTTGTGACCATTTTCTCACTGTGTCTTATAAGCTTTCTCCATTTTTGTTCTGTATAATGGAGGAAATTCTATTATCCTATTTTTTAAAAAATTAAAGAAATTATAAATTAAACATCTCTATTCTTACCATCCACAGTATAAAGCAGTTAATAATTCATCATCTTTTACTGCACAGACATTTTGTTACAAGAAAAAAATTATTGCAGAAAGAATAAAAGTTTTCTTAAATACCATCCTTCTTCTCATCCCCCACCGTAGATCACAGAATCGTCTATATTTGTGTATGTTATTCAGCCTTTTGTAAATTTGCTTTTCATCTGTAAAAAATATGATTGAGTGCTATTCCAACATTTACTTTTTCTGGAGCAGACTAGAATTGTGTGCCAGGCATGGTGTATGCCCATAATCCTATCTACCTGGGAAGTTAAAGGAGAAAAATTGCTTGAGCCCAGGGGTTTAAAGCCAGGCTGGGCAACATTGCAAGACCCTGTTTCCAGAAAAATAAAAAGAGTTGGGGAGTACTAGGGTATATTCTTCTCATAAATTTAGCTGTCATAGGGACAAAGAATTCTCTACCCATTCTTTTAGGCCCAGATCTAGTACTACTTTCCAAAGCTTCCTCTTAATATGCAGAATTGCTGTTCCAGTCTTTGGAAATACTTTTCAAATTCACATTCATACATATATATGCATATATGTACATATTCATACATAATTGCATATGAATGTGAATTTTACAATGCACATATATACATACATACACATAATTTATACTTTAGATTATGTATATATGGCTTATTTATACTATACATATGAATGAAATAGATATATACACACACAGACACACACGCATAAATTATTGTAAATATGCTTCTTAAGGGTTAGCACTACGTATATCACTTTCAGCAGTATCTTTATGCATTTGCACCAGCAAATTGCCTGGCAGAGTATACACTCACCCCAACACATCCACCCACAGCCCTCCTCTCCATACCCATATAGATATGTTTTTCTCTATGACCACTTTTACTTAAAATTTATAAGAATAAAGGAATGAACTGTGGAATGGTTGACTAAGAAACATGTAATACTTGAAATTCAGTAGGTGCTCATTATCTAAGTGATGTGCTATACCTCTAATTCTTCATTTCTTTATTACACATGGCACTAGTAAAAAGTAATAAAGGGCTCTTAGCTACTTGAAGTGTTCCCATAACCTATAGGAGTATCATTTGTCTTGGTGGCAACTAGGAAAGGAGCAAAGAACAATTTATCTTTTTTTGACTCATATTTCCACTTAAATGTAGAGAGATAAAAAGCAAGAGACAGCTTGTGCTAATTAGAAGAAGAAAATTTAAGAGAATATTGCTCTTGGCAGTGTTCAAAATACCAAGGTCACACATGCACCTTCTGTAACTTTGCTTCTCAATGGAATAGAGTATTGGGTAACAGGATTTCATGCAGGCAACCTTTTGGATTCTACTAGGGCCTAGCAGCATAGAGTCAAGAGGTTATATGTCAGTTTCTTAAATGGTCACTGACAAACAACAAGATCCTGTTTATTCATTAAATACAGTTCTTAAGAACATTAATTTAAACCTGAAAGATTAATGCATCTGGGTCTACTGCTCCCTTGGGGGTACAACTCAGTTGCTTTGTTACCTACAAATGGTTTAGACAATAATTTCTGAAGAGGCTCAAGGACTCTCTCTCCTTCCACTTCCACTCCTTATACATCAGATAATTCAGCAATGTCATGACTTTTTGACTGGCTTGTGGCTCATTGGTACGGCATTGCCAGTTACCAATTATCTAGTTTCTTTCTTTCACACAGCCTGGAAAAATCAATCCATTCAATATCTCTTGGTCATTCACTGGCAGATGAAAAAAGAAAGTAAATGTTTAATAAAGATTCAGTCATTCTTATTTTGCTCATCTGAAAATGCAGTTATGCCATTAAATTGCTCAGCAATGCTATCCATCTTCTATGAATAAAATCACCAATGTTCTGAGTGTACTACGAGATTAGTAATGCAGTACTACCAAAATTATCTTAACTATTTAAAGTTAAATTCCACCTCTCAAGATAAATGAGTAAAATGTATTTGAAATGTGGTTCCTATGACTTTTTAATTTTTTTTGAGACAGAGTTTTGCTGTTGTCACACAGGCTGGTGTATAATGGCATGACCTTGGCTCTCTGCAACCTCTGCCTCCGAGTCCAATTTGATTATCCTGCCTCAGCTTCCTAAGTAGCTTGGATTGCAGTGCCCACTACCACACCCAGCTAATTTTTGTCTTTTTAGTAGAGATGGGGTTTCACCATGTTGGTTAGGGTGGTCTCAAACTCCTGACCTCAGGTGATCTACCCGCCTTGGCCCATGGCTTTTACTGAACATATTCATTGAATTTCTAATTTATTTATTTTGATAATACACAATGGATGTTTTGGGGTCTCATTTCTAATTGTCAAGTTTCCTGTGGAGATCATTAAAACCTAAGTAGAATTAAACACAAGTTTGCTTTCTACTCTAAACTGTTAACAAAATCCTGTAGTCTTCTGTGTTAACATGAGGCTTTCATTGAATTCCTCTACTTCCTATTTTTGCTATTTGGTGTTGCAAAACAATTGCAATATGTTTAGGTGTGAATATACTTCATCAGAAAAGTTTCTTTTATCATTAATATAGTTAGAAATGCATCTGAACAAAATGTAATAATCCCCAAAAGAGGAAGAAACTCCATAACAGATATATATTTTGTCTTAAGAGTTATATTTTATTTCACTAGGGTGTGAGCTCCATGAGCATAGTAATCATTTCTGGCTTGCTCATGACTTTATACCATTGACTAGCCCAGCCTTTGACATAGTAAGTGCTCAATAAACATTACCAAATAAATAATGTTACTCACCTTGTTTTATTCAGGCTAAATTAACCAAATTCTAAAATGGAAGTCATAAACATCTGCCAAATAATCAGTGATTATTTAACAAATAACTATCTTCCTCTTCTTTTTTTATATATTAACCTGAGCATTGATCTTAATTATGTAAAGCATCACTGAAAGCTATATTCTAGATTTTTTTCATAATTCATTCTTATAAATCCCACAGTTTTAATATAAATAAGAAATAAATGGCTGGGGATGGTGACTCACACCTGTAATTTCAGCACTTTGTAGGACTGAAGGAGGATTGCTTGAGCCTAGGAGTTCAAGACCAGCTGGAGCAACATTGTGAGACCTCATCTGTCCAAAAAAAAAAAAAAAATTAGCTGGGCCTGGTGGTCCTGGGTACTCAGGAGGCTGACATGGGAGGATCACTGGAGCCTGAGAAGATCGCTTGGGTTCAAGAGGTCAAAGCAGGCTACGAGCTATGGTGCTACTGCACTGCAGCCTGGGCAACAGAGTGAGACCCTGACTCAATAATAATAAAACAATAGTAAAATTATCCTACTAGGTGGATCTCATTCCTTTCTCTGTCTCCAATTGGAAAACTAATGTAAAACTTATTTCAGTGGGCCAACAAGAAAATGAGGGAAGCTCATAACTGTGATTCTTTTTCTTCACCTCCATATTGTACTTGGGTTCTTCTATGTGAGATACATTGGCATTTTCGCAATTTTTAAGGTTTTTACTCAAGTCCTCAAATTTCTGTATCTGCTATGTTAACAGACTGTGACTTGACTTTTCTGTAGAGAAGCAACTATCGAGAATGCCACAGACTTGAGCTTTCCATGCTATATTTAGAAGATAATTTGCTGCACATTCTTGGATCGATTTTGCCATCTCAGTTACCTTGTGAGAGGTAATTGACATTCTTTGTGCTATGACAACTGTATGTGATGGATTAGTTCTAGTGGTTGACACTGGTTAGTGTCATATCAGTCACAGAATTTCATGAGCAACCCGATTCAAATCCTGTGCAAGACAGAAGAGATTTCTAGGAATATAGCCTAACTGAACTTTCGTAAAAGAGCAAACATCATCTCTCTTTGAAGAAATCTTCAATTTTCCAAAGTCACGAAAAAGATGAACACTCAGTAGACTATTAGTAAAACAGTTTCCAATGGTCAGGATATATTGCAATTGAAAAATTTCTGGGTATGACTATAGCTAGATATTGGGATACTTTTATATCAAAGCATTAGTGCCTTCAAAATAATATAGTTATACTTACTTTTTACAGATTAAGAGTGTAATTTAGTCCATGAGAAATTAGAAATTATTTCAGTAGGCTGCATTTAAAATGCTCTATAATTAGCTTATGTTTAAAGTAGTGCATAATGGAAATAGATGAAGATACATTCAGGAGACAATTTCCTGATATTATGAAGATTATAGAAATACTAATAGAAATGTTAGTATTTCTTCCTCACCTGTAAAATTAGGTAAACATCTCCGTCTTAAACATTGAATGGCAGAAGCCATATCCATAAGAGTTAATACCTTTTGAGATCACTTAAACATGTAGAAGTTATATTTTCTTTGTGATCATATATCTAGTTGTTTATCTCCTCACATCTTGTGTTCCCAAATCTTACTTTTCCTTAAACATTGCAAGACTAAATGTAATGTAAAGAATCAGTATCTGTAACCTTCAAAGTAAATGTTACTCTTGTTCACTTAAATGGTTTAATATCTTCTAATTCCTCTATACTTGCCTGATAGTGTTCTGTTTGCCTCATATTGATTTTTCATTGCTTTTTATTTATTTACTTGACATAATAATTGTATATATTTATGGGGCACAGTAAGATGTTTAACACACACACACACACACACACACACACACACACACATTGTATTAATGCTAAAACCAGGATATTTAGCATTTGTGTTCAGATGATAGAGAACAGTTTACTAATACACAGATTATTTAAAATTGTATCGATGCAACTTAATGCATTGGTCAAATTCTTACTATTTGTGTTTCTATTTTTACTTCCAAGTTGGCCAGATAATATATCTTTGCAAACTTTTGGAACCATCTCTTCATAATTCTTTTTCTATAAAATAGTTTATTTGTAGACTTCATGGTTCATGTGATATAATTTGAGTATATCTCTGACAACCAAAAGTATTCAACCATATTTCTCTTTTATTAAAACTTGCCTGTTTTACTGAATCAAAATACTTAAGTAGATTTTTCTTACTTTCAAATTTTTGTAATGGTGTTTTTCAGCTTAACCCTCTTGTTTCCTTTTAAGGTTAAACAAGTCTTCTTTTTTCCTTCCATCCCTCTTTCCCTCCCTCCTTTCTTCCTTCCTTTCCTTAGCTCTTCTTTATTCAGTTCACTTGGTGTACCAAAATGGTTTTCTCAAAACAAAATTCTCATTTGCACCACTCTCGAAGCCATCTGCAAAAAGATCTCTTCTGTGTTCCAGAAAACAAGGAATAGAACATAATGTACCTGAAATTATAGGCTGAATTAGCACATGTTGGCTAAGTGATGCTAAACACAGATAAGGCTAATTTTCTGAAAATCTCTCCCTTAGGAAATGACTGATTTACTTGGTTTTTAGAGTAATCACTATGGTGAGTTCCTTGATTCTCAGACATGCCCATTTTAGTCATTTCAGTTTTTGTTAATAAAGGAGCTACATAAATATGGGTTTTATAAAGGTTATTTTTACTGTATATAACAATTCACTAAAAATTTACTGAACATTACAGTAGATGCTGTGGATGGATAAAGAGAATTATGTTCGGAGAAGTGACTGGGTAGAAAATGCTCTAGCATATAGATAGATAACTGAATTGAAAGGCCATTGTTGAGAGTAGGTACCTTTTATTCAAAAGCATGAGGTAGAGAGAAGATTTAAGTGAATTGAGGCACCTAGAGAGAGAGAGAACAGTAGAGAGGAGAGATAGTTACTCACACATACACACTCCTCTTATACCTGCATATGTTAGGAAAGCATAGAGGAGAACGGGAGAATTGCCAGTTGCTAGGGAGAATAGCTTCACCCTCAGTCTGGACATGAACCAGTAAAAATAGCTAAGCTTTCCTTAAGAATCAGAGATTTATACCAACAGAATTAGTTCAGGCAATCCAGCTGTGAGTACTAGGATGGAAATTGAGACTTCTGTTTTCTAACTTGCCTGTGTCCAGCTTCTTCGTCTGAAAAATCAGGTAAATGTCTCCATCCTAAATATAAGGCAAATATTTACTCTAGAGCTTACTCTAGAGATAAGAGAATTCAGACATTAGACTTCTTGAGTCTCTCTACTTTGCCCACTCTAACATTCCTTACCTGGAAAATAAGGTAGATATCTGTATGTTAAATATAAACTGAATATGAGGTGAAATCAGCACATTTGAAGAAGAAGATAAGGTGCTGGGTTGCCAAGGCTTCTGTGAGAGAGCTATATATATTATGTAATATATATAACCCTGGGGTGATGACGTCAGGGAAACACATCAGCAGCTATGGTGAGTCTGAGAGTGCTTATGTTGGACATGATTACGATGGTTCATGTGAGAAATAGAGTTAGCAGTTAAGAGAAACATTTAGTCACTATTTTATTGTATTTAGATTTGGGGGATATGTAGAATAACCTCATTTTCAATTTTGAGCCATTTAAAATTATTTGTTGATGTTATTCAAGGTTTGAAGGTTGGTTTTCAAATATAGATTAAAAATGAATTGGAGTCCATTCGATTTCAGATCCTAATTTTTTCCTTTACCAGCATGTATTTTTGTTTGAGAAAAATTAGTACAAGAAATCATTTTAAACTGGAATGGGATGATCAAATTTAGTATTTTTTTCTTAGTGTTTTTGAACTGCCCTGTAACTATAAATAAAATAATTTTGTCCGGGCGTGGTGGCTCAAGCCTGTAATCCCAGCACTTTGGGAGGCCGAGGCGGGTGGATCACGAGGTCAAGAGATCGAGACCATCCTGGTCGAAATGGTGAAACCCCGTCTCTACTAAAGATACAAAAAATTAGCTGGGCATGGTGGTGCGTGCCTGTAATCCCAGCTACTCAGGAGGCTGAGGCAGGAGAATTGCCTGAACCCAGGAGGCGGAGCTTGCGGTGAGCCGAGATCGCGCCATTGCACTCCAGCCTGGGTAACAAGAGCGAAACTCTGTCTCAAAAACAAAAAACAAAACAAAACAAAAAGAAAATAATTTTATTTTCTTCAAGTTTACAAACACTTTCATATAGCACCGGCAAGTGTGGCCATGCTCCTGTTACTATAGCTTAAATCCTAAAATGAATAGCTTAAATCCTAAAATGAATAAACAATCTGAAAAATTTAAGATCCCAGAATCTATACTCAATTATAGATATCGAAAGAATTTTTATCTCTTTTTCTCTCTGTTTTCCATCCTTAAAATGAATTTCTAATATTTTTGTGTGTGTGTGTGTATGTGTGTGTAAAAAGGAGGAGACAGAAAGGGAACTTTTGCCAGGTACTCCTTGCTTGTTGTGTGTTTGTATTGGAATTGGATCTTCCCAGCCCAGCAATCCTGCTTGTGATCTAAAACCCTCAGTGACCTGATGACTTTTATTTGTATTTGCTCTCTGTTCTAGGCAGACATCATTCAGACAGTCATCATCATTATAATGTACATAAGCATCCTCTAAAAGCTCAAGCTCCAATAGCTTTGTTTGATCAGAAGTCCCTCAGTAGCAACTTCCTCTGGTTTATGGAAGTTGACTCAGCATGAAAACCTGTTTCCACTTCTCAGTCCTTTTGACTTATCTACGTTCTAAATGAAACATTCAATTGCTCTTATCCTTCCTGTTTGCTAACCTTCACCCATTGTGAGCCCTTCAATATAAATAAAATGTCTAGCATACCAAAGAGGAAATAATGAGTCTAAATGGTATCCATCAAGTATGATGTAGTTGCTTGACCGGCTATAGGCAGAGAAGAAGAACAACTCCCTGCTGTTCATTCTTGTTTGAGAAAAGAGTTGCTGACACCTTTTAGTCTTCTCTCCGTAGGAGCTTATTTCTTTTTTCTCCATCCACAGCATTTCTAAGATCCATATCATCAGAAAAAGAAAAGTAGAAGAAGGAAAAAAAAAAAACCGAGTGTGAAATGCAATCATAAACTGCATCTTGAAATCTATACCACCAAGAGGCTAACAAGGCAGAGGGGCCATGGCCTCCTTTCAAAGTTCAATTTCAAAGGTTAACTACATATGCCTGAAACCTATGCTGCAACCAGGAGGGTCCTACCCATCAGTTGCAGGTTTTAAAACTGTAGCCCTTTCTTGGATATCAATAATACATGACTGGGAGGCAGCTTATAAAATAAAATTGGCAGCTTGGGCTGAGTCTGAACACAGTAGCTTGCAAACTTATGTAATCCTGGAATTTATGAGTGTTTACCTATCTTGGTGGGGAGAGAAAGGACATGGGTCATAATTAAATGTTCTGAACAAAACAAGGGAGCTTCATATCTTTTTTCCAAACCTCATTCTCCCTCAACTTAGTGAATGGAAACCCTACAGTAACCTGAAAACCAATGGTAACTTCTCCCTCTACCATGTTCTCTTACTTTTAAAATCCAAATCCTACCATAATTAACTCATGCATTCACATTTCTCCAACTCACCGTCTAATTTGTGCCACCAACATATCCAACCCAAATTCCTGAAATGAGCTTCTTTGGTCAAGTTTTGGACTCTTCTAATGAAAACTCTGCATTGCAGCCAGCATGAACTTTCTGAAAGACTGGTATCTTTATAATCCTCAATGTTCAACTGTTGCCTTCCAAAGCTCAGACTCTTTACCACTGGTTTGCAATGCCCTATAGTATCTGTTCCCCGCTTGTCCCTCTTGCTTATCTCTCAATCAATCCCTCTTTGTACTGAACTAAATCCTTCTAGGCTCCCCTATCTTTACCTTGTCTTTTTGGCCTATGTTCCCATTTTCCTGTAACATGCTCTTAGTCTTCTGGCTTCCTCACACTTATCTTTTATGTCTCCATCTTCTCTATTCTTGGACTTGATTAGGCTCCTCTGTTTCTCCCCTTAATTTCCCTCTCATAAGCTTCTGTTTACATTGTTACATCACTGTTGGTATATCTTCATCCTGAGAATGGAAGCTCCCTGACAGCCCTGTGAGGGCAGGGAAGGTACCTCAGCTTCTGTGGACTTTCATATGCCCATGACTCCAGGATGTTTGTTGAATGAAAGTATGAATTAACTTTCCTATGCCCCTGAGATCCAGTGTCATGAATTGTATATTAGTCTGTTCTCACGCTGCTAATAAAGACGTACCTGAGACTGGGTAAATTATAAAGGAAAGAGGTTTAATTCACTCAGAGTTCCACATGGCTGGGGAGGCCTCACGGTCATGGCAGAAAGCGAAGGGGAAGCAAGACAGTCTTACATGGTAGCAGGCAAGAGAGAGTGCATGTACAGGGAAACTCCCCTTAAAAAAAACCATGAGATCTCATGAGACTTATTCAGTATCACGAGAACAGCATGGGAAAGACCCACCTTTCTGATTAATTCCCTCCTGCTGGGTACCATTCAGAACATATGGGAATCATGGGAGCTATAATTCGAGCTTTGTGTTGGGGCACAGCCAAGCCATATCAAACGGTTAGCTGAGAAGTGGGTTTTCCTTTCCTAATCTATCTGGAAATTGAGGGAGTGGTTCACAAGACAAAGTGCCATGAGAGAATGGCTTTGTGTGTCCCTCACAGAGAATGGAGAAGACTGCTTTTTCACAGAGAAGACTGGGCTGCCTTAGAAGACATCGCCCCCTTCCTGGCATTGTTCTCAAAGCTTCAAATGGGGGAGGGTAGTGAGCATGGGGTAAGAAACTACATTAAAACATGTTGTAAGCAATGAGAACTCTGAGGACTTAGAATAAACAAGCAATACAAAATGCTGAAAAATCTCAAGGTTTCAGGGAGTGTAAAAAAATGCAGGGTTAGGCCAGGGTTGGTGGCTCATGCCTGTAATCCCAGTACTTTGGGATACCGAGGCAGGCAGATTACCTGAGGTCAGTAGTTCAAGATCATCCTGGCCAACATGGCAAAATCCCATTTCTGCTAAAAATACAAAAAATAGCTTGGTGTGGTGGTATATGCCTGTAGTCTCAGCTACTCTGGAAGTTGAGGCAGGAGGATGGCTTGAACCTGTTGAACCCAGGAGGCAGAGGTTGGAGTGAGCCGAGATCACACCACTGCACTCCAGCCTGGGTGACACAGTGAGACTCCATGTCAAAAAAAAAAAGGGGGGGGGTTATATGAAATTTTCTTTTGCATTTTTTTTTCATACTCAGTATTTTAAATTCCCTGATTCTACCCTTCCTGCCTACCTGCTTTTCTCCCTCCCTCCCTCCCTCATTTCCCTTCTTTCTTCTTTCCTTTCTTCCTTCCTTTTACCCATGAGCACAGTTACCGTAAGCCTATATGACATGCCATGTACAGTTGCAGATGCTGAAGATACAATGGTAGTGAAAACAAAATCACCGGACTTATGAAGCTCATATTTTAGTGAAGAGAACAAATAATATATATATTTTTAAAGTTTATTAAATGTCAGTTAGTGATAAGTGCAATGAAGAAAAATAAAGTGGAGAACGTATACAGGGTGATTAGATTAAAGCATGGAGAGAGTGGTGAGGATAGGCTATTTTAGGCCTGAATGTCAGAGAAGGCTTTCTGAGAAGGTGTCAAAGAAAAATTTCACCAGGGAAGATTAAATAGGTAAGGAAGATTTTATTCAAGAGTATTGTGGTAGGGTCAAAGATATGGATATAAGGGAAAGAGATCAAATTCACCTTTGCGCTGTCAAGAGAATATTAAAGAATGGAGAATAGGAAGGAAGGAAGAGGGAAGGAGAATATTAAAGAATGGGGGTGAGCTAGCACAAAAGTACTGGAAGGCATAGGAGTTAATGGATGAATGACTTGGCCATTTGTTTTTGCTAATTGGCCCTTATCAAAGTTAGGCTCCTACCCTTTCACAGAGACTGGGATGACTCCTAATTTTGAGAAACACATTTCTGGGTTGTAAAACTGCAAAAAGCCTGGGAGATTTACATCTTAAAAGGGGACAGAGAAGGAATTTATTACTGTGAGTTTTCTAAAGTCAATGCTGTAAGAAAAGGGAAGCCAGGGACCTATAGTCGAGAAGAAGTTTGTCTGAAGTTTAATCAAGCTGAGGGGAATGTTAAGGACATCTTGATGAAAGATGGCATTTGGGCATTGACTTAAGGAAGTGAAAGAGTTGTGAACAGGTTCTGAACATGAACACCATAGGCTGAGGCAAGAGCCAGTGCAAACCACTGCTAAATAACAAGCCTGACATTGGAGGAGCAGTCAAGAAACATCAGCTGGCCTCAAGTGGAGTGAGCAAGGAGTGGGAGGGAGGGAGGTGAGGCCAGATTTGCTGGGAAAGTTTAGAGTTTCTTCTGAGGATGCTGGGCAGTTATTGGAGGTTTTCAAGGAGAGAGTTTCCTTGTCCACATGTAAAAGGTCCTCTCCGCTGCTGTGTTGAGGAGTAGAAGCAGGGAGACTATCAAGGAGATTGTTGCAATAACTGTACATTAATCTTAGAGTAGAGTGGTAACAGTGGAGGCAGGGAGGCTTGGCGTATTAGCAAGAGTTCTCCAGAGAAACAGAACCAAGAGGAGATTTATTAGTTAACTTATTTATTTATTATGGGAATTGGCTCATGCAATTATGGAGGCAGAAACCCCATGTTCTGCCACCTATAACCTGGACAGCCTGGAAAGCCACTGGTGTAATTCAGTCTGAGCCCAGAGGCCTGAGAACCAGGGGATGGCAGGTTTAAGTCTCAGAGTCTGAAGGACTAGGAGCTGTGATGTCTGAGGGAGAAAGGAGATGGATGTCCAGCACAAGCAGAGAGATTTTGTTCTGTTTGGGCCCTCAGTCAATTGGATGATGCATACCCACATTGCTGAGGATGGGTCTTCTTTACTCAGTCTGCTGCTTCAACTGCTCATCGCTTCTGGAAATGTTCCTCACAGATACACCTGGAAACAGTGGTTTACCAGCAATCTTGGCATCTCTCAGCCCAGTCTGTCTGACACATAAAAGTAACCATCATGCTTGATACATTCAAACGTGTATATTCTTTGCTGAAGAAATAGATATGAGATAAAAATAGAAGTGATGGGAAGCTTAAAATTTCTGACCTGAGTAACTAGGTAAATATTGGTGATACCATGAAATAGAGAAGCCCGGATGGAGGAGTAGGTTTAGAGGTTTATGAAGGGTATAAAATAAAGAAGTCAGTGTTGAATAAGGTAAATTTGATAAGCCAAGCCAGGTATGGCACCTGAGCAGTTGCATATATTACACTGAAGCCCAAGAGGAGAGACTTTGGAGATAAAAAGGGAAATTTAGGAGTCAGAGCCCTTAGTACTTAAGGTCTCCTGAGTCTTTTTCAGGGTATGAAAATAAGAAGAAAAATAGAGCATTTTTTGTTAAAATTTACTTTTATATTACGAGGCTCCATTTACCGACTCAGCCTAATATGGTTGTGTGTGTGTGTGTGTGTGTGTGTGTGTGTGTACGTGTATATATACATATATGTATGTATGTATACATATATAATTCATTTGCATGAATAGTTATGTTTTGTTTTTTTCTGCTGCACTTCAGGTTGAATTACAGAATAAGCAAGTGCTTTAAGGCAACAGCAAAGCAAGAATGCTGAATTAGTTTCAAAAAGTGCATTTGATATTTCAAAAATTTATATGAGATACTAATAATGGGAAAGTGTAGAATTTTATTTTGCTTTCTTAAGCTCATTTTCCCAATATAGTATTTTCAAGTATACATAAATTTGGGGTGTATGATACTATACCATTTCAGTCATAATGGCACCTTGGCCAGGCCCTGAGCTTGGTACTGGTCATTGTAAGAAACAAATAGGTCACCCCATTCATTTTTTGAAATGTATTTTTGAATCTCTACCTAGCCTTAAATAAAGCAAAAGTGGCTATGTGTAAATGAGTAATGACACTCTGCAACTGGTGGTGCTTTTTAGTTCTTTATTAACTTTAATCAGTGGTGGATGAAACTCAAGGGATTTTAAAAATTAAACTCAGATGAGCTTCACGAAGGGAACATTTCCAGACGGAAGTCGATTGTTTGGTCCTCAGATATTTATTTTATTTTTATGTTCTTTTTGCACACTTAGAAGCCGTCAAATATATGGTCAGATAGGGATATTACGTACCCACTTTGTACCTGGCCTGGTTTTAAGTGCTGGGATTATAGCCATTTCAAATGGATAAAAGTATTTGCTCTTTTTGAAACAAATAGATAATAAAAATAAATAAGTAAAATTTGTATGCTAACTGGTAATAAGTGCTGTGGCTAATAATAAAACAGGGTTAGAGGGAATAGAGAGCATTGGATGGGGGATATGTTTGCAATTGTAAATGGGATGGCCAGAGAAGGCCTCACTGAAGGGATATTGTATTAGTCTTTTCTTACATAACTATAAAGAGATGTTGGCCGGGCGCGGTGGCTTGCACCTGTAATCCCAGCACTTTGGGAGGCTGAGGCAGGTGGATCATGAGGTCAAGAGAATGAGATTATCCTGGCCGAACATGGTGAAACCCTGTCTTTACTAAAAATACAAAAATTAGCTGGGTGTGGCAGTGCGTGCCTGTAATCCCAGCTACTCAGGAGGCTGAGGCAGGAGAATTGGTTGAACCCAGGAGGCGGAGGTTGCGGTGAGCTGAGATTTTGCCACTGCACTCCAGCCTGGTGACAGAATGAGACTCCATCTCAGAAAAATAAATAATAAAATAAAATGAAAAATTAAACCTCTTTTCTTCATAAATTACCCACACTAGGTAATTTATGAAGAAAAGAGGTTTAATTGGCTCATAGTTTTGCAGGCTTTACAGGAAGTTTAGTGGCTTCTGCTTTTTGGGAAGCCCCAGGAAACTTCCAATTATGGTGTGAGGCAGAGAGGGAGGAAGCATCTTACATGGCAACAGCAGCAGCAAGAGAGAGCAAGAGAGGAGGTGTTACACATCTGTAAACTGCCAGATCTCTCAAGAACTCACTCACTATCATGAGAACAGCATCAAGAGGAGGGTGCTAAACCATTCATGAGAAACACCTCTATGATCCAGTCACCTTACATCAGTCCCCACCTTTAACATTGGAGATTGCAATTCAACATGACATTTGTGTGGGAACACGGATCCAAACCATATTGGTTATTTGAACAAAGATAGGAAGGAAGTAAGAGAGCAAGGCATGTAGACATCCATAAAAAGAGCACTGCACGCAAAGGAAACAGGAAGAGAAGAAATTTTTAGGCTTCAGCGTTGCTGGAATGTTTGAGGAATAGCAAGGCCACTGCTGTCTCGGGAGCCAAGTGAGGGAGAGGAGGGCAGTGGGAAATGACGTCAAGGAAATAGCAAAGGCAAGATTATTAGAACCTTGGAAACCACTGTGGCTAATTGGCTTTGAATTTGATGGAAAAACCACTGGGGGTTTTTAACCAGGAATTAACATGAGCTGAGTCACAGGTTGAAAGGATGACTCTGGCTGCCATGTTAAGGACAGGTATTAGATATGGGCTGGAGGAGGAGCAAGAGTGAAAACAGGGAGAACTCTAGGATGCTATTGCAATAATATAGGTCTTCACCTGATGATTAGAGATGACAGTAGACCATGAACTTTGCTATGGAGGTGCTGAGATTGGATCAAATCATCTTGAAAGTACCTGTGGTGAGACTTGCTGAAGAAATGTAGGTGGAATACGAGAGAAAGAGATAAAGGATGACCTCAAGGTTTTTGGCCTGTAGAATTGGAAGAATGGAGTTACCATCTACTGAGACTGTAAAAACTTAGGAGAGAGAGGTTTGAGGATAAAGATTAGTATTTATTTTAAGACATTTTAAGTTTAGTATGCCTACCAAAGGTGCAGCTGTAGTTATTAAGAAGGCAGATACACAAGGCTGGAGTTTAGGAGTGAGGTCTAGGGGTATCTGGGATTAATCAGTACATATTTCGTATTTAAATGAACAAGTATAAGAGGATGAGGTGTCCAAGGACTGAAGCCAGGGGTGCTCCATCCGTGTTTAGAGGTTAGAAAGATGAGGAGGCACCAGCAAAGGAGACTGAAAGCAGTGACACAGGAGGAAATCCAGCAGACGGTAGTATTCTGGAAACCAAGTGAAGAAAAAATTTGAAGGAGTGATGAACTGTGTCCAAAGGCACTGGCAAGTTTAGTGAAGTGACTGAGAAGGGAAACTTGTGTTTAGCAACATGGAGGCCACGGGTGACCTGGAGCAAGCAATTTCAGAGGAATGGGGGGCAAGAGCCTGGGTTTAAGAGAGAACTGGAGGAGAGGACATGTTGGCATTAGTGAATGTAGAAAACTTCTTTAAATAATTGTTTTGTTATAAAGGATAGCAGGAAAAAAAGGTTTGAGAGATGTCAGTAGGGTTTTGTTTGTCACTTTATTTTTTTAAGACGAGAGACATATGTTACAGACTGATGAAGAAGAGAGGAACATATTGGTGTTACAGGAGAGCTGGGAGTGGAGAGGGTTGTTTGAGTCATGTATTTGATTAGTGAAGAGGCCTAGGGTTTAGTGTTCAGGAGCAGTTGCCTTCAGCTAGGAGATGAGAGCAAGAGCCTGTTACCTCTGCTCCCTTCCTTTCCTCTCCTCCAGGCTCCATCTCTCCATCTCTACTCTCCTTCCCTCCTTCTCTACCTGCCCATCCTCCAACTTCTGTCAAAAAACGGTTTAAGGTGTCCTAGGATCTTAAAAATTTAATCATATTAGAATTAGAATATGAAAAAAGGGAAAAAACAGAGTTAAGATATAGGGTTTGTAAATTTAGAATAAATATAGGTGACTCATCTTAATAAGTACTTAAATATTTCAGCAATCCTAAGATAAACAGGCATCTCTTCTTGTCTCAGCTGTGACACTGATTGGCTGGGTAATTCTGGTTGAATTACTTAACCCATCAGAAGTTCTTTTTTTTGTTTTCCAGAACCAAAATGAGAGTAATAAATTTTGTATCTAAGATCTTTAAAAGTTTCAAAATCCTATATATTTGTAATATATTAATTTAATGACTTCATTTTGTTTCCCATGAACTATTCACTAATTCAAAATGACTATTTTTTTTGCAAATTTGTCTCAGATATATCATGTTTAACTTCACTTATGTTTTATGTTAACATACTCTTCATTTTTAAAACATTTAAGGTAAATACTTCTGATATTCTGATATCATTGTATTGTTTAAATATGATTTTAAGAATGTATAGCTTTACTTGGAACTTAAAATCTTTTCTTGTTGACTCATTCATTTTGCTAAATAAAATGGTGACAGCTACAAAACAGAGTATGCATATAAACACAAAATAACTACATATGGAATGAACATTTAAATAATCTCTTAAATATTTGTATTCCATTATCTTTCTTAACTCTCCAGGAAAGGAAATTAATGTGCATAACAATGTAATCCAAGTTCCTTTGCAAACCAGAGTGAGTGTAAAAATTATTCATTATATGCTAAAAATCTAAAATAGATGAATTTTTATCATCCTTTTCATCCTTTAACTATTCTTAATAGTCCCTCTGGAGATTTCTCTGTTCCCCTCATTATCAGCTGAATTCTATTATGTCTCTTAAAAACGATTCCACTTTCTATGAATTTTCTTACAAAGCCAAGACTTTCTTAGTCTACTACCATCATCAGCAAAAAAATCAATTTTATATTTAGTGGTAACAGTGCCCCCAGAGATTTTTGAACACACAAGGGGTATGTGTGACACTTATGTGGTCTCTAAAAAAATTACTCGACAGTGATCTCACTTATATATGGAATCTACAAAAGTTAAACTCATAGCAGTGACAGAGGCAAGAGTCAGATAAAGGCTTAGGCAGATAAGGCAGGGTTCCTGGAGAATCTCCCACCTGCCCCACAAGTGTTTACATCAGATATTTGGGTAGATAAGAGAAGCTGCACAGGGGGCTTTCCTGGGCATGCCCATAGCAAACAAGAGGCCCACAAGCACTTGGGCAGCAGGGTATTGCCACCAGGAATTCACACCTTATGCAGAGGAGGATCCTGGCCTCTTCAGCTCATGTGTGGTGATCCTGGTGTTCAATTTTCGAGGTGGAAACCTGCTTGCAGGACCCCTACTCTTTGAGAGCTTTCTTTTCACTTAATTAATTCTGCCCTCCTCACCCTTCAAGGTGTCTGTGTGCCTAATTCTTCCTGGTCATGAGGCAAGAACCTGGATTAGCTAAACTAAGGAGCAAAAAAATCCTGCATTACTAGCAGAGAATAGAATGGTGGTTATCAGGAGCTCGGAATGTGGGGGATGTGGAGATTTGGTCAAAAGGTACAAAGTTTCGATTAGATGGGATGTATATAAAAAGAAAGCATTATTTATAGGAGGATATTATTTTAGGCAAAGAGTTCTTAAAATCAGCTGACTTTCCTCTAGTTAAGTATACCTAACATTGAGCAGTTGATTTTTGAATTTTTTTTTGTGAACTCAAAGGCAAAAAAATAAAAACAAGTGAAAAAGTAATTAACCAGCCAAACAGATTGGTTGGACAGACAGCAAGTCTCTGACTCCAAGTAATCACAACATCAATTTTTGAGGCTTCTGAGTTTCCTCAAGCCTAAAAGTTAAAGCAAATCTCTCTTTTTTTTTTTTGTTAACCAAAGTGTATAAATGCCAAATAACTAGTGTGGTCATTCCCAGACTGGAATAGACATTGAGATAGGTTCTTTTTTTAAAGCCTTCTAGTTGACATGTAAGCATTATTGATATTAATGGGGTAAAGAGTGATATTTTGGTACATATGTATAAGGCATAATAATTAGCATATCTATCACCTTGAATGGAGATTGGTTTTTTGAGTACATTATTTGGTATTTAATTATGTTCAATGATCCCCCATTGAAAACCAGATCAAACCAAACCAAACCACATAAAAATATCCTCTCAAAATCATGTTTCTTCTAGCTGTCATCTAGCTTCTTTCTCCCTTCAAAGCCAGCCTCCCTCCTCACACACGCCACTGAACTGCTTTCCTCACTGCTGACTTCTGAACGGCCAAATTGTGTAACCTAGGCATTTAGTTCAGTTGATCCAAACACATCTAACCAAACTCTTCTCCTCTCCTCTCATGGCTTTATGGTTTTGTAGTTTTATTCCCAAGTTTATTTCTTCTCTATTTTCCAGGTACCTTTCCTGAAACAGTGATATTGTTCAGAATTCTCCCTTGTATGTCAGAGAGTGACCTTAGAAGTGCTCGCTGCAGGTCAAAGAAATGAGAGCTATTAATACTATAATAGACTGTCATTTTAGTCTCTTCAAAGTTTTGGTAATAATAGGACAAATATAAAAGTAATTCAGGAACGAATAAAGCAATAAATGGATTAGATGAAGCTAAGCCTATGATATGATCACAGAGTGGGGTGATAGACCCTAGCAAATGTAAAATTAAGTAATTATATGCTCAACAATTGGTCACATGAAGTATTGGATTCTTGTCCCCTTGAAATTTGGAATTCATGGTAAAACAATTATTAAAGATTGGCCAGAGTATGTCCTTGGTAAAATGAGATGATAAATGTCTTTATGATAGGCATTATTAGACTCTGAAAATACATGGAATTAAGACTATGAATGTTTAAGAAAATCAAAAGCAGAATATTATTTTTGTGTTAAAGAAAATAGAATATTTAGCATTTTGTAGTACTGATAATATTGAAGAGAATTTACCATATTTGAATTGTAGACCAGCATTAATATTGCTATTTAAGGATGGATGTGGTGGCCCATGCCTGTAATCCAAGCACTTTGGGAGGCCAAAGTAGGCATATCACCTGAGGTCAGGAGTTTGAGACAAGCCTGACCAACATAGTGAAACCCTGTCTCCATTAAAAATACAAAAATTAGCTGTTATGGTGGCAGGCACCTGTAATCCCAGATACTAGGGAAACTGAGGCAGAAGAATTGCTTGAACCGGTAGGCAGAGGTTGCAATGAGCTGAGATCACACCACTGCACTCTAGCCTGAGTGACAGAGTGAGACTCCATCTTAAAAAAAAATGCTATTTAAAATGAATAAATAATTATTTTGACTTGTGATTTTAAGCAAAATGTATAGCAGAAATCAGACTTGGCCCATTCACTACTCATTCTCTATCCATTTTGCAAAAACTAGAAAGCTAAAGGCTACATTTTTCAGACTCCCTTGCAACTACAGTTCTACATGTAAATTAGATACACTTGAGTAAGACTTGGACTCATGATGAAATAACTTGGGGTTAAGGGTCATTCACTATGCAAGTGCAGATAATAGCAGAAACAACATGATTTTGCAGCCAATCTCCATAGAAGTGCCTTCCAGATTCAGCAGGTGGTGGCTTTATAATTTGGCATCTTTCTAATGGTGGCTTCCTTCAAGAGTCAGCAGCAGGCAACAGCTTCCTTACTCTGCACCAGACATCTATGGCACAAGCAGCAGCTCACATTTATCTGAACATGCTGTCCTCCGTGCCTGGAAGGTCTTGCCTTACTTTCTCTGAATTATATTAATGTGGCTTTCCGGATTCAGCCGTTTTATCAGCTTATCATGGAAGATTTTGAGAACACCCTTCCACCCTCACACCCCATACTCTTGCATAAGTTAGGTCACCATCCCATGTGTTCTCATTTATGCCTTGTATATTCACAACTTACTAAGTAGCACACGCCATTATATTTATTGGTTTATTTGATCTATTTACTATATAGTAAGAGCCTTTTGGATAGAAACGATGTGTTTGTTTTAACTATGAAATCACAGTCCCAGGTATGATATTTGGTACATAGTAGGCACTGTACGTGGATGAATGAATGTCTGAATGCCAGTGTGAGGTTTCCATGGCAATTTGGCCTTTCTCATTGAAATCATTATTTCTAAACATACATGAGAAAATATCCTGAATGACAGAAACCTAATTACTCTGTAATTCGAATGAAGTAGCATCTAAGCCACTCTCACATGTAGTTTTTATGAATATTAGCCCATGAAACACCATCAAATTTCTTAAATCTTTCTTTCCTGATAAGAGCCCATTAACTTAACTGAAAACAGGTCTGATTTCCAGGCTCTGTTTTGGAGTGACGAAAACACTTTACTAGCTAAATATTTTTAAAAGAAAGAGTTAAATTAAAATGATGAGGCAGATGGATTTCTTTAACAGTTTTTACCTTGTAATTGCTCTATCTTATTTGTTCAATTATGACCAAAGAGATACAAAGTATGAACTCCAGTGTTTGGAAGAATTTCTTAAGACATTAGATTAAGAATGTAGGTATTTTACATTTGCAGCACACTGATGAAAGAATTTTACATTCATAGTAGTTCTACCTGTGATTTTGGCAATAGTTACAGGTTTTTAATCTGAACAGTATTGCCACAGGGGAAGCAGAATGTCTTCCAAGTATCTATCTGCACAGATAAAGATAACTGGTACCCTTTTCTTTTCCTGATGGAATGGAATGTTCTTATGGGACAAATTATAGATCATTAATGAAAAGACAAAAAATGATTAAGATATTATACTGCTATCCCATCTGCATACTCAAGTTGAAGAAACTTTAACCAAACAAAATTGCTATAGTACACTGAAAACCTTATTTTCAAAGATAAATCTTCATTTTCTGTGTTTCTTGACTGACTTATTGTATTCATATTCCCCATGAAGAAATATTGGACCGCAGCCTCTCATTCAGTGTCCCCAAGTTATTGCTGAGAATCCTGTAGCAGTGTTTGCCTTCTGACTGGTGCATCTCATTCTTAACATTGCTCTGAACACCATTCATGTATTCAATAAATACAATTCAATAAATTGTATTTAAAAAAATTTTTTTGAGACAGAGTCTTGCTCTGTTGCCCAGGCTGGAGTGCAATGGTGTGATCTCGACTCACTGCAACCTCTGCCTTCTGGGTTCAAGCAATTCTCCTGCCTCAGCCTCCTGAATAGCTGAGACTATAGGTGCTCGCCACCATGCCCGGATAATTTTTGTATTTTTAGTAGAGGTGGGTTTCACCATGTTGGCCAGGCTGGTCTTGATCCCCTCACCTCAAACGATCCACCAATCTTGACCTCCCAAAGTGCTGGGATTACAGGTGTGAGCCGCTGCATCTGGCATAAACGCATATTTTTGTGCCGCTTCTGTACCCAGGACTGTTACAAGCGCTGGGGAACCGGTGGTGAAAAGCACAGATGTGGTGTTAGTAATGGCCTTTTTAGAGTAGCATAGTTGGTAGCTGAAAAAGGGATATATACAAGTAAGGTTAAGTAAAGAGTAGTAAGTGCTGTGAAGGAAATTAATAGGGTACTGTGAGAGAGACTGATAGCAGAAATGGGCCTCTGAGAGCGCTCAGATCACTGTGTCCCTGCACAATGCTGGACCTCCACTGGCTTTCCCTAAGTTTCCTGTGATGTGGACAGGGTCTCCTCTATGGCCCCCAGCCTGTGCTGGGCAGGCTTCCTGGGAAGGTGAGTATCTGCACACCATGTTGCAACACCTTTGTGTGCTACAAAGTTCTCTTCTTCTTCAGAGGATTTTACTTTATTGAAAGAACCCTTAATACCCTAGTCAGAAGTATTTGCATTTGGATGATTTTAATTGTCTGGGCTTTCCTGACAACACCTGTGAATATTTATTCAACTATTATGAAACCAAAAGAGTCACCATGGTGGTGTCTCTTATGTAGAGAAAATAGCTCTGTACCAAAATGGTGAATGATGTGTTTGTTACTCACTTTATATGAACAAAAGTAGAGAATTAGACACATAATTTAGATCTGGGATGAATTACAAAACCTTAGTAGCAGCATTGAATGGCCACTTAGCTAGGAAACAGAGGCTTGGCATTATTCTGGGTTTATCTCAGGAAACAGGTTCAAATCCAGGCTGTGCTATTCACCATACCTCGTGTGTGATATTATGCAAATTATGTTTCTGATATTGAGTTCATCCCTAGTAATCCGGAATAGAAGCTACTGCTCTGCCTAACTCCCAGAAAGCTGTAGGATTTAAATGGAAGTATGCCATACAATTATCTACTGATATATTTTTAAATACATTTAGAGCAAAATAATATTTATGAGGCCAATATATGCCATAATTACTCAATGTAGGCAAAATTATCCTATGTTACAGATGCAGAAACTAACAGAGAGGGTTACTGGTTGACCCAAAGTCATGTGGCAATATTATTGGGGGGAAAAATGAAATTATCTGATACAAGGTCTTATTCTCTTTCTCTTAAACCAAGTAGAAAAATTGACAGTGTGACTTATAATTTATTTCATTACAAGATTTATATTCAAACATCTGAATACAAATGTCCATATCTGAGTAGAAGAGACCTTCATAATGGTTTGATTCCTGCTCTACCCACCAAGACAGGCCTATTTTTACCTGCTGCACATACTCTTTATTCTTAATTTTTTTTAATCAAGAGTTTTTAGATTAGCATGAATAAGTAAATGAATGAATAAGTACCCTTCATTTAGGCTACTGTGAATTGGTAAAATTATTTGAGAGCTGATCAATAGTTTGCTCTCTTAAGGTAGGCTGCATAGAACCCTATAATAGTTTTCTAAAACACTGGAAAAATACCCAAATAAAGGCTTAAGAATGTTGGTTGGTTTACCCAGTATTGTCTCCAAGGAAACTCTTTCTTTCATTTTTTCTTTAGCCTGAGAATTACTGTGTAGGAGGGATCCTGTGAAAAGGACCTGTTAAATTATGTTAAATATTCATTTGCTCACTTTAGCATCTGGATAAAGACTTTTTCACACTTTGAAAGATACATATCCAGGAGTAATTTTAGTTGACTTGGTGTACTATCTTTCTCTCAAAAAGAAGGATAGATAAGCTGGGGCCATCTATTTTATTATATTATGAAAACATAAAAAACACTATAAGGGGAAATCAAAGGTAGTAATGGATCAGCAGAACTGCTGTGATAGTTGTAGTAGTTTTTCAAACATGTTCGCAGAAAATATTGATTTTCTATACATATGTATGCAGAAATATACAGGTGTTTACAATCTGGTATAATTTGTGGTGAATTTTAAAGATGTTAAAAACAACAGAAAGAACCCATGAATGATTAGCATTTCAAATCCTAGGTGGATAAAAGATATAATGAAACAGCAAATTATACTTTTTAGTAAGTGCATTGTTCTGTAGAAAGAGATTACTGTATTCACTGACAGCCAATTCTGTAATGATGAATTATTGTTTAAAAGCCTTTCTTTATATTTTTAGTAAGCAATTAAGAAATAACTGCTCAGCTAATTTTTATGTATACATTTATAAATCTTTGCTTTAGTTAAAATTTCCAACAAGTTAATTGATACATATTTTTGATAGTGTATGTACCATCCCTACCTTTTCTTTTCTTTAAATTCCCAAGCAGTGTAATTTTTCCAACCATAAAATATATTTTTAAAAATGGCAAAGTTGGATTTTATACCTGTTGCCTATTTTAATAAGAAGCACTAATATCGAGACCATCCCAGTCAACATGGTGAAACCCCATCTCTACTAAAGATACAAAAATTAGCTGGGCATGGTGGCGCGTGCCTGTAATCCCAGCTACTCAGGAGGCTGAGGCAGGAGAATTGCCTGAACCCAGGAGGCGGAGGTTGCGGTGAGCCGAGATCGCGCCATTGCACTCCAGCCTGGGTAACAAGAGCGAAACTCCGTCTCAAAAAAAAAAAAAAAGAAGCACTAATCACCACCTAGAATTTCCTTGCTACTTTGTCCTCAAAGAGTAGAACATTTGCTGTGATCCCTCGAACTGTGGTTAACCTAAGGCCAAATTTCTGTCTTATTTTGTACTTCTTCCTATTTTCAGGTCTTGGTAAGGTCTTTAAAATGCAAGGAAAATTTCCTACTCCTGAATCTGAAGAAGATACAGCATAAAACAAATTTAGTACTTTTATTTTCAAACTAGAAGAGGTTAAAAGTTTATTTGGCAATGAAATTTTATGTTTAAAAAATTTTTACTTTGCATTTTAATATTTATAAGCATCTCAAAGTTTTCTGGGGTATATTATTAGTAATCATTATGGTTTACCAGTTGATTGTAAGTTTTAGGGTCATCACTCGTAAGCTTTTTATTTTTGTACAAAACATCTATTG
Source organism: Callithrix jacchus (assembly GCF_049354715.1). NCBI lineage: Eukaryota > Metazoa > Chordata > Mammalia > Primates > Cebidae > Callithrix > Callithrix jacchus. Next base: position 80,831,096 of record NC_133512.1, on the reverse strand, counting down.
ACAAATGGATGAAGTCAGCAATGATCGAGTTATTGAAATTTAAGGTACGGAGGAAGGGTGCCCTCTAAATAAAAGTGTACTCCAAAGACCTGAAAAATAAAGTTTGCATTTCTTATTTTTTGCTTTGGAGAGCTTTCAGTCAGTAAGCAGCTTAAAGTGAAGTGCAGGTAACCAGGCAGTGAGACCAGGGCTGTGTCTTTTCCTGAGGTAACAGGAGAAGAGAACAGGACCAGTAGAAAGAGAAGAAGGTTAGGGAGAAGCTAAACTGTGGTACCTTAAAATTTTGCCTCCAGCTAGTGCTAAAAATTTTAAATATAATTCTGTTTTTGGCTGTGTCATACTATACTCTCACATCAAATTCTTTAAGCTTAATTTTTCAAAATACTTCTCTTAAATTTTTATTATTCATTTTTGTATGATTTCTATATTGAGTTACTAACAGGACACCAGTAGTTATACTTTTAATAATTTTTTTGGTCATTGCTATGTTTTAAATATCATTTACCCTCACCAAAATTTGTGTTGAAGGTTGAGTTTAAAGATCGTCATGTGTTGAGAGGTTATGAGACCTTTGAGATGTGTTTGGGTCATGAGAGGTCTGACCTCAGGAGGAGATTCATGCAGTCTCCTGGGAGTGAGTAGGTTCCCACAGGACTGGATTCGTTTCCATGAGAATGAGTTGTTATGAAGCAAGGCTGCTGCTTCTGTTTGGTCTGTTTGTGGATGTTTGCTCACTCTTCCACTTTTCTGCGGTGCTATGAAGTAACAGGAGGTCCTCATTAGATGGGTTGCCAAATCTTGGACTTCCCAGCCTGCAGAACCATGAACTAAATAAGCATCTTTTCTTAATAAATTGCCCAGTATCAGGTATTCTGTTACAGCAACACAAAACAGACTAAGACGGTCATGTAGCTTTAAACAGCAATTGCTAATTTAAGGCCAGGGCACTTGGAAAAGCTACAATTTTCTATTCTCATTTGTCTCACCAATATATTTATATGTATTTTAAATATATTCACAACTTTCTTCTACCTGCAGAGGGAGTTCCCAGAACAAGGGCTATTCTGTTCATTAATAGTCTACTGAGAAACAAGAAAGAATGAAAGACAGAGTGGTCTTCTGTTATTAACACACAGAGTCCAATTTTCTTTATTATTCATTTATTTATTAAATGTCGGTAAATTATCACCCACGTACAATGAGATAAGTCACTGCATAAAGGTTTTTGTTTAGAAATACAGTTCTGTATAATAGTGTTTACCTTTGAAGATAAAGGTCTTGCGTGAAGATTATGTCTAGGCTAGTGAGGATTTCTCTTTTTTATCCTGCAGGAAGTAATTTAGACTAATCACTCTGTGAATTTTCATTCATTTAGAAATATGTTGGACTAAAGTATAATGTTATGGCCTGTGATCCAGTGAGCTTATCTATTTTTCTGGGCTCCCTGCTTTCCTTTTTCCCTGGTAGAATCCATACTGAGATGTAGAACTGGTGTGAAGATTTTATCTTTCTTTCATTTCAGTCAAGCCTCTCACCTTTCCAGAGGCAAAATGAAGTTGGTCTATTTAAACAAACTTTCCCTAACGGCAGGGTACCAGCAGTCAGCTAGATAGTCCAGGTGTGCTATAGCTGATCAACATGAGCATCATCAGTTTGTGTAATGCTTTCTTGTCTGCTTGGGACTGTATCTTTCAGTGTGAAGGCATAAACTGTACTGGACAAAGTTAAACAGGCAAGGAAGACTTTATTTTTGTTATTGCAATGGAGGAGAGAGTCAGAACTCAACTGTGCTAAAAAAAAATAATGTGGGAGTGTTTTCAATCACTGGGGTGAGCTTGTGGTAAAGTACTGAATGATGTTAGCAGGAAAGCTGATGAATTGTATGTGTCTAGCACATTGACTTATTCCTGAACTTGCAAATGTTTTTCTTTGTGATTAAGTCATCTGTATTTGCTAATTGGTTCCCATCAAAATGAGATGGAGTCTCCCACTCTCCCACAGAAACTGGAAAGGAGAGATGCTATTTTTCTTGATGATTATATTGTAAGACATGGCTTTCAGGTCTTGGAGAAATACATTCCTGTGTTATGAACCTGGCAAGAAACTTTTTGAAAGATTTACATGTTTAAGGGGCAAAGAAAAATTTAAGAATTAATTATGAGTTTTCTAAAGTAAATGCTCTAAGGAAAGGATGGCCAGTGGCCTAGAATTAGGAAAAAGATTGTTTAAAATTCAGTCAAGCTGAAGGAAATGTTAAGTCTGTTTTGGCTGATAGTAAACATAATTTCTGCTGATACTAAACCAACCATACAGTCTCGTTGATTCTCAAACAATTTGAATATCTACATTATTTTGGATTGCGTTTGAACTGATGTCTATCTCCATGGTCTATTTGTAAAATATTCTAAACAAATAACTATTCAAAGCTAAATATCTGAGAATGATTTTAAATTTTTTGAAAAACTTTTTAAAGGATGCTTGAAACTTCTAAATTACACCAACTTCACATCACCATTGGCTCAGAAATTACAAATCTTTTGTATTCATGAAAACAAATCCCCTAACACCTCTACTGAATTGCCACTTTTACTAACTTTATTCATGATACTTAAAATTGTAATCTTATAATCTCTAATTTTAACTAATCCCAGTTCCTCTAAATTAGAAATGTAATGTTGACTATATCCTTGTTATTTTTGCTCATAACTGCTCATACACCTCAGATATTTTAAACTGGAAATATTAAGAATTTATAATTTGAAGGAAGGAATACGTGAGAACCTTGTCTATTAGAAAGTGTAAGTTTGTGTGTAGAAAAAGGCAAAATGAAGTGTTGTTTTAATTATTCTGCTAATTTTCTATTAGTAAATATGTCACTGGTCATCAATACTTATGATAAACATTACTGGGAAATTGCTCAGTTTGTTTTTTCTTTGGGTGAAACAATTGCTTAGCATATATAACTCTCCCCTCACATTCTCTTTTGTTTGTTAGAAGCAACTAGATATAATACTGCTGGGAAAAAAGTTATCTTTCATTTTCTATCTTAGGTTCATGGCTGAGGCCCCTGTAACAAAAGACAGATCAATAAGAGAAACATACAAATGTATTCAATGTAAGTCCATTGTGACACAGGAGTCTTCATAAAGAAATGAAAACCCCAAAAAACAGGCCAACTTGTGTGTGTTTTTTGCTAGGTTTGATGGAGAGGTGGATTGTCATTGAGAGGTATGGCTGGATAGAAAAGTATAATCAAATGGTAAAAAACTAGGGGAACTTGTCAAGGCTTATTTGTTCAGATTCTTCGTGACCCTGTTTCTTCAGAGATCAGAATGTTTCTTTCCTGTGGGGATAAGAAGGCCACCTCTCAAATGAGTTCTTACAAGAGCTTTAGGGCAGATGGGTAGGAGAAGGGCAGAGAATGACCTGCTTCAGGGGAGATGGGTGGGAGAATTCTGAGAGGGGCCTTCCTTCTTCTGGAGTTTTTCTCAGATTATTTTACCTTAAAATATTTTGGGGAAGCATGAAATCCATCAGTACTCAGTCCAACATTCAGCAGAGTGTCATTTTGAGTATCTTGCAATAAAGAAATGTTATTTTTATGTTTCATTTTATTGCAGTGAAATTCAATGGTCTGTAGTTCTGATAAACTGTCCCCAACTTGATCACATTCTAACTTTGAGTGGTCAGTATGCGCCAAACAATACACTATAAACTAGGGTTTATATTGTAAATATGTAAAGACTGTATTTTATTTTATCTTCACAATGACCCAATGAGGATAGGTATTATTATTTCCATTATATGGAAGAGGAAATGAGATACAGAGAAACTTGCCAAAAATCACTCTGTTTAAGAAGTAGTAGGAGCAGTATTTGAACTGAGAAAATCTTTCTTCACAGCAATAGACTTATTAACCACTATGCCAAATAAGTATGAATACAAATAAATCAATAACTGCAACATCTGATAAATGTTACAAAGGAAACCAGGGTGGTATAAGAGAGAGTAAAAATGTGGTTCTGTTTCAGAATGGGTGGTGAGGGATGAACACTCTGAGTGAGAATACAGCATTTAAGTTGAGGCTGGAAGTTTACAGAAAAGCCTCAGCTAAATAACTGGGGTCCTTGCAGTGCCTTATGGTATTTAATCAGTCCAGCTAAATCCCTCTGGCCACCCTGACTTGCTCTGCTCATTCTTGCTTTCATATCTTTGCCTGTGTTCTCCGGCTCTTCCCTGTGCTGTTATTTTTCCCATGTCAATTTTTTTTCCTGAATGTAACACTTACCTTTGTGTTGCTCTTGCGACATGTATAAATATGTATAAGTTGCCTGATAGTTCCTTGACTTGGTTTATTGGCATATATGTTATATTGAATGAGCTGTGCTGACCGCTGGTCAGTTACTTCCCCCTCCCTTTATTCTGAGGAACTCCTTACATTTATATATAGGTCAAGTCATGAACATTACCATGCTGGGTACAGCTGTTGGCACCAGAGCTGACTCCTGAGCTGACAGGGGACGATTTTGAGACTGGCATATAAAGTGTTAGGAAATCTCCCTCATTAGAGTGTGATATCCCGATTATTAACTGAAACAACCTGATTTTTGGCGGGGGAGTTTAAACAGAAAATATAGAGATAGAAGGAGTTTGTTAATATTTGCCTCAAAATTCTGGGAAAAGGCATGAGAAATCTTCCTGGAAACACACTTCAGTTCATTAGGAGTTAAGTGATACAGACCTGAAGATCAGACCTGAGAAAGATAAACAAAATTTCCATTTGATAGGACTCATCAGTCAGTTAATGCTGTGACTTATCCTATGGAAGAAGGGAGTCATTAAAAGAGTTAAGATTCCTTGTGCTGAGAATAATCACGACATTAATGATAGAATCTTGAGAAAAGAAGAGAACCTGAGGGAAGGCAAATGTGGTCTCTTGCTACAATAGCATTTGAGGAACCAAGAACCAGTGGTTTCAAAATAGAAAATGGAAAGAAAACCATTCAAAACAATTGCAACAAAACCAGATTTGACAAATAGTATCTAATTAAACTAAAGAGCTTCTGCACAACAAAACAAACTATCATCAAGGTGAACAGACAACCTATAGAATGCAAGGAAAATATTGCAGTCTATCCATCTGACAAAGGTCTAATACCCAGAATCTGCAAGGAACTTAAACAAATTTACAAGAATAAAACGAGCACATTAAAAAGTGTGCAAAAAACATGGACACTTCACAAAAGAAGACATTTATACAGCCAACAAACATATTTTAAAAAGCACTGGTTACGATGGCGCACTACGCCTGTAGTCCCAGCAGTTTGGGACGCCAAGGCAGGCAGATCATTAGGTCAGGAGTTCGAAATCAGCCTTACCAACATGATGCAACCCCATCTCTACTAAAAATACAAAAATTAGCTTGGCACAGTAGCATGCACTTGGAATTCCAACTACTCAGGAGTCTGGGGCAGGAGAATCGCTTGAACCCAGGAGGCGGAGGTTGCAGTGAGCCGAGATCATGCCATTGAACTCCAGCTTGGGTGACAGATTGAGTCACTGTCTCAAACAAAACAAAACAAAAAACAACAGAAAAGCTCAGTATCACTGATTGTTAGAGAAATGCAAATCAAACCCACCATGAGATACCATATCATGTCAGTCAGAATGATTATTAAAAAGTCCAAAAACAGCTGATTCTGGTGGGGCTGTGGAGAAATGGGAATGGTTTAACACTGTTGGTGGGAATGTAAATTAGTTCAAACATTGTGCAAGACAGTGTGGTGATTTCTCAAAGCTCTGCAAACAAAAATACCATTTGACCCAGCAATCCCATTGTTGTGTACGTATCTGAAAGAATATAAATACAAATCATGCTGTTATAGATACATGCATACATATGTTCATTGTAGCACTATTCACAATAGCAAAGATTTGGAGACAACCCAAATGCCCATCAATGATAGACTAGAAAAAGAAAATGAAACTCTTTATAGCCATAAAAAGGAACAAGATCATGTTCTTTGCAGGGAAATGGATGGAGCTGGAAGCCATTATCCTCAGCAAAGTAATGCAGGAACAGAAACCAAATACCACATGTTCTCACTTATAAGAGGGAGCTGAATAAGAACACAGGGACTCAGGGAGAGGAGCAGCAACACATGCTAGGCCTGTCAGGGGCTGCAGGGAAAGGGAGAGCATCAGGATAGATAGCTAATGCTGCAGGACTCAATACCTAGGTGATGGGTTGATAGGTGAGGCAAACCACCATGGCACACATTTACCTGTGTGACAAACCAGCACATCCTGCATATGTATCTCAGAACTTAAAAAATAAAAGAAAAAGAAAAATATCTGCCTGCCACACATATTATTGCCTTGAAGGAAATAGAGATTAAATCTTTGAGAAATATAGCAAATTTGTAATCTGGTCTATATGAACTGAAAATGACAGTAAGGCAAATGAAAGATCAAAATACTTTAACACACAAAGTTTAGGTATACATGTCCATGCCCAAGTCAGAGAAAGCTCTCTTGATCAGATCTGGTACCTTTCCAATATAGATGGCTAGAGAGCATTTCTATTCAAGCGTACACTCTGTACGTTAAACATTAAGCATTTTAGTTTTGTACCTCATCTAATGAGATCATAGTTAAGAGAACGAGCTGGGATCTTGGAGTTGAGTCCTCACAGAATTTAAATGCTGTCCTCTAAAGAAAATTCTGCAAAAATTAGCAACCCAAGTGGTTTTTCTTCCACTGGATATGTTTAAGCAGAAGCTGTTGCTTGAGGAATGCTGTGGAGGTCATTCATCAAGGATTAACTAGAAGTTGGAATAATCGACCTCTTAAATTCCTCCTACTCCAAATAAGTAGATAAAAACAGAAAAGGAGGAAACTAACATTCTTTATCATGTATATTTATCTTGCATAGTAAGAATATGGAGATTAAGACCCAGCTTTCTCTGGGTCTTAATTTATTTATTTATAATAATTTTAAAAAATCTAATAAGATATTTTATTCTATTCTTTTCTAAATTAGTAAATTTTACTTTTTCGGGAAAAATTTCCAAGTTGATTTCGTTAAATAAATTTGTACTCAAATTTTTTATAAAGCATTACCAAAAAACTTTGTCTTTTGGAGTTCAATCACAATTTAAGTATTTGCTAGATGAAGTATTCTGTCAAAATTTCAGAAATTAAAATTTATAATTTATAATGCTAGTTTTATATTTAAAATATAAATATAGTTCTCTATTTTTAGTAAGTGAAAAAAATTGGAAAAACAAATTTTTAAAACAGCACAGATTAGAAAAAATTAAAGTTGAAAAGAGTTGTTAATAAAATATAAAAATGCCAAGACTAATACATCTTATAGAACTTCAACTGAATACAAATGAAAATTAATTTCCTGGTAACTTTTAAAGATAACTTTTAAAGTTGATGCAAAGTAACTGTGGTTTTTGCATTGTTGAAATTTGCCGTTTAGTATTGGAATACATTCTTTAATAAATGTTGGTGGGTTATACATCATTTTAATGCACACTTCTTGCTTTGTATTTTGCTAATGACTTATTACTTGCTATTTATTTTATATTTATTTTAGACTATGGCGATGATGTCAGACAAAAAACAAATTCAAGTGATTTTCTTATTTGAGTTCAAAATGGGTTCTATAGCAGCAGAGAAAACTTGTGACAGGAACAATGTATTTGGCCTGGGAACTGCTAATGAACGTACAATGCAGTGGTGGTTCTAGAAGTTTTTCAAATGAGACAAGAACCTTGAAGATGAGGAGCGTAGTGGCTGGCCATTGGACATGGATACAGGAGAAGTTGCCAAAGAACTCAACATAGACCATTCCAGGGTGGTTTGGCATTTGAAACAAATTAAAAAGGTAAAAGTTCTTGGCAAGTGGGTGCCTCTTGAGCTGAATGAAAATTAAAAAAAGAAAAATTAGTGTTTTGAAGTGTCATCTTCTCTTATTCTATGCAACAACAGTGAACCATTTCCCAATCAGATTGTGACATGCATGAAAAACGGGTTTTATACAACACCTAATGATGACCAGCTCAGCAGTTGGACTGAGAAGAAGCTCTGAAGCACCCCCCGAAGCCAAACTGGCATCAACAAATGGTCACTGTTATTCTTTGGTGGTCGGCTACCTGTCTGATCCGTTACAGCTTTCCGAATCTCTGAGAAACCATTGTATCTGAGAAGTATACTCAGCAAATCGATGAGATGCCACTAAAACTGCAACAGCTGCAGCCAGCACTGGTCAACAGAAAGGGCCAGTCTCCATGACAATGACGGACCATACATCGCACAACCAGTGCTTCAAACGTTGAACCAGTCAGGCTACAAAATTTTGCCTCACCCACTTTATTCACCTGACGTCTCGCCAACCATTTCTTTAAGAATTTCAACAACTTTTTGTGGGGAAAATGCTTCCACAACCAGCAGGAAGCAGAAAATGCTTTCTAAGTGTTTGTTGAATCCCAAAGCATGGATTTTTATGCTATAGCAATAAACAAACTTGCTTCTTATTGGCAAAAAGTGTGTTGATTGTAATGGTTTCTATTCTGGTTAATAAAGATGTGTTTGAGCCTAGTTATAATGATTTAAAATTCACGATCTGAGACCACGGTTACTTTTGCATTAACCTAATACTTTCCATTTGATGTGGTAAAGAATGAAATTGGTGGCAAAATCAGAAAGATATTTATCTTGGATAAATTAAGATAAAATCATGTAAAATTACAATGCAAAGCTATAGAACATTATATGGGTAAAAGTTAAATAATGTATTGGTTACAGAACTTAAATTGCATTCCTTTATTCTTGCTTCTTCTTGGGCCCATTCTTGATTCCTCTTGTTCTCATTCATTCTTTCTCTCTCACGTTGTATTATATACATGTATATGATACACACACACACACACACACACACCACAAACCCACATAGACAAAGACACACACACACATAATGAAGAACACAAGTATGTGTGTGTGTATAATAATTAGTTAGCTATGTAATTTTTACACTCCCTCAGTTTTGGCAGAAGAGATGGTAGTAGCGATGTTGGCAATTTAGGTTAAATAGGAAGTGTGTAAGGTGCATTATTAGTCCAGGAAGTAGAAGTGCTAGATTACTGAAGGGCATATATGTGAATTCATAGTCAAGGAAGATAAGCTGTTGTCTGATGTGAAATAGACAAGACATATAGAGAAGCACATGCTGAATTTGGGATTCTAGCAGATATAGGTACATCCTGAATCGTGTCATTTTAGAAGAGCTGACATAAAGTTTATCCATGATTTCAACAGCATAACCAGGTTTACATCCTTGAGGGAAAGCATACTTTTCACCCATAAAGATGCAGAATTATTTTATCAGCAATAAAGTGTTAATCAATTTAGTGTACATCTGTTATAAATTCAAAATTAAGACATATATTTATATTCATTTGTTTTAAAATACCTAAAATGACTAATAAAAGGCCAGAATTTAGACTATCTAAAAGGATTAGAATTTCATGCTGACTGATTATAGTTAGACATGAGGTAAAAAAGTCTCTGACTTGCAGTTCCCTGTATGGCATCTCGCACCCACAGGGGTATTGGGCTGCAGTAGCCTTAATTTGTGAGTTTTAGATCAGAGAATGTATGAGAAGTGTGGTGAATGTCAGACACAGTAAATGCTTAAATAAGTGTTTGGTCTAGATTGGTGATGACAGTGATGATAAAGGTAATAGTGTTGGTGTCACGCAAAAGGGGTGATTCTGACAGCCAAGGAACTATGGGGTGATGAATTTCATCACTATTCTTCTGCCTCACCCAGGGCAGAATTCCCATGAATTCTGCCATTGGTAAAATTTGGGTCTGGCCTAAATGATCATTGCCCACCTTTGTGTGAGTGAATTATTAGCAAATGCTCTGAAAGTGCAAGATAAAATATATGTAGGAAAAATGGGGTAGGGTTTCTTTGTTGGGTGACATATAATCCTTCTTCTGTAAGCCTTCTGACTTTGATCTTTCTTCATTTCAAGCGTTATACTCTATTGCAACATTGAATATCTCTTATTTTAGAATGGCTCTTTAAACACATAATTAGAATACCTTTTCTGAGTTTTAAGTCTTTATCCTCTCTGCAGTTTCTCTGAGAACTGCTGGACAACTTACTTGATTAAATAGCATCTCTAATACTTGCAGTCCCTCATGAGGTGACCCCTTGAAGATCAAGCTCTATTCAGGATAACTTTTTTTAATGAATTTTATTTTATACACACACACACACATAGATAGATATATGGGTTACACACACACACACACACACACACACATATATATATATATATATATAAAACTTTGATCATTTTTTATGACTCTTCTATTGATCTCTAAAGAGTTTTCTTAAAATGTTCTTCCCATTATAAAATGCCTTTTATCTATAGCATCCAGCACAATGCCATGCACATAGTGGATGTTCCGTGAGTAATAGTTGAAGAAAGACAGAAAGAATAAAGGAGGAAAGGAAGAAAAGAGACAACAGGGTGTAAGCGTTTGCTTGTGTTGTGTGGTATGAGGGGTTTTGAGATAGACCTCTGCTAAAACACATCTTATATATAACATCTTAAATTTCATTCCTAAAACCATTTCTAAGTATTATACATTGTTTCAAATATATCTGGAATGAATTCTTAACATTTTAGTGATAATTAGTTCATGGGGATATTTGTTTTTTTCTCTTAAAGGAAAAAAAACTTTGATACTGTCAGAATACCTGTTTTTATAACAGCTATGAACTTGATGTCGTTTATAAACATGGGAATGATGTCAACATATAGGGAGAAGTTATGCTGGTTTATGTGTGTCTAATCTTAGGCAATGAGAGCTAGTGTGGCAAGAGTGTATTAAAAACTTCTGCGGGGCAAGAAAAATCCATTAGTTTGGAGGCTCCATGGATAGGAGTCCTGTAAGCTGTATTATTATACAATGAAAAATGAGCTCTTACACCTGGGGATCCAGCTCCAGAAAGATAAACCCCAGCTTTTTACCTCGGGCAGGTTATTCATCCTCTTCAGTCCATGGGACCACTTCCATTGGCATTGTCTCTGCACCTGTAAGTCAGCACTTCCACTTTTTTTGTGTATCATAAAATTTTAATATCTTTGAAGCACCCTCCAATCATGCTGAGTGTCTGCCTAGGCAAGTTATCTCTGGAGGTACCAATGATGGTCATTGTTAGTGCCTCTAATTACCAAGTAGCCTAGAATTTGAACCATCTTGCCAGTGCTAGTTTTCTTATCCTGTTACTTGAGTATGATTTTGAAAAACATGCAGAGTTTCGGGAATATACATACTGGGTTATAGTAGAAATTATATTAAACATTACCAAGGTATCAGGTGGGATCTGTGAGGTTGTTTAGTGGAGAGTCAATGAAAGGGAAAGGTACAGCAGTGCTTCTCAAACTAAATGCATCAGAATCACCCTAGAATCTTATTCAAATACGTATTCTAATTAAGTAGTTCTGGGTGGGATTCAAGCTTTGTGTAACAAGCTCTCAGGTGCTGCTGGCAGGCTAGTTCTCTTATGGCACTTTGAGTAGCAAGAGCCTGAAGACAGGTCCTGATTGACAGAGGCACACCCAGGATTGGCCTGCATGGAGTACATAGTTTCAGATTGAGATGTGTTTTCTTGACTCAGGGTTATTATTAAAAGCTTCCATATCAAACTAAAGGGAAAAAAGTTTGGCCAGTGTCCATGTTTCTCTTACTTTTCCCACAAATGACTTAGGAAGTGAGGTTTATCAACTGCTTGTTAAAATATAAATACTCAGAAAGAAGTTCTTTTTTTCTTCATCTTTTGTTAGAAACAGCTTAAGTTATAACCTCCAAGTGTCTCTGGGGCTAATGAACGAGATGGGGAAAGATAACCAGGTCCAATCACTTTTATTGACTAAGCAAATGATTTCCCTGCTTTCCTGTTAGTACTTGACATTTCACTTTTACCTGTCTGGCTTCACCATAACTATGAGGTGATTTCAGTGACCTGCCGCCCTGCAAAAGGATGCCAGAATATATTGTAAATTTGGTTTGACATTTTAGAAACAGAGCCCATAGACAAGCTCAAAAACAAGTTCCTTTGTTAGTGGAAAGAGTCAAACTCTGTAAGATATTTAAAGAGATTTATTCTGAGCCAAATATGAGTGACCATGGCCTGTGACACAGCCCTCAGGGGGTTCTGAGAATATGTGCCCAAGGAGGCGGTCGGGGCATAGTTTGATTTTATGCATGAGTCATTAATTGAATACATTTAAGAAATACATTGGTTTGGTCCAGAAAGACAGGGCAACTCAAAGTAGGGTTGGGGGTGTGGGTGGGGGGTGGGGAAGATTCCAAGTTATAGGTGAATTTAAACATTTTCTGGTTGACAAATTGGCTGAGTAAAGACCTGGGACTGAGGCCGGCTGCGGTGGCTCACGCCTGTAATCCCAGCACTTTGGGAGGCCGAGGCGGGTGGACAACAAGGTTAAGAGATCGGGACCATCCTGGTCAACATGGTGAAACCCTGTCTCTACTAAAAATACAAAAAATTAGCTGGGCATGGTGGCGCGTGCCTGTAATCCCAGCTACTCAGGAGGCTGAGGCAGGAGAATTGCTTGAACCCAGGAGGTGGAGGTTGCAGTGAGCTGAGATCATGCCATTGCACTCCAGCCTGGGTAACAAGAGTGAAACTCCATCTCAAAACCAACCAACCAACCAAACAAACAAAAAAAATCCTGGGATCAATAGAAAGGAAGTGTTTAGGTTAAGATAAAAGACTGTGGAGACCAAGGTTCTTTTGTAGTTTTATAGTGGCTGCCCTTAGAGACGAGAATGACAAATGTTTCCTATCCAGATCTTTAAAAGGTGCTAGACTTTTAGTGAATCTCTTTAAGACTGGGAGGGTCTGGAAGAAAAAAATCTAGCTATGCTAATAGACATTCTTTACAGATGCAAATTTTCCTCCTCAGAGGAAATGGCTTTGGAAGGCCATTTCAAGATATGGCAAAGAAACATGTTTTGGGGTAAAATATTTTGATTTTCTTCTTTGTCTCGTAATGATATGCCAGAGTCAGGTTGAAAAGAAAGTCACAATATATAGTATTAAGTAAAACCCATCTGATGAGAATTTATGGTTTATAGGCCATGACTCTCCAGACCCCTTAGAAAGGAATTTGGGCAGTAAGTCAGAGCTTAGTCCTCACTTTTGTAACTGAAAACGATTGAAATATACATTCAAAAGGCATTTCAGGCATGTATCGTGTTTTACTACACCTCACCTTTATTATGCTTCAAAAATATTGTGCTTTTTACACATTGAAGGTTTGTGACAAGCCTGCATTGGGTGTCTATTGGTAGCAATTTTTTCAACAGGGCGGCTCATTTTGCATCTCTGTGTCATATTTTGATAATCTCAATACTTCACAGTTTATTATCATATCTCTTCTAATGATCTGTAATCTTTGATATTACAATTGTAATTTTTTGGGGTGCCAAAAACCACACCTCCATAACATGACAAACTTAATAAATATTGTCTGTTTTTGGATGTCTCCAGAGACCAGCTGTTACCTATCTATCTTCCTGTACTCCAGCCTTCCTATTCACTGAGACACAAAAATATTAAAATTAGGTCAACTAATAACCCTACGATGGCCTCTAAGTGTTCAAGAGAAAGAAAGAATCACAAGACTCATTTTAAATCAAAAGCTAGAAGTGATTAAGCTTAGTGAGAAAAGGCATGTCAAAAGCTAAGTCAAAAGCTAGGCCTTTTGTGCCAAACAGTACAATTGTGAACACAAAGAAAAAATGCTTCGAAAAATAAAAGTACTACTGCCCTAAATGGATGCATGATAAAAAAGCAAAACAGTTCTCTTGTTGACATGAAGAAAGTTTGAATGGTGGGATAGAAGATTAAATCAGCCTCATATCCTTAAGCCAAAGCCTAATCCAGAGCAAGGACCTAACTGTCTTCAATTCTGTGAATGCTCTGAGGTGATGAAGCTGCAGAAGAAAAGCTTGAGATTAGCAGAGGTCAGCTTATAAGGCTTAAGGAAAGACGCTATTTCTATACCATAAAAGTGCAAGGTGAAGCAGCAGGTGCTAATGTAGAAGCTGCAACAGGTTATCCAGAAGATCTAGCAGAAATCATTGATGAAGCTGGCTACACTAAACAATGTATTTTCAATATAGATTAAACACCCTTCTAATAGAAGAGGATGTCATCTAGGACTTTTTTTGCTAGAAAGGAGAAGTCAGTGCTTGGCTTACAGCTGCAAAGGATAGGCTCACTCTCTTCCTAAGGGATCATTCAATTGGTGATTTTAAGTTGAAGCCAATGCTCATTTACCATTCTGAAAATCATAGGGCCCTTACAAATTATACTACATCTACTCTGCCTGTGTTCTGTAAATGGAAAAACAAAGTCTGGATGACAGCATATCTATTTACAGCATGGCTTACTAAATATTTGAAGCCCACTGTTGAGACCTACTTACTGCTCAGAAAAAAAATTCCTTTTAACATATTACTGCTCATTGACAATGCACCTGGTTACCTATGTACTCTGATGGAGATGTACAAGAAGATCAATGTTGCTTCATGCCTGATAACAAAATATCTCTTCTGCAGCCCTTGGATCAAGCAGCAATTTTGAATTTCAAGTCTTATTAAGAAATAGGTTTATAAAGTTATAACTACCATACATTGTGATTTCTTGGATAAATCTTGACAAAGTAAACTAAAAACCTTCTGGAAAGAATTCATTCTAGATACAGTTAAGAACTTTCATGATTCATGAGAGGAGATTAAAATAGCAACATGAAAAGAAGTTTAAAAGAAGTTGATTCCAATGCTCATGAATGACTTTGACGGTTCAAGACTTCAGTGGAGAAAGTGACTACAGATGTGGTATAAAGAGCAAGAGAACTAGAATTAGAAGTGGAGCCTGAAAATGTGACTGAATTGCTTCCATTTCATGATAAAGCTTGAATGGATGAGAAGTTGCTTCCTATGAATCTACTCCAGGAAGATGTTGTGAACATTGCTGAAATTAAGACAAAGGATTTAAAATATTATGTAAACTTAGTGGATAAAGCAACAGCAGGGCATGAGAAGATTGATTCTAATTTTCAGAGATGTTCTGTGGGTGAAATGTTATCAAACAGTGTCACATACTACAGAGAAACCTTCTGTGAAATAAGAGTCAATTGATATGGCAGAGTTTATGTTTTATTTTAAGAAATTGCGACAGCCACCCCAACCTTCAGCAAACACTACCCTGTTAAGTCATCAGCCATCAACAGCAAGGCAAGATGCTCAACTAGCAAAAAAATTATGACTATCTGATGGCTCAGGTGATTGTTGCTATTTTTAGCAAGAGCATTTTTAAATTAAAATATGTACTTTTAAAAGACATGTATTGGACTCTTAATGGACTCTAATATAGCATAAACATAACTTTTATATGCACTGGGAATTCAACAAATTTCTGTGACTTGCTTTATTATGGTGGACTGGAACTGAACATGCAATCTCTCTGAGGTATACCTGTAGACAGATGATGCAAACACATGTGATTGTACTGAATGAGATCCACGCTTGATAAAAAGGAAAATAATAAGGAAAATAAATGAGTAATAATGCTTCATAGCTACAACTTGTTGTGTTGTTTTACATATGTTATCTTATCCACGAAAATATTGTGAGGGAGGTAATAACTAGCCTAATTTCACAGAGGAAGAACAAAGGCTTGGAGAAGGCAATGAATTCAATGTCACACAGCTAATAAGTGACAAGCCAAGATTCAAATCTGGATTCGTTTGAGTCTCAAATTTATGTTCTCAATCACTAAGCTCTCTATCCATTTGGAGCCGCTAAAATTTAGGTAGAAATTATGTCTGATTTATATGTTATGACAAACAAAAAGAGCATGAAATTCTCTTTGGCATACAGCCTTTCCTCTCTGGCAGTTACCTAATGTCGTTTTTGGAAGTAAGTGCTGTGTAAATTTTAAAATGCCCTCTGCTTATCTCAAAGACTTCTTAAATACATTCTGTTTTTTGGAATGAGTGAGTGGCATTTGTTCATGATTCTCAGTCTCAAGGTCTAATATACTCTATAGGCTTGGGGGGGCTCTCTGTGCTGTGACTACTGGAAAGCACCTGAAGAAATCAGATCCCAGGGTTTGAAGTAAATGGTTATTGTAGTCTGGTCTTCTATAATACATTTCTTGTTTTGAACCACCCCATGCATTATTGATAAATTAGGTGATTGCATAAGTGTAATGTCGTGGTTATGTTAGCACATGCTCAATTACTCCCAGTCAATTAATAATTTGGGCACTTGGGGCAAACTTCTCAAAGTTAAAAAGGCTACCTTTACAATAAATTAAAAGCTATTAGAAAAGGTGGAAAACCTTAGAAATGTCTTCCTTTAGAGCAAGAACTAGCTGTTTCCTTGGTTCAAGAACTGTTAGGCTTTTGACTATGCTCAGCTATTTGGGGAAATGTGGATGAGGCAGATGTAGAGACACTTCACAATACTGCAAAGGGTTTTCTGACAGTGATACTAGTAGACATTTAACGTTACTAGGATCCTTTATTAGGGCCATTATTGTTTTTGTTAGTGTTCTGGTCACAAAGTTCCCATGTAGCCCCAATTCTATTTTTCTATGAGTCCTGGTACTTTTAGTGCTCAATTTTCAAAATCTGAGATTGTTTAAGACAAGTTTGTATTACATAAAGCTAGATTGAAGCAACAAATGAACAGTTCTCAGAAAAGCATCATTTTTCTTTTTGTAGTAGGTTCTTGAAATTAGTTGTGTATATTACCTGCAGCTGCTTCTTTATGCTGCAATCAGTGCTTTAAGCACTTACTTGAGCATCTTGTAGACTAAGCCTCGGCAAAATACATTAAAGGAGGACTTTGTAATGTGGGCATATGGAAGTAATGAAGCTATAACCTTTCACAAAGAACATTTTTAAAGCCATTTCTTTTGATATCAAATTAAAATGTGTACTCCATTTTGATTTGATTATACCCCAGAAGGCTTTAGCGGGACCAATTATATAAGTAATAAAAATTAGGTCCACATAAGATGGGATCAACATAAGAAAAAATATTTTAAAAATTAGAATAGTTGATCAATGTATTGGCCAACTTGTAAGGTAGTAAGCTCTCTGTCCATGGAAATGTTCTAATGGAGATTGGATACATCTCATTCAAAATATCACAACAAAGGCACCTGCACTCTTTAAGATATGGAATGTGACAAAAACCACAAGTTATTTCCAAATTATTAATAACTACCATGTCATAAATCTTGAACAGGTGTTGGATTCAAGACTGATTCTTTTATACCCATTTTCTACATGAAGAATTGATATTTTTATTCTCAGTATATAGTTGAGGAAAATGAGACTTATAGAAGTTAAGTTAGTTTTTCAGTATAAGTGTGGTATAGCCCGGCAGGACTTTAACTGTGCTATGGAGTCCTCAATTTAAAGGATATATCACTCTATGTGCCCTATGTAATTAAGCTGGTTTTTGAAATGCTGTGTCTCATGATAAACTATTCCTGACTCTGAGTTCAGGTTCTATATTGATTCATCTATTACAAGAAATTCCAATATCTGACACACTTATTATAGTTTATATTAATTTGCCTTATTTCAAAAGATGTAAAGGATACAAAAATTAATAAGTAAGGATAATGATTTGAGAGAAACTAGGCAGTGGATTTACAATTCCTCATAGCAAAGGAGATTAAATATTGTTGATTGAGTGAACTTGATATTTTGTGACAGCTCTTTACAAATATCCTCAAACTCTTCTTAAGACTTCATATTCCAAATAAAGTTGTATTGACATAAATTTTGCTTACAACTCTATTTCTTATTATGTCATTAGCTTGTCCTTCACTTTGGTTTCTGACCATGACACTGCTTACGAAGGTTGTTAAAATTATGTTGTCTCATAAGGAGTAATTGACCTTTATTCATTCTTATAGTCTTCATTTCTCCCTGTATATTATTTAAAGTTTACCTGCTCATTTCTGGTACACATTGCAATCAATATGTGATACATAAGGACTCTTAACCTCAGGAAAAAAATATTGAGCTATAATATTAGCTTTGAATAAAAATGATCATCGATGCCAAATTTATTTCCTGGGGATTGTAATTGATTTTACTACTGTTTGTTCAAAGACATTGAAGTATATAAATCATTAACACTTCTTGGGATAAATATTGTGTCAGATACACATCAATTTTGATCCTGAACATTAATGTTTATGATGAAAAAGGAGTTAAGTGGAATTGGAATTTTTCCTAGAACATCTGAATCAAATACACTGATTAATCAAATTTACTGCACCATTTGGTATGAAGCGGTTACATTACTTGTTCATAGTAACAAAAATGCAAAAGATTAATTTGTAATTGTTATGTAAAATTGAATAGCCTTCACCATAATTCAAAAAGTTTATTGTCAATCTAGGAGGGTAAATCTGTGTGGAGGTAGTGATGCTCATCACATATCCCACATGTTCACATTTATTTCCCAGCCTCCTTGTGATCAGATGAGGTTAAATCTGGTTCTGGTCAATGGTCTTGAAAGAAAAGTGATTTTTATCACTTCTAGGAGGAGGCAATAAAGTGCCTATGTTAGGTTTTCTGTGTTGTCTCTCCTGGTATTGGGATCCAAAAGACTGCCTTCCAGCCCAGTACTTTTCAAATTTTAATGTATATACAAATCACCTTGGGATCTTGTTAAAATTCAGATTATAAGTTGGGTCTGAGCTGGGGTCTGAGACTATGCATTCTAACAAAGTTCTTATGATGCCAGTAATGCAGATTTTGAAGCCAACATTTTGAACAGAAAGATTAAATGGAAAGACATTCAAGATAATGAAATCTTTCTCAGGCAAGGTCCCTGAATGACTGTGTGGAGTAGAGCTCCAAAATGAACATGGAGGGTCAGTGTGAAATACATTTTGAACTGAGCCAATCATATATCAGGAGATTTCATTTCTTCAGCATAATATAAACTTCTAAGAGTAATATGGTAGCCATTATCATATATGAACATAAATATGAATGATTCTAGTTCATGGATTAATAAAAGAAACTCTAAAAAATAATTAAATAAAACACTTTGAATAAAAAGGCTTTTCTAGGAAGAAGCAATGAGGGCCAAATAATCATAGAAATATTTTTTTTCACAGAAACATTAGTTTCTAATTATTAGTCTGTAAGACTAATCATTGTGGCTTATTGATTTTTTATCCTGATTATTCTTGCTTCTCATTTTTATTTTATTTGCACATAAATTGCTCCAAGTCTCCAATAACATTGTATTTATTTTATGTAAACAAGAAAAAAGCCACATATTAAAAAGTAAACTCTATAGCAATTGGAGCAAAAGTGCAATACCATACTTTTTATTTATTTTTGAGACAAGGTCTGGCTCTATTGCCTAGGTGAGAGTGTAGTGGCACAATCTCAGCTCATTGCAACCTCCACCTCCCAGGCTAAAGCCATTCTCCGACCTCAGCACCCTGAGTAGTTGGGACTACAAGTGCCCACCACTATGCCTGGCTAATTTTTGTATTTTTCATAGAGACAGGTTTTCACCATGTTGTCCAGGCCAGTCTCAAACTCTCAAGCTATCCACCTGCCTCTGCCTCCCAAAGTACTGGTATTATAAGTGTGAGTCCCTGTGCCCATCCTATGTATTTTGATTAAATAGTATAATAGTGCAATGTATTCAATTATACCAGTCATAAAGATATATCAAATTATAAGAAATAGTGAAATCCCAATGAACCAATGAACAGCAGAAATAATACCATGGACTTAATGATATACATGCTAAAGTCACATCTTACAATGTTTAATCTTGAAAAAATGACAGATAGGCACAGATTATTTTACATAACTCAAAGATTAACTTAAATAAAGTATTTTAGAGAATTAGATATTTTGAAATCAACCACCTAGGGACAAATATGATATTTTAGCTTTAAACACTACAAGATTTATATGTAAAGTATATGAGGAGACACTAGCACTTAGATATATCAGAATGTTAACTTGAGAGACTTAACATTTGATGATTCAACTATTCTTCATTGGTTTTGAAGGCTTATATATAAAGTAATTTGTAACTTTGATGAAGAACGAATTTAAATACATAGACTGTTGTTCACTATAAATACAAACCAGTGACTTAGCCTGTTTGACCACAGAGAACCAATATTACAGAGGTTTTATTGTTTTGTTCTCAACATCATCTGCACTTAAGTAATTGTATTTAAGTAGGGTTTTGTGAAAAAATATTCTCTTCAAATGAGTTGAAAAGTTACATCTATGCAAAATTCTACAAACAAATGTTTATAAAAGTTTTATTCATAATTGCCCAAAGTTGGAAGCAATAAAACCTTCCTTCTGTGTGTGAATGAACAAACAAACTGTGGCACATCAGATGACAGAGTATGATTTAGGAATAAAAATAAATCAGCTGCCAATCCACAAAATAACATAGACTTAAGTATATTGTTAACTGAAAGAAGCCCATCTGAAAAAGCTGCATATTGTATGAGTTCCGTTATAGGAAAATGTGGAAAAGGCAAAACTATGGAGGCAGTAAAAGGATCAGTGGATTAAGGGGAAAAGAGGGAGATATAAGTAGGTGAAGCACAGGAGAGGAGATTATCTAGGAGAATGAAACTATTCTGTATAATATTGTAATGAATAAATGTCATTATACATTTGTTAAAGCCCATAGACTATATAACACAAAGAATGAACCTTAATATAAATTATGAACTTCAATAATAACAGTGTATCACTAATGCTCCATCAATTATGACAAATGTACCACTACAGCAAGAGGTTCCTAATGGAGTAAACTGTATGTATGTGTCTGTGAATCTGTGTATGTGTGGCTGGGTGAGAAGGTATAAGGAAACTTCCTGAACTTTCCACTTTAATTTTATATAAACCTAAAATTATCTAAAAATCAAGTTTATTTAATTTTTTTTAAATAGCAAAAGCCTTTATTGATCTTTACCAGTCTCCAAAGAATAAATAAGAAAGATCATTGAGGAAATAATCTAACAAAGAAATTCTGGAATTAAGTTAGACCCTTGACCATCTAGACCTAATAGACATCTACAGAACACTCCACCCATCAACCGCACAGTATACATTCTTCTCATCTGCACATGGAACATAATCAAAGGTCGACCACATACTAGATCATAAGGCAATTCTAAAAGAAAGATTAGAAATTATACCAAAGATACTCTTGGACCAGAAAGGAATAAAAATGGAAATCAATACCAAGAAGATCTCTCAAAACCACAGAGTTACACTAATTCAACAACTTGCTTTACCCAAAATGACTTTTGGGTAAACAATGAAATTATGGCAGAAATCAAAGAATTTTTTGAAATAAGTGAAAATGGAGACACAACAAATCAGAATTTCTGGAATGTAGCCAAAGCGGGGTTAGTAAAGTTTATAGTCATAAATGTGTATCTCAAAAAGTCAAAAAGATCATCTTAAATCTAACATCACACCTGGTTGAACTAGAAAAAAAGAATAACTGCAAAGCTAGCAGAAGAAAGATAATAATTAAAAACAGAGTGGAACTGAAGGAAATTATTACCTAAAAGTCTATACCAAACATCAACAAAACCAAAAGTTGGCTATTGAAAGGATAAACTAGTTTGCTTGCTAGACTAACAAAAAAGAAGTCCCAAATAAGCGCAATTAGAAATGATAAAGGTGATATGGTAACCAATCCTACAGAAATATAGAAGACCCTCAAAGACTGTTACATACAGTTTTATGCACAAAAACTAGAAAATCTAGAGGAAATAGATACATTTCTAGAAATACTCTCCAAGTCAGGAAAAAATTGAAACCCTGAAGAGACCAATATCATGTTCCTAAATGAATTAGTAATAAAAAACCTTCCCAAACAAATGAAGCCTGGAGCCAGATGAGTTCACAGCTAAATTCTACCAGGCATACAAACAAGGGCAGGTATCAATTCTACTAAAACTTCCAAAAAATCAAGAAGGAGGGATTCTTCCCTAACTCATTCTATAAAGCCAACCTCACCCTGAAACCAAAATCTGGCAAAAAAGAAAAAGAGAAAAAAGGGCGAGAAAGGAAAGAAAACTACAGGCCAATGTCTCTGATGGATGCAGACACAAAAGTCCTCAACAAAATACTAGCAAATGGAATCCAACAGCCCATCAAAAGGTTAATTCACCACTGTCAGGTGGGATTCCTTCCTGGAATGCAAGTTTGGTGAAACATACACAAATCGACAAATGTGAGTCACCATATAAACCGAATTAAAAACAAAAACCATACAATCACCATGATAGATGCAGGAAATGCTTTTAATAAAATCCAACATACCCTTATGAAGAAACTCCTGAGGTAACTAGGAATGAAAGGAACATATCTCACAATAGTAAGAACATCTATGACAAAGTCATAGCCATCATCATACTGGACAAGCAAATCTGGAAGTTTTCCACTGGAGAACTGGAACCAAACAATGATTCCCACTCTTGTCTCTCCTATGTAATATACTACTAGAAGTGCAAGCAAGAGCAATCAGTCAAGAGAAAGAAATAATGACATCCAAATTGGAAAAGGGGATGTCAAATTACCTCTGTTCACTGACTGTATAATCTTATATCTAGAAAACCCTAAAGACCCCATGGAAAGGCTCCTGGAACTAATACATGACTTCATTAAAGTTTCAGGATATAAAAGCAACACATAGAAACGAGCAGAATTTCTACATACAAATAACATACCAGCTGAGAGTCCAATCAAGAACACAATCTCATTTACAGTATATACAAAAGAATAGAATACCTAGCAATACATCAGTCAGGGAGGTGAAGGGACCCTGTAAGGAGAACTATGAAGCACTGCTGAAAGAAATCATGAATAACACAAACAAATGGAAAAACATTTCATGCTGAGGAATTGGAAGAATTATTAAACTGGTCATAGTGCCCAAAGGAATCTACAGATTCAGTGTTACCTTTTTCAAATTACCAATGTCACTTTTCACAGAACTAGAAAAAAGTATTGTAAAAATGCATATGGAACAAAAAAAATCCATGGAACTGAGGCCATTATTTTAAATGAAATAACTCAGAAACAGAAAGTCAAAAAGTGCATTTTCTCATTTAGGAGGGGGAACTAAAAATGTGTACACATGGACACAGAGTGTGGAATAATAGACACTGGAGACCCAGAATGGTGGGAAGGTGGAAGGGGGATGAGAGATGAGAGATGAGAAATTATGTTATGGGTACGATGTACATTATTTGGGCAGTGATTACACTAGAAGCCCAGACTTCACTGCTACACAACATGTCCATGTAAAAAGACTTCACCCCCTTAAATCTATACAAAATTTTTAAAAAGTTATACAAGTATAGGAAAATATACATTGTGTCTTAGTTTTGGTTGCTACAACAAAGTGCTGTAGACTGGATGGCTTATAAACAACAAATTTATTTCTCTCAGTTCCAGAGGCTGGAAGCCTGATATCAGGGTACCAGCATGGTTGGTTTCTTGCGCGGGCTCTCTTCTTCATTGTAGACTGCTATCTTCTTCTTGTATCTTTACAAGGCAAGAGTAAGCAGGACAGCTCTCTGAGCTCTTTATAAGGGCATCAGTTCTATTCATCGAGGACTTTATCACCTCCCAACGACCATACCTTATCGTCACATTGAATATTCAAACTCAACACATGAATTTGGGGTGGGGACAGGTTCAGTCCATTACATATTGAAAGGTAATAGCCTCCACTATGTGGACCTTAGTCGTTATTTCCAATTTTACTTTCTAATGTTTGAAGGTTACATACCTAACACTAATTAATGTGTTTATACCTACATTGCTTATTTATCAGAATTAGGGATAAGGAATTAATTAAATTTATATTACCTCTTTTATCTTCCCTCCTTATTTTGACATTTATATTACTATTGAAAATCCATATTATTATCTTAGTTTTAAATAAAGCGTGAATACACATTCTCCAATTTATAGTCTAAACTTGGATAATATTTCTTGCTTTCTTCTTACATAACTTTTTATCTAGTCTAAAGGGAAAGTAAATTAAATTTAACAAAGGATTTCTTCATTGGAGCCTGTATGTTTCTTTTTCTTTAGTTTTACTCAGCTCTCTCTGCTAAAATGAGAAATAAGTATAGTGGCATTATTTTATATTTATATAAAATATATTTATATTTTATATTTTTTCAAGTCTATTTTCATCTGGCTTAATAGAAAACA
Organism: Callithrix jacchus; assembly: GCF_049354715.1. Taxonomy (NCBI): domain Eukaryota; kingdom Metazoa; phylum Chordata; class Mammalia; order Primates; family Cebidae; genus Callithrix; species Callithrix jacchus. The sequence continues at coordinate 80,806,707 of NC_133512.1, read as the reverse complement.
GCTATATTCTCATATCTGCTTTTGCTTTCAATCTGTTGTAATATATCATGTTGCTTCCGGAAAACTCCACTGAGCACTCATGAAAGAGTAAAAGTCAAATGATACCTTATTATTATAGAAATTGATTTGAACTTGCAGTTCTCAAAAAGGGTCTTGGGGATTTCCCAAGGTTCCCGCAGCCACAGTTTAAGAACTGCTGATAGAGACTATTTAAAGTATTACCAAGAGAGATAAATCTAATTGTTAGAGTTAGCAGTTGTTATTAGTTTTATTTCTCCCTTTAGATAAAGTGGGAAAATCTTAGCTTATTTCACTTCCTGTCTCTATAATTTCTTATATCTCACTTACCTTGTTGGTTCCTCTAATTTTGCTTCTTTACTTGACTTTTATTCTCTTAACAGTAAGAAAACAATCTAATTAGAAAATGAGCACAATAGTTGTACAGACACTTCATCAAAAAAGATGTATGGATGGCAAATATGTGAAAAGATATCCACTGTCGCTGGTCTTTAGGGATGTGCAAATTAAAAAATACCTCAATATATTATTACTCACTTATCAAAATAGCTAAAATACAATTTTAAAAAACATTGATAGTACCAAATGCTGTAGAGAATAAAAATCTCTTATAAATTGTTAGGAAAAATGCAAAATGGTATAACCACTCTGGAAAAGAATAGGGTAGTTTCTTAAAAAGTTAAATGTATACTTACCGTATAACCCAACCCTTTTCTCCCTTTCTCTCTACCTCCCTCCCTCTCCCTTTTCTCCTTCCTTCCATTCCCCTCTCCCCTCATCCTTTTCCTTGCTATAATATATCCATTGGTTTTAATTACTATGTCTTGATCAGATAGTTATCAAGCAACTCTAAAACATGTGTTAAGTTATTTTAAGTAGATATCTATTAAGCATGCATATAAGAAAGATATTGGCTAAGTGGCAGAATTATTTATTCACATTAACATAAGTTTGAATGGTGGTCAAGCTTTAAAATAAGCAAAATTAAATGGCTTTAGTTCAATTATTTTGTGTAAGTGTGTGTGTGATTCTTTGTTCTCTTCTTTAGTTTTGCTTTTCATCCTTAGCTGTTTCCCTATAGCTTTCTAACCATGTACCATGATGCTGAGAGAAAGAGAGTTGCTTCAATCCTTATAAGAATGAGTAAGCATCCCTTCTAGAAGAACCCAGGGAACCACTGTTTGGGTCTTCATGTCTTGGAGTGAGTCATCCATCAATTTTGCATTCTATACCTGTGTACAGAATATTTTCTATGCCTCTGAATCCTAAACCAAACATTTTATCAAGGCCCATAGGATATTTCTGACTGACTTAGATTAATCCCCTAAAGTGCATTCTAAAAAATGTGGACAGAAAAACAGATGTCAAGAAAAACCTGCAATATTGGCTACACAACATATAAATTTCTTCCTCATGTATGTTTTTAAAGCAAATCATGCTATCATATCAACCATGTAACCTGCACTTTAGAAGATGATGAAAGTATTCAAGTTTGCCTGCCAGCTGATACAGCATTAATTCTGTTAAAATGCTATATTTGTTTATACTAACCTAAGTAAATGCACGTTAGGGAATGAATGTGAAACATTCAATCAGTTGAGAATTGTAGTATCTGTGCTGTCTGCCTAGGTGGCACTTCACATTTTTGACAATTGCGGTATCATCTTTATGGTAATATATATAATATAATTTTCTGCAGTAAGTGCAATTTTCTTGCTGAGGTATCTTTCTAGAGTTATTGAAAGATGATTTAAAAAAAGATTGATTTGTAATAAGGTTCATTGCCAATTCTTTGGTTTTCCCTTTCCTCAAGTCATAATAAATATACTTAGAGCCATTTATACATGGGGCCAAATTTTCCCAGATTTCAGTTCTGGCATAAAGTTTGATGAAAGGTTTTTTCTGTCTCATCAACTAACCTTATTTAGTGACTGAGGTCTTCTTTGCTTTGTGATTCAATGTCAAGACATAGATTTCCCACTGGGTAAGATAGCAAATCAAACAAAAGTAGACTTGAGACAGCAAGCTGGGTGAACAAACCTGTCTTTACCTGCAGTACCGTCCGGAAGATTAACTACCTGCCTTATCTTTTCAGTCTTTCTACTTTCTGCTGGATCTTGGCCAGTTTGAGTCTTTTAATATTCTCTTTGTCACAGTGCCTAGGGACTAGTGACAAAGGAGTCTGTACTCTAAAGATCCTTGCAAGTAATTGCACACATACACACAATAAATTTCGAGTGAGACCTGATATAACTATACATTTAAAGCAGAAATCTTGGTGATCTTGGAGTTGCTCCAAGGGAGTCATGAAAATGAAATGGGATCTTTCTCCTTGTGACTGTCAACGTTTTCAGTGTGGCCCTCATACTTCCAGTTACCATCTTTCCCTCACATCACCTCCTGATTGTCTTGTTTTTTTTTTAAAACTTGTTACTTCTTCTTCAATCAGTCTCTCAATTCTGAAAAGAAAGACCATAAATTAAATAAATAATACTACTTATAAATTCTAGCATTGTCTCCTGTATTAATTATTTATTCAATCAATATTTATTAAACACTTCTATATGCAAGCATCTGGTAAGGGATTTCAGAAGATCAAAAAAGACATAAAACTTAAATTAAGAAACTTTATGGAGAAATGGCTTCTTTCAGGCTTAAAATAAATGCCATATGAAAGAAAGAAATAGATAAAGTACTCTGGCACTTCAAATTAGTGAAAATGAATGTCTAAGTGGGGAGAGAATGGTATCAGAATTATCAACGTATGTGGTAGAGTGTCAGTACAGAGAGAAGCCTTTTGCCCTCAAATACTTTTTTTCTCTATATTGCTTGATGTTTAAAGTTTACTGTAGCACAGAATTAAAAGTTTGAACTTTCCTAAAGTACTCATTAGCAATTTAATAATTTATATCTCAAGGCAAACCACTGGGTGAGTTTTATTTAAATCCACTTTTCAAATTCCTTCTCTCTGGCTATAAGCAAATGAAGAAAACCTTGTACCTGGCTTGTCAAAAGTTACTTTCTCTGCTTGAGGAATGTCTCCAAAAGAGATAGTTGCATCTTCCTTTTTTGCTCTTACAGCATTGTGCATATTTCTCTGTTACAGAACGTAGGGCATTTTACTGTAGGTATCTATTTATATATTTATCTTCCTTATTAGGAAGTAAGTCCTTAAGTACAGGGACTGGATCCTAAGTATGCCTATTTTCTCAGGATTTACATGGTGTCTGAAAAACAGTGGATACTCAAAACATGTTTGTTAACATAAAGAGCCCATACACAAATTAATAAATGACCTTAATCCATTGTCCACATTTGCTGGAATCTGTGACCTGGGACTTCATGAACAGAGAAAACAATGACTTTTAGCCACTCTGCCAATGGTGTGGGGTTGGCTGGGAGGGGCTTTCAAGTGCTGCAACTCTAAGAAAAGCAAAAAAGAAGACTCATCCATCATTCTAGACCTTTCTGATGTGCACAAACAACTGTCTATGAAACCCCACACCCAAAGATGAGAAATGTAAGAGGAATTTTGCAGGATTCCCACTTTCCACTTTGCATAATTTTCTATGCTTTGATGATTGTTTCTAAACCTTAATCTGCTCAGAATATTTTCAAACCAATGTCTGGATACCTATAATTTGGACACTTCCTCCTCAGAAATTGTAATATCCTCAGTCTGACTGAGACTGAAATAGGTTTGGAGATATTTGAGATTTACAAGCTTCCCTAAGGACTGAACTGCTCCCTGAGCTCTTAAGTGCTGGGAAACAGCACACCGTGACCCTAAACTCCTGGCAGCATCTAGCCAGAAGAGGTTTGTATACTCAGCATGTCAGTGTGAGATGAACTTTGGCAGAATCCCTATGATTTCTTTATGAGGAATGGGCATTTTGTTGTAGGGCGTGCCATAGAAAACCTTTTCATGATTATATAGATCCAACATCTATTACCCACTGCAGTCACCAAGAGATGTCTGTGGAGTAAACTAGTAATCCTAAAGTGGTTTCATTCAGGGACACCAGGGAAGAAGCTTAATGTGGTTCCAGTGTATTTACATCGTGTAGATGCAAAGTTTGTCAGCTCTTCTCTACGATTTTCTGGATTTGTTTTATTTTTATTTCCCTAGCATGTTACAGAGCTGGGCTTCTTTTCTATTTATTTTACTTATCCAAGTTCCAAATCAACTTCTGGTTATAAAAAAGATACCATACAAGTACTAAAAGGATTTCTTTTAAAACAATCTATATTGGAACTAAAAGCGTAGTGAGAAAGGCAGAACCAATGGTGAAACAAATAACGTATATACTTACTTATCTAATGTGTACCTTTTTGTTTAGGAGAAGAAAGGGAAAAGTAAAAAAATTCATACTTAGTATAAAGTAGGAAACATAAAACAAAATGACCCATAGACAAGCAATATGTTATATTTAACTCACTAAAATAATTTGCAGTTAGGAATAAATGGTTTATTAATTTAATTTTAAATAAATTATATGAAATGAGAGATGAAAGCCTTCCACTACATAGTCTAAAACCTCATTCCATTGCAATTCTCAAAGAGGTTATCATTTATAAAAATTTGATATGTATCCTTTCATAGCTTTTCTTTTTTTTATTTCTCTGTCTCTCTCTTTTTTTTTTTTTTTTTTTAAGATGCAGTTTCGCTTTTGTTGCCCATGCTGGAGTGCAGTGGCATGATCTTGTCTCACCGCAAACTCTGCTTCCTGGGTTCAAGCAATTCTCCTGCCTCACCCTCCTGTATAGCTGGGATTACAGGCATGTGTCACCATGCTGGCTAATTTTGTGTTTTTAGTAGAGATGAGGTCTTGCCATGTTGGTTAGGCTGCTCTTGAACTCCCGACCTCAGGTGATACCCCGCCTTGGCCTCCCAAAGTGCTGGGATTTCAGGCTTGAGCCACTGTGCCCAGCCTGCAAAAAATAATAAAAATATACATATAATGGGAATTTTATATTTCTTTACTCAAAGTATATTTTGAAATGGTCTCTTTCCTATGAAAATAAAGTTTGAGAATATTTTCCAGATGATTTTGATATTTATATCTAGTTTTGAAAAATAAAAGCTATGTTTTACTTATTTTACTTTTTTTTTACATTTACCTTATTATTCCAATTGTAATTCTTAGATGACTCCAGTGCTTAGAGCACCTGGAGCAGAAACCGTTCTTCCTCCAAGGCTCAAGGATCCTCCATGAAGTGACTGTAGATAGAAGAGAGAAGTTGAAGAATCCCCAGAAAATGCCAGCAGTTAGAGGTTAGGAGATGAGCAGGGACCTACCAAAGATGCTGAGAAGGAATTTTAGTGAGGTAGCAGGGATGCCAGAAAAAAAAAAAAAAAAAAAATGGAAATCACTACATCCCAGGAAACAAGTGAATAAAATACGAGGGATGGATTGAAAGGCAATATCAAATGTTCTCGATAGGTCGAGTAAAATGAATCTGAGAACGGGCCTTGGGATATTGGGAGTCTTTGGTGACCTTGACACAAAAAGATCTCGTTGAGTTGGGGAGGTTGGGCAGAGCTAGAATGAACTGAGTTTCAAATAACAAGAGAGAAATTAGAGAAAGAGAGTGTGGTTGTCTCTTTTGAGTCTTATATGTTTATAAAGGAAAAGGAGATCCAAGTCAGTAACTGGAATGCAAGAGGGGATATGTGTCGATGTAAAGAAGTTGAGGTGAGAGAAATTACAGTGTATTATATGCTGATGAGAATGGTCAGGAGAAAGGGAAAACTGATGCTGTGGTAGAGCAGGGTCAATTGTGGGAGTAATTTCCTTGACTAGATGAGAAAATCTGAAATCTAATACACAAATGGAGAGAAGATAATTCTTACATATACTTTTTAAATTCAAGCAACGTACACCACAACTGGATACATTCTCAATTGTATCTTCCCAATCATGATTTCAGTTTTCTGAAATAGAGGTATACATTTTAATTAGTTTGTCTATACTAAAACACAGGAAATCGAGTATTTGGCCACATGTATGGATAGATTGTTAAATATGGTTGTGGAAGACTGTTGAAGTCATTTTCCTATGGCTTAAATATTCCCAGTGAATTGGAATCAAAGTCATTAATGGTAAGTGGGCACTGAGCAGGGATACACAGGCATGTGAGTGAAGAGAATGTATGAATTTATTTTCTACTAGAATGAATAGATAAATTAGGTAAGTACAGTCAGAGGGATGGAGAAATGCTGTGGTTTTGAGTTTGGAATGTTTTTATCTATGGCAACTCTAGAAACAGTAAAGCATTCATAAAGAAGACAGAAAATATAGCAGCTCAAGAAAGTTGGTGAGAATAATTTTGTTCTTGTAAAAAGGAAGAATGGGGTTTGTATGACCTGAAAAGAAAATATGATGCTTAGAACTCCCATCCTCCTCTTTGATCTTGGAAAAGTAGTTCACCAGAATAAAGGATATCAGTTTTGTGAGAAACTAAAAGGAGGTGAATAAGAGACCTGCGTTGAGAATGTCAGTGAGACCACATTTAAGTCTTTGAATGTTACTTTTGGGGGTCACGACTGTTCTGAGGATCCTTAGGTTCTTTGCATGTACTTCCAGTGCTCTAATGAGTACATTTAGAATCTTTGCTGCTGAAGACTGGAGACCACCCTCTCTTTAGACTTCTAATAGGAGTGAATAATGACTTGATAATCTTGCAATTAGGGCATATGAGGAAATAATAGAATTACCTTAGCTTCAACATAAATACCAGTGAGAGAAATTAATTTAAAAACTCAAATAGAATTTCTATTCTCAACTATTTAACATAGTTTTTTCCTCCTGAATTTGGTATATTTCCCCATGTGAGTTCACTACACTTTTAATTTTGACTTGCTTAGTGAAAGTTTCCATTCTGTGATCTTTTTTGTTGTCTCTCTCTCTCTCTCTCTCTCTCTCTATGTATATATACACACACAGATATGCATTTTATACGTATATTTAATATGTAATATAATACATAAATATATAAGTAATATATAATATATAGATTATAATATATAATATGTATAATTATATTATATTAAATGGTTCAATATCCTGGGTGGGTGAATCTCTAAAAATGAGTCAGCTGATTTCAAGACTGAAACATAGAAAAGGTTTGTTATTATATTTGGGAAGTTGATCCATTAGCCTTTTAAGGAAAACCAGGAGAGTCTTGTGCCAGAAATAGAACTGACCCAAATAGTCCCATAAGATCGTAAGAACCCTTCTCAACTCTAATTACACTCATTAGAGTAGACCTGCTTGTGTTAGCAGATGGATTTAGACATTTCTGTGGCATTACACAAAAGAAATGTACTTCTTTCTCACTTATTAGTTCTGGAAGTGTGTTGACGTTGGGTTGGTTCTTCTGCATGTGGCCATTCAGGGACCCATTCCACACTGTGGGGCCATTGTCCCCTAAGGCCTTATGATCATCAGGAGCCGCTGGAAGACATAGGAAGAAACTGTAAGAGCCCATGAGGGGTTTTATGTGCCAGGCACACAAATCACTTTTCATTGTAATCTGAGTTTGGCAAGGACTTAGTCACATGGCCATACCAAATTGCAAGGGAACATGGGAAAGATAGTTTAGTGATATTTCCAGAAAAAAGAGAATGATTTTTGTGAACTGTGTGAACAAGGACACGGTCATTGGTAGGATTTTGTTCAGAGGAAGTCAGATGTAAGAGGCTCTCAAGAAATGTCTGACTTAAATACCAATTTTTAAGAAGCGGAACCTTACTCTCATATCTTTCAGGAAGAGAACTGGTAATATGGGAGAGCAGGTCTGAATGAGAAATTTGTTGCTGGCTCACTTACAATTCTTGAATTTAGCAGATAAAAAGATAATTTACAGGATATTAAGGAATTGAAACCCAAATTTGAGATTTGGGTGTTCCAAATCCTTATCATTCTTTTGTCATGGTATATTTGTATATCTTTGACTTAAAAAGGTAACATCAACTTGATTGAAAGTGTTAGTGATTATGTGTGTATGTATGGGGCTATGCTCTAGTAGTCACTTTGAAATACTGTGTGTGCATGTGCATTAGCATGTATTCCAAATGTTCTTTTGCTATGAAGTAAGATACTTATCTACCTATTCTCACAGAGATTAATATATGTATTATGGGGCAATTTAAAGACCTTAACAACAAAATAATTTAAATCCAGGTTAAATATTTCAAATTTTATACTTATAATTTACCACAGAACATAAAACTAGATATTCTCTTGCTGGGAATAAGAGAAATTCCCATTTCCTTCAGATTGCACATGAGGAAGATGACATTTTTCCATAGCCAGTGATGTCTACTGAACCTCCTCTTGAGGCCACAGCAGCAGCCCACTTTAGTTTCTGCCCTATAAGGCAGAGAACTGGCTATTGTAACAAAGCTAGACATAGACCAATAGCCAATTCATAGTAAGTAATCAATATAAAGCAAAATCTAAAATTTTGGAACTCTTAGTTCCTAAAATTTGGTAGAGGAAAGACTAGATTTTTCTATTGAGCATAAACTAAGATTTTCCCAAATTATTTTTATAACCATCATCTGCTGCTTCAAGAATTTTTTAAAAGACTATTAATAGTTTACTATTCACTCTCTCTAGTGCTGTTATTCTTCAAATGCTCAATACTAGATTCTATACCCACCCCAGACTGATGATCTCACAGGCAAAAAGCTTTTATTTTGTGTACTCCTGGGTGGTGTCTGGAGAAATAAGCGGGAGGTTCATTCCTGAGCTTATGGTTTAGACAAAGAAGAGATATTGGCATATTGTTTAAGAATTAGGGGTGTTAAAAGTATATTATGTAGTCAACTGTGGAATTTTTGCTGTGCTACCTCCCAGGTAGAGCTTGGCATCTGCCATAGCTGTGCACACACAGACGACAAAGTACCAGAGACTAACTCAAGACCTAAAACCAAACTGTTATCAATTCAGACAACCTCTAGGGAAACTATAGTAATTGGGCAGGTCAAAACTCTTACAGAAATAAATGGCATATAAGATAATACAACCTCCTCTCTGGCCCATGGTTAATGAGAATGGGTGACGATTGGGAATTTATACCCATAAAACGTTTTCTATTTCTAAATGTGAATTTTCCCCTTTGTATGAAGAAAATGACCATCCTTTTAACTGGTGTTTCCTATTGCTACGAAGCCAAAGGACAGCAGCCTGTCAGGTATGCAGCTAATAATCTTAACGAGGCTTCTGTCAGTAAAACATGTTTTCTTGTGGGGAAGCTTAAAAAGACCCTGAAAAAAGATGTGGGAATTTCACAGTCTGATTGTGAACAGAGATTAAATAAGGAAGAACAAATGTAAAATAAATGTTCATTGGGAAGTCAGGCTGGGTCCTCAAGATTATGTGACCTTTGCATCAGCAACATTTCATGGCTAAGTTACGTATTAGAAGAGTAGAAAATGTACTGAAAATAACAAAGTTTCTGTAAATTTCCTTAAAATGTTTTCTGAAAAACCAATTTAAATTTTACCTACTGAGACAGAATTAGAGATGTTTAGATATAGAATTGAAGGCATTGTGAGAGCAAAAGTAATCTCCACTTAATATTTCCTTGGCATTTCCATTCTCTGTACATGACTGAAGCCTTGAAGCAAGCGCCTTTGAGGAGGCAAAATGGACTTCTGCTTCATGAATGCCAGTATTTCCTACAGAGTATTACAGCTTATCCTGCAGAATGCACATGCTGGTTAGACACATAGGAAGGCTTTTAAGAAAGGCATTAGGCCTATTGAATTTCATGTAGCCTCATCCATGCCTTTTTATAATGCTTTCTGTCCTTATGAATAAATTCAGATATACTGAGAGAGACTCAGAAATGCTTAGTGGTCATGTGATCAATTGGCTGCTTATTGAAAGTGGTAACCTTGAGCCCTTTCATGATGAAATGGAAAAATAAATGACTTAACTCCTCTCCTAACCTCATTAATCTCTCCGGGAAAGGCTTTCACCAAGTGTACTGCAGGAAGAGATTATTTGGAGAAGAGGGAAGCAAGAGGTAGTTTGAATCTGATATTTCTCAGACCTTACCACACTATGCAAATAACTCAGCCTTCAAGCTAATACCCATGGAGTCAGAGTAGTTCATGCAGGCACTTTGCAAGAGGAGTATGGTAATGAGCTTGGTGAATTATGTGTAGGTTTTCTAAAATTTCTTTGTCTTCCTGTCTGAATTCAAATGATCTGAGACAGAGCTGGACAACTCTAGTGACTATATGGTCAATTGGCCTCCCTACTTATCAGGGTTCTTGTCATGAGGTAATTAATGTTTGTTATTACCAGTTTCCTAGCTACCACATGGGACAGGCTATTACATTTTTCATGTAAGTCTTGGGGATCAGAGAACAACATCCCATCTGGAGGGGCCTCAGAAGCAAAGTTCCTCTCTTGCCTTCTCCTGCCCTCATGTCTCTTGATCTTCATTCTCCTTCAAGGCTAGCCATAGAAACCAGAATCTCTCTTCCCCAGGGTAGATTGTAGAAATCAGAATCCCTCTTCTCACGGAGGGTCATGGAAACTAGAACCTCTGTCTGCCGAGCCAGCCGTAATCCCTAAACATATTACTCTAACCTTCCCTCACTTGTCCATGCAAGAGCTGGTTATAAAGAAATTATCTGATGTATCTTGTTTGACAGTGGGCCAAAAGACCCCCCACTCCAGAAAGGATTCTACCCTGTGCCCAGGAAGAAAAATGCTGCACAGAGATGCCAAGAAGAATCTGAAGACAGGCTTTGTTGGATTTCCTCACTCAGTCTATTCTCATTTGATTATACCTTTTGTCCAATCACGTTTATCTATGTGATTATCCTTCATCAAACCTAAACACAGATGTGAATTGTTTTCCCTCTGTCTTTGGGTCTTCATTCTGCAGGTTCCCATGTCCTGTAAAATTATGATTAAATAAATTCGTTATGTTTTTCTCTTTTTAATCTGTCTTTTGTTACAGCAGTGTTAGTGACCTTTATAATAAGGAGGAAAGGTGTCACACCCTTTCTGCCCCTAATTAAGCCAAGGGTTGCTGGCAGGCAGCAATCACCAGTCTGATACTAGCAGTTTCCCAGGCCTTCTCCAGTGCCCTAGTGTGTTCTGGTCTTGACATTCCGTGGAAGTTGGGAAAATGATAATGTATAGCCTCATGCAAGGTGTTCTGGCAGCTTATGTCTGTCAGTGTGAGGAAAAAAGGGAACTGTCACGTAACAGATGTCACATGCAACTTACATAAAGGTCCTGTAGTACTTTTTACATCTGTCAGGGGATCTTTTCTGGCTTCACTTTCCATTTCATATTTTCCAGATTTCTTGCTAAAATGCTTATATTTGGATTCTACCTCCCTAGCTGATCTCTTCTTTTGTTGGTTTGTCATATCGACTTCATCGTGCCTTTAGATGCTTTAACAAATCTTTGTATTTTAAATTTATGTTATTTAGACATTTTACAAAGATTGAAATGTTACAGATATTGCCAAAGTCCAGTATGCTACTGCAGTGAATACTGTAGGCAATTGCAACATAATTATAAGTATTTGTATGTCTAAATGGATTTAAAAATAAGCACAGTAAAATATAAGAGATTAGAAATGGTACACCTATGTGGGGCACTTACCATGAACAGAGCATGCCTGATTGGAAGTTGCTCTGTGTGAGTCAGTGAGTGACTGGTGAGTGAATATGAAGGCCTAAGACATTATTGTACACAACTGTATACTATGTACATTTAGGCTGGACTAAATTGGTATAAATTTTGTTCTTAAATAATAAAACTTAGCTTATTGTAACTTTATAAATTTTTAATATTTTAAACCTTTTGACTCTTTGGTAATGAAACTTAGCTCAAAACAGAAACACATTGTTGAGTTGTACAATTTTCTTTTTTTATATTCTTATTTTATATTTGTTCTACTTTTAAAAGTATTTATTTTTTTAACTTTTCATACTCTTTGGTTACAAACTAAAATGTAAACATATACATTAGCCTAGGGCTGCACAGGGTCAGGATCATCAATGTCACCGTCTTCTAACTCCACATCTTGTCCCACTGGAATGTCTTCAGGGGCAGTAACATGCATGGATCTGTCATCTGCTGTGATAGTAATGCCTTTTTTTTTGGAACACCTCCAGAAGAACCCACCTGAAGCTGTTTTACAGCTAATACTTTTTTCATAAGTGGAAGAAATACATTCTAAAATAACAATAAAAAAGTACAGTTGAGTAAATATATACACCCATAACATAGTCTTTTATTATCATAAGTGTTATATACTGTATATAATTGTTTGTGTTAGACATTTATACAACTGATAGCACAGTAGGTTTGTTTCCACCAGCATCATCACAAACATATGAATAATGCATTGCACTATGATATAACTAGGTGATAAAAGTTTTTTAGCTTCATTATCGTCTTATGGGATCACCATCATATGTGTGTTATGTTGACCAAAACATCATTACCTGGCTCATGACTGTTTTGACGATATCCACACAGTCTTGTGTGTGTTTGTATGTGTGTGTGTATCTAAGATTGCACATCTTTGATTTTTCATGAGGCTTGAGTTTTTTCTTTTCATATTCTTTCTTGTGTGAATGGACTATTCTTACATGCATTTTCAAATTTTTCTAAGTAACTTTTTGTTTTTCTCTTACTGGTTTTAGGAGTCCTTCATAAATTCTGAATGCTAATCCTTTGATAGTTAAAAGCTGACAAATATCTTCTCCCAGACCAAGGCTTTGCCTTTTAAATTTTTGTTGGCAATGTTTTTTGTAGAATATGTTTTAAGTTTTAAGGCAGTTACATTTACTTTATTCTCCTGTTGAATTTATAAACTTTGCATCTTGTTTAAGAAGTTTTTCCTATCCAAAGTTTATAAAAATAGGCTCTTATATTTCTTCTGAAAGTCGTAAAGTTTTGCTTCTCATATTTAAGTTTGTAAATCACTGACATTTATTTTTGCCTGTAGTGTGAGGTTGGGACATAGTTCTATTTATTTTCATATGGTTAACCAAATGTCCCACTGCAATGTATTGAAACTAGTTTATCTTTTCCACGTTTTGTAATGCCACCTGTGCCACATATCAACTTTGACCACCTCTTCACATGTTGAGTTTTTATTGATGCATGGATCTATTTCTGGGCTTCCTCATGTATCCAGAAGTGTGCTTGTTCCCGCCTACGCCAGCAGCATACTCTCTTAATTAACACAGTTTATAGTAAGTAGGCCTTGATATCTGGTTGGACAGTTGCCCTGGATTACTCCTCAACTTCAGGATTATTTTTAACTATCCTCTGTGTTTTATACAGTTATACTAATTTAAAAATCCACTTCTAAATTCCATAAATAACTGTTAAAGTTTTTATCAAAGTATCACTTCATTTATACATTGATTTGAGAAAAATGTATCGTCTTATACATGTTTCTTCAAAGTTTCTTTTCTGTCCTTCAAAAATCTTCATATGGTTTCTATAAAATGGCCTGTGCATTTTTTCATAGATACATTTCTAGGTAACTTAGTGTTTTTGTTGTTACAGAGAAAGGTATCATTTTCTACACTATTTTCTGTTTGTTAATTACTTGGATATAAGAATATTCTCTGTTTTACAGTTGATTATGTACCAGTGATATGGCTGAATTTTAATATCAATAATCACACATTTTACCTTTAGTTCACTTGGGTTTTCAACCTAGGTAACCTCATGATCTGGAAATAAAAAGTTCCTATTTCTTTATTGTTCTTATACTTTTAATTTTGATTTCCAGAGCTCAGCAATACAAAATGTCAAGTACAGTGTTGAGTAGTCGTTGAAACAGCTGACCTCCTTGTCTTGTTTCTCAACTAAAACAGAATGGTACTTATGTATGAGAAAATAAATGTATAAACATTTTTGGTGAAAATCCACAGATTAAGCTAAGAAAGTTCCCTTCAATTTCTCCTTTGCCAAGAGTTTTTGTCAGGAATGAATGTTGAAGTGTGACAAATACAGCTATTAGTTTTTGTATTATACTTAATATAAAATAAATTTGTCTATTAAAAAATAAGTACTTTTCTATCTTCCCTCTATGTTATAGTTTACATATGTTTAATTTGAGATAACTGTAGCTTCACATGCAGTTGTAAGAAAGAATAGTTTTTCCCTATACCCTTCACTCGGTTTATCCCAATAGTATCATCTTGCATAACTGTAGTACAACATTACAACCAGGAAATTAACACTGATGCAGCCTACCAATCTTACTCCTATTTAACTACTTTTATATGCACTCGTGTGTGTGTATTGTGTGTATTTAATTTTATGCAATTTTATTACATAAATAGATTTATGTAATTAAAATAATTACAGTCAAGATACAGAACAGTTCTATGGCATAAATCTTTCATGTTATGCTTTTATAACCACAGCTACCTCCCTCCTTCCCCTCTCTTTAACCCCTGGCAATGACCAATCTGTTCCTCTTCTCTATATATTCTATACATTTCAGAAAAGTCCCATAAATCATATGGAATCATATAATATTGGAATATATGTTACAGATATATGGAATTATAAGGGATCATGTAATATTGTAAACTTTTAAAATTGGCTTTTCCACTGAGCATATTTCCTCGAAGTACATGCAAGTTGCATATTAACAATTTATTCCATTTTATTGCTGAGTAATATTCCTTGGTATTGGTGTACTTCATTTTCTTTATTCACCTGTTGAAAGAAATTTGGGTGGTTTATATTTTGTTATTGTAAAGTTGATAGAAACATTAGTCTACAGGTATTTCTGTGAACATACATTTTCATTTCTCTGTGATGGACACTCCCAGTGCAGTTACTGGGTCATAATGGCAAGTGCATATTTAGTTTGTAAAAAACCTCCCATACTCATTTTCATAGTGGCCATACTAATTCACAGTCTTATTAGCAATATATGAGTGACTCAGTTATTCTACATCTTTGCCAACATTTAATGGTGTCATTTTGTTTTGTAATTTTAGCCATTCTAATCAGCACACAGTGATATCTCATTTTGGTTTTAATTTGCATTTCCCTAAAGGCTAGTCATGTTAGATGTCTTTTCATTACATATGACAAAGTTTGTCATATGTAGATCATTTTAAATAAAATGTCTGTTCAAGACTTTTGCCCATGTTCTAATTAATTTTTTTTTTTTTTTTTTTTTTTACTTCGGAGTTTTGAGAGTTCTCTATATATTATGAATATATAGTCACTTGCTGGATATGTAGTTTGCACATATTTTCTTCCTGTCTATAACTTGTGTTTTCTTTCACTCCACAGGATCTCTCACAAATGCTTATAAACTTAATTCAACTCTTATGAAAATATTAGCAAAGTTTTTCTTCAAACATAAAAAATTATTCTAAGGTTAAAATAGAAAAACAAAGGACCTAGAACAGCTAAGATAATTCTGGTAAAGACGAATTAAGTGGGAGGAATCACTTTACCCAATGTTATGGCTTAGTGTATAGCTGCATTAATCAAGACAATATGGTATTAGCTAAATGACAGATACAAATATAAATGGAACAGAATTGAGGACACAGAAATAAATCCACAAAAATATGCCTTACAGATTTATGAAATGGTGCAAATCCAATTCAGTGGAGGGAGGATAGCTTTTACTACAAATGGATCTGGAGCAATTAGATATCCACAGGGAAAAAAAAAAAAAAGGAAATGAACCTCAGCATGAACATCACACCTTATACAGAAAGTAATTGAAAACAGATTATGTAAAATATAAAACTATAATTTTTTAGGAAAAGAATACTATATTTTTAATATCTGTTTTTATTATATGGAGAAATCTTAAAACTCCAAAGTAAATTTAAAAAATCTACTCAGAAAATGGGCAAAAGTCCCCAACAGATGTTTTATTAAAAAGAATCTACATGTGACACACAAGTACATGAAAACACATTCAACATGATTAGCCTTTAGGGAAATGAAAATTAAAACCAGGGACTCTTCAAGATGGCGGGGTAGGAGCAGCTCGGGGTTGCGGCTCTCAGTGAAGGCTCAGAGGGTGAGTTCAAGCATCATTTTCAGATGGATCTTTGTTGCCCACAGAACGGGGGGATTCCCAGGTGGAGGAGGGACACGGAGCACCGCCATGGCTGTTTTGGCCTGCACGGCAGTTGCGGCCAGCACAGCAGCGCAGCGGCACTCCGCATAAGGTGCACTGATCTGGATGCCCTGTTAAACTGGCAATCTGAGATTTGGGAGGGCAGATTAGCATATCCATCTGATTGAACGGGACTTGGACAGTGACCCAGACCAGGAAATTCACAGGAGGCAACATCTGAGCCAGCGCAGTAGGTTGCTGCACGGGAAATCTCATGGATCCCGGTCCCCAATTAGCGGGCAACTGAAATACCTGGGAGAGAGTCAACCTTTCAACTTAGGAAAAAGAAAAAGAGGGGCTCTGAGGCGGTGAGCCAGGTGACCAGGCTCAGCAGGTCCCACCCCCACAGGGACAAGCAGGGCGGCAATTCCATACGCCTAGGGTTGAGAGTTTCACCGTGGACGCAACTGAGCCCGGGACGGTGCAGCTTGGTGAGGGAGGGGCGTCCCCCATTGCCAAGGCAATCCACCCCTACGGAAGTATACTCCCATTGCTGTCACAGCCTGCCCTTGCGGAGGCAACCTGCCATAACAGAAAGACTCCACCAATACAGAGGCAACAGAACAGAGCACACGACGGCAAGGTGGAGCCCTCAGCAACAGGGCAAAGCCCAAGGCAACAGAGCAGAGCCCGCCACAGTAGGGTGGAGCCAACGCCAAAGGGTGGAGCCTCGGCAGGCAAATAGTGACTAGACTGACCCCTAGCTGGGTAGGAAAGTGCAACAGATACTCATAAAGAAAGCCCTAATGCCCCGAGACAGAGCATCTGAGGAAAAAAAAAAACGGGTTTTATGAGTCCTGCTGCAGCAGACTTAAAAGTATCTGCCGAACAGTCCTCAATGAGCAACGGAGCTCACAGCTCAGCACTCGAGCTCCTATAAAGTACAGACTGTCTCCTCAAGCAGCACCCTGACCCCAGAATATCCAAAGAGTCACCTCAAAAAGGACTGATCAGACTGACAGTTGGTGGGCCACTCAGAGAATGAACCAAAAAGTCAGCAACAACTACTCAGACCACAGGAGGATAAACCCACAAAGATGGGAAGAAACCAGCACACGAAGAAGGAAAACAACTGAAACCAAAACACCTCACCTCCTACAAAGGACCAAAACTCCTCACCAGCAAGGGAACAAAGCAGGACAGAGAATGAGGGTGGAATCAGACTTCAGAAGGTGAATAATGAGAAACTTCCGTGAGCTAAAAGAACATGTTCTAAATCAATGCAAAGAAATTAAGAACCTTGAAAAAAGATTTGAATAAAGATTTGAGAAAATGATAACAAGAATGGGTAACTTAGAGAGGAATATAAATGAATTGAAGGAGCTGAAAAACACAACATGAGAACTTCGCGAAGCGTGCACAAGTTTCAACAGCCGAATTGACCAAGCAGAAGAAAGAATATCAGAAGTCGAAGATCAACTCAATGAAATAAAATGAGAAACCAAGATTAGAGAAAAAAGCGCAAAAAGCAATGGACAAAGTCTCCAAGAAATGTGGGATTATGTAAAGAGACCTAAGCTACGTTTGATAGGTGTACCAGAATGTGATGAAGAGAATGATTCCAAGCTGGAAAATACTCTTTAGGATATTATCCAGGAAAATTTCCACAACCTAGCAATCCAGGCCAATACTCAAGTCCAGGAAATACAGAGAACACCACAAAGATATTCCATAAGAAGAGCAACCCCAAGGCACATAATCATCAGATTCAACAGGGTTGAAATGAAGGAGAAAATACTAAGGGCAGCCAGAGAAAAAGGTCAGTTCACCCACAAAGGGAAGCCCATCAGACTCATAGCAGATCCCTTGGCAGAAACTCTACAAGCCAGGAGGGGCCAATATTCAACATCCATAAAGAAAAGAACTTTCAACCCAGAATTTCATATCCAGCCAAACTGAGCTTCATAAGTGAAGGAAAAATAAAATCCTTTGCAAACAAGCAAGTACTCAGAGATTTTGTTGCCACTGGGCCTGCTTTACAAGAGCTCCTGAAAGAGGCACCACACAAAGAAAGGAACAACCAGTACCAGCCATTCCAAAAACATACCAAATGCTAAAGAGCATCAAAAAACAAAAAAAAATGAATAATTTGCACCAACTAACGGGCAAAGCAGCCAGCTAGCATCAAAATGGCAGTATCAAATTCACACATAACAATATTAACCCTAAATGTAAATGGGTTAAATACACCAATCAAACAACACAGACTGGCAAATTGGATAAAAAGCCAAAACCCATCAGTGTGCTGTATCTAGGAAACCCATCTCACACGCAAGGATACACAAAGGCTCAAAATAAAGGGATGGAGGAAGATATACCAAGCAAATGGAGAGCAAAAAAAAGCAGGAGTTGCAATTCTTGTCTCTGATAAAATAGACTTTAAAGTGG
Organism: Callithrix jacchus; assembly: GCF_049354715.1. Taxonomy (NCBI): domain Eukaryota; kingdom Metazoa; phylum Chordata; class Mammalia; order Primates; family Cebidae; genus Callithrix; species Callithrix jacchus. Next base: position 80,788,134 of record NC_133512.1, on the reverse strand, counting down.
CAAAGATCAAAAGAGACAAAGAAGGTCATTACATAATGGTAAAAGGATCAATACAACAAGAAAAGCTCACGATCCTAAATATATATGGAACCAATACAGGAGCACCCAGATATATAAGGCAAGTTCTTAATGATCTACAAAGAGACTTAGACTCCCACAAAATAATAGTAGGAGACTTTAACACTCCACTGTCAATATTAGACAGATCAACCAGACAGAAAATTAACAAGGAAATCCAGGACTTGAACTCAGACTTGGAACAAGCAAAACTAATAGACATTTACAGAACTCTCCACCCCAAATCCACAGAATATACATACTTCTCAGGACCACATCACACCTACTCTAAAACTGACCACATAATTGGAAGTAAAGCACTCCTCAGCAAATGCAAAACAACTGAAATCATAACAAACAGTCTCTCAGACCATAGTGCAATCAAGTTAGAACTCAGAATTCAGAAACTAACTCAGAACTACACAGCTTCATGAAAACTGAATAACTGGCTCTTGAATGTTGAACGGATAAAGAATGAAATGAAGGCAGAAATAGAGAAGTTTTTCAAAACCAACGAGAATGAAGACACAACATACCAGAACCTCTGGGACTCATTTAAAGCAGTCTCCAGAGGAAAATATATAGCAATAAGTGCCCATATGAGAAGAGTCGAGAGATCCAAAATTGACACCCTATCATCAAAATTGAAAGAGCTAGAGGAGCAAGATCAAAAAAACTCAAAACCTAGCAGAAGGCAAGAAATAACTAAGAGCAGAACTGAAGGAGATAGAGACACGAAAAACCCTTCAAAAAATCAATAAATCCAAGAGCTGGTTTTTTGAAAAGATCAACAAAATAGACCACTAGCCAGACTGATAAAAAAGAAAAGAGAGAACAACCAAAAAGACGCAATAAAAAATGATAAAGGGGAAATCACCACAGATTCCACAGAAATTCAAACCATCATCAGAGAATATTACAAACAACTCTATGCACATAAACTGGTAAACCTGGAAGAAATGGATAAATTCCTGGATACCTGTGTCCTCCCAAGCCTAAACCAGGAGGAAGCTGAAACTATGAATAGACCAATAACAAGGTCTGAAGTCGACCAGCAATTAAGAGCCTACCACACCAAAAAAGCCCAGGTCCAGATAGGTTCACAGCCGAATTCTACCAGACACACAAAGAGGAGCTGGTACCATTTCTTGTAAAACTATTCCAAATAATGCAAAAAGAGGGAATCCTTCCCAAATCATTTTATGAGACCAACATCATCCTGATACCAAAACCTGGCAGAGACTCAACAAGAAAAGAAATCTTCAGGCCAATATCCATGATGAACATAGATGCAAAAATCTTCAATAAAATACTGGCAAGCCAATTGCAACAGCAAACCAAAAAACGTATCCATCATGATCAAGTAGGATTCATCCCAGGGATGCAAGGCTGGTTCAACATACAGAAGTCTATAAATGTAATTCACCACATAAACAGAACCAAAAACAAAAACCACATGATTATCTCAATTGACGCAGAGAAGGCCTTTGACAAAATTCAACAACCCTTTATGCTAAAAACCCTCAATAAACTCGGTATTGATGGAACATATCTCAAAGTAATAAAAGCTATTTATGACAAACCAACAGCCAATATCATACTGAATGGGCAAAAACTGGAAGCATTCCCTTTGAAATCTGGCACTAGACAAGGATGCCCTCTTTCACTACTCCTATTCAATATAATACTGGAAGTTCTAGCCATAGCAATCAGGCAAGGAAAAGAAATAAAGGGTATTCAAATAGGAAAGGAGGAAGCCAAATTGTCTCTATTTGCAGATGACATGATAGTATACCTAGAAGACCCCATCGCCTCAGCCCAAAAACTCCTGAAACTGATAAGCAACTTCAGCAAAGTCTCAGGATACAAAATCAATGTGCAAAAATCACAAGCATTCCTATACACCAGTAACAGACTTAAAGAGAGCCAAATCAAGAATGAACTGCCATTCACAATTGCTGCAAAAAGAATAAAATACCTAGGAATACAACTCACAATGAACGTAAGAGATCTCTTCAAGGAAAACTACAAACCACTGCTCAGTGAAATAAGAGAGGACACAAACAGATGGAGAAATATTCCATGTTCATGGTTAGGAAGAATCAATATCATGAAAATGGCTATACTGCCCAAAGTAATTTACAGAATCAATGCTATCCCCATCAAGCTACCATTGACTTTCTTCACAGAACTGGAAAAAACCACCATGAACTTCATATGGAACCAAAAGAGAGCCCGCATAGTCAAGTCAATTCTAAGCAAAAAGAACATAGCAGGAGGCATCATACTACTGGACCTCAAACTATACTACAAGGCTACAGTAATCAAATCAGCATGGTACTGATACCAAAACAGAGATATAGACCAATGGAACAGAACAGAGGCATCGGAGGCAACACAGCATATCTACAGCCATACGATATTTGATAAACCTGACAAAAACAAGCAATGGGGAAAGGATTCCCTGTTTAATAAATGGTGTTGGAATAGCTGGCTAACCATATGCAGAAAGCAGAAACTGGACCCCTTCCTGACACCTTACACTAAAATTAACTCCAGATGGATTAAAGACTTAAATATACGACCTGGCACCATAAAAACCCTAGAGGAAAATCTAGGCAAAACCATTCAGGACATAGGAGTAGGCAAGGACTTCATGAACAAAACACCAAAAGCATTGGCAACAAAAGCCAAAATAGACAAATGGGACCTAATGAAACTCCACAGCTTCTGCACGGCAAAAGAAACAGTCACTAGAGTGAATCGGCAACAAACAGAATGGGAAAAAATTTTTGCACTGTACCCATCTGACAAAGGGCTCATATCCAGAATTTACAAAGAACTGAAACAAATTTACTGGAAAAAAACAAACAAGCCCATTCAAAAATGGGCAAAGGATATGAACAGATACTTTTCAAAAGAAGACATACATGAGGCCAACAAACATATGAAAAAATGCTCATCGTCACTGGTCATTAGAGAGATGCAAATCAAAACCACATTGAGATACCATCTCATGCCAGTTAGAATGGCGATCATTAAAAAATCTGGAGACAACAGATGCTGGAGAGGATGTAGAGAAATAGGAACACTTTTACACGGTTGGTGGGAGTGTAAATTAGTTCAACCATTGTGGAAGACAGTGTGGCGATTCCTCAAGGCCTTAGAAATAGAAATTCCATTTGACCCAGCAATCCCATTACTGGGTATATATCCAAAAAACTATAAATCATTCTACTATAAGGACACATGCACACGAATGTTCATTGCAGCACTGTTTACAATAGCAAAGACCTGGAACCAACCCAAATGCCCACCCACGATAGACTGGATTGGGAAAATGTGGCACATATAAACCATGGAATATTATGCAGCAATCAAAAAGGATAAGTTTGTGTCCTTTGTAGGGACATGGATGAATTTGGAGAACATCATTCTCAGCAAACTGACACAAGAACAGAAAATGAAATACGGCATGTTCTCGCTCATAGGTGGGTGATGAAAAAGAGAACACATGGACACAGGGAAGGGGGTACTACACACTGGGGTCTTCTGGGGGGAACAGGGGAGGGACAGCTCAGGGGGAAGGTGGGAGGGATAGCCTGGGGAGAAATGTCAAATGTGGGTGAAGGGGAAGACAGCAGCAAAACACACTACTATGTGTGTACCTCTGCAACTATCATGCATGATCTGCACATGTACCCCAAAACCTAAAATGCCATTAAAAAAAAATTAAAACTAAATTAGATATTGCTATACTCTGATTAGAATGGCTAAAATAATAAAAGAAGACACTGTTAAATGTTGGCAAAGATATAGAAAACACTGAGTCACTCATACATTGCTAATTCTTGGAATGATTTGCCAGGTATACTCTTAGACTCGACTTCAGAAGATTCTAAGGCATACACAAAACATCACAATCTTTAAGATTAACAGAATTGGGCCTGAGTGAAATAAAGTCAATCTTAAAATAATAAAACCACTTCCTGAACTATATTTGAACATTAAATTATTAAGGAATAAGAAGATTATCTTGACTTTAAAGAGCATTGAAAAATTATATAAAGAAAATAATGAATACCTATGGTCACGTACAAATAACCAAAAGGATTTGGTCAAAAATCAAAATATGGACACATAACTGTTCTGTCTTAGGCTTGCAACCTTCAGTCACCCAAAATGTCAACAGTATTTTGGAAGAATGTGTGAACTTATACTTTTCTATATTCATATATCACTTTTATCTTTGTAATGCTTTGAGGGTTCTTGGATTGAGTACCATTTTTAGAGTTAGAGTTTATTAAAATCAACATGTACTGATGTAAAAAATATTTAAAAATTTCAATTAATGTGTATCTTGTTTGTAGTTACGTACAATAAAGATTAAGTTATAAAGATATATTCCTGCATTTTATTTTCTCATTAGAAAATATTGTTGCTGTAATTTTAAATTGAATTCCTTATCTTAAAAAGACATATATAATACTTTCATATAATAATCTATATTGACTTGAATCATTTAATTATAATTGCCAACACAGACGATAAAAATTCAGTCAAATGTCTCATATAATTTTGAGGTTATTTTTATGTCTTTATATGCTCCTTCAGAAGAATATATTCATTGTCAGTGTATTCACTTTTTAAAGAAAACTTTGTTAATAAAGTAGTGTTTACATAACAAGATAAAGTAAAATGAAAAAAAAAAAAACACTACTCCTACTAATGTTGTAAAAAGAAGACAGCCTGTAGAAATAGGTTTTCAGGGAAGGAGAAAGCAGAACTAGAAAAGGTAAGAGAACATAAAAGTTGGATGATAGAGGAAATGGAAAGGACCTGTGTGAAAGCATCAGAATCAAGATTTAAGAGCCAGGAAATCACAGTAAGAAAAGCTCAGCAATGGTAGTGAAGAATGAGAGACGTGTTATGCAGTTCACCTGATATCATTGCCACCCTGGAAAGCTAAAAGGTTTTTAGATAGGTTTTAAATACATGTACATAATGTCAGCATTTTCTGTAATCTCAAGGGCAGGGCCGGAGTGTTGCCACAAACACTTTCAGAATGAAGTAGGTGTTGCTGTGTGGAGGCCAGTTTATGGAGGGAAGGGTGGGAAGGAAGACACCAGGTGACAAATTATGTAGGAGAACCAGAGAATTACTGAAAACATAAATAATGCAAACAGATAAAGTCAGAAGTAAAGACAACTCTAGTGAAGGAAAAGAAAAGCAAAGACCATTTTGATGAAACAGTTAGAAGCTACATTTTAGGCAGAGCACAATTCTTCAGTAAACTGGTCTGGAAGGAGGGAGTACAAAAAGATTGCTTAGATAGTTTGAGAAAAAGAAAGATGCATTCAGTTTCAAAGGATCATACTGTTATTCCTTATTCTCACCTTATATGAATTCTGAAATACACCCATATTATCAGAAACTGTTGTATTCTACCCTATAAGTTGGGTGCTAGATTCAAAGTCCTTTTTAGCATTCAGGATTAATTTAGGGTCTGTGTACTTACATCTTTAAGCACAATCACAATTTAGCTACAGTTCTGTGTTCATTTATAAGGGGGAAGATTTTACTCTGATCAGGGCTAGTTAAAAGAACGTGGCATAGTTGTTCTGAGATGTAAGAGCTGAGTGGTAATGAAAACATCTCCTCTGATCTGAAACACTGTCTTTACCCTGGTGCCATAACCTGAAAGTCCACTATTGTCATTGAACTGCTTTATGCTATTGTACATGAATATACTAATAGCTTAATATTTACTAGACAATTTTCTGTCCATATAAAGGAAAGAAACTGGAAGGCATGATTGTATTGGTCACATGACTGGGATTTGAGATGGTAGAAAAGAATCGTTTTGGCTGGGAATGGAGGCTCATGCCTATAATCCCAGCACTTTGGGAGGCTGAAGCGGGTGTATCACGAGATCAGGAGTTCAAGACCAGCCTGGTCAACGTGGTAAAACCCTGTCTCTACTAAAATAACAAAAATTAGCTGGATGTTATGGTGGGCACCAGTACAGCTACTTGGGAGGGTGAGACAGGAGAATTGCTTGAACTGGAGAGGTGGAGGTTGCAATGAGCCGAGACTGTGCCACTGCACTCCAACCTGGGCAACAGATTGAGACTCCATCTCAAAAAGAAAAATTGTTTTATTTCCCATGGCATATGAAAGAGTGCTTGAAAGAGTATATATGCCCAATAAATATTGATTGGATGAATGGACAAAGAAGAGAAGAAGTATATTTGCATAATGGAATATTATACACTGGTAAAAATAGACTACTGTTCTATTAATAACATGATTAAATCTTAGCAATAAGATATTAAAGAGAAACAGTTCAGTAAGTTAAAGAAAGGCAAAGGAATGGTAAATATATGATTCAGTTTGCAGACGAATATAGAGGGTGAGTTGGAGAGGTCACTCTGGATTCGGTGGCAAGATGAAGATTATTGTTAAAGTTCTACATTTCATTTGGATAAGAGTTTCAAGAATACTTGTTACATATTACAAATAACTAAATAATGAAGTAGATGAAAATACATGAACTATTGATGAGAGTGTGTAACTAACCCAAAGATTATTGGTACATTAGAAGTCCAAATTCATTAAACCTATGCTTATGTGGAAAGGAAGAGAAAATAAGCTTTCAAAGTTTAGACTGAGGCATGGTGAAAACAAACAGCCTACATGAAGGTGCTGGCTTCTGGCTCACACAATGTGAAAAGGCAGAGAGCCTGTGAGGAGCGTGCCCCTCCATGACTTTATATAGAAGGAACCAGATAGTCCTTTCCATTGGGAGTTTGACGGGCTTCTACTAAGAACACTAGAGAAGAATTAGATGCATAAACTGAAGAGCAAATCATCTGCTGTTGTAGACATTAAAGATTAATTATAATTATATAATGTAATGTTTCCCCTTTTGTCATGACTCTCTGGAAATGAAGATCTTAACATGATGGTCAGTCATTGACATCGTTAAGTCTTCCACATTGTTTTCATGACCATAATTTTATATTTTTATTTTATTAAATTATTTGATGATTTTGTATATCCTAAGTACTTTAAATCACATTCTGAATGAATGGGCTATATGTGACAAAAGAAAAACTACATGCCACTAAGGCTAGTGTCTTTAGTTTGGAAATAGGAAATAATTAACAGCAAAGTCTGGCAAATGGCACTTGGATTAGCGAGATAAATATTTCTTTTCTGCAGCATGATGTCATCTATTTGTCTTTAATAAATAAGAATGTCTAGAAAATAGCATACTATTGTGAATAGTGCTGCAACTAACATACTTGTGCATGTATGTTTATAATAGTATAATTTATATTCCTTTTGGTATATCCCCATCAATGATAAACTGGATAAAGAAAATGTGGCACATATACACCATGGAATACTATGCAGCCATATAAAGAAATGAGATCATGTCCTTTGCAGGGACATGGATGGAGCTGGAGGCCATTATTCTTAGCAAACTAATGCAGGAACAGAAAACAAAACACTACATGTTCTCATTTATAAGTGGGGGCTGAACAATGAAATCAGATGGACACAGGGAGGGGAACAACACACACTGGGTCCTGTCAGGGAGTGTAGGGGGAGGGAGAGCATCAAGATAAATATGACTCCCTGTGAGCCTTAATACCTAGGTAATGAGTTGATAGGTGTAGCAAAGCACTGTGGCGCATGTTTACCTATGAAGCAAACCTGCACATCCTCCACATGTATCCTGGAATGTAAAATTAAATGAAAATCAATAAAAAACATAAACTAACATTTATACGACATCAAACCAGTAACAGTTATTTGAAATGCAAAAAAAAAAAAAAGAAAACTGGCCTCATCTTTTGGCTTCATATTTTAAAACCATGTACTTCAATCTAAGGATCAGCTTATAGAAACTTATAAAATTTTGTGTTTCTAGATAACATTATAAAAATCTTATGTGGGTTCTGGTTTGAAGGTGATAGCATAAAAAATTTTCTGTTCCCTTCTGCTTTCTAATATCACCCTCACAAACAATAAGGAAGACAAACAAGAAATAATAATACATTGTCCTAGTTCATAATCTTGAATGAAGTAAGAGATATCCGTAGCCCTGACCACAGGATGTCAGTACCAGTGACTTAGTGAGCAGAAAAAGGTCAGACTCAGTGTTTATAGTGGGGGACTCCCACGAATTCTTAGAAAGTCTCCAATATTTGAGGTGTTAGATACTGGGGAGGAGGAATCCATTTGTTTCTTGTTTGAAAGCCAATGCATGGAACAGTTAGGATCCTGTTCTTAATTCCTCCATCCTACTCCTATCACTAGAACAGTATGGAAACTACCTATCTCCAGTTCCTGCGGAAGTCAGGAGGCAGCCTTTGTAGAAATTGAAACAGAGTACAGGACAGCTACAAGATTTGTGATGCCCAGTGCAAAATAAAAATGCGAGTCCTCTTGTTCAAAAGGCTATGTATTTTGAGTTCCGTCGGGAAAATAGAAAACTCACTAGATATTTCAAGTAGGAATGTGTTTAATTCAAGGAATTTAATTCTTAAAATTGTGGAAGGACTATGGAACATAGATGAGGTCCACCGCCAGCTTTCAGGCTATCAGTTAAGAATTTCAGTATGTTTATACTACAGAATTAAATAAGGTATGGGGCCTTATCCTTAGAAGGCTTCATCTTTGTGCAACTGCATAGGTGGTACATGCACGAACTCTGCAGATAGTGTCTAAACTCAAGCAGACAATACAGCAGAAATGGGGTATGGTACTGAAAATGAATGTATATTGACATCTAGATCAAGGGTGTACAATCTTTTGACTTCCCTGGGCCACATTGGAAGAAGAATAAATTGTCTTGGGCCACACAAAAACACACTAACAAATAATGATAGCTGATGAACTAAAAAAAAAAGTTGCAAAAAACATCTCATAATGTTTTAAGGAAGTTAATGAATTTGTGTTGGGCCCCATTCAAAGCTGTCTTGGGCCACATGCAGATCACGGGCTGCGGGTGGGACAACCTTCATCTAGATATTCAATGCTGAGCTACTGATCCCACCATCCTTAATACTGTGATTCAAGCTATCCATCTCAATGAAAAGACTGGAAGACCCAGCTACAGAGAAGATAAACTTAGAAGAAGATACTGGTATTTAGTAGTTCCCAGCATAAAAACTGCCTGACTGCCTGAATGCCGGCATAGACAGACCACCTGGAAATAGGCCCCACCAATGTACCCAGAGCTCTTGGAGGCCTTCAGTGCTTACTCAGAGTTACCAGGCATTTGAGAAAATTCTCTAATAACAGCAACAATGAAAGAGCCATAAACAGAGAAAATAGAAGTGAGCAATAAACAGAGTCAATGTAGAATTCAGAATAACATTTTTAAGGGAAACTATTAATATTAATAATAACCATAATAGTGTCAAATTGCCTTTTGGCAACAACATTTCCTTTCATACTTTGTCTTCTGACACAGAAACTGGAAGACTGGGAACCTTATTTCTCATAAACATTGCCAGCAGGTTCCATGCCGATGAGAAGCACTTTCATGAGCTTGGGAAACAGAGCTAAAGCTGTTGTGGCTTCTACAAGATCAAAATGCAAGTGTGTGATTTTAAGAGAAAACAGATGTGCAGTTTTTTTTCCTGGCTTTCAAGCATTGTCTTGTGAAATTCTTTTTGGTGCGACAGACATTAATCATAGTTTGCTGAGATTCTACATCTTCCTGATATACTGACAGCTAGCAGTGGACCACATCTATGCATTATGAATTAAATATTTATCTTACTTCTCTAAATAATTTCTGAAGATGATAATTATACAGACAGAGCTGCCAATTCTAGGCTTTCAAGATAAGTGCAGGGGACCATCTCGTGACAATAATGCCTAAGAAAGTGAGGGCTGCATCAGACTCACTAGAAACATCATTCTCCTCTCCTATTGCCTTTGAGGTGTATTTCTGAACTTAGAGCAGTCTGGATGTTTACCAGAACACACCTTGGGTCTGGCATTTCTCTTCAACCTTAGAGTTTCACAAAACAGAATGCAATGATTTGGGAATGAGTATATGCTTCATATATTACCTTCAGATTCTCCTGTCAACTTCTTCCTATTCTGATGCTGAGCACATTCCTAAATTAGATGCTACTTAAAAAGAACATAAAGATCAAATACCCTAATTTCTGTAGGAGTATATAGGATTAAAATCTTAATAACTCTAAAGCCTTTTGGATTATTTTCTTTTTTAAACTACGTATGTGTATTGCTTTAACCATTAAAAAATTGTGAAAGGGTAATACTTTTATTCTTATTTAAAAATAAACTTTGGTATTTCAAAATTAAGTATAAGCATAAGATCTTACACCTTAATGCCTTTCATGCTTGGGGTATATTGGAATACAGTTTCAGGTGGGAGATCAATACAGTATTATTCTTTTGTCCAGATTTATCAGTATTGTCTTGCAATAACTTTCAACTGTGCCTTGATAAGTGATTTGTATATGCTTCTGATTAACCTGTTAAGTTATCTTTTTCTGTTACAGGAAAACACCACCACAAAGGGAGATAGATTTGAAGGACATGCTCATCTAAATCTGATCCTTTTGAGCAAAGTAAACATTAATCCTTTTCCATCCTCCTCCTTACATCTAAATTTTTGGTGGGACCCCACTTAATTTTCTAAAGAATAACACCTGCTACAAAGAACACAGAATTAATTTTTAGCCTCCTAAATAATACGTAACATATTTGTGTATATGTTTATATGTATTTTTTAGTTAAGTACTCTTTCTACCCCCAAGACCAGATTTTCAATTTAATGCCTCTGCAATGAGGGAATAGTGATTGGAAGTCAAAATGTTTTCCTTGGTTCCTCAAGCAACAATTTGAATAGAGTTTAACTGGCTCAGTGGGAATTTTTCCATCACTCAGAAAGACCATAAATGTATCATCTGGGTTGTTTGCTTAGCTCTTCAGCCTCAGTCTTAGCTTGGGAATAATGAATCCTGGTATTAATGTGCTGAAATTATTTCTCTCTATGAAAGCTTACCCAATAAACCACAGTTAATGGCCTTAAAGAGTTCTTAAGGAATTTCACATTGAACCAGCTCTATCCTCAAATTTTCCAGTGATTCCTCTCAGATATTTGAAATAGATTTTGTTTTCTTCTCCCTTCTTAAGTAAACATTTCTTAAGAAGCAGTGAACTTTGCTGCCATAATTCAAAGATAAAGATTATGACTTTCAAGCTTGTTTTAATATTTATGTTGGCTATGACTAAATATTAGCTTATTTAGTTATCTTTTTGTTATAAAATGAAATAGAATAAACAATTTTCCCATATTTTTTATTTGTCATTATGGTAATCACAAATTGCCAAAGTAACTTCAATTTATTCTAGATTAACATATCTTTTTCTTTTAACCTCTGTTAAATGATTTCTTTCAATAAACACCATTTTACTTTCTTGTTATGAAAAGCAAATATTAAGCAGCCTAAAATTTGTCAAAGCTCCCATGCTAGACAGGGAACCACAGCAAGTCATCTGGTTCATTCTCCAATTTTCAGGCAGGAACATACTTCTGATTATATTATCAGAGGCAGCCAGCTGTAGTTTGAGATAGCCTATTAGTGAGAAGAATTGGTATAACCAATCAATAAACAAACAGGTAAAAATCTTCTTATTTCGTTTGATGTGATTCTGACAAATGACAGGAATGTGACCCTATTAGCATTGAAAACAGTAAGGCAGAAAACCACTCACAGGGAAATCAGTGAGGGAAAATTAAACCATGGTCAAATTGCCTTCCTCCTCTAATAGACTTTTCATTCTGAAACTGCCTTCCTGGACTGCCTACACTCTGCATTCAGGCAGATGCAATTACTGCTGTATTATTTTGACATTCCCAGATAAGTTTATCTGCAAATGCTGCATGACCATTCTAGAGACTAAAGGAATCTGAAACAGTGATGAATGTTAATAAAGGTTTGTCAAGCAGTACCTTTAGTAATTACACCAAAACCTGATGTTATCTTGCTATTTCAGAATCCTTTAAGTCATTTATGCCTAAGGCCTGAAATGGAAGGACAGTTGCCCAATGCTTTATAGAGTTACCATAAACAATTTTTCTCAGTACTTTTATTTTCAGAGACAATCTTGAACAAAGCAAGACTGTTATAAGGATACCTTGTCTTTCATTTGTTACTGGGAAAGCAATGGATCTTAACTGAAATAAACATTGGTAGATATTTCAAAGAAGAGGACAGATGAGATACTCTGGTTGGATATGTGTAGAGTTAGGATGCTGGATAAAACTCTAAGGGATGATCTGAGCTGTAGTAAGCAGAAACTAATAAAGCTTCTATAGCAGGAAAGATTGTGATTACTGCTTTAGATTCAAGCTTTGGCTTGGCATGGCAACTATTCTTACATTCATAAATTCATGAGCAAATTTTGATTATTGCTCACATGTTGACCACTTATAACCATTTAGGCTATAAAAAGCAACAGATTAGCCATCACAAATAATGTAAGCACAAAAAAGTAAATGAGGGTAGAAAATGTTGAGAATTAATTTTGTGGGATTGGAAGACAGTACATAAAACTTCACCATAACAAGCTATGGGGAGGCAAGTTAATCCAGGGTACTTGTGGGCCTCTAATTGCCTCATTGCCTTTGTGGGCACACAGCTCTCTTCTGGATGTTGAAGTCTGCTCTCTTGTCAAAATTCACCCATGTCTACTGTGCCTGAGCAGCACTTCCGCATGAACTTTTCCTCTTTCTTTCAAGTATTACACACTTGGCTTTGTTATAATGAGCAAGTGTGATAAAGAAATATCTGCTAAACTCACTAGATCGCAGTAAGCACTGGGGGCAGATTAGGGTAAATTTCTGAATGCGCTGAGTAAATAAGGTGACTTCTATGCTCAGACAAATTTTGGAAACTTCACGATGAATTAAAATATTAGGGTTATCCAATCCTAGTAAATATATTAATTTGAATAAAGTCATATTTCAAATAATATTTTATTCCCCCCAAAGTGACAAGCAGTAGAGAATTTATGAAGGCGTCAGCGTTTACTCATTCATCAACAGTTATTAACAGTCTTTCCAATCTTTAGTCATTGAAAATGAAACTGTGGATCAACCACAGTCTCAGGCCTCCGGAGGCTTATGGGTATGTGTGGTTTTATTATTATTTGTAACCGAAGTAAGAAATAATAACTCACTTGATACAGGCTTACTTCATATTTACTTTATGCAGTGCCACAATGGCCAACATAGGGATGTCTGACCACGTAACTAATGTTGATGAGTGAGACTGCTGAAGGTTAGGTAGGAGCAGAATTAATCTAAGACAGGCACATTGGAAGATGCAGGGTTCTGTGGACATGTCTAGGAACTCTAGGCACCACTGAAATTGGTTAACAGTTCAGAATAAGTAGAATGGAAGTATAATAAAAGATGGAAGTCAAGATTAATAAGTATTATATTTTGTAATTTTTAGATTTTTCTTGCACTTATGTTCTGGGTCAAAGCTTATTTTAATTATCTAAATTTGTTGTTTATTGAGCTTGTTGTATACTTAACACCCATTTGTTAATTACAGGTAAGTTTCCTTTTCATTGGATGTATTATTGTTGTTCCAATTGTAACTTTTGTGTATCTACAGAGTCAGATCTTTATTCACCCTCTACTCCAGTTTTCAAATAATAAATAGTTGCCATCTTCTACCTACTTTTTCAGAGAAAAAATTTCTGGGTCTCTCTTAAAAAGAGAGGACTGTGTAGAGGTGCACAGTTAGAAATAGATTATATCTTCATTTCTGTATTTCATTTTCTTGTAGTGGTTTGATGCAGGTTAAAGGTTTCTTTCTCTACAATTGTTAAACATTATCTAAACATTGAGGAACAGGCTTAAAAACTTGTGCATAAGTACCAGAAAAAATATGTATGCTGTTAATTAGAAAGCAAATTAAGATGCATCTAACAGGGATCAAGGATGAGGACTATGACCCCATTACAGGCGGAAGTTCTCAGGGAGATACATGTGGTGGGATTAGGCTTAGTAAAGAATCTTTAGTGACTTTTCTATTTTCCTAGAAAGTTGATACTGAGGTGCTAAATAGCTACATGGTTCCTGGTATCCCATGTAGCTTATTCCCAGACGTGCACCTCAGCCTCATGCATCCACAATGATAAAGATAACTACGAATGTCTACCTTGTCTTTAAGAAGGTAGAGTTATCCTTTCTGGTTTGATGTTGTATACCAAAGCTGGAGAGATGTCTGGACAGTTTCTAATTTTGATGTTAGCAGTTTTTCATTCTTTTGTTTTAATTCACTGATGGCCTTAAATTAGCCCAGGAGAACTGGTATAAAAATCTCATTCTTCTGCTGTTCAGAGTTCAAAAGCCTCAACCTGTGGAGACAGATGAAATGGCTGATGGCAGAAGTCAGCAGTGAGCTGCAGCTGGCTCACATTGCCCTTAAAGCTGCTGGGTATGCACCTTTGCAGCCTGGCATTAGTTACCTCACTTTGGTAGCCTGACATCTGTCATGTTAGGAGAATTTATACCAGAGAAATAAACAGTTCTGTAAATGACATTTTTTGGTCATGCAGAGCCTGCTATTAAATGTTTACTGGTATACTGTTGAAAAAACAGAGCATTCTTCACATCTGGCATATTACTGGTGGTCATCAGTCCATCCTTCTTGCTTGGATAGGTATCTCTGCATAGTTCTCATGCCAGTGACTTATAGTAGATAGTTTCTCTTTAGCTGGGAGAAAGCAGTCATAGTGACAGTGGTAGTGGACAATGCTGAGCATTGCCATAAACACCCAGCTCCAAGGTGAGACCTTATTAATGGCAGAAGAAGTGATTAGAATATGGAAGTTCTAATTCCTGCTTTTGTCATTCCTTCTGCTCCTTGCCTCCTAACACACCTGTATAAACATCATCAGATCAACAGAACATTTAGCACCAAATCCCTGAGCTGGAGTATTTACCCTTCAGACAGTTGATTTCCTCTTTAAATTGATAATCTTTTATTTCTTTTGGGGAGAAACCTCCCATTAATTCTTCTACTATCATCTAGATCAGCATTATTTAACAGAATGTTGAGCTATAATGAAAATATTCTGTATTTATGTTGGCCAGTACAGTAACCATTAGCCACACGTGGATTTTGAACATTTGAAATGCAGCTAGTGTGTGAGGGGAAATGAATCTTAATTTAATTTAAATTAAAATAGCCACATATTACTAGTAACTATCATTTTATACAACTTAGTCTAATCCAGGTGTTATCTTCTTTTCTAAAGTAATTGTCTTGTATTCAATACTTGATAATCTATCCCTCTTTAAAAAGGCTGTTGTTTTAACAGATAATTTATAAATTTGGGGTTGTTTATGTTTACTGCTACAAATGGAATATTTCAGTCAGTTTTGTTTCAGCCCTACACATGTAGAGTCAGAACACACACTTCACGATGGAAAATACTGTTTAATTAGATCAAGTAGTTGGAAATATAATGTGTTTCTCCTAGATAAAGGCTCTGAGAGCAAAGCACTGAAGTTTTTAGAAGTTTCAAAGGGATGTTTTAATCTCATTATAGATTTGGTACATATGTAAGAGTACAGCTTAGGTCAGCCAGTTCATTAGCTTCTATTCTTGCGTTTTCTTCAGGAAGGATTAATCCCAGCAAATGATCTCTTCTGAAATAGATTTGAAATCAACTTACACGGAAACTTGTATTAAGAAAAAAAATCAAAACCACCAACATAAATAAGAAGCTTGAGATTAATAAAGGCTTTGCTAAACATTGTGCTAAACGATTTTACATGTATAACCTGTATAAACTTATTTAAAAATTTAAATAATCCCAAATTTTGATGGGGACAATAAGGAATGGTGAGTGTAAAGTGACTTAAAGTCAAACAAATAGTTTGGAACAGAGGTAGAGCAGTACTGAATGCATGTTTTGTCAAATGCTAAATGATTGCTTGTTAAAGAAAATACTGGCTGATGCTGAAAAATAAGCAACATTTCCACTATAGAATAAACTATTAAAAGAAAAACACATTATATCAAAAATTTAAATATTATTACCATTTTATTATCAAATTGTGGTGGTCAAGTTTTAAAAGTTTATTGTGTAGAGAAAATAAATTCTCAGACTGTCAGTTGATAATACACACCTAGGGTAATACTTGTAAGAATAAAATATATTGTCTTTCAAATGAGGTCAGTGGATGAGCAAACTGTATCTTGAACTCTTTTTTTACTCACGAACACTTTTGTCTTTTTTTCACATTCTTTAAGTTATGGTCCATTTAGTTGGAAGATAATTTGTCAAGGATGTTGTCATACATGATTTTGTAGTTTTTCCTTTTTGTAAAATTGTGAGGAGCCAGAGTTGATGTTTTGCTTTTAAATTATTCTCCCCAAATTTGAAGAATTCCCAAATAGAACTTCATGACTCATGGCTTAATGAAATTAGTTGTTAAATTTATATTATTTAACGTCATGAATGTGGATACCAAATAATATTTCTAAAATTACTAAAATGATATTTACTTCCTATTATTTGGTTGTGTGTCATCTTTTAAATTTTTAGTGATGTTTATTCTACAGAAAGAATGTTCTTCCAAAGTTATCTAGCACAGTCATTAACTCTAAATATTTGTATTATATGCAAAGGATCACTTTGTTCATATTACTGTCATTGCTAAATAGATTATATATTTTGGTAATTTAGGAAATCATAAAATTATTGATAGAGCACAAGTTCAGGGATACCAGAAATAAGGTTTAAGTAAAAATTTACCAACTAGGACATTTTCTAATTGGCATATTTGTCCAAACCAAAGCTAAAGCTGAGTCTCTGGGCATTTCTAGTTACAATTTAAATAAAAATCCATATTTCTTTGCACCACATTGTACATCTTTTCTGTGTTATCATTTCAAGTGGGATCCAGACACATCAGCTGCCTTTCTTTTTAAAAAATATTCTATCTTAAAGCATTGATAAAAAATGATATATGCGATGAGAATGAAAGTTAAAAGCACTTAATAGGTGAAATTGATTAAGTTATACAGGTAACTGAAATAATAATGCTTCCAGTCAAGAGGAAAAAAGAATGTACTCAGCACTTCTTTTTCACCATTTAAAATTCCTAGAAAAAAAATGCACATTTAGTTTTAGCACAGTGGAGAGAAACATACACAAATCCTGTCAGGTCAATGATATTGATTTCATGTTTACACATTTACTACATTATTTCTGTCAAACTTTCTTACATCTCTGAGATGTTATATTCTGCCTGAAGTTCATCCTTTAAAATTTCCTTTAATGAGGGTCTTCTAGCCACACTCGATAAAGTTTTGTTTTCCTCCTTTATTTCACCTTTCTTTATGAAGAATTTTTTTGCTGAGTATAGATTACTAAGTTGACAGTTAGTTTTCTGGCACATTAAAAACATCCCACTGTTTTGTTGATTTTATCAGGGCAGTTGGTAAACTAACTACCTCTCATTCTAATTATTGTATCTCTGAAGTAATCTTTCGTTTTCTTTGGCTGCTTTTAAGGTGTTCTAATAAATTCATATTTTTGAGTGTTCAGTAGAACAGATTTAAGTATAGATTTAGTTTTGCTTATACTCTTAGATTTATTGCATTCTTGAATCTATAATCATTCTAATCAATTCTGGAAAATTTGCTATTATTATTTATTCATGTATTGTTTCTCCCATTTCCTTTCTTTGATCTCTTTCTGTCACATTCATGAAACTAAGTTTAGACTATTGATTGCATCCTTACTCAAGTTCTCTGTTTTTTCATTCTTTTGTTTCTCTGTGCTAAATCCCGGATAACATTTTTCTTTTCTATCTCCCACCTTACCAGTTTTCTCTTTAGTTGTATATTGAATTCTTATATTGACTGTTGTATTTTACATTTCTAGAATTTTCAGATTTCTAGAATGTTCAGATTTTCAAATATTCTGTTTTGTGTTTCTTATTCCTTGAATACATTTTCAAGCTTCTATATTTCGATAATTACAAATATTTTATATTCTATGACAAATAATTCTGATAATTAATGATTTGTACTTCATAAGTTCTTTTTTCTGTCACTTCTTCTGGTTCTTACGCATTGCTTTATGTTTCTTTGTGTCCCTGATATATCCCTCACTGTGTGCCCTGACTAGTATTTGAAAATTATATTGAGAAAAATTTGAACTCTAAGATAGTTTCTCATTCTACAGCGATAATTTCCATTTGTTTCTGTGTGGGTGAATATAAGTGCATTGGCACTTCAAGACCACCTTAACCTAAGCTCAACGGTTGATGTTTCTTGGGTCACTAAGTAGATAAATATTTGGGCCACTGCTGTATTTTTGTGCAGTTCATCCCTTCCATGGGAATGTAACTCCTCAGGGTCCCAGCTTAAAGTATGCAGTTGTACCATTCAAAAATAATTTTTTTTAAAAAAGATATTACACTAGATATTTTACAGAGATAATATAATATGAGGAAATGAGGGAATTGATCAAACAGATATTGGGAAAGTATAAAGCAGAAGAGAACAAAGAGGTAAGATAGAGTTGATAACATTGAAATAGCTGAGAACAAAGGGTGTAGAGGACAGAGTTCTCAGAGGAGAGGCCCCACAGAACTGGGGCACAGACTTCGGAAGAGAGGATGCTGCCTGGAGAGTACTGGTACCTCTGAAGTGTGCAGTGAGATTGATTCTGTTTCTGGGACTGCCCAAAAAAACCTGGTGACTGCAATCCACAGCTTGTGGTAAAGGGCAACTCCTGGAATTACAGCAAAAAGAGCAGCAAATAAACAGGAGTAGGTTCCTGCTTCCCTTCTGCTTTTTGGGTTCTTTTTAGCATTCTCTATTGGTGGAGTCAAATAAGGATCTGGCCATTTGAGTTAAAATGTTGTTTGCAGATTCCTGGCTGCAGCATCAAAACGCAGAATAGATAAGGGAGGGTTTGGTGCAAGGGATGTTGCCAGCCTTTTCAGCTTGCCTGAGCCTTGGATGTTTCCCTACTTCTGTGAGGCTGCCAGCAGAGTGACAGCTGTTTCTCTAGGGTTAGAAATATCCTTATCACACGGTTTTGAGTTTTGGGTTTCCATCTCCAGATTCTTGATTTTTCCTAGATTATCATCCAGTAATTCTTGCCTTGTTATTTTGTTGATACTTGTAAAGCAACTTTAAAAATATATATTTCACTCAGTTTTAGATTTTTTTTCCTTTAGCATGCAGGTAGGTCTTACTTAGCAGATGTATGAGTCTTCAGTTTATGATTTACAACTTTAATTGGAAAAGGATATTTGTTCATCCTTGCCTATTACCTAACTTATATCACATAGTCAATATACTGTAAAATAAACATATATGTTTTAAAATGGTCCAATTTGCCCCTTTCTTGAATAGTCAATTACATGCTAATAAAAATGTAAATTTTAACTTAGACTTCTTTCATGATATTCTCCAATTAGAAGTTGTTTTTATGATGACAAGAAGCTAAAAATCCTCAGTAAATATTTGCTAGGACTGGTGACCAAGTACTCTGTAGTAATTAGTTTCTAAGCTTTGAGCCATTGTAAAATTCAACTTAAAGTTAAAATGTATTTTTATTATTTCTGCTGGTTTCTCATGGATAGAATTAGTTTGCATGGTTTTGATACTTTTATAAGTGTTTCTCTCCATTTCTATACTGTGGGTTAATTATTAATCTTTTCCAACTTGCAAAATTGGAGATTTCTATCCTAATTTATTGCCCAGGTGTGTGTTCATGTGTTTTCACAGACATCTGTGCATGCTTGCTTTCTGTCTGTTGTAAATAATTAGAAATTCCTCAGGCCATTTGAAAATCTTCTTAGGTGGGTTTAAATCATATTTTGAGATAGTAACACTATAATGGTGTCCTCCAGGGCAAGGTAAGTATCACAGGAAAAGTGTTTCAAAAGAGTCTTAATGCTAATTATAAGTATTTCCTTCTTATCAAACTTAAAAGACTGCTGATATTTGCAAGTGTGTCAGAAAATTTATCTCAGATGTTGGCTAATATTGTAGGCAGGTATAGGAAATTGGTCCATGGAGTGTTAAAGTCAAGTTTGCATCCTCCAAAAATTTTCCTTTTGTCCCGTCGAATATGAGTCTCTGGTGGTCAAGAGAATAATATGTCTCACTGAGGTCGTTAGTTGTCTCCTTAGATGTAGCTGAATTTGCGGAGAAGTACAAAGCTTGAAATAGAATGCACTAGAGCTCCTTCTAGGGCTGTGGCTTTGTAGTTTTATGGAGAAAAGTTAATGTTGCATCAGTTTATTTTTATTCTATTCTCAGTCTAATGAATAGATTTCTTGTTTTAAAAATGTTTTAAACAGTTTCACTTGTTATTTACTACTTCTTCTGAAGAAACAAAAATAAAATGAGCACATTGTATTATTCAAAGAAAGTCTCTTGACCATGCCTTTTCCCTATCTTCAGCCATATTTCCAGGGGATCGCTAATGACAAAGGAAAAAGAAAAGCAGATACTCAATAAAAATCTTATTGTAATATTATTCAGAGATTTAAGTGATCAGAATCCAAATATGTGTGAAACAGGGAAATAGGCACATGCTACTTCTTAAATGTGTTATTCTGTTCCTCTGATAAGCATTCTTCAATACATTCTGCATTATTATATCATTATTAAGCTTCTCTTTTTGTCATTCAGGCCCTTGTTTTAAGTTCCCTGTTAGCTTAATATTTTATTTCACCTTTTGCTCTGATGGTCTTTCCATCATTATTATTCTCTCAAAACCATTCTTCATTTTCTCTCCTCTGCTCCTTTACTTACGGTTTCACATTAATCCTAAGCTTCCAACTTTACCATGTCATAGGTCTTGTCAAAGCTCTACAGTATTCACAGCTTATCTTAAACTGCAACTATTCTCAAATCCTTATTATTTTTTCTTATGTAATACAATACTTTTCCCTACTGTTATTGAGGTACAATTCACAATTAAAATTTATATATTTTAATTATGATGTATTTATATACACATAAATTGTAAAATGATTACCACCATCAAGCTAACTAACGCATCCATCAACTCATATAGTTACTGTTTCCTTTTTGGCACCGAAAACACAACTTAATATCTTGGCAAATTTCAAGTACACAATACAATAACACCCACTCTAGTCACCACGCTGTGTATTGGATATCCAGAAGAGATTCTTCCTGCATAACTGAAACTCTGTACCTTTTGGCCAACATTTCCCTGTTTTTCTCACTCCTCATAACCACCTTTCTACTCTCTATTTCTATGCATTCTACTTTCCTTGATTCTACGTATAAGTGAGATTATGCAGTATTTGTTTTTCTCTGTCTGGCTTATTTCATATAGCATAATGTCTTCCATGTTCATCAATATTGTCACAAATGGCAGTAAATTCTTTTTAAAGGCTAAATAATATTCAAGTACACACACACACCACAGGCATAATTTGAAGATATCGCAGGTTCTGTGCTAGGTCACCACAATAAAGCAAGTATCACAATAAAGGAAGTCATTTGCAAAGAAATAAAGCAAGTCAAACAAAGCAATTTTTTGTTGTTGTTTTTCAGGGCATATATAAGTTATGTTTACATTATACTTCAGTCTTTTAAGTGTACAACAGCATTATTGTGAAAAGCAATGTATATACCTTAATTAAAAATACTTTATTGCTGAAAAAAATTGCCAACAATCATCTGAGCCTTCAGGAGGTTGGAATATTTTGGCCAGTGGTGAATTTTCCCTTGATGTTGGTGGCTGCTGTCTGATCAAGGTGGTGGTTGCTGAGGGTTGGAGTGGCTGTGGCAATCACCTATAATTTAAAAAAAAACAAAGTTTGCAGCATCTACTGACTTTTCCTCTTGTGAAAGATTTCTCTGTGACATGTAATGCTCTTTGATAGCATTTTACCCTCAGTAGAATTTATTTAAAAATTGGAATAAATTCTCTAATGTTGCTGCTTTATCAATTAAGTTTTTATGACATTCTATTTTTTTTGTTGTTGTCATTTCAACCACGTTCATAGCATCTTCACCAGGTGTGGATTCAATGAAACCTCGAAACCTCTTTCTTTGCTCATCTCTAAGAAGCAACTCTTCATTCAGTTTTTTTTTATTTAAAAAATTTTTAATTTTTATGAGTACATAGTACGTGTATATATGTTTATGGGATATATGAGATATTTTAATACAGGCATACAATGTATAATAATCACATCAGGGTAAATGGGATATCTACCACCTCAAGCATTCGTTACTTTTTGTGTCACAAACATTATACCTCTTCAGTCATTCTAAAATGTGCAGTAATGTTACCAGGAGATTGCAGCAATTCAATCCCATCTTCAGGCTCTACTTATTATTCTAGCTCGTTTGCTATTCCCAATAAATCTTCAGTTATTTCTTCCATTGAAGTCTTGAACCCTTAAAAGTCATACATGAGGGTTACCAAACACCTGTTCATGTTGGTATTTTGACTTCTTTCCACAAATTACAGGACAGTTTTAGTGACATCTAGAGTAGTAAATCCTTGATTTTCAGTGTACTTTTCCAGATCCATCAGAAATCACTATCCATGGAAGTTATAGCCTGACAAAATGTGTTTTTAAACAATGAGACTTAAACGTCAAAATTACTCCTTAATCCATGCTTCAGCTGCATGAAAACTTTAATCTTCTTCATTCCATCAGAGATCTTGGTTGACTAATTTCACTGTTAGTGAACAGTCATATTTTGAAAAAAATGTATTTTTTTCTGAGTTACAGATCTTAATAGTGGGCTTACAATATTAAATAAACCATGCTGTAGACCTATGTGCTGTCTGTCATTCAGGCTCTATTTTTCCATTTATAGAGCTCAGGCAGAGTAGATTTACCATAATTCTTAAGGGCCCTAAGATTTCTGGAATGGTAAATGATCATTGGCTTCAACCTAAAGGCACCACCTGCATTAACCTCTAAAAGAAAGTCTGCCAGTCCTTTGAAGTCAGACATTGACTTCTCCTTAGCTATGAAAATCCTAAATGGTATCTTCTTCCAGTAGAAGGCCATCTCATCTGCATTGAGAATCTGTTGTTTACTGTAGCCGCCTTCATCAATGATCTTAGCTAGATCTTCTAGATAAGTTGCTGCAGCTTCTACATGAGCCCTTACTGCTTCCCCTTGACTTTTACATTAACAGATGGTTTTATTCCTTCAACCTCATGAACCAACTTCTGTAAGCTTCACACTTTTCTTTTACAGCTTCCTCACCTCTCCCAGTTTTGACAGATTTGAAGAGTGTTAAGGTCTTGCTCTGGATTAAGCTTTGGTTAATGGAATATTGTGGTCTTCAATTCAGACCACTCAAACTTTCTTCATAATTGCAATAAAGTTGTTTCTCTTTATTACCATTTAGGTGTTCACTGGAGTAGAACTTTTCATTTTCTTCCAGAATTTTTCCTTTGCACTCATAACTCTGCTGGCTGTTTGGTTCAAGAGGCATAGGCTTTTCCCTGTCTCAGCTTTTGAGACACCTCCCTCAATAATCTTAATCATTTCTAGTTTTTGACTTAAAGTGAGAATCATGTGACTCGTGCTTTCACTTGAAGAGGAAAGAGGCCATCGTAGGGTTATAAATTTGGCTCAATTTCAATATTGTTGTGTCTTTAGGGAGAGGGAGGCATGAGGAGAGGAAGAGAGGTGAGCAAGTGGCCAGTCACTGAGCAGCCAGAACACAAAAAACATTTATTAAGTTTTCTATCTTATATGGTGCTGTTTGTGGTTTTTTGTGTTATCCAAAAACAATTACAATAAGAACAACAAATATCACTGATAACAGGTCATCATAACTGATTTTTAATAATAAAAATGTTTGAAATATTGAGAAGTAGCCAAAATGGGATACAGAGACACAAATTGCTCTGACAGTCTTGCTTGATGCAGGGTTGTCACAAACTTCAATTTGTAAAAAAAAAAAAAAACCAATATCTGTGAAGTATAGTAAGATGGGCTATGATTGTATTTTTTTAAAAAGCCCATTAATCCATCAGCAGATAAACTTAGGTTTTTTCCATATATGAGCTATTATAAATAATACTGCAATTAACATGATGGTTCATCTTTGAGATAGTAACTTAATTTTTCTTGTACATTTGCCCAGAAGTAGTATTGCTGGATCCAAAGATAGTTTTATTTTTTATATTTTGAGGAATCTTTATAATGTTTTCCATGACAGCTGCTCTAATTGACAGTTCCACAAACAGTGTACAAGGGTTCCCTTTCTCCATATCCTTGCCAACAATTGTAACTGTTTGACATTTTCATAATAGTCATCCTAACAGTTTCGAAGTGATATCTCATCACGGGTTTAATTTGCATTTTTTTTTGATGATTAGTGATGTTGAATACCCCCCTTTTCATAGACTTATTGGCCATTTGTAGGACAGTCTTTTTTGGAAAAATGTCAGTTCACATCCTTTGCCCATTTATGAATTGGATATTTGTACATTTATTATTGAATTGTATCGGTTTTGTATGGTTTGGATACTAACCCATTATCAGATATATGATTTGCAAATATTTTTCCCATTCCATAAGTTGCCTTTTTTATTTTATTTCCTTTGCTGTGAAGAAACGTTTATTTCCTATTATTTTAAGGAAGTTTTTGTGAGTACACAGTAGGTGTATATATTTATGAGGCAAGTAAGATGTTTTGTACAGAAACATTTAAGTTTAATATAGTCTACTTGTTTACTTTTATTGCCTGTGCTTTTCATGAACAAGTTCATAAAGTTTTTCCCCAATATTTTCTTCTGCAAGTTTTATGGTTTTAGGAATTATGTTTAATTTTTTAATCATTATTATATGATGCAGTCTTATTTTTTTAAACATGGATATGCTGTTTTCCCCAAGAGCATATATTGAATGGCCTGTCCCTTTCCCACTGTTCATTGTTGGCACCTTTGTGGAAGATTAGTTAACTGTGTGTGCCTGGGTCTATTCATGAGCTTTCTACTATGTTCCATTTGTCTTTGCACCTGATTGAAATCTCCATATTATGCTATTTTGGCTTCTGTAACTTTGTAATATAATTTGAAATTAGGAAGCATGATGCAGCCAGCTTTGTTCTTCCTATTAAAGATTGCCTTATTTAGGATTTTCTGTGGTTCCATACAAATTCTTAGATTTTTTTTATTTCTATGAAAAATGACATTGAAATTTTAAAAAGTAGTTAATTCATATTTAAAACTGGACAAGTAAATATTGTATATATTTATGGTTTATAGCATATTTTATATACACACACAGAAATGGTCAATAAATATAGCATATTTATTACTTCATAAACTTACCTCTTTTTTTGGTGAGAACACTTGATTAATTTTGAATAATCTGTATTCAAATTTACTAATTCTTGTTTCTTCATCATTGAGTATGCTGCTGAAGCTCTCTGTTGCGTTTTTCTGCCCTGTGATTATAATCTTTAGGTCCAGGATTTCTGTTTGGTTCTTTTTAATGGTTTTCATATACTTATTAAACTTCTCATTTTGTTCATGTGTTTTTTTCCCAGTATTTTTGATTGTCTGTGTTTTTTTTTTTTTTTTTTTTTTGTAGCTTACTGAGGTTACTTATAACAGTTATTTTGAATTTTAGATAAAGTAATTAATAGATTTCCATTTTTGGGGGGTCAATGATTATACTGTTACTGGGTTTTCTTTGTGGCGTCTTATTTCCTTAATTTTTTCTTTTTTGTTTCTTGAAGCTTTGCTTTGCTATCTTTGCCTCTGAAATGGTAGTCACCTTCTCAGGAGACAAATGGCTTAACTGGCATCAGGAGAGAAATGCCTTAACCAGTCAGTCCTGCTAAGGATTCTGAGGCTTTCTCAGATATTCTCTGTGGATACATCAACTCCACATCTCTTGTTTTCTTGGTGGTGAATTCTTAAGCTCACATGCTCTCTCTTGATTCCATCAAGCCAGGCTGGGTCCTGAGAGTCTCCTTTTTTTTTTTTTTGTACCCCCTAGGGTAGTGTCTTGCTCAAGGTAATTGGCTTCTGCAATTCCACAGGCTTGATCTGGCTTTTCATGTGAAATGTTTGCACTTGTCTTCCATTGGTGTACTTGGAAAACTGGCCTGGAGGAAGTTAGAGGTTAGATGTGTGGCCTAGAGGAAGAGGTTAGGGGTGTGGAGTATTTGCAGTGCCCACTGGCCAGTTGGTGGAATCTGCAAGCAAGGCATCCCAACTGGTTTAAGGGTTGGATTCCTGATGGAGTCTGTTAAGCTCTTTGTAGAATCTGGAACCTCTTTTTGCTTTGCAGCCTTTCCCAGCATCTCAGCTTTGCTAATCACCTCAGTAATCTAAATGAGGCAAGAAAAAACTGGGTCTCTTTGCCAGCATCCCACATGACTGAGGGAGCTGGGTGCTCACTTACTATGCTCTCACCTTCTTCCATGAAAGAGGTTGTAGGTCTTTCTTGGCACTGAATTTTGTCACCTTGAAGGAAGAGTGATGCAGTAAGTAAAACTGTTCTTACTATCCTTAAAGCTTCTTTTCTCAGAATTTTTGTTCCAGTGGTGTTCTGGAACTTCTCTCCTGGACTTTTAGACTCCCTCAGAAATACTCTCGCCTGTAGGTAGCTGTAAAATTGATGCTTTTATGGGAGGATGATGGTAAAAAACTCCTATTTTGCCATTTTGCTAATGTCACTCCTCCCATTCTTTGTGATCCTTTCTCTCTTTCTCTAACATATATATAAAGTATTTCTATCAACACATATATTATATATCTCTATCAACATGTATAACATACACATATGTATGTGTGTGCATATATATACCTACTAAATAGGATAACCTTTAAATATACCTGTTTTATTCACTGACTGTTTGAAAACTCATTTTTCAGGCACTAAGCACCTTTTACAGAGATAGGACTTAGATGTTATTTATTTTCCTAAAACTCTTATGGCATTGGTCTTACTAGCCTGGCAGCAGGGGAATGGAAGTAAAGAATATACTACAAAGTTGGCTGCAGGTCTACTGTCTCTATTTTTTTTCCCCTACTCCTAGCTTCCTCTTAAATTTGTGCCATCAAGCATGACAGACCCGATAGATTTTTGAAGACAAAGACAAAAAATAACATCAAGTATGTACAGAGCATTGATAATTTAAAAGCTGCCAAGGATAAGCTTTCCCACAGTTGAAAGTGAAGCCAGTCTCTCACAGTTTTGCCTGTACAGATGAACAACTGGGAGGCTGACAAACAGAAACATTTCCCCCAGGACAGTGGTTACCAAGCTGTAATTTTGTTTCTTTCTCTTATTCTCTTCTGAAAATGAATGTAGGTAATTTTTTTGCCCAGAAAATGTGCCCACTGGGAGGAATATTCCCTTAAATAGCCTAATAAAAACAAGTAAAAACCACAGGGCAGTATTCCCTCTGCCTTCATCCTCTAGTTACTGTGTAAAACCAGGGAAGTCTCTAAGATCTCTGGGTGCAGGGTGTGGCATAAGGGAGGAGATAATATGTTCACAACTCTAATTTTCATAAATACTTATATAGCATTTGAATACTGAAGATGTAAAACACACAGAAGGGAGACTTGTAGAAACTCCCTGTTGTTTTTAACTTGAGTTAAAAACTGGGTCTAGTGTGTTCTTTCATATACCAATTCTATGCACATGAGCCTAAAATGATCTTCAGTATCAAGATAGGTGGTAGAAATTGTGTCTTTGTTTTTAGTAATTTTCTAGCTTTGCCTATAAGAATTGAGAGATTGCTTAGATTTGTATTCCATTTATGCAACCTATGAGCCACCTCCTGCAAGCAACACAGCCTGAACCCTAATTAGAAAATTTGTCTTCTCGGTGGTGCTAATAGGAAACCAAAGATAGTACTTTAATATGTAACAACAAATGCTCTTTTCTTGCCTAAATCACTGTGCTCATTATTTTCCTCTAACCAGATATTACCTTCTGAGCATTGCTAGAAACACAGAGTTCAGGCACGTGAAAAAGTTCCAAATGCTAAGAGGCTCATTTTGTGGCTGTTAAAATTGCAGTGATTTTAATGATTCTATAAAAAGGACAAGCAGTCCAGTCATTGTAGTTGTGCAGGTTTTACATATAATTCCATTATAAGTGCTGATATTTATCAGACTTGCTAGAGTAGAAGCTTCTAAGCAAAGTTTCCAGGAAAGGTTATTATATGGAATATGATTGCTTCATCCACAATATGACTTACAACGTCCAATAACTACTTATTAGCAGCTGTATTTATGAGCTGGAACAGGTTTGCCACTGAATTTATTCTGTCTGAAGTACTATGCCATAAACTAGAATAAGCATATTTCTGTGCAGCTTCTTGTGTAACTAAGTACTAGTAAAAAAAAAAAAGTGTATATTAAGTGTCTCATTAGCCTAGATTTAAATAATGAATGAGTCTTGTGAACTAAACCTAATATACTTTATTATCATCATGGTTATTGACGATTTGGGTTATAATAAATCCCTTAGGTAATAAATTGATTAAAATGACAACTTGATCTATATGAAATATGTTTAATCTCTGATTTTTCATGTATTGTTGAGATTGGTGATTAGATGGTTTGAAAAATGCATCTTTCAAATTTTTGTGTCTGTTTTTCAGGATATGGAATATATTTTGACTTTTCCTTATCTACTGCTATGTTATTTCCTTCCATATGTCATAATTTTATATTTTATGTAAAAAGACACCTAATTAAACAGCTTTTAGATAAATTATATAATTGAATAGATGTAACAATTTCTCCTATTTTTATAACTCAAAAAAAGTTGAGCTCAAGGGTCTGATGCTGAAAACATTAGCAGGAAAATAAACAATATGTAGAACAAGAAGACTTATTTTACATAGGGACATAGCCCTTGTAAGTGATAGGAATCTAAAGTTTTGTAGAACATTACGGTGTTGCTTCAAAGACATGTAGGAAAAAGTGATACTGTTGCTTAATATGAGGGATAGTATTAGTTTCTACATTTATTATTCAAATGAAACATGTACTGTAGTCTCATTGCTATGGGAAGCCTTTACCACTCTAATTTTCTTTTTTTTTTTTTGAGATGGAGTTTCGCTCGTTACCCAGGCTGGAGTGCAATGATGCGATCTCGGCTCACCGCAACCTCCGCCTCCTGGGTTCAGGCAATTCCCCTGCCTCAGCCTCCTGAGTAGCTGGGATTACAGGCACACACCACCATGCCCAGCTAATTTTTTGTATTTTTAGTAGAGATGGGGTTTCACCTTGTTGACCAGGATGGTCTCGATCTCTTGACCTCGTGATCCACCAGCCTCGGCCTCCCAAAGTGCTGGGATTATAGGCGTGAGCCACCGGGCCTGGCCTACAACTCTAATTTTCTAGTTGAATAAAGGAACTGACCTCTTGTCACAAAGTATACTATGTAGAACTTTCAGTACTCCTTTATGTTGGGCCATAACTGAAATGCAAAATAAGATGTTAAATGTAGTTTAGTTTCTGGCCTCTTGAGTGTAAACTTTGTAGGAAAAGGACACTTTCAGTTGCTCTACTAATAACATACTCACATCAACAGAGTAATCCATGCTCTTTCTAGGTAAACATGAAGACAGAAAACAAATGTTAAAAATATTTTAAGCAAAGTTCTATAACATTTGCATTTAATGTCATAAGACAAATAGGTCAACTAAGACAGAGATTTAAGATAGAATTTCATTTGTAGAATGTTTTTTCCTTATGTTCCCAAATAGTGAAAATCTTTGATTTTCATAGTTTCTACTTTGTGCTAGATGTTTTTTAATTTCTAATTAAAAGAAGAGAGTGCGAATGATTATAATTTGCTACCTTCATAAACAAATTGAGTATAGATTTAATCATTACTTTAGAGAAGTGTTGTGGATAACTCTTTAAAAACCTTTCCTTTTTAAAGATTCTTTTTTTTTTTTTTTTTTTTTTTTGTGAGACAGAGTTTCGCTCTTGTTACCCAGGCTGGAGTGCAATGGTGTGATCTCGTCTCACTGCACCTCTGCCTCCTGGGTTCAAGCAATTCTCCTGCCTCGGCCTCCCAAGTTTAAAAGACTCTTAAGGAATTTAGGTGATCAGATCTAAATATACCTCTCCCTTGTCCCAGAGTTAAAATAATCCTTCACTGGATAAAAAAAGAACTCTTAGGTTCTTAAATCTACCTCCTCTTAGCCAGGTATCACTAATTAATAATGAAAAGCTGTGGTTTGAACCTTATTTCTTACATTCATTCTGATCCTGTTTCTTCATCTACCATGTTGAGATTCATACTGCTATAACAAAATGCCTGACACTGGGAAGTTTAGAAAAAACACACATATATATTTCTCACAATTCTGGTGGCTGGGAAGTCCAAGATTAAGGAGCTGGCAGATTTGATGTCTAGTGAGAACAGCTCTCTGCTTCCAAGATGGTACCTTCTTCCTGTGCCCTCTGGAGGCAGTGGATTCTGTGTCCTCACATTGCTGAAGGAATGGAAGGACAAAAGAAGTCCTAGCTAGTTTCCTCTAGGTCTTTCATAAAGCACTAATCCCATCCATGAGGTTATAGTCCTCATGGCCTAATCACTTCGTAATGCCTTCATCTCTTTATACTGTTACACTTGAGATTTAAATTTTTTTTTTTTTGAGATGGGGTTTCGCTCTTGTTACCCAGGCTGGAGTGCAATGGCGCAATCTAGGCTCACCACAACCTCCGCCTCTCGGGTTTAGGCAATTCTCTTGCCTCAGCCTCCTGAGTAGCTGGGATTACAGGCTCCTGCCACCATGCCCAGCTAATTTTTTTTTGTATTTTTAGTAGAGACAGGGTTTCACCATGTTGACCAGGATGGTCTCGATCTCTTGACCTCGTGATCCACCAGCCTCGGCCTCCCAAAGTGCTGGGATTACAGGCCTGAGCCACCGCGCCTGGCTGAGATTTAAATTTTAACATAAATTCTGGAGAGGGACACAAACATTCAAACCATAGCAAGAGTCATATCTTACGTTTAATAGTGAATAGACACTGCAGTGAAGTAGGGTTACTGATGGGGAGGAAACAGCATCTGCGAAGAAATGAGGAAAGAAAGAGAAATTAAATTTCTATACAGTTGCAACAAAGGCCTTAGCCAGTCCCTCCTTGAGTCTTAAACTGGGATGACCCTTAAATTAAGATACCTTTAAATGAAGCAAGGGATCCAGGGCTCTGCAACTTCTCACTAACACAGCATTGAATGCAGGCTGCCCAGAGAAAAGAGTATGTAATCTTCAGGAAGACAACTGTCTTCAGTCAAAGGAAATTCCTATGATGTAGTTTCAAAGCTAGCCTTCCTCACAGCTTGCAAATAAATGCCTTCGTCCTGAAGGGGAAGTCTAGGTGGTATACTACAGTGCACACTACAATTGTTAAGAGAGTTAAAAAGTATTGTGTGTATGCCTAGCATAAGCTTTGTACATTTCAGTTACTAAATAAACAGTAACTATTGTTATTACGTGTGAAGATCTGTAAAGTTTTCTGAGGATCCCATGGGACTACATACAGATTGTTTAACAGTTACTCAATGCCATGAAATATGCAATTAAAATATAAGGTGATTGTTTCTTTTTCAAGCTCAATTTCCAAGCAAGTTATTTCCATGCACACACACAAAAAAAAACACACTGAAAAGAGCTGATGGATCATTTCAATCATTGTAATAATCCCTTGAGTCACACAGAGTCTATTTATTTTGCTAGTTGTGGCCTAACATAGAATATTCTACATTGAGGTTTAATTCAAAAACCAAATACAGACATGCATGGTGGCCCAAAGTAAGTGTTTAGAAGAGGCTTCTAAAAACATTAAATGTTTTTCATTGGACAGTTAACTGGCTTTGAATTATTTTTAATGGATAAAACATTTTAGCTGCATTCTCTAAAGACTGCTCTGATTTCAAATGGAGCATTTCCAATTAATCTAAGAAAGACATTTTATAAACACCAGTTAACAATTTCATGGCAATAGATATAAAAACATTGCTGTGAATAATTATAGCTTTACTCACTAAGCTAGTCAAAGTTATTCTAGACATAATCAAACCCATCGTTGCATCTCTAAGGTCTCTCTGTATGCAAGTATTATTGCCCTATAATTAACCCTTATGAAATATATTAGATGAATTTATATATTAAATATATAAATAGATGAATTATTATATAGCCTTTTTGAAACCTTGGATTACTAAAAATCCACTGACCACATGCTAGAATTACTTGTCAGTTCAACGGCTGTGTGAGTAAAAGGTGTTGAGGTGATAAAAATAACTTTTGGAAAAAGACATTACACTGTATGAAGGAGAATAAATATTTTTAATGCACCATCTGATGCAAGGTTTTTCCCACCCTTGTATAACTCCATCTATGTCAGATTCTTGGGTGTAAACGTCTTGTATTTCTGGTTCAGTAACTTCTCCCTTATAACATTTAAACAGATTTTTATCAAAAGTTGATCTTAAAGATAGGCTTTGTTTTACTGGGTGATCTAACCATATAATGTCAGTTTACATTTACAAGGTACATATAGATTTGTGCATTGTTAATAAATGGTTATGGGGATTTATTCTTAGTAAACTCCACTTAATTTTACTTTGTACGAAGTACAGTAATGCACACACCAAGAACGGAGACAGTGACAAAAACAACTGTTGATATAGACGTGCCTACAAACAAGAATGAAACATAGTCAGATAGCAATTGTCTGCTAAAATGCATTCGTCTGTGCCAATAGGTATTTCACATAGCAATAGGTTATTAAAGAGTCAATCTTTGAACATATTTCATATTTTCTCCTTATTATCTAAGAAATGTGAGCTATTGAAACATAGTATATCTTAGGCAACTTTTTTTTTTTCTCAGAAACTCTGGCTCTGAACTGAATACATGTAGTGCTTAAACCAAATGAAGATTATAGAACATATTTTTTTCTTACAAGGGTTGCCTCAACTTATTTGGGATGATGAGGTTCTATCATATAGAAGCGAGGCAGTGGTAGCATATATCCTGAAGAAGCTGCTGTGCTCACAGACTGCTCAGCACAATGGGAAACCCACCTCTTAAGATGATTGTTCAGGAATGTCGTTAAGAAAGACAGGAAGTATTTCAGATTTACAGTGTTGTAAAAGAAAAGCTTTTGTGCTTGTGGAAAATATTCTTGCATTACTTTTATTCACTACAAAATAAATTGAATATGAGTTTCTAAATTCCTCTTCTCATGGAGGAAATAAATATCACAGATGATTCCAAAATAATGGATTTGGGGACAGGCGAGGGTAAATTAGTAAGTAATTTATTCAATTAGCTTCTGTTGAGAGTCAACTCTATACTAAACTCTGCTAGGAATATTGTAAAGTTTTCGTCACTTGTAGTATATCTTAGATGACTACATAATACTAAAATGACACAATAAAAAACACAAAATTGAGATTCATTTAAAAAAAATTACTGCCAATCAGAACAAGCACAAAGTAAAATTTTTATATCATAACTCGGAATTCTGGAGTATTGATGTAATTCTGATAATTTTGAACCCAGATGTTTCATAGTATCTTCCTGTTTCAGCATTAGCAGTCATATTAACATAAACATATACACTGAGTCTTCTCTGACTGTGACTCTGCTACAGGTAATATGAAGTGAAGAAAATAGAAATGCTTTATTTCTGGGAGTGTATGATCTACAACTTGATTGAATTGGATGTGACTGAAAAAGTTCAGTTGTTATTTGCTTTCGTTTCTTATTGTGGCCCAGCAAATAGCAAAAAATAAGAGATACTTAACTCAAAAAACTTCCCTAGACCGTGGCAAATCAGATAGATTAAATGTTGAGTGATAACAAATTTGCCTCTCATCTAGCTGTATCCTATGATAGATGGAATTGTATTCAGTAAAACACTGACTTACTAAGAACCACAAAGACTATGAATACCTGTGAGAAACCGTGAGTCCTTCCTCAAATAACTTGCTTTCCTAATATCAAAATACCATTGTTTGTGGTAGATTATGATAAATTCAACAGGAGAAATAGAAATTAAAGACCATAGATATTTAAAGAAAGTAAATGGCATTGAGAATTGAAGGACTTCAAATATGGAGTAAATTAAAGCCAGGCAGAGAAAATAAAGAGAAGGAAAAACACACAGAAGGGAAGTAGAGGAGGATGGTGTAAACAGGAGGAAGGATGATAAAAGCATGGAGGGCAGTGGACGTTTATGAGAGACTAACCAAAGAGATTTCGATGCACGACTCTTTGGGAAGGAAGAGAGTGGAATCTGAGTTAGAAAGTTGTGGTTTTGCAACCAGTTCTGTCACTACCATCTGACCTTAGGCAAGTTGCTTGAGATAACTGGTTCATGACCCTAATCTGAGAAAAAGAATGTCTGGCCTGCCCATTGATCTTTAAGGTCCTTTTTAGCTCTGAAATGCTTTATTCTCTGAGTGTTGGCACATGCAGTTGTGGAGATACCTCATTTGTACTCACATAATTAGAAACATTGGTTTATTAATGAGGGTGAAAGTTGAAAGATTTATGTCTGTACTACATAAAGTTAAACGGAGACACGGCATGTTAGAGTTGTTGGTACGGATAAGTCAGGAAGTGCATGAGGTGGTAGGTTTGGAAGGCCTTTACTAATTAATGTGTAGTCAGAGCTTCATAACTGGGCGTGGCCAGAGAACATATGATCAAGACTCAACGTGATGACAAAGAGAAATAGAAATCACTATTATATTACCGTGTTCAAGATTGGAGATGTGATTCAGGTAGAGCTTGAGGGGGAAGATTTTGTTATTAAAGATTGAAATTCAAAAGAGAGGTGGGGAGTTGAGACATGTTGAAGAGTTGGTCTGTATGATGCTGTGGTTTATGAGTGGAGAAAAAAATGCGTCACACTAGAAATCAAGTGACAGGCTTTTTTACTCCAACTTATAGTGTGGAGAAAGAGGAGCAAGAAATAATTCCTTGTTCTGGAGTCAGAGCTACTCAAAGAAAGTTGGCTTATAGAGAGCGGGAGGAGACTAGATAGAGGAGCACACAGTATTGCTTCATTACCAAATTATGTTTCAGTGACAAAACAAATGGTGTAGGGTTATAGAATTGTAAATCTTGTTTATTTTTTTGTTTTTATCACCTCTTTTTATTAACTAATTTTATGTCATATTTATTATTTGCAGTTTTATTGTGGTTTTTCATTTTTTTAAATAAGCAATTTGGAAACTATACAGTATAAAAAGCATTTCCTTTATTCAGTTCAGGAGAAGTTCTGGGCTGGGTGTGACTACAGGTGGCTAATAATTAACAAGTTTTTAAAGAAATGTCTTCGTTACTACTCTGACAGATGTCGAGCGTTATCCAGATGAATGTGAAACTAATGAGCGACACAACATTTCAAATCTTTGATTTGTACATAAATAAAGAAAAGCTATTCATGCTTGTTAATGAATTTGAGGGAATTGATATTTTATCATTAGATGGTTTCAACACATTATAGAAAACTTTATAGAAGAAAATCTACCCATTATTTTGACTAGTGCATCACTTTTCTTTTTTTAATTAAGCTTAAGTTATGTTCTATTTTAGAAACAAAATAAAATAACACCAGGCAAACTTTTAACTCGGGAAGGTAGCCTACATTGTAGTTTGACTGTAAGCTTCAAAAAATCCTGGATCTCAGCTTATAAATATATATAAACTGCCACACAGAAAGTATTCAATATATATTTGTGTAACTGAACCAAATGTATATATGCATGTGCTATACATATGTATGTTTACATACACATACAGCCACACATATATGCTTTCATGCCAGTATTAAAAATATATATTGATATGGAAAAATATATATTGTCTTTCACGTGTAACTTCTTTGAATTCACAGGAAATTATAATCAAGCAAAGTAACACCCATGATTCCGAAATTCCTCAAGCTTCAGGTTTATGTGATAGATCTGCCCTGCCGGGGAAGTGTGAACCACCATCCAGCTGTCTGGATAGACCCAGCCAAAATGCCCTCTGTCTCTGCTGGAAAGCACTATTATACAGCTTGGCCTGGGGTGTGTGTCTTTGATAGCAGCAGGTTCAGGATATTAAAGATGGGCTGTGGAGGTGCAGCAACTCCAGTTAACCTTGAGAGACTGAAAATGGATGAGCACACTATTCAGAAAAGCCAGCAGAGGTCTCGCTTAGAAACATTAGGGAAAATACTATACTAATTATAGTGTTAAAATAAAGAGAATATCGTCAATTTTTCATTTTACTTTTAAGGGATACTTTCTATATTTTATTTGTATTGAAGAGTTTAATCTGAAACAGAAGGTCATGGATAGTCTGGATTCTTCTGTTCTTTGCATCACAGGCAGTGTATTCACTTTTGAGTTATTAATATTTTATCTTTCCTTTTTTAAAACTAAAAAATAGTCAAGTGGTAATATTTTTTTTCTTTACACACAATAAATAAGAGAAAAGCTATAATGTGCTGAATGATATATAGTTCTATCTCTATTTAGATGCCATTCTGGTTTTTTTAGGAAAACATGGGTATATGGTATATATAAATGATTTTCAGCACTTCTGAAACAATTATAATAAAACATGTTGCAAAACATTTTTGCTAGGATAACAACTATGTAATCTCTGTAGTGCATTCCTAGCTTGTCTTGTTTCTGTAGCAAAAATAAAACTTGGAACATTCTCTATAGAAGCAATCTAAATCCAAGTGATTCTGCAGCTGACAGGAATTAGGGAATTTTAAGGTTCTTAGTTTATTGATGTGGTTCATTTATTACAGATAACATGAAATTTTATGTTTGCTTCTAAAGGGGTTCATCTTTTAATTTCAAGGATTAAAAATTCTTTTAAAATATGAATTTTACAATTCGAAAGGAAATGTGGTGAATTGGAAACCAACATAAACTATTTTCTAATTTAGCTCTGAATCCTGTGATTTTTGCAGTGTATGTATTCATTTTATTTTCATCCTTAATTTTGATTTGCATTATTTTGGCTAAAGAAGTAACATAATATTTACCACACCAAGAAAGTTAGATAAGAATCAAGTGCTAAAACTTAACTGGCATTTCTGAAGCATTTCTTCACTTGATGGCTTGGGAGTCTGGCGGCTAGAGAGCAACAACTCTCTGTTGCCCACTCTTGTTGAGCTTGCTGGGAATCCCCCAAATACTCAGCAAGAGTAGCACCCGTGCCCCAGAAACATGGCATCACTGACAGGTGC
Source organism: Callithrix jacchus (assembly GCF_049354715.1). NCBI lineage: Eukaryota > Metazoa > Chordata > Mammalia > Primates > Cebidae > Callithrix > Callithrix jacchus. Next base: position 80,750,751 of record NC_133512.1, on the reverse strand, counting down.
TGGAACGTGTCTACACTGACTGAGGGCCATGCCACACCTCTGTCTGCTTCTCTGCTTGTGCCCTAGATAGTGATCAGGTAAATACCTTTGTCTTCTGTCCAAATCTCCATGTAGGATTTATGGTCACGTAATTCCATTCCGCTGAGTGTTTACTTCTTCCTTAAATACCACTAATAACAAAGTAGGTTTAATATCTTATGGCATAAATAGTTCTCCTATTAAATGTAACTTTCCTACAGTAAGTACTAATATTTCAAGTATTTCACAAATTCAGAGTTGGTACTTTAAATTCTGGATTTTATAGTCAAGGTCAAATAGAGGGCATTAAATATGGGCCACAACAGTTGAAGAGTGGTTTGGTCTACTTCTTGGACCATTCTCTCCTTTTCATCCCCATGATAAATGCCAACTATAGGATTTGATTGTTTTTCACTTTTTTCAAGTGGCACTTGAAAACATTTTTGTCATAAAAGAATAAAAAACACAGCAACATACAGAGTAAATTCTAAAGTTCCTTTGCCCTAAAATGCCCTTCTTTGCTCCCTCAGTATAATCTCACGTTTTCCCCTAGAAGAGGTAGCTATTGTCCAAAGTTAGGTAGAATGCTTGGGATGATAGAAATGTTGCACATTTGCATTATTCAATAGGTGAAATATGGTTAATGTAATTGAGAGGCTAGATTTTCAATTTCATTTAAATTCAATTAATTTCAATTTACATTTATATAGCACATGTGACTAGTGGCTTCCATATTGGATGACACAGGGTTTTGGTTGCTGCAATAGATTTATCAGTTCCCTGTATCTAGGCTCATTTTCTTTTCACCAGGTCTAATATCATATGACATAAATAGTTTTCCTATTAAATGTAACTTCTCTACAGTAAGTACTCGTAAGTATTTCAAGTATTTCACAATATGAGCCTTGTACAAATCTGATCTGATCTTAATTCCCTGTCATAAAGCCTTCAGTGAGTCCCCTTTCACAATCTCATTCTAAACTTATTTGCATGCTGTGTGAGGCTCATTGTGATCTGGCCCTTGCCTACCTTCATCTTTTATCATTCTTTGTGTTTCATGGAATATGTCACACTTTCTCGTGCCCCTGTGTATTTGCATATGTTATGCTTTCCTTCTAGGTCTCTCTTCCCTTAACCACATGTCTAAAAAATTTTATATCCAGTCTCAAGTAACTCTTTTTAAAAGCCTGTTGTCCCTAAATACTTCCAGCAACTGTAGGTGGTTTTCATCTCTACATCTCCTTAAGACCCAACACAGAACACCAATAGATATGGCATAAATGCTAATCCTTGTCTCCCACTCTCTAGTGTGATGACATGGGGGATGGCTATCATGCCTTCCTATGAAAAATTCTACAGTGTCAATGGGAAAGCAAAAAAAAAAAAAAAAAAACCCAAGAGGAAGTAATTTTGCTAGAATTTAAATTTCGTGGAGTGTCATGGATTAGTCTGTTTTGTTCACAACTACTCTAAACTGTTGGAACACTGTTTGGCACAGATTCAGCATGATAAATATGTGTAGAATAAATAAATGACCAAATCATATTTTTACTTCCATTGTGACCATTTTTGAGTACCCAAAGTCTGTCAAGCAACTTCTAGGTTAAAATAAGTTTTATAAATTCATAAAATATAGAATTAAAAACAGTCTCCAAATCTGTCTACTTTTCTATAGTTGTTGCTTTTCTCAGGCAAGAAAAATGACTCCTTTAGGACAAAATACATAAACAAAATCTCCCAAATATCAACTTACTGAGACAGAATCCCAATCAATATTAGTTTAAATTACCTGTCCCCAACACCTAGAATTTCATTCTTGCTAAAGCCCAGCACAATACCTTCTGTCATTTCTCACCACTTTCCCATTTTAATATAATCAGCACATGTAATTGAAGCTCATTTTTTACCCATTAGTAAGTACTCAACTGAATGCTTTGTTTACCATTAAACCCAATACCTTCCAATCCAAAAGTTCACTGCTAATGTGAGCTGATTGAAGCCTTATCCAGTTGGTTTCATTAATATTAATTTGTGGTTAACTTTTGCTTAATCCAGAAATCAGTTTTCCATTTTTAGGATCGGATTCATATCTAAAACAATTTGTACTAATTTTGAAGGTCAAATATCAGGGGATATCATGTCAAAATCATTAATAAAACCTTAATAAACAGCATCTATTGTATTCTGTTTATAATCACATCCTTCAATGATGTAAATCTACTAATTAGAAAAAAACTATTAAATATACCTTTGTCACATTACTGACTTATTGGATTTGATTGCGTTACCTACGCAGATACTTGGACATATCATCTCAATATTATTTGTTCTATTTTGATTGAATGACCACTTATATAAATAGACATTTTACCTCTTTCAAAAAACTGTAGTTTTTGTAAATGGTTCCGTATTTTGTTAGGCAGATTATTCAAGTTACAAACCTAATAGACGTGCTAACATGAGTCTTGCTTGAGAATTCCATATCAATTTTGTCAATAGCATCTAGTTTTTTAAAAAAAAATTGAAATTCTTTCAGCTTTTCAGACATACTTTCCTCTCCTGTTGGATGTAATGAAAAAAAATCTGAGCACACTAACTGAGATATTCAAAGAACAGTAGTTGAAAGTTTTTAATTTTTATATTACTTGTTTAGGATATTGTTTTTATTACAACTGTTTATAAACTGATAATGTACACTGCTTTCACTATTTGTTTTCACCCCTTGAAAATTTCTCATTCCGGTATGTGAGGAAAGCATGTTTTCTTTCATTTACTGCCCATATTCACTACAGATTTTGTTTTTCATAGGTACACTCTGGATTTTCCTATAAAACTTCCATATTTTGTTTAAGCTTGTAATTTTAAAAATAAACTACAGGCATTTTAATTATGACACTGTAATACAGTCTCATTCATTAGTGAAGATTAGCATCCTTTCTCAGTACTCAGTGCCCATTATTTTTTAATTATCTCAAATGTGTCTTGTACCCAGAGTTTCTCATTAGGACGAATTCATATTTTCCTTATCATTGTTTTGCAGTTCATTCAGAGCCTGCTAGTGCTAAATATAGGACTGCTTTTAGTTTCTAAGAGCTGTTCTGAGGTTGAGTCTGGGTAGAAATTTTATTATTTTATAACCATGTGTTATTTGTGAGACTTTAAAAAAGTGTTTAACTAGGTCATGATGCTTTTTCTTGAAACTTTTCTAGTTATTAGGAAACGTTTCTTCTACTCCTTTATTTACTCAAATTGATTTAGTATTCATCCAAGAAATCCTTATTAAAGTACAAAACTGGAAGAATCTAGGCTACTGCATTTGATTCCAAGAGAGTGTAACACAGCAAAATGTAAAATTTCTCACAAATGTTCTCTATTTATGGATATAATAGAGGTACTACCTCCACAATTCAACCTTTGCATATAACCTTCAAATTTGAAAAGAAAAATTCGTTCCCAAAAGTTAACATGTGTGCCACAGAAAATGAACAATGTACAAAATGATAAGAAAGCAAAAATTTTTGGATTACTGAGGTGGGGATCTATTTCAGGTGAGGATAATCAGGGAAAACTCCTCTGAGGAGGGGATACTGGAACAGAACCCTCAATTGAGGAGACAGCTGTTAACTGTCTGGAAAATAAACAGATCAGGAATAAAGCAAAATCTTCCAGCTCCAAGGCACGAATGTGCTTGCCAAGTTAGAAGGACTTGCCAAGGTAGAAAGGCCATAACAGTGGACCAGAGGGATCCCAGAGGGATAGCAATGATGTTGGATTAGGTAGGAGGGCATGTGCCTCCTAGGCCGAGGTACAAAGTAGAGATTTTATTATAAGTGTGGCTGGTACCCTTCGAGGATTTTAGCAGGGAAGTGATGTGATTTGCTTTACATTCGGAAAAAAAATTACTCTGATTACTATGGGAAGAATAGACCATATGCATGAGTGGGTGCAGAGACTGACACATTCTCAAAATGGTATATAAAGGTTATCAGAATAAATATGCAACTTTTCACTGAACAGTATGTCATGGGCCATTTCAATGTTGTGTCAGTCATATTTGACTTGGTCAGGGTTTCTCAACAGTGGTACTGATGACATTTTGGGTCACATAATTATTTTGGGGCTTTCTTGTGCATTGCAGGTCATTTGACAACATCCCTGACTTTAACCCACTGGAGGCCAGTAGCATGTTCTTCTTAGCTGTGACAATCAAAAATATCTTCAAACATGGACAAAGGTCTCCGGAAGGCGGGAGGTGGAGAATCACTCCTGATGGAGATCTAGGGGGACAGGCAGTGTTTTGGCAACAAAACCTCCAAATTTCAGTGGTTTAACATGATACAATATTAATTTCTCACTCATCCAAAGTTTCCAGTGAGTCCAACAGTTCTGAAGAGTAGCTTTCTTCTAAGTTTTGGGATCCAAGTTTTATTATGTAGAAACACCATCTGGCCCTCAGATGACCATAGTAGAGTGAACTAGCTTTTAATGCTTTTGCTGTGGCCCCTAAAAGTGACTCATATGTTTTCTGCTTACAGTCTGTTGTCTGAAACTTACAGCATAGTTGCTTCTAACTGCAAAGGGGCTGAGAATACATGGATGTTTGGTGACCAATAAATATCTCTGTTTTTCTTTTGGGTACCGTATATCATTGGTCTAAAACAGTTCTGAAATTCAGCTTGACAGGCACTGTGAAAATGCCTTACTTTAGGAGTGTGAGGAGTCCTGAGATTAGACTCTGAGAGAAGAAAAAATATCCTTTCTTGCTCTTGACTTCCAGATTTCATCTATCTGGAGACTCTTTCCTTCTATCTATATTAGGTACATTTAGGGTATGTGAAAAGCTTCTGTTTTCCTTGTTTTCTGCCCACTCCTTGTGGGAATCTTTCACCTTCTTGGTTAGATGAATTCCTATATATTTCATTTTGTTTATGGCTACTGTAAATCCTTTATGACTAGTCCATAAGGGTTGTAGAATCAAGAGTAGTTTTAAGCAACAAACAATCACACACTTTTAAAAACACAATATGATTTACTTGGCAGTAAAACTTTCTCATAATCTCAAAAGCCTTTCCATATTTTAGATTACTTTCATTTCTACATGCAGCAATCTCACCTATAGTTCTTTTCTAAGCATACTTCTTCCATCTGTTTCATTTCTCCCCTTTAAATTTTTCTCTCATGATTTAATGATGGATAATTTGAGACTATCTAGGACAGGAACTAGGAAGGCAGTATCAGCTAAGATTTTTTTCTTTAATAAATGAACATAGGAATGGATACAGCAAATTTTTACGGGTTACAACTGCTGGAATATCTCCGTGGCCCCAGCTCTCACTCCCCCTTGGAAGATAACACATGCCACTAAGAAGGTAGGTCCCAATCTCTTCCTGAGATACAGTATTTACTTCGTTATCTTTTAACAGACAAGTCTTGTCCTTAACTCAGGTTTTAGTACAATGTGTTTCAAAAACAACTCTTGACAATATCTTTAATCTAATTTTAGCCCTGAAACTTTGAATTTATGATATGTTTTGCTGAGTATTTTTCATTCAGACTTCTTTTTATTCAACTTTACCTTAATGGTAGGTTTTTATTGAAGGTACAATTTATTTAAGTTAGTCAGAGCTACTTATATTTGCCAAGAAATAGTAGGAAAAAAGGTTTGTGGAATGACAACTTAAGCTTTTAAAATGTTATTTTAACTATATATGATTCTATACTGGTGATATTAATATAGAAAATATGAATAAATTTATCTAGTTACAATATTTCATAAACATGGTTAGGTGGATTAACAAGTAAATACAATATAGTTATATTTTCAGTTATATAAATTATTATTCCAAGAATAATTTATGTATATGCCTAACATATATGCCTGACACTTAAATTATTCACATTCTTTTTTAATAGCTTCATATTTCACTGTGACTAAACCTATTAATAAAAAATTATGATCTTTTCTATAAAATGTTTGGTATCACACCCAAAACATGATTTATAATAGAAAGTTATATCTAGCAGAAAAGTTACATTTTTTTCATAATATCTTGTTTGTTAAGATTTTTCCCAAGCATGAAACTTTTGATGTATAATGTTGTGATTTATCACGGAACAGATTCACACTTTCAAATGTTTATAACATTTTGTTCGTACTTTAATTCTCTCTTATTCCTCAGTGCCTGAATGTTGGTTCTTGCATTCGTGGGCAAGATCACTAGGTGACTGAATTCCTCTGGGCCTGGAGCCTATCTGCCCCCTCTCTTCCCATATCGAGAATAATCCTAACCTCTGAGAGGCCTTTGCATGGGTATGTGGCACTCCATTGTGTATAACCATGCTTTTCCCTAAAGTGTCCTCTTGTCCATCATACAGGCCTAAATGATCACATACTTTTGGATGTCCTCTGTTCCTGGACAATTTTTAGTGAGATAGATTTCAAATGGAAGATGTTCATCACCTTTATTATATTTTTAGGACTCTTTACTCCTGTATTTTTATGTTCTCTGACAAACCTCAGTAATAGGCTGCAAGCCCTAGAATTGGTTCTAGGCTATTTGGACAGGAAGTTATGTGTTCTGGGATATAAAAAGCATATTTTAGAAGAGATGCCACGGGTTTTCAAGTTCTCTGGGCTCAGAAACCATGTAGGGCTATGACTTGAAGGCCAAAATCAGCCTTTTAAATCATGGCATCTGAGAAAAACCACAAGTTTCCTGGGTCTAAAGCTGTTATTGGTGTGAGTGTTTCAATAAATAATGACATGAAACATTTGTTAAAGGCTTTCCCACAATTATTATGTTTATATATTTCTTCCGTGTGTATCTTCTCTTATGTAAAGTAACATATGTGTTCACATGAGTTTTTATCACAATTAGTCCATTCATGCCATTTTTCTGTTTTGTTTGTAATACATGTTGATGCTGGCTTTTGTTAGATTTTTCTGTATATATTACAATCATAGGATTTATCCTCAGTAGGTGTTGGCTAATTTTTAGTGAGATAGATTTCAAATGAAAGATGTTCATCACCTTTATTATATTTTTAGGGCTCTTTACCCCTGTATTTTTACGTTCTCTGATAATCATTGAGGGCCGACCTAAATTACAAGGTTTTCCATTATTCATTATTACATTCCTAGTTTCTCCTTCTGACATTCATTATTACATTCATAGTTTCTTCATCAAAGCCTTTTTCACGCTTATAGACAAGGTGGCGCTTAAAATTTTCAAACATCCAATGCTCAATAAGAATATGATTATGGTCCTTCTCATTGTATTTTCTGGTTCTAGTTAGAGACACAGAAATCATAGGAGGTGTTTCTATAGAAATAGTTTAATGTAGTGATTGATTTCAAAAGATGTTGGGGAGTGGAAAAAAAGAGACCCTGAAGTACCACAGAGATAATTATTGCAGGAAGAAATGAGCACCTGGCCACCACCAGAGATGGAACAATGGGAAGAAGTTAGGGATATTATAAAATGGAAACATGATGGAGGGGCTTATAAAACCGGAATTCATGCTTGTAGGGATAATTTTGTTTGACTGATGTTGGCAGAATATCTACAAAAGATTCTTGAAAAGCTTGAACTCAGACCTGTGAAAAGAGGATACTTTGTCTGTTGCTGGTACCTTTGATGGGCTGTGATCAGGCCGGTCCTAGGAATACCAAAATAGCCGGGGACTAGGAACTAACTATTGCTTCTGGGATGAAGGACTATAGCTGGGATGAATGCTGACAAGATTAGAAGAAACAATGAGGGTCTAAATCCATCTTCCAAAGTCTTGCCTTAGAGTTGCATAGTTTCCCTATTTGTGGGAATCTTGGCTTTGGTGTCACACAGCAGAATCTGGCCAGTGTTTCCACCACTCCTGAGGAATGCTAATCAGTTTTGGTTTCTGATGTTGGCAGACTAAGTATCAATACTAGCAATAAAAAGATGAGCATTGATCATCTCATCAAGATTGAGATGAGGAAATGTTCATTTGTTGACCAAAGAAGAGCAGTCACCATGGACATTTTTTTTTTTTCTGGAGATGGAGTTTCACTCTTGTTGCCCAAGCTAGAGACTGCAATGGCGCAGTCTCGGCTCCATTGAAACCTCCACCTCCAGGTTTCAAGCAATTCTCCTGCCTCAGCCTCCTGAGTGGCTGGGATTACAAGCACACACTACCACACCCAGCTACTCTTTTTGTATCTTTAGTAGAGATGGAGTTTCACCATGTTGGCCAGGCTGGCTGGTCTCAAACTCCTGACCTCAGGTGACCACCCATGTCAGCCTCCCAAAGTGCAGGGATTACAGGCGTAAGCCACCACATCCAGCCATCATGGACACTTTTAATGTGTCCATGATCCACTGAGCAAATATTGAGTGGCTGAGGAAACAGACTGTTTGAGAACAATAAAACATATTATCCTTTCCATCTGTGTTTTGGAAGACTCCTTGACAGTGAATGCCTTTGATGAACGTTAACATGGGCTACAAAGATCTTTATATGCTATCCCCATTGCAAAGGCTCATCTACAGGTCTCTTCTCCAATCCTTCTCACGGAGCCTCTAATTTCTTCTTTCTGTCACTAAACATCTTGTCAGACTGTTAACTACTTTCCATGCATCAGGATAGGCCCATACTCAGGCCATCCAGTTAGTCCAGACAAATTGGAAAATCAGTGTATGGTTCAAAATTCTTCTCTTGAAAGAATTTCTCTTCACCACGGCTTTTCTTTTCTTTTTATTTCAATAGGTTTTTGGGGAGCAGGAGGTGTTTGGTTACACGGATAAATTCTTTAGTTCACCACTGCTTTTCATGGATACTTCTGAGTGGAACTAGGATGCTACAAAGTTCATTTCCTGTCGATTCAGGAGTATAGTGCTATCCATAAAAGTCTGAGTTTTTCTTTCTTCCCTAGTCAATGGGTCGTCAGAACTTTTTATGAGATTATAGATGTAGAGTGCAGGAGAAGAGACGATGGAGAAGGAATAGATATCATGGGAATTGTAGGCACCTCTCATGCCTTCCAGATTGACTTGTGTACAATCTCTTATGCAGCATTTCTATTTGATGATTAATTGCCACTATACATGCCTGATCTTATGGTCTGTGTAATGGATAATTCCCAATTTATACTCAGAGAGCATTGTCACTTCACATTCATGGAGTAAAATGGAACAGGACCATGTAACAAGCAGAGAGGTATTTGTCAAAAAAACTAACTAAACTTCCATGTAAGAAAACCATGGTTTTGTTCCCAATTCCTATAGGTCTATACTGTTGAGGATTTCCAGAACTGTATATAATATCCCTATTTTTCTTAGAGTCTGTAGCATTCGATCTGTGGTGTTGATAGGCTCAAGGAGCATAGTAACTCACATTAAAGTCTGGGCCAACTGCAGGCCCCGCTCTTGCCCTGAGTCCCATTCAAAACTGTTTATTTTATCTTATTTAAAGGCTATTCTATAAATTGGTAAGAACAGCATATTCCAAAGTGATAGATAGTCATTCCTCTGCTTCTGTAGGGCATTGGTTATAGGAACTCCACAGATACAAAAATTTGTGGATGTGCCCTATATAAAATAGCATAATATTTGTATATAATCTACATACATCTTTTGTATACTTTAAATCATCTCAGTGTTATTTATTTATTTAATTTATTTATTTTTGAGAAAGATCTTGCTTTGTCACCCAGACTGGAGGGCCGTGGCGTGATCTCAGCTCACTGCAACCACTGCCTCCCAGATACAAGTGGTTGTCATGCCTCAGCCTCCCAAGTAGCTGGGATTATAGGTGTGCACCACCACGCAAGGCTAATTTTTGTATTTTTAGTAGAGGTGGGGTTACTGGTAATACTTAATACAATTTAAATGCTATGTAAATGTTGTTATACTAATTGTTTTATAAACAATTATTATTTATTTATTTTCCAAATATTTTAAATTTGCTATTGGTTGAATCCATGAATATGGAAGCTGCATATGTAGAGGACTGACTATACATTGTTTCAAGAATCTAAAGAGATTTCCAAACACTGTGCATATTTTAATAATAAAAGAAGAAAACATAGCAAATTGTCTTTTACTTTAGAGGAAATGTCTTAATGATCAGATTCCAGAAACATCACTAAAGTGATTAGTCTCTGAATTTCCATGGAATTTATCTCACTTACTTCCTAGTTTACATTTATCTTACTAAATCATCTATGGTAATTCTGCTTCTTGCTCATCAGGCCTAATATTCATGATATTAATGTAGCAAAGAATTGAGGTATTCTGTGTGATTTTGTGATAATCCAACTCTAGGAAGACTAGAGTTACATAGAGAACAGAAGTTAATTTGTTTCTAAATCGTATTTGACTGTGTCAGGGAAAAGCAGACAACTCTTCATGATTTTGACATTGTTAAAAGATAAAGCAATTTCCGAATCAGTAACTGCATACTAGGTACTAGGGTCTTTGAAAATTTGCTCTAATAAAAACAATGCTTCTAGAACTGCACCGTAATTGGTATAATTGGCTTATTAAATTTATAGTAGTACATATTTATTTGCCAAGATCCATCTGCTTTCCTCTAGTCTGTTCTCTGCAAATTTCCCAGGCTTGTGATATGTCTGTGGTTTACAATCATGGTAGGGAGAGGAAGTTCTAGGGGTTAACATTTGGTCCTGTCTTCCATAATAGCCTTTATTCCATAAGGAAAGGAACCAATGTGGGAATTCTCCTATGTAAACCATGTAGCCAGAAAATAAAAATATATAACAGGATGGGTCTTCAGAAAAGAGGCACAGCAGGGTTGGGACTAACTTCTCAGAAAAGGACACCTGGCTACTGCTAGTACTTCGGGATCTTGAAGGAAGTAACTTATGGAGCTGGAGTTCAGCCTCTGAGGGCAGGTGCTGCCGAGACAGATTCTGCTGGAAACCATGGAGAGGGTGCAATGAAGTCGATTCTGAAGGAGCTGAAAGAAATTGGAGACAGGCATCAATTGCTGAGGTCAGGAGACATTGCTGAGACAATGGTTGCAGTAACAGCAAGTGCATAGAAAAACACAAACCTATTTTCACATCTCTCTTAACTATTCCAGTGCCCCATTTATCAGGTCTAACAGAAAGTCAGCCGGCACATAAAGGTAGTTTGTAGAGTCCTAGACCAGAATCACAGGGAATAGCAAAGAATGATATATTTGGGACTCAGAGACAAGTGCGAAATAACAGAACATCTACTTTGAGTATATTTATAAAAATTTGCTTGAATATGCATTTTCTCACTGTTGGAAACAATTGTTGATTTTCCAGGTAAATTAATTTTGTTGAAACTTTGGTTCTTTGAAAGGCTTTTCTTTGAAAACGTTGATTGTGAATAATGTTTTATATCCTTTTGATAGGAGTCATATTCACACGATACTTTTTTGAAGAGAATTTAAACCCAGATTATATATGTGTGTTTATATTTTTCAAATATATTATCTCTATCAGTATTTTGCTGCTGCTGAACATATTAAAACTTTGCTGTGGGTGAACATGTTGAATGATTCCCCTGCCTTCTCTGGCTTCTCTCTGTCATCTAATCATTTACTCTCCATACTTCTTCTAGCTAAGTCTGACTTGGAAATTCCTCCTCTACTAACTTGAGTTTTTTTCCTTGCTCCAACTGGAGTGTGAGTTTAGTCCCATGGTAATTCACTGAGATTAATTTTGCCTCCATCTCGATCATTATATTTTTGCCAAGGTACTTTGAGCAGGATCTAGGAATAGCCATAATTACCTGAAGTGTATATTCTTGAGTGTCACTCATTGGTATAGTGTGTTTATTTGATGCTGCTCTTGAGAAACGGCAAAGCTGCAGGGGCACAACCTTCCATTCCAGCTTCATGCAGGATTCAAGTTGTGTCACTCAAAGTCAGCTTTAATTTCATTTTCACTTCTTAAGGTCCAGGATGCATATCTTCTGTAAATCTCCAAGGCCCCAAATTATTTTTTATTGCTTATTGTGAATGTACTAATGTACTAATTTCACCCTGAACTTGTTGCTTTCTTGTGATTTCTTGTCATACCCAGTTAATAAACAGTTTACCCTCACAGTTGAGTTCATTTAATCATGATCATGAACCTAGAGTTACAAGTTTGTTGGATACATGATCTCTTCCTAGTTATCAAGTCTTCAATTTTGTCAAATGTTTTGTTACTGCACATAAATCTGTATCTCACTACTCTCTGGGAATTTTCTTACCGCCTTTATCTGACAAGTAAGCCAATGCCACATATTTTCTTTTTGTAATTACAAAAATATCCAACTTTTGCTATAATCATTTTTTTCATTGTTGTTGTTAGGTTAAGCTGGTCTCTGTGATAGCAATTAATAAATGCTTACATCTCAATAATGACATATTTAAATTTGTTTCTTGATTTTATAAAGTCTGTTGTGGATCTAGTAGCTATCTTCCAAGCAGTGACCCAGTGATTTGGACAACATGTGCCGTGCTATTTGGAATATATGGTTTCTAGATCAGGGTAGAGAGAGATGGAGGGTCACATACTGACTGTTAAATGTTTTGACACAGAAATATCACCCATCACTTCTACTCACCACTAATGATCCATAAGTAGTCATATTATCTGAGTTAACTAAAAAGATGTTAGAAAATGTGGGAGAGCACATAGATGTATGGGGCAGCACACGGATATATAGAAAGCAGTAAATTTAAAGGCTTACAGGAAAAATAATACTCATGATCACTTTTAAATGTACTTTAGATACCCCCATCTTATTAGATTCCTAAGTGATAGTAATTTAGGTTGTTTCCAAAGTTCTTCTATTAAAAATGTTTTATGAACGTTCTTGCTTAAAACTCTTTGTGTAATTATTAATGTATCTCCTTAAGATATATTCTTAGTAACAAAATTCCAGGATAAGAGGTACTTTCTTTTCCTACACTATGTGAAATAGTGCCATTTATAATGCCATTTCTACTGCTAGGTATTTATAATCTTTTCATATTTGCTAATACGAAAGGCAAATAGTAAATTTCTCTTGTTTTTATTTGCACTTTTTAATTAAAAATATAATAAAATGTTTAATTGTGATAATTTGCCTTTATAATTTATTTTAAAATTTCTGTTGATTTCCTTTGCCCAAGTTTTTCTTCTTAAATGAGAATTTTTGCTAGGTTTTGCCCTTGGTTCATATGATGACCCCCAGATACTGTAGTGAGAATTGTGCCTTGCAACCATAATCTTTTGTTGTTTATATTCTTCTTTTATGTGCAGTTGGAGACATTAAAATTCTGACTTAGCTTCACTTTCCCAGATTCATGAGAAAAAGCTAACTGTCACACAGGTTGTCCATGGTCTTAAAGACTGGTACAGTTGAAATGGATTATAGGATAAAATAATTGTGCCCCATAAGATATGTAAGAATGGCATGCATTCTTTTTGGTTTTCAATATTTTTCCAGCTAAGTTTTATGTGTTTTTTTAAGGCACATACTACCAGAACAAAACTAAATGATTTCAACTATTAATCTGTATCTTTTGATGAAAATATTTTATTAATGTTAAAGGAAGGGTCCATAGACAGCTAAAATGTGTTTAATGCAAGAGAAAACCTATTCTGTTTTATGATTATTTGATAAAGTAACATCCATATTTAACCTTCACCTATCAAGCATGTAAAAGTAGTATCTTTGATGTAAAATGTTTTATTACCTTTAAAAATAACTGTATACCTTAGTATAGATAGTTTTTATGTTTTCAGAATACAATTTTACATTAAACAGATTGGTTCATTGAAAGAACCTGGAAGATATACCACATCGCATTGTGAAAGAGGTATTGAAGAGATGATTTGTAATTTAGCAAGAATATCGTATCAGAATGTTGATACAGAACCCTAGGGACAACAGCGATCAATTTCATTCAACATTATGAGACTTCTTACTCACTGATGAAGTAGTTATGACAGAATAATGGCTAATACTAGATGCCTATCACACACACACACACAGATTTCCCAGCCATAATTCTGTATCTAAAAGAATCCATTTTATTTTCCTGACTCAGTGAATGGTTCTTCCTGTGCCTGTAGTTCACTTTAATATATGTATCTTGCTAAAAATAAAATTGTTTTTCTTTAAGAGTTTGTTGTGATTTTACAGCATTTAATTATATTATTTAATAACAATATGAATTTAATTTTTTTGGCAAAGTCAAAGAAGAAATGTATGGTTCAATGTAGTTTCCCCATACATATTATATTCTGACTGATATAAAAGTCAATATGATTCTAATATAAATCCCCTGAGAAATTGCATTATAGCAATTCATGTGAGGAGACACAGATTTTCTATGGTTCATTTAGGTATCTCAGTTTCAAATATTATCAAGTAGATAGTGTCATTGATTTACTTTTCTTTTATACTTAAAAACATGCCTCCAATACTTTTATGGAATTTTTTTCCTGTAGCATACATTTATCTCCCTTATGTATTACACTTATTTTTGCCAGACATGATTTTGATGGACTTCTTTGTGTATATAAACACATATAATGTTGTTTTATTATGTATTTTTAACCAAGTATAACAGAAAACCAAGTTTCATAACTTGATATCTAGGGAAAATGACATTTCCATGTGGTTCATTATAAAACACATATTGATGACCTTTGGATAATTTGTATAAGTCACCTTCATAAAAATCACATTACTCTAATTCTGTTAGTCTAGAGGAAAACATAGAAGTTGTATAGAAGGAGTGTGTGTGTATGTGTGTGTGTATGTGGTGGGGAGGGAGAGAGAGAGAGAAAGACAGAGACAGAGAGAAAGAGAGTAGATGAACTTTAAGACCCTTTCAAATGCCAAAATTGCAGAATTTCATGATACTATAGTTTCATGACTAAGTTATCTTCCTGTGGGGTCTATATGCAGGTGATTAGTCATGGAAAAGCCTCCTTCAGTCATTGTGAGCCTTCTTAGAATCAGAGGCCAGGACAGCCTCACTGACGTTTCTTTTATACTTTATCCTGTTTCTTTTCTTTCCTTTTCTTTCTCTCTCTCTTTCTCTTTCTTTCTTTCCCTCCCTTCCTTCCTTCTTCCCTCCCCCCACTTTCTTTCTTTTACTTTAAGTTCTGGAGTACCTGTACAGAACTTGCAGGCTTGTTACATAGGTATGTATGTGCCATGGTGGTTTGCTGCACCCCTCACCCAGTCATCTACATTAGGTATTTCTCCTAATGCTATCCCTACCCTACACTCCCACCCACTGCTATCCCTCTCCTAGCTCCTGATGCCCCAACAGGCCTTGGTGTATGTTGTTCCCCTCCCCGTGTCCATGTGTTCTCATTGTTCAATATCCACTTATGAGTGAAAGCAGTGTTTGGTTTTCTGTTCTTGTGTCAATTTGCTGAAAATGATGGTTTCCAGCTTCATCCATGTCCCTGCAAAGGACAGGAAGTCATCATTTTTTATGACTGCATAGTATTTCATGGTATATATGTGCCACATTTTCTTTATCCAGTCTATCATTGATGGGCATTTGGGTTGGTTCCAAGTCTTTGCTATTGTGAACAGTGCCACAATAAACATATGTGTGAATGTGTCTTTATAATAGAATGATTTATAGCCTTTGCATATATACCCAATAATGCAGTTGCTGGGTCAAATGGTATTTGTAGTTCTAGATCCTTGAAGAATCTCCACACTGTCTTCCACAATGGTTGAACTGATTTATACTCCAACAGTGTAAAAGCATTCCTATTTATCTACATCCTTTCCAGCATCTGTAGTTTCCTGACTTTTTAATGATTGCCATTCTAACTGGCATAAGATGGTATCCCAGTGTGGTTTCGATTTGCATTTCTCTAATGACCAGTGATGATGAGCTTTTTTTCATATGTTTGTTGGCAGTATAAATGTCTTCTTTTGAGGAGTGTCTGTTCATATCCTTCACCCACTTTTTAATGGATTGTTTGTTTTCTTCTTGTAAATTTGCTTAAGTTCTTTACAGATTCTGGATATTAGTCCTTTGTCAGATGGGTAGATTGCAAAAATTTTTTCCCATTCTGTTGGTTGCTGGTTCACTCTAATGATTGTTTCTTTTGCTGTACAGAAGCTCTTTAGTTTAATTAGATCCCATTTGTCTATTTTGGCTTTTGTTGCTATTGCTTTTGGCATTTCAGTCACGAATTCCTTACCCATGCCTAAGTCCTTAATGGTATTGCCTAGGTTTTCTTCTAGGACTTTTATGGTGTTAGGTCTTCTATGTAAATCTTGAATCCATCTTGAGTTAATTTTTGTATAAGGTGTAAGGTAGGGATCCAGTTTCAGCTTTCTGCATATGGCTAGCTAGTTTTCCCAATACCATTTATCCTGTTATCTTTTCTTTTCTTTTATTTTTCTTTTTCTTTTTGAGACAGAGTTTCACTAACCTCTGCCTCCCAGTTTCAAGTGATTCTCCTGCCTCAGCCTCCTGAGTAGCTGGGATTACAGGGGTGCATCACTATGCCCAGCTAATTTTAATATTTCTACTAAAGACATGATTTTGCTATGTTGGCCAGGCTGGTCTCGAACTCCTTACCTCAGATGATCCGCACATCCCCACCTCCCAAAGTGCTAGAATTACAGGCATGAGCCACTACTCCCATTCTATCCTGTTTCTTATGAACTGTCATAAAGTGGAGACTTATGACTGGTTATATTCTGCTGGTCCAAAGAGATATGTATGTTTAAGTTCGGATTCATAGGCACAGGAGATTTAATATGTTTCAAATTCCCAAAGGATTATATCCAGTTTGAGAAATACTACCATGAAAAAGGGACAAGAAGAATTCTGCAGAAAGGGTGGTGCAAATGCACACCCTTATGTTTCTCCAATATGAATTTTGATCTGTCCACCAGCATAGCTATCTGTTAGCAGGCAGGTGGACAATGGCAGGTATGTGGGAACAATGAGCTTTTTGGTTTTCATAAAGGATAGGACTAGGGCTCAGGACTCAGTTTTCCTCTAGGCCTGACTAAATTTGGGAATAAAGCTCTGAGAATAACTTCAGAATACTGTGGGTCTTGGAAAAAACTGGCCTGTGTAGATTCACAGACCCCTAAAAGTAAGGGTAGCTCTATCTGCATGAGTGTTCATGGGACGAGGACCTGCTAGTTTCCTTAGACCCTAAGCATTTACACAGTAAGAAACAGATGGTTTTAACCCATCTTTCCTCTGAGGCATGCAGACCGATTTGTAGCTGAAGAAAAAGAAAAGAGGCTTCTTCCTGGTTTCAGAGAATAACGATTTATGATCTTTCCAATTGCCAGCTTCTAGAGTAGGAAGTCAAACAGAAAGAAAAAGGAAAGAAAGCAGATTATGAAGTTTTGTTATTTTCGTCTTCTTAGCTTGCAGATAAGAGGAATACTAAATATACTCAATACCTTCCACGTAAAGCATTGCAGCAGCTTGACCTCAGGGTGACTGGAACCATGTGTATACAAAGAAAAAGAAAGCACACAGTAGAGTTGGCTTCTGTTAAAATGGAAAACATGGAGGAGCAATGAGGAACCTTAACACAAAATAATTGGACACATAAAGGTATAAGAAGACATAAAAGACTACCTTAGATTCTGAAATACTTATGTGTGACAGGATATAAGGTCTGGGATGTTTTGGAAGACAATCCATTTGGCTTAGGAGGTAGTAGGTTGACACAAAAATGGCATCAAATTGGCCATTTGCTGGTAGTTTCTGAAGACAGTGAATGGTGCATGGGAGAGGCTGTGTTATTAGGATTCTTTTAATTTATGTACAAATTTGAAATTTTTCATGACAATACATTTATAAATTATCTTGAAAGATGAAGACAGAATAATTACTATTGAGGATCAATTGAATGACTTGTAAGATCAAATAGAAGAAACAGTTAAGATTTCAGAGCCAAAATACAAAGTCACTGAAATTAGAAAGGAAAAGATTAGAGACTTGGGAAAGTGCTAGATAATAGAAATTTAGAAGAAGAATAATGAATACATGGAGGGCTATAATAATTGAAGAAATGAAAAAGACAGTTTTCTCTGGTTTGCAGAATTATTTTAGTTTCTTTTTTTTTTTTTTTTGAGATGGAGTTTTGCTCTTGTTGCCCAGGCTGGAGTGCAATGGCGCATTCTCGGCTCACTGCAACCTCTCTCTGCCTCCTGGGTTCAAATGATTCTCCTGTCTCAGTCTCCCAAGTAGCTGGGATTACAGGCATGTGCCACCATGCCCGGCTAATTTTTTGTATTTAATAGAGACAGGGTTTCACCATGTTGGCCAGGATGGTCTCCATCTCTTGACCTCATGATCCACCCACCTCAGCCTCCCAAAGTGCTGGGATTACGAGTGTGAGCCACTATGCCCGGCCTATTTTAGTTTCTTAATTGAACGGGCTTACTAAGTTCCAAGAGGGACTGATGGAAAAAGACACATTTAGGCAAATTCTCCTGAAGTTTCTGATTCAGAAAATAAAAAAATTTTTGTGAGTTTTCAAAACAGAAAGTTACATACAAAGAAAAAGTTCAAATTTTATGGGATTTGTTGTCTTTAATGTAGTAGAGAAAAGCACAATGCAATAACATCTGCTAACTACTGAAAGAAAAGAACTGCAACTCAAGCATCATGCACATGGATGAGGTAACATTCACCTGTCAGGGTAAGAAGAAGTAAGAGCTGACAGGTAGAGCAAGATGGCCAAACAGAAGTCTCTACTTATCATCCCCACTATGGCAATGCCAGATTTAGCAAGTATCTGGAGTTGCCATAGTGGGGATGGCACCATGCCTATCAGGCATGGTGGCTCACACCTGTAATCCCAGGACTTTGGGAGGCTGAGACAGGTAGATCACAAGGTCAGGAGTTTGAGACCAGCCTGGCCTATATGGTGAAACCCTGTCTCTACTAAAAATAAAAAAATTAGCCAGGCATGATGGCAGGTACCTTGTAGTCCCAGGTACTCAAGAGGCTGAGGCAGGAAAATTACTTGAACCCAGGAGGCAAAGGTTTTGTTGAGCTAAGATTGCATCACTGCACTCCAGCCTGGGCAAAAGGGTGAGACTCCGTCTTAGGGGCAAAAAAAATAAATGTAAAAAAAGCAACTTCATAGGGACTAGAGAATCAGGTGAGCATGATAACATCCAGTTTTAACTTCATGTTGCTGAATGATTCACTGAAAAGGGTAAATTACTAAGATTGGGGTACCCCCTAAAGAAGATGCAACATAGATCACAAAAAACTCAATTGCCTTCAAATACCTGGAAAGTCATCCCAAGAAGGATGAGTACAAACAAGCCCAGACTGTAAGAACTAAAATAAATACCTTTTTCTCAATGGTCAGACACTGACAAACATCCCCACAACCATCAAGACCATCCAGGAAAATATAACCACTCTAAATAAAATAAATAAGGGATCAAAAAACAATCCTGGAGAAACAGAGATATGTGAGCTTTTAGACAGAGAATTCAAAATAGCTGTGTTGAGGAAACTCAAGATAACACAGGGAAAAAATTCAGAATTCTATCAAATAAATTTAATGAAGAGATTGAAATAATTAAGAATCAAGCAGAAATTCTGGCATTTAAAAATGCAGTTGACATATTTAAGAATGCATGAGAGTCTGTTAATTCAGAATTGATCAAGCAGAAAGAATTAGTGACCTTGAAGACAAACTATTTGGAAATACAGTCAGAGAAGACAAAAAAAAAAAAAAAAGAATGTAGCACAGCTATAAGATCTAGGATATAGCTTCAAAAGAGCAAATCTAAGGGCAATTGGCTTTAAAGTGAAGATAACGATGGGGGTAGAAATTTCATTCAAAAGGATAATCACAAAGAACTTCCCTAAACCAAACAGAGAAAGATATTGATATTCAAGTCGTAGAAGAAGGTTGTAGAACACCAAGCAGATTTAACCCACAGAAGACTATATCAAAGCATTTAATAATCACACTTTCAAAGGTCAATGAAAAATAAATGTTTCTAAAAGTGGCAAGAGAAAAGAAACCAGTATCATACAATAGAGCTGTAGTACACATGGCAGCAGACTTTGCAGTGGAAATCTTACAGGTTAGGAGAGAGTGGCATGACATATTTTAAATACTGAATGAAAAAACTTTTACCTTAGTATATCCAGTGAAAATACCCTTTAAACCTGAAGGAGAATTAAATACTTTCCAGAGAAACAGAAGCTAAGGGATTTCCTCAACCAGATCTGTCCTACAAGACATGCTTTAAAGGAAGTTCTTCAGTCACAAAGAAGAGGACATTAATAAGCAACAAATCATCTGAAGGTACAAAACTCACTAGTAATAGTAAGTACAGAGTACAGAACCTTATTGTAATTGCAGTGTGTAAAATACTCTTAAGTAGGAAAACTAAAATATGAATTGTTAATTATAGATACAATTTTTCAAGACATACATAGTATAAGATATATACAGAAATGAGAAAATATTAAAAAGGAGACAAAGCTAAAATGTTGACTTTTTATTATATTTTCTTTTTATGTAATCAATGTCAACTCATCATGATTTTAAAATAGTGGGCTAAAAGATAGCATTTGCAAGCCTTATGGTAACTTTGAATCAAAAAATGTACAATGGATGCCCAAGAGTAAAAAAGAATGTAGAATAAATTAAATCATACCACCAGAGAAAATTATCATCACTTAAAAAAAAAAAAGAGGAAAAAGGGAGAGCAGGAAGAGAAGACCACAAAACTACTAGAAAACAGGTAACAAAATAACGAGTAAGTCCTTATGTATCAATAATAACATGAAATGCAAATTGACTAAAATCTTTATTAAAAAGACATAGAATGGCTGAATGGGTTAAAAAAAAACTGCACCCAATGATCTGTTGCCTACAAGAAACAACCTTCATCTATAAAGACACACATGGACTGAAAATAAAGGGATGGAAAAAGATATACCATGCTAGTGGAAACCAGAGAACAAGAGCAAGATTCACTTTATGTATATCAAACAAAATAGATTTCAAGACAAAAACTATAATTAGAGACAAAGAAGGGCACTATATAATGATAAAGAAATCAATTCAGTAAGAGGCTAAAACAATTTTAAATATATTTATGCACCAACATTGGAGCACAGAGATATATAAAGCAAATATTATTAAAGTTAAAGAGAGAGAGAGATTATGGTACAAGCGTAGCTAGAGACTTCAGCATTTTACTTTCAGCACTGGACAGATCTTCCAGACAGAAAAGCAGCAAAGAAACATCAGACTTAATCTGCACTGTAGAACCAATGGACATAATAGGTATTTACAGAACAATTTTTCCAATAGCTTCAGAATACATATTCTTCTCCTCAGCACATGGATCATTCTCAAACATAGACTATATGTAAATGTGAAAAACAAGCCTTAAAAGATCTCCCAAATTGACATAATAACAAGCATCTTCTCTGACCGCAATGAAAAAAAACTACGAATTTATAACAAAAGGAATTTTGGAAACTATACAAATATGTTGAAATTAAACAACATGCTCCTGAATGACCAGTGAGTGAACGACGAAATTAAGAAGAAAATTGAAAACTTTTTTGAAGCAAATAATATTGGAAACACAACACATCAAAACCTATGAGATACAGTTAAAGCAGTACACCAGGGAAGTTTATATCTATAAATGCCTACATTAAAAAAGAAAAATTTGAAATAAATAACTTAAAGATGCTTCTAAAAGAACTGGAAAAACAAGAGCAAATCAAACCAAAAATTAGTAGAAGAAAAGAATAAAGATCAGAGCAGAAATAAATAACATTGAAAAAGATCAACAAAATAAAAATTGGTTTTTAGAAAAGATATACAAAATTGACAAACATTTAGTCAGACTTAAAAAAAAGAAGATCCAAATAAAAAAATCAGATATGAAAAAGGAGACATTACAACTGATACCACAGAAATTCACATGATCAGCAATGGCTTTTATGAGCAACTACATGCCAATAAATTGGAAAAATTAGCAGGAATGAATGAATTCATAGACACATAAAAACCTACCATGATTGAACCATGAAGAACTCCAAAACCTGAATAGACCCAAACAAGTAGCAAGATAGAAGCCATAATAACAAGCCTCCAAGTAAATAAAAGCCCGGAACCCAGTGACTTCACTGATAAATTCTATGAAGATTTAAAGAAAAACTAATATCAAATAGTACTCAAAATATTCTAAAAAAATAGAGGAAGGAGGAATACTTCCACATATATTCTAGCAAGCCAGTAATATCCTGATACCAAAAACAGAGAATAACACATTAAAAAAAAAAAAGAAAACTTCAGGTAAAAATCCCTAATTATTATTGATGGACAAGGATGCAAGCATTGTTCAACATACACAAATCAATCCATGTGTTACATGATATGAACGGAATGAAGGACAAAAACCATATGATCATTTCAGTTAATGCTGAAAAAACATTTAATAATATTCAACATCCCTTCATGATAATAAAAACCCCCAACAAAATCAGTAAATCAGGAACATACCTCAACATAATAAAAGCCATATAGAACAGCCCTATAGCTAGTATCCTACTGAATGGAGGAAACCAGAAAGCCTTTCCTCTAAGATCTGGAAAATGACAAGGAGGGCCACTGTCACCACTGTTATTCAACATGGTGCTAGAAGTCCTTGCTAGAGCAATTAAACAAGAGGAAGAAATAAACAACATCCAAATGAGAGAGAAAGAAGTCAAGTTATCCTTGTTTACAGATGATATAATCTTAAATTAGGAAAAACCTAAAGACTCTACAAAAAACTATTAGAACTGATCAATTTTGTACAGTTGCAGGATACGAAAGATACAAAATTGCCATACAAAAATTAGTAGCATATCTATATGCTAACAGTGAGCAATCCGAAAATGAAACCAGGAAAGTAATCCCATTTACAATAGCTACAAATAAAATACAATACCTAGAAATTAACCAAAGAAGTAGAAAATCTCTGCAATAAAACTATGAAACATTGATGCAAGACATTTAAGAGGACACACACACAAAGTGGAATGATATTTCATGTTCATGGATTGGAAGAATCAATATTGTTAAAATGTCTACTTTCCCCAAAGCAATGTATAGATTCAATGCAAACCCTATCAAAATAACAATACTCTTCCTCACAGAAATAGAAAAAATTCCTAAAATGTATATGGAATCACAAAAGACCCATAATACCCAATGCTATCCTGAGCAAAAATAACAAAACTGGGGGAATCATATTACCTGACTTCAAATTATACTACAGAGCTGTAGCAACCACAGCAACATTGTACTGGCATAAAAATAGACACACAGAACAGTGCAACAGAATAGAGAACCCAGAAAAAAATCCAAATATATACAGTAAATTCATTTTTTACAAAAATTCCAAGAACACACATTGGGGAAAGGAGAGTCTCTTCAACAAATGGATGTGGGAATACCGGGTATCTATATGCAGAAAAATGAAACTAGACTCCCATCTCTTGCCGCATAAAAAATCAAGTCACAATGAATCAAACACCTAAACCTAAGACCTCAAACTATGAAACTACTAGCAGAAAGCCTTGGAGAAACTCTCCAAGACGTTGGATTAGAAAAGATTTCTTGAGTAAATAAATACCCATAAGCATAGGCAACCAAGGCAAAGATGAACAGGGATCACAAAGTTAAAAAGTTTCTGCACAGCCAAAGATACAATCAATAAAGTGTAGGACAACTCACAAATGGGAGAAAATGTTTGCATACTATCCATCTGACAAGGGATTGATAACCAGAATATATAAGGAGCTCAAAGAACTTTATAAGAAATAGCCTATAATCTGATTTAAAATGGCTAAAAAATACAAATAGATATTTCTCAAAAGAAGACATAGAAATGGCAAACAGGTATATGAAAAGGTGCTCAATATCACTGATTATCATAGCAATGCAAATCAAAACTACAGTAACATATCATGTCACCCTAGTTTAAATGGCTTTTATCCAAACACCAAGCAGTAACAAAAGCTGAAAAGGATGTGGAGAACAGAGAACCCTGTACACTGTTGGTGGTAATATAAACTAGTACAACCACCATGGAGAACAATTTGGATGTTCCTTAAAAAAGCAAAAATAGAGCTACCAATAGCACTGCTGGGTATATACTCAAAAGAAATCAGTATATCAAAGAAGTATCTGTACTGCCATGTTTATTGCAGCATTATTAACAATTTCGAAGAACTTCTTTATTTCTGCCTTCATTTCATTGTTTATCCAGTCAACATTCAAGAGCCAGTTGTTCAGTTTCCATGAAGCTGTGTGGTTCTGGCTTGGTTTCTGAATTCTGAGTTCTAACTTGATTGCACTGTGGTCTGAGAGACTGTTTGTTATGATTTCAGTTGTTTTGCATTTGCTGAGGAGTGCTTTACTTCCAATTATGTGGTCAGTTTTAGAGTAGGTGTGATGTGATGCTGAGAAGAATTTATATTCTGTGGATTTGGGGTGGAGAGCTCTGTAAATGTCTATCAGGTTTGCTTGTTCCAGGTCTGAGTTCAAGCCCTGGATACCCTTGTTGATTTTCTGTCTGGTTGATCTGTCTAATATTGACAGTGGAGTGTTAAAGTCTCCCACTATTATTGTGTGGGAGTCTAAGTCTCTTTGTAAGTCATTAAGAACTTGCCTTATGTATCTGGGTGCTCCTGTATTGGGTCCATATGTGTTTAGGATTGTTAGCTCTTCTTGTTGTATCGATCCTTTGACCATTATGTAATGACCTTCTTTGTCTCTTTTGATCTTTGTTGCTTTAAAGTCTATTTTATCAGAGATGAGAATTGCAACTCCTGCTTTTTTTTTTTTTTCTCTCCATTTGCTTGGTAAATCTTCCTCCATCCCTTTATTTTGAGCCTTTGTGTATCCTTGCATGTGAGATGGGTTTACTGGATACAGCACACTGATGGGTTTTGGATTTTTATCCAATTTGCCAGTCTGTGTCTTTTGATTGGTGCATTTAGTCCATTTACATTTAGGGTTAATATTGTTTTGTGTGAATTTGATACTGCCATTTTGATGCTAGGTGGCTGTTTTGCCCATTAGTTGTTGTAGATTCTTCATTATGTTGATGCTCTTTAGCATTTAGTGTGATTTTGGAATGGCTGGTACTGGTTGTTCCTTTATATGTGTAGTGCCTCTTTTAGGAGCTCTTGTAAAGCAGGCCTGGTGGTGAACAAACTCTCTGAGTACTTGCTTGTTCGCAAAGGATTTTATTTTTCCTTCACTTATGAAGCTCAGTTTGGCTGGATATAAAATTCTGGGTTGAAAGTTCTTTTCTTTAAGAATGTTTAATATTGGCCCCCACTCTCTTCTGGCTTGTAGTGTTTCTGCTGAGAGATCTGCTGTGAGTCTGATGGGCTTCCCTTTGTGGGTGACCCGACCTTTCTCTCTGGCTGCCCTTAGTATTTTCTCCTTTATTCCAACCTTGTTGAATCTGACGATTATGTGCCTTGGGGTTGCTCTTCTTGTGGAATATCTTTGTGGTGCTCTCTGTGTTTCCTACATTTGAGTGTTGGCCTGTCTTGCTAGGTGGGGGAAATTTTCCTGGATAATGTCCTGAAGAGTATTTTCCAGCTTGGATTCATTCTCTTTGTCACATTCTGGTACACCTATCAAACGTAGGTTAGGTCTCTTCACATAGTCCCACATTTCTTGGAGACTTTGTTCATTCCTTTTTGCACATTTTTCTCTGATCTTGGTTTCTCATTTTATTTCATTGAGTTGATCTTTGACTTCTGATATTCTTTTTTCTGCTTGGTCAATTCAGCTGTTGAAACTTGTACATGCTTCACGAAGTTCTCGTATTGTGTTTTTCAGCTCCTTCAATTCATTCATATTCCTCTCTAAGTTATCCATTCTTGTTATGATTTCCTCAAATCTTTTTTCAAGGTTCTTAGTTTCTTTGCATTTATTTAGAACATGTTCTTTTAGCTCACAGAAGTTTCTCATTACCCACCTTCTGAAGTCTAATTCTGTCATTTCGTCACAGTCATTCTCCGTCCAGCTTTGTTCCCTTACTGGTGAGGAGTTTTGGTCCTTTGTAGGAAGCGAGGTGTTCTGGTTTCGGGTGTTTTCCTCCTTTTTGCGCTGGTTTCTTCCCATCTTTGTGGATTTATCCACCTGTCATCTGAGTAGTTGCTGACTTTTCGATTGGGTCTATGAGTGGACGCCCAGATTGTTGATGATGAAGTATTTCTGTTGCTTGGTTTTCCTTCTATCAGTCTAGCCCCTCCACTGTACGACTGCTGAGGTCCACAGCAGGCCCTGCTTCTCTGGGGTGCACCTATAGCAGCTGCGGAACAGTGAGGGATGCTACCAGTTTCTTTTTCTGCTATCTTTGTCCCAGAATGATGCCTGCCAAATGTCAGACTTTTGGATATAGAGGGGTCAGGGAGCTGCTTGAGGAGACAGTCTGTACTTTATAGGAGCTCAAGTACTGAGCTGTGATCTCTGTTGTTCATTCAGGGATGTTAGGCTGCTACATTTAATTCTGCTGCCGCAGAACTCATTTAAAAAACCCCTTTTTTTCTCAGATGCTCTGTCTCGGGGTGTTGGGGCTTTCTTTGTGAGTGTCCATTGTGCTGTCCTGCCCAGCTATGAGGCAGTCTAGTCACTATTTGCCTGCCGAGGCTCCACCCTGCTGGTGTGAGGTTCACCCTGTTGCTGCAGTCTCCGCCCTGCTGCTGCAGTCTCCGCCCTGCTGCATGGGCTATGCCCTGCGGCAGAGTCTCTCTGTTGTGGCGGGTTGCCTCAGCAATGGCAGGCTGCGTCAGCAATGGGCGTGTACCTCAGTATGGGTGGATTGCCTCGGTAATCGCGGGTGCCCCTCCCCCACCGAGCTGCACCGTCCTCGGTTCAGCTGTGCCCACAGTGAAACTCTCCACCTGGAGTGTTTGGAATTGCCATTTTGTTTGTCCCACTGCGCTACCCCAAACACTGTTTCCCTGGAATCTCCTGGCCTGGCTCACTCTCCAAGTCCCATTCAGTCAGATAGACATGCCAGTCTGCCCTCTCAACTCTCAGATTGGTGGTTCAACAGGGCACCTGGACCAGTGCGCTTTGTGTGGAGCCCTGTGGAGTGCTCTGCAGCACTGCTGCGCCTTAGTGCCAGCCGCCAGCTGCACTGGCTGCCGGCTGCACCAGCCAAAACCTCTGCCTGGAGTCCCACATCTCTTTTATACTTGGAAATTTCCCCGTTCTGTGGGCAACAAAGATCCGTCTGGAAATGCAGCCCTGACTCACCCTCCGTGCGTTCACCGAGAGCTTCAATCCTGGGTTGTTCTCACCACGCCATCTTGAGTCCCCCCGCTTGGAGGGGAAATATTAATAGGTTAAATGAAGATTCTGAAAGTCAAGGAGCCATAATACAAAGAAAATCTAATGAGAGTCTGCAATGAAAAGTGTTAAACCATTTCAGTGAATCCAAGGTTTGGTCTGAGAAAAGGGGCAGGAGTAAGAGCCCGCAAAGTTCTTTTCTGACATTGGGTTGAGGACAGGAGGAAAGTACTGACACCTCAGGTCTATGTATTAAGAGAGAGTATGAGAGATCTGTATCCTACAGAAAGAATGTCAACCTTTTTCATGTCTTCATGGAAATTTTCAAAAAAGTACATTAGGTGATTGATTACAAAACAAATCCCAACAAACTTTTAAAAGTGTACATTTTACAATTAGCATTTGTAATTATAAATAAAAATAAAATAAAATATTTGAATACCTGAATATTAAGAACTGTCTTATTTAAATCTTAAGAAAGGAAAACATAAATAAATTTTTTTTAAAAATCAAATACTTTTTGAGACCAAATAAAAAGTAAGTGGGGGAAAAATACACATTTCATACTCATAACATTTGGACATTGTTATAATTTAATTTCACGATAATTAGATGGAATATGTATATTTAAATTCATTTATTTATTTGCTTAACAAGTATTCATTGGGACCCTCTGGGATGCACAACACCATTCTCACTATTAAGGATGTGGCAGTGAATAAGATCTCCATTCTCCTTGTGCTTTCATTTTAGTTAGGAAAAAAATAAAATACAAATTAACAGAAAACATATAAGTTGTTTAAATAAAAATAAGGCAAGGGAAGGATACAGAGCAGTATTATAAATTCAGTAGGCATTATTAAAGAAAATGGTGACTAGCAAAGGATCACAGGGGCTCATTTTGAGAAATTGACCAAAGAAAGGACAAATAAGCCACAGCAAGTAGGAAAAGAAACAAGGTGAAATTAATTAAGCAATAAAAATGTAAATAGAAAAATATAATCACATTAGAATGAAAAAGAATATTCAGTGATACATACCAATTTTTAACTTTGAGGAAAATAACAATGTAGTGATGGTGGGGCATGCAAATATACACATCGTGTAAATGTTTCCAGTATAGAGGGTATGTATATGAGTGTGTATGAATGTATATATGTGTTTGTGAGTGCCCAAATGTAAAAATGGACAAGGATTTCAATAAGAAATTGGTTTTAGATTTACTGATTAGGCCAAGGAGAGACTCTTCTTAAAGAAAATATCTTTTAAAATGAGCATGAAGACTAAAACAGCAATAGCATCAATAAACTGCTGGTTCTGTGGATGAGGTGGTTTTAGTTAATTACATTTACCAATTCTTCTTCATAATACTGTATATTTCCCATTTTGCGTGTTATCAAACTGAGCCTCAGAGAGTTAATTTTCTAAGTCTCAATTTTATCTAAGAACTAGTAGATTAATATTCACTATTTACCATGGGGCTGTTCTAGTCAGAATATGCTGGATTAGGCTTCAATAATAAATTAACTTCCAAATCTTGGTGGTACTACACAACTAAGGTGTACTTTCCAAGCATTCAGCACACACACTGTGAGTGGGTTGAGTGCTCTGTACCATGGAATCACAGAGAAACTTTGGCTAATGCGGACTCTAGCATTTTGGCCTCCTCATTGGCTGGAACAGAAGTGTACATGGAGCTTCAGCTCATAAACCCTCTGGCCTGTTAGCCACAACTGATCACCTAGTTTTACTTAACTGCAAGGAGTGGCTGGAAGTAGAGGTTTCAAGTAGATGCAGAGAGCTATCTACTAGTGGGCGCTAATAATATATGTTCAGTGTTTAACAAGAAGTTGCTGGTAAAGCACTTCATGCAGTGGCTATGACATAGAACATTTTCCAGTAAAAGAAATATACTATTATAGTAATAAATAATACCCATTGGAATAAGAATGACATAACTCCATCAAGTCAAAAGATATATATTTGAATATGTGATAGTAATAAAATATTATCAAAAATTAGGAAAGTGTGTCCATAGGAACTGAATATATATATATTTCAAAATGCAAATTGAAGGAGAATTCACAGTTTTTGCTTATTGATAGTAGGTAAATGTACTTCTCAAAAGTGTATTACATTTTGCATAGGTGTATGTAAGTTTCTATGTCCAACAGAATCAGAATGTTTCTAGTCCAACAGAATCAGAATGTTTCTAGTCCAACAGAATCAGAATGTTTCTAGTCCAACAGAATCAGAATGTTTCTCTTTGTGCACCAGCAAAGAGCTCAGAAGAGCAGCACAGATGATAACACAGAGAAATGTCTCAAGGACTCGATGAGTTCATGTCCTTTGCAGGGACATGGATGAATCTGGAGAACATCATTCTCAGCAAACTGACACAAGAACAGAAAATGAAATACCGCATATTCTCACTCATAGGCGGGTGATGAACAATGGGAATGCATGGACACAGGGAGGGGAGCACTACACACTGGGGTCTATTGGGGGGAATAGGGGAGGAACAGCAGCCGGGGGAGCTGGGGAGGGATAGCATGGGGAGAAATGCCAGATGTGGGTGAAGGGGAGGAAGGCAGCAAATCACACTGCCACGTGTGTTCCCCAAAACCTAAAATGTAATTAAAAAAAAAGTCTCAAGGAAACAAATTAAATAAAAATATTTTAGATAAGAAAATTGCTATTTATGGCTACAGAAGCAATTAATGGAATACCTATGCTACAGAAACAAAAGTGAGAAGGAACGAACTACCCATACAATCTTTCTGCAGAGATACGGCAAAGTGATTTGAGATGTACAAGAAAGCGAGGACAAATAAATGCTACAGATTTATACCTGAATTTGTAGGATTAAAACAGGATGATGGGAAGGTTGAAGGAATGGCAACAAAGAAGAAATTTTGGAAAATTCAGTTCCTTATGGAATTCTTTCAAACACAAAAATTAGTATTTTTTTCTGTGTTTGTTTTTACCAGACACAAGCAGAGATTTAATGAGAGAATGGGGCTATTAGTCAGAGTGAAGAGCCAACTTAACCAAAGATGTTGCAGTTTGGGAGTTGAGAGATAGGATGAAGCTGTGGAGAGGAACCACCTGTGGGCCCACAGGGCCCTGGCCAACCTTTGCAGCTCCACATAAATCCCGAGGCCTGTGAGCACCAACCTTTGGCTCCCTTCTTCTGCAGCATGTTGGGGAAAGGTGAATTGTTTCGCACAAGAATGCAAGGCCTTTTAGACGAGGTATGTCAGTGATATTTAATAAAAGTTATAGAAAGGGATATTAGAATCAGGGAGTGGGGTCATTGGCATCTGCAAGCTGGGATTAAAGATTTACCTAGAACTTTCCTTATTAAGGCTAGAGGCATGATAAGGGATTGCCACAAACCATATCATTTAGTGAATGATATGGTTTGGCTCTGTGTCCTCACCCGAATCTCATCTGGAATTGTAATCCTCAAGTATTGGGACACAAATCTGGTGGCATGTAATTGGAATAAAGGAGTGGTTTCCTCCAGTCTGTGCTAGTGATTTCTCATGAGATCTGATGGTTTAAAAGTGTAGCACTTCCATTTGCTCTTTCTCTCTTGATGCCGTGTAAGATGTGCCTTGCTTTCTCTTTGGCCATGATTGTGTTTCCTGAGGCATCCCCAGCCATGTGGAACTGTGAGTCAATTAAAGCTCTTTTCTTTAGACATTACCCCCAGTCTTAGATATGTCTTTATAGCAGTGTGAAATAGATTAATGCAGATGCACTGATGCCACAGTAGGACACTAACTTTTAATGAGCATTTATGTCCCAGACTTGATTCTAAACATTTCCTGTACATCATCTGATTTAATCTTCACACTACATGACATCTTATAACCTGTATGTATTATGAAAAATAATTACAATTTAGAAGATAAAGCACGTCAGAAGAAGAAAGGGAGCTTGGCATGACTGATAGAGAATTGTTTTTATGTATGATGTTTATTTTTTAATATTAAAGGAGAAAATAATTTAAGATAATGACTACTCAGGTTCATTTTCTACCAGGTAATATTGTAATATAAAAAAACATTTTGCTAAATGGAACATTTTAAAACAAAGACATGAAAAGAACATTATAAGGATAGTTAATCCTAAGGAACTGAAAATTGTGGGAAGGCAGAAAATCATTGCTTAGGAAAATATAAAGCATGAGTGTACAGAAATGAGAAAATACCAGTTTTGAAGATGGAGTTATTAAAATATATTTATAAGGCAACAATAATAAATTAATAGCCACTATTTAGTGAGTAACTACTGTGTGTCTGTCACTGCTGTAGTATTTTGATATGGGCTATTTTATTTAAGCTTCACAGTATCACTGCTAGACAGGTGATTTTAGAGGAACTTGAATAAAACAAAGGTTCATGTGTGCTGCCTTACACTGCGAGCTGTGGGTAAGGGTAAAATGAGTTTCAGGTTGAGAGGGAGAGTTGCAAACTAAATGAAGAATATAGAGAAGAGATGACACCATGACATTTAGTATCCAACTATTTTACTTTAAAAGGCTTTTAAAGTCAACTGTCTAAGATCATGGAGGAAACATGTAAATTATAGTTGTGGAAAAATTATTTAATTTTATTTTTTAAAAAAACAGGAATGAAGAACTAACACTTTCAAGATATAGACTCTAGGCAGGGCACTGTGGCTCACACCTGTAATCCCAACAGTTTGAGAGGCCGAGGAGGTTGTATCACCTGAGTTCAGGAGTTCAAGAGCAGCCTGGCCAACATAGTGAAACCCCAGCTCAACTAAAAAATACATATATACACAAAAGTTAGCCAGGAATGGCAGTGGAGTGCCTTTAATCCTAGCTACTCTGGAGGCTGAGGCAGATGAATTGCTTGAACCTGGAGGGCAGAGGTTGCAGTGAACTGAAATAAAGCCATTTCACTGCAACCTGGGTGACAAGAGCAAAACTCATCTCAAAAAAAAAAGATACTTTGTTTCCAGTAGCAAAAATATTTAAACCTATGAATATGCAATGGACTTTACAGAACATTCCCAAAAGGGAAAAAATGATGTAATAAATTTGGACAAAATAGGTTATGGCAAAGCAATAAAAACAGTTCTATTTGGAGTTAATTAGAAATTACTGTGTGGATCTTTGCTGGAGACTCATTTCTATGTATTATATGTAAATAACTTTAATAACTACTTGTAAAGATCAAACGAATGATGGACATGGGAGAAATCTGAAAGGATATTAAAGTACTAAACAGATGTAAAGTAATTTAAATCCCTCTCTTTAGTGAAATCAGTCATTTGATCAGCTATTGTGACAGTTTTCTTCTTGAAATCAGCTCTGATCTACATGTAAAGGGACCAAGAGATATGCAGCAGTGTGTGTTTAAGAGGTAGAGAGAGAAAGAGAAGAAAGAGAATGAGAAACAGAGAGTGAGAAAGAAATAGAAGGCCAGGAATCTGAGGTCAAACTTCAGTAACTAGTTGTAGAAACTTTGTAGCTACTTATGCTTGGTAAGCCTCAGGAAGCCTTGCTTCCCTCAATTGCAAAATGAGGATAGGAGATGAGCTTGGTTATAATGATTATTTTGAAGACTAAATGAGATTACCTTTGTAAAGCATTGACTTCAGTTTCTTGTCCTTTAAATGTATTCATACATCAGATGTATTCTTATACTGTATTACCATATTGTCTCTTTATAAGTCTATATTCACATATGACACATTTATTACAAGTAAGACAAGACTTTCTTTAAAAACTGAAGCAATGAAGTAATATGTGCTGGAACAGAGGTTTCTGTTTAAAACAACACTCACTGAGTACCTTCTAGTAGGTTCTTACCATATCTTCCATTCTGTCTGGGGATGAGAATAAATATTTCTGTAATAAACAAAAGTAATATTTGATAAATATGAAATCTGAGAGATGAAGTGGTTACAGTATTGATAGAATATGAATCTTTTTTATTTAAGGGAAGGCTTGATAGAGAAGTTGATGTTTAAGTTAGGTTTGAAGGGAGTGTCAAATTTTTATTTTATTTTATTTCTATTTTGTTTTTTGAGACAGGGTCTCACTCTGTCACCCAGGCTAGAGTGTAATGCTACCATCTCTGCTCACTGCAGCCTCCACCTCCTGGGTTCAAGCAATCCTTCCTCCTCAGCCTCTGGAGTAGCTGGGACTGCAAGCATGTGCCACCATGCCTGGCTAAATTTTGTATTTTCTATAGAGATGAGGTTTTGTCATGTTGTCTAGGCTGCTCTCCAACTTCTCTGCTCAAGCAACCCACCCGTCTTGACCTACTAAAGTACTGGGGTAACAGGTGTGAGCCATTGTGCCTGGCCTATTTATATATATTTGAGTATAGAGGGGTGTGTGTGTGTGTGTCTGTGTCTGTGTGTCTATGTGTCTGTGTAACTGTGTGATGCAATTTCAGAGAAAGATTATCCAGAGAAATGTAGGAAGTGTGGAACATTTTCAGGGAATGGCACTAACTTGGTAAAATAATAAGTATCTTGCTAACTCTAGAATTTATCTTCTTTCTTTGATTTCCTTCTTACTCAAACTTCTCTATTTTTATTTATTCTTCACAAAATTTAAATATACAATAACCTGTAAAGCTATACTATCCTTCACTCAGATCATTTTTGCCATATTTTCATAAGATTTAAAAAAAAAACTGTAAATACAATTGAAGAAACTATTCCTCTGTCATATCCCTTTCTTTCTCCTCAGGATTAATAGCTATAATAAAATTGAGAGTGAATCTTTCCTATCCATGTGTTTAAACATTTACCATATATGTAACATTCATAAATAATGTACAGTATCTTCTTATCTGTTAAACTGATATCAGTATCTTACCATACTGTTATCTTTTTTTAACTCATCATTAGGTTTTTGAGTTTTATTCAAGTTGACATATTTAGATCCAGTTCCCTCATTGTAATGTCTAATTTGTCTACAAGCTCTTCAATAAGACTTCCAGAAGGGGTTTTCCACTGGACCTGCTCTTTTCAATGTCAGCAATTATCCAATTCCTAAATTCAATGGATGGTTAGTTTTCTAATCTTCAATTTATCAGTAGAACTGGATTCAGATGACTTCTCTCTCCTCCTTAATGAAGCAAGTTCTTTTAAATTATGTGAAACAATATTCTCCTGGTTTCACTGTTATCTCTTCAAGTGACTTTCAGTTTCTTGTGTACCTGCCCTTATCCAGATTCTAAATATTGAAGTTCCTTAGGGCTTGATCTCAGCTTCTTTGTGAAAAAAAAAAGTTAAAAATTAAGTTACTTCTCCCCACAGTCTTTTCCTTATCTGCTTCCATGACTATAATAGCCTCTCTAGCTGCTGATTCTCAAATCTAGATGACTCAAGTTTTGGCTATTTCCAAGGTTCATTTTTTTTTGTTTTATTTTGTTTTCTTCACTGGGATATCTCTAAATTGTCCTTGATTTTTCTCTTTCCTTCATAGCGTTCTCCTCCCTCATTCTCATCGAATGCACTGATATTCGAATTAGAAATATTTCAAGATACGATGCAAGTCTTCCCTTTACAAAGGTTTTGGTATCCATCGCCATCATTTTAGTCCAGGCTGATGCTATCTTTCACCTGAAGTTTTTGAAATTACCTCCCACCTTGTCCTCTGATTCTTCTCTTGCCTTTCTAAACCACTCCCCACATAAAAGACACAGTTTTTCTTTTAATTGTAGAATTGATTATATTACTCTACTGATGAAATTCTTTTAAAATTTCCCCTTTTGGGGAACTAATTAAATTCCAGAGCTTCTGTAGAGCAAAAGAAACTATCATTAGAGTGAATTGGCAACCAACAAAATGGGAAAAAATTTTTGCAAGCTCTCTAACTGACAAAGGGCTAATATCCAGAATCTACAAAGAACTAAAACAATTTACAAAAAAAAAAACCCATTTAAAAGTGGGCAAAGGATATGAACAGATGCTTTTCAAAGAAAGACATTTATGAGGCCAACACACATATGAAAAAATGCTCATCATCACTGGTCATTAGAGAAATGCAAATCAAAACCACATTGAGATACCATCTCATGCCACTTAGAATGGTGATCATTAAAAATTCAAGACAACAGATGCTGGAGAGGATGTGGAGAAATAGGAACACTTACACTGTTGGTGGGAGTGTTAATTAGTTCAACCATTGTGGAAGACAGTGTGGCGATTCCTCAAGGACCTCGAAATAGAAATTCCATTTGATCCAGCAATCCCATTACTGGGTATATATCCAGAGGATTATAAAACATTCCATTATAAACATACATGCACATGTATGTTTGTTTTGGCACACTTTACACTGGCAAAGATCTGGAACCAACCCAGATGCCCATCGATGATAGACTGGACAAGGAAAATGTGGCACATATACAGCATGGATTACTATTCAGCCATAAAAAATGATGAGTTCGTGTCCTTTGTAGGGACACAGATGAATCTGGAACCATCAATATCAGCAAACTGACACAAGAACAGAAAATCAAACACTGCATGTTCTCACTCATAGGTGGATGTTGAACAATGAGAACACGGACACGGGGAGGGGAGTATCACACACTGGGGCCTGTTGGGGTGGACTAGGGGAGGGACAACTGGGAGTAGGAAGGTTGGGGCAGGATAACATGGGAAGAAATGCCATGTATAAGTAATATATAGGCAGCAAACCACATCGCCATGTAGGTACCTATGCAACAATCCTGCATGTTCTGCACGTGTACCCCAGAACCTAAAGTGCAATAAAGTATATAATAAATAAATAAATGAATAAATACACACACACACAATTTCCCATTGTCTTTGGAATAACATTTGATATCCTTATGCCCTACAAAGTCCTGTATGATCTGGCCTCCCTTTCCGTCTTTAATTTTACAAATCTCTGCCTCTCTGCCTTGCTCATTACTTCCCCATTGTAGTATCAGCCTTTAAAAGAATTTTCTTCTTCACTGATGCATAATAATATTTTACATAATAATGGGGTACATGTGGTTATTTGTTACATGCATAGAATGTATAATGATCAAGTCAAAGTATTTGAGGTATTTTTCTCTTTGAGTATTTATCATTGCTATTTGTTGGTAATGTTTCAAATCCTCTCTTCTATCCCCTTTGAAATATATGTACCATATACTGTTGCTAGGTATACACCCTGGTCTGCTATCAAACAATACAATTTATTTTTTCTAACGGTATTTTAGTACCTATTGCCAACCTCTCTCCCTTATCCACAGTCAATGTTTCTTGTCTTAGACCTTAGCACCTCACTCATCCAGCAGGCACCATTGCTCTTCACATGGCTGTCAGCTTCTCTTCAAGTCTCATCTTACATGTTGTCACATTAGATATGCCTTCCCTGTCCACCTAATGTATATTTATCCCTTATATCCCTCTCTAGTCATCCCTGTTAATTATTCTCTGTTAACATGTAAAAAACGTTTTGAGGGGCTTTCCAAATTGATACAAAGTTTGGAGAAGCAAACTCAGAAAATAGGGAAGAACCATAAGAAGGTAAATGACCAGATGACCTCAGTCTTGGTCACACCACAGAAGCAGCCTAGCCAGAATGTCGATGCTATTATTCCTGGGTACTCATGTCCTACTGGATACTGGTGGCTATTGTAGACAGTTTATCTTCTACTCCTGGAATGAATCTGGCATCCTAGATTCAAGTCCTAAGTATTTCCATTTGATTGAGGAAGTTAGTTTCCAAACAGGCTCATCCAACAGCAGGTTTTCAAACATAGAAAAGGTGCTTAGATGCTAGGTAAAAAAAAAATAAATATATATAAATAAAACCAAATGTCTGTTGTAAATACAAAGTGATTTGTGATTGCATATTCACTGATTTATTTGTCTGTCTTCCATATCCCATCATTAGTGTGTTAGGTCCATTGAGGCAGAACAATGTTTGACTCATCACTGTTTTCCTAGAATCTGCTGGAGAATAATAGGTGCATAATAAATATGGTTCCATGTCATCCAAATTAAAATAACACAGTCGTTAGTCATTTTAAAAATAAATGACAGGTAACTAAGGTCCATGTGTCATTAAAAGATTTACTTTCTCTTCAAACTCAGTTTTAGTTTTATCCTTTGAGAAACATCTGGTTACATAACTAATGCCTCAACTTCATGATATTCTCTTTTATCTTTGTGGGAATGGTGAGGGCAGGAGGGTGCCCTTTATGCAGAGCTAAATATCTGACCCTAATCAACAATCTTTTGTAAGAACAAACTGAAGTGGGCTACTAGAACACAGCAAAAAAGTTTTGATGAATACATGTCTTTAGTGATTTTTAAGTTTTGCTGACCTCCTTAAAAGTTCTCAAGACATATTTTGTTCAAAATTGCAATGTTCAAGTGCCCCTTAGAGCTCTCTGTGACACTGACTTGATGGCATTGAGTTTCAATAAAAAGAAAAGAGCAGAGGTAGACTTCATTTCACAGCCGAATCCATTAGATGCTTTTGGAGGATTTCCAAACAGAAAAGAGAACAGCTACTTTCTATTTTCTCAAAAAAATATAATGATGGATCCCCTCTCTCACAATTCTGATGCTTAACTCACCGAATTGACTGAAATAATGGCCAAAATGAAGTAGTTTGTTAATAATTACTCTATTTTTCTCGACTCTACCTTGGTTTTGATGTGGGATAAAAGGCTTTTGAAGTTATGCTAGCTCAGTAAAAACCCACAAAAATGTAAATGCTCTGTTCAGGAAGAAATGGGTTTTAATTTCTAGTGCAGTGAGAATCAAGTAAATTACAGGATGCTGAAGTTTAAAAATATAATTTTAAATAAAATTGGATTATATTGAAGAACTGAATAGCTGAATCACATGTTAAATGCATCTATAACTTTTTATGAAAATGTCAAACTGTTTTCCAAAGGAGTGGTTTTTATATTACCAACAGCAGTGTTTAAAGTTTCTATTTCTTCCAGATCTTGCCAACAGTTGGTATGGCCAGGCTTTTAAAATTCCAGTCCTTTCAAACAAGCATATAGAGGTAACTCACTGTGGGTTCTTTTTTTTCTCTTTAAAAATTTTATTTTTTAAGCTCAATTGAGGTAATTGATATGGAAAATTTTGCCTATATTTAATGTGTATATTTTGATGAGCTTGAATATATGCATAACTCCATGATACCATCACCACAGAGTACTAAACATAACCATTACCTCAAAAATTTCCTTCTATTCTTTTTTCTGTGTGTGTGTGTGTGTGTGTGTGTGTGTGTAGTGCATGTTTATAGTAAGAATACTTAACATGAGTTTTAAGATCTGTGGTTTTAACATAGATTATATTGTTAACATTTTATAACATAAAACACCTTATTGTCAATTATAGGTACAGTGCTGTTCAGCAGATCTCTAGAACTTATTCATCCTGAATAAGTGAAACTTTACATCCATTGAGCAACAGTTTTCCCTTTCCTCCTCCCTAGCCCTTGATAAACATCATTCCATTCTTTGCCTTTATGAATTTGATGATTTTAGATACCTCATATGAGTGGAATTGTTAGTCCTTGTGAATGGCTTATCTCACTTAGCATAACATCTTCTGTGTTCATCCATGTTGTTGCAGTGATACAATTTGCTTCTTTTTAAGGGTAAATAATAATCCATTGTATATATTTATATATTATACTTTATTTACTCATCTGTCAGTGTGTATTCAAGGCTGTTTCCATATCTTGATTATTGTGAACATAAAACCAAAGATAACTCTACATGATTCTAACTAAAATTCTTTTGGATTTTTATATCTAGAAGTGGGATTGCTGGATTACATGGTGGTTCCATTTTTAATTATTTGAAAAACCTCTATTCTGTTAACATTAATGAATGCATAGTCTTATATTATTACTGACAATGTAGAGGGTTCCCTTTCCCCATACCCTGGCCGACAGTAATTATCTTTTTTTTTTTTTCCATAGTAGTCATCCTAAGAGGTGTAAGGTGATATCTAATTGTGATATTGATTTGATTTGCTTTTCTTGGATGATTAATGATGTGGGTCACCTTTCATATACATCTTAGCCATTTGTATGTTTTCTTTGGTTAAATGTCTTTTCAGGTTGTTTGTTCATATTTTTATCAAGTTACTTGTTTCTTTGCTACTGAAATGTAGGAGATTTTGACAAAAGTCACACTTTTATGGTAAAAAATACTCAACAAATGAAGGTATAGAAGAAATACACCTCAACACAATGAAGGCTGTTTATATCAAGCTCAAAGCTAACATCATACTCAGTGGTTAAGAACAAAGTTTATTCTCTAATATTAGGAACGAAACAATAATATTCATTCTTCTCTTCAACATAAAACTAAAAGTCCTAGCCAGAGCAACTAGGCAAGAAAAAGATATGGAAGGAATCTGAACCAGAAAGGAAGAATTACAATTATCTGTTTATAAATAACAAGATTTTATTTGTAGAAGACCCTAAACCTTCCACACATACTAAAAGACAAATTCAGTAAATTCTCAGGGTATGCAAAAAACATACAAAAATAGTGGAATTTCTATTTACTTACAATGAACTATCTGAAAAGAGAATCAAGAAAATCTCATTTATAATAGAATAAAAAATAAAATAGGCATAAATGTAGCCAAAGATGTGAAAGGCAAATCCACTAAAAACTATAAAACAGATATGAAAGAAATGAAAGCAGACACTAATAAATGGAAAGTCAGCTCATATTCATGAATTGGAAGAATTTATATTGTTAAAATGTCTACATTGTCAAAATCTATAGATTCAGTGCACTCCCTATCAAAATCCCAATGGCAGTTTTTACAGAAATAGAAAAAAAAATCTAAAATTCATAAGGAACCACAAAAACACCACAAATAGCCAAAGTGACTTGAGAAAGAACAAAGCTGGAGGCATCACACTTTCTGATTTTGAAGCTTATTATAAAGCTAAGGCAGTGTGGTGCCAGCATAAATACAGACATAAACACATATTCATAATAGCAAAAACGTGGAATCAACCCAGATGCCCATCAATGGTAGATTAGATAAAGAAAATGTGGTACATATACCATATGTAATACTGTACACCCATGAAAAGAAGTGAAATCATATTCTTTGCAGCAACGTAGAAGGAGCTGGAAGCCATAATGCTAAACAAATTAATGCAGGGACAGAAAGCTAAATACTGCATGTTCTCACTTACAAGTGAAAGCTAAACATTGAGCACATGTGGACATAAATATGGCAACAGTAGACACTGTGGACTACTAGATAGTGGAGGGAGGAGGGTGGAGCAAAACTACGTTTGCTACCAGGCTAAGGGGAATCTGTTCTCCAAACCTCAGAATCATGCAATATTCCCATGTAGCAAATCTGCACATGTACTCTCCAGTATCGAAAATAAAAGTTAAATGTAAAAAATAATATAGAAACATAGACCACATGGACAGAGAAGCCAGAATTATGCCAAACACATATAGAACCAACTGATTTCTAACAAGGGTATCAAAGGCCCATAATGGGAAACAATGTTTTCATCAGCAAATCATGTTGAGAAAGCTAGATATCCACATGCAAAAGAGTGACATTTGACCCTTATTTTACAGCATACACAAAATCAACTAAAAATGGATTAAAGAGTTAAAAGTAAATATGTGAATATATAAAGCCTCTTGCAGAAAACAGAGCCAAGTCTTCCTGACATAGGTCTTGGCAATGATTTATTGGATTTGACACCCAGAGTATAGGCAACAAAATCAGAAATTGAGAAGTGGGACGACATCAAACAAAAAGCTTCTGCAAAAACAGTCAACAGAATGAAAGAGGGCAACCTATGGAATTGACGAAAATAGTTGCAGGCCGTCTGTCTGAAAAGAGACTAATAGCACTGTGGTTTTGTTTTCTCCTAATGACTCTGAGGATTTTTTCCTGTGCTTATTTGCCATCTATATATCTTATTTAGTGAAGTATTTCTTCAGACATTTAGTTCATTTTTATTATATTACCATTTCTTTTCGTATTACTGAATTTTGAGAATTCCCTGTATATTCCAAAAACACGTTATTTTTTACACATGTGACTTGCAAGTATGTTGTATATGAAGGCATATATTTATACAAAATCTTGTATATGGATATTCATAATGATATTATTTCTAATAGTCCAAAACAGAAAACAACCCATATTGCCATCAACAGATTGATAAAAAAACAAACTAGTGTATCTGTACCCTGAATAGTATTCAGCAATAAAAAAAACTATTGATATATGTGGTAACATGACTTAATATTATGCTTAGTGAAGGAAGCTAGTTACAGATACACATACTAGATGTTTTCATTTACATACAATCTTAGGAAATGCAATCTAATCCATAGGGAAAGGAACTAGTGGTTGTTGGGGACAGCGGACAAGCTAAGTGGCATGAATTAGAAAGGGGTTGGAGGAATCTTTTTAGAGAAATGAATATATTGTCATGATTGTAATAATTTATATGTATAATAAAACTTATCAACTGTTGTGCTTTAAATATATGCAGTTTATTTTTTGTTAAGCTGTACATAACAAAGTATACTGGGGAGTTCTTTTTTTTTTTGGAAACAAGGTTTCGCTCTGTCACCCAGGCTGGAGTATAATGGTGTGGTGTGATCGTGGCTCACTGCAGCCTCAACCTCCTGGGCCCAAGTGATTCTCCACCTCAGCCTCTTCAGTAGCTGGACTACAGGCACTTGCCACAACACCCAGCTAATTTTTGTCTTTTATGGAGAGACAAGGTTGTGTCATGTTGCCCCGGCTGGTCTCAAACTCTGGGGCCTAAGCAATCCACCCGCCTTGGTCTCTCAAAGTGCTGGTGTAAGCCACTGCATCTGGCCTAGGAAATTCTTTTTTAAAAAGATGCTTCAAGTGAAAAGTCCTTTCCTTGTGCAAATTACCCCTCTGCTGTCCTAATTAGTGTGTGTAAAATTTGCATTGTCATTTGGGTACAGTTCTCATCTGTGGGATGCCTGTCTCAGCACCTGGCCACTTATTATACCCTTTTAGGTCTCTTGAAAAAGTATCTAATGCTGTATTTTGCCCATGGAGCTGCACATGACACCTTATTGATACCTTACCAAGGCCTCATCAACCTGGATGGATCCCTTGATTCTTTAGGGGTCAGTGCAGA
Organism: Callithrix jacchus; assembly: GCF_049354715.1. Taxonomy (NCBI): domain Eukaryota; kingdom Metazoa; phylum Chordata; class Mammalia; order Primates; family Cebidae; genus Callithrix; species Callithrix jacchus. The sequence goes on along the minus strand of NC_133512.1, from coordinate 80,708,236 downwards.
CACACCACATCTGTCTCTCATTCCTTCAGGAAGCTTCACCTGGCCAGCTGTAATGGGAGGCCTCTGTATTAAATCTATAAGAGCTTATATAGAGTTCATTTCCCTAATTACACATCATACCCCAAATGTATATAACAGGATCTTCTGCTTAATGTCTCTGTATTTTCCTATTCTACAGCTGAAGCAGGACTTTTGGTTTTTATTCAATCAGGCTTTTGTTTAAATTATCCCACCAAGTAATGATAAAGTAATTTAGTAACAACTTAGTCTGGATTCCAAACTACTTATATCATTGTTAACTAGTAACAGATATTTTATACCATCTTTCCTGCTAATTATTGCCAATTAGATATTCACAGCTGAAAGCAATTTATTTAAATAGTGAAAGATCTCTTCTGAGAGATATATCCAGCATATCCTGGGGGGAAGCAAAATAGGAAGTCACCATTTGAGTATGATTTGAGTAGTGCCAAAAGGCACTTATGTAAAAATATCAGAAACATTTCCTCTGGCTGGTACTGCAACAAGGGCTGACTTTCCCATGACTGGCATTTTGTGTTACAGATCTTACCAAGAATCAGTGCATATTTTTACCTAAAGCATGACACTTTCTAGAAAATGAAGTATACCAGATACTATTTTGGTACAGGCACATATATAACATAAAATAAATTTTGAGTAGATTTTATATTGAAATGGATAACCCTCCTATTGTTCAAATATTAGCAAAATATATGCACGCAAAAAGCTTATATGTAATTATAATTTTAATCCATCTTAAATTATTTTGAGAACATTTAAAATATTTAGTATTTTCTCTAAGGGATAGTATTTATACATGTTATGTATATTAATTTGAACTTTCTGTAAAATTATGGCCAACATGGCGAAACCCTGTCTCTACTAAAAATACAAAAATTAGGTGTGGTGGTGTGCACCTGTAGCCCCAGCTACTTGGGAGGCTGAGGCAGGAGAATCACTGTAACCCAGGAGGTGGAGGTTGCAGAGAGCTAGAAGTGAGTCAAGATCTCATCACTGCACTCCAGCCAGGCGACAGAGCGATAACTTTGTCTAAAAAAACAAAACCTCAAAATCATAAATGAATGACCCATGTGGCTAAATAACATTTTTGTACTATACATATGTACATTATATATATTGTTGAGATGGAATCTCATTCTGTTGCACAGGCTGGATTGCAGTGGTTCAATCTAGGCTCATTGTAACCTCTGCCTTCTGGGTTCAAGCGATTCTTTGGCCTCAGCCTCCTGAGCAGCTGGGATTACAGGTGTGGGCCACACATCTGGTTAACTTTTTTTGTATTTTTAGTAGAGATGGGGTTTCACCATGTTGGTCAGGCTGGTCTCAAACTCCAGACCTTGTGATCCATCTACCTCGGCCTCCCAAAGTGCTGGGATTACTGATGTGAAGCACTCCAGCCAGCCTGTTTTTGTTTTTTAATTAAATACAAAATTTATTTACCCTAATTCAAGTAAAATGTACTTATACATATGTGATGAGCCAGGTGTAATAATTAAAAAATGTTCATTGTGATGTAAATGTTTTATAGTATTAATCATTACATGAGATTATATTGTTTTGTTGTCGATTTTGTTTCGTATGAGAAAGGAATTTTGACTTTCATTTTCATTGCTGGATGCTCAGCACTGAATAGAAGGCCTAGCACGTGGTAAGCATACACAATACGAACACACTCACATTCTCATATATATAATTGAAAGGCAAGTAAACATGAATTATATGTTTGCTGACTCACTACTTTGAAATTAATAATTTCACAGATACGTTTTGTATGAAAAACAGCTTCATATTAAGTTATGGAATATACTCACATTTATTTCAAGGGAGGTTCTGATTTTGTCACTGTGTTGTCAATGAGATTTTGTTTCACTCTCCTAGAAAGACGGTGATTCCAGTGAATGGGTAAAGACTGAGCACTGATAGAAGGATCATATTACATGTATTATTAATGTTTGCTTTGTTAAATCTATTGGTGAGAGAAGAAAGGTTAAGTATGAACACAATGGGTATCATTAGCCTTCTCTACTTTGGGGGTCATGTAAGGAAACTTTTTTAAGGATAGACTAAATAGGTGGTTAGCCTTTGTAATAAAATGTATTCATATATTCATCACTAATAGAATATCTTCAGAGCATCTTTGGACACCAAAACATCTTTCTCCCTTACATATCTCCTCTGCCTGTCCGAAGGAATAAAAACTCCTTATAATGTTACTAATTTTCTAAGTTATTTCTCTCTTTTTTGCCTATAAAAGATGTACTTTATTTTTTCCAGCTTTATTAAGGAAGAATTGTCAAATAAAAATTGTATATATTCAGAGTATACAATGTGATGATTTGATGCATCCATACATTGTATAATGATTACTCCAATCTATATCATTTATTTTGTTTTTTTTTTTTTTTTTTTGAGATAAGATCTCACTCTGTCACCCAGGTTGGTCTTGAACTCCTGGTCTAAGGCAATCCTTCCACCACGGCCTCCCAAAGTGTTGGGATTACAGGTGAAGCAACCTCACCCAGCTGTTTCTTAGCCATAATAAAAGCTTTCAGTTTCCCTTACAGCTAAAATTGAAAGGAAGATTAAAAATAGTTTTACATTTATATGTGTAAGCTTTTTTCATTGAAATTAGGGAAGAAAAAAGTAGTAGTAGAGTTCACAGATATAAATGTTTGAAAACATTTAAAGTTAGACTTTATTGATAAATTACTTTACATATGAGATGTACAACAGTGAATAAAATACTATCTTATTTTTCACTAGAAATATGAGTTTACATAGCAAGTATTTAAAACACTGTGTAATATTTAGAAATATTGTCATTGTTTCTCAAGTTTAAGAGATATTTATGATACTAAAAGTAAAAGCACTGACTATAGTAAACACAGCACAGCAATGGATGTATTAGTAAGTTATATGCTTTTCTTAAACTAGCATTAACTTTAGTTATACATTGAAATAAAACTAAATGGCAATGGTTGCAATTTTTTATGATTTGTGCTCTGGGTATCTCTAACAAGAGTCATTGCTTATTAACTAACAGCTAGATATTGCTCAAGTTATAGCTGTTTACTAATAAAGCAAAGTTATTTTGCTGTAAGTGACTTGTGTTGAAGAAAAGTCTAAGGGTAATATCTGCTATGGGTTAAAGCTGACAGAGATTAATTTAAATTTATTCAGCAGTTCAGCAGAGATGACGATGGTGAGAAAGGTGGTAGTCATAATTTATTTGTAGTCTGAAAATGTTCTGACCTTATTTGCTTTCCAAGCTATGAATGGATGATTTCTAAATGGCTCGACATTCTGGGTGTGTACTGCAAATAAAATCCCATAACACAAGATGAATAATATGGCAGGGAAAGTTTAAAGCCAGTGTCCACAGCAGGAACTCTTTATGAAAAGTTGTATATTTCCTATTCATATTTAAATTTGTTTCCTTCCTGTCTTCCCTCCTTCTCTCTCCCTTCCTCCTTTCTTTCCCTCATTTTTTTCTTTCGGACAGCGAACTTAGTCTGTCTTAGAAATGATTTATATTTGTGAACAGTATGCAAGAATGATTTCCTCTTCAAAGAAACTCACATTTCCAAAATAAGAAACACAAAAGAATGGACTCTAGACAGCACATGAAAAAGATCTTGCATTTTATTTTGTATTTAGTCAGCTTTACTTCTGTTTTCTTGTATATTAAACCGTATGGCCATCTAGAAATAAAACTGTAAAATAAGTAAGGTTTGCTTTATTTCTCCCTGCCTTTTAGCTCTTCTTTCACAATTTTTGAGCTCCCTTCTACGATACTAGGTACCTAAGGACACTTTTCTGTCTCTCTTTATTTCAGTATTTAAAATAAAGCTTTCCTCTGTGGAATATGATTCTATGGCACTCTCACATGAGAAAATTGAAAGCTTACATGTTGATGGACCATATAGCTTTAAGATTACTGTCACCTGCATGAGCACATGGAATGTTCTGTAGTAAAGGCACTGTTAACTGCATTACATAAAGAAATACGGTTTGGAAAGGTGAAGTGACGTAACCCATATCAATCAGTTAGTAAATGACCGAAGCAGAACAAAAACTCAGGTCTTTAGACTCATACTTCAACATTCTCCCAATAGCAATACTCTGAAAAGAAACTAGTTAGTTAATTCACGTGTGATGTTTATCTATGATAGAAACTTCCTTTACCATTTATCCCAGAGTACATTACGTTGAGAATAATTTAGAAACCAAATCAAGTTTATGAACTGGTAGCAGAGTATTACATAGTAGAGTTTCAGTTGCTAGCAAGAGAGTATTGGCAGGAGAAATATTGTCACAAGGGTCTTCTTAGTATTCTTCCAGCCATGAGAAACTATCTACTAACTTTACCTGCACATAAAGCAGATCTTTGCAAATCTGATAATCTGCTTACCCATTTATTAAATAGAAATCTATATAGTTATTTTTTATCTCTCAAATATTGACAATAGACATAAACAGAAAAACTCTTTTTTCATAGCACCATTATTTAGAGCACAGGCTTTGAAATCAGACAGAATTGGGTTGAAGTTCTGACTCTATATCTTATTAGTTCTGACTGAAGTTTGGTTAATTAATCTCTTACAGTTTTTATTCACCTCAATGGGAAATATGAATGATCAGGCCTAGTACTCAGCTGTGTGCCCCTATGGCTGTACTTGTTGCTAAATCCTCAAATATTTAAAGGAAATAATGGCATTTAAAAAGTTGTACCACTTTTCAGATGACTGTTGTATTAGTGTGTTCTCACACTGCTGTAAGGAAATACCAGAAACTGGGTAATTTATAAAGAAAAGAGGTTTAATTGACTCACATTTCCACAGGGCTGGGGAGGCCTCAGGAAACACAATCATGTTGGAAGACACCTCTTTGCAGGGTGGCAGGAGAGAGAATGAGTGCCTAGCAAGAGCGAAGGGAGAAGTCCCTTATAAAATTACCACATGTAGTGAGAACTCACTCACTATCTCCAGAACAATATGGGGAAAACATGATTCATGATTCAGTTATCTCCACCTGATCTGTCCTTGACACGGGAATTGTTACAGTTCAAGTGGAGATTTGGGTAGGGACAAAGAGCCAAACCATATCAACTACTTTATCTCAGCATAATACTTTTTCAGTCCTGTAATTTACTAAATAAATACTCACTATGAAGAAAAATGCTGACACTTCAGTTTCATCAAAGTGACAGAAGTTTACCAGTTTATTCAAGATACCAGCTTTTGGTCAGAGATTATCATTAAAAAAAATGTTTCAATTATGTACGTGTTAGCATGCTTCCTCCGTAGTCTTACATCAGGTAAGAGGAATGAAGAATTAGGTGCTTTTTTGACATTGCAGTATGCTGTGAGCATGCCCCTGTTTCATGCATTTCCAAGTGATCTCGGCTCAGTCTTTTATGTGTGTGCTGCAGGTATTTTCCCTTTTTATAAGCATTTTTAAGTGTAATTTGATAATAATGTACCTCCCAAAATGTTTGAAAGTCAATCATTTGGATGTTTCTTTCTCTATTTCCTTCCCCAGTATGATTCTTCAGCACCTTTATCTACCTGCTATTGAGACTTATCTTCTTCCTTTGGTCAACATGGTAAGTTTTCATGAAATTGGCTTGTTGTTTAGGTTGTTCATTTTTTTCTATCTTTGAAAATTATTGGAGTGTCTTTGGTCAGAATGAAATGCATCACAATTTTTTCCCATTAAAATTAATGGAAATTTAAAGAAAATTAACAGCTGTGTAACTAATGACAGTTAATTGCACAAACACATTAAAATTATTTCATAAGGGATCACAGTTGGTAAATAATTATTGCTCTGAATCCTCTAAGTGCCCACCCCACAAACCTGATCACCTGAGTGCTCTTCTTGAATGCCCTGCCCAGAATTTCCCCTACCTAGCAATGAAAAATGCAGGACTAGACTCAGCAGATGCCCTTCAGAACCCAGCTTCATCATGGCTGGCTGGCATTCTGAATGATCCATGCTCTAGCTATGCATGATATTTACTGTTGTGAACATTTCACATAATGACAACAGTAATATAACCTATTACAAAGGGTGGTTTGGGGAATGAAATTATGTAATACATGCAAAGAACTAGCATAATTTTATAAAATGGTCAATACTCTGCAAATAGTGATTGTTATTTCATTATTTTTTAAGATGTAACAATTTAAAAATCTATAATTTGAATAAGCATTTAAATATTATCAATTTTATAATGATGTTGTGGTAAACACAGGATTCTATATTTGGTATCTTCAATTATATTTCATCCATAAGGAATGATCTATTTGATTTTTAAATTGGATATTCATTGGATTGCATGAAGTCCAAAATAGGTAACAATGCATAATTAAAATCAGAAATCTTTGCTGTTTATTTTTTCAAATAATTTTACTCTAACAAATATTGACGCAAAAAACCTCTTTTTGCATAAATACATGTGTATGTAATTAACATTTAACTTTATAATCAATGTAAGATTGCAATTTTATTAATATTTTTATGAAATTAGTATATGACTCAAACTTAGATACATACTACTTATCTTGGGTGATTTAATTATGAATTTTTAAAAAGTTTATATTCAGAGGTACACATGCAGGTTTGTTACGCAAATACATTGCATCATGCTGAGGTTTGGACTTCAATTGAAATTGTCCCCCAACTAATGAACATAGTACCCAATAAGTAGATTTCCAACCTTGTCCCCTTCCTCCCTCCCCACTTGTGTAGTCTCTAGTGTCTGTTGTTCTCATCTTTATGTTCGTGCGTACCCCGTGGTTAGATCCCACTCAGAAGTGAGACTATGTGGTATTTGGTTTTCTGTTTCTATGGTAATTTACTTAGGATAGTGGCCTGCAGCTACAACCCTGTTGCTGCAAAGTACCTGATGTAACTTTTTTATCGTGTAGTATTCCATGAGGTATATGTAATACATTTTTAAAATTCAGTCCACTGTTATGGGCACCTGCGTTGACTCTGTGTCTTTGCTATCTTGAATAGTTCTGACTTTAACCTGTGAGTACAGATGTCTCTTTGGTAGAATGATTTATTTTCCTTTGTGCAAATACTCACTAATGGGATTGCTGGGCTGAATGGAGATTCTATTTTCAATTCATTAAGAAAAAATAATTTAATTTTTATATGATACTTATATTATTTCTGTCAATAAGTTCTCACAAAACATGCCTAAATCACTGAGAAAAGTTAACCAATGAATCCTACCTCTTTATAGTTGACTATATTCTGAACTTCATTTACTTACTGCATCTACTTATTTTAGCAAGTATTCATTGAACAAAGAATACTGACTGTATTGCTGGCTGGGCATGCTTCTGGGCATCTCCTACGTGCAGTTCCTGAATGCAAGCTGCCTGGCTCTAGCATGACTCTGGGTTGATTGCTCTAAAAAATTACTCAGACTCTCTGTGTTTCAATTTTCTCATCTGTGAAAAAGAGGATTAAATATAATCTATACTTGATGGCATTGTACTGAGGACCTACTCAGTAAATACATTGTTTTTAAGAATAATGCGTGGGCAAAAAGAAAATACTCTACTAAAATAAGGTAATTTTTAGAAAAATTATTGTCATTTTATAGCTTTCTGAGAAGTATTAAGTGGTGTCACTTTGGACACTCAAGAGCATACCAGTGTTTCTAGTGCTCACATTTTAAATTTTCATAAAGGGAGATAAATTGTGAATAAAAAACGTTCAGCATATTTTTAATAATTTAGTGTTGACTAGCATAATTTAATTGTTATTTTGTTGAAATAAATAGAAAACCATTATGTAACTTCTTAATTAGGATTATTGTATTCTGTGGATTAAAATGAAATGATTGAGATAGAATGGGGAGTTACTAAAGATAGAATACATACCATTAATTCCAGGTTAATTTTCTTAAAGTTATTAACCAAGTTTTCATTAGAAATGGAGGAAAAAGCTCCAGTCTGTGAAATACAGGAAAGATCCCTGTGCAAAGAGGTGCCTTCTTATGGCAATAACAGATGCAATTATATGTGACCTCTCAAAGAGTGAAAATCTGAAGTACAGTGATAAACTGAATTGGAACTCTACTTTCCCTGCTGCCAAGATGGAGTCTTGCTGTATCGCCCAGGCTGGAGTGCAGTGGTGCGATCTTGGCTCACTACAACCTCCAACTCCCAGGCTTAAGCTCTTCTCCTGCCTCAGCCTCCAGAGTAGCTGGGACTAAAGGCAACTGCCACCACGCCCAGTTATTTTATTTTTATTTTTATTCTTAGTAGAGACTAGGTTTCACCATATTGGCCAGCCTGGACTCCAACTCCTGACCTTGTGATCCACTGGCCTTGGCCTCCCAAAGTGCTGGGATTACAGGCATGAGCCACTGCACCCAGATGGGACTATCCTTCTTTAAAAAGAACCAGGCTTCTTGAGTATGAGGAAGAATAGGCTCAGAAGAACTGGACAGTGGCACAAAATAGAGGAAAAAGATTGCCAGTTATAAGAAGAGTATGTGACAGCAGAATGAAGAAAAAAGAAGAAGTGTAAGTGACATGGAAGGAGGCCAAAAAGTGAAAAACATCATAGGAAGTGAAAATCACAATTTTATAAGAACTAGAGCAAGAAGAAATGACAAAGAAGGAAAGGATGAAAATGACTGCAGAAACTGTGGAAACAGGAAGTGTTGTAGTAAAAGACATTGGTAAAGCACAGGGCTAAGCTTAGGTATAAGTGAGTATTTTCAGACAGAAGTGATAGGCAGATCAAGGAATAAAACATAAAAATCTAAGAAAAAAGATGATAAAGCAATGCTTTATTGAAGTCAACTATTAAAAGTCTATTTTTTCTTTTACTTTCCTTTTTTTTTTTTTGAGATGGAGTTTTGTTCTTGTTCCCCAGGCTGGAGTGCAGTGGCATGATCTCGGCTCACTGCAACCTCCACCTCCAGAGTTCAAGCAATTCTTCTGCATCAGCCTCCTAAGTACCAGGGACTACAGGTGCACGCCACCATGCCCAGCTAATTTCTTTTGTATTTTATTAGAGACAGGGTTTCACCGTGTTGCCCAGGCTGATCTCGAACTCCTGACATGCAGTCTGCCCATCTTGGCCTCCCAAAGTGTTAGGATTATAGGAGTGAGCCACTGTGCCCAGCCCAATCTGTCAGTTTCTACCAAAGTTAGATTCCTTTAATGTTTTAATGAATTCATTATTTGTTTTTTGAAAAGATGACCTATATTAGCATTGTTTACTAATTTTTCAGCTTGAGAAGCATTATTTCTAGATTAATCAATTGTTTACTTATTCAGACAGTACACTACTAAAACAAGCAATTATTCCATTATTTTAAACAAATATGTTAATTGCTTCCTAAGGTCACCTTTTCAGAGTATTACTAGGAGTGATTACAAGATTAAGGACTTTATAAAAAAAGAAGCCAAGAATATGCAAATGAAATTTACATTAATTACCTTGCAGTGACAAGGATGAATGATTTTATTTATAAATCAGAAATCATTCCTGAGCTAGCAATCCGCTATTGACACTTATTGTCATAGTACTTCTAAAGTGGCATTTAAAAAGATCATTGCCATCATGTTTGCATATGTTTTAAGTATAGACATATATTATTAACTTAACCTTTGAAAATACACTTACATCAAGTGATACACCTATAACACATGTTCATTGAGTTCTTCTTGTCATCTAGGTATTAGCTGAGTCTTTAAGAATACAAAGAAAATAAGACTAAGTCATTCATGTTATCGAGCTTCTGGTTTAATGAGACAGGTATCTAAAACAACTCTAATACAATATGTGTCTGTGCTATCACAGTTTGGTCAGCATAAGACAAGTGAAGGGGAAGAAAAAGAAATAAGAAAGACTGTTTGAAGCAGGTGTTCTTTAAACAGGGCCTTAAAGTATACATATGGGAGAGCTAAATTATTCCTCATAAAAGAAGGAGCAAGTAGAGGTCATTATAGGCAGCAAACCCAGAACATTATACATATAACATATGGGTCAGCCAAACACAAGAGAATTTGTATTTCTTGAGGTAAATTTCTAGGATCTCAAAGTTCTGTTTGGTGACCATTTAGAATCATTACCCAACAGGATAAATTACAAAACTAAGAACATGAAGTCACCAGCAACACAGTAACATAATTAATCCTGAGGTATAACATAATTTTTTACTTCTTAAATATTCACTGCTACCTTTGCACATTAAAAATGGAAAAGATGCTACATCTAAACAAGACCTATGTAAACCAGAGCTTAGGGAACATGAGAGATTTTATTATTTAAATGAAAAATGCTTAAATTTATGCTGCATTACATCTACTGCAGTGGTCAGATTGACAACACACACACAAACCACTTCATACACAAACACTGTCAGCCTAAAGGTAAAATTGAACCTCTCCAAAAATAATTTTTTTCAACTATTGAATGTGTGGTTTATGTGTGTTTCACTGGTAGGTGCTAAAGATAGGCATGAACTCACATAAAATACTGTTTTTTCCTGTCCTACAAAGGAAACAGCACATGGAAAGCTGTATTAGAAGATAATGCATATGTATAAGGGACATAATAATAATAATCAAGTTGGGAAAAGGGGACCACTAGGAGATGTTTTCAGAAGCTGTGTTTGCATAGCAAACTTGTCATTTGTACTTATAATACATGCTTATTTTGGAAAAGGGAACTTTGGAGAGACTGTTGGGGGTTTATTTATGAGGCTATTGTCACCCCCTTGGTGACATCATTAACTATAATCAAAGCACTTGCTCAGGAAAAAAAAAGTCAAAGAAAAACTTTTATTGGAATTTCATTCACTAAGCCTAGGACAAATCCAATTAAAAGGCTCCCATGGTGAAACACTGGCTAGGCAAAACACAAATGCCTAATGTAATTCTGCTAAGGAAGACTCCAGTCTGGACAGGGAAACATAAAGTGCAGCAAAATTATTGTGAGACACAATAATATGTAATTTACTGGGAATCCTAGGAATAGAGAGGTTACTAGAAATGAATGAAATACTGGATAACTGCTTACCTTTCTTTATCTAGGAATCATGCAGAAGTTGCCATGCAGTTGAAGTCCTTGAGTATAGAGATTACAAATACAATTCACTGTTTACAATTCAAAAGTTTTTTTTTTTTTTTTTTTCTTGAGACAGAGTTTTGCTCTTGTTACCCAGGCTGGAGTGCAATGGTGGGATCTCAGCTCACCGCAACTTCAGCCTCCTGGGTTCAGGCAATTCTCCTGCCTCAGCCTCCTGAGTAGCTGGGATTACAGGCATGCACCACCATGCCCAGCTAATTTTTTGTATTTTTAGTAGAGACGAAGTTTCACCTTGTTCAAAAGTTTTATTCAAAATATGTGAGAAACATAAGCTACTCTTATAAACCAGACAGGGACCCATAGGAGGAATAAGATTTCAAGAAAGAATGCCAAAATGAGCTACGTGAACTTTGCAGATCAAGTCATGTTGAACCGTTAATCCCTAAAGCCAACAGAATATTCCAACAAACTGTAGCAAACTTACCAACTGTGCACTATGGAAGAACAGAAACTGTTTTGAAGTAAACATAAGTTTTCTGTCCCCACTTTCAAGTACAGTAAAAGTTATTATGCTAATGTTTTAGTGAATCTTAGCAGTTTGTGCAGATATACTTTAGTAGCTCCATAGCCTTTGCTTAATGATAGATTACAGTTCCTACCTAGCACACAAACTCTTGCCCTAGATAATCTGAATAATGTATTTATGCGATTTAGAGCTCGAAAGACTAGCAGCAACTAAGAATCTGCAATATACTTGTGTATTTTATCTTGTGGCCTGGAGTTAATATTACCTTTCTCTGCAGAAGGTAATATACTGATTAGCAATCCAACAGAGTTCAACAGTTGTCCTGTTTAGGGGAGGGTAATAGTGTGGTTAACTGAAAATAGTTTTGTTGCTAGGAAACAAAGAATTTTATTACTACAAGTGAGGTTTTAACATATGGATACAGTCCTCTAATTTCTACAGTAAATTCTTATTAAATGATTGGATTTTTAAATTGGTTTTTGTGTTTCTTCATAAAAGCAAATTTATCATGTGAGTTTCCTACCTGGGACATAAATGTCCCCCCTTTCTCTCTCTCTTTTGTAACTCAGATTCATGCCCATCATTTTTCCTTTTTGTGGGAGTCCTTATGACAACACATGACATACTTTCTGAAACAGTATTGGTTTAAGGTTTAGAAGTACTTTTTGCTTTTAATTATCCTTCTGAATGCTATTTGCAATTGAGCAAACACTTATCAGTCTCTACCCTGTTACATGTCCTGACCTAAGCATTGTAGGGGATGCTCTAACTTCTGATTTTAGCTTAACTTGGGAGATAAGACTTGCTATAGCAGAGATGCAGACAAGAGCTATGGCAGGATGGAGAACTTACTTTCAGTTGAACAATCAGGAAAAACTTTAGGATGGCTATAGCATTTGTGAGGGGGATTAAAGAATGAATAGTTCGGTATTTGGAAAGAGGAATAAGGAAAAGTAGATACAATTGCCGGTAGAAGGCACAATATAACAGTGGCCCTGAAGCAGGCAACATAGTGTATGTTCTCAAATTGACAAGTTTTGATTGACTGCCCACCTTGTGACTTTGGACATATAGCCTACCTGGAATCATTTTCTTAGTTGCCCAGCTGCCAGAGTCTGTCTTTTAAATCTTAGAACTATGAAACAAAGTTTCCGAGGTAGGATGGCAGAGATAAGTCTGTAGAAATATCACCTGAAATCGGGACAGTGGAAGCTGTATTTGATACATTTGCTGCTGAGAAGCAAAGAAAGCTTTGAGGAATTGCCTCAATCTTTGATGGTTTCCCGAGGCTCATCTCCAGAATTCATGGGATGTAACTGTTTGGTCCTGTTTAAAGGTCTTGTATCTTTTCAACAGACTCTTTATTTTAATTAGCTTGTGTGGGTTTCTGTTCCTTGTATTCAGAGTCTTAACTAAACTATTATAATGAAAATGTTGAGTGTAGTTTGATTAGAACCAAGAGTGCCTGAAGGTGAATGCATCTTCAATTATTGAATTCTCTGATTTCAATCAATTTTTCTGCTCTGGGAACAATAAAGTTTTCGAGTAGATAGTGGTGAAACGATCAGAGCTATATTCTTGAAAAATTAATAACTTAAACATGCAGAGTGAATAAGGGAAGAGGGTCAAATAGAGTAGACTAAATAGGAAATCCTAGCCAACTCAATTAGGCAAAAGAAAGAAATATAATTCATCTAAATAGGAAAATAAAAAATCAAATTAGTTGTCTCTCTTGTCTGATAATAGGATTTATTACCTGGAAACCCCCAAGAACTCCACCAAAAGACTCCTAAGACTGATTAATGACTTCGACTTCAGTAATGTTTCAAGATACAAATTTAACATACAAAAAAAAGTAGCATTTCTACATAACAAGGACATTCAAGCCGAGGGCAAAATCAGGATCCCATTTACAACACACACACACACACACACACACACACACACACACACACACAGAGCAGCTGGGAATACATACAACAAAGGATATAAAACACCTCAACAAGAAAAACTACAAAACACTGCTGAAGGAAATCATAGATGACACAAATAAATGGAAAAATATTTCATGCTCATGGATTAGAAGAATTAATATTAAAATGCCATCCTGCCCAAAGCAGTTTACATATTCAACAATATACCTATCAAACTACCAACATCATTTTGTAAATAATTTGAAAACATTATTCTAAAATTCATATGAGACCAAAAATGAGCCAAAATAGCCAAAGCAATCCTAAGCAAAAAGAACAAAGCTGGAAGCATCATGTTACTCAACTTCAGACATTACTATAAGGCTATAGTAACCAGAATAGACACGTCGACCAATGGAACAGAATAGAGAACCTGGAAGCAAATTCACACAGTTACAGCCATCTGATCTTCAGCAAAGTTGACAAAAATAAACAATGGCAAAAGGATTCTCTGTTTAATAGATGGTGCTGGGATAGCTGGCTAGCCATATGTAAAGAATGAAACTGAGCCCCTCCCTCTCACAATATACAAAAAGTAACTCAAGATGAATTAAAAATTTGAGTGTAAGGCCTCAATCTATAAAAACCTTTGAAGAAAACTTAGGAAACACCATTCTATACATAAGTCTTAGCAAAGAAATTATGAGTAAGCCCTGAAAAGCAATTGCAACAGAAACAAAAATAGACAATTGGGACATAATTAAACCAAACGGTGTCTGCACAGCCCAAGAAGCTATCAACAGAGTAAAGAAACAACCTACACAGTGAGAGAAAATATTCACAAACTATGCATCCAACAAAGGTCTAATATCCAGAGTCTATAAGGAACTTAATTAGTAAAAAACAAATAATCCCATTAAAAAGTGGGCAAAGGACATGAACAGACACTTTTCAAAAGACATGCAAGCAGTCAACACACATATGAAAAAATGCTCAAAATCACCAATTATCAGAAATATGCAAATTAAAACCACAATGAGATTCCATCTCATGGCAGCCAGAATGGCTGTTACTAAAAAGACAAAAAATGACAGAGACTGGTGAGGCTGCAGAGAAAAGGGAATGCTGGAATTGACTGGAATATAAATCAGTTCAGTCACTGTGGTATGCAGTTTTGGAAATTTCTCAAAGAACTAAAACTAGAACCACCATATGACCCAGCAATCTCAATACTGGGTATATACCTGAAGGAAAATAAATCATTCCACCAAAAAGGCACCCGTGCACTTGCATGTTTATTGCAGCACTAATTGCAACAGCACAGACATGAAATCAACCTAGGTGCCCATTAGTGATTGATTCGATAAAGATCGTGTGCTACACATACACCATGCAATACTAAATAGCCATAAAAGGAATGAAATTATGTCCTTTGTAGCAGCATGGATGCAGCTGGAGGCCATTATTCTAAATGAATTAACACAGTAACAGAAAATCCAATATCACATGTTCACACTTATAAGTGGAAGCTAAATATTGGGTGCACATGGACATGAAAGTGGGAACAATAGACACTGGGGGCTGCTAGAAGGTGGAGAGTGGGAACAGCGAAAGGGCTGAAAAAATGCCTATTGGGTCCTATGCTCACCAACTGGGTGACTGGATCAGTCATACTCCAAACCTCAGCTTCACGTAATATACTCTTGTAACAAACCTGCATAAGTATCCCCTGAATCTAAAATAAGAGTTGAAATTACAAAAAAAAAGGAGAGTTAATATTTTCATGACCTTAAAAAGAGACTTGATAGATGATGTGATTGTGAAATAGTGATGACAGTAGGAAGAAAACCTTTAGTAAAAGTATAATTTCCTTAGTGGGGCAACTGCTTGAATAATAAAGTTAAAAGAGGAGGGAACAAAGAATTCCATAAGCAATTATTGCTTAAATGACTGTCAGAGAAGAAGGGACTTAGGGATTTAAATACAGTAATTAATTGAATGCAGGTAATATTTTGAACCATAGGATGAGAAGACATCAATAAGCAATGTAGTGTAGAGAGTCATAGGGATAGGGAGTTAACAACAAAGTCTGAAACCTTGAGGGATGCCTACATTTTAGAAAGAGACAAAAATGAACAACCAGATTAGTAATACGGATATTTCCAAAAATAGAAAAGTTAATAAAGTAAAAGTAATGTAATGTAAGTCTAGTGTTTTTTAAGCAAGGTTAAGGAGATAAGAAAAAGGCCAAGGACATGGAAGGAGAAAGTCATTGGTGAAATTCTGTCGATATAATTTCAAATGAAGTGGGTGATAATAAAGGGAATACTATATTCTCAAGATATTTGATAGTAGAGAAAGGGAATATAGTTGCTTGAAGGAGTAAGAAGCTCAGGAAAAGCTATATAAGTATGAAGATTGTCTTGTACAGTGACAGGAAATAGAAAAATGTTCAAGAACGTAATGAAAATAATCTTTAAGACATAGTTATAAAGACAGAAAGGGTGAAAGCAGAGCTCAAGTGTCTAAATGACTCTTGCAGAGAGAAGGTAAAGAAATGGGATTGTATATAAATGCAGATATTTGAGCCGGAAAAAAATTGGAAGAATAAAAAATGGCTTCTGAAAAGTAGTTAAGATTATGTGGTGAAAGAAATTGGGAATGTAAGGAAAACAGAAAAGGCAACCTATTAGATATGAATAAATGATTGAGTTAGTGAGAGTTTTCAGTAAGGCCAGTTTTTATAGTTTCATGTCATTTTATGTTAATTTATAGGGGATAAATAAAACACTAAATTCCTATTGTAGACTAAAGATTATAGGTACTCTAACGTTCTGCTTCTATGAACACGGTAGACTAGATATTCTGAAAAACCTAGGTGGCCTAGATATTATTATAAACCGAGGTATAGAAAAATTGAAACAAAGTCTTTAAATGAATTGTTGAACTTAAGCAAATTTAGAAATATAATCAAAGGGGTAAGCAAATATGGAAACCATAGTTGCTCTTTGGACATTTGCTTTTGCTAGAAACTAGACTTGAGTTTGTTATTGTTGTTGTTTTTGAGAAGGAGTCTTGCTCTGTCGCCAGGCTGGAGTGCAGTGGCAGGATCTCGGCTCACTGCAACCTCTGACTCCCCGGTTCAAGTAATTCTCCTGTGCCAGCCTCCCAAGTTGCTGGGATTATAGCAATGTGCCACCATGCCCAGCTAATGTTTTTGTATTTTTAATAGAGACATGGTTTCGCCATGTTGGGTGGGATGGTATCGATCTCCTGACCTCATGATTTGCCTGCCTCAGCCTCCAAAGTGCTGGGATAACAGGTGTGAGCCACTGTGCCCAGCCTAGACTTGAGTTTTAAAGGCTGTTGTTAAATACAATACCTAGGCCTCTTACAAAGGGTCAGATTGGAATTGAGACTCACATATAAAACAAAAGGCCAAAAAGGCTACATGTCAATGAAGGGGTGATAGAAAATGTAGCCTGCCAGTCAATGAACATGACAAGGTAACTTGTTTATTTTACGATGATTCAGAGTGGAAAAACAGACACACAAAACTGAGATTTTGCAACCATAGATCTTCCTCACATTAGTTATAATTAAATTACTCTAATTTTAAGTTTCAGAAAATCCCACACAGAAAAAGGCCCTGGGTTGACAGAACTAGAAGAAATATGACAGATATAAATTCAAATAATATCCCTTAAAAAAGGCTGGTATAAATGTGTAGTAAAACTTATAAAACACACAAGGAAGAAAGCCCGGTGGGTGAGAAAGAATGGTGCATTTATATTTCTTTCTTTCTTTCCTTTTTTTTTTTTTTTTTTTTTTAGACGGATTCTCCCTCTGTCACCCAGTCTGGAGTGCAGTGGTGTAATCTCAGCTCACTGCAGCCTCCACCTCCCAGGTTCAAATGATTAAGCCTTCCGAGTAGCTAAGACACAGGTGCCTGCCATCAAGCCCAGCTATTTTTTTGTATTCTTAGTAGAGATGGGTTTTCACTCTGTTGGCCAGGCTGTTCTTGAACTCCTGACCTCAAGTGATTCACTTGCCTCAGCCTTCAAAGTCCTGGGATTACAGGCCAGAGCCACTACACCCGCCCCTGTAATTATATATCTAAGAAGTATTAATACTGGAATTATTTAATATATAATGTAAAATAATTATTTTTACATTGCTGGAAGCAACAAAATATGGATTTAGAAACTATAAACAAGAAATAAGAAATTGTAAAAAAATTACCTGACTATAAAACAACAATAACTTAAGAACAAAATATGAGACATGAAAGATTATTATCAAATTTTAGAAGCATTTGATGGGTTAGACAAAAAATTGCCTAAAAACAGAATTAGAATTAGTGAAGTTCTGCTATCATTTTGGCAGAGTAAACTGTTAATATACTGATCATCCCAAATATAATATGAATAGACTCTGGACCAATGCAAAAAACAATTACCTGAGGACTCCAGGAAGTGAAGAAAAGTAGGTAGATTTTGATTCTAGGGGCTCAGACCCATGGTACTCAAGGTAGTGCCCAGATTTCTAAGAGGAAACTCTGTAACGGTTGTTGGTACTATGGATACTAAAAGAAAGGTGGCTGACAGAGCCAACCCCTTACAAGTGTCATGCCGACAGAGTAGGAATCCCTCTTCCCACCTTTCAATCTCCTTTTAATAGTTCCTCTTTCCAGATCGTCTGAGGAATATTGTTTGAGATTCTCAACCCTTGGGTCCCAGAGGACAATATAGAAAAGTTGTCTCCCAGTAAAAAAACAAGCACACCAGAAAACTTTTTTACACTGATAAACTTTTTAGATGATTCCTCCCACAGGTACACAGGCTATCAATTAAAACTCTTCACTTCTGGGACGAGCGCGGTGACTCACGCCTGTAATCCCAGCACTTTGGGAGGCCGAGGCAGGTGGATCACGAGGTCAAGAGATCGAGACCATCATGGTCAACGTGGTGAAACCCCGTCTCTACTAAAAATACAAAAAATTAGCTGGGCACGGTGGCGCGTGCCTGTAATGCCAGCTACTCAGGAGGCTGAGGCAGGAGAATTGCTTGAACCCAAGAGGCGGCGGTTGCAGTGAGCCGAGATTGTGCCATTGCACTCCAGCCTGGGTAACAAGAGCGAAACTCAGTCTCAAAAAAACAAAAACAAAAACAAAAAACACCTCTCCACTTCTAACTATTTATAATAATTGAATTTCTTCTATTCCCTAAACAGATTGTAATATCTTTAATTTGAAAATACTTGGAAATAACTACCATGGCCAAAAAACTGCTATATCTTGGGCAAGAAAGAGTCTAAAGATAAATAATGTATTGATTGAGGATGACATTGTGAATTTCTATTCATTTCATACCCTAATCCAAATAGTACAGGATTATTCCCTATACAAAGCAACATGGTAACAAACATGTTATCTGAAAAAAATTATTTTTCTTATTCTCATAAAAAATTATTCTATAAAACACCTTTGGAATCCACTACACTAAATTTGAAAATATGAACACTTTAAATCAAACATGCATTGATACCAGGCAATGTATCTTAAAAATGAGACAGTTTTAAATGCTGATGCCCAATCATCAGGGATTCTAACCATCACTTCTCATTTTCATTACTGAAGCATCACTACTTGTTCTTCATTGGCATTTTTGTTCTTATCACTGATGCTGCTTCCTTTTAGGAATTTAAAAGAAAGTATAATTGCAAATGTATTCTGCATGAGATGTCATAAAGTTCTACATATAAACATATTCATTTAATAAAGAGACTTTGTGATCTTTTACAAATTAGAACTTAAAGCCGATTAGAACCAACTAATTAAGAGTTGAGTGTTACTAAGTTAAATGCACTGTTCTTAGCCATAGGAAATACAAAGGCATAAGATTTCAGATGGATACATAAAAATAAAATGCTATATTAATTATATTGTAAAGTATTAATACATTTCTGTATTGGTCCAGTAAAGAGTGAGAGTCTACTCATGTGTGGGAAGAATAAAGACTGAATAGATTTGTGTGATCAAAGGTGGCTGTGGCTTTGGAGTTTGCCAGCTGCGCTTCACTGAGAAATTATTATAAAATATGAACCCTAGAAAAATGCTCAGAGTTTTAATTTTACTGAAGTCATATAAGAGACAAAATAAAAAGAAAAAAAAAACCCTAAACTTATTTCCTGCTATAGATTTTCTCCTAACTGCTATATGAACATTCATTGTCAATATTTATCTTTGAAGCATGTATATAAGCTATTATTTCAGCATTTTACATGTTAGTTAGCATGTAATGAATAAAATATTTGCCATATATTTAATTATTCTGTAGAAAATCTCTAACAGGATAACTAATTTGAATTTTTTTAACTCAAGGTTTCCTTTGATACTCTAAAATCTCCTGCAAGTGACTATAATTGCCAGGCTTTTCATGTTGAAAGTGTACTTTATCCAGCTCTTCCTTCTGCTTGCTCTTCAGATTTATGAACATGAGTCTTACCCCATATATTAGTGAAACCTGTCTCTTGAGCAGTTTTATGTAAAGGAGTAGCTGTAACTTAGTAACTAACCTAAAATGAATAGCCAAGTGCAAAAATTAAGAGATTGTTTATGCTGATTAGATTCTCATTACAAATGAAAGCAATGACAAACTTTATTGAAATACCTGATTATTTGAAGTATAAATGTTTTAAAAATCAAACTACTAACCTCATAATATAAAGTATATTAGTCGTTTATAATAATAAAGGCTATTTTTCTAATTTGATGTTTGTTAGTTAACTGACTAATTTTTGTCACTGTTGCTCCCAGCTTTTTAGCATTTGTTGCTTTCCAAACTGTAAAAGCATTAACTAGGTTCAGGTCTGCCTAATAGTCTTTGTGATAACAATGAAGAAAACAGTATTCCATAGATTAATTAGCATATACTAGAGAGCAATTCTTCCTCCCCCTCCCCCTCCTCCTGCTATTCTTCTTTCTTTTCCTCCTTTCTTTTTCTTTCTTTCTCCTTTCTCTTGCTTTCTCTCTTTCTATCTCTCTCTCTCTCTTTCTTTCCTTTCCTTTCCTTTCTTTTTGTGAGATGGAGTCTCACTGTGTCACCTAGGCTGGAGTACAGAGGCATGAACTTGGCTCACTGCAACCTCTGCCTCCCGGGTTCTAGTGATTCTTTAGCCTCTGCGTCCAATTAGCTGGGACTAAAGGGACCTGCCACTATGCCTGGCTAACTTTTTTTTTAAGTAGAG
The DNA here is from genome assembly GCF_049354715.1 of Callithrix jacchus. Lineage (NCBI taxonomy): Eukaryota > Metazoa > Chordata > Mammalia > Primates > Cebidae > Callithrix > Callithrix jacchus. Next base: position 80,687,440 of record NC_133512.1, on the reverse strand, counting down.
GTGGGGTTTCACCATGTTGCCCAGCTGGTCTCAAACTCCTGACTTCAAGTGGTCCCCCTGCCTCAGCCTCCTAAAGTGTTAAGGTTCCATCTTCCTTATGAAGTGAATTGGAGGAAGATATTTGCTATAATGATCTTTAATGTCAATCCCTCTTATAAAAGGGATAATGCTAAAATTCACCTGAGGCCTTTTATCCAGCCATGGAGTGACCATTTCTGTCTATGTCAACTATTAATAAAACTCCTTGTATACTAGTTCAGAATGAGGGGAATAAGAGAAGTAAGTGAAAATGTAAGGTCTTAGGAAACTCTATGCAACATCTTTGGGTGAAAAGCATGTGGTCTGCTGGACTAGCTCTGAGATAAACTAACATGCTGTTGTAAAAGGGAGGAAGAATGAGTAAGTTTTATTTATAAACGTTATTTTTAATAACTTTGCAGCTTTTTCCAACGTTCAATCTTAAATATTCCATACTAACTGCTAGAGTTTGAACCTACAGAAACCTGCAAACATCTAGTGCAGGCAATCTTTTGGCTTCTCTAGGCCACATTGGAAGAATTGTCCTGGGCCACATAAAATACACTAACACTAATGATAGCTAATGAGCTAATAAAAAATGACAAAACCCCCTTAAAATGCTTTAAGAAAGTAGACAAATGTGTGTTGGGTTGCATGCAGTCCCCTGATGGCATGTTGGACAAGCTTGGTCAAGTCTATGTAGACAAGACAGGAAAGACCTTGACAAAACAGGAGAAAGAGAAAAAGGGAGTGGGAGAGTCCTGATGGTTTGTTATAATATAGTGCCAGAAGCTGAAACAGAGAGTGTTAAAGTCAGATGGAAAGGCAGGGGAGCAGGCAGAGATTTTTCATGGAAAGTCATGTTCAAGTGCATGGACTTTGAAGTTCAGTTGAAGCATCAAGAGATAGCAGTTTGTCCATCACCGTCAAATATGCTACATCAAATTCTAACGGAAAGACCTCAGTTCATCTTCCATATTATCAGGCATCATTTCAAGCAGCAATAATAATAAACAATGTCTACTTTTTTCATGGCTTCAAAATCCAGGCTTAATGGATAAAATTTTATTTTACTGTGGTGATCCCTATTTGACACTCACTTGATATATTATTATCACTTTCAGTTGATCTAATTGCTTGGAGGTTTTTATTTGCTCTTATCTCTTCAATATTGAATTGTCTTTTTTGGGTTAGCATTTGTTAAGATTATAATCTTTTATTTTTTACTTCTAATGTGCTTTCTCATGACAACTTATCTACATATTCATTTCATATCATTTATATATGTTCTTGCCTCAAATCTACACAGCATTTGTTACAACTAAAATATCAAAATAATTAGGATTACAGCAACTTTTATACTTGCTTGAATAGACCCCCTCAACAGTCTAGAGGCACTGCCAAAGTTTAAATGCATGTTGTCTGCAATTTGCTGAGATAATGTTGGAATTCTCAGAGATTTATTTCAAGGAGAATTTGTTAAGTGTATTCCTAAATTTGCCTTCCTGTTTTCCCAAGCATTATAATAGTATAAATATTTCCATGCAAATTTTGAATCATTGGAAAACACTTTTTCATATGCTTTGAACCTTTTCTTAGAAGAACTGAGTTTACATGAGAAAACTTATCCTGATAATACGAATTTTTTAATGATTCTTTAGTGTGTTATTTGAAAAGTTGAACTGGATCACACCAGACAGAGATCTCTCTGTTAATGGGCATTGGGTTTTTTTTATACTTCTCAAAATACATTTTATAATAACTTGTTATTTACCCCACTCTTTGTTTTCTTTCTCTGATAGTACAAATTACCTTCTATGATACTACATAGTTTACCCATGTCTTTGAAATCTTTTATCAGTGAGTCATCTGTTAAATACTTGAATTCTTGCCATACAAATTTCATGAAAGTTTGCAGTAACTCTAGGAAGAAAGATAAATTATTTATGACCCAAAGAGAAATGATGTGTTCAGTTTTTCATTTGTTTTTGTTAACTCATAGAGAATGACCTTCTGATATATTATAACATGATACAGTGGTATAGCATGTGTGTGTGCGCATGTGTGTGCGTGTGTGCATGCGTGTGTGTGTGCGTGTGTGTGTGTGTGTGCTGAGGGGAGCAGAAAGGGATTTGAGAAAAAACACTTCAGCATTGAATTCTATGTAAACCATTCCCACTGGGAATTTTTTAGAACTTCAATTTGATATTTTATTAATTGAATTCAAAGGGCATCAAAACCTTTCTGTTTCCCATATTTATGGGGATGGAGTCTTCATTCAGCAGTGATTTCAAAATGACAAAGTATAGTAACTACATTAATTATTTTTTTCTTTATAAATGTCATTCATATTTTTTCTTCCTTTTGTCAGAATTACTTTTTATTTTTGCTTTTGTATTCATTTCCAATTTGGGAATACAGCTATTTACTTTTCATGGAAAGTTAAATTCTTATTAGCTCAATCAGTAATAGATGGTTGATCTGAGCTGTTAACCTAAACAGGAAAGAAAATCTGATTAAAACGTGTTTACCGCTTTTTCCTTGTAGTGAATGCTAGTTCACATAGAGTCTTTCACATGTTTTATACATATATTAATCCCTATAGACAACATAATTAGTCATTAATATATTGCACATTATTGCAGAATGTTTCTAAATCAAATATCCTGTAATGCAAAGAGTATGTATTCATTTATTTATTTTCAAACTCCCTTTGTAGTTCTTAAATTTCCCATTCTAATATACTTGCTCTAGACTTTGGAGGGAGGCAGAAGAACAAAAGGTATAAAAATAAGAAGAATTAGAAAGTGAGTTGCAAAGACAAAAGTTTCTGGGGAAAGACTAGCAAAAGAAAAGAGGTCAACAGAGGAAAAAAACGTTCTAAGGGGAAAATCTGAAATACGTGACAATCATCAGTTATGATGATATTACTCTGAGAATGAAGCACAGCTGCCATCTGTCACTCCACTTAAGCCACCCACCGGGAAGCTGATAGTATTTTTGTTTACTCAAAGAAATACTATCTCTTTGGTTTCTTTGGATAATTCATGAAAAAATATATGGTGACATATTCTGATGAAAAGGATAGATATTGGTGGGGTTGGGGACAGAAAACATGGATCAGTAGATCATGTGGTCTCCAAAATCTCAGTTCCATGAATTACTGTTCTATAAGGAACAAATAGAATTTGCTTAAGACCCTTATACCTGCTGCCACTTTGAGTTTTGGAAAAAAATGCTATTGAAGGGATAATCAAAATTTGTTATGTTAAAATACTTTTATGAAAACATTATTACTAAAAACAATTTTGTTAAGCCTTAATTTTAAATATGGGGCTGAACAAAGTTTTATTTATATTAGAAATTATGACTGATAATTGATAGATAAAACACATTTTCATAATAATGAAACCGATAGTTATCTCCCCATGTTTTGATGAATATGCTCTTGAGAGTGTTCTTACTATTGTCAATTCTAATTAAAAATTTTTTTTTTTTTTTTTTTTTTTTTTTTTTGAGACAGAGTCTCACTTCATCACCAGGCACCAGACTGGAGTGCAGTGGCGCGACCTCGGCTCACTACAACTTCCACCTCCCGGGTTCAAGCAATTCCCCTGCCTCAGCCTCCTGAGTAGCTGGGACTACTGGCACACGCCACCACTCCCAGCTAATATTTTTTTGTATTTTTAGTAGAGACAGGGTTTCACCATGTTGGCCAGGCTGGTCTCGATCTCTTGACCTCGTGATCCACCCGCCTCGGCCTCCCAAAGTGCTGAGATTACAGGCATGAGCCACCGCGCCTGGCCCAAAAATGTTTAACTTAAAAAATAAAATGTTCATGGTAGCTATAAAAGAATTCTCCATCTTTTTGTTTCTCACTTTCCAATCTTAATATACTTTATTTCTAGTCATATAAAATTACTTTTTAATAGGATACTTATATTACTGGATCTTACCTTCTCAATAAAATCTGTTCTAACAATTTTTTTAAGATGAAGTTTTGCTCTTGTCACCCAGACCGGAGTGCAATGGCATCATCTCAACTCACTGCAGCCTCTGCCTCTGGGTTCTAGCAATTTTTCTGCCTCAGCCTCCCGAGTAGCTGAGGTGCCTGCCACCATGCCTGGCTATTTTTTAAAATATATTTAGTAGAGATGGGGTTTCACCATGTTGGCCAGGTTGGTCTTGAAAGCCTAACCTCAGGTGATTGGCCTGCCTTGGCCTCTGAAAATGTTGTGATTACAGGCCTGAGCCGCCACGTCCGGCCTATTCCAATAATTCTTAAAGTGAGTATCATTTAGAGTAGATCATCCTGTGAAACGGAAATGAAAGGTCTCAACTAGAACATCTAACCCATAAACTGCACTTTCACTGCCTGCCAAAGATAATTTTACTGCTAAGTCTACACTATAGACAGAGGTTTTCTTTATGTCACTGCTCAGAGAGTCTTGCTCCTTTATTTCGTTTTGTAACCACTTCATGAGTGTACATCTAATCTCCATATGTGAAGATTAAGCATAATGAGGGTAGGGGCCATGGCAATCTTATTGTTCCATATTCTATTTCCCCCCCATAATTTCTCAATGAACCTCTAACACATGTATGAATCCAAAGTAATTTTAATCATGCTTATATACCCTTTAATGTTCTGTGTTTCCTGTTATTTATTTAGTGTGTGTGTGCATGTTTATGTGTTTTATGTATGTCACAAAACAGACATAATCTCTAAAACTTTAAATCATTTCTGTAACAGATAATATTTAAGATGCCAGTGTTTCCTTTCTCCACATTTTATTTACTCATTCATTACTCTTCCCCTAGTATTTATTTGCCAATAAGAGCTTCCCATTAACTCATTTTCTAATAAGCTTAAAGTTGATCTAGTTTAAGACAAAATATCCTAATGCAAACTTCATAATAAAAAGTTCAGTAGTAAAAGTCCAGTACAAGTCTACAATTTTGATATCCAAAATTGGGCATCTGAACTCTGACTACTAAATTTTTCTTGGTAGCAAAATTGCAAAATTGAACTCATTTGGCTGCAAAATTTAGCTGAAATGACATTGTTTTATTTATAGTCTTTATCCCTCTCATTCTGAATATTCATACAATTTCCTGCCAAATTATTAATGTGTTGGACTCTGAAGTACTACCCAAATTCTGCTAGGTTGCTGTCTGATTTGCAGTAAAAGTACTGTATTACTTTTTTTTTTATATGTAGTACATTCCAAAATTTGAAAACTCATCTGACCCCAAGGACTTAAATAAAAGACTGCAAGCTGAAAAAGAAGCCTGGCAAAAAAATTCAGCAATTTTAAATTGAGTATCTGATTGAAGTGACATTAATACCTCAATAGAATGAAATCAGAATTACTCCTTTGGAGCCTTCTGTGCTTCTCCTTTCATAATAGATAGCACCTCAGTGTAGAGTGTTGGGAAATTCCTTATGTAGTGGAGAAAAAACAAATGGGATAGAACAGTCCAGAAAACAGATTTTTTGTTGCCTAGTATTTGCTTCTCTTCTCTTATCCCACTTTTTAGTATTTTATTATGGATAACAAAGAGTGTCTATTGGCAACATCATCATATCAGTTTTTATATTGTAATATATTGTAGTTTATATTATAAAAATTAAAATGTAAAACAGAAATATATTTAATAGGTGGTTTAATCAAGTTAAATTCAACAAACATTTTCAAACATCTATAGACTGCCTTAGCAAACTAACACAGAAACAGAAAAACAAATGCCAAATGTTCTCACTTATGAGTGGGAGTTAAATGATGAGAATGCATGGACACATACAGGGGAGCAACACACACTGGGGTCTTTCAGGGGGTGGAGAGTTGGAGGAGGGAGAGGATCAGGAGAAATAACTAATGGGCTTAATACCTAGGTGATGAAATCATCTGTACAACAAACGCCCATGACACAAGTTTGCTTATGTAACAAACTTTCACTTGTATCCCTGAACTTAAAGAAGAAAGTGCTCATATCTATGTGCAATTTTGCATGCACTTGCAGAAATTAGTCATTAACTCCATCCAATTATCAGCCCCCTTAAGGATACCTATGAATAACCTTGCTCTTAGAATATGTCAGAGAGCGTGCAAAGAATTGGTGTTATAGTGCATGGCTCTGGATTTAAATAGTCCTAGTTTAAAAGGGGATACAGACAATTAGACAAATTACTATTGTGCTGCACAACAATTCTTATAATTGACATAAGTGCAAAGTAATATTTAAACACAGAAGAAGGAATAACTATTTACAAGGAAGATTTTCTAGAGATGATTTTGGTGAATAATATGGAAAGGATCTCATAAAGAAATTTCAGGGAGGAAGTCTGGGGGAGGCTGAGAACAGTTAACAGAAATGAAATTGTGTACTCTTTCCAAACACAGTGTTCTAAATCTCATGATTGCATTTTCAGAAACAAAACAGAAGAAAAAATTGTTTCTCAGTCTGGTTCTCCAGAATCCATTCATGTATTCAATTTGTTGGCTATCTTTTCTGTTCTGTGCCAGTTCCTAGAAAGTGGAGCAGCATGACACTGTTAAGGAGCTCACTGTCCCATCTGGGAGATGGTAAAATGAAAAATAACAGAATGATGTTACAGAGACTGGGCACTGTAGTGACATTTTAGCTGATGAATAGCGTCAACCCATATCCCAAGACTCCGTTGAAATAGCCCTGAAGATGGATGCACAAATCTTGGCAACAGTACTGCACACTTAAGAGAACTAAGTTGGTGTCTAGAGAAATTTGTAGACATCCTTGCACCTTCTATCCTCTGACCCAGAACAACCCAAATTGCTGTCCCTAAATCTGAGATTCAAGGATGGTGTCAAGTAGAGTTGCATTGGAACAATATGAGCTGGTCAAAATCAGGCTTACTCCTTATAACTATTGCCCTTGCCTTTTCTTCTTCTGTGTTGGTTTCAGTGTAACTCCTATGATTCAATATGAATCAGTCAGTGTTTTCAGTAGCAAGCAAAATAAGCAATTTATTTTGTGTTAAGCAAATAATTTATTGAAAAAATAGTGTATGAAGTTCCCTAGAAGACTGAAAAACTAAGTGAGTAGGTAACAATGCCCTAAATCATACTTCTAAATTGCGGCTGCTACTACCAAGTTCAGGACATGGCGAGTTGTACCTCTTGCAAGTCTCAGATGGGGCACTGGATACCATCATTAGCACAGTCACACCAGAACTCCTCTGTTAGTCATGTAACTATGAGAGAAGGTTCTCTGTGGTCTAGTTCTGTCTATTATGACAGCAGCGACCTTTTCACTTTCCAGAATAGATATATCCTATTGATGGGTCCTGAGGCAGCCTACAACCAGCTAAAGAGGAGACGAAGCATGGTAGTCAGGGTCTAGTTTAGTTTGTAAGTCCAGGAAACCACTTGATCTTACTAATGCAGTGGATTGGTAATACAGGTGATGGAAGAGCTAAGCCAAACAGAACAGTGAGAAACAAAAATAGGTGGTGATACATTGGTAACATTTCCTAGGAGGAAATATCAATGCCAGGAGAGCTTTGTTGATAGGCAGCAAGCCAATAAGACAGAAGTCCTGGAGCAGTATGTGTTGGGGTATGTAGTTCTTAATTTATACAAAGATGGACTCCTGGCTGCATCTGACTCCCTGGTTTGGTTTAAGAATTCCCCAGTCAGAGTAGGTGGTTCACTTCCACTCCACGACTCAAACTGACAGTGGAAATTGTCAAAGTGAATGGTGATGGTCCTAAGGAACCCTCATCTTTCTGTTATTATTTTCTACACTTCATTGCAGAATTATTATTATTTTGAGATGGAGTCTTGCTCTGTCACCCAGGTTGGAGTACAGTGCACCATCTTGTCTTACAGCAACCTCCACCTCCCAGGTTGAAGTGATTTTCCTGTCTCAGTCTCCCAATAGCTGGGATTACAAGTGCCCACTACCATGCCCAGCTAATTTTTGTACTTTTAGTAGATATGGGGTTTCACCATATTGGCTAGGCTGGTCTTGAACTCCTGAACTTGTGATTCATCCACCTCAGCCTTCTAAAGTTCTGGGATTACAGACATGAACCACTGCGCCTGGACCACTGCGGAATTATTAAAGCAAGAAAAATGGTCATGATTCTGTGGTACTAGTAAAAGGCAGTAGTATTTTCCCAGAGGATTCAAAGGAAGAACAAACATCCGAATGCATTTTATTATTCAAAAAAACGTTCTAACCATTGCCAAATCCAAATAACACTTCCAGTTACTGAAACTTTTTCTGCACTTGAAGCTGTTGCCTACCCATTTCTTCTTGAACCTGTCCTTGTTTTCCCTAAAACCGTGCTGTTTATTTCACTTCTTCGAATCTGATCTCTTTTTGTCCTGCTCTGATTTCTGTTAGTGTTCTTTAGATTTCCTTTCTTTGCTCATTGTCCTTCTTGCTTGATGTATAATTCTTGACAGACATAATTTAATTTGCTCTCATTTTTAGTTCTTACAGATGTTTGACTTCCAAATCTACATCCCCAATTTTTCACCTGCTATTGCAAAGGTCTTTACATGTGAGAATTAAACATCGCTAATCCCACTCCCAGTAAACACACCCTATTCCTTAAAGCTTGTTCTTCATGTATTCCTTCCTTCAGCTGAAGGAAAGTGCCACTCTTCTGTTAACTATGAGTCCTCCATGTCTCTCATGTCCAAATCTAATAATTAATACATTCTTACCCATTTAATATTATTCATCATTAGGTTTTCTATCTAGACCTACTCCTGTTGTCCTGATTCTGCCCTTTACTATCTCTAACTGGTCAATTGTTACACACAACTAGCTGGACCTCTGGTCTCTAGGCTAATTTTACTGAGATCTAGTCACACGGTTGCCAGAAATCTATCTAAAAGATGTGTATGTCACACTTCTCTTCTTAAAATTCTTCAAGAGTTACTTGTAACATACCACATAAAAACGGAATCACTCAAACTTCTCAAATACCCTAACTCTAGTGTATTCACTGACACTTTGTTTTTCTCCTCCTCTACCTTTCTTAAATTGAGTGCACTCCCCTTCCCCCAGCCTGCTGTTCTCTCTTCTTGGCAAGAATCCTCCAATACCATTTCTATAAGCTTTACCTGGCAAACTATTCGGTCTTTAAGACTAAGTTCAGGATTATAGCTTCTGGTAATCCATTCAGATCAGGTCAAATGGAATTAAATGATTTTCTTATCTGGTCCCATTCACACAACACTGAGCATAATTCTATGGCAGTAGATCTGATATGTTTTACGTGTCTGTCCCAGACACAAGACTGTGAATTCCTGGAGGGCAGGACGTATCTCATTCATGTGTGTATCTCCCACCTTTATTAGACACCAGTGCATACTGAATTTTGAATCCAAATACCTGAACTTGTGTTCTTCTTCTGGTGTTAATCAGTTAAATGGGCTTTATAGAAATAACATTTTATCTTTCTTAGTTTTCTTATTGATAAAGTGGCATCATAATATTTATTTAATTATCTTGTATGGCTGTTATCATGCTCACATGAAATGTTACATATATTTTACATACTGAATAAAATATCCATATATAGGTTACTTTGTAAATAGTATTGGTTTGCAAATTACAGTTTCGAGCTTGAGCTTAAGTACAGAGTTTTAGAAAAACAGTATAGGCAGAGATTTTACTTGGTTACTAAAAGAAAAGGGAATTTTTGTTTATGTTTCTGTACTAAAGAGACATGCCATCAAAAACTTAATATAACTGATAAAATGGATAGGTAAAAGCACATTTACATTAAAAATTTCCATAAAAGTCCTAAAAAAACTGATGACAAAACAGTTTATAACTTGGTTAGTTGTGAATCTAGAATAATTTAGTTTTTCTTCTAATAACATAAAGCTTGTGAGAAAGAAGCCAAAGTGATGGCAGTGGCAGCCCATCTTGAGTGGCCACTGCCAGGACAATGGCTGCAATGGGGGAGGTATGGCCAGGACTGCTTGCTCCACGGAGCTGGGGGGAGGTGCAAACTGGTAGAAGCTATGCTCTCTTCTAAGCTGGAGAGGCAGGAGCCCAACCCTCCAGGGCACATCTGCAGCTGCCCAGCAAAGCTGCATACCCAGGCATCTCTGTACTCTTGGGTGCCCAGGAAGTGCCCCTTCCCCTGCAGGCTTGGAAGTGTCTGCTCCCATTGCATAGCATCTCCTGGCTCTTGGCACCCACTCTGATTTTGGAGCAAAGTATGGGTGTGCCCAGGCACTATGACAAACTGGGTGGTGTGCACACACTCATGGCAGTGCAGACATGCCAGCCCCCCACTGCCTCAGCCCCTTCTGGATTTTGGGTGCTGACAAGCATGGAAGGAGGCTGAGGGGAGGCTAAAAATGTCTCAGCATGGCCTGCAGGCACACCTCTGCACAAACAGGGGCCACCATCGATGGCAAGTTAATGGCAGGTGAGGGTAGACAGGTTCCTAGGCAGAAAAGAGTGGGTCCCCAGTGATAGCCTGAGGCCTAAGGGCTGGACCACCAGTTCCACTGACTGGTTTGAGAACTTATGGTGCTTTTTCTGGGCCATCCCATGGCTACCCATGGGCAAATCAGCACACACTTCCTCCCCTCTGCGGCCCATAAAAACCATGGACTCAGCTGGAGGGACATCCTGCCTGTGGAAAGGAGCTACTAGCTGTGGTTCTCCTCTCTGTTAGAGCTGAGCAGATGACAAGACAATCTGCCTATGGAGAGGAGCTACCCAGGCTGGGTCTCATCTCTGCTGATTGCTGAGCAGATGACAGGATGACCTGCTTATGGACAAGAGCTACTCATTGTGGTTTCCACTCTGCTAAGAGCTGAGCAGATGATGGGATATCATGACTGCAGAGAGGATCTACCCACTGTGAATCTCTGCTCATTGCTAAGCAGATGTTGGGATGGCCTACATAGAGGAGCTACCCACTGTGGGTCTCCTCTCTGCTGAGAGCTCAACAATTGTTGGGGCAACCTGCCTGTGCAGAGGAGTTACTACCTGTGGGTCCCTCTCTGCTGAGAGCTGGACTCTTGTCAGAATGATGTGCCTGTGGAGAAGAGCTACCAACTGTGGGTCTCCTCTGAACTATTCTGTTGCTCAATAAAACACCTCTCTGCCTTGTTCGGCTTCCACTTGCCTGCAAACCTCATTTTTCCAGGATGTGGGACATGAACTTGGGATCCACCAAATGATATGGCTAAAAGAGCTCTCCACATTGTGGATGATGAGAAAGAGTGAAGAGAGAAGCAGAAAAGAGCTGTGGCCTTTTGGGGAGCCCAGGCCTAGGAGCAACCTGAGCTGGGCCTGTGACACCTTCTTTGGTGTTTAGCAGTTCCTGGGGTTGCCAAGCTTTTGGGTGCCACCGTGTTCCCTGGTGTCAGCTGTGGAAGCTACTTGTGGTATGCCTGGTCCAGCAACAGCCTCGTAGGGAGCTGCTCACCGTGCTGCAGTAGGTGTGCCTGATTTTACACAGTGGGTGACACCCATGCATGTTTGCTCACACACTCCTTGCTGCTCCCTGCTTGGCTCGCCCTTTGCAGGTGTGGGATCCAGGTTGGCAGTGAGCCTGCCAGGCTGAGTCGGGGAAACAAGCTCAGTGGGCCTGATCAAAACTTGGGCAAAGGAGCCACCAGCCACAGAGGTTTCCAGCTAGAGAAGCAACACCTCAGGGATCCTGTGACAAAAGTATGAGAAGTGGAACAAATAGAGTTTTATTTACCTGATCAAAGGCTTTGGAAGACAATGTAATTAATCGTTGTGATGGTCAGAAACTAATTCAGCTATCTGTTTACCTGTGCAAGAAGTCACTTAGAGTATTTTCAATATGTTTTCTGCCATTCATTTTAATTTTGGTTTCTACACAAGCATGCGTGACAATTTCTGGAGGATAAATATCCATAGAATCATTATAAGGAATTAAACATATAAAAATTATCAACTAAAATGTAAGTAAACTTTTGAATAATAAAATATGTGTCCAATTTGCAGCTATCAATTTTAAAAGAATAAAATAGTATAAAGTATAATTTCACAGGTGATTGTTATGAGATCTTTGGAAAATTTTTATATTCAGAGCATCAGTGATTACATTATCACTGTGTAGCTTCTGAGTAAACTATTTTTAAGGTTGTTTATGCAAAAACAGATTAATAAAAAAAGGAAACTATAATTTACTGATTCATTAGAAAAAAACAACAGACTAACATGCCTGAAAACTCACTTTATTTGTATTTTTTAAAGAATGTGTACTAAAGGTAGTACAGTCTTCTTAGTAAGCTTTACTATTAACGAATTGATGTTGGAAAATGTGCCAAAGCAATTTCGTTAGGTCTAGGACAAGATATTTATAAATTTTTCTGCTTCGCCACTCTGGAATTCAAAATTCAGCCTAAGGAAGAAAAAAGAAACCTATCATCACTCTCACCAACACTGTTTTTCACTGTACAACCTTCTTTTCAAGTAATAATACTTTACAGTGAAATAGGAATAAAAGGAGAAAAGGAGGGTAGAAAAATGAAAGGATATGAAGAGCTTGACCACAGTGACAGAACAGGTGACACAAGGCATGATCTTTAACAAACCAAGAGCTACATATTTTTATGCACCTGAATCAATAAAAATGATTGCTGCTCCAGCTGCAGCTTTAGAATTATGCTATCCATATATTGCTTACACATGGGTATAAGCAATTGTCTCAGGGGTGCATTTTTCTTCAAATAAATATGCAGAAACAATCTCATTTTTTTGTTTGTTATAAAACATTACATTTTCATTCAGATAAACTCATTCTCTTCAACATACAGTACCTGTTTGAATAGCTGAGATGAACAAGTCACAAAAAGCACACACATGTATTTTAAAGTAATTGCAATGTGCTTGTGAGCAAACCTAAGTTTTATGCTGTGGTAGTTATCATTGTCCCATGGAATAGCAGGGTTTAATTATGGACTGGTCAGGATAGATAATGTTGTTACTATATAATAAAAGAAGAGGTTCAAATGAGGAGAGCATTAGCTATTTTTCTACAATAATGGAGTCATCACAAAACCGATGGAGTCCTAAAATCATGTTGGCAAACAACTGGACTTAGGAAGAGCCTTTTACACAGTTTTTGCCCCTTTTTCTTAATATCGCAGAGTACTTTTCAAATATTACCTGGTATCTACTTGTTCCCCTGCAAAATTATATTGCTTGGAATAGCTTTCACATCTGCTCTCTTATTGACTTTATCCAGGAAATGGAGTTCTTGCAATGGTACAGTCAGAGCTCTCAAGGAGCCCCTGGTGCCTTTTCAATTATAACTGTTAAATATAAGGTTCTGCCTCTTATGGGGAACAATTTTTAAATTTATCTGAGGGGCACATGGCAACAGATAAATCATTGCACGTAAAGAACCATAGAGAGACTGTGACTTAGAAATCAAATAATCTTTTGAAAATTAGTTCAATAAAGAAGTAAAAAGAAAATATAATTCTTCAGAGGAGGTGACTTTGTCAAAGCCTATGGATTCTTATTTAGAAAAGGAAATGAAAATGAAATGGATCTAAAGTCCAGAAAAATCTTTCCAATTTGATTACTACTGTTGATTTTCCTATAACATCTCTGAAGGCTATCAGGTAATATTTGAGGATTACAGGAACTGTGACCTGGGACCCTATCTCTGTATTACAGTGTTGTTATTTCACAAAGCACAATCAAATTACTAAATAAGCAAAATTATTTCATGAGAGAATATTTTATGAGGTAACTTCTTTGGCAAATGCAAGAGAGTTTGAGAACCCATGAATGACCCCACCCTGATTCTTCCCATGACATTAGCAGCATTTACTTAGGGAATAGCCGGAGGTTTGAGACGGGGAAACGTTGGCAAAATTTTGCATTTTGGCCTAGAATATATACTTATTCCAAAACTTAAGAATATAGAATTGTGCTAATTTCTTATGCTTCTATGTACTACTTTTTTTTTTTTATTACTCATCAGAGCTATTGAATGTTAATGCCATACTGGAAGAGACTAGTGAAAAGTTGAACTTCTTTTCACTGATTTGAATGCTTCTCTATAACAGATTTCCCATGACCAGGTCCAAATGCTATTAGAAAATTGACATTCTTTGAGAATAAGATGAAATCAATGTTTTTCCATATATGTTGTTGATTGTAAAATATATGATTGTATCTTAAATTTACCTTATTTAGAATATTTAAACAGATATAGATAATTTTCACATATGTGCACTGATATTATTTCAGGGCTTTAATTTGAAGAGTTTATTATTTGAATGTAAGTTTTCATATATCAAATGAGAAATTTGAAGTAGATTAAAAAAAATAATTTCAACCTGTAGTTTTGATTTGGTAATATGATATGAACAATAGAAGATTATTATCCCATTATTTTTTTTTATATACAGCTATTTGTAAAACAATGTGACGATTAGCAATTTAAATAGTCACTTTCTAAAGGGGGATTGGTAAAATGATAAAGACATTCTTTTCAAAGGAAATAACTGAAGGATTTTAAGTAAGATTCACTTATAAATCTGAGTTCTGTCTCAAGATATGTCCTCAGTATACATTTATATAATGTAATTCAATATTTATTTATTTAGAAAAAATATCTAATTGGATCTTAACTTGTTCAAAGACCAAACAACTTTAATAAGCTTAGAATGAAAACTAATCTTTCTAAATTTAAAGTTATGAGACATTTACATATTGATGTTGACAAGGGAATTTTAGAGTTAATCAGAATAAGCATTCATTGCATTCCCCCATTCAATCACAGGACACTATACCAATGAATACTTGAACCAAAGATGGGGTATTCCTTTCATTCATTCCCCTACCAGATTCCTTGCTGAAGTTAAAAAAACAAGAGACTGAAGATAAGACATAAAATTCTGGGTTTCTTAGATTTATTGTGGGAGAGGTGATGGTAGACAGTTCTTAAGCAAATAAAAAAAGAATGCTCTTGAAATAATCTGCCTCTTGAAATAATCTGAAATAAAGTGCTGTCCCTCTTTATAGAGCCCCAGTATCATGAAAAAACTATGAATTATGCTGCCAAATATGCTCAGTATTCAAGCCCAAACACATGGCATTCTTCTTATTAACTCCTCTCACCGCAGCCAAAATTCTCATGTGTAGCTCCTTATATACTAAATTAAATTTTATAATGTATATCATGACTTGTTCTTTCTACTTATTAATTCAAGTACAGTAGATTCAAAACTGGCTAATCATTCTCTAAATGTTATATGACCTGAATGCTAAAATAATACCTGTGATAGGCAAAATTCTAAAATGGCTTTCAAAATTCCCAACCCCTATTGTATACACCCTATAGAAGCATCTCTCCTTTTAGTGGTCAGAACTATGAATATATGATGGGATATCATACGTATGACAGTGTTACTAATCAGTTGACTCTGAGTTAATCAAAAGTGAGATTTGTGCTAGTGAGACTGACTTAATTAGGCAAACTCTTTGAAAGAAGGTGATGACCCAGAGACACACTCTCCGGCTGACTTAGAAGAAAACAAGTAGTCACATTGTGAATGTCTAGCAGAAAAGGTCTGGTATCTAGGACAGGAAGCTTGCATCTAGAAACTGAGAGTGTCTCCTGGCTGATGGCCCAAAAGAAAATGAGTACGGCGGTCCTACAACTCCCAGGAACTGAATTCTGCCAACAGCTTGAATAAAGCTGGAAAAAGACCACACACTTCAGAAAAGAATGCAGACTGGCTGGCACTTTATTTTCAGCCTTGTGAGATCCAAAGCAGAGAATCCTATTAAGATAAGATTTAACTACAGAAACTGTGAAACAGCAAATGGATGCTTTTTAAATTACCCCTAAATTAGTGGTAATTTGTTACACAGCAATGGAAAACTAATACAATACTCTGAGTGTCTGGAAAGTGAAAAAGCTTTCTTGGCTTATCTGACTTTTCCCTGATATTTTATTTCAGACCTTTCCCTCATAGTCTATTTCTTTAGTTACTTCAATGAATATTTGAAAGAAACATGGACTTGAAGCAGAAGACTTTACTTTCAAGTGATCTCTTCATTCAGTTTTAAATCTGACTTTTATATTTTAAAAGTCATGGAAAGACTTTGGGTTTTTTTGAAAAATATTTAGAGTATTAAATGGATACTAGTATGGTAGATTATTACCAGGTAAATTCATCTGCCTTGTTAGAATATCTTAATTATACTGTCAACTGAAAATTTGGTTTATGTGTTTTCCTAAATAAAATGTGTTGCAATATTCTACATTAGTTCTTCTACCGGTGATTCTTGGAAACATAATTTGAAGAATGTAGATGACATATGGTTTGTCATATGTGAGCATTAATATATTTACTGTTCTCTTTTTCATTCCAAAATTTTCAAACATTGTTTGTGATAAAAACTGCTGATCTTCCATGAAGCCAACTGCTTGTACCCTTGAGATAAAAGTAGTATCTGCGATTCCAGGACATACTGGTGTTACTTGGCATCCTTTTTAGTATCACACAGATCTCTCATTGTGAACAAGCCTTTCATTTTAAAAGCATCTGCAGACGGCTGACATATCTCTAATGTATTCTGCAGAAGCCTGTAATTTATCTGGCTTAAATTCTCTAGGGAATTAACCCAAGTCTTTTTATATATTGTGTCTGAATTGATTGTTATATCTGCATCTATGCCAATTTCTAGTTTGACTTAATAATTTTTCTTGGACAAAAGTAGTGAAATAGTCCGTTTGTATAGTGCTTTGAAGGTTCTTCACTAGGAATGAATGTTGTTGCTTTTTGGTTGTATGTGTGATCATGTGTGTACATAGGTGTAAAAATTACTTTGGTAATCATAAAATTTATGTAATTTGTGAAGCCTACATTATTAATTTCTAGAGTTTTAATTTGGGCATAGAAAACAACATGTAGGTTTAAAAAGATTTTGATTGAATACTTTCCATCATGGCTTATTTTGCTATTTTTTTACTGTTATTTGTTAAAATGTATTTTACCTATAGTTAATCAACACATATGACTTTTCCCTCTAAAAATGTTGTGTATTAACTTGGAGGTCAAGGGAAAGCCTGTCCTTTTTATAAAGAGTTATAAGTACTAATAAGTTGAATTGAGAAGGCTCAGAATGGTATTAAGTCTAATATTTTTCTATGCTTCTCACAATGCCAATCAGAGTTTCTGTTGGAAGCTAATATTGCTCTTATTAGTTTCCTCACAAGAAATCTTTTCTTACATACAATCCTAAGGCTGTTTGCATTTTTTCTCAAACCAAATGCATTTAAAATGTTCTCTTACATATAAATTTGTATGGTTATAGGATTACTGTAGCTTTTCAGATCTTGGTCATATATTAATTATTAGTCCTCAGATAAACTATATTTCCATACATGAAGATTTTTAAATATAAAATTCATGTAACACAATATTAACCATTTTAAAGTGGACATTCAGGAGCATTAAGTATATTTACAACATTATGCAACCACCACCATGTCTGGTTCAAAATATCTTTTACACCCCTAAATAAAATTTCATAATAATTAAGTAGTTATTTCCTATTTAACCCTCTGATCAGACTCTGGAAACCGTAAGTGTGTGTTCTTTTAGTTCCAAAAATTTACCTATTGTGTTTTTTGCATACAAATAGAATCATACCATTTATTACCTTTTTATCAGGCTTCCTTTACAGTGTGTTTAATGTAGCATTTATCAGTACTGAATTCCTTTGTATAGCTCTATATTTCATTGTGTGCATATACATATAGCATATATGCATTTCATTGTATGCATATGCAAAAATTCTCAATGTGTTTTTCTATTTGTCCATTGATGGATATTTAACTTGTTTCTATCTTTTAGCTATTATAAATATTACTGCTATGAAATTTTTGTACAAGTATTTGAGCACATCTTTCCAATTCTTTTGGTATATATCTAGGAATAGAATTGTTGAGTCATATAGTAATTTTAAATCTAACCTTTTGAGGAATTATCAAATTTTCTCACAGCAGCTGCACTATTCTGCATTCCCACCAGCAGAGTATGAGGGTTTTTACATCCTCACCAACACTCGTTATTCATGTGTTTATTTATAACCATCACAGTGAGAATAAAGTGATACATCACTGTGGTTTTAATTTGCCTTTCCCTAATAACTAATGATGTTGAGCATTTTTCCATGTGCTTCTTTACTATTCAAATATGTATTTTTTGCAAAATGTCTTTTCAAGTCTTTTAATCCTTTGTCCAGTTTTTGTTGTTGTGGTTTGTTTTGTTTTGCCTTGGTGGAGAAGACCGTCTCTTTCAGTTTTAGGAGTTCATTATATGTTTTGGATACAAGACCCTTATCAGATAAATAATTTAAGAGTAATTTATCCCATTCTGTAGGGTGCCTTTTCCCTTTCTTGGTAATATCTTTTGATGTACAAAATGTTTTAATTTAAGTCCAATTTATCTGTTTTTCTGTTGGTTGCTCATGCTTCTGGTATTATATCAAAGCATCTATTCCAAATCCAAGGTAATCAAAATGCATCCCTATGTTTTCTTCTAAGAGTTTTATGGTTATACTTCTTATGTTTGGGTTGGTGATCCATTTTGAATTATCTTTTTGTATATGTTGTGATGTAAGAATCCAACTGCATTTTTTGCATGTGGTTATCTACTTGTCCCAGTATCATTTGCTGAAAATATTATTCTTCCTCACCAAAGTCCTGAACCCCTCAAAGTCATCCATAAGGCTTGGAATCAACTTCTTTCAAACTTCTGTTTACATTGCTATTTTGATCTCCTCTCATGAATCACTAATGTTCTTAACAGCATCTAATGTTAATAATCCTTAGATAATAATGGCAAATCATTTCCAGAAGGTTTTCACTTTACTTTGTCCAGATTCATCAGAGGAATCACTACATAGTAGCTAAATTATAGTACACATATTTCTTAAATAAGACAACTTGAAAGTCAAAATTTCTCCTCTATCTACAGAACTCTTGAGTGACCAGTACACTCTCAATGAGCAGTAATATTTTGAAAAGAATCTCTTTTTCTGAGCAGTAGAGCTCAACAGTGGGCTTAAAATATTTATTAAACCATGCTGTAAACTGATGTGCTGTCATTCGGGCTTTGTTGTTTTATTTATAAAGCACAGGCAGAGTAGAATTAGCATAATTCTTAAAGTCTGTAGAAGTTTTGGTGTGGTAAAAGCATTGGCTTCAACTTGAATTCACCAGTTGTATTAATCTCTAATAAGAGAGTCAGCCTGTCCTTTGAAGCTTTGAAGTCAAGCATTGACTTCTCCTCTCAGGCTGGGAAAGTCCTAGATGGCATCTTCTTCCAGTAAGGCTGCTTTTGTCTACGTTGAAAATCTGTTGTTTAGTGTAGACATTTCATCAATGATCTTAGCTAGATCTTCTGGATAACTTGCTGCATCAGCACTTGCTGCTTCACTTTGCACTTTGATGTTATGGAGACGGTTTCTTTCCTTAAACCTCATGAACCAACCTCTTCTAGCTTCCAGCTTTTCTTCTACAGTGTCCATACCTCTCTCAGCCTTTATAAAATTGAAGAGAGTGAGGGCTTTGTTCTGGATTAGGCTTTGGATTAAAGGAATATTGTGGCTGGTTCGGTCTTCTTTCCAAATCATTCAAACTTTCTTTACGTTAGCAATATACCTGTTTCACTTTCTTAACATTCTTGAGCATTCACCAGAGTAGCATTTTTAATTTTCTTCAGGAACTTTTCCTTTGCATTTACAATTCCACTAACTGTTTGGTTCAAATAACCTAGCTTTCAGACTGTCTTGGCTTTTGACATGTCTCCCTTACTAAACCTAGTCATTTCCAGCTTTTAAGTTAGAGTGAGAGACTTGACTCTTCCTTTCACTTAGAACACATATCATTATTAACTAGCCTAATTTCAATACTGCTGTGTATCAGGGAACAAGGGAGCCAAAGCAGAAGAGAGATGGGGAAACTGCTGTTCAAAGGAACAGTCAGAACACACACAACATTTATTGTCTAGTTCACTTCCTAAATATGCATGGTTCATGGTGTCCTAAAACAATTATGATAGTAACATCAATGATCACTGGTTAAAGATAATCTGAACAGATGTAAGAATAATGAAAGAGTTTAACGTGTTTTGAGATTATCAATTGGTGACACAGAAATATGAGGTGAGCACATGATGTTTGAAAAATGATGTTGATAGACTTGCTTCATGCAGGGTGTTCACAAGTCTTCAATAGGTAAAAAAAAGACAATATCCACAAAGCACATTGCAGAGAATCACAATAAAATTTTAGGGGAAATTAAGAAATAAATGTGTCATTCTACCCCAAATTCAAAAGGTAACAGGCTACATCATATGTCTTCAAATTATTTTTTTTGAAGGATGCCATTCGATTGATAAAAATTACTCCTCTTTCATTTCTATGCCACTCCACAAATTTAGAGGCACCAATTTAGGTATTTGGGAAATTATGTATTATTAAAACAGTAAAAATAAAAAGTCACTTTCACTTTCCATAGATTCCCTTTGTGTAAATGAGTTTTTATATTATTTCACAAATATGAAGTCATTGATTGTATTATTGTTAAAGATAAATTTGACAGTAAATACTATCACAATGAGAGGTTTTTGATACATGATAGAAAAGTTTGCATTAGACTAGGTCTTTCACAAAACTAATGACAGCAGAAATATATATATATCTATATATATAATGACAGCAGGAATATATATATATATATAATGACAGCAGGAAAATATATATATATATATATATATAAAATGACAGCAGGAATATATATATATATATAAAATGACAGCAGGAATATATATATATATATATATATATATAAAATGACAGCAGGAATATATATATATTCCTGTCCTGTAGTGTTGATCAATAAAAGCCTAAAGCCAAGGCAAACTTTATCAAAATGAACTGCCCATTCTTTATCTCTCTGCTAGAAGGGCATTTAATATGACCATAGGTAAGATAATATCATCAAAATTCTCTGTAATATTGTGTAGGAAAATTAAACGGTATTGTCAATTGAATAAAGAATTACCAGATTTAACAGTAAAAAGACCAAAGGATACAAAACCATAGGGCAGGAGAGCAAGGAAGAAAGTAGAAGGGATCTATAAGAAATCAAGATATTGGAGTTATCACACAGGTACTTAATAAAACTATGATAAGATTATGTTATAGAAAAGAGAAGATAGAACAATTTTTCAGGGAACTACAATCTAGTAAAGAATAAAGATAAAGAGTAAAAATGGCATTTTCTCAAAATAAGTATTGCTTGTTTAATGCAATAATAATATGTTGTTTCTGAGTTTAAAATACACATGTAATTAAAATATATACTGACAATAACAATGCAGAATTTGTGTTAAGAGTTAACATTTTGTAACATTTCTTTTTTTGTTTAACACGTTAAATGATCAATTTAAGATAATTATAATAAGTTAAAGTTTGTACTATGGAATATCTACAGCACCATTAAAGGAATAATAAAAGATTTTAAAACTAAGATGCTAAAGTAAGCATAAAAATAATAACAATAATACAATAATGGTAATAATAGTAAATTAATTTAAAATAATGAAAGAGTATAAAATATGGGATATAGAAAACAAATGAGACAGTGATATATATGCCAAATATATATCTGTATCTATCTGTTATTAAATATTAACAGATTAAATACTTCAATTAAAAGACAAGTTGATCAGAGTGCAATAAAACATTCAAACATGTACATATCACAGCTGACATAATTAAATCCAGGAATTTAATGTAAGTTTAACATTTGAAAACCAATATGACTCACCTCATTAACAGGGTAAAACAGGAAAACCATATGATTATTCTAAAGGAGGCAGAAAATGCAACTTATAATAAATATGTGCATTTATGACAGCATAATCTTTTATTTCTGGCCATTTTCATATTAAGCAAAATAAGATTGTCAAATTATATTCACAGGAATTATAAATCTTATCCAGTACTAAACTCCTAAAACAGCAAACAGGATCGGCTAAAAGTGGAAGAAGTTTGGGACATCCAGGAAGTCCTTTGTTCACTGTTATACAAGTATTGCTTTGCCCAGAGTATATGAGGTTTCCAAGTAATATTAAAGGGCACTCCTCAAAGCAGGGATCATTTAGATTATAAAACATAGCTATTTTTTTTAAGTCTCTGAGGTTTGGCCCTTTTATTTATTCTCTAAGGAACTATAAATCAAAACTTTAAAATAATTAGATTAATTCTCCATAAAATTGTGTGAAACCTGCAAAGTCCTGTAGACAAATTACTATGTGCCTATCTTGTGTCATCCATCATCCTAGGCATCAAGAGGGAATGAATGACAGAATAACTTCTGTGAATGGTTCTTCCCAAAGTTGCTACTTTCAAAATTCTATAACAAACTTTCAACATAACAATGACGTACTAAAACTTTTCTGAGATATAAATGAGACAGGAAGTGTCACTAGACTATTGCTATTTCTGTTAAAAATTATACTAGATGTTCCAGTCATTGCATTATGACAAAATATTAAGATTAGAAAATGTTAAATAAACTTGTCATTCTTTGTAGAAAACAAGATTGCCTACCTAAATAAACCTAAAAGGAGCTAGAGAGTGTACAGATCAGTGAGTAAATTTTGGAAGATTTATGGGTATAAAATTGATATTAAAAACCTAAAAGTATTATCTATACTGTACCAAATAGAAAATGAAATTTCAAAATGTCATTTATAATATCATAAAAAATAACAAGTCAGGAATAAATTAAATAACAGATGGAAAATTATAAATTTTATTGAAATAAAATTTAAAAGACCACATAAGTAGAGAAATATATTCATGAATTATGTAATGAATATTTCATGAATACTAATACCCAATATT
The DNA here is from genome assembly GCF_049354715.1 of Callithrix jacchus. NCBI lineage: Eukaryota > Metazoa > Chordata > Mammalia > Primates > Cebidae > Callithrix > Callithrix jacchus. Next base: position 80,664,475 of record NC_133512.1, on the reverse strand, counting down.
GTAACAATGCTAAATCTCCCACAATTTAAAGATAAATGCTAAAGAATTTTGATCAAAATTCCCGTAGGTTATATATAATTTGCTCACATTAAAAAGTCATTAAAAAATTCATATATAAATTCAAGGGGACAAGATGATTCTCTTGAAGAGATAGTGTAAAACTAGAAGCCTTATGTATTCAGAAAAAATCTGCATTGGGCAAATAAAAGTAAATATACCAGTAGAACTTAAATGAAAAGTGCAGAAATAAATCCACAGTTAAAAGATCACTTGCCTCACAACAAAGTTAACATGATGCAGTGAGGGAATTTCTCTATACTGTAATATTTCAATTAAAGTTTATAAGAAAATTCATAATATACTAGATTTTTATGCATTAAATATTTATGAAACAAAATCTATTAAGCCACTTTTATTAACAGTATTTAATATATTATTAAACTGAGTTTTGGGGTCAATATTAACTGTATTCTGAGAATACAGTTAATATTACAATTCCTATCTAACTCAAAAGTAATGAGGACCTTAAAAAAGAGAAGATTTCTTCTTGAGAAATACAATAACTTTCTTCATTCAAGAAAGTGTCTCTAAGCTCTACTAAACTGTACATCAAAGAATGAGCATCATAAATGGTATTCAGGGCTAAATTATCAGAATCTCATTTGACCTTGCTATCTATTTAAAATGTAATTGAGAGTTTTTTGTTTGTTTGTTTGGTTTTTAATACACCTGACACTTGAGAAAGAAAAATAAGATCTAATATTGGGATGATCTGAAAAACAAAGAAATAACATCCACTACTAATTTTTCTGTTCTCTAATACCTCAGCCCAGAAGAGGATATTGTCTTATAATCTCTGTGATGCTGGAGCCATATTAAAGATCTGGATTAACTTAAGTTCTTATGAATATCAAGGGAACATGGCTGATGTCAGTTCAACTAGAGTAGCCCTAGTGTGTGTCTAGGCTACCATTTTTCTTTTATTCTTCAGAGGAGAAACATGAGCTATATTGTGGTCCTGTCTTCTCAACTCTATCTTAAACAAAGACAAGGTTTATATCTTAGCATCTTACATTTTTTCTTGGACAGTGTTAAAGAAGCAGAAGTTCAATTACTATGGAGAAATTAATTTAACATACTTTGAATTGTGAGTTAGTAAATAAAAACATTCTTCTATCCAGTTTTTGGTTACTTTTACAGAGTTATCTCTGTTTCATGGTACATTAGATTGTTGATCAAAACACACTTAATATTTAACTTAATATGAGAGATAATAAACAGAACTCTTAAAAATCTCTGTGGAACATCTAATTTGATAAAAGTTTATGTGCATCAGCAACTCACTGAGAGCTCAGTTTAGGAAGTTTTAAATCAGGACATGGTTGAAGCAGTCAAAGGGAAAAAGATGTGTGAGTGAGTTAGGTGCCATTACAGTCATAGACAAAGGCACTTATCTAACGAATCAGCAAAGGCCTTATTCTGTTAATTAAATACATAGATGAAGCATCCGTTAAAATGTAGCCTGAAACTACTGGGGACAGTGAGTACAACTGGGGACAGTGAGAACAGTGGGAGTTTAAAAACCAGGAGTGCCCAAATATACCATTTTTTGATGTTGTGATCTTATAAAATTTAGTAATTGAAACAAAACAACTTCCTTCTAGAATGCGTTTCTAGTCAGTTTAAATAGACAAACCCTCATTCCATTTAGATGGCAGTTACTGATGGTGCACCATGCTTGCTCAGAGATATTTAGAGTATAATAATATTAATTTCTGTAAGTGGAGAAATTCTTCAGTGTATGATAATGAAAACTAGCTTATTAATCTGATTTATCAAGATGAACTTAGGACTTGGAATTTTAAGACACTTAAATTTTTAAATTTGTAAATGATCATTCTTTCTGTGGTGGTTGCAAGCTTTTTATAGAGGTCAGTAGACCTTTATATACCACCACTTTACAATGAGAACTTTGTTTAATTATTTGTTTTTAAAGTGCAACAAAATGGCTCCAGATTATTCTCTATTAGAGTGTAATAAGAGCCTTCCTCTCCTTCATTTCCTGCTTCCACATGGAAGAAGAATAACTCTTGCACCTTGCAGCATTCATTCTTCTCCAGGGGGGGAAAGAGTGTTTGATGAATACCCTTTTATCTTAGTATCTTCCTCTGATTTTCACTGTTTGCTCATTTTGTTTCAGGAGAGCATCCTTTGTCTCTGCTCTTCCTGCAATTTGTCAGTGTTAGCTGTGCCTGGATGGCTGATTGCATTTAAATCTGAAGTTTAGTATCAGAAAGCCCATTTAGCTGTGTATCTAGTGTATGTCCTATGTAGCTTTGTCAGTAACAAAGCTAACATTTAGAATTCTATTTTTCTGATGACTGTGTTTATCTCAATTGCTTGTTGTTGCTGTTGTTCCTCTTTTTGAGACAGAATTTTGCTGTTACCCAGACTGGAGTGCAGTGGTGTAATCATAGCTCACTGCAACCTCACACTCCTGGACTCAAGCAATCCTTCTGCCTCTGCCTCCCAATTAGGTTGGGCTACAGGCTTGTGACACCATGACTGGCTTTTTTTTCCTTCTTTTTGTAGAGATGACATCTCAATATGTTGCCCAGGCTGAGCATCAAACAATCCTCCCAAAGCACTGGTATTACAGGCATGAGCTACTATGCCCAGCCTCTGAATTACTTTAGAATCTAAGGATGCCACTTGTTGGACCCCCATACCCCATGATTATTCTTAGCATTTTCTGTTGGTTAGCAAATGAACTCTTTGTAGTGAAGGGAGTGAAAGAAGAACAGAATTTACAAAAGTTTAGCTCCCTGTTTTTCTGCCTTTGTGTCAGAGCTTGCCCCAGATCATCTTCTCTTTGAATTCAAATAGAGTTTAGAATAACCTTAATGTGGTTCTCAATTGTTTTTCTTTTCTAAATACAGTGTATTCTCATTGCACATGGAAGTTTTTTTTGTAAAGTCATCAAGGACACTGAATTAGTGAATAATGAACAATTGTTCCTAGAGGAAAGTTAGGGTTATGCTCCTGTGAGCCTCTGGTTGCAACATTTTTCTCAACTTATCAATACATAACCATCTTTCGTGAGTGTTTCTGTTTAAAGATATCTTATTTAATATATATTATTGATATATTAACAACCTCGAAGTCAACGGTACTGTAAGTCATGCCTGAATGGATCTTATCTAACATGCCTTCTCCATAAGGCATTTTACAGTCTTGAATTTAGTAACACTGAACAGCAGTTCAGCACTATGCTCCAGGGTCATTTTAAACAGCACAATTCCAACAAATTACACACAAAAATGTAAAAAAAGGTGACACTACACAGACTATGAAAAGGATGCTTTGTTATAGTATAAGAGCTAAAACAAGAAGGCGGAGAGTCTTGCTCATCCTTAGCTGGAAACACATCAGGCAATTTATTTTTTTGTCACTCTATATATGTCCATGAATGACTGTGAGCATGCCCCATAGACTGATATTTTCATTATAAATACATTTTAATGAGTTGATGAAGTCACAAATATGGAATCTGCAAATAAGGAGGCTCAACTCTTAGAACTGTTTATGACATATTGCTTACTTTCTGAGAGTTCTTTTCTCTGCCTCTAAAATACTATTGTAGAATAACATACATACATTTTGAAAGTGTGAAATATTTTAGCTCAATATAGAGCCAGTCAGGTGAGGGTTTTATAAAATTTTCTAGTCCTAACTTTATCTCCAGAGAAATAAACAACCAGAGAAAACAAAACTAACTCTCTGCATATAAGTAAAATCTCAACATGGTGGCAATACTTTAAAGGGTTCTGTGAAACATTTAATCTGGCAGATTTTTTTTTAACACAGTTTTGTTGAATAATGAACAGGAAAGAATTTTCATAACAGTGGTTTTCTCTAGAGAATTTTCAGTTTTTATTTTTACTCTCTCCTATAAAGTAGAAGCCCGTTATGCTGTGGTTGAATTACTTTATCATTTTCCGTGAGGTAACAGTTGCTTTCTATACTTTATCATAATTCATTATATTAAACACTTCAACCAACCTTGTGTACACCAAGAGATAAAACAAATATAACAACTCCAAACGAGTCACTCCTACAAATCAAGCAGGAGTTAGCATATCACTTCCTATTTTCCTTGCTGATTCAGAAAGCATTTTTATTTACATTCATTCTCTCTGATTATGTACTCAACAAATACTTAAAGAACAGTGATGCAGGGCTCTGTTTTACTTACCATTCACCAATACAAGTCTTCATCATTGCCAATGAATGTTTGTATTTATAATTCATTGGTCCTCCTATTAGACTAAAATTCTACATTATTCCTGGGACGTACGGCACCACCTCAGTTACTTGTTGTTTCAAGTGCCTAATAACTCCTCTGGGCCCCAAAGCATTCATTATCTGGAGGTGACCAGTCATTCTTCTAAGACTGCTTGGATGTCCTCATTAGCTGGCCCCAGGTGACCCGGGGAGCCAAGCACATACTCAGAGATTCTGTCACCTTTCACTTCTGGAATTGGATGAAACAACACACTGCAGAGCCTGACTGATGTCTGGAACAGCAGCTGGAAGGTCCCAATACTGCTGCATGGAAGTGTAAGGAAGTTACTTCCCCACGATGTAAAATTCAAACATGAAAAAGAAGAGCAGCTGGATCAGAGAGACACATTGCATTTCTTTTTTCTTTCTCATGGCTGACTATGAGGCCAAATGGATATCTCTTCTGAATGACCTGCTATACCCTTTTCATGGCCTATTGTAAAGCACTGGCTATGGCCGTGGCATGGACCTGCACATTGCTTCACATCTTCCAATACCTCACTTCCCCTTTTCCACGTTCTTTCTGGCCTTGGTTTACATCATCCAAAGAAAGCATTAGTATGTTCATTTTCGCTTCCAGCTCTGTTTTCCAGGGAATCAAAACTAGCATGGTTCTTAAGTTTAACACTTCATCCTTTTCTTGCTAAGGTATAGACCAAATAAGGGTTTATAATTTTTCTATTACCTATTTCTCTTTAAAATAGAAAATAAACTTAGTTTGTCAGTTTAGGAGGCTTCTAATATTAATAAGGAAAAAATATCCATGGACTTGAATGTGTGGTTTGTATACCACATAATACCAATTTCAATTTGTAGGCTTTCTGCTTGAGAACAGAAAGGAGGGATGTGTAGTTAATTTAGCTTGAAATGCACCTAGAACATATGCAGAGTAAGGGCCTTTCATAGGAATATTAGTGTACATTATATTCCATTCATGTATTATTCAGCACAACTAATACATAAAATCCAACTCAGGTGACAAGTGATAGTCACGCACACTTCCACCTTCTCTTCAGTATCATCCTGTGAAATGCTTTTCTCTCAGCTCTGCTCAAAGAAGCAAAACAGCAGAGGCCTCCACTTCACACATGCTCCCATAGAGAAATCATGCTACACATTTTTCATTTAGAAATAAGAAATTTGGAATAAATCCATGGAAGTGAAAATCCATTAGATAATTGCTGCTAAATGCCTGGCATTTTACTTTGAGGATTTGCAGTAGCACACTGCTCTTAAAATCGCAGTGTATTTAACAGAGTTCTTCCTAAATTTTTATAGATATAAGTACTCAGACTCATCACCACTGCTATTTTCCATGTCATGTAAGTATTCATCAGCTCTGTGTGTTGTCAACCACAATGACCCTTTTACACAGTGCCTAGAGGTTCATTATGAATTTTAAAATGAATATTTAGCAGTAATTTACAGCTGGTTTATAACTAGTTGATATGAGACTAGGATAAATAGTAGCATATTTGCAGGTTCTATCTGAACAAGAATCAATTTTTGAAATTAAACATTTTCTGTATTTACATCTTTCTGTCCCTTTCTCCTGTGAAAACTTGAGAAGTATGTGTGACTGATTCTAGTGTGTCAGCAAACTTGACTGCTATTGCTTCTGCAGAATGTTGCATACTCCACTCTCTCTTTCCATTGCTCCTGGAATTCTCTCATTCTTCACTAGGTATCAGTTTCTTACCACATATCATATTAATGTCCTCATCTCTCTAAGAGATAATTTTTGTTTTATGAGTTACTTTAGTAAAATATCATTTTATTTTCTCCACATTCTTTAAGAGCTATTCCTAATTTGGCCTGAATATACATAATGTCTTTTCCAATTTCCAAAACATCTCTTATTATTTTTCATTATTTTGTTATACATTAAGTTTGGGTATACACGTGCAGAATATGCAGGTTTGTTGCATAGGTATACAGGTGCCATGGTGGTTTGCTGCACCCATTAACCATCATCTAGGTTTTAAACCCCACATGCCTTAGGCATTTGTCCTAATGCTCTACCTCCCCTTGCTCCACACCCCTCAACAGGCTACAGTGTGTCCATGTGTTCTCCTTGTTTAACTCCAACTTATGAGTGAGACCATGTGGTGTTTGGTTTTCTGTTCCTTTGTTAGTTTGCTGAGAATGATGGTTTCCAACTTAATTCATGTCCCTGCAAAGGACATGAACTAGTTCTTTTTTTATGGCTGCATAGATTTCCATGGTGTATATGTGCCACATTTTCTTTATCTAGTCTATCACTGATGGCCTTTTGGGTTGGTTCTAAGTCTTTGCTATTGGAAGTAGTGCTGCAGTAAATATATGTGTGCATGTCTCTTTATAGTAAAATGATTTCTAATCCTTTAGGTCTATACCCAGTAATGGGATTTCTGGGTCAAACAGTATTTCTAGTCCTAGATCCTTGAGGAATCCCCATGCTGTCTTTCGCAATACGTGAACTAATTTAGACTCCTACTAACAGTGTAAAAGCATTTCTATTTCCCCACATCCTCTCCAGCATCTGTTGTTTCCTGACTTTTTAATGATTGCCATTCTAACTGGCATGAGCTGATATCTCACTGGGGTTTTGATTTGCATTTCTCTAATGACCAGTAATGATGAATTTTATTTTCATGTTTCTTGGCTTCATAAATATCTTCTTTTGAGAAGTGTCTGTTCATATCCTTCATCCCCTTTTTGATTGAGTTGTTTGCTTTTTTTTCTTGTAAATTTGTTTAAGTTCCTTGTAGATTCTGGATATTAGCCCTTTGTCAGATGGATAGATTACAAAACTTTTCTTCCATTTTGTATGTTGCCTGTTCACTCTGATAATAATTGCTTTTGCTGTGCAGAAGCTCTTTAGTTTAATTAGATCCCATTTATCAATTTTGGCTTTTGTTGCAATTGTTTTTGGTGTTTTTGTCATAGAGTCTTTGCTCATCTGTATATCCTGAATAGTATTGCCTAGGTTTTCTTATAGGTTTTTTAGGTTTTAGGTTTAAGTCTTTAATTCATCTTGAGTTAATTTTTGTATAAGGTGTAAGGAAGGGGTTCAGTTTCAGTTTTCTGCATATGGCTAGTGAGTTTTCACTAAATAGGGAATCCTTTCCCCATTGCTTGTTTTTGTCAAGCTTGTTGAAAATCAGATGATTGTGGATGTGTGGAGTTATTTCTGAGACCTCTGTTCTCTTCCATTGTTCTGTATATTCGTTTGGTACCAGTACCATGCTGTTTTGGTTACTGTAGCCTTGTAGTATAGTTTGAAGTCAGGTAGCATAATGCCTCCAGCTTTGTTCTTTTGCTTAGGGTTGTCTTGGCTATACAGGCCATTTTTGGGGTTCGTCTGAAACTTAAAGTAGTTTTTTCTAGTTCTGTGAAGAAAGTCAAAGATAGCTTGATCAGAATAGCATTGAACCTATAAATTACTTTGGGCAATATGGCCATTTTCGTGATACTGATTCTTTCTATCCATGAGCATAGAATGTTTTTCCATTTGTTTGTGTCTTCTTTTATTTCCTTGAGCAGTGGTTTATAGTTCTTCTTGAAGAGGTCTTTCAGATTCCTTGTAAGTTCTATTCCTAGGTATTTTATTTTCTTTGTAGCAATTGTGAATAGGAGTTCACTCATGAATTGGCTTTCTGTTTGTCTATTATTTGTGTAGAAATGCTTGTGGGTTTTGCACATTGATTTTGTATCCTGAGATTGCTGAAATTGCCTATCAGCTTGAGGAGTTTTTAGATTGAGATGATAGGGTTTTCTAAACTGACAATCATGTCATTTGCAAACAGAGACAATTTGACTCCCTCTGTTCCTATTTGAATACCCTTTATTTCTTTCTCTTGCCTGATTTCCCTGGCCAGAATATTCAATACTATGTTGGATAGGAGTGGTGAGAAAGGGCGTCCTTGTCTCATGCCAGTTTTCAAAGAGAATTCTTCCAGCTTTGGCCCATTCAGTATGATATTGCCTATGGGTTTGTTATAAGTAGCTCTGATTATTTTGAGATATGGTCCTTCAGTACCTAGTTTATTGAGTGTTTTTAGCATGCAGGAGTGTTGAATTTTATTGAAGGCCTTTTCTGCCTGTATTGAGATGATCATGTAGTTTTTGTCATTGGTTTTGTTTACATGATGAATTACATTTCTTGATTTACATATGTTGAACCAGCCTTGCATCCCAGGGATAAAGCTGGCTTGATTGTGGTGAATAAGCTTTTTGATGTGCTGTTGTATTCAGTTTGCCAGTATTTTGTTGAGGATTTTTGCATCAATATTCATCAGTGATATTGACCTTATATTTTCTTTTTTTGTTGTGTCTCTGCCAGGTTTTGGTATAAGGATGATACTGGCCTCATAAAAGGAGTTAAGGAGGTGTCCCTCATATTCTGTTGTTTGGAATGGTTTCAGAAGGAGTGATTCCAGTTCCTCTTTGACATCTGGGAGAATTTGGCTGTGAATACATCTGGTTTTGGGCTTTTTTTTTTTTTTTTTTGCCTGGTAGGCTATTAATTACTGCCTCAATTTCAGAATTTGTTATTGGTCTACTTGGGGATTCAACTTCTTCCTGGTTTAGTCTTGGGAGGGTATATGTGTCCAGGCATTTATCATTTCCTCTAGATTTTCTAGTTTATTTGTATAGAGGTGTTTACATTATTCTGGGATGGTAGCTTTTATTTCTGTGGGATTAGTGGTGATAATCCCTTTACCATTTTTTATTGTATCTATTTGATTCTTCTCACCTTTATTTTTATTAGCTGTCTATCTGTCTTGTTAGACTTCAAAAAAAATCGCTCCTGGATTTTTTTTTTGAAGTATTTTTCTTGTCTTTATCTCCTTCAGTTCTGCTCTGATCTTAGTTACTTCTTGTCTTCTGCTAGCACTTGAATTTGTTTGCTCTTGCTTCTCTAGTTCTTTTAAATGTGATGTTAGAGTGTTGATTTTAGATCTTTCTTGCTTTCTGTGGGCATTTAGTGCTATGAATTTCCCTCTGAACACTGCTTTAGCTGTGTCCCAGGGATTCTGGTATGTCGTGTCTTTGTTCTCATTGGTTTCAAAGAACTTATTTATTTCTTCCTTAATTTGATTATTTACCCAGTAGTCATTTAGGAGCAAGTTGTTCAGTTTACATGTAGTTTTGTGGGTTTTGAGTGAGTTTCTTAATCCCGAGTTCTAATTTGATTGCACTGTTGTCTGAGAGACTGTTTGTTATGATTTCTGTTCTTTTCTATTTGCTGAGCAGTGTTTTACTTCCAATTATGTGGTCAGTTTTAGAATAAGTGCTATGTGGTGCTGAGAAGAATGTATATTCTGTTGATTTGGTGTGGAGAGTTCTGTAGATGGCAATTAGGTCCACTTGGACCAAAGTTGAGTTCAGGTCCTGGATATCCTTGTTAATTTTATGTCTTTCTGATCTGTTTAATATTGACAGTGGGGTGTTAAAATTTCCCACTATTATTGTGTGGAAGTCTAAGTGTCTTTGTAGGTCTCTAAGAACTTGCTTTATGAATCTGGGTACTCCTGTATTGAGTGCATATATATTCAGGATAGTCAGCTCTTGTTGTTGCATTGATCCCTTTACCATTATATAATGCCCTTCTTTGTCTTTTTTTAATCTTTGTTGGTTTAAAGTCTGTTTTATCAGAGACAAGAATTGAAATCCCTGCCCCCCCCTTTTTTTTAGCTTTACATTTGCTTAGTAAATCTTCCTCCATCCCTTTATTTTGAGCCTATGTGTATCTTTGCACATGAGATGGGTCTGTTGAATACAGCACACCGAAGGGTCTTGACTATCCAATTTGCCAGTCTGTGTCTTTTAATTGGGGCATTTAGCCTATTTACATTTAAGGTTATGTGTGAATTTGATCCTGTCATCATGATGCTAGCTAGTTATTTAGCTCATTAGTTGGTGCCGTTTCTTCATAGTGCATTTCATCTTTATATGTTGGTATGTTTTTGCAGTGGATGATACCAGTTTTTACTTTCCATATTTACTGCTTCCTTCAGGAGCTCTTGTAAGGCAGGCCTGATGGTGACAAAAATCCCTCAGCATATCCTTGTCTGGAAAGGATTTTATTTCTCCTTGATTATGAAGCTTAGCTTGGTTGGATATGAAATTCTGGGTTGAAAATTGTTTTCTTTAAGAATGTTGAAGCCTGTAATCCCAGCACTTTGGGAGGCCGAGGCAGGTGGATCATGAAGTCAAGAGATTGAGACCATTCTGGTCAACATGGTGAAACCCCATCTCTACTAAAAATACAAAAAATTAGCTGGGCATAGTGGTGCGTGCCTGTAATCCCAGCTACTCAGGAGGCTGAGGCAGGAGAATTGCCTGAACCCAGGAGGCGGAGGTTGTGGTGAGCCAAGATCATGCCATTGCACTCCAGCCTGGGTAACAAGAGCGAAACTCCATCTCATAAAAAAAAAAAAAAAAGAATGTTGAAGGCCAGGTGCAGTGGCTCATGCCTGTAATCCCAGTTCTTCTGGAAGCTGAGGTGGGCAGATCACGAGGTCAGGAGATCAAGACCATCCTGACAAACACAGTGAAACCCCGTCTCTACTAAAAATACAAAAAATTAGCTGAGTGTGGTGGCATGTACTTGTAGTGCAAGCTAATCAGGAGGCTGATGACAGAGACTCACTTGAATCTGGGAGGTAAAAGTTGCAGTGAGCCCAGATCGTGCCACTGCACTCCAGCCTGGGTGACAGCACTAGACACTGTCAAAAAAAAAAAAAAAATAATGTTGAATATTCGCCTCCACTCTCTCTGGCTTGTAGGGTTTCTGCAGAGAGTTCCACTGTTAGTTTGATGGGCTTCCCTTTATAGGTAACCTGATCTTTCTCTCTGGATGTACTTAGGATTTTTCCCTTCATTTGAAACTTGGAGAATCTGACGATTGTGTGTCTTAGGGTTGCTCTTGTTGATGAGTATTTTAATGGTGGTCTCTGTGTTTCCTGAATTTGAATATTTGCCTGTCTTGGTAGGTTGGGAAAGTTCTCCTGGATAATATCCTGAAGTGTATTTTCCAACTTGGTTCCATTTTCCCCATCACTTTCAGGTACACCAATCAAATGTAGGTATGGTCTTTGCACATGGTTGCATATTTCTTGGAGGCTTTGTTCGTTCCTTTTCATTCTTTGTTCCCTAATGTTGTCTTCATGCTTTATTTCACTAAGTTCTTCAATCTCTGATATCCTTTCTTCCACTGACTAATTCAGCAATTGATACTTGTGTATGCTTCAGTAAGTTCTCATTCTGAATTTTTCAGCTCCATCAGGTCATTTGTATTCTTCTCTAAACTGGTTATTCTAGCTAGCAGTGCCTGTAACCTTTAGTCAAGGTTCTTAGCTTCCTTGCATTGGGTTAGAAAATTCTCCTTTAGCTCAGAGGAGTTGGTTATTAACCACCTTCTAAAGCCTACTTCTGTGAATTTATCAAACTCATTCTCTGTCCTGTTTTGTCCTCTTGCTGGAGAAGTGTTGAAATTGTTTGGAGGAAAAGAGACATTCTGGTGTTTGAAATTTTCAGCATTTTTGCACTGGTTTTTCCTTGTCTTCATGTATTTATGTATCTTTGTTCTTTGATGTTGATGACCTTTGGATGAGGTTTTGGTGTAGGCCTTCTTTTTGTTGATGTTGATGTTATTGCTTTCTATTTGTTAGTTTTCTCTCTATCAGTCAGGCCCCTCTTCTGCAGATCTGCTGGACTTTGCTGGAGGTCCACTCCAGATCCTGTTTGCTTGGGTATCACCAGTAGAGGCTGTGGAACAGCAAAGACTGCTGCCTAATCCTTCCTCTGGAAGCTTTGTCCCAGAGGGGTACCTGCCTGATGCCAACTGGAGTTCTCCTTTATGAGGTATTTGCTGACCCCTTCTGGGAAAGGTCTCCCAGTCAGGAGGCGTAGGTGTTCAGGGGCCCACTTGAGGAAGCAGCCTGTCCCATAGCAGAGTTCCAGCATTGTACTGGGAGATCTGCTGCTCTTTTCAGAGGAAGTAGGCAGGAATGTTTAAGCCTGCTGAAGCTGTGCACATAGGTGCACAGGTGCTCTGTCCTTCCCCCAGGTACTCTGTCCCAGGGAAATGGGAGTTTTATCTATAAGACCCTGACTAGAGCTGCTGCCTTACTTTCAGGGATGCCCTGCCCAATGAGGAGGAATCTAGAGAGGCAGTCTGGCCACAGACTGTGCAGTGAATCACCCAGTTCAAATTTCCTGGCTTTCTCAACACTGAGGGGCAAACAGGCTACTCAAGCCTCAGTAATAGCAGACGCCCGTCCCCAAGCTAGAGCATCCCAGTCAAACTTCAGACTGCTGTGCTGGCAGTGAGAGTTTCAAGCCAGGGGTGCTTAGCTTGCTGGGCTCCATGGGAGTGTGATCCCTGAGCTAGATGACTTGGCTCCCTGGCTTCAGCCACCTTTCCAGGGGACTGAAGAGTTCTGTCTCACCGGGGTTCCAGGTGCCACTGAGGTTCAAAAAAACACTCCGGCTACTAGCTCAGTGGCTGCCCAGTTTTGTGCTTGAAACCCAGTGCCCTGGTGGTGTAGGCACACAAAGGAATCTGCTAGTCTGCAGTTTGCAAAAACCATGGGAAAAGCACAGTATTTGGGCCAGATAACACAGTCCCTCATGGCTTCCCATGGCTAAGGGAGGGAGGTCCTGGGCCCTTATACTTTCCAAGTGAAGTGATGCCCACCCTGCTTTTGCTTGCCCTCTGTGAGCTGCACCCACTGTCTAATCAGTTCTAGTGAGATGAACCAAGTACCTCAGTTAGAAATGCAGAAATCACCCACCTCTGAGTTGGTCTTGCTGGGAGCTGCAGGTCCTTGCTTGAGCTACCCAAGTCTCTTATTTCTTGGTACATTCCCAGTCTCATTCAAAGTTGTCACTATCTTCATTTTAAATCAAAGTAAGCAAACAAACAAAAGATTTCCCCAGTTTTTGGCTTCCCTCTTATTCTTAACATTACATTCTCTACCACTTATTCACATAGAACATATTTTTAAAAATTAATAGTCTATGTTCTTTCTGGAACAATCACTTTTGATAGATTTTGGAAGTTCTGTTGTATAAAAATGGGCCTAACTAGATATTTGTGTGCTTTTTAAAACATAGAAGCCCACCCTAACTGTTTGATGCAATTAATACCCTTTTTCATTTTTTGAGATTTTGTTTTGAGAGTCTTGGATTTCACATGTGGCTTTCTTCTTTGTTCTATACTGTGTGGCCAAAAGTAAGTTATTCAGCTTTTTTTTTTTTTTTTAACATTTTTATTTGTCATCTGTACAATAAAGGCAATTGCTATCTGTTGCCTAGCATAATATGAAGGATTGAAGATGTTTTATAAAAATTCTGAAATAATGCATGGATCTAATTCACTTGATAAATGTTAACTGTCATTCCTAGACAGTACATACTAGTGGCACATTTATGTAGTTCTATAGAAGCCTATAGAACCACCTGGGTAAGTTAACCAGGATTGGTTAAACCACTTATCAAGTAATTAGATGGGAAGAGGAATTTAGAAGTAATGGTAAAAGTACACAAGATAAGTCATGTATGGCAACACATTATGCTCATTTGAAATGGCTAAACATTTTTTCTTTGATTTCTTGTGGTAGACATTGAGAAACCTTAATCGTGTAAAATGTTTCATCCTAAAAGTTTGGCAGTTTTACTAAAGACCAAGAGAAATGTTACGGTAGTATATGAAGCAAGGTGGAAATAGTTTACGGAAATACCTTCCAGGGTCTCTGCTTGCCTTAATTTGTCTCTGATGTGTGTTTTGGATAGCCTGGATAATGGTACTAAAAGATAGAATAGTGGTTATGTTACTAACTTTACAGAGCACATAGAGCTAAGATGTGTGTGTGTGTGTGTGTGTGTGTGTGTATGTGTGTATGTAGAGAGAGAGAGAGAGAGAGAGAAATCTAAAAAGCTTCAGTATTAAAATACACATACAAACACAAAACAACCTTTTGCCTTTTGTTTCTGATTCATTTTACTTAAAACTTTTAATCACTACTTTAGCTGAGCTGCTTTATAAATAGTCCACTTATATTTGGACTGCAGTGAGCAGTGATTTATTCAAAATTACTAACTGAGAGACTCATTTTATTTAACTTTACTACTTTGTTAGAAAACTGGAAGAATGCCAGATGGTGTTTTTTTTTTTTTACCACTTATTTCCAAGAGTATAAGAAATCATTTTTTTATTTTTATAAATGACAATTTTAATGATACTTATGAAACCTCCTGGGTCCAGAAAAATGCTTCCATCTATTCCTTCATAAACAATTTTTTGACTAGGAAAATATTAAAAATAGGTTAACAGGAGTCTCCCCAAGTGAGTGAAGACATAGCTGTCTCTATGCTATGCCTCCTGCTGTCTAATTCTGAAAGACCATAGGGAGTAGGAAATATCTTCTTTTTCTTTTCTTCAATGAATCTATCCTAGTATTATGTGACCACAGCATGCTCTGAAAATCATTTTGTACTAATCTTTTGCTTCACTCATAACTATCATAATTACATTACTGTATGACTATCCATTTAATGATTATCTTACTCATTAGATCTTACAATTCATAAGCAGAGAAATTTTACTATCTTGCTCAAAGCTCTATTGCCAATGTTTAGCAAAATGCCACATATGTGATAGGAGCATAGAAACTAACCAACTAGGCTGATAAAGGATGTGAAACTTACAGAAGTTGAAACACATGTACTTTTATCTGAATATATTTTGTCAAAAGATTGTCAGGAAATAGTGGTGTGATCTTACTATTCCTCAAAAAGTAGACACAGATTTGAGAGTGTGTTACTTTTTGGACAGTCTCCACCTAGATATGTTAAATTTCTGAGAGAGAGAAATTTTAGGACCTAGAAATGTTTGACCAGAGGTACTGGTAAAAAGGTTTCACATGTCTTTTTTCTAATGAATAATTACTCATATAAGATCTAGATAGTACATGTTCTACTTTCAGTCCTTTGCATGATGCTAGAAATTATGTGATATGACATGAAAGGATGGCTGGGAGAAGGTGACAAAAGGATTACTGTATTTCAACTGAGTTTTTGATCATATTAATTCAATAAGAGAAAGTGTGTTCTTAATGCATGTTGATATGGATTTTAACTCCTCACTGTGAAATCACATCACCTTGATGAAACAATATAATTTTTTCCTAATTTAGCACAAAAATGAACAACTTATTAAAATTATACCCATTATATGTATTTACCTGTTTATATTTTTATCTGTTTATATACATCTACACCTAAATCTACATCAATTTATTTCACATAATATTCTTCTAAGCTCTTAATAATGCTCTGAAACAATGATCTCAATTAAGGTATTCACACATTATTAATTTATGTGTTTATTTATTTTGAGACACAGTCTCACTCCGTCCCCCAGTACTATCATAGCTCACTGCATTAAGACCTTCTGGCTTAATCAGTCCCACCAACTCCGTCTCCCAAGTACCTAGGACTACAGCTGCATACCAACATACCTGGGTCACTTTTTACTTTTTATTTTTGTAGAGATAGAGTCTTACTATGTTGCCCAGGGTGGTCTCAAACTCCTGTTCTCAAGCAGTCCTCCTGCCTCAGCCTCCCAAAGTGCTGGGATTGCAGATGTAAGCCACCTCTCCTAGCCTCTCATATCATTTTGACCCTCACAGAATGGATAGACACATACCTTATATTGACATTATTTGTGTATAACTCAGCTAATTAGTACCAGCTTTTCCACTGGCCTCCACCAGGTATTCTTAGAAATGACTAGAGGTACAACCAGAAATTAGGGGGCTCTCTCACCTGGTTCTAATGAAAAGGAGGTCAAAGGCCTATTGTCCATTAGACAACAGGTGTGAAACACCACTCACTTCATTGAATCTTTCATAAATCAAAATCTTTCAGCTGTTGGAGGAAGTCAGCAAATTCTCTCACCTTCACCACTTCTGGGAGAGGAGTAGGAGCAACATCTATTTACTTCTGGCAGGAGGTAATAACACTGCTTCCCATCCCTAGGAACTGAGAGTTAGACACAAAAGGTGCCTGTTTCTGCTCCTAGGAGGGAGCACAAAATCCTCTTGGGCTCAGGATCTCATACCAGTAACAAGCAGGTATCTGTTGTTCCTGCAAGAGGGGAAGAAATCTCTCTTCTTCCGAAGATCCGCTGTAGATATGAGGAAGTTTGATTGCTTTAGGAGGGCAGGGGTCAGAATACCCAGAAAGCTCTACGTACAGGTCCCAATCATACAGATCCTACCTGAGGCTGGTGCTGGAGCAGTAGAACCAAGAGATCCCCATAGGTAACCCATGATGACTTGAGCATGGAGTAACAAGGAATAGCAGTCTACTGCTGTGGGAGAGGTAAGAGCATGAGCAGAGGTTCTCTCTGAGATACAGATATCCAGGGACTGTGGAAATCTGAGTGTGGAGCAAAGATACTGAGAGAAACATCCATGGGCGCTCAGGTCCAATACTAAGCATAAGGTAGCTGCAACGAGTCATATGAGGAAATTGGATATTGGTTCATCAAAGTTAAATATAGCAACAACAACAACAAAATGTAAAGTCAAATATTCATGAGACTGGCTCAACACTGCAGATGATGTCCTGACAGAAGAGGCTTGCACAATTCTGGGCAAATACACTACATACCTCAGTTACTACTGTTCTATTTTTCTGCACATGCTGTTCCATGTGCATTAAAAAATTGCGGGAAAACAAAAAACAGGAGAAAAGAACCCATTTTTGGGTTTTGAAAGAAAAGTAGTCAATAGAGCCAGCATGAACATACCCAAATTTTGGAACTATGAGGCAGCATTTTAAAGATAATTGTAATTAATATGCTAAATGTTCTAGTAGAAAAAATAGACAATACATATAAACTATAGAAATTTCATCAGAAAAAAGAAAACCATAAAAATATTTAAATGTAAATGGTAAAAAAGAAAACACAGGCCGGGCGCAGTGGCTCACACCTGTAATCCCAGCACTTTGGAAGGCCGAGGCGGGTGGATCACGAGGTCAAGAGATCGAGACCATCCTGGTCAACATGGCGAAACCACGTCTCTACTAAAAATACAAAAAATTAGCTGGGCATGGTGGCGCATGCCTGTAATCCCAGCTACTCAGGAGGCTGAGGCAGGAGAATTGCCTGAACCCAGGAGGCGGAGGCTGTGGTGAGCTGAGATCGCGCCATTGCACTCCAGCCTGGGTAACAAGAGCGAAATTCTGTGTCAAAAAAAAGAAAACACAACATTGAACAAGAAAAATTCCTCTTACTACTAGGGGCCGAAGGAAGGATCAGTGAACTTTAAAATAGGTTACTAGAAAGTATCCAAAACAAAACACATATCCTCCTGCCCCAGCTTCCCAAAGTGCTGGGATTACAGGTGTGAGCCACCACTCCTAGCCTCTCATATCATTTAGACCCTCACAGAATGGATGAATAGACAGATATCTTTTATTGACATTATTTGTTTATAACTCAGGTTATTAGTACAGCTTTTCCATGAGCCTCCACCAGTTATTCATAGAAATGACTAGAGACACAGTAAGAAATTAGGGGGCTCTCTCACCTGGTTGTCTAATGAGAAAGAGGTCAAAGGCTGCCATTAGACAAGAGGTGTAATAAAAAAAATAGTGAAAAACAAAAAAGTCCTATGGAACCATCTCAGTGTTTTAACAGATATGTAATTTAACTCCTAGAAACATAAGATAGAGCAGCACAGGGCAGAAAACATATTTGAAGAGGTAATTGCTCAAAATTTTCTGAAATTATTATTATTTTTATTCATTTATTTATTTTTATTGCATTTTAGGTTTTGGGGTATATGTGAAGAACATGCAAGATTGTTGCATAGGTAAACACGTGGCAGTGTGATTTGCTGCCTTCCTCCCCATCACCTATATCTGGCATTTCTCCCCATGCTATCTCCCCCCAACTCCCCACCCCACACTGTCCCTCCCCAATTTCCCTCCAACAGACCCCAGTGTGTAGTGCTTCTCTCCCTGTGTCCATGTGTTCTCATTGTTCAACACCTGCCTATGAATGAGAACATGCAGTGTTTGGTTTTCTGCTCTTGTGTCAGTTTGCTGAGAATGATGGTTTTCAGGTTCATCTATGTCTCTACAAAGGACATGAACTCATCATTTTTGATGGCTGCATAATATTCCATGGTGTATATGTGCCACATTTTCCCTGTCCAGTCTATCATCAGTGGGCATTTGGTTGGTTCCAGGTCTTTGCTATTGTAAACAGTGCTGCAATGAACATTCGTGTGCATGTGTCCTTATAGTGAAACAATTTATAATCCTTTGAATATATACCCAGTAATGGGATTGCTGGGTCAAATGGAATTTCTATTTCTAGGTCCTTGAAGAATTGCCACACTGTCTTCCACAATGGTTGAACTAATTTACACTCCCACCAACAGTGTAAAAGTGCTCCTATTTCTCCACATCCTCTCCAGCATCTGTTGTCTCCAAATTTTTTAATCATCGCCATTCTAACTGGCATGAGATGGAAATTATTAAAAAATAAACCACAAATTCAATAGACCCATAGAAATCCAATAGGAATAAAAACATAAAAAATTCACCTAGAGATACTATAGTCAAGTTTCTAAAACCAAGAATAAGATGAGAATCTTGAAGACAGCTAAAGAAAAAATTTAAAAAATGTATATTAGAGCAAACTGAAAGAGCCAGAATGGGCTTCCAATCAGAAACTGCAAACCAGAATTCAATGAAATGTTGTAAAGGGCCAGAAATAGGGGATGATTAGCAGCCTATGTGATCAGGTCCCACCATTGCACAAATCAATGGTTGTGGATTCAGTAAATACTGGGCTCAATATGATTAAGAAATACAAATCAAGCCACTCAGGATTTGGACCATTAAAGATACATTTTTAAAAACTGTTAAACACTTTCTAATTATTTGAAGCTGCAGTGTTCTAAGTTTAACTTGGTCTCTGAATTTGACTTTAACATATGTGTTGTTTGCTTTTGTCTTTTGCCAGAAGTTGAACTGGCTCCAGGTCTTATTGACTACCCTTTTACAATGTCTCTGAAATATGTCCCTTTCATCATTTTTATTTATTTATTTATTTATTGAGATCGAGTTTTGCTCTTGTTACCCAGGCTGGAGTGCAATGGCGCGATCTCGGCTCACCGCAACCTCCACCTCCTGGGTTCAGGCAATTCTCCTGCCTCAGCCTCCTGAGTAGCTGGGATTACAGGCACATGCCACCATGCCCAGCTAATTTTTTTTGTATGTTTAGTAGAGATGGGGTTTCACCATGTTGACCAGGATGGTCTCGATCTCTTGACCTCATGATCCACCCACTTCGGCTTCCCAAAGTGCTGGGATTACAGGCGTGAGCCACCGCGCCTGGCCCCCCTTTCATCATTTTTCACTGCTACTGGCTAAGTTTCGACTTTCTCTTCTTGTGCACAGATTATTGTGGTGTTTCCTGTTTTGTCCCCTGTCTTCCACCTGAGATTAATTACTCTGCCTAGTTTTTATTTCAATTTGAAACTTAAAATTTTTGAAGATCATACATGGCTTATATAAGCTCACAAAACTATAGGAACAAGCACAAGCCTCTTGTATGCTGATCCCTCTTCAACTCCTTCTCCTCAAGGACTCTACCCTTCTACTTGCTTTCCTCAGGACCTGTAAAGTGAAGACTGACATGTCTTTATTCATTGCACTGTTGAGGATTATTTTGGCCCCAGCTAACACAAATCATAGTTAAAGTTGCCTTAAACAATAGGAACATGTATTTTATTACATAAAAGGTGGTCCAGAGATAGATTGGCTTCAGTATTAGTTGATTCAGCCCTCAAAGATATCAAGGAACTAGCATTTTTCCATTCTCAATTTGGTTAATTTTAGTATTAGCTTTTATTTTAGATGGGTAACAAGATACTGCATAAATTTCAAGCATTGTATCTAAATGTAATAATTTCTGGAGAAACAAATGTGAATATATTTTTTTTTATATTCACTTAGAAACTGAAAATCTTTTGTAGAAAACATACTACACAGGACTTGGTAGAGTCATTCATGCCTGTACTCCCAAACTTTGAAAGGCTGAAGCAAAAGATGCCTTGAGCCCAGGAGTTCAAGACCAGCCTGGGAAAAATAATGAGACCCCCCCCACCCCTGGCGCCCAATCAGGAGACAGTAGATGCTGGCAAGGATGTGGAGAACTAGGAATGCTTTCACATTGTTGGCAGGAGTGTAAATTACTTCAATCATTGTGGAAGACAGTGTGGCGACTCCTCAAGGATATAGAACTAGAAATACCATTTGACCCAGCAATCCCATTACTGGAAATATACCCAAAGGACTATAAAACATTCAGTTATAAAGACACATGCATATGTGTTTATTGTGGCACTGTTTTAATAGCGAAGACTGGGAACCAACCCAAATGCCCATCAATGATAGACTGGATAAAGAAAATGTGGCACATATATACCATGGAATATTATGCAGCCATAAAAAAGGATGAGTTGCTGTCCTTTGCAGGGACATGGATGAGGCTGGAAACCATCATTCTTAGCAAACTGACACAAGAACAGAAAACCAAATACTGCATGTTCTCACTCATAAATAGGTGTTGAACAATTAGAACATATGGACACAGGGAGGGGAACATCACACACTGGGGCCTGCTAGTGGGTGGGGGAACTAGGGTAGGGATAGCAAGGGGTGAGGGGATTGGGGAGGGATAATATTAAGAGAAACGCCTAATGTAGATGATGAGAGGATGGACGCAACAAACCACCATGGCATGTGTATACCTGTGTAACAAACCTGCATGCTCTGCACACGTACCCCAGAACTAAAAAAACAAAAAACAAAAAAGAGAACAAAACAAAAACACTAAACTCACTCACTGAACCTTGTTTTACATTTCATTGATCAGAACTGGGTCACATTTCATTTCATTATCCTTAGACCAATTCAGCAAATTTCTGGAGATGTGTATGAGTTCAGATTCTCATAACACAATGTGGAAATGGGGTGAGTATCTAAAAGTAAAAATCGTATTTTAAGGAGGAGAAAAGAAAAATGGATGCAGGATTAAAAATAGTAATATTTAATATATGTGTACCCTTCTCCATTTCTGGAATACCCGGGACTTATTTTAGATGACACTTTTCTACTCACTCTGCAAGATTTAGTTTAAATATCTTCTTCCTATGTTGCGTTTCCTGATTTCACTTTACTTAATTCGTCCTCTTAGATCAGCCAGGATTCAGTGAATTCCTATAATAAATTACTTATATTTAAATGTCATTATTTTATATCTTTCCACCTAGAAGCTCCCAGAAAGTACCAACTATGTCAGTCATCTTTATTTATTCATCACTGAGCCCAGAACCTAAGCTTAAAGGGAGAGACAAAAATGTTGAATTGGATATTCTACAACATTCTCGGTACATATTATAATATGTCAGTTTTAAGTATGAAAATCCCTTGGTTCTGCATGTAATTTTTATACTTTCTGTGTGATTGGGTTTAACACAAAAAATTATTTACTCAGCATGTAATAAATCAGAACTTGAAAAAAATCAGAGGACCATATGGATGTAAAATATTTCAGTCATCTGGCATAGATAATAACTTGACAGAGAAAATGTCAGACAAAATTACCCTTAAATGATTCTGAGTCCTCTATGGAAATCATGTAACTCTATTGTACCTCTCTAAAAAATTCCATCCCTGGCTTTGATGAAATATTTATTACTAAATAAATACCCTATGTAACATATCACCGAGAGTTGTTGATGTATCATCCAAATTCAATCTGAATATAGATGATCTTTTTAGATGACAATTCAAAGAGAAATCTTTAGATTTTAAAATTTATTTTGAATAAAAGTACCCCAAAACATTCATTTTTAATTATACATCTTCCACACTTACAAACTTTGACCCTTTTCAAATTGGTCTCTGAGAGATGGATATTTGACTTCAAGGATCACAATCATTTTAATAAATAAAATATTATAGAATCTAGCATCAGTGAAAATGGCAGAATATGGACCTCAAAACTTTACTCCTTTACAAAATAACAACCAAAAAACTGACAAAAATAGAATGAACCTCAGAGAATTCCTGAAATTAATTAATGGCTTACAGCAATCTGGGCATCACTGAGTCGAGAAAACTGGGTGAATTTTGGCAAAAGCAGAGAGTTTTGTGGTGATTTATCTGGTCCAGTCCCCTGTTCCTCAGCTCCTCACAAGTCTTGAAAAATAACAGGCTTTTTCAGTACTGGAGGAAGCAGAGCACATTTGGAACTCTCTGAAAGCCTTAATATGAGAAAGGATTCTTTCTTGGCCTGTCTGGTAGTTCACTGGACAACTCTATGTGAAAAGACTGCCATTAATTGACTCATATTTACCCAATGCTCAGATTCACTCAATGTTAAAAGCTTTCCTCTGTGGCACCTTTGTAGAATGTTTTTCCATTAAGGTTGTCTGAGGCAGTGAATACTATTAATAGTAGGGGCAAACAATAGACTCATCAAAATGCTTAAAAGGAAAGCAATAGGATGAGATGTCCAAAGGGGCTTTGGAAAGCTCCAACATTCTTGGGAATCTAGAAGGCCATTCTCAGGAAATGCCTGAGTAGTTGCCAAAGTATTGCTTAATACTGATTTGGAGATTCTTTAAAAAGCAGAAACTAGTAGCTAAAAAGGAGTAGCCAATTACCTGGCTGAATATAGAAAGCATATTCAAACATTCTCACAGGTCCCCTGGCAAAGACTTGGAGATTACCGGCTCTAGACACTTAAGGAAATATCTGTCCAATTACCTGAACACTGAGGTAGCTGAATACAACCTTTAGTGGCTACATTTGGCAAACATTACAGTTGTAAGCAGCAACACAAATTTTGGGATGGGAGTAGAATTCTTTATTTTTTGAGACAGAGTCTCGTTCTGTTACCCAGGCCGAAGTGCAATAATGCAATCTCGGCTCAGCTCACTGCAAACCCCACCTCCAGGATTCATGCAATTTTCCTGAAATCCCACGTAGCTGGGATTTCAGGCACCTGCCATCATGCCTGATTCATTTCTGTAAGCTTCGTAGAAACAGGTTTTTACCATGTTGGTCAGTCAGGGCTGGAACTTATGACTCTAGGTTATTCACCCACCTTGGCCTCCCAAAGTGCTGGGATTTCAGGCATGAGCCACCACACCCAACCTGGGGCTAGAATTTGATTTGCAGAGTTGCCACAGTACTTTATTTAAAATATCCAGTTTTCAACAGAAATTATAAGATGTGCAAAGAAACCAAAAATTTTGACCCATAAATATTGTCCAAGGACAGCCAAAACTAACTTGAGAAAGAACAAAATTGCAAGACTCAGACTTGCTAATTTTAAATTTCACTGTACAACTATAGTGACCAAGACAGTGTGGTCATGGAATAATGGAATGGATATATAGGTCAATGTAATATCAATGAAGGTATAAAATTAAGCCCATCCATGATCAGTTGATTTTTGATAAGGATGTCAGTACTACTCAATGGGGAGAGAATAGTATTTTTAGCAATTGGCTTTGGGATAGCCTTATGCAAAAGAACAAGTCTGAACTGCTACTTTACCATATGCAAAAACAAATGGAAAATCTGTTGTCTTAGTCTATTTGTGCCACTATAACAAAATATGACAGTCTAGATAACCTATAAAGAAAATAAATTTATTTCCTCACAGTTCTGGAGGCTGGGAAGTCCACAATCAAAGAAGTAGCCGATGGTATCTGGTAAGGGCCTGCTCTCTGCTTCCAAGATGGTGCCTTGAATGTGGTACCCTCCAGAGGGGAGAAGTACTGTTCCTCTCATGGCAGAGAAAGGGAAGAGAGAGAATTCACTTCCACAAGCCCTTTTTTTTTTTCTTATTTTTTTTATTGCATTTTAGGTTTTGGGGTACATATGCAGAGCATGCAATACAGTTGCATAGGTACACACATGGCAGTGTGTTCTGTTTGCTTTCACCCCTTCACCCACATTTGGCGTTTCTCCCCAGGCTATCCCTCCCCACCTCCCCCTCCCACTGGCCCTCCCCTTTTCCCCCCAATAGACCCCAGTGTTTAGTACTTTTATAGTGGTATCGACCCATTCATAAGGGCAGATCCCTCTTGATCGACACATCTCTCGTTAGGTCCCACCACCCAAAACACTATAGCAAGTGTGAATTATGTTTCAACTTGAATTTTGGAGGGCACTAAAACATTTAAACCATACCATGAATCAAAGACCTAAGTGAAGGAGCTGAAACTATAAATATCTTAGAGGAAAACATAGGCATGGAATAGATCTTTGTGTTTGGATTACCCAAAGTTTCTTAGATTTGACACTAAAACCACAGGAACTAAAGAAAATATAAGTAAATCATAATTCAAAAAAGCAAAAAACTTTTGTACAGTAAGGAACACTGCCAAGAAAATGAAAAGACAGTCCTTAGAATGAGAAAATATTTGCTAATGACATAACCTATAAGGATCTAATTGCCAGGTTATAGAAATGCCTGTTAAAACTTAACAGAATGACAACCCCATTTAAAAAATGAAGCAAGTACTCTATTATAAATTTATGCAAAGAAGATACACACATGATCAAAAAGCACACAAAAAGATAGTCAACATCATTAGTCATTAGGGAAATGGAAATTAGAACAAGGTGGTGCCACTTTTCATCCACTACGATGGCTATTTTTTTTTTTAATGAAAAATGAGTGTTGAAGAAAATGTGGAAAATTGTAAACACAGTTTATTGCTAGTGGAATAAACGATGGTACATTCACTGTGGGAAATAGTTTCGAAGTTCCTCAAAGAGTTATACAGTTATATGTTGCTTAATGATGGGATACTTCAAAGAAATGCATTGTTCGGCAATTTTATAACTATGCAAACATCATAGAGCATACTACAAACCTGGCAGGTGTAGATCACTACACACCTAGGCTGTATGTTATAGACTATTGCTCATGGGCTACACACCTGCATATCATATTATTGTATTGAATTCTGTAATTGTAACAAAATTGTATGCATTTGTGTAAGCATATCTAAGCATAGAAAAGACACAATAAAATACAATATGAGAGATAAAAATTGAACACCTATATAAGGCTCTTATTATGAATAGAGCTTGAAAAATTGGAAGCAGCTCTGAGTTAGTAAGTGGTTAGTGAATGTGAAGGCCTGGGACATTATTGTATGTTACTGTAGACTATACACATGGTACGCTTAGGCTATACTAAATTCATAAAAATATATATATGTATTTTTTTAAACAGAGTCTCACTCTGTCACCAAGGCTGGAGTGCAATGGCACAATCTCAGCTCAATGCAACCTCTGCCTCCCAGGTTCAAGTAATTTTCCTGCCTCAGCCTCCTGAGTAGCTGGGCTTACAGATGCATGCCACCATGCTGGCTAATATTTTGTATTTTTAGTAGAGATGGGGTTTTACCATGTTAGCCAGGCTAGGCTCGAACTCCTGACCTTGGGTGATCCACCCACCTCCAATCCTTCCAAAGTACTAGGATTGCAGGCGTGAACCACCATGCCTGGACAATATTTTTCTTACTTCAGTAAGTCAACTTTAACATATTATAATATTTTTGCTTTATAAATTTTTAATTTTTTTATTCTTTTGTGGTCATATTTAGCTTAAAACACATTGTACAGCTGTGCAAAACTATTTTCTTTCTTTATATCCTTATTTTTTTAGCTTTGTTCTGTTTTAAAGTTGTTTTACATTTTTTTACTTTTAAATTTTCTTGTTAAAAATTGAGGCATGAACATACACATTAGCCTAAGTGTATACAGGGTCAGGATCATCAATATCACTGTCTTTTATCTCCATATCTTGTCCCACTAGAAAGTCTTCAGGGGCAGTTAGATGCATGAAACTGTCATCTTCTAGGATAACAATGCCTTCTTCTGGAATTTCTGCTGAAGGATCTGCCTGGACCTGTTTTGCAGTTAACTTTTCTTTTTTCCTCTAGAAAGAGTATGCTCCAAAATAATGATATGAAGTATAGATAGTACATAAACTAGTAACATATTTGTTTATTAACATAATCAAGTATTAACATTGTATGTACCATATATAAGTGTATGTGATGTATATCATGTACCACATAACCATGTTTCTTTTCTTTTCTTTTTTTTTTTTTTTTGAGACGGAGTTTCACTCTTGTTACCCAGGCTGGAGTGCAATGGCGCGATCTCAGCTCACCGCAACCTCCGCCTCCTGGGTTCAGGCAATTCTCCTGCCTCAGCCTCCCAAGTAGCTGGGATTACAGGCACGCGCCACCGTGCCCAGCTAATTTTTTGTATTTTTAGTAGAGACGGGGTTTCACCATGTTGACCAGGATGGTCTTGATCTCTTGACCTCGTGATTCACCCGCCTCGGCCTCCCAAAGTGCTGGGATTACAGGCGTGAGCCACCGCGCCCGGCCATAACCATGTTTCTTTTGACAAAGGACTTCATATGCTAGGTAGTCCTATCAGATTATAATTGAGCTGTAAAATTTCTGTCACCTAGTATTTACTACACTATACTTTTTATTCTTATTTTAGCGTGTAGTTATTCTTTTTTTAAAGAGAAATAACTAGAAAAGAGCCTTATGTCCTTCAGGAGGAATTCCAGAAGAAGTCATTGTTTTCATAGGAGATGACAGCTTCATGCCTTATTGCCCCTTCATGAAGACCTTCCAGTGAGACAGGATGTGGAGGTGAAAGACGGTTATACTGATGATCCTGACCCTGTGCAGTTCCTAGCTAATGGGTGTGTCTGTGTCTTAGTTTTTGACAAAAAAGTTTAGAAAGCAAAAAAAATTTTTTCAATAGAAAAAATGCTTACAAAATAAGATTAAAAAGAAAAAACATTTGTACAGCTGCTCAATGTGTTTATGTTCTAAGAGTTATTACAGGAGTCAAAAAGTTTAAAAACTTTAAAATTTCATAAAGTAAATACATTATGGTAAGCTAAGGTTTACTTGTTATTAAAGAAAGAAAAATATTTTCAGAAATTGCGTGTAGCCTGTGCATGCAGTGTTTACAAGTCTTTGGTAGTTACAGTAATGTCCTAGGCCTTCAAATTCTCTCATCCTCACTGAATCACCTAGAGCAATTTCCAGTCCTGCAAGCTCCATTTATGGTCATTTCCCTATATAGATATACCATATTTGGTCTTTTTAATCATGTTTTGACTGTACTTTTCTATGTTGAGATTTATAAATACTTACCATTATATTACAATTGCCCATAGTATTTAGTAGTGTAGCATTCCATACAGGTAGCCTAGGAGCAATAGACTCTATATCTATGTGTGTGGTAGGCATACCTGCTAGGTTTGTAAGTTCCCTCCAAGTTTGCAAAACAACCAAGTTGCTTAAGGACACATTTCTTAGAATGTATTCACGTTGTTAAGCAATGTGTTATACTCCTGGCAGTAGGCTTGTTTGCACCAGCCCCACTACAGATATGTGAGTAACGCATTGAAATACAATGTCACTAGGCAACAGGAATTTTTCAGCTTCATTGTTATCTTAGGGATCCACTGTTGTATATGAGGTCTATCACTGACCAATATGACATTATGTGGTACGTGATTATAGGTAGAGTGATCACATGACCCAGAAATTCCATTTCTAGGTATATACTCAAATGAATTGAAAATAGGTGTTCAACAAAAAGATATACACAAATATTCATAGCAGCACTATTCATAGCAAAAACCATCCAAAATGGCCACCAAGCAAATAATGAATGAAAATGTGATATATTTATATAGTGGTATATTACTCAACGATAAAAAATTAAGTTTTCATACTTACTAACAAAATGGATTCACCTTACAAAACATGCTAATAGAAGCCAGTTACAAAAGGCCAAATGTTGTAGGATTCTCTTTATTTGGAAAGTACAGAATAGCAAATTGGTAGAGATAGAAAGTAGATTAGCAGTTTTCCAGAGTTAGTGGAGGAGTTAAACACAGGGACTACTAACGAGTATAGGGTTTCTTTGTGGAATGAGAAAATTGTTCAAGAATTAGATGGTGGTAATGTTCCACAACTTGTAAATATACTAAAACACTTTAATTCCACATTTTCAAATGGGGTATTTTATGGTATGTGTATTATAGTAAAATACTTTTTAAAACTTATAAATGCTTTATTTTTAGAAGTAGTAGAAATAGCAATATCTATGGAATATAATTTCTTTTCTCTCTTATCTGACTGTTTGAAAATGTTATCTATGTCCTTTGTAATATCTATGTCCTTTGATGTAATAACATAAAAAGTCTTGTTCCAGGTCAGTTTGCTAAAAATATATTTGTTCTGTGATTAGTTAACTAAATAGTCTAGATGACCAAAAAAAAGGTAGACCATAATCTATTCCCAGATTTAAGACAGTTAACCACAAGAAGTTTGTTACAAAAGAGGAATGGGATACAAAATAATTCAGACACAGAAATATAAAAACAGAGAAAATGGTAAAATGTTTCTAAGAGAAATCTCATCCATTTGCATGAAAAGCAATAAATATCTGAGAAATGTTCAGAGTCTTCAAATGTGAAATATATGTGAAATTAAAGTTGAATATGACTGGCCTAAGAAATACTCAGCTAACTTTTTTTGGTGATATATATGTACTTGAGAAAAAAATCCACAATTGTTCAGAAACTTGGTCTTTTGCCAGTCTTGGTCTACCTCAGATGTTAGCAAAATTGGTGTGGGGTGAGGAACTAGCTTGTGTCTGTAACATCACAGAGAGGCGTGACCCAACCAGCTCAAACTGTGACAGAGATCTGAGTCCTACTGAATGAATTTCTGAAAATAAATAGATAGATGATAGATAGATGATAGATAGATAGATAGATAGATAGATAGATAGATAGATAGATAGATAAAAGGTGCAGGGTGTGTGTAGATACTAGAGAAATAAAGGCAATCACTTACAGTATTAAAATGTAGAAAGTACCACATCTATTGTAATTGTTGCTAGTGCATTTTTTTTTTTGTTTTGTATATGTCTAAGGTACCTTCATAAATGTTAAAAACAAGAATAAATTGCTTAAAATCAAGAATATCTCATAATAAAGAGAAGAATGTATGTTTCCAGTTATAGGGAACATAGAGACAAATAATGTAAGAGGTGTGGGGCATCATCTTTAAGAATTATTTAGGCAAGTGGGCAGATTAGTATTAACATGGCAGTGGGAGATCATTAATTGCCCCTTTCAAAGCTGTCATCATCTCTTTGTTTTCAGACAGCTGCATATGCCTTGTTCTCCAGTTCTGTTCTTAGAGCCTTTTGAGGCACTTCAGTTCTGTTTGTTATGCTGCAGAAAGAAGCGTGGCAGCATGTATAAACTCCAGAGGTTCACAATATCAAATGGGAAGCAGCTGCTGCGTAGATAAAAGTGTTTGTAGACCCTTTTGTCTAGGAGCCAGGGGGACGTAGGGATTGTGTCTTTGGCATAAGGTTTGCAATATAATGTAGGGATATATGCCATGGCATAAAGTATGTCAAGATTCACTGCTCTCTTGCTTTAAGGGAATCAATAGCATTAGGCTAAATGTGCGTCTTCTTCCTCCTGAAGGATGTAGAGCTGTTGAAAGCCTTAAGGTGCTTAAAAATACAATGTTTTATGCTGAGCAAGCCTAGAAGAAAGCAAGCTGCTATAAAATACCTTCTACAGACCTTCAGATAGAATGGTGGTAGTGTCATTATTTCTCTGTACTATTTTATTAAATAAGTAGAAATAAAACATATACAAGGGAAATGAATTTTTAAAAATGTTATCTAACCTCGCCATCTGAATGCAAAGGACATGGCTAAAAAGACTAAAAGGGATGATTGTTGTAATCATAAGCATCTTTTAAATTCTTTAAGAAAGAATTCCTTTTAACTGGATTTTGTAGGCCTTTTTGAAAAATTGGTCTGGCATAGTCTTTACTCTAGGGCCTTTTTTATCTCAGTAGAATGCATGGTATGTGAATAAGATCGCTAAGCTTCCATATATAACCCTGAGCATCAGAGTGTCAAATCAGACTTATAGAAAAGAAATCTCACAGAATATCAAGATTTGACAATATTGAGAGGACACAGCCAGTGTGAGACACGGACAAAGATCATGGAGACGTATGGGCTCATAACAGAGCTTCTCATCTCCATATTCATACATTAGCATGGCTTGGTCCAGGTGTCACATGAGGTTTCTAGATAGTGTATGTTGATCATCACTCACATAAAAGGGAGCTGTTTTGGTCATGAAACATCTTCCCTTTGTAATTACATAGTTTGTGTGGTATTTATCAAAGAACCAGGACTCAAGATTAGATATATTCTTCTTTAACCATTACAGAGAGGAGGATTCTCCTGCTTGTAAATACCAGCAGTGTGTTTGTCTGGAGGCCTCTCACTACTGTCGCATGTTACAAAGGTGTTTTTACAAGGGAATCTGAGTGAGTCATCTTCCTTACCCAGGTGTCTTCCAGTAAAGGGAGAGGAAGCATTGAAGTCCTGTTGCTTTTTCTTTGTTTTAATATTTTCAATGTTTAATGTTTTCACTTTGAGACAGGCTGTTTCACTGTTTCCCAGGCTGAAGTACGGGGTCAGAATCAAGGCTCATTGCAGCCTCAAAATCCTGGGCCCAAGCAATCCTCCAGGCTTAGCCCCTTGATTATCAAGAATTACAGGCATGTATCACAACCCCCGGCTAATGTTTAAAAAAATTATTTTAAAGATGGGGTGTGGCCATGTTGCCCAGGTGGGTCTCAAACTCCTGTCCTCAAAATATCTTCTGCCTTGACCTTCCAAAGTGCTGGAATTCCAGATGTGAGCTACCATGCCTGACAGTCCTCTTCTTCATTTTTCCTTGGTCAATATCTCCTTGCTACACATTTCTCAAGTGTATTTTTATAGTTTACAAAATTTTCTGAAATATTTTGTGCAAAGCATAATCTTATAATCATTCCATCAAATACCAGTATTTGAATTCTCTAATGGTGAGTAAGAATTCCAACTCAATTGTTACTTTTCTTCCATTTTCCAGTTATCCAAAGCTGTCAGCATGTATTGATGTAAATATTTAAGTACACATGTAGCTTTTCTAAGGCCCAAACCTTCTTTTAGTTGCCCGTGTTTCCTTCAATGAAGTTCCCCTCAGCAGGGATCCTGAGAAAGACTCTTTCCTGGGCTACGCTAGTCAGACTCTTCTCACTCTCTAGGCCTCTACCTTAGTGTTCAGAATTGTCAAGCCTACATTGCCCAGTTGTAGCAAGAATCTTGCTAAGTCAGTTCAGAGACAGCTCTGCACCCTCCAAAAGCTAATCTTCTTCAGAATCCGATCAAATTTTTTAGCCACAACCCTTCGTATTTGATCACTCTGTCCTGCCTTCAGTAAGAATCCTGGCACATCAGATTAGCAAGAATCGCCTTTACTCCTGATATTTCTTCTTAATATTTTTCTGTCCAGTAACCCCATGCTGCTTAGCTATTAAACCTCCACCTGTCTACACTGTGTTTGGAATCAAGCCAACTACTATACTAAGATCGTTTTCTCTTTTGCAACAATTCCTGGGGGAAAAAAATCTGGTCTTAGTACTTTACTGTCCAGCTTTTGTTTCCTTTGACACTCTAAATTATCCTTCTGTGCTTTTCATTCTGGAGTCATCATCTACAAAACTGTATTTTTTTATTTGACTATATCAGTAAACTAAAAACTCCTTTGTTACACAGTATACTTTTAGCAAAAGAGTAACTCTGACACATTATACATCATTTACAATTACATCATCATTCTCTATTCTTCTCAACCCGAATGATCTTCCCAATGAACCACAATTCAACTACCTGCAGTAATGACTTGAGGACATAGTTCAGTAATTATGGATCCACTCACTTGTGTGGACACAATAATATCTGAGATATCTTGGTGTCAGTTTTTATAGACATTGGCGTCTGCATATCATTATGTAGGATAGCCCAACTACTTTCCACAAAGACCATACAGTGTTGTTTTATTATTTGAACTATGTAGAAGAAAACCCTCCCTCCCCCATCCCTGGCTTTTTAAAAATCTTATTTTTATTCCCAGAGTAATAGAGTACAATTAGCCTTCTATTCTCCAATGAGATTCTGCCACTTTTTAGGCTTATCATGGTTTTCCTGTAAATCCACCACCCTAGCCCAACCTCTGACAATTAAAGACATAAAATTTCATGATGATTAGAACATCCAGTAATCCTTTCAGAGGAGGGTAAATTTTTTTCAGCAATGAGGATAGTTCTAGTTTTTCATTAGGGTAATCCTTTTCCTTTCCCTTTCTATTCCTTTTCTGACAGTCTCACTCTGTTACCCAGGCTGGAGTACAGTGGCCAGATCTTGGTTCGCTGTAACCTCTGCCTCCTTCATTTACATGTTTCTTGTGCCTCAGCTTCCCGAGTAGCTGGGATTACATGTGTTTGCCACCACATGTGGCTAATTTTTGTATTTTTAGTAGAGACAGGATTTCACTATGTTAGCCAGGCTGCTCTTGGACTCCTGACCTCAGGTGATCTGCCTGCCTTGGCCTCCCAAAGTGCTGGGATTATAGGCATGAACCACCCCGCCTGGTTTAGGATAATTGTTTCATTTGTCTACTCTTCTTTATTTTCCTCCCAAACTGATTTTAATCCCATATCCTAGAAGAGAGTTTCGCCAGTGTCTGTTTGGGTTATCTGGTCTTTCAAATGCATTTTTGAAAGATAATGTTGTTGGATACACAATTATTGTTTGTTGGAATAGTTTTTCTTACATTTAAAATATTTCACTACACCCTCCTGCTTACATGATTTCTAATGAGAAGTCACTATAATTCTTAACCTTGTTTCTTGTAGGTTTTAATCTTTTAACTTCCCTCAATATTTTCTTTTGGTTTTTAGTTATTTGCAGTTTGAATATTATATGCATAGGTGTCAATTTTAAAATTGTTTTAATTTTTAGGGATACATAATAGTAGTACATTTTTATAGGCACATGTGATATTTTAATTCATGCATACAATGTGTAATGATCAAATCAGGATAACTGGGATATCCAACACCTCAAATATTTATTATTGTGTTGAAATCATCCCAAATTTACTCCTCTAGTTATTTTAAAAGATGAATTATTGCTATCTATTGTGCTATTGAACACTAGATTTTATTCTTTCTGTCTAGCTGTATTTTTGTACCCATTAATTAGCCCTTCTTTTTGAATTTGAATTTGAATTATTTCAGTAGGTTTTTGGGGAACAGGTGGTCTTTAGTTACATGAATAAATTCTTTAGTGGTGATTTCTGAGATTGTGGTGCACCTGCCACCTGAGTGGTGTACACTGCAACCAATGTTGAGTCTTTTAACCTTCACCCCCCTCCCACTCTTTCCCTGAGTGTCATAAGTCCATTGTATCATTCACCTGCCTTTGCATCCTCAAAGCTTAGCTCCCACTTATGGGTGAGAACATATGATGTTTGGTTTTCCATTCCTGAGTTACTTCTCTTAGAATAATGACCCCCAGTTCCCTTCAGGTTGCTGTGAATGCCATTATTTTATTCTTTTTTATGGCTGAGTACTATTCTATGGTATAGATAAATCACATTTTGTTTATCCACTCATTGACTAATGGGCATTTAGACTGGTTGCATATTTTTGCATTTGCAAATTGTGGTGAAATAAACATGCATGTGCAAGTATCTTTTTCATAAAATGACTTTTCTTTGGATAGATACCCAGTAGTAGGATTGCTGGGTCAGGTGGTAGATCTACTTTTAGTTCTTCACACTGTTTTCCATAGTGGTTGTACTGGCTTACATTCCCACTAACAATGTAAAAGTATTCCTTTTACACCACATCCATGCCAATATATATATTTTTTATTATTGCCATTCTTGCAGAAGTGAGGTGGTATTGTGGTGGTTTTGATTTGCATTTCCCTGATAATTAGTAGGTTTGATTTGCATTTCCCTGAAAATTAGTGATGTTAAGCATTTTTTTCATATGTTTCTTGGCCATTTGTATGTCTTCTTTTGAGAATTGTCTATTCATGTCCTTAGCTCACTTTCTGATGGGATCGTTTGTTTTGTTCTTCCTGACTTGTCTGAGTTCCTTGTAGAGTCTGAATATTAGTCCTTTGTTGGATGTATAGATTGTGAAGATTTTCTACCACTCTGTTGGTTTGTCTGTTAACTCTGCTGATTATTTCTTTTGCTGTGCATAAGCTTTTTAGTTTAATTAAGTTCCATTTATTTATCTTTGTTTTTGTTGCATTTGCGTTTGCGCTATTGGTCATGAAGTCTTTGCCTAAGCCAGTGTCTAGAAGGGGTTTTCTGATGTTTTCTTCTAGAATCCTTATGGTTTCAGGTCTTAGATTTAAGTCTTTGATCCTTCTTAAGTTGATTTTTATGTAAGATGAGAGATGACGGTCCAGTTTCATTCTTTTTCATGTGACTTGGCAATTAGCACCATTTGTTGAATAGGATATCTTTCCCCCACTTTAAGTTTTTATTTGATTTGTTAAAGATCAATTGGATGTAAGTATTTAGGTTTATTTCTGGGTTCTCTATTTTGAACCATTGCTCTCTGTGCCTCTTTCTATACCAGCACCATGCAGCTTTAGTAACCATGGCCTTACAGTATAGTTTGAAGTTGGGAATTGTGATGCCTCCAGATATATATTTTTTTGCTTAGTTATGAACTTTTTTTTGGTTTTATATGAGTTTTATGATGTTTTTTCTAGTTCTCTGAAGAACTATGGTAGTATTTTGATGGGGATTACATAGAATTTTAGATTGCTTTTTGGCAGTATGGTCTTTTTCACAATGTTGATTCTATCCATGATCCTGGGATGTATTTCCATTTGTTTGTGTCATCTATAATTTCTTTCAGCAGTGTTTGGTTGTTTTCCTTGTATTGGTCTTTCACTTCCTTGGTTAAGTATATTCTTAAGTACTTTATTTATTTATTTTTGCAGCTATTGTAAAAGGGGTTGAGTTCTTGATTTGATTCTCAGCTTGGTTGCTATTCATGGATAGCAGAGTTACTGATTTGCGTACATTAATTTTGTGTCCTGGAACATTGCTTAATTCATTTATCAGTTTTAGGAGCTTTTTGGATGAGTGTTTAGTGTTTTCTAGGTGTACAATCATATCATCAGCAAATAGTGAGAGTTTGACTTCCACTTTAATGACCTGGATGCCCTTTATTGCTTTCTCTTGTCTGATTACTCTGGTTAGGACTTCCAGTACTCTGTTAAATAGAAGTGGCAAAAGTGAGCATCCTTGCCTTCTTCCAGTTCTCAGGGGGAGTGTTTTTAACTTCAGTGTAATGATGGCTTTGGGTTTGTCATAGATGGCTTTAGTTACGTTGTTATGTCCCTTTTATGCAAGTTTTGCTGAGGGTTTTAATAATAAAATATTGTTAGATGTTGTCGAATGCTTTTTCTGCATCTATTGAGATGATCATGTGATTTTTGTGTTTTACTTATTTATATGTTGTATCACATTTATTGACCTGCATATGTTAAACCATCCCTATCTCCCTCAACCAACCCTACTTTATCCCTCTTTCCTCACTACCCTTCCCAGCCTCTGGTAACCATCATTCTACTTACATTCTATTTTCCTTATATCTATTTTGTTTTAGTTCCCATATGAGTATGAACATGTGCTATTTGTCATTCTGTGTCTAGCTTATTTCCTTTAACATAATGGTCTCCAGCTCCATCCACATAGGTACAAATGACAGGATTTTATTCCTTTTTATGGCTGAATAATATTTTATTCAGTATATATACCTAGTTTTCTGTATCCATTCCTCCATTGTTAAACATTTAGCTTCCCATATCTTGGCTATTGTGAATAATGCTGCAATAAACATGCAAATGCAGATGTCTCTTTAATATACTGATTTCTTGTGTTTGGCTGTATACCCAGCAGTGGGATTGCTGGATCCCTTGGTAGTTCTATTTTTAGTTTATTGAGGAACCTAAATCCTGCTTTGCACAGTGCCTGTGTTGTTTTACATTCTCAAACACTATTTGAGCATTTACTTTTCTCTACCTCCTCACCAGCCTCTATTATTATTTACCTTTTTGATAATAGTCATTTAAACTGGAGTGTGATGATATTGTGATTTTGATTTGCATTTCTCTGATGATTAGTGAAGTTGAACATTATATTCCTGTTAACTATTTGTATGTCTTTTGTTGAGAAACATCTATTTAGGTCTTTAGTCTGTTTTTAAAAATTGGATTATTTGCTTTTTTTCACTATTGAGTTGTTTGGGCTTCTTATATATTTTTGCTATTTATCTTTTGTCAGGTTGATAGTTTGCAAATATTTTCTTCATTCTGAAGATTGTCTCTCCACTTTATTGGTCCTTTCCTTTGCTGTGAAAAAATTTTTAACTTAAGTATTTATCCTGCTTGATGTATTCTGAGCTTCTTAGATCTGTGGTTTGATGTCTGCCTTTAATTTTAGACAATCCTCAGCCAGTATTACTCCAAATATCTTTTCTGCTCCATTCTCTCTTTCTTCCTCAGCTATGCATATTTTATATACTTTGAAATTATCCACAGTTCTTGAGTATTCTGTATTTTTCATTCTTTTTATCTCTTTACATTTCAGTTTGGGAAGTTTCCATTGAAATATCTTCAAAGTCACTGATTCTTTACTTAGCCATGTCAACTCTACTGATGAGCCCATGGAAAGCATTCTTTATTTCTCTTACAGTATTTATAGTTATATGACATTTTAATCATTTCTTATAGTTTCTTTATTTTTATTTATTTACTTATATATTTTTTGAGATGGAGTCTTGCTGTGTTACTCAGGATGGAGTACAGTGGTGAAATCTAGACACTGTAACCTCTGCATCCTGGGTTCAAGTGATTCTCCTGTGTCAGCCTCCCAAGCAGCTAGGATTACAGTGATGCACCACCACACCCACAAATTTTTGTATTTTTAGTAGAGTTGGGGTTTTCCCATGTTGGCCAGGCTGGTCTCGAACTTCTGACCCCAGGTGATCCACCTGCCTCAACCTCCCAAAGTACTGGGATTACAGATTTAAGCCACCATACTTGTCCCTTTCTTACAGTTTCTTTCTGTTTACATTATTCATATATGTTCTTGGATTTTGTCTAATTTTTTCATTATATTTCTTAACATGTCACAGTTATTTTAAATTTCCTGTCTAACAATATCCACATGTTTTATATCTCAGTCTAGTCTAGAGGTTAGCTTTGTCTTTTAAGACTGTGTTCCTTCTTGCCTTTCAGCATGCTTTATAATTTTTGTTGTTGTTGTTGTTGTTGTTGAAAGCCAACATGATGCATCAGGTAATAGGGTCTGAGATAAATAATCTTTATATTGGCAAATAATATTTTTTTGTATAAAATTTTATGGTAATTTGGCTAAAAGTTGGACAGTGCTTAATGTTTCCTCTATAGCTATAAGCACTGGAGGTTAAGATCTCACTATTGTTTTTGGTTTTATTCTTCTTTTGTTTCTGCATCTCCCCAATAACTCCTTAAATGAAGTCTGCACCTGGCAGTACTTTTAGTTATAATTACTTGCTGTTGTACAGGGGCTTTTCTGATGTGGTGGTGATATGAGAAGGGGAGAGAAAGATTTCTATAATCCTATGTTTTCTTCTCAGTCTTTTAGTGGCCAGTGCCTAGGTTGTGACCTTTAGAAGCGTCTCTTAATTTTTATCCCCTTTCTCTCTTACCCCACACTGTCCACCACATACTTAGGTGAAACAGGAAGGCTAAGATTTGGAGTTGGGTAACTTCCCTTCTCCTATGGGAATATGACTCTAGTAATGTGTTTTCCCCTCATGAGTAGGTCTTTGTTATGGAGAACACTTGATATATTTCAAAATAATTACTTTTTCCCTATCCCTCCCAGAATGATATGAGGATTTTCATTGGCTCTTTACTGTGAGAATCTGATAAGTTTCCCAAGAAAAAGTCCCCCAAAGTTTAGGGGTCTGTGTAAAACTCATCCCCTGTAAAATTTGATGCTCTCTTCTTCAACCATTTTTAGCCTCCATCCAGTAGTTTATCAAAGTTACCACTTAAGTGTTCCTACTAGTTTATGGCTTCAGCTGTTTCTGCATATAGTAAGCTGATCCCAGCTGTGATTCTCTGTACTCACTTGCTTTTGGGATTTCAGGGAGGCAGCTTTCCCTGAAACCTCAATTCTTGGAAGGACCCAATAAATGTCACTGGATTTCAGTCTGTTCAGTTTTTTTTTCTCTCTCTTTTTGTAAGTTGTGAAAGTGGTAACTTTCAGTTTGTTTACATGTTGGAATGGAAACAAAGTTCAATGCTGACTTATGGTTTTAAGGCTCCAGGAGCATTAGTTAGTTCACCCTAACTCAGCAAGCATTATCATGAGTCCAATTCCTAAAATGTCTACAGAATTTCTGGCCTGCCAAGGCAAGTATTAATAAAGTCATATAGGTTGTTGCCATTGGATCTTTACGAGATTTGTCAGTTTGAGAAAATGGTGTGCACGCACTATAAAATATTGTATGTTGTCATCAAAAGATCAACTAGATATATTTATATTTATGAAAACAAGATATTTAAGCAAACAGAAGAAACACTTATAAGTGAATTATAATTCCAAAACACAACAAAACCACACTATTTCCATGAGAATAAAATAAAAATTCTCTATCTGAATTGCCATAAAACTTCCAATAAATGTTGTTCATTCCTTTGGAGAGGAGTTATTAATAACATCACCTTCTTTGAGGATTGCTTGGTAACACATTTACACTTGCCTTAAGTTCCATTCTTATCTACACTTGGGCATATGAAAAGGAGAAAATCAAGCTTTGATAATAGGCAGAAGTAGGCAGCCTCCTATTTTCAGCAGGGTGCTGTCTTGACAACATATCATTGTAATTTACGACTTGATTAAGAACAGAAACTCTACTCTTCAACATTTACCACCCTATATGATTCAGTGGTAATATCTCTCTAGGTCAACTGTAAAAATAACCCCAATGATAAATATAGCTTATATAAAATATTAGCCAAATGATGCTATAGTTGGATACCAGTGAGTTGAGTTATTGAAATTAGCCAATCATTAATTTTCTCCAAATATTCCAAATCATTTTTTTTTTGGCAAATACATTAATTAGTAAAAATCCAGGTCACTTTCTCTGAAGAAAACAGATCTGGTGTTTTTCTTTCCAGCTTGGCTAGTCGGTGCTGAATCTAAGAGATAGCTAAGAGTATGATTTTCTTGCTCTGGGAAATTCTCATAGAAATAATGTGGTATTTTTGGGTTTTAAAATTATGATCCACTTATAGTTGTTTATTCTGTTTGCTGCAATATCCTGTTTTCATTTGAAATACACTAATTATGCCATAGTCCAGTGTCTGGCTTAATTTATATTTAACCATAGGGCTTTACGGTTTCAGAAAACTATAACGTCTTATCTCCACTATTGGGCCAATTTTAAATCTGATGATCTAAGTATTACATATTGCTTCTTGATAATGAACTGAATTCACAATTCGTCTTAACTTGGTGAAGAGAGTAAAGTTATAACATTCTAAAGTACTTAATCAAAATTTGCTGTCAAATTTTATGTTATTAATATATTGTATCTTGACCATTTATATCACCTTCCTTGGGCACATTGTAACAGGCAAAGCCAAGCAAAAATTAGTGAATTTTAGAAATAAAGTTGTGCAGTTACAATTTCCCAAGTTCCCTCATTTTCTTCACCTAATTTAGAAATTTTAGTGGAGTCCCTACCTTACTGCCTTTTATATTCAACCTAATGACTCATTATGTAAACAATGAAGCCAAACCTTTAAACCTTTCTACCACCAGATTTCATTCATAACTAGTTTTACAATTTCCCATTTCCATTTTCAATGAGACCACTGCTCTGTGGATGAAATTGAATGTGGTATGTTTGTGTAATGTTTCCTTGCCCAGTTATGTCCATTGGTAGTAGTAAATTATGCACTGTCATCAAAATTAATACATGCCATTGGACAATATTCTCTGAGATTGCTTCTGTTTTGGAAGCAAAGTGTCAAGTAGTGGTAATCCTAACTAACTCCAATTTGCAGGCCGCTCCAACCTACTAGTAGAGGATCAATATAATTCACTTGCCAGCTACGCCAACCCCCTTGATGATGAGAAATTTGTCCCATAGTCATTTTTAAGTGATTTATTCCCCACTGACACTGAGTGAAGTTCTTTGTGGCATTAGTTTCATTCTCTCCTTTCCTATTGGTGCATAGCTAAGCACTCATATGCTTACTTATTTAATGTATTTAGCTAACTCCAGGGATCTGACTATTACAGCATCTACCATAATCAGCAGTGAAGACACTGAGTTAGGTAAGTCCCCCGGATAATCATAACCATAGAGTCATCTGCACTCAAGCTATTCTTACTACTTTGGAAAGAGTACTCTGTTGCTGAGTTGATGACAGAGTAGGAGTTAACTATTTCAGGTTGATCTGCCAAACTATTGACTTCACAAACTGCAGCAAGTTGTCACACTAT
Organism: Callithrix jacchus; assembly: GCF_049354715.1. Taxonomy (NCBI): domain Eukaryota; kingdom Metazoa; phylum Chordata; class Mammalia; order Primates; family Cebidae; genus Callithrix; species Callithrix jacchus. Next base: position 80,623,509 of record NC_133512.1, on the reverse strand, counting down.
CAAAAGCATCAGCTCATAAAAGTTTGTTGCCACTTGATACTTGATATTTGATTGTTAATCCAAGTAATTTCTCCTACTTATGAGTCTTTAGAATTTGTGCTATTTCTTAAGATCATGAATTCTAAGTACTTGTACCATTAATTGTTAACCAACTTTCTGTTGTTACTCCTTTATAAAGTAACCTAACATTTATCAGTATGCTTTTGGGATGTTATGGTCACTGGGCTGGGGATCCTGAAACCTGCATCATTTTTTGATTGATTAATGATCTTAATTTACCTTGTGAGTGAAGGTTACCTCTTTCCAACTGGCCACTGAAGCATGGTACAATTTTCTAGGGATAGGAAAAACTGTCTTTACTGCTGTTTTTCCCACTACTGCAGCTTCATATTTTTGAGATCTGGCTTTTACCTGAGTTACTGGTAAAAGGCAGGGAATGAAAATTTCCACTAATTTTTCTTGCACTTAGTACTCTTTGAGTAACTGAGAAGCCACTGTTGTGTTTCTCGATTAATTTCCTCAAAATCCTATTGGAAAGATTTGTCCAAATATTTTGCCTCAAAGGATGTTTTTACTTTAAATGAAGAATAGCTAGTCAAAATGGCATGGCATTAAACCCTCATTTTTTCATCCCCCTTCTTTTTGCCACTAATGCCTGGCCGTTATGATCCTTGAGTCTGAGAGAAACTTCTGTTTACTGTGCCAGTAGGAGTTAACATAAAAAGGGGATTGTTAAATCTGATCCACATAGATCAGAGATTTTACCTGGTGTTAAACTATTTTAATCATTTCAAGGATATAGGTACTTGCAGAAAAGGGAAGAGAGACATCTAGGATACCGATGCTGTTCTTCAGATTCACGGTGCATTAGGATACATTCTGGGTCAGATTTGGTCCATTAAGTCTCTAAGTTATGCATAAAGGGTGCTACTTACACAAAAGGAAATTAATTTGGTCATTAAACATCTTCATTTTATTCATAATAATTACATGACTTAAGTAACATTATTGCAAGAAGTCATCTCCCATCAGTCCACATACTTCAGGATTGTTTTCTCTAAGCAAGCCTAGTATATTCCAGGTACATCCTGCTAACTGCATTCCATTGATAAGGATGTTCATCCTGTTTTTCAGAAGATAGTCTTATTGGCAGGTTTGCAAGGGATTTGCAGGTCATCTTTCTATCTTTGCTTCAATATCTTATGAAAAAGAAAAAATATGTTTTCATTCTCAAACAGAAACCTCAACATCTCCTCTCATCAAGCAACCTTCACCATTTCTGTTATGCTCTTAACTTGGTAGCAGCTTCTCTCTGACAGGCTTTGTGGAGTGTTGCCTTTAATATTTGCAGACAAGTCCTCAGCCAATAATATGTGTGCAATCCTAACGTAGATGTATGCCCTTCTCTTCCTCCCTTAGGGATCCTCCTCTCAAGATTCTGCCTCCCAAATTGCAGTTACTTCTGAGCAATTTTATTGAGCTGTCAATTCATGTGTTAATCATTTATTTAATGAATACTTATTGAGGACGTACTTTGTGCAAACTCCAATTTCTGCCTCTAAGTTCAGTGGGACTATTGTGTTCTGCTTGGCTTCTACCTCACTGCGCTTCTGTGCTGCTCTTCTCTGGGGTCAGTCATGTGGTTCCTGCTGTCAAGTGACTGAAAACTGTCCAGTTTGTCCAGTTTTATTTTTTTGTGTGGGGCAGGAGAGCATGTCCAGTCTTAGTCTGATTCTGTCACAGGCAGAAATGGAAGTCCTCATCTTTATCTTATTTTAGAGTTCAGTAGCTTTAATTTTTAATGGCCATCTGTCTGTCATAGGCTTTTGTTTGTATTCATATTTTAGTTGGCGGAATTTGATCTCTAGTAGGTTTTTCTAAACGTTAATGGGGGTGATGTTTTCTGAGTCTTCGTATATTCAAAAATCATTGATTGTAGGTTTTCTAATATGAAGAACAATTTGGTTTAGTGTAAAATATTTTTAGTCATAAAGGATGACTTTTCATAAAAGTATGAAAATTAATGAAAGACTCTTTAGGTGCTCTATGAATTTTGCTCCATTTCCTTCTTCATTGAATATTTCAGTTCTGAGTCTTGAGGCTAGCGAGAATTGTTTTCAGATGCATTCCTATTTGCCTTACTGCCCAAAAGATGGTTAGTTTTAAAAGTCCATGTAATTTTCTATTGCATGCCTTGAAATGGAGTTTGTTGGGTTATTCTTTTCTAAGACATAGACTATTTTCTTATTTTATAGGTTAATGTTTTCTTTTATATCTGGGACATTTTCTTCAATTGAAACTGTAATTTTTATCATTAATATGATTCTCTCATAATAATGATTATGAGTACCTTGGCTTTTCTTTCTGCTGTATCCATTCACATCTTTCTAAATTATTTATATGAATTTAATTATTTTCTTTTCCATTATTTCTAACTACTGTTTACCTTACTTCAGTTTTTAGCTGTGTGTGTTCTCTTAAATGTTCCTCTCTATTTAACTCTCCTTGATACAGTGGTTCTACTTTTCCTTCCACTTCTTTATTGAGCTGTCAGTTCATGTGTTAATTTTTTATTTAATGAATACTTATTAAGGACATGCTTTGTGCAAAGCACCATTCTAGGCCTTGATATTACATGAACAAATTATGCAGGCAAATCCCTGCTCTTATGGAGCTGATATTTTAATGGGGAGAGAACATCATTACATTAAATATTATTGGAAAAACAGCGTAATGGGAGAGAATATTGTGAGGGTATTTTGTAAGTTAAGAAGTGTGATGGTTATTATTGAGTGTCAACTTGATTGAAGGATACAAAGTGTTGATCCTGAGTGTGTCTGCCAGAGTACTGCCAAAGAAGATTGACATTTGCGTTAATGGGCTGGGAAAGGCAGACCCACCCTTAATCTGAGTGGGTACTATCTAATCAGTTGCCAGCATGACCAGAATGTAAGGCTGGCAGAAAAACATGAGAAGTCTATACTGGCTTAGCTTCCCAGGCTATAGCTTTCTCCCATGCTGGATGCTTCCTGCCCTCAAACATCACACTCCAGGTTCTTCAGCCTTGAGACTCATACTGGATTCCTTGCTTCTCAGCTTGCAGACAACCTATTGTGGAACCTCATATTGTGATAGTGTGAGTCAATACTCCTTAATATACTCCCCTTTATATATACTTCTGTCCTATTAGTTCTGTCTCTCTAGAGAACCCTACTAGAAGAAAAATCTGGGTACCCTATTGATATGATGATATTTGAGCATTTTATCTCCTGATTTTCACATTGCCTTCATGTTGAGAACTTATATCTTTGCTTAGTCCTCTCATTTTACAGAAAATATGATTTTATTGAACTTAAAATACATAATTCATGGGAAAATAATTGGCATTATTTTTTATTCAGCAGGGCAGCAACATTTTGTTTTCTTTTTGAGATGGAGTTTCCATTTAGTTACCCAGGCTGGAATGCAGTGGCACAATCCCAACTCACTGCAACCTCCATCACCCAGGTTCAAACAGTTCTCCTGCCTCAGCCTCCTGAGTAGCTGGAATGACAGGCATGCGCCACCACACCCAGCTAATTTTTTGTATTTTTAGTAGAGATGGCATTTCACCATGTTGGCCAGGCTGATCATGAACTCCTGACCTCAGGTAATCTGCCCACCTTGGCCTCCCAAAGTGCTGGGTTTACAGTCATGAGCCACCATGCCCACATGGCAACATTTTCTGACTGATCATTTAATATCCTGTTCCTATACATTTTTTTTTTTTTTTGAGATGGAGTTTTGCTCTTATTGCCCAGGCTGGAGTGCAATGGCACAATCTTGGCTCACCACACCTCTGCCTCCCAGGTTCAAACAGTTCTCCTGCCTCAGCCTCCTGGGGAGCTGGGATTACAGGCATGTACTGCCATGCTCAGCTAATTCTTTTTTATTTTTAGTAGAGATGGAGTTTCTCCATGTTGGTCGGGCTGGTCTGGACCTCAGTTGATCCACCCACCTTGGACTTCCAAAGTGCTGGAATTACAGGCATGAGCTACCTCATCCGCCCCATTCTTTTTACATATAATCTTTCATAGAGATCCCATGCTTATCATGCATACACATATTTAGATTGTGAGTGAGTGATGGAGAAAGGGGTCTCAGGCTGTGTTTCAGTCTATTATGAGGTATTTTTTGACATATTAGTATTTTGTTTGGGATTTATTTTCAGCATTTATTTCTCTTTGGCCAGTGGGTATAGCTTTGGAAGCAGTTTGAAATTCTCTCTTCTGCCCACTTGTGGAAGAGCTTCTTCCTGCAATCTATGCTAAGTCAGTGGCCCGCTCAGCCTGTGACTTTGTGTCAAAGAGCCAGATAATCCCAGAGACGTACCTGTCCCCAGGCTAGGATTATTTCTGCTATGATAAACAGAGGGATTTTATATTGCACTTCTGTTTGTACTCGACTGTAGAAAGGTATTATTTCCTACCTCTTTCTCATGTCTGCAAGTGTGAATTCTTCCCCCGCTTTTCTTCCCATTCATGTACTGTCTCCACAGCAGTTGACTCCCTTTATGCATATAATACATGGTGCTTCAGAGTTTCAGCTCCAAATTTCCTTGACACTGGGGGTCTGCCTTTCTGTTTTTTTCCTTGCTTCTGGTTGAATTCTGGGAAAAATATGTGGACACTTGGTCTTTTTCTGGCTTCTTCGAACAGAATGTCTGCACTAGTAGCATTCATTTTATGGAATTAATTTTTATAACTAGTTTAAAATAATTTTCAAAACTAGTGGTGCTGTTTGGCTTCAATCAAGCCAATAGTCAATAGGAATTGAGAGTACTTACATAAATACATCTTTAATGCGAAATTGTTTATTTGTTGAAAAACTAAAGGTAAGAACCATAATTTTTACTCACAGGATTTTATTTGAAATCATACAAGATATGATTAAATTATATTGGATTTAATTATAAAAACAGTATAGGATTGATACATATTATTACACAGTCTTAAAACCCATTAACTCTATAATGTGATTTAATAGAAAAAATTCAGTATGTTCACAAAGAAATAAATATTATAGATATTAACCACTGGAGGCTTTTTTTTTTTTTTTTTGAGACTGAGCCCTGTTGCCCAGGCTGGAGTGTATTGGTGTAATCTCAGCTCACTGCAACCTCCATCCCCAGTTTAAAGCAATTCTTCTGCCTCACCCCCTCCACATTGCTGGGATTACAGATTCGTGCCACATGCCCGGCTGATTTTTTTGTATCTTTAGTAGAGACAGGTTTTCACCATGTTGGCTAGGCTGGTTTTAAACTCCTGACCTCATGATCTGCCCAACTCGGCCACCCAAAGTGCTAGGATTACAGGCGTGAGCCGCTGCACACAGTCTGAAGCTAATTTTTTAAAGCTAACAATTAGTAGTTGGCTTCTGTAAGTAAAATGATGATAAAATTCTTCTAAGATTGAACATTTACTTCATATAAAGTAAAATGGAATCTCAAAGCTCATGGGAAAAAGTTTTCACTAAATATATTTTAGATCTGATTTTAGAATTTGCACTCCTATGAAATACTGTGTGTGTGTGTGTGTGTGTGTGTGTATGTGTGTTTGATACTCTTAGACTCAGAGCTGTTTCACTAAATAATCTTTCTGTAAAACTTTTGAAATGATGCATCACTTATCTTCTTAGATATACTCAACAAATGAGCAACTTGTATGCTTCAGGTGAGGCTTTTAAATGCTTCAAAACATTTTATAAACCCTAGTAGGACTAGCATCCAGGGAAAACAAGAGATATTTTGGTATTAGGGCGTTGTCAAGAGAGTGATTCAAATGTTTATTGCTTCATCTTAAAGAGAAAAAGACTGGCTGCCTCAGGACTGGCTGATAAATAACAATCCCTTAAATAGAAGATCATAAAGATCAGGTTATTCTTTATTGTTCTCATAGGAGCCTTGCCTGACTTACCTTCAGTCCGAAGGTAAGCCATGCTTTGAAAGGGAAGGCAACAAAGGTTGCATGCAATTTGTGCTTGTGAAGGTTGTAACATTTTTGTAGTGTTATCTAATGCTTTAATTTTAAAACCATATGTTTTAAAATATCTTGTTTCTCAAATAAATGTCATACTTAAAAAGCCTTAGAATCTACTGTTTACTAACAGATCTCCTAAATTTTCTGCATCTCTTGATGATAAATTTGAGATGGAGCTCTGTGATAATGAAGCAGGGAATAATTGTTCTGTCACTGAAAATGAGTTTGGGTTGCTCAGGTAGTTATACAAAATACTGCAGAGTGGGTAGCTTAAACAACGTAAATTTTTTTTATCACATTTTTGAAAGCTAGTAGTTTAAGGTCAAGTTGTCAGCAAAGCTGATTTTTTTCTGAGGGCTCTCACTTCGGCTTTTAGATGACTGTCTTTGTATAATCTCTCCTCTATGTATATAACATCCTAATCTCCTCTACTTATGATGATATCAGCCATATTGGATTAGGGCCTCACACATGACCTCATTTTACATTAATTATTTCTTTAAAGGCCTGTAGGTTAGAACTTCAATATGCAAATTTTGGTTGCCCACATTTTAGTCCATAAAACATCCAATTTTAATTTTATTGTGCTTAATAATTCTTAATTTCACTTGAGTTCTGTGTTTAAAACTAGGTAAGATCACTGGATCAATGTCTTCTAATGGAGAGTAAATGATTTTGTCATTGATTGCTGTATTAGGGTTCTCTAGAGAAGGAAAACCAGTGGTGTGTGTGTGTGTGGTGTGTACAGAGAAGAAGAGAGAGGTATATTTTCAGAAATTGGCTCATGGGACTGTGCAGGCTGGCAAGTCCAAAATCTGCATGGTGAGCTGGCAGCCTGGATATCCAGGAAGGGGTGAAGTTGTAGTTCAAGTATGAAGGCCATCTGCTGTAGAAATGTTAGAAGAGGTCAGTCTCTTTCTATTTAGGCTTTCAACTGATTGAAGGAGGTTTACCTGCATATGAAGGACAATCTGGTTTACTCAAAGTTCACTAAATTAAATGTCAATCTCCTGTGAAAACACCCATATAGAAATATCCAGAATAATATTTGACAAACCATCTGGGCACTATGGCCCTGCCAAGTTAACACATAAAATTAACCATCTCAAATGGGACTTAGAATAGATGCTTGTATAGAGTAATCCACTACACTGTGGTAAGTACTATGCTAAGCAGGTAAGATAGTTAATTAATGTTTTACCCACAGGAATACTAGACCCTTGAAATCACAGTATAAGTATGCTGAACTTCTGTGGTATCAGTTTCCCACAAATAATTATAAGAATAAATATCACTTTCTATGAAAATAAACATGGTTATATAGTAGAGTGTGCTGCAATATACACAGGCATTTTATTATGCTTATAAAGTTATGAGACTAGTTCAGTCTTACAGTAATGTTTTAAACAACACAACTTAATACCACATTATAATGTTGATACATTACAACTCTTAATAGCTTTGCTTCTTTCCTATTCTCTAGCATCCTAAATCTCCACAGAGTTGCAGATTCAAAGAACCTTCTTTCCCATCCCAGTATGTTTCCACAATTGATATCTCTATCAACTCTCTCTTTCATACCATTCCAAGCTGTGCGTGATATGTGTCCTGCAATACTTTTATCCTTCGTTGTGCAGCTCTCCACATGAGGGTGTGGCATGACATTTCTTCTGTTTTGACTACTTTTCAAGTAAAATAGTCTTCACAGATTCTGCTATTTTATTCCTCATAGAAGGCGATAATCACAAAGTGATGAAAACAGGACAGAAAAGCAGGGAGGCCCCACATATTAAGGTTTTCTTCTTCAATATTGATGAAAAACATAAACCCTCAAAAACATTTTTGAGTTTTGAAATCATTTTTTGACTCTCCTTTCAGAAGTCCATGTGCATTTACACTCTTCTAACATCAGGAGGACTGTAGCAGAAAAGTTGAGAACCTCAGACTATTCTTCACAAGGATCAATAGAGGAAATTACCACATATTCTCATTTTACACAGAAACTGAGACTCTAGGAAGTTTTAAAATGTATTCAAGTCTATGTCATTGAAAATACATTTTGTTTTGGGAAAATAAAACAAAAACATGGGCTGAACAAGGAGGCAACAATGACTTAAAGAGAAAAAAATAAACCTAAGTCTCATCTTTAAATATTTTTCCAAACAGAGACTATTATTTCTGTTTTTAATTGAGTGAATGAGTGAGAGTGTTCGTGTGTGTGTGTGTGTGTGTGTGTGTGTGTGTGTAGCAAGATAAACAGAATGGAGAATTAAAAGACAGAAAATTCCACTGTAAACATTTCTTGGTGGTTTCACTGTAATAAAAGTATGTATGGGGTTTGTCATGAAAAAGGATCAAACCATTTTCTAAACTGAGAGGCAATAAAATCATAATAAGAATGCAGAGTTGAGGGAATATTTTTATAAACAAATGAAGAATCATGAAAAGTAAATTTTATTACAAAGTAGAAGTATTACTTAATTTTTTGTTGCTTTGAGTGGTATAAATTCAAGCCATACAATTAATTCAATAATGTTGTGGCAGTTTTTAAATGTTTTAAAAATAGCAGTTCAATGCTTTGTTGTCTGTCACTAAATTCAATAAGCTGAATATTCTACATTGCAGAAAAATCCAGAAGAATAGGAATAATTAAGATAAAAAAATGAAAAGATGTATTTAATCTTATAATTTGTATATTACATAAGCTTTTAGTTTCCTGGGTCAGAAATATGCTTTTGTTAGCACGTAAAATTAAAGAAGATTGGAAAATAGATAATAATGACTTGAAAAATCCATCTGCTGCAATATTCCTGTATGAGACTAAACACAAATAAAGGTTGAAAGTATACAGCAAAATGGTTCTGTCAAGACTTTGGCACAATTATTATAAATATCTCAAAGTTGTTAGCTTAACTGAGTAGTAAATTACATGGCAAGTTACATTTGCCAAAGTTAAGTGATAGCTTTTAGTTTGCAATTAAAAAATATTTTTTATGATATAAGAAAATACTTACCAAATTTCCTACTCATAATTCAAAGAATTGGCAAAGCAAAAATGTGGTTTGGGATATTTACATTTCTCCATCCATTCATAAATATATGAAATTCTTTATGCTATAGTGTATTCTAAAAGCTTACTTGCTGAGTGATTATAAGATGTGTTTATATATGTAGAATAGAGCAAAATGGCTATCAGCAGTTAGTCAAGAATGAATCATAACACCTAATTGATATTGTTTAAGAATAATACAAATATACTGAGGTAGTCTTTTAGTCTTGAACATTAGGTTTTCAATGTTCTGAGGGCTCCAGTCACCGCAACATGACATTGATCACTGGCAGCTCCCTGTTACAAGTCATCCAGCCAAATCAGGGACCAAAGACCGTAAATAATTGCACAATTGGCCATTTTTCCTACCAAACCAAATGAGCAACCAGAAGTACTGCTCAAAGTTCTGTGCACTGGGAGGATTTCTCTTTACAACCGTCCTTTAGTCATGTCCCAGAAAGGGGCTATGGTGTTATAGCTGTTCACTGCCAAGTGGTGCCTCTGTATCATGCAGAACCATCTGTAAAGCCATACCCATTTCTTTCTCTGCCAACTGGTCATACGGAAATTTCCATAAGCCCAGAGGTGTGGGCTGAGAGAGAGAAGGTAGTGTGGCAAGATTGGAGCTATGACATTTGGATCACTTTTTCATGTAACTTACTTGTGTCTTCAGGACCTGCTCAGGCCCGGTTGTGCATATACCCCCACTTATGTTTAATGATAGAGTGCTGCTGATCATGCCAAGCCTTATGGATTGGTAGGTCAGATAATACCCACTACATAGGCAGCTCAAGTTACATGATATCTTAGTGGTCCATGGCTAAATATTGTCTACTAATGCCTAGTAGTAGACCAAAGGTTGTTACTCAAAATGGGAGTAGTTGTCTGCAAAGGATGCCAGGGAGTTGCTATCAAATCTTGAGGTCTTAATTGCATTCACCTATAGGGGCCTATCTAAGGCTTCAACTAGCATTTCTATCTGCCATTGTCATTTCAAACACCATATGGCCCAAGTTACAGAGCAGCTTGCATAGCAGCCTGGATCTGTTGCAGAGCCCTCTCTTGTTCCAGGCCCTACTTAAAACTAGCAGCTTTTGGGATCACTAGGTAGATAGTCCAGAGTAACACAATCAAATAAGAAATATTTTTCCCCCAGATAAAAAGACACCCATTGGGCATTTCTTGATTGCAGGAGAGAGCAGATGTAAAAACTTATCATTCACCTTAGAGAGATGTTTTTTCATGTCCCATACCACTGAACTTCTTGAAATTTCACCACAGCCTCTGAGCTTTTGTTTCTCACCCTCTGACACACAAAAGGCTTAACAGTAAGTCTAGAGTTGTTGCTATTTCTTGGTAAGTAGGCCCAGTCAGCATGATACCATAATTTTTATGTACCCATGTGATATTTTGTAGAAGGGAATGGTGATTGAGATGCCTCCAAACTAAATTGTGACGTAGGACTGGAAACTTGATGTATCTCTGAGGCAGGACAGTGAAGGTGTGTTGCTAGCCTTGCCACCTGAAAACAAACTGATTCAGGTGGTCCTTACTGACAGGGATGGAGAAAAATTCATTTGCTAGTTCAATAGCTATATACCAAGTACAAGATGTGCTAATTTTCTCAAGCAATAAAAGCATATCTGTTATAGCAGTTATAACTGGAGTCATCACTTAAAATAAACATAAGATAATTTGCTGTCATATCACAAGATCTGTCTAGCTACTACACAGACTAAATAGGAAGTTGAATGGGGTGTCAGAAATGGAATTAGCATTGTCCTAATTGACAACTGCCACAGGGGAGGCCATTATAGTTTCCTCAGGCAAGGGAGGATTAATCCCATTAGTTCAGTGGATAGGCTGATATCATTAGGGGTGAGAATGCCTGCTGGTGAGGAGCTTGATTTTATTGGGATTAGGGAGGCTTCTTCCACAGAAGGTTGAGAAGCCTGGTCCTCTAGCAAAGAAGCCTCATGAAAATTTAGGGGCTCAATATCCCTGGATTCATCAGTGTTCCCATACATCCCTATTCCAACTTACAAAATCCTATTTTTTTTCCTAATAAATGCCCATACTTGAATGGTAGACAACCTATGGGACTAGCAGTTCAACTTGCATTCTAATTCAGCCAGTCACAGGATAAGAGTCTACACTGGATTTTAAACAATCTCAGCCCTGCAAATATGGGTGATAAGGGTCTCTTTCAGGACACACATAAATGCTTTCAGGGCATGTTTGTGCTGCTTGAGCTGTGAATTCAAATTTCTGAGCTCATTTTGTTTTTTTCACCACTTTGACCAGTGATATAAGAAACAACTAGCCAGTGTCAATACATTTGACAGCTTTCCAAAAATATTCAGAAGTACTCAGAACTCAGTTTCTTATAAGTTACTGATTAGAAGTATTATATCCAATACAGATAGGTTGTACATCTCTATTACCAATTAATGCCATGGATTATCAGTACTTCCTTTACTAAAATTAAAGTCATTAGCATCTTTAAATTTAATCAGGTTAGAGAGCCAATTTCAGAAATTCCAGAACCAATTTAGAAAACTTATCCTTAAAATTCTGTTCCTGTAGAACAGGGTTCTTCATGGTCTATTAAGAACTGGGCAGCACAGCAGGAGGTGAGAGGCAGGTTAGCCAGGGAAGCTTCATCTGTATTTACAGCCACTTCCCATTGCTCACAATACTGCCTGAGTTCCACCTCCTGTCCATTCAGAGGACACATTAGATTCTTATAGGAGGACAAACCTTATTGTGATCTATGAATGTGAAGAATCTGCGTTGCACACTCCTCATGAGAATCTAATGCCTGATGATCTGTCACTATCTCCCATCATCCCCAGATGGGACTTGAATAATTACTTCATTCTATGTTACAGTACAATAATAATAGAAATAAAGTGCACAGTAAATGTAATGCACTTGAATCATCCTCAAACCATCCCTCCACCCCCATCCATGGAAAAACTCTTCTACAAAGCCAGTCTCTGTCTCATACCCAAAAAGGTTGGGGACCATTGCTCTATAACCATTCTCAGTACTAAATCCCAGTCTGATCCCCAAAAAGGTTGGGGACCACTGCTCTATAACCATTCTCAGTACTAAATCAGTGTTTTACAAAGAAACAGAACCAGTATGACTATATAATGATATGTGTATGTGTCTGTGTGTATATATATTCCAGGCATATATAATATATAATATATTAGGATATATAATTATTATAGATATAATATATAATTATATGCATGTATATATGTGTGTGCATATATATTGGGTGTATGTGTATGTATATATGTATATTCACACACATATGCAGATATATACACACACATATACATATCTATGAGATATTTAATACAAGGTATTGGTTCATACAATTATAGAGGATGAGAAAACCCATGATCTGTTATTTGCAAGCTGGTGGTGACCCAGGAAAGTCAACAGGGGTAGTTCCAGTCCATGACTAAAGCCTGAGAACCAGGAGAGCAGATGTAAGTTCCAGTCTGAGGGCATAAAAATGACCAAAAATGAGCTCAAATCATCAGGTAGAAAGAGAGAGAGCACAAATTCTTCTTTATGTTGACTTTTTTGTCCTATTCAGACCCTAAAGGAATTGGATGAGGCTCACCCACATTAAGGAGAATAATCTGTTTTACTCAGTTTACCAGTTCAAATTCTAACCTTATCCAGAAATACCATCACAGAAGTAAATTTGACCAAATGTCTGAGCACCCCATGGCCTATACAAGTTGACACATAAAATTATCAATCACACTTTCCTAACCAGGTATTTTGGTACTGGATCACTCTTCCTCCCAAGCATTTTCCTCTCATCATTCTAGCTTGCTTCTGCCACCACATAGATATATTTGTAATACCCAGACTCTCATTTAATTGGTATAATTAATTTTAGCATTTTTTTCACCCACCAACCTTAACCCTCATGCCTTGAAAGTACCTAGACCCAGATAATTAGATTTCTATGTTCAGACTTGTGCATTAAGGAAATACTTCCAAAACTTTAATGTGCATGAAAGTCACCTATGATACTTTTTAAAAACTTAGGCTGATTTGGTAAAAGCTCAGAGTGAAGTATAAAAGTCTGCATCTCTAACAAGATCCCAGTGGTACCAATGCTGCTAATCCCTGGATCACAGCTTCCTTAGTAAGGTGTTGATACCTAGTAGCAGCTAACATGTCAAAATAACCACAACCTTCAGTGGTTAACAAGAAGTTACTCTTTCTTTGTCAAATAATAGTATAGAGGTATAAAATCTAGTTTGAAAAGATAGTTCTGCCCATTAGGTCATTCAGAGACCCAGGTTTCTCCATGGTGTGATTATGCCATACCCTAGGGGGATGTACGGTTGTATCTCACTTGTCTGCACTACACACACATCTTCCTTTATGGTGCTCCACTTTATTATGCTATGAAGATGTTGCAATTCTGACAAATTGAAGGTTTATCTCAACACTGCATCGAGCAAGTCTATTGGCATCATTTTTACAATAGCATGTACTCCGTTCATACTTCTGTGTCACTTTAGCAATTCTCAAATATGTCAGAATTTTACATTCGTATTATATCTATGATGGTGATCTGTGATCAGTGATCTTTGATGTTACTATTGTCATTGTTTTGGGGAGCCACAAGCTGTGCCCATATAAAATGGTGAACTTAATTGATAAATATTTTGTGTGTTCTGACTGCTCCAGTGACTGGCCATTCCTTGAACTTTCTTCCTCTCTTTGGGCCTAAATATTTGCTGAGACACAAGAGTATTGAAATTATGCCAGTTAATAACTTTATAATGGCCTCTAAGTGTTTAAATGAAAGAAAAGTAGTGGTCTCTTACTTTCAGTTAAAGCTACAAATGATAAAATTTAGTGAGGAAGGTATGTTGAAAGCCATGATAGGCTAAACACTGGGCCTCTTGAGCCAAATGGTTAGCCAAGTTGGAAATGCAAAGGAAAACTTTTTGAAGAAAATTTAAAACGCTACTCCAATGAACACATGGATGATAAGAAAATGAAACAGGCTTACTGCTGATATGAAGAGTGTTTGAGTGATCTAAATAGAAGATCATGTTAGCCACAACATTTCCTTAAGCCACAGCTTATTTCAGAGCAAATTTCTAATTCTCTTCAGATATAGGAAGGTTAAAATAAGTAAATAAGCTGCAGAAGAAGTTCTTGAAATTTAAAGAGAGAAACCATCTTCATAACATCAAACACAGGATGGGATTTATCCCAGGGATGCCAGCCTAGTTCAACATATGTAGATTAATCAATGTACCACATTATATTAACAGAATGAAGGATAAAAATGATATGATAGTTTCAATTGATGCTAAAAATGCATTTAATAAAATTTAACACCCTTTCACAATGAAAACCCTAAAATTACTGGAAATAGAAGAAACAAACCTTAATATAATAAAAGCCTTGTGTAATAGATCCATAGCTCATATCCTACTGAATGGAGAGAAACTGAATGCCTTCCTCTAAGATGTGGAATGTGACAAGAATTCTCACTTTCATTGTTGTTATATAACAAGTCTTAATTAGAGCAATTAGACAAGAGAAAGAAATAACATCCAAACTGGAAAGGAAGAATTTGAATTATCCTTGTTTACAGATGACATGATCTTATATTTGGAAAAACCCCAGCAAAAAACTATTAGAACCTATAAACAAATTCTGTACATTTGTAGAATATAAAATCAACATGCAAAATTGAATAGTATTTCTATATGCCAACAGTGATATAAAAAAATTTAAAAAGTAATCCCACTTACAATAGCTAGAAATAAATTGAAATACTTAGAAATTAACTTGACCAAGAAGTGAAAAATCTCTGCAAGAAAAACTATGGAATGCCAATGAAATAAATTGAAGAGGACACCCACATAAGGAAAGGCATACCATGTATATGAATTAGAAGAATCAGTGTTGTAAAAATTTCCATACTACCCAAAGCAATCTATAGATTCAATGCAATTACTGTTAAAAATACCAATGACATTCTTTAGAGAAATAGAAAAAAAAATCATAAAATTTATGTAGAACCATAATAGAATAGCCAAAACTATCCTTAGCTAAAAGGAGAAAAATGTAGAAATCACATTACCTGACTTTAAATTATAGTGCAGAGCTACAGTAACTAAAACAGCATGTTACTTATATAAAAACAGATGCATAGACCAGTGGATCAGAAGAGAACCCTGAAACAAATTCATACACATACAGTGAACTCATTTTTGGCAAAGAGGCTAAGAACATACACTGAAAAAAAGACAGTCTGCTCAATAAATGGTGCTGGGAAAACTGGACATCCATATGCAGAAGAATGAAACTAGACCCCTATCATTGTCATATACAAAAATCATGTCAAAATGGATTAAAGGCTTAAATCTAAGAACCCAGTCTCTGAAATGAATACAGTAAAGCATGGAGGAAACTCCCCAGGACATTGATCAGGGCAAAGATTTCTTGAGTAATACACCACAAGCACAGGCAATCAAAGCATAAATAGATAAATGGGTTTACATCCTGTTAAAAAGCTTATGCACAGCAAAGGAAACCACCAATAAAGTGAAGAGACAACCGATAAAATGGGAGAAAATATTTGCAAACTTCCCGTCTGGCAAGGTGTTAATAACCAGAAATTAAGAGGAGCCCAAATAATTCTATAGGAAAAAATCCAGTTATCAAATTTTTAAAAATGGGCAAAAGATTTGAATAAGCATTTCTCAGAAGTAGATATACAAATGGCAAACAGGAGTATTAAAAGGTGTTCAACATCATTAATCATCAGGGAAATGCAAATTAAAACTGCAGTAAGATATCATCACACCCCAGCTAAAATGGCTTTTAGCCAAAAGACAGGCAGTAACAAATACTGGCGAGGGGAAAGGGAAGACTTACACACTGTTATTGGGAATATGAATTAGTACAACCACTATGAAGAAGAGTTTGGCAGTTCCTCGGAATTAAAAATTGAGCTACCATCTGTTCCAGCAACCCTACTGCTGGGTATATATCCAAAAGAAACAAAAGCAGTATATTCAAGAGATATGTGCACTTCTATGTTTTTTCAGACTGTTCACAATAGCTAGGATTTGGAAGCAACGTAAGTGTCCACTGACAGATGAATGAACCAAAAAACATGTGGGACATGTATGCAATAGGGTATATTCAGCCATAAAAAGCATGCAACAACGTGGATAATATTGGAGATTGTTAAGTGAAATAAGCCAGGCACAGAAAGACACATTTCACATTCTCACTCTGTTGTGAGATTCAAAAATCAAAATAATTGAACTCATGGAGATAGTAGAATGATGGTTACCAGAGGCTGAGAAGGGTAAGGACAGTAGGGAGTGGGAGATGCTTAATGTGTACACAGAAATAATTAGAATGAATAAAACCTAGCATCTGATAGTACAATGAAGTAGTCAATAATCATTTAATTGTGCATTTGAAGACACCAAAATAGTATAAATAGATTGTAACACAAAAGATAAATGCTTGAAATGAATACCCTGCTTTTCATGAAGTGATTATTACTCATTGCATGCCTATATCAAAATATCTCATGTACCCCATACATATATACACCTACTAACTGCCCACAAAAATTAAAAATTAAGAATTAAAAAAAGGTCAAGGTGGAGCAGCAAGTGCTGATGCGGAAGCTGCAAGTTATTAAGAAGATCTAGCTAAGGTCATTGATGAAAGTGGCTACACCAAACAGTGGATTTTCAATGTAGACAAAAGCAGCCTTCTACTGAAATAAGATGCCATCTAGGACTTTCCTAGTTAGAAACAAGAAGTCAAGGCCTGGCTTGAAAACTTCAAAGGACAGGCCGACTCTTATCAGAGACTGGTGCAGCTGGTGCCTTTAAATTGAAACCAGTGCTCATTTACCATTTCAAAAATCCTAACACCCTTAAAAATATGCAAATTCAACCTTGTCTGTACTAAAAATACAAAAATTAGCTAGGCATGGTGGTGTATACCTGTAATCCCAGCTACTTGGGAGGCTGAGGCAGGAGAATCACTTGGACCAGGGAGTCGGAGGTTGGAGTGAGCTGAGATCATGCCACTGCACTCCAACCTGGTGACAGAGCAAGACTCTGTCTCAAAAACAAAAACAAAAAACAAAACAAAGCTAATTCGAATTGACCTATGCTCTATAGATGGAACAACAAAGCTTGAAGGGCAACATATGTGTTTCTAGTATGGTTTAAGAAATATTTTAAGCCCACTATTGAGCTCAGATAAAAACATTCTTTTGTAAATATTACAGCTCACTGACAGTGTACCTCATCACCCAGGAGCTCTGATGGAGACGTACAAGATCAGTGTTATTTTATGCCTGCTAACATAACATCAATGCATTCTGCAACCCATGGATCAAGGAATAATTTCTACTTTTCAGTTGTCTTATTTAAGAAACACATTTTATAAGGCTATGCTTGCCATAGATAATAATTCCTCTGATGGATCTGGGGAAAGTAAACAGCAAACCTGGACATAATTCACCATTCTAGATGACATTGAGAACATTTGTAATTCAGTGGAGATGGTCAAAATAACAATATTGGCAAGAATTTGGAAGAAGTTGATTCTAAACCTCATGGATCACTTGGAGGGATTCAAGACTCCAGTAGAGGAAGTAACTGCATTATGTGGTGGATATGGCAAGATAATTAGAATTAGAAGTAGAGCCTGTGACTGGTACAGTGACTAATGCCTGTAATCCTAGCACTTTGGGAGGCCAAGGTAGATGGATCAGGGGGTCAGGAGTTTGAGACCAGGTTGGCAGCATGATGAAACTTCGTCTGTACTAAAAATACAAAAAATTAGCCAGGCATGCAGGTGGACACATATAATCCCAGCTACTCAAGAGGCTGAGGCAGGAGAATAGCTTGAAGCCAGGAGGTGGAGGTTGCAGTGAGCTGAGATCATGCCACTGTACTCCAGCCGGAGAATAGCTTGAAGCCAGGAGGTGGAGGTTGCAGTGAGCTGAGATCATGCCACTGTACTCCAGCCTGGGCAACAGAGCAAGACTCCATCTCAAAAAACAAAAGTAGAGCCTGAAGATGGGACTGAATTGTTCATGATAAAAATTGAATGGATGATGAATTTCCTTTTAGGAAAGAACAAAAAAATGTTTTCTTTTGATGGCATCTGCTCCTGGTGAAGAGGCGGTGAACATCATTGAAATGACAACAAAGAATTTAGAATATTACATAAACTTAGTTGATAACACTGTGGCACTGTTTGAGAGAACTAATTTTTAAATAAGTTGCACTGTGAGTAAAATGCCATCAAGCAGCATCACATGATCCACAGAACTCTTTCATGAAAGGAAGAGTCAATCAATATGGTAAACTTTATTGCTGTTACATTCATAAAAATTGCCACAGCCACTGCAACTTTCAGTAAGCACAACCCTGATCAGTCCACAGCCATCAACATCAAGGCACGACCCTATACCAGCACAAAGATTAAGACTCGCTGAAGGCTCAGATTATCGTTTGTTTGTTTTTAGCGCAAAGGAATTTTAATTAAAGTGTGTACATGTTTTAGACATAATACTATTGCATGCATATAGATTATATAGACATATACGATTGCATGCATATAGATTGTAGCATAGTATAAATGTAATTTTTATATGCACTGGAAAACCAAAAATTTGTTTGACTTTCTTCATTGTATTATTTGCTTTACTGCAGTCGTCTGCAGTCAAGCCTGTAATACCTCTGACTTATGCTTATATAGACTATGGGAATTTATTGTTTGAGAGGTATAGTGTAGGAAGTTAAGGGAAAGTGGCTTTCTCTTATAGAAATGATCTAAGTGTAGCAACCATTGCTTCTATAGCCACATATAGCTTCAGGGAGGGCTGAGAAGTATAGTTTGTAGCTTGGCATTTATATACCTAGAGGAAATTTGAGTGAGTCTGTACTACAAAAAAGAGATAATGGACTTTGGGGAAGTGTGGATAGTCTCTATCACTTCTTACATTAGTAACAATAGCGATCCTCTGAAACCTTGAATTCAACTAGTTCACACTGTCCATCACCTCCCTATCAATGCTCTAGTAATTCTCATATCTCCCATCTATTGTCCCATCCACTTTTTCATTATCAATCTCCTACCCTCCCTGAGAGCTTCTACATTTTCTTCTTTGCCTTATTTTGTCCATCGTCTGGCATTATTATCACTTTCAGAATGCTGTTAATGTCTCTTTCTTCTCTCTTGCTGTCATAGTTATCTTAAAAAATGCAAAGCAATCCAGTTAGAGTACAGTTAAAATGTTAGCTTATCAAAGAACTCTTACTTGACCACCCAATTTGAAATAGCCCTCCCTCCCATGCAAGAAGGTTGATTCTCTAATTCTCGTTTTAACTGTTTGCGTAATACTTATCACTACCATAAATTGTGTTACATATTTGTATGTGTGCTTTTTTCTCTGTTTTTTTTTTCTATTAGAACTGCATATGGGCAAATATTTTATTCTGTTCGATGCTCATTCTCCAGTATATGAAAGAGTACCTAGTACAGAATAATGCTAAGTAAATATTTTTAAATGAATGAATGAATTAACAACATTGGGATAGAAATAAAGTAGGTTATGTCATTTAGTCAATTCAATTTTATGTTGACATATAATGTATGCACATATTTACAAATATGAATATATAGGTCTATTAACTTCAGATAATAATAGAGCTAAATAGAAACTTAAAAATTATTTTAACTACAAATGTTAGAAACAAAATTGCAGAAGTTGATGATATTTTTAAATTAATACTTCAACTCTCAGTGAAAGATATACTGTTGTTAGACTTCATTTCCTTTTGTAATAAAATAATACAATAGATATTATGTAGAGATAATATACATAAGTATTAATAGAAATTTTCTATTTTATTTTAATATTTTTACATATTTTCTTGACTGAAAATCTTTAACTAAAATGAAATTTAAACAAAAATGACTAACCAAAATAAAAAATCAAATTATTAAAAGATGAATTATATTGTTACCATGAGGTCCCATATGGGGGCAACTCTTAGGAGGTAAAATTTGGAAAACAATATACTAGCAAGCCATTTGCCTTTCAGGAGTGAGGTTTGGGGTTCTGTCTCAGCTACCATCATCTTTCTCATCTCAGTTTAGTTGTTCTAGGAAAGCAGGAATTCTACAAATAATTGAATCTACTGCACAGGAAGAAGGGAATAATAGACATGGGGGAACTGTGGGTACTCTCCACAACAGCCCTACAACTTTTGATAGATGCTTATGCTTACATACCCTAAAAGACTTCAATAGGCAAACCTCATTTAGTACTGAGTAATGAGATTTCAAGAGTAATTATGCCACACTTGTTTCTACAATGTCCTTTATTCTGTTACACATAGCATACAACCCAACTCTTTAGCATGCCCTACCAGTTCAGCTGAGGGTGACCCCAAAGTGGATTTCAGCTTCTCCCTCCAGTCAAGTCACTGTCACTCTTGCTGTTTCCTAGGAAACAATGCAAGCTCTAGAGCCTCCATATCTTTGCCTGAATTGTTTTCTCTGCCTCAGATTCCCTTTATTTATTCCACCCCATATTTACTCTTTCCCAAATGCTAGCTTCTTATTTAGAATCCGCAAGTAAAATAGTTGGCTTCGTTGTACTCAGTACTTCTAAATAGACATCTGTCTTGATGTTTTTCATGCCATTTTGCATTATTTGATTACTGTATCTAATTTTTCTAATGACAGCATAAATTTATTGAGGTAGAACCAAGAACTTATGTATTTTTTGTAGCAGAGCTGAATTACCATATTATTTCAAAGACAGATTTTTTTATCTCAAAATAACAAACTAAAGATTTAAATATAAAGATCTTTATCAACTAAAATCATATATCTGTTTAAGAGAGAACCTGGATTTGAACTAATGAATAGTGAAAAATGCTCATTCAGTTATCAACATGTCCAATTTATCCTTTTAAATAAGAGCATAAGGCTTCCAGGAGCAGGGGAACAAAAACACCGAGGAGTAGGCACAGGAGACTGTTCATAGCTACACATTTAGGATGATTTTCAGGAATGTGGTTGTTTCTGTCAAAAGATAATCATTTCTAGAAGATTTTGTAATCAAGGAATTACCCTACATTGCAGTTGTAGTATATTTAAAATAAAATTTATAAATTTACTAACTTATGCAAGCTTTTGGAAGTTTGTGAAGCACAGAAAAGCAGAAACATTAAAAGTGCCATAATTCTACCCTCAGACATTCACCATGGTGCCATTCTGGTTTTTTTACCCACAGAGTTTTGCAGTTTATATTCAATGTCTAAGAATGCTCATCAATTTAATCATGTTTATTTAATTTTTTCAATTTGTTAAGCAAAATGATATTGTATAACTATTTTAATGATTTGTTATAGAATTTGAATTTCCAATAAATGTTTTTCTTTTAATTAGATTATTTCACATTCCCTGTTTCAAATTATCTTGGCTTTTTGGGAATTGTGAATGAAATGCTACAAAATGTTGTGGTAAAAAGATTTAATATTAAACCATCTTAAATTAGGGTATTATACAAAATAAAAATATTGCTTATATTCTAGATATTAATCTAAAGTTGAGCTTACAAACACTAAAAGTGGCTCCTAAGAAACACTTAGGATCCTGCACAGCAAAATAAATTTTAAAATCATGGAGTAATTATATGTTTCCCCAAAGAAAGCAGTGTGTTTTAAAAAGACCTGGTGTATTTAATCTTCCACATTTTTCCACTCTTCCAAATTATTTGTTGGTTATAGAGACTCCCAATTATCATTGAGGTTGAAATTGCTTTTTGATTAAAAAAAATTTCAAGACTCCTTATAGGACCATAAGGTTAGTATAAATGAATGATGTCTTGTAACCTAAAAATCCTAGTCATAGTTTGCTACAGAGTGTCTCTGAATATTTCCACTACAGATAAAATAACTGTGGGATACCTATGAACTTGTTTATGTAGGAGACACAATTCCCTAATTTTCAAATGGATTTTAGATGGGATTTACATAGACATCCAGAGATATAAGAACAAAATATAATACTTAAGATTGAACTCTGAGTATTTTCTGAGGAAGAGAGTAATTGTAGAGTCCTACTTAGAGAACTATGCTTATATTGTTATGTTCAAGTAAGAGATCAACAGCTTTGAAACAGATAAGATTTCCCACCAACAGTGTAAAATCTTATTCTTTTCAAAGCTTTACACTGTTGGTGGGAGTGTAAATTAGTTTAACTATTGTGGAAGTCAGTGTGACAATTCCTCAAAGATCTAGAACCAGAAATACATGTGACCCAACAATTGCATTACTGGGTATATACCAAAAGGATTATAAATCATTCCACTATAAAGACACATGCATATGTTATGTTTATTGCAGCATTATTCACAATAGCAAAGACTTGGAACCAACCCAAATCCCCATCAATGATAGACTGAATAAAGAAAATGTGGCACATATACACCATGAAATACTATGCAACCACACAAAAAAAATGAGTTCATGTTCTTTGCAGGGACATGGATAAAGCTCGAAACCATCATTCTCAGCAAACTAACACAGGAACAGAAAACCAAAAATCACATGTTCTCACTTATAAGTGGGAGTTGAACAATAAGAACAAGGAGGGGAACATCACTCACCAGGGCCATTTGGGAGGTGGGGACCTTAAGAATGGATAGTAATAGGGGAAATATCTAACATAGATGACAGGTTCATGGGTGGAGCAAACCACTGTGGCATGTGTATACCTATATAACAAACCTGCACATTCTGCACAGGTACCCCAGAACTTAAAATATCATAATAATAAAGACAGGAACCATGAAAGAACATGGGTAAAGGACATTGAACTGATTATTCACCAAATGTAAAACCCAAAAGTCTACCATGATAGGAAAGGTGTATAAACTCATGAGTCATTAAGAAAGACAAAATAATGAGAGATTGCTTTACAGTCATCAGATGTGTAGACATAAGAAAGCTGCTTAATGCCAAATGATGGGTTAGGCAAGGGGACTATTAGGCCCTGCTGGTTGGGGAAGAAACTGATCATTGCTCAGTGTAGCCTGTGACCCAGCAATATGGCCTCTGGCTCTCTACCCCAGAGAAATTCTTCTGTGTATTCATAAGGGTATGTACACAAAGACATCCATTATGGCATTATATGCAGTGTGGGGAAATTGATGTCCATCCTAATGTCCCTTGCTGGGGAATAGATGAATAGGCTATGGCAGATGCAAGATGATGCAGCAGTACTTGGGGAGTACTCATGACATGGGTAGAGGTGAGTGGGAAAAAAAAAGATGGAGCCCCCATAACTGCTTCTGTGTACTAAAAGTGCATGCACATGAAATGATGGTACATTTTTTAGAAGCAGAATAGCACACATGCACCACATCAGAGGGGCTGTTTATGGAGAGGGAAATAGGAAGTGAATGGAAATAAAGGGATGTTGGAGAGAAAGGACACTGCCCCATGCAGGCTTTCCTACAGGCAGTGGTTACCAACCTGACCCCAGCAGCAGGGTAACTTAGCCCCCAGTACCTCTGTTTTCTTACCATAAAATAGAGATAGTAATTGTGCTCATTTTCCAGAATTGTAAGGATCAATTCACATACACATGAAGTGCTTAGAATTGTGTGGCTGGCACAAAGAGGGTGCTAGGTGTATAATGGTGTTCACAGTGTCATTTACATTAGTGAAAAGTGAAAAATAATAGAAATATCCAACTATGGGAGAAAGTTTATCCAAATGATTGGGAAGATCTGATTGTTCTTCTATCCTTCTTCCTTTTGTGCTTTTGGTAGTAGAATCCCCTCCCTCTGCACACACACAGATTTTAGCAATGTGCTTGAGTACCCAGCTGTGCACTGGATTTCCCAGCCTCCTTGATACAAAGTTGCCCTGTGGCTAAGCTCTGGAATAGAATGGAAGTGAAATTTTATGTTCTATGGAAGAAAATCACTTGCTCTCCACTTTGCCTTTCCCCTGCATCTGTGAATGACCTGACACCCACTCTGGAGGGCTGGAGGTGAGCCGTGAATAAGCAGATGAGTCAAGAAGCAAGCAGATGCTGAGCAACAAGTTGGAAGGAATCAGGGCCCTGATGACCCCACACCCTGTAGCATGCCCCACCCCCAATTCCATCTGCTAGATGGGAAAGGACAAATGTCTTACATAGATTACCCTTTAAAGTCACTGAACTTTGGGTCTCTGACATAGTTGCTTAGCCTCTACTCCAACTAATACAGCCATTTAACCCTTGTTTTTCAGAAAGTAATTATATTAGACAAAGCTTATAGTTTATTCCTCAGTGGAAAAAAATTGGTATATAAAAATTAGAGGTTTTTTTTTAGGGCATTGAAACTACTCTGTGTGATACTACAATGGAGAATCCGTGTCTTTACACATTTGTGCAAACCCATAGAATGTGCATCATCAGGAGTGGCCCCTAATGTAAACTCTGGACTTTGGGTGATAATAAAGTGGTAGTGCAGGTTTGTCAATTGTAACAAATAGACCACTTTGATGGGAGAAGTTGATAGTGGGGGATGCTATGCATGTATGGGGTCACAGAGTATATAGAAATCTCTGTACCTTCTGCTTGATATTGCTGTGGACTTAAAACTGCTCTAAAAATAAAGTCTATTTTAAAAACTAAAGAAAAAAATAAGATTTAAATTCTTCCATGTGTTGATATGAAGACCAGTATTAAAAGTAGAATAAATCTCAGTTTAGTATACTGAATTTCTAGTAATTCTGGGGCTAGGTGAATGGCAACATTTGAATTTTTCACATAAAAATAAATGCACAAATGATTAGATTGGTAATGCAGAGATAGGTCTGATAATATTCTTGGTAATAATTTTCATATACTATATTTTTTCTTTACCTAGGCAAAAAGAATTCGTGATCAGAAGTTATTTGTCTTTTGATTAAATAATAAAATGTTAGAGTACCTATTAAGTTATTATAAATGAAAATCAACAGTGAGACTAATTGGCATATTTAAGTCCTTTAATCTCTCCTTGAAAATATGGCTTTCTGAATTAATGGTACTGCTTTTGATGGGGATCTTATATGCAGTACTCAAATTATCTAGCAATATATTATTTTCTTGGTACTGGTGATATTCTGTGGAAATTTTAAATAAAATGACTAAAGATCTATTACTTAGGGGAAAGAGCTATGTTTCTTTCTTGAATGGAGAACAATCCAGGTCCTGAGAAATTTTTGGAGAAATTCCAGAGCAATAGACCACAAAGATTGTGATCTTCCTAGTACAAAACAGTGTCAGAAAGGGAGCCGAGCATGAGGCAGGGAAGGAATATGAGTCTTTTTCATCTCGCTTTGCCTGTCACCCTGTGGCACGTTAAGTATCAGGCCAGGCAAAGGGATGTAATTGAAAAGCACCGGGCCAGCAAATGTGAATGTTCTGCACATTAAATGTTGAGAGACCATGCACAATGAATTGAGGAGAATGTCAACAAGCAGTGTCACTGGAGGGAATTTGGCAGTTTCTAGCTCTCCTTATATCACTTCCCTTTTATGCTCATTTTTCATGGAGGGATATACATCTGTGCAAATCCTATGTAGATATTGTTTTATAACCTGTGTGTAATTGTAGAGTGCCAAAAGTATAAAGGGTTAATTTGTGGTTTTTAGTCACTTGGTGGAAATTGTTTCTTTAGATTGAGTGGTGATTTCTGACTGACAACCCAGGTTTTCTTAAAAATAGTTCTTTTTTTTCTGATACAGTCCCTCTGATACAAAATATATGTATGCGTATTATTTTTATACTCTTTCCTGTTGATAATTTCCAGTTGGATTTTTTCTTTTAATTTTCACAACAATAACATAGATGACCTTTTTTTTTTTTTTTACAAGGAAGCCATGAAGCTCACTGGAATATAAAAAAGGAATCAAAGCAAACATTAAAATAAAATTATATCAAACTAAACATCATGGTGAAATAAACTGTGCAGAATTGTAACATTCATGTTTCTTCAAATTACTGTGCATGTGACAGTCTGCTCAAGATGTCTTGTTTTGCTTCATTTTTGGCACGAAAGCTCACACCAATCATAGTTATAAAACAAAAAAATATAGTTAGTTTGTAGTATAGTCAAGTCCTCCCTGAATTTGTTTCAATAGTTTTGAGATTCTTATACTGTTAATTAAGAGGAATAAGTACTATTTTTTCACTTCTCCTCTCTTCCTCTCTATTAACATTTCCCTTAAGAATAGTTAAATTATTTGCCTTGCCATATAATTTCTTCTGTTTCAACGTGTTATAAACTTATTTTTATTTCATAGGTAGTGTTTATGAAACATACAATAATAAAAACCACATTCTTAAAAAAATTACCAGTAATTACTCAACATAATAAAGGCCACATATGACAAACACACAGTTAATATCATACTGCATGGGGAAAAATTAAAATTCTTTTTACTAAGATCTGAAAAAAGAGAAGGATGCCTACTTTTACCATTTCCATTCAACCTTGTACTGAGTGTCCTAGCGAGAGTAAGAGACAGATTTAAAGTGAATACAAATTAGAAAGGAAGATGTTAAATTATCCTTGTCTGTAGATGGCATGATCTTATATTTAGAAAACCCTAAAGACTGCACCAAAAAAACGTAAGTGTTGATAAATGAAGTCAGCAAAGTTACAGGACATATAATCAACATACAAAAATTAGTGGTGTTTCTGTATGCTAGCAGTTATCAATCTGAAAAAGAAATCAAGACAGCTGTCTCATGTACTATAGCTACAAAATATACAAGTCAATTTAACCAAAAAAGTATAAGATGTCTACAAAAAATAATTGTAAAACCCTAATAAAAGAAATTGAAGAGGACACAAATAAGTGAAAATATAACCAATGATCATAGATGGAAAAAATTAACATTGTTAAAATATCTATACTACCCAAAGCAATCTACATATTGAATGCAATTCCTATGAAAATACAAATAATATTATTCACAGAAATAATAAAAACAATTCTAAAATTCACATGGAACCACGAAAGACCCCAAATAGCTAAAGCAAAAGGAACAAACCTGGACGCTCACACTAACTTATTTCAAATTATACTACAAAGCTGGAGCAACCAAAGCAATATGTTACTGGCCTATAAATAGACAGACCAATGAAACAGAATATAAAACCTAGGAAGAAATGTATGCACTTACGTTCAACTCAGTTTTGACAAAGTCACCAAGAAAATACATAGGGGAAAATAAACAACCTCTTTAATAAATGATTCTAGGAAAACTGGACATCCATAAGCAGAAGAATGAAACTAGGTTCTCATTTTTCCCCATGTATAAAAATCAATGCAAAATGGATTCGACTTAAATGTAAAGAAAATGTTAGGGAAATGTTCCAGGGTAGTAGTCTGGGCAAAGACTTTTGGGAGTAAGGCTTCAAAAGCACAGGCAACAAAACAAAATTACAGAGATGGGATTGCATCAAGCTAAAAAGCTTCTGAACAATAAAGCAAACACTGAACAAAGTGAAGAGACAACTCAGACAATAGGAGAAAATATTTGCAAACCATCCAGCCAACAAGGGATAATAACAAGAATGCAGGACTGGGCACGGTGGCTCACACCTGTAATCCTAGCACTTTGGGAGGCTGAGGCGGGTGGATCACGAGGTCAAGAGATCGATACCATCCTGGTCAACGTGGTGAAACCCCGTCTCTACTAAAAATACAAAAAATTAGCTGGGCATGGTGGCACGTGCCTGTAATCCCAGCTACTCAGGAGGCTGAGGCAGGAGAATTGCCTGAACCCAGGAGGCGGAGGTTGCAGTGAGCCGACATCGCGCCATTGCACTCCAGCCTGGGTAACAAGAGCAAAACTCCATCTAAAAAAAAAAAGCATAAAAGCTCAAACTGATTAGCCAAAAACAAATACTCTATTTTAAAAATGGGCAAACGACTTGAGTAGACATTTCTCAAAAATGATATTCATATAGCCAACAGAATATCACCCTGTGTAAGTATAAGTGGTGTGTGGTGTGTGTGTGCGTGTTGTTCAGTGTACACACACATCTATATATAATGAAAGGAAGACCTTCTGGTGTTTTATAAAAGTAAGTACATTTTTAAAAATGCTGAATATCACTGATCATCAGGAAAATGCAAATCAAAATCACAGCGAATTATCATCTCACCCCAGTTAGAATTACTATTATTGAAAAGACAAAAAATTACAAATGCTTGGAAGAATATGAACAAAGGGGAATGCATACACACTATTGGTCGTAAAGTAGTGTAGTCGTTATGGAAAACAGTGTGGAAGTTCCTTACAAAACTAAAAATCATAACTACCATATAATCCAGAAATCTCAGTGTAAAAAGTAAATCAATACATCAAAGTAATATTTGCACTCATGTTATTGTAGTACTACTCACAGTGCAACGACATGGAATCAACCTAATTGTTCACCAATGGATGAATGAATAGAGAAAATTCTATTTCTTTATTCACAGTGGAATATTTCTTTTTCTTTCTTTTTTATTTTATTGTACTTTAGGTTCTGTGGTACATTGCTGATCATGCAGTGTTGCTGCATAGGTGCATACATAACAAGGTGGTTTGCTGCCTCCATTCCGCCTTCATCTACAGCCAGTATTTCTCCCCAGGTTATCCCTTCCCAGCCTTCCCACCTTTCCCACCCCCCATTGTCCCTCCCCCAACTGACCCCAGTGTCTGATGCTCCTCTCCCTGAGTCCATGTGTTCTCATTGTTCAACACCTGCCTATGAGTAAGAGCAATAGTGTTTGGTTTTCTGTTCTTGTGTCAGTTTGCTGAGAATGATGGTTTTCAGATTCATCCAAGTCCCTACAAAAGACATGAACTCATTGTTTTTTATGGTTGCATAGTATTACATGGTGTGTATGTGCCACATTTTCCTTGTCCAGTCTATCATTGATAGGCATTTGGGTTGGTTCCAGGTCTTTGCTGTTTATTGTACACAGTGCTGCAGTGAACATACACATGCATGTGTTTTTATAATAGAACGTTTTATAATCCTTTGGATATAAACCCAGTGATGGGATTGCTGGGTTAAATGGAATTTCTATTTCTAGATCCTTGAGGAATTGCTACACTGTCTTCCAAAATTCTTTATTCACTGTGAAGTATTATTCAGCTATAGGAAGGGATGAAATCCTATATTTGCAGCAACATAGATGAAACTGGAGGTCATTATGTGAAAAGATGAAAAGAATAAGTTCTGATATTTGATAGTACAGTGGGACAATTACAGTTAATATTGATTTTAATCCCAAAATAACTAGAAAAGAAGATTTGTAAAAGAAAAGATATATGTTTGAGGCAATGGATATCTGAACCATCCTGATCATTCCACACTATCTATAAGCATCAAAATATCACTTGTACCCTCAAAATATGTACCACTAATATATAAATCATTAAAAATGAATAAAAAATTATAAATGCAAATATAGTTATCCAAGTGAATGTTCTATTTATGACTGTTTTCTATATGTATATACGTTCATTTGTGTGTCTATATTAACATGTATGTGTGTATGTGTGTGTATATATATATATATATATATATTTTTTTTTTTTCTGTTGGGTCCACACATTTTGGAACTGCTTTTAAAATAAGATGGTGAGAAAAAAGTTATTCCTATTATTTTACAGTTAGAGAAGTATATTTTTTCTAAAAATCAGCATTGTTTCCCAACATGGACTTTAGTGGTTTTTCATTGGTAAATAAATAAAATTTATTTTTAAGTTTTAAAATAGTATCTTTTGAATATTAAAATAGTCTAAGAAATGTGCCATAGGTGGGGAAATGCTGAAACTGTTTTTTTTAATATTAGTCCATCATTTTATTTATTTTTTTTAAAAAAAAGAAAAAGGGAGAAAGAGAGAAAGAATGAAAAAAATGAAGGAGAGGAAGGAAGAGGAAGAGGAAGAGGGAGAGAGAACGGGAGTGTTGCTTTATTGCCCAGGCTAGAATGCAGTCTAAAAATGGGTATTGAAAACCTCTTTTATACCAATAATTGTGCTTAATAATGGAGACAGGAAAAAATGAGGGAAGAAAATAACAAATAAGTAGCCAACCAATATTTCATTTAAACCTGTGAGTAGGTGTGATGTGGTAGGTGTGATAAGAGTGTATATTTTGTGTATTTTAAAGTGGAGAGTTCTATAAATATTTATTAAGTTTACTTGTTCCAGTTCTGAGTTCAAGTCTTAGATATCCTTGTTAATTTTCTGTCTCGTTGATCTATCTAACATTGATGTTGAAGTCTCCCACTATTATTGTGTGGCAGTCTAGGGAGTCTAAGTCTCTTTATAGGTCTTATGTATCTGGGTGTTCCTGTACTGGGTGCGTATATATTTAGGATCGTTAGCTCTTCTTGTTACGTTGATCCTTTTACCATTATGTAATGAGCTTCTTTGCCTTTTTTGATCTTTGTTGCTTTTAAATCTATTTTATCAGAGGCGAGAATTGCAATTCCTGCTTTTTATTTATTTATTTATTTATTTATTTTTACTCTCCATTTGGTTGGTAAATCTTTAATCTAAGAAATAGGACATCAAGATTTGTTCTTAGTTCTGCACTACCCGTCTTTGTGACCTTCAGTAGTGTTTCACTTCTGCTTATAGTTTTCTTATCTATAAAAACAAAGTTGTATTAAGTTAATATGTCTTCTAACTTTTAAATTCTAAGATCCTAGGACACCAGTTATTTCTTAAAAATTAATATTTGTATAATTTCATAATGAGATCTCATTTGTGTTATAAAATGATGTCTTTGATTTTCACATTGTCCCCCAGAATATTAAAAGCAAAGACATTATGTTTTTACAGTACAAATAAGATTAAGAATTAAAATTAATTCTCACATCTGTTTGTACCAAATGCAATGTAACTTTTATTTATGTGGATGTCTAAAAACTTTCTAGCATAAAATGAACATCCAGTGGTTATGTTATTTAAATTTTTGTGAACACAGTGATATATTGTCTTAAAATGAGATATTTCCTTCTTTTTCTAGTTAGTGTTACAATGTAGGTATAAAAATGTATATTAAATCAATGTTTCCCTTTGCTACAGTATCTTACTTGGCCTGATGTCTAATAAGCATCTAGAACTTGTTATAGTTTGTCAAACAGTCACCATATAGATCCTTTCCTCTCTAAGAAGATACATAACTTCTACAGAGTGCGGTCTACTTTCACCATGAAAACTCAGCAGTGTTATTGTGACACACTGACACAGCACAGCGGGTGTAACGTGAGGAAATATTCTAAATGATATCCAGTCTTGTCTTTCCACCACTTATTATGAGAGATTTCAGTGCAAATGCAGCTACGTCCAAAAGCCTTTCATTTTAGTAATTTGCATTTCAGTGGCTTGGATTTATAAATTCTTTATAACTAGGAATACTTGTGCAGTAATGAAACTCTCTACATGCTTAAAAAATTACTTCAAAATGAAAATTACATTTGGCTGCTACTCACCATTTAAAACTTTTGCATGCAAGAACAAACTATGACCACTGAAAACAGCAGTAAAATTACCTATAAATGGCAAAATGTGGATATTGATTTCCCACACATTACTAATTTCTAAAAAATATTAATATTATTTTAATTAATAAATCATTATATTTATGAAGAATAATACAATATCTTGATATTCCATATAATATGAAATTATCAAATAAAGCTCATCAACATACCCATCATCTTACTTATGCATCATTGTTTTTTGTGATGAAACACTTGAAATTTACTTAGCAATTTTGAAATACACAATAGATTGTTTTTAACTGTGGTTAATATACTATGTAATAGATCTCAAAAAATTATTCCTCTTTTATGAATGCACCATCATTTTATGAGTTCAAGGTTTTTTGTTCCCATATGTGAGATCATGCCCTGTTTGTCTTCCTGTGCCTAGAGAACGTTGACTATACCAGATCAGAGAATCCAGCTTGGTAATATATTCTGTCTTCATTTTTAGAATGGATAAATCAATCATTTAATTTTTAAAAATATGGCACAATAAAAAATAAGCTAGACTATGTAAAATATCCCAAAATTATATTGGAACTGAGATCAGTCTGTTAACTCTTGAATGCTAGCTATTGGTGACAAAATCTTTGTTTTTATGAATGGTCAAAAATTTGTAATATGTGGAAATGATATGAAAGATTCATAATGTGAAGATTACTTAATGAAACCTTCTGGGTCTATGAGAAACTATCAGATAAGCACTTATTATAATTTGCTACATTTTGTAGGTACTTATTCTATTTCACTGTTTGCTGTATCTCACAAAAAACGGGTCTTTTGGAATGATGGTCTTGACAGTGATGCATGCAGGGAGTAAGCAAGGTGATCCATAGAACACGGAACAAAATTATAAAACTATTTTGCAAGTATTAGTCACATTTATATCAAATTCCTACTTTCAGAAATTTTTGTGTATAATGTATGTAAGAGAAACACATTCTATCATTTACAATTAGAGTAGCCAAAACAAAAACTTTACTAATGGAGTGCACAATCAACCAATTTGGAGACTGCTATTGTAGCGAATGAGAGATTAATGACATCCCATTTATAAAGGCTAGCAAGTGAGAAAGAGGCTGTCAATAAGAAGTTCATTCATCTGTTTTCCCATGTCTGCTATAAAGCACATTTACCTGAAATGTCATACTCTGGAAAGAGCGCCAATGTTAAACATACGTAAATGCCTACCTTGTACTAAGTAGCTGTATTGATTTGAGAGGCTGCATCAAAGCAATTGCCTGTGTGTAATTATTGTCTTTCTTCCAAAATGTCTAACCTAGCATAATGTGAAGTTTAAATACTTGGTGTGTGTGCTTTTTATTAAATATGTTCAATATCGTTGAGCCTTTCTTTCTGTGTTTGATCTATAAACAAATGAATAGAAAATGAGCATAATAAATCATTAGTGGCAGGTTCAAGAGTGCCCTGCTGTTTCTTTTGGCTAAATGCTAACCAAATATGGTTTTAAAGGTTAAAAGAAGAAGAAGAAAAAGATGAAGGGGAGGAAATTGCATACTGAAGGAACATTACAGCCATAAACTGTAACCTCTTTAGTTCTTTCATAAATTTTCATAAAATACCATTGCTATGTCTGTCACAGTGAGATCATTATAGTCAATTAAATTGCCACAAGTTTATATTTCTCCTTTAGGTATTTACTTGTATGATGTATGAATTATTATTTTACAAGTACACATCTGTGAAAGGGCTTTGTTTGTCTTACTTCCTTTTGATAGGTAATTTTTTTGTTTTTACATCTGTATGTTAATATCTCTAGTGTAATTTTATTGGATCCATTAAGTTATATGTATTTCTAATCTATTACGAAAATACAGTTTTTCTATTTTCAGAGTAGTGCACATTTCAGAGTCATAGCTGAACAGAATTGTACCCAAATCTCGGTTCTTTGCCATTTTGAAACTGTGTTATGCTTTTTAAAAAACTTATCCCCAATGGATGTCCTGAGATTCTTAAAGTTACATAGCTATTACTTCAAGTCACTCTCTGTCAGTTTTCTTTTTGTGCCGTGAATTATTTTTCATTGTCTTGAAATAAAGACTCTGTTTGCCCCATGTTTAATATTTCAAATTCTGACCTCTCCTAAGCTGACATAAGGAATTATTTGATGTTATTTAAAAAATCAAACAAGGAAGAACAAGGTTTCTCTAATCAGATTTTTGTTATGGATTTGCCACTGAGTTGAGGAATAATAAATTATTCATGTTGAAAATAGATGGATAGAATAAATAATACTTGGCAGTGTCACATGGTTGTGGGAGCAGCCAGAAAGTGCTAACTGAAAATCACATTTCACTTTGGCTATAAGGTAGTAATAGATTTTTTTTTAAGTGTGGCTGAATGGGGTTAGGATAGTATCCCAGATTGAGGGAAGAAGAGGAGAGAGTGAAAGGTGAGTATCAGTTTGACATTTAGAAAGCATCACTTAGTAATTTCTGCTACCAGCAAGTGAAGGGCAAGTAGAATTTTACAAATATCTAATATATTAACACACATGCCAGAAAATTGGAATGATTGATACCTGAGGGGATCGTATTTAATTTTATACTCATGTAATTGAGAGTAAATGTTAAGAGATGAGCTTAGAATCATTTCTGGCTATGAAATATTGACCCATTAAGATTGGTACAAACCACTAATAAGAAAGTAAAATACAAATTTAAGTATAACACAAATGAAGTTAGACACAATCATTCTAAGATAAATGGACATTTTTGATAGTTTGAACTCATAGATTTATGGATGGTTAAATCATAAATTTTTGTAAGAAACAAGTGAGAAAAAGTCATTATATAACTATATGCATGAGATTATATAACTATACCTTCAATAAGGGTAAATACAAAGAACATACCCTGCAGATATAGGTAATGGGATATCTGCCTAATTTGACATTCATTCTAGTTGAAGGCAGTGAAAACAAAATTATCACTTGAAAAATTTTTCAATGCTATACCACACTTATATTGCTATGTGGAATCACTCAGATGAACTGCGTTGTCTGAAAACATTAAGTGAAGACTGGAAAGAGTACACATATCAATATTTTTGCTAGGAATGAGCTAAAGAAACATTAACACTTGAAACCTAATTCTAAAAATAAGGGTTATCCCACAAATAAAATTCAAGGAAAACTAACATAATCAAAGAACACTAAATACATGAGGAAACAAGCCATAAGGATTAAGACTTAGACGAATAATACTAAAAACCTTGAGAATCAGTCTCACAAAAATTGTAGATGGAAGGCCAATCAGATATAGAACATAAAATAAGTATGTTTGTCATTAAAATAATAAAAATATGATATAAGATGCAGAGCATACCAATGTGTCCAAATAGATTTCAACAGAAAATAAACTGTACTTCTGCTAATTAAAAATGCAACAATTGAATTTAAATTCAATGGGTAAACAATGATGAGACATAGACAAAAAGATAATTATTGAATTTTAATATATCTACTTACAAAATAATTAGACAAAATAAAGTGACTAAGATATATGTTAGGAGAACCAGATTAAAAGACCCCCCCAAGTACCATAATGATATAAGAATCTATTCAGCGTTCTAGAAATAAAGTATAAAATAGTAGAGGTAAGACAATATTAGAAAAGAAAATGACCAAAAAATTTCCAGAATTGCTAAAACAATACCAATGTTCAACTTAAGAAGCTCCCTAAATCTCAAGTTGGAAAAACAAAAGACACACTCCATACTTCATAATGTGACAAAAATTACCAATGATGAAGGTCGAGTTTTTGTAATCAGCCAGAAAGAAAATAGATTACCTACAAGGTAAGATAGAGGATTCTGACTTCTCCACAGTGGTGGAAGGAAGAGACAATGAAATAATATTTATTCTTGGAGTTTTAAGAGAGGATAACTGTCACAAGGTAAAGACAATCTGAGTAAAACAATTCTATTTCTGAAGAATAAAGGCAAAACATATACATTATTAGAAAATTAACAAAATTGCACAAGTTGATTATCAACATACCTTCATGAAAGAAACTTAAAAATGTATTAATGCAAAAAGAAAAAATAATATTTGGAGGATATCTGAGATAAAGGAATTATGAACAAGGAAAATGTGGTAGACATATTGGAAAATCTAAATAGATACTTCATAATACATGTAAGTAATGTTTAAGAAAATTGAAAAATCAATATAGAAGTCAAATACTGGTCAAATGAATATATTATTTTTGGCAAAGATTGAATTGATATTTTCTGAAGTCCTGGCATTATTTTGGAATGAGGACAAACATATTAATTAAATATAAATAAATATTGATTTGAAAATTTCTGGAAAAACACTAAAGAAGTGTAAGTGTACACTTTTAAATTAGAAGGGAAATTGAATAAGATGATTAAAGAAATTTAACCTACCATAAAAAGTATAATAGAAACAAGCAGAAAGAAAACCAGAAAAAGCAGGATACATAAAAACATAAAACAAGATTATTAAAGTAAAACTAAATATATTAGTTAATCACAATCATCATAAATGAAATAAATACTCAGAGAAAAACAGATTATCATTTTGAATTTCTAAAGTATCAGTTATGTGGTATTTAGAAGAAGCATATCTAAAACAAATGAAGCCACAATGCACTGTTAGTAAAATTAGTTAATTAGTACCAGACGTAATAGACTTGAAGACAAAAACCATTCCTAGCAGTAAGTGGATCATGGCATATCCATGAAAGCTTAAATTGACCAAGAAAATATAAAAATATGAATCTGTAAGGTAGAATTGCATACAGTAAAAATACGTGAAGCAAGGTTTTTAAAATCAGGAGAAACTGACAAATCTATCATTATAATATATTTAACAAACTCACCTAAGTGAATGGTAGCATGAATCAGCAAAAAAATTTAGTGTAAGTATTTATGAGACTTAAAAAAAAACTTTATGCACTTGAATGAAGGGACATATACTGAATTATCTAACAACTGGATCATAGAAATTATTTATCAGATACAAAGAACATTTATAACATGTACACATAGCACGAAGTAGAGCAAACCTAAAGTTTTCAGAGTTGGGATCATAACGATATACTATTTGCTAGTAACAGAAGGTTAGCCTAAAATCTCCTCTATCTGGAAAGTAAAAATGCACAATTTCAAATAATTCTTTCATCAAACAAATTAAATTGAAAAATAGAAAATAGTTTAAAAGAAAATAGAAAACACATACAGATATTTGTGGGATGAAGCTATAGATAATGATGTGCAGGCTTTCGTGTGGATGTTTCCAACTCAATTGGCTAAAATACCAAGGAGGTTTCTGAATCAAGTGGTAAGACTCTGGTCAGCTTCATGAGACACTGCCAGACTGTTTTCCAAAGAAGTTGTACCATTTCATATTCGCACCAAAAATTAAAGAGTCTTTTTTGCTCCACATTCTCACTGGCATTTGATATTGTCAGTTTTACTTTGTTTTGTTTTAGCCATTCTAATAGATGTATACTAGTATCTCACTGTTGTTTTAATTTGGAATTCTCTAGTGACATACAATGTTGAGCATTTCTTTTCATATGCTATTTGCCATCTGTATATATTATTTGGTGAGATGTCTATTAAGATATTTTGCCAATTTTTATATTGGGTTGTTTGTTTTATTACTGATGCATTTTAATAGTTCTTTTTATATTTTAGATATAAGCCTTTTGTCAGTTGTGTGTGTTTTGCAAATATTTTCTTCAATATGGGGCTGACCTTTTCTTTTGACATCTCTCTCTGATTTTCAGTTCTGCTTTTCACTATGAGAAAGTTCTGTTTATGGACTTGTGTAATTACCTAAGGTACTACTGGACAATCAAGGAAAATATCCCTATTTAAGGGCAATGATTAGTGACCTTCGTTATATCTACAAAGTCCCTTTGCAATGTAATGTAGCATATTTATCTCTCTGATATCATTGGGTAAAAATCATGGGAGTCAAAATTCTGATTTCCACAAGGCATAGGTGAGAAAATATGTGGAAAAACCTAGGATAATTCCTGACATATACAAGGTACTCAGTAAATATCCATTCCCCCATTAATATAATTAGATTATTTGTTCCTATTTGAGGTTGTAAGAGTTTTGATTTTCATTTATCACATAAGGATACAAAAGTGTGTGTATGTGTATGTGTGTGTATGTGTGTGTGTGTGTGTCCTAAAACTCTATTTCCAAGTTAGTATTTCAAATTTACTCCTCTTACACGCAGGAGAGTTTTGAGATTTAAATATATCATTCAATTCAGAGGATTTCAGGGATTAGAAAATAAAGTCTTACAATCTCTGCATAGAATATGGTAAGTGCCTTCCATAGTCATCCATTTAAGAGCAAAATATTTCATAGTTCTCATTTTAATTTTTCCTTACTATTATTGATCCATTTTAGCTAAAGAAAAATATTTATACAATATTTTAAAAGAAAAAAGTGACCTCTTAGAAAATAATAAAAATTAAATTGTTCATAAATGCAGTCTGATCAGCATGTTGGAATTTTTTTTCCCTCTAGGCAGTATAATTGCAAGACTGTCTTTATATTCAAATCGGATATATTGTTTGACAATTATGTCATGGGAACAATTTTTTCTATAATAATTGTTAAAGGTTTCTATGGACAGTGTTGTAACTGTAATTTGTATTTGAAATTTGAACAACCAAATTATGGCCTACCATATCATCTGTCTTGGTAAATGATTTATCTGTACATAAAAAGAGTATATATTCTCCAATTGCATGGTATATAAAATATCAATTAGGCCATTTGCTTAATCTTATTATCAAAATCTTCTCTCTTCTTATGGATTATTCATTGATTTTTTAATCAAATATTGCACTAGAATATTAAGGTCTTTAAGTGTGTTTGTACATTTGTCAGCTATGCTTTTACTTTTGTGAACTTTTTCTTTAAGTATTTTGAAACTATATTCCTAAGTACATATTTGTTTAGATTGTTCTATTTTGTTTTGAAATTATTTATGAATCTGCCCTACGAATAGTATGAAATAACTATCTCTAGTAACATTTTATGTCTTGAAGTTGATTTCATCTGCTATTAATAGTTACATAGAGCTCAATACACTTAGTGTTTGCTTGAAATTCTTTTAACTTTTCTGCTGTCAACTTGAATACCTTCTATAATTCAAGTGTGTTTCTTGCAGCCAACATTTAGTTCGGTCTTGTGTATATATATATTCTATCAATCTCTGGCTTTTAATTGGAGTTTTGGTCCATGTATAACTAATGTAGTTATTGATACGTTTGTGATTAAATTTATCACATTGCTATTTTTATTTTTAAATGTGTTCTATGGTCCCTTATTTTATTTTCCTTGTGTGCATTCTTTTGATTAAATCACATATGTTTTAGTATTCCATCTTTATCTACTCTTTTTACTTTTAATGTACTCCTCTTGTGACAATTTTTGTAATTGTTACTCTAGGGGTTACATTATATATTTTTTAAGTTATCATAGTCAATACAGTAAGTTCTCACTTATGTCCTCAATAGGTTCTTGGAAACTGATTTTAAGTGAAAAATATGTAACAAAATCATTTTTTTTCCATTGCAAAACCACTTATTTAATTATGGCTCAGGAGGTTCATATTCCTCACAAACATTAGTTAACATATTGACATATCATAAGAACAAAGATTTATCTGAACAAAGGCTAAACCAATTGTCAAATGTTTTCATAACGTGATCTTATTGATTGTACCAAATTAATGCTTACTGAAATCTCATTGGAATAGGTTGTTTTTTGTTTTTGTTGTTGTTTGTTTCTTTTTTTTATTGCATTTTAGGTTTTGGGGTACATGTGAAGAACATGCAAGATTGTTGCATGGGTACCCACATGGCAGTGTGATTTGCTGCCTTCCTCCCCATCACCTATATTGGGAATTTCTCCCCATGCTATCTCTCCTCAACTCCCCACCCCCACTGTCCCTCCCCTATTTTCCCCCAACAGACCCCAGTGTGTGATGCTCCCCTCCCTGTGTTCATGTGTTCTCATTGTTCAACACCCCCGCCTATGAGTGAGAACATGCGGTGTTTGATTTTCTGTCCTTGTGTCAGTTTGCTGAGATTGATGGTTTCCAGATTCATCCATGTCCCTACAAGGGACACTAACTCATAATTTTTTTATGGCTGCATAGTATTTGATGGTGTATATGTGCCACATTTTCTTTATCCAGTCTATCGTCAATGGGCATTTGGGTTGGTTCCAGGTCTTTTCTATTGTAAACAGTGCCACTATGAACACAGGTGTGCATGTGTCTTTATAAAAGAATGATTTGTAATCTTTTGGGCATATACCCAGTAATGGGATTGCTGGGTCAAATGGAATTTCTATTTCTATGTCCTTGAGGAATTGCCATACTGTTTTACACAATGGTTGAACTAGTTTACACTTCCACCAACAGTGCAAAAGTGTTTCTGTTCCTCCACATCCTCTCCAGCATCTGTTGTCTCCAGATTTTTTAATGATCGCCATTCTAACTGGCGTGAGGTTGTATCTCAATGTGGTTTTGATTTGCATTTCTCTAATAATCACTGATGATGAGCATTTTTTCATGTTTTTGGCCTCATATATGTCTTCTTTTGAAAAGTGTTTGTTCATATCCTTCTCCTACTTTTGGATGGGCTTGTTTTTTTCTTGTAGATCTGTTTTAGCTCTTTGTAGATTCTAGATATTAGCCCTTTGTCACATGGGTAGATTGCAAAAATTTTTTCCCATTCTGTTGGTTGCCTGTTCACTCTAATGATTGTTTCTTTTGCTATACAGAAGCTCTGGAGTTTAATTAGGTCCCAATTGTTTGTTTTGGCTCTTGTTGCCAATGCTTTTGGTGTTTTAGTCAGGAAGTCCTTGCCTATGCCTATGTCCTAAATGGTTTTACCTAGGTTTTCTTCTAGGGATTTTATAATGTTAGGTTTAAGTATTTGATCCATCTAGAGTTCATTTTAGTGTAAGGTGTCAGGAAGGGGTCCAGTTTCTGCTTTCTGCACATGGCTAGCCAGTTTTCCCAACACCATTTATTAAACAGGGAATCCTTTCCACATTGCTTATTTTTGTCAGGTTTGTCAAAGACCGGATGGTTGTAGATGTGTGGCATTGCCTCTGAGACCTCTGTTCTGTTCCATTGGTCTGTATCTTTGTTTTGGTACCAGTATCATGCTGTCTAGATTACTGTAGCTTTGTAGTATAATTTGAAGTCAGGTAGCATGAAGCCTCTGGCTTTGTTCTTTTTGTTTAGGATTGTCTTGGCTATGCAGGCTCTCTTTTGGTTCTATATGAAGTTTAAGGTGGTTTTTTCCAGTTCTGTGAAGGTCATTGGTAGCTTGAAGGCGATAGTGTCAAATCTACAAATTACTTTGGGCGGTATGGCCGTTTTCATAATATTGATTCTTACTAACCATGAGCATGGAATATTTCTCTATTTGTGTCCTCTCTTATTTCCTTGAGCAGTGGTTTGTAGTTCTCCTTGAAGAGGTCCTTTACATCCTTTGTTAGTTGTATTCCTAGGTATTTTATTCTCTTTGTAGCAATTGTGAATGGGAGTTCACTCATGATTTGGTTCTCTGTTAGTCTGTTATTGGTGTATAGGAATGCTTGTGATTTCTGCACATTGATTATGTATCCTGAGACTGCTGAAGTTTCTTATCAGTTTAAGGAGATTTTGGGCTGAGATGATAGGATCTTTGAAATAT
Source organism: Callithrix jacchus (assembly GCF_049354715.1). Lineage (NCBI taxonomy): Eukaryota > Metazoa > Chordata > Mammalia > Primates > Cebidae > Callithrix > Callithrix jacchus. The sequence goes on along the minus strand of NC_133512.1, from coordinate 80,582,039 downwards.
ACAATCATGTCATCTGCAATTTGACTTTTTCTTTTCCTAATTGATACCCCCCTTTTTTTTCTTCTTGCCTAATTGCTCTGGGAAGAACTTCCAATACTACATTGAATAGGAGTGGTGACAGAGGGCATCCTTGTCTGGTGCTGGATTTCAAAGGGAATGCTTCCAGTTTTTGCCCATTCAGTATGATATTGGCTATAGGTTTGATGTAAATAGATTTTATTATTTTTAGATATGTTCCTTTGATACCCAGTTTAATGAGAGTTTTTAGCATAAAGGGCTGTTGAATTTTGTGGAAGGCCTTCTCTGCATGTATTGAGATAATCATGTGGTTTTTGTCTTTGGTTCTCTTTATGTGGTGGATTGGTTCTGTTTATGTGGTGGATTACATTTGTATACTTGCATATGTTGAACCAGCCTTGCATCCCCGTGACGAAACCTACTCGATTATGATGGATAAGCTTTTTGATGTGCTGAAACTATTCCAAACAACAAAGAAAGAGGGAATCCTTCCCAATTCATTTTATGAGACCAACATCATCCTGATACCAAAACCCAGCAGAGACTCAATAAAAAATGAAAACTTTAGGCCAATATCCATGATGAACATATATGCAAAATTCTTCAATAAAATACTGGCAAACCAATTGCAACATTTGGTTTTAAATCACATCTTCAATATGTATAAAATTTTTTACTTTTTTTCTTTGAACACTTTAGACATGCTATTTTGTTTTCTCCTGTACCCCACCTTTCTGACTAAAGCCCAGCTGTAATTTTTATTGTATTCAATGTGTCTGTGCTGTAGCTGCTGTTAAACATTTTTTCTCTTTTTCTCCCTATTTAGCCAATTTATCACGATGTTGCTAGGTGTGGTTTGTTTTCTTGCTATTTGTGTCATATTCCGTTAGCTTAAATCTTTTTCTTTTTTAGACAGGGTCTTTAGCCTGTTGCACAGGCTGTCACGATCTCAGCTCACTGCAACTTCTATCTCCTAGATTCACTGGGTTCAGTGATCCTCATGCCTTATGCCTCAGCCTCCCTAGTATCTGGTATTGCAGGTTTATGTCACTACACCTGGTTGATTTTTTGTATTTTTATTAGACACAGGGTCTCACTGTGTTGCCCAGACTGGTCTTGAACTCCTGACCTCAAGTGATCTGCCCACTTGGCCTCCCAAAGTGCTTGAGATTACAGTCATGAGCCACCATGCTCAGCCTGTTTGTTAAATTTTTGATTATTTTCTTTATAAATAATTATTTTGCCCAAGTTTCCTCTCTTTTTCCCTGGAGCTCTCATTATCCACTTGCTAGTCTATTAAATACTGTTCCACATATCTCAGATACTTGGTTCAAATTTTTCAGTCTTTTATCTCTTAATATTTAGATTCGGTTAATTTCTGTTCATCTTCCTTCAAGTTAACAGGGATTTTATTCCTTGCAGTCTGTTGACAGTAGTGATAATTTCTGATATATTTTTCATTGTAAAATATACAATATTTATTTCAATCTCTGCATATATTCTCATTTATGTACACCTATTTTCTATCTTTGCTATGAAATCCTTTAGTATTTTGATCATAGTGATTTTAAATGCCTTGCTGGATCAATTTAACTTACAGGCCATGTCTGCATTTTTTTTTCTCTTTCATTTTTGTTGCTTTTTTACATGTGTTGTAATTTTTATCATTTTTGGTTGTACAGATATGATCTATAAAATAACAGGAGAGAGAATAAAAAATATTATTTACCACTAAATATTAACCTATTCTTCTGTTAGAGAGTTAATTTGGAAAGTTGAGGAAATCCAATCTGAGGTCGATTTGGGTCTAGGCTTTGTTGTAGCTTTATTTGCATTATTTTACCATTGTCCTAAAAAACGTTATTAGTGTGATAGATTTTCTTTGCAGCAGGGCTTGAGGCCTGCCTATGAGTAAGAGTCAGGGTATCTTTATATAGCTGAACTTCTAGCTCTTGAAACCATGGAAGAGTTCTATCTGCTTAAGAGATTGTCAACTTTTTGTGACCCAAATGTCAGTCAATTTGTTCCCTAGTTTTCTGCTTTCAGATGATGTCTATTCTCCTGCTTCTCTGCCAGCCTTTGGAAAACACCTGTTGTATACTTAGAGATGTCCTTGAAACTGCAGAGAATTTTCTCCATTATTCTGATCCTTTTTGTGGTCTTTGGAAGGCCTCTAGTGTGGAGATAGTAAACGCCCAGAGATCACAGAGATTTATCAGTGCTGTTAACTTGTCCCTAGAGTTGGCATCTAATGCATTGAGCTTGGTGATGATGCAGAATTTCCTACAATAGTTTGTATCAGTTCTTTTGTCTTGGATACAATCATTAGCAGAATGCTGACTTGCACTTGGGAAGAGTTCCATCTACCTTTGCAAAACTCTCACAGCTCTTCCAATTGGTTTCCTGTATTCGATATATTGTCCTAAATGCACATCTTGGTTTCAGGCTCATTATGGTTTATAGGTTCACTGGGTTTCAAATCCATTATAACAGGCCAGACCATATACTAGTCACACTCATAATGATCATAGCAATTGCACGGATGAAAGAAAACTTTAAGGCCAGGCCCGGTGGCTCATGCCTATACTCCCAGCACTTTGGGAGGCCGAGGTGGGTGGATCACGAGGTCAAGAGACCGAGGCCACCCTGGTCAACAAGGTGAAACCCCGTCTCTACTAAAAATACAAAAATTAGCTGGGCATGGTGGTGTGCACCTGTAGTCCCAGCTACTCGGGAGGCTAAGGCAGGAGAATTGCTTGAACCCAGAAGGCGGAGGTTGCGGTGAGCCGAGATTGTAGCATTGCACTCCAGTCTGGGTAACAACAGCGAAACTCCATCTCAAAAAAAATTATAAAAAATAAAAGAAAGAAAGAAAACTCTAGCTTGAACTAGTCAGTATTAGAACATTTAGATTGGTTCTACTAAGTTCATAATTCTATGATCTCTGGAGGATGTCTGTTTAGAGCTGATCTATTGTGAGCAGGTTTGCTTGCTTCTCAGCTATGCTTTATCTACTTTTCAATACAGTTTGTTTGCAGACCAAGTTTGATAAAAATATATTCCAATTAAAGGAATTCCCTCATTAAAATATGATCCAATAGATAAAAATAGAGAACCCACAGTAAAAGCCAAATACAGCCAACTGATCTTTTAAAAAGCATACAATAACATAAAGTAGAAAAATGACACCCTATTACATAAATGGTCCTGAGATAACTGGCAAGCCACATATAGAAGAATGAAACTCATCTCTCATCTTATACAAAAATCAGCTCAAGATGGATCAAAGACTTAAATCTAAGACCGGAAACCATAAAAAGTCAAGAAGTTAACTTTGGAAAATCCATTGTGGATATTGGCTTAGGCAAGCACTTCATGACTAAGAACCTAAAGCAAATGCAACAAAAACAAAAATACGTAAAAGGGACCTAATGAAACTAAAAACTTCTACACAGCAAAAGAAATAATCAGTAGAGAAACAGCCCATAGAGTGATAGGAAATCATTGCAAACTATGCATTTGGCAAAGGACTAATATCTATAATCTACAAGAAACTCTTAATTAGCAAGAAAAAAAACAAATGATCCCATCAAAAAGTGGGTAAAGGACATGAACAGACACTTCTAAAGAGGAGGTATACAAACAGCCAATATACATGTGAAAAGATGCTCAACATCACTGATTGTCAGAGAAATGTAAATTAAAATCACAATGTGATACCATGTTACTCCTGCAAGAATGGTCATAATAAAAAAATAAAAAAACAATAGACGTTGGCATGGATGTGGTGAAAAGAGAAACACTTCTATACTGCTGGTCACAATGTTAACTGGTACAACCACTATGGAAAACAGTGTAGAGATTTCTTAAGTAACTAAAAGTATGTCTACGGATTTGATCCAGCAATCCCACTAGTGGGTGTATACCTGAAGGAAAATAAGTCATTGTGTGAAAAAGACACATGCATATACATGTTTATAGCAGCACAATTCACTATTACAAAAATATGGAGCAAATCTAAATGCCCATCAACCAATGAGTGAGTAAAGAAAATGTGATACATACCATGGAATACTACAAAGCTGCAAAACAGGATGAAATAATGGCCTTTGCTCAACTTGTATGGAGTTGGAGATCATTATTTTAAGTAAAGTAGCTTGGGAATGGAAAACTAAATATTAGGTGTACCCACTTATAAGTAATAGATAAGCCATGACGATCAAAGGCATAAGAATGATATAATGGACTTTGGGGAGTTGAGGATAGAATGGGGGGTTAAGAATAAGAAAATACATATTGCGTGCAGTGTACACTGCTCAGGTTATAGGTGCACCAAAATCTCAAAAATCACCACTGAAGAACTTACTCATGTGACCAAAATCCACCTGTTCCTCAAAAACTATTGAAACCAAATTTTTAAAAATTACCAAAAATCACTTTTCCATATTGATGTTTTCATAATATTTATATAAAGCCGAGGAAAAGTTTAGCAGAAATAAATGATTAGAACACTTCACTTTTCACAACAGGTATCTTACCAAGCTTGGCTGCCTATCAAAATGACCTGCTGAGGTTTTCAAAAAGCACCAATATTATGTCTACACTATGCCACTTTCCAGGTTCGGTGGTTTACATAAAAATTCCATGAGGTGGAGCATACAAATTATTCTAAAATAAATCTCAGTTAATTCTGACTGTATATGTGTTTTGGAAACCACTGCACTCGGGTTATTGTTACAGATTTTTTTTCTAAGTCATGAAAAAATATTTTTAAAAGCAATTATACACAAAAGTGTATCAGTCCTCAGCTGTTTAGCTTTAAAAATTCTTATGTATAAATAGACCCTAGTAGTGTTGAAAAATTGGAATTTCATTCTTAATGATTTGTCATGTGTGTCTTTCATTTCTATTATTATCTTTATATTTTAATCACCAGTGACCATGTGAAATATTTTAAAGCATTATCTTTTTATCATCACAGTATTCCTATAAACAGGTTGGCAAGATATTTTACATTTATTTTCAGAGGTGAACACCACTAAAGTTGGCAAAGTCTTGACACTGAGAATTTTTTTCCTTTCAACTGGGAAGAAAGTTCAGGGACTAAACACTCATTCCAAAATATGAAAAATAAATATTAAATTTTATAAAATTTTGAGGGAAGCAGAATCCAGCAGTGCAGTAAAAGCATTACATTTTTTGTTTTAGTAATAAAACCTGAACTGAGGAACAGTTTAAGAACAAAATGAACTTTGAGATAATCTGTTATGTTCTCCTCTCTTTTTTAAAATTAAAATTGTTTCTTATTTACTTTAAGTTCTGAGGTACATGTGCAGAACGTGCAGGTTTGTTACATAGGTATGCACATGCCATGGTGGTTTGTCGCATGCATCGCCCCATCATCTATATTAGGTATTTCTCCTAATGCTATCCCTCCCCTAGCCCCACATCCTCTGACAGACCCCAGTGTGGGATGTTTCCCTCTCTGTGTCCATGTGTTCTTATTGTTCAACACCCACTCATGAGTGAGAACACGTGGTGTTTGGTTTTCTGTTCTTGTGTCAGTTTGCTGAGAATGATGGTTTCCAGCTTTATCCATGTCCCTGCAAAGAACATGAACTCATTCTTTTTTATGGCTGCATAGTATTCCATAGTGTGTATGTGCCATATTTTCTTTATCCAGTCTATCATTAATGGGCATGTGGGTTGGTTCCAAGTCTTTGCTATTGTGAACAGTGCCACAATAAATGTATCTGTGCATGTGTCTTTATAATAGAATGATTTATAATCATTTGGGTATGTATTCAGTAATGAGATCGCTGCATCAAATGGTATTTCTAGTTCTACATCCATGAGGAGTTTTCTCTTCTCTTTAATAGAAACCAGAGAGAGATAATGATGTCAAGGACAAAATACTGGAAGCCTAACTTATTTCTGAACGACACTCGATAGTGGATGTATTTAGGGACAATCTTTTGATTGAGTTATAATGGTTGCTTGTCCAGTAAAAGAAAAGTAATACTATGAGGACAGAATCTTGGGTGTGATCAATTTTACCTTCGAAATATCTGTGAGCACCAAACTTTAGACAGATGGTTGATTAACAAATATTTTCACATCTAACAAAAAGTTCTTAACAAGAGTGGTTGGAAATATACTAATATGATCATTGCCTAATACAAATGTATAAATTACTAATTTATCATGTACTTTATATGTGAGAAATTGTATAAAATGGAGATTGCATTAGCTATGAGAAGAGTGGAAGGTGGATGTCAGAAATTGACAGACTATTAGATTTTGTTTGTTTGTTAATTATACTTAAGGTTCTGGCATAAATGTGCAGAATGTGCAGGTTTGTTACACATGTATACGTGTGCCATGGTGGTTTGCTGCACCCATCAACCAGTCATCTACATTAGGTATTTCTCCTAATGCTATCCCTCCCCATGCTCCCCACCCCTTGACAGGTCCCAGTGTGTGGTATTTCCCTCCCTGTGTCCATGTGTTTTTCTTGTTCAACTCCCATTTATGAGTGAGAATATGCGGTGTTTATTTTTTTCCCGTGTTAGTTTTCTGAGAAAATGGTTTCCAGCTTCATCCATGTCCCTACAAAGGACAGGAACTCATCCTTTTTTATGGCTGCATAGTACTCCATGATGTATATGTGCCACATTTTCTTTATCCAGTCTAATATTGATGGACATTTGGGTTGATTCCAAGTCTTTGCTATTGTTAATAGCGCCACAATAAACATATGTGTATGTGTGTCTTTATAGTAGAATGATTTTTAATCCTTTGGGTATATATACAGTAATGAGATTGCTGGGTCGAATCACATTTCTGGTTCTAGATCCTTGAGGAATTACCACACTGGCTTCCATAATGGTTGAAGTAGTTTATATTCCCACCCACAATGTAAAAGTGTTTCTATTTGTCCTCATCCTCTCGGGCATTTGTTGTTTCCTAAGTTATTAACAATCACCATGCTTTAAAAAAATTTTTTTTAATTATAGTTAAGTTCTGGGGTACATGTGCAGATCGTGCAGAATTGTTCCATAGGTACACACATGCCATGGTGGTTTGCTGCATCCATCCACCCGTCACCTGCATTAGGTATTTTTTCCTAACGTTATCCCTCCCCAGCCTCCTTACCCCCTGCTATCTGTCCCCTAGACCCTCACTACCCCAAGCCCCAGTGTGTGATGTTCCCTTCCCTGTGTCCAAGTGTCCTCACTGTTAAACACCCACTTATGAATGAGAGCATGTAGTGTTTGGTTTTCTGTTCTTTTGTCAGTTTACTGAGAATCATGGTTTCCAACTTCATCCATGTCCCTGCAAGGACATGAACGCATCCTTTTTATGACTGCATAGTATTCCATGGTGTATATGTTCCACATTTTCTTTATCTAGTCTATAATTTATGGGCATTTGGGTTGGTTCCAAGACTTTGCTATTGTAAACAGTGCTGCAATTAACATACATGTGCAGTTGTCTTTATAGTAGGATGCTTTATAATCCTTTGGGTATATATCAAGTAATAGGATTGCTGGGTCAAATGGTATTTTTATGTCTAGGTCCTTGAGGCATCACCACACTATCTTCCACAATGGTTGAACTAATTTACACTCCCACCAACAGTGTAAAAGCATTCATATTTCTCCACATCCTCTCCAGCATGTTGTCTCCAGATTTTTTGATGATCGCCATTCTAACTGGCATGAGATGGTATCTCAATGTGGTTTTGCTTTGCATTTCTCTAATAATCAGTGATGATGAGCATTTTTTCATGTTTTTTGGGCACATAAATATCTTCTTTTGAAAAGTATCTATTCATATCCTTCATCCACTTTTTGATTGGGTTATTTTTTCTTATAAATTAGTTTTAGTTCTTTGCAGATTCTGGATATTAGCCCTTTGTCAGATGAGTAGTTTGCAAAATTTTTTTCCCATTCTGTTTGTTGCCACTTCACTCTAATGATAGTATCTTTTGCTGTATAGAAGCTCTTAAGTGTAGTTAGATCCCATTTGTCCGTTTAGGATTTTTGTGCCATTGTTTTGGTGTATTAGTCATGAAGTCCTTGCCTATATCTAAGTCATGAATGGTTTTGTCTAGGTTTTCTTCTAGGGGTTTTATGGTGTTAGGTCTTATGTTTAAATCTTTAATCTATCTGGAGTTAATTTTTGTATAAGGTGTAAGGAAGAGGTCCTGGTTCAGCTTTCTGCACATGGCTAGTCAGTTTTTCCAACACTATTTGTTAAACGTGGGATCCTTTCCCCATTGCTTGTTTATTATCAGGTTTGTCAAAGATTAGATGGTCGTAGATGTGTGGCATTGCTTCTGAGGCCCCTGAGCTGTTCTGTTGGTCTATATCTCTGTTTTGGTACTAGTCCCATGCTGTTTTGATTACTGTTTCCTTGTAGTATAGTTTGAAGTCAGGTAGCGTGATGCCTCAGGCTTTATTCTTTTTGCTTAGAATTATCTTGACTATGCAGGCTCTTTTTTGGTTCCATATGAAGTTTAAGGTGGTTTTTTTCAGTTCCGTGAAGAAAGTCATTGGTAGCTTGATGGGGATAGCATTGAATCTATAAATTACTTTGGGCAGTATGGCCATTTTCATGATATTGATTCTTCTTAACCATGAGCATGGAATGTTTCTCCATCCATTCGTGTCCTCATTTCATCGAGCAGTGATTTGTAGCTTTCCTTGAAGAAGTCCTTTATATTCTTTGTTAGTTACATTCTTAGGTATTTTATTCTCTTTGTAGCAATTGTGAATAACAGTTTGTTCTTGAATTGGCTCTCTGTTAGTCTGTTATTGGTGTACAGGAATGCTTGTTATTTTTGCACATTGATTTTTGTATCCTGAGAGTTTGTTGAAGTGGCTTATCAATTTCAGTAGATTTTGGGCTGAGACGGTGGGGTCATCTAAATATATAATCATGTCATCTGCAAACAGAGGCAATTTGGCCTCCTCTTTTTCTAATTGAATATCCTTTATTTCTTTTTCTTGCCTGATTGCTCTGGCTAGAACTTCCAATACTATGTTGAATAGGAGTGGTGAAAGAAGGTACCCTTGTCTAGTACCAGTTTTGGAAGGGAATGCTTCCAGTTTTTGCCCATTCAATATGATATTGGCTGAAGGTTTGTTGTAAGTAGCTTTTATTATTTTGAGATATATTCCATCGATACCTAGTAGTTTTTTGGGAGTTTTTAGCATAAAGGGCTGTTGTATTTTGTCAAAGGCCTGCTTTGTATATATTGAAATAATCACATGGTTTTTGTCTTTGGTTATGTTTATGTGATGGATTACGTTTATAGATTCGTATATGTTGAAGCAGCCTCACAACCCTGGATTGAAGCCTACTTGATCGTGATGGATAAGCTTTTTTGATGTGCTATTGCATTTGGTTTGCCAGTATTTTATTGAATATTTTTGCACCTGTGTTCATCATAGATATTAGCCTGAAATTTTCCTTTGAAGTTGTGTCTCTGCCAGCTTTTGGTATCAAGACGATATTGGTCTCATAAAATGAGTGAGGGAGGATTCCCTCTTTTTGTATTGTTTTGAATAGTTTCAGAAGAATGGTACCAGCTCCAATTTGTATGTTTCGTAGAATTTGGCTGTGAACCCATCTGGACCTGGCCTTTTTTTTTGTTGATAGGCTATTAATTTCTACCTCTACTTCAGACCTTGTTATTGGTCTATTCAGGGATTCAACTTCTTCCTGTTTTAGTCTTGGGAGGGTGTAAGTATCTAAAAATTTATCCATTTCTTCTGGATTTACTGGTTTATGTACATAGAAGTGTTTGTAGTAATGTATGATGGTAGTTTGAATATCTGTAGAATCAGTGATGATATCTCCTTTATCATTTTTTATGGCATCTATTTGATTCTTCTCTCTTTTCTATTAGTCTGGCTAGCAGTCTATCTATTTTGTTGATCTTTTCAAAAAAACTGTCTCCTGGATTCATTGATTTTTTGAAGGGTTTTTTTGTGTCTCTATCGCCTTCAGTTCTTCTCTGATTATAGTTACTTCTTGTCTTCTGCTAGCTTTTGAATTTGTTTGATCTTGCTCCTATAGTTCTTTTAATTGTAACAACATGGTATAGATTTTATATTTTTCCTCACTTCTCATGTGGGCATTTTTTGCTATAAATTTCGCTCTAGATACTGCTTTAAATGTGTCCCAGAGATTCTGGTATGTTATGTTTTCATTCTCATTGGTTTTGAAGAACATCTTTATTTCTGCCCTTTCATTATTTATGCAGTAGTCATTCAGGAGCAGGTTGTTCAGTTTCCATATAGTTGTGCAGTTTTGAGTGAGTTTATCAATCCTGAGTTCTACATGATTGCACTGTGGTCTGAGAGACTGGTTGTTATAATTTCCATTCTTTTGCATTTGGTGAGGAGTGATTTACTTTCAATTATGTGGTACATTTTAGAGTAAGTGCAATGTGGTACTGTGAAGAATGTATATTCTGTGGATTTGGGGTGGAGAGTTTGGTAGATGTCTATTGGGTCAGCTTGATCCAGATCTGCATTAAGTCCTGGATATTCTTGTTAATTTTCTGTCTTGTTGATCTGCCCAATATTGACAGTGGAGTGTTAAAGTCTCCCATTATTTGTTGTGTGGGAGTCTAAGTCTCTTTGTAGGTCATTAAGAACTTGCTTTATGTATCTGGGTACTCTTATATAGGATAGTTAGCTCTTTTTGCTGCATTGATCCCTTTACCATTACATAATGCCCTTCTTTGTCTCTTTTGATCTTTGTTGGTTTAAAGTCTATTTTATCAGAGACTAGGATTGCAACCCCTGCTTTTGTTTTGCTCTCCATTTGCTTGGTAAATCTTACTCCATCCCTTTATTTTGAGCCTGTGCGTGTCCTTGCACATGAAATGGGTCTCCTGAATACAGCACACTGATGCGTCTTGACTCTTTATCCAGTTTGTCAGTCTATGTCTTTTAATTGGGTCATTTAGCCCATTTACATTTAAGGTTAATATTGTTATGTGTGAATTTGATCCTGCCATTTTGGTACTAGCTGATTGTTTTGCCCTTGGTTGATGTAGTTTCTTCATTGTGTCAGTGGTATTTACCATTTGGTACATTGTTGCAGTGACCAGTACTGGTTGCTCCTTTCCATGTTTAATGCTTCCTTCAGGCGCTCTTGGAAGGCAGGCTTGGTGGTGATGAAATCTCTTCAGCAATTACTTGTCCGTAAAGGATTTTATTTCTTTTTCACTTATGAAGCTTAGTTTGGCTGGATGTGAAATTCTTGGTTGAAAGTTCTTTTCTTTAAGGATGTGAATATTGGACCCTACTCTCTTCTGGCTTGCAGGGTTTCCACTGAGAGGTCTGCTGTGAGTCTGATAGCCTTCCCTTTGTGGGTAACCTGACCTTTCTTTCTGGCTTCTCTTAGCATTTTTTCCTTCTTTTCAACTCTGCTGAATCTGACAATTATGTGACTTGGGGTTGCTCTTCTTGAGGAATATCTTTATGGTATTCTCTGTATTTCCTGGATTGGAATATTGGCCTGCTTTGCTAGGTTGGGGAAGTTGTCCTGAATAATATCCTGAAGAGTGCTTTCCAGCTTGATTTCATTCTCACCATCACATTCAGGTACACTGATCAAACTTAGATTAGGTCTTTTCACATAATCCTATATTTCTTGGAGGCTTTGTTAATTTCTTTTCACTGCTTTTTTTTCTAATTTTGCCTTCTCATTTTATTTCACTGAGTTGATCTTCAATCTCTGATATTCTTTGTTCTACTTGATCCATTCAGCTTTTGAAACTTGTGTATGGTTTGCAAAGTTCTTGTGCTGTGTTTTTCAGCTCCATCAAGTTGTTTATATTCTTCTCTAAGGTATTTATTCTCATTAGCATTTCATTTAACCTTTTTTCAAGATTCTTAGTTTCTTTGCATTGGGTTAGAACATGTTCCCTTAGCCCAGAGAAGGATGTTATTACTCACCTTCTGAAGCCTGCTTCTGTCAATTTATCAATCTCATTCTCCATCCAGTTTTGTTCCCTTGCTGGTAAGGAGTTGTAATCCCTTGGAGGAGGAGAGGCATTCTGGTTTTTGGTGATTTCATCCTTTTTGAGCTGGTTTCCTCCCATCTTTATGGATTTATCTATCTTTGATCTTTGAAGTTGGTAACCTTCAGATGGGATTCTGGGTGGATGTCCTTTCTGTTAATGTTGAAGCTGTTTCTTCCTGTTTTTTAGTTTTCCTTCTAACCATCAGGTCCCTCTGCTGCAGGACTGCTGGAGGTCCACTCCAGACCCTGCTTGCCTGGGAATCACCAGTGAGGGCCACAGAACAGCAAGGATTGCTTTCTGTTCCTTCCTCTGGGTATCTTCATCCCACAGGTGTGCCCCCCAGATGTCAGCCAGTGCTCTCCTGTATTACGTGTCTCTTTGGATATATAGCAGTCAGGGAGTCACTTGAGGAGGCAGTCTGCGCTTTATCAGAACTAAAGTGCTGTGCTGGGAGCTCTGTTGCTACCCTCAGAGCTGTTAGGCCGGGCCATTTAAGTCTTCTGTGGCAGAACACAGAACCACCTCTTTTCCCAGGTGCTCTGTCCTGAGAAGGTGGGGCTTTATTTATAAGTCCCTGGTGGACTGCTGCCTTCTTTCACAGGTGTGCTGCCCAGCAAAGAGGGAGTCTAGTCACAGTCTGCCTACAGAGATGTTGCTGAGCTGCTGCAGACTCTGTCCAGCTGCTGTGAAAACTTCCTTATGATTTTGTTTACAAAGGCAAGGTTAGAACTGCCTCAGTAATGGCAGACACCTCTCTTCACCATTGAGCTCCACTGTCCCAGGTCAAGCTCAAACTGCTATGCTGGCTGCAAAAATTTCAAGCCAGTGCATTTCAGTTTGCTGGTCTTCATGTGGTTGAAACCCTCCAAGCCAGATCACTTGGCTCCCTGCCTTCAGCCCCTTTTTTTCAGAGCTGCGCACTGCCTCATAGGTATTCTAGTCACCGGCTAAAAGGGCTGCCAACATAAAAAATGATTAGTTTGTGCCCTTTGTAGGGACATGGATGAATGTGGAAACCATCATTCTCAGCAAACTGACACAAGAACAGAAAAATCAAACACCATATGTTCTCAATCATAGGTGGGTGATGAAAAATGAGAACACATGGACACAGGGAGGGGTACATCACACACTGGGGTCTGTTGGAGGGTGCCAAGAGAGGGACAGTGAGGGGGTGGGGAGGTTGGGGAGGGTTAACATGGAGAGAAATACCAGATGTAGGTGATGGGGAGATGGAGACAGCAAACCACATTGCCATGTATGTACCTATGCAACAATCATGCATGATCTGCGCATGTACCCCAGAACCTAAAATACAATTAAAAAAAAAATGGCTGCCAAATTTTGTACTGGAAACCCATGGAGCCAGCTATAATGGCTGCCAGTTTTGTGCTGGTAACCCGTGGCACTGGTGTTGTGAGCCCTGGTGGGAATCTCCTGGTCTGTGGGCTGTAAAAACTGTGGGAGAATTGCAGTATCTAAACCAGAGTGCCAGAATGTCTGGAAAACTCCCCACTGGGCTCTGTTGGGTGAGGGGGGTCCTCTGGACTGTTGTACTTCTTGGGTGAGTCAGCGCCCCACCCTGCCTCAGTTTGCCCTCCTTGGGTTATACCCATTGTCCAACTAGTCCCATTGAGATAAACCTGGTACCTCAGTTGGAAATGCACAAATCCCACACCTTCTCCATTGTTCTCACCGGGAACTGTGCTCCAGAGCTGTTCCTATTTGGACATCTTGGCGGAAGTCCCCTAATGATCACCATTCTAACTGGCAGGAAATGGTGTCTCATTGTGGTTTTGATTTGCATTTCTCTAAAGACCAGTGATAAAGAGCTTTTTTTTTTTCATGTGTTTGTGGTCCACATAAATGTTTTGTTTTGGGAAGTCTGTTCATATACTTTGCCCACTTATTTATTTATTTTTTTGGTAAATTTGTTTAAGTTTCTTATAGATTCTGGATATTAGCCCTTTGTCATATAGATAGATTGCAAAATTTTTCTGCCATTCTGTAAGTTGCCTGAAATTATATGTAATTCACCAAATTATACATTATATGCCTATATTATTTCAGTGTTTGCTAAGTGTTTCACCTACGTTATCAGAGTTGATCTTTAAAGAAAGCTACAATATGCCCCTGTAATAGATTGAAAAATAGTCTCCAAAGATACCAAGTCTTAGTCCCTGAAATTTTTAAATATTATCATATTTTGAAAAAATAGTACTGGCAGATATGATTAAATTGAGGATCTTATGATGAGGTGATTACCCTAGATAATTTTGGATGACAATAAACACCATAACAAATAACTTTGTAGAATAGAGGCAGAGGGAGGTTTTACACAGCCAAAAGAGAAGGAGGAAATGTGATCTTGGAGACAGAGATTAGAGTAATGCATCCACAAATCAAATAATGCCTTATAGCCCACTAGAAGTTGGAAGAGACAAAAACAGATTCTCCCCTAAAGCCTCAAAAGGATTTGTGAAATGCTGACAAACTGATTTCAGTCTTCTGGCTCCCAGAGCTAAGCTGTGGAACAGTAAATTTCTGATGTTTTAAGCCAGCCAGTTTTTGGTAATTTGTTAGTGAAGCCACCGAATGCAGCCCGTATTGCGCATACATTCTTGAAATGGTCTGCAACAAAGGAAACCTTTTTGCATGCCTTTTTTTTTTTACTTAGATATGCAAAAGATGCAATAAATATACGGATATTTGTCTTCCAACAACACCTTTATTTTTACACTGCCTTGGCTTCTGTAAAATATTTTTGTGTGTATAACATTCTGTTGGCCACTGGATTATGTGACCAACAGAGTTTAAAACTAAATTCACAAAACTTGGCACATGCAGCATTTAATTATGAATACTATCAGCAGGACTCCACATGATGAAATGAAGCCAGTCAGTGGTATTGACCTCAAACACAACTGCTCACATCCTAGATCCAAGTAGCTGAACAAAACCCATAAATGATTCCAGTCTACTTTAGAGAGCCAGATGTCTTCTTCCTTAAGGTTCTGAATAGGCATTTCCATTTATACTGGTCATTCATTCATATACAGAAGGATATATTAGCAATTGCACAAGCTCCACGTTGACCAATAAGGAGGAAATCTATAGTAATTCCAGCATCCTTAAAATCCCTAGTCAGTGAGTTGAAGCTAAGCTGAATTCTTTCCAGTTCTGTGATAATTTTATTACTTACTTCTGCTAAATTCCAACAAATATTGTACCACTTTTTCTAATTCAATGACTCAAATTGTGGGAATAACTGCCAAAAGCATTAAATAAATAAGGAGTTAGTTAGCCCTCTACAAAACTACCTTGAAAAACTAAGGGAAGCCTCGTTTTGGAAAAAAGTCGTTAGCCGCGAAGTTTACTGGTAGTGTTTCCTTAAAGATATGAAGGACTCATCACCACTTCCAAGACTCAAGTCACAGTGTTTCTGGAAGTGAATCAAGTTAATCTCTAGCTTTTATTCAAGGAGTATACACACATGCATATGCATATATTGTCCTAGGAGAGAAAAGATATATTACAATTGTTGGGGTCCTGCTCATGGGACCTCCAACAGTCAGTATTGAGGTACTAGTTAACACTGCCTCTAATGTGTCTTCCAGGATCACTAGTAGGGCTTAGGATGGAGTCTATGCCCTGATTTTGGATAGACTCTGAAGGAAGTCATTTTAATCTGTCTTGTATGTTTATGTCAACATTGGGTACTATTCATCTGCCCCATGCACTAAGAACATGGATGATTAACTTAAGGAAGTGTTGACAAGGCTTTTCTTTGGGAGGTACAAGAGTTGGAATCATTCCCTGTTGCTTAAGATAGACTTTTGGTTTCATTAGAAGAAAAGGTAGATAAATTGTGATTAGAGTTGTCTGGTTAGCATAGCTGACCCAGCGACTGTTTAAAGTGTGTGTAACAGTTTGTTTTGTTATTACCAAGAGATTTTTCTTGGTATGGAAGAAGCCAGGGCAGATCTATTATTAATGTGCCTTTCTTGTCTACCCCTCAAAAGTTGGATGGGTTGCCTTCTCAAGGGCCAGAGTGGTTGCTTTCCTATCAATACCTCAAAACAGTTGTTTCTAATCCCATGAAGTGGACCTTTACATTTGCAAGCATCTTCTGCACACACCCATTGCTTATATAAAATAGAGTTCGATTTGGGGGACGAGGATATTGTTTTAAAACTTACAGAGGCCTAAAATGCCCCTCTCTTTGAGTTTGACTTTAAGCAAAGTGCTTAACCAAGGGGTCATTATACTTATGATCTGCTACCGTATTAATTCAACAGGACAATCAAGATGGTTGCCCTGTAGTTATTTTCTAATTATCTAGGCTCCCTTTTGCTGGGTTGTCACTCTAACAGAATATGAATTGGGCCAACCTGGGGTTCTTGTTAGAAGGAAGGAAGAATCACGTTGCCTAGGAATGTCAGATAATTTTTTGAATTTTTGATAGTTACAAGTAAAGATCAAATGTCTGGTATAGTCAATCTGCTAGGAATAGTTAATGTCTTAGGAATAGACAGGGGTAGGCCTATGAAATGTGGCCTCTCTCACTTAGTGACAATGGGATCAGCTTTTGTTCTTATTGATCTGAAGCTTTACTTCAGACAATAGAGCAGGGGCCACTTTTTTTTATAAAAGGATAGCTGCCACTTTTTCATGTGAGGTCTTGATGCTGCTGAAGCTAAGCCAGCTATGGTACCAAATACACCATTTTCATTCAGCAAGCAAAGATTACTGGGCCCTTCCATCCTGGTAATCATTCAATCTGAGCTGACCCATGACAAATGAGGAATATTAGGGTCAACATTATTAATAAGGCCTCTATGGATCATGCATTCAGTGGTGACAAGAGCCCATGGCAATTGTAATTGGGTCCTCACTCTTTGTATAAATGTAGGAGGCATAAGTGCAGTTTTGTTGGTATATTGCATAATGTTGAAGTCTGGGCTTTTGGTATGACAATTACCTAAATAATATATATTGTAGACATTAATTTCTTATCTCTTACCCCCACCCCACTTCCACCCATCTAAATCTCCAATGTCTACTAATCCATATTCTATGCCCATGTGTACACATTTTTTAGCTTCTGTATATAAGTGACAACATATGTATGGTAATGGACTTACCATTTCCAAGTTATTTCACTTAAGATAATGGCCTTCAGTGCCGTCTCTGTTGCTGCAAAGCACATGTTTTCATTCTTCATTATGGTTTACTAGTTCTCCATTGTATATATGCCACATTTCTTTGTCCAGTCATCCATTGATGAGCACTTAGGTTGATTTAATATCTTTGTTATTGTGAAGAGTACTGCAAGAAACATATAGATGCAGATCTCTTTTTGATATAATTACTTCTTTTCCTTTGAGTAGATACACAGTAGTGGGAATGATGGATGGAATGGAAGTTCTATTTTCACTTCTTTGAGAAATCTCCACACTGATTTCCATAGAGGTTTTACTGATTTACATTCCCTCCAACAGTGTATAAAACCCTCCTCTTTCTCTGCATCCTCAACAACATCTGTTATTTTTGAGACTTTAACAATAGTCATTTGACAAGTATAAAATGGTATCTCATGTGATATCAATTTGCATTTCTCTGACGATTAGTGATACTGAGCATTTTTTCATATGTTCCTTGCCCATTTGTGTGTTATGTTTTGAAAAACATTTGTTCATGTCCTTTGCCCAGTTTTTAATGGGGCTGTTTTTCCTTTGAGTTGCTTAAGTTTCTTATAGATCCTTGATATCAGTCTCTTGTCAGATACACAGTTTTCGAAGAAGGTGTAACTATTAGCTGTGTCAGGGAGGCAATGGGTACAAAACCCAAAGGTGTTCCTCCAAGTAAATTCCTTACCAGAGCCTCCAACTGACAAAATCGACAGTCTCAAAGAGTTGTAACTCAAAGATGTCATTAAGTATGAGAAATGTGTTTAATGTGACAGAGAAGTTTACTTTTTATTTTAATTTAACTAGTATAAATTTAAATGGTTGTATGTGACTAGTAGCACAGGTTTACATAAATGTCATCTCTTTGAATTACATATAAACCAATAAGAGAAAGAAAAGGAAGGGAGGGAGGGAGGGCAAGAAAAGAAAAAAAAAGAGAGAGAAAGAAAGAAAAGAAAAACCACAGATGGCTTCTTTGAAGAATATTCTAGGAGAACGAAGGGAATGTCTTATGATACTCAGGATTTTAATAAATTGTAGATCTGTGAAATATATTTACTTGATAGACCAAAAAAAATTTTTAAAAATCAAAACTTTGTCATTTATTAAAGGATATGGGGGACAGTGAACAGAAGCCAAATTATGAATTAACTATTTTTCTGAATATAAAAGGGCAACAACAAGAACAAAATTTATAATCAAAGATAAAATAATTTAAAATAATTTCTCCTGAGGCTTAAAAATTTATAGCTATGTAGACCAAGAAAGCTCATTAAACATTAGATGAGTTAATGCAAAGAGACACAAGGAAAAATTCACTGAAACTTTCCATAACAGGTTAATGAAAATAATTCTACACTTACCCAAATTTCCTCAAAAAAAGCAAAAATTGAGCTTTTTTTTTTGTTTTCTATTTGGAGTTGATTATTCTCAGCTGATAGTGTCTATCTAATTTTGAGAGGTAAGTGTTAGTGTTTTTCAAATTTTATGATAACCTACATGGTTTTGATATTTGAAGGAAAAGAGAAAGACATTCTGAAAATGCTCAAGGGCTCAGAAAGTTTACAAAATTTGTGTCTGTCTGGACAAAATGGTTGAAAAATAACTCAGTCAACTAGCAGTTTAATTAAAATAGAAACAAGAATATAAAATTACTAGTGTATCTGAATACATGGTAAGCATTACAAATAGTTACTAAAAATTACATTGAAAAATACTTTAATTTGTTAAACATCTGAAAGGTAATGACAACTTTACTATTATGAGAATATGTTAAATGTAAATGACATAAAGATAAGTAGGATATTAAGATATATATTACACTTACAGAAACCCATGTATGTAAGAGTGGGTGGAAAATAAGAATGTAGCAAATGCTTTATTTGTCATCCCAAGTTGTTATATAGAATAATAACTTAAAAAAAAAGTTTTTAAAAAAATTTTAAGAGGAAGTATTTGTGAAATAATAACTCTACTAAACATTGATATAACATTAAAAGTATTGAATACATAGCAAAGTTTTAAATTTTTGAAAAAGTAAAATAAGAAAGTATGAAAATTTGAAAAGGTTTTACTCAAAGTAAATACAAGCAAACGTATTATGGTAATAAACACAAATATTTATGTCTTCTCTGTCATAAAATAATCTTAAATACAAATCTATGTTGCTTATGTGAGTGAAGATTAACACTTTCTTAGGAATGTTAAAAATAAATAGAATTGTACAATTTTATCAAATAAATTTCAATCAAATGAAAGTAAATATGCTTAATTTTGCATAAAATATAAACATTATAAAGCACTAAATGAGAAAGAAGTTAATTTTATGTTCATAAGACATGCAAAGGATTAAAACTATATTTGTAAGGCATTATGGTTTAAATTTCAGAGTATTAAAAAGTAAAGCAAATATTAAATATTCAAGAAAATGTTGAAAACACAACTGTGCATTAATTTAATAAGCCTTTATTTACTTTCTTATAATAAGTAGACAAGGTAGATAGTGTCAGAAGATTTTAGAGTATTATCAAAGTTACAAAAAATTTATTTTTACCATACTACAAGATATTATTTGTGCAATAAGCAGGCAAAATATAAAGACATTATTATTGGAAAGCAAGAATCGAAGTAATTAGATCATATTATTAAAAATTAAGAGTAAAATAGTTAAAATTATATTCTTGTAGAGAATATCTATTTATACATAGAATATCAAACAATCTGTAGAATGATTCTAAATTTGAATTTACAAATTGGCAAACCAAAAGATAAATCCATGAGTTGGCCCACATCAAAGCAAGAAATCTCACTGAAAATATTACGAGCAAAATTCTTCAGAGCAACTAGGATATATGTGAGTGTATATGAGAAAGACAAGAGAGAGAGAGAGTGACGAAAAAAGAGAAAATTATGAGTTTAGCAAGATATCTAGATATAAGATCCATACATGAATCAGCTGCGTTTCACAAAGGCATGAATAGTTAGAAGATGCCATTAAAACATTATTTATAATTAAAATAATAAAAATATACCTGGAGAAAAATCCATTGAAAGATGGAAAATGTACACAAATATAAAATTGTATTTAAATAAGAGCTAGATAAATACACAACATACATATTTTCACATATATAATAACAAAAGATACAGTTCCCACAAAATTCAAGTATATCTTTAACTTAATTTAAAAAATAAAAACACAAGAGTTAAAAAAAAAGTAGATTTTTAAAATATATTCTACACTATGTACAAAAGTATAGAGGGACAATAATTCTTTTTTTTTTTTTTTTTTTGAGACGGAGTTTCGCTCTTGTTACCCAGACTGGAGTGCAATAGCACGATCTTGGCTCACCGCAACCTCCGCCTCCTGGGTTCATGCAATTCTCCTGCCTCAGTCTCCTGAGTAGCTGGGATTACAGGCATGCGCCACCATGCCCAGCTAATTTTTTTGTGTGTATTTTTAGTAGAGACAGGGTTTCACCATCTTGACCAGGATGGTCTCGATCTCTTGACCTCATGATCCATCCGCCTCGGCCTCCCAAAGTGCTGGGATTACAGGCTTGAGCCACTGCGCCCGGCCGGGACAATAATTTTTAAAGGACTTAGAAGATCCAAGTAAAGTTAAGTATCCCACCAGATGTCAAGAGTTATAAAGCCAGACTAATTAACACAGGTTGTCATTGTCACAAAGATAAACAAAACAAGCAAACAAGAAAAAGCAATAAGTATATTTAAAACCTAAACATTAATCTACAAACACATGAAAATTTTTTTTACAATAGATGGCATTTTATATTTACAGGAGAAAAGGGTGAATTTTATGTAAATGGTTCTGAGGCAATTTGTTACTTATCTGAGAAGAAATGTAAGTAAACAGATACAAATTTAATTTAAGTTGGATTAAGGAATTATATACAGTTATGTGAAATGGGAAGAAGCATAAGTATGTAGTGTATGTAATTGAAATTAAGTTGTTATCAGTGTTATGACCCTAGGATGTATAAGCCTCATACTCACCACAAGTAGGGTATCGTAGGGGATACATAAAAGCAAAAATGAAAAGAATAAAGAATATCATTAAAAATTAAAAATCAACAAACACAATGAAAAACAGCAAAAAATCATAAAGAAAAAAGGGAACTACAAGACAGAGAACAACAAAATGGCAATAGTAAGCACTTCCCTATCAATAATTAAACATACGTGGACTTAACTCTTCAATCAAAACACATGAAGTGCTTAAATTGATAAAATGTAAGACCCACCTATAATTTTGTCCTCATATTCTGTGTAAATGGTAAACAAAAGAGAGCAGCGATGACTGTATTTACATCACAAAATTAATCTTACATCAAAAACTGTCAAAAGAGACAGAAGGGTGTGATATAATAATAAGTGGATCCATTCAATAGGAAGTTATAACAGTTAGAAATATATATATGCACTCAGCAACAGACAACATAAATATATAAAGCTAACATAGGCAGAACTAAAGGGAGTCATACACAGCAATCCAATAATAGTAGGAAACTTCAATATCCTACTTTCAGGAAGAAATAGAGCATTCATACAGAAGAATCCAGAAAGAAGCACTTGATTTGAGCAATACTATAGACCAAATTGACCTAACAGATACATAAAGAATATTTCACTAAAAAGCAACAGAATACATGTTCTTCTCAAAAGAATACAGGAGATTGTCTAGGATAAATGATATGTTATACCAGTAAATGAGTCAACAAATTTAAGAAGACTAAATTCATAATAAGTATCTTTTCCAACCACAAAAGAAGTGCTGGAAATTAATAACAGAAGGCCAGTTGTAAAATTCACAAACATGTAGTTTCTAAACCAACAATTCTGAACAACCAATGGGTCAAAGAAAAAGTCAAAAAGAAAATCAGAGAATATCTCAAGACAAATGAAAATAAAAACACAATGTACTAAAACTTAAGAGATGCAGCAAAAGTAATACTGAGGGAAGTTTATAGTAATAAATTAAAAACAAAAAAAGATCTCTAGCATTCTAATATTATACCTCATGAAATTTGTAGAAAAAGAACAAACTAAGCACTAAATTAGCAGAAGGAAAGAAATAATAAACATTAGAGCAGAAATAATTAAATAGAGACTAGGAAACATTAGTTAACAAAATTGAAGTGCTTTTTTGAAAACATAAAATGGAAAAGGCTTTAGATAGACTAAGAAAATGAGAAAGAAGATTCCAATAACATCAGAAATTTCGAAGAAGATATTACAACTGATACACAGAAATAAGAAGAATCATGTGACTACCATCAACAATTTTACACCAACATATTGGGTAACCTAGAGGAAAGAGATAGATTTCTAGAAACATGCAACCTACTAAGACTGACTAATGAAGAACATTTGAAGAGATCAATAATGAATTAGAAGGCTGAATCAGCAATGAAAACCCATGAACAAAGAAAATCCTAGGACCAGATATCTTCGCTGCTAAATTCTTCAAAACATTTAAAGAATTAATGCCAGCCCTTTCCAAACTCTTCCAAAATAATTAAAGATAGCACTTTAAAACATGTTTTATGAAACCAGCATTACCCTCATACCAAAGCCAACAAAATACCACAAGATCACAAAACTGTAGGTCATTGCACCTGTAGAATAGTCATCCAAAAATCCTCAACAAAATACTAGGAATTTGAATTCAGCAGTACATCCAAAGCATTATAGACCATAATCAGTTGGGATTTATTTCTGAAAGGCAATCATGGTTTAACATTTGTAAGTCATGTAATGTAATACAATAACAGAATGAAGAATGAAAATCATCTGATCATCTCAATTAATGCAAAAAATGCATTAGACAAAATTCAATACTTTTTCATGATAAAAACATTAAACAAAATATGTATAGAAGGAATTTACCTCAATAAAATCAAGGCCGTGTATGAAAATTCTACAGTTAACTTCAGACTCAGTGGTAAAAAATTCAAAGCTTTTCCTCTAAGATCAGGAATAAGACAGGAATGCCTACTCTTGACATGTCAATTTAACACAGTTAATGAGAGTTTCAACCAAGACAATTAAGCAAAAAAAGAAAGAAAAGGCCATCCAAATCTAAAAGAAGTAAATTGTGAATTTGCAGATGATATGTTCTTGTATTAAGAAACCCATTAAGATTTTGCAAACAACTGTTAGAACTATTAAATAAATTCAATGAAGTCACAAGAAACAAAATCAACATGTAAAAACCTATTGTGGCTCTATGTACTAACAATGAATATCTGAAAGGGAACAAAAAATGTCACAGAATATCATCAAAAAGAATAAAATGCTCAGAAATAAACTTAAAAATAAATTACTTTAAAAGGAAGTGAAAGAGTTGTACATGGGAAAACCACAAAACATTGATGAAATAAATTACAGAAGAAGAAAATAAATGGGAAGAAATCCTGCAATCATGGATTGGAGGATTTAATATTATTAAAATGTCAGGCCGGCATGGTGGCCCGCACCTGTAATCCCAGCACTTTGGGAGGCTGAGGCAGGCAGATCACAAGGTCAAGAGGTCAAGAACATTCTGGTCAACATGGTGAAACCCCGTCTCTACTAAAAATACAAAAATTAGCTGGATGTGGTGACATGTGCCTGTAGTCCCAGCTACTCAGGAGGCTGAGGCAGGGGAATCGCTTTAACACAGCGGGTGGAGGCTGTGGTGACCCAAGATTGTGCCACTGCACTCCAGACTGGCAACAAAGCAAGATTATGTCTCAAAAAAAAAAAAAAAAAAAGTCCATACTGCCCAAAGTGATCCATAGATATAAAGTTATTTTCATCCGAAACCCAAGGGCATTTTTTAATCAGATAGAACAATCCTAAAACACATATGTAATTTTAAAAAACTGCTAACAGCTAAAGCAGTCTTGAGAAGAAAGAACAAAGCTGGAGCACTACAGTCCCAAACTTCCAACTATATTACAAAGCTGGAGGGAGAAGATAGAGCAAGATGCCTGAAGAGAAGCCTTCACCTATCATCTCTACTTGGGAACATCAAATTGATCAAGTATCTACATTAAAAAATTACCTTCATAATAACCAAAAATCAGATAAGCAATCACAGTATGTGGCTTTAATTTCATTATCACTGAAAAATATACCAAAGAGGGTAGGAATTTAGTTATATTGAATTCGGTCTTGAATTGCTAAATTTCCACCTTCTTTAGCAGTGGCAGCATGGCATGGAGATAGAATCTGTGATTTTGGGAAATGGAGAGCACAATAATTGTGAGACATTGCATTGGTAGTTAGTACTGCCCAGTCATAGCAAAAACAATGCTGGGAAGAACTCAGTCTGTGCCCATGGAGGGAGCATTTAGACAAGCCTTGGCCAGAAGGGAATCATTGGAATCTGCATTTCAACAAGCCTCAGAACTGTGGGCTAAAAGGCTCTGGTATTCTAAATAAACTTGAAAGGCAGTTTAAGTAAGAAGAACTGCAATGCCTGGTCAATTTCTGGTGCTGTTTTGGGGTCAAAGCTAGTGGACTTGGGGGCACCCAACGTAGTGAGACACCAGCCAGGATGGCCAAGGAAGTGCTTGTGCCACACTTCCTATAACCCCAAGCAACACAGCATGCAACTCAAATTGGGACTCCTTTCTTCTACTTGAGGAGAGGAGAAAAATGAGAAAAGAAGATTTTGTCTTTTGATTTGGTTACCAGCTCAGATACAAAAGGACAGGATATGGGACAGAGTCCTGAGGCACCCATTCCAGGCCCTCACTCTTGAATGACATTTCTAGTGACACCCTGGGCCAGAAGGCTACCTGTTGCCTTTACTTTATTTATTTATTTTTTAAATTTTTTATTGCATTTTAGGTTTGGGGGTACATGTGCAGAACATGCAAGACAGTTGCATAGGTACACACATGGCAGTGTGTTTTGCTTCCTTTCTCCCCTTCACCCACATTTGGCATTTCTCCCCAGGCTATCCCTCCCCACCTCCCCCTCCCACTGGCCCTCCCCATTTCCCCCCAACAGACACCAGTGTTTAGTACTCTTCTCTCTGTGTCCACGTGTTCTCATTTTTTATCACCCACCTATGAGTGAGAATATGCGGTGTTTCGTTTTCTGTTCTTGTGTCAGTTTGCTGAGGATGATGTTCTCCAGATTCATCCATGTCCCTACAAATGACACAAACTCATCATTTCTGATTGTTGCATAATATTCTATGGTGTATATGTGCCACATTTTTCCAATCCAGTCTATCATCAATGGGCATTTGGGTTGATTCCAGGTCTTTGCTATTGTAAACCGTGCTGCAATGAACATTCCTGTACATGTGTCCTTATAGTAGAACAACTTATAGTCTTTTGGATATATACCCAGTAATGGGATTGCTGGGTCAAATGGAATTTCTATTTTTAAGGCCTTGAGGAATCGCCCCACTTTCTTCCACAGTGGTTGAACTAATTTACACTCCCACCAACAGTGTAAAAGTGTTCCTTTTTCTCCACATCCTCTCCAGCATCTGTTGTCTCCAGATTTTTTAATGATCGCCATTCTAACTGGCGTGAGATGGTATCTCAATGTGGTTTCGATTTGCATCTCTCTGATGACCAGTGACGATGAGCATTTTTTCATATGATTGTTGGCCTCATATATGTCTTCTTTCGTAAAGTGTCTGTTCATATCCTTTGCCCACTTTTGAATGGGCTTGTTTGTTTTTTTCCTGTAAATATGTTGGAGTTCTTTGTAAATTCTGGATATCAGCCCTTTGTCAGATGGGTAAACTGCAAAAATTTTTTCCGATTCTGTTGGTTGCCGATTCACTCTAGTGACTGTTTCTTTTCCTGTGCAGAAGCTGTGGAGTTTCATTAGGTCCCATTTGTCTATTTTGGCTTTTGTTGCCAATGCTTTTGGTGTTTTGTTCATGAAGTCCTTGCCTACTCCTATGTCCTGGATAGTTTTGCCTAGATTTCCTTCTAGGGTTTTTATGGTGCCAGGTCTTATGTTTAAGTCTTTAATCCATCTGGAGTTAATTTTAGTGTAAGGTGTCAGGAAGGGGTCCAGTTTCTGCTTTCTGCACATGGCTAGCCAGTTTTCCCAACACCATTTGTTGAACAGGGAATCCTTTCCCCATTGCTTGTTTTTGTCAGGTTTATCAAAGATTGTATGGTTGTAGATATGTTCTGTTGCCTCCGATGCCTCTGTTCTGTTCCATTGGTCTATATCTCTGTTTTGGTACCAGTACCGTGCTGTTTTGATTACTGTAGCCTTGTAGTATAGTTTGAAATCTGGTAGTGTGATGCACCCCGCTGTGTTCTTTTTGCTTAGAATTGACTTGGCTATGCAGGCTCTCTTTTGGTTCCAAATGAAGTTCGTGGTGGTTTTCTCCAGTTCTGTGAAGAAAGTCAATGGTAGCTTGATGGGGATAGCATTGATTCTGTAAATTACTTTGGGCAGTATAGTCATTTTTACGATATTAATTCTTCCTAACCATGAACATGGGATGTTTCTCCATCTGTTTGTGTCCTCTCTGATTTCATTGAGCAGTGGTTTGTAGTTTTCCTTGAAGAGGTCCCTTACATTCCTTGTGAGTTGTATTCCAAGGTATTTTATTCTTTTTGTAGCAATTGTGAATGGCAGTTCGTTCTTGATTTGGCTTTCTTTAAGTCTGTTATTGGTGTAGAGGAAGGCTTGTGATTTTTGCACATTGATTTTATATCCTGAGACTTTGCTGAAGTTGCTTATCAGTTTCAGGAGTTTTTGGGCTGAGGTGATGGGGTCTTCTAGGTATACTATCATGTTGTCTGCAAATAGAGACAATTTGGCTTCTTCCTTTCCTATTTGAATACCCTTTATTTCTTTTTCTTGCCTGATTGCTATGGCTAGAACTTCCAGTACTATATTGAATAGGAGTGGTGAAAGAGGGCATCCTTGTCTAGTGCCAGATTTCAAAGGGAATGCTTCCAGTTTTTTCCCATTAAGTATGATATTGGCTGTTGGTTTGTCATAAATAGCTTTTATTACTTTGAGATACATTCCATCGATACGGAGTTTATTGAGGGTTTTTAGCATAAAGGGCTGTTGAATTTTGTCAAATGCCTTCTCTGCGTCAATTGAGATAATCATGTGGTTTTTGTTTATGGTTCTGTTTACGTGGTGAATTATGTTTATAGACTTTCATATGTTGAACCAGCCTTTCATCCCCGGGGTGAATCCTACTTGATCATGATGAATAAGTTTCTTGGTTTGTTGTTGCAATCGGCTTGCCAATATTTTATTGAAGATTTTTGCATCTATGTTCATCATGGATATTGGCCTGAAGGTTTCTTTTCTTGTTGGGTCTCTGCCGGGTTTTGGTATCAGGATGATATTGGTTTCATAGAATGATTTGGGAAGGATTCCCTCTTTTTGGATTATTTGGAATAGTTTCAGAAGGAATGGTACCAGCTCCTCTTTGTGTGTCTGGTAGAATTTGGCTGTGAACCCGTCTGGACCCGGGCTTTTTTTGTGTGGTAGGCTGTTAATTGCTGCCTCAACTTCTGCCCTTGCTATTGGACTATTCATAGTTTCAGCTTCTTCCTGGTTTAGGCTTGGGAGGACACAGGAGTCCAGGAATTTATCCATTTCTTCCAGGTTTGCTAGCTTATGTGCGTAGAGTTGTTTGTAATATTCTCTGATGATGGTTTGAATTTCTGTGGAATCTGTGGTGATTTCCCCTTTATCATTTTTTATTGCATCTATTTGGTTGTTCTCTCTTTTCTTTTTAATCAATCTAGCTAGTGGTCTGTCTATTTTGTTGATCTTTTCAAAAAATCAGCTCTTGGATTTATTGATTTTTGGAGGGTTTTTGTGTCTCAATTGCCTTTAAAGGAAGGACCTAGTACTGAAAGAATTCATCGCCTGCTGATTGAGGAGCCCTTAGGCCCAGAATAATCAGCAGCAGTATCCAGGTAGTACTTGCTGTGGGATTTGTGTGAGACAAAGAGAGAGACACTTCGTTTGCTTGGGAGGAAGTGAAGGAAGAAAACAAGAAGCTCTGCATAGTAATTCAAACAATTCTTCAGGATCTTATACGAGACCACCAAATTGCTATCTCTTTGAGTCTGCAAGATCCATGGTGTTACTGGGCCTTGCGTGGCTCCTAAGGGAAATACAGCTACAGTGACCAAATATAAGATCCCAACAGTCCAGTATCTTCAAATACCTGGAAAGCCTTCCCAAGAAGAACTGGAAGACACAAGCCCAGACTGTGATGACTAGAATGAATACCTAACTCTTCAATGCCCAGACACTGATTAACATCCAAAAGCATCAGACCATCCAGGAAAACATAACCTCACCGAACAAAACTAAATAAGGCACCAGTAGCAAACCCTGGAGAGACAGCACTGTGTGACCTTTCAGATAGAGAATTCAAAATAGCTTTCTGAGGAAAGGCAACAAAATTCAACCTAACACAGAGAATTCAGAATCCTTTCAGATAAATTTAGCAGAGATGGAAATAATTTAGAAGAATCAGGTAGACATTCTGGAAAATGAATTTGAGACTGATGAATTCATCAGAGTCTCTTAATAGCAGAATTGATTAATCAGAAGAAAGAATTAGTTTAAAAACAGGCTATTTGAAAATACATAATCACAGAAGACAAAAGAAAAACATAAAGAATAAACCATGCCTATAAGATCTAGAAAACAGCCTCAAAAGAGTAAAGATAAGAGTTGCTGGCTTTGAATAAGAAATAGAAATATGGGGGGAGAAAGTTTATCCAAAGGGATAATAACAGAGAACTTTCCAAACCTAGTGAAAGATGTAAATATTCAAATATCAGAAGGTTTCAGAAAACCAAGGAGGTTTAACATGAATAAAATTTCATGAAGACATTAAATAAGCAAACTCCTAAAGGTCAGGTATAAAGAAATAGTTATAAAAGCAACAAGAGAAAAAAAACAAAATACAATGGAGTTCCAAAATATCTGGCAGCAAAGTTCTCAATGGGATTCAAAAAAATGGAAATTATATCAAGTATATCTTCTTCTCTGACTACAATGAAATAAAACTAGAAATCATTAAGAAGAGAAATTTTTGGAAATATACAAACACATGAAAATTCAACAATATGCTCCTCAATGACCGGTGGGTCAATAAAGTAAGAAGGAAATTAAAGCATTTCTTGAAACAAATGATGATGGAAACACAACCTATGAAAACCTTTAAGATACAGCAAAAGCAGTACTAAGAAAGTTTATAGGTGTAAGAGCCTACATCAACAGAGTAGAAAAACTTTAAACACCCTAACAATATACCTTAAAAGACAAAAACAGCAAGAGTAAGCAAAATTTAAAATTCATAGAAAAATGAAATTATTAAGTGGGTGTTGAACAGTGAGAATACATGGATACAGGGAGGGCAACATCACACACTGGGGCCTGTTGGGAGGTGGGGAGCTAGGGGAGGGATAGCATATATCTATGTAGCAATCCTGCTCGATCTGCACATGTACCCCAGGGAACATAAACAAAATTGACAAATCTTTAGCCAGACTAATAAAAAAGAGAGAAGACCCAAATAAAGTGAGAAATCATAAAGCAGGTATTACAATGGTACTGCATTATTAGAGGTTACTGAGAAACTGTAGGCCAATAAATTAGAAAATCTAGAAAAAAAAAACATGAATTCCTGCATACATACAACTGCAAAGATTGAACTGTGAAGAAATCCAAAACCTGAACAGAGAAATATAACAAATAACAAGATCAGAGCTGTAATAAAGTCTCCCAGCACAGAAAAGCCTGGGACCTGATGGAATCACTGCTGAATTCTTCCAGTTATTGAAAGAAAGTTAATACCAAACCTACTCAAACTATTCTGAAAAATAGAGTAGAGAGGAATACTTCCAAACTCATTCTACAAAGCCAGTGTTACCCTGATATAAGACCAAACAAGTCCACATGAAAAAAAAGAAAACTACAGGCCAATGTCACTGATGAATATTGATGCAAAAATCTTCAGCAGAATACTAGCAAATTGAAGTCAACAACATATTAAAAAGTTTATTCAACATGATCAAGTGGGATTTACTTTAGGGATACAAGAATGTTTCAACATATGCAAATCAATCAATGTGATACATCATATTAAAAGAATGAAGGACAAAAACCCTATGATTATTTTAATTGATGCTGAAAAAGCATTTGTTAAAATTCAACATTCTCTTATAATAACAGCTCTAAAAATGTTGAGTATAGAACGACCATACCTCAACACAATAAAAGCCATGTATCACAGGCCCATCATTCTCAATGAGATAAAACTGAAAGCTTTTCGTTTACAATCTGGAAAACGACAAGGATGTCCACTTTCACCATTGTTATGCAACGTGGTATGGAAAGACAAGACAAAAATATGAAGGATGTCAAAATTAGGAAAGTAAAGTCAAATTTTCTTTGTTTGCAGATAACATGATCTTTATTTAAAAGCTTATAGAGACTACACCAAAAAATTATAAGATTTGATAAATGAAATCAGTAAGTTTGCATGGTGTAAAATCAACATAATACAATGAGGAGCATTTCTATCTGCCAACAGTGAACAACCTGACAAAGAAATCAATAAAGTGATTCAATTTTATAATAGCTACAAATAAAATAAAATACCTAGACACTAACTTACCCAAGGATATGAAAGATCTCCACATGGAAAACTATAAAACATAGAAAGGGACAAAAAATTGGAAGGTATCTGATTATCATCAATTGGAAGGGTAAATATTGTAAAAATGTCCATTCTAAAGATTCAATGTAATAGCTATTAAAACGCCAATGATAGTCTTTACAAAAAATAGTAAAACACCATCCTAAAATTTATATGGAATCACAAAAGACTCAGAATGCTTAAAACTATTTTAAACTGAAAGAATAAGACTGGAGGAATCACATTATACTACAAATTATACTACAGAGGTATCATAACCAAAATAGCATCATGCTGGCATAAAACCAGACCCACAGATCAGTGGAACAGAATAGAAAACCCAGAAACAAATCCATGCACCTACAGTGAGCTCATTTTTTATAAAGGTGTCAAGAACATATAGTGGTGAAAGGACAGTCTCTTCAATAAATGGTGCTGGGAAAACTGGATATGTATATGCAGAAGAATGAACCTAGATTCTTGTCTCTTGCTTATAAAGATCAAATCATAATGAATTAAAGACTTAAATTTAAGACCTCAAAGTATGAAAGGACTACAAGAAGACATTGGAGAAACTCTTCAGGACATTGATCTGGGCAAAGATTTCTTGAGTAATATCCCATAAGCACAGGAAACCAAAGTAATAATGAATAAATAAGATTACATGAAGTTAAAAAACTTCTGCATAATAAAAGAAACATCAACAAAGTGAGAGTCCACAGAATGGGAGAAAATATTTGCAAACTGTCTGGCAAGGGATTAATAGAATCTATAAGAAACTCAAACAAATCAATGAGAGAAAAATCTAATAATCTGGTTAAAATTAGGCAAAGATTTAAATAGGCATTTCTGAAAAGAAATATATATACCTATTATGTACTGACAAACATTTTTAAAATTAAAAATATACTAAAAAGCTAAAGTAATTAAAAGGGTATGGAGCTGACATAAAGACAGTCATGGTGACCAGTGGAAGCAAATAGGGAACTAAGAAGTAAACCCATGCATATACAGTCAAGTGCTCTTTGACAAGATTGCCAAGACAATGGGGAAAGAATATTCTTTTTAACAAATGGTATTGGGAAACTGAATGTCCCCATGCAAAAAATAAATAAATAAAACTGGACCCTTAACTTACACCATAACAAAAATCAACTCAAAATGAACTAAAAACTTAAAAGAAGATCTGGATCCATAAAACTCTTTGAGAAAAAGATAGGAGAGTACTTTTGACATTTGTCTTTGGAGTAATTTCTTGCACATAACACCAAATGCATAAGAAAAATGGCAAATCTAGATGAGTAAGACTACCTTAAACTAAGCACCTTCTGCACAGCAGAAACAAGAGAGTGAAAAGGCAACCTACAGAATGGGAAAAATATTATAAGTTCATATATCTGATAAGGGGTTATATCTAAAACAGACACACCCCAATTAAACAAACAGCTCCCCCCCAAAAAAAAACCAAAGATGCATGGAAAAATTTTGGAAGTGAGGGATGTTTATTGCTTTTATTGTGGTGGTGTTTTTATGGGTGTATGCATATGTTCAAAGCTACCAAATTGTATACATTAAATATATGTGAGGTTTTTTTTTTTTACAACACACATTAAAGCTGTTTTTAAAAACTCATCTGTAAAAATTTCAATTAGATATGGACAAAAGATAAAAGAGACATTTCAGTGAAGCAACATTCCAAATGGCAAATAAAAGAAGGAAAGATCCTCAGTGATGTTAACAACAAGGGACGTGTGAGTTAAAACCACAATGAGAACTCACAATCTACATATTAAAATGGCTGAAATTTAAAAATATGTAGTAACAATACCAAATACTCATAAAGATATGGAGGAAATGGATTACTTATACCTTGTTTGTGGGAATGTAACATTGTACAGACACTTTGCATAGCATTGTGGCAGCTTCTTTAAAAACTAAACATTCAACTAGTATATAATTGAGAAACTGCAAGCCTGGGTATTTTTATCAGGGATATGAACACTTATGCTTCCGCAACACCTTGTAGAGAAATATTTACAGCAATTTTACTCAGAATAGCCAAAATGTGAAAGTATTAATGTGTGAATAGACTTTGGTTCACTCATAAAGTATCACTAGGTAATAAAAAGTAATGACCTATGGTTGTACAAACAAGCATAGGTGAATCTCTAGAGAGCTAAGCTGAGTGAAAAAAGACATCTCAAAAAATTACACATTGTTTGATTTTATTTATATAACATTTTTGAAATGACTAAATCACAGACCTGGATAACATAGTAGTCATTTCCAGGATTAAAGGTGTTGGAAAAGGAGGTAGATAAGTCTATAAAAGGGAAGGATTCTTGTATAGCTGAAAGTGCTTTGTATTTTAACCATAAAAATGTCAATATACTAGCTATATATAAAATCTGCACTATAGTTTTTCAATTTGTTGCCATTGAGGGAAATTGGCTGAAGGATAGAAATGTTTTGTTTGCTTTATTTCTTCAACTGTATTTTAACTAATGCTAACTCAACATATAAAGCTTAATTTAGAAAAATATTAAGAACAACTGCTCATCAAAATACACCATAAAGAAAGCTACAAAACAATACTATCTGGTATAAGATGCCTGCAATGCTAATAATTGACAAAGTATTAAACTCAAAATATGTAAAGTATTTCTTCTACTCATCAATCAGTAAAAGGCAAGCAACTGCATAGAAAATTGACTTGGGCATAAATAGTCAATTCACTAAAGAAACAAACACTACAGTCTAGTAAAATGAATAGATGTCTAGGCTTATTAGTAGTAATGATGCTATTTCATAATAAAAAGTTGTAGCTTTACCTCACTAAATTGTCAAAACAATGTTTTTCATTATTAAGTGTTGGTAAGGATGTAAAGAAAGATTCACATATACCATATGTAGGAGTGCAGTTTGCTAGCAACACTATGGAAAACAAATTTGTACTGCCTGATAAATTTAAATATGCACATATCCTACAAGTCCAAAATTCTACTCATAGATAATACTCTAGAGAAATGCTTGCACATATTGCCAGGAAATATAGACATGTTTATAGCATCATTGCAAGTAAAAAGAAAATTAAAAACAAAATCAGACAACTCATATCTATTGACAGTGAAACTAAGAATAAATTGCGATACATTCTTAAACAATTGAGTGCTATATGACTCTGAAAATAATTGAACTGTACACAACCGGAATGGATCTCAAAATTATAGTGTTGATTGAAATAAAAATACTAGAAGAATATATACAGTATAATTTCACTTTAAAAAAATGAGACTAAACTAAATGATGTATTGTTTAGGAGTACATTCAGATATAGTAAAACTACAAAGAGCAGCCAGAGAATAACTTACACAAAATTCAGAAAGCAGAGAACAAGCATGAGGGAAAAAAATGGCATTTTTAATACTTATTTTAGTTTCACCATTATTTCTTAAACTGTCTCAATTATTAAAGTTTTAGAATCTTTGTAAAAATATAAATTAAAATCAGCATTTTTGAATGGGTGCAGAGTATTAAAACTTGACATTTCTTGTAACTTTTCATATTTTTGCTGTGAGATTTATTTAGATTTCTCAACAAATCATTTTTCTGTAACCATGTGTGCATTTCTATTAATCAAAAGTTCATCCTCTTTTAACAATCTGTCTTTTCTTTTTTGACTACAACAGATGAAATATGTTCTTACTGAATCCCAGTAGTGAAATGCTCTCTGCATGAAAATCTAACATATTTTCTATGGGGCTGTAATTCATTATCTAAAAGACAACTTCATGATATGTGGAGAGGAGAAGTACAATATATGCCAATATTATCTTGGAAGATTTGAAACACTGATATACTCTTTCAGAACTTTAATTTCTTTTAATTTATACCAAATTATTTCGTAAAATCAAAATTTCAAGGACCAATACATTAACTAGAACTTGGAAGAGTATTGTGCACAGGATATAAAATATCTAAGCATAGAAAAAGAAGGAGTGTTTTGGGTGTTTGTGTGTAGCTTTGTGTATATTTTTGTTAATTTTGTTTTGTTTGCTTGTTTGTTTTGTGATTTTCTTGTCCATTGGTGTACAAACTTCTCAGTAAATATATTCCCAGATTTATTTGATTGGTTTATTTCTTGGATAACTAAAATGTTTCTTTTTGTGAATAATGTTAACAGCAAAGTAGGAGATTTGAAATATGTTTACTTATTTTTAATCAGGAAATTGCATATTGTCATTCTGATCCTTCAAAACCTCTCTCAATGGTAGCTGCATATCAGCATGAATATTAAATCCGGATTCTGTGATTACCTCCTCCAGCTTATAAGAAATTAGCCCAAGCTCATGTAGTGTTAATAAATAGTAGTGGCAGGGAGGAGTGGGAGTCTTGTTTAAAGTGCTGTTTCCTCTAAGAATAGAAAGAACATGTGGATTGGAGATATACATTTTCATTTGCTCTTTTAGATACACATTTTCTATTCTTTGTGTTGAGATTTGTTAGACATTGTCAAAATACTGAGAGAAACTCCAACTCACTCTATTTTTATATAATAGGTTGCATGTTCACTAAACTTACATTCCTCAAAAAGAGTTTAACTTTAGAAAGTATGCCCGTTAATTTCTTGCTTCATTTCTGACTTAAATCCATACTGTACTCATCCTTCAAAGTAAAAGTTTTAACAATGATTATCCTCCTGCCAGCCTCTTAATTGTAACATTTCTAAGTGCTCCTCTTTTCTCAAATATGGTTGATATACATAACTTCAAGAAGTATTTTTTAACTTTTTTCTTATCTATCCAAATAATTGATTATTGAGATTTTTCTAACCATCCAGAAGTGACTATTGTCTCTTTCTGAGCCTTTACATCAAATTTGGAAAGATAGGGAGGTGCTCTGACTTCAGCATAATTTGATATAGCCCTCAGTCCTGCTCTTCTACTCCAATATTTACAGTTTCACCAGTACCACAATCTTGCAGTCATCAAAACTAACGCAATTTGTTGTTTACTCTTCTTTCTTTCAGTCGTCTCAAGAAGCCAGGAATTTCCAGGTCATCTTCATCTCCCACAATCCCATTTTTAGATGGTTCCATATTCTGGGAGGAATCCCCCACACCCATCCCCACACTCTCTATGAGCCCTCTCTGGGTTATTTTCCCTCTAACATGTACCACTCTTTGGCATACAATTATTTGTTTCCCCACTGCACCCCCTTTGAAGTGTAAGCTCCCTTAATCCAGAGATCTTTTTTCCCCTTTTCTCTCACCTAAGACAATTCCAAACAAACTTAGATGCTAAATAAAAATATTTGTTAGATGAAGGCATAGATGAATGAATGTATGAAATAGAAATATTGTGCTTCTTTGGCACAGATTAAGAATTAGAATTTCTTTTCTTTTAGCCTAACATGAGAAGTAACATGAAAAGATATTTTTCATCTTATTATCTTTGTTAGGATGTTTAACCTATTAGTTTGCTCCCTGATTATGAGACTACTTACAGTTTGGATTAGAACAGTTCTTTGTAATTGTCTTTTACCAATTGGAATTTTCTTTTGACAATTCTAACAATGAAAAGATGTAGGGTAGAGCCTACATTGCATGTATCCTTACGAATATGCCCTATTGGGGTAAGAGATGAGTGAGTGGAAATGAAAACTGTAGTATTTGTCAGAAATAAAATCCAACCCTCTTATGTTCATATAATAGTTATGTTTTATGTTTAATTATGACACTCTAGAACAATGAAGTGTTTTCTACTTTGAAAGATAAAGTAGTGCAGAGAGGTTTAATAAACACCCAAGAGTGATTAGGCAGCTGGTAACAGGTCTATGACTAGAATCTGTTTTTTGGTCCATAGTTCTATGGCCCTATTTATCTCTAAATAGACTCACAATTTAAATACTCTCTCCTTGAATCTCTCTTGACATCTGCACACTTTCATGTGTCTCAAAACAAAATCTTCTTTGGATCAAAAACAATATTCCAAGTAGGATTGCTTAGTTATGGTTCACATCTTGTGTTCTTCAGCCAGCTTGGATTAGGACATAAACCTTTCATGTTCCCAGACAGAGCTTTCTACGTCTGATGATATCCAACATCCTGACACATCCTTGAATCTGGCTTTCTGTTCAGTTGGTTCACTCTTCCCCTGGGGTCTAGGCTGAACTAACTCTCAACTATTTTCAGTGTTCAGCTTTACTGAGAAGGCTGTTTTCTTGTATTCCTTACCCATCAACTCACTTTTAACCTGCTGATTTTCTAATTCTCATAGCTTTGTGGTACTCTCGTGCATGGGAATGCCAAGCAACAGCACATTGTATAGTTATATAAAACTTTCTGTTTTCCAGGCTTATCCTTGTTAAAGCCTGATATCTGCATCTCATCATACCTTTCCAACTCGACTGTGAGATTTCATCAATCAAATGTGATTTGGGAGAGACTGGGGGTTCTTCTTCAAGTAGTTCAAAATTGCACTTTCCTGTCACCTCTGCTAAAACATCTATTCCAGAAAAGACTCATTTCTCATTTACAAATTGGCTTATGTTAATCTATTGATTCTTATAAAACTTTTTGTTTGTTTTTGATTTATGGGCCAAAATTTGGGGAATGAGAAGAACTAATGCAAAATGCTAACAGTAGCATTAATGCTAGGGCTTTTGTATATGCTTTAGTGCAATAGTGAATGAAGAATATGCCAAAACAAGGATCAATGTATGAAGATTAATGAAGCCCCAAATTCTATGAAGGTGACAATTTGGGATAAATATTCTTTGTTCTCTCATCTGGAAATAAAATCTCTGAATAAAGGAACAATGATATTGTTCATTAAGAATCTACAATAGATTTTCATTGGTCATTGTGCATATAGACACCTCCCCATAACAAGTTACCATGGCTAACATAGTGTGCTCAAAATTACCCATACATTATATTATTCAGAGCTGGGTTCAGAGATTGAGAATAGCTTAAAGTCATGTTTGAATAGCATGGTATTTTCATTTTCTGTGTAAAATCAATAATTATATTGAGATATTTTATCTAAAATAACCATAAATTTTAGAAAGCATTATTTTTTAAAAATCTATCATAGTTATAAACTATGTGCATATGCCTAATTATATTTTCCTTTCAAATTGGTAGAACAGAAACTCACCATTTCTACTGAATTAACTCTTCTCCACTGCCTTTCTCCTGAAGCATATTGTCTATGTACTTCCCCAGCTTTGAACAGCCATTAAGTTCATCTTATAATTAAAGTTGTTTCCAAGTACTTTGATGTGCTGAGTGTAAATACTCGCTTACCCTTGTTATATATTACATGTTATTATTATCATCTTTATTTTACTAATGAGGCAATTGGAGTTTGGCATGTATATTCTAGGCACCTTCATGTGGAAATAATGGGCATGGGTCAAAGGGGAATCTGTATGCATAGAAAGTGACAAGACTCATGTTGACTTTGTAGTACTATATTCCAAAAGGGACTGTTGAACTCTTCTTACATTAAAAAATAAAAATAAACTTTAACAAAAATTAAGAAAAACAATAGTCAGCTCCACAATTTATATACTGTGAGTTCTTTATAAGTGGATAATGATGATGATGATAAATGATGGAATTAAGGCTGTGCAATGCAGTAACTCAAATGTGCACATGGGTTTATATCTGGGTATGATATATAATTGTGCATTTTATTCATCTATCATCTATCATCTATACATATTGATTCAGACTACTGTGTTTAAAGCTTAGACTGAAGGACTCAGAATTTAAACTTACTGTAACAGAGGCAATGTGAATGTTTTAATGCTTGTGTAATATGTATCAATTTGGCTAAAACAAGGGTTCTTTCTTTGAAAATATCAATATACATGGACCATGTTTTCAGCATTTATTTCTGTCTATTCAGTATGTGAAGTGGCAGTGTTAGGTTGTATACCATAAGAAACTATTAGAATAATCCCAGTGTCAAACATTGTATTATTAGTAAACTCACAGGTGTTCTGTGGCTTACTTATGAAAGTAAAAATTAAGAGAAGATTTTGAATGTAAGACTTATTCATTGTGAAAATTATAGGACGTCTAACATATCTGGATTTATAGCTAAAATGAGTACAAGAATAACCCAGAATGTTGCCATTCTAGTAATCAATGGAAATTTGTCTAAATTTGACTTAAATTTAGTCTTGCCTTGTTGAAACTGAGTAATAAGTCAGATAATTAGGGAACTTCATTAATTTTCTTGAAGACTCAGGTATCATTTTGCTATCTTTGAATAATAACCTGACGCTTACATCTTATTTTAGATGAGAAAGATTTTGCTTATGTGTAGCCAAAAGAGCTGAGAAATAATTAAGGTAATCTCAGTATTCTCATGCCATTATTATCCCACTGGATTTTCTCCATTAGAAGAACCATAAGGAGGCTGGGTGTGGTGACTCACGTCTATAATCCCAGCACTTTGGGAGGCCGAGGCAGGTGGATCACGAGGTCGATATTGAGACCATCCTAGCCATATAGTGAAACCTCGTCTCTACTAAAATATAAAAATTAGCTGGGCATGGTGGCGGGTATCTGTAGTCTCAGCTACTTGGGAGGCTGAGTCAGGAGAATTGCTTGAACCCGGGAGGTGGAAGTTGCAGAGAGCCAAGATCGTGCCACTGCACTCCAGCCTGGCATCTGGCGACAGAGCGAGACTCTTTCTTAAAAAAAAAAAAAAAAAAGAGAACTGTAAGGATAAGGCATTCCATACTAAATCTCAGAAAATATGTGTACTGTACATATAGCCAGTGATACTTTGTTTAAGCAGCTCATTCTGGACAAAGGAGAAGTGAATAGTTTGAGCAATTTGGTCTAGTAGTGGGAGATTAAGTTAGAGAATGAGATACATCTAGACTGGAGTCCTAGCCCACACAGTTATTACTTAGATAGTGTTTGGGCCACTTATATTCTCTTACCCTTAGTTGTTTTTCCCAGAAATGGGGCTAAATATACTCGTATTTAGGATGTTTTTAAGGATAATGAATACATCCTAATTCTCAAAAATCAGGTAGATTGTTACTAGATGAATGTATTATTATAAGTTAATTTATTATAAGTTAGATTTTTATTTACTTTGCTTGTCAGTCTTATTGCTAATACACAGTTTTAAATGGTTTATGAATTTTTCTATATTGGGTCCCACACACACTGTGCATTTCAATGACAACAGATGGTATTTATTAGAGACTAAATGAACAAAGCCAGTCTCATTTGGTAATTAATAGATGGACCCCAAAAACACTAATCATCTTCAAGTGATTGAGTTTAAATAGATAATCATGACCAAACTGCTCTATTGAAATGAGCCTTAGCTACGCTATTATCTTCATTTTCAACTTCTGTATACTGGACATTTTGTGACAAACTTAACTTCCACTAATAGCTATCCAAATGTAGTTCAGTAAATCAACTTCTTACTTGGTGCTAAACAGATGTTATGATAAATGATTTACATACTTTATCTCATTTAATTCGCAGAAAAAAACCTTGTGAGAAAGACATAGCAAGATAAGATCTTGA
The DNA here is from genome assembly GCF_049354715.1 of Callithrix jacchus. Classification (NCBI taxonomy): domain Eukaryota; kingdom Metazoa; phylum Chordata; class Mammalia; order Primates; family Cebidae; genus Callithrix; species Callithrix jacchus. The sequence continues at coordinate 80,541,537 of NC_133512.1, read as the reverse complement.
CATATTTATCTTCATGCTTTGCTTATTTGCAGAATTTCTACCCTCTTCCAGCCTGGTCTCCAGAGGAGTTGTTATCTCAGGAATGCAATGAAAAAGAAACTATTGGTGTTCATGTATTTAAAAAATTATAATTGGGCTCTTAAGAATCAAAAAGTAGCCCACAAATGAAGTTGGTTAAAAAAAATTGAAAATAAAATTCCAAAGAGAACATGAGTAAAACCCTCATTTTCCCATCCCCTCCGTCAACCTTTAGAAAATGAGGGTTGAAAAACTAGAATAGTTAGGAGAAATAAGCATGAAGAACACTGGAGGTTCATTTTCTTTCTCTTTGAGAATCTTAGTAAAAATCCACCTCAGCAGGTTTGAATTAATTCATTGGAAGCACTGGCAGATTGTAGTTGCTTGTTTCAGAGGCTCCACCTTTCAAACAAGGACAGTTCCTCAACCAGGAAAATTCTATTGTTACCTAGTCTTCCAGGAGTTCCCTTCACTTGTCCTTATCAAATATGTAGAGCATTGATATAGTCCCACACCAGGATTCTTTTTCATGTTATTTTTTTCAGTATTACAGATGCATCTCACCGAGGCATACTTCTCTTCTTGAATAAAGAATAAGAGCGATGGTTAGTATGTGGCTACTTTTCTACCTATATGCTTTTCTCCAGGAAACTCTAGTTTCTATTAATTCCACTTAGCCATAAACATTTATCTGTGTTCTTTTTTCTTAACAGAGAGGGAAAGAAAGAGAGCTTAACTTTGGAGAAGATAGTGTTAGCATAAGGATCTAAAGAACTGGGGTGTTGTTAAACAGAATAGAGGGAATCACCTAAAGAGGTGTCTAGGGAGTGCTTGGAAACTGATCAACTGTCTGACTACCACTCTTGCTCTTTGAACCAGATTCAGCTGTGCTCATTCTCAGGCTGGAACATTCTAGAGCCACCAGTATATCATGTGTGCCCCTGTGTCTTACGTTGCTGAGCTCCAGTCTGCGTTGTTGAGCTCATCTGCGTTGCTCAGTGTTCACATATACTTCGTGTCTGAATTGAGCTCCTTGATCACCAGAGAGTAGTAGTGATGTATGGAATGGAGAAGATTCCAACATCGTCGCTTTGGTGGTGATACACATATGGGAATCTGTCCTCTACTGCTTATTGTTTAACTATTACAATTCCATTTTTAATCAGAAAAAGAAAAGAAAAATAGAAGATTAGAAAGCTAAAATAACTTGACTATGGGCTTGTGCTTAGGATTAATCAGAGATAAGATTTAAATTTACCTCTGTGGAGTTTGAAGAAGTAATTAGAAGAAAACTGCATTTTAAAAAGACAACAAATAGCAATGCATATAGACTGAATATTTCCTAAAGAAAATTGTAAACCTAAAGCTTCATCACTTAGTGAAGTAACCCACTGCTTATCCTTGGTCTTCTTCCAACATATCATAGATTATGATGAGCAATAGTACAGAATTGTCTTTTACAATATCTATTTTACTGAAGCCTACTTATCTATAAGCTTCCTAGATAGTCTGATGAAACACTAGGCTTCTGCAGTATATAATGAGATTTAGTTAGCTAAAGTGGACAGCAAGAAGTTGTAGTTACATATAACATTCCAAGGTAGCATTATTTCACACAAAAAAAGTTTTTCAAGATTGCTGTTGTCAGTAAAATTTTAAAAAAAGGTCATAAAAAGAACTTCAATATATATGTAGAGGCTATGATTATATAAAATTAAGCAAAAATTTATTAAATATTAATTTTTTTGAGAGCGAGTTTAACTCTGCCACCCAGGCTAGAGTGCAGTGGTGCGATCTTGGCTCACTGCAACCTTCGCCTTCAGGGTTCAAGTGATTCTCCTGCCTCAGCCTCCAGAGGACCTGGGATCACAGGTGTGCACCACCAAGCCCAGCTACTTGGCCTCCCAAAGCACTGGGATTACAAGCATAAGCTACTGCGCCCAGCCAACTAAACTTTTTTTATTTTTTAAAGATTTACAAAGCTTATGAGTATCATTAACTGTTAACTGTCTTTAAACCTGTGGAGGTCTAAAGTGCAAACCAGAGATAAGGGGATGAAGAGAAATAGAGACTTTGGTTGTTGTCATTAAAGCGAAAGAAATGGAAAGAATTCACAGCAGAGAAAAAGAAAAAGAAGGGGAAAACTGACAATACACAGGTACCTTCACTGGGGTTGCTTATGGGACATACCTCTCTGAGAACTAACACTATGTATCTAACCTATACCTCTACTCTGCAAGGGCTGAGGAGAAAAAGTTACTCAAGAATGTTCTTTCCATGGTATCTGAACACAAGAAAAATCTGACAGTAGGGTTACTGTGTGTAGTGAGTATGTAAGAAAGCCCGGGCAACTGTTGAATTTGAGGCTTCATGTACATATCACCAAAACAATTAATCATTTTGGCAATTGAGAATGAAAAATGTCAAATCACTTGTAGGATGCTGTGGTGATCGAATACATACTTTTTTAACTCTATAAAATTTATTCTCTATAAAATCTGGGACATTCTCTAACAAGATACAGTTCATGGTTTTAACTAGCTAGAACGTAGTGGCCTAGGAGTCAAAAGCTAGAAACTAGAACATCACCCATAGCATCATCGATTCCTCTTCTTGCAATTTGGGGTTCTGTTAGTTTGAAGATACATTTTATAATGGGAACTTTAACTCAGTTTAAGAGAAGAATGCTTTCACAGGTATATAAAAATGTTTTCTCTGAATTAGAAACTGAGAAAGCCAGCAGCCATTTTGGACTTCTCCTACCATTGAGTCAATAGGCAAGGAAGAAACTCTGCTAGACGTTGTGATAGACTCAAATTACCAAGAGCAAATTTAATGACTACTCTAGAATGAAGGCAGATGTCTGGGACTGAGTCATTCCTCTCTCTTTAAAGTTTGTCTATATTCAAATGTAAAAATTAATGAAAACAAATGCAACCCTACTAAAGTCAAGACCACTCAGTGTTAACTCTTCTTGTTAGAAAAGCTTGAGTCAGCCCACCAACTAAAAAATCTTAAACCACTGTGGTGCTAGTAGAGGGCAACAGGAACATAGAATAAATAAGGAAAAACAAGACTGAAAAGAAAACCCATAGATTTGTGACCAATTATAGAAACAGGATTGTTCTGTTTCTATAACAGTGCTGCATATTTTTTTCATTGATCATTAAAAATAGATGTATATATATAATATATATGATGTAATAAAATTAGTCTATAATATTAACAAAGTTTAATCAAAGTTCAGTTAGATGGGGGATTAGTTCAAGAGATCTGTTATAAATCATGACTACAGTTAACAGCAAGGTATTGTAATATTTTACGATTGTAAAATAATAGATTTTAAATGTTCCTACCACACACACAAAAAAATGTTATGTGAGGGAAAGCACATGTTAAATAGCTTGATATAGCAATTCCATACTGTGCATGTGTGTGTGTGTGTGTGTGTGTATATAATTTTGACATATATCAAATATATATTTGATATATATTTTGATTACATATAAATATATAACATATTTTATATGTATTAGTGTTTTGTCCCCTCTTTGCTCCTCTGTTATTTAATGTAAAAATTATTAGCAGTAATTTTATAATTTTGTTTTATGTTACAGAATAAAAAGATAAGACAGTGAATGAATATGAAAAAGAATTTATTTCCTAGAGTCAGTTATGGTGAGACTTTGAATTTCTTCCTTTTGGGGCAAGAGTGAGAGTGACTTTGCATTAAGTGTAATTGCTTCTTGTTAGGCAGAGACAAGCATTGGTTTTTCTTGTGTGGAAGTTCTAACGTGTGTGGAAGAATGTATGTGAATGCTGGGAAGCCAAAAGGATGAATGTGCCAATTATTTACCTATGGTCTCTTAACTCCAAATCTACTCTTCCATCTTCTGTTTTGTGGTAGTGGGGCTGGCAGTTCGCAAACTTCATTTCCCTGACTCTTTGGCCAGCCGATAGTCTGTACAATTATGCCGATAGGACATATTAGAGGGACCCTGGAAGGTAGGACGAAGGGAGAGAGTATTTTCTACCTGTTTTCCAGGCACCATCAGTCTCACTTTAGTAGCAGCCATGGCCCCAGCCTCCTGCTTCCATCATTATCTCTGCATCAGTGTCACCAGGGCTCCTTGGAGGCAGGAACAGTAATTGAGCAGCCTCATCTGTGGTCTAAGTACTGCGTTTCAGGGTACCATCTCCAAGCTTCTTATTTATGGTAAATCCTCCTCTTCCTGTTTTTTCCCTCAGTCCTAGTACATAGCTGCTGCCTACAATTAAATATTTTGTGTAGTAAACACAAAAGTAACTTTTTTTTTCTCTTTAAGATCTCTGATGTTGATGGTAATAATTCTCTGTTTTCAAATCCCCACTGGTTAAACTACTTAACTTTCTAATGGATATAGAACAACACAGACTCTCTCTCTCTCTGTATGTGTGCGTGTGCGTGTGCATGTGTGTATCTTCACACATAATATCCCCCAAATGCATGATCGTAGTCAAGTGAAAACACTCAGAGAACTTGGTCCTAGACCAGTATCCATGTATCTTGTGAAGTAAAGTGACTGGCACATTGGGGAGACAGTGTAAATATGAACTAACAAATGTAGACTATCATCAATTTTTATTGATCACTCATTATTTATCCAAAGAGTGTTTTCTTACATAAATTAGAGCTACAGTCTTTACCTTAACAGAGCTTATTGTGTTACTTTATATATTCATCTAGGCATATTTGTAAAAGGAACAGAAGTAAGAATGCTATTTTAATAAAATTAATTGTTATAATTCCATAAAATAAGTAATTCATGTGAAAAATTTAAAAATTGGGTTTAGTACTATATGTATATTCATGTTCTATATTGTTACAAAAATATTTAATGCTTTTCCATAGCTGTAATATCTATATCAATGGATGACAGAAACATGACTTTAGAATTCCGTACAAGCTATCAGATCAGTAGGGCTTCAGATGTGGTAGTTATTCCTGCTAAGGGATATACCAATTCTTGAATAATTATTTTCTATATACAGGATTCAGAATATTATTATAATCTTAAAAATACCTTTTTCACATTACTAAGATTCAAGACCAAGAATATTTTCCTTAAGAGTGATGTTGAGAGAATATTCTCCAAACAATAATTTATATCCATTTTAATCTATTTCTAAAAGGTAAAATAATATATGTAATAAGCTTTAAATTATTGCATTAGAAGGACGATGTAGGCAGTAAAATAGCTAACCATGTATGGGCATGCTTATTTTCCCAGAGAAAGACTGACAGAAGATTGAGAAGGGCAAGTATCTTGAAATCAGTTGACTTGGCTGATCAGTTATCTTGGAAAAGTAATATTTCTAAAAAATTAATAAACTAACATTAAATAAACTAACACAATAATAAAATACAAGCCATGTTTTACCTCATTTTGAAGATCAAATGAGATAAGTTATTTGAAAGCACTTTATAAATTGTCAAGTGATCCCAACCTTCTGTTAATTAGTTTTGTCCCCACTTAAAAACTGTATCTTTATTGTACATATTTAAGGTATACAATATGTTGTTTGATAAATATATAAATACATATAGACATGCTTACTACAGTTAAGAAAACTCGCTTATATACTTCCATAGTTGCCTTTATTTTGGTATGCGAGGTAGGAGCACCTAAAATCTGCCCCTTTAGAAAAATTTCAGTATAAAATCGAGTATTATTAATGATACTCCTCAGGCTACATATTAGATTGCTATACTTATTCATCCTATATAACTTCAGATCTGTACTCTGACTTCCTCCTCATTTTTCCACCAACCCTCTACCCCGGCAACCACGTGCTACTCTATTTCTACGTATTCAACATTGTTTTAGATTCCACAGATATGATCATGCAGTATTTTACTTTCTTTGTCTGGCTTATTTCATTGACCCTAATGACCTCCTGGTTCAATCATGTTCCTGCTTTACTATTGAAAGTGATACACAGATTCAATGCAGTCCTTATGAAAATTACAATGGCATTTTTTACAGAAATAGAAAAAAAAATTAAATTCATACAGAAACATAAAAGACCCTAAATCTTGAGAAGGAAAATTGTAATTGGAAGCATTACAATTTCTGATTTCAAAGTAAATTACATAGTTGTCATCAGCAGAATATGACACTGACATAAAAATGGACACATAGGCCAATAGAATAGCATACTGAGCCCAGAAATAAACCCAAGCATATACAATCAACAGATCTTTGGCAAGGTTATCAAGAAGAAATAATAGGTAATAATCTCTTCAATAAATGCTGTTGGGAAAACTAAATATCTATAAGCAAAATAATTACATATATGTCATAATATATGTCATAATTACCTTATATCATACACGAAAATCAACTCCAAATTAAGTATGACTTAAACATAAGAACTGAACCTGCAAAGCTCCTGGAGGAAAACATAAGGAAAAACTGTTTGATATTGGCCTTGGCAATAGTTTTTGGATATCACGTTAAAAACTAGGAGACCACACAGAAAAATAAATAAGTGGAAGTACATCAAACTGAATAGATTCTGCACCGCAAAGGAAACAACAAAATGATGAGGCAGCTTCCTCAGTGAGAGAAAAATCTTTGCAAATAGCATATCTGATAAGAGGTTAATATTCAAAATATATAAGTAACTCCAACTCAACAACAAAAAGCAAAAATCATAAAAAAACACCACAAAAAACAAATATCCCAATTAAGTGGGCTAAGAACAGAAATAGACATTTTCTCAAAGAAGACTTCAAATTGACAAATATATGAAAAACTGTTCAATATCATTAATTATCAGAGAAATGCAAATCAAAACCGGGATGAGATATTACCTCACACCTGTTAGGATGGCTGTTATAAAAAAGATAAGGGATAACTAGTGTTGGTGAGAGTGTGGAGAAACGAGAACCTTGCACATCTTCAGTGGGAATATTACCTGGTATGCCCACTATGGAGAACAGTATGGAGGTTTTTCAAAAAATTAAAAACCAGATCTATCATATAATCCAGCAAACTTTCTTCTGGGTCTGTGCCCAAAGAAAATAAAGTCAGCACTTCATAGAAATATCTGTGGTCCCATGTTCAATGAAGTGTTATTCACAGTAACATAGACTCAACCTGTGTTCACTGACTGATGAATGGATAAAGAAATTGTAATTACATAAACAATAAAATATTCATTTTTAAAAAAATAGGAGATCCTGCCATTTGTGACAACATAGAAGGACATTATACTAAGTGAAATAAGCCCAACACAGAAATAATAGAAAAACTTTATCTTCTTAATTCATTTTATTTATTACTATCAAAGCTCAAACCATTTCTTCAAGCTTTTTTACTTTTGCTATTTCCCTCTTTTCCTTCTCCCAGTCAACTTAACCTTAATCTTCTACGTTGAACTAGAAATTGTCCAATTTCCTCTATTTTTTCATTCTGCCCTCCTTCACTCTGCTCTGTGCCAGAGAGGCTAATGTGTATAGATTGAATCAGTAATAATCCTTGCTTTCTGGCTTCTTCTGGAAGCCAGAAGGTTAGTTTTTCTGGAGGAGGCCCAGGCAGCATACAGAAGAATGGGATTTTCCTCTCTTCCTGAGAGATCACTGAGTTGTGTCTTTGACCAAATGCCAGTGTTCCTGGGGCAGCCCTCTCTTTGCAGGTTTAACGAGTTCCAGTATTGGCAGCATCCACTCTATCTTCAGGACTTCTGGGTAGCAATCCACCCCTATTTTTGCAAGCTCTGGGGTCTAATCGTTTCAGTGATTTTCCTAAACTATGACCACATCTTTGTAAAGAGTTTCTTTATTAAGCTTTCTATCATCTACTCTGAATGTGCCATATACTATCTGCTTTTTGTTGGGGCCCACCCTGGTTAATGTATTCTTCCTTTTAATTTATAACTTAAATCTTTTTTTCCTCCATCTCTGATTGAAACATATTAGTCATCACCTCTAGTGCTGAAGAAGTTTCCTTGATGACTTTCTTGTTTGTGTTCCTATACTCCCGAAGTCCCTCTGTAACATTGCTGCCACAGTGGCAATTTACGTACTGTTAATGGGTTGTTTGACTTTCCTTTGGGTCAGAAAATACCAGTGGGTTAAGAGAACTTAGAATTCAAAAAGTTAAGGCTCAGACTCAGATCTGCTAATAAATGAAGTGGCTTTGGGCCAGTACCTTTTGTTTTCTAAGTTCTAGTTTTCTGATATAATTTAATACCTACTTTATAGCTCCTGTTATTGGAAAAATAGGGAATGCATACATACAGTTTAGTGTAGTTCTTGCATCTTGTAAGTGCTTAATAAATGTTATCTGGAGAGAGGACTCAAGATAAGCTGTGAGAACAACCCAGGATTGAAGCTCGCGGTCAATGTGCGGAAGGGGTGAGTCAGGGCCGCATTTCCAGACGGATCTTTGTTGCCCACAGAACAGGGAAATTCCTAGGTATAGAGGAGATGCAGGACACCAGGCAGAGGTTTTGGCTGGCGCTGCCGGCAGCCGGCGTGGCGGCGGCCCACGCTGTGGTGGCGCTTCACAGTGGTCCGCACAAAGCGCGCTCGTCTGGGTGCCCTGTTGGGCCAGCAACCTGAGACTTGGGAGGGCTGAACTTGAGACTGAATGGGACTTGGACAGTGAGCCAACACAGGAGATTCCAGGGTGACAGCGTTTGGGATAGTGCAGTGGGACAAACAAAACAGCGATTCCAAACGCTCCCCGTGGAGGCGTTCCCTAAGGCTGCAGCTCCGTGGGAGAGGGGCACCTGCCATTACCAAGGCAAACCACCCCTACTGAGGTACACGCCCATTGCTGATGCAGCCTGCCATTGCCGAGGCAACCCGCTACAACAAAGAGACTCTGCCATAGGACGTACCCCATGGCAGCAGGGCGGAGACCCCAGCAGCAGGGCAGAGACCGCAGCAGAAGGGCAGAGCCTGCAGCAACAGGGCGAACCTCACACCAGCATGGCGGAGCCTTAGCAGGCAAATAGTGACTAGACTGCCTCTTAGCTGGGCAGGACAGCACGGCGGACACTCACAAGGAAAGAACCAACCCCCCGCCCCCAGACAGAGCATCTGAGAAAAAAAGGGTTTTTTTATGAGTTATGTTGCAGCAAAATTAAACATAGCAGCCTAACAGCCCTGAATGAACAACAGAGCTCACAGCTCAGCACTTGAGTTCCTACAAAGTACAGACTGTCTCCTCAAGCAGCTCCCTGACCCCTCTATATCCAAAAGACTGACATTTGGCAGGCGTCATTCTGGGACAAAGATAGCAGAAAAAGAAACTGGTAGCATCCCTCACTGTTCCGCAGCTGCTATAGGTGCACCCCAGACAAGCAGGGCCTGAAGTGGACCTCAGCAGTCGTACAGCAAAGGGGCTAGACTGGTAGAAGGAAAACTAAGTAACAGAAATACTTCATCATCAACAATCTGGGTGTCCACTCAGAGACCCAATTGAAAAGTCAGCAACTACACAGACGACAGGTGGATAAATCCACAAAGATGGGAAGAAACCAGCGCAAAAAGGAGGAAAACACCCGAAACCAGAACACCTTGCTTCCTAGAAAGGACCAAAACTCCTCACCAGCAAGGGAACAAAGCTGGATGGAGAATGACTGTGACGAAATGACGGAATTAGACTTCAGAAGATGGATAATGAGAAACTTTTGTGAGCTAAAAGAACATGTTTAAATCAATGCAAACACACTAAGAACCTTGAAAAAAGATATGAAAAAAGATTCAAGGAAATGATAACAAGAATGGATAACTTAGAGAGGAATATGAATGAATTAAAGGAGCTGAAAAACACAATACGAGAACTTCGCGAAGCATGCACAAGTTTCAATAGCCGAATTGACCAAGCAGAAGAAAGAATATCAGAAGTCGAAGATCAACTCAATGAAATAAAACGAGAAACCAAGATCAGAGAAAAAAGCGCAAAAAGGAATGAACAGTCTCCAAGAAATGTGGGACTATGTGAAGAGACCTAACCTGCGTCTGATAGGCATACCAGAATGTGACGAAGAGAACGAATCCAAGCTGGAAAATACTCTTCAGGACATTATCCAGGAAAATTTCCCCCACCTAGCAAGAAAGGCCAACACTCAATTGCAGGAAATACAGAGAACACCACAAAGATATTCTGCAAGAAGAGCAACCCCAAGGCACATAATCATCAGATTCAACAAGGTTGAAATAGAGGAGAAAATACTAAGGGCAGCCAGGGAGAAAGGTCGGGTCACCCACAAAGGAAAGCCCATCAGACTCACAGCAGATCTCTCGGCAGAAACTCTGCAAGCCAGAAGAGAGTGGGGGCTAATATTCAACATTCTTAAAGAAAAGAACTTTCAACCCAGAATTTCATATCCAGCCAAACTGAGCTTCAGAAGTGAAGAAAAAATAAAATCCTTTGCGAACAAGCAAGTACTCAGAGATTTTGTCACCACCAGGCCGGCTTCACAAGAGCTCCTGAAAGAGGCACTGCACATAGAAAGGAACAACCAGTACCAGCCATTCCAAAATCACACTAAATGCTAAAGACCATCAACATAATGAAGAATCTACAACAACTAACGGGCAAAACAGCCAGCTAGCATCAAAATGGCAGTATCAAATTCACACATAACAATATTAACCCTAAATGTAAATGGACTAAATGCACCAATCAAAAGACACAGACTGGCAAATTGGATAAAAATCCAAAAACCATCAGTGTGCTATATCCAGGAAACCCATCTCACATGCAAGGATACACAAAGGCTCAAAATAAAGGTACGAAGGAATATTTACCAAGCAAATGGAGAGCAAAAGAAAGCAGGAGTTGCAATTCTCATCTCTGATAAAATAGACTTTAAAGCAACAAAGATCAAAAGAGACAAAGAAGGCCATTACATAATGGTAAAAGGATCGATACAACAAGAAGAGCTAACGATCCTAAACATATATGGACCCAATACAGGAGCACCCAGATACATAAGGCAAGTTCTTAATGACTTACAAAGAGATTTAGACTCCCACACAATAATAGTGGGAGACTTTAACACTCCACTGTCAATATTAGACATATTAACCAGACAAAAAATCAACAAGGATATCCAGGGCTTGAACTAAGACCTGGAGCAAGCAAACCTGATAGACATTTACAGAACTCTCCACCCCAAATCCACAGAATATACATTCTTCTCAGCACCACATCACACCTACTCTAAAATTGACCACATAATTGGAAGTAAAGCACTCCTCAGCAAATGCAAAACAACTGAAATCATAACAAACAGCCTCTCAGACCATAGTGCAATCAAGTTAGAACTCAGAATTCAGAAACCAACCCAGAACCGCACAGCTTCATGGAAACTGAACAACTGGCTCTTGAATGTTGACTGGGTAAACAATGAAATGAAGGCAGAAATAAAGAAGTTCTTTGAAACCAATGAGAATGAAGACACAACATGCCAGAATCTCTGGGACACATTTAAAGCAGTCTCTAGAAGAAAGTATATAGCAATAAGTACTCATATGAGAAGAATGGAGAGATCCAAAACTGACACCCTATCATCAAAATTGAAAGAGCTAGAGGAGCAAGATCAAAAAAACTCAAAACCCAGCAGAAGACAAGAAATAACTAAGATCAGAGCTGAACTGAAGGAGATTGAGACATGAAAAACCCTCCAAAAAAATCAATAAATCCAAGAGCTGGTTTTTTGAAAAGATCAACAAAATAGACAGACCACTAACTAGCCAGATTGATTAAAAAGAAAAGAGAGAACAACCAAATAGATTCAATAGAAAATGATAAAGGGGAAATCACCACAGATTCCACAGAAATTCAAACCATCATCAGAGAATATTACAAACAACTCTATGCACATAAACTAGTAAACCTGGAAGAAATGGATAAATTCCTGGACTCCTGTGTCCTCCCAAGCCTAAACCAGGAGGAAGCTGAAACTATGAATAGACCAATAACAAGGTCGGAAGTCAAGGCAGCAATTAAGAGTCTACCACACAAAAAAAGCCCAGGTCCAGAGGGGTTCACAGCCGAATTCTACCAGACACACAAAGAGGAGCTGGTACAATTCCTTCTGAAACTATTCTAAATAATCCAAAAAGAGGGAATCCTTCCCAAATCATTCTATGAGACCAATATCATCCTGATACCAAAATCCAGCAGAGACCCAACAAGAAAAGAAAACTTCAGGCCAATATCCATGATGAACATAGATGCAAAAATCTTCAATAAAATATTGGCAAGCCGATTGCAACAGCAAATCAAAAAATTTATCCATCATGATCAAGTAGGATTCATCCCGGGGATGCAAGGCTGGTTCAACATACGCAAGTCTATAAACCTGATTCACCACATAAACAGAACCAAAAACAAAAACCACATGATTATCTCAACTGATGCAGAGAAGTCATTTGACAAAATTCAACAGCCCTTTATGCTAAAAACCCTCAATAAACTCGGTATCGATGGAACGTATCTCAAAGTAAAAAGCTATTTATGACAAACCACTGCCAATATCATACTTAATGGGCAAAACTGGAAGCATTCCCTTTGGAATCCGGCACTAGACAAGGATGCCCTCTTTCACCACTCCTATTCAATATAGTACTGGAAGTTCTAGCCAGAGCAATCAGGCAAGAAAAAGAAAAAAGGGTATTCAAATAGGAAAGGTGGAAGCCAAATTGTCTCTATTTGCAGACGACATGATAGTATACCTAGAAGACCCCATCACCTCAACCCAAAAACTCCCGAAACTGATAAGCAACTTCAGCAAAGTCTCAGGATATAAAATCAATGTGCAAAAATCACAAGCCTTCCTCTACACCAATAACAGACTTAAAGAAAGCCAAATCAAGAATGAACTGCCATTCACAACTGCTACAAAAAGAATAAAATACCTTGGAATACAACTCACAAGGAACGTAAGGGACCTCTTCAAGGAGAACTACAAACCACTGCTCAACGAAATCAGAGAGGACACAAACAGATGGAGAAATATTCCATGTTCATGGTGAGGAAGAATTAATATCATAAAAATGGCTATACTGCCCAAAGTAATTTACAGAATCAATGCTATACCCATCAAGCTACCATTGACTTTCTTCACAGAACTGGAAAAAACCACCATGAACTTCATATGAAACCAAAAGAGAGCCCGCATAGCCAAGTCAATTCTAAGCAAAAAGAACACAGCGGGAGGCATCACCCTACCAGATTTCAAACTATACTACAAGGCTACAGTAATGAAAACAGCATGGTACTGGTACCAAAACAGAGATATAGACCAATGGAACAGAACAGAGGCATCGGAGGCAACAGAACATATCTACAACCATACAATCTTTGATAAACCTGACAAAAACAAGCAATGGGGAAAGGATTCCCTCTTCAACAAATGGTGTTGGGAAAATGGCTAGCCATGTGCAGAAAGCAGAAACTGGACACCTTCCTGACACCTTACACCAAAATTAACTCCAGATGGATTAAAGACTTAAACATAAGACCTGGCACCATAAAAACTCTAGAGGAAAATCTAGGCAAAACCATCCACGACATAGGAGTAGGCAAGGACTTCACGAACAGAACACCAAAAGCATTGGCAACAAAGGCCAAAATAGACAAATGGGACCTAATGAAACTCCACAGCTTCTGCACGGCAAAAGAAATAGTCACTAGAGTGAATTGGCAAAACAGAATGGGAAAAAATTTTTGCAGTTTACCCATCTGACAAAGGGCTGATATCCAGAATTTACAAAAAACTCCAACAGATTTACAGGAAAAAAACAAACAAGCCCATTCAAAATTGGGCAAAGGATATGAACAGACAAGTTACAAAAGAAGACATATATGAGGCCAACAATCATATGAAAAAATGCTCATCGTCACTGGTCATCAGGGAGATGCAAATCAAAACTCCATTGAGATACTATCTCATGCCAGTCAGAATGGTGATCATTAAAAAATCTGGAGACAACAGATGCTGGAGAGGATGTGGAGAAAAAGGAACACTTTTACACTGTTGGTGGGAGTGTAAATTAGTTCAACCATTGTGGAAGACAGTGTGGCGATCCCTCAAGGCCTTAGAAATAGAAATTCCATTTGACCCAGCAATCCCATTACTGGGTATATATGCAAAGGACTATAAATCGTTCTACTATAAGGACACATTTACACGAATATTCATTGCAACACTGTTTACAATAGCAAAGACCTGGAGCCAACCAAATGCCCACTGATGATAGACTGGACAGGGAAAATGTGGTACATATACACCATGGAATATTATGCAGCCATCAGAAATGATGAGTTTGTGTCGTTTGTAGGGACATGGATGAATCTGGAGAACATCATTCTCAGCAAACTGACACAGAACAGAAAATGAAACACCACATATTCTCTCTCATAGGTGGGTGATGAAAATGAGAACACATGGACACAGGGAGGGGAGTATTAAACACTAGGGTCTATTTGGGGGAAAAGGGGAGGGCCAGAGGGAGGGGGAGGTAGGGAGGGATAGCCTGGGGAGAAATGCCAAATGTGGGTGAAGGGGAGAAAGGAAGCAAAACACACTGCCATGTGTGTACCTATGCAACTGTCTTACATGTTCTGCACATGTACCCCAAAATTAAAAAAAAAAATAAATGTTATCTATTTGTATTTTTTATAAAATCTCTTAAAGTGTCGTCTACCATTTGCAGAAGAAAAGACAAACTCCTTTTTTTTGACACATAAGGCCCTCTGTACTTTGACCCTAATTATTTAGCCTCATATCTCACTGCTGTCTTACACACTGCATGAAGTTCAGCCAAGTTGAACTACTAGCAAATCCCTAACATCCTCTTTACTGGGACATCTCTCTAACCTTTGTGCATATCATTCACTTTCTTGTCATGCCCTTAATACTTCCAAGCCACTCACACTTCAGTTTACCTGATGTTACACTCAATGTACAAACATCAGTTCAAATACTACCTGTATTAGAAAGCTCTCCTTGATTTCCCCAGGTAGATGAAAAACATTGCCTGTTCATCTTGCAGACTCCTGAGTTCGAATTTACACCCATGTTATGATTCCCTCTTTGTTAGACGGTGAGTTCTGTTGTGAAGAGAGACAGTGATATTTCAACTTTGATTTATCAGTACCATGGATAGCGCTGGGCACCTTTAAGATGTTTGACAAATGTTTGTTTAATGAATGTATTGTGCCCCAAACATAATTTTGTACTGTTCATAATTTAAGTCATCTTCAGATGATTTGGAAGTAATAGTTAACTTGAAATTCAAAGCCTCTTATCTTTCAGTTTCACAGCATAATGTGGTACCACATTGTATCACAGTATCTCCAATATGATGCCCACATCAACTCTGTTTGTACTAATACCTGGGAGCTGTTCTAGAAGCTGAATCTGCCAAGAAAACTGACATGCCTATGTTCAGTGCCTTATTTTATCATAACCTCTAAAATTACACATTGAGAAAATTCTTGCTGACTAAATATTAAATCAAGTAATGTCAGTTGGAGTGAATTAAAGTGAAAAACATGACAACAAAAATATACATATAGCAAGAAGCTAGAAAATATCATTTTTGTGGGAGAGATTAAATAGTTGAGCTTACCTTCCTCAAGAAGCTATCATCATAAAAAGATGAGAATTATAATAAATGATCTTTAATATGTATTAAATCTTATACTCAAACTATAATATGCACTTGAGAATAATTTTTTTGGGATGTTGCAATAATTCTTTCAATTTATCACTGAGTGTAATAAAGCAATAATTTAAGTGGCAGCTTATTTAATATACTCAAATTATCTGATATTTTATTACTGGTAATGTTTTTATAAGGAAACTCTAATTCTTAGTAAACTCTTTATTGTCACTCCAAATGATATAAACACCATAATTATTTAAAAACATATATTTTATTTTTATAGGTATCTCTTTGAAATTTGAACTGAATATTCAAAGTTATTTAGTGGAAATATTTAAAATTAGTTTGTGTGTAGCTTTAAAACGGGGCTTATGAATAAAATTATTTTTAACATTTTTCTATAGATGAGGAAATTTAATGTTATTTCAGTAGCTGCTTTTGTTGTTTTCATGTATTTTAATGAATGTGTTAATTGTGATTGTGCTCTTAAGAAAGCATCATAGAGGATATTCTTAGAAAAAAACAAACAGGTTATAAAATTGTAGAAACATTTCTAATAACACTCTTTTCTTACAGACATTTCCCACCAATTGCCTCTATTAGGAACTCAGTTTAAAGAACAATGGTAATATATTTGGTTTAATGGCATATAATAATGTCAATAGAGGGATACAAAATCCAATGTGTAGCAAAGTTAGGGAGCGGGGGTAGTCTAAGTGGGTGATAACAGGGGTGAGGATAGAGCTGCAAAGTGAATGGCATCCATGTATGAGCAGATGAGGGTGCTGTTCATCCCCAGAGGAGACAGCCAGGGACTCAACCAGTTTGTAAAAGGAGATGAGGAAAGCAGTGCCTCAGGATGTTCATCTTCTCACATTGTTATGTCAACTTATCACCTGTTTCTTTCTTAACTCTTTTACCTTCTAGCATGCTCTGAGCTCTCCTGTTAGCTTCTGTGTTTTTTCTATGTGCACACTTCAGTTTGTTAATTTAACAAAAACTGAGAACACATAACATGTCAGACATTAAGTCAGATTCTAGAGGTTCATATGCAGAAAAGAAACATTCTTGTCACTCAGGGCAATGATAGTTCAAAGGGGAACAAGTGCCTAACTGGATAATGATAGCGTAATGTGAATATTGCCATAATGGAAAATGATTCATTAAAACAGAAACTAACACGTAGTGAACACATACTATGTGCTTGCTATTATACTAATTAAAAATATTGTTTGTTGTTTCACCTTTACAAGATGAGACATTTACACTATTTTCATCTTTACTACAGAGCTAAAAACAATTATTTAATATTAGAAAAAAATAAAACTGAACTCATCAGGTGATTGGAACCATATAATAGTTATCAAAGTATTACATAGCATTATATTGTTTATAGTTGGACTCAACTGCATCCAAATTATCAGAGTTCTTAAAATGTAGATTCCTGGGCTCCAACAGCTAATCTACTGAATTCACACTTCTGAGGAATGGTCTAGGGAATTTGTCTCTTCTTATACAACTTTCTTTCCTCTAATGAGAGCAATTTTCAAAGCTAAAGTAAAAATTTTGTTACAAAATTTAAACTTTCTCTCTTGCTATGTATGTTTTACATTTATGTATGTGTATACAGATAAAGATTAAAAACTACTGAAATAGGTGATTATGTGTACTATTCAATATAATTAGGGTGTTTCTTAAAACTATGTCTTTTCTAGGCTTCTAAAATATAAAAGTACATATAATAGAAAGCAGGTATAAATGAAATTCAGTCATAACCACCAGATGGATTCTATTAGTAAAAATGCACACTGCATTGCATCTTGTCCCAGTTATGAGGTTATTATCTCGGATTTAGATTTAGTATTTTTGTCCTTCCCTGATAACTACCTTTGGAAGATACTCTTGATTTTATATTCCATTTTCAATTAAAATTCCTATCTTTCAGTGAATATATTTTTATGGAAGGATACATGAAAAATCCAGTTGAATCCTCTGTCAAGCTCTCATGTCTTTTCATGTATATAAATATATTTGCAAAGGTTTATGCATCCATCAGTTTCTATTTTCTCTCAAAGCTTTAAGGCAAGTTAAGGCTTATGAAATAAAATAGATAAAATAAGCAAAAATTTGGTAACAAAAATGAGGTCAATAAAATACAGAATTGTTAATACAGAAATATGAGTGAGGTTCCTTGAGTCAAAAATAATATAACAAAATTAAAAATAGAACATATATACATATAAACACACACATATATATATATATATGAGGCTAAAGAGGAAAATCAATGTCAATAAAAGAAAGAGAAAGAATATCTCCAATTACTCTTCAAGTATTTATTATAATCTTCAGGCTGATTTATTTCCATTATCTGTTTCACACTTGTTTCTTTCCTTGTTACAGGATTATTTGCTAGACTTAGTGATTCTATAAAATAATGGGTTTGTACAAATACAAGACTTTTTCAAAATGACAAATTCTCCAATGTCCAATGCTTTCTGGCTGAGTTTTTAGAGATATCGATGGTTGGGGCATGTGTGTATATATATATATATATATATATATATATATATGTGTGTGTGTGTGTGTGTGTGTGTGTGTGTGTATGTGTGGTTTCCCCTTCTTCCTACTGTGTGCCAAGAAAGTGTCAACACTTTGAACTCATTGACTGTCAGCCATCATTGCAACCAGACTACAGCTAGATGAATTTTCAGATTACTAAAAAAATATAAAAAACAGAATGGGTTAGTAAAGACAAAGGAAAAATAACTATAAGCTGTTTACATGAAACATATTTAAGGCAAACTGCTGTAAAGATTGAAAACAAAGGAGTTAACAAAGAATCTCCAGATACATTCATATAGGAAGAAAGTGGGAGTTGATGTATTACTACCAGAGAAGGTAGTTTTCAAAATTAATAGAGCTAAACAGAATTCCAGAAAGCACTAGATTATGATAAAAGTTAGAAATATATACGTTCAAATCCTGCAAACCACACACAATTTAGCAGGAAAATAACAGGACAAAACCTATTAGAAATGCAAGGACTTGATGAAAGTACAATTATTCTAGGAGATTTCAGTATACTTCTTTTATATTTGGACGTGACGGCTACAGACAAACATAAGTGAAAGGATAAAGGAGTTATGTAATATAATGAATAAAATAGATTCTCTGAATACATTTAGAGTCTCTTACCAACAGAGACTAGGACTATTTTATGATGTCTATGTAACTATTGAATATTAATAGTTAAATGTTAATTAACTCTATGGCAACCTTAATGATCTTTTTAAAGTAGATGTTTCCCAAAATATGTATGTCTATCACAATATAAGAAAATAAATGTAAATGATAAATATTATATCAAATGCAGGTCTGCTCACTCAGTACTTGCAGAGTCCGGTGACAACAGTGAGGTATGGTAGAAAGAAAGTGACATTTTCACCAACACTAGTAAGGGAGAAATGACCAGATTTTCTTCCAGAGCAAGCACTTTACATTTTAGGCTAGGGAGGAGAGTTTAAAAAGAGGAAATTGCAATGGGGGAGGCATGCCGGCAGGCTGCTGAGAACAGGGTGGAAGTGTCTGTTCTGGTGGTTATCTCCAGCCATGCTCCACCTGGAGTGTGGGCTGGGGTCATCTCAACAATGACTGGGTTGTTCACTAACTAACTGCCTTCTGGTAATCTCTGGACTTTTGTAGTTGAGTTTCTATGCTTGGTCTGTTTCAAGATCAGTTCCTGGAACTTCTCAGTAAGTGCATAATTACGTAGAAGCGTACAGTTGGACAAATGTTCGTAGTGTAAGGCAGTGCATGGTGAGAAAGGGAGGAAAATGGTGTATCAAAGGAAGTACATTTCAAGGCTATATTTTAAGACTAAGGAGAAGAAAAACAGCTTTCTGCAGTAAGCTCCAAGGTTACATCTTGAGACTAGGGAAAAAAGAAAAAAAAATTTTAATGTACTTTCGGGCTACACTATTCAGTTAAACAAAGGTATTTCACTATGAGGAAACCTATGCAATGCATTATATCAACAGATTGAAAGATGGAAATAGCATATGATTATAATCAATAAATTATAAAAATGAATTTGGTAAAATTCAATAGCCTATATACATATAGGGCCATTTCAATTAGGAGTCAAATTAGATTTGTAATGAAACTGAGCAAATTACATATAATTTTTATAAATTGCCAAAAATAACTAAGAAAGCTTCTCAAATAACAGATAAGAGAGATATAACAACAGAAAATACCATTAAAAAAACTGTAAAGCCACTGTAATGAAATCAAGGGAGCATTGACTTAGGATTAGAGATACAGAAAAGAAAATTCAGAAATAGATCCCAGGATGTACATATTTACTAAATGACAAGGCAAGCAGGTCAACTGAGTGGGAAAATAAGAGATTATTTTATAAAGAGTGTTAGCACTACTAGAAATCTGGAAAAATACTGCTATCTGGGAATTTAAAAGTCCTGTAAAATATAAAACAAAACAGTTATTAACAATTTTGCAAGAACATATAGAAAATTTGATATACAATATAGAGATAAGATAATTTTTCATTTAGAACTGAAAATTTAGAATATATATGGGAAAGGAAAATAAATTGATTACATCTTCTTTAGAAAGTCAAGAGCACTTAGGATGTGTCAAGGATTAGATTTTAAAAAGTGCTTTACTTATATAAATTCTTATAACAACTACATCAAGTGGTTACCATCTTTGTCTTATAGACAAGGATATTAATACATAGGTCACACTATAGCTAAGAACTTCTTTAAAGCAAAAAAATAAAAATAAAAACAAAAAATATTAGTGAAATCAATAGGCTAATCACAAATTCATGATATTGCTCATACCACAAAAAATAGATAGAGGGTTATTATATGTATAATACAAAAAACTTGTACACATTGCTAAACTTTTAAAAAGGTGGGGAAAGCAAGTAGCACAATAGACATAAAGGATATAAATATGCACTACACAAAATAACAAATCCAAGTGGTTAGCTAATATAAACAGAAAAGCTCGAATGTGTAAGTAATAGGGGATTTGCCGGTTAACATAACAATGAAATATCAATTATACTTACCCAAATGTTCAATATTAATAAGATTTTTTTCCAGAGTTGAGCTTTTGAAAAGTAAGACCTCATATTTGTTTACTGTTAATAAATTCATACAGAGAGATATATACATGCGGAATACTCAGTAGAAAACTATTGTGTAAACACATCTGGTATGTGTTTACATAGATTTGAAAACACTACCTGAAAAAAATCAGTGTAGGTAATAATTCCACAACTATTTGTGGCAGTTTTCTTACTCTGCTGGGTGCTAGCCCAGCCACTGTCCACTCACTTTGTCATTTAATCTTCTCCACAAACTTTTTAGGCAGGGACTGTTACAGCTCCCATTTTTCCTATGGTACAACTGAAGTAGAGAGATGTTAGTGAAGTTGTCTGATGTCACACAGCTCATAAGTAAAGGACGTAGGATTTGAACCCTGTTCCCCCTGACTTGTAGATGCCAAGTTATACTTCATGATATGATAGAAACTGCCTAAAACTAAGTACTCTTTTTTAGACACTGTGGCCCTATATAATCTACTTTTTTTCCTGTTACTATTAAAGTTTTGATCATATGTGAAATGTCAAAAAATAGTTTGATTAAAAAAAAATCACTATCTTTAAAATAGTCATTTCTACAGTGTTGATGAATATTAATTCTAAACGGAGAGTTCCCAGTGATATCTATTGTTTGGCTGTCTGAAAAAAAATATTTCTTCCAAATAGAATTCAGTAAGTAAATAATAAAACAAGGCTTTATGTTTTTAGGTAGAATTTAAGATTCTATCAAGAAGATAAAGAGTATAAAATGACTGTAGCAGCTTCTACATTTAGTAAAACCAGAGTTTTCAAGGTCACTAACATTGAGATTACTAATATTTGAGATTACTTAGATAACTCAGAAAAAAAAAACTGTTTTCATTATAGTTTTAAAATGTTTGGTTTGCCAGAATAAAGTATCTTGGATGATCACAGCAATTTGGAAAGCCTGAATTTCCAAAATACTGAAAATATAACATTTCTTAATTTGGACTAAATAGTGTGTTGAACAAAAGTTTCTTAGGCTAATTAAAAAATAAAGAAAGAAAGAAAAACCCACTAAAGATTATGAAGCATGGTGAGGACAAGGGAAACAGATTAAGGCTGCACTGGAAGCAGCGTGTTCAAATGAAGAATGCCGAAGTGGCAAAATAGTCACCAAGCAATTATTTCAGAGGGACATGTTTATTAGTTGTTTTTAAAATGCAGATCCAGTAATAATTTCAAGCTGTCTCCAATAAAGCTGAAACTCAATAAAAATACATTATAATTTTCAAAATGCTATGTTTTAAATAAATGCAAAAGTCACAAAGAAGAGCCCCAGGCTAAGCGTAAAAGTTACAGCTGTAGAAATTAATTTACATGAAAGAGCCATCATGCTTCCTTTAGAAATAACTTGCTAGGACAAAACACAGCACAGCCCCAGTATTCATAAAGAAACTCAAGAATTCAGGCAGGAGGCATTGACAGCTGCAATTCATTTAGTTTTCAAACGCCTGGACATGGTATAGCATGCCTGCTAGATATGAGGTAGGCTAGTAAAAGCAAAACAAAAGTTGATGAAAGAAACAGCCAGAAGGCCTTTAATACCTTTTCACAAACCTACTGTTCAGATGTTCTTAAATTTTAAATCAAAATCATATCAGTGGAAATTAATTTTGTCATCAAATTATTTGAATAAATATTTCCTGTGGTGTAGCCATATTACCAAATAAAACCCTTACAAAGAGAATTTTTAAATTTTAATTAATTATAAAAAAGAACTAATTTCATGATACATTTGCAAAAACATTATAAAGTGTGACTGCCTTAGGCCCAGTTCTTTAATTCCGTTTAAAAGTTATTAACTGAGATCCTACTATTTTGTATGGCTGTAGTTGAATGTCTAATTAGAGCAAACCATAGTCCACACCTCAAATTGTTCCATTTTGTCTTCATTCTTTTATTTTATTTTATCTTTATTTCATATATATATATATATATATCATCGTGTTTTAGGTTTTGGGGTACATGCAAAGAACATGTAAGATTGTTGCATAGGTATATACATAGCAATGTGGTTTGCTGCCTTCCTCCCCATCATCTGTATCTGACATTTCTCACCACGTTCATTCTCTCAAAGGAATTTGCTCTTCTGCTAAGAGCCTGACAACTCTCTCTAGAAGAGCTTCCTTTAAGGGCAGGCAGGTTAACCTAAGAAGCTATGTTGAATGGCTCTTGAGGTCCAAATAGTCATATATTTACATTTCAGGAATATTTCTGATGTGTATTTTTTAAAAATATATAAAAATTCTAATGCTATATTACTTCTTATACTCTTCTTATACTCACACGGTGATAGATGCTATTTAATTTTTGATTAATTTTTCATATCACTTAAAAGTTCTAGAGGTATTGCTACAACATACCCACAAAAATAATATGTAAAATATAGTATATATATTAATATATATACACACCTATATATACACAAATATATATTTTCTTACACATCTTTATATATGTTTAAAAAGTTTCAGTACCTAATGACTGTTTTTTTTCTGGTATTTCTGTATTCTTAAAATCTGGATTTGAGGTTTTTTTCCTGGTATTTCTGTATTCTTAAAACCTGAATTCTTTATTTGTTCACAAATTTTAATTGATATATTCAGCAAAGTATCTGTGTGACAGACATTCTAAGGCATCGCATATATGAGAATGAATTTTGTCTTCGCTCATGAGTAACAACTTGGCTACATATAAAGTATTCTGTGAAGAAAAGAAAACTTAGCTTCCCCATATCTTTATTATTTCTTCTTCTCTTCATTGTTAAGTTTCTTAAATACACATGAGTTTCATACCTCCATCTCCCTTCTCATTGCCCCAAATCTGCTTTTTTTACTCTTCCATGGAGCCTGCAATCTTGATCATCACCAATCATCTCTCATTAGCATATTTCCTTCCTGTTTGTTCAAGCATTGTTATCCATATATACCTGAAGTTTTATGCGTTCATATTTCAATAATCACATTTATTTGGATGGTCACTATTATGCCACATTCAACTTGTAAAATGCAGATATCCTTACTTCTCAAAACAAATATTCTTTTCTCTACTAATGATACAAGCACCTTTCAGTTACCCAGGATTAAGCCTGAATTATTCTATGCTATATGCCCCATCACAAGAAATCCTTTATCAAGACCTGCTTCAAAAATCATCTTTTGAAAGTGTTCATTCCCCGCTGTTCCAAGAATATATAGATCAGGCTCTAAATCACTTCAGGCACAGAGTTTGAAAATGTCCCTGACCAAGTGTTTTATCTCTACTTTCTCTCTAGCACTCTAATATGAATTCACATATGACTAAACTGCATAAAATTTTATTCAAAATAATTTATTTTGTGAAAAACCTGCCCTGGCTTCTAATTTGGTATAAAATAATACAGTCAAAGATTCCTTATCTGGAAAAAAGAAACTCATCAGAATCTGAGTTTAACCTACCTCACCAAGTGGATCTTTCAGTTCTTTCCTTTCCCACAAGTCTAGTCTATTCTTCTCACTTCACAGTGTCTTAGACACTATATGTTAGCCTATTTATTATGGTGCTTTTTAGATCTGGTAAATTTCTAAATTTATTTGAAGTTTATTTACTTTTAACACATGATGCAGTTTGGCTCTGTGTCTCCACCCAAATCTCATCTCAAATTATGATCCCCATAATGTCCATTTGTCTAGGGAGGAAAGAGGTGGGAGGCTACTAACTGGATTATGGAGGTGGTTTCTCTCATGCTGTTCTCTTGATAGTGAGTGAGTTATCATAACAGCTGATCATTTTATAAAGCAGATTTCCCTGCTGTTGCTCTTATTCTGTCTCTGGCCTGCCACCAGGTAGGGCACGCCTGCTTCTTTTTCCGTCATAATTGTAAGTTTCCTGAGGTCTCTCCAGCCGTGGAGAACTGTGAGTCAATTAAACCTCCTTTGTTTATATATTACCCAGTCTCAGGTAGAATCTTTATAGCAGTGTAAAAATGGACTAATACAACACACAATTGAATTCGCACATTGTTTATAAAGCTTTTCCTAACCACTTTACTTCACGGTGAAAAAATCTGACACACTACATTGCATTAGTGATTATTCTACTTATTTGGTGCTTAAAACACAGAGTTTTGTGATTTTAGTGGGATATGTATATGCATGAATACATTGATGATGTATTTGTTGCACATATTATTACATTGTTTATATAATTTAATATCATAAACATGTTTAAGCTTCTTTAGGGAAGTGCTGTGCATCAAATGTCTACATAGCTATCATTTTTATTAGAACAGAGCCTTGCCCATAGTTGATGCTAAATATATGCCTGCTTATAAATACACTGAAATATACAAAAAGTAAAAACTTGAGCCTATCAGACAGTATAGTTGATAAATTTGGAAGAAGAATGGTTTGTGAATGGCCCTCTAAGATGCAAGAACAACATATAAGGAAGAAATTTCCTTGAATTTCTATCAATATAAATCCTAATCTTATGGAAAATAATTCCATAGCAGAAAGTTTAGGGTTTTTTTTCCTTTTATATTGACTAATTTCAGCAGGGGGAAAGTTTCTAAATTCCCCCATGTGAATTTGAAAAAATAAATTAAGTGGTTTTTTTTTCCGCTGAGGCATTGATTGTAGCTTCAATAAATAAAACTGATTTTAAAAGTTATGCTGATTATTCTTAGCATTGTGGTTGTCAGTACATCTTAGAGTGACCTCTTTCAAGGTCACTGAGGGATTTGCCATTATTGTTGGAGCTTCTGTCTCTGGGGGTAATTTTGAAACTCACACACACACACACACACACACTGTATATGTATATATACATATATATACACACATATATATACATATATACATGTATATATATATACACACTATGTATATATATATATATACACACTGTATATGTATATATATATACACACTGTATATGTATATATATATATACACACTGTATATGTATATATATATATATATATATATACACACACACACATATATATATACACACATATAAATATAATGTGCATATAGTATAAAAATTTAGACCTGGAAAGAGCCTCACACATCATGTATTCCAGTACATACAATATTGAGGAACATAAATACATCACCTTCAGTAGAAAATTAAGTACTATTTGCTCATTGGGTTATATTTTAACAAAACTTTTTGAGGCTCAACAGATTTGCTGGAAGAACCAGGTCACTGATGAATGAAGAAGAGCCTGCATCTAAACCACTCGTAAGTGTATCTTCCCTGCACTGCTACCTATAGAAACAAGGTGCTTAAAAACATGTAGTTTTTAAGTCTTCCTACTCCACAGGACATGGTATAATGTAGAGTACTCCCAATAATTATGTCCTAGTAAAACAAGATTCTCAAGAGTGCTGAATCCAGATTTGTAAACTTTTCCCACCTACATTAATCGGGGAACGTCAACTCAGTATGAACCATTTTCTATAAAAATTATTGAAGGGCTTCTTTAGTTGAGGGTTCTAAGTCAAGAGCAACATAAGATTTTAAAATGTTTTAACTATTATTTTTGATTCAGGGGCACATGTGCAGGTTTTTTATACAGGCAAATTGCAATATCATGGTGGTTTGGAGTACAGATTGCTTCATCACCCAGGTAATTAGCATGGTACCCAATGGGTAGTTTTTCTATCCTCATCCTCAGGCAGGCCCTGGTGTCTGTTGTTCCCTTCTTTGTGTCTGTGGGTATCCAGGGTTTAGCTCCCACTTATATGTGAGAACAGTCAGTATTTGGATTTCTGTTACTGCATTAGTTTGCTTAGGATAATGCCCCCCAACTCCAGCCATGTTGCTGCAAAGGACGTGATCTCATTCTTTCATATGGCTGCATAGTTTTCATGTGTGTAAGTACCACATTTTCTTTAACCAGTCTGACATTTAGGTTGATAACAGCAAAGCATATTTTCATGAAAGAAAACAAATTGTGTGTGTGTGTGTATAAACTTTGTTTTTTTTTTTTTTTTTTTTTTGAGACGAAGTTTCAGTCTGTCACTGGGCTGGAGTGGAGTGCAGTGGTGTAATTTTGGCTCACTGCAACCATCGCCTCCTAGGTTCAAGCGATTCTTCTGCCTCAGCCTCCTGAGTAGCTGGGACTATGGGTACAAGCCACTACACACCTAGCTAATTTTTTGTATTTTTTAGTAGAAATGGGGCAGAGTTTCACTGTGTTAGCCAGGATGGTCTCGAACTTCAGATCCACCCGCCTTGGCCTCCCAAACTGTGGGATCACAGATGTGAGCCACTGTGCCTGGCCTACGTTCTTAATAAGCAATATATTAACTTCTATGCCTTCACGCTAATGAACTCTTGAAATGTTTTTGAGTAACTTCTATTTATTCTCACCCGGTTTATATTGCTCTTCTGTTTCTGTGGGGACAAGTGTATACCAAGTGATATGCTGGCTTTCTCTCTCTCTCTCTCTCTCTCTCTCTCTCTCTCTCTCTCTCTCACACACACACACACACCCATACTCCTTGTTTTTCTCAAATTTTATTTTTGTTCATACAGTTTCTTATTGTTCATCATGAGTCCTAAAATTTTATCCATGTTTTGGCACGTAGCCCTTTCTTATTTCTAACTGATAGGAAAATTCTGGCTGTCTGATTGACTTACTGTTATTCAGAATGATTTGTCTCTGTATTTAGGAGAAAATGGAGTTTCTTGTTTTCTCTAAACTTGGAACTCAGTGTTATGGTCTGCAAACTGCACTTTTCATTCCCCAATCGGCCTGAATCTTTTGTTGGGAAAACTAACTTCCTAATTAAGATCTCATTTAAAAACTGATCTCCTTTTCTCCCATCTCTTTGGGGGAATATTGGCTTCAGTAACTAAATATGTCATTGAGCATCCTATTTGGCTGTAGCTTTAGACTATTAGATACAGGATTTGACCACTGTGTTCCTAATGTCAGGAAGGCTATGAACAGTTGTTCAATTGTAGTCTCCCAAACTTTCCAGACTTCAAAGACTTTAAAACATATGGGATGCTTTCAAAATAAATTTTATAACTATGAGTCTACAAACATGATATTTGTAACTTTCAGGTTGTGACCTCATGTTGTTTTGAATCTACAGGTGAATAGATATAGTCAAACCAAATATAGGCAAACAGTGTGTGTTTAAAGAACCTCAATGAAAAGTTTTATGTAGAAAGAAGAAACAGAACACAGGGTCTAGACAGTACTGTGTTAACATGATAGTATCTCAACTGACAGTCTGCTTCTGTTGTATACAGAAGTCAAAAGGCTTCATTTAAATATGAATCAACCAATATTTGGTCTTTCTTGGTCACTGCTGAATAGTAGGGTGATTTTCCCCAAGCCATGGGGTTAGGCAGTAGCTCTGGTTGCTCCATACCGAGGTTGCCCTCCGTGATGCTGGTAATTGTATTTGTCAGTGTGAAAACATCGAGCCGTACATACTAATGAGGCTAAGAGCCACATACACCATAGCCCATAGTCAAATGCTTGGAAACATTTAATGTTATAGGCCTGGTGCCAGGCATCAGAGACACAAAGATGAATGAAACCAGGCCTCACCCCTAGAGGACTTTAGAGGTTATTGGAGAAGAAAGATGTATGACAAGAAAATTGAAAGGAAGTCACTAAATGCTATTAACTAGATATAAACAAATCACCAAAACAGAGGATAAAGCCGTTATCTTTGCCTGATGATAATGAAATTGTGAAATTATTTTCTGAATCAGTGACCAGACATAGGGAACCCAATCACTTTATGCATAATCAGCTATTTACAAATATGGGTGTAAAAAGGTGTTAGGGGCTGTGAATAATGATTTTGAGGAGGCTCCACCAAAATTACACCTTCAGAGTGTGCAAAATATGTACTAGACGGATGTTCCAGATAGGAGCCACTAATAGGGTTCCTACTACATGAATGAAATAAATGGTGTATAAATAGTTGGCATAAACATATGAGCTGGCTGAGGTTATAGGTTTTATAAAGTATGTCTATATACAAATTTGTGTCTATATTTCTCCATACCCTTTATCTTTCATCAATTTTAGTTTCTGGTTAATTGTAGATTAAAAGCCTGTATCTCCCTTTGTTTTCAGGTGGTCATTTTCCATGGAAAATATTAGCTGTTTCTAGCAGCAGTAACCATGGGGAACCAAGAGCTTGGATATTAAAGCATTAGTGAAATTAAAAGATAAGAATGGGGAGGGAATCATGGAGGAGCAAAAATTTTAAAATACTTAGTTATTTGCATTTCCTTCATGTAAAAATAAAATATTTTGTTAACATGTACTTAGATAATTTTACATTCTTATAGTGCATATTTAAATTCGGATTAAAAAAACAACTTACATCATAAGATTTTGCATCATCTGAAAGAATATTTTAATTGGTCCATCTGGCATTTGAAATAATATGGTACTTATTATAAAGCAGGTGTTAGACACTTCTGAATATTCTGTCCTTAATTAAAGCTTAAAGTATGTAAGATTACATTTTCTATTTTAAACTTTAAAAATCTAAAGTTAGTAGACATGAATAACAAAATGTATGGAAGCATATGATTTTAAACATTCAATAACTAATAATTAGATACTATTTATTGAACTTTAATTCCTGACATATTTTTGTTTTGAACTTGAGAAATGTAACAGTGGGTATCAGTAGTTGGAAATTATTTGTGTTCAAACTTTGTTCACTCTAAATAAGAAAATTTGATACACTCTTGAGTGTCATAGTTCAGGAAACACTTTAGAAATCAAAGCTTACCATACATTTGACTGTGGATTTTAGGTATCATTTTTCAAAAGAAAATGAATCGACTGTTTGATACCTCAAAGTAAAAATGTAGTAAAAATATGTGGCCTGAATTAATAAACTGGTTTATAAAAGATTATCTTGGGTTCCTTTAAACTATATTCTGTCACAGTTTGAAAGAATTTTTAAAAGAATTTGGTGATCATTTAGAGTCCATACTATCTCTGCAAAAATAAACATCAGCTTAGTGAGTCCTCCTTATAATCCCTATGTAGAAAATCATAAAATTTGAGGAAGATAATAGTACTGTTATTTAGGTACACACAGGTAAGAAGCAATAGATAAAGAATGTCTGCAAATCACATCAAGGAAGATTTAAATCTCCAGTGGAAGAATCTAGGGTTATTTTTGGCTAACTCTTCTAAAAATTTTTTTAATGTTTACCCAATTCCCATCAATCACCAGTTAAAGGCTGTTTCTGGGGGATGCAATTCTCTAGGTCTTCTGGCCTGCTGTATGCGGGATAGATTAATCTTCTATAGCTTCAGAAAAAAGAACCCTGAGAAGTAGAAATGCAGATAATAGGATTCAGAAGCCCTCAGGTGGACATAAAAGTGGTAGCATATGAAGGCTTAATCAGAGTTCTATCAGTGTCTGCTTCATACATGTAATATGTAATATAATACCAGGTATGCCACATGTCTTATAAACTCATATTAAAATATAGGTACACATACTAGCAGACTTACTGCTTATATAAAAAGAGATGGTAACTAAGTTAAAAAATAAGAATAATAAAAAATACATGCATATTGAAAAACCAAAAATATGTCTGTAGAGTAGTACCACTTGCAAATTTAGCTGCAAGAACAGATGAGATTGTATGTTTTTGGTGCTAGTGGTTCTCAGAAGGTTTTCCAGGGCACTTTGGTGGCCTGCCAAGTCTTCATCAGTGTGCACTGTTTTTGATAAATATATAAAGCTTATTGCTGCTAAAATTGAGTACTGTATATTTTCTGTTGCACAATATGCAACAAGCTAAAAAGTGAGAGATGAGACACAGCATACTATGAAGCCAGACACTTCAAAATGTGTTTTAAAACATGTGCTAATGTTTTGGGGGAAAAGAAAGACTTTTACTGGAATCTTGACACCATGAAATATGAGCGAGTCTATTAACTAGACAACTGGGGATAGTTTTAGAGGTACCAGGAGACATTGTTGCACCATAGTAATGATAGTATTTTAGTCATTGCTGACATTTTTGTGTGGGTTGAATCCCTTTATCACTTTATATTTGTCACCAGAACTAATGATATCCTAAATTGCACAAGTTTGAAAGTTTGATAAATATTAGCCAATGTGAGGAATGTGTTGTGATAATCCATCTTTAAGTTATTGTGATATTTTTGTCAATAATTTTGAAAATGTATTTGTTATTATTGAATATATGGTAAGTAAAGAAGACATTTTCTTAACTTACTATTGATTATACCAACAGACACAGAGATGTCAATAAGACATACTCATTACAAATGAGTTGTAAAATTGCAGCCATATAGGACTTAACAGTATCAAAGGAGTGCTGTCATTTTACAAGAGTCTCTTTTAATGTTCAAAATAATTTTAGTAAATTTTTTTCTGGTGAAGTTATTTGGACAAGGAAATGGTCCAAATTCTTGAAGTCAAATGACCCTCCTAAGGGAGACAGTGTTTTCTCTTTACATATTCTTTCCTTTATCTTTAGCAATTAATCACCCCAAGCATAGCTATATGTGTGGTTACACAGTATAGAATTTGTATTTCCAGTCTCCCTTGCAACTAGATTTCCTATGTGTTCTCTTCATTAGTATCCAAACAGAAGAAAAGGTACATTTAACTTTCAGGAAATATACTTAAAATGAGGATAAATGTCCTTCTTCTGTATTCTCTTCTTTATGGCTATGATACAGATATGACAGCTGCAGCTGAAGAAGCTAGTCTGGGCTATAAGGTAGAAGTCATTATTTAAAGAAAGCAGACAAATAAAAGAAAATAACATAGGCCTCTCTTATTGATAATTATGGAGTATAGACACCAACTCTTTCCTGTATATAATTGTATATGAACATATAAGCATTTATTCTTAGACAATAGTATTTTGATGGGTTTTTTAAATTACTAAGTTAAGTCAGGCTTAATTTTAAGAGGAAAACTCCACTTCCATTTTGCAATTATTTTCTACAAAAAGTTGTATTCTTGGGATGGTGGTATACACCTGCCTTAAAGAAGATGGTGTGATTTTGAAAGTGACCAAATTATATCTGTAATACAAATATATGTCAAGGCCTATTCTTTTCATGAGAGTGATCATGGAGACTCAATATTTCATCAAATAAATCATAAAGATCTCCTTTCAACTTGAATAGATACATCAGAACACCTCCCATCGAAAACCAAAGAGCTTAGTATGAAAGAATACTTGTTCACTGTTGGTGCCCATATATCTACAAAACAAAGAAATAGGTTAAAAAAAATTCTGGACTTAAACTCAATACTTGATCACTTGGACCTGATAGACATCTACAGAACACCCAATGATCACAGAATATATATCCTTCTCATTGGCACATAGAACATATTGATTTATCAGAAAGCAAATATCAATATATTCAGAAAAACTAAAATCATACCAAGCATACTCTTGGACCACAGTGCAATTAAAATAGAAACCAGTTTCAAGAAGCATTCTCAAAACTGCACATATTTATGAAAATCAAACAACCTGCTCCTGAATAATTCATGAGTAAACATCAAAATTAAGATAGAAATTTAAAAATAAAATTAATAAAAATACAGACATAACTTACCCAAATCCGAGATGTAGCTAAAGCAGTTTAAGAGCAAACTTTATAGTGCTAAATGCATTCATTGAGATGTTAGAAAGATGTCAAATCTAACTTTGCAGTTAAAATAACTAGAAGAACAAAACAATTCCAATACTAGCAGAATAAAATAAATAACTAGAATTTTAGAAGGACTCAATGAAATTAAGATTCAGAAATCCATAAAAAATCAATGAAACCAATAGTTTGTTCTTTGCAAAAATAAACAAGATTGATAGACTGCTAGTTAGGTTAATAAAAAAAGATCAAAATAAGTAAATCAGAAATTATAAACATAATATTACAACTGATCCCACATAAATACAAAGATCCTCAGAAAATGCTGTGAACAACTCTGTGTACACAAATTAGAAAATATAGAGGAAATGGATAAATTCCTGGAAACATACAATTTCCCCATATTGAATCAATAAAAGGTTGAAACTCTGAATAGACTAATATGGAGCTCTGAAATTGATTCAGTAATGAAACACCTACCAACCAAAAAAATCCCTGGACCAGATAGATTCACAGCTAAATTCTATCAGATATACAAATAAGAACTGGTACCAATCCTAATGAACCTGTTCCAAAAAATTGAGGAGGAGGTGCTCTTCCCTAACTCATTCTATGAAGCTAGCATCAGCCTCAAACCAAAATCTGGCAGAGACACAACAGAAAAAAGAAAAATTTCATGCCAGTATCTCAAAAATCCTCAACAAAATACTAGCAAATTGAATACAGCAGCACATCCAAACATTAATACACCATGATGAACTAGGCTTTATTTGTGGGATGGAAGGCTCATTTAACACACAAATCAGTAAATGTGATCAACTCCTTAAATAGAATCAAAAGTAAAACCATATGATCATCTCAATAGATGCAGAAAAATCTTCCAGTAAAATTCAACATTTCTTCATAATCAAAACTTTCAACAAACAAGGCCTCTAAGGAATGTACCTCAAAATAATGAGCCATCTCTGACAAACCCATAGACAACATCATGCTAAACAGGGAAAAGCTGAAAACTACTCCCTTTGAGAACTAGAACAAGGCAAGGACATCTACTCTCACCACTCTTATTCAACATAGTACTGGAAGACCTAGATAATTAAACTAAAGGGCTTCTACACAGCAAAAGAAATCATCAGAGTGAACAGAAAACCTACAGAATGGGAGAACATATTTGCAAACTATGCATCTGACAAAGGTATATATAACATCCAGAATCTCTAAGAAACTTAAATAAATGAACAAACAGAAAACAACCCCATGGCCGGGCGCGGTGGCTCAAGCCTGTAATCCCAGCACTTTGGGAGGCCGAGGCGGGTGGATCACGAGGTCAAGAGATCAAGACCATCCTGGTCAACATCGTGAAACCCCGTCTCTACTAAAAATACAAAAAATTAGCCGGGCACTGTGGCGCGTGCCTGTAATCCCAGCTACTCAGGAGGCTGAGGTAGGAGAATTGCCTGAACCCAGGAGGCGGAGGTTGCGGTGAGCCTAGATCGTGCCATTGCGCTCCAGCTTGGGTAACAAAGAGCAAAACTCCGTCTCAAAAAAAAAAAAAAAAAAAAAAAAAAAAGAAAGAAAAGAAAACAACCCCATGAAAAAAATGGACAAAGGACATGAGCAGACACTTCTCTAAAGAAGACATAAAAATTGCAAACAAACTTGAAAACATCTTTATTGTCACTAATCATTAGAGAAATGCAAATCAAAACCGCAAGATAACATTTCACATCAGTCAGAATGACTATTATTAAAACATAAAAAAATAAAAAACAACTACAGATACTGGCAAGGCTGTAAAGAAGAGGAAACACCTATATACTCTTGGTAGGAATGTAAATTAGTTCAGACTGTAGAAAGCACTTTGGAGATTTCTCAAAGAATTACCATTGAGAGTTACCGTTCAATCCAACAATCCCATCAGGGTGTATACACCCAAAGGGACATAGATCTTTGTACTAAAAAGACACATATACTCATATGTTTATCACCACACTATTCCCAATAGCAAAGTCATGGAATCAACCTAGGTGCCCATCAATAGTGAACTGGGTAAAGAAAATGTGTACATTTATATCATAGAATACTATGCAGACATAAAAAAGAATGAAATAGTAACCTTTGCAGCAATATGGATGCCACCAGAGACCATAATCCTAAGCAAATTAATGCAGAAACAGAAAACCAAATACTACATGTTCTGACTTTTAAGTGGGAGCTGTACATTGAGCATCCATGGACATGGACATAAACATGAGAACAATGGACACAGTGAACTACTAGAGAGGGGAGGAATGCAGTGGGGATCAAAAACTATGGACTGGGGACAATACTCACTACCTGGGTGCAATTTAACCGTGTAATAAAACTGCACATGTACCCACTGTATATCAAATAAAACTTGAAATAAAATATGTATATAAATATAATCTGTATAACTATATATCACATTACTATATTAATATAACAAATGTATATATTTTAAATTTTATATTTATAAATCTAAGTATATATAATCTATGTGTTTTAAATATATGTATTTAAAATGAATACATCTAAAACAGTTATTTCTAAAGCATCTTAAAACTTATAAATGAAATAGAAATATAATTATACCATCAAACTTTAAAAATATGACCATATAAGAAAAAATAAATTGGTGGAAAGCTCAAAAGCCATCTTTTTGTGTTTATGGGAATTTTATTAGTTTTAATATATATTTATTTGTTTCTACTGATTTTTATGGATTCACATGTGAAATCTTAAATATTTGGAATTAATCCTTTTATTAAAATAATAGCGGCTTTATAATCAGTATTTCTTGCCTAATAAATCATTTCCAGCCTGTACTGTTATCTTTATGATACTATCAATATACTTGTTTGCTAATATTCTGAGTATAACCAAGATACATTATAGCATAATTCAGAAAAAAAATAACATTACATGAGATAAAATAATATTTTTGGAGTTTTGTGATCATGAGGGCTTTCTCTGAGTCTTCCCCTATAGGCTCCAGCATGCAAAGATTTTTCTCTGGTTCACTCTTTCTAATCAGATGGAGTGAAAACCAACCTGCTCAGTGACTTATTCTCCCACACTCCAAGTGTCTATCATGTCTTTTTCACTTGAGACCAAGTAAGACAGAGTAACCTCAACCTGGGACATTGCTATATTCTTAGCAGAGTGGAAAAAAGAAATGTCAAATCACAAGCTGGTTCTTAACCTTTGCTCAGACATGCTTCACTTTCACCTGCATTTTACTGGCCAAAGAAAGGCACATGGACAATTCTGAATTCAGTGAAATAGGAAAATATAAACTCACAAAAAACAGCGTAAGTATGGAGGAAAGTGCTAAAATGTAGTATGTGATTAATTACTCTCTTTACCAAGTGGAGATTCCCAGTCGTACCTCCTCAACAACATCATAACTGGACCTCAGGGTAAATACATGGATGATACTTGGCAGGAATGGAGTCCTTATCTAGGGAAAGTTTATAATGGGATGCCTTGGCTAAGGATGGCTTATAGAAAATAAAACCAGAATCTATAGATGTATGAGAAAAATATCCCTGGACAATAGCTAGTGGTAAATTGGAGATGTTTTATAAACAAAATGCTCCCTGATGGCTAGAGTAACAACTTTCATACCTCCCTTAGAGACTTGTCTATTCTTGACCAAAAACACATGTCTGATATGGGAAGGAAACACCTAGGGAGCTGCTCAGCATGACCTTGACCTTGACCTCTATGCTTTTCCTGAGCTGCTTTATGTGTGTATCTTTGAAATTACTAGCAGAACTTGATATTGGGTATGATGTTTGACTTATTTGAGTTTGACTTGACATTCTTTCTATCTTTCGTTTTATTCATCAAATAACATGGTCAAGCCTGATAGCAGTGGGAAAGGGAAGAAAATATTTTGAGCAATAATGGAATCTACCATACTTACTATGTTTATAGTATATTTAGACTTATTCCTGATCTCTTATTCTGTAATTTTTAAAATGCCTTTTGTGTCTTTTTTCCTTTTCTTAAAATTTCTATTTGATCAGTGATGCTCTTTGTTTTTTCCTGTTATATTTTAATTGGCTAAAATTACCATTTTATTTTTACTTTTTAGTAATTCTACTTATATTTTTAGTTTTTCCTTCACAAATCTAAGTCTAATCAATATCTTTGAACTCTGATATCACCAGTCTAGTTTTTCATATTAACATTTTTGGAAGTTTAGTTTTCTCAATTTTTAACAACTCTTTCCCTCAAATTTAGTCATAGTTAATCTTATTTAGTTTTACTAGTTTAATTTCTTTTACTAAGGCATAACATTTATTTCTAGCAGCAAAGATTCTGAGTAGTTAATTCATTCCTTATATCCTTTAAAATATCTTTAATTCATCCTGGAAACTTAAGTGATGATTTTAGTTATGGAATGTTTAGGCTATTATTTATTCTCTCTCAATCTTTTAAAAAGTATTTTATTATCTTTGTTCACGTGACCTCTTCTATTTGCACATGCTGAGAGACAGAGAGAGAGAAAGAGACAGAGCATCCAAACTCCCTGGTGTCTTTTCTTATAAGAAAAGGAATCTCATCCTACCACAGCTCTACCCTTATGACCTTATGTAACTTTAATTGCCTCCTTAAAGGTCCTGTTAACAATAGAATTACATGGGCAGTTAGGACTTCAACATATGCATTTAGGTTGGACACAGTTCAGTCATAGCAACTGTCCTTTCTCCACTGACTTGTCTTTGCTATTTTGTAAAAGATTAGTGACTGATTTGTGTGAGTCTTTTTCTGGGCTCCCTAATCTGTTCTATTGATCCGTGTGTCTCTTCTTAAACCAGTATCACACTATCTTCAATATTTCTACTGAATAGTAAGACTTGAAGTAGTTTGAATTTGTTCAAATAGCCAGCATAATATTAAAGAACAAATTCAAATGACTACCTCCTTCAAGTCTTACAATTCAGTAGCAATATTGGAGATAGAGTGATACTGGTGAAAGAAGAAACACATAGATCAATTTTATTTTTCTTATCAACTAAGAATAAGAAAAAATAAAAGATTGTATCTTACCTTCATTTATTCTTTCTTAGACCATTTGGGCTGCTATAACAAAGTATCAGACTGAGAGGCTTATAAAGAGTACAAATGTATTTCTCACATTTCTGGAGTTTGGGGAGTCTAAGATCAAGGTCTGGGCAGATTCATGGTCTGATGAGGTCCTATCTTCTCACAGCATTCTTCTCACTCTGACCTCACGTGATAGAATGGGCAAGGGGTCTCTTTTAGTTAAGGGCACTGATTCCACTTTTTGAGGACTCAACTCTCACAATCTAATTACCTACCAAAGTCCCCATGTCCGAATACCATGACCTTGGAGGTAAAAATTTCAGTTTATGAATTTTGGGAAAAATAAACATTACACTATTGAAATTTATCTAACATTTTTCTTTTCCTGGTTTGATCATTTCAAAATATTTGTCATACCTGAGTCTGAGTCAGATGCTTACTGTGTCTCTTTTTTGTTTTTATGTCTTGTAATTCTGCTTTTTAAAAAAGTAGGGGATAATGTACTGGGTAGAAGGAACTGAACTACAAGTCTGCGGTTTTATGTCTATCTGGCTAGAAGTTGTTAGTTCTTTCTTTACTCTTGCCCTCTTCCTCATTCTCCTTTTCCCTTTTCTTCTTACTTTTATTTTCTGTTTTTGTTGCTGTCATTCTAGATTTTTTTTTTTTTTTTGAGATGGAATTTGTTCTTGTTGTACAGACTGGAGTGCAATGGCGCTATCTCGGCTCACTGCAGTCTCCATCTCCTGTGTTCAAGCAATTCTCCTGCCTCAGCCTCCAAAGTAGCTGGGATTACAGGCATATGCCACCACGCCCCGCTAATTTTTTATTTTTAGCAGAGGTGGGGTTTCACCATGTTGGTCAGGCTGTTCTCAAGCTCCTGACCTCAAGTGATCCCCCCACACCCCAGACTCCCAAAGTGCTGAGATAACAGGTGTGAGTCATGGCACCTGGCCTCCCTCTAGATTGTTAAATGGAAAACAAAGTTCATTTGTTTTCATTCTTTATTTTCTGGTCAATCTATTAGAAAGTATGAAGTTCTCTCCGGGCACTACTTTAACTCCGACTCACAAATTTAGTGTGTTAGCTGTTTTACTGTGACTTAGTTTAAAATATTTCTTAATGAAACACCGCATATTCTCACTCATAGGCGGGTGATGAAAAATGAGAACACATGGACACAGAAAGGGGAGTACTAAACACTGGGGTCTATTGGGGGGAAAAGGGGAGGGCCAGTGGGAGGGGGAGGTGGGGAGGGATAGCCTGGGGAGAAATGCCAAATGTGGGTGAAGGGGAGAAGAAAAGCAAAGCACACTGCCATGTGTGTACCTACGCAACTGTCTTGCATGCTCTGCTCATGTACCCCAAAACCTAAAATCCAATAAAAAATTAAAAAATATATATATATATATTTCTTGTTTTTTTTTCTCATTATTTGAGTACAAATAGGTTAATGTATGGCTATTAAATTTCAAGGTCTTTTTACTTTCTTCAGGTTTGTTTTTATCATGTTTCATTTTTATGACATTCTGCATAATGCTAATTTTTTAAAATTATTTTGGCTCCTTTTATTCATCTTGATTTTTGTGAATGTGTGTGTTTATATATGTAGATATATATATTTCATAACATCTATGTATAAACACCATAAAATATATGTATGAATAGGTATGTTACTTAGTGCTCATGGTATTTGCATCCTATTTCTTTATTACTTATTGATATTATTATTTCTACATTATTTAATCATTTTATTTTTACTTAAAATATCAGGTTTCCAGATTAATGTACACTTTTCAATTAAAATTATTGGTTTGACTGTTTCTATATATCAGTATTTTTAATAATTCAAGCCTGTAATGTTAGTTGCATATGTATTTATAATTATTATAACTTCTTAAAATTATTCTTTTTTAGGGGTCCAAAGTGGCTCCCGCTGGAGCTCATGGCACTCACGAAGGTGAGGTCATCAGTTCAAGGCTAACCTGAGCAACCTCATAAGCTCAAACTGATTGGCAAAAAAAAAAAAAAAAAAAAATTATTCTGTTTTAGCAAATAGACTGTCTTCATCTATTATATTTTAAATTTTGCATTATATTTTTATTGATGCTGAAATTCTCCTTTACGCAATTATATTCTCACTACATGAGCATAGTGTATCTGCCTTCTGTTATTTTAAGTGCTTATAGTTTTTATGTTAAAATAAGACTCCTCAAGTTTCCTCTAGTTTTCCTTTCAGTTTCCTTTTTTTTTTCTTTGCAAAACTGAACTTAGGAAAGGGAGACAAAAGATCCTATAAAATTTTATTATCCTAGCAGATGCGAGAGAAAATAATTCAGTAATTCTCTTTTTGCTTATCTAATCTATTTTACAACCTATCATGCATTTTTCTTCAAAATTTTAATGACAATAAGCATGTGTCTGTGTACATCTATAATTTCCAGAAGCTAAAACTGGATTACTTCTAATCTGCCTTTTCTTTCTGTTTCATACTGTGTGATCTGGCATTATTTTTATAAATGTGTTTTTATTACTTAAGCACTGTAAGCATACTGTCTTTTAAAATGTTTATGCATATTATTATGCTAATTTTGCTTAAATGTGTTTGCTGGCTCTTTCTTATGATGGTCTGATACTTTTCTGTTTTTAAATTTTAAGTTGTCGGGTCATTTTAAGAACGAATTGTTTTCTGAAGGAATACTGTGTTTTGGGATTGTGGAATAATTTTTATAAACTTGTATTTGCCTCTTCTCATACCCTATTGGTTTTGCTGTTTCTAAGACAAATTTTATGTTTAACCTTTATTGAGAGTTATTGCTGCATTCTCACGCTCATAACTGATACCTTCTCATGTTTATCATCTCATGAGTTATTGTTTTACTCTTAGAATCCTGTGAAGACAACAGTCTTTTTTGCCATGCTTTTGCTCAATAATTATTGAACATAATTATTTTTGTCTTGCATTCATGTAGAGAGCAGTCCTTTGATGCTGTTGGCTCGGATGTCATGATGGAAATTCCCTTCATGACATAGCCTTTACATTGTTTGTTTTTCCATAGCACCTAAAGATGAGCTTGCTTTCTTCAACAGCAGTTATATATGTAAATACTTTTAGTTTTATATTTTATCCAATACTCTTATGTGTTTGCTATGGGGAAGTGGCACATGTATGTCAGGTCAGTCTAGCATATGCACCTGGTTACACAGAATAAAATGGTTTTTTTTTTCTGTTTTTTGTTTTCTAACAATGAACTTAGTGCATTGCTTTTTTAGGACTAGAGCTGAGCTGAGTTTATATTAGAGATTTGTCAACTTTTTAATAAAAGCATATATTACTATTACTAACTAGCTAATGCTTATTGAAGTTTTATTACATGGCAGTTATTTTAAAATATATTGAATTATTTATTCCTTATACCAGTGCAGTACAATAATTACATTATATAGATAAAAACAATGAAATATAGAGACTTTAATTAATCAGTTTATGTCATTGTAGAAACTATGGAGAATCTATAAAGTTTCACTCTGGATTTTGATGCCTTAAACAGTAAGATAAAATAATAGTGAACTAACATATTCATACCAAAAATTTTTTTTGTAATATTACTTGTTAAATTCCTACGACAGCAGAATATCAGAAGGTTCAATGGCATACAATCATAATTGCTAAAATTGGCAATGGACATTTATAATTGCTTACATAAAAATTATGTTCTGATGGGTTCTTACCAATTGCACAGATAAAGCCAATTTACTGAGACAGTGTTCTTGCAATTGTGGAAGAATTTAAAAAACACAGAGCTGACTATGAAGACCTGAGTTTTATACTCAAATCACTCTCCCTGAAAACTTGGAGGCTAGGATTTTTTTAAGGATACTTTGACAGGCATGGGACTAGGGAATGGGAAATGCTGATTCGTTGGGTTGGCGATAAAATCATAGGGTGTCAGAGCTTGTCTTCTTGTCCTGAGTCAGTTCCTAGGTAGGGAACAAACACCAGATGAGCCAGTTTACCAGTCCAGGTGGTGCCAGCTGGTCCATTGGAATGCAAGGTTTGAAAAATACTTTGAATACCTGTCTTACATTTTACAACAGTAATTTTATCTATAGGAGCAATACATTTTACAACAGTAATTTTATTTATAGGAGCAATAGGGGAGATTATGAATGTTGTGACCCGTGGGTACCTGACTCCAGAGCCATAATTTCTAATCTTGTGGCTAATTTATTAGTTTTACAAAGGCAGTTT
This sequence comes from Callithrix jacchus, assembly GCF_049354715.1. Classification (NCBI taxonomy): domain Eukaryota; kingdom Metazoa; phylum Chordata; class Mammalia; order Primates; family Cebidae; genus Callithrix; species Callithrix jacchus. The sequence goes on along the minus strand of NC_133512.1, from coordinate 80,499,725 downwards.
GGTCTCCAGGGTAGGAAGGTTTTTGTTTCAGGAAGAAGTTATTATCATCTTTATTTCAAAGTTAAACAATGAACTAAATTCATCCTATAATTACATTGGCCACTGCGAAGAAATGAACAAGCTTGTTAAAAGCAAGATGGAGTCAGTTAGGTCGGATTTATTTCACTGTCATATTTTTCTTTTTTTTTTTTTTTACAAAAACTAGCCAGGCAAAGTGGCACAAGCCCGTATTCCCAGCCACCTGGGAGGCCGAGGCAGGAGAATCGCTTGAACGCAGGAGGCCAAGACTGCAGTGAGCTGAGATCAGGCTACTGCACTCCAGCCTGGTTGACAGAGTGAGATTCTGTCTCAAAAAAAACAGAGAGAAAGAGAGATTGTTTCTTGCTCTGTCTCCCAGGCTGAAGTGCAGTGGTGTACTCATAGCTCAGTGTAACTTGGCAGTCCTGGCTGAAGCTTTCTCCTGCCTAAGGCTCTCTATTAGCTGAGAACACAGGCCCATGCCACCATGCCCGGCCAATTTTTTTTAACATGTTTCGTAGAGACGGCATCTCACCCTGATGCCCAGGTTGGTTTCTAACTCCCAGGCAAATGATCCTCTCACTTCAGCCTCCTAAAGTGCTGGGATTACAGGCATGAGTCACCACACCCAGCTGTCTCAGATAATTTCAAATAAATATCTATGTTCCTATAGAACAATAATTCTCAAGAGGGGCAATTTTGCCCTACTCACTCTCTACTCCTAGGCCCAGGGAACATTTGGCAATGTCTGGGACACATTTTTGATTGTCATATTGGAGGCAGGGGCTGCTATGGGCATCCATGGGTAGAGATCAGGGAAGCTGTTAAATATCCTACAGTGCACAGCATAGCAAAGATTTATCTCATCCAAAATGTCAATAGTGCCAAGGCTGAGAAACCTTGATGTACAAATAGCTTTGTTTCTCTCTCTCTCTCTCTCTCTCTTTTTTTTTTTTTTAAGAGAAAAAGAAGGGGAAAAAAAGAAAAAGAGGGAAAAAGGAATATTACTTCATTCCTAAAATGGGTTTCAATAATGGCCGATCAATATTTTGAGTGTTTAAAGTGGTTAATGCATATTTTATGTGTTTAAAATGGAGACCTCTATTGTGTTTATTTGTTCTGGCTCTGAGTTCAAGTCCTAGATATCGTTATCAATTTGTTGTCTCGTTGAATCTAAATCTCATTATGTGTCTTATATATCTGGGTGTTAAGATCTCTTATTGTTGCATTAATCCTTTTACCCTTGCATCCTTGTAGCTTTGAAATCTATTTTATTAAGTGTGAGAATTGCAACTCCTGCTTTTTATTTATTTATTTTTGCTCTTCATTTGGTTGGTGAGTTTTTTTTCCATCCCCTTGTTTTGAGTCTTTGTATATCTTTAGATATATCGTTAGATTTTGTGGATAATGTATATTTTGTGTGTTTAAAATGGAGAGCTCTATTGAGTTTATTTGTTCTGGATCTTAGTTCCAGTCCCAGATATCGTTATCAATTTTCTGTCTCGTTGAATCTAAATCTCATTATGGGTCTTATGTATCTGGGTGTTAAGATCTCTTATTATTACATTAATCCTTTTACCCTTGTATCCTTGTAGCTTTGAATTCTATTTTGTCATATGTGAAAATTGCAACTCCTGCTTTTTATTTATTTATTTTTGCTCTCCATTTGGTTGGTACTTTTTTTTTTTTTCCAACCCTTTATTTTGAGTCTATGTATATCTTTGGATATACCGTTAGATTTTGTCTGTATCTTTTGACTGGGAGATTTGGTCGATTTACATTTAGGGTTGCTGCCGTTTGATATTAACTGGCTATTTTGTCCTTTCGTTGATAAAAATTCTTCTTTATGTTAATACTCTTTACTTTTTGGTGTATTTTTAGAAAGGGTCATACTGGTTGTTCCTTTCTGTGTATAATGCTTCTTTTAGAAGTTCTTGTAAAGCAGGCCTGGTGGTAATAAAATCTCTGAGTACTTGCTTGTTCCTAAAAGATTTTATTTTTCCTTCAAATGTAAAGCTTAAATTGGCAGGATATGAAATTCTGGGCTGAAAGTTCTGTTGATTAAGTATATTGAATATTGGCCCCCAATCTCTTCTAGCTTGTAGGGTTTCCGTTGAGAGATCTGCTGTAAGCCTGATAGGCTTACTTTTATAGGTAACTTGATCTTTCTCTCTGGCTGCCCTTAATATTTTCTCCTTCGTTTTGATCTTGGTGAATCTAACGATTATGTGCCTTGGGGTTGGTCTTCTTGAGGAATATCTTTGTGGTGTTCTCTGTATTGCCTAGGGTTGAATAGTGTCCTGCTTTGCTAAATTAGGAAAATTTTCCTGGATAATGTCCTGGAGAGTATTTTCCAGCTTGAATTCATTCTCTCCGTCACATTCAGGTACACCAATTAAGCGTATATTAGGTCTTTTCACATAGTCCCATATTGCTTGGAGACTTTGCTCATTCCTTTTTATCCTTTTTTCTCTGTTCTTGTCTTGTCCTTTTGTTTCATTAAGTTGGTCTTCGAACTCTGATACCCTTTCTTCTGCTTGATCCATTCAGCTGTTTAAGCTTGTACATATTTCACTAAGTTCTCGTGTTGTATTTTTCAACTCCATAAGTTCATTTGTATTCCTCTCTATATTGTCTATTCTTTTCAACATTTCATCTAACCTTTTTTCCAAGTTCTTAGTTTCTTTACATTGGGTTAGAACAAGTTCCTTTAACTCCCAGAAATTTCTTATCATCCACCTTTTAAAGCCTACTTCAGATAATGGAACACAGTCCTTTTCCATCAGGGCTTGTTCCGTTACTGATGAGTCCTTTTCCATCAGGGCTTGTTCGGTTGCTGATGAATCCTTTTCCATCAGGGCTTGTTCCGTTGCTGATGGGTTCTGATTTTGAGTATACTCGGCCTTCTTAGGCTGTTTTTTTCCCTTCATTGTAGATGACCCGCCTTTCCAATTAGGTTTCTGAGTCGACGTCCGACTTATTGATTCCCAGTGCTGGGATCCGAGCAACCCACTGTGGCAGCCTAAATAGCAGCGATAAGACTGATGGTGCTCTTCTGCCCGGGAATCTCTGGTCTGGCTTCCCTCTTGAGTCCGCAACAAGCGGCTCTGACTTCCTGGAGCTCCAAACTCCGGTCAGTAGGGGAAGCAGTCCCGTTGGCTCTGCGTGAAGAGCTGCTGGGCCGAGAAGCCGGCAAAACCGCTGCGGCGGCCACAAGAGTCGCGCTGGCGACCCGTGGGGCTCCTCCACTGGGAATCGGCTGATCGGTGAGTGACGAAAATTCGTCTAAAAGTGTGGCGTCGTCTCGTTCTCTGAGTTTTCTCTGGGAGCTACAATCCTGAGCTGTTAGTGGTCGGCCATCTTGGATCGATCCTCTTTTTCTGTCATATTTTTCTATGTCAGATTTTTCTTACTGTTATAATTGTAGCTTAAATTGATACAATATAATGCATATATTTTGGATAATCTAATTAAGTATATATATATATATATTTAATAAAAGATAACCTAAAAACAAAACCAAACAATAGCATAAACTTCCCCATACTGGAAACTCTTTCTTAAAGAGTAGTATTTTAACAGTAAATCCTGAATTATAGCCTACAGAATGAAAACCTGAGTTGATAATTTAGACCTAGAATATCTGAAATGAAATAAATAATCTTTTAAAAAAATACTTGAAATATATAATCACTATTTAATTTTAAATATGTTAGAATTATCCCAATGTTAATGGATTTTTTTTTACAGTATATTTCGAAAAGTTAACATCTTTCAGGAAAAAGATATTTTCATAACTACTCAACATTTTGAAATCTAGTCATTGAAATATTCACAATGTAGATCGCATCATATGATGACATGAGTTTCATTTAGGTATATGCTCATATTTGTATATCTGTGGGCTCCACAATAATAGTTTCTAAAAGAGGTTTTTCCTGAGTGTAGATTTAAAAAAAAATCGTATTCAAGGAGATTTAAATTCTATAAATTACAGTCTAATGAAAAAGCTTTTTCTTAAATCAAATCAAGAAACCAGTCTCTCCAGTTTAATTCAGGTGCCTAGGACTGAACTTTGACTAATTTGAAATATGCCATAATGTAAGAGGTAGTGTTGTAATGTGAAGTGTGAAGGCAATTCCTCAAGATATAGCAGCACAGGTGCCCCACACAACTCCAGGGAAGGCCATGTACTTTGATTCTGATGCAAATGGAGCACATTGAAACTGTGCACATCACAAAGATGCAATTGCTCAAGGCCACCCTTTATAAAGGGAAAGCTGGCTCACATAACCAAAAAGGAGGAAAGAAAAAGAGAATGACTGTAAAGATGGATCAGCCTAGCTGATGGTCATGGCACTGTGCTTCAGGAGGTATATTCCCATTAATGTATTAGGTAATATTAGAAGGACAGGGAAGCTATCCAGAAGAAACGTTTTGTTTCTATCCAGGTGTAGACCCCTTTAATCTTCTCTATTCTCAAACTCCTTCTGGGACAGACATTAAGGCTTCTCTCACTATAGAAGTGGCATAAAAGTTTGAGATGTTTGCAATTGGCTTAGATTGTTGAATCTATGCTAAGTGACCTGCACATATTTTCTCTTATAATTGTCATGAAAAGCTTATGAAGCACATATCATTAGTGTTATATATTTGCTGGGAAAGCTGGAACCTAGGGACTTCAAGGAACTTACTCAGGTTGTCAAATCCAGATTAGCCCTTGTTCCCTCTACTCTGCCTCCTCCTGTACCTGTGTGACCACTTAAGAATTAGCAGAAGGTTTCACTTTCACCTATTGTCCTCATAAAAAGCATAATGTAAACATTTAATAATTAAAATAAACATTTCTTTAAGAATGGTCATCTTTTGTATGCAAATTACTTTTATTTCAGTTATTACTTGAGTTTTTTTTTAAAGATGGGGTTTCACCATGATGACCAGGCTGGTCTTGACCTCCTGACCTCAGGTGATCCACCCACCTCGGCCTCCCAAAGTGCTAGGATTAACGGCGTGAGCCACCACACCCAGCCTTAGTTATTACTTAAATATTTGTGCCTTCATACTCACTGATTTATAAAATTCACATCTAAGCCCCAGGGTATTCTACACTTGTCAGAACCATTTCCTCACCACCTGATTCTTATTCCTGAAGTATGATTTCCACCTCTAATGATTTCCTCATATAGTGATCTTTTCTTCAATCCTGTTTATTTGACTCTTCTGTAGAATTGAACTTATTGATCATTCACTGCTGTTTTAACGCTCTTTATTTGATGACCCTGAAGAGTATCTGTAATTGTCAAATGCCCTTTCGTTCACTGATCACCCACGCATTCCCCAGCCTCCACCTTGCTTGATTTGGCTTCACTGGCCACACTCTCTCCCTTCATTTTCTCACTTTTTATTCTAAAGCTTATTATTATTATTATTACTATTATTATTAGTTTAGAGACAGGATCTCTCTTACCTAAGCTGATGTGCAGTGGCATGAGTATGGCTCATTGCAGTTTGGAACTCCTGGGCTCAGATGATTCTCCCCACCTCAGCCTCCCAAGCAGCTGGGAATACAGGCATGAGGCACTGCACCAGCAAAGCTTAATTTTAAGCAATAAATTGTTCTCTCTTTTCTATGTGCTTCAGTTATGTTATCACTTCAATGACCTTTATTGAATTATTTCTCTGTTAACAATCTTATTAATTTCCTATTGCGCCATAATAAATCACTACAAATTTAGGGGATTAAAACAACACAGTTTCATTGTCTTAGAGTTCTGTAGGTCAGGAATCTAAGCATAATGTGGATCAGCTGCTTCTTTGCTCTTGACTTCACAAAATCAATGTGTCAGCATGGTTCTGGTTCCACCCCCCCCCCCCGCCCCCCGCCCCCAGAAGCTTTGGGATAAACTGGCTTCTAAGCTCATTTAGTTTGTTGTCAGAATTCAGTTCCATGCAATTCTGGGACTGAGGTTTTCATGTCCTTGCTAGCTGTTGGATAAGGTCACTCTCATCTTTTAAAGGCCTCTCTCATTCTTTGCGATTTGCCCTTCTTCCTTTATATTGAAAGTCAGCAACTGTATATTGAGTCATTCTCATGACTCAGATCTCTCTGACCCCCCTTGTGCCTCAACTCTCCTCTGCCTCTCTCTCCGGTTAAATCTCTCTAACTTTTCTGACTTCTGCTTTTAGTAGCTCATGTAATTATGCTAAGTCTGCTGGAGTAATCCAGAATGTTCTTCGTATCTCAAGATAAAACTGATTAGCAACCTTCATTCTGTCTTCAGATCTCTTTACTACAATACCTAGGTCACTGGTTGATTGAATAACCAGGGAACAGGAATTTTATAAGAAAGCATAGGAGAGGACATCTTTAAAATTTTGACTATAAAAGCTATGTATATCTGTAGCCCAACACCCAAGATGAGTCAAATATTTTCAGTTCTTAATGGAATATTGCTACCTGAATATTCCCCCTAAAATCAATATTTCTAAGCCAAACTCATTATCTTCTGTATAAAGTTGGCTATTTCTTGAACTAGTTTTCCCATTCTGTAAGCATAACCAGTCTAAGAGATAGTGTCTTGGGTTCTTGAACAAGAATTCATGTTTTTCTTTTTCTTTTTCCATTTCTCTCACTTCAATCTCATGCATGCATCAGATCTAGCTAAAAAATTTTTGGGTAAGCTCTAAGCTTAGCCCCATCTTCTTAATGTGTGACATCACCTCTTTTCATGTTATTATATTAATTGCCTAAATTTTTTGCAAATACTATCTTCAAAGCAGATGCTAGCAAATATTTACAAGTACCCTTAGGTAGCTACTGTTTGACTTTTGGAAACATTAGCCCAAAATTGATTTTATAACCATAATGCTAGCCATGTTTTTAACTTGATTGAGCATCCACATTCTCAATTCCTTTGAAAATCTGGCCCAGTGTATTTTAAGTCACCCTAAGCTTTATGTGCCATACATTATCAGCTTTTTCCTTTGTATACTCAAAAAACAAACTAATTAATATGTTTTTGCTTCTGACAGATGAGCAGTCCCTAAAGGTAACAGAGCCTTGATCTTATCTTGAGTTGGCTTAAATATTGAGAATTAACTTAATGTAAATAATGGTTATTTAATTTCTTCCACAAAACAAGTACTAATTTCGGACTAGGGATGAGGCAATAAACAACTCTGAAAAGTCCTGTTTTCTGTGGAGATTATGGTCAATTCATGGAGACAACTGGTAAAACTATATTAAAATAACGACAAACAAAACAATATATAACAACATACACATGGCTTTTTAGGTTATAATGGCAGAGGCTGGATTTTATTCTGTGTGTAATGAGAAGTAACTGAGGAGTTACTGAAAGGAATATGTGGATGATGAGTAAGACATTAGAGGAAGTGTCTAAGTAAATCATTATTTCCAAAGATGCTTCTGATTTGTTGTAGCAGTTGGAGTATTGATGCATATAGATGACAACACAAAGAAAGCCATTGCTTTTGACAAAATGTTACTTAAGTGATGGTATTACCTGATAGCCCAGAATCTAATCCTCTGCTCACACAAAATGATCCCAAACGACAGCTTTGACTGAAAGCAACAACGCTAACTTGTGGCTTATTGTTATTAATTTATAATGATTAATGTTCCTTGCTTGAAAACCAAGGAATACCAAAGGAGGACACTTCCATATAGAGGGAAAAATTTGAACCAAGATAAAAATGTACGAACTTACGAAGTGAGCACATAACAAGCATACATGGAATGAAAATTATCCAAGGTATATTTTGTGTGTTTTATGTTTTTATATGACTGAACATACTATGCTATTTATTTTCTATTTATCCAATTGTAATTAAATAAGCAAAGTGAAAACTAGGATATGATGGAAGATAATAAATGAAATGTAAAGATATTAAACTGGTGAGTGAGAATAGATATATTTACAGATAGTAATGTGTGTGAATAAACATTGAGATGAGGGTGGGCGTTTAAGTTGAAAATGAATACCAAGGGCTAGTTGAAATTGTAGTTATTAAACAAATGTCTACTCTTTTCCTTATAACAGACATAATACACATATATGCGTGGCAAGCATTTTCAGGTATCATTTCAAATGTTTAATTTCTTGTGCATTTGGTTAACTTAACAATTGTGAATCCTGTCTGTCAGAAATAAAACAGAAGCTAAACCTGTATAATTTATATTCAGGTTAATTGTGTGTGACCGCCAAGCTGAGAATAATTTTCCTTTGAGTCAAATGTAGTGTTCCACCTTGCAGGAATTACGGAATTCCTGCTTAGAATTTACAACATTATTAGGAGCACAAGCAGCATTTACTACTTAATGACCCTTGTGAACAATAAAAATAAAAATAAAAGGCTCATAAAAACTATGGGCATGAGTTATTATACCACTTAATGCAATAGAAAATGCTTTTTTTTTCTACATGATAACTCCATGCTTTGATTGGAGCTCATAGATGATGTTCTTAACAAGTTCAAGTTGAATAACTATATAGGTGACTTGTGTTTTGTACTAAGTATCCAGATTGTCTGGACAGCGTAGTTAACGAAAATGTGGTATATTTCTTGTCTATGCATACAAAGATAATGTTTAACTACTTTTGCTTTCATATGAAACCAAAAAAAAAGCCTGTATAGTCAAGACAATCCTAAGCAAAAAGAACAAAGCTAGAGGCATCATGATACCTGACTTCAAACTATACTGCAAGGCTACAGTAACCAAAACAGCAGGGTACTGATACCAAAACAGATATATAGATCAGTGGAACAGAACAGAAGCCTTGGAAATAACACCAAACATCTACAACCGTCTGATCTTTAACAAACCTGACAAAAGCAAGCAATGGGGAAAAAATTCCCTATTTAATAAATGGTGTTGGGAAAATTGGCTAGCCATATTCAGAAAATTGAAACTGGATCCCTTCCTTATACCTTGTAAAAATATTAACTGAAGTTACTTTAAAGATTTAAACATAGGACTTAGAATCATGAAAACCCTAAAAGAAAACTTAGACAATACCATTCAGGACATAAGCACAGACGAAGACTTCATGACTAAAATACCAAAGCAATGGCAACAAAAGCCAAAATTGACAAATGGGATCTAATTAAGCTAAAGAGCTTCTGCACAGCAAAAGAATCTATCTTCAGAGTGAACAGGCAACCTATATAATGGGAGAAAAACTTCACAATCTATCTATCTGACAAAGGGTTAATATCTAGAATCTACAAGGAACTTAAATTTACAAGAAAAAACAGACAACTCTATCAAAAAGTGGGTGAAGGACATCAACAGACACTTTTCAAAAGAAGACTTTTATGTGGCCAACAAACATGAAAAAAAGCTCATCATCACTGGTCATTAGAGAAATGCAAATCAAAACCACAATGAAACACCGTCTCATGCCAGTTAGGATGGTGATCATTAGAAAGTCAGGAAACAACAGATGCTGGTGAGGGAGTGGGGAAATAAGAACACTTTTACACTGTTGGTGGGAGTGTAAGTTAGCTCAACCATTGTGTAAGGCAGCGTGGCAATTCCTCAAGGAACTAGAACCAGAAATCCCATTTGACCCAGCAATCCCATTACTGGATATATACCCATATAATTATAAATCATTCTACTATAAAGACACATGTGCACATATGTTTATTGTAGCACTATTCGTGATAGCAAAGATTTGAAACCAATCCAAATGCCCATCGATGATAGATTGGATAAAGAAAATGTGGCACATATACACCATGGAATACTATTAGCCATGAAAAAGAATAGGTTCATGTTCTTTCAGGGACATAGATGAAGGTGGAAACCATCTTTCTCAGCAGGCTAACACAGGAACACAAAACCAAGCACCACGTGTTCTCACTCATAAGTGGGAGTTGAACAATGAGAACATACGGGCACAGGAAGAGGAATATCACATACCATAGCCTGTCGGGGGTGAGGTGCAAGGGGAAGAATAGCATTAGGAAAAATATTTAATGTAGATTACAGGTTCATGCGGTGCAGCAAACCACCATGGCAGATGTATACCTGTGTAACAAAACTGTATGTTCTGCATGAATCCTAGAACTTAAAGTATAATAGGAAATAACTTTTACTAAATGAATTAGTTCAAGAAAAATACTGAATACTATATTGATAGATGATTGATGATGGATAGAGAGTTAGATGGATAGCTAGATAGCAGTATGGGTATAAATACAGATATTATTATGCTGTACCATATCTTGAAAATAATAAGCCTCTTGTTAAATATACCATAAACCCCTTTGAGAGCATACATTTTTAAAAATTAATTATCAAATGGTCAGTTTTCTAGAAGTGTTTTAGTTGTACGTAGGGTGATCATGTAATTTATTGTATCTCCTAGAAGGGACAATGAGTAATCATTTCCAGGACCAAGAGTGTGGTTAAACCATGGTTCACAAATACTTTAACACATATACAGATAAGTAAGATCTGTGTCCCATTCCCTTTAATTTGGGTGGGCTTGTGACTGTTTCAAACAATAGAGTACAGCAAAAGTGATGTGTGACTTTTGTGGCTGGATCAAAACAGGTGATGCGTCTTCTGTGTTGATTCCTTTAATAGTCACAATTGGAGCCCTGAACTGCGATGTCAGAAGTCTTTCTACTCTTAGGCCACCAGACTATGAAGAACAGCAGTCTTGGTGTTCCTGTTATCCCAGCCCAGGGGCCAGACATATAAGTGAGTGAACTCCACATCTTTTCAGCCTCAGCCATCAAGTTAGTTACAATGTTAGACTCTTTCTGACTGAAACCCCAGATATCATGGAGCATAGATAAAACATTCCCTTTGTGCCCTGAGTTCCTGACCTACAGAATCTATGGATACAATATAATGGGTTGTTTCAAACCTCTACATTGTGGAGTCATTTGCTACACAATAAAACTGAGAAAACTAGGCAGAATAAAAATTATTTCCTTTTTTTTTTTCATGAATCACTGTAAATATGTTATTGCAATTTGGGATGCATTTTCATACTAATTTGTGTTTATAAAGACATTCACCAAATAAAGAATAAAAGTAAAATGCATGTATTAGATAGCTTATTAGACTATTTTTAATATTTTTAAAATATCAAAATATTTACTAAAATGTTTCTTTATAACTGATTTTTGGTTTTTAAGTCTTGACTATCTTACATAATTATCTCCTTTTTTCTCTATTTTCAGAAGGAATTAAGTACAGTGCACATGATGGAAGTTCAGTACATATTTGAGTATCTTTTTTAACAGCTTTTTTATTCACATGATAGATGCACCAAAATAGAGCCAAAAATGAAAAGGTGAGGCTTACAGAAAAATAGCATCTACATTTGGAAATAATTGGGAAACCCTTTTCGTGAAATAGATAATTAATTTTTCTGGGAATTAAATAAAATAATAGCTACATCTCTCCATACCACAAAAGTGTTACGGAACTGTAATTGCACTGATTGCCTACCTTCGTTTGAAAATCAGGAGTAAAGCCTATACTGTCTGAAAGGATATCAACTATAAGAATATTAATCTAACAAAAGAAAAACGTTCCTGTGTGCCTTATATTGGGACAAAAGTAAATTATACTTTAATGTTTAGTCAAATTCATATACAAGTTTATAATGCAATAAAGAGAAAGATAATTCAGTTTTCTTAAATACTGTATTTTTTATTTTCAGAATTGTTTTTATATCATGCTCATTCATTAGAGTATATTAGCAGTACTCAAAATATTGTGGACAGGCTTATTTAAAGACAATAGTGTCCTTAATTGAGGAACTTTTGTTCAGACTCCTAGTTAATATTTGAATCACCCTGAAACAATTTTAGGTGTTTTTTTTTTTTCTTTTTCATGAATAACTGTGACTATGTTACAGGAGAAGTGGGTGAATAGGTTAAAATATAGAAGATGTTGCTTTTATTATATTTATGGATAAGTTCAAGTTATAATAGTCAATTAATGGGTCAAGCACTATTCTTTCTCACCATTCAACTTCCAAACTAAAAGCCTGCAATTAGAGATGCTTCACCTATGTTTAATAAGGCCTATGTTTAATAAGTGAGGGTTGTAAATATGCTAAAGGTGGAGCTAGACAGAATACCTCCACATCACCTCTTGTTTATTCTAAGAAAAATTATAGGAGCTAATTGACCAGTAGTTTCACAATTACCAACGTACACTCAAGAGTCAACTTCAGATTGTTGAAATGACAACATGATGAATCCCAGTATGAAATGTCAGTCACACGTCATTACTTAATCTCATTCTTTTGTCCATCTTTTGGAAGGCAGTTTTTCTCTGGATACTTTTGGTGATTTGACAGCTTACATTGATGCCAAACTTTAAAGACTACTCATCTTTCCTTTCCTCTCAAACATAGTGCTAATGCCATAAAGTGTATAGCAAATTAGCTTCTTAGAATGCCAGAGCTATTTCCCTTTGTTCCCAAATACTTAAACATATTTAAATAACTAGTGTTTGGACCAGTGTGCCAGTACACTCAAAGATGTTTATTTCTTTTCTTAGTGATTTAGATAATGAGGACGTATAGGTAACTGAAAAATATCTTTAGTGAAAGATTTCTTTTTAATTTTTTTAAATTTTTAAATGACACATAATTATATATATTTATGGGTACGATCTTATGTTTCCATACATGTGTATGTTACATAATAATCAAGTCAGGGTAATTAGTGTATTCATTTCCTCATGCATTTATCATTTATTTGTGGTGAGAACATTCAGAAACCTATCTTCTAGTTAATTTGTAATGTGCAATATTTAACTGTTAACCTTGCTCACCCTACTGTGTGATAGAACACCAGAAATGATTCCTTCCATCTAATTGTAACTATGTACATATTGACCAGCATCTCCCCCTTCTCCCTTCTCTCCCCAGTTTCTGGTAACCACTGTTCAAATCTCTACTTCTATGATATGAACTTTTTTTAGATTCCATATATGAGTGAGATCACGCTGTCTTTGTATTTCTTTATCCAGCTTAATTCATGTTACATGATGTCCTCCATGTGCGTTCACATTGTCACAAATAACAGAGTTTTATTTTTATGGCTAAACAGTATTCCACAGTGTACATATACTACATTTTCCTTATCCACTCACCCATCATTATGCACTTAAGTTGATTCCATATCTTGGCTGTTGTATACAGTGCTACAATAAACAGGGAAGTGCAGATAACTCTTCAATATACTAATTTCATTTCCTTTGAATATATGCCTAGTTATGTGATTGGCAGATTATATGGTAGTTCTATTCTTAATTTTTTGAGGAATTTTGATACTGGTTTCCATAATGGCTATACTGCTTCACAGTTTCATCAACAGTGTGTAAGTGTTCCTTTTCCTCCACATTTCTGCCAACACTTGTTTTCTTTCATCTTTTTTTCTAATAGGCATTCTAACTAGAATAAGGTAGTATATCATTGAAGTCTTGATTTAGATATTCCTGCAGATTAGTAATATTAAGCACTTTTAATATGTTAATACCTGTTTGCCATTTGCATGTATTCATTTGAGAAATGCCTTTTAAGGTTTTTTAAAACCAATTTTAAAATCAGGCCAAATGTTTTCTTGCTGCTAAGTTTCTTTCATATTCTATACATTAATTCTTTGTCAGATAGTTTGTAAATAAGTTTTCCCATTCTGTAGATTGTCTCATCACTCTGTTGTTTCTCTTGCTGTGCAAAAGATTTTAAATTTGATGTAATTCTATTTGTCTATTTTACTATTGCCTTTGCTCTTGAGATCTTAAAAAATTCTTCTCTGGCTCAACGTTGTGAAGCATTTTCCCTTAGTAGTTTCATAGTTTTGGGTTTTACATTTAAATCTTCATCTATTTTCAGTTGATTTTGTGTATGGTGAGAGGTAGGGGTCAGTTCTCATTCTTCTGCATGTGAATATTCAATTTTCCCAGCATCCCTTATCAAGGAGACTATCTTTCCCCCCGGATGTGTTCTCTTAGCACCTTTATTCAAAATCTGTTAGATGTAGGTGTGAGAATTTATTTCTCAGCTCTCAATTCCATTCCACTGGTATATGGATCTATGTATAAACCATATACATAGTATAGTACCAGGCTGTTTTAGTTACTATAGCTTTGTAGTACAATATATTTTAAAAAGTCAGGTAGTGTGATGCCTCCAGCCTTGTTCTCTTTACTTGAGATTGCTTTGGCTATTTGGAGTCCTTTGTTGTAACATGTAAATTTTAGGATAGTATTTTTTTTAAAGGATAACTTTAACATACTTTTTTAGGATGGTATTTTGAGTGGGATTGCATTGAATCTATAGATAACTTTGGTAGTATGGCCATCTTAACAATATTAATTCTTCTACTCGATCAGCACGAAACATCTTTCTATTTTTGTGTGTGTCCTCTTTAATTTCTTTCAACAACGTTTTATAGTTTCTAGTGTAGTGATCTTTGTCCTTTGGTTAGGTTTATTCCTAGGTTTATTTTTTTAGTTATTGTGAATTGAATTGTTTTCTTGATTTCTTTTTGAGATAGTTTACTATTGGCATATAGAAATGATGTAAATTTTTGTATGGTGATTTTTGTATCCTGCAAATTTGCCAAATTCATTTATTAGTTCTAATAGTTTTTTTGGTGGAGTTTTTTGTCTGCAAACAGGCAATTTAATTTCCTCCTTCCCAGTTTAAATGCCTTTCATTTATTTATCTTACCTAATTGCTCTGGCTAGAAATTCCAGTACTATCTTGATTAGAAGTGGTAAAAGTAGGCATCCTTGTCTTTTTCCTGATCTTAAACAGAAAACTTTTACTTTTTCTCATTTAGTGTAATGGTAACTGTGGGTTTGTGATACATGGCATTTAATGTGTTGGGATGCATAACTTCTGTATCTAATTTGTTGAGAGTTTTGTTTTCTTTATCATGGAGGGATATTCAGTTTTGTCAAATGCTTTTTCTCTGTCTATTGAAATTATAATGTGGCCTTTGTCTTTTCTTTTGTTAATGCAGGGTATCACATTTATTGATTTGCATTTGTTGAACCATCCTTGCATTCCTACAGTGAATCTCATTTGATCATGATGAATGACTGTTTCAATGTGCTGTTGAATTTAGTTTGCTAATATCTTGTTGAGAATTTTTGCATCTGTGCTCACTGGAGATATTAGCCTATAGTTTTGTTGTTGTTGTATTTTTGTCTGGTTTTGGAATAAGGATAATGCTGGACTGTTAAAATTAGTTTGGAAGTATTTTATTCTCTTTAATTTCCTGGAATAATTTGAAAAATATTAGTATTAGTTCTTCTTTAAATGTATGATAGAATTTATCAGTAAAGCCATCAGGTTCTGGGCTTTGCCTTAATGGAAGATATTGATTCAATTTTCTCACTGATTTTTAGCCTGTTCAGATTTTCTATATCTTTGTAATTTAATCTTAGTAGGTTGTGCATGTTCAGAAATTCATCCATTTAGTCTTTTATCAATTTTTTGACATATAGTTAGTCATAATAGTCTTTTATAATATTTTGTATTTGTGTGGTATCAGTTTGTCATTTCTAAATTTACTTATTTAAGTCTTCACTTTCTGTTTGTTTTCTTAGTCCAGTTAAAGTTTTATTCATTTTCTTTATTTTTTGGGGAAAATATAATTCTTCATATTTTAGGTCTTTTGAAATTTGGGGATCCATTTAATTTGCTTTTGCCATGAGCTTTATAATTTTCTTCCTTGTACAAATTTTAGGTTTAGCTTATTCTTCTTTATCTAGTTCCTTAAGATGCATCATGAGGTTGTTTTAAAGAAATATTTCTTATTTTATGACATAGGCATTTATTGCTATGAACTTCCCTCCTAGAACTGCTTTTGTTGTATCTTATTGGTTTTGATATGAGTTTCTATTCTAATTTGTATCAATAAATTTTTTAATTTACCTTTTAATTGATCCATTGGTTATTTTTGAGCATATTGTTTAATTTCCATATATGTGTAAAGTGTGTAATGTTTTTTGTTGATTTCTAGTTTCATATCTTTGATACATGATATAATTTCCATCTTCTTAAGTTTTTGTTTTTTCTTTTGAGGGAGTATCTTGTCCTATCACCCAGGCTGGAGTGCAGTGGCGCGATCTTAGCTCACTACAGCCTCCACCTACCAGTTTCAAGCAATTCTCCTGCCTCCACTTCCCGAGTAGTTGGGATTACAGGCACCCACCGCCATGCCCAGCTAATTTTGTATTTTTAGTAGAGACAGGGTTTTTCTGTGTTAGTCAGGCTGGTCTCAAACTCCTGACGTCAGGTGATCCCCCCACCTCAGCCTCCCAAAGTGCTGGGATTACAGGCATAAGTCACCACACCTGGCCCATCTTCTTAAATTTTTTAAGACTTGATTTGTGGCCTAACAAATGATCCATTCTGGAGAATATTCCGTGTGCCGTTGAAAATAATGTGTATCCTACAACCGTTGGATGGAATGTTTTGTAAATGTCTTTAAGGTCCATTTGGTCTATGTACCAGGTATATTTGATGTTTCATTGTTGATTTTCTGTCTGGATAAACTGTTCATTAATGAATGGGGGATATTGAAGTCCCCTACTATCATCGTATTGTAATCTGTCTCTCCCTTTAGACCTAATACTATTTGTCTTATATATTTGAGTGCTCCAGTGTTGGGTGTATATATATTTGCAATTGCAGTGTTATTTTATTTGAATGTCTTTATCAGACATCAATACTTTATAGAGTATATTGGGAGACTTAACTTTCTCTGTTTCTCTCTCTCTCTCAAATACACACACACACACAGACATGCACACACACACACACACACACACCCACACACACACCATACCCACATACCCTTTTATATTCATTGGAACAATACCATGACAGGAAGTTAAAGTGTGTTTCTCTGTCTTAAAGTCTTGATAGACTGTTTACATTAATTTTACAATCCTGGCAAAAACGAAAAATACATGCACAAGAACAAAAGCTTTGACTTAATGCATTCTTTAGTCTTGAATAATTTGCAATTAAGCATCTTAAATGAAACTTCTAAGTTCCTTTATCAAAAATGAGTTTCATTAATTGCCAAAAGTACCCCAGATTTGAACTCTTTCTTTCAGAGTGAACACAAGACTGTGAACTCTTAAAAAAAATAGTATGTTTGCAATGTGTTATGAAAATATCTCTAATTTGTTTACATGGGTTTTAGAAGGTAAGAAAATGGGAAGATAGTTTAATAAAAAAGGCTGCTAAATTGCTTTGCCCTGTTGCTAATAACTATGTTTATTGCAGTAGTAATATAAGCTGTGCTTGCTTAAAAAATTAGTTATACACTTGTGGATCTTATCTGAACTTACTATGTCATGGTTGAATTCCTGGACTTATGCAAGTCATTGGAATGTATAGTATCTCATAAAACTATATAGCAAACAAAAATGTTCCCCTTGCTCAAAATTCTATTTTCTTTTCACCACTTGCATAGAATTTGTCCTTGTATTTTATTAATCTAAAAATCTATAATAAAAGTAGGCTAACTATTTTACTTAAAATGTCAGCTTTTGGCATATTAAGGAAATAATCTTCAGTAAGTGAAATCCCTCACTGATGATACAGAATTCCATTTATCTCCATTCTTCTTCTCTGTAAAAAGGTAGTAAAATACAAACAAAGCAAAAGAGTAGCACTTAGGATTAAGAATTTTGCTTGGTAAAAAAGATGAGAATATGTTGCGTTAATTCAAATATTAAGATTTTACTATTTGAGGGAAATAACTGAATGGTAACATTACCAGATGGATTCCAATTAAAGAATATGTATCCTTTAAAGGGAAAAAGAAACCTTATATTCATGTATTTCATTAGGATGTCAAACCCATTTTAGAAAATATAAGAAAGATAATTTCCACATGGGATTTTGACTCCATAAACTTTACAGTTTAAGTCAGTTTAATTTTAAGAAATATGTCTCAATCATGTTGAACTTTGAAAAACAATTTAACAGTCACCAATGACATACTTCATTGTTTTTCTGTACATAGGAATATGGTAGGTTTAGAGTAAGCATTTTACTATAAGTATTATTAGAGGCACATGTTTTTAAAGAAAGAGTTCATGATTTGGTGCTTGATTAAACATTAGAATTGTTATCTATATTCTAATTTTTAATTAGCTCAAATCATGTTGTAAACAGCTCCAGTGCATAATTCCTTCTCTAACATGTTTATATATCTTCATCTGGTAGGGGAACTCTTAATGCCTGGTGGGAAAGCAAAGCCACAAATACTAGTGGTCCAGAAGTAGTAGGCTCTGCTTATTCTTCTTAGAAGGGCAGGGAAGAAACTCCTTTTGTAAGGTTAAGGCCAAAGATCCTTGGAACCACCTTGTCACAGTACCTGAATACACTCAAAGTTGCTTTATCCACCACATTGATTGAATGGTTTCATGATAGCAGCCATTTAACATCTAGCCATGGATAGCCCCAATGGTAAAATGGAAATCTGCCTTTAAAAAGTGGGAAAATCTTATATATGTTAGCTTAAATGATGAGCCTCCTTAATCCACAATTACACTTTTCTTACTATGGTACATAAGACATACTTAATATATTACCAAGCCACACCTTTAATAAATGTCACAGACAGTATTTGAAAGCATACTAGCTCTGTTAGTTGCAGGGTATATAAATTGCAGTTGAAGAGTTCAAGATATCGAGAAGTTAGGATATACTCATTATTAGTTAATTATACAGAAATGCGTTTATTTAGAAAATCAATAAAATCTAATGATATCTTTGTCCCAAAATTTAGAATATAAATATATTTTATGTTCTTTAATAAAATGAATTAGGCTAATAAAATATGTGCATACATATTCTCAAGATAGAATTAAGTAAAATTGCTCAGAATTTCCATGGCTTGCTTTTAATTTTATATGCATATTGTTGAGTAATGCATAGCATAAGCCCACTCTAATAAATTTGGCATTTGGGTGTATCTTTAAGGCTGACTCAAATCGCCTCATAATGGAGTCAACGAATTATGCATAAATGACCATTAATAGGCATACATATCATCACTATACTGGAACTAGTTTATCATTTCTTAACAATAAGACCTAACTTCACTTGTAGTCATTTAGAATGATTACTTTGCCGGTCATCTGAATTACTTATAACAGTGGTTCTCAAATAGACATGATTTCCTTGCCTTGCACTTCAACAGTGGACATTTAACAATGCGGGGAGAAATTTTTGGTTTTCATGAAAGTGTTGTGGGGGATGCCACTGGCATCTAGCAGGTAGCGATCTGTGATGCACAGGACAGGTCCCACCACCCTTTTAACAAAAGGTTATCTAGCCCAAACTATGCACCACCATTAAGAAACTGGTTCATGGCAAGCATTGTGGCTCCTTGGAAGGAAACCTTATTATAACTTATTAGGTAACTTTATTAAGTTTCCATTTCATTATTTGCAAAATAGTACTACTTATCCTTCTTTCCTGATTAGATATTTTTCCATGTAACTCATTGCCATCTGACATAATATATATATATTACACACACACACACACACACACACACACGGAGTCATGTACTACATAACAGCATTTTAGTCAACAATGGACTCCATATACTATAATGGTCCCATACATTATAATGGAGCTGAAAATTTCTACTGCCTAGTAATGTCATAGTTATCCTAACATTGTAATGCTATACATTACTCATGTCACTGGTGTAAACCAACCAGTTGTATAAAAGGATAGCATGGCTGGACACAGAGGCTCACTCCTGTAATCCTAGCACTTTGGGAGGCTGAGGTGGGTGGATTACTTGAGTTCAGGAGTTTAAAACCAGCCTGGCCAACATGGTGAAACCTCATCTCTACTAAAAATACAAAAATTACCAGAGCATGGTAGTGGATGCCTGAAATCCCAGCTACTTGGGAGGCTGAGGCAGGAGAATTGCTTGAACCTGGGAGGTGGAGATTGCAGTGAGCCGAGATGGCACCTCCACACTCCGGGCTGGGTGACAGAGTGAGACTCTGTCTTCAAAAAATAAATAAATACATTTTTAAAAAGGATAGCACACACAATTATGTACAGTGCGTAATGCTTCATAATGATAATAAATGACTATGTTACTACTTTAAATATGTAGTATATTTTTATTGTTATATTAGAGTGTACTCATACTCATTTAAAAAAAAAATAGTTAATTGTAAAAATCCTCAGGCAGGTACTTCAGGAGGTATTCCAGAAGAAGGCATTGTTGTCATAGGAGATGACAGCTCCATATGTGTTATTAATCCTGAAGACTTTTCAGTGAGACAAGATGTGGAGGTGGAAGACAGTGATACTGACGATCCTGACCCTCTGTAGGAATAGGATAATGTGGGTGTTTACATCTTAGTTTTCAACTAAAAATGTTTAGAAAGTAAAATTTAAAAATTAAAAATAGAACAAAGCTTATAAAATAAAGATATAAAGAAAAAATATTTTTGCACAGCTATACAAGGTGTTTGTGTTTAAAGCTAAGTGTTATTATAAAATAGAAAGTTAAAAACATTACATATATAAAGTAAAAACCCTGCAGTAAGCTGATTTGGTTATTGTTGAAGAAAAAGTGTAGTCTAAGTGTACAGTATTTGGAAAGTCTACAGTAGAGCCTACTAATGTCCTAGGCTGTCACATCACTCACCACTCACTGATTCACCCAGTTACTTCCAATCCTGCAAGCTCCAATTATGATAGATGCCCTATGTTTTTCATCTTTCACACCATATTTTTAATGTACTTTTTCTATGCTTAGATATGTTTAGATATATAAGTACTTGCCCTAATGTTATAATTGCCTGCAGTATTCCATATAGTAACATGATGTACAGGTTTGCAGCCTTGGAGATACAGGCTTTACTCTACAGTCTAGTGTGCTGTATATACCCGTTGGAAGTTAGAGCATAAATATGAGGAATCTAGGAAGGCAAAGTTGGCACTCTAAGCTTGCATTTTGTGTCCAGGAAGTTTGTCCAAGATTACTGGAGATTGAATTACTGAGTTGGGGTTGAATGATGTGCCTCTGTATTCCAGGAAAGGAAAAGGAGGACTGGTAGCAGATAGGAGAAATTCTATCAAATAAAGAGACAGCAAGAGTTGTGAGAGGAAACATATACCAGAATCTTGGTTATGGCCAATCCATAGCACACCAGAGCAAAAAGTAAACGACAAAGAGATTAATAATGCAATACCCTAGCTGTCATGGGCCCCATCATCCTGATAAGTCTGGAAAATAAGATGTAACAAACAGGGAAACCTGTTTATTAACTCTAGTATATTTTTCCCTTGCTCATTCTAACAGATTGTTGCTGTTTGATTGTTATAAAAAATTTGCTTAACGAAATAATTCCTGACTCAATAAGGTTTGATTTAGAATCCAGGGCTGGACCCCACTAATAGGTAAACCAGTAGCTTTAAAACAGAAAAGCTAAAACCAAATCTTCCGTTACATTTGAGAATCCATTTACTCTCATCTATTAAAGAATCGTATTTCTTCATCAGCAATCCTTTCTCTTTCTTGTATATTTAAACTCATCCTCTCATCTCAATCTTGTCCATCACCATTTCAAAGAACTCAAGTCTCTTTCATCTTAGAAAATGCCTTTGCTTGGCTCTGCACCCTTCTGGAAGTATTATATTACAGCTTTCCACTCCTCTGTACACATACTTTTTAAAACAGTTATCTGTTTTACTTATATATGAAGAATGAAACTACACTGCTCATTTATAGCTCAGAACACTCTAGTGTATGTTCCTACCTCATGTATCCCAAGACAGCTCTCAAGATTTCCAATGGTTTTCATGTTGTATAATCCATTGAAATTATTACATTAGTATACAAAAGAGCTGATAAATTCTTCTTTCTAGAAGCTCAATTTTAGTTCCTGTAAAACAAAACTTCTTTCTGTAAACTCCTTTTCTTGATTTTCTGGCTTTTAAAAAAATGGATAAATTTCTGATATTTTGCATTCATTGTAATTAAGTCTTATTATAGGTATAACATTTCATCTCTTGATATCCAAGGTCAAATTGGTTTTCAGAGTTCTTTGTCAAAGTGTGTTCCTCTTAGCACAGAAAAACATAAAAACATATCTACCACATGTACTTTGCTTTTAAGGTAAAAATTCTTCCAAAGTAGAGTTCTGTGGAAACATATAAGTAGACAGTTTTACTTATTTACACCATATATTTTTATATAAAAGAGATTTTTTTTAGAGCACAAAAAAGTACCAGCAGATGAAGAGCACCTGAAAGCCTATTGTGTAGAAGATTCTCTGTCAGGTTTTAGAGAATCCTCAAAAACAATAACTTTGAATGTAGCCTATATAAGTTGTCTCTACTAAATGCTTACAATTCGGTTGAGATAATTACATATATACATGCATATATAGCACAAGTAAAGACAAAAACAGTATTACTTATCAGCATGGTTTGTAACCTTGCATTTTATATGTATGCAATATGCACATGGAGCAGCATGCTGGTTGAACATGCTTTATTAGAAAAAGCAAAGACTTTAAAATATAGATTTGAATCCTAGCTCATGCCTCATTAACTCTACGACTTAAAGCTATTCATTTAGCTTCTCTGAGTGTCAGCTTTTTCATTTATAAAACAATGATAATTCTATTTTTAAACAGCTTTATTGAGGTATAATTATTTTACAAAGAATTGCACATACTTAATGTGTACAATTTGATGAGTTTGGACATAGGCAAATACTGTGATCCATCATTACATTCAAGGTAATAGATATATTCAACCCCTCCCAACGTTTTCTTGTGTCCACTTGTCGTAGTTTTTGTTTTTGTGAGTGTAGTAAGAACACTGAAATGAGATTGACCGTCTTAAATTTTGAAGTTCACAATACTTTATTGTTAATTACAGGCATAATATTATACAGTACATCTCTAGAACTTATTCATTATGCATAACTGAAACTGTATGCCCATTGAATAACTCCCAATTCTCCCTTCCCCTAAACCCTGGAAACCATCATTGTATTTTTAGCTTGTTTGAGCTTAACATTGTAGAGATCTCATATAAATAGAATGAGGCAGCATTTGTCCTTCTGTGATGGGCATGTTTTACTTAGCGTAATGTCCTCTAGCTTCATTCATGTTGTCATAAATGGCAGAATTTCCTTCTTAAATATGCTTCACATATAGAAGACCCTAAAAATTTATAGCTGCTGTTTTTATTATATAACATAAAAAGATGATACCTTACTACTCTGAGTAGCACAGACAGTATCAAATGCTTATAATTGCTTTATTTTTAAAACCAACTTGCTTTTTAATTAGCTGTCTGTTTCTAGTCCATCCCCAGGAGGAGCTGAGAAGAAAACTGCAAAAGTTTCTTTTAATATAGCCACGAATACACAACTTACTCTATTATTTCCATTTTTGCTATTGGGGATCTCTCTCCTGAAAGCCCTTTATACTTCTATTTCACTGTAGGCTTGTTGCTTTCAATAAGTCTCTTCTTAAAGTTTTTCTTTTGCCTTCATTCTGAAAATTGAGACTCCTATGTGGTTTTGATCCCCGGTCATCAGCTTTCTTGATTTACTTTCTTATTTTTGGTAGAATACATTTACAAGTAGCTTTCTCGGGGGGAGGGGGCGGGGAGGCGTAATGGAGATACGCTTTATAGGAACTTGCAGGTTTGAAAATTATTTTTAAAAATCCTCACACTTGGCTAGAGCATAAAGACAATACAGGGTTAAATTTAAGGTTAGAAAATATTTAAATTCAGAATTTTTAAGGCATTATTCAATGCCCGTTGATTTCCATTGTTGCTTGTACAATGTTCAATGACACTTACTCTTATTCCTCCATATTTAATCACTTTCTTCTCTCTGAAATCTATTAGGATCCCCTTTTTATACCTGGAAACATAAAATCATGTGATATATGTGTTGGGGAAGGGCTATTTATTGAAGTTATTATTTCTTTGATAATTTTTATTCCCTTCAAATTTTATTTCCTTCTTTTTTTGAAAATCCTCTTAGCAAGATATTCCAGCTCCTGGAGTTATCCTTTGATATTCTTAATTCTTCTTTCCTATTTTTCATGTCTTTGTCTTTTAAATCTTATTTCCTTACTAAGATTTCAAGTGTATCTTTCAGACATCTACTGACATTTTTAAAAATTATGTAATCTTATATTTAATTACCAAGACCTCCTTCTTATATATTTTTTAAACCTTCCTTTCTTATCTCATTTGTATAATATCTTGTCTCATTGATAATATCAATTATAGTTTGTTTTTCTTTTTGAAGATATTATTCTCTGTGTTATTATTATTCTCTCTGCTATTTTCCTTTATTTCCTTTTTATTTTTTGTTTCTTTTGGTCTCTGTCTTTTATATTAGAGACTTCATCAAAGGTTTGGTGATCCTCAGCTCTCGTTACATTTGAGAGTGAAGTATACAGGACTCTTGATATTAGGTGGCTTTGTCAACTGGTTGGCTTCAGCATTCATTTGTTCAGTTTTCACTATGTAATTGCTGTTGGCAGCCTTTTCAGAGACTGGAGTCTATAGTTAATTTCCTAGGAGGATAATCATGCTGGTGCAGGGCAGAGGTAATAGTGTACTATTTGGGTTAAGATATTCAAATAATAATCAAGTGGTTTATTGTTGCTTTCATAGGCCACTATATTAAAAAATACTACCTGAACACATACTGCCTAGAGAAACATTGAATAAATGAAAGGAGAAAAAGAATATTTAGGTAGTACTCCCAAGGAAAAGGGGGCATTAAAAAATCTAGCTAAAGGCCTAAGGCTGAAGGCTGAACTGACAACTTCTCTAACCATTAATGCTACATGGCTCTGGCATCAAAATACAATAATGTAAGAGCCATTGATTAGAATATTCCCCTTGGTTGGATTGAAAGTGAAAATAGAGATAATATAATAGCAACCCAATGATGTTATGAAATATATAAATGGTCTTACGCCGGTGCAAAGAAGAAACACCACCTCTGAGTAGTGCTCAAAATCAAAAACAAGCTCTCAAAAGAAACAATTTTAATATATATCTTAAAGTATTTTGTGTGAACAAACAAATTGTATGATCAATCACTGAGCTAAGACTTTGGTTTTTAAAGAAGATCTCAATTGCATTATATGACTTGATGTTCTCTCTACTGTCAGTAAAACTAGAGGGCCTCAGGAAACATGCACTACTTCATGTCATTGATGCTCAGAGAATAGCCAAAGTCAAGAGTTTGATCCCAAAGAAGAAATACAGTTTTATTATATGGGCCATGCATTTGAAACTGGCTCTCCTCTTCCACTTCACTTAAAATAACCTATGAAACTTAAGATGTAATTATGTGTTGCTGTTATTTCTTTGGCTGGCTTGTCAACTTAGCTGCTAATTATTATTATTAGTTTTTTACTGAGAACATTAAGATTCACTCATATTAATTAACATGTGTTCCTTAGGTGGTCATTAAGTTGGACCTAATACAATTGTGATACATTTATTACTCAGAAGGAGACTAAGAGAACGTAGGTAACTAACCTGAGGTAGTGCTACATAAGAACCTAGGACATGAATTCAGCAAGATGGCCGATCGATAACAGCTTGGGATTGCAGCTCTCAGTCAAAGCGCAGAGAACTAGAAGACGCCGCACTTTCAGACAAACTCTGGTCACTCACGGAGCAGAAGATCCCCAGTGGAGGAACTACACGGGTCGCCAGCACCACTCTTGTGGCCGGCGCAGTGGTTTCGCTGGCACCTGGGCGTGGCAGCTCTCAGAGCAGAGTAAACAGGGCTGGCTCCCCTTCTGACCGAGGTTTGGAGGACACACACAGGTCCCCAGCACGACTCCTGAGACCTGCACAGCGGCTGTGACGGCACCTCAGCGCGGCAGCTCTCGGCGCAGAGTAAACGAGACTGGTTCCCCTTCTGACCGAGGTTTGGAGCCCGGAGAAGGCAGAGTCGCCCATTAGGGACACAAGAAGGAAGCCAGACAGGAGAATCCTGGGCAGAAAAGCACCATCAGTCTTAACGCTGCCGTTCGGGCCCTGGGAACTAACAACTTGGACGTCCAATCAAGAGACCTAATCTGAAAGTTGGTAATTTCAAAGATGACAGGAGGATAAATTTACAACGATGGGAAGAAACCAGCATAAAAAGGCTGAGAATACTCAATATCAGAACGCCTCTCCCTCTAAAGATGATCACATTTCCACATCAACAATGGAACAAGGCTTGACGGAGAACGAGTGCATCTCAATGACAGAATCACTCTTCAAGGAATGGATAATAAAAAACTTCTGTGAGTTAAAAGAACATGTTGTAGCCCAACGTAAAGAAACTAGGAACTTTGAAAAAAGGTTTGACGAAATCCTATTGAGAATAGACAACTTAGAGAGGAATATAAGTGAATTAATGGAACTGAAGAATACAATACAGGAACTCCGAGAAGTATGCACAGGTTTAAACACTCGAATTGTTCAAGCAGAAGAAAGGATAAGAGAGGTCAAAGTCCATCTTAATGAAAGAAAACAAGAAGACAAGATTAGAGATAAAAGGATAAAAAGGAATGAGCAAAGTCTCCAAGAAATGTGGGACTATGTGAAAAGACCAAATTTACGTTTGATAAGTGTACCTGAATGCGACGGAGAGAATGAATCCAAGCTGGAAAATACCCTTCAGGATATTATCCAGGAAAATTTTCCTGAACTAGCAAAGCAGGTCAGTATTCAACCCCAGGTAATACAGAGAACACCACAAAGATATTCCTCAAGAAGAGCAACCCCAAGGCACATAATTGTTAGATTCACCAGGGTTGAAACGAAGGAGAAAATACTAAGGGCAGCCAGAGAGAAAGGTCAGGTTATCTACAAAGGCAAGCCTATCAGACTTACAGCAGATCTCTCAGCAGAAACTCTACAAGCCAGAAGAGAGTGGGGGCCAATATTCAACATCCTCAAAGAACAGAACCTTCAGCCCAGAATTTCATATCCAGCCAAACTAAGCTTCACAACTGAAGGAAAAATAAAATCTTTTATGAACAAGCAAGTACTCAGAGATTTTATTACCACCAGGCCTGCTTTACAAGAGCTTCTGAAAGAGGCATTACACACAGAAAGAAACAACCAGTATTAGCCTTACTAAAAATATACCAAAAAGTAAAGAGCACCAACATAAAGAAGAATTTTCATCAACGAATGGATCAAACAGCCAGTTAACATCAAATGGCAGTAACCCTAAATTTAAATCGACTAAATCCCCCAAACAAAAGACACAGCCCAAACCCAATGGCATGTTACATCCAGACCTGTTTCACATGCAAGGATACACAAAGACTCAAAACAAAGGAATGGAGAAAGATTTACCAATCAAATGGAGAGCCAGAATAAATAAATAAATAAATAAAAAGCAGGAGTTGCAATTCTCGTAGCAGATAAAATAGATTTTAAAGCAACAAAGATATAGTGGTAAAAGGATCAATACAACAAGAACTAACGATCCTAACACCCAGATACATAGAGACTTAGATTCAATGCGACAGAAAATTAATAAGGATATCAAGGACTCGAACTCAGATCTGGAACAAGTAAACTTAATAAATATTTATAGAGCTCTCCACTTCAAATACATAAAATATACATTCTTGTCAATATCACATCACACCTACTCATAGGTTTAAATGAAACATTGGCCATTATTAATACCCATTTTTTTTTTCAGAATAAAGCAATATTTCCATTCACCCTCCCTCTCTCTCTTCCTCTTTCTTTCTCTCCTTTACTCTTTTTTTTCTTTCCTTCTCTCAAAAAAAGAAATCAACTTGTAAACCTCTAGATCCAGGTAGGCAATTTCTCTCTCATTGCTTGAATTCCTTCCTTCCCCTCCCTCCCTCCGTCCCTCCCCCCCTTTCTCCCTTCCTTCCTTCATCCCTTCCTCCCTCCCTCCCTCCCCCACTTCCTCCCTTCCTCCCTTCCTTCCTCCCTCCCTTCTTCCTTCCCTCCCTAAAAAAAAAAAAAAGAACCTAGGACACATTAAGCATAGTTGTAAAGTATTCAATGTATCTTGATTTTAGAATAACTTTGTCTACTAATGTGATGGAATTGCAATTAAAATACAAAAGTAGTTACCCCTTCTCGGTTTTTTTTTTCCATATAAGTTTATGTATCCTGCAGGGCAGGTGACTTCTCAGGTATAACCAAAGGACAGCAAAACGTTATTGAAAATATATTAGGATTGTATTCAAAAGAAAGATTTTTCTCCTTAGAGGTAAAAACGCTGAATCATAAACGATGCTGTGATAAAATCCTCATCAGTTTCCAGCTAAAGTAATGATTCAGATCATTAGAATTTTGACTAAATTATATTTATGCCTGATACAGTTTATGCCTAATCTGATAATACAATTAGAAATCTGTCTGAGAACAAGCTATTCTAGGAGAACATTCAAAAGTAACAAAATTGATAGGATTCTCAGCAGAGAGAAATGCCAGCATTACAGGAATCACATTCATAATCTGGAAATCTGGGCAGGATATATCCATGGATATGATTTTTAGCTACTTTATCATGATCAGTTATATTGCCCAATCTTCCTAAAATATTTCCTCTATATTTGACTTCAAATTCAAATGCAATTAATAGTCATTTATTTTTACTTTCTCATGATTAGCTTGTTAAATAATAATCCCTGTAATGTTTATGTAACCAGCAATAAAAAAATAGTGTGGGATTTTTACCCTCTTCATCTTGTTCCAGTTCATTTGGTGCTCCTATCAGCTTTTTAATTTGACATCTCATAAAGAAATGAAAGTCTTTATTCAGTTCCATTTATATTGCATATAAATGGAACTTTTCTCAGCTCCCATGTTATTTTTCCTATTAAGTCAATGATGAGGAAAGGAATTTATTTGTCTGGTAATTTAGTTTAGCTATACTGTTGTCTGGGGTTTTTATATGTGATAAGTAATATTTTATATCAAAGCTATAGCTCTTTATAGTTGGTGGGTGCCACAGCAATCTGCGTATCGGCAAAATGTTTCTCCCATCATTTGCCTTATTTGTTGAGATTTGCTACAGTGGTGTTGAATAGTTGGGGAGGGTCACAGGTTAATTTCCCATGAAACAGATTCTTAGGCACAGATTTGCAGGAAGTTTATTGTATAGAATAGGCAATAAGAAGCACCACTGAGAAGAGGGAGTCGAGAGGTGTGCATTCATAAAAAGGCCTCAGTTGATAGCACAAGGAGCTCCTTTCCTTGGATGCTTCTTCAGAGTTATCTTTAATCGAGGAAAGCAAGACAAGCTTTTATGCTTGTTTTAGTCCATTCTCATATTTCTATGAAGAACTACCTGAGACTGGGTAGTTTATCAAGAAAGAGTCTTAATTGACTCACCATTCCACAGGCTGTACAGGAGGCACGACTGGGGAGGCTTCAGGAAACTTACAATCGTAGTGGAAGGTACACACCTTCACAGGAAGACAGGAGAGAGAGAGTAAAGGGGAAAATGCCATAAGCTTTTAACCAACCAGATCATATGAGAACTCACTCACTATCATGAGAACAGCAAAGGAGAAATCCAGCCTGATGATCCAATCACCTCCCATCTGGTCCCTCCCTCAACATTGGGAATTACAATTCGACATGAGACTTGGGTGGAAACACAGAGCCAAACAATATCAGTACTCTACAATAACCAGTCATTAGATTTGAGCTGCTCCCAGGGAGATAACTTGACTCTGGATGAACCTCTTTCTTCACCTAAGGATGATGACCTGAGAGGAACTCAGGTGAGAGCTGTCATCTGCCAACACTCCCAAATAGCTGGGAAAATGAGAGTTTCAGGCCTGGGGTGCAGCAGGTAACCTGCATGGTTCATCAAGGCATCCACTGCCATCCATTGCTTGCCCTGTAGAGTTCTGTGTGTGTCACATAAGTTCTTAGAGAGCTCCTTCAGGATTTTTGTATGCCATTTTTCCTGGAGAAGTACATCATAGGAGAGAATGGTAAGATAAACCACAGACCTATTCTCACTTCACTGCATTATTTTCTGAGGCTGCAAATGATATTCTTTGTCTCCCTCCTGTATCAACCATTAGAGATTCCCCTGACCCTTTCTGTAAGCTGTGCTGACTTGGGTGCCTTACCTACAAAAATGACCCAGAATTTGATATCTCTTAGAATTGAGCCTGTAGTCACCATGATCTGCTCAGACCAGGATTGTTTTGTTTTCTGTTGTTGTTGTTATTGTTAAAAATTGGGCTAGCATCACACCAGGGGATCTCCTCTAGTTGCCAAACATATTCTTCTTTGCCCTCACTTATTTGACCTGCTTCCTCCTGATAGTCAATCTATTATCCATCCCAGAATGGTGACTCTTTCATTTTGTCTGGTGGTCTCTTGGCATGAGGATCTGGACCTATAAACAAACCACAGTATTCAGAGTCCCTGGGATGTTTAAGCAAAAATAAATAGATTACTAGATGTGTTGGTGAGCAGGGTCATTTGTATGTCTATGTTGTTTCTGGACTTGTTTATTCTGCCTAAAAGGACATGAAGGCATGTCCTGGTCACTGGTTTGGAGTATTATTTTGTTCTAGTTCATGGTATCCTGTCCTTTCAGAATGTCGTCTCCAAGGCGGTGCTTCAGTAGTATCTTCTGTAGAATGTTTCATTGTTTTATCAGGCAGGCATCTCTGGTTGGTGCTGTATGTGATGGAGTCAGTGGTTATGTGGCTACCACCACATGGCCTTTGCTATAGACTGCTTTTTATGGAACACTATATAGGATCCTGTGACGTGGATCAAATACACTGTAAACCCATGGATAGTGATGCTGACTGAGGCCCTGTGAGCACATTAGGCAAAACTTTACCTTGAATATATGTGCGTAGATTCTAGTAAAGATGAATCACTGTCTCTTCCAGGCTGGAAGAGTCCAATGTAAGCAACCTGCCACCAGACTGTTGGACCCCTCAAAAGATGGTGCCATGGGTAGAACTGAGCTTAAGCCTTTGTTGTTTGTAAGTCGAACATTTTTTAGCAGCAGTAGCTTGATTAACTTTGCTGAGTGAACCCCAGGCGGTTAGCCTTTATCTGTCACTATGCTACTTTCTCCATTCATGGTCAATGGCAAAGGCTGCTGGCATCAACTGGCTGACTGCTGCAAGGTTCTTCATACCCATGCTTACAGATTTCTCCATATGGCTTTGCCTCTGACCTTTTTAGCTCTGCTTTGCCAATTTTTCTTCTTCTAAGCACTGACTAGGCAATTAGGTTATCTGATACTCCTTTAGGGTTGATAATTCTATTTCAAACTACTTTTCTTTCCATACCAAGTGGATTACCGAGACAACCACTTACAGTTCTTCCCATTAAGAAGCTTGATCTGAACCAAATTTTATCCTTAAACCAATTTTGACTTTTCTCTTCTCCATCAGCTCCCCCATTAGGCCATAGGTATGAACTGAGGGAAAAAACTGGTTCAAGAGAGGCAGAAAACATGGGGGTCTGCACCACTTGCTCATCCTACTTATGTCTGCACAGTGCTTTTATTTCCTTTATTCACTGCGAATCTATTTTCCATTGTACTGTGACTTGGTGTGTCTGATAGAATACAACTTTTGATGGGCAATTCTGGCTAACTGGTATCTCCATTTTTTAAGAGGTTCAATAGTTCACAAGGAGCTTTTATTTCCTGCACACTTATCTGAGAAGTTCTGTAATAAGTTTGGTTGTATCCCCACCTAAATCTCATATTGAACTGCAGTTCTCATAATCGCCACATCGTGGGATGAAGCTGTTGGAAGGTAATTGAATCATGGGGGTGGTTACCTCCATGCTGTTCTCATGATAGTGAGTTCTCAAGAGATCTGATGATTTTATGAGGGGCTTTCCCCCAACCTTTCCTCTGTACTTCTCCTTGCTGCTGCCATGTGAAGAAAGACACGTTTGCCTCCCCTCCTGCCATGATTGTAAGTTTCCTGATGCCTCTCCAGCCGTGCTGAAGTGTGAGTCAATTAAACGTCTTTCCTTTATAAATTACCCAGTCTTTAGTATGTCTTCATTAGCAGCATAAGAACAAACTAATACAGTATATTGATACCGGGAGTGGGGCACTGCTGTAAAGAGACCCAAAAATGTGGAAACAATTTTGTAACTGAGTAACAGGCAGAGGTTAGAACAGTTTGGAGTGCCCAGAAGACAGGAAGATGTTGGAAACTTTGGAAGTTCTGAGAGACCTGGAGCGCTCAGAAGATGGGAAAATGGGGGAAAGTTTGGAACTTCCTAGAGACTTGTTGAATGCCTTTTCCCAAAATGCTGACAGTGATATGGACAGTAAAGTCCAGGCTGAGGTGGTCTCAGGTGGAGATGAGGAGCTTGTTGGGAACTTGAACAGAGGTGACTCTTTTGTTAAGCTTTAGCAAAGAGACTGGCAGCATTCTGCCCCTGCCCTAGAGACATGTGGGGCTTTGAACTGAGAGAGATGATTTAGGGTATCTGGCAGGAGAAATTCCTAAGTAGCAAAGCATTCAGGAAGCAGCAGAGCATAAAAGTATGGAAAATTTGCAGCCTGACAACACAATAGAAAAGAAAACCCCATTTCCTGTGGAGAAATTCAAGCCAGCTGCTGAAATTTATGTAACAAGAAGCCCAATCTTAATTGCCAAGATGATGGGGAAAATGTCTCCAGGGCATATCAGAGACCTTCGAAGTAGCCCCTCCTATCATAGGCCTGGAGGCCTAGGGAGGAAAGATTTCCTAGGCCAGGTCTAGGTCCCCCCTGCTGTGTGCAGCCTTGGGACTTGGTGTCCTAGGTACAATCCACTCCAACCAGGACTAAAAGAAGCCAAGATAGAGCTCAAGCCATGGCTTCAGAGGGGAAAAGTCCCAAGTCTTGACAGCTTCTGTGTGATGTTGTGCCTGCAGGTGCAGAGAAGTCAAGAATTGAGGTTTGGGAACCACAACCTAGATTTCAGAGGATGTGTGAAAACACCTGAATATCCAGGAAAGAGTTTGCTGCAGGGATGGGGCCTTCATGGAGAACCTCTGCTAGGGCAGTACAGAAGGAAAATGTGGTATCAGAGCCCCCATGCAGAGTCTTCAGTGGGATTACATTTCAACATGAGATTTGGATGGGACAAACATCCAAACCATATCAATCTCAAATAAACGAAGGCATTAAACAAAAAGTTCTGTTTGACTTTCACCACTGAATCAATCAATGCTAGAGACAAGGCTGACTCTGCTCAATGTGCTCAGGTGACTGAATTTGTGTTCATTTTTCTATGATCTTTTGTCAGTGCCTCCAAAGTGCCCACTGCCCTCAGGCTTCCTGCTCATTGCCCAGGAAGATTTGCTGTGATGCCCTCTATTAGTAGCAACACTCTAAGCCATTAAATTGCAAAAGCTTTGATAGTGCTTCAAAATAATATACTTTAAAACTTTGTTCAGTATTTATGTGGTGAAGAGGCTAAGGGATGCACAGGGGAAAGGTAGAGAAGTAGAGAAGGAAAATCCCTGTTTGTGGAGTTGAGTTCTTTTCCATTATGGACCCAGAGAATGTAGACCTAATCCAATTTTTTTAAATCCCTGCTAAAACACAGAGGTTTGAGGTGACATTAAAGTGACAAATTTTGGGATTGCAAGCCTGATCAAGGAAGAGACAGGACTGTTAAAGGCAGCACTGCTCAAGTTTATTGGCTAGTGAGGCTGTATGCGATAAGAAGTCTCTCCTAGCAAGAGGCTTTCTAGAGACTACAACTCCAAGCTACCATCCAGAAAAGAAGTAGGACGAAAATTGCCATGGGAGAAGGGGGAATTTAGAAGGAGCTTATGTTGCTAGGTGATGTCATTCAGCAGAAAGGTGGGGAGTCTCTGGTGGGACAGTTCCAAGGGCAATAGCATTTTAAGGTCTTTTATAGCTACAGTGTTTGTCTTATCCATGATTGTCAGATGTTAGTTGAAGTTTCACAGGTACACATAGTAGGCAGGCTGTAAATGGCTAAAATATGTTTATTGGGACTATATTTAAAGCACTTGTATTGTAAGAGTTAGAATTTGGCACCACCTGATTTTGGATTTATCATCTTAGCCTAAGGTGAAGTAAACAGCAAGGGACCCACTTTAGGTCAATACACAGAGCCATCTTTAGCTCATTTACATGACATTGTCCTCCTAAGAATTCTGTTAGGAACAGGCTCCTTGAAGTAGTGTCTCTTCCCTGCCCTTACCCTCTATAAGAAATCCCAGGGAGCTTTAAAATTAGTCTTTCCAAGCACATGGCAATATTGTTTTATAAAAAGTACTGGTAAGGGCATTTTCCCTCAGCAATGTTCTGAGGTCACATAGGGTTATATTCTAGGCAGTCTTTATCTCACCACTTACCCCAGCTTTGAACTGATTCATCCCCATTAACATCTCCCCAAGGTCTTGCTGGTTGATGACAATTACATGTATTATGAATCATTGCTGGGATAAGAAAGATAAGACATCCTAGAAATCTGGAATTTAAAAACAGAACAATTTTAGAGAGGAGTTAAAAACAAACAAACAGAGTTTATAGGGGGACCTATTTACTTAATGAAGACCAGAACTTTGCAAATGGAGCTATGAGTGGGCCACCACATCCATAAAAACACACATTTATATTTTACTTGGCAAGAGGGAGAGGGCAGCTATAGGCAGGAAAAAATTATATTATGAATTATATGTATAAATATTATGTAATGTGGAAATGTGATATACTATTTGGTTCAGAGGTTTTATATATATTTGAGTGTCAAGATTGTAGTGCATCTAATCAGAATAATATGTTAAACAATTGAGCATGTTTTTTGATATGATTTGGCTGTGTGCCCACCCAAATCTCACCTTGGATTATAACAGTCTCCATGTGTCAAGGGTGGGGCCAGGTGGAGATCATTGAATCATGGGGGCAGTTTCCCCCATAACTACACTGTTCTCATGGTAGTGAATAAGTCTCACCAGATCTAATGGTTTTATAAGTGGGGGTTCCCCTAACAAGCTCTCTTGGCTGCCGCTAAGTAAGACATGACTTTGTTTCTCATTCGCCTTCCACCATGATTGTGAGGTCTCCCCAGCCATGTACAACTGTGAGTCAGTTAAACCTCTTGCCTTTATAAATTAGCCAGTCTTGGGTTTTTCTTTATTAGCAGTGTGAGAGCAGACTAATATACTTTTTAATCAAATGAAAAAAATATTGTTGATTCTTAAGAAAGAAGTACAATCTGGTTTCACAGCTTGATTCTACTCTTAGAGAACAATAGCCGAAGAGTTTGAAACGCAATTCATATATCTAAACAGCTTTTTGTTGCACAAAAGAAAACCATCTTTTGAATGTATAGCATAAAAGTTATGGCAGAAAGGTAATACCATTGGCATTATCATTTTGATAACCCCTGACACCAGCATCTTGATGTGTGAAGGAAACTATTTGTTCATCAGTCAAATGATTTCATGAGAATCATACTTCTGTGACTGTGGACAAGACATTTGCAAGACCTTAGAAAGGGGGTCCGGATCCAGACCCCAAGAAAGGGTTCTTGAATCGCACAAAATAATTTGAGGTGAACCCATAGAGTAAAGTAAAGCAAGTTCATTAAGAAAATAAAGGAATAAAGAGTGACTACTCCATAGGCAGAGCAGTCCCAAGGGCTGCCGGTTGCCCGTTTTTTTATGGTTATGGTTATTTCTTGATTATATGGTAAACAAGGGGGTGTATTATACATGAGTTTTCTGGCAAAGTTGTGGCCAATTACCAGAACTAAGTGTTCCTTCCCTTTTTAGACTATATTTGGTAACCTCCTGCGATTGTCATGGCATTTGTAGATTGTCACAGCATGGGTGGGAGTGCCTTTGAGGATGCTAATGTAGTATGATTAGGATATCTTGAGCAGTGAGATTGACCAGAGGTCACTTACATTGCCATTGCTTTTGGTGGGTTCAGGCTGAAGTTTCTTTACTGCAACCTGTTTTATTAGCAAGGTCTTTATGACCTGTATCTTGTGCCAACCTCCTATCTTATCCTGTGACTTAGAATATCTATACTGGGAATGTAGACCAGAAGGTCTCAGCCTTATTTTATTTAGCCCCTGTTTAATATGGAGTTGCTCTGGTTCAAACACCTCTGACAACTTGTAAACCAAAAAGTATCTGAGACAGGTCCCAATCAATTTAGAAGTTTATTTTGCCAAAGTTAAGAACAATGGCCAGAAGAAATAAACAAGAGATCACAGAAACAGTCTGTGGTCTGTGCCTTTCCTCAAAGATAATTTTGAGGGCTTTCATATCTAAAGGAGAAAAGTGGGGTGGAGGGGAAAGGGGGAGGGTATGGTAATCCACATGTTGCAAGAGAAAAGAAACAGGTAAGGGAATAGTCAATTATATATTAGTCTTACACTCGATATATTGGCACTTTACGTAAGATAAGGTGAGCCTATGGAGATATTTAGCCTTTTATCTGTAGCTGTTTGGTGAGGAACAAAAGGAAAGGCATTTTCTTGCATGACTCAGCTTTCAGTTTAATTTGTTTCTTTTGTCATAATGAATTGGGGTCCCATGTTTTTATTTTCCTTTCATATGCTTAATGTCTGTGAAGCTTGGCTTCTTCACCTAAAGAAAAGAGAGTTGCTTATAATAGTAACTATCCTCAAAGGATTATTAGGATTAAATGAGATAAAGCATGAAAAAAGATCTAGCAAAATTTTGGGCAGAGAGAGCACCATAAACATTAACTCTTATATTTAAGTAAATAGGAATGTAATGTACAAACTCAAAGTTATGCCAGTTTCTAGACGCTCAGGGAGTTCTATTACAGTGATGTATACAGAAGCCAACAAGTTGGCGATTCTATGAAGACAGAATTTTCTGATGGCCCTGTTGGGACTCAGAAAATAGTATTTTAAAGCACGACACTTTGACAGGCAGAGTACTTTGAACTAAACAAGACTGGAAGAGTTCAGAAGCAGCCTCAGAACCAATGTCTCTCCAACCTTCTCTGTCCTCCTGTCATTCCTCTTTTCTTCTGAAGCACAGGGAGGGGCTTTCTTTGTAGTTCCCTTATCTGACTATAGACAGAAGAAATGCAATTGTCATGAGTCTCTACCCTAAGAATCCATTACCCAGAAAAGATTACTACTGTATCACAGAAACAGACTAAAATTTGACACCACCTAGACAATCACAGGCGACTGTTCCCTGGAGGGCCCATTCATTTTTCTCCAAAAGTATTTACTCTCCCTTAAATTGCCTACATCTCCCCTCCAATCTCCCCTGTAAAAAGTGCATGCAGCTTTTAGGTCTCGCTGGCTTTGAGGCACACACTTTCCCATCCTGTGATGATGCCCCATGCATGTAATTAATTTGTATGCTTTTTCTGTTGTTAATCTGCTTAGTGTCCATTTATTTTACAGACTTGATTATTGACTTAAGAGGGTAGACAGAAAGGCTGTTTTTTTCTCCCCTACAGTCCATAACTACACTCATACCACTCGTGAAGAAATTACGTTTCTCTATTTCTTTAATAATAGGAATCTGCAATCAAAGAGGCTCAGAACAGGCGGGGCATGGTGGCTCATGCCTATAATTCAGGCACTTTGAGCGATCAAGGAGGCTGAATCACCTGAGGTCAGGAATTCGATACCAGCCTGGCTAACATCACAAACCCCGTTTCTACTAAAATATAGAAATTGGCTGGGTGTGGTGGAGCATGTCTATAGTCTAGGTACTACAGAGGCTGAGACAGGAGAATCACTTGAACCCAGGAGGTGGAGATTGCAGTGAGCAGAGAAAGTGCCATTGCACTCCAGCTTGGGCAGCAGAGCGAGACTCCATCTCAAAGAAAGAAAGCAAAAAACAAAGAAAAACCAAAGAGGCTCAGAAAAAAATCATTGAAGCTACTATTAATATAAAAATCCAAAGAATCCACATCACATTTTCTGAGTACTTGGTTAAAAAAAAACTGGTCACAAAAAAACAATGTAGGGTTATTGGTTATTATCTGATCATATGCTATGAACACATCTTTAGAACGAAAGAATTTTTAAAAATTTTTTTATTTCAAATACCAAGTGTTTTTTCAATTTTCTAATTTATAATCAAATTTTAAATTTGAGTCAAATTGGGAATAATTTTATTAAAAGAAGTTGTTTAGCATTTTCTAAAGTGGACAAATCAGTTGATGAAATAAATTTTTGAATAAAACTGCTAAAAAAAAGTAATTTTATTATTTGCCAATTTAAAAGAAAATATAAAAACAATTTACTTTCTTGTTTTAAATGAACAGTTAGATATGTTTGTGTATGTGTGTATGAGTATATAACTTAGTAATTATTTTAATGTTGTTCAGTATGATTTGTAACTCTTGTGCTGAAGGGAATTAAATAGTCAGTGGTCTATCTTATTTTCTATTAAATGCAATGCACTGTGGTTCCCTGAATGACAATTAATTAAAACAATTGCTCAACTGGCATGTTTTAGCTTCCAGTAAGATATGCAAATTAAGTATAATGTGCTATCTCATTAATTAATATTATAAGTGAGAAACTTTTTTCTCTCGGTTTACTTAATAATGGAAAATATGTTATCTATATTTTTGACAGACTGTGGAAAAATTCTATATGTTCATGCATATGTGTATCTTTTTCTATCTAAAACAATATATGTAAAATGTTTTATTTTTCTGTATTCAAATATTTTAAGCCAATTTTATTTAAATTTATTGCATACATCTCTTTATTTTATTTTATTTTATTTTTATAAGTTGTGGGATACATGTGCAGAATGTGCAGGTTTGTTACATAGGTATACATGTACCATGGTGTTTTGCTGCATCCATCAACCCATCATCTACATTAGGTATTTCTCCTAATGCTTTCCCTCCCCTATCTCCCCACCCCCCAACAGGCCCCAGTGTGTGATAGTCCCCTCCCTGTGTCCATGTGTTCTCATTGTCCAACACCCACTTATGAGTGATAACATGCAGTGTTTGGTTTTCTGTTCTTGTGTTAGTTTTCTGAGAATGGTGGTTTCCAGCTTCATTGATGTTCCTGCAAAGGACATGAACTCATCCTTTTTTATGGCTGCATAGTATTCCATGGCATATATGTGCC
Source organism: Callithrix jacchus (assembly GCF_049354715.1). Taxonomy (NCBI): domain Eukaryota; kingdom Metazoa; phylum Chordata; class Mammalia; order Primates; family Cebidae; genus Callithrix; species Callithrix jacchus. The sequence goes on along the minus strand of NC_133512.1, from coordinate 80,460,517 downwards.
ACATTTTTTTTGTCCAGTTTGTCATTGATGGGCATTTGGGTTGGGTCCAAGTCTCTGTTATTGTGAACAGTGAACATACATGTGCATGTGTCTTTATAGTAGAATGATTTGTAATCCTTTGGGTATATACCCAGTAATGGGATTGCTGAATCAAGTAATATTTCTAGTTCTAGCTCCTTGAGGAATTGCCACACTGTCTTTACAATGGGAACGAATTTACATTCCCATCAACAGTGTAAAGGCATTCCTATTTCTCCACATCCTCTCCAGGATCTGTTGTTTCCTGACTTTTTAATGATCACCATTCTAACTAGCATGAGATGGTATCTCATTGGTATTGATTTGCATTTCTTTAATGACCAGCGATGATGAACTTTTTTTCATATGTTTGTTGGATGCATAAATGTCTTCTTTTGAGAAGTGTCTGTTGATATCCTTCACCACTTTTTGATGGGGTTGTTTTTTCCTTGTAAATTAATTTAAGTTCTTTGTAGATTCTAGATGTTAGCCCTTTGTCAGATGGGTAGATTTCAAAAATTTTCTCCCATTCTATAGGTTGCCTGTTCACTCTGATGATAGTTTCTTTTGCTGTGCAGAAGCTCTTTAGTTTAATTAGATCCCATTTGTCTATTTTGACTTTGGTTGCTATTGCTTTTGGTGTTTTTGTCATGAAGTCTTTGCCCATGCCTATGTCCTGAATCGTACTGCCTAGGTTTTCTTTTAGGGTTTTTATGGTCTTATAGTATATAGTATTTTACATGAAACTATAAAATGTTGAATTTATGATTACATGGAAAAGTATCAAACATTTGTTGAGAATGAGAGAAAAAGAGGGTGGCGGGACTTGTAGTGAAGAATCAACAAGATATATCATTCCAGAAAAACAAAGAAGTCCAGCTACCTTAGAGCTAAGAAACAGTTATACAGGAGGATAGATATTCCATCATTTCACTTACATGACTTATCCATAAGTGGCAAATTCAGAGAGTAGTTTAGAGAAACTAGAGACAGCAGGAGGGCAGAATGGGAATTATTAGATGACGATGATGATGATATTAACCTACTTGGAGTTTGGTTGAAATTGGGGGGAAAAAGTAGGAAAAATTAAAGTGAAGTATATGAACCCTGGTATATTATACCAGGTAAGATGACTTGGTGTAGGAAGAAAATACTAGAGCCTATATTTTGATTTTAGATTTATCTAAAAATAAATAAGACATTATATACTTTACTAATTTTAATACATAGATTTTAAAAGATGTCCTAATTCTGTCTCCTGTGAACATAGAGGATATTTGACTGAGTAGCTATGTGAACATAGTGGATATAGTCAAATGTCCTCTATGCTCCATGACCTACTCAGAGGCAGTCATGAGGGTTGTCCAATAATAAGTAATGATGTAGTAATGATGTCCTCACCAGCTGGTTTATCTTCAGCATATTGTGACATAGTGCAGTGGATTTGCACTGTGAAGTGGATTTGCAGATTATACTCTCCCATTTCAACCAAATAAATTCTATGAAATTATAAGCTGCTTAAACAATTTATGCAAAGAGGCCATGCATTGAAGGTAATACCTATAATGCAAGTAGAGTAGGCAACAAAACAACAAGGAATTGGCAGGATGGATATTGGGAGGCAGGACACGGCACCCCCAAAGCATTACTGTAGAAAACAACAATATATCATTGAAAATATATTTCTTTGACATATTCGGAGTAGATTATTTTGAGAAACCACAGACATAGGAGTAGCTCTGAAAAGCTGCCGTTTTGTAGAGGAAATTTACATCTATAAAATGAATTTTTATTAGTAAAGGCATCTTCAGTCCAGATCAACTATCTGGCCTAGAAGTTTCTTGTGCCTTGCAATAAAAGCCATTGATGTCATGACACTGTCATGATAGAAAAACATTTTTAAGTTAATATACTTTAGATTTATTTGATTCATTATTTATCTTTTTGAATTACTTTATGCATGTCAAGACTATTTTATTAAAAGTAAATAGATATCCTGAGAAGGGCCCTGGCACTCACACTGGTAAGTAGTTGGTGAGCACACAGTTATATTACTGTGGTACTATAATAGAGTCTCCCTTTTATAGCAAATATTAAGAAGACTCTAATGTAAACCTGTGAGATATAATTTTAATATAGAGAGTATATAATGATTAGGTTTTTGTGAACTCTGTAATGTGAGCTGCTGGAATGGTTTATATGTATTACTTGTATCTCAGTCTGGCTTGGAGGAGGAGGAGAAGTGTGGAGATGAGGAAGGAGGAATCTTTTCTGACTGCCCATTTGTCTTAGATCAATTTTTGATTTATTAGCTGACTTTCTAGGAGTACCTGAAAAATAAAAAGAAGAAAAAACTTATTCTGGGGTGATTTCTAAACAATCCATCCTGTTCCGCTGTTTCTGAAGCAATTTCTTTTAATGTCTTTTATGTTTGCCACCATAGCATATATCGGGTATATATGGATATTGCTGGTGCCAATGAAATTCCCTTGAATTTCTTTCACTGTTTTTGATTTCCAGTGTCAGCCTACTTTTTCTTTCAACAGTGCCCAATGGTGGCTCTTCAGAGAGCTGCTACTACAGCTGCTTGGCCTGTTAAAACTAGAAGTCCTGAGTTTGTCTTCCCATTGCCACCCACTCAGAAAGCACTTGGTTCGTGACAAACCAGTATAGATTTTGAAAGTTCTGGTCTTCTGCCTTCAGTCAGAATGAATTTTTGACACAGAATTTACCCTCCAGGAATTCTTTGCAGCAGGCTAAAGCACTCCCCTCAAGACTTTCCTGAGGTTGTACTTTTGCTTGGGTTCTTCTTTTCTTCTCTGCTTCCCACATTCTATCATGTGTTTTTCCTTCAGGGCAAGTACACATGAATTCTTAACATGTCCTTTTATTTGGAGGAGTATAAGATCAAAACAAATTTAGAGACTATTAGTATAGAGGAGAAACCACTTTACTATTAAGAATAGCAAAGCAAAATAAAACCCAAACCACCATCACCAAAAAACCCCACATCCTCAAATACAAACGCAACAATGACACCTGCATGTATTTATAGCTTCTAGAATTGCAAGAAGAAAGAAGAAAAATAGGTATGTAAGCAGAATGAATTGGTGTCCTAATTTTCCCTCTTTGGCTTTTAAACAAAAGAGGTCCTTCTTATCTATACCTATAGAACATACCCCCTGAAAGCATGTTAGATTACAACAATGAGTTGTTACTATTTTCTTTGATTCATAGAACTGATGAGCTCAGCCTGATGGCATTCCCTTGGGGTTGCAATGAGATTACTGTTGAGGCTAAAGTATTTGAAAGATTTCTTCCCCTCTATGTCTGGTGCTAGGAAGTGCTGAGGCTGGTTGAGCATTTCTCTCCATATGGACACTCAACATGAGGAGCTTGAGATTCCTAACAGGGCAGCTGCAGAGTACTCAGATTTCTTATATGCTCCAGAGAAAGCATTCTGAAAGACCATGACAGACACTACCATGCTGCATCTTACCTAGACTCAGAAGTCTTATAGTATCACTTGTGCCATGGTTTCTTGATGATAACTGAATTATAGGCTCAGTCCAGCCATGAGAGTGTGAATATTCAGAGGCATAGCTCACTGGGGCCTTCTTTAGATATGTATTTAATAAAATGAAGGGAATACAGAAAGCGTGGAATATTTACCTTGTTCCACAGTGAATTAGGACACCAGAAGGAGACTGTGCAAAGCCTTGCTACAAAATAGGGTAACAGGCTAAGGAAGAGAGAGAAAATGGTCAGCCCCTAGCTAGCATACATGAATGCTCCTTATTTCCCTTGAGATGTGGATTCTGAGTTGGGAGTCAGTGGGTCAGCCAGGGATCCTACTAGGGTGGTTCTAAATTATTTTGCAGCATAAATTAAGGGAGACTATCTTAACAAGGGTTGGATTGAAGATACAGCAACAGTCAGATATTTCCACCATAGTAGGGGTTGAAAGGAAGCAAATTCAGCAAATTAGAGTGGCCAGTGCTCCCCTCAGTCTTAGCACAACAACAGTAGAAGAGGCATATAGGGAGTGCAGGGACTCAGACACTAAGAGATGTCACCTTGGACAGTGGAAATTATCTGCTAGTGCATGCACAAAAACAACTTTGAAGCCCAGGGATCTCATTTTTCCATGAAATGAGGTCTTGCATCTCTCCCCTGTATATCTACTTTCTCCCTCAAGTATTTTGGAATGTAACATCCTAATTATTACCTCACTAACATGTTTAGCCTACTACTGTGTTGCAAACAGGGTCTCCTATTGCTCTGATTAGTCTGAATTTAATGGGAAAGGAATTCCGTTTTACAGATGGAAAATCTGTGGCTCAGCAAGGTTAAGTATTCCATCAAGTTTAGACAACTGGTAAAGGGAAGGATCTGCTATTCCAACTCAGGTCTGCTGCCCCATATTGTGCTCTTTCCACTTCGTGATACTATCTCTAATATTTACTTCCCTATAAGGTTGCAATTGAAATACAATTCTCAGAAATTCATCATTTTTTAATCTGCACTTTTAACCAACAAATACATTTTTCTATTTGATAACTGTAATCTGAAAACTGCTACATATTAATAAAAGCTGACACTGATTTGTTTTAGGTGTTCATTTATGCAGTGTGAATGAAGTCAGCTGTGTAAAAGTGACAGGAGAGAGAATTTCTTGCAGCTCATTAGTAGAACATACAGCAGCAATCAATTGTAGTATTTAATAGTCATCACACATGCAAGATAGAGATTTATTTCAGCACAGGAATTAAACTTGAAAACAGCAGAGAAGAAATCAAAGATTGGAAGTGATCATAGGAGAAGTTTACCAAAAAAATCAGGCTTTCACCAAGTTTCATGATCCTTCCAGTTTTAAATCACATGTATATCTAAGTTGAACCCAAAGTATTTTCCTGATATTTCTCTCCCCCTTCAAAATCTTTCTGTTTTACCATTCTTAATATTAATAACATAAGTTGTCCAAGATATTAATCACACAATTGATTTTGGAGATAACCTCACAACAACAACAAAATAATAATTATTTAATAACATGTTAAGCACTTTCCTTGTATCACACATTGTATCAATTTCTTTACATGAATTAACTAATTTAAGTTAACAAGATGTCTATGAAGTTAGATATTAATATCACTATCATGAGAAAGTAAGGTACTGAGAGATTGAATAAATTACGTGAGATTACACACATCTACAAAGTGGTAGAATTGGGATGTGAACCAAAGTAGTCTGGTTTCAGAGTCTACTCTCATAACCCACCAAAATGCACCTCCTTTCCATCTGAACTGTATTTGCCGGAACAATATTTCACTATATTCTCTCCCTAAATCCAGTCAACATCATAATATGCACAAATAGGCAAAGATACTAAGTATAATTATTTGTGTTAATGAAAATAGTTATAAATTTAAAAAGTAGTTTTGGATAATAGAGAAGGGAACAGAATGTCATAGTCCAGAGAGTAGACAGGAGAAACACAAAGAGATGCCGGTGAAAACTCACATCTTCTGTAAGACCTGGAAAGTCAAAAAGGCACTACAAACATTGTCTTTGGATAGGATGTCTAGGAATATAACGTTTATCTGAACATAAAGGAAATAGCCTGAGAATGTATTGTAACAATTTTGACAGGGCTATAAGCGACTAGAGTAACTAGATCATATCAGACCTTGAGACAATGATAGGATCCTTAGTTCACATTTTGAGTAAAATGTGGAGCTCTAGGATTGTATGCACAAAGAATAACATTATCTTTCCTACATTGTATTGATTCTGTGTACTGTGTTGAGAATAAACCATAAGATCCAAGGGTGAAAGCAGTAAGAACACTTAAAAGGTGATATTAATAATCAAGGATAAACGTGATGGTGCTTGACTAGGTGATGGGAGTAAAGGAGTGGAGAAATGGTTGGTCCTGCATATGTTCTGGGATCTCAGAATTTTTATTTATTTATTTATTTATTTATTTATTTATTTATTTATTTGAGACGGAGTTTCGCTCTTGTTACCCAGGCTGGAGTGCAATGGCGCGATCTCGGCTCACCGTAACCTCTGCCTCCTGGTTCAGGCAATTCTCCTGCCTCAGCCTCCAGAGTAGCTGGGATTACAGGCACGTGCCACTATGCCCAGCTAATTTTTCATATTTTTAGTAGAGATGGGGTTTCACCATGTTGACCAGGATGGACTCGATCTCTTGACCTCATGACCCACCTGCCTCAGCCTCCCAAAGTGCTGGGATTACAGGCGTGAGCCACCACGCCCGGTGGATCTCAGAAATTTTAGAAGTATTGAATTGGAGTTTAAGGCACAGTGGAGAGTCAGGAATGACTGTGGGTTCTTTCATATATTGATCATTGTGGTTTTTAAGTCCGTCTGTTCCTCAGAAAATATGTCTAACTTCTCACTTGTCCTCTTGAATGGCATGTCTAATAGTCATCTCAAACTTAACACAGTTAAAATAGAAATACTAATTCACATACAGATGTGTAGAATATACTGTGTTTGCCCCTTCAGGAATAATTTCTACCTTTTTTCCCCCTTATGTTGGCCCTAACTTACTGACTACATCATACTTGTTATTTCTTCCACCATTTTCCATTCTACAAAAATGTAGTATATTTTGTTCTATATTTCTTTATATGGCTTATGCCATATTATTATTCAGGCGCCTATTCAAATATAACTTCTTCAGATCATCCCTCCAATTCTGATTACTCTCTCTTATTAGCCTTTTTATAGTTTTTTTTTTTTTTTTCCAAAGACTTCTATCTGTATTTGTATTTCATTTTTACAGAATATTCGTTTACTATCTTGGTCTCTCACTATAATGTAAGCAATACTGAGGGACCGTGTTATAGAAGCTTCTCTTCCTGGGTCCGGGAGGGAAGTGGTTTCAAAGGCAGTAACAGTTAACCGTCTCCACGCCTCCATCCGGGAACCACAGGGGTTTCAGATGTAAAGTTCTTTGTCTTTGTCTGGGTTTCCGGCGCCCAGACTAGGTAGAGAAAGCCAGGCGAGGCTCCTTTGTCCCAAAAAACTGTAAAGCTCTGGGAGGAGGGGACTCCGTAACTCTTGTGGACCAAGCAGCCAATCCATAATCAGAGTCAAAGATCAAATCACTCCAGAGGAAGTTTGAAAGAACTTCTCTCATTGGACAAGAACATGAATGGGAAGGGAGTAACTCAATCGTTAAAACTCCAGCTGCTCCCTACCTATAGGGATTCCTTCTTTGGGTCCCCTCCCACAACAGCATGGGAGCTGTCTTTTTTCTCTCCCTCTGCCAAATAAATCGCTTTCTTCAAAACTCTTTGGGTCCACAATATTTATTGAAACAGTAAGCTCACTATGCCGCTGTGGCCCCTTTCCCCATTCTTCATGTTAGCAAGGCCAAAAACCTATGTGATCTAGCGGTTAGGATTCAGCCCTCTCACCCAGGCAGTCTGGGTTAAACTCCCAGTGTGGGGGCCAGGCAATCTGGCTGAAGTTTTTTGCTCCCTCCATTACAAAGGATCGTGCATCTTACCTTTATATTTCTAATATGTCTCTTTCCCAAGTACCTAGTACAATGTCTAGGGCATGGAAAATCATGAATGAATGAATGAATGAATGAATGTAACCATGTCATTAAGCAATAGATAACTATTTAACTTTGCATTTAATATGTATTAACAACTTATATTAACCTTTAAGATGATAATATCTTCTCTGCATTATAGGCATAGGGGTAAAACACTTTTAAAATAAAACATTCATTATATTTTATGTTTAATTCATATAGAAATGGTCAGAATAAAATTTTCTCATTAAAGTCAGCTATTAAATATTTTGGTTTTAATGCATATTTTTAAAAATATGTAGACATATTTTTTAATGTCATTACATATATATTAGTAACTAAATTTACTTAACATAAACTTGGCACTACCAAAAATGACTATAAGACTTTGCTTTAACATTTTAAACATTTAAATTATTTAATATCTAAATCATGTTTAGATTTATGTCAAATTTGTTTCAACAAACATCTTTATTGGATGAAAGCTTATATGCCAATATGAATAGTGAATATTTATAGACTATCTACAGTGTACCAGGTACTGTAATTAATAGTTAATCTAGAATTATCTCAATTAATTTTCATAAAGATATATTAAAGTAGCTACTCTTATCTCCATTTGCGTACAAGAAAACACAATCTTAGGTAAAGTGATATGTTCAAAGTTATAGATCTATTAGGTGGCGGCATATTTGGAATTTTATTCCAAGTATTTCTGTCTCCAAATTTATACAGTGCCCTTTTTTAAATAAGGTCATCAGTTATAAACACCCCTATCTTCCATTTCCCCAAGCCAGTATATAAAATACCTAAAAAATGCAACTTTAAGCACTCTAGCCAGTTTATCCACTCAACTGATTCTTTCGTCTAGTACTCTGACACCAATTTTTTAAATTAATTAGGACTTAAAATTCAATAATTATACAATTTTTCCTTTTTTTTCCCCCTCTGATGCTCATTTTCCCATTATTATTCAGGATAAATTTCAGGATTTATCACTAAAATTACTTCTCTTGAATACTTTCTCAACTCTCTTGCCTCTCTCTCTCTCTCTTAGTACTCTCTTAGTAAAACCCAATCCTGGTTAAATATAATTCTCAGGCCACTATACCTTTGCAAACAGCTAAACTGTCACTAGAGAAAAGCTCACAACCATGTTGAAAAGTATTACCTTGAACTTATAATCACTAGACCCAAGTTATCTCTTAGTAGAGTTATAGAATTATACTATATTTTTGTAGTTCATTCACCTTTCCAATTTTCTAGAAAGCCATCCTATACTTTCTCTTCTCCTATTGTATCTCCAGTTCTTCTTCCATCATCCTCCCTCCAAGGAGAAGATTTTAATTCCTATTTTCTTCAGAAAAAAGTGAGCAACCAGCAAACGTTTTTTACCTTGCTTCTATTAGCACATATCCTAAAGTCATTTGAGATCAGACAGTCTACCTTTTGTACTGTTAGTTCATATAAACTGCCTATGTTCCTTTCTTAGTTCTCCATAGATGCACTAGATCACATCTTCTCTTGCTTAATTTTCTCTGAAAATCATACACAAAATGGTCCTAAAAAGCAACTGTAATACTTTTGTTTCTACATATTCTCCAGTGAGTTTTTATCCTCATCACTCCACAAACAACGTTCATGTCAAGGCTACTAGCTACTTCCATGTTGCTAAATTTAATTGGTCTTCATGTTACTCAATAATTATTACAGGATGAGACACTGTTGAGCACTCCTTTTATTCACTTGCTTCTGAGACATCTACTTTTCCTGCTTCTCCTCCTATTTCATTGCTGATATAGTTTAGATAAAATGTAATCCCCAATGTTGGAAGTGAGGCCCAATTAGAGGTATTTGGATTATGGAGAAGGATCCCTCATGAATGGCTTACACTATCTCCTTGGTGGTAAGTGAGCTCTACCTCTGAGTTCACAGAAGTTCTTGACACTTAAAAGTGTTTAGCACCACACCCAGCACTTTCTCCTGCTTTTGTCATGTAAGATGCCTATTTCCCTCTCACCTTATGCCATGATTATAAGCATCTTGAGGCCTTCCTAGAAGCCAAGCAGATACCAGCAGCATGCTTCCTATAAAGACTGCAGAACTGTGACCCAATTAAATTTATTTTCCTTATAAAATACCCAATCTCAGATATTTCTTTATAGCCATGCAAGAATGGCTTAATACAGGAAATTGGTACTGAAAAATGGAACATTATTAAGATATCTGAAAATGTGAAAGTGGATATGGAACTATGTAACGGGCAGAGGCTGCAGGAGTTTGGAGGCTCAGAAGAAGATGGAAAGATGAAAGTTTGGAACTTCTTAGAGACTGGTTAAATGATTGTGACCAAAATGCTGATAGTAATACGGACATGAAGTCCGGGCTGAGGAGGTCTCAGATGAAAATGAGGAACTCATTTGGAACTGGAGCAAAGGTCTCACATGGTATACCTTAGCAAAGAGAATGGCTCCATTGTGTTTATACCCTAGGGATCTATGGAGGTTTGAATCTTAAAAAGCAATAGTTTAGGGTATCTGGCAGAAAAAATTTCTATGCAGCAAAACATTCAAGGTGTGACTTGTCTACTTCCAGCAGCCTATGCTCAGATGCCGAAGTAAAGAAATGAGTTAAAGTTGTAATGTATTTACAAGGGAAGCACAGCATAAAAGTTTGGAAAGGTTGCAGACTAGCTATGTAGCAGAGAAAGAAAACACTTTTGGGGGGAAGGGGAATTCAAGTAGGCTGTTGAGCAACCACTTGCTAGAGAGATTTGCATAACTAAAAAGGATCCAAGTGCTAATAACCAAGATAATGGGAAAGAGGCCCCAAAGGCATTTTAGAAATTTCAGACCACCCCTATCATCACAGACCCAGATGCCTAAAAGGACTGAATGGCTGGGCGTGGTGGCTCACGCCTGTAATCCCAGCACTTTGGGAGGCCGAGGCGGGTGGATCACGGGGTCAAAAGATGGAGACCATCCTGGTCAACAAGGTGAAACCCTGTCTCTACTAAAAATACAAAAATTAGCTGGGCACGGTGGCGCGTGCCTATCATCCCAGCTACTCAGGAGGCTGAGGCAGAAGAATTGCCTGAACCCAGGAGGCGGAGATTGCAGTGAGCCCAGATCGCACCATTGCACTCCAGTCTGAGTAACAAGAGCGAAACTCCGTCTCAAAAAAAAAAAAAAAAAAAAAGGACTTAATGGTTTCAGGGACCAGTCCCAGGGCCCTGCTGCTCTATGTAGCCCCTGTTCCCCACATACCAGCAGCTCAGAATTCATTTTCAAAAGGGTGCCAGATACATCTTGGGCCACTTCCCTAGTGGTGCAATCCATAAGCCTTGGCAGCATCCATGTGGTATTAAGCCTATGGGATCTATCAAGCGGTTTTTACTTTTACACAGCCTATGGGTTAATATCACAAAGTGTGAGAGTGAAAAATGCTTGATAGATTCTGCTTGTATTTCAAACGCTGTACAAGAAAGCCTGAGTGCCCATCAGAAGCCTACTACAGGATCAGGAGCACCACACACAATGTCTATTAGGGAAGTGTGGAAATGTAGGGTTGGAGCCCACATACAGTATTGCCAGTGGGGCCCTGCCTAGTGGAGCTATGAGAATTAGGCTACTGTCCTCTAGACCCCAGAATAGCAGAATAGTAGATCCACTGGCAGCTTATGCTCTGCTCCTGGAAAAGCACAGGCACTCAAAAACCGGTGAGAGTAGTCATGGGGGATATAATCTGCAAAGTCACAGGAGCCATGCTGCCCAGAGCTTTGGGAGCCTACTCCTTGTACCAGTGTACCCTGGATGCAGGATGTGAAGTCAAAGGAGATTATTTTGAAGTCTTAAGATTTAATCACTCTCCTGCTGGATTTCAGATTTGTATGGGGCCTGTAGCACCTTTCTTTGGCCAAATTTCTTCCTGTTGGAGTAAGGAATGTTTATCTAGTGCCTATACCCACATTGCACCTTGGAAGTAAATAACTCGTTTTGATTTTACAGGCTCATAGGTGGAAGAAAATAAATCTCAGATGAGACTTTTGACTTGAACAGAACTTGAAACTTGAGTTAATGGTGGAATGGGTTAAGACTTTAAGGGGACTGTTGAGAAGAGATTATTGTATTTTGAAATGTGAAAAGGAGATAAAATTTGGGATGGGTTAGGTGTGGACTGATATAGTTTAAATATATGTCCCTCAAATACTAAATATTGTAGGCTTTGCAGGCCATCTGATCTCTGTTGCAGTGACTCAACTCAGCTATTTAGTTGTAGCATGAAAGCATCCACAGACCATATATATATATAAATAAATTTAGCTACATCCTATAAAACTTTCTTACAAGCTGTGTTTTGATAAACATTTAATGGCTTTTTAAAAAATCTTAGGAAATTAAAGAAGATATGATATCAAAATATGAATTAAAAAGTCTGGTGTGAAATATGCCGAAGTGTTTATGTTGGTAATAATTTAATGGTTGAATTGCTTATGGTTTCTATTTTATCTTTTATACCTCTTAAAAATATCTTCCCTCAAATTTTCTCCAAAATAAATACATTTTGGTTTTGTAATATAAAAATAAATAAATAAATAAATAAATATATGTCCCTTACCAAATCTCATGTTGAAATACAATTCTCATTGCTGGAGGCGGGGCCTAGTGGGAGCTGTTTGGATCATGGAGAAGGATCCCTCATTAATGGCTTGGGCCATCCCCTTGGTGATAAGTGAGCTCTTGCTCTGAGTTCACACGATAGCTAGTTATTTAAAAGTGTATGGCACTCCCCTCCCCCCTTTCTTTCTTGCTTGCTCTTGCTTTCACCGGGGAGGTGCCTATTACCCCTTCACCTTCTGTTGTGACTGTAAGCTTCCTGAAGCTTCCCTAGAAGCCAAGCAGATGGTAGCACAATGCTTCCTCTTAAGCCTGCAGAACTGTGAGTCAGTTAAACCTCTTTTTTTTTTTTTTAAGAAATTACCCAGTCTCAGATATTTCTTTATATAAATGAAGTAACAACCTAATACAACTGACAACTTATATTTTTTGTTTCCTCCAAAAGCTTTAAACATTGGAGTAGCCCAGAGATCAGTCCTTGAATATCTTCTTTCTTTGTTTATATACATTGTCTTGGTGATCTCATTCACCCCCACGATTTTCGAATCTAAACTGATGCCCACATACTCATCCTTCCAGCCTGAACTGGTACCCTGAACTGGTGCATAGAACCATCTCCTTCACATCCCTGTCTGGAAAGCATATACTCATTTCAAACTTGACAGGCACAAGAACAAGCTTTTGCTTTCCTTACTGCAAAGATGTTTTTCTCCAAATATTTTCCATCTGAGTAAAAGAGAATTCCATCCTTTTATTTAATCAATCCAAATATTTTGAAGTTTTTTTGTGTGCCCTCTTTCTGTTACAAACTATATTAAATTGCCATCCATTAGCAAATCCTGTTGATTCTTTCTGTTTTAAAGAACAATCCATCCACTTCTTAAAGCTCCCATTACTACTAAACAGCCACTATTAGGTTTTGCTTGGATTACATGATGTAACAACCCAATGGGTTCATTTTGTCCACTGCCCAGAAAAACCAATACATTAAGAACAGCAAGTATTGCAGCAAAAGAGTTTAATTATCTCAGGGCCAGCCAAGCAAAAGGACAGCAGACATTTGTTAAATTTGCTTCCCTGAAAGCTCAGAGGCTTGGGTTTTTAAGGATAATTTAATCGGCAGGGTTCTAAGAAATGGATGCTGCTGATTGGTTAGGGACAAAATCATGGGCATGTCCAAACTGTTTTCACACACTGAGTCAGTTTCCAGGTAGGAGCCATTTCCTTGGTATATATCGTAGGGTCAGATTCAGTCAGTTGCCAGAATACAGAAGTCTGAAAAATATGTCAAAAGCCATTCTTAGGTTTTGATAATAGTTATGTTATACATAGATGCCATTGGGGAAATTACAAATCTTGTGACTTCTGCAGCAGTAAATGATTATAGAAAGACAAGCTGGAGAAGGATAGTTAGTTATCATTTAATGATGCCTATAGCTTAGCAGAAATCAGATTTGTTCCATAATCCTAATGTTGTGAACTTTAATTAATTTTATAAGGCAATTTCAATCCCTAAGCAAGGAACCAGAGGGACTGTCATTATTATCTTTGTTTTAAAGTTAACAAAGACAGTTATCTTGAGAGGTCAGAAGCATGATGGAGTCAGGATAGACTTCTCTCACTGCTATGATTTTCGCAAGAGTGGTTTCAGCAATAATGCCCTATCTAACTTCTCTGCATTTTAATCTCTTCTATTTTGTTAGCCAAGGTCCTGAAAGGAAACAAATAGCACCCTCAAATTTACGAATTATAAGGATTTAATAAAATGATTGTAAAGTTGTTGGAATGGTTTGGAAAAAGCAACAGAAAAAAATGGCGTAGTTGGGGCTAGAAAAAATAGAGAGTGATTACCACACCCAGGCTTGGAGAATCTAGGAGGGGAAGTAGTTACCAGATCCAGAGGAGAGCTAGACGGTAAGGGCTATGACTATTGGTAATGCTGGTGAAACATAATGAAAAACAAAATCTGACAGTTAAGAAAAGGTTTTCACAAAGGTAAAAAGAAAAAAAATTGTTAAACAAGCATTAAACTAGAATGTGACTTGCATCACAGGCAGTTTGCTAAGAGATTTCAAAGGCAGAAAAAAATCTCAGTCTCTTACATAATACAATACATATATACATATATATATTCTCAAGATAATAACTTGTCCTCAAGTAAGAGGACTTGACAGCAATATTTGTCATCAATACTTCATCATGAACTCACCTGGCTGTTCGGGTGACCATCAGTGTTAGCTGACTTTATACAAGGGAAAACTAAAGCTCACATTGCTTAATGACAGGGGATAGTTTTCTAACTTACAGTGAGATGCCCACTGAAGTTACCCTTCCACTAAAATCTGAAGATAACAGCACTACCTTCTTTGACTACATTTCAAAGAGATGGTCCCCAGGTCTTTAAGAAAGCCATTACTGAGGTAAAAGCTAGCAAAGTGCTGTCTAGGTCTTAAAAAGATATACATACGTTTCTAATGGATAGAGACAGAATATATAATTACAAGTCTTCTAAGTAAATAAGAAAAGGGAGGGGAGGGAAGTCTCTTTCCTTGTTTGGAAAAGGGATTTAAAAACCCTTTATTTTTAATTTGTATTTGCCCTTGCAAGCAAGATGGAATAAACCCACAATGACTTGTCAGAAAAGCCAAAGAAATAGTTATCTTGACCTCACTCTTATTTTCTTTTAATTTATTTACTTAACTTTAGGTGCATACTGTATCTGGCATTTCTTCCCATGTTATCCTTCCCCAGCCCCCGCTGTCTCTCCCCTACCCTCCAACTGCCCCCAGTGTGTGATGCTCCTCTCCCTGAGTCCATGTGTTCTCGTTGTTCAACACCCACCTATGAGTGAGAACATACTCGTTGTTCAACACCCACCTATGAGTGAGAACATACTCGTTGTTCAACACCCAGCTACGAGTGAGAACATACGGTGTTTGGCTTTCTGTTCTTGTGTCAGTTTAATAGCTTCTAGATCTCCTGTCATTGTCTCCCTATTAGCGTCTTAATCTTGCCTTTCAGATTTTTGTGAAAGCAATGACTAAAACCAATACTCACATACAGGTATATCACTCAGTAGGTGACACAAGAAGTCAGTAGGAGGAACCAGAAATAATGAAATAAAAGGAAAAGTCAATACATATGTGCACTGCTGAATTTGGTCCTCTCCAGAGGCAGCTGGGGCTTCATGCTTCTTGGAACTTCTCAGTAACACACAGAATGACTCTTAGATGGGCCAACTAAAGATTAATAGGAAAAAGCATTTATCCATCACTCCCAGCTCCCATTGTTTAAGGATGAACACAGGAGGTATTAACTTCTTCCACACTTCCAGCTGTGCTTGTAGGAATACAATGTGGGCTCCTGCTGGGATCTCATGTCACACAAAATGAACTATCAAGGCTTGGGCTTGAAGCAAGAGGCTACTAACCGAAATAAGTAAAAATCTATAGGTAAATGCTGGGCTGTAGCTGAAAAGGGGATGGGAGGCTAAACTTAAGAGGTAGCTAATGTACCTCTGTTGGACATACCCAACTAGGAGCCAGAAGAAAGAAAATCAGTTGATGCCATACATATGGGGCAAACTCCTGGGGTAGAAAGCAGGATGGAGAATAAATCTGGAGGTGCAAATAGAAAATATTTAATATATTTTCTTTACAGGCTATTTTTAAAACTGTAGCCAAATGATCTTTTTAAAACCTAAGTCAGAGCGTATCATTTCTCTGCTCAAAACCCTATTTCCTTACTGCTTTTTATTTGTTTTCTACATCACAAATTGAAACCAAATTTGTTAGGAAGCGAATAGATTTTCAGTGGCAATATATGGAGAATAATTGTACTGTGCTAAACTAAAATGCCTTATAAATATTTGAGGCATGAATATTGCACTGAAAATCACATTTGCACATAGAATTAAATTGCAACTGCCACTATGTAGTTTTATATATTTGAAAACATGAAAATATTAGTCAGTTCTGGAATGTAAGATTAAGCAGATGTTAAGTAGCACAAAGGACAGGATATAGCTCTTAGGTTAAAATTAATAAAACTGTGGTATCTTATTAAGAACATTTACCCTGACTGTCTGAATAATCTCCTTTTAAAAATTATTATTGTTGACTTGTTTAAAGACTATTTCTAACCATTTAACTTAGAATTTTTGTTTAATCCAGTGTCCTTATTAAGAATGAATAAATTATGTTCAAATACTTGTGGGCCTGCACCGTGTATAAAAAGCTTTCATCCTACAGGTATTTTTGCCACTGTGATAGATAATGGCATTTCAAAAATATAAATATGGAACATGATTTCTTTTCTTAGTAAGCTCTCAGCATAGCATAATTGTATATTCTGATAAATGCTATAAATAAAGGTAGAAACGGGTATAATGTCAATGCATCGGGCAAATCCTGATTTATTCTTCTGTAGTCACATGTTGCTTCCAAAAGAAGATTTTTGACATAAACCTTGAAAGTGAAGCACAATATGGCAGAGGAAAAGGTACCTAGTAGGAAGATTTTAAAGTCATGGTTTATTAAAAAGGCTACTGGTAATGAAGCACATATTGCACACACTGACAATTTTATGATGAAGATGAGGAAAAATGGACAGTAGGAGTCCTGCTACTTTAACTTTATTTTTTCTCTTAAAGAGAATTTACTCTTTATCCTAAAGATGTGATAGCCAGCTGTTGAAGGGTTTCCTGCAAGGAGCTAATGATACCAAGTTTACTCTTCATAGAGAAAAAGTACTTTTACATGAAGTGCAAGTCTGACTACGGGGGCACTGGAGCTAGAAAGATCAATTAGAAGCCTATTGCAATTGCAAAAACGAAAGATAAGAGTTCCCGAATTGAATTTCTGGTTATGGAAATGGAAAAAGTGAAGGACTTTATTAGCTACTTAATAGGTAGAATCTACCAAATTGATAACCCAGGAAATGGAAACTGGGCCAAGGAAGAGATAAATTAAAAATAAAAATTAAATGAAAAAATGAAACTCTTACCTTTCCAACTTCTATAACTGGAAGCATGACAGTCATACAAGGAATGTAGAAAAACTCTTGTGTTGGGTAGAAAAGCCGAGAGATGATAAGCCAGTGTTTCAGTTCTCTGTCCTTGTTAGAATGAACCTCCCCACACTGAGTTCCAGGAAGCAACCAACATTGCTTTTGGTTATCGATTCTGTGGATGAGGAGTTCAGAAAAAGCACCGCAGAAATGGTTTGTAGCTGCTCCATGATGTCCTTGGCCTCATCTGAGAACACTTAAAGGACTGAGGATGACTCAGGCAGCTGTTGTCTAGAATATCTGGAACAGAAGTTCTCAAAATTTGCGCTCAAAACCCTTTTACATGTTTAAAAATTATTGAAGACGCCCAAAGGGTCTTTATGTGGATTATAACCAACAATATTAGAAGTTAAAACATAAAACTTTGAAAGTACTTATTTTTACATTCATTTAAAATAGAAATTATAAGCTCTTCAATTGGTGTTGTATATAACTGTGTTCATATAAATCATTATTTTCCTGAGCAACAAAACACCATGAGAAGAGTGGCCTTGTTTTCCAGTTTGGTAAAATGCTTTATTATCAGACATAATAAGAAACAGCCGGCCGGGCGCGATGGCTCAAGCCTGTAATCCCAGCACTTTGGGAGGCCGAGGCGGGTGGATCACGAGGTCGAGAGATCGAGACCAACCTAGTCAACATGGTGAAACCCCGTCTCTACTAAAAATACAAAAAAAAAAAAAAAAAAAATTGAGCTGGGCATGGTGGCGTGTGCCTGTAATCCCAGCTACTCAGGAGGCTGAGGCAGATGAACTGCCTGAACTCAGGCGGAGGTTGCAGTGAGCCGAGATCGCGACATTGCACTCCAGCCTGGGTAACAAGAGCGAAACTCCGTCTCAAAAAAAAAAAAAAAAAAAAAAAGGAAAAACCCGTTTCTCCTGTGTGCTTCTGCAGCCGGTGTTGCAGTGTGTTGTTTTAATTAATGTATATGAAGAAAATGTGACCTCTCATAGATTTAAAGTTAGGAAAGAAAGGAATATTTTAATAGCTCCTCAAATATTTATGAATATTTTCCTTTTATATGATATCAAAACTTGACAGGAGGCATTTTCTTCAATTCGGTTGCAGTATGAAATCTGAAACTCTGTCATTCATTTTTTTGGACTCTGTTACATTAAAATCCATTAATCTATCTTGTACTTGAATGGATCTTAAATGGGCCTTTTACCTGTAAATAATTTTTGTAATGCCATGCACATGTCATTTGAATATGTTGTTTCACTAAGCTGTGCAGGTCTTCCAAATGCTGATATATTTCATTGTAAAATATCAAAAAATACCATTTATTAAAATTGTCACCTATTTTATCACAACCGCCTAGGGAAGCTGTCAAGCTCATAGCAGATAAAACCTCAAAATTTATCATTGACAATCAATGCTGTCAATTGTTTTCCTTAAAATAATACCTTTCTTCTTCAAGCAAATAACTTCGAAATACCTAATGTTGAAATAACCATAGATTTTGGGTACATTCTGTCATATAAAAATGGTGTTTCATGAAAGAAGCATACAGTCCAGCCTATAATTCAGTTGCACAAGTGTTTTGCCTTGAGACAACTTTCATACTTAGTATGCAACTTTAATAGTGCTAAGCCTATTATTAAAAATACCACCAACCATGTAGGTTAATCTACTTTTTTCACAGTTCTGGAGGTTAGAAGTCAAAGATCAATGTACCAGAAGATTTGGTTTCCTTTGAGACCTCTTTCTTTGGCTTGTGGATAGTAACCTTCTCACTGTGTACTTCTTAAGTGGTTTCTTCTGTGTATGTACATCTCTCTCTGTCTCTGTCCTAATCTCTTATAAGAATACCTCATATTAGGCTGGACACAGTGTCCCATGCCTGTAATCTCAGCAGTTTGTGAGGTTGAGGTGGGTGAATCACCTGAGTTCAGGAGTTCAAGAATAGCCTGGCCAACATGGTGAAACCCCGTCTCTACTAAAAATAAAAAAAATTGGCCAGGCATAGTGGCATGTGTAATCCCAGCTACTCAGGAGTCTGAGGCAGGAGAATTGCTTGAACTTGGGAGGCAGAGGCTGCAGTGAGCCAAGATTGCACCACTGTAGTCCAACCTGCGTGACAGAGTGAGACTCTATCTTAAAAAAAAAAAAAAAGGAACACCTATATATTGGATTAAAGCCCCAAAGCCCACCCTAAAGACCTCATTTTTACTCAGCACCTCTTCAAAGGCCTTATTTCCAAATACTGTCACTTTCTGAAGTATTGAGGGTTAGGGCTTCAATATCTAAATGTTGGCGGAACACAATTCAGTCGAGAACAGCAGAAAAACACTGTGTGTTATTCATCACCACATAAAATGTTAGAAAAATGAGTGCTGAAGAGTTATTTCATAAAATTATTTTTTTCTGCACCATCAAGGATATGTATGAAGATTAGACAATGACATTCGTTTCCTGCAGGTACATGGGAGTGAGGAATTTTAAGATTAATATTTCAGTGTGATGCCTTTGTATTGATTCACGCTGAGGCACCACCAGTGGCTTTACCTATCACTAATTTCACACCACTTCAAATGTAATCACATTGAAAAGAATGTAGAGTATGTTCGTATTAAGAAACAGTTTTGATTTCATAGATCTTTTCGAAGACTTTCAGTGGCTCTTGAAGTTCCATGGACTAAACTTTGAGAAACACTGATAATTACTTATATGACTGCAATGAGATGATTTGAAGGATGGACTTAGCTAGAATGATTGGCAAGCATTCCTAGACTTGGCTTTTTCATACAGCTTGAGTTACCTTGCAGCATACAGCTCTAGGATAGTTGGAGATCTTAAATTATATTGTGAATGTTGCAGCAAAGCAGAGGGTGAGTGGGTTTTATGACTTCATTCCTGCAGTGACGTCCATTGCTTTTATCATATTCTGTTGTTTAAGTTGTCACAAGTCCACCCATAATCCAGAGAAGGAGACACTGACCCCCCACCTCTCAGTCGCAAGATTACCTTAGAATTTGCAAACATATTTTAAAATTTCCACAGACTGATTTTTGGACATAAATTATTTATATTATTCTGCTATGCAAAATGCACTCACTCTTCCAAAGACCTCTGTCAAAATTTGATCCCATTATAACATCAGGCTCATGATTCAGGGTGTTGTCATGTAAATCATGTGTAGGTGTAAACACAGTGCCTTGGGTTTGGTTCATCAGTATGGTTTCTTTGATTTAAAGACCTATAGTCTATGGTCTAAAAAGACCATTTATATGCCCCACAATCACCCAGCTTACAATGGTTTTCAGGGATAGGATGGCACAGCAGACCCTTCTATTTACAAAGAACACAGAGGACACATTAGTCAAGTTTCTCCAGAAAAAAAATAGCACCAATAGGAAATGCAAAGAATAGAAATATCCTTTATTTTCTCCCTCTGTCTCTCTCTATCTGTTATTTTAAGATATTGGCTTATATGATCATGGAGGCTGAGAAGTCTCAGAACCTTCTCTGAAACTTGCAAGCTGGATTCCGAGGAAAGCTGAGGGCTAGAGACCTGAGAGTATAGGTTCTAGTCCCTGTCTGAAGGCCTAAGAATGCCAAAGGCAGGAGAACATCAGCAGAGGGGCAGCATTAATTGTACCTTTCTCTGCCTTTTTGTTCTATTCATTCCCTCAACCCAGTGGATGATGGCCGCTGGCACTGGAGAGGGCCATCTGTTTAACCACCAATTTAAATGCTAATGTCCTCTGGAAACACTCTCACAGACACACCCAGAAATAATGTTTAACCAACTCTCTGGGCATGTTGTGGCCCAGTCCAGTTGACAGATAAAATTAACCCTCACAGAGGGGAAATGGGAGGCACACAGCCTTCACTTGCTATTAGTAATTCTAAAGTTTGACAGAACACCTCTCACTATTTCCTTGACTAGAGTCCAGTCCTACTCTCTTCTCCACTACTTTTAACTCTGCCCACTGAACTTTTAATTACGTCAAGGGGTCTTTCCTTTATCATAGGAAATGACCTGTTCTGTAGTTTTCTTGACCTCTTCCTTTTCCTAGAAATTCTGGGGATTCAGAAGCCTCTTTTTATTTCTTGATGACTCTGGTTTTTCATCTATTCACATGAA
The DNA here is from genome assembly GCF_049354715.1 of Callithrix jacchus. Classification (NCBI taxonomy): domain Eukaryota; kingdom Metazoa; phylum Chordata; class Mammalia; order Primates; family Cebidae; genus Callithrix; species Callithrix jacchus. The sequence continues at coordinate 80,439,150 of NC_133512.1, read as the reverse complement.
ATTTTCAAGTTTCCCTTGTAAATGCAGTCCTTGAAACTTTATTTATTGGGTGCTTACTATGTGAAGGCAAGGTTAGCCACTGGGATGTAGAAATTAACAGAATAGGCATGGTTTCTGCTATTATGGAGAATAGAATCTAATTTGACAGCTTTTCGTCATTAAGATTCACCACACAACAAAAGTAAAGGTCTCCACAAAATATCTGTCAGAAGAATAATCCTGTTCTGGAGGGTTAAGGGAGGCTTCCTTAAGGAAGTGACATTTAAGCCAAAATCTAAAGGATGAATACAAATTAATATGTTCACTGTTCATGTATTAGTGCTGTATATATTTTGGGAATTTAATTAATATCTTCTGATAGTTAAAATGTTAGTATTATTTTTTAATACAAATCTAAAACATTCCACAGGTATGTGTCTTTATTCTAATCTCTCAAGGTTAGCAAATATAGAGGAGAGAGATTTTCTTTCCTTTCTGTGGCCAAATAGTCATTATAATTTTATCCTTACACAACTAAATCTATACGCAGCAATCTTGCCACAGCAGTATTGGTAAGCACACATATACTCACATGAGTGATTATTCTTCATTTGATCTCTTCCATAAAAAGAATAAAAGTTACTGTTGAAATAAATAAGAATAAGGAACAGAGCTTATGGTTATGGGCCTACGGCTTATGATTAAATATTTAACAAGGTTCTATTGGTAGCTTGCATTTTCAGGGATTTATTGTTCTGATATAAAATTTGTTGGGATTAAACTAGGCAGACAGTGACTTTTTATTTTTTAAAATCTAGTTAAAATTGGTTTGCCTGTTTTATGTTACGAAAGTTTAAAGGAAAAAAACATGATATTTCTAGTCTTCAATTACATCTGAGCACTTTTACACAGTGCTGGTCTAAATTTAAAAAGTAGTAATCATAATAAAATAAAAAGATGGGTTTATAGACACGTATTTCATGATAGAAAATGAGTATGAAATAGCTTTCTGGTAATGGAATGGGTTTTAACTAATGATAATTTCTTTTCTTTCACAAAGAATTGTGTGCCATGAAAACTGGGACCAGCTATATGACAACAAGTAGTTAGTACCATTTCTACCTATAGCAATTGACTTCATCTTCACAAGTGGGTTGATAGATTTTTCTTTTTAGGACATTTGCAACTCCTGGCTTTTAATTTTGCCCTAGTATTAGAATAGACATTTGTAACAGTATGATTGTGTGTGTGTGTGTGTGTGTGTCCACAAATTTAATAGTTTTTATGCAATGTGTTTTTTTAAAATATTAGAATAGACATTTGTAACAGTATGATTTGCATGTGTGTGTGTCCACAAATTTAATATTTTTTTCAAAATAACTAACAGCACTAGGCAAAAAAAAAGAAATTTTCACTCTTTGTTTCTAATAAAGAGTATAAATTCATCAGAGCAGTTATAGAACATTTTTTGACATTGTTATTTTATATAAAACAAGAGAACAAATATAGAAAAATAAGAAAAATGTGATTAGAGTATATGTAGATTTGTCACCAATTCTTATTCCCACTGTGATGTTGGAAGTGTAATTTAATATAATAATTAATCACATAGTAACAAATATATAAAGATTCTGAATGTTTAAAGTTCATTTATCCATTAACATAGTAGAGAAAGATATGGGTTTTTGTTTTTCTAATTTTTAAATTTTTTTAGAGACAAGGTCTCATTCTGTTGCCCCAAATGGAGGGTACAATGGTATAATCATAGTTCAGTGCTGCCTCCAACTCCTGGTCTCAAGAGATCTTCCCATCTCAGCCTCTTGAGTAGCTGGGACTAAAGGCATGTGTCACCATATCCAGCTAATTTTTTTTTTTTTTTGGTAGAAATTGGGCCTCACCGTGTTGTCCTGGCTGATCTCAAACTTCGGTATTCAAGCAATCATCCCACTTCAGCCTCCAAAACAAGTCACTGCACCTGGCCCAAAGATAAGTTATATTACAAAAATGAAAAGCAGACATGCGGGTAGGAAGCGTGATGGTGGATGGACTTAGGGATTGCCATAAAGATTGTCCAGTGTAGCCAACATGGAGTGGGAAAATCGAGTTTAAAACTTGGGAGAAGTCAAGGCAGCAGGTAGAGAGTGAGGAGTCACTTAAAAAGAGGTAACATTAGATAAATTGCCTCAAGAACAGAAGGATTAAGGGGAGAGCACGGTAGAACCATTAATTATCCATTGCAGAATATGTATATTTAAGGGGAAGACTGAGGAAGAGGAGTTGGAAAAGTTAAATAGTAAGTTCATTGAAGAAATGAAAAACTGAGAAAAGCAGTAACTTGCTCAAGTGCATGTGTATAGTAAGTTTCTGAGGTAGGTTGACATAGATGTGTGGAGGATGTTCTGTGGACTTCAGACTCTGCTACACAGTGCTAAATATACAGGCTTGAAACGATTCAGTCCTTTATTTAAACAAGTTTGCAATGGCAAATAGTTATTTTTTTTAAGACATTATAGAAATCATTTGGTGAAGCCAACATCAGAAAAGATATTGAATCAATATTAGAATTGAAAGTGAGAAACAATTTTCTCTCTTTATAAAAGCACATAGTTTGTAAACCTATTTTTCTATAGCAGTTGTGAATTTCATATACAATTTCCTGAGTAAAAAGTATTTTTTCCGTTTGACTTTGGGGAAGATAATTGAATGCAAAGATCAGCGGAACTCTGGAGGCAATTAACATCTGATTTAAATTTAGTCTTCCATGGAGCTTGGGTGATTAGACTACCACTTAGCAGGAATGTATCTGTAGGATAGCCGGGGGCACGCACACCTGTTATCACTACAGCTGGTTGGCAAATGTCACTGCTGCCTCATATAAATAAAGCAATGAAATGGATAAACAGCATTTCACAGACATATTATGAAGTCGTTGTAGGGTGTTTTGATGATTTTTGCATTTTTTCATACATTAACATAGTATATTTGTTAAAATGATATAGTAACATTTTAAAAAAACATATGCCCAGCAAGTAATTGAGTTCATTATAGAATGTAACATTCTTCTACAAATTAAAGTGTTTTTTTCTTATTATGGATATAAAACCTGTATCTTATTAAAAGAATAAGTCAATAGACTAGCAAAATGAACAGGATAAACAAATATTTGGATGTTATGTATAAAATGAAGCTAGGTAATAAATATAGAGGCAATGTTTCAAACCATGTATTTTCATCATTTTTAATGTTCTGGCTAAATTATGATAAGCTATACAGTCTGTGTAATAAAAATTTCCTATGAGAGCCAAGGGAAACATGTTTAAAACCATCATTTTTATAGAGTATAGTTGAAAGTGATTGATACTACCTTATTGATAAGACTATTATCAAATTCATGTAAAAGAATATATACCCAAGGATGGTTGTTAGGCACTTACTTTGTGTGTACTGTGCTATCTCATAAGAGTTTGAGACATTAAATTACAGTTAAATTATAAACTAGACATGAAGAAACAAGCATATAAAACATTTTCCTTAAATAATCAACCAGACATGAGTAGTAGGTTTCATGGGTCCAATGCATGTGGTTCTTCTTCACATATACTTGACAGAAAATGAGGCTTCAGGATTCAAAATGCACCAGGATAAATGATAAATACAGTGCCAAAGAAAAAACTGCACTGGAAAATGTAAAACAAGCAAGGAAGACTTCATTTAAGGCAATAGCAATAGGGGGCTAAGACCAGAACTCAGTCTGAAAACTCCGGTGAAACAAGTCTGCAGGGTTTTTAAGAGCTTGGATGAGGGAGATCATAAGCCATTCATGTTTGCTAATTGGCTTTGCCCAAAGGGAAGTCAGTTTTCTCAGATCTTCATGAAAGGAGGTAATTTTATTAATATGACTGGAAGCAAGGAGCCCAACCAAAGTTAGGCTCCTACTCTCCCACAGGCTAAGGGAGATGGGCGCTATGATCTTTAATGATTACAATTTAAAGTGGATGGTTCCAAGGCCTGGAGCAAGAAATTCCTGTAGAACTGACAAGAAGTTTTAAAAAGATCTATGTCTCAAAGAGGTAGAGATAGGATTTACAATGATAAATTTTCTAATGTAGTAATAAAAGGGAAGTTAGGGGCCTAGAGTTGGGAAAAAGTGTGTCTAAAGTTTAATCTAGCTGAAGGGAATGTTAAACCCTCTTCACTCATGAAGAATCAATTCTTAAATATCCAGCACCTCAAATTTTGTTGTTGTGTTTTTTTTTGTTTTGTTTTGTTTTGAAACAGAGTCTCTGTCGCCCAGGCCGAAGTGCAGTGGTACAATCTTAGCTCACTACAACCTCTGCTTCCCGGTTTCAAGTGATTCTCCTTCATCAGCCTCCCAAGTAGCTGGGATTACAGGCATGCACCATCACACTTGGTGAATTTTTGTATTTTTAGTAGAGATGGGTTTTCGCCATGTTGGCCAGGCTGGTCTCGTTCTCCTGACCTCATGTGATCTGCCCACCTCAGCCTCTCCGAGTGCTGATATTACAGGCATGAGCCAGCACTCCCAGCCTCAAATGTTTTTAAAGGGAACATTTGTTGAGTGAATAAATGAATTAATTAAATGAATGAACGAATGAAAAATCAGGATATTGATTCAATATTGCTGTTGTTGTATAAAACAGTGCTTTTAAACTTTTCTCCATTTTATGGCACACATAGAAAATGCTAATGTTGGCCCAGCGTGGTGGTTCACGCCTATAATCCCAGCACTTTGGGAGGCTGAGGCGGTCAGATCACCTAAGGTCGGGAGTTTGAGACAGCCTGACCAACATGGAGAAACCCCATCTCTACTTAAAATATAAGATTAGCTGGGCATGATAGTGCATTCCTGTATTCCCAGCTGCTTAGGATTCTGAGGTAGGAGAATTGCTTGAATCTGGGAGGCGGAGGTTGTGGTGAGCCAAGAAAAGAAAATGCTTATATTTGAATGACTCTATGAATTAGGTTAGTTAGGCTCTAAGAAAGAGTGGATCTGCTGAGCCTCCCTAAGCCCCACTCATCTACCCTAAAAGGTAACATCTGAGCACCACTATAATCTCTTCTAGAAAGTTCTGATTGACAATTTTAAGGGCATAAGGAGTAGAATTACTTTGAAGATTAACTGAAAATAACATCATTTTCCTTATCATTATTACCCGTTTGTCAGTAGAATGAGAACCCAGCTTTCCATCTCATTGTTGAACCTTCCTAATCCCCCAGTGTGACTCCTTCCCAACCATGCAAACCTCTCTTCTGCTGCCCTCTTGATAGACACTGACTGTTCCAGCTGCACACATTTCTTCAGTTTGTGCTGTCACACAGTCTTGAGTCCAAGATTTTGCCTTTCCTAAAACACTTTGCCCTTTTCCTTTGACCTATCCACGTGCGAACTGCAACTCAACACTCAGTCTCATCTCCTTCATTAGGCTTTCTTTCACTGCTCTGGTTCTTCATTGATCTCTCCACTTTAACTGTTTATTGGCTTCTACTACCTCTAGAATTCATTTAGCAATCCATTAAGTATTGATACAAGACAGATTTTACAATTGTTCTAAGGTTAATGTCATGTCTACAGAAATAGATTGTTTTCTTCTAAAAGGCTTCAGTGTTTTATACCTTTCTTCTCAGCACAGTAGTATTTTGACAAATACTTGTTAAATTAAAAACAAGTAAGAAAAGTGATATTATAACAGGCTTATTTTAAGAAAATTTAGCAATACATACCATAATAATAATAATAACAACAATGTTACTGCAAGTAATAATCCTAAAGACACAAACAGGCTTTCTGGCCAGCATAGGGCTAGGTTAATATACAATCTGTGACCAAACAATACAAATGAATGTACTTAGGAACTCTGATAATGAAAACAGTGTAGACAGCCAAATCTAATGTAACCAAATGTAGCTGCAGAATAATAATACAGTCAGTCTAATAACATTCTTCAGTGATACAGCCAGAAATTCCTGTTTACCATTGAGTGCTTTTCACTCTTTATTCACATGTGAGACTATTACGTTCTTCCTGTTGTAAAATTTGTTCTTTCTTTGGTTGTCAAAGATGTCAGATTCCTGGCTGTAAATTAAAGGATGGCACGTTTGGTTGCTGTCCTCTTGGAGATGATCAAAAGAGTCAGGTATAAAGAAATAGTTCAGTTTTCCTATTTCCTTACCTTTTTCAATGACTGAATAAAGCTAAGTTTTGCTTACAGGCAACCTGTGATATGCTTTTGGGATTGCAAATGAGTGTACATCTAACATCTTCCTATCAATATTCCATCCATATTAAACCCACTGTGATTTGATGTATCTGTTATGTTCCTTTTAAAATTAATTTTAAATTATATGTTATCTATCCACACTGTAGCTTTTAAAGGAAATCATTTTTTAATTATGCTACATTAATTATTGTAATATTTCCTTCTTAAGAATTTCATTTACTCAGAATGGAAATTAAATTAAATTATATGTTAAAATGAACAGCTTGTGTTTTATAGAGTAAAAGAGTCTGAGTTTAGTAACATTATTTTCTGGGATATATTGAAAGGCCTTATAATAAATGCTGAATATTAATATGTATTCTTATATTAGTATTACTATTATTACTGTTTTTCACTATCAATTTATAAGAACCTCCCTTAATTTACAAACTTTCTGATCTTTGAAAATTATAAGTTTCCATGATAATATTAAATGTGCTATAAAGCATTTTTGAGTTTTACTATATCCAACTGGAGTAGAAATACTATAAAATATATATTCCCCTGATTATCCTTGCTCAAACTGAGCCCAGATCTTAATAAGTTGAGAAGATCAAAGTCTATAGAAATGGTCACCTGAGGACAAGTTAAAAATTTCCAGTGGTATAAAATAAAGGCATGCCATAACCCATTTCTCTTAAACTTGTATGCTAATGACTCACAACTGCTCCTGGAAGATTTGAGTTCCTGTTCTCCTGCTTTGAGGAAAGAATATCTGGTATTTTTCTTCATACTGATGATATGATTTTATTGTCACTATACATCACTTTGAAGTGTCTCCCTACAAAATATTGTCAGAAAAGTGGTTTGAGAACTATTCTAAAACTAAAATGATCATTTTGTGCATATCATGACAACATCTAATCAGTCTTTCCAAATCCTTTTTGCTGAGATCATTTGTAATTCATCTATCTGAACGTATGATACCAGAATCCAAACTAAGGAACGGTAAATATTAGTGCAGTGCTTTACTGAGATTTTTAAATGATGATTTAGTAATTGGGAACATTTATGTTAATATTTTTCTAGACTCAGATCATTGAGATTCATCTACAGGTAAATATTTTGGTCATTTTATCTCTTGAGTTAGAGTAGACTCAAACAATTTCTGAAAAATACCTCAGTTATGCCTGAGGTAACGTTAGTATAGAGGTAGCATGATTATCTCATCAGGTATCAGCTTACATTGTGTTTATATAAGAATGTCACTGTTTTCTTCACTCACAATATGTTTTGTTCCCAGACGACAGCAGAGTTTACCTGCATTCCAGGGTTTAGCACAAAATAGAATCTCAGACACTGAGTGGTTGAAATGATTCTCAGTGAGGATGTCCATCTATTTTACTAGAATTATTATATTTGTTTAGTCATTTAATCAGTTGTTTTAGTTTTTATAAACCATCAAGAAGACTTGTGGAGGATTTACTTGACTGAATTTTATGACTGTGCTACTTAATGCCCTGCTTTGAACCGCATGCTATTGTGTTTAAGACAGGACTGTCTTTCCTTTTTTAGGAAGACATGTGGAAGATATTTTTCAAGTCTCAGCACTAATAAAATGTAACTTTATCAGTATAATTTTTAAAATGTAAAAAGTAGTAAAGGATTGTATCTGAACTTGTTCATCTCTTTGCTTTGGCTTTTAGGAAACTCAGAAAATTATTTACTATTTATAGTGACTTATGGGATACGTTACTATACATTCTTTTAATAGTTCCTGACTTAATTTTATTGTCACACCCTCAGTTTTGCCTTGACCTAACTTTTATATCTATTTCCTTTCTCCAAATTCCTTGGAAATGAGGCAGTATCCAATAGAATAATTACTTGAAATACTTCACCTTTAGAAACTTCAAAGTGGCTCAAAACCTAGAAAGGAAAGAAAAATGGATGCCAATTAAGAGGAAGAGGGAAAGAGCAAATACATCTATGGAGTTCAAACCAAGTTGGGCATTCTTCTAAACACTTCATAAAGTTTCATTTAATCATTATAACAGCCAGGCAAACTATTTCCATAGCCATTATTTCTGCAACCTTACTTTTCTACATACTCATTTAAATGCTTTGCATATATTTAAAAATTTAACACAACAGTCTTGTAGGATTAATTTGTGAGGCTCAAATAGATTTCATATCTTGACAAGACCAGGTCACACAAGTAATGTGCAGAGAGACCAGGATCCAAATCCAGATATTCCTGCTTCAGAGGCTCTATCGTGGCATGCCATGCTTTTCCTTATTATCCCTATTTGACCAGTGAAGAAACTTGGGAACTCTAAATATGTAAGTAATTTGATGTAGTCAGTGAGTACTGGAACCTAGATTCACACTCAGTCTGTTGGCGCTGGAACGTGTGTGTTTGTCCTCTGTATCACTCTCTCTTCCAAAACTCATTGGATGTTCCAGAAATTGCTCTATGCCAATGTTTGAAAAATACTTTTCCATATTAATTATAGTTATTTTAAATGCCTTGATTAATAATTTTAACTTTTCGGCTATATCAGCATTTATTTTCTCTTGCCTAGTGCTCACGTGTTGTTGCATTTTTACGAATGTGATAATGTTTATGAATTTTGGTTGTACAGATAGTGTCTGTAAAAGAACAGTAGAGAGAAAGGAAGATATTATTTACCACTAATATTTACCGATTATTTTGTTACACAGTCAATTTAAGCTCAGTGAATCTAATCTGATTTTTGGGCTAGGCTTCGTTGTAGCTTTCCTTGCATTATTTCACCACTGTCCTCAAAACTTTTATGGGTGTGGTAGATTTTTCCTTCAGCAGGGCTTGAGATTGGCCTATTTCAAGATAAGCTGAGTCTCAAGTGAGAGCTTGTCTGCATACATTGGTAGCAGAGTTATTCTGAGTATGAGATTTACTAGGGTTTAAATCCATCATAAAAGTAACAACATGTACTCCTGAAAATCGTAATGATTATAACAATCACATAGCTGAAAGGAAACAGCTTGAACTAGTCAATGTAAGAGAAGAGTCTACTCTCAAATGAGAGTCAGGATGTCTTTCCATAGCAGATCTTCCAGCTCTGCAAATGGTTGAAGAATTCTTTCTGCTTTGCAGATTGACTGACACATTTTCGGTCAGTCAGTTTGCTTCCTAGTTTTCTGCCCTTCAGATGATTTCTATTCTCCTGCTACTTAGCCAACAACCTTTGGAAAATACCTGTGTACACTTAGTGAAGACCTTGAAACTTTCAGAGAAATGTTTCTTAGTTATTTTCCTACCATCCCCAGTCTTTCAATGTATGGCCCTAATACACATGTCGGTAGCAGACTTATTCTGAGTTTGAGGTTTATGAGGGTTTAAATACATCATACCAGGCTACAACATATACTTGCATAAAATCATCATCATCGTAACAATCACACAGATGAAAGAAAATACTACTAGCTTGAACTGGTCAATGTAAGAGCATTTAGAATAATTCTTGTATATTCATAATGCTGTGATCTATGGAAGATGTTTACCCAGAACTGATCTACTGTGAGCAGGTTTTGCTTGCTTCTTGTCTGGGCTTAATCTACTATTCAATATTAGTATGTTTGCATACCTATATAACAAAAATATTTTCAAGTTAAAGAGATCCCTTCATAAAAAATATTAGCCAAAAATTAGTCACATTTTCTCATTGATGATTTTTGGAAGGTACCTGTAAAGCTGAAGTAAAGTACAATAGACCTGAAAGATTAGAACTGCCTTATTCACAAGGGTTGCCAAGCTTGGCTTCTTATTGAGATGACCTGTTGAGGTTTCAAAAACACAAATGTCCTGTTTACACTCTACCTCTCTCCAGGTCCTATCTTTTATAGCAAAATTTCACGAGGTGAGGCACAAGAATCATTTTTTAAAAATCAAAATTTGTTCTGACTGAACATGTTCGATGAAACATTGCACTAGGGTTATTACCTTTTTTTTAATCCAAGAAAAAGGATTCAAATAAAGAAATTCATAACATAAAAAAGTGTATCAGTCCTCACCTGTTTAGCTTAATGAATTCCTTACATATCCTGATACTGTTAAAGAATTGGAATTTTATTCTAAACAGTTTGACATATATATCCTTTATTTCTATTTTTATAATTGTATTTTAATCACTAAGATACCAGATAAATATTTTAAGTTATTATCTTTTTCCTTGTGCAGTATGCCTCTGAAGAAAGTGGCAAAATGTTGTACATGTATTTTCACAGGCTTGTGCCATTAAAGATGGCAAGGTATCAACACTAAGATTTTCTTTTTTTTTTAACTGTATAGAAAGTTCAGGGACTGAACACTTATTCCCAAATATGAAAATAAATTTTAAGTTTTACAAAAACTTGGGGAAAACAGCATCCAGGAATGCATTAAAGGCATCATTTTTTTTCTTAATAATAAAAGCCCGAACTGAGAACCAATTTAAGTGCTAAATGAACTTTGAAATGATCTGTCACGTCCTCCTCTCTTTAATAGAAACTAGAGACAAAGATAACCATGCCTGGGACAAAATACTAGAAACCTAATTTAATCTAAGTCACACTCAAGAGTGGATGTACTGGGAACATTGTTTAGATTGAGTTATAAAGGTTGCTTAGCTAGTACAAGGAAAGTAATATTATGAAGACAGGACCCTGAGTTTAATCAATTTTATCTTCCAAATATCTTTGAGCACCAAACTCCAGACAGATGGTTATCTAACAAATGTTTATCACTTCTGACAAAAAGTTCTTAACAAGAGTGGGTGCAAACATATTAATATAAAGATAACCTAATACAAATACATAAATTACTAATTTACCATGGACTTTTTATGTGAGAAATTATATAAAATGAAGATGGCATTAGCCATGAGAGCAGTAGATGTCAAAAATTTATGATACAATTTAAATTACATAGTATATATCTAGATTATTTTAGCATTTGCTAAGTGTTTCACTTAAATTACCTAGTTGATCTTTAAACAAAGCTACAAAATGCCTCTGTAAGTCTGTTGAATAGTGGTAACCAAAGAAATCAAATCTTACTCCTGGTAACTTAGTATTACTATATTTTGAAAAAAGGGTATCTGCAGATGTGATTAACAATTTTGTGATGAGAAAATAACCCCAGATTATTTTGTAGGGCAATAAATGCCATAAAAATATTTTTTGAAAAACAATGGTAGAGGTTTCACACAGCCAGGAGATGAGAAGAAGTGTGATCTTGTGGAAAGATATTAGAATGATGTGACCAAAAGTCAAATAAAGGGAATATTTCTAAACTCATTCTGAGGCCAGTATTACCCTGATACAAAAACCAGGTTAAGACACATCAAGAAAATAAAACTGCAGGCCAATATCACTGATGTATGTTGATGCAAAAGTTGTCAACAAAATACAAACAAATCCAATTTAACAACACATTAAAAAGGTTATTCATCATAACCAAGTGGGATTTATCCAGAGGATACATATGCAGATTAATCAATGTGATAAATTAATATATGCATATTAATCAGTGTGATACATCATACCAATAGAAGGACAAAATCAATATTGTTATTTAAATTGATGCTACAAAACCATTGATAAAATTCAAAATCACTTAATAGTAAGAACCATCTCAAATGGTATAGAAGGAACATTTAAAATAATATGTAAGACCCACAGGTAGTATCATACTGAATAGGTAAAAGGTAAAAACTGAAAGTCTCTAAGATCTAGAACACAACAGTGATACATATTTTCAACACTGTTATTTAACATAGTGCTGGAAGTCCTAGCTAGAGCTGTCATTAAAAGAAATAAATAACTGGCATCCATAATGGAAAGAAAGATATCAAATTATCCTTGTTTGCAGATCATAGAATCTTATATTTTGAAAAACCTAAAGACTCCACCAAAAAACTGTTAGAATAACTGCATTCTGATTGTGATAAACACATTCAGTAAAGTTGCAGGCTAAAAAAATCAATATGCAAAAATCAGTAGCATTTCTATATGCCAGCAGTAAAAGTCTTAAAAAGAAATCGAGAAAGTATTCCCATTTATAATAGATACAGATAAAATTAAATTCCTAAGAACAAACTTAACTAAATAAGTGAAAGATCTCTATAATGAATCTATAAAACACTGATGCAAAAAATTAAAGAGGTCACCAAAAAGTATAGATATTCCATGTTCATGGATTTGAAGAATCAATCTCTTTCAAATGTCCATAGTGCCCAAAGCAATCTACAGATTCAATGCAATACCTATCAAAATATCTAATACATTCTTCACAGAAATAGAACAAACAATGCTAAAAAGTATATGGAACTACAAAAAATATAGTCAAAGCTATCCTGAGCAAAAAAACAACACTGGAGGAACCACATTACCTGACTTCAGATTATACTACTAAACTATTGTAATTAAAACAGCATGGTACTGGCATAAAAACAGATGCATAGATCAGCGGAACAGAATAGAGAACCTGGAAACAAATCCATACATCTTTAGTGAACCCATTTTCAGCAAAGGTGCCAAGAACAAACAACAAGAAAAGGACAGTCTCTTCAATAAATGGTGTTGGGAAAAATGGATAGCCATAGGCAGAAAAATGAAACTAGACCCCTATATTTCACCATATCCAAAAGTCAAATAAAAATGTACTAAAGACTTAAGTCTAAGACCTCAAACTATGAAACTATTACAGGAAAATATTGGGGAAACTTTCCAAGATATTGGGCAAAGATTTCCTAAGTAATACTCCACAAGCCAAGGAAACTAAAGCAAAAATGGATAAATGAGATTACATCAAATTAAAAAGCTTCTGAATAGCATAGGAAACCATCAACAAAATAAGGAAACAACTCACAGAATGGAAGAAAATATTTGCTAACTACCCATCTGACAAGGAATTATATAACCTAACATATAATACATAAGATCAAACAACTCTATAGGAAGAAAATATCCAATAATCTTTTTTTAAAATCGGCAAAATATTTGAATAGACTTGTCTCAAAAGAAGACATACAAATGGCGAACAGGCATATGAAAAAGTTCTCAGCGTCATTGACCATCAGAGAACCACAAACCAAAACTGTGAGATCTCACTCCACTTAAAATGTCTTTTATCCAAAAGACAGGCAATAACAAATGCTGATGAGAATGTGAAGAAAGGGGAACCCTTATATTACTATTGTTGGAAATGTAAGTTAGTACAACCACTATAGAGACCAGTTAGAAGGTTCCTCAAAAAACTAAAAATAGGGCTACCATATGATCCAGCAGACCCACTGCTAGGTACATATGCAAAATAAAGGAAATAAGTATATCCAAGAGTTATCTGTACTCCCATGTCATTGCAGCACTATTCACAGTAGCCAAGATTTGGAAGCAACATATGAAGGAATAAAGGATGTATGATAAATAAACACAATGGAGTACTATTCAGCCATAAAAGCTAATAAGCTCCTGTCATTTGCATCAACATGGGTGGAACTGGAGATCATTATTTTAAGTGAAATAAGCCAGGCATGGAAAGACAAACTTCACGTATTCTCTTATTTGAGAGAGCTAAAAATTAAAACAAACTCATGGAGGTAGAGTAGAATGATGATTACCAGAGTATGCGGAGGGTAGTGGCAGGGAAATGGGGATGGTTAATGAGAACAAAAGAAATAGAAAGAATGAATAAGATCTAGTATTTGCTAGCACAACTGGCTGACTATAATATAGTAAAAAGTAATTTAATTGTAAATTTAAAAACAATTAAAGGGTATAATGGCTTTCATTATAACACAAAGGATAAATGCTTAAAGTAATGGCTAAAAAAAAATATTGCTGTCTACTTTGGAGAGCTGGATAATTTCTTCCTTGTTTCTGAATAGAGACTTCCATTTGGCCTGAGTCATTAATCCAAGTACAGTAGGATATATTAGCAATTGCCCAGGCTGCACATTTGCCAATAAGGATATAATCTATAGCAATTCCAGCATCCCTATCATCCCTAGTCAATGAGTTGAGGCTAAGCGGAACTCCTTCCAGCTCCAAGGTAGTCTGATGGGTTACTTCAGCAAAATTCAAAACAAATATTTTACCACTTTTTCTAATTTGATGACTTACATTGAGGGAATAACTGCCCAAAACAGCAAATTAGTAAGGAATCAGTTATCCCTCAATAAATCTACCTTGGAAAATCCAGGGAAGCCTTATTTTAGAGAAGATGCCTCAGTTTTCTGAGCTATCAGAGTTACTGGTGGTGTTTCCTTAAAGACTTGGTCTCTTATCACCACCTCTAAGATGAAAATAACAATGTTTTTGTAAGGGAAGCAAGTTAATGCCTAGCTTCTACACAAGGACAATAATCCCAGCAGTATGCACATGTTGTCCCAGGGGAGAAAAGATTTATTATGATTGGTGAAGTTCTGCTCATGGGACCTCCCACAATCAGTGTGGGGGCACAAGTTGACACTGCCTCTGTGTCCTCCCGGCTCACTGGTAGAGCTTTGGACAGAGTCTAGTCTCTGATTTTGAAAAGACTCTGGAGGCAGCTCCATCTGTCCTGCTTGTTTTTGTCATCATTGGGTGTTATTCCTTTGCCTCACACACTGATTGAGAATGTGGATGGTGGACTTACAGAGGTAGTGAGGAGACTTTTCTTTGAGAGTTGCAAAAGCTGGAATCATTCCCTGTTGTTTGTGAGAGACCTTTTGATAAGGTTGGAAGGAAAAGCAGTGATGAGAGTGGTTAGAGATTGTGGTTAGAGACGTCTGGCTAGGGTAGCTAACCCAGCCGACAAATTAGAGTGTGTGCAACAGTTTTTGTGTGTCATCACCAGGACATTTTTCTTGGGATGAAAGGATCCAGAACAGATCTGAAACAGAAAAGATAATTGATGTGCCTCCCCCATCTACACCTCAGGGGCCTGATGGGGGTGGCTTCTCATGGGCCCTGGTAGTTGCTTTTCCTCTAATATCCCAAAACTGGTGTTTCTGATTCCTTAAGGGGAACTCCACACTTTCAAGCATCTTCTGTGCACACCCAAAGCTTTCACATAGTGGGGTTAGGTCCAAGTGACAAGGGTATTTTTATAAAACACACAGAGACCCATTGTTTCCCTCTCTTCTATCTGGAGAGCAATGTACTTAACCAAGTGATCGTTACACTTACGGTCTGCAGTTGTGCCAATTCAGCAGGAAAATTCATATGGCTGACCTAAAATTAATTTTGAATTACCAACACTCCCTTTTGCTAGGTTGTCAGAGTATGAATCAGGCCATCCTGGGATTCTTGTTAGGGAAAAACTAGTACAATCCTGTCCAGGAATGTCAGAAAAGAATTTCGAATATCTGATAGTTACAAGTAAAGATCAAAGGTCTAGTGTTGTCCATATGCCAGAAATAGGCTGCGGCAGTGCCCATAGAATATGTTCTCTCACTTAGTGACATCGGGATCAGCTCCCATTGATCTTCTGGCTTTACTTCAGACAGTAGATTAGGGGTCATAATTTCCTATAAAGGAATAGCTGCTACTTTTTCATGTGAGGTCAAGATGCTGCTGTGCCTGTAATCCCAGCACTTTGGAAGGCCGAGGTGGGTGGATCATGAGGTCAAGAGATCGAGACCATCCTGGTCAACATGGTAAAACCCCGTCTCTACTAAAAATACAAAAAAATTTAGCTGGGCATGGTGGCACGTGTCTGTAATCCCAGCTACTCAGGAGGCTGAGGCAGGAGAATTGCCTGAACGGAGCAGGCAGAGGTTGTGGTGAGCTGAGACTGCGCCATTGCACTCCAGCCTGGGTAACAAGAGTGAAACTCCGTCTCAAAAAAAAAAAAAAAATGCTGCTGTGGATAGGTCAGCTATGTTCCTGAATATACCATTTTCACCCAGCTAGGGAAGATTATTGGACCCTTTCTTCCTTGTCAGTAATTCATTCTGAATTGGCTAACTTCAAACTAGATATATCAGGGTAAATATTAATAAGGCCTTATGGGTGAGACATTCAGGGTTGACAAGAGTGCAGTAGTCACTATAATTTCTTTTTAAAAAATGGTATATATTTAATGGGTACAAGTGCAGTTCTGCCACATGTATATAATGCACACCAATGATATCTGGACTTTCAGTCATCACCCGAATAATATATACTGGACCTACTAACAACTTCTTATTCCTCAACCCTGTCCTGTACTTCTGCCCATCGGAGGCTCCCGTGTTTCTTATTTCACACTCTATGTTCATGTGTATGCATTATTTAGCTTCCACGTATAAGTGACAACATGTGGTAAGGAACTTAACTGTTTCTGAGTTTTTCATGTAAGATAATGGTTTTCAGTTACATTGATATTGTTGCAGAACACTTTTTCATGGCTGAATAGTATTTTACTGTATATGTATATATATATATATATATCATACCTTCTTGACCAATCATGCATTGATGGACACTTAGATTGATTCCATATCTTTGCTGTTGTGATAGTGCCATGATAAACATGAGTGCAGGACTCTTTTTGATATAATGATTTATTTTCCTTTGGGTAAATACCCAGTAGTGGGATTGCTGGAAGCAATGCAGGTACTATTTTAGTTCTTTGAGAAATTTCCATACTGTTTTCCACAGAGGTTGTACTAATTTACATTCCCATCAACAGTGTGTAAACGTTCCCTTTTCTCCTTTTCTCTGCATCCTTGCTGACATTGTTCTTTTTTGACTTTTTAACAATAGCCATTTTCACTGGTGTAAGATGATATCTCGTGTGGTTTTGATTTGCGTTTTTCTTAATGATCAGTGCTGTTGAAAATTTTTTTGGGTGCTTGTTGGCCATTTGTATATCTTCTTTTGAACAATGTCTGTTCATGTCCTTTGCCCACTTTTTAATGGAGTCATTTCTTTTGTTTTTTTTTTGTGTGTACTTTTCAAAAAAGGTGGAACTATTAGTAGTATCAGGGAGGAAATGGGTCCAAAACTCCAAGGGATTCCTCCAGGTAGAGTCTTACCAGAGCCTCCAACTGAAAAAATCATCAGTCTTGCCGGGTGTGGTGGCTCACGCCTATAATCCCAGCACTTTGGGAGGCCGAGGCGGGTGGATCACGAGGTCAAGAGATCAAGACCATCTGGGTCAACAAGGTGAAACCCCGTCTCTACTAAAAATACACACACACACAAAAGTTAGCTGGGTATGGTGGCGCGTGCCTGTAGTCCCAGCTACTCGGGAGGCTGAGGCAGGAGAATTGCTTGAACCCAGGAGGCGGAGGTTGCAGTGAGCCGAGATCTTGCCATTACACTCCAGCCTGGGTAACAACAGTGAAACTCCGTCTCAAAAAAAAAAAAAAAAAAAAAAAAAAAAAAAAAAAAATCAGTCTCAGAGAGTTATAACTCAAAGATGTCACTTAGCATGAAAAACTTGACTTTAGTGTAACAGAGAAACTTAACTTTTGAACTTAAATCAAATAATAGGCATAAATAGCTAATGTGACTAGTAGTCTACATAAATATCACCTCTTTGAATTACACATAAATCAAGAACAAAATAAAAGAGAATAGTCTCTATAAAGAATATTGGGGGAGAACTAGTGAAATATCTTACTGTACTAAAGATTTTAATAAATTGTTAGTCTCTGAAATGTATGTGCCTTATGGATTAGAAACACATTTAAAAAACCAAAACCTTATCACCTCTGAAAGGATAAGGATGACAGAAAACAGAAGCCAAACTATGAATTAAAGATGTTTCTGATTATGAAAGGGCCACAACTGGAACAAAATTAACAATCAAAGATAAAATAATTTAAATTAATTTCTCCTGTAGCTTAAAAAATTATAACTATGCAAAGCAATAGAGATTATTAAACTTTAGATAGTAGTAATCAAAAGAGATAGAGAAAAATCCTCTTAAACTTTCCATAAAAGGTTAATGAAAATAATTCTACACTTACCCAAATTGCCTATAGAAGAACAAAAATCAAGCTGTTTTTGGTTTTATATTCACAGGAAAATATGCCCGAGCTAACAGCGTCTATAGAATTTTGAGAGACAAGAGGTAAGTGTTTCTCAAATTTTATGATAACCTAAATGTTTTTGATATTTGAAGAAAAGAGAAAAACATTTGCTAAATACTCAAGGGCTCAGGAACCTAGCCAATCATCAATATTTCTGAACAAAATATTGAAAAATAATTCAGTCAACTAATAGTTTAATAAAATAAGAACACAAGAATGGAAAATTATCACTGTATCTGAATAAGTAATAAGCATTTAAAATAGTTAAATAAAATTACATCTAAAAATATTTTGAAATTAATTTGTTACCAATCTGAAAGGTAATGTCAGTTTTATTGTTGTGAGGCTAGGTAAAATATAAATGACTTAGAGATAAGCTGGTTATTAAGATACATATTACACTTATGAAAACCCACGTATATAAGAGTGGGTGGAAAAGGAATATGTAGAAAATGTTTCATTTTTTAATCCTAAATTGTTAAATAAAAAAATGTTAAAAAGTAGTTTTGAAAATTTTAGTGGTATTTGTAAAATAATAACTCAATAAACATGGATAACATTAAAATGACTGAATAAATAAAACAAATGTCAATATAGCAAAACTTTCAAAAATTTTAAAAAGTAAAATGAGAAAGTATGAAAATTAGAAAAAGTTGTATCCAAAGGAAATATGAGCAAACATCATTACAGTAATAAACACAAGTATTTATTTTTCTTTCTGTCATAAAGAAAACTTAAATACAAATCTGCATGGCTTATGTCAGTGAAGACTAAAATAAAATTTCTTAGAAATGTAAAAAATAAAAAGAATTGTATAGTTTTATAAAATAAATTCAAATCAAATGAAAATAAGTAACTTCATGTTATGTAAAATAATAAACATCACATAACTAAATAAGAAAATAATTTTTTATCCTAAGAAATGCAAAATACAAAAAACATATTTATAAATCATTGTAGTTTGAGAATATTAAAAAGCATAGCAAAAATTATTAAAAATGCAAAAAGATGATAGAAATATAACTGAGCATTAATTTAGCAAGCCTTTATTAGCTTTCTGATAATAAGTGAACAAAGTAGATAATGGTAGATGATTTTATAGTATAATAAATAAAGTTGCAAAAATTTCATTTTTTACCATACTGAAAGATAGTATTTTTGCAATAAGCACAAAAGAAAGGCATTATCATCAGAAAACCAAGACTTCATATCATTACATCAAATCATTAAAAAGGAAGAGTCAAAATAATCAAAATAGTACCTTTTATGGAGTATATCCATGTGTACATAGCTTATCAAACAAACAGTAGAATTATTTTGTAATTTGAAAATTCACAAAAATGGTAAGCCAAAAAGTAAATATGTGCATTGGCTATATTAAAGCAAGACATTTCACTAATAATAGTATGAGCAAAATTCTTCAAAGTAACCAGGACATGTGTTGGTAGACATACCTTCTTCCGCATCCGCCCACACATGCAGAGAGCGGGAATGAATGACATTCATTTATATAGTCTTAAAATGATCATTTAAAAGGGAGAAAGTTAATCTTAAATTCACTTATATGATGAATGAAGTCTCTATTAAAGTTTCAGTGGATTTCTTTAGAAGGGGACATTCTAGAATTAAAATTCAAGAATAATGTCAAAGTGAGTTTTAAAATTTTAAAACAAAAGTGATGAACATGCTCCTTGACTTTATATTTCAGATAATCTGACAGCATTTTACATACAATGATATTAATATGAAAGTAAACAAATAAATCAATGGAAAAGAATAGCTCATGTAAAGAGTTGAAATATAAGATACTGATGTTGAACAAGGAATGCAAATCAAAATATATTGCGATATATATTTTGATCTGCAAAATATTATTGGAAACTTAGCTATTTAAAAACACATATTTGGACCTTACAGCAAACATGAAATAAAGCCAAGAAGCGTTAAAATAATAACTATAAAACTTTATGTTATAAAAGCAAGAAATATTCAATATCCTTAAAACATAAAACTTAGATACAGTATATATAAATACTATATAAAAGTAATGTATTTTATATAAATATATAAAAATAAAATGCTGTTACCTCAAATGAAATTAGCAAATGACACAACCTTCTACCCACAAAAAATAGAAATAATATATATGACCAATTAAACTACAAAAAACATTTTTCTACCATACATAAATGAAGGTTAAACTAAAGCTAAAAACGATTATTCTGGGTTCAGTGTTATCATAGAAGCCTTGAAAAGCAGCCGCAGAAGGCAGAAGTGTCAGTCAGAAATGGCGTGAAAGGAGGGAGGAGAGTTGAGAAAGAAGGGGAGTTTGGGGAGATTAGAAGCATGAGAAGGACTCAGCCTGCCTTTGCTAGCTTTGAAGATGGAGAAAGGAGTTCCAGCCAAAACATTTGAATGGCTTCTGAAAGCTGAGAACGAACCACAGCCGACAGCCAGCGAGTTATCTTGGACTTCAGTCCTACAACTGCATGGAACTGAATTCTTCCAACAGCCTGAATGAGCTTGGAAGTGGATTCATTCCTAGGTCCTCTAGAAAAAAACACAGCCATGCTCACACTTTGATTTCGGCTTTGTGAAACCAGGACAAGAGAAACAGCTGAACTATACTGTACCTGCATGTCTGACCCATAGAACTCTGAAATAATAAGAATATTGTTTTATGCCTCAAATTGGTGGTAATTTGGTGAGAGAACACTAGCAAACTACCAGAAAAATGTCTCTCCTGATGATTTGGCAGAGGTTAAACAAACAAATATTATTGTCAGATGACAGGCACAGCTATATTTAGTACTGGCAATATATAAATTCTCTCAGATTTTCTAGAAACAAATTTGTTATAGTACATTGTCTAGGGCCTTAAAGATGTTCATAGTCCATGCTAATTCTATATGTCAGAATCCACCATTATGACCTAAACAGAGCTATGAACTAAAGTTTAAGGGGTTTGGCTTAGCACAGTGACTCATGCCTGTAATCCCAGCATTTTGGGAGGCCAAGGTGGGAGGATCACTTGAGGCTGGTGTTCGAGACTAGCCTGGTCAACATGGCGAAACCCTGTCTCTACGGAAAACACAAAAATTAGCTGGACATGGTGGCAGACTCCTGTAATCCAAGCTACTCGGGAGGCTGATGCAGGAGAATGAATTGAACCTGGGAGGTGGAGGTTGCAGTGAGCAGAGATTGTGCCACTGCACTCCAACCTAGGTGACAGAGTGAAACTCCTTTCTCAATAAACAAATAAATAAATAAGTAAAATAAATATAAGGTTATTATTTATAGTAGCAAACATTTAGAAACCACCTTTAATTCCAAATATATTAGAATCATTTATATGTTAAAATATTATTAAGGCAATAATGTCATACTGCAAAAAAAAAAAAAAATATTTGAATATACCCAATATATAGTACCAGATGAAAAAGTGTGCTTTAAAAATAAACAAAATCTGTCAATATCTATCTGTCCATCCATCCATCCACTCACATTTGCATACACATGCACATGTACACACACCACATGGAAAACAGACTGGGAAGAAATATAATCAAGTGTCAATAGTCGGTATTTCTAGTGGATAAAAGTATGACTATTTTAAATCTTCTAATTTTGTGGTAAAACTATTAAGAAGCAAATATTATTTCACATTTTTGAAACAGAAACATCACATGTGTAGACTTAATGTGTAGCTAGACTCTTAAATATATTAAAACTTTAAATATTATGCCTCATACTTTGTGTATCTGGTTCTTACTTTTCTTTTCTTTTTTTGGAGACATAGTCTCACTCTGTTGCCCAGGCTGGAGGGCAGTGCATATCAGCTCACTGCAGCCTCTACCTCACAGGGTAAAGCAAGTATCTGCTTCAGCCACCAGAGTAGCTGGAATTACAGGCGACTGCCACCATGCCCAGCTATTTCTTTTCTTATTTTTAGTAGAGAAAAGGTTTCACCATCTTGGCCAGGCTGGGCTTGAACTTCTGGCCTTGTGATCTACCCACCTCGGCCTCCCAAAGAGCTGGGATCCCCTGTGTGATCCACTGTGCCTGGTCTTTATTTTTGTTTCAACCAGGAAATACTGATTATGTATCTGGGAACACTTGATTTTTCAGAAGCATATCTTAGAGTTGTCACTGATTTTTCTTTTTTCTATTTATTGGACTTATTAATGTTTCCTTTTATGCTTACATATTGACATATGAACAAATAACCTTTTATTTATTTTTTAATAACATAGATAGAATCTAATAGCATCTAAATAAATGTAATATTAACTCTGTTTAGCCCATTGAACATCATAATTTAAAATTGAACTGGACATCTGTTGCAATGCAAATTTAAAAAGGTACTTTACTCAATGAAAACAATAGAAAATAAAAAAGAAAAAACAAACCTGACAATGCCATCTTCATTATGATCAAGATTGTGAAAATCAGCATCATTTCTTCTCTTTTCTTACCAATTACAGCTTCACAAATATGTTCATATATATTCACAAAATCCAGTTTTAATGAAGTTTCAAGAAAGGTAAAATCCACAGCACCCCACCTCCCATTAAGACTGTTAAAAACAACTGATATTGGCCAAAAGCCACGCAGGAATAGGTAAGAGGAAAAGAGGAGGATCCAATGGAAACACATTTCAGGACATTTTTGCAAGAAAATTCTCAGAGTTAGGGTATTTTTTAAGTTATAAAAGCATGATTCTGTGTTTTCAACAATGCAAAAGAAAATTAGAGTAGACAGAGAGAAGTAGACCCTTTGGTAGACCCTTTAGAACAAATTTGGTTCAGAGAAAATGAGGAGAGATTACTTTAAAAAGAACCACACTATAAGCCATATTTGTAGAAAGTGGATTGACTTTGTGACAGCAGAGAAGGATCCTTTAAACGGTAGAAACATGTTATCACAACATTGGATGCTATGTATTTCTTCCTGACTCAGTCCCAACCCCCATATCACAGGAACCTCCTAAAATAACACATCAGAGACAATCCAAATTCAATGCTGAGACACAAATCAGCACAGCATAGCACAGAGATATTTTAGCAACAAAAAAATGCTAAAAGAAGTAGCAAAACTTTCTAATAAATAAATATCTCCCAGAAAATGTTACTACATAGCAGATGGAAATTGTGCCAAATATTTTGGTTTAAAAGTCATAAACAGTCAATAGGTTTTCTAAACAGAAACTGTATCAGAAAAATAAGAATTCTGTAACCACATAGTGAGTCATGGGCAGAAAATGCAATGTAAGAGGCGGAAGAAAAAAAGACATGCTTAGAAAATTTAAGACAGAACTGCAAGGGGTACAAGCAAGAAGAGGAATTGTGTAAGGCTCAGTAAAGATCAAAGATAATATAGTAATAATACATTGAAGTAAGAATGTATTATAAAAGATTGGAGAGGCAATAATAGCCATAGAAAAAGGAAATTTAACATGCCAATAACTGGAATTCCTGAAGAAAAAAAATGAAATAATGGACACAGCAAATACTTAAACAGGTAATTTAGATTTAAACTTTTGATACTGATTATACTAGATCAGATCTCCCACTAAAATGAATATAAAATACAGAAAGCAGCTCCCTTAAGACAGTCTAGAATAAAGAAAATTTGACAGATTCCGGTGCCAAGTATATGCTTAGAGGAGTGCAGTTACACAAAGTGGATTTTTGTCTTCCCAGCTGTTATCCTGAGACTAGATGCAGTCATCCTACTGTGCACATTCTTCCTCTCTTGAAAATTTAGAAAAACAAATTCAGGAAAACTGTGGCTTTTGGAAAGGTATTCTCAGAAGGTAAAGGACCAGAGAGGGGATTCCCAAAGTCTGTATTCACGTCACTGGCTCCCATGAGTCAACAATAAACAAGCTAGACAGAAACAGTTCCAACAATGCTATAACCTAAGAAAGAAAGCTTAACCAAAATGTTTATAATGAAGTTTATAGAATAAGAATGTAAGGAATTTTTTTTGACAGCTGTACACTGTGTTTGTGTTTTAAGCTACGTATTGCAAAAGAGTAAAAAAGTTTTTTTTTAATTAAAAAGTTTACAAAAGTAAAAACAGTTTAGTAAGCTGAAGCCAATTTATTATTAAAGAAAGAAAAAAACTTAAGTAAGTTTACTGTAGCTTAAGTGGGCAGTGTTGATAAAGTCTACGGTAGTGTACATGTCCTGGGTCTTCACATTCATTCACTGCTCACTTACTTCTCAGCCAGGGAGAATTCCAGTTCTGCAGGCTCCATTCATGGTAAATGCCTTATACAAGTGTACCATTTTTGTTTAAATCTTTTATACCATATCTTACTGTACTTCTATGTTTAGTTATGTTTAGATGCACAAATACTTACCGTTCTGTCACAATTGCCTACAGTACTTAGGACAGTATGATGTACAGGTTTGAAGCTCAGGTGCAATAGTCTATACCACACTGTTTAGGGGTGTAGTAGGCTATGCCATCTAGTAGGCTATACTTTGTGTAAATACACTCCATGATATTGCTCAAGAACAAATCACAATATGTCATTTTGATGTATTAGATTGATTTTTATGTATGTTTAGATTGAATTTGGATAATAGTTCTATTTTTTATTTAAGAAATCTATCTTTAAAAGTAAATGTTTCCTGTCTCCAATTTTCAGTGAAGCTTTTGGTTTTTAATTCCTGTTAATATATTTCAAAGGCCTTTCCTTACCCTTTTTTCTACCAAAGGGAGAAAAAAAATCCTTCCAAAGAGAATAAAATCTAATTTGGCACTATCATATGGTCAGGGAATCACTACTTTTATATCTATCCAAAGCCAATTTTGTTGTGTTGCAGACTTTTTGAAAAGAGATTGCTATAATTTACATTTTACTAGGGATAAAAAATATCCTTTTAGAAACTGTTTAATAGTCTGTCATTACTGAATTCAGCATCTTCTAGTCTGTCCTTGACATGAAATATTCTTGTCCTCTGAGTTTACATTTTGTATTTCAGGTCCTTCCACTTTGTCATTTAATCCACATTTCAGCGCTATATATATATATATATATATATATATATATATATATATATATATGGCAGTTGAGTGCTTTTAAAAAGAAAATTATCCAACAGAACATTTTAGGAAATAAGATGCTCAAGACCTTTTCACCTGGTAGAGGGAAGAGGAGAGGGCAATGTAGATGATAATCACAAATATGAGAAGCCACTGACATTGTGTACTGACAGTGAGTCAATAATTTTCACCAAATATGTTAGAAAAGTTGTGGCTTAAAGTAGCTTGGATAAATGCTGAAACAGATCATTTCCAAATTTAGTAGAAAAAATAGATGACAATCAATGTAAATTTCACTCCAAAAGGACATGTGTGTATATGTATACACACACATATATAAATGTATATACATATATTTAAATATATAATGACATTTCACAAGTAATTAACACATTGCTAGTTTTCTTATAGCTTACTACTGGGAGCATCCCTTTCACCAGTAGTTCTAATTTTTTATGTGACTATGTGTTCAATCTTTTATATGACCTGTGCTCAAAAAAAAAGTTAAGATACCATAGTCCTACTCCTAGAGATTCCATTTCTGACAGTCTTGGACTCTAGCCTGGAAATTTGTGATTCTGATGCAGAGATGGATGGACTACACAGATAAGAAAAGACTTTCATAATCTCTTTCATTTCAAATAGTAGTTTATTCTCCCCCCATATAATGTTATTCTTTGCGTGAAAGGTTGATTTTGCACAAAATAAATTGTGCACTTTTTTTTACATTCTGCATCTCCACATTTTGTCCAGCATTGTTTTGAGATAATTCAACCAAGTATAATTCTTTACAGCACACAGTTTATTAAAATAACCTATAATAAGTGTCTTACCTTCCTTTTATTTATCAGTAAGCCATTATTCCCTTACTTATTCCCAAATCACAATAAAGGAGAGAGATGATTTCTTTTATTATTTTGAGACAGGGTCTTGCTTTTTCACCCAGGCTGGAGTGCAGTGCCAGGACCTCGGGTCCTGTAGCCTTGACTTCCTGGGTCTCAGGTGATCCTTCCCCCTCAGCTTCCTGAGTAGCTGGGACTACAGCTGTGTACCAGCACATCTGGCTTTTTCTGTTTGTTTTTTGAGACAGGGTTTTACCACGTTGCTCAGGCTAGTTTTGAACTCCTGGGCTCAAGAGACCTACCTGCCTTAGATTACCAAAGTGTTAGGATTATAGGAGTGAGCCACTATGCCTGGCCATGGAGATTTATTATTTATTGTTCCCCTTTCTTTCATTCTAGTTATCGCCACCCACAGTTATTTAATCTGCACCAATTTTTCCAATCTGTATATTCCTTGAGTTCTTTCAGTTAATTAGCCATCAGATATCTGTCAATTTATTGAACATTTAGTATCTCATAAATTGCAAAGCAGCATAAGATCAAAGCTGCTTGAGGTGGGAGCCTACTTATGTGGTACAGCTTGAGACATGCCAGTTAGTGTCCTGACAAAATAATAATAACAACAATAATAAACATCTCTGGAGTATAAAGTTCTACTTTCTAAGCTTTCACTCATTTGAATTAAACCTTGTCCTCCTTATGTGATGAAAAGGGAATGCTTATACACTGTTGGCTGGAATGTAAATCAGTACAACCTCTATGCAAATAAAATATGGAGATGTTTCAAAAAACTACAAATAGAACTACCATTTGATCAAGTAATCCCACTACTACGTATTGAAACAAAGGAAAAGAAATCATGATATTAAAAAGACACCTGCACATGTATATTTATCACAGCACAGTTCACAACTGCAAAAATGTGGAATCGACCTTAATATTCATCAACCAATGAGCGAATAAATAAAATGAAATATATATATATACATATGCACACACACCATGAGTACTATTAAGTCATAAAAAAAGAATGAAATAATGTGTTTTGCAGCCACCTGAATGGACTGGAGACCATTATCCTAGGTGAAGTAACTCAGGCATGAAAAATCAAATACCAAATACTCTGACTTACAAGTGGGAACTAAGCTATGGGTACACAAATGTATACAGAGTGGTATAATGAACATTAGAGATTTAGAAGAGGGAGGATAATGGGGAGCAAGGAATGAAAAACTACCTGTTGGATACAATATACACTCAGGTGACAGGTACACTAAATGCCAAGATTTTACCACTATAAAATTCATCCAAGTAACCAAAAACTATTTGTACCCTTAAAGCTATTGAAATAGGGCTGGGCACAGTGGCTTAAGCCTGTAATCCCAGTACTTTGGGAGGCCGAGGCGGGTGGATCATGAGGTCAATAGATCGAGACCATCCTGGTCAACATGGTGAAACCCCGTCTCTACTAAAAAAAATACAAAAAATTAGCTGGGCATGGTGGTATGTGCCTGTAATCCCAGCTACTCAGGAGGCTGAGGCAGGAGAATTGCCTGAACCCAGGAGGCGGAGGTTGTGGTGAGCTGAGATCATGCCATTGCACTCCATCCAGCCTGGGTAACAAGAGTGAAACTCTGTCTCAAAAAAAAAAAAAGTTATTGAAATTAAAAAAAATGCAATAAAAAATTTAAAAAATAAAGTCAATAAATCTAATCTTCATCAGATATCCTCTTTCTCAAATCCTCATGTAGTGGGCATTCTAGCTGTTAAAATATATATTTAAATAATCATTAAGGACCCTTGATATGTAACTTTGAAAAATATACTTACATCTAAGAAATGGCAAATGAGGATTACATGCAGGATTTTTATGAGGATCAAAAAAAAATATAGTCCTGTAGGTAAAATTTGTTTTCATCAATGGTTATTTTTGGGGTGAATTATTTGGCTAGCTAATTTTTTAGGATTCCTGAGAAACTTAGGAAGAGGAAACAAATCAAGAAGAGGTCATAGGAAGAAAATGGGGCAAAGACAAGGAAGAATAAAAAGAAAACAAAATTTCATGAAAGCAAATTAGCAAAGTAAAAATTTTGCCTGATTCACAATTTTGCCTGGGATTAGCTTTGTGTCGAGTTAGGTCAGTAAAATCAACTTGCTGGTCAGAACTTGAATTTGTGTTGATTAAGCCAGTGGAACCTCCATTCTTCCTGCTCATGATTGTGATGGTGGTGAAATGAAAGTGTGCCTGTAAAGTACTATCCACTCTAAGATATAAACCACATTTTACTTAATAATAATGAGGTTGGTGAGGATGATGTTGATAGAAAATGATCCATAGAGCTACATGAAGGTGGCGACTATTTGTTCATTCAGGCCACTGAATATGGTGAAAACAATAACTAAAAATACAAGTTACTGCAGTGAGAACAATGTGATTTAAATCTGAGGTGCAAACTATTTGTTTACACATGACTAGCTAGCTCAATGCAGAGCAGTTATAGGTGGGAAAACAGAACATTTCAAAAATAATAAGCTGATCCTGAGGAATTTGTTCTTGACTTGTATACAATCCCACAGGATACTGTCATTGTTATGCATTCATTCACTACCAATGGTGGGTGTTTGGATGGTTAAATGGCTTCTTTCAAGCCCTTTGGAAATACTGGAGATTAGGCAGCATTATGCCCCAGACTCTTCCTGCATGCTTTGAGAATGTTAGTAGTAGTCTAGTGAAACAGGGATTTTTTTTTTTTTTTTCAAATGAAAATTAAGTCCGTGTCAGGAAAGAAAGAATAGACGAGAAAGATCAAGACAGCAAGTAGCTATTCCTTAAGGACACCGCTCTTAAAATGACAATGACAGATGAATGGCGAGCATAAAATGATTGTAATGTAACTAAATTATTAAAGGAAATTTATTTCTACTAAGGAAATGTTTTTTATTGCATTAAAATAAATGAGAAAGTAACATTGGCCCCTTTTCCTCTAAATCAAGGCGCTGTACTTAAGAACTGATACTTTTTCAGTATGTTTACTATTTTAGTACTTTTTAAAATTAATAATTCCACAGGAATACACTTTCTTTAATGAAAAATATTGTATATTTTAACAAAGCAGATATTATTATAAATAGAGAGGTAAAAGGTACTTTTTGAAGTCATTTTTTTCTCAATATTTTGAATATTTATTTTCAAAAATCTACAGTAAAAACTCACACCTTGTAGTCCATAAAATTACATTTTAAAATATGCATATGATTTACCCAAAAGTTCAAAATAGTTGTTATGGGTGACAACAAATGTGTATTTTCTGTGAATGTGAAATAATGTATTAAAAAAGAAATTTATGTCTGTTCAGATGAAATGCTTTTCCCTACCACATCTTCAGCAGTTGTCAGATTTTGGTGTCTCATTTGTATCCTCAGTGAACATTTTGGCACCACATGGATAGCTTCTCAATGTTGAAGCTTTTTGGCACTGCAATGTTCAGCCTTAAAATATGGTTTAACAGAATCATCTCAGAGAAGCTCTTCATTTAGCTTATCTTGCTATCACCCTCTGCCCCTCACCCCCAAAACACACTCAGAGTTTAATTTCTGACAGATTATTTTATGGATTGTGTTGGGTAGCAGTGCACCCTCGAGGTGAAAGTGGTGATCGAAATCAGAACTTTGTCAGGGTACATCAGCTGGATCAGCTGTGGAACCATGATTCATTTCAGCTGGTGTCCACAAGAATCTCTCAGCATTCATGATGCAGCAGCGACTTTTCTAAGTTGCTGTGATGCAGTCTCTGAAAATCACAAAGGAGAAATTACAGCTATATAAAGTGGAGAGTTAAACATTGCTGGCCCTTCATGTCCACAGTGCATTTTTGCTGATTTAAGGCAAATATTATTTAACTCACAAAGTTATGTTGACACTAGCTGTTTTTATTATTTTGACTCAGCTTTTTACTTAAAAAAATATAAAAGTTTACCACGTGGTAAAAATCATTTTTTACCATCACTATTTTCCATTTTAGATCCCTTTCCCTCTCACTCCAGTTAAAAGTAAAAGTAAAATAAAACCATAGTTTTGTTAAGGGGGTTAACTACTAATGAAAAAATGGTTAATTCTGGATTAGCACAATTAATATTTGTAAGCAGGTAGTTTAAAGGGCTCTCAAAGAGTTATCATATATTCCTGCATATATTAGTTAGTATACTTCTAAAATATCTTTTGGCATATTGCAACCTATAGTCTTTTTCATTGATCACAATACCAGATGAGTAGAGGCCAAATTAATTCCCTTTTTTGGTATTATTAGGTTTGAACTGACAGAAAAACCACAGCAACAAGAGAAAATATTTCTATCCTGCAGGTTTGATATGGCCAAGGGTATTTTAATAAAATAACATGAAGATTGTCAAGTTGTTGGTTAAATAATTTTGATTATAATAATTCCAAGACTTAAAACCCTGATACATGATGCACAGAAGAGAAGAAAGGAAGTTGGGGGAGTAGAGAATAACTGTTTCACGTGTCAAAATGGCTATACTGTAAAAAAGAGATTTTTTCATCAAAAGAAACTTGACTGTGCTTAGATATCACTTATAAAATTGATAAAACAGATTTCATACTCTACCCCGGAACTACTGAATAAAAAGAATCAGGGGTGTCTCCTGAAAATATGCATTTTAAAAATATTTCCACGTAAGAATAATTAGACAGCCAAAATTGGGAACCCCATTTTATGTGATTCATAATAGAGCTAGAATAAATCGGTGTTAGCTTCCTGGGAATATTAAATTAATATTCATCTTTTGTGTCCTATATAATGCCCATCCCATAGTAGTTATTGAAATATTTGTTAGATGAACAAACAAAGATACTGGGAGGCATGTTTCATTCAAATGTAATGAAAAGGTATTTTGTCAACTTGAATTGTCCTTTTCTGTGCCTGGAGCTGTTCAAGCAAAAGCTGGATGATTACTTAATGGTGTTGCTGGTATCAGAAAAGTGCAGGAACTGACATGTAGGAAGCACTCAACAAATGTTTCACAAATTAATGCATAAACAATGTGAATTTCTTGATCAAATTAAGTGACTGTAAAACAGATCAGTGGTGGAATTATAATCAGATTAATAAGGGCAAATGAGCTTACGAATAACTCCTTCTATAGTAGGACATAGATATAATTATACAACATTTTGGCATTTCTCAAAAATGACAGATCTTCAATTTTAGAACTATACAAACACTTCTAAAATCCCTAAGTTTAAATGCCAAATCTACTCTTGATTCTTCAGCAACATTCCTGACTCAAATTAATTACTCTCAATATTGTACCATTCAAAGTACTTTGTATTTACCTTTCTTTTATCATTTATTATTTTTTTGAGAATGTATTTGTTTTTCTCTTATAAAAACTACCTTCCTTGAGGATGAGGGCACTATCATTTTGCCCTCCTTCAACCTCCCTGCAGTGATAGGTCTGTTGGACTTGGTAGCTGTTAACTGTTGTGCTGAGCTGTGTCGTTCATTGTACCAGTGCATGGAGCACTTTTACTAACTTGACAATTCTCTTGACTATCAGTAAATGTTAAAGTTCTGCTATCATTTATCAGGCACTAAAATTGTATGCTAATTTAAAGACAAAAGTCCAATTATACATGAATATTTTATGTCTGATTCTTTGCCTCATTATAGCACATGGATCTTATTATATTTTCTTCTTCGGGTAGGAAGGAGTAGCGAGTGGCATGCTCAGTTTTCTTTTTGTTTCTCAGGATTTGCTTGCTAAAAAAATCTGTATCTATCTATTCATCCATCCATCCATCCATCCATCCATCCATCCATCCATCCATCATATACTTAGGCAGAGCTTACTACCATCTTGCATAAGATGCAAGTTTGTCAATGCATTTTACTTGTTCTTTCAGGTAATGGGCTTGGAATGAGTTATACAATATACATTTTGACAGTTCAGTTGATTTATGCATCCGGGATGATTGATTCATGTATTATTTCAAGAATAAGGTACACTTCATTTTACACAGCTCATTTTCACCATTGTTAGATTTCAGTCTCTTGATGGTCTAAAGGAAACTTGAGCCACTTTTTTTTTTTTTTTTAATTTGCAGCTCCATTAGTCTCTCTGTGTTCCCTTTTTTCACAGGATTGAAGAAAAATATTTGGTGAATTCATTCAAAGACACATTATCATTGTCTAAGTTTTAAGATATCTAGGGTCTTTGATGAATGCGTGACTGGGAGCAATCTTCAGGCTCAGGTTATTGATGGCATACTAAGTAATTACACGACTTTTGTAGTAGGAAGAATAGTACAGGTGATGGCTGCTAGCTGACCAAGGAGCTCAAGCATAATCCTCCCCGCCCCCTCTTCTTTGGCCGACCATTCACAATACGCTCCATGTAGGTGCGGTTTAGGTTTGGTAGAGACTTAGGCAGAGAATACACACAATGAGTGCGTTTTGCTGTTTGTTCTTTTAGTTCCTGGATTTCCTCTTATTTCTGAGGCTGTGATTTGCCATGAAATCTCTAAGAGTTAAACCTAAAAATGATGAAAAATTTACCCCCAAGGGAATACCTTAAGTTTTAGAGCCCTCTCTAGAATATGCTTGCTTTGAGGCTGTTGATGCTCTAGAACTTACACGTAGTGTTTTATTGTATTTTTGTCCAGAGTTTATATTTTGTCTCTGCTTGGAGATGTGTCTCGTAGGAGTTTATTTGGCCATTTTAGAAGAACTTCCCTAGTGTTTTTCAAATACTGTTCATTAAATTTTAAAGGAGAATGGCAGTATAGCAATCCTACAATTTACCTCTGAGATTCTGAGGTCATTTTCAAAAGAACTTGTTTAGCCTCCTTTGTATAAATAACTAAGTTTATTTTCCATCATAAATTATAAACTCAGTAATTCAAAGGAGATTAACAGTAATTCCGTTGATAAGGGCAAAGTTCAGGGAAATAGTTAAGGGAGGCTCCTCATATCTAAAATAATATGGAATAATCTGCAAGAAGATCAGACAATTAAGGAATGAGAGTTAGTATCATGGAATTATCAAATCTTGGTATTGGAAAAAATCTTAGAACTCATTAAATTTTGTACCTAAAACTAGAATTCCTCCCATTGTATCTTCCAACAACATAGTCTTTATGGACTATGAAAGTGTGCTAATAAAAATGTTAAACATGGCAGTAAAGTAGATAGAAGTAGTTAGCTAGAAAGGGTGGAACATCACATAAGTTTTCACATACTGAGCTACTCTTCAATGTTTTCTATTTTATTTTAAAATTTCAGATTTCTAGGTTGGCTTTGCCATTGTACTATTTTCTAATTTTTTACTGTGTACGTTTCATGCTTATAGAATCAAATAATCAGGATACCTGTGGGTGAGTAATGTCATAGTCATACATTAGAAACTAGAATTATTTTATTTTTTGGAAGGATAAGTTACAAGGGAGTCAATTAAAGCAGTTTCCTAATGATAAAATAGGAAAAACAACGTTGAATCACTTTAGTTTTTTTAATAATACATGCAACCTCAACTCCAAAGAATTTCTGAGACATGAATTCTTTTAATATATTGACAAAATTTAAAAGGCCAATCTAAATGACAAGGAATTATACAATTTCTGATCATATATCAAAATGATAGTGTTAAGAAAGCATTAGCATCTTTCTGGGGGGTGTTCTACATACAAACATAAAAGAACATTTGAAATGAACCTTAAAATTTATGAGCCTTTGTCCCAAACTCATTGATTCTCACATAAAAGAGTATAAACATTGGATTAGCGATTCACTTGATCCTGGTTCAAGTGAACCAGTTTCACTCCCTTCTCTCAGTAATCATTAAAAAACTAATGGCAAATAAACACGTGGAATTTTTTTTTCAAATATTCTTAATATTTATGCAGTACATCGTTTCCAAGAACAAATATACACAGTAAATAACTCCAACAGGGAACAGAACAATATATTGAGGACAAGAACTGAATGTAATCAGATTCATAATATGATAATTTTCAAAAGATAAACTTAATGTGTCCATACATTCCCTAAGGATCAGTGAGGCACTGGTGTTTTATAGCAGCCAGAAATTTAAAAATAATCTTCCTGCTTAGTAAATCTTAAACAAACACCACTGCACTCCCACCCTACCACCAAGAGCACCAAGTCCTGTGAGGGAAAAAAGAAGCATAAATGCAATTAATCTCAAAGTAAAGCTATTTTCTCTTTACACGATAACAGGATGAATGTGAAAGATCCACTGTTTTCAAAACACCAATGTAGGGAATAGTGGCTTTATTTGTACCCTTAAAAAAAAAAAAAAAACGCCAATGGCATTTTTGCATATTCATTCCTACTACAGAGTTTAGTCCACAAAGTGAACTCAATGAAGGAGAGTTTAGTGAATGGATTTATTACAGCTAAGTCTCCTTGAGCACTGTCTTTTACGAGAGTGGACATGCAAGCTCTGTCCTTTATTATTTTCCGGAGCCAGTTTTTTCACTTCAAGTGAACCAGGTTTCACTCCCTTCTCACATGTACATGCTCATGCATTACCCTTTCTCATCTGTCCCTTCAGCCTCTCCTTCTCTACTCTTTGCTCTTAGCTTGCAAATACGATCTAGTGCTGCTCATCTGTAAACACCTCAATCAAATTATTTTTCCAAGTCTTTCCTTCCATTTCCAAAAGCATAATACATTTTTTCTTCCTTTTAAAGAGAGATAAGCTACTTAAAAGTACAGTGTGCATGTTAGGTCTCTTCTTTACATTTCTTCACTTCTTAGCACATTACAATTGGTGTTTTGCCCGCATCACACTCATCTAAATGACTCTTGCCAAGGTTAGCAATCAGTGCCCATGTTATCCACTCTTCCTTCCTCCTGGGAACTTTTGTTTACCCTAGGCTTCAGGTACTTTTTTTCTTCTTTTTCATGATCTCCTCCCTCCTACCTCTTCTGACTATTTATTCTCAGTCTTCTCTCAATACCTCTTGCTTATCAGCTACTGTTTTCTGAGATTCTGTCCCTGGATCTTCCTCATCACTCTGTCAAGTCAGGATAAGCTAAGTTATAACTAAACACCCCGACAATCTCAGCAGCTTAATACAAACTTTTGTTGTTGTTCATAGCACACGTTCATTTCAATTTAACCAAAGGTCTCCTTTTTATTGTTGTTATTCAGATCCATAGGCTTACAGAGCCTCCAGTGCCTGGAATATGCCTAGTTATAGTGGCAGAGGGAAGAGAACATGGAAGATTAAATAAAATACAAAATAAAATACAGATTTCAAGCCATTATCATTTATGTGCTCATTGAAACCATCGTTCGTTTCATCCAACCATCTTTATTTTAGGCTTATATCTCTTAATCTAATTAACTATACATACAACTTTCTACTAGATATCTCCACTCAAATATACAAATATTGAAATCAGCCCACCCCAACTGAACTCCTTACTAAAACTTCTAATTTTGCTCACTTTCTAAGAACAAAAGTCAGATACTTGGGTGGGGTTGTTTCCATTTTATTCCTTTTCTTTATCTCATTTTTCAATGAGAACTTGATACAACTTAATTAATAATGTTGTTAGAATCTATGACCTCCTCTCTATTCACATTGTTTCGTTAACGTAATCCTTCATGTTTATTCTTAAACTGCTGCCACTGTCTCCTTCTGTGATCTTCCTTCTACTGTCCAAACTATCTCTCCTAAACTATCCTTGTCACTGCTGTCAAAATTATCTACCTACACAGTGAATTTGATCACTTATTATTTCAAAATGCTTTCTTCTCCTTAACTCTAGGATAATGTCCAATCTTGTATTGCATTGTCCCTTTTATGATAGGATCTTGGATTATCTGGCTAGCTTCATCTCTCTTCTATTCCTCCAGCTCATCACATTCCATGATCTGAAGTTGAGGGCAAGCTCATTAAGAAATAAAGAAGTGAAAATAAAAGATACCTTCATAAATTTATAAAAAAGCATGGAAAGAAAGAAAACACAAGTTTGATGTCAAAACTGAGAAAACCTATAGTTCTTAGTAGGAACTTCTAATTCCTTTCGGTCAGACAATTTATTCATCTGGAAAGATTGTTGAGGTCTGAGTAGGAGACTGACAGAGATAGTTTTGTTTTTAGAGAAAGAGCATGTGGAAGCAGTAGGTGCTTAAATTCACACTATGAAGGTGTGTCCAATCATGACACTGAGGATATTTGTACCTTGATGAAAAGCTGTATCCATAGGTAATACCAGATTACTATGTGAACAGTAATATCACTTCTCAACTACATAGCAATGAGCAAGTGAGTAGGGTCATACAGTACTTACGGCTTGCTCCTTCTGGTGCTATAGGAGAGCACATTCTTATGAACATGGTGCAGGATTAGGATGAGGAAGGTTGTCAGATATGCTGATGGGCATTCTATGGTATTTTAAAATATTTCAATGCTACAGATTCAAGACAGAAGAAAATAAATGAAAATTTGAGAAATTTGGCTCCTTTAAGATGAAAAATAAAAGAATAAAATAGATTTATATTTTCACAGTTCAAAATCCTTGCTACTGGATCTAGACAGAAGCTAAGCTACAGTAAGTGGTGAAGGAGGAAAGGCTTTTGTAGTAGTAACTATTTCTTTTTTCCTTATTTCCTTCCCCTCTATCTATACCTATCTCTTTATATTATAATTTAAATGAGAAAAGAAACATAATTCCTATAGTAGACTGCAGTCTTAGAAAGCATCTTTTGTTTCCTACTAAGGGAAAATCAAATGCAAAGAGGAAAGTTTCCCAAATTACTAGTACAGCATTACTGAGTAAAAAGTAGATGTTTTCCTTCAACTGCCTAACATTTATAAGCAGAAAGATGAATTAGCAGAATGGCAGGTGTTGGGAAATGACAAAAGGAAACAGATTACTGATGGGAATCAAATTATTTAGTGCCTCAGTTACATCCCAGGCATAAACAAAGTAAAACAATTAATCTTTTATTTCCGCCACCTGTAAATCTGCCAGGCATTGCATGCTCAATAGCATTACCAAATTCCAGTGGAAAGACAGGCTGGGCTAATTTATCCTTTACTCTGTAACTTCAAAGCCACCATATTTGACAGCTGCAATCATCTCCTACAGTGTCTGTATGACAGTCCATGAGGTAGGATGGCTTCTATTCTGAAAAAAATCCTCAAAATTACATTGAAAGGGGGTGGAAATTGTTAACATTCACC
Source organism: Callithrix jacchus (assembly GCF_049354715.1). Lineage (NCBI taxonomy): Eukaryota > Metazoa > Chordata > Mammalia > Primates > Cebidae > Callithrix > Callithrix jacchus. Next base: position 80,401,791 of record NC_133512.1, on the reverse strand, counting down.
AGAAAGGATGAGGCAAAGTACATGATCCCACACTAAGGATAATGTTAAGCACTATGTGGCCAATTTCTGGCTTGTAAGGCACAAGTAAGGATAGGAGATTAGGAATGGATAAACTAGAAAATAAATGTCCTGTGTTGCTTCTGTTTGTTAATGGATCAGAAAGCATAATGATTTTTTGTCACCAGTATGACATTTAAAAAATAAATAAATAAAATGTAAAGAAACAAACAGAGCTATCATTTGTGGCAGATGCTCCTAAATTTTTACATGTCACTGCATCTCTTAAACATAATTATGATTTTAGTACTTACGTCTTCACAGTCACAGAATGAAAAATCTGAGTAGGCACTGCAATATAAAAGACATCCTTCTGTATTATAATTGTTTCATAATAAATTAGCCTAATAATTTGATCTCAGACCTGTGCCTCGACTCCCATCCCAAAGCTGTGATGTCTCTAAAGCCATTCAGCCTGTTCCTAACACAAGTCTTTGGTATTTTCTTTTCTCCTGAGACCGACACAAATCTTCCTCCTTCTTTGTAGTTTTCTCTGTTACACACCTCACCTCACTAAGTCATCGAGCATATCTTGACCATCCTAGCTTTCCTAACTCTGGAATTACAAGGAAATGCATTAGTAGAAGCTGTGATGAAGATTCTGCTAAATATTAGGTTTTCTCTTAAGAAAAAAAATGTTTCTTTCTAATAAAACTTCATTTCCTTTCTACCATCCCTAACTCAAATTCAGAAAGACTCTTTTTGCTTACGTAGTTGGTGTTTTTCTCTAGGTTATCACCCAGCATATTTATTTCACTTTAGGTCGCCCCTTTTCTGAGTGATTTCGCAGTTAATCATAAGTCTTGTCATGACTACTGCAAGCAATTGGATTTTGTTTGATTCTTAATGAAGCTGTGCATTGTGATGTTTCATTTCCATTTTTGGCCTGTGGTGATAACTTATTAGAAAGCACAAGGAGAGAAAAGGGGTTGTGGAGAAGAGAGAGAAATGAAACCACTCAGGTCGTTCTGGCTTCTTACAATTTTTAAATATATTCTCAGCAGTTGTATCTCCCACATCCCCATAAAATTGCTGAAAGCCAAATATTGCCTGGATACAGAAAAAATATGAATTGATTCTGGCCTGTTAGAAATTCCAAGCCCCGTGGAGCTCCCAGTAGTGTTTTCGTCTTTTTAAAAATGTTTCTACTTTATTATTTTTTTCTTTAGAATCAAGCTTTATAGTTAATTGCTGATAACATCATTTTTTACTTAGTTTTATACGGAGCAATGAAATTTGCTTTCTTCTCTCCCTATCTAGCTTCCAAGAACTGTGGCTATTTTGAGGATTTTTTTTCCCCCTGAGTTTAGCTAGTTTCCTGGAGTGAACAACAAATGTATTAAATGTCCATCCAAAGAAAAAATGCAATCTGATTTTTAAAAAATGTTTCCAAAATGTGTTCTCTGAGTTTTGTAATTGTAACTCTGGAGAATGAGTTAACTTGTTTAAATAACCCAAGACATTTTCCTCAGGCATGTATGCATTTTAAGATGCTCAGGAAGATAGTCTGGGCATAGAAGCAAGGGGTAGTCATGGCCTCTGCTTGACCCCAGATAGCTCTGTCCAAATTTGCATCTTTATAACACCTCCTCTACCTGAGCCTAAAACCTTGTTGTTTTTTAATGAAAACAAAAATTGAGTATTGATTCCAGAAGCTACATAAAATATATAGACTTGGAATGAGGGTAGAAGCTATCTTCTAGTATGGCTCATCCATAAGCTTGTTAGTTATTACCTTGGGAACCTAAGGGAATTTAAAAAAGGATAGGCAAATGCTAGAAAAAAGTGGTGAGGGGTGGGGGTGACAGTGGGGTTTGGCTGTGGTGGCAGTGGCCCAGATGCCAATAAGTGAAGTGGCCAAAGCATTGGCAGTCCTAGATGGGGTCTGGATATAAGTGGCTGGCCTTTTAATTACTATTTTTGGGTAGTCCTGTTTTATTACTATGGTTAAAGACAATGATGGCCATAATTAGTTTTGCATCATTCGGCATTGATAGCTTTTGACATAAGAAACTACCACCACAATGAAGGCGAATACCATATTCATCCCTTTAGCATTCAGAATTGTTTTTTATCTAAAACAAGTATATTTATCTTTTATGAACATTTTGTTTTGTGATAATTGTAGACTCCACACTCGTAACTAATAATGAAGAGAGATCTCTTATATCTGTTAGTTGCACTCAATGGTAATATCTATTGTTAAAAATAATTTGTTTTAAAGTAACAAATAAAAGTTATATATATTTGTCAAATACAGCATGCTCTTTTGAAATATGTATATATTATGAACTGTCTAAATTAAGAAAGGTGGCTAAAACTTAAAGAACATGGAGAATCAGCTGGCCAAGATTCAATGCTACGCTACATTTATATTCTCCTTTCCCATCTCCATATCCACTATTTCTACCCTTCTTCCCTTGTATCACCCCGAAATGGCTAATTAAAATAAAATTTAAAAACCACAAGCAAAACACATGCACGCACACACACACACATACACACACACTGTTGATTCTATTGGAGAATTAAATAGGAAAAAAACCCGACTTATCTCCCATATAACTGAAAATATTCATTCAAAGAATTTCTAGCTCTTTAAAGTAAAAGGAGCTGGCCCTCAGAGAGATGGGAATGTTATAAAAGATATTGAATAAAACAAATACAAACATATCCACTGCCTCAAACATCCTTCGTACTCTTCAAGGTGAATTAAGCAATCTTTTTAACAAAATTACTATTTTTCATTTTCTGCCATCCTATATTCTTTATACATTTAAGAACACATTATGACAGCTAGGCACAGTGGCTCATGCCTGTAATCCCAGCAATTTGGGAGGTCGAGGTGGGTGAATCACCTGAGATTAGGAGTTTGAGACCAGCCTAGCCAGCATGGTGATACCAGCCTCGACGAAAAATACACAAAATAGCCAGATGTGGAGGAGCGCCTATAATCCCAGCTACTTGGGAGGCTGAGGCAAGAGAATCGCTTGAACCATGGAGGTGGAGATTGCAGTGAGCTGAGATAGCACCATTGCACTCCAGCCTGGGAGACAGAGCAAGACTCCATCTCAAAACTAGTTATAAACATGTTACTTATAACTGTTACTCTAGCAGTTGCTCCAGATGATAGACATTGGGATTTAGAAGGGAGCCCCAAATGTAGACAAACGTGTCAAGTTTTGTGTTGGTCTTTTGGCCTCTGCTTCCATTAACTTTTAAACCACTTGCCACTTGTGCACGGCTCACTTGCAAGCCTTTTTGGGTGCCAGTATGTTTGTTCTTTCTCCTTGTTTTCCTTGTCAGGAAAATATTTGCACCACATTTATACAAACAAAAAAATTGAAATAATAACTTTCTTAGTGTTTCTATTCCCAAAATGTCTATGTTTTAAGAGTGCCCAAATCCATGAGTTAAATGAATGACTTAAATATTAGACATTCAAGAATCAATGAAATGACGGTAGATATATTTCTCTGGAAACCACCCATTGTGGGTATGCATTGTAACATGTAAATATTAGGGAGACAATTCTTGAGCTGATTGGCAAAGACAAATGAGATTGCTTGAAATTTGGCAATTTAAACTTTTATTGTTTTTTAAGTAATGGAATCTATTATCTGAGTATTTTTGCTTATTTTTCATGATTGAATAATGCCAATTTCTACATTTGTTCCCTTGAAAAGGAACCATAGAGTGTCTTTGAGAAAAATATTTAGACCCCAAAAAGTTTTATAGAAGAATATGTTACACTAATTTTACCTAGGAATGATAATCCCTTCAGCAATCCAAAGCAACATTTCACTTCTTAATCTATTGCCTTGAAATCACTTTAAAAAGGGGTGGTCAATATAAATTCTCCCCTTGGTTTTACAGAACGTGCTCCTAAAGGCTTTAGCACAAAATCCAACTTAGTTGGATTAAAACTAATTCCATGAAGGTATACATGTCCACTATTATTTTTTAATAAGATTTATTTTTAGAGACGTTTTAGGTTCAAAGCAAAATTGAGCAGAAGTTACAGAGATTTCCCATCTACTTCCTGCCCATAGATCTTCCCCACCACCAACATTCCCCACCAGAGTGTCACATAAATTACAGTTAAGGAACCTGCTTTGACATATTATTATCACCCAGAGGCCACAGTTTACATTAGGACTCATTCTTTGTGCTGTATAGTCTATGGCTTTGGGGAAATAGATAATGCCATGTATCTACCACATATAGTATCATGCAAAGTAGTTCCAGAGCCCTAAATATCCTCTGTGTTCTGCCTATTTATCTCCAACACCCTAACTCTGGCGGCAGCTCACCTTTTTACTATCTCTATAGTTTTGCCTTTTCCAGAATTGTTTTTTAATATAAAGACATAAGAATTAAGTATCTTCAAATTAGAATCTTGAAGTTTTGAAACTATCTCATTGTAAAAGTTACTGATGCCTCAAGAAACTTAATCCATTGTTACTGTTCCTTGAAAAAGTTTCCAAATTTAGAATAAATTCTCTTTCTCTATGAGCAAATCTTCAAAACCTTATTATGAACAAATATCAAAGGAAAATATAGGTGAAAGACCCATATTATATAAAAATATTCTGATAGGCTTTTGATATCAATGTATCACATGTATTTTCTTTTTTTTTATTGCATTTTAGGTTTGGGGGTACATGTGCAGAACATGCAAGATAGTTGCATAGGTACACACATGGCAGTGTGATTTGCTGTCTTCCTTCCCTTCACCCACATCTGGCATTTCTCCCCATGCTATCCCTCCCCAGATTTCCCCCCCCCGCTGTCCCTCCCCTATTCCCTCCAATAGACCCCAGTGTGTAGTACTCCCCTCGCTGTGTCCATGAGTTCTCATTGTTCATCACCCGCCTATGAGTGAGAATACGTGGTATTTCATTTTCTGTTCTTGTGTCAGTTTGCTGAGAATGATGTTCTCCAGTTTCATCCATGTCCCTACAAAGGATAAGAACTCATCGTTTTTGATTGCTGCATAATATTCCATGGTGTATATGTGCCACATTTTTTCCAGTCCAGTCTATCATCAATGGGCATTTGGATTGGTTCCAGGTCTTTGCTATTGTAGACAGTGCTGCAGTGAACATTCATGTGCATGTGTCCTTATAGTAGAACAATTTATAGTCCTTTGGATATATACCCAGTAATGGGATTGCTATTTCTAGGTCTTTGAGGAATCGCCACACTGTCTTCCACAATGGTGGAACTAATTTACACTCCCACTAACATTGTAAAAGTGTTCCTATTTCTCCACATCATCTCCAGCATCTGTTGTCTCCAGATTTTTTAATGATTGCTATTATAACTGGCGTGAGATGGTATCTCAATGTAGTTTTGATTTGCATTTCTCTGGTGATCAGTGATGATGAGCATTTTTTCATGTTTCTTGACCTCATGTATGTCTTCTTTTGTAAAGTGTCTATTCATATCCTTTGCCCATTTTTGAATGGGCTTGTTTGTTTTTTTCCTGTAAATTTATTTGAGTTCTTTGTAAATTCTGGATATCAGCCCTTTGTCAGATGGGCAAACTGCAAACATTTTTTCCCATTCTGTTGGTTGCCGAATCACTCTAGCGATGGTTTCTTTTGCCTTGCAGAAGCTGTGGAGTTTCATTAGGTCCCATTTGTCTATTTTGGCTTTTGTTGCCAATGATTTTGGTGTTTTATTCATGAAGTCCTTGCCTACTCCTATGTCCTGAATGGTTTTACTTGATTTTCTTCTAGGGTTTTTATGGTGCCAGGTCTTATGTTTAAGTCTTTAATCCATCTGGAGTTAATTTTAGTGTAAGGTGTCAGGAAGGGGTCCAGTTTCTGCTTTCTGCACATGGCTAGCCAGTTTTCCCAACACCATTTATTAAACAGGGAATCCTTTCCCCATTGCTTGTTTTTGTCAGGTTTATCCAAGATTGTATGGTTGTAGATATGTTGTGTTGCCTCTGATGCCTCTGTTCTATTCCATTGGTCTATATCTCTGTTTTGGTACCAGTACCATGCTGTTTTGATTACTGTAGCCTTGTAGTATAGTTTGAAGTCTGGTAGTGTGATGCTTCCCACTGTGTTCTTTTTGCTTAGAATTGACTTGGCTATGCGGGCTCTCTTTTGGTTCCATATGAAGTTCAAGGTAGTTTTTTCCAGTTCTGTGAAGAAAGTCAATGGTAGCTTGATGGGGATAGTGTGGAGTCTGTAAATTACTCTGGGCAGTATAGCCATTTTCACGATATTAATTCTTCCTAACCATGAACATGGAATGTTTCTCCATCTGTTTGTGTCCTCTGTTATTTTGTTGAGCAGTGGTTTGTAGTTCTCCTTGAAGAGGTCCCTTATGTTCCTTGTGAGTTGTATTTGTAGGTATTTTATTCTTTTTGTAGCAATTGTGAATGGCACTTTGTTCTTGATTTGGCTCTCTTTAAGTCTGTTATTGGTGTATAGGAATGCTTGTGATTTTTGCACATTGATTTTATATCCTGAGACTTTGCTGAAGTTGCTTATCAGTTTCAGGAGTTTTTGGGCTGAGGCGATGGGGTCTTCTAGATATACATACTATCATGTCGTCTGCAAATAGAGACAATTTGGCTTCCTCCTTTCCTATTTGAATACCCTTTATTTCTTTTTCTTACCTCATTGCTCTGGCTAGAACTTTCAGTACTATATTGAACAGAAGAGGTGAGAGAGGGCATCCTTGTCTAGTGCTGGATTTCAAAGGGAATGCTTCCAGTTTTTGCCCATTCAGTATGATATTGGCTGTTGGTTTGTTGTAAATAGCTTTTATTACTTTGAGATACGTTCCATCAATACCGAGTTTAATGAGGGTTTTTATCATAAAGGGCTGTTGAATTTTGTCAAATGCCTTCTCTGTGTCAATTGAGATAATCATGTGGTTTTTGTTTTTGGTTCTGTTTATCTTTTGAATTATGTTTATGGACTTCCATATATTGAACCAGCCTTGCATCCCTGGGATGAATCCTACTTGATCATGATGGATAAGTTTTTGATTGCCGTTGCAATTGGCTTGCCAGTATTTTACTGAAGATTTTCACATCTATGTTCATCATGGATATTGGCCTGAAGTTTTTTTTTTTCTTGTTGAGTCTCTGCCAGGTTTTGGTATCAGGATGATGTTGGTCTCATAAAACGATTTGGGAAGAATTCCCTCTATTTGGATTATTTGGAATAGTTTCAGAAGAAATGGTAATAGTTCCTCTTTGTGTGTCTGGTGGAATTCGGCTGTGAACCCATCTGGACCTGGGCTTTTTTTGTGTGGTAGGCTCTTAATTGCTGCCTCAACTTCAGACCTTGTTATTGGTCTATTCATAATTTCGGCTTCCTCCTGGTTTAGGCTTGGGAGGACACAGGAGTCTAGGAATTTATCCATTTCTTCCAGGTTTACTAGTTTATGTGCATAGAGTTGTTTGTAATATTCTCTGATGATGGTTTGAATTTCTGTGGAATCTGTGGCGATTTCCCCTTTATTGTTTTTTATTGCATCTATTTGGTTATTCTCTCTCTCTCTTTTTTTTTTTTTTTTTTTTTATCAATTTGGCTAGTTGTCTGTCTATTTTGTTGATCTTTTAAAAAAGCCAGCTCTTGGATTTATTGATTTTTTGATGGTTTTTTTGTGTCTCTATCTCCTTCAGTTCTGCTCTGATCTTAGTTATTTTTTGTCTTCTGCTAGGTTTTGAGGTTTTTTTTTTATCTTGCTCCTCCAGCTCTTTCAATTTTGGTGTTAGGGTGTCAATTTTGGATCTCTCCACTATTCTCATGTGGGCACTTATAGCTATATATTTTCCTCTAGAGACTGCTTTAAATGTGTCCCAGAGATTCTGGTATCTTGTGTCTTCGTTCTCGTTGGTTTTAAAGAACTTCTTTATTTCTGCCTTCATTTCATCGTTTATCCAGTCAACATTCAAGAGTCAGTTGTTCAGTTTCCATGAAGCTGTGTGGTTCTGGGTTGGTTTCTGAATTCTGAGTTCTAACTTGATTGCACTATGGTCTGAGAGACTGTTTGTTATGATTTCCATTGTTTTGCATTTGCTGAGGAGTGCTTTACTTCCAATTATGTGGTCAATTTTAGAGTAGGTGTGATGTGGTGCTGAGAAGAATGGTCTGGGGATTTGGGGTGGAGAGTTCTGTAAATGTCTATCAGGTTTGCTTGTTCCAGGTCTGAGTTCAAGTCCTGGATATCCTTGTGAATTTTCTGTCTGGTTGATCTGTCTAATATTGACAGTGGAGTGTTAAAGTCTCCCACTATTATTGTGTGGGAGTCTAAGTCTCTTTGTAAGTCATTAAGAACTTGCCTTATATATCTGGGTGCTCCCATATTGGGTCCATATATATTTAGGATCATTAGCTCTTCTTGTTGTATCAATCTTTTGACCATTATGTAATGTCCTTCTTTGTCTCTTTTGATCTTTGTTGCTTTAAAGTCTATTTTATCAGAGACAAGAATTGCAACTCCTGCTTTTTTTTGCTCTCCATTTGCTTTGTAAATCTTCCTCCATCCATTTATTTTGAGCCTTTGTGTATCCTTGCATGTGAGATGGGTTTCCTGGATACAACAGACCAATGGGTTTTGGCTTTTTATCCAATTTGCCAGTCTGTGTCTTTTGATTGGTGTATTTAGCCCATTTACATTTAGGGTTAATATTGTTATGTGTGAATTTGATACTGCCATTTTGATGCTAGCTGACTGTTTTTCCCGTTAGTTGATGCAGATTCTTCATTTTGTTGATGCTCTTTAGCATTTGGTATAATTTTTGGAATGGCTGGTACTTGTTGTTCCTTTCTATGTGTAGTGCCTCTTTCAGGAGCTCTTTGAAGCAGGCCTGGTGGTGACAAAATCTCTGAGTACTTTCTTGTTTGCAAAGGATTTTATTTTTCTGTCACTTATGAAGCTCAGTTTGGCTGGATATGAAATTCTGGGTTGAAAGTTCTTTACTTTAAGGATGTTGAATATTGGCCCCCACTCTCTTCTGGTTTGTAGGGTTCCTGCTGAAAAATCTTCTGTGAGTCTGATGGGCTTCCCTTTGTGGGTGACCCGACCTTTCTCTCTTGCTGCCCTTAGCATTTTCTCCTTCATTTCAACCCTGGTGAATCTGACGATTATGTGCCTTGGGGTTGCTCTTCTTGTGGAATATCTTTGTGGTGTTCTCTGTATTTCCTGGACTTGAGTATTGGCCTGCCTTGCTAGGTTGGGGAAATTTTCCTGGATAATATCCTGAAGAGTATTTTCCAGCTTGGATTCATTCTCTTTGTCACATTCTAGTACACCTATCAAACGTAGATTAGGTCTCTTCACATAGTCCCACATTTCTTGGAGACTTTGTTCATTCCTTTTTGTGCTTTTTCTCTAATCTTGGCTTCTCATTTTTTTTTCATTGAGTTGATCTTTGACTTCTTATATCCTTTCTTCTGCTTGGTCAATTCAGCTGTTGAAACTTGTGCATGCTTTGCGAAGTTCTTGTGCTGTGTTTTTCAGCTCCTTCAATTCATTCATATTCTCTCTAAGTTGTTCATTCTTGTTACCATTTCCTCAAATCTTTTTTCAAGTTTCTTAGTTTCTTTGCATGGAGTTAGAACATGTTCTTTTAGCTCACGGAAGTTTCTCATTATCCACCTTCTGAAGTCTGATTCTGTCATTTCTTCACACTCGTTCTCCATCAAGCTTTGTTCCTTTGCTGGTGAGGAGTTGTGGTCCCTTGTAGGAGGCGAGGTGTTTTGGTTTTTGGTGTTTTCCTCCTTTTTGCACTAGTTTCTTTGCATCTTTGTGGATTTATCCACCTGTCGTCTGAGTAGTTGCTGATGTTTCGATTGGGCCTCTGAGTGGATGTCCAGATTGTTGATGATGAAGTATTTCTGTTACCTAGTTTTCCTTCTAACAGTCTGGCCCCTCTGCTGTAGGACTGCTGAGGTCCACTCCAGGCCCTGCTTGCCTGTGGTACATTTGTAGCAGCTGCGGAACCATAAGGGTTGCTGCCAGTTTCTTCTTCTGCTATCTTTGTCCCAAAATGATGCCCGCCAAATGTTAGTCTGATCAGTCCTTTGTGAGGTGACTCTTTGGCTATGTGGGGGTCAGGGAGCTGCTTGAGGAGGCTGTCTGTACTTTATACTTGAGGAGACAGTCTGTACTTCATAGGAGCTCAAGTGCTGAGCCGTTGTTCATTCAGGGCTGCTAGGCAGGTACGTTTAAGTCTGCTGCAGCAGAGCTCATAAAGCCCCTTTTTTTCCCTCAGGTGCTCTGTCCCGGGGAGTTAGGTCTTTATTTTTGACTATCCGTTGCACTGTCCTGCCCAGCAAGGAGGCAGTGTAATCACTGCCTGCCTGTAGTGGTTATGCTGAGCTGCTGTGGGCTATGCCCTGCTGCCGTGGGCTTCACCCTGCTGCCGTGGGCTCTGCCCTGCTGTCGTGGGCTCTGCCCTGCTGCTGTGGGCTCCGCCCTGCTGCCTTCTATAACTCCCTGTAGTCCTGTTTATATGGCTGTCATTAGAGCTGCCATGGTGATGATGGCCCACCTCTGTAGTGGCAGACTGTCTCCGTTATAGGGGGTTACCTTGGCAATGGTGGGTTGCCTCAGCAACAGCAGGCTGCCTCAGCAATGGCAGTGTTCCTCCATAGGGAACAAGTGCCTCAGTAATGGTGGATGCCCCCCCACTCCAAGCTGCACCGTCTTGGGTTCAGCTGTGCTTGCCGTGAAGCTCTCAACCCTAAGCATTTCCAATTGCTGTTTTTGTGAGGGTGGGACCCGCTGAGCCTGATCACCTGGCTCCCTGCATCAGAGCCCTTTTTTTTCTAAGTTGAACGGTTGACTCTCTCCCAGGTGTTCTAGTCACCTGCTGAAAGGGCGCCAGGATCTGTGTGATTTCCTGTGCAGCGAGCCACTGCGCTGGCTGGAACCACATTGCTGCCCAGGAATCTCCTGACCTGGCTTTCTGTTTAAGTCCCATTTAATCAGATGAATGTGCTAATGTGCCTTCTGAAATCTCCAATTGCCAGTTTAACAGGGCAACCAAACCAGTGAATTTTGTACGGAGTGTCGCTGCACTGCAGCCCCAGCTGAAACAGCTGCGCCAGCTCAAACAGCCGCACTGGTGGCCCATGAAGCTCCTACACCTGGTAATCTCCTGGTCTGTGGGTAATAAAGATCTGTCTGGAAATGCGGCATGCACTCACCATCTGCGGTTTCACTGGGAGCTGCAATCCTGAGTTGGTCCTACAGCACCCTCTCCAAGACAAGATCACACGTATTTTCAAGTACATTGTACAATTAGAGTATTCCAACAAACCTGTACTGGAGGGACCACTAATACCCTGTGGTATTATTAGTCAGGGTCAGTCAGGAGACCAAAAAAGAAAAAAAATATTAGTGAATTAAATAGGGAAAGCGTATAAAGGTTTGTTAACTACTAAATAGTGGTTCACTATGAAAGGATGCAATATGCTAGGTTACTATTAAAAGATAAAAGTGGACTCTAAGAGGTCAAGAATTAGCCAGCAAAAAGAAACAAAAGCAGTTATTCCCACTAACTTGTGGGAGAGAGGGGAATGACATTTCTCCTTTGCCAGCTGTGAGACTTTGTCAGATAAAGGCTGCTGGAGGCACATGGCTCCAGGAAGACCCTCCCTTCTGCATCCTGAGCTTCCTTCCTTATTATTTAGCACAGGGGCTGAGTGACCTGCACAAGCCAACTCTTTCCACAAACAGTTCTGGAGACCAGTTTTGTAGTAGTTCTAGTCATGTTCACAGGCAGCTGTTTCCCAGCTGGTGTGCCAGACCCATCAAGTAGCTTCATCTCCTGCCTTCTCACATGTTTCCACCACTGGCACACTGAGTGTTGCTGTGATAGCTGTACTGGCTTTGAAGAGACCTGAATTTATCCTTAGGGAAGACCTTCTAAGTCCTCTGCTCTTTGTTCTTTCATTCCCCTCTCTCCCCCAACTTAGTGGTAATAGCTTCTTTTGTTTCTTTTAGCTGGCTAATTCTTGACCTCTTAGAGTCTACTTTCACTCTTTTAATAGTAACCATAGCATATCATTTTTTTTCATAGTAAACCACTTTTTAGTAATTAACAAACCTTTATATTAACTTTTCCTATTCTACTCACTAGTATTTTTTTTGTCTCCCGACTGACCCTGACTAATATACTGATTCCATTATTGATAAGGTGTATTGCCATGTCATAGAAAAAGTAAAACTGTCCACATTCTGCATTTAAGAAATTATATGATTATAAATTATATTAACAAATAGGAAATACACTAGCAAGCCATTGAAAATGGCCCAGAGATAAGACATTTTATGATAGGCCAATGACATGATTAATGTGTGTGCATGTATTCAAAATTAGTGTGATATATTTTATTGCTGAAGTTCAGGAAATAAAATGATTTTTAAAAAGTGAATTCCTATGAGACCATAATATCCCCTACTGTCAAGCAACTCTAAGTTTTATAATTATTACTAAATTAACTGATTACAAATTATTATGACGTATAGTGGGGTAGAATGAGAAGGATATGATTGTGGGAGACTTACTTTTATCATCTGATAGCAAAAATAATAATACTTTGCTCACAAGCTATTTGTAAGTAATTATGTGTGTGTGTGTGTGTGTGTGTGTGTGTGTGTATTTAATTGTACTTTAGATTCTGGGGTACATGTGCAGATTATGCAGAATTGTTGCATAGATATATACACAGCAATATGGTTTGTTGCCTCCATTCCCCTGTCACCTATATCTGGCATTTCTCCCTATGTTATCCCTCTCCAACCTTCCTTCCCCCACTGTCAATTCCCTAGTCCCCTCCAATAAACCCCAGAATGTGATACTCCCCTCCCTGTGTCCGGTGTTTTCATTGTTCAACACCCACCCATGAGTGAGAACATGCAGTGTTTGATTTTCTCTTCTTGTGCCAGTTTGCTGAGAATGATGGTTTCCAGATTCATCTACGTCCATACAAAGGACAAAATCTCATCATTTTTTATACCTGCATAGTATTCCATAGTGTATATGTGCCACATTTTCTTTGTCCAGTCTATCATTGATGGGCATTTCAGTTGGTTCCAGGTCTTTGCTATTGTAAACAGTGCCACAATGAAGATACTTGTGCATGTGTCTATATAATAAAATGATTTATAATCCTTTGTATATACCCAGTAATGGGATTGATAGATCAAATGGAATTTCTATTTCTAGGTCCTTGAGGAATCGCCACACTGTCTTCCACAATGGTTGAAATAATTTACACTCCCACCAACAGTGTAAAAGTGTTGCCATTTCTCCACATCCTCTCCAGCATCTGTTGTCTCCAGATTTTTTCATGATCACCATTCTAATTGGCATGAGATGGTGTCTGAATGTGGTTTTAATTTGCATTTCACTAATGACCTGTGATGATGAACATTTTTTTTATATGTTTGTTGGCCTCATATATGTCTTGTTTTGAAAAATGTCTGTTCATGTCCATCACCTCCTTTTGAATGGGTTTGTTTTTTCTTGTAAATCTGTTCTAGTTCTTTGTAGATTCTGGATATTAGCCCTTTGTCAGATGGGTAGATTGCAAAAAATTTTTCCCATTCTGTTGATTGCTGGTTCACTCTAATGATTGTTTCTTTTGCTGTACAGAAGCTCTGGAGTTTAATTAGATCCCTTATGTCTATTTTGGCTTTTGTTGCCAGTGCTTTTGGTGTTTTAGTCATGAAGTCCTTGTCTATGCCTATGTCCTGAATGGTTTTGCCTAGGTTTTCTTCTAGGGTTTTTATGGTGTTAGGTCTTACATTTAAATCTTTAATACATCTAGAGTTAATTTTAGTGTAAGGTGTCAGGAAGGGGTCCAGTTTCTGTTTTCTGCACATGGCTAGCCAGTTATCCCAGCACCATTTATTAAACAGGGAATCCTTTCCCCATTGCTTGTTTTTGTCAGGTTTGTCAAAGATCAGATGTTTGTTAATGTGTGTCATTGCCTCCAAGGCAATGTTCTATTGTGTTGTATTCTATTGGTCTATATGTCTGTTTTGGTAGCAGTACCATGCTGTTTTGATTACTGTAGCTTTGTAGTATAGTTTAAAGTCAGGTATTGTGATGCCTCCAGCTTTGTTCTTTTTGCTTAGGATTGTCTTGGCTATGTGGTCTCTCTTTTGGTTCCATATGAAGTTTAAGGTGGTTTTTTTCCAATTCTGTGATGAGGGCCATAGGTAACTTGTTGAGGTTAGTGTTGAATCTATAAATTACTTTGGGCAGTATGGTCATTTTGACGATAATGATTCTTCCTAACCATGATCATGGAATGTTTCTCCATCTGTTTGTGTCCTCTCTTATTTCCTTGAGCAGTGGTTCATAGTTTTCCTCAAAGAGGTCCTTTACATCCTTTGTTAATTGTATTCCTTGGTATTTTATTCTCCTTGTAGCAATTGTGAATGGGAGTTTGCTCTTGATTTGGTTCTCTTTAGTCTGTTATTAATATGTATAGAAATTCTTGTGATTTCTGCACATCGATTTTGTATCCTCTTTCCTGAAGTTGTTTATCAGTTTCAGGAGATTTTTGGCTGAGACAATGGGGTCTTCTAAATATACTATCATGTCATCTGCAAAGAAAGAAAATTTGACTTCCTCCTTTCCTAATTGAATACCATTTGTATCTTTTTCTTGCCTGATTTCTCTGGCTAGAACTTCCAGTACTGTATTGAATAGGAGTGGTAAGAGAGGGCATCCTTGTCTAGTGCCAGGTTTCAAAGGGAATGCTTCTAGTTTTTGCCCATTCAGTATGATATTGGCTGTAGGTTTGTCATAAGTAGCTTTTATTATTTTGAGCTATGTTTCATCAATACCTAGTTTATTGAGAGTTTTTAGCATAATGGGCTGTTGAATTTTCTCAAAAGCCTTCTTTGCATCTATTGAGATGATCATATCATTTTTGTCATTGGTTCTATTTATGTGGTGGATTACATTTATAGACTTGTGTATGTTCAACCAGCCTTGCATCCCTGGGATGAAGCCTACTTGTTCATGGTGGATAAGCTTTTTGATGTGCTGTTGCAATCGATTTGCCAGTATTATATTGAAGATGTTTGCATCTATGTTCATCATGATATTGGCCTGAAGTTTTCTCTTTTTGTTGAGTCTCTGCTGGGTTTTGGTATCAGAATGATGTTGGCCTGATACAATGATTTGGGAAGGATTCCCTCTTTTTGAATTCTTTGGAATAGTTTCAGAAGGAGTGGTACCAGCTCCTCTTTGTCTGGTAGAATTCAGCTGTGAACCTATCTGGACCTGGACTTTTTTGGTTGGTAGGCTATTAATTGCTGCCTCAACTTCAGCCTTGTCATTGGCCTATTCAAGGTTTCAACTTCTTCCTGGTTTAGTCTTGGGAGGATGCAAGTGTCCAGGAATTTATCCATTTCTTCCATGTTTACTGGTTTCTGTGTGTAGAGTTGTTTGTAGTAATATCTGATGATGGTTTGTATTTCTGTGGAATCCGTGGTGATATCCCCTTTATCATTTCTTATTGCATCTATTTGATTTTTCTACCTTTTATTAATATGGCTAGGGGTCTGTCTATATTGTTGATGTTTTCAAAAAAAACAGCTCCTGGATTTTTAGATTTTTTGAAGGGTTTTTTTTGTGTGTGTGTCTGTCTCCTTCAGTTCTGCTCTGATCTTAGTTATTTCTTGTCTTCTGCTAGCTTTTGAGTTTTTTTGATCTTGCTCCTCCAGCTCTTTCAATTTTGATGATAGGTTGTCAATTTTAGATCTTTCATTGCTTCTTATATGTGCATTTATTGCTATAAATTTGCCTTTAGACATTCCTTTTAATGTGTCCCAGAGATTCTGGTACACTGTATGTTCATTCTTGTTGGTTTCAAAGAGCATCTTTATTTCTGCCTTCATTTCATTGTTTATCCAGTCAACATTCAAGAGCCAGTTGTTCAGTTTCCATGAAGCTGTACACTTCTGAGTTGGTTTCTTAATCCTGAGTTCTAACTTGATTGCACTGTGGTCTGAGAGACTGGTTGTTATGATTTCTGTCCTTTTGCATTTGCTGAGGAGTGATTTACTTCCAATTATGTGTTCAGTTTTAGTGTAGGTGTGATGTGGTGCTGAGAAGAATGTATATTCTGTGGATTTGGGGTGGATAGTTTTGTAGATGTCTATGAGATTTGCTTGGTTCAGATCTGAGTTCAAGTCCTGGATATCCTTGTTAATTTTCTGAATTCTGAGTTCTAACTTGATTGCACTATGGTCTGAGACTGTTTGTTATGATTTCAGTTGTTTTGCATTTGCTGAGGAGTGCTTTATTTCCAATTATGTGGTCAATTTTAGAGTAGGTGTGATGTGGTGCTGAGAAGAATGTATATTCTGTGGATTTGGGGTAAAGAGTTCTGTAAATGTCTATCAGGTTTGCTTGTTCCAGGTCTGAGTTCAAGTCCTGGATATCCTTGTGAATTTCTGTCTGGTTGATCTGTCTAATATTGACAGTGGCATGTTAAAGTCTCTCACTATTATTGTGTGGGAGCCTAAGTCTCACTGTAAGTCATTAAGAACTTGCCTTATATATCTGGGTGCTCCTGTATTGGGTGCATATATTGTTAGCTCTTCTTGTTGCATTGATCCTTTTACCATTATGTAATGGCCTTCTTTGTCTCTTTTGATCTTTGTTGCTTTAAAGTCTATTTTATCAGAGACTAGGATTGCAACTCCTGCTTTTTTTTTTTTCCTCTCCATTTGCTTTGTAAATCTTCTTCCATCCCTTTATTTTGAGCCTAGGTGTGTCCTTGCATATGAGATTGGTTTCCTGTATACAGCATACTTATGGGTTTTTACTTTTTATCCAATTTGCCAGTCTGTGTCTTTTGATTGGGTCATTTAGTTCATTTACATTTAAGGTCAATATTGTTATGTGTGAATCTAATCCTGCCACTTTTTCCTTCATTTTAACCCTGGTAAATCTGATGATTATGTGCCTTGGGGTTGCTCTTCTTGAATAATATCATTGTGGTGTTCTCTGTATTTCCTGCACTTGAATATTCACCTGCCTTGCTAGGTTGGGGAAGTGCTCCTGGATCATATCCTGAAGAGTGTTTTCCAGCTTGGATTCATTCTCTCCATCACATTCAGGTACACATGTCAAATGTAGATTAGGTCTTTTCACATAATCCCATATTTCTTGAAGGCTTTGTTCATTGCTTTTCTTTTTTTTTTTTCTCTAATCTTACCTTCTCATTTTATTTTTTTGAGTTGATCTTCAATTTCTCATATCCTTTCTTCTGTTTGTCAATTTGGCTATTGAAACTTGTGCATGCTTTGTGAAGTTCTCTTCTGTTTTTTAGCTCTATCAGGTCATTTATATTCTTCTCTGAGCTATTTATTCTTATTAGCATTTCGTCTAACATTTTTTCAGTGTTCTTAGTTTCATTGCATTGGGTTAGAATATGTTCTTTTAGCTCAGAGAAGTTTGTTATTATCTACCTTCTGAAGCCTGTTTCTGTCAATTCATCAGACTCATTCTCTATACATCTTTGTTAGCTTCCTGGTGTGGAGTTCTGATCCCTTGGAGGAGTATAGGCATTCTGGTTTTTGATGTTTTCATCCTTTTTGCACTGGGTTCTTCCCATCTTTGTGGATTTATCTACTTGTGGTCTTTGTAGTTGGTGACTTTCAGATGGGGTGTCTGAGTGGACATCCTTTTTGTTGATGCTGAAGTTATTTCTTTTTGTTTTTTAGTTTTCCTTCTAACCATAAGGACCCTCTGCTGTAAGCCTATTGGAGCTCCACTCCAGTTCCTGCTTGCCTGGGGATCACCTGTATGGGCTGCAGAACTGTAAGGCTTGCTGCCAGTTTCTTCTTTGGTTATCTTCGTCCCAGAGGGATAACCACCAGATGTCAGCCTGAGCTTTCCTTTATGAGGTGTCTCTTCGGATATATAGGGGTCAGGGAGCTGCTTGAGGAGACAGTCTGTCCCTTATAGGAGCTCAAGTGCTGAGCTGGGAGCTCCATTTTTCCATTTAGAGCTTCTGGGCAGGTATGTTTAAGCCTGCTGCAGTGAAACTCATAAGTGCCTTTTTCCCCTGGTGGTCTGTTCTGGGAAGATAGGGATTTATTTATAAGTTCCTGATGTGCTGCTGCCTTTTTTCAGAGATGCCCTGCCCAGCAAGGTGGTAGTCTCGCCACAGTCTGCCAGCAGAGGCGTTACTGATCTGCTGTGGGCTCTGCCCAGCTACTGTGTGAACTTCCTGTGAACTGCCTCCATAATGGTGGTCTGCCTCAGTAATGGTGGACTGCCTCGGTAATGGCGGACTGCCTCGGTAAAGCCGGATTGCCTCAGTAATGGTGGACTGCCTCAGTAATGGCAGACTGCCTCAGAAATGGCAAACTACCTCGGTCATGGCAGACTGCCTCAGAAATGGCTGACACCCTTCCTCCACCAAGCTGGATTATCCCAGGTCCAGCTGTGCTTGCTGCAAAACTCTCAATCCAGAGTGTATCAGATTGCTGGTCTTTTTGGGTGGGTGGGACCTGCTGAGTCAGATCACCTGGCTACCTGTTTCAGCCTCTTTTTTTTTCAGTTGAATGGTAGCTCTGTATCCCAGGTGTTCCAGGCACCTGTTGAAACAGCCACCGAGATTTGTGTGAGTTTTTGTCTGGAGACCCACAGTGCTGGCTAAAACAGCCATGCTGGAAGGTTGTGGTGCCTTTCAACCCGGAAATCTCCTGGTCTGTTGGTAGTAAAACCTCATTTGGAAATGTGGTGATCACTCATCCTCCGTGTTCTTCTCAGTGCAAACTGCACTCTAGAGCTGTTCCTATTCAGCCATCTTGGATTTCTCCCTGTAAGTAATTGTGATAGTGGATATTAAGACAACTAGTACAACCTGGAATATAATAGACAATAAAAGGACTGAATAGTATGTTTGACAGAAAATACTTAAAAGTTCCAAGTCACATATTAGTGAATGGTAGAACCAGGACTAGTTAAGAGTATACCTAAATCCAAAGTCCATGCTCTCCTAACCCAGTAATTATAATCTGGGAATGGAAAGTAAAATAAAAAGAGAAGCCTGGGAAGCAGACAGTGCAATATGCTGATGAAAACATTCTCTCCTTGCCAATCAGAGTTACTTTGATGGATTTTTGTGTATGCCTTGGGTAATTGTAAACCATAATGTGTTACTGTGCAGTGATTTAAGAACACCTGGTGCACCATTCTTTTGCTATCAGTCACAAACCCCTTCCCCTTCTCAGTTTAAAAGCAGCAATTTAAAAGCAGAATTTTTCCCAGTACATGGCTGGCAGCCAGAACCTTCACATCAGAGTTGACTTCCTGGATAAAACTCAGTTGCCATCCCTGTTAGGTAGTGACAGGATTGGTGGAACTCTCCATGTAACCAGAAAGGCTGGGTGCTAGACAGATGAATAAAGCAGGAAAGAAAAACAAAAGGATTAAATCACCTTCCTACCAGGGATCTACTAGACGCAAAGAAGAGATTGTGGCAGAAACTGAGGTAAAGGGAGGTAACACAGCCAAAGGGAAGTAATCAGCCAATATCTGAATTAAGTGATTGCTTACTGAACATAGCTAGAGCTAGAAAAGAACGTGCTATGAGCTAAGACAGATATGGGTGCCAATGCTGGAAAGTTTTTTAATTACTAGAAAGGAAATAAGAATAAAAATAGAACAACAGACATTTGATCATAGCAACCAAGTGATAGTGATAGAAGAAAACTTGAAACTTTGTTACAACATACAGACGAAAATGAAAATTAACATAATCGGTTTCTAATGGACAGCTGAATTCCGAAGGTGTATCTCAAGGAAACAGTGATGAAGAGAGAACAACAAAAACAATAACAAAGAACAGAGCTATGTGTTGCTGGGCTTGTCCTGTGGCTACATTGCATGGAGTTGGATTGATATGGGTTATCTTTTAAAGACACTTAAGTCTTTCATATGAGATTTATACAGATAGGAGTTAAGAGTTTGGGGGTTTAAGTAGCGGAGAGTTCAAATACAGTCATGAGACTGGGATCCTTAAAGAGAGGCACACACATTACAGGTGGCGTGAAGAAAAACATGCCCACTGTCATAAGGAGATGTAGGAGTGTGGAACGCATGCCATAAGCTGTATACATTTGAATGTCCTATCTTTATGTACTTCATGACCCTTGTTTATGCATTCTTAGGTGTGACTTTTTGTCACCCTTACCCAAAGTTGTAAAAATTACCCTCCATCCATTTGAAAATACAATATTCTAAGTAATAGTTTAAAAAATTCAGAACACATAATAGTGATTACAAATATTTTAGTACTAAATAATAAAATATGAAATGTAAGTAAGGTATTATTTATAAGGAAAAGTATAGCTTTAACGTTTACATTATGAAAGAAAAATAATTTGAAAATTGTTAAGTATCCAAGTCAACAAGTTAGATACAAGGAATATAGCAAAACATTACCTCATAATGCTGAAATGTGTAGCTATCCCCTTGAGAGCCTATTAAAAATTGTACTGTATGTGTTAATCCCACTAGATAAAAATGGAAATAAAAGTGAAACATTTTAAATGAAAACCATGCAGGAAAAAAAGAGTCCTAGATAATTTTTACACATTGGATGAGAGAAGAACTTATTATATAATACAAAATAACTACAAACCAAAGAAGGAAAATATTGATGCATTTTGATATCCACAAAGCCTAGCAAGTAAATAAACAAAAAATCTGCAGGACATCAAAATACATCAGGAACAAAATGTAACTGTAAACCATGGCAGAGATTTGCTACACCCGTAACAAACACAGAGTAGGTGTCTAAATACATAAAGAACTAATAAAAAGAAATAAGAAAAAGGCAAAATTTTCAATAGAAAAAAATAAAGGAAATTAATAAGTATTTCACAGACATGAACATCCAAATGGCTAATAAACATCTGAACAGATGTTCATTTTAATAGCTGTTCATAAAATGCAAATGCAAACAATAAGGCATTATTTTACACCCATCAGATTGGTGAAAATTAAAAAGTTGACAATAACAAATGTTGCTCAGACTGTCTGGCAAAAAACATTCTCATGACATGTTGGCAGTTGTTTGAGTTGTCACAATAATTTGAAGAACAATCTGGCAGGATATGGTAACATAGAAGTAGAAATTAAGCAGTTACAACATGAGTGGGTTCATTTTCTGAATATGTACCTTAGAGGAACTCTCATTTAAAAACATGATATAAAATGTAGAAAAATCTTTACTAAAATACTATTTTTAATGGGAGTAAATTGTAAGCAACTTTAAACATCACTGGATAAAAGATAACTTGTGATATGTTCATATAATAAAATAATACTTAGCAGCCAGTGAACTAAATTTTCATCTCAACATTGGTAAATTGCTAAACATGACATTTAATAAATACAGAAGAAAGTCCAATACAAAATAATAGAATCTTTCATAGTTTAAACATGGAAACAATAACACCTGTTTTAAGAATATATACATATATAGTAATAACATAAACACTTGTAAAATATGTGAAATACCCCAGTCAGATTTTCTCTGCATGTAGAGAAAATGGGGCTAATGGAAGCCACTTAAGAATTTGCAATCCCTTTATAGTGTTTGATGTCAAGATATATTTTAATTCTTAGAGACTCTGGCTAAAAGTTAGGAATCAGCCCCAATGGCCTAGCCAGGCAATACTTTAGAAGAGATTAGAAATATATATTTTAGAGGGAAAATAGACAAGCCTTCAGCATCTCTTTAGATCTTTTCCCTGAGTGATGATAAGTAAATACAGGGATGATGTCTAAGTGTTATCTATGAGTGAGCAGAAAACTTTCAAGTAAGGAGAATCAGAGCCATTTGCAGCAATGCAAGGAAAGGGCAGAGAGAAGAAGGTAATTATTAAAAGCTAACTGTGTTCCACTCTGGGCAATATGCACTTTGCCCAGGTTATTGTTTTTTTTTTTTTTTTTAATCTGGATAGCCCAGGAAATTTTCTTTTGCTCTGCTGAACGTCTGATGGTAACAACAATAATGGTCACAACTGCTGGTTTCCAGAATGGTTAGTAGAAACAAAATTCCCTGATGTGCAATTTCTTATAGATGTTGAGGCTTGCCAAATAATGTAGCCCAGTCTATTTCTTTAAAGGATTGTTTTGTTCTGTTTATTTGTTTTAGGTAATGAGCTTTCTGGGTTTTAGTTTCCTCTATCATAATATAAGAGCACTGAATTAATGTCAGTTCCCTTGTATTTAAAGTCTACTTGTTCTACAATTCTAAATCTGTATTTGAAGATTATCATTTTTCTGACATAGAATTGCAGAGGGACAGATTACTGTCATTCCTAAGTGATGTTCCAAAGATATGAGTTCCTTATTGGTTTAAGCCTGGTACTTCCTTAGTCAATAGAGCGATACTAAGCTATCCTTGGCATTGGGCATGTTATAGGTATCCCACCGACATTGATTAATTAACTGATCTTCCTAATGAGGCAGGATTCCCATGGTACCTGAGCCAGAAGTGGTTAAGCATGTCTGTTGCTGCTTAGTTTACTAACTGTATATGAAGTACGTAGTCAAATAAAACACTCTCCTGGATGTCAATGGCAACTAAGACATTTCTGATGCTTTGATATTCTTTTGGCAATTGCTGGAGTGTGATACAGTCAGGAGAGCTGTTGTTGGTGCATCTGTTACTAGAACTGGTTCTGTTTATGTAAGTTACTGTCTCAGTCTCTGGCCTGATCCTTGTTAAAGGAGGCCCTCTAAAGCCAGACACTGCTCTCTTCTGCTTCCTAATACATGAATTGAATTCTACATATGTGTCGAATTGTTTGGTAATAGAATGAAGTGCATCTAATGGCACTCTAGTCAAGTTACAGGTTTCAGAGTTCCCTAAAATGGACCATATCAGACTTTAGTTAAAAAAACAATTTCAACTTTTATTTTAGATTCAGTGGGTACATGTTCAGGTTTGTTACATGGGTATATTGAATGATGCTGAGGTTTGGGGCCCTGGGGATCCCATCACCTAGATAGTGAGCATAGTATCCAAAAGTTTTGCAGCCCATGACCCACTCTTTCCTTCTCCCCTCTAGTAGTCCTTAGTGTCTGTTGTTCCCGTCTTCACATCTACATGTACTCAGTGCTTAGCTTCCACTTATAAGTGAGAACATGTGGTATTTGGTTTTCCGTTCCTGTATTAATTCACTTAGGATAATGGCCTCCAGCTGCATCCATGTTTCTGCAAAGAATATGATTTCATTTTTTTCATGTGTGCATAGTATTCCATGGCGCATATTTTTCTTTATCTAGTCCACCATTGATGGACACCTAGATTGATTCTCTGTCTTTGCTCTCCATCAGATTTCAGTGAAGACTCTCCATAGATCCCTTTTCAAGTACAGACTATATAAAGATCTGTGATCCTAGTGCATGAGATCACTAACAGAAATGCTTAGGGATGGAATTGGTAGCTTAGTTGTATGTATAAGTGATATTGGTGCTTTGCTGCAGCTAAACAATTTTTCTACATGAAGCTGCACATAATGATTACAATCTGGGGAGCAACAATCTTGGTGTCTAAAAGTAGTACTAACAGAGTCCGAAAATGCTGTGTTAACAGTTCACTGATCAGTTAATGGGAGCCACATCTATTAAGTGTTTTCATACTGTTATGAGGAATATTTTATCACTGGAAATAAAGCTAAACTCATCAGTAAGTCAGGGAAAGAACCCTGCAAAAACAGAATAGCAAACACTTTGGAGTCAGCTGATCTTCAATCTGGTAATAATCTGGTCATTTACCATTATATTAGTCAAAATTCATTTTTCACTTTTTGCTATATTCCAGGCTACATTCTATGTGCTTAAAATGTTTTTTCATTGACAATTCACGACTCTATTAAGTAAGAAACTGCTGTTATTCCTATTGAATATTAAGCACTTCTGAATGGTCAGAGAATTTGACCAAGGTCACACAGATGGTAAATGATAGTAAAAGGATAAAAACCCAGAAAATCTGGGTTGCAAGCCAGAAACCTTAGTATGGTTTATATTACTTGACATTAAAAAGAAACATTTATTTCTCTTATTCCAAAGCAAATATTGCTGGTAATATTAGCTAAATAAATTCCTTGAAAACAAACTTATTTTATGTATTTTATGATGTTTCTTTACATATAATGAAATTCTTTTAGAAAAATGCTGAAACTATAAAACCCAGATAAAAGCCTTTATTTTTTTGACAATCTTTACAGTCATATGCAGTTTCACATCCCTTGGACTGTCAGGCAGTTTTGATGCCCTACCTGACTTGCACTGAATCTACAAGTTCACAAATTAATTATTTAAAAATCAATGCACAAAATACTATGCAATGTTTTAAAATATTCTTAAACCAGAAATTTTTCTGTGGTTGGGAGATTTCATGTCACTGCTTCTCTGCAAAGACTGTGGAAAAATAATCTACACATCTTTTATTTTCCTTTTTCTGTCATTTTTGGAAGAACACATGCAAACTCATACACCCAAAATATTTTCTATTTTCATGTGAATATTAGAGGATAAATATTGCATGGTGTCCTTGTTTTAAACATAGGTTCTGGTACAACAATTGTTATACAGTTTATAATAGGACTACCTTTACTCATGAAAATAATTTCATAAATGGTAGTAATGTTCATGAGCCTAGCCATACAAGACTCCTCAACTTCTAAAATGTTCTGAGGTTTCTTACTAATAGTATATGCTATTCACAAAATTGTCTTCTGCAGTATCCCATGGAAAAGGCATTTTTTACATGGAGAAGACATATCTTTCTTTACTGGTGATGTCAGAAGTAGAGTTTCAAAGTTAAGCATTCAAATTTCTTCCAGCTACAGAAAAGGAGTCCATAGACATAGCTCTTTTAGGTTTGAATGGTTCTCGGAATCACCCAGATTTTAGTTTTATAACCCAAATTTTTTTCCCAGAATTTCTGTAAATATTATTCGCTTTTTCTATTTTTACTCTAAGAGGTTTCAAGAGATCTGAAAACCTCTGAGGGTCCATACATGTTCCTAAGAAATGATCGCCAGCTTTAAACTGAGCATTTTTTAAAAACAGGGTAGATTTAGGACCTTGTCATCTGAAGATTTTCATGACCAGTATATTTTGATAAATAATGAATAATGTTTTTAGTCACCATAACTGAAGATAAGGAGGCAAGTAGACTATTTGATGTAAGTAACTCCATTTAACACTGTGTCTATACGAATAGTATTGTCAATAAGCAGCAAGTATCCACAAACACTCTGAACTATTTTCACAAATTATATTCTATGGAAAACTTGGGTTTCTTAGATATTTTATATATTCCACATACTCTTGTCTCTCACACATACACACAACACACACACACACACACAGACATATACTTCTGTAATAAAATCAACTGAGGGGGAATTGCCTGCTATATTATCTCTTCAGAGATCCACAACTAAAGTTCTGAAAAGCTTTATGTAGTAGAAACCAATTCAACTATTTAGTTTCTCATTCCCCAAAAGTATTTAGTCTATAGAGCACTTTTTAAAAATAATGTGAAAAATTCTCTTTCAGCTAGAATTACATGATGAGGATGTGATATATATATCTTTGCCATATATATTTTATTTTAAAGTTATTAACATATTTCAAATATTGTTTGCTTTATTTTTGTCATGGTGGTAAAATTTGAACCAAGAAACACAAATATAGATCTCTATAGTTAACGGAATTTGAAAGATATCTGTGAATATATGATCAATAGGAAGAAAGTGGCATTTTCTTTTACCTATATTTAATTGCTGATCAGACAGCAATGGGCAGTTTTCAAAATTCTGTTGTATGCCACTGCTGTGAATTTTTTTATTATAGTTAAATCATCCCTAACAAGCATCTTCAGAAAGATCATATTATGCTCACTTGAATATTTGCTATATATCAAATCCATTGTGATGAATGGTGTGCTCATATATGCACTTGCTCCTATCTAGTTGTACACGATAACAAAATTCAACCATCAGCACAAAAATTATGTAGTAGAGCAAACTGGGCTGAAGAAATGAAACCTTTATCATCTTTACATTATTTCTAGAAGTTGGATGTTGGTTATTTTTCCCACAGAATATTTTTACTCTTACCTTTTTTGCATCTATCTATTCTCAGAAGGATTTTAGGAAAGCCAAGCAGTATCATAAAACCTTGTTGCCTATTTCTCTCCTGGCTTGCAGACTCTGTGGGGAAAAAGCTTCCCTTCACACCTCCCTATAATCTGTTCCATTTGAATGGATCATCATTCAGCAGTAGTCAGCAGCTGCTGTCTAATGCCTAAGTCTAATGCAGATTCTGGAGACTCACAAAGCCATTAAAAATCTATCTTGGTGGGGCATGTGAGAGCTGCTCAGAAAGCTAGGGTGTGTGCTGAGATAGCACTGCCTCTCCCTTACTCATTCATGGTGATACCCTGGAAGCACTGCATGTATTTTAGCATTCAGAGGAAGCTGCTTTATCTTGGCTTTGGCATCAGTTCACGGAGGATCGAAGCAGGTCACAATTTTGCTTCTATTTCCTCCTTGTGGGTCAAAGAGTATCTAGCACAGTAATATTCAGTTGACCTATTTTAGATAGATTCATTTTTTTCTCAAAGTCATTAATGGAGTAGAAAACCTGATTATAAGCAGAACAGTCCTGATTGAAAGGAGGCTTGGACATCGGAACCAACCTGTTCACCTTTTCTTATTTACCCATGCCTAAGGTATTTCTGTGGAATTCCAAAAATCTGAGAAAGAAAAGGGTTTAGAAAGTAGACATCTAGATAATTTCACTGACCGAAAACAAAATTCCATTATATTCTTTTATAAATAAAATTTCATTCTTCCAGAATATGGCAGGATGGACATTTATATGAAAGATATTAACCAAATTGCTTTGATTTAATCATCTTTATGACTCTTCTTTTACAAGAGTAGGTTGAAATTGCCAAATAACTAAAACCTAGAAATCATCTGAGTATGTTTAAAAAGTTTTCACTCAGTTCTTCCAGTGAAACTAAACTGCAAAACTGCTGGTGCACATCAGGTAATTTCAAGACCTTGTTTAGTTTTTATGTTACATATATTGCTTTTAATTGAAAGTCTTCAATGTCTTCACTTGATAAACAACGACTTTCCCTTAAGACCCAACTTAAGTTTCATCTGAATAAAGTGCATAAAAAGACCCTTTTATCCACTAGGCAGTTTAAGCCTTAGTCATCGTACTCATTAGCTTCTTATTATTACTGTCTTCTTAAAAATGATGATAATGGGGTGAGGTTATTAAAAGTTATAAACAGAAATTTATTGATATTACATATTCTACTTTGGAATTCATATTTCAATATCTTAAACACATGCTTTCAATATTTTTTAAATAATTTAAAGCATTTTTTTCATAAAAACAAAATAAGTTCACTAAGTTTACTAACTCACATTTGCTCCTCCACTGGTATCTGGTATCTGGAGAGTTAGTGGGCCTTAGGAGCTGCCCTGGTATTTTTCTTTTTTTATCTGAGATGGAGTTTCGCTCTTTCGCCTAGGCTGGAGTGCAGTGGTGCTGTCTCAGCTAACTGCAACCTCTATCTCCTGCGTTTGAGTGATTTTCCTGCCTCAGCCTCCTGAGTAGTTGGCACTTCAGGTGAGCACCACCATGCCTGGCTAATTTTCGCATTTTAGTAGAGACAGGGTTTTGCCATGTTCATCAGGCTGATCTTGAACTCCTGATCTCAGGTGATCCTCCTACCTCAGTCTCTGAAAGTGCTGGAATTACAGGCATGAGCTATCACTCCTGGCCCTGCCCTGGCATTTCTACAACTTATATGTTTTTAAACATCAAGGGTATATTTTACTTGATACCTTTGTTGAATTTTATTATTTAAGTGAGGATGTTCGACCCAGTTTACCACATAGTTGATACATGACAAAGGTGGAAGGCATTTGAGTTTTTAGACTCTGCAAAAAGACACGCTGCCATCATCGACTATACAACTAAATCTTCTTTATAAATATTGATCACTTGTGAATTTCTTCTCTTACTGTGACTAACTGGCCTTGCATATTTGATAGTAATCTTCATAATAGGTTGTGATTCATACATAGTAATAAATATTGATTTCTAAAATGAACAGATAGCTTGTTTTCATAAGAGAAAAGAAGGAATATAAGTGGCTAAATAAAAACGTACTTGTGTATACCTGTTTTCTGAGTGAAAACATGCATATGTGTGAAACTACTCTGCAGATGTTCACATCCTCAGTACAGTTCCCTGCTCCCTTGATTTTGAGTTTAGCCATATGACTTGCATTGGCCAAAAGAACATATACGAACTGACAGACTTCAAAGCAAAGACGAGCTAAAGGCATTGCAAGCTTCTGCAAATTCTTTCCTTCTTTTATCACAAGGAGAACACATTCTAAACAGTCACATTTTAGATTTTCATAATGAGATGATGTTTGGAGAAGCTGAGAGCTAACATGCTAGAGCAGAGCCTCAGCACACAACTGTACAGATAAGCCTTCCAAAAGAGGCATAAATAGTTGTTGCTTTAAAACCATTTAAATTTGGGGATATTTGTTACAATACATTATCACAATAAAAGCTAAACAATGAGTGAGAATAACAAAACAAAACAGCTGAAATTTAGATATCCAAAGACTACATTGCTACAAATACTAGAATTGCTAGACACAGAACATATACTGGCTATGTATATAAAGTATAAGTAAATAAGGATACAGTCATTGAAATGTAAAAATAAGAGGCCATAAGGTATAAATAGAGAAAACTGACAAAAATTAAAAGCTAGAAAAGAGAATAATATAGTTATAAAAGAAGCTGTGAAAGTGACAGTGGTTTAGACACGGCTGAGTGTAGAATTAGTGAATGGAGAGTTTTATCCGAAAATTTTACAAGGAAAGAAAAATGAGTTTGAATCTAAATAAGAGAAATTGAGAGATGAACAGGCTTGGATGAGAGCCTTGACATATATCTGATCAGGCCTAGAATGGGAAAGTTGATTACTGAAAGAATATATGTAAAGAGATAATGGCTATCAGTTTTCTGAGCTAGTGAAAAGATGCATTCACAGATGAGGAAGCATGATATATCCCAAGCAATGTAAATAAAATTTTTAGAAATCCCTAGACATAGAGTTAGCCAACATAGCAAACAGGAAAAAAAAATCTTAAGAACAAGCCAACCACCCATAAAGGAGTAAGTAGAATGAAACCAGAATTCTTACAGATAATAGAAGCCAGAAGATTTTGGCATAATATCTGTAAAGATTAAAAAAAAATAATTGTTGACTGAAAATTGGGATCTACTTTATTTTCCAAAATTGTAAAGACAGTAATAGTTACATATAACTAACCAGTTTTACGTAAGGAAATATAAATTAATGGGGCCTTTACTCATTTGTGTACTTCAGAAGTGGAAAAATGATCCAAGAACCATGTAAATGGTGAGAAAATAAATACAGACACAGAAAGGCAAATAAGCATTTTAACACAAATATATCAAAAAGTTATGCTGATTTGTGGGGTTAATTTGTGCTTTGAAGAAGAGTAAAGATATTGCATATTTATATTTTAGAATAAGGAAAATAGCAAAGTTAATATTAGAAATAATGTATATATTCTTAGTAAAGAATAATAATAGAAAAAATATAAAATAAACGTTTTCAATGAAGCATTTTTTAAAAGGCAAGAAGGAGGACACCCTGAGTTAAACTAGTATAGTATAAAATCTCTAAATAATATTAATAATAATACTCATAATTTGACTAAACTTCCAGTCAAAAAAGAGACAGGTTGGATGTTTTAAAAAATCTAGCAATATGTTGATTTTAAGGCCTAAACTTAAAATAGCAAGGATTTACTGAAAATAAAAATATAAAAAGATAAATTACACTAATATTTACCATGAAAACAAACTTGCTTAACTATGTCAATATTAGACAATTTAACTTATAAGACAATACTAGCAAGAGTAGGTCATTAGATAATTAAAAAGGTTTAATTCATTGAGGGAGTCACTCGAACGTATGTAACTAGTAAAGTTAGATTTGTACGCTTAGCTGAATCACTAACATATACTAAAAGCTTAAAAAACTTCAACTACTATTATCACTATTTAAATGAAAAATAATCTAAGAATAGTGGATCCACAATATAGACAATTATGGTCTCTATAGATCATTGAGACAATAGAAAACACAGAATTAGACCTTATTACAAAGAAGACTTTGGTATTTGATGAATGCAATATGACAGAGTAGTAGAAAAAGTAGGAGGAATATACATAAATACAATAAAAGACAACAGTTTTTTTTGTTGTTGTTGATGCCTGTTTGAGATGGAGGCTTACTTGTCACCCAGGCTGGAGTCCAGTGGTATGATCTCTGCTCACTACAATCTCTGCATCCTGGATTCAGGCTATTTTCCTGCCTTAGCCTCCAGAGTAGCTAGGACTACAGGCACTTACCATAATGCCTGGCTAATTTTTGTATTTTTAGTAGAGATGGGGTTTCACCATGTTGGCCATGCAGGCCTTGAACTCCTGACCTCAGGTGATCCACCCACCTTGACCTCCCAAAGGCATGAGTACTGTGCCTGGCTAAAAGCAGGTTTGTTTGTTTGTTTGTTTTTTAACTAAAAAGCCAGCAAAATGTAAACATGAAAGTAAAATATATGTCTCTCATGAATACATATTAAAATAATACTTTTATCCATATACAAGATGGAGAGAAAATTTGTGTAAATTTCTAGATGGCAATTTACCAATATGAATCAGTTGTCCAGTCATTCAATAACACATACAGTGGAAATAACTTTTGTGTGACTAGAAAGGGAAAATAATTGCTTTTAATAGCACCTTAGAGAAAAACACTGTCTAAAATAGGGCAGTGATTCAGTAAATTTCTCTTTAACAGCAATTACTATAAAACTAGTAAAATATATTTTCTAAGAATATATTAGAAAAGAAATCACTCATAAGGACCAAAAATCCAGAATATAAAGTTGTCTATAATTTTATAAAACCCTAGACAGATATAGCCATGGATATAATATAACAGACTGGAAAACTGGCTCCAAATACTGAGTGAGATCATAAACATCTGAGTCAATAAATTCATATCTAGCTTTCTTTTATTTATTTATTTATTTAGAGACAGAGTCTCATTCTGTTGCCCAGGCTGGAGTGCAGTGGCATGATCTTGGCTCACTGCAACCTTTGCCTCTCAGGTTCAAGCAGTTCTCCTGCCTCAGCCTTCTGAGTAGCTGGGATTACAAGCATCTGCAATATGTCTGGCTAATCTTTGTATTTTTTAATAGAGGTGGGGTTTTACTCTATTGGTCAGGCTGGTTTTGAACTAGGTGCTCCTCCCACCTCGACTCCCCTAAGTGCTGGGATTACAGGCATGAGCCACCACACCCAGCCTTCTTTTTTTCTTTACATTTTAAATTATCTCCATTTATTTATATAAAAAAGAGCATTAAATTTAAAAACATTGTGTGTTTTTCACAGTATTTTATGTATATATTTCTAACAAAAGAGTAACCTTAACTATATTACTGAGTAAAGGTTTAATTACTTTTACTAAATACTTTTCCTCAAATTACAATTTTATTTTTACCTATATGTATTTGCACATTATAACATTGAACTCTGCTTGTGTCTGCTCTTTTATTCAGTAACTGCTTGATATTCAAAATTTATACTTTTGCAAAACATAGATTTTTACACCATGATAGGAAAGAAAATGCACTTGAAATCAGAATACTTAAACAGTGCTGTGTTACTTTATAGTTAGCCTAATCATGAATACTTTCTATGCTAAGTCATTCTTGAAGGAAAAACATCTTGCAGCTCATTTTTTTCAATAAATAAATTATTTCTTAAAAATTTCAAGATGATTAAAGATTGCTCAATGTTTCCCAGATCATCAGAACATCATCTGAAAATCATCGCAGCCATCTGTTCTCAATCACAAGAGATATGAGAGAACAGTTAGTAAAGATACATTGAACACCCCAAGCTGTAACAAGAAAATACATCTACATCATTAGAAGACACCACCTTGACCTGAAAACTATTCTGTTTTTATCATTGCCATATCCCACATACTCCATATATCGGTAAATTTTGGCTAGGTTGGGATATGTTAACATACAATCCCCAAACATCAGCACTTTGCAGTAACAAAGATTATTTCTCCTTCTGGTAATATCTCTAAAATGAATCTCTTCAGCCAGGTATTTCCTCCAGGACCCAACATACTGAAGTAGTTTCTGTTCTGGACACTGCAACTATAATGGTAAAGGGAAAAGAATGAGTTAGTGAACCAAGAAGTGACTCTCACAGTTTCTGCTAAAAAATCTGCATTTAGTATTTTTACTCACCTTTCATTTGCCACCTCAAGACAAATGGTCTTTCTGAGTTCAACAGCAGTAGCAGTGGGGAAAAAATATTTGCTGTTGTAATCCGTTCTCACATTGCTATAAGGACATACTTGAGATTGGACAATTCATAAAGGAAAGAGGTTTAACTGACTCATAGTTCCACATTGCTGGTGAGGCCTCATTAATCTTACAGTCACGGCAGAAGGGGAAGCAAACAGGTTCTTCTTCACAAGATGGCAGGAGAGAGAAGAACGAGTGCCCGGTGAAGAGGGACCCCCGTATAAAACCATCAGATCTCATGAGACCTAACTCACTATCAAGAGATCAGGATGAGGAAACTGCCCCCATTATTCAATTATCTCCACCTGGTCCCTCCCACAACATGTGGAGGTAATGGGAACTGCAATTCAAGATGAGATTTGCATGGGGACAGAGCCAAACCATATTAGATCTAATCCTTCCCCTGAGGGTACAACACAGGTCATATGGCTAGGCATGATTTTGCTGAAGTATGAAACTACCTTCATCTAGAAGGAAGCAGCCAGTATTTTGAATAATATTACAATCTATCAGTCATCTGAAAATATAAATCTTTTCTAATGTTGTTCATTCAAGATTCAAAGGATATTTATTTAAAATCTGCTGTTTCTGAACATGTGCCCAACACTGGGGATTAAGACTCAAATAAGACAGAAAATTCTCTTCTCTGATAAAACTCACAGTCAACAAACACCTATGAATATAACATACTGTCAGATTGTGTTCAGAGTTATGGCATAAAGCACTGGTTTGAAAATGTTTTCTTATAGTGACGAATGGCAAGTATTTTAGGATTTGTGAGTCAGATGATCTCTGTCAAAATTGTTTTGCTCTGATGTAGAACTAAAGCAGCCACACACAAATTTGAAAGTTGCAATCTAATGAAACTACATTTACTAAAACAAGTAGCTGAACCAGGGGTCATAGTTTGCCATTCCCTGGACTGGAGAATAAATGAGGATATGGGCTTCTTGAGATAGAATCGTCAGGAGAGACCTCTCAGAGGTTGTGAGTGTGCTGAGCACTGAAGGCTAAGTGACCAGGCATGTGAACATATGGGACTGGAGTTAGGAGCCAAGGGTACAACCTGTGTAAGAGCCCTCTGATGGGAAAGAACTTGGTCCTGAAGAGCAGAGAAAAGACCACTGTTGCTAGAGAACATTGTGCTAGAGTTTGCAGTTATGAGCGAAGAGAGGTATATATTATATAAAGTTTTATTGGCCATGTAAAGAGTTTGGATTTTATTCTAGGTGGGATTGAAAGTCACTGAACCCTCTGGGGTAGAAGGGTGGCATAATTGTATTGGCTTTGAAAAACATGATCATTCAAGCTGCTGTTTGGAGAAGAGATGGGGTGGGTAAGAGCAGAAGCAGGGTAGTTATTGCAGTTATCCCGGAAACTATTAGTGGTTTGGACTAGCAGTGAAGATGAAAAGAATTGGCCATATGTATTTTCAAGGTGAAATTGGTTGAACTAATTGAGGGCCTGGGAAGGAAAGCAGACATGTAGAACTTCACATTTTGAGGTTTGAGCACATGAATTGAGGATGACCTCTTTCAGCGTTACTTACCTATGCAAAATCATTTTGTAACTTAAGCCAATTATCTGAAGAATTTAACCAAAAAGAGCTCTTCCAGGCAAAACATAATTATAATATATCCTATAATTGCTTCATTACTCTGTTTGCTTTTTACAGTTTTAAATTACGGATTAAATTTATCCAGCCAATGGTGAAATGCACTTAAGTAGACACGTATATATTTATTAAACATTTTTTTATTGACTACATTGTATATGCTGAGAATACAGTCATACAACAAAATCCAAGCCCATATATGGACTTTATATTGGGAGCATTAGATAATTTTTAAGTAAATGAATAAAGTAATATGTATAAATTGTGATTAATCTTTATTGAGTATTTAATGTCTTCAGAAATAATTCTTATTTCTGAAGTTTATTCTTTCAGGTCTACCTCCTCTATCAAATTCATTACAGATTTTCTAAATGTATTTTCTTTTTATTTCATTTTTTATAATGACATACTGTGTAAGATTGTGTAAAAATAGTAAGGATAAAATCAGTGAAATATTTTAACATGATCACATTTCCTCAAATTGAGAAAAATCTTAGGCCCTAGATAACAAGACTATATTCACTGAAAAACCTTATGACCAAAGACTAGAAGAATTCACAGCATACAAAGTATATATGCTTAAGTCAGTTAATTATGTTGTCACTGTTAATGAATTTGTTTTTCAATTTTAATAATATTTTTGTGTGGAGAATAGGTAATGGAACAATTTTTCCATTGAAATGACCACTTTATCAGTTTAATAATTTCTCTCCAAAGTAATTTTCTGTCACAATTATTGAACAATGGTGTGACAAGCAAACACATACTCAAATTATTTTTGTTATAACTATCATGTGATAGTGATAAAAAATAGAAGAGAACCATATGGAAGCTGAGTTTCAGGGCTAAATGTATAGTGGTTAATAGAAGGCTTTTCAGAGAGGAAAATTTTTCTCCTATTATAGGTAAAAAGAGTCAAATAGAGAATATTGAGGAGGTTGAAATTTGAACTGGTACAAATGAGATTGAGCAGAATAAAAATGGAAACTTCAGGCCATTTCTTGAACTGACATGCAATCAATCAGTAAATATGCAATTCAGATGAGTAACAACTATAAACTTTTCTTTATTTCTTCATTTATTTCTTATTGCCTCTTTCTCAACCTTTCTATCAACACACATTTATTGCATCTTTCATATCTCATTTACTGTTTTTTGGATGGTATTGCATCTGAAAAATAAAGTGTAGCCTTTCCTTTTATCTAAAACAAAATCAGTGTTCTTTGGGTAAGTATGCCACCTACCATTTCAACCTGTTGGCATGAAAAAAAGTCCTTTCCAACAGCTTGTACTACCTACCAGTTAATTGTAACAACCCTAGAAAGAAGTGAGGTAAAAATTGACATAATGGAAGAGTGGGGTTGTGTTAAAATAAGTATTAACACTGTCGATCATCTAAAAACAGTTTCATGGGAGGAAATTGAGCTCAATAAAAGTATCCAAGTAATGTGAGCATTTTAGAAATCAGAATATTTTTAATTATTATTTTTACATTATATTTTAAATTTTTCTTTCTTTGAAGTTTGAAAAATAAATGCAGTTTTCCCTATGCAACATACTGCAATTTTCCTTTTAAGAATTTTATTATTATTGCTTTAATCACAAATTGTTTTGGCGAAATACATCCCCAACACACTCACCCTGTTAGTACTGCTATTTGGTGCTAAATCAAATTAGTCTTTGATTCTCATTTTACTTTGACTGCAGTTAAAGTGTCTTTACAAAGCCAACATCGGTTTTTACTCTAATTTCCCAGCATCCTTGATTTGTTCTTCCCTCTCCAGAAATCCTTTTTATACTTTTCACACTCTCTATACAAAGTACATGTTCTTGTCACTTTTTGGTATTCAGACATTCACTAGTTAAACAATTCTCTGGAATCTACAATTTTTTCTCAAGAGATGATTGAAGAAAGTATTGAACCCTGAGTTGTCTAGTGTCTGAATAGATGGCAGTACTAACAGATATTCTCATTTGTAATTTTTACTTAATATCACCTCCTTATTTCTTCATATACTCATTAATAAACTATCACTCAGAAACAACTAAGACAGAAAGGTTGCAGGATTTTTTTCTTCGTTTTGGAAGGTGAAATTTTTTATTTTCTTTCATCAGATTCTGCTAAACAAGTAGTCTAATTCTTCTCCATAAAGAAACAAGTTTATTTCTGAGGTTTTTGTTGTTTGTGCTGTTTTCTTTTACTGTGGAATAAAATCTCATAAATTAAAGGAGGAATGTGCCAAATTGGTTAAGTAATGGTTTTTGTTTTTTGAGTTGGAGTCTTGTTCTGTCACCCAGTGTGGAGTGCAGTGGCGCAATTTTGGCTCACTGCAACCTCCACCTCCCAGGTTCAAGCGATTCTCCTGCCTCAGCCTCCCGAGTAGCTGGGATCACAGGCACACACCACCATGCCAAGCTACTATTTTGTATTTTTAGTAGTGATGGAGTGTCACCATTTGGCCAGGTTGGTTTTGAACTCCTGACCTCAAGTGATCCACTTGCCTCAGCCTCCCAAAGTGCTGGAATTACAGGCGTGAGCCACTGCACCCAGCCTGGTTAAGTAATTCTGACAAAGCAGGGAATGAACAGTTACTGATTATCTATTATCAGTTTCGTTTTTGCATAAGTGAAGTTATCGTCACTTAATCCTCAGAAAGTTTTTACTAAGCAATTATTCTCTGCTTTTTTTAAAATGAAGAACCTGATAAGAAATTTTAAAAAACCAAAATATGAACTTTGGAAATAACCTTCTCTAAGCTATTGGAACACAGTAATTGTGTACGCTAACCATTTATGTGAAGAAAGATTATATGTTTTTTGACCTTGAACCTCTCATGTGGTCTAAAAAGAAGTTCTATTTATTAAAGGTGTTAAGTAAATGAGAGATTAATTTCTAGCCTTCATGTTCCTAAGTTCGAGTCTATAATATACTTCCAAAGAACTGTCATCTTTATAACGACATCATCCATTCATCGAATCAACAATTATTTCTGGAGCAGGTATTATGTGAATCTACTCAAGATAAGGAAGTGAACAAGGCAGACCTTGTCCCTGTACACAATAAGCTCCATTCTGTTGGGGATGGTATGTTAAGTAACACACAAGTGATTTGTCTGTAGATATTTAGTAATGTAGAGTGCTATTAGAACATACACCTGTGGGATCTGAACTAACGGTGACACACAAAGAAGGCTGAGGATCCTGGTCAGAATATTTGCGCATGGACAAGTAGACTGAATTCAGATCCTCCAGGGTCTTCTGTTATTTTGAAGACATAATGATAACTTGAACTAAGATGATATCACTAGAGATGAATGTAGGTGAATAGGCTTGATAGATACTTAAAAAGTAAAATTAATTAAACTTGTAATTGATGGAAAATGAAGGGAGAAGTAGAGATTGGGGGATATTAAAAAATACTTCTAGATTAAGTTGTGGTACAACAATAATGATGTTTCTCTCAGTAACTGGAATCAGTGGCTTCAGGTGTTTATGGGAAGTACTAAGCCATACCTTGGCAACATCAGTTCTGTTGTGTTGCCATCATTGCTTTGGGCAGAGTGATGGCAAAAACTAAAGCCAATAGTGATAGCATCTCACTGTTTAAAAAAACCATTTGTTTTTGTAGGTAAAAAGAATAATTCCAACTTTCACTCATGGTCTAAGAAACCTTTGCATTTCCATCAATGTCCTTTCACATTTCCATACTATGTTGTTTGGAATACTTGCTATTAAGCTACCTTTTTGATTTAGTGCAATCGTTGATGCATTTTCTCTCCTCTTACACAGTTGCATAAATGACCACAGTATTCTCTCTTCTGAAACTTGTGGGCACCTGCTCTTAGGCTACCTAACTGCTAGTTACCAAACAGTATTAGGATAACTAGCTAGAAGTAAACATGTTTATATTATATCACCCAGAAGATAAATGTTGCTCAAAGTAATGCCAAGAGACTCATTAAAATATTTAAAATTATATATATATTGGATCCTGTCTTTCTGAGGACAAAAATTGGCTAATATTTTATAACATTTCATTATAAATGTTATATTTTCTATAGCATTTATAATGTTCATTATAATCTTATTTATAATGTTCATTATAAATCTTACATTTTATAACATTTTGTTTTTCTCTTCAGGACCTTCTCATATTTCTAAAGAAAAATATGATATAATAGAATTTCATAATTTTAGTAATCAAAGGTATTGGAGAAGACTACAATACCACCAAGAACATTTTAATGAAATAATAAAAACCCTTATTTTAAGAAGTCTGTACAATTTATTTGATAAATTTGAATATTTTAACCAATCTATCAATCCATCCATTTACCTATCTACATTATCTATTCAAAATTAGTATGTTTATATGCTTGATGGAACATCTAATTTTGCTCTTTTCTCTGTTGGAAAAATAAATCTGTAATATGCAGAATGTTTTCTCAGTGATTTACAAAGACATAATCAATTATGGATTTTTTAGTGATACCTCAACTCTTGTATACTTTTTTTTTTTTTTTTTTTTGAGACAGAGTTTCACTCTTGTTACCCAGGCTGGAGTGCAATGGCGCGATCTCGGCTCACCGCAACCTCTGCCTCCTGGGTTCAGGCAATTCTCCCGCATCAGCCTCCTGAGTAGCTAGGATTACAGGCACGCGCCACCATGTCCAGCTAATTTTTTGTATTTTTAGTAGAGACAGGGTTTCACCATGTTAACCAGGATGGTCTCGATCTCTTGACCTCGTGATCCACCCGCCTCGGCCTCCCAAAGTGCTGGGATTACAGGCTTGAGCCACCACGCCCGGCCGTTTGTATTCTTTTTAAAGGACTTTCAAATGTCAGCTCAAGCATTACAAGTTAAGAAGAAATTGCCTTCTATTTTCTGCTAGAAATATCTAGCACATTATGATTATGAAAGTCATATTTTCATAAATAATTTTATTTGTATTGTACTAAGATCATTAGGTTATTAAAAAAGCAGTTTTAAAAATATATTTATTTTTAATCATAAATTTAACATTAAACATCTAAATAGGTTTAGTCTTCTTTTTTGTTCTTACTTTCTTTCCAGTGCCTCTTTCAGTATCAAAATTTTCTATGCTTATATTTCAAATGCTAATACCACAAGAAAATAAGTATGGTAAACTTTTATAACATAGAAGAATCCATATATATTATGCAAGATCTTAATACAAATGATCAACGAAAAAGAGCTGGTCTAGCTGACAAGCAGGGAGGGCACTCAGAATATTGTCACTTCAGCCCTCCTCTGGCAGCTTTACAGTCTCCATTCTCTGGCCCTAGGATATGTCAGAAGTTACTAGGGTTTCTTTTCGAGCAGGCTGGAAACCATTGATAGTAAAGAGAAATATCAAAACCATTTACATCAGAGGTAAAAAGATTGAAGTTCTTGACCAAACTTGACTACTGATTTGCCATGTAGCTTCTTTCAGCTTCGGTTGGTCTCAGGTATTGGACTGTAGCATTCTCTCTTAATTTATGAGGTGAATAATGATTTATAAATCTTCAGTTAAAAGTATGTATACCTATACATTACGTGTAAGTCAACTGAGAGTTAGAGCTACCTAATTACTTGATTACAATTAGAACTTTTGTTTTGAAAAAGTTGAAAAGATTATAGCATCATTTTAACCCAGTACAGGTCAACTGAAACTTTATTACATATTCTCAATAATAATTATTATTATTTCTATTATTAAAACTAAATCCAGATATCTAGATGTATTATTTTCTTTAATTTTTACCACAGGACTGAAGTCATATTTCTTATTTCAATTATATAAAAGAGATAATTAAAGCTCAGAGAGGTTAAAAAATTTCTCCATAATTAGTTATAGTCATGGTTCGGATTTGAACCTAGGCTTGCTTGTCTCAATGTCAATTATTCTTAGCCAATTATTTTGCTCTCGGAAATGTCAAGAATGATACATTTTCTTAAGAAAATATTAAACACAAGATGTTACCAAAAAAAAAAAAAAAAAAAAAAGAAAAAGAAAACTTACACAAAAGGCATTTGTACTTAGGAGACTTGAGTTCTGGTCCTATTTTACCATTGATTTTTTTTGGTATCCTTTTAGATGTCACTTACCCTCCCTGAATTTCTTCATTTATAGAATAAATAATATTTTCTGTGATATATCCAAGACCTTTCTAGTTCTCAAATTATAAATATAGAAATGCTGATTGGTTAATTTATATTAAGAAGTGAGAAAAAAAATCCACATAATGGCATTACTTATTATCAAATGAAACATTTGAAAATAATTTTGATAGAGACCTTTTTAAGAAGAATATTATGATTTATCAATTACTAAAATAGGAAATAAAAACAGACTCATAAAATCTTATTATCAATAATAATTGAACTATTTAATATCTGTCAATACTTTTCACCTTGTAGCTATAGACAAATACATTCCCATTTTAGCAGAATAATGAAATTATTTTCATAATATTATAGAAGCATTTGTTTGAAAAATACCAGAAGGAACATCCTGAAAACCAAGAACTCAAAATGCCTTTTTATCTCAAAGACGTATTTTTAAAATATATACTGATTCTTTCATTTGTTTTTTATAAATGGAGCCACAGAGAACTTTGAATATAATGATGTACACCAGAGGCTTGTTCCTAACATATTTAAAATTTTAGTTTAGCCAAAACTTTGCTGACTCTAACTAAATATAGGAAAAGATCATATAGAAGGTTTTGGAGACATTCCCAAACAGCTTATTTCTGATACAGCAAGAAGCATTTGGGCACAATATGACATTAAATTGCAATAGAAATAAACAAGATGCTGAAGGTTTTAAGTTATGTCCCATACTCACTAGTTGGCATTGGATCAGATGACATGACCTGGATCTTTGAATTTCCATCTGTAAAAGAGAAGAATCCAGTCATACTTCAAGTACATAATAAACCCTGATATCTGAAACCAAATGTTGAAATTGGTTCTTTTGTCCTGGCTAAAGTGCTGAATGAACATTGTGCAAATACAAAGAAATTGATAGAGTGAATAGTTCTGTGGCCTGAAAACTTGTCTCTTATGGCATAATGACAGCTGGAGAAGTTTAGATAAGGAAAAATGAAATGTCGGGATTCTCGTCTTCGAGATTTGTAGTCTGCTGGCATATGCCTCTGTTGAAGCTTTGGGAAACCCAGCCATAATCCAATTGTTGAAAAGAGCTGGCTGAAAAAAATACATAATGTGCTTCTTATTATGATGTAGAAAAGGTTCCTATTTAAAACTGTAAGACAACAAAGAACCATGAGGTTATATATATATTCAGTTTTTCTAGTTTAGAAAATTGGAGAAAAGAACTATCTACATAGTACTCAAAGCAAAAGGGAATTTATGAAAATGTATGCAAGGCTATTTTAATACTGGGGAAGAGTAACACTTAAAAAAATTCAAAACCCAAACAGTTCTACCTATGCTATGTGAAAATCTCATTGTAATGCTACTTTATTGAAGCTTTTCAAAGACAGATATGGATGAGTGCTACTACACTGCCACCTGGTGATTAGGCAGGTAGGAGGGAAGTCAGTAAAAATTTCTGACAAAGGAAAGATCAGGGTTTGTTAATGAGTATTTAATAACGCTGAATTTCTCCAATATATTCAAATTTGTTAATAACATGAAGATGCTTTGTATCACATCATATATTACTGAAGGGCATGCTCCTGGTAAATTTTAAATTGATTGATATAAAAATGTATTTGATCTCCATTTCATATCTACCTGCACCTGTATCCTTTCTTATTTATTTTAGTTTGGGTAAAGCAAAGGAGCATACTCTTTGCAGGGGTTCAATAGCAAGTGACCTATCCTTGGAAATGGGAGAGGAAACAATGACATGACCTAAATTTATTCTATTTCAAATGGTGCATTTGATGTTAGCAATCTTGACTTGTTCTGTCAAACTACTCATTCAATTTAGTTAATCACTGATTTTATAGTTCTGTCTTTTTCTGTT
The DNA here is from genome assembly GCF_049354715.1 of Callithrix jacchus. Lineage (NCBI taxonomy): Eukaryota > Metazoa > Chordata > Mammalia > Primates > Cebidae > Callithrix > Callithrix jacchus. Next base: position 80,359,597 of record NC_133512.1, on the reverse strand, counting down.
AAAAATATTTTTGCCTAGGAAAGAATGGCTTCAGCAATTTAAAGTTGGATGTCAGAGCAATAAATACAAAGAAAAAAAAAGAAACAAAAAATGTTAGCATTCCATGAAGTTGTGCGTTTTCTTTCTGCTATGTTTTTACCCTGGAGAGATTTGTTAACAGTTTTAATAAGCAAATATAGGTGTTGAGACAACAAAGTTGTTTGCTAACTCATTGTTTGGATAGATTTACTTATCTAGTCACAGGTAGGAGGTTAAATTTAGTATCTGCTTTTATTTTTCAGTCTGTTTCTATGCTCATACCTCTAAAGTGTAAGAATCTAAAGGGATGGAATAAACCTTTGGGAGAATCTCTATGGCAGAGCCATGGTACAGAGATTCGGCTCTTCCTCAACTGAGCTAAAATAACTTCATAAGCGTAGCATATTCTTAGTGCTTGTGGTAAATTATGAGACACTAGTTAACCACTAATGTGGATTTCCAGTTGAGTTAGATCATCTTTTTTCAAACTACTATTCAAAATGTGAGATCATCTAAGCTTTTCGGTAGAAGATAAAATAATCATTTACTTATAACAATCTTCAAGTATGCATGATCAAAAAATCCACATTGTGGGTGAAGCTCTATACACTTATAAGTGCAGGCATGTCGAATAGATGTCTGATCCATACACTATTTTTAGTTTCATTATATTCGTAAGAGGAGAGATAGATACTTTTGGTTACTACAGAGGTTGAGATCCTGCCAGCATGTCTATGTAGACAAAAAGGCAATAAAATGCTAGGAAGTTAATAGTGAAAACAGTTTCTCTTGGAGTGGATATGAAGTGTCGGTAGTTATAGTGCTGTGCTTATATCCTGGAAAAAAAATTCTATCCACCCAATTTTTACCCACTGATATTTTTATTCCCCATGCTTTCCCATTAGTATGTTAACTTATTAACTTGTCTAGGCCAACAGGTAAAAGTGGAAAGCTATTTTTTTTGAGTTGAATTTTGTTCATTGTATTTCAGGAAGCAAAAAAGAAACACAAATATGGAAAAGCCTGAAGGAAGACTATTGGACAAAATATTTAGAAAAAAACCTCTTTTCTTAAAGTGGAAAATCACATTTAAAATACTGTGGGCAGTTATATTCATTGCTCTTTTGAAGGACAATGAGGGAGGGACTATTTATGCCCTCCTCAAACTGGGGCATACCTCCTCTCAGTGTTTCTCCCTCAGGCTCACATTCACAGTCTTTACCCAACAGTGGAATTTTGGTTGACCAATTTTAGAAGCACTGAATATGTGACAAAAAAGTTAGAAAGGAAGTAAAGAGAAGAAATCCTGCTATCTTTTCTGCATTTTAAACCACCAGTGAAGTACACAGCAGATAGTGAGCACTAAGACATCTTGCTTTGACTGAAATTTCTGAAAGGGTGATCTAAAAAAGCAGAACTTCACAGTTAGGAAATATGAAGGCTGAAAGAATGTGATTCATTTCTATAAAATCACAAGAGCACCTAATGCACCAAATTTCAGAATCTTCCTTAAGCATGATGTCCATGGGCAGAGTGCATTATAGTATACAAAACACTTTAATATTTCTTATCTTTCTTTGCTGACTGATTCTGGAAGACAGATAATATTCTCACTGTCCATTGGGTGAAATGGGATCTTGAGCGATCTCACAGCTCAAATTAAAATCAGCCATTTTTCAAACTCTTTGGAACTGCCTGAATGGAGATTTTTAAAGACAAATAATAGAAGCCCTACTTTACATACCATAATTTGAACTTATTACCCTGAGAAATCATTCAGGTACAAGAAATAATTAATTCAACAGGACTTTATAGATTATTGTGCTTCAGAATATTTAAGGTTATTAGAATTGTTCAGTTAAATTCCTACTTTGAGATTTAAAACATGGAGAGCAATTCCCAAATTAAATCATACCATTTGAAGGCACTGATAGTGTGCTATATTGTATGTCTACTCTTTGTATTATATGTCCCCATAAATACAATGTTAACTACTATTTTTGAGTCATAAAAAATTTTATATTATCTGCAGTTGAAAAGACAATCTGATTTTAACTAGTAGAAATCATAATACAAAAATTTAGAGCATTATTAATAAACATTTAAAATATTTTGAAAATGTTAAAGAATGACTTCTGTAACACAAAAACTGTACATAGTTGAATAAAGAATATCAAATAAACATTTGATAAGTTTTACAGTTAACCTTTTAGATACTGAGTTTTGGGGATTTTTTTTCTAAACACATGGTCATCATATTTGTCAAATGTGTCCTGTACTCTAATAATTTAATTTTAAATTTTGCTCAGAATATATGTACTTTAAATTATTTAAACAAGGCTAAATAAGATTTTTAATAGAGAATAAATAAAGGTAAACTATTACAGGGAAGAGCCCAACATTGTTTTCCCATTTCTTTTTCAGCTACTTCTAATTGGAGGACTTTGTTGGGTGTGTCATCATCTACCACACAACAAGAATGGAAACATTTATGAATGACTCAAAGAATTAATAGATCCAAGCTTGCCAACTCCTTGATAACAGGTAAAACTATTTTCTTGCCTTAAGTTTTGCACCCTTGTAGTATATACAATAAAAAAAGAGGAAAGAAACTCAATCAGAATAAGAATTGGGGTTCTTTGTAAACCTCCTCTTATAGACACTCATTCTTAAAATATTACAGAAGAAACCAGAAAATTTCACGATTGAAACAACATGGTGGTAAGTTGTGTGTTTGTATTATATGTGCTTTTCCTTTTATATAAATAAATAAAGTAAAAAGGAATATTAATTTATTATTTAAATGGGAATATTTTCATTAACGTTTAAGAACTATTTTTAAAGCCTTTAAAATATGATCGCTAAATATCAAAGCTTGAGATAGTAAATATAGTAGAATGATAGAATAAAAATAAATGAGGAGTTCTTCCATATATTTCTTTTCACTTGCCTTTCACCTATAAAAATGTCACCTAGAATATTAATGATTTTGTGTGTCTAATTTCTCTCTGTCTCTCTCTTTGTCAAACTAGGTAAAGTTTTGTCAATATAATTGATCTTTTTAAAGAAACAGCTTTTGGTTTCATTGATTCTATTGCTTTTCTATTCTTTTTCATTTATCTTCACTCAATTCTTTACTATTTCCTTCCTTCTGGTACTTTTAGTTTAAATTGCTTATCTTTTACTAATTCCTTAAGATGTAAAGCTAGGTTTTTGGTAGAGATATTTTGTCATTTTTAATGTGTGCATTTACTGCAATATGTTTCCTTCTGAATACAATGTTCACTGCATCCTCTAAGTTTTGGTATGTTATTATTTTCATTCTCTAAATATTTTCAAATTTCATTTGTAATTTCCCTTTTGTCCCTTTAGTTTTTTACAAACGTGATGCTTAGTTTTCATATATATGTGAATTTTACAGTTTTTCTTCTCTTTTTAAACATTTCTAGATTCATTTGTTTTAGTTGTGGGATCACAAAAGATACTTGATGTAATTTCAGTCTTTTCAATTTTATTGAGACTTGCTTTATGGTCTAACATGGGGTTTACTATGGAGAAGATTCTGTGTGCCAGTCATGCATACATAAAGATGGCACATTTTACTTTTATTGAGTAAATTATTCTATTTATTTCTGTTAGATATAGTTGGTTCAAAGTATTGATCAAGTCCTATATTACTAATCTTTTGTCTACTTATTTAATCTATTTATTGAAAGTGGGATATTGAAGACTTCATCCATTAATTCTCTATTTAATTTTGTTAATGTCTGCTACATCGGGGATTGTGTTGTTTGGTGTGTATATGTTTATAATCATATTTTCTTGATGGTTGTTAACACTTGTATCACATTGTATGTCCTTGTCTCTAATTATTTTTTGACTTAAAGTTTATTTTTTCTGTATTAATATAGCCATTAGTATCTCTTTTGGTTATGGTCTACATGATTATCTTTTTCCATTCTTTCATTTTTAATTACTTGTGTATTTAGATCTAAGATGAGTAGGATATAGTTATATCCTGCATTTTTATCCATTCTGCCCATCTCTTCCTTTTGCTTGGAGTGTTCAATTTCTTTATACTTACAGCAGTATTTACTACTAATAAATAACTTACTTCTGCAATTTTATCTTTTTTCTTTACATCCTACACCATTTTTGGTCTTCCATTTTCTCCATTACTATAATCACTTGTGGTTAGTTGTTGTTGTTTTTGTAGTGTACTGTTTTGAGTCTCTTGTCATTTCTTTTTATGAATGTTTAAAATATATTTTCTTGGTTACTGTAGAGATTACAATTAGCATCCTAAATTTATGACAATCTAGTTTGGATTGATACCAACTTAGCGTCAATAACATAAAATACTCTCCTCCTGGCCAGTTCTGTCCCTTCTACTTTTATGTTGTTGTTGTTGTACATTATATGCCCAATAACATATACTTGTAACTTTTGATGCATGTGTGTGTTAAATCACATAGGAAATAAAAAATAGAATTACAATTTTAAAATGCATACTAACTTTTATATCTACCTCTGTAATTATCTTTACCAATGACCATTATTCCTTTACATGGCTTCAAGTTACCATCAGGTGCACTTAATTTTAGACTGAAGACCTCTAGGTAACATTTCACCTAGAGTAGGTCTACTTGCAATACAAATAAAGTGGCAAGATTACTACCAACTTACAGAAATTAAAACGGATTATAAAAGAATTATAGGAACAAATATTACCCAACCAATTCAATAACTTAGATGAAATGGACAAAATTCTAGGAAAACAAAATTACCTAAATTGACTCAAGAAAAATATAAAATCTCAGTCTTATAACATGTAAATAGATTAAATCAGTAATCAAAAGCGGCCAATGAAGAAATGTCCCAGACTAGATGAATTTACTGATGAATTATACCACGTATTTTTAAAATTAGCACCAGTTTCTCTCAAACTCTTTTTAAAAATCAAACATGAGGGAAAACTGTCTAATGAATTCTTTGAAGCTGACATTACCTTGATGCTATAAGACCATTCAATAGGGAAAAAAATAGTTTCTTAACAAATTTTGCTGGATCCAGATATTTGCATGCAAAAGAATGTAGTTGGATTCCCATCTCTCTCCCTATTTAAAAATTAACTCGAAAGAGCTAGAGGAGCAAGATCAAAAAAACTCAAAACCTAGCAGAAGACAAGAAATAACTAAGATCAGAACTGAACTGAAGGAGATTGAGACACGAAAAACCCTTCAAAAAATCAATAAATCCAATAGCTGGTTTTTTGAAAAGATCAACAAAATAGACAGACCACTAGCCAGACTGATTAAAAAGAAAAGAGAGAACAACCAAATAGATGCAATAAAAAATGATAAAGGGGAAATCACCACAGATTCCACAGAAATTCAAAGCATCATCAGAGAATATTACAGACAACTCTATGCACATAAACTAGTAAACCTGGAAGAATTGGATAAATTCCTGGACTCCTGTGTCCTCCCAAGCCTAAACCAGGAGGAAGCACAAACTATGAATAGACCAATAACAAGGGCAGAAGTCGAGGCAGCAATTAAGAGCCTACCACACAAAAAAGCCCAGGTCCAGACAGGTACACAGCCAAATTCTACCAGACACACAAAGAGGAGCTGGTACCATTCCTTCTAAAACTATTCCAAATAATCCAAAAAGAGGGAATCCTTCCCAAATCGTTTTATAAGACCAACATCATCCTGATACCAAAACCCGGCAGAGACCCAACAAGAAAAGAAAACTTCAGGCCATTATCCATGATGAACATAGATGCAAAAATCTTCAATAAAATATTGGCAAGCCGATTGCAACAGCAAATCAAAAAACTTATTCATCATGATCAAGTAGGATTCATCCCAGGGATGCAAGGCTGGTTCAACATACGCAAGTCTATAAACGTAATTCACCACATAAACAGAACCAAAGACAAACACCACATGATTATCTCGACTGATGCAGAGAAGGCATTTGACAAATTTCAACAGCCCTTTATGATAAAAACCCTCAATAAACTTGGTATCGATGGAACGTATCTCAAAGTAATAAAAGCTATTTACGACAAACCAACAGCCAATATCATACTGAATGGGCAAAATGTGGAAGCATTCCCTTTGAAATCTGGCACTAGACAAGGATGCCCTCTTTCACCACTCCTATTCAGTATAGTACTGGAAGTTCTAGCCACAGCAATCAGGCAACAAAAAGAAATAAAGGGTATTCAAATAGGAAAGGTGGAAGCCAAATTGTCTCTATTTGCAGATGACATGATAGTATACCTAGAAGACCCCATCGCCTCAGCCCAAAAACTCCTGAAACTGATAAGCAACTTCAGCAAAGTCTCAGGACATAAAATCAATGTGCAAAAATCACAAGCATTTGTCTACACCAATAACAGACTTTAAGAAAGCCATATCAAGAACGAACTGCCATTCACAATTGCTACAAAAAGAATAAAATACCTTGGAATACAACTCACAAGGAATGTAAGGGACCTCTTCAAGGAGAACTACAAATCACTGCTCAATGAAATAAGAGAGGACACAAACAGATGGAGAAACATGCCATGTTCATGGTTAGGAAGAATTAATATCGTGAAAATGGCTATACTGCCCAAAGTAATTTACAGAATCAACACTATCCCCATCAAGCTACCATTGACTTTCTTCACAGAACTGGAAAAAAACCACCATGAACTTCATATGAAACCAAAAGAGAGCCCGCATAGCCAAGTCAATTCTAAGCAAAAAGAACACAGCGAGGGGCATCACCCTACCGGATTTCAAACTATACTACAAGGCTACAGTAATCAAAACAGCATGGTACTGGTACCAAAACAGAGATATAGACCAATGGAACAAAACAGAGGCACCGGAGGCAACACAACATATCTACAACCATACAATCTTGGATAAACCTGACAAAAACAAGCAATGGGGAAAGGATTCCCTGTTCAACAAATGGTGTTGGGAAAACTGGCTAGCCATGTGCAGAAAGCAGAAACTGGACCCCTTCCTGACACCTTACACTAAAATTAACTCCAGATGGATTAAAGACTTAAACATAAGACCTGGCACCATAAAAACCCTAGAAGGAAATCTAGGCAAAACTATCCAGGACATAGGAGTAGGCAAGGACTTCATGAACAAAACACCAAAAGCATTGGCAACAAAAGCCAAAATAGACAAATGGGACCTAATCAAACTCCACAGCTTCTACACGGCAACAGAAACAGTCACTAGAGTGATTCGGCAACCAACAGAATGGGAAAAAATGTTTGCAGTTTACCCATCTGACAAAGGGCTGATATCCAGAATTTACAAAGAACTCCAACATATTTACAGGAAAAAAACAAACAAGCCCATTCAAAAGTGGGCAAAGGATATGAACAGACACTTTACGAAAGAAGACATATATGAGGCCAACAATCATATGAAAAAAAGCTCATCGTCACTGGTCATCAGAGAGATGCAAATCAAAACCACATTGAGATACCATCTCACGCCAGTTAGAATGGTGATCATTAAAAAATCTGGAGACAACAGATGCTGGAGAGGATGTAGAGAAAAAGGAACACTTTTACACTGTTGGTGGGAGTGCAAATTAGTTCAACCATTGTGGAAGACAGTGTGGTGATTCCTCAAGCCTTAGAAATAGAAATTCCATTTGACCCAGCAATCCCATTACTGGGTATATATCCAAAGGACTATAAATCGTTCTACTATAAGGACACATGCACACGAATGTTCATTGCAGCACTGTTTACAATAGCAAAGACCTGGAATCAACCCAAATGCCCATTGACAATAGACTCGATTGGAAAAATGTGGCACATATACACCATGGAATATTATGCAGCAATCAGAAATGATGAGTTTGTGTCATTTGTAGGGACATGGATGAATCTGGAGAACATCATTCTCAGCAAACTGACACAAGAACAGAAAATGAAACAGCGCATATTCTCACTCACAGGCGGGTGATGAAAAATGAGAACACCTGGACACAGGGAGGGGAGTACTAAACACTAGGGTCTATTGGGGGGAAAAGGGGAGGACCAGTGGGAGGGGGAGGTGGGGAGGGATAGCCTGGGGAGAAATGCCAAATGTGGGTGAAGGGGAGAAAGGAAGCAAAACACACTGCCATGTGTGTACCTATGCAACTGTCATGCATGTTCTGCACATGTACCCCAAAACCTAAAATGCAATAAAAAATTAAAAAAAAATTAACTCACAATAGATTGGTAACTGGAATATAAGAACTAAAATCATAAAACTATTAGAAGAAAACAAGGGGTAAATCTTCATGAGCTTGGATTTAGCAATACTTCGATACTTAGATATGACACCAAAACCATCAATATTAAAGAAAAAAAAGGTAAATTTGACTTCATTAAAAGAAAATATTTTGTGCTTAAAGGATGTTTTCAACAAACTAAAAATATCACTGTAGAATGAGAGAACATATTTAAAAATCATACAACTGGTAAAGGCCTTCTATTCAGAATGTATTAAAGAATGGTTACTAGTCAATAACAACAACAACAACAAATAAAAAAATGGGCAAAGTACTTAAATAGACATTCCTTCAAAAAAGATACAAGCAAGCAAATAAAAGATGCTCAAGATTAGTCAGTAGGGAAGTGCATATAAAAATCACAACAGGGAATTACTTCTAATCTACTAGAATTATTATAATACAAAAAGGGAAATGTATTGGTAAGAATGTAGAGTATTAGAACCCTTGTACATTCCTGATGGAAATTCCCAAAGGTTCAGTCAGTACTGTTCACAATAGCTGAAAAGTAGAAAAGACCCAAAGTCCAGCAGTGGATGAATGAAATAGCACATTATAAATACAAATATACAGTCAGGTTTCTTTATCAATGGGTTCTACATGCATGGATTTAACCAACAGCAGATTATAAATATTTGGAGAAAAATGTTTCACAGACTTCAAAAAGCAAATCTTGAATTTGCTGTGTAAAAAGTAATTGGAGAAAAATGTTTCATAAACTTCAAAAAGCAAATCTTGAATTTGCTGCATAAAAAGTAACACACTGGTGTTTTAGTCATGAAGTCCTTGCCTATGCCTATGTTCTGAATGGTATTGCTTAGGTTTTCTTCTAGGGTTCTTATGGTGTTAGGTCTTATGTTTAAATGTTGAATACATCTGGAGTTAATTTTTGTATAAAGTGTAAGGAAGGGGTCCAGTTTCAGCTTTCTGCACATGGCTAGGCCGTTTTCTTAACACCATTTATTTAACAGGGAATCCTTTCCCCATTACTTGTTTTTGTCAGGTTTTTCAAAGATCAGATGGCTATAGATATGTGGCATTACTTCTGAGGCTTTTGTTCTGTTCCATTGGTCTATATCTCTGTTTTGGTACCAGTACCATGCTGTATTGATTACTGTAACCTTGTAGTATAGTTTTAAGTCAGGTTGCATGGTGCCTCCAGCTTTTTTTTTTTTTGCCTAGGATTGTCTTGGACTGCATAGCCAAGGTGGGGTTTTCCAGTTCTGTGAAGAAGGTCAATGGTACCTTGAAGGGGATAGCATTGAATCTGTAAATTATGTTGGGCATTATGGCCATTTTCACGATATTGATTCTTCCTAACATGAGCATGGAATGTTTTTCCATCTGTTTGTGTCCTCTCTTATTTCATTGAGCAGTGGTTTATATTCTCCTTGAAGAGGTCCTTTACATCTTTTGTTAGTTGTATTCCTAGGTATTTTATTCTCTTTGTAGCAATTGTGAATGGGAGTTCATCATGATTTGGCTCCCTGTTTGTCTGTTATTAGTGTATAGGAATACTTGCGATTTTTGCACATTGATTTTGTGTCCTGAGACTTTTCTGAAGTTGCTTATCATCTTAAGTAGATTTTGGGCTGAGGTGATGGGATCTTGTAAATATACACCCATGTCATCTGCAAATACGGACAATTTGACTTACCCTTTATATATTTTTCTTGCTGATTTCTCTGGCCATAACTTCCAATACTATGTTGAATATGAGTGATGAGAGAGGGCAACCTTGTCTTGTGCCAAAAGCAATGGCAACAACAGCCAAAATAGACAAATGGGATCTAAGTAAACTCAAAAGCTTCTGCACAGCTAAAGAAACTATGAGTAGGCCGGACATGGTGGCTCAAGCCTGTAATCCCAGCACTTGGGGAGGCTGAGGCAGGTGGATCACGAGGTTAGGAGATCGAGACCATCCTGGTCAACATGGTGAAACCCGTCTCTACTAAAAATACAAAAAAAAAAAAATTAGCTGGGTATGGTGGCATGTGCCTGTAACCCCAGCTACTCAGGAGGCTGAGGCAGGAGAATTGCCTGAACCCAGGAGGTGGAGGTTGTGGTGAGCCGAGATCACGCCATTGTACTCCAGCCTGGGTAACAACAGCGAAACTCCATCTCAAAAAAAAAAAAAAAAAAAAAAAAGAAACTCTCAGTAGAATGAACTGACAACCAACAGAATGGGAAAATATTTTTGCAATATGCCCATCTGACAAAGGGTTAGTATCCAGAATGTATAAAGAACTAAAACAGATTTACAAGAAAAACAACAAAAAAGCCCATCCAAAGTGGACAAAGTATATGAACAGATACTTCTCAAAAGAAGATATTTATGCAGCCAACAAATATATGAAAAACTGCTCATCATCATTAGTCATTAGAGAAATGAAAATTAAAACCACATTGAGATACCATCTCATGGCAGTTGGAATGGTGATCTTTAAAAACTAAGGAGACTACAGATGCAGGAGAGGATGTAAAGAAATAGGAACACTTTTACACTGTTGATGGGAGTGTAGATTAGTTCAACCATTGTGGAAGACAGTGTGGCAATTCCTCAAGGATCTAGAAATAGAAATTCCATTTGATCCAGCAATCCCATTACTGGGTATATACCTAAAGGATTATAAATTGATCTGTTATAAAGACATATGCACACGTATGTTCATTGTGGCACTGTTTACAATAGCAAAAACTTGGAACCAACCCATATGCCCATCAAGGGTAGACTGGATAAAGAAAATGTGGCATATATACACCATGGAATACTATGCAGCCATAAAAAATGAGTTCATGTCCTTTGCAGGAACATGGATGAAGCTGGAAACCATCATTCTCAGCAAACTGACACAAGAACAGAAAACCAAACACACTGCATGTTCTCACTCTTAAGTTGGTGTTGAACAATGAGAACACATGGACACAGGGAGAAGAACATCACACACCAGGGCCTGTTGGGGGATGGAGGAGCTAGCAGAGGGATAGCAGGGGTTGGGAGTTTGGGGAGGAATAACATTAAGAGAAATATCTAATGTAGATGGCAGGAAGATGGATGCAGCAAACCACCATGGAATGTGTATACCTATGTAACAATCCTGCACAATCTGCACATGTACCCCAGAACTTACAGTATAATAATAAAAAAGAGAAAGAAAAAAAATGTAATACACTGAATCTATGCAAGTGAAATGCTGTGTAGGCATGGCATTAGGTATTATAAGTAATCTAGATATAGTTTAAAGTATAAGGGAGTATATCCATACTTCATATACAAATACTATGTCATTTTATAAAAGAGACTTGTTGTCTGTAGATTCTGGCATTCTCAGAAAATGAATCTCCTATAGATACCAAGAGATACCAAAGAACAATTGGATATGTGTGTGTGTGTGTGTGTGTGAGTGCGCGCACATTCTTAGCCAAAATAAAAAGTAGTGATACATGTAACAAAGTGACTGAACCTCAAAAACATTATACTAAGTGAAAGAAGCCAGACGCAAAAGCTCATGTATTGTATGATCCTTTTTAAAAGAATATCCGGAATAATAATTCCATAGGGACAGAATACAGATTGGCAGTTGTCAGGAAATGGGAGTGAGAGAGAGAGAACTGGGAGGAAACAGTGTATAGATAAGAGGGTTTACTTTGTAATGATGGAAATATTTACTTTTCTAAAAAGGAAAAAAATATTTTCTGCATCTACTCAGAGAAAGGATGACTTATAAGTGTAAGAGTTAAGCTACAACTCTCTTCTTTTCTCAAACTTAATGAATTTGTGACGTTTTGATTGACATCTGGAATTAGCCACTCTCAGAAGAGGAACAAACTGGTGACGAATTACACCATGTGACTGGCTGTTTTGAGCCATTTGTCTTTTCAGTAGAGCAATAAAGCTTGACATCTGACTATTAATTCTCCACCTTCCTTTCCTTTTCCCACTTTGTAATGGGCAAACTGAATTTTATCACAATACCCATTATTAATTCTTTGTTAGGATCATATAGATTATGTCTCCATTTTGCATAGGTACTTAAAACTAAAGCTTTTACAAATTGAGAGATCCCAGCAAAGACGAAAAATAAAATCAAAAAAGAATTTAGAAAGATTCTTGAATAAGTCCAGGTAGAAACTGAAGAGAATATAATACATTTGTGTTCACTTTCAATCACTCATTCTGCGTATTTGAAAGCATGATATTCAAGGTTTTACCTCAGTAGGCAGTATCTACCATTTAAGAGGCTCATTTTATTGTGTGAACCCCAGGTGTCCTCTGCCTTCATTCTATTAAGTGACAATCACGTGGCAGATAGCTTAGTGGGAATTGTAATAATACATATATTATAGAGTGAATTGTCACATTCTAATGATCATTAAAATAATGATGATTCCTGCAGAGTCATAGTAATAAGTAAAATCTATACCTGTACTGTAAGTATCCAAAACGAGTACCTTTATGGCAGAATTTGACATCTCACTCTCTGTTGCAGTGTACATAGGTTCATAAATTAACCAAGACATTTAAAAATTACATTCAACCACAAGATTAGTTAATAATAGAATGTGTATATGTAGGGAGCAAAAGGCTTACTTCCTATCTTAGCACTACTTCCTAGCGAAAGACATTATTTCCTAACATAGCCTACATTGCTTATAAGTTAACTAAAAATGTCAAAAATCTCAGCTAAATGTTGTATTTTTCTGCAATGTACCCTTTTTGCTTCATAGTTTTATGTATAATTATATGCTTCAAAATGTAAAATAGACATTTGTATGTATATTGTCTATTTGAAGTTTTGAGGATTGCATATAAATGAAAGCTCTAAACCATTCTCTCAAAGAGTTTTATATGATTTCTACAATTAGAAAATAATTGATCCACACAGTTTGGTTAACAAGACTTTAAATCATCTCTAGTTTTGTAATGCCACTTGGGTCAGAGTCACTGAATGAATAATGTGACGGGGGTGGGAAATGAGGAGTAAATTTAGGAATAGTTTTGAACTCTGAGTGCCATTACCAGACAAGTATTTAGAAGGGAATCAGTTTTCAGGAATTTGCAAAGCAAAAGAATAAAAGTAAAGGAAAACTAAATAATTAAAATGTATCATTTAAGGAATAGTTATTGTACATTGAAAATTTTGGCTTTGGCCTAACCAAAATCTATTAATAGAGGGTTTGGTAACTTTTAGCATGCTAAAAGGATCACAATAGCTAATATTAGTGAAGAAATGTCAATAAGACTAGCCCTTTCCAAATATATAAATTATGCTCCTAAGAAAACATTAATAAAATAGAGGAGATTCAACACTTGAAAGAATATCTTGGAAAGAATGTAAGATTATGAAATTTTTACTTAAAGGAAGCTGGAACTTAAACTGAAATTAACCGTATTATTGGATTGAGAGGTTGAAGATCTACAATAAAGGTCTCTGGAGTGTTTAGAAAGTGATGGGGTGAATTGTAGGTGGAAGAGAGCTAAAGAAGTAGAAGCCCCAAAATCTAAGTATAAATTCCTCCTAAATCTTTGATTGATCACACAATTGTTAAAGAATTCAGGGTGTCCCATGAAAATAACAGGTACTTGAAATGGTTGACAGAGGAGAAAAGTTTCAGCTGCTGACAACCACAGTAGAGTTTGGAATCAAGCCAAGGTAATTGCCTGGTAAAACAAAAATCAATGCTTTTCAGAGGAAAGCATTAGACAGCACAGTTCATTTTCTGCACAATATTGTAAACATAATTTTCAATAAACAGACAAAAATTGCTAAACATTCAAAGGAACATGAACACAAATTTTAACCCTACAAAATAAGTGTATTCTGAAATTGTACCCAGGTGTTAAGTATGCAATACTTACTGTAATTTTTGTTTGTTTGTTTGTTTTGAGACGGAGTCTCACTCCTTCACCCAGGCTGGAGTGTAATGGCATGATATTGGCTCAATGCAACTTCTGCCTCCCAGGTTCAAGCGAATCTTCTGCCTCAGACTCACAAGTAGCTGGAATTACAGGCACCTGCCACCATGCCCTGCTAATTTTTGTATTTTTAGTAGAGACAGGGGTTTGTCATCTTGGCCAGGCTTGTCTTGAACTCCTGACCTTGTGATCCACCTGCCTTGGACTCACAAAGTCCTGGGATTACAGCCGTGAGCCATGGCACCAGCCCTATTGTAATATTTTAAAACCATACCGTATACACATGTGGAACATACAGTCACAAAACAGAAAAAGATGCATGTATATATACATGTATTAATACATACAATTAAGTGAAAAGCAGGATGTAAATAAGTATATACAAAATAAAATATGGTGTCTTCACATAAAGTTTTATATATGTAATATTTTTCTAGGAGAATACACACAAAAAAGTTTTTAGATTAATAACTTTAGGAAAAGAGGATAGGGGTATTGTTTTAATTTTATTTTTATCATTTGCATTTCAAATATGTGTAATTTACTATTTTTTTATAAATACATTGAAAGAACTAACTGACTGGTAGCATAATAGCAATTTTTGTTATCTTTCTTACACATTGCTAAATTTCAGAAAAACCATACATATTCTAAAAATAGAGAAGGTAAATATAAACTCACATGCTAACTTCTAATTTAGTCACTAAAATATTACATATATACACACATATGTGTATATATGCATATATAATAGCATAATTTTATATATTTATGTTGTACGCTATACATTTACATAATTGTTTTCTTTGAGAGAAAGTCTCACTCTGTTGCCCAGGCTGGAGTGCAGTGGTGCTGTCTTTACTCACTGCAACATCTGTCTCCCAGGTTCAAGTGATTCTTGTGCCTCACCTCCTAGGCAGCTGGGACTAAAGGTGTGTGCCACCACACCTACTTAATTTTTTCTGTTTTTAGCAGAGATGGGGCTTCACCATGTTGGCCAAGCTGGTTTCAAACTGCTGGTCTCACGTGATCCACCCACCTTGGCCTCCCAAAATGCTGGGATTACAGGTACAAGTCATTGCACCCAGCCATACATTTATATAAATGTTATTTGTCAAAAATTTTTCTTTTAAAAGAAGATAATGCATAGTTGTTTCACAGTGCCTGGACCATGGTAAGTCATAATAGGAGATAATCAATCAATAAAAGTGTATATGTTTAATAATTTTAATATATATGAATTTATTCAGATAATATTAATGTGTACTAGGTTCAAATAACTATTTTGAGTATAATAAGTTTAATTTGTTCCACAAACCTATAAGTTAAGTGCTAGCATATCCCATTTTTACTTGAGAAAATTGAAGCCCAGCGAAGTTTCAGTAACTTGTCCAAGGCTGTGCAGCTAGAAAGTGTGAGGTAAGAGTTACATGTACCACACCACGGCCTATCCCTTCAGACCCCAAACTCTTAAAATCTTTTGTTTATGAAGTAGTAACACCAGTATAGCTTCTATCTTTCAAAGTTAAAGTTAAAATGACAATAATTAAATAGTAAAGTTCAAATTATTTTAGTGTGAGAAATAACAATTATTTAAAATACATGAGAAAAATCTGCATCTATATGTGTAAATGAAAATGAATCAAAACAATATGGAATATATTCTGAGTTAAGACAATTTTATGTTTAAATATGTTAGGTGCTTTATGATCACTCCAAATATTCCTAAGTGTGAAAACTAGATTAGTGGATTTAGCAAATTTTTAGGGTTACATATTTTAATTTAAGCAGATTTCATCAATATGAATTTACCTTTCCCAAAATGATCCATTACACTATTTAAAATGTAGAAGGATGACAACATATTAAATTTTTCTAGTTCTAGTTAGTTTTGATTAAAGTTTTGATATAAAGCTCATTTGTATTATAAAAGTCAAGTTAAATAGTATTGAACATTTAAAAAATTTCCACTAAGAAACACAGATAATACTTGTAATCTGACTCTAAACAATTTTAATTAATTGTACATGCAAACTTTAAGTTGTAAACTTTTCTTATTAAAACTTTACCAAATTCAAGTGATTCTTGTGAACATTTAAGAATAAAGAAAGGTCAAATATTTATTCAGTATCTACTTTTGGAAAAAGATAAGGCACATATATTTTCAAGTTCATTTAGAGAATATTATTAGAGCATGAGCTATTGTAATATAGAGACCACACCCCAATCCAATAAAATTGCATATCATTATGCAATGGATTTTACAGTTTGCTTTCTGTTATGCATTTGTTCTTTTAAAATATAGGCTAGTAATTAATCCATTTTAACATAGTTATGAAAGGGCTAGATCAAGATGGAAATCTGATTATGTGTGTGTGTGTGTGTGTGGGTGGGTGTGTGTTTGTGTGTTGTGAATGTGTGTGTGTTTCTTTAAATTTAAAGCATACAATAATTTTTCCAAAGCAAGAGGGTTCAAAAAAATGTATACATATGTTAGATTTTTGAAAAAAAAAGAAGTGTATTTAAAACAATAAAAATTGTCAAAGTGATGGCGAACTAAGTAAAATATTTATTTTCTCTCTTTTGATTTATTAGTTACAGATTCTTGGTGATAAAACTATTTTGAAATCTTTGCTATAAATGCTCAATCTTTATTTTTCTTTTATAAGTCTTTTAGTAATTACATTCACATATAGTAAGCCTATATTTTTTCCCCAAGAACTGTGGGTAACTGAAGATGACTGTATTAAAAGATCCCAGAAGTAATGAGATCTAAATATATCCTAATAGGAGAATAAATGAAGAACAGTTACTTGGCCAGTCAATAGTATTTATTGAGTGCCCGGAGGTGTCCTTAAAACACAGAAGTGTCATTAAGAAAATCCAATAAGCACACATAATGACACCAATCCATATGCCCAACATCAGTAATTTGCAAAGTTCGTGTCTACACAAATTGCTTAAGTCCAAAGAAAGTATTGTTTATTTCAAGGTGCTTTTGGATCTGCTTAGGGTAATATATTATCTTTAATAAGTAATATTGATTATTATAAAAATAATAAATAAAAGAGCCACTGTACTACTTTTTAAAAAATACTTAAGGGAGTAATAAATCCATACATTTGGACATAGATGACACAATCCATATTTTTTAATTTCAGGCTATTCCCTAGTATGTAAATAAATATAAATCTTTTGTCTGATGACTAGGTGACTTTATTCATTTTTGCCACATTAGGTCAAACCACTCTGCACTAAAAGACTGAATTCCATTTTTAAGAGTTTTTATCTAAATTATATGATATCCAGTATTAATAATTGAAGATTCTCAATCTGCAATAGTGTCTTACTCAAAATAATCTCTGACTTAATGAAGTTACTTGGTAGTAGTGGCCTATTTCATAATTTGCAAATAACTAGAACATGCATTATTATATGCAATGCCTAACAGAGTAAAACATCTAATTATTCAGGAGCAGTCATTTGTCTCCCAATTTCACAAAAATATTTAAGCAGGCCCTCACATACTTAAGTCCTTATCCCTGGATCTTGACTAATTTTATCTCAGGATGGTGAAAACATGCTATAGTTTTTTTTAAATACACATGGGCAAGCTTAAAATTTATATTTTCTATATTTTAAAATACTCCTATATAATAATCTCTCCAAATAAGTATTTACAGCATTGCCAAGAGGAGGGCATTGAAATCTGAAACTATAAGCATAGATTTATCCATTTATTCCTTTACGTCCTACAGTTTTTAATGCATGTCTTCTGAGACGTTGTTGTTAGGTATGTACACACTTCTTTATGGGTGATTGGTTTTTCATTATGCAATGACCTTCCTTCGTAATTTTCTTTGCTCTGAATTTTTTCAGATATTAATGTATTACTTCTTTTAAAATTATTCTTATTGATATTGGCATGGTATGACTCTTTTTTCATATTTTATTTTCAACTTTGTTATATTGTTGAATTTGAAATGAGTCATGTGTTTCTCAAAACGATTATTTTTTGTTGTTGTTGGAAACTATCTTTAGCAGCCAAGACCTTGATTCTAAGTTTTCTTAGTTTTCTGGAGTATTGATGTTTCTGGGCTGTCTTCTGACAGAGCAAGGAACTACTGTGTACGTCTTACTCCATGCATATATACAAGTCTATAAATGTTCCTGTACATAATATCTGTATCCGTATTAAGCAAACATGCATTCCTACTCTTGTTTCCAACTCTATATCACATGGACCATTCTAGCTTCTTCCCTTTTCCTATCTGTAACCTCCTATTTCAGTAATGAGAAACCTGTCTCCTGCCGTCATTTACTAAATTATTCATTTCAAGTATACAGGTATTATTGGTTGTATTCATTTGTTAGGGCTGCCATAATAAAATACAATAGACAGGATAACTTAAATAGCAGAAATGTATTTTCTCACAGTTATGGAGACTGGAAGTTCAAGATCAAGATGTCAGCAGGTTTGGTTTCTCCTGAGTCCTCTGTCCTTGGCTTGCAGCTGGTGGCTTTTTGCTGTGTTCCTTAGGTGATTTTTATTTTGTGCATGGGTGCCCTGCTATCTCTAAATGTATGCACATTTCTTTTTCTTATAATGACACCAGTCAGATTGAATTAGGGCCCACTCTAATAGCTTCATTTAAACTTACTCCTCTCTTTAAAAGCCCTATCGTCAAATTTATTCACATTTGGAGATACTGGGAATTGGGGCTTCAATATAAATTTGTGAGTGTGATACAAAATTTTTCTTGGGTACCAACTTTATGAACATCAGTGCGATGGTGTTTCTGTGTAATTCCTTTTGCTTTGAGTCCTATAGACTCCATTAATTTCGAATTTACTCAGGTAATCAACTTTTACTCCTCTTTTTTCAGTGAGATTGTTTCATTGAATACAGTTAAATTTCTTTGTCACATTCTCCTTTCTGTCTTAGTATTCCTCTTGACCTTCTAAATGCTTAAAAACAAATTGCATGCCTTGAGGTTCACTCTTTGTGCTGTAAAGTTCTGTCAGTTTTGAAAAATGCATGGTATCATATAAGTACAATTGTGTTATACAGAATATTTTACTGCCCTAAACATTCTCTGTGTTTCATCTATTTAACCGTCTCTCCTTTCCTTGAGTTCCTGGCAACTAACAGTCATTTTATGTAAAACTCGTTTTACTTTTCTAAACTAAACTCTATAGTGTAAAACCATAGGGTTTTACTTTTCTCAGAATGTCATATAATTGGAACGACATATCTAGTCTTGATAGACTGGTTTCTTTTACTTGGAAATATTCACTTAACATTCACCCATGTCTTTTTCTGGCTTGCATATGATAGCTCATTTCTTTTTCTATTGTTCAATAATATTCTGTTGAATAGAAATAGCACAGTTTATCCATTTAACTATTGCAGAGTATGTCAGTTGCTTCTGTTATTTTGGAGATTATAGATTAAGCTTCTATAAACAACAATGTGCAGATTTTTGTGTGAACATATGATTCATGATCAACTGGGTAGATACCTACCAGTGTAGTTACTGGGTTACATGGTCAGTGTGGTAGTTAATACGGAGTGTCAACTTAATTGGATTGAAGGCTGCAAAGTATTGATTCTGGGTGTGTCTATGAGGGTGTTTCCAAAGGAGATTAACATTTGAGTCAGTGGGTTTGAAAGGCGGACCCACCCTTAATCTGGGTGGATACCATCTAATCAGCTTCCAAGGAATATAAAGCAGGCAGAAAATTGTGGAAAGGCTAGACTGGCTTAGCCTCCTAGCCTACATCTTTTTTCCATTTTGGATGCTTTTTGCCCTCGAATGTTGGACTCCAAGTTCTTCAGCTTTGGTATTCAAACTGGCTTCCATTCTCAGCTTGCAGGAGTTTATATATATATGTATATATATATATATGTATACTCATATATATATATATATATGTATGTATGTATACTCCCATATATATATATGGGAGTTTATAATTTTACATATATATATATGTAAAATTAGTTCTGTCCCTTTAGAGAACCCTAATACCGTATGAATACATTTAGCTTTGTAAGAAACTACTGACTGTTTTCCAAAAATGACTGTGCTGTTTTTCATTCCCATCGGCAATGTTGGAGAGTTTCTTTTGCTGTGCATCCTTGCTGGAAGTCAGTTGCCTTTACTTAGTAAAACTGTAATTAATGTGTCTTATCATTTGCAGTTACCCTGTTCCAAGTTTAATCAGCTTCTTGAACCTATAGGTTTGTGTATTTTGTCAAATTTGGGAAGTTTTCTGGCATTATTTTCCCAAATACTCTAAGTTCATGCTTTATCTTTTCTCTTTAAAGATTCCAATGGTAGTAACATTGGATCTTTTGTTACCATTCCACAAGTTCCAGAGGCTCTGGGTTCATTTATTTTTATTCCATTTGTCCCTGTTATTTAGATGGATGATTTTTTTTTGTTCTGTCAAATTAGCTGCTTGTAGCCTTTGTTATCTATACTCTAGTATTAAGTCCAAACAGCAAGTTTTAAAAAATTTGCTCTTGTATTTTTCACTTTAAAAAATTCAACTTGGCTTTTACTTATAACCTCTATTTTTAGCTGAGATTTTCTATTTTGTTTTATATTCTTCAAGAGAATTTGAAATTGATTCTTAAAGCAGTTTTATGATGGCTGCTGTAAAATCTTTGTCAGATAATTCTAATGTGATTTCTATCAGTGTTTTTATAAGTTGACTATCTTTTCTCTTTCAAGTTGTGAATTTTCTTAGTTCTTGTTATGATGGGCAATTCTCGAATATATGCTGGACATTTTGTCTATTGTGTTAGGAGACTCTGGTTTCTGTTTGTATCTTTTATTTGGGTAGACAGTCACCTTGTTTTGATTTATCATGTCGAATAGTCTTCTTTTATAGGCTGTAGTTCCAGTAGCAATTTAATTTACAGAGCCTTTGTGGTATTATTTAGATCTGTTTTATATCTCTTGTGTTACTGCAGTTCTCACTAGTCCCTGCTAATGTTGACTAAAGTGTGTGTGTGGGAAGGGGGATGACTTTTCCCAGCCCTGGCTTCCAGGTGTCTCTCTGAGAGATATGGTGGGATCCCTTTTACGAGGTAGCCTGATTGCCAAAGTATCTCTGAGGAGTATAGGAGGATTGCAAGCAATAAATAACAAAGTGGCTTCCAGGCCAAGTCACTAGATATGACTAGTTCTGCTTTACTGTTTCTACCACCCCAACTGGATGTCTTTGGATGAGGGAGAAGGGTTGAATTAGTCTGTTTTCATTCTGCTGATAAAGACATACCTGAGACTGGCCAATTTTCAAAACAAAATAGATTTATTGGACTTATAGTTCTACATGGCTGGGGAGGCCTCACAATCATGGTAGAAGGTAAAAGGCAAGGAGGAGAAAGTCACATCTTACATAGATGGTGGCAGGCAAATAGAGAGAGAGCTTGTGCAGGAAAACTCCTGCTTTTTAAAATTGTCAAATCTTGTGAGACTTAGAGAGAACAGTATGGAGAAATTGCCTCCATAATTCAATTATCACCCACTGGGTCCCTCCCACAACACATGGGATTTATGGGAGTATAATTCAAGATGAGATTTGGGAGGGGACACAGAGCCAAACCCTCTCAAGTATCTTGGGCCCATGGGGAAAAAGAGGCTTCCCTGGACCAGGCTGCTTTTTATGGCTGTTTCATTTTGGGAAGTTCTGTTTCTTGCCCCCACCCCACTGTCTGTGGCAGGGTATGAGGGACTCAGGGACAAAGAGGCATCTGGGATAGGACACTTGTTATGACTGAGTTCCCCTTGCTAGTTCCACTTGCCTTTCTGAGTATCCCTAAGTAGAAAAGTCCTTTCTCAGGCCTAGTGAGGACAGGAAATACTTCTCTTGGCTGCTTATTTTTGGAGGTATATTTAATTAATTTCTTTGATAGTGCTGATAGACTCTCCTGATGTCATCAGAGAGACTTGCATTTGGTCCATAGAAAGAATGAGACTATTTGAGTTCCCTCTTGTTGATCAACTAGAAATCAAGAACAGTTAGGTCTGGGTGGTCTTCCTCTGTTGGGTGGTGGAATGCAAGATATCCTACTGTTGTTTCTCCAGTCATGGATCCCAAACCAGATTATCTTCTTCTGACTGCATTTCAGAGTCTCCTTTGGTTATCTGTTCATCATTTCTAAGATTTACAGTTGTGCTAGGCAGAAAGAAAAAGAGCAACATGGGTTTCTACACTAGAAGTCTCAAATACATTTCTAAAGGTAATTATGTAAAGAAAATATAAACTATTCTTTTGTTTCTAGAATGTGCTGCCCTGATTTAATTACGTTTCTTTAAATAGCTAGCAAAATGTTAAAGTCTAATCACAATGCTTTATTTTCAGTCTGATCACTTTCCCTGAATTATAGGTTTTAGACACATCACTAAATGCCATTTACCCAACAAAGATAAAAAGATAGGTCAGCTTTACTTTGTTTATTTCTATTATTTGTTTTTGCTTCCTTCTCTTTAATGTTGGATGATTCTTTTAAAAGTTTAGCAAATAGTAGCTGTGAATATCAACTTTCGAGAGAGAACTCCAGGAGGATGCTGCTGTTAACTGGATCCTAGTTACGTTTACATGAAGTTGCTAAGGCTTGCTTGGGAACGTGAAGGACAATGATAGATAAGAAAATTCATTTGGGTGTCATGTTACAGCCAAATTTAATCTGTTTACTTACTTGGCATGAAACCTATCCCTGGTTGAATACATATCTAAAGAGGCCCAGTCTATTTTTGCCTTGTTATGGAGATAATCATGATTATATATTTCATCTATATATGTACATATGATTATATATGTATGTATATATTTAGGATATAGTATTACATGATACTATATTATAATGTTATTATAATGTAATACCAGGTTGCAATAGTATTATACTAGGTGATCATCCAAAAGTGAAGAAGGAAAGAAAAACAAAGAAACCAAAGTAAAACCTACCTATAACACTATATTATAATGTTATTATAATATAAAAACACATTATAATGCTATTGTACTATAATACCATATTATAATGTTGTTTTCATATAATACTATAATATTAAGGTATTCATCATGTAATTATAATACTAAATTCTAATATTATTATAATATAGTATATTCTAATGTTATAATGGTATTTTTAATATACTATATTATACTGTTTTGATAATATAATACTATATTATACTATTTTACTAATACAATACTATATTATAAAATTTTTCTAATATAACACTATATTATACTGTTTTATTATATAATTCTATATTACTGTGTTTTATAATAAAATATTATACAATTATAACAGTGGTTAAAATTTAGTTTCAGTGTCAGGCAGCACTGGTTTATTCCAAAATTTACTGTCAGCTATAGACAATTTGTTTAATTTTCCAATTTGAAATAACTTAACATGTATTTTATAGCCTTGTTTCTGTTTTCTAGCAGATAATGCATAGAACATGTTTAACACAGTGTTTAAAACACAGTAAATATTTAATAAATATTAGTTTCATTATTTAAATGTCATCATTCTTTCCCTAAGGTTCTTCATTTTAAAAATGACAACTGTAAAAGCATAGAGTGAAAGCATTAGGTATAGGTTTCTTGCAAATATTTTTAATCAAAAATGTCCACTTCAAATTTTGTTTAGAAATTTTTGTCTTTTGTTTTTTTCTCCTAACATGATTAAATAAGTACCTAAAGTATTTCATTTTAATTAAAAGTTTACTTTTGTTTTTTTAATTAATAAAGATTTTTACTAGAAATGATCTGCATTAATCAACATTACAGTCAACATCTAATTATATCACCCTGTCAAATCAAAGTGATTCATAACTTATTTCTAAGATTCTGTTGATTAACTTACATATCAAGTAAAAACTATGACTATTTGTTTCTAGTTTATTCTTCAATTAGGTGTGTATGATATAAATATTAAAATAATTTTTATCAGATGAAAAAGTGAGATGTTAGAAAAAAATAGGACAATAATTTTATTTTGAGAGATGACATTGACTTCATTTTTTCCCTTTGGCCAAATCTACACTGTACAGTGTGATGTCAATTAAAGAAATATATGTTTATCAATCATCAATGATAATCTTCATTGTATTTGGCATGTGAGGAGAGCCCCTGCAGTAACATGGTTGTGGTTCCTACTTCAAATGGTCTAGTTGTTAATACAATGAATTCTGGATAGCTGACAATTTTTAAATCTCTGAAATTTCATTATGTGGTTTGTTTCTGGAAAATAAATGAACTAGTAAAAGATAAATGATTTATGCAACTGCACTGCAAAGTGAAGACAAACATAGTTATTAGTTCATTTGTTTACTGTGGGGGTGTCCACTACCATCAGACTGGGGGCTCAGGCATGTGGTCTGAGATTTGGCTAGGTAATGATGAGACTAAATGACAATAGAGAGGCCTATTGCAGCACATATCCATGTTAATCTGTGAAGAAAATATATAGTAAGTTCTCTGTAGTCTACTAAGTATTTTAGAAAGTAAGCTGTTTATACACTTTTGATTCTATAAATTATTAAGTGCCCAAATGACTTAATGAAGTGGTTTTCTATGCTCTTTGACCAGTAATTTATTTAGTATATTCTGAGTCTAATTGCATTACATGAAAAACTATTTAAAGTTAAAAATGCATCTAAATAAGTCATACAAGACTTTGTAGAATCTATTTTTGGGGAGTATTACTAGACTATCACCCATAGAATTTAAATTTATTGAGTATGAGCTCAAAGGATGTGGATAGCATTATGCATATTTTTCCAGTAATTGTATTTTACATTTATAGATGATCCATCAAGTTATTTAGTGATAAAAAGGAAACAAAATTAGCAGTTGAATATTAGAAATCAATAGTATAGGCAAACATGCATACTTTTGATTTAAATTGTATGGACAATTCACATAATTTGCCAATATATTTGTTCATAGATTCAGTGTCTGAGACCGGTTCACTAGGGATTTGAAGTCCATATGTTAAAAAGTTACTTTCTTTTCAATCAGGTCAAATATAATTGTATATTCAGATGCATAGAAATTGTATATATAGATGCATGGAAATTTCTTTTTCCTTAATCTTTTTATTCCTGATAAATCATCTGCACAATTATTTCTAAAATATTTACTTCCACCAAAGCAGACTATATCCTCTAATGCTTATACTACTAAAATGTATAACTTGAACAGGACCTTTTTCTCTGGGTTTATCTTTTTTAACTGTAAAAATGATCACTGTGTCTTTAGGCCAGTAAGTGCACTTTCTTTTGCTTTTGCCAAGTTTTAGGTAACTAATTCAATTTCATTGACTCCTCCCATGAGCCTAAGGCCCATCTGGGAATGCCAAACAAAGCCAAAATTGGTATTAGAGCTCTAACATACAAATGGATAAATTGTAATTCTGCTTTAGGAAACCAACAGGTCAGTTTCAGTGGAGGAGAACGACTGTGCCCAAATGGATAGGGCAAGTGCCCAAATTTATCTGAAGCCAGTAGAGGTAGGAAATTGGTAGAAAATAATGTATTAGAAAAGATAATAAAAAATCGTAAAAGACGCGGTGGCTCAAGCCTGTAATCCCAGCACTTTGGGAGGCCGAGGCGGGTGGATCACGAGGTCAACAGATCGAGACCATCCTGGTCAACATGGTGAAACCCCGTCTCTACTAAAAAATTACAAAAAATTAGCTGGGCACGGTGGTGCGTGCCTGTAATCCCAGCTGCTCAGGAGGCTGAGGCAGGAGAATTGCCTTAACCCAGGAGGCGGAGATTGCGGTGAGCCGAGATTGCGCCATTGCACTCCAGCCTGGGTAGCAAGAGCGAAACTCCGTCTCAAAAAAAAAAAAAAAAAAAAATCGTAAAAGAGAAGAAGCTACATCTCTCATTAGCCCAAAGGGTGAAAGTGGGGCTCAAAATAGAAGTGAAAGTTAGAGATTAGCAATCAAGAAAACATGAAAATAGAACAAAACATGAATGATGCAATAATATTCAAGAATTTTTTTCTTAAAAAGACTGAGTCATATCAAACTTATTAGTGAAAACTGATATTAGACTGTGTAGATCAGAGATCTACACAGATCAAGAGAATTATTGTTAAGACTATTTAAACATTATGCACAACTATATAAATCTATATTGTAAGAAAGTTTAAGACCAAGTTGAGTCCCAGCACTAATATAAGAAAGTGCTAAAAATGGGAGCTTGGCTGCCTCAATTTTGGTACAGTTCTCAAGATCATAGCTCCAATTATTTATGCTACCAAAACGCAGAATCATCTAACCAGAACATGATCAAAACCCAAATTTGTAATGCTTAGCCGTCAACCCCAAAGAGGGTACAGAGTGAGAGAGAGAAGATAACTATTTGAGGATGATTCTGGAGAGCTGTTGGGTTGCTGGGACTGTTACTGTCTCCCATGTCTCATTGGGAACAATTAAATGCCTTATTCTATACAAGTCTAGAAAAAGAAGCCTCAGGAATACCAATTGTATAGTGTGCTTGGGTTTCTTGGAGCGTGGTATATGGGATGAACTTGTTCTGAGTCATGCTTGAAAAATCTGAAATATGAGTGATCATGACATTTTGGCTGTTCTGAAGGTGAGGTCTTGTTATGAAGGGGTTTTAGATCCTGCCCAAGAACACTGCTTGGAAGGGAAAGGCCAGAAAAGAAATAATTTAAAAATATATCTTAGGATTCAAAAGGATCAGAAAGAGATGATTTGTACACATTAAAGAAAGTTCCAGTGAGAGAACACTGATGATTGGGTGAAGAGCTGCCTTTCAGCACACCCAAGAAAAAGGCTGCATTAGAGAAAATGTTAGTTTAAAACATCTGCCAAACCAGGTGAGTACAATTTGACAGATCACTTTTAGAGTAGCAGTCAACTTTGGCTCAGAATAAGACTGAGAGAATATAAATAAGAGAGAAAAAGTAGAAACTATAGGTAGAAATGGAGAAACTGGCATGATACATTTCTTTCTGATTGCTGACATCCAGTTAGAAGCCTAGCTGAGATGAATAAAGATGAATTTTGGTAATGATTGCTGTAGGTATTTTGTTATATATTTTAACTAATCACAATATATTTCAGGTTAATTCTGCTGAAAATAGAAACTTTGCTCCAATATAGCTCCCTTTCTCCCAGTTTTTAGTAGTATAATTCTTAAACACACATATACTTGTGTGTGTATGTTGATAAGGCTCTGTTAATTGATACTTCTTTGTTTCTTTCTCTGTTATTCAACCAGATAATTCTTGATTAATCTTTGAGTTTATTGATTGTTTTTCTACTATCTTAAATATGCTTTTAAATTTCTTTAGTGAATTTTCTATTTTGGTTATTATATTTTTTAACTCTGAATTTCTCATTTTATTTTTTAGTTTTTATGCATTTACTGAAATTCTCATTTTTGAGCCATTGTCTTCATACTGTTTTCAGAATAGTTACTTTGAAATATTTCTGCTAAACAAATATCTGGGCCCACTTGGAATCAGTTTCTATTGCCTGCTTTTTATTTCTTGTAAGTATAGGTCTCAATTTCTTGTTTCTATCCATGTTGCATCATGTTTTGTTGAAAAATAGAAATTTATATAATGTATTTTAGTAATTCTTGATTCTAATATGTTTCTCTGAAGGATTTTTAAAAATTTGTCTTGATATAAACAGTGAAGCTATTTTCTTCATGATGTGTAGCCACTTATGTATCTAATTTTGTTTTATTATTTTACTTTGCTTGCTTGACTTCTTACTGCTTGCTTTTATGACGGCATAAATAAGTAATTAGCCAATTATTTGAACAGGTATTAGAGTAAAACATCTGGAGTCTATATGGATTTTCACCCTCTGTCACTGGATTTGTATGTGGGTTTGTGAGCACTTTCCAAGTTTGATCATTTTATATACCACCTTTCATTTTCACTTTCTGTGGGCCTGTTATGGTTCTCTGATTTGGCTAATCTCTGATTTGACTAATCCATAGCTATGGATGTGGGAAGAACTTATTTATCTATTTGTATGGCTCTCTCACATATAACTACCCCATAAACTCTGACTGGTCTTGTACTCCCATAAACAGTTCCATAAACTCAGGCTAGCAAAGCTTTGATATTTTCCCCATTTGTTTTCTACTGAGTTTTCTTTCACCAACAAACCACCTTCATGTATTTCCACAATCTGCCCTAAATAAAATCCATTTATCTTGGCAGCATGACTATTTTTTCTAATAGCCAGCATTGCCCTGGTAACACCGCAGGGAATGAAAGAATTTCTAAAAAGAAAAAAGACTACAATGTCCTGCTATTCATAGCAGCTTTTCATGAGAAATGGTTTTAAATTTGTTGTTTGTTGCTGAATGATTTTCACAGCACTGACATTGTTATTTCTAAAAATTTTGCCAAGATTTAAACTTTTTGAGAGAAAGAATATTTGCTAATTTCTTCAGGCAGCCATAGCAATTAATCTGACAGTTTTGCAAGATTTAACATTAGAAAATTAGTTATTTATATTTTTCACATTAAAAATGTGCAATAAAAATAAAAATCTAAATAGATATAACTTTGACGTAGATAACTTTTAAAACATGTTCACTAATTTAAGGTCTTAAACTAGAATGAGCAAGAAACTTAAACTAAAACAATAAATTTCATGGGGGAAATAACTAGCAATAATTACACTTATTTCAAAACATTGAACACACTCATTTTAAGACAAGAAAAAAATGGTGCCAACTATCACTATTTCTATTAAACATTAATTTTTTCCATTTATGCTTCACATTGCCATGTGTTCATTAGATACCAAATATATTCATATTAGAACACTCACTCTTATTCAGTATGTTCATATAATCATGTTTGAGTGCTTAATTTCTGGACATTTTATTGAAGGTAGGTACTGAATTATTTAAGGTAGATATTAATATCAACTTTGCTTATACTCTAAGGTTTATAATATCTTTATAGTGTTTAGAGAGAGTGGGAATCTTAATCTTCTTACATTATTGCAACTGTGACACATAAATACTCCTGGAGTTTATATTGCAATAAATATAAAAGTTGCTCAAAGGTATATTCACCACATACTAAATAGTTAGTTTTAGTTTATTATACTCCTTATAAAAATTATGAAACACTGTAGTTTTACCAGTAATCACTCATCTCCAATGTACTAAGCCCATTAGTGTGGTAGAAGCACCTAATCATCATCAAGATTGATAAGAAATATTTGGTAATATTTTTGTTTTCCCATACTTTATCACATGTGCTGAAGACATACATCAATATACCATTTTCTGGTTCCATCATGGAATGCTGTTTCTCCTATCACATTTTTACCATACCCTTTTTTTTCAGGCTGACAATTTACATAATTTTCACAATCTTATCATGATGGCTATACAAACAACTGAAAAAAAGATATGTGTTCCTGAGATGTTAATAAAACATATTTATGTCAAAACTTATACTTTTCTTTCTGAACCATATTATAAATAAATGTTCTAATAAAGAAAATAATTGTATTTGCAAGCAAAAATGTTTCCTTTGCAGTATCACTATTTTGTGTCAGGAGAATTTGACCACTACTGAAAGACATTTGTCTTTCTTCATTTCAAAAGAAAGCATCTTTTGTAAGAATATGATTATCTTATTTTAATATGTAGTTATTCTCATATGAATATCCCTTATTCTCTTCTGCAGTCATCTGGATTTTATTATCTATTCACAAATAACTTTTTCCTATTTCATTATCATAAATTATATCTTTTAAATTTCTCTCAAATCCATTCTCTTCCATTTCTTCTTATATTAAAATATTTATCTTTGTTATATTTCTTTATTCAGGAACATATAATCACCTTTTTGAACTGGTTGCAATAGCCTCTAAACTGTTTTCAAGCTTCTAGTTACATTAAGTTCTCAACTTAATGTGACTATTATAAGGAATTTTTAAAAACATGCAAAATACATTGACATTTCTCTGGAGGTCCAATGCATGAAACAAGACAAAACAAAACAAAAAACAAAACAGAACAAAACAAAAAAGTAGGTTAGATAAGAAATAAAACTATCATTATTAAAGATGGATTGCTATTATGGAAAAAAATCCCAAGAATTTACAGATAAACTATGTAAGAATTGTAAACTGAATTCAGAAATTTCAAAAACTGTTAGAAATGGGAAAATATCAATGTAATTTCATGAAATTTACACAGAAAACTGCATTTTTCCCCTAAACAGAGAAAGAAGGAACAATATGTTTTATAAGTTCAAAATACAAAGACATTTCAAATATACTGCAGAGCACTGTAGACCTATTTTGAGTCTAAGTGAGTACAGCTACAAGTTCTTTAACAATATATTAACTGATTTCAGAGACACATATAAAAGAATGCAGCATGACAGAGTCGGGCTTCCTTCGAACATACAAAGATGGTTTTCATTTAGAAAACAATCAATGTGCTTCGCAATGCTAACAGAATAATGGAGAACTATCAGGTGGTAATTTAAAAAATCATCGAAAACCACTCAATAAAATTCAACAATCACTCAAGATAAAAACTACAAAGGTAATCTATAGAAATCTTACAACTAGGTGCCACTTTTAATGGCAACATATCAAAGTTTGATAACTATGTGAAGATACTTGTTTTTTACCAATCTTGTTCACTGTTGTATATAGAGAGGGGACAACTATTATAATGCAGCAAAAAAAAAAAAAAAAAAAAAAAAGCATACAGATGAGAAAAAAGAAGTAAAACTTTTCTACATTTAGCAGACCTGAATATTTACATAAGAAATCCAAAGAAGTATACAAACAATTTTTAAAAATAATAAATGAGTTTAGCAAGGTAAAAGGACACAAGTTTAATTTACAAAAAGTTTTGGTTTTGTATATATTAGTAGGAAACAACTTTAAAATAAAACATTAATAACAAAAAAAAAAAACACAAAATACTGAGGAATAAATTTAAAGATGAACAAGAGTTTCTCTCCCAGGTGTAACAACTATAAAAATATCCAGACTTTGTCAAATATCCACAGGAAAGCAAAATTATCTCCACTGAGAACGACTGTGTTACACAAAAATTAATTCTGTATGGATTTAGATTCTAACATAAACTTCCAAACCGTAATTTTCAGAGACATATTTAGAAAAATATCTGTATGATGAGGGTAGACAAAGATGATTGACCTAGGAATTATTAGTATTAACAATAAGCAAAAATATGATAAATTGAATTTTATTAATATTGAAACCTTGCCCTTTTATCACAATCAATTTTCAACCCAGAAAATTGGAGACAGGGCTCAGTTAATTGAGAATGTTTATTTTGCTGAGATTGAACACATGCCCATGACACAGCCTCAGAAAGTGCCGAGGACATGTACCCAAGGTAATCAGGGCACATCTCGGTTTTAAACATTTTAGGGAGACATGAGACATCAATCAATATATGTAAGAAGTACATTGTTCTGGTTTGGAAAGGTGGGACTTGAAAAAAGGACAGGAAGACACATAAATATTCATGTTAGGAGAGAGAGGGCAACAAAAATATATCGATAGAACATTCACTACTAAATATTAAGGATTATTAAGTAATTAAAACAAATTGATATTGGCAAAAGAATAGATGACCAACAGACTGGTGGAACTGAGTAAAATCTGTACATACACAGTAACTTTTTGTATGACAAAGGCAAAATACATGAATTTATAGATTTAAGAAGCTAAGCAAATTCCAAAAGGGATAAATGCCTAAATCATGATAATATAAATCAGAAGCAAACCAGAAGGCTCTTAATATCAGATAAAGTAGACTTCAGAAAAAGGAATATTACTAGGGATAAAAAGATATTAATTGATGATGAAAAGGTAAATTTTAAAGATGACATAAAAATTTAATGTCTATGTACTTAAAAATAAAACTTCAAAATACATGGTGCAAAACCTGGCAGAACTAAAAGGAAAAATAGAAAAACCTACAATTACTTTTGGGTATTTCAACTATTCTTTCACAGCAATAAATAGAACAGTGCTGCAGAAAATAAGCAGTAATATTGAAGATCTGAAGAACACTATTAGGCAATTTGCCCTAATCAACATTTATTAAACATTGTACTCCACAACCGTAGAAAAAGATTGTTTTCAGGATCAAATGGAATATTCAGATAAACCATTTTCTAGGCAATACAACTAACCCTAAAATATATTTTAAAAATGAAATTATAGAAAGTATTTCTTATGAACATATTGCAATTCAACTAGAATTCACTAACACAAAAAAAGGGAAAATTTGCAATATATAATATCAAACAACACAGTTAGAAATAGTGCAAGAGTCAAAGAAGATATCACAGGGGAAATTTAAAAAATATGAAATGAAGGAAAACCTCAACATTTCAAAATTTTTTGATTCAGCTAAATTAGTATTTGAAAAGAAATTATAGCATTAAATTCATATTTTAGAAAGAAAGAAACATCACAGGTCAAGTCAATAATCTAAGTTTTACTCAGAGGACTTGGAAAGAAAGAAAAAAAACACAGAAATTAATGAAATTAAACTCATTACACAAACACTTCCAGAAATAGAAGGGAATGGAATATTTCTGAACACATTTTTTTGCACCTAGTATTACGATACCAAAACCACAGTCATTATAAATTATTAAAACTGCAATCCAATATTGATAGTAAATAGAGAAGCAAACTTTCATACTGAAATATTAGTAAATTGATCTAGCAATATATAAAACATAGCTTATAATGACCAAGTAGGTCTTATTCTTGGAATAGAAAGCATTTGACACTAGAAAAGCAATCAATATAATTCCCCATTAAAACAGAATAAAGAAGAAAGTCCGTATGACAATCTCCATAGAGAACTAGAAAAATTATTTCAAAAAATTTAACATCTGTTTATGTCTAAAACTGTCAGAAATTTATCTAGAAGGGAATGTTCTTTACCTAATAATGGAAAACCCATTAAAAACAAGCAATATTTCCTCTAGTTAACACCAGAGCTGATGGTGAAAAATTAAATGCTTTTCCCTTAATCTTGGGCAAGGCACACTCTCACAAATCCTGTTGAACATTATACTGGGGTCTTAATCGATACAATGAAGCAAGAAAAGTAAAAGCATAAACACTGAAAAAATAAAATCATAATTATTCACTCAGAAGATATGATTGTATATGTAAAAAAATCCCCCAAAATCTATAAGCACTAGAACATACAATTGAGTTTAGCAAGGGTACAGGATAGAAGGTCAATAAAGAAAAGTTAATTGCATTTCCATGTATTAGCAATGAAGCAGAACTTGAAAAACAGTACTGTTTAAAAATACTAAAGCTCATAAAATTTTTAGGCATAAATCTAGCAAAATAGGAACAGGATCTCTAACACTAAACTATAAGTCACATGAAAGAAAAGAGAACACTGAAAAATTAGGAAATACAATCTTTTGTGAATCTGAATACTCAATATTGATGTTAATTTAAATTCAGTGCAATTGTGTTGAGATTCAGTGGATCTCTAATCAAAATCCCAGCATGTTATTTGTGCATAGGTCGACAATCTAATTCTACAATGTACATGAAGAAAAAACAAACTAGAAACTAGGCTAACTATACAATTTTGAAAGATAACAAAATCTGTTCTGAAATAAAAATTAATTTAAGCCATCTCGTAAAACTTCAACAATTAGACAGTGTTGTTTTGTTGTTTCAATATAATGTAATAGTTAATATAGAAATACAATCATTCTTTCATGATCAGTTTCTTTTAGACAAAAGAACAATGTCAATTACTTCAAGAAGAAATGATCTTTTGGAAAACGTGTTAGAATTATGGGATACATATATGCAAAAAGAATAAAAACAAAACCCAAAACCTTAGCTATATTTTTGCCATATGCAAAAATTAATTTAAAATATTCCATAAAGCTAATTGTAGGTATAAAACCTCTGGGAGAAAACATAAAAGGAAAATTCTAAATCTCACCTTAAACAACGCGTTTTTTGTTTTTTGTTTTTTGTTTTTTTTGAGACAGAGCTTCGCTCTTGTTGCCCAGGCTGGAGTGCAATGGCGCGATCTCGGCTCACCACAATCCCGGGTTCAGGCAATTCTCCTGCCTCAGCCTCCCGAGTAGCTGGGATTACAGGCACGCGCCACCAGACAAAGTGTTTCTTAGTTACTACCTATGGAGTATGATCCATAAAAGAAAGAAAATGTCAGAAACTTGTCTTTATCAGAATAAAGTTCTCTGCCCTTAGAAAAAGATTGCTAGAGAATTGAAAGACACTGTAGACTGGAATAAGCTATTAACAAATAACCCATCTCAGAAAGGACTTGTAGCTCGAATATATGAGGAATTCTCAACATTTTTTAATGAGGAAACAAATAGGCTGTATCTCTGTTGCATTATAGCAGAAATACCTGTATAGTAAGCCTGAAACCTGCCCTTCAAGAACTTACAGTTTAGAAGGCTCTACGTTTTTCCCGCATCTAACCTAATATTACATGGTATATTAGCTGAAACAGAGGCAAGTTTCTTGGTTGCTAAATATTTCCTTCACCCGTCTGTCATTGTCCTTAAAGCTTCACTATTTGTATTGCATTCTAATGAACTTTGTTATTTTTAATGAATGAAATATAATTACTACAAAAAAACCCAAATAAGGCAATTTAAAAATATGGACAAAAGATTTGTGTAGACACTTCACACAAAACAGTCTATGAATGACAAATAATTACATAAGATTCTCAGCATCATTACTTATAAGAAAAACAAACTTTAAAAACACAGTTGCATGCCATCACTAACTTATTAGAATGTCCAAATGCACACACACAAACAACAAAATGGATAATTCCAAGTATTGGAAAGTATAAGCAGTAACCAGAACACTCGTACTTTGCTAGTAGGAAGGTAAATTAGTGTGTTTCTTATAAAATTATATACATCCTTATCATACAGCTTGGGAATCAAACTGCTATTACATTTCAACAGAAAGTAAAATTTATGTTCATGCAGAAGCTTGTCTACAAATATTTATTTATTTATACTTTTGTTAATATGTCATAGTTGTACATATTTTGTGGGTATGTGTGATACTTTGATAAATGTATACAATGTGTAATGATCAAATCAGAGTAATTGGGATAATCATCACCTCAAACATTTTTCTTTGTGTTGTGAACACTACAAATCTTCTGGCTACTTTGAAATATACTATAAGTTATTGTTAATTATAATTTTTTACTATACTGTTGAATATTAGAATATGTATTATATTCAATAATACAATATCAAATATTAGAATATTTACAATGGAATACTTATAGGTTTATATTTATAATGTAAAATACTTCATTTTCTAATTTGGGAGCTGTTCTCTTTTCTTTCATGTAGTTTGAGGTTATAGATCCCATTCCTATTTTGTTAGATTTATGCCTCAATATTTTATGAGGTTTAATATTATAAAATAGTAATGCTTTTCAAGTTCTACTTCATTGATGATATTTATAATAGTCATAAATGTTAGCATTTATAATTGCTGACAACTCCACACAACCCAGATATCTTTCACTTGATGAACAGTAAATAAACTCATACATCCATATAACAGAATACTACAAAGCAATTAAGAGGTATAAATTACGGATGTACACAACTTCTTGATAACAATGATAAGGATTGTTAAAAAGGGATATAAATGAGTATTTTGGGTGGGGATAAGATATTTCTATATCTTGGCTGAGCTGGCGGTTACAGAGCAGTTATAAAACAGTGAATTTTGCTGTATGGAAATGAAAACTTTATTTAAAATATTAACCATTAACAAAGATTAGAAAAAATGTTTATTAGCAGCAGAAAATATTAATACTTAAAAATTCACTGGGGGACTTCTGGTTTCTAATTTGGCATGTAAGGACTTGAAAGTTGCCAACTCCATCCTAATGAGTGAAAAACCAGAACAAATTGAAAATCAACAATCCTAGTTAGATTTCTCAGATAAATGATGTCACAGGGAAAAATTACTGCCCATCAAATTTGGAGAGACAGGTGAATGTACAGACTTTCAATGTACCAAAGCAGAAATCCACAGACAGAAACCTCCATAGAAACCAGTGCTTGGGCAGGAAAATCTAAACTGTAATTGAAGAATTTCTCAAGGCTCAGGGTGGACAAGAGAGATAATTTAAAACTCCAGGGGAATCCTGACTGAGGAAGTTCCCAAAACTTTGGTATTTTACCACCAAAACTCAACCAAGATTTTCCAGTGAAGGCTGGAGAAAAAAGTCCCTTCTGTTTCCAGTACAGAAGAGGAAGAGGAACCCTATTGAAATATACTAGAGATTCTGTACTTTTCACAAAGTCTTATTTCAGGAGAAACTAGCTCATAAGACCTACTGGAGTCTTGTCAGAACCTGACTGGTCTGGGGGCAGGGAAATAAACTCCAGCCCATTCTAGCCATACTGTTCTACCTGAGGCCAGAAAAAGAAGTGGTTGTAAAGATCAGTGTGGAGTTCCAAGCTGACTAACAGACCTAAGCAAGGATTTTCTCTCCATATCTTAACACCATGCCACTGAAGGCCTATTGACCATAGTTCCTTTTACCTAATACATTATGTCCAGCTATCAAAAAAAAAAAAAAAAAGTTAAGGAAAAAAAATACAAGACAATGAAAGGAAAGAAAAGCCCCAAAACCCAAACAAAACAAAATTTGAAGAGACAGAACAACATAATAATAATTCCAAGACATGGCAGGTATTTGGAAATTGTTAGACTGGGAATTTACAACAACTATGATTAATATGCTGAAGGCTTTCATGGGTAAAATGGACAGCATACAAGAACAGATGGGCAATGTAAGCAGAAAGATGAAAAGAGTGGAAACAGGAAAGAATCCAAAAGAAATGCTGAAGATCAACAACATTGTAAAATAAAGAATATCTCTGATGAACTCATTAATAGACTGGACCTGACTGAGGAAAGAATTGCTGAGTTTTCCTTATGCTAATGATCGCATGACAGAAGCGTCCAAATTTAAAAGGCAAAGAAAAAAAGATGAAAAAAAAATAAAAAGAACAGAATGTACAATAACCATGAGTCACCTACAAAAGCTGTAATGTGCATGTAATGTAAATATTAGAAGGAGAAGAAAGAAATAAACAGAAGAAATATTTGAAACAGTAATGACTGAGCATTTCCCCCAAATTAATTTTAAAGACCAAACTATTGATCTAGGAAGCTCAGAGAAATCAACAAAGATAAATGCCAAGACCAAAACCAAAACCAACAAAAAAACCCTAGGCATATTATGTTCAAAATACAGAAAATCAATGAAAAAATATTCTTGAAAGAAGCCAGAGGAGCTGGGTGCAGTGGCTCAGGCTGTAATTCCAGCACTTTGGGGGCCGAGGTGGGCAGATCACCTCAGCCTCTACTAAAAATACAAAAGAAAAAAGAAAAAAAGAAACCAATTTGCTGGGCGTGGTGGCACATGCTTGTAGTCCCAGCTACTCAGGAGGCTGAGGTAGGAGAATCGCTTGAACCCAGGAGGTGGAGGTTGCAGTGAACTAAGATTGCACCACTGCATTCCAGCTTGGGCGACAGAGAGAGAGACTCAGTCTAAAAAAAAAAAAAAAAAGAAAGAAAGAAAAAAAAGCCAGAGGAAATGAAACAAAACAAAACAAAACAAAATTACCTACAGAAGAACGGATAAGAATAACATCTGACTTCTCAGTAAGCACACAAGTGATAAAAGAGTGGAGTGAAATATTTAAAATGTTGAGAAAATTAAAAAATAGAAACCCACACCAGCCTAGAATTTTACACCCTGTAAAATTATCCTTCAAAAGTGAGAGAGAAATAGAGACTTCCTTTTTTGTCTGTTTGTTGTTGTTGTTTTTTGAGATTGAGTTTGTTACCCAGGCTGGAGTGCAATGGCACAATCTCAGCTCACTGCAACCTCTGCCTCCTGGGTTCAGGCAATTCTCCTGCCTCAGCCTCCCGAGTAGCTGGGACTACAGGCGCGCACCACCATGCCCAGCTAATTTTTGTATTTTTAGTAGAGACGGGGTTTTACCATGTTGACCAGGATGGTCTCGATCTCTTGACCTCGTGATTCACCTGCCTCGGCCTCCCAAAGTGCTGGGATTATGGGTGTGAGCCACCATGCCTGGCCTAATGGACCTAACAGATAAAAATCTGTTTAAAATAATGACTACAATATATGTGATTATTTTATATATTTATATATATACATAATACATATGTATGCTTATGGGCATTTATTTGTAAATAAAATAAATGTCAACAATGATACAAGAGAAGGGAGGAAGAAATTAGGATTATCATTATTTATTTATTATAAGGCACTTGCTCAACCCACGAAGATTTACAGTGTTATTTCAAAGTGATTGGCTTTGTTGTAAATGTAAATTGCAAACTGTAGGGCAACACTAAAAAAAGTAAGAGAGGAAGTATAATTAATGAAATTACACTAATTAGTTATGCTAAAAAGGAATCATAAAATGCTCAATTAAAACCACAAAAAAAGAAACAGAAAAACAATAAAGACAAAATAGGAACAAAGAACAAGGCAATGAATAAAATACAATCTAGGTTGAGAAGAGCTGAACTTCATACATGAACTTTAAAAATGTGATAGTATAGCATGACTGCTTAGTAGGGAAATTATAGAATTTCAATTAAAAAGCCAGGGCTTGGGTTATGGATGTGAAAAATGTGTTATTGAATACCTACTCCATATAAACAAAATTAATCCTAGTAATATTAAATGAAAAATTCAAAACTTGGTCAATGTCAGTATAGTAGAATATAGTATGTGTATTAGTCAGCTTGGGCTTCACATCAAAATAGCATAGACTTAGTGGTTTAAATTCTTAAACAGGAGAAATGCACTTCTCATAGTTTTGGAGGCTAAAAAGTCCAAAATCAAATTATAGGCTAATTTTGTTTCTGGTGTGGGCCTTCTTTCTGGATAGTAGCAAGTCAGCTTCTTGCTGTGTCCTCACATGGTAGAAATAGAAAGAAATATCTCTAGTTTCTTTCTCTAAGATCACTAACCCCATCATGAAGACCCTACCCTCATAATCTCATCTAAGCCTAATTGCCTGCTTCCAAAACACCCTGCCTCTAAATACCATCATTGTTGTTAGAGCTACAACATATAAAATGTGGAGGGACTTAACATTCTGTTCATTACGGTATGACATTGGATGAATAAAAAAGTTTTCTTAAGATACAAAACAGACAAAGATCTTCCTTAAGGAAATGATGATAACTGAAAAGTCAGATATTACCAACTTTTGGCAAAAGCTGACACAACAACATTCTTTCTCTGCTGGTGCAATTCTTTATTGAAAAAAACATGTTAGAAAGTATTTTGACAATTCCTAGCAAAGTGGAATGTGTCCTTGCTCTATGAGGCAGGAATTTTACTACTAGGCATGTATGTTTAACTCTTGCACATGTACAGAAGGTGACATAGATGAGAAGTTTTGTAAAGCAACATAATTTGCCTTCTAGTAAAACAAACACACAAATAAACAGAAAAATCAGGAACAAGTTAAACATCTATTTAACAAAGTACGGCTTATTCTGCATTACTTTCTTTTCACATTGCTGATAAAGACATACCCAAGACTGGGCAATTTACAAAAGAGAGAGGTTTAATAGGACTTACAGTTCCACATGGCTGGGAACCTCACAGTCATGACAGAAGGCAAGGAGGAGCAAACCACTCATACACGGATGGAAGCAAACAAAGAGAGCTTGTGCCGGAAAACTCCACCTAATAATAACCATCAGATTTTGTGAGACATATTCACTATCACAAGAATGGCACTGGAAAGATCTGCCCCAATGATTCAATTACCTCCCAAAACATGTGGGAATTCAAGATGAGATTTGGGTGGGGACACAGCCAAACGATATCAATTCTTACCATAGGATATTTTGGTATAGCAGTGCAATTGAATTAACTGTAGGTGTATGTATTTACATAAGTGGATCCTAAAATATAGAAAGGAAAAATTAAGTAACTGAAATGCATATCCTGTGTACTATAGTGTATGACTTCATTTATATACTTTAGCACTGAAAAAAAATTAATAATGTACTTTTTGGAAGACATACATAGGTGTTAGTTATAAAAAAAAGCGAAAGGATAAATTACATGAGATTCAGAAAACTACTTCTCCGAGGGCTTCTGCAGAAGTTTAGTATTCTATATATTTTTGTTTGAATAATAAGTATACAGATTTTTAAATTTTTTTTCTATATTATTATTACTTGAGGTGGAGTCTCACTGTGTCACCCAGGCTGGAGTGAGTGCAGTTGCGTGCTCATGGTTCACTGCAGTTTTGACCTCCCAGAGTAAGGCCACACTCCCACCTCAGCCTCCCAAGTACCTGGAACCACAGGCACATGTCACCATGCCTGGCTAATTTTTTATTATATTTTATTTTTATTATTTTTTATTTGTAGAGCTAGGAGAGCCTTCTGTTGCCCAGACTGCTCTCAAACTCCTGAGTTCAAGTGATCCTCCACCCATAGCCTCTCAAAGTGCTAGGATTACAGGCATAAGCCACCATGCCAGGCCCCTATATAACTTTTTATCCTTTCTTTTCCTGTGTCTGTCTTTCTTGTACTTCCTTTCCCTCCTTTGTTTCCCTTTCTCTTTCTCTCCTTTCTACTTCCCTCCTCTTTTCTTCCTCCCTTTCCCTTTTACCTTCCCTTCCCTTTCCTTTTTCCTTTTTCTTTTTACTTCCTTTCTTTCAACAGATACATGATCTAATCTCTGATATATTTTTTAATTACAAAATAAGTTAGAGAATATCTTGAAGTGAAGCAGATTGGTGGAGTGTATAACTATCCCAGCTAAGGCCAAGTAAACTTGAGTAGTCTATGAAACATCCAGGTAGAAAAGATGCCTAGAAAAGTTATATGGCATGTCTGGAAGTAGAAACTAAGGACTATTAGCATAATCGGATATTTAAAACCATGACAGTAGTTGGCATTTCTCAGATAAAGCAGGCAGAGTGCAAAAAGTCATTGCTGAAAATGAAAATACTAACACTTAAAGGGAAAAATGTAAAAAAAAATGCCTGATAAAATAGGCTAACAATACATCCTCAAAACAGTAGAGAGGTATAGTGGTAGTGTTATCAAAGCCAACTGAGGAAACTCTTTTTACTAGAAGGAGTCTCTTAAGAGTATAATTATTTATCAGGACAAGTAAAATGAAGAATGGAAATATGACCATGGGGTTGTATAATTAGCACTTTAACTACCTTTTCTGACCCTGCTTTTCTCTGTCTCAGTCAGGACGGTAGAGGAGTGGAGTAGGGAATTTAGTGTTAAGAGTTATTGATCCATTCAGCCAATATTTGTTAAAAACCAGCAGCTACAGAATACTTAGAAAGCTCCAGTTAAAAAAAAAAGAACAGTATCCCCCTCATTGTTTTCCTTTTCTTTTTAATAAAGTGTCAAGAATTGGTGAATGTTAGAAAGGAAAGCAAGGTAGAAGGATTAAAAAATAATGGGATTCTATTTACAAGGGATACTCAGACAAATCCATTAAGAGAAGATGCTGTTTGATTGAGACCTACACAATGTGAGTCCTAAGACCATATCTAAGGGAAGAACATTTCAGAAAGTTGAATAGCAAATTCAAATTTACTAGATTGGGAATTTGTCAGGCAGCGAACTGTGTGGCATATTGAAGATATCATTGGAAGGTCAGCAGAGCTGAAGAGCAGTGAGCCGCAGAGACAGAGGTAAGACACTATGCCCGGGAAGAAGTGTAGTGGGCAGATAGAGAAGTTAGCGGAGAACCTGGATTTGAACCCAGCTAGTTGGTCTCTAATATATGTGTATTTTCTTTTCTTTCTTTCTTTCTTTCTTTCTTTCTTTCTTTCTTTCTTTCTTTCTTTCTTTCTTTCTTTCTTTTTTACTATACTTTAAGTTCTGGGATACATGTGCAGAATGTGCAGTTTGGTGGGAACATGTCCACGTATTTAATCTCTACCTGGTATTACCTCTCAGCTTAAAAATAATGCCTTGGAGCCTATAATCTCAGGACTTTGAGAGGCCGAGGTGGGTGGATCACTAGGTCAAGAGATTGAGACCATCCTGGTCAACATGGTGAAACCTCGTCTCAAATACAAAAATTAGCTGGGCATGGTGGCGCAGCCTGTAGTCCCAGCTACTCGGGAGGCTGAGGCGGAGAATTGCTTGAACCCAGGAGGTGGAGGTTGCAGTGAGCCGAAATCGTGCCATTGCACTCCAGCCTGGGCAGCAAGAGTGAAACTCCATCTCAAAAAAAAAAAAATGATGCTTTGGGTTCTACAAAGCCTTTGCAGTGACTGGGGCCCTATGTACTTCTACCAGAGTCTATCATAGAGGTCAGCAAAGCTCCCAATGTGGCCCTGAGGTACATGTCAGTCCGTGTTAGAAGTTAACTTCTGAAAATAGACTCCATTGGACAATCAGCTTGGTCTTCCTTAGAGGTCAGTTAAGAATTTCTGAATAAACAAAATAGCATATTTCTCAGATTAGATTACATTAATATATAATGTGCAGATACTATAAATAATAAAAATAATGATGACAGTCTCATCAGTTTCTTATGATAGAAATGTTTATTTATTTCTTTACAGAAAGGCACACACACCCTTGCAAGTTTAACCACAAATTACGAGGTCATAGGCTAAAAATGATGGACTGATTGATGTTGCATATTCATGAGGTTTAAGAAATGGGCCACCCAGGAATA
The DNA here is from genome assembly GCF_049354715.1 of Callithrix jacchus. Lineage (NCBI taxonomy): Eukaryota > Metazoa > Chordata > Mammalia > Primates > Cebidae > Callithrix > Callithrix jacchus. Next base: position 80,316,508 of record NC_133512.1, on the reverse strand, counting down.
GGCATCACCAAGAACTGACCCAAACATGTTAGGCAAGCTCCTGATCCAATACCAAGAGAAGTTCAAATAGGCTCTAAGGCTAATAATAACAAGAGGTTTGGATTTCAACTCCATTAGGTGGACTCATACACGTACAAATACTCCTCCTTATTATAAAGCACAATAATGTGAAAAGGATCTCAAGTTTTTACGACCAATTAAAGCTGTGTATTATTTGCAACCACTGTTTCCAGCTGTCAGTTGTGCTCTTTTCTCAGATTCACAGAGGTTACCAGGTAAAAACTTAAACCCCACTTGTGAAAATAAAGACCACTATTAGCTTTCTGCAGGTTTCCTTCGCAATTACAATATCTACTCCATTACAGATTAAATGTTGGTATCCTCTCTAAATTCATATGCTGAAACCCTACTCCCTAGTGTGATGGTATTAGAATGTGGAGCCTTTGGGAGCTAATTAGGATTAGGTTGGATAATGAAGGTGAAGTCCTCAAGAATGGGATTCATTCCCTGATGAGTCGCTAGAGAGTTTATTTCTCTTCTCTGCTCTCCACTGTGTGAGGACACAGTAAGACAGTTGTCAACAATTGGAAGAGGGCCCACATCAGAACCCAATTGTGCTAACACCCTGATCTTGGATTTCTAGTCTCCACGATAGTGAGAAATAAATGTCTGTCATTTGCAAGCCACCCAGTCTAATGTAATTTCTTATAGCAGTTTTAACTGACTATGGTATGTTCTTTAAAGAACAAAGATATATCTGAATTTTCTACTTTAAATTATTCTGTACATATGTGAAGCCAATTTCTACTTTTGTTCTTATTTTGTCTTAAGGTTTAATGTTAAAATTTAAACAGAACTTCCAATTTACCTCTCACTAAAATATTTTATCAAAAAGTTAGCACCAAAGAAGTCAAGAGCATTTCCCCTACACACTTTGAGACTTCCTCTAGGATTCATGTTATTTTCTTTTATATGTATTCATGGCAAAACTGCGATAAAGGGCTTTAGGCTCCATCTCTTATGGTCAAGTCAGAGGTATGGTTATGTCCTTACAACAATTCAAGGTGGTGTGAAAATGCTCCCATTTTTTCTAAATGGGTATGTTTCTATGCACACACTATAATAAGAGGTGAAAAAATATTGAAGTTTTGGTCAGACATTGGTTTTATTTGTATTATGATATGAGCAGTGTTTCAGAAAATAGTGACATCCTGGAGTTTGTGAACTGCCAGAAGTCTAGTAGCTTGGGCCATCACATCTTTTTTAAAATGACTACATAGGCAATTATTCTTCCAATTATTCACCATGTTGTGATGGTTAATACTGAGTGTCAATTTGATTGAAGATGCAAAGTATTGATCCTGAATGTGTCTCTGAGGGTGTTGCCAAAGGATATTAAAATTTGGGTCAGTGGACTGGGAAAGGCAGACAGACCCTTAATCCGGTTGGTCACTGTCTGATCAGTGCCAGCATGGCTAGAATATAGAAAGCAGGCAGAAAATGTAAAACGATGAGACTGGCTGAGCCTCCCAGCCTACATCTTTCTTCTGTGCTGGATGCTTTTTGCTGTCAAACATCAGACTCCAAGTCTTCAGCTTTGAGACTCAGACTGGCTTCCTTGCTCCTTAGCTTAAAGATGGCCTATTGTGGGACCTCACCTTGTGATCATGTGCATCAGTACTCCTTAATAAACTCCCTTAGATATATACATCTAACCAATAGTGCTGTCCCTCAAGAGAAACCTAATACAGATTTTGGTACCAAGAATGGTTCTAAAGGAACAGAATATTAAGGATGGAGTTCTTTCATTGCTTTCAGGGTTTCTGGATTTGGCTGGTTAATATAATTAGACCCCAAAATGCCAAGGACTCTACTTCTATTAGTATGGAGAATACATGATAGTCCTTGGGATGAATTGTTTAGAGAGTTAGACAAAATAAATGCATTTGAAACTCCTGATTCACCATTCATGAGAGGTTAGTTGTAGGGAATCCATGAGCCCCACATTGGGCACCAGAATGTAGGGAGCCAGCCCTACATGACTCATGGGTACCCCAAGTTTGGTGGCAACAAAGGAATGAGAAAAAGATTAAGAGAAAAAGTGGGACCAGGAGGCCATCACTTTATTACTCTGGAGGCGACAGTGAAGGCTCTGAGCTCTAATCATTCACATTACTTATTGATTACAATCACTTTGATCTATAGGGTAGGGGTGGAGTGATGGTGGAGTGAATCAGTGAGCTGGAACTGGTATGTCATTCTAAGGACTGATAACAGTGGTGGTTTGGGAGTCTCACAAAACAAGAGCATGTGGTTATATTTAGCCTATTATCTATGTACAGCTGATGGAACTCAGGCCTAACAAGGAGCCTACAAGTCTGGCTACGTCACAGAGCTATGAAGGGGCTTTACGTCCTTGAGCACAATGTTTATTGTAACAGAGCCGAGGTCACCCTGCACGGCAACATGAGGCATGGAGAGGCCTTCCTCCTCAGAGGCCTCCTGTGGCCTTCTGCAGTTTGTTGTTCCTTGTTTATATGTTACTCATAATCAATTTACGTAGGCACTCTGTAAGTCCTTTCTCCTCTGCTGTTTTTCCCAACAGTTAGTGACTCTATACGTAATAACTTTGACCACATGTGGAGAACCAAGGAACATAATGAAACCGGTTGGTTGCTCCTATGTTCAAGGGACAAACTGATGAAAGAAAATGATGAACTCAGGAATTCTAACTCCTGGCTTCAGAAGCAGATACTGAGCCCAAATCTTCTAAGATTTCCCTGTGTGAAAGTTTTATCTCCTGTAGAGAAATAGCTGAAATTGTGGGAAAACAGACACAAGCTCTTATCATGCTAGTGGCTGACCTGCACCCAAAGGTGCATGCACAGCTGTCACCGGGGGGTCTATTTTTAAAGTGAGGGCATTGATTGGAAAAGAATGAGACCCTACAACTTGGAATGAGGGTATGCAGGAGAACTCTGATAAAGCTGGGGACACTGAGTTTGTAAATTCCAACAAACATTTTTTGCTAGCGGAAATAGCTTTCCCATCCGGAGTAGTGGAACATCCCCTCCCCAAACCATGCTGCCATCAGTTTTTTCACCTGTGTTTGAGGAGATAAACCCTGTTCTGCCTGAAGCAACAGTGATGGCCTCCCCTCAAGAAGTTACCAGGCAAGATAATGTTGATTCTCCTCAGGAGCCACCCTCAACACCCCCGTTAGCTTCTAGACCTATAACTAGACTAAAGTCCTGGTGGGTCCCTAGAGATGAGGTTAACAGTGTGACCCATGAGGAGGTGTGCTACACTCAAAAAGAATCGCTTGAGTTTTCTAATTTATAAAAATAGAAATCTGGAGACTAGACATGGGAATAGATATGGGTGTGGGGTAATAAAGGAAAGAACATAGATTTAGATCAGGCTAAATTTATTAATTTGGGCTCCCAAGTAGAGACTCTGCGTTTAATGTTGCAGCTCAGGGAGTTAAAAAGGGTTATAATAGTTTATTTGCTTGATTAGATAAAATATGGATTAAAAGATGGCCCATTGTAAATAAACAGGAAATGCCTGATCTCTCTTGGGTTAATATAAAGGAAGGGATCCAAAGGCTTAGAGAGATTGGGATGGTGGAGTGGATAAGTCACTTTAGATCTACTCATCCCAGCTGGGAGGGTCCAGAAGATAGACCCTTGACCAATGCCTTGTGATAGATTTGTGAGGGCAGCACCTGTCTCTTTGAAGAGTCCTGTAATTGCTCTTCTCTGTATGTCAGATCTAACTGTGAACAACAGTCACTCAATCACAAAGTTTAAATACAATGGGAATAATTGGATTCTGAGGTGGCAGGAATCAAGTGGCAGCACCCAACCATCACAGGCAATGTGGGAGTAGCTACCATAATGGACACAAGAGACAAAGCAGCAATCAGAATATTCTGACTCATGTAGAACTCTGGCGTTGACTAATTCCTCATGGTGTTTCTAGAAGTGAAACTGATACAAAGCCTACTGCATTTCTACTTAATTTATGGAAACATAAACTAGGTTGAATATACAGAAGACTAATTTGAATCATAAAAACAAAATCATAATTCCTTAGTCAATTTCCAGACTTGAGCCAGTTAACAGACCCAGAACCCCTTCAATGAAAGGGAGGCTGGGTCCACTTGAGGAAGGATCCCTCTACATTACTGAAAATTTATGCTGTTAATTTTTCTCCCATCCTTCCCCAAGGAGACCTTTGGACTTTTACCAGGGTGACTGTGCATTGTGGAAAGGGGAATGATTAGACATTTTGGGGACTACTGGACAGTGGCTCGGAGCTGAGGTTGATTCCCAGAGACACTGTGATCCTCTAATTAAAGAAGGAGCTTATAGAGGTCAGGTAATTAATGGAGTTTTAGGTCACATCCAACTGACAGTGGGTCCGGTGGGTCCCTGGACTCATCCTGTTGTCATTTCCCCAGTGCCAGAATACATAATTGGCATAGACATACTTAGCAGCTGGCAGAACCCCCATATTCGCTCCTTTCCTGGTAAGGTGAGGGATATTATGGTGGGAAAGGTCAAAAGGAAGCCATGGTCTGATGTATAAAAATCATAAATCAAAAATAATATCACATTCTTAGAGGGGCTGTGGAGATTAGTGCCACCATCAAGGACTTGAAAAACACAGGCGAGGTGATTCCCACCGCATCACTGTTCAGTTCTCTGATTTGGCCCACAAAGAAGGAAGATGAATCTTGGAGAATGACAGTGGATTATCATAAGGTTAACCAAGTTGTGACTTCAATTCCAGCTACTGTAGCAGATGTGGTTTCATTGTTTGAGCAAATTAACATGTTTCCTTGTACCTAATATGTAGCCATTGACTTGGCAAATGACTTTTTTTCTATTCCTGCCTGTAAGGCCCACCAGAAACAATTTGCCTTCAATTGTCAAGGCCAACAATATACTTTTACTATCCTAGCTGACCAGTGTATTAACTGTCCCACTTGGTGTCATAACTTTATCTCTTTTCGCTTCCACACATTATCAAACTGGTCCATTACATTGATGGCATTATTCTGATTGGATCCAGTGAGCAAGAAGTAGCAAACACACTGGACTTACTGTTCAGACGTTTACATGCCAGAGGATGGAAAATGAAGCTGACTAAAATTCAGGGACTTTCTACCTCAGTAAAGTTTCCAGGGGTCCAGTGTGGGACCTGTCGAGATATTCCTTCTAAGGTGAAGGATAATCTGCTGCTTTTCATTGTTCCTACAACCAAGAAAGAGGCACAATGCCTAGTTGGCCTATTTGAATTTTGGAGGCAACACATTCCTCATTTGGGTGTGTTACTCTAGCCCATTTATTGAGTGACCCAAAAGGTTGCCAGTTTTGAGTGGGGTCCAGAACAGGAGAAGGCTCTGCAACAGGTCCAGCCTGCTCTAAAAGCTGCTTTTCCACTTGGGCCATATGATCCAGCAGAGCCAGTTGGTGCTTGAAGTGTCAGTGGCAGATAGGGATTTTTATCTGGAACCTCTGGCAGGTGCCCATAGGTGAATCACCATGGAGGCATCTAGGATTTTGGAACAAGACCTTGCCATCTTCTGCCGATAACTACTCACCTTTTGAGAGAGAGTTCTTGATCCATTACTGGGCGTTGGTGGAAAGTGAATGTTTGACTATGAGTCATCAAGTCACCGTGTGACCTGAATTGCTTATTATAAACTGGTTGCTTTCTGACCTAACTAGCCATAAAGTGGGTCATGCTCAGTCATCAAGTAGAAGTGGTATACATGGGATCGAGCTTAAGCAGGTCCTGAAGGCACAAGTAAGTTACATGGGGAAGAGGCTCAAATGTCCATGGTCTCCACTCCTACCTTCCTTCCCTTCTCTCCCCCAGCCTGCATTGATGGCCTCATGAGGAGTTCCCTATGATCAGTTGACAGAGGAAGAGAAGACTAGAAGCTGGTTCACAGAGGGTTCTGCCCAATATGCAGGGACCACCCAAAAGTGGACAGCTGTAGCACTACCACACCTTTCTAGGACATCCGTGAAGGACAGTGGTAAAGGGAAATCTTCCTGGTAGGCAGAACTTTGAGCACTGTACCACATTATTCACTTTGCTTGGAAGTAGAAATGGTCAGATGTGTGATAATATACTGATGCCTGGGCTATAGCCAATGGTTTGGCTGGATGGTCAGGGACTTGGAAGAAGCATGATTGGAAAATTGGTGACAAAGAAATTTGGGGATGGGGTATGTAGATGGACCTAAGGTATTTGTATCCCATATGAGTGCTCACCAATGGGTAACCTCAGCACAGGAGAATTTTAATAATCAAGTGGATAGGATGACCCACTTGTTCTGTGGACACCACTCGGCCTCTTTCCCCAGCCACTCCTGTCATTGCCCAATGGGCCCATGAACTAAACGGCTATGGTGGCAGGGATGGAGGTTACACATGGGCTCAGCATGGACTTTCACTCACCAAGCCTGACCTGTTTGTGGCTACTGCTGAACGTCCAATTTGCCAGCAGCAGAGGCCAACACTGAGCCCTTGATATAGCACCATTCCTCAGGGTGGTCAGCCAACTACATGGTGGCAGGTTGATTATATTGAACCTTTTCCATCATGGAAAGGGCAGAAGTTTGTCTTCACTGGAAAAGACATTTACTCCAGATATGGGTTTGCCTTTCCTGTATGAAATGTTTCTGCCAAGACTTCCATCTGTGGACTCATGGAATGCCTTATCCACCATCATGGTATTCCACACAGCATTGCCTCTGACCAAGGCACTCACTCTACAGTGGGCTCATGCTCATGGAATCCACTGGTCTTACCATGTTCCCCATAATTCGGAAGCAGCTGGAATGATAGAATGGACTTTTGAAGTCCCAATTATAATGCCAAGTACTAAGTGACGACAGTACTTGGCCGGGTTGGGGAAAAGTTCTCCAGAAGGCCATGTATGCTCTGATTCAGCTTCCAATATATGGTACTGTTTTTTCTATAGCCAGTATTCATGGGTCCAGGAATAAAGGGGTGGAGGTAGAAGTGGCACCATTCACTCTTACACCTAGTGATCCACTAGCAAAATTTTTGTTTCCTGTTCCCTCAACATTACATTCTGCTGTCCTAGAGGTCTTAGTTCCACAGGGAGGAATGCTGCCACCAGGAGACACAAGGATTCCATTAACTGGAAGTTAAGATTGCCATTTGGACACTTGGGGCTCCTCCTACCTTTAAGTCAACAGGGTAAGTTACAGTGTTTAAGTTACACTACCTTTGAGTTACAGTGCTGGCTATGGTGACTGACCCAGATTATCAAGATAAAATCAGTCTATTGTTCCACAGTGGAGGAAAGGAAGAGTATACATGTAATACAGGAGATCCAATAGGGTTTCTCTTAGTATTACCATGCCCTGTGGTTAAGGTCAATGGGAAATGACAACAGACCGATCCAGGCAGGACTACAAGTGGCCCAGACTCTTCTGTAATAAAAGTTTGGGTCACTCCAACAAGAAAAAACAAACAAGTGAAACCCCCAAAACTGCTATGGTGCTTGCTGAAGGCAAAGGGAATACAGATTCAGTAGTAGAAGAAGGTAGTCATCAGTACCAGCTATAACCACATGACCAGCTGCAGAAAAGAGGACTATAATTTTCATGAGTATTTTCTCCTTTTTTTGTTAAAAACATGTTTATTCATATATATACTTGTACTAAGAAAATAGCTTCATTTTTGTCCCTTTCTCTTTATCATGTGATGTAAGTTTTATTGACTTTACATCAGCATTTAGGCATTGCTAACTTTATATAACAGTATTTGGGTTGGGGACTGTTCCATTCCTGGTATGAAGGATAGTTATATTATGTTAGGAGTAGTTATGACCTTATTATTGTCTTTATTTGAAGATTATGTATAATGTCAGGAGATGTGTACAGGTTCAAATTGACAAGGGGTAGACTTGTGATTGTTAATACTGAGTATCAACTTGATTGAATTGAAGGATACAAAGTGTTAATGATGGATGTGTCTGTGCCGATGTTGCCAAAGAGATTAACATTTAAGTCAGTGGGCTGGGGAAGGCAGACCCACCTTTAATCTGGGTGGGCACCATCTGATTAGCTGCCATCATGGCTAAACTATAAAAAGCAGGCAGAAATATGTGATAACAGACTCAACTAGGCTCCCATGTATCTTTCTCTCATGCTGGATGCTTCCTGCCTTCGAACATTGGACTCCATGTTCTTCATTTTTGGGAATTGGATTGGCTTTTCTTATTCCTCAGCTTGCAGACAGGCTATTGTGAAACATTGTGATTGTGTGAGTTAATAATTACTTAAATACATAATTAATAACATGTGTAATAGTCAGATTTCTCCAGAGGGACAGAACTTAGAGAATATATATAAAAGTTCTGTCCCTCTGGAGAACTCTGCCTATTATACATGTTATGACATAATTTATTTTCAAATTTTATTATTTCTAAATTTTATAATATTTAATGACAAATAAGGATTGTTTATGTTCCAGGAATACAAATGTGGTTACTTAATATGCATATACTGTAATTATTATCAAATCAAATTAATTAACCAAGTTATCACTGCCAATGATATGCATTAAATCCCATAATTACTCACATTATAACTGAAAGTTTCTGCTCTTTGATCAACATCTTCCCATTTTTCCACAAAGGACCAGTATTAACATTATATCACAGCCAGATAATAAGTCATACTACCTGAAGTGATCTACAGATTTAATGCAATCCCTGTAAAATTTCAGTAACATTTTTTACAGAAAAAAATTCAAAAGTTCCAAAGAAATCTTAAGAAAAAGCAATGTTAGAGCTATTATAGTCCCTGATTTCAACTATATTACAAAGCTATAGTAATCAAAAGAGTATGGTATTGGGATTAAAAACAGAAACAGATCTATAGAACAGTATAGAGAGCCCCCAAAATACCTAATCTTTGTTAAATTTGCCGAGAATTCACAATAGGAAAAGGACAATTACTTCAATAAATACTTTTGGGGAAACTGTACATACACATGCAAAACAATAAAATTGAACCATTGTTTTACATAACATACAAAATTAATTTGAAATGCATTAAAAATGTAAATGTAGGTTCTGAAGTCATTAAACTTCTAACAGGAGAATGTAGATAAGTGGATAGAGAGATTCATAGATAGATTAATATCTGCTTAGCAATTGCCTCTTAACTAATTAATTACATGGGAAAGGTGTCACTAAAAAAAAGGATGCTCAGTTTCATTCGGAGCACATCAACTTTGCAATTTGAAAAAAGTGAATGAATTATGTTTTAATTTTAGTTTCACAATTTAAATTAATAATACTAAGACAAGTAGATTCATTACAGTAAGTCTAAGAGAACATAAATATATTTATTTAAAATGCCAAACAAAGAAAAAAATACTTTTTTTTTGAATGGAGGAATGTGATATTATAAAAAGATTTGTTCCCAAATAAATATACTGATATAATCAATTTTCAGTCAAAATAATAATTTCTGCTCTGTTTTTAGTCATTTGAGAGTGACAACTTGTCAAAAATATTTTAAAATATATAGTAAATGTTAGAAATGCCAAAATATTTTTGCAAAATTTTGCAAAGTATTTTTGTTACACCAGTTTCTGATCTATAAATTTAAAATATTTGTATAGCATTAAACAAACAGATGAAAGGATTGAAATGTAGAGTTCAGCATTAGGCCCAAGAATATATGGAAAACACATATAACTAAAAAGTGGTGAGAATGTTTAACATTCAATTCTCCGGGGCTGGAGCAAAGTAGAAGAGACTGATGTAGAGTTTACCAGTTTCTGTAATATAAATGCTTAGATGATAGTCAATTTTAAGCTACCAATGTCATACCAACCAGCTGGCAAAACTTCTAAAATTTAACAATTGGCATTTGTAGTGCACCACTGATAAAAGTATTCTTTCAGTCTCCTGGAAAATATTAAATTGCTTAATAATGATTGCCTAACACACTTAACAAAAATAAAGTTAAAAGCCTAACACACTTAACACAAATATAAAATCTCTATTGTCCATATGTAGATTATCCACATTTTATTATGAGAAAATAAAAGTTGATAGATAAAAAGGCATAGATATAGATAGATGATAGATAGAGAGATAGATAGATGATAGATAGATTTACACTGAAAAAAGCTAAAAGACAAACAATAGACTAGGAAATAATTTAAATAATTTATTGTAAATAAAATACGATACTCCATATATATGTGTATATATATATGGATCATTATATGTGGACCATTGTATTTATACACACACACACACACACACACACACACACACTCTTACACACGACTATAAATTCAAAAGCAGCAAAAATTCAAATACAAATGGCACAGTAAGCAATAAAGGCAACCCATAAAAGATAACTGAAAATTATTAAAATGAGGAAAGAAAGAAATTTTTAAAAATCTGAAACTCATGGTTAGTAAATAACAAGAAAACGTCATTTTTCAAAAACATCAGCTTAACAAAATTTAAAAGACTAGTAATATCCAGTATTAAATGGGGAAATGTGTATACTAGAACATTTTGTGGAGAAATATAATCTCACATAATCAATAACAACTGTGAGTTAAAATTATACATCCTCTGACTTAACAATCCTATTTTGTTGTGTGTGTGAGGAGGAGGTGGTCTCTCTTCTAGAGAAAACTTCAATAAAAATGAGTGGAAACATGTATGCCTACAAGGACTTTTTTTAATGGTAGCAAAAGATTTGGGAATAGATTTATATATGCCAATAGGGTAGGTAATGTTTGCATTAGTTATAAAATATTTACATTGTGTAGTATAATCCAGCTATCAAAAGTGAAATATATCTCTCATTATTGATCTGGTGGGATATAAATTGTATTCTAAAGATAAAAATTGCTAAACTGTTATTAAAATCTCATTTTTCTAAGACAGAAGTATTGAAGTTCCTATACATGCCTATATATTGTCACATGTGTGTTTAAAAACAGAGAATAATGTGAGATATCTCTGCTAAAAAGATAGACTCAAGGTAGGTATCTTTGTGAAATAGGTACAGTGAGTAAAATTTACTAGCATTATCATTTTATATCTCAACATTATATATTCAATGTTTTTTCATTTGTTTGTGTCCTCTCTTATTTCCTTGAGAAGTGGTCTGTAGTCTTCCTTGAAGAGGTCCTTCACATCCTTTGTAAGTTGTATCCCTAGGTATCTTATTCTCTTTGTAGCAGTTGTGAATGGGAGTTCACTCATGATTTAGCTCTCTGTCTGTTATTGGTGTATGGGAAAGCTTGTGAATTTTGCACATTGATTTTGTATTCTGAAAGTTTGCTGAAGTTGCTTATCAGCTTAAGGAGGTTTGGGGCTGAGATGATGGGGTTTTCTAAATATACAATCACGTCATCTGCAAACAGAGACAATTTGACTTTCTCTTATCCTAAATGAATACACTTTATTTCTTTCTACTGCCTGACTGCCCTGGCCAGAACTTCCAATACTATGCTGAATAGTAGTGGTGAGAGAGGGCATTCTTGTCTTGTGCCAGTTTTCAAAGGGAATGTTTCCAGTTTTTGTCTGTTCAGTATAATATTGACTGTGGGTTTGTCATAAATAGCTCTTATTATTTATGATACATAATAATACATGATACATCCCACTAGTACTTAATTTATTGAGAGATTTTAGCATGAAGAGTTGTTGAACTTTGTAGAAGATCTTTTCTGCATCTATTGAGATAATCATGTGGTTTTTGTCATTGGTTCAGTGTATGTGATGAATTACATTTATTGATTTGCTGATGTTGAACCAGCCTTGCATCCCAGGGGTGAAGCTGACTTGGTGGTGGTGGGCAAGTTTTTTGATGTGCTGTTGGATTTGCTTTGCTAGCATTTTATTGAATATTTTTGCATTAATGTTAATCAGGGATATTGACCTGAAATTATATTTTTCAGTTGTGTCCCTGCCAGGTTTTGATATCAGGATGATGCTGGCCTCATAAAATGAGTTAGGGAGAATTCCCTCTTTTTCTCTTGTTTAGAATAGTTTCAGGAGTAATGGTATCAGATTCTCTTTGTACCTCTGGTAGAATTTGGCTGTGAATCCATATGGCCTGGACTTTTTTTGTTGGTAGCCTATTAACTGCTGCCTAATGTCAGACCTTGTTATTGGTCTATTCAGGGATTCAGCTTCTTCGTGGTTCAGTCTTGAAAGAGTGTATGTGTTCAGTTTATCCATTTCTTCTAGATTTTCTAGTTTATTTGCATAGAAGTGTTTATAGTATTCTCTGATGGTAGTTTGTATTTCTGTGAGATTGGTGGTGATATCCTCTTTATCATTTTTTATTGCATCTATTTGATTTTTTTCTCTTTTCATCTTTATTAGTCTGGCTAGCAGTCTATCTTTTTTTTGATATTTTCAAAAAAAAAAAAACAGCTCCTGTATTTATTGATATATTTGGAGAGTTTTTTGTGTCTTTATCTTTTCCAGTTCTGCTCTGATCTTAATTATTTCTTGTCTTTTGCTAGATTTTGAATTTGTTTGCTCTTGCTTCTCTAGTTTTTTAATTGTGATGTTGGGGTGTCGATTTTAGATCTTTTCTGCTTCCTCTTGTGGGCATTTAGTGATATAAATTTCCCTCTACAAACTGCCTTAAATGTGTCCCAAAGATTCTGGTATGTTGTATCTTTGTTCTCATTGATTTCAAAGTACTTATTTATTTCTACCTTAATTTCATTATTTACCTAGTAGTCATTCAGGAGTAGATGGTTCCATTTCCATATAGTTGTGTGGTTTTGATTGAGTTTCTTAATCATGAGTTCTAATTCGATTGCAGTGTGTTCGGAGAGACTGTTTGTTGTGATTTCTGTTCTTTTGCATTTGCTGAGGAGTGTTTTACTTCCGATTGTGTGGTCAACTTTAGAATAAGTGCGATGTGGTGCTGAGAAGAACCTATGTTCTGTTGATTTGGTGTGGAGAGTTCTGTAGATGTCTATTAGGTCCATTTGGTCCAAAGCTGAGTTCAAGCCCTGGATATCCTTGTTAACTTTCTGTCTCATTGATCTGTCTAATAATGACAGTGGAATGACAAAGTCTCCCACTATTATTGTGTGGGAGTCTAAGTCTCTTTGTATGTCTCTAAAAACTTGCCGTATGAATCTGGGTGCTCCTGTATTGGGTGCATTTATATTTAGAATAGTTAGCTCTTCTTGTTGCATTGATTTCTTATTCATTATGTAATGCCCTTCTTTGTCTCTTTTGATCTTTGTTGGTTTGAAGTCTGTTTTTATCTGAGACTAGGGTTGCAACCCCTGATTTTTGCTGTTGTTGTTGTTGTTGTTTTGTTTTGTTCTGTTTTTTTGCTTTCCAGTTGCTTGGTAAATCTTCTTCCATCTCTTTATTTAGAGCCTTTGTGTGTCTTTGCATGTGAGATGGGTCTCCTGGATACAGCACACTGATGGGCCTTGACTCTTTATCTAATTTGCCAGTCTGTGTCTTTTAATTGGGGCAGTTAGCCCATTTACATTTAAGGTTAATATTGTTATATGTGAATTTGATCCTGTCATTATGATGCTAGCTGGGTATTTTGCCGATTAGTTGATGCAGTTTATTTATAGTGTTGATGGTCTTTATAATTTGTTATGTTTTTGCAGTGACTGATTCTGGTTGTTTCCTTCCATGTTTAGTGCTTCCTTCAGGAGCTCTCTTAAGGCAAGCCTGGTGGTGACAAAATGTCTCAGTATTTGCTTGTTGGTAAAGAATTTTATTTCTCTTTCCTCATGAAGCTTAGTTTAGATGGATATGGAATCGTGGGTTAAAATTTCTTTTCATAAGAATGTTGAATATTGGCCCACAATCTCTTCTGGCTTGTAGGGTTTCTGCCAAGAGATCTGCTGTTAGTCTGATGGGCTTTCCTTTGAGCATAACCCACCCTTTCTCTCTGGCTTCCCTTAAAATTTTTTCCTTCATTTCAACCTTGTTGAATCTGTTAATTATGTATTTTGAGGTTGTTCTTCTCAAGGAGTATCTTTATGATGTTCTTTGTATTTCCTGTATTTGAATGTTGGTCCACCTTTCTAGGGTGGGGAAATTCTCCTGGATAATATCCTGAAGAGTGTTTTCCAACTTGGTTTCATTCTTCCCATCACTTTCAGGTATACCTATAAAATGTAGATTTGGTCTTTTCACATAGTCCTGTATTCCTTGAAGGATTTGTTTGATTCTTTTCACTCTTTTTCCTCTAATCTTGTCTTCTTGCTTTATTCATCAAGTTGATCATCAATCTCTGATATCCCGTTTCTTGCTTGATCGACTTGGCTATTAATACTTGTGTATGCTTCACGAAGTTATCTTGCTGTGTTTTTCAGCTCCATCAGGTCGTTTATGTTCTTCTCTAACTAGATTAACTCTAGCTAGCAATTAATCTCACCTTTTTTCAAGGCTCTTAGCTTCCTTGCATTGGTTTAGAACATGCTCCTTTAGCTCAGAGGAGTTTGTTATTACCCACCTTATAAAGCCTACTTCTGTCAATCCATCAAACTCATTCTCTGTCCAGTTTTGTTCCCTTACTGGTGAAGAGTCACCATTCTTTGGAGGGGAAGAGGCATTCTGGTTTCTGGAATTTTCAACCTTTTTGCACTGTTTTTTCCCCATGTTCAGGGGTTTATCTACCTTTGTCTTTGACATTGGTGACCTTCAGATAGGGTCTCTGAGTGGACATTCTTTTTGTTGATGTTGATATTATTCCTTTATGTTTGTTAGTTTTCCTTCTAATAGTCAGGCTCCTCTGATGCAGGTCTGCTGAAGTTTGCTGAAGGTCCACTCCAGACTCTATTTGCCTGGGTATCACCAGTGGAGGCTGCGGAACAGCAAAGACTGCTGCCCATTTCTTCCTCTAGAAGCTTCATCCCAGAGGGGCACCTGAGAGATGCCAGCCAGAACTCTCCTGTATGAAGTGTCTGTTGTCTCCTACTGGGAGGTGACTCCTAGTCAGGAGACACAGGGGTCAGGGAGCCATTTGAGGAGGCAGTCTGTCCCTTATCAGAGCTCAAATATTGCGCTGGTAGATCCACTGCTCCCTTAAACTGTCAGGCAGGAACGTTTAAGTCTGCTGAAGCTGTGCCCACATTCACCCACAGTTCCAATAGTTTATGTTAGTATTTGTTTCTGTCATTTGCTTTATGGTCATTGGTTGATTGTTTGTGCCCCCAACATGCAAGATGTTAATATTCTAAATATTAAATCCAAATTTAATCTTCTGAGAGTACAGTCTACAGTCATTAGACATGATATGGTGGAACGGTGTTTCCTTGCTTTAATAATTTGCCATTTTCCCCTGAAAATTTTTACCATATGTATATGCCATCTGAGTCAACATTTTCTTAATATATTTCCCTAAGGCTGCTAATTATTGTATCAAATATAGAAAACCAGCATTGCTTAATATGAACCAAGAGTAATAATAAATACGAATAGGATTAAAACAATATTATTAATTTTAAGCTTGATAAGCTTGTTTAGGTATTTTATAAAAGGATAACCAAAAAATGACTACTTAAGTCATACTTAAGTCTTCTTTGTATAATCCAAATGACTGTAGTAAAATGAGAAATGAAATAAAGTTTATGTTATTGACATAATATTATTTAGTGACTTGTTCTAAACATGAAATTAGCTTCTGTAGTCATAACATCAATGACATATATCCTATATTTAAGAAAACACTGAGAGATGAATAATGAAAGACATATTTGTTTCCAAGCAAAAGAAAACCCAAGCACAATGGCTGAGGGAATTTATGTTTTTTTTTTTCTCTCTCTCATATTGAGGAATCTGGTGATAGGCAGTGCTGGCCTAAAGGCTCAAGGATAATGTGTCTGTGATCCTCTTTGTCTTTCCCCCATGCTCTAAAGATGACTGCTAAGGTGCCAGTCTTCATATTTATATGCATGTTGGACAAAAGTAAAAGAAAGTAAAAAGAAAGAACAAATCCATCTGCATTTATTTTATAAAGTCAATGTTTGGCAGGATGTTGTTGCTTACCCCAGTAATCCCAGCACTTTGGAAGGCTGAGGTGGACATATCACTTGAGGCTGGGAATTCTAGATTAGCCTAGCCAACATGACAAAACCGTGTCTCTACTAAAAAACAACAACAACAACAGCAAATTTGCTAGGCATGGTGGCATATGCCTGTAATCCCAGCTACTTGGGAGGCTGGGCATAAGAATTGCTTGAGGTTGAGGTTGCAGTGAACAGAGATCATGCCAAAACTGTATGTCCAAAAGGAAGGAAAGAAGGAAGGAAGGAAGCAAGGAAGCAAGGAAGGAGGGAAGGATGGAAGGAGGGAGGGAGGGAAGGAAGGAGAGAAGGAGAAAGAAAGGAGGGAAGGAAGGGAGAGAAAGAAAGAAACAAAGAAAGAAAAAAGAATGAAAGAAGGAAGGAAGGAAGGAAAGAAGGAAAAGGAAAAGTTTTCTGGAACCTCTCCAACTCTCTTCTCTCAGACTTTTTGGGTCCAAACTGGATCATTGCTCACCCTACATGCCAAAGAGGCTGGTAAATCAGGGAATGGGATTCTTGTGAGTGGCTTTACTAATCTTTATCTATTCCCTTGGACTGGACACCATGCTGCTTCAGAGGCATCCTTTGTAGGACAAAAATAGGGGGTGGATGGTAGCCAATAACAGCTACCATTAATGTGCATGGTGTTTACAACGTATTTTCAACACAGTTTAAAAATGATATCTACAATATTATCCTTTTTCAAAACTCAATTCTATTTTAAATATTAGGCTTACACTATTTAGAAAAATAAGATTAGAGTCCTTGTTGAATCAGATTTTGTTAAATTTTGGAAAATAGTTCAGGCTTTCTGACAGGCTTTGTTCGGCTCACTTAGTGTCTTAGCATCCCAACTTCCAAACTCCATGGCCTATATGGATACCTAAAAGTTACTTACCTGGGGTAAGAGGCATTACGTGCTTCTTGTTCAGCAAATACATTTTTCTTTTGGGAAAGTCTAAACTATAGAGAGAGATCTGACTTTAACCTTGTATTTATGCCTTCATAGCAGCATAAAGAGCTGGGTACACACTGCAGGGCTTACCATTTTGACATAAGAGCTTTCTCTCTTATCTAATTCTTCCAGAATCCAGATTTTGTGGTCTTTAGACAAAATGTAAGCTACATCTGTTTGATTCAACAATTGTATAAATGTTGTTACTGTTGAGACAGTATCCCACAAGAAAAATAATGAATTTCCAGCATTACATCTTTGTGTATTTATATGAATTGCATGGCTCTGAAATTTTGTTCAGCTATCTGAGTGGGTGTATGCCTGGTACTCTGATATTTTAGTACCTTTTAAACATTCTGGCATAAAGCAAGCCTTTTATTTTTCTATTAAGGGTGTGTGTATGTGTGTGTGTATGTTTATGTGGGTTGTGTGATTTTAGTGCCTTTTAAACATTCTGGCATAAAACAAGCTTTTTTTTTTCCTATTAGTTGTGTGTGTGTGTGTGTGTATGTGTGTGTATACACACGCATAATGCTTAACCAGAATAACAATTTAAGTAAAAATCATTTCTGTATTAAATAATATTTCTGGAAACCAAAGATAACCTTCATGCATACTTGATATTAAAACAAGGTCACTGGTCCCTGTCAATAGTTCCAGCTCACTCTGGAATCAGTGAGCATAAAAGGCCACTCAATCTGTCATAGGATTGCTACTTTTTATTTAATGCCTCTTGGTTTTCTCATTTACTGGTGGGGGCAGGGATTTCTCAATCTTTTCTGAAATTTTAGATAGGTGTAAGGCCAAATTCTAAATGATGGCTGCCTTGGCAGCCCCACTGACTAGGCTTTATTTATTACCTATCTAATGCAGGGCAAAATGAATACATACAGGTGCATATAGTAGTGTATGTGGAGAGAGTAAGACTGTCTGTGGCACTGTATTAGTACTTTATTGCAGTCTGAGTATAAGCCATAACTACATTTTTTAAATCAAAAATTCAAAATAAAACAAACGTCATCCTTTCAAACACCTGTGTTCTCTCTGCCCTGCTCATCCCAAGGGACCATCTGGACTCAGTATTTAGAAATCATTGTATTAGTGAATTGAGAGCCAAGGCAGCCAGCATGAGGATGATAAGATCCGATGAATCATTCATATCCAGGAGTTGAGCTGATTCATTTTAGAGCCATCGAAGTGGACACAGAGCTTTTTATTGAAGACCAGCATAAAATACCTTCCAGTTGTCAAGCCAGATTGAGCAAAAAAGCAAATTATCTGAGCATCACTTCAGAAAGTGTCAAAGGAAATGCCAGCCAAGTGGCAGCAGAGATTTCTGCGTTTCAAAACTGCATGATTTGTCATGACAGAATTTTAACTATTTTATTTTTATAAGGTATTCCAAAGGTGAAAGCATTGCAAGTATTTCTCCCTTATGCTGACATTTAAGTGATATTTATGGGCAAATATAGGATTTGCTTTTTTATGTAGAATAATAAACTCCATAGCATTTACTTATGAATATCATTGAGGTATAAAGTTTTAATGAAAGGAAACCAGAGTCACAAGCAAGATTTTCCAAAAACAGCTCTAGATGCTTATGTCAGGTTGCCTAGAAAAATGCAGGCTCCCGAGGGAGTTCCACATCCCACCTCCTTGTACTCATGTCCTTGTCTAATCTCCTTCCTTTGAGTGTAGGCTGCACCTGGAGTCTTGTTTCTAACCACAAGAATATGGCAAAGGTGATGAGATATTACTTCCATGGTTAGGTTACAAAAGATTGTGACTTCCATCTTCCTGGTGCTCTCTCTCTCTCTTACTGGTACTCTCTCTTGCCTTCTCATCTTTTACACTTTTCTGAAAAATGCAGAAGAGGCTTGAGTGGCAAAGAACTGGGAGTGAACTCTGCCCAACAGCTAGCAAGGAAATAATAGCAACAACCAAAAGGGCTGAATCCTGCCAACGACCACTGAGGAAGCTTGGAAGTGGATCCTACCCTGTTAAACCCCAGTGTGACTGCAGTCCAGTCTGGTACTTTGATCACAGTTTCATGGGAAACCCTAAAGAAGAAGACTTAGTTAAATTCTGCTGTGATTCCTGACACAGACACTAAGATTATGAATGTGCATTGGTTAAATTTGGGGTAATTTGTTATGCAGTAGTAGATAAATAATATACCCACCAAACATCCCATGGCTTCCCCAAATTTCCAAGCACTCAGCAGCTGCTATTTCACAACTGAAAACTGCTGACACCAAGGTCAGATAGCCTCGTGAACAAATAAATCTGTGGGTTAGAGTTGGCTTTCACACTTGCCCCTCATTTGAGGTCAAGTTATCTGAAATAACCTAACCCACGATTAAAGATTATCTTGTGCCAGTGATTTACCATGGAACTCTTCTTCCTAGAGAAATGTATAAAAGGGTGGGGAAAAGCAAGTCAGAGAAGAAGACGACAATCAAATATGTGATTCTCGATTAACTCTGGCAAAGAGTAACTTTAGCTTGATCCTACAGAAAAACTCTGTAGTCTAAGTTACTTCTCAGATTAGTTGTGCCCAAAGGCAAGACATGCTTGCAGCTGTTTGCTACTGGCTGGGAAAAGTCAGGAGTTGGTGGGATGTGACCTCCCAAGTACCATTTGCCTTTTGTGCTTCTGGGAAGACAACTCTAGTAGTCCAAAAGTTGCGTGATGAAGAGGAGTCTTACAGTATGGGCTCGAAGAACCAGAAGCACAGTGATACTGAAGAAGGAGAGTATAGAACTGGTAAAACACATTTCAGAAGCTCTGAACTGGGACCAGCAGGGTGGACTACTACACCCTTTAGAAAAACCTACTGATGCACATTTGTCTAGCTCTGACCTGGTGCAAGCACACCTCTCCACAGAGGGAGGGGACCCCTGCTCTCTTGTGACTTCAAGCCTGTGTTTTCTTCAAGTGTTAAAACTAGACAGAAACTTTACACAGTGTCTTGAATTTATAATATAATCCTTTTTAAACTACAGTGTACAGTAAAAAGAAAAAGAAAAAGGTTGATTCACATGGCCATAATATTTTAACAAAGTTAAAATGTTCTAGTCATGGATTTATAAAAATTAGATGATTTGATGGTAATGTTGGAGAGGACAAAATATAAATATTATGCTGTAGTAAGCCAATATGTGGGAGGATTCAATAACTCTGTGTAGTTGAATTCATTCCCACAGTCTGAGAACCAATCTGAGGCAGAGCACAGGTGTAGTAGCAGAGACCTGTGTGACAGGGACAGGTATAGTAGCAGGGGCACTCTGTGCTGTGTCTTTGGGACTTTGAACACAGCTGCATTTTTTTTTTTTTTTTTTGCCCAGAATTAGAACCAGAAGATTCTATTTAGTCCTTTTCTTAAAATTATTATGTTTATTCATGACAATTAAAATACGTACCCTATCCTTCTTACTTGAAGCCTGGTTGGCTTGGTTATTCATCAGTGAGTCTCTTACTTTCACAAAAGATTATTGCTAGGTAGAAGAATCCTCTGGTGGACAAAATGGATTAAATGGGTTATGTATGCCTTCTGACCACCTACATATGTATCTGGATTTTCCATATTCTCACCGATGCTGAGTTGTGTTAAGAGTCTAGGACATTGAAGATGGGGTCCTCCCTGCACTTGAGTCTCAGCATGCACAAATTAAAAACGCTCAAGGCCAGCAAGTGAAATGAAACAAATTACCAAAAAAGCAAGTCATCTGAGGATACTCACTCTAATGAGTGATGTCTTCCACGTGTGCCTTCATCTAATGCCAATCTGTAGGTTGATTATCACATTCAATAGAATCACAGGTGCTGTCAAGTTACTTCAGCCTCTGACTTTCCCTCAGTCAAAAGTAGCCACCTCAGAGTGCTGAGAATGGCTGCACAGTCTCAGCCAGACAACGGTGTTGCTGAGGGAAGACAGTCAAAATGTTCAGGAGATCAAAACTGACAATCATCCACCACTCGTTGGTGATGAAGTGTCCACCAAGAAAAAGTGAAAGACCAGACGGCAAAACGGTAAGACAAGGCATTTACTGGGGTCCCAGGCATTGCAACTTAAGAAACAGATCCTGTAGGAAGCCAAATTATGTTCAGAAGATGGGGAAGGGAGTAGTAATGTAAAAGAAAGCTAAGAGTGATTACACAAGTTGATTTCAAATAATTAATGTTGAAGAATCCTCGCTTAGTATATTGTTGCTGTTCAAGAGTTACAGTGCTTGTGAAATTTCGCTGTTTTGCAGAATGTTGTGGCTGTTGAGGTTTGGCCCAGTTCAAAGGTTTGAGGCAAAATTCCGGGATTTTTGTTTGTGTTTCTTGACAAGGTTGCAGGTCAGGCAGATATTTCGTAGAATGGCTTCTCAAATTTATTTTCCACCTCTGAAACAGAGAGATGCCATTTTGTATATCATTTTACAGAAGAAACAACATTTGTTACAACTCTTCCTAATTTGGGGAGAAGCTGCCGAGAGGCAGGTGGTACTCACACAGAGGATTAACCCTACCAAACAAAACTATCAGGTACTTTCCCCAAAAAACAGCCAGTAAATTGCGGCTTTGGGGCTGGTGACCTCCCAGTTTGACATTTGAAGTCAATAGAATAGTCTGACAGATAACTTTAAGCCACTGCTTTTTAATGCATTGGTAAATTTTCTGTAACTTTCTTTTCTTCTTATATAACTCTCTTTAAGATAAAGCTTGTGAATTTCACGTTTTCACTTGCTCTCAAAAGAAAAAAAAATGGGGGCATCTCCAGGAGCCCCATGTACTGGGTGGAGATTCAGGAATAATGAAGGTCAGAAGAGAATGGGAAAAAGGAGAGCATGGCAGGTGCACGCTCGTAAGAGCAAAGTTTACACATCTGAATGTCATTAATGTAAAGATTTCTAAGATAGCTTAAAGCCGACCTAAAACTTCACATAAAGGCACTTATGAGAACTTTCTTTTGCCTTAAACGTTTTTTTGCCTTTCTTTTCTTTTTCTTTCTCTTCCTTTTTTGTAATCTCAAATTGAGAGACCTTCAATTGTTTTCCAGGAGGCAGATTTTTTTGGGAAAAGCTGACATCCATTGGTTTTTAATGGGGCTTCTCACAGGAATTTTTGTACTTGGATAATGAATCAGATAAGAATTAGTTATTTCACTTTCTCATTATCAGTATCTCCAGGTAGGCTTGACCTCTATGTGCCCCAGGCTTTCTTGAAAAGGTTTGGCTCATTATTTTGAAGCAACAGGTCAACTGTTATCTTACTGCAATAATTTCCTGCCATCAGACTGTCACAAATCTTTAGAACACAGAACTTATATTTTGAATGTTAATACTGTTTCAGCAGTGTATGGTTTATCTATAGCTATGAATGAAACTTTCACTTTTTAATGACATTACAGATTGTATGATTTTTTGAAAATGTTGTTTTATAATTATGTTCTTCCAATGGCTTAGTCTTTTAACCAATACATCAAACTGAAAGAACAGTTTAATAAATGTAAAGAAAATATTTTATTGTGATTGTAATAATACACTATAGGAAAACAACTATTGATTTTACTTCCCATTAATTACTTGAGAGACCAAGAGGAAATAAATTTTTTTTAGAGCCATTCTCAGTTGTCTATGGAATTCATGTGTATCTGTAGGAGACTCTAGGTTTGGATTGTTCTCTTGAGAAAACCGCCATCAATTAAGAACAACCATACAACTTTCATGATTATGTTCCTTATTTTACTGGTTAGAAAATTGGTGCCCAAAAAATATCCTGAAGCCAAATTTCATGAGCATGATGTAAGTAAAAAACTTTGACTAAAAACACAAAAATTATTTGTCTCAGAATTGTACACTGTGTGCTATAAAATATAAACATTTTTTCTGCATTTATTTATTTTTACATGAATAAGTTATTTAGTGCTGATTTCTGAGATTTTAGTGCGCCCATCACTTGAGCAATGTACCCTTTAACCAATATGTAGGCTTTTATCCCTCACTCCCCTCCCCCCCTTTCCCCAGAGCCTCAAAAGTCCATTGTGTCATTGTTATGCCTTTGTGTCCTCTTATCTTAGCTGCCACTTATAAGTGAGAATATACAATGTTTGGTTTTCCATTCCTGAGTTACTTAGAATAATGGTCTCCAATTCCATGCTGGTTTCTACTAATACCATTATTTTGTTCCTTTTTGCAGCTAAGTATTATTTCATTGTAGATATAGATATGAAATTGCTGGATCAAATGAAATATCTGCTATTAGTTATTTGAGGAATCTCCATACTGTTTTCCATAGTGGCTGTACTAGTTTACATTCCCACCAACAGTGTAGAAATGTTCGCTTTTCACCACATTCACTCCAATATGTATTATTTTTTTATTATGAGCATTCTGGCAGGAGTAAGGTGGTGTTGCATTGTGGTTTTCATTTGCAGTTCCCTGATCATTAGAGATGCTGAGCATTTTTGATGTATTTCTTCATTATTTGTGTATCTTTTTTTGAGAATTGTATTTTCATGTCCTTAGCCCATTTTTTGATGGGACTTTTATTTTTTTTTTTTTTCTTGCTACTCTGAGTTCCTTGTCTTAGTACAGATTGTGAAGATTTTCTTCCACTGTCTGGGTTGTCTGTTTACTCTGCTGATTATTTCTTTTGCTGTGCAGAAGCTTTTTAGTTTAATTAAATTCCATCTATTTATCTGTTTTTGTTGCATTTACTTTTCAGTTCTTTGTCATGAAGTATTTGTCTAAGACAGTGTATAGAAGGGTTTTACCAAAGTTATCTTCTAGAATTGTTATGGTTTAAGGTCTTAGCTTTAAGTCTTTGATCAATCTTGAGTTGATTTTTGTATCAGGTGAGAGATGAGGATCCATTTTTATTCTTAGACATGTGGCCTGCCAATTATCCCAGCATCATTTGTTGAATAGGGTGTCTTTTCCCTATTTTACATTTTTGTTTGCTTTGTCAAAGATCAGTTGGCTGTATCTGACTTTATTTCTGGATTATCTATTCTGTTGGATTTATCTATGCCTGTTTTTATACCAGTACCATGCTGTTTTGGTGACTATGACCTTATATTACAGTTTGAAGTTGAGTGATATAATGCCTCCAGATTGGTTCTTTTTGCTTAATCTTGCTTTGGTTATGCAAGCTCTTTTTTTAGATCCTTTTGAATTTTAGGATTATTTTTTCTTGTTCTTTGAAGGATGATGGTGGTATTTTGATAGGAATTACACTGAATTTGTAGATTGCTTTTGACAGTATGGTCATTTTCACAATATTGGTCCTGCCCATCCATGAGCATGAAATGTGTTTGCATGGGTTTGTGTCATTTGTGATTTCTTTTAGCAGTGTTTTGTAGTTTTCCATATCCTTGGTTAGGTATATTTCTAAGCTTAAAAAAATTTCTTTTGCAGCTATTGTGAAAGGGGTTAAGTTCTTGATTTGATTCTCAGCTTGGTCATTGCTTGTATATAGCAGAGCTATTGATTTGTGTATTAATTTTGTGTCCTGAAATTTGTCTAATTCATTTACCAGCTCCAGGAGCTTATTAGATGAGTCTTCAGGGTTTTCTAGGCATATGATCATGTCATCAGCAAACAGTGACAATGTGACTTCCTCTTTACTGATTTGGATTCCCTTCACTGCTTTCTCTGATTGTTCTGGCTAGGACTTTCCGTACTATGTTGAACCGAAGTGGTGAAAGTGGGCATCCTTGTCTTGTTCCAGTTCTCAAGGAGAATGCTTTCAACTTTTCCCTGTTTAGCATAATGTTAGCTGTGGGTTTGTCATTGATGGCTTTTATTACCCTTAGGTATATCCCTTCTTGCCGGTTTTGCTGAGGGTTTTAACAATAAGGGAGTGGTGGATTTTGTCAAATGCTTTTTCTGCATCTATTGAGATGATCATGTGATTTTTTTTTAAATTCTGTATATGTGGTGTATCACTTGTGTATGTTAAGTCATCTTTGCATCTTTGTTATGAAACCCACTTGATCAAGGTGAATTATCTTTCTGATGTGCTGTTAGATTGGGTTAGCTATTTTGTTGGAGATTTTTGCATTTATTATGTTCATCATATAATATGTTCATCAGGGATGTTGGTCGGTAGTGTTTTTTGTTGTTCTTATTTTCTTTCCTGGTTTTAGCATTAGGGCAATACTGGCTTGATAGAAGAATTTAGAAAGGATTCTCTTTTTCTCTATCTTTTGGAGTAGTGTCAACAGGATTGGAACCAATTCTTTGAATATCTGATCGAATTCAGCTGTGAATCCATCTGTTCCTCACATTTTTGTGGGTAACCTTTTTATTACCATTTCAATCTTGCTCCTTGTTATTGATCTGTTCAGTTTCTGTATCCCTGGTTTAATCTAGGAGAGTTGTATATTTTTCAGAAATTCATCCATCTCATCTAAATTTTCTAGTTTATGAGTGTAAAGCTGATAATAGTATTCTTGAATATTTCTTTTATTTCTGTGGTATCAGTTGTAATGCCTCCCATTTTGTTTCTAATTGAGCTTATTTGGATCTTCTCTCTTTTTTTCTTGGTTAATCTCGCTAATGGTCTACCAATTTTATTTATCTTTACAGAATGCCAGTTTTTTTTTTGTTCTATGTATCTTTTGTACTTTTTTTTGTTTGTGGGTTTGTTTCAATTTCATTTAATTCTGCTCTGATCTTGGTTATGTCTTTTCTTTTACTGAGTTTAGGTTTGGTTTGTTCTTATTTCTCTAGTTCCTAGAGGTATGACCTTAGATTGTCTATTTTTGCTCTTTTAAACTTTTCAACATGGGTATTTAATGCTATGAAATTTCTTCTTAGCTCTTCTTTTGCTGTATTCCAGAGGTTTTGATATGTTGTATCACTATTATTGTTCAGTTCAAATAAAGTTTTTAATTTATATCTTGATTTCATTGTTGACCCAACAATCATTCAGGAGCAGGTTATTTAATTTCCATGTGTTTGCATGATTTTGAGGGTTCCTTTTGGAGTTGATTTCCAATTTTATTTCACGGTGGTCTGTGAGAGTACTTGATACCATGTAGTTTTCTTAAATTTGTTAAGACTTGTTTTGTGACATATCACATGGTTTATCTTGGAGAATGTTCCATGTGCTGATGAATAGAAGCAGTTATTGGGTAGAATGTTCGATAGAGATCCGTTAAGTTCATTTATTCTAGGGTGTAGTTTAAATCCATTGTTTCTTTGCTGACTTTTTGTTTTGACGACTTGTCTAGTGCAGTCATTGGAATATTAGAGTCCCCCACTATTATTGTATTGCTGTTGATCTCATTTCTTAGGTCTAGTTGTAACTATTTTATAAATTTGAGATCTCCAGTGTTAGGTGCATATATATTTGAAATTGCGATATTTTCCTATTGAGCTAGTCCTTTTATCATTATATAACGTCCCTCTTCATCTTTTTTAAATGCTGTTGCTTTAAAGTTTGTTTTGTCTGATATAAGAATAGCTACTTCTGCTTGTCGTTGCTGTCCATTTGCATGGAATATATATATTTTTCACCCCTATGCCATAAGCATATGTGAGTCCTTATGTGTTGAGTGAGTCCTTGAAGATGACAGATACTTGGCTGGTGATTTCTTATCCATTCTGCCATTCTGTATCTTTTAAATGGAGTATTTAGGCCATTTACATTTAATGTTAGCATTGAGATATGAGGTTCTGTTCTATTCATCATGCAATTTGTTGCCTGAATACCTTAGTTTTATTTTGTTTTGTTTTGTTTTTTATTGTGTTATAGGTCATTGTGTTATAGGTCCTGTAATATTTGTGCTTTAAGGAGATTCTATTTTTGTGTATTTCAAGGATTTGTTTCAAGATTTAGAGCTCCTTTTAGCAGTTCTTGTAGTGCTGGCTTGGTAGTGGCAAATTCAGCATTTGTTAGTTTGAAAAAGACTTTTATCTTTTCTTCATTTATGAAGCTTTGTTTTACTGGATACAAGATTCTTGGCTGATAGTTGTTTGTTTACGGAGGCTAAAGCTAAGACCCCCATCCCTTTAAGCTTGTAGAGTTTCTGCTGATAAATCTTTTAATCTAATGAGTTTTCCTTTGTAGGTTACCTGATGCTTTTGCCTTATAGCTCATAAGATTATTTTCTTTGACTTGATTTTAGATAACCTGATGACAACGTGCTGAGGGAATGATCTTTTTGCAATAAATTTCCCAGGTGTTCTTTGAGCTTCTTGTATTTGGATGTCTGTATCTCTATCAAGTCCAGGGAAATTTTCCTTATTCCTCAATTATTCCCTAAAATACATTTTCCAAACTTTTATATTTCTCTTCTTTTTTTGAAAACACCAGTTATTCTTAGGTTTGGTCATTTAACATGATCCCAACTTCTTGAAGGCTTTCTTCATTTTAAAAAGTTCTTTCTTCTTTGTGTTTTTTTGGATTGGGTTAATTCAAAAGCATTGTTTTCAGGCTCTTAAATTCTTTCTTCTACTTGTTTGATTCTGTTATTAAGACTTTCCAGTGCATTTTGCATTTATCTAAGTGTGTCCTTTATTTCCAGAAGTTGTGACTATTTTTATTTATGTCATTTCACTGGAGATTTTCCATTTTTATCCTGTATTTTTTTTTTTTAATGTTGAACTTCACCTTTCTCTGCTGCTCCCTTGATTAGCTTAATGATTGAACCTCTGGATTATTTTTCTGGCAATTCAGAGATTTTTGTCTTGGTTTGGATTCATTGCTGGTGAACTAGTGTGATCTTTTGTCAGTGTTAAAGAAACATGTTTCGTCTCATTAGTAGAATTGTTTTTCTGGTTCTCTCTCATTTGGGTAGGCTATGTCAGAGGGAAGATCTGGGGCTCAATGGCTGCTGTTCATATTCTTTTGTCACACAGAGTGCTACCTTGATTTGGTGCACTCCTATTTCCCCTAGGATTGGACTTCCCTAGAGCCAAACTGAAGTGATTGTTATTTCTCTTCTGGATCTAGCCAACCAGCAGAGCTACTGGGGCTCTAGCCTGGTACTGGGCAGTGTCTACAAAGAGTCTTGTGATGTAATCCATCTTCAGGTCTCTGAGCCATGGATACCAGTACCTGCTCCAGTGGAGGTAGCAGGGGAGTGAAGTGGACTCCGTGAGGGTTCTTGGTCATATTTTTGTTTAATTCACTGGTTTGTATTGGCCAGCTTCCATCCAGGAGGTAGTGCTTTCAAGAGTGTATCAACTGCAGTAGTATAGATACAAGCTTGTCCTAGGTCAGGGAGTAGGTGGGGCCGTAAAGCTCCCAAAAGATTATGTTCTTTGTCTTTGGCTACCAGGACAGGTAGAGAAAGACCATCAAGTTGGGGCAGGGTTAGGGGTGTCTGAGCTTAGACTCTCCTTGGGCAGGAATTGCTATGGCTGTTGTGGGGGTAAAGGCTGTGGTTTCCAAGCCAATGGAGTTATGTTCCCATGGGGATTATGACTGCATCTGCTGTGTCACACAGGTCATTGGGGAAGTGGGAGAAAGCAGGCAGCCACAAGTCTCACCCCGCTCTCATGCAGCCCATGACCTGAAAGGCTGATCTCACTCCCACCATGCCCCTTAAGAGTATCAAGTTTGTTTCCAGATAGCCAGTGAGTAGGGATAAAAACTTGCTCCAGGTTACAAGCCTCCCAACTGAGAAAACAAGTTGACTCACAGTTCTTCAGCTATCCCAGGCAGCCTGCAACAGCAGTCCACCTCCTTTAAATGATCTGTGGATCCTCTTGGCTTTCCTGGTATGATTATATGGTAGTGCTTGGAACAAAAGTTGACAATGTCAGTCTTACACACTGCTCTGTCTCTCCAAGTGGGAGTGGAAAATTAGTCCTGCCTCCTAGCCACCATTTTTTTTTTACATTCATACTTAGTATGCAAGATATTTTAAATACTTAATTATCTTTGATTTGGAAACAAAATTCTGCATTGTAAGTTTAAAGGGAAATTAATAATAAAGATTATAAATGAAGTTTATAATCTTATTTTTCAATTAAGGAATATGCCTATTACTTCAAAAAAATCCTTGAAAAAAATCATATTTTTTTCTTATACAGACAAGCTCTTAAAATTTTAACTTTTCTATATGACTATGATTCTGTTTTATTTACAAAATTTAAGTTCTAATATTTTTCACCTGAAAAGATTTATGCTCTCTTTAATCAATGTGACCAAAATTATTATCAGTATGAAATATCAATGATATTTATGTGTTACATTGTCTAGCAAAAGGTATGTCTGGTGAGGGCACTATAGGAGGAAATATAACCTTTGCATAACTGGAATTATTTATGGATGGCTTGGAGGACTCACTTGGGCTGGATATGAAATGTGAGCAAGTATCAGGCAGTAGATGATGGGTCAAATATATTCCAGGTAGAGGCCAAAGACATGGCACAGGTTAGATAACTGCATGGTAAGGGATTGAAGACAGAAATTGTTGGGGGGCGTTTAACCAGTTTGGTCTAAAAAAATATTCACTAATCCTGGGATGCTTGACTCATCGGATCTGATTTATCTCTAAGTAAACCAGACTTTGTTGGATATAAAGTACATCTAACTACATAATTTCAAAAAGTGGTAACAACATGATTATAAAGATAATAGTAATCATGATATAAAAGGATATTATGTTTACCTTGTTTCTATGGTAAAATTTATCAAGTTAAAAGAAGCACCCACAAAGTTTAAAAGAGATTCTTCATACAATATTATAGTTATTGAACATAAGTTGTGTTAACTACATTGTTAATAATGCTCTCTTTAATTTTTATCATGTGTCTTTAAATTACACTTCTGGAAACAGTGACAAGAAAAACTAACCAAGACGCAAACCAAACAAACCAAAAAAAAGCAACAATCTGTTGTTTATATGTCAAGTCCAGTTTAAAATCTTATCTATAAAGTTTTCTGAAACAGATCTAGGCCTCTTTTGACTTCCATATATCTCTGAAAATACTGTAATTATCGCCTTCATCATGCTGTATTATAATTACCTTTCACTTGAACATCTTTACTATATTTTGCCTTGAATTCAGGTTTATCTTTGGAAATCCAGTACTTACATTAGTGCATAATAAACAATTGGTACAAAATAAACAGATATTTGATTGCCAATAACTACATATTATACTATAAAGACTAACAAGAAATAAAACAATAGATGCATGAATTAATGAAGACAATGAGTATATAAACAGCCCCAGAGAGATGAATTGGCTTTCTTTTCACTGCTCTGATGGGGAAAAATGTCAAGAATAATTTTTAGACCACCTTTGCTATGTAATTTTATGTAACAGTATAAGCCATTTTAGTATGGTCAAAAAAAAACTTAGGATCAAATTTTAACTGTTTTTAGTGAATTAAATGTCAGTATTAAGAAACCTATCAACTTCTCAGAATTACATGCTTGAAGCTTCAATATAATTATGTGTGGAATGAATGAGTGCAGATCTACTTTTACATAAATGACCTGCTGAATTTGCAAACTGAATAATTTCCCAAGAAAGTATGAAAAAAATGCTTTGCAATAAAATAATATCTTGAGCCTAATAGGGTAAACATACTACAAAGAAATAGTGCAAATTCATTTCTAAAGTGTAAAGTAGTTCTGTAAATAGGATAACCACTTGCTAAACAAACTTTTGGTTAAATGAAATATTTTATCTATACACTTTGCTTAATGGTAGGCACACCTCTACAAAAAGGTATGGATTGACCCAGAACTGGCAGTAAGATTTAATGTGGTTTCACTAGATCAGAGATAATTTTGAGAAAAGGAAGTCTCCAAATAAATAAATAAATAAAACAATTAAAGCCAAAGAAGATATCTACTTATAAAATATTAAACTATGTTCTAAATGCTGGCAATAAATAAATACACAGAAGAAATTCAGAAAACCAATATTAATATATAGTACTGCTAAAGTGATCTCAACTTTTTTTTTCCTGAATGCAAAATTATCATCTCAACAAACTATAATAAAGCATAGTTTAAAAAGTCTTCTAAAATCAAATAACTTTAGAACAAATAATGACCCTTCCTCTCTCAAGTACTTTATTTTTGTACCTCTAGGCACTTGTGGTAGAGGTACAAAATTATTTTTCTTTGTAGCATGAGAAAAGAAAGGTGGGGGTCAATTATTTTTCTTTGTAGCATAAGAAAAGAAATGTGGGTGTAAAACTGACTGAACATGAAAAGGAATAAGGATTTTCATCTTTATCAGCAAATTATGCATATTGAAAAATTATCACTATAGTTATTTTAGTCTGAGCATATAAAAAATGTTGTTTCTCTTCAATGCAATCACCAATAATGTGACATTATAGTCAAACTGTCAAGTGCAAAGACAAAGAATTGCAGAAGAACAAGAGAAAAGTATCTTGTCACATATAAGGAAACCCCCATCATAGACTAACTATGTTACTCATCACAAATATTACAGGTCAGGAAAGAATGAAATGGTATATTCCAAGTACTGAAAGAGAAAACATACAAAAAGTGCAAAACAAGGATACTAGACCCAGTAAAGTTATTCTTCATAAATGAACAAGAAGTAAAGTATTTTACAGACAAGCAGAAACAGAGAATTTATCACCACTAGACTGACCCTACAAAAGATGCTTAAAGGAGTCCTATGCATGGAAGCAAAAGGACAATATCTATCAACAGAAAACACATAAAAGTATAAAACTCACTGGTAAAGCAAACACAGAAATGAGGAAGAGAAAAGATGCAAATGTTACCACTTCAGAAAATTACCAAAGTGTGATGATAAACAAGAGACAGAGATCAAAGGATATGCAAAACAAACAGAAAACAACAAAATGACAGGAATAAGTCCTCACATATCAATAAATACCTTGAATAAAAAAATGAAATCTTTTACTGAAAATATATAGACTGGCTCAATGGATTTAAAAAGAAAAACAAGCCCCAACTATAGTCTGCACACAACAAACTTATCTCACCTGTAAAAGACACCACAGACTGAAAGTAAAGGAATGGAAAAAGATATTCCATACATACAGAAATTAAAAGTGAGCAGGACTCATTATACTTAGATAAAACAGACTTTAAGTCAAAAATAGTAAAAAGAAACAAATAAGGTTATTAGATAATGATTAAAGGATCAATTCAACAAGATAATGTAACAAATGTAAATTATATATGCACTAGACAGTGCAGCACCCTGATATATAAAGTGAATAATATTAGACCTAAAGAGAGAGAGTCCAAAACAATGATAGTTGGTAATGCCAACACCCCTCTCTAAACATTAGACAGATCATCTAGACAGAAAATGAACAAGAAACATTGGATTAAACTGCACTTCAGACCAAATGAACCTAATAGACATCTAAGAGCATTTTATCCAACAGATGGAGAAGACACATTATTCCAATCAGCACATGGAACATTCTCCAGGATTCACAATATGTTAGGCCACAAAACCGATCTCAACACATTTTAAAATATCAAAACCATACCAAGAACCTTCATAGACTCCAATGGAATAAAACTAGAAATCCATAACAAGAGAAACTTCCAAAACAATAAACATACATGGAATTAAACAATATGTTCCTGAATGACCATTGGGTCAAGAAAAAGTTTTATTTGTTCCTTTTCAATTTTTTTTCTCTATTCTTGTCTGCCTGTCTTATTTCAGAAAGATAGTCTTCAAGCTTTTAGATTCTTTCCTCCACTTGATCTATTTTGTTATCTATATTTGTGATTGCATTGTGAAGTCTTGTGTTATGTTTCTTAGCTATATCATATTGGTTATGTTTCTATCTAAAGTGGCTATTCTGGTTATCAGCTCTTGTAATATTCTATCATGATTCTTTGCTTCTTTGCATCGTATGGCAACATGCCCCTTTACCTCAGTGAAGTTCCTTATTATCTACCTTCTGAGGCCTACTTCTGTCAATTCGCCCATCTCAGCCTAGTTCTGTGCCTTTGCTGGAGAGGTGTTGCAGTCATTTAAAGAGGGACTATGGCTCTTTGAGTTTTTAGCAGGTTTTTTGTTTGTTTGTTTTGATTCTTTCTTATCTTTATGAGCTTATCTACCTTTTAACTTTAAGGTTGCTGATCTTTGAATGGGTTTTTTTGTGGGATCTTTTTTGTGGGTGGTAGTGTTGTTGCTTTCTGTTTGTTTGTTTTTCTTTTCTCAGTCAGGCCTCTCTTCCCTGGAGCCGCTGTGGGTTGCTTAGGGTCCACTTCAGACCCTAATCACCTGGGTTCCTTCCAGACCTATAGGTATCATCAGTGGAGGCAACTCCCTTGGCTGGGGGTGTGAGCTCCCTTAACTCCATGCCACTCTTGGGTGGGCTATTGCCCCACCCTGCTTTTCCTCACTCTGTGGGTTACACTGACTGCCTCATCAGTTTCAATGTGAGAACCTGGGTACCTCAGTTGAAGTGTAGAATTTACTCTGTATTTTTGTTCTCCAAGAGAGCTGCAGATTGCATCTGCTTCTAATTACCCATGTTGGCCTGCCCCATGAGCGACTTCCTATAATATTTGCATAATGTATTTGTTTCTCCCTATTTAGTTTCATCTATCTTTGCAATGTTACTTAAAAGTGTGAATCATGTAAGCATCATCTAGTTGGATCTTGCCTTTTTATTTAGTATATCTATCTCTATCTTGTAATTTTAATATTGTCAGTATTTAATGAAACTGTTCATATGCTTTAAGTCTACTATTTTATTATTTGTTTACTTTTTTCCCTGCTGCCTTTTCACCTCCCTGTGCTTTCTTCCTTGAATCATTTAAATGATTTCTAGTTTTCCATTTCAATTAATTTATTGACTCATTTGCTGTATTATTTTCTATAATTTTAGGAGTTTCTAAAAAGATTGAAATAAACATATCTAACTTGTTACGGCTACTGGTAGTTAATATTGCACTACTTCGTTTTAAATGTAGAAGTCTTTGAATCATACATATTTCTCCCTACCCTCATATTACACTGTAGCTGTCCTAATATTGCACTTACCATGCATGAAAATTCTGTTACAATACTTGCTTGAAACATCTACACATATTTTATGTAATTAAAACCATATTATTTTGTTTTTAAGTTTGTTCTTAGGTAGTTATTTCTGTTTTTTTTTTTTTTTTTTTGAGATGGAGTTTCGCTCCTTACCCAGGCTGGAGTGCAATGGCGTGATCTCGGCTCATAGCAACCTCTGCCTCCTGGGTTCAGGCAATTCTCCTGTCTCAGCCTCCTGAGTAGCTGGGATTACAGGCACGTGCTACTGTGCCCAGCTAATTTTTTTTTTTTTTTTTTTTTTTTTTAGTAGAGACGGGGTTTCGCCATGTTGACCAGGATGGTCTCGATCTCTTGACATCGTGATCCACCCACCTTGGCCTTCCAAAGTGCTTGGATTACAGGCTTGAGCCACCGCGCCCAGCCGATAGTTGTCATTTCTAATATTCTTCATTTCTCGATTCAAATTATTCTCTAATATCATTTGCTTCAAACTGAAGACTTTAGTTTTGCATACTTTACAGAGCAGATCTTTTGTCAGTGAATGTTTAATTTTGTATTCTCATAAAGCAAATCAAAACAAAAATTGTTTATGTATTCTGCCTTTATTCCTAGAGAATATTTTCTATGAATATAGAACTCTCATTGATACCATTTTTTCTTAAGCACTTTGTAGATGTTTTTCTACTGGTGTAGCCTCCATATTTTCTTATAAGAAAGTCATGATAATTAAATTATTTGTTTGTTTTTTGAGACGGAGTTTCGCTCTTGTTACCCAGGCTGGAGTGCAATGGCGGGATCTCGGCTCACCACAACCTCCGCCTCCTGGGTTCAGGCAATTCTCCTGCCTCAGCCTCCTGAGTAGCTGGGATTACAGGCACGCGCCACTGTGCCCAGCTAATTTTTTTGTATTTTTAGTAGAGACAGGGTTTCACCATGTTGACCAGGATGGTCTCGATCTCGTGACCTCGTGATCCACCCACCTCGGCCTCCCAAAGTGCTGGGATTACAGGCGTGAGCCACCGCGCCCAGCCTGTTTGTTTGTTTTTGACAGAGGCGCACTCTGTCGTTTCAGGCTGGAGTGCAGTGGTACAATCACTACAACCTCTGCCTCACAGGTTCAAGCAATTCTCCTACCTCACTTCCCAAGTAGTTGGGATTATAGGAACTCATTATTTATTTTTTTCTTCAAATATTTATATATTATTTCTTTATCTTTGATTTTCAGCAGTTTAATTACAATATGTCTAATAATGCTTTCATTCTGCTGTGCTATAGTGAAAATGGCAATAGAATTTGGAATTTGAAAAATGTGAGCTTGAATACTAACCTGGCCACTTAACTTGCCATGTAACTTTAGGAAAATCAGTTCTTAGAGTCCAATATCTTAGCTGTAAAATGAGAATTATATAACCTGCATTATGAAATTGTTGATGGTCAAACAAAACAACACCTGCAAACGTGCTCTGTAAGGTGCAATATGAAGCATACAGTGTTTGGTGATGACAAAATTAAGGGTCAAAAAGTCTAGATAATGTCCCATGTATTAAGTGGTAGAAGCTGGATTAGTAACTCGGGGTATGTCTGACCCAAAAGTTTATGCTTTTTCTACTTTTCCATGTTGCTTCCATTTACCTGATGACAGTTCTCTCTAATGATCCTTTCCAAGTACACCTTCGAGTACCTGCCATGGCTCAATTACTAAACCAGACGTGGAGCATATAATGATACATCATAGTACCTGTCCTTGAGGAGCTCCATGTGCCATCCTGTTCAATGTGTTGACTTCTTTCCACTTTCTGTCTCCTCTTTGTTGCTTTTAGGACATTCAGGTAGTTATTTTTATATTGTTCAGAGATATTTAAGTGTTATTTGCAAGAAGACAAGTGTAATACAAGTTACTTAAACACTACAAGAATTATTGGCAAGAAGATAGGTGTTATACAAGTTACTTAAACACTACAAGAAGCAGAACCCCCATCCATGAGTTTTGAATTGTGCTGTCTAGTTGCTTGATCAGTTATATAGATCTGGAGAAATTAAAAAGCAAGGTGCTACTATTGCCCCATCTGAAAATATTCTTCTATTTTTTAAAATATAAACCCAATGCTGCCACTGTTCTTTCTGTAACTCAGTGTTGGTCCAGATTACTACCTCTTTTAAAGGGCAACAATGCTTACCTAAGCTTAATTGCTAAGATGTAAGAGGTCAGCAGCATAAATTCAATTACATATTCTTTCAGTGTATTTCTACCTTCTTTCACTCATTTACACTTGTTGTCTTCTATTTTTGATACTGCAGTGTTTCCTGTTTGTGATGTTGATCATACACTTATTCTTATAGCTTCCAGAATTAAATAGCCAGTTCCAAATATCCCACTTGTCTTGAGTAATTTTGCAGGTAAGAACAAATGGTTTCACTGGAGACGTATTCTAAAGACATGAGTGAAAAACAGATACCTGTTTTGTAAAGTCAGCTTCTCAGAGTCTCTTTCTCTTGATCAATGTTCTCAATCTCTTCCAATATGATATTGATCTACCTATAAAGGTGAAGAAATAATATTCATCAACTAAGTTATTATCAACTTGACTATTTTCCATAGCAGGGTTCAATCAAATCAGCCTTTTACCTACAACCTTCTTATTTTTGTATTTCCCTTTGTAAGTCTCCTGTCTGTTATCTCTGAGATGCCATATTAATGAGATTAGTATAAGACCTGATGGTAAGCCATCAGTGTTTGCTTCAGCTGAGCATCTTTTGGTTTTGAGCAGCTCAAATTATGCCATATGACAATTCTGGTACTTTACTCTTAGATAGTGTTCTATAAAGCATTACAAGACACTTGCAAATCATCTAGATTGTTGCTGGGAATGACTCATTTTATGTTGACATTTACTTGCAACACTGGCGCCTTTATTTATTAGCTACTTCACATTGGTAGAAGCTTTCTCCTCCAAATTTTGATTTTGGGGTAAACAGGTTGAACTATGGTAACATTGTCACAGCCCTCTCTTAATGAAATTTAACCCCCACCTCCACCCCCCACCTTATCTTGGATCATCTAAAAACTGGCAAATTCACCTGGTACTTTCACTGAAACCAGAACTTTCCTGCAATGACCCTAGTGTCTTGTTCTTGGCTGCTGCCATCTTGATAAAGGGAAGAATCTGGAAAAGTGTATCTGTATTGTTATTTAAAAACAAAAACAATAACACTGCATCTTTAATGTGGTTTCAGGAAGAAATGTAGACAAGCATTTTTGTTCAATTTTTAATTTTGAACTAGAACTTGCAGTTGTTTTTGAAGATGCTTAGATTTCACATGAAATATATATATATAAGGATTTCACATGAAAAATATATTTCATAAATCTCACTATTTTTCCATCGTTATGTTGCATATGTGCTCTTCATTTTGCACTTGAAATTCTGCTGTAAGTAGAATTTCAAAAGAACTAATTTTCATGAAAATATATGGTATAACAAAAATAAATATAAGTATGTAAGCTATTTTAGGAATTCTACAATCAATCCTTTGCAGAGATGTTTCATCAGAAGGAAAAAATACACTGTATAACTTTTAAGGAAAAATATTAATTTGATCAACAAAATTGGTAGGTAGCATACTTTGCTGTAATCTTGATAAGTATGAAAGAATTAAGAAAGGCAGTAAGTTGATTACTCTGTATTGAATGCTGAGGATTTTGAACCTGATTCTGAGAATGGTGGTGATAAGAAGATGCGTGATACACTAATATCTCTGTGTTTGATAAAATAATTTTAGCTAGTGTGTTTGAAAAATGTGTTTGATGGTCTGAGGGGCTACAAGCAGGGGGTCAATAAGGAGGACATTAGAATTAAGGTGAACGTTGACAATACACAAGGACAGGGAGGAATAGACAGGAATGGAGTAGAAGAAGATATGATTGGGAAGAGTGGAAACCTATTTGGATATCTCAGTTTGGAAGTTCTGTTGCAGTATGAGTACATAGATTGATAAAAGATAAAATATTTTAATATGAGATTTTTATATAAGACAATAGACATTAGAGTTATGACATATAGAGTGATGAAAAGGGGTAACAATTATATTGTTAGAATGAAAGACAAAGAGGATAGAAAATATACAATCCCCATTTAGCATATTTTTCCTCTTTTTGTATACACATATCTTTCTTTCTTCTTTCTATTTTTTTTTTTTTTTTTTGCAGAGTCTCTTTCTGTTGCCCAGGGTGGAGTGCAGTGGCATAGTCACAGCTCACTGCAGCCTCAGCCTCCAGGGTTCTCGTGATCCTCCCACTTCAGCCTCCTCAGTAGTGGGGACTACAGGCATGCACCAAACCCGAGGCTAATTTTCTTTTATGTAGATATGTAATCTTACCTTGTTGCACAGGCTGGTCTCAAACTCCTGGGCTGAAGCCATCCTTCTGCCTCAGTCTCCCAATTTGCTGGAATTGCAAGTATGAGCAACTATTTAAGGTTTCTTTTTTTTTTCTTTTTCAAGCATGTGGTTGAGTTTATTGTAGAGAACAGTAATAGGCAATAAGATGTACAAAGAAAAGAGATGGAGACAAAACTGGATGAGAGTTTCACACTGGATGTCCCATCTACAGGCCTCAGTAGCCCTGCCATGGATCCACCCAATTCTTACATATCAAAAAGTTGATCTTGCAAGCCATTTCCACGTTGTATATCTGCCAGCATCTTTCATAGCTTTCTCTGTCACTGGCGGCATGGCTTCTCATAATACTGTGATGCCTAAGGTCCTCAATGAGCCTACCCATAGTGAGGATTCTGCTTAAGGTCCTGTATGCACTTTCCATGTCCCCTTCCTGTACCATCACAGTCCTGGTGTTGAATTTCAGATGTTTTGCCATGACCTTGTGTTTAAGTCTTCACTTTGTAGAGCCTGGTGTGCTCAGAACATGGCCAACCCCTTAAGCTTTTTTTTTTTTTTAATTATACTTTAAGTTTGGGATACATGTGCAGAATGTGCAGGTTTGTTACATAGTAATATATGTGCCTTGGTGTTTTGCTGCACCCATTAATCTATCCTCTACATTAGATATTTCTCCTAATCCTTTTGCCCTCCTTGCCCCGCACTCCTTGACAGGCCCCAGTGTGTGATGTTCGCCTCTCTGTGTCCACATGTTCTAACTGTTCAACTCACTTATGAATGAGAACATGCAGTGTTTGGTTTTCTGTTCCTGCCTTAGTGTGCTGAGAATGATAGTTTCCAACCTCATCCATGTTCCTGCAAAGGATATGAACTCATTCTTTTTTATGGCTGCATAGTATTCCATGGTGTATACGTGCCACATTTTCTTTATCCAGTCTATCATTGATGGGCATTTGGGTTGGTTACAAGTCTTTGCTATTGTAAGTAGTGCTGGAATAAACATGTGTGCATGTGTCTTTATAGTAGAATGATTTTTAATTTTGGGGGTATGTATCCAGTAATGGAATTGGGTACAAGTGGTATCACCAAAAGCAATTGTGATAAAAGCCAAAATTGATACAGAGAACCTAATTAAACTAAAGAGTTTCTGCACAGCAAAAGGAAACTATCGTGAGAGTGAATAGGCAACCTACAGAATGGGAGAAAATTTTTGCAATCTATTCATCTGACAAAGGGCTAGTTTCCAGGATCTACAAGGAACTTAAACTATTTAAATTTTAAAAATAGTCTGTGACAAGAAGAGCCAAAGTGGCTGAGTAGACACAGCCATGAGTAACATCTTCTACTGAGGGAACAAGATGTGCTGGAAAGACTGGCATGCTCCAAGCAGCTCTTCAGAGGAAGGGCCTTGAGAGCGCACGAAGGGAGGATGCAGATGTGGGCCTGAAGTAGGAGGAAGGTGAGAACACTGTACAGGGTTCTCATGTGGTTACCAAGCACCACAACTCATTCCTGGAGCCCAGTGATTCCTGGGGAAAAGTTGAAGGGTGATTTGAACAGGAAAAGTGTGGCCTGCTCTAACCGCAAGAATCTGGAATTTAGGCACCTGGAGACCCCCACAAGCCCCATAAACACTTGAGTTGACAGGGAGAGCTGCTTAGAGTTGGTAGGGGTTGGACTACAGCCTGTGTAGAGCCAGAGAGTTTGGTGTGGGAATGTCTGCAGTGGAGTATGGCCACAGATGCACATACCACACGGCTTACCATACTCCTCTAGTAGAATTTAGCCTTAGGGTGACCGGCTGACCTAGATAGAGCAGGGTGGTGGTGCCTGAGAGACAGAGCCAGTCTGATCTGAGTACTTCCCTGTGTGATGGCCTCCCCCAACAACCTGGCTGTACCTACTTGCATGGCAGTTTTTGATGCCCAACCAGGGCACTTCGATGGGGCCATAATCATAGCTCCTACCCTAACCAACAGCAAGCTCCAGCAGATGGGCCCCCTTCTACAAGTACTAATCCACCCACAACCTCTCTCTACTGAAGCCTCTCCCCACTGCTTTGCCGGCATGCACTCCCCCATGGCTACCCTTCCACCACTTTGCAAGCATGTGTGCATGGGTGGACCTTGCCTCCCCTCCCCAACCAGCATACATGTGCATGTGCACTACTTTGTACTTCCATTGCTACCAGTGCAGATGCACTCCACTCTCATTCCTCATGGACATGCAGGCACCTGACCACACAACCATTACAAGCATGATGTGTGCATAGATGCCAGCAAACCCCACCCCCAGGTCCATTGCTACGAATGTCTATATGGATGCTGATGTCTATGCCTGTGCCAGCACCTTACCTCCATTGCTACTGCCTCCACTGCAATAAGCATGTGTAGGAATGCTGCAGCCCCAGTCGTGCTGGTACCCCACCCCAGCTGACATATGCACACCACATCACACTGCTGCAGTTGCTGGAATGCGCAAGCCAGTACCAGTATCATGGCCACTGTCCTGATGAAGTGCTTTGGCCAGCTCCACATATTGGAATATTGTGGCCAGGGAACCCAGAACACTTTTGCCCCTCCAATGCAGCAGGCTTATAACCTCAAAGGGCCACAGAATGAAGCTAGAGTCCCAGTCCCAGCTCCCAGATTCGGAGCATGCAGTCCAGGAGTGCTGAGCTCAGCCTTGACCCTGTAAAATCTTCCAGAAACAAAGCCAGTTGACTGAACCCACCTTACACCACAAACAACCTTCAAGGGCATCAGGGAAGATAAAAGAAAAAAACTCCATCCAAAGGACAGGAACTTCAAAGACTGAAGGCATATCAGCCCACACAGATGAGAAGAACCAACACAAACACTCTGGAAACTCAGAAAGCCAGAATGTCATCTTAACTCCGAACAAGCATGTTAGTTCTCCAGCAACGGTTGTTAACGAGACTGAAATGATTGCAACGAGACAGAAATGTACTTCAGAATATAGATACAAATGAAGATCATTAAAATTCAGGAGAATGTCAAAAACCAGTCCAAGGAATCTGAGGAATGCAGTACAATGATACCAGAGATGAAAGACAAATGGTCATTTTAAGAAAGGAGCAAACTGTTCTGATGGAGCCAGAAAGCTCACTTTAAGTACTTTATAATATAATTTCAAGTATTAACAGCAGAATCAATCCATCTGAGGAAAGAATCTCAGAGCTTGAAGATCAATTATCTGAAATAACTCGACAACAATTTTTTTAAGAAAAAATAATAATGAACAAAACCTTCAAGAAACACAAGATTATGTAAAAAATAAAATTTATATGTCATTGGTGGCCGAAAAAAATGGAGATATAAAACAAGCAACTTGGAAAACATAGTTCAGAATATCGTTCATGAAAATCTTCCCTACCTCACTAGAGAAACTGACAAGGTTATGGAGAACGGAAATTTATATACTGCTGGTAGTGATTATAAAATCATTGTGTAAAGCAGTTAGGGAATTTCTCAAAAAACTTAAAATAGAACTATAATTGCCCCCAAAAAGCCTATTATCGGGCATATACCAATGGAATATAAATCATTCTCCTATAAAGATATATGCACATGTATGTTCATCACAGCACTATTTACAATAGCAAAGACAAGTAATCAACCTAAATGCCCATTAATGGTAGACTGAATAAAGCAAATGTGGTACATATATACAATGAAATATTATGCAGTCGTAAAATTGAATGAGATCATGTCCTTTGTAGAAACATGGATGAAGTAGGAGGTCACTATCCTAAGCAAACTAGCACAGGAACAGAAAACCAAATACCACTTGTTCTCACTTACATGTGGGAGCTACACCAAAAGGACATAAAAACTACACCACGGGCATGAAAAAGGAAACAACAAACACCAGAGTGTACTTGAGGTTGGAGGATGGGAAGAGGGTGAAAAACTACTCATCAGGTACTATGTTTATTACCTGAGTGACAAGATAATCTGTACACCAAATCCCTATTTTGACATGAAATTTATCTAGGTTAACAAACCTGCACATAGACCCATGAACCTAAAATAAAAGTTAAATAAATAAAAAAGAATAGTCTATGACAGCCTGGGCAACATGGGGAGATTCCATTTTTATAAAGCAATTTTAAAAATAGGCAGTTGTGGTGGTACATGCCTGTGGTCCTAGCTACTCAGAAGGCTGATGTAGAAAGAAGGATTACTTAAGCCTGGGACAGAAGTCAAGCCTGCAGTGAGC
Source organism: Callithrix jacchus (assembly GCF_049354715.1). Taxonomy (NCBI): domain Eukaryota; kingdom Metazoa; phylum Chordata; class Mammalia; order Primates; family Cebidae; genus Callithrix; species Callithrix jacchus. The sequence continues at coordinate 80,273,840 of NC_133512.1, read as the reverse complement.
CGTAATTGTGCCATTGCACTCCAGCCTGGGCAACAAAGTGAGACCCTGTCCCAAAAAATAGCCTATGACTCATAAAGTAACCTTTTGAATCTGAATTATTTTTAATTTTTATTTTATTTAAGTTCTGGGGTACATGTGCAGGATGTGCTGGTTTGTTACATGGTAAATCTGTGCCATGGTTGTTTGCTTGCACCTATCAACTCATTACCTAGGTATTAAGCCCAGCATACTTTAACAATTTTTCCTAATGCTCTCCCTCCCCCAACCCCATTTTTATGTGATCCCAAATATCCAAAAAGGCAATTCTTTTCTTTTAATATTTTGGTTAAATGGGGAGCGGATTTTGTATATTTCCAGTATAAAACTGAAGATGATGTCCTCCTAATATATTTTTCCAAAGATTTTCATGTACACAATATCATTTTTTCAAGGGCCCACCTGAATATCTTCCACTAGAGTCATTCATTTAGGCTAAGTAATTATTTTCAAGAGGCTCTTATGTAAATGAAAATGTCTTACCTCTTTAGCCTATAAGTAGTGATGAATATTTTTGTGTTAGTAAGTAGGAAGTATTGAAAAAAATCCTGAGGGAAATTACATTATGAGAGCTATTTGAGGGACAGGAGCAGGAAAATCATTATAATTCTGATATCTGTTATGGAGAGAACTATGATGTTAGGCAATTAACTGGTAATGCTTATACCACTGCAATGCAGGATGTTCTGTTTACACTTCCTGGCTGTATGATCTTATGTAAATAACTTAAACTCTTTATGCCTAATCCACGAAAGAATTACTATAATAGTATCTATCTGCCAGAACTATTTGAAAAATAAAAGGAATTTCTGCATAACAAAGTGTCTGCCTCAGCTAATGGTGATTATTATTGTTAGAGAAGCTGAAAAAAATGGATGAAAATGAATGAAAAAGAAACCTATTGGAAAAAATTCACACTGTACGTTAAAATATTAACTGATCGAGAACAATTTGTGTCAGATGAATAAACAATATATATCAAAGAATAGAACCTCAAAATGCCTTATGCATATTAAATTATCAACACTAATGAATAATTATAAAGAAAACATTTTTATGTATGTATCTAATATTATAATTTCATTTTTACGTTGGACCATATATTTGAAAGTAAAGTAATAAAATGGAATAATCTAGAAAAATAAGTAGTTACCTACAAAAAATGGCAGGTGTATATTTTAAATTGTATTTATTGTTTTACGGATTATTAACAAAAATACTATATGCTTCTACTCCTAAACAAATAATAATGGTAAAATAAAATTACCATTGAAAAAAATCTAAAGAGTGAAAAAAATATTTAATAGTGTTGATGCAGCATTTTTAACTATCTTCCCATGTAATGAAATCATTTCCATTGAGGTTTCTGAAGGTTTTCTGATGGCATCACTATAACTGTGTTTATAATGTATTTAGACACTAATGCAGTTTGCATAATGGCTTGTTCTTCAGCAAAAGGCCTAGGGAAACAGAGAAAAAGTGTAACATTCTTCATATTAAATTACCTAAAAAACTCAAGTATGTATCTAATATCAGCAAACCAAACACCAAATATAGTTTTCATGCTTGATTTTCCATGTAAATAGCATTCTGTCTAAACTAGTTTTAGTTAAGAAGGGCTGCAGAGGAGAGCCTGATTTAGTCTGTTCCAACTGCTATAGCAAAATACTATTGACTGGGTGGTTTATAAACAACAGAAATTTATTTGTCATAATTCTAGGAAAACTGGAAAGTCCAAGATCAAGGCACCTGAAAATTTAGTTTTTGATAAGTACCCATGGTCATGTTCTGACTTCCATGGTGAAAGGGGCAAGGATCTTTCTGGGATCTCTTTTATAAGGGCACTAATCCCATATAAGGTAGTTAGTCACCTCTCAAAGTCCCCACCTCCCAATCCATCACCTTAGGGGTTAGGATTTCAACTGTAAACATTCAGGTTTTTGAACGTAACTTTTGTGTATTTCCGTAGGTCAGTATTTCAATGTATTACTATCCTTTATAATGACCAAAAAGAAATCTGGAATTAGAATACATTTAAAGTCTTCTTTGAGGCTTAAGCCTCAAAGCTGTTATTCATTAATTGCAAGAAATTAATGATTTGCTCTACCACTATAAACGTGCAACGACATAAACCAGATTATGTTTGATTTGATTTTGTGATGCTCATATAGCAGTTCTAATTAACAGTCAAATAGCTAAGATTCAAGTCTCCTCAGGCAAACCTACAAAATCTTTGAAAGAAGAAAAAGCTGTTAGCTGTCATCGAATTTTGCTTTTTATTTTTTCTCTTCTCTGTCAAATGTCAAAGTGATAAATCAGGAATTTGAAAACCATATCAAAGAAAGGCGAGCACCTGTTGTGGCTGTACCACATCAAGATTCACATCTGCACAAAGACTCTTGGACCAACGGGCTGTGCAACCTACCATTGAGATGCAAGGCACCGACTTGCTCTTCCTGTCACTTTCAATCATCACTCATTCAGGTTCAACAGGGACCCATCAGATATAAAGATCAAATGACAAAATGACAAGCCTCCAATCATAAGTTGCTACAGCACAAGTGCATCGCTGCATCCACTGCATGTTATTTTGACAGGGCTTGTCATACAAAGGTAAAGACTAATGTTAATAGACATTTCAATAAATTTTTTTGAAAAGGTATTTACTCTATGCTTTCAGAGGAGGAAGTCAAGTTGTCTCTATTTGCAGATGACATGATTGTATATTTAGAATACCACATCATCTCAGCCCCAAATCTCCTGAAATTGATAAGCAACTTCAGCAAACTCTCAGGATATAAAATCAATGTGCAAAAATCGCAAGCATTCCTATACACCAATAACAGACTAACAGAGAGCCAATTCAAGAATGAACTGCCATTCACAGTTGCTACAAAGAGAACAAAAGCTAGGAATACAACTAACAAAGGATGTAAAGGACCTCTTCAAGGAGAACTACAAATCACTGCTCAGCGAAATAAGACAGGGCACAAGCAGATGGAGAAACATTCCATGCTCATGGTTAAGAAGAATCAATATCATGAAAATGGCGATACTGCCCAAAGTAATTTATAGATGCAATGCTATTCCCATCAAACTACCAATGACTTTCTTCACAGAACTGAAAACACCACCTTAAACTTCATATGGAACCAAAATAGAGCCTGCATAGCCAAGTCAATTCTAAGCAAAAAGAACAAAGCTGGATGCGTCATGCTACCTGACTTCAAACAATTCTACAAGTTTACAGTAATGGTACCAGCATGGTACTGGTACCAAAACAGAGACATAGACCAATGAAACAGAACAGAGGCCGCGGAGGCAAGGCCACACATCTACAACCATCTGATCTTTGACAAACCTGACAAAAACAAGCAATGGGGAAAGGATTCCCTGTTTAATAAATGGTGTTAGGAAAACTGGCTAGCCATGTGCAGAAAGCAGAAACTGGACCCCTTCCTGACACCTTACACTAAAATTAACTCCACATGGATTAAAGACTTAAACATAAGACCGAACACCATAAAAACCCTAGAAAAAAACCTAAGCAAAACCATTCAGGACATAGGCATAGGCAAGGACTTCATGACTAAAACACCAAAAGCATTGGCAACAAAAGCCAAAATAGACAAATGGGATCTAATTAAATTCCAGAGCTTCTGCACAGCAAAAGAAACAATCATTAGTGTGAACTGGCAACCAATAGAATGGGAAAAACTTTTTGCAATCTACCCATCTGACAAAGGGCTAATATCCAGAATCTACAAAGAACTAAAAAAAAAAAAAAAAAAAAAAAAAAAACCCATTCAAAAGTGGGTGAAGGGTATAAACAGACACTTTTCAAAAGAAGACATATGTGAGGCCAACAAACATATGAGAAAATGCTCATCATCACTGGTCATTAGAGAAATGCAAACCAAAACCACACTGAGATACCATCCCATGCCAGTTAGAATGTCGATCATTAAAAAATCTGGAGACAACAGATGCTGGAGAGGATGTGGAGAAATAGGAATACTTTTACACTGTTTGTGGGAGTGTAAATTAGCTCATCCATTGTGGCAGACAGTGTGGTGCCTCCTCAAGGACCTAGAAATAGAAATTCCATTTGACCCAGCAATCCCATTACTGGGTATATATCTGAAGGATTATAAATCCTTCTGTTGGAAGGACACATGTACATGAATGTTTACTGCAGCACTGTTTATAATAACAAAGACTTGGAACCAACCCAAATGCCTATCGATGATAGACTGGACAAGGAAAATGTTGTACATATACACTGTGGAATACTATGCAGCCATAAAAAATGATGAGTTCGTGTCCTTTGTAGGGACATGAATGAACCTGGAAACCATCATTCTCAGAAAACTGACAGAAGAACAGAAAATGAAACACCACATATTCTCACTCATAGGCAGGTGTTGAACAATGAGAACACATGGACACAGGGAGGGAGCATCATACACTGAGGTCTGTGGGTGGGGGGACTAGAGGAGGGACAGTGGGGCTTAGGGAGTTGGGGAGGGATAACATGGGGAGAAATGCCAGACATAGGTGATGGGGATGAAGGCAGCAAACCACAGTGCCATGTATGTACCTATGCAACAGTCCTACATGATCTTCACATGTACCCTGGAACCTAAAATGCAATATATATATATATATATATATAAAATAAATAAATAGAAGCAAAGGTAAATTATTTACTAGCAAAAAGTGATTGAGTTGAAAAGAAAACTGAGATTTTAAATGTTTATGTGTATATATATATATATATATATACACACACACACATTTTATATATATATGCACTGTATATATATACACACACACATAACGCATAGTTGAGACAGAGTCTTGCTCTTGCTCTGTCATATAGGCTGGTGTGCAGTGGTGCGATCTTGGCTCACTGCAACCTCTGCCTCCAGTCTTCAAGCAATGTTCCTGCTTCAGCTTCTCCAGTAGCTGGGACTACAGGTGTGCACCTACAGGTGTGCCACCATGCCTGGCAAATTTTTGTATTTTTAGTAGAGATGGGGGTATCACCATGTTGGTCAGGCCTGTCTCAAACTCCTGACCCCAAGTGATCTACCCAACTTGTTCTCTCAAAGTGCTGAGATTACAGGCGTGAGCCACTGGGCCTGGCCTAAAAAAAAAAAAAAAAAGAAAAGATATTCACCCCTTTCCCCACTTGTCTCCTTGAAAATTCTCATTGGTGAAAGCAAATGCAACATTGTGGGCATATTTTGTTGACAGGTTCCCTCCTAAACTGAAGCCACACTGTCTTGTATGTCTCTCCTGTGAGTCATCTGTTGTTATTCAATTGTGTTTTCTCTTTTGCTTCTTTTCTCCCTCATTCTGTGTCAGTTGAACTTCAAAGGGATAAAGAAAACAAAGCTTGCTATCAGGCATAATGGCAACTCCTTTTTTAAGTAGAGAAAGTGGTTTGCATGAGAAAACAGCTGAAATTCTTACATAGGGTTTGAGTCTCATGAACACAAGTTTTTCCTAAAAATCCTTGAAAATCAGCACATTGCATTTTATGTTTGTCTCAATATTGTTTTATGATGACTACCATTTAAGCTGGCAGAGACAATACAGCATTTCAGAAGGATCTAGTCAGAATTTTTTGTCACATACTGCAAAAAATATTAGAGACCATATGAGAGGCCAGTAAAAAATAGTCATCAACACAAAGAATTGAAACACATCAGTCATTAAAAATGACTTGTTTCAATCACATATTTCCCTCAAACAACAAATATAATAATTTAATATAATATAAATTGCTATAGGAAAAAAAACCTTAAGTGAGAAACAATGTCATAAAGTTAAAACAGAATAACTGACTATTCAGTGATAAAACTACATAATATTTAAGTTGAACTACATAAAATTGCTGATATCTGACTCGTTTTTACCTAGAAAAATGCCAGTTTCATATATATTTTTAAATTACAGACAGGGTCTTGCTCTGTTAACTAGTCTGGAATATAGCAGCATGATCAAAGCTTACTGTAGTCTCCAACTCCTGGGCTCAAGCAATCCTTCCACCTCAGCCTCCCAAGCAGCTAAAGGTGTGTGGCACCATGCCTGGCTAAGTTTTAAAAAATGATTTTGTAGAGGGTCTTGCTATGTTTCCAGGCTCATCTCGAATTCCTGGCCTTAATGGATCCTCTCTCTTCAGCCTCCCAAAGAGCTGGGGTTACAGCTGTGAACCACTGCGCCTCACTTATATGGTTTTATCTAATGCTAAAATATTCTCCATATGAATAACATCTTCAGAGATTTTGCATGTATCATGTCTGTTGTAAATAGGATCTTATTTATCATTTCTAAAACATCCAGGTTAATCATTATTTTTCAAAGTTCTTCCCAAGTAGGAATCTTTATCAAATTATCTGTAAAACTGCATTTTTTGTTCTTCTGCCTTTTTTTACACTTGTGTCTGTAGAAAAACTTGATGACATTTAGAAAGTGTATCTAATTCATATGTTTATCACTGTTGAAAAGAAAAATCCATTGCATACAACTTGAGAAATACACTTCATTTTGGCTGGGAATTCAAACATTCCTAACAGATTTATTTGCCAGAGAGCAGGTAAATTTTCTTCAGTAGTCAAAGTTTGAGGCAATTATGCTGGCAAAACAACTATCTAACCAGAGAAGTTACAACTGGGAAATAATTAGAATTCTAGTCTTTGACATCCAGTTTAGTGGTTACAAGGAGGGCTTGCAAGGATACCTTTCTTACTGCTTAGTTCTTATTACTTCATTAACAACTATCAACAAGAATGGCTGGTGGGTGGTATCTTCCCTTTAATGTAGTTGCTGCATAATTGACAAGAATAAAATATTTTCTTGCTTTATGCCACACTACTGCAGTTAGCAAGACCACAGCAAAATAAAAAAATGTGATAGACATGCAAAGAAGTTAAAGAGTTTACCAACAATAGGATTCTCTAGTCTCATGGCATGACAAGCTGTGTTAAGAAGAAATTATACATGCATACGTATGTTGATGGGTAAATATATTATTAGAATTGTTAGGTACTTGTAAGGACAGAAATGAACTAAAGATATCCATCACATCTTACTTTTTACTTATTTTCAAACTCTAATAAAATTGCATCTGACCTTCGTAACTTTTTTGCAAAATAGAACTGTTAATTATCCATCTAGATATTTATTGATTAAAATAGCATCTCATGCTTTTACTTTTTATGTTTATTCTCTGTGAATAGTTTTATATATTTTCAATATATAGAGTTAATTTTTCTATATGAATATGTTACTCAATCCTCCCTTTTTAATTTTTATCAATTTCAAATTTTACCTTTAAATTTAATTTTAAATTTGCTATCCATGTCACTTTTTAGAACCTACTGTTTATGGAGAGTAGGTTCTCTTCATGACATCATGCTAAGGTGAAGCTAGAAATTTAATGTAGATAATTTACTGAATGATCTAGACTTGGCAGGTGCAAGAAGAAACAAGTTGATTTTTTTATCATAATTGCCCCTGTTGTCTGCCTATGGACTCTTGCCCCTAGGTGAAACAGCAACAGATTTCATGTTTTTCCTTTTTTCTCATTATTATTAAATGCTTTAGATCCCAATCTATTCTACCACACAAAATGTTAGATTTTAGGGCTTCACCCTATATGGACACCATATTCCCTCTCACTCTACCAGTTGGAGACATCATTGAGAGTGTTAGAGCAGCACTGTCACTTTCATGACTGGAGCATTGTCCCTCTGCATATGACAAAACGTTATAGGGTGATTTTATAACTGTCTCAGAAATTTTCCTGCTGGATACTATGTTAATTGTTCTCTAGCATAAAAGATATCTCAATTATTTGGCTACAACTAATTCAGAACCTCTCAAGCTCTTCTGGTTCTCTGTGTTCAGTATAACTGAGACACCTCAACTTACCAGCTTGGGAAGACAGGCCTTTAAACTTTCCTTGTCCTTCATCTATATTCTTCAGGGTGTACTCTGGCCTATAGGAAATAGATGACTTTATAACACAACTGAAACAGTGTCCCTCTCTCTTTCATGGTGTTAACTTAAGCTAGATTCTGGTCCTTTGACTTTTCTAAGTATAAAGTGAAGTGAGTAATTACTTGACTTTAATTAAAGAAGATTATTCTAAGAAATCTGTGTGAACCACATCCAGTCAGATAAAACACATTAAAGTCAGACAAAGTTTTCTAGAAAAAGAAGAAATGCCCTCTATGAATAGAAGCTTCAGCTTTTGTCCAGGGTTTCCAACCTACATTTCTTGATCTTGTTCAGATTTCAGATTTGCCTTGGCAGCCTCCCTTAATTGCATACTTGCAATTAATCTCTTAATCATATCTGCTTCTGGTTTTGTTTCTCTGTTTGTATCTCTTTGACAGATGCAAATGGCAGTGCCTAAAGAGGTTCAAGAGAGACAGAATCTTAGGATAAGTTTCCTGAATTGCTTCTATATTTTCTGGTATTGATTTTCTAATTTCATTCATTTTAAAGACATTGATGACTCAATTTTCATTGATGAAGAAGGCATTGATAGTCCGTGGCATGGTATGGTAGTAGCAATATCCAAAATATTGCCATTGGACACTCCTATTCAGATGCTTATGAAAGGCAGGGTTCTAGGTGACCCTGCATTTGATATCTCAAAATATTCAAATTAAACTAAGAAGGATAATGGGATTGGCTGGTTGCTCCTAACTTTCCTAGAGAATGCGGGGGAAAGAATCAAATGAGAGCTTCACATTTCCAATGAAAACTCCTTATATATGATCTTGAAGCTTCTGTGTTTGACCTGAAAGAAACTCTTAACTTCTGTTGCTGCAGGACTGAGATGTCTGAAAATTAAACCCAGAACCTTATCCTGCTGGTGCTGAATTACAAAGAAAATTTAATTACCACCTTTACAGGGTTTCTTCCATTAAAGTGAGAGCATTTACTAGGAAGAAATCAGATCCTGAAAGTTGGAATGGGGAAATATAGGAAGATCCTTATGGGGGATATCAAACCTGTAATTTTGCTCAATTTTCTTGCCAATAGAATGAGCCTTTCCACCCCTGCCTGAGGAAGTTAGCTCTGCTTTGCCTGAAGAACCAAATCCTGCTGTAGTTGTTTTGCAAAGCATTGCTTATTCTCCTTAGGGTTTACCTCTGTTATTTGTCACTTCCAGACCTATAACTAGTATAGGTCTAGACTTAAGTCCCAGCAGGCCCTAGAGGATAAGGGACAAAATGTGATTCATGAGGAGATGTACTACACATATGATGGAAAAAAAGTTAGATCAGGTTGAATTTGTTAATATAGGTCCATGAAGTAAAGATTTTACATTCAAGTTTTATTGTTTTTTTATTATTGTTATTATTTTGAGATGGAGTCTCTCTGTGTCACCCAGGCAGGGTGGAGTGCAATGAGGTCATCTAAGCTCACTGCAGCCTCTGCCTCCTGGGTTTAAGCCTCCTGAGTAGCTGGGATTACAGGTGCATGCTACCATGCCAGAATATTTTTTATTTTTAGTACAAACACAGTTTCACCATGTTGGCCAGGCTGGTCTTGAACTCTTGGCCTCAGATGATATGCCTGCCTCAGCCTCTTAAATGCTGGGATTACACGTACAAGCCACTGTGCCCAGCCCTCAAGATTTTTTATTATTTTTTTTATTTTTTGAGACAAAATCTTGCTCTTGTTACCCAGGCTGGAGTGCAGTGGTGGGATCTTGGCTCACTGCAACCTCCGCCTTCCTGGTTCAGGTGAGTCTCCTGCCGCAGTCTTCCAAGTAGCTGGGATTACACGTGCCTACCACCACGCCCAGCTAATTTTTGTGTTTTTAGTAGAGACGGGGTTTTACCATGTTGGCCAGGCTGGTCTCAAACTCCTGACCTCCGGTGATCTGCCTGCCTTGGCCTTCAAGTTTTATTTCAAGGAGCTAGAAAGAACCTTAACAGTTTAGTTCGTTGGCTGAAACATGAATCCAAAGGTGATGTACACTAAATGAGGTTGAAATGCCAGAACTGATTTGGTATAATATAGAGAAAAAAACATAAAAGCTTAAGGAGATTTGAATGTTGAGTGGATTTATTATGGAAGACCTGCTCATTCACTCTGAAAGGGCCCAGAATTTTTCCTACAACCGTGAGAAATGAATTTTTGAGGGCAACTAAGCATCTTTAAGTTCTCTGTGATCACTTGTGTCTGTAGGTCAGAAATTACAATGGGAACTCCTTTAGCCAAACTGGAATCTCTAAATGTAATGGCATAATGATATCCTAGGGAGGCAGGGCCAAGTAGAAAAGATCTTCAAAGTCAAAGTGGGCATGGATGTCATAATGGACACTGACGTCAAAGCAGTAACCCTTAGTCTGATTTGCAGAGACCTATGATGTTGCATAGTTCATCTTGGCATGCCTGTAAAAAAGAAAAAATAGATGGGTGGTCCACTAGTTCTATGTAAGGGGGACAGTTCTAGGTCAAGTGAACAGAGGACTAACTTGTATAATTAAAAAAAAAGGGGTTATGAACACTAAATATATTTCTAGACTTCAGGAAATTTACAGACCTAAAACTCCTTGAATAAAGGAGAGACTATATCCCTTTGAGAAAGGATCCCATTAAATTGTTAACAATCTACTCTGGTATTCTTTCTTCAAGCCTTCCCTTAAGGGATACATTACCATTCACCAAGATGACAGCGTATTGGGGAAAAAAGAAATATTCTTACTTTTCTTAGATTATTGTCTCTGACTCTGAACTGATACTGATTTCTAGGAATCCAAAACATTATTGTAGTCTATCACTTAGAATGGTAGACCTCAGAGGCTTATGAAGGTCTGGTGATTAAAACGGTTTTACTGCAGCTGTCTCATCAAGGGTGCAGGGGGTTCCTGAACATAATCGTGGTTATTTTCCATTTTAGACTGCATCATTATTATAGTTAGACTTGGCAAATGGCAGAATATCCTTATCGGTTCCTTGAGTTGTAGAATGAAAGTTATGGTAGTAATGGCCACATGGAATACAGTCAAATTACCTTCCAGTATAAAAGTAGTGAACAAAAAACAATGCTACATTTCTAAAGAGATTTCAGAGATTGATGCCACTATCAAGGACTTGAAAAATGTAGTGGTTGTAATTCTCACCACATCCCTATTCAACTAGTCTATCTGGGTTGTGCAGAAGACAGATAAGTCTTGGAGAATGACAATAGATTAACTTAATCAGGCGGTGACTCCAGTTGCAGCTGTTGTTCCAGACGTGCTTTCATTGTTTGAGCCAATTAAGGCATTCCCTGGTACCTGATATGCAGCTATTATTCAGGCAAATGCTTTCTCTTTATCCTTGTTAAGAAAGACTGCCAGAAATCAGTTTTTTTTTTTTTTTTTTTTTGAGCTCTCAATGCTAGCAGTGTAGCTTCACTGACCTGCCTTAGGAATATATAAATTCTCCAACCCTATGTCATAATTTAGTCCATAGGGACATAATCACTTCTGCCTTCCACAAAACATCACGTTGGTGCATTACATTGACAATAGTATTCTGTTTAGAATTGGTAGACAAGAAATAACAGGTATTACAGACATATGTTTTAGAGGTCCAGTAGTGTGAAACATGTTGAGACATTCCTTCTAAAGTTAAGGATAGTTGTTATATTTGGCCTCTCCTACAACCAAAACAGAGCACAACACCTAGTTGTCCTTTTTTGAATTTTATTTTTTATCAGCAACATATTCCTTATTTGAGTTTTAAGTAGGGCCCAGGACAAAAGAAGGCTCTGCACAATGTCCGGACTGGTGGGAAAGCTTTCGTGACACTTGGCCCATATAATCCAACAAACATCTTGAAGTGTCATGTGCAGATAGAGATGTTCTTTGGAGTCTTTGACAGTTCCCTATGGGTGAATCCCAGTGCAGTTACTTATGATTTCAAACAAAGCCTTGTTATCCTCTGTGGATAGCTACTTCTTGCGAAAGAGCTGCCAATCATGAACGAATACAAACTGACCCAGTAAACCATAATGTTGGGTGTGCACAACAGAACTCTAATGTGAAATGAAAGTGGTATGTACAGTCAGGTGTGAGCAGATCCTGATGGCATAAAGCAATTGTATGAGAAAACGACCCAAATACTCATGACCTCTATACCTGCTACATTACCTTTTTTCTCTATGCCTACTCCTATGCCCACATAAATAATTTCTTATGACCAGTTGACTAGAAAGGGAAAACAGAAGCCTGATTTATTACTGTTCTGCTTGATATGCAGGTACCATCTGTAAATGCACAGCTGTAGCACTAAAGCACCTTTCTGGAACATTTCTGAAAAACAGAGATAAAGGAGAATCTTCCCAGGGGGTAGAACTTCAAGTAGTACCCTGGGTTGTTTATTTTCCTGGGAAGCAAGAAATAGTCAGAAGTAAAAGTTTATATTAACTTACAAGCAATTATTTGACTAGGTGGTCAGGGACTTGGGAGGCACAGGATTGGAAAATCGTTTGCAAGATAGTCTGGAAAAAGGTATGTTTATAGACCCCTCTGAATAGATGAATAATGAGAATTGTTTTGTCCTGTGTGAATTCTCACAAAAGGATGATCTCAGAAGAGTATATTTAATTAAACAAGTGGATTAGATTATCTCTCTGTGGGTACTAGGCAGTCTTTTTCCACCCCTTCCTGCCACTGCCCAACAGGTTAATTAAGAAAGTGACGATGGCAGGGAGGGATGGAGGTTGTGCTGGGTTAAGCAATTGGACTTCAACTCCCAATGTTAACCTGGCCACAGCCACTGTTTACTGCCCAGTCTTCCAGCGGTAGAGAACAATACTGAGTCCTTGATGTGGAACCATTCCCTGGAATCAGCTACCTAAAGACAGGTTGATTGCACTAGATCACTTTCATCGTGAAAGGTGTAACACTTTTTACTGGAAAATATACTTACTCTGAATATGAATTTTTATTTTCATTTACATGACACTTCTGCCAAAACTTCTATCCATGAGTTTACAAAAATCCCTTATCTGCCTTTATGGTATTCAACACAGTATTAATTGCTTCTGATCAAGAAACTCACTTCATAACAAATAAAGTATAGCAATGGGCCCTTGTTTATAAAATTGTGTGTCTTACTATGTTCCTTATTATCCAGAAGCAGCTGGTTTGACACAACAGTGGAATGGCCTTTGAAGACATTTAAAACACCATCTAAGGGGCAATACTTAGTGAGGCTGGAAAAATATCCTCCCAGATACTGTATATAATCTAAATCAGCATCCAGTACAATGGTGCTGTTTCTCTTATAGCCAGGATTATAGGACTAGGAATCAAGGGGTGGAAATGAGAGTGACTCCACAAACTTTTATCCCTAGTGATCAGTCAGCAAAATTTATTCTTTCTGTTTCATCACCTTAACATCTGATGGTTTAGAAATTTTGTGGAAATGACAATGGCCATTGAACTGAAATTTTGGACTGCCATCCAGTAACTTTGGGGTTCATGCCTCTGAAACAATAAGCAAAGAAGGGAATTACTAAATTGGCTATGTAGATTGGTGCTGAATACCAAGAGGAAACTGGGTTGCTGCCGTATAATGGAAGTGAGAAACAGTATGTCTGGGAAACAGGATATTCCATAAGACATCTCTTAAGAGTACCATGTTGTGTGGTTAAATCAACGGAAAACTACAAAAACCAGATTCAGACGAAACTTCTTATCATTCAGACCTTTCAGGAATAAAGATTGAGCCACCCTGTCAGGCAAATAACTGTAACTAACTAAAGTGGTTGCTGAGAGCAAAGAGGATACTGAATGGGTAGTAGAAGAAGGTAGGTCTAAATATCAGTTATGATTATGTGGTCAGTTACATAAATGAGGACTGTAATAGTATGTCCAATGGTTAAATTTATATGTAAATTTGACTGGGTCACACTGCCTACCTATTTAGTCAGACATTATTTTAAATATTTCTGTGACAATTTTTTTTTAGGTGAGATTAACATTTAAGTTGGTGGATTTTGAGTAAGACAGATTACTCTCCATAATGTGGGTGGGATTGATTCAGTCGGTTGAAAGCCTTAACAGAACAAATTTGAGTAACCACCCCAAGAGCTAAACAGAATTCTCTCAGTACTGCCTTTGGATTAGAACTGCAACTCTTCCCTGGGTCTTAGCCTACCCCATCAGATTTTGGACTTCACAAGCTTTGTCATAACATGAAGAAATTCCTCAAGATAGATTCCTTCCTTCCTTGTTCTTTCCTTCCTTCCTTCCTTCCTTTCTCTCTCTCTTTTTTTTCTCTCTCTTTCTCTCTCCTTATCCTATTGGTTCTGTTTCTATGAAGAATCCTATATGTCTGTATATGTAAACCACATATTTTTGTTTTCTGCTCTCTCTTATTCCTTTGTCATTAATTATAAAATATACAAATTATATATAATATATATTAAATATTATATATATTATTTATATAATTATATATATTATATATAATTTATATATATAAATATATTTATATATTTATATAATAGTTTTTATATAATATATTATATATAAAATAATTATAATAGCTAACTTTATATTACAACATTTGAATGACTGAATATCATAATTGAAAACTGGACATTACTCAGGGTCTTTGCATTGTCTCATGTTTTTAGTTACATGCGAGATAGTTTTACCATATTAGGCAGAATTATGACATTGTTATAATCTTTATTTAGAGATTAATATGTGTTAAGGTGATTTTTGCATGGGTGCCAAAGTGAAAAGGGCTAGGATGTGAATGTAAATTTTTTGCATCAAGTTTAGGCTCCAGCGTCACTTATTATTTACCTACTGTGAAGGGATTTTATAGATGTGAATACAGCTCATAATCCATTGACTTTTTTTTTTTTAATTGCATTTTAGGTTTTGGGGTACATGTGCAGAACATGCAAGATAGTTGCATAGGTACACACATGGCAGTGTGTTCTGCTGCCTTCCTCCCCTTCACCCACATTTGGCATTTCTCCCCAGGCTATCCCTCCCCAGCTCCCTGCCCCTGCTGTCCCTCCCCTATTTCCCCCAGTAGACCCCAGTGTGTAGTACTCCCTTCCCTGTGTCCATGTGTTCTCATTTTGCATCACCTGCCTATGAGTGAGAATATGCGGTATTTCATATTCTGTTTTTGTGTCAGTTTGCTGAGAATGATGTTCGCCAGATATATCCATGTCCCTACAAAGGACACGAACTCATCATTTTTGATTGCTGCATAATATTCCATGGTGTATATGTGCCACATTTTCCCTGTCCAGTCTATCATCGATGGGCATTTGGTTTGGTTCCAGATCTTTGCTATTGTAAACAGTGCTGCAGTGAACATTCATGTGCATGTGTCCTTATAATAGAATGATTTATAGTCCTTTGGATATAGACCCAGTAATGGGATTTCTGGGTCAAATGGAATTTCTATTTCTAAGGCCTTGAGGAATCGCCACACTGTCTTCCACAATGGTTGAACTAATTTACACTCCCACCCACAGTGTAAAAGTGTTCCTATTTCTCCACATCCTCTCCAGCAGCTGTTGTCTTCAGATGTTTTAATGATCGCCATTCTAACTGGCGTGAGATGGTATCTCAATGTGGTTTTGATTTGCATCTCTCTAATGACCAGTGATGATGAGCATTTTTTCATGTTTGTTGGCCTCATGTATGTCTTCTTTTGTAAAGTGTCTGTTTATATCCTTTGCCCATTTTTGAATGGGCTTATTTATTTTTTCTTATAAATCTGTTTGAGTTCTTTGTAAATTCTGGATATCAGCCCTTTGTCAGATGGGTAAACTGCAAAAATTTTTCCCATTCTGTTGGTTGCCGATTCACTCTAGTGACTGTTTCTTTTGCCATGCAGAAGCTGTGGAGTTTCATTAGGTCCCATTTGTCTATTTTGGCTTTTGCTGCCAATGCTTTTGGTGTTTTGGTCATGAAGTCCTTGCCTACTCCTATGTCCTGAATGGTTTTGCCTCAATTTTCTTCTAGGGTTTTTATGGTGCCAGGTCTTATGTTTAAGTGTTTAATCCATCTGGAGTTAATTTTAGTGTAAGGTGTCAGGAAGGGGTCCAGTTTCTGCTTTCTGCACATGGCTAGCCAGTTTTCCCAACACCATTTATTAAACGGGGAACCTTTCCCCATTGCTTGTTTTTGTCAGGTTTATCCAAGATTGAGTGGTTGTAGATATATTGTGTTGCCTCTGATGCCTCTGTTCTGTTCCATTGGTCTATATCTCTGTTTTGGTACCAGTACCATGCTGTTTTGTAGCCTTGTAGTATAGTTTGAAGTCCGGTAGTGTGATGCCTCCCGCTGTGTTCTTTTTGCTTAGAATTGACTTGGCTATGAGGGCTTTCTTTTGGTTCCATATGAAGTTCATGGTGGTATTTTCCAGTTCTGTGAAGAAAGTCAATGGTAGCTTGTTGGGGATAGCGTTGATTCTGTAAATTACTTTGGGCGGTATAGCCATTTTCACAATACTGATTCTTCCTAATCATGAACATGAAATGATTCTCCATCTGTTTGTGTTTTCTCTTATTTCATTGAGCAGTGGTTTGTAGTTTTCCTTGAAGAGGTCCCTTACATTCCTTGTAAGTTGTATTCCTAGGTATTTTATTCTCTTTGTAGCAATTGTGAATGGCAGTTTGTCCCTGATTTGGCTCTCTAAGTCTGTTATTGGTGTATAGGAATGCTTGTGATGCACATCGATTTTATATCCTGAAACTTTACTGAAGTTGCTTATCAGTTTCAGGAGTTTTTGGGCTGAGGCGATGGGGTCTTCTAGGTATACTATCATGCTGTCTGCAAATAGAGACAATTTGGCTTCCTCCTTTCCTATTTTGAATACCCTTTATTTCTTTTTCTTGCCTCATTGCTCTGGCTAGAACTTCCAGTACTATATTGAATAGGAGTGGTGAAAGAGGGCATCCTTGTCTAATGCCGGATTTTAAAGGGAATGCTTCCAGTTTTTGTCCATTCGGTATGATATTGGCTGTTTGTTTGTCATAAATAGCTTTTATTACTTTGAGATAGGTTCCATCAATACCGAGTTTATTGAGGATTTTTAGCATAAAGGGCTGTTGAATTTTGTCAAAGGCCTTCGCTGTGTCAATTGAGATAATCATGTGGTTTTTGTTTTTGGTTCTGTTTTTGTGGTGGATTACGTTTATAGATTTGCGTATGTTGAACCAGACTTGCATCCCCAGGCTGAATCCTACTTGATCATGTTGGATAAGTTTTTTGATGTGCTGTTGCAATCAGTTTGTCAGTATTTTATTGAAGATTTTTGCATCTATGTTCATCATGGATATTGGCCTGAAGTTTTCTTTCTTGTTGAGTCTCTGCCGGGTTTTGGTTTCAGAATGATGTTGGTCTCATAAAATGATTTGGGAAGGATTCTGTCTTTTTGGATTATTTGGAGTAGTTTCAGAAGTAATGGCACCAGCTCCTCTTTGTATGTCTGTAGAATTTGGCTGTGAACCCATCTGGAACTAGGCTTTTTTTGAGTAGTAGGCTCTTAATTGCTGCCTCGACTTCAGACCTTGTTATTGGTCTATTTATAGTTTCAGCTTCCTCCTGGTTTAGCCTTGGGAGGACACAGGTGTCCAGGAATTTATCCATTTCTTCCAGGTTTACTAGTTTATGTGCATAGAGTTGTTTGTAATATTCTCTGATGATGGTTTGAATTTCTGTGGAATCTGTGGTGACATCCCCCTTATCGTTTATTATTGTATCTATTTGATTGTTCTCTCTTTTGTTTTTAATCAATCTGGCTAGTGGTCTGTCTATTTTGTTGATCTTTTAAAAAAACCAGCTATTGGATTTATTGATTTTTTGAAGGTTTTTTTCGTGTCTCTATCTCCTTCAGTTCTGCTCCGATCTTAGTTATTTCTTGTCTTCTGCTAGGTTTTGAGTTTTTTTGATCTTGCTCCTCTAGCTCTTTCAATTTTGATGATAGGGTGTCAATTTTGGATCTCTCCACTCTTTTCATATGGGCACTTATTGCTATATATTTTCCTCTAGAGACTGCTTTAAATGTGTCCCAGAGATTCTGGTATGTTGTGTCTTCATTCTCGTTGGTTTCGAAGAACTTCTTTATTTCTGCCTTCATTTCTTTGTTTATCCAGTCAACATTCAAGAGCCAGTTCAGTTTCCATGAAGCTGTGCAGTTCTGAGTTAGTTTCTGAATTCTGAGTTCTAGCTTGATTGCACTGTGGTCTGAGAGACTGTTTGTTATGATGTCAGTTGTTTTGCATTTGCTGAGGAGTGCTTTACTTCCAATTATGTGGTCAATTTTAGAGTAGGTGTGATGTGGTGCTGAGAAGAATGTATATTCTGGGGATTTGGGGTAAAGAGTTCTGTAAATGTCTATCAGGTTTGCTTGTTCCAGGTCTGAGTTCAAGTCCTGGATATCCTTGTGAATTTTCTGTCTGGTTGATCTGTCTAATATTGACAGTGGAGTGTTAAAGTCTCCCACTATTATTGTGTGGGAGTCTAAGTCTTTTTGTAAGTCGTTTAGAACTTGCCTTATATATCTGGGTGCTCCTGTATTGGGTCCATATATATTTAGGATCATTAGCTCTTCTTGTTGTGTTGATCCTTTTAGCATTATATAATGACCTTCTTTGTCTCTTTTGATCTTTGTTACTTTAATGTGTATTTTGTAAGAGATGAGAATTGCAACTCCTGCTTTTTTTTTTTTTTTCTCTCCATTTGCTTGGTAAATCTTCCTCCATCCCTTTATTTTGAGCCTTTGTGTATCCTTGCCTGTGAGATGGGTTTCCTGGATACAGCACACCAATGGGTTTTAGTTTTTTATCCAATTTACCAGTCTGTGTCTTTTGATTGGTGCATTTAGCCCATTTACATTTAGGGTTAATGTAATTTGCTACTGCCATTTTGATGCTAGCTGACTGTTTTTCCCATTAGTTGATGCAGATTCTTCATTTTGTTGATGCTCTTTAGCATTTGGTATGTTTTTGGAATGGCTGGTACTGGTTGTTCCTTTCTATGTGTAGTGCCTCTTTCAGGAGCTCTTGTAAAGCAGGCCTAGTGGTGACAGAATTTCTGAATACTTGCTTGTTTGGAAAGGATTTTATTTTTCCTTCACTTATGAAGCTCAGTTTGGCTGGATATGAAATTCTGGGTTGAAAGTTCTTTTCTTTAAGGATGTTGAATATTGGCCCCCACTCTCTTCTGGCTTGTAGAGCTTCTGCCGAGAGATCTGCTGTCAGTCTGATGGGCTTCCATTTGCAGGTGACCCGACCTTTCTCTCTGGCTGCCCTTAGTATTTTCTCCTTCATTTCAACCCTGGTGAATCTGACGATTATGTGCCTTGGTGTTGCTCTTCTTGCGGAATATCTTTGAGGTGTTCTCTGTATTTTCTGGACTTGAATATAGGCCTGCCTTGCTAGGTGGCAGAAATTTTCCTGAATAATATTCTGAAGAGTATTTTCCAGCTTGGATTCATTCTCTTCGTCACATTCTGGTACACCTATCAAACGTAGGTTAGGTCTCTTCACATAGTCCTACATTTCTTGGAGACTTTGTTCATTCCTTTTTGTGCTTTTTTCTCTAATCTTGGTTTCTCGTTTTATTTCATTGAGTTGATCTTCGACTTCTGATATTCTTTCTTCTGCTTGGTTAATTTTGCTGTTGAAACTTGTGCATGCTTCACGAAGTTCTCGTGCTGTGTTTCTCAGCTCCTTCAATTCATTCATATTCCTAAGTTGTCCATTCTTTTTATCACTTCCTCAAATCTTTTTACAAATATTTTTTTCAAGGTTCTTAGTTTCTTTGCATTGATTTAGAACATGTTCTTTTAGCTCACGGAAGTTTCTCATTACCCACCTTCTGAAGTCTGATTCTATCATTTCATCACACTCATTTTCCGTCCAGCTTTGTTCCCTTACTGATGAGGAGTTTTGTTCCCTTGTAGGAGGTGAGGTGTTCTGGTTTTGGGTGTTTTCCTCCTTTTTGTGCTGGTTTCTTCCCATCTTTGTGGATCTATCCACCTGTCGTCTGAGTAGTTGCTGACTTTTCGATTGGGTCTCTGAGTGTGTGCCCAGATTATTGATGATGAAGTATTTCTGTTACTTAGTTTTCCTTCTAGCAGTCTAGCCCCTCTGCTGTAGGACTGCTGAGGTGCACTCCAGGCCCTCCTTGTCTGGGGTACACCTGTAGCAGCTGTGAAACAGTGAGGGGTGGTACCAGTTCTTCTGCTATCTTTGTCCCAGAATGATGCCCGCCAAATGTCAGTCTGATCAGTCCTTTTTGAGGTGACTCTTTGGATATACAGGGGTCAGGGAGCTGCTTGAGGAGGTGGTCTGTACTTTATAGGAGCTCAAGTGCTGAGCTGTGAGCTCCGTTGATCATTCAGGGCTGTTAGGCCAGTAAGTTTAAGTCTGCTGCAGCAGAACTCATAAAACCCCTTTTTTTCTTCAGATGCTCTGTCTCGGGGAGTTAGGGCTTTCTCTTATGAGTATTTGTTGCACCTTCCTGCCCACCTAGGAGGCAGTCTAGTCACTATTTGCCTGCCAAGGCTCCGCCCTGCCGCTGTGGGGTCCGCCCTGTTGCCGTGGGTTCTGCCCTGCTGCCATGGGCTCTGCCCTGCTGTCGTGGGCTCCGCCCTGTTGCTGTAGGCTCGTCCCTTCTGTCGCGGGATCCGTCCTGTTGCCGTAGGCTCCACCCTTCTGTCGTGGGTTCTGCCCTGTTGGTGGAGTCTTTCTGTTATGGTGGGTTGCCTTAGCAATGGCAGGCTGCGTAAGCAATGGGAGTGCACCTCAGTTGGGGCAGTATGCCTCCGTAATGGTGGATGCCCCTCTCCCACCGAATTGCACCATCCTGGGTTCAGCTGTGCCCACAGTGAAACTCTCAACCCCGAGCATTTTGAATCGCTGTTTTGTTTGTCTTTGTGGGCGGTGGGACCCGCCGAGCCTGATCACCTGGCTCCCTGCCTCAGAGCCCTCTTTTTTTTTTTTTTTTAACTTGAACAGTTGACTCTCTCCCAGGTGTTTCAGTCGGCTGCTGTTAGGGCACCGGGATCTGTGTGATTTCCCGTGCAGCGACCCACTGCGCCGGCTCAAACGTCTCTTCCTGGGAATCTCCTGGTCTGGCTCACTGTCCAAGTCCTGTTTAATCAGATGGATATGCTAATCTGCTCTTCCAAATCTCAGATTGCTGGTTTAACAGGGCACCCAGACCAGTGCGTTCTGTGTGGAGTGCCGCTGCGCTGCGGCGCCGGCCGAAATGGCTGTGTGAGCTGAAACAGCTGCGCTGGCATCCCATGTCTCTCCTACACCTGGGAATTTCCTTGTTCTGTGGGCAACAAAGATCCATCTGGAAATGCGGATTGAACTCACCCTCTGCGTCTTCACTGAGAGCTGCAATCCTGATTTTCTCCTACCGCAGAATCTTGGCAATCCCCACCCTTTAACTTTAAGTAAGAAAGATTAATGTAGCCTATGTCCTTGGGCCTGATTTAATTGGCTGAGGGTCCTTAAGAGCAGAGCTGAGGCTTCCCTGAGAAAGAATTCTGCCTGTGAATATGTGCTTTGGTTTGTGTTGGAGAGTTCCATTCTGCCCTTCTTGATCACCTGCTATATGAATTTGGTACTTGCCTATTTATGCCCTAGCATAGTATAAAACAATTTCTTGTAATAAACCTGTTAACATATATTTTCTTTTAGTTCTGCATCTTTGGTTGAACTGAACCAATAGGAAATATACATTATTTCCAATGGACATAATGATAAACACTGATAAAGATAGAAGATAAGGTGCCAGTCTTCCAAATGTTCAAAGAATTATGTAAATCTCACATCACCAACATCATCATATTTACAATTTGCTTTCATTCTTTAAGATATGGGCTTAACTAAGGGGTTTTCCATATTTTTGACCATGTTTTTACTATGTTTTGGTTAGTTAACCAGATACTTCATTAGCAAAAGTAGAGTACACGGTAAACTATATTATACAAATGTTGTTGTGAATGGTGAACTTTGATGAAAGAAGTTCTATACTTGCAGAGAATATGGTAGTGGAAGAAATTAACCTTTAAATGTAAACACTGACATTGATAAAGTGAGACTACTATATGTACTTCAGATTCTATCTGTCTGTCAGTCTATGAGGCTGAGGAATAGATGAAATGGGGAGGCACTGATCAAAGAGGGGAAACTTTCAGCTATAAGATGAAAAAGTGCTGGGAGATCTTATATAAAGAATAACTATAGTTAATAATGCAGACAGAATTAGTTTTTACTGATTGCCAGTTATGCAATTGCCACCTTCACTTCTCATATTAGGTTGAAATACCTCTTGAGGGACATTTAATAAGTCCTGACTTCTTCAGTCAGAACAATTAGACTTGCATTGAAAAGCTCATATTGAAGAAATCACGGAATTGCAAATTACACATTTTCCCCTTTGTGTTCTCCTAAATTAATTTATATTTTTCTAATGACTCATAATGATGCTAAACATCTTTTCCTGTATTTACTGCCATTTGTATATAATTCATTGTGAAGTGTTTGTTCAAATGTTTTGTGTAGTTTTTGTTGTGTTGTTTTATTATTGAGAAAGTTCTTTACATATTTTCTGCAGAAATACTTTGTAACTTACACATATTCTTAATATTTTAACCTACTTAGCATTATACTATATGATATGCTTATTATCTTTAGAAAAGCAGCCATTTTGAATTTTGGCATAGTCCAGTTAATTATTATTTTTTCGCTATATTTAGTGACTTTGTATTCTTATTGCTTTATAATAATTTTCTCCTGATATTGTTATTGTTTTTTAATTTAATGTATAATTTTCTCCTGATATTGTTATTGTTTTTTAATTTAATGTTTATTTTAAATTTAAGAAAATTTATTCTAATGATATGACTTAATTATAATGCTTTTTATGAATAATTTTAGAGAATATTGTGAGGTATGAGCAAGATGCCTTTACTTTTACAAAAAATACGTTTGTTCCATCACCATTTCGAGAAAGAATAAACTTACCTCATTTAAATATTTCAGTGGTTTTGTTGAAAAAAATTGGCCATATACATATAGATAGGGCTATTTTCATATATTCTATACTGTTGCATCAGAATAGATAGTCTTATATATAATATATCTCTAGATATAAAGCTGGATATTCTAATTGTGTATTTAACTTCAACATTACACAATTAATCAAACTTGAGAAGAACTCTCAAAGTAAGGTATTTTTAGTCTTCCAGTTTGTTATATTTTTGAAGATTCTATTGGCTATTCTATGTCCTTCAAAATTCTGCATATTTTAGAATCATCACATCAGTTTCTAAAACCAAAATATTATGCTGGCCTTTAATTAAGGATTGTGTTGACTCTATAGAGTAATTTGGAAGAATTGCCAACCTAACAATATTTAGTCTTTTAATTCATTAACATAGTCTTTCTCTCCATTTATGTATAGTTTGGTGCAAAAGTAATTGCTATTTTTGCAATTATAGTCAATGGCAAAACCGCAGTAACTTTTGCACCAACCCAATACTTCTTTTTGAATGTCTTCCATAACACATGGCAAATTTCACTGCATAAGTCTTCCACATATTTTTTTAAGTTTGGCCCTGAATATTTCATGTTTTATGATGCTATTTATAAATTACATTTTCCAAATCCATTTTCCAAATATTTATTTTAAGTTGTAGAAATAATAATTAATGTTTTATATTTACCTACTGTGATTACTAAATTCACATATTGCCTAGCAGCTTTTCTGTAGGTTCTTGAGGATGTTAGACATGTTATATAAAGTACTACTATGTTTATACAACATATAACATTATGTATATACATACAGATATACATTTATCTATATTTAGATATAGTGTATATAAATATGTATCATATACACAGTCTATATATAGTATGACTACATATATCTGTATATATATAATCTCTGTGTTATATATATTATTTCTGTGTAAGAATAATACATATTATCTCTGTGTATATGTAGATATACATACACACACTTATATATATAGTTAATTTGGTTTGGCTGTGTCCCCACCCAAATCTCATCTTGAATTGTAACTCCCACAATTCCCATATGTCATGGGAGGGACCCAGTGGGAGGTAATTGAATCATCATGAGGCAGGTCTTTCCCATGCTATTCTTGTGATAGAGAATAAATCTCACAAGATCTGATGATTTTATAAAGGGGAGTTCTCCTACACAAGCTCTCTTGCCTCCCACTATGTAAGACATGACTTTGCTCTTCCTTTGCCTTCCAGCATGATTGTGAGGCCTCTATAGCCACTTGGAACTGTGACTCCATTAAATCTGTTTTTCTTGATAAATTATTCAGTCTGGGGTATGTCTTTATTAGCAGCATGAGAACAGACTAATACAACAGTCATAATACTCACTAATAGTGGCAGTTTCCTTTCTTTATTTTTAATATGTATTTATTTATCTAGCCTTACTAAACTAGGATAAACAATACAATTTTTAGTCAAAGATGTATAAGCAGAAATCGGTGTCTTGTTCTCAATCTTAGGTGGAAAGCAATCTCTTGAGGATTCTCATAAATATTCTTTATTGGTATGAATACATTTTCTTCTCTTAATATTTTGCTAAGAGGTTTTTTTTCTTTTTCTGGTCATAAATGGGTGGCAATTATTACAAGTGTTATTGCTCTACCTATTGAGATAATTATATGGTATTTTTATTTTATTATGTGATCTTGCTTAATCACTCAACATACATAGGGTTTGAAATTGGTTAATCCCTCAGCATGTATAGGGTACAAGATTAAATTTTCTAATGTTTTGTTTAGGAGGTTGTGACTATACTTACAAGGTATATTATTTGTAAATTTATCATAATGCCTTTTCTTCTGGTTTTCATATCAGGGTAATGCAGGACTCATAAAATTAGACTTTATTCCCTTCCTTAATTTCTAAAATAGTTTGTATAAGATTAATATTCTATTACAAAATATTTGATATGATTCACTAGTGAAATCTAGTGCTTCTTAAATATTAATTCATTTTATTGATAGAGAATTTTATAGTCTAAGATTTTTTTCTTGTTTTTGTAAGGTGTGTCTTTTAAGATTTTTTTTCCTTTTATCTAGATAGATTCTATTGTCATAAACTTATTTGTAATATTCTCTTTCCTTTTAATTTCCCTACTATTTGTTATGTTTTCTCTTTTATTTTAGATACTATAGTCTGTTTTCTTTTTTTAATTAATCAGTTCAGCTATTTTTGTCAAGTTTTGAATTTCTGTGTATTTCATAAACTTCAGAATACACTAATATATTTGTTTTAAGTGACCAATTGTATACTAACAAAATTGCAGAAATAAAGTTTATATTTGCTCACGTTTTGGGCACTCTATCTCCTTGTATTCCTTTGATATTCTTTTCAGACTTATTTACCTTCAGACTGCAAAGTTTTCTGTACCATTTCAGGTAGTGCATTACTGCCAGTAATACATCTTTATATCTTTTGCTTGTTGGTATCATTACTTTCCCTCATTTTTCAAGATTACATATGATACATATGGAATTTTAGGTTGACAGATTTTTTTTTTTCCATTTAGCACTTAAGTTGATTTCATTGTCTTGCTTACACCATTTATGATGAAAAACTTAACAGTGTTATTTTATTTGTTCCTCTATATGTTATATGTCTTTTTATGGTTATTTTTAAAATTTTTTACTTCCATAGGTTTTGGGGGAACAGATGGTATTTGGTTACATGATAAGTTTTTTAGTGGTGATTTGTGATATTTTGGCTCACTCATCACCTGAGCAGTATACACTGAACATGATTTGTAGTCTTTTATCTCATACCTTCCTCCCACCCTATCCCATGAGTCCCAAAACGCATGTGGTGGCATTCTTATGCCTTTGCATTTTCAGAGCTTAGCTCCCATTTATGAGTGAGAAAATACAATGGTTTTCCATCCCTGAGTTACTTCACTTAGAATCGTAGTCTCTGGTTTCACCCCGGTTGTTGCAAATGCCATACATACCACAATTACTTGTCTACTCATTGATTCATGGGCATTTGGTTCCATATTTTTGCAGTTGCAAATTGTGATGCTAAAAAAATGTACGTGCAAGTATCTTTTTTTTTAGGGAGTGGTGATTTTGCACATTGTATTTATTTATTTATTATTATACTTTAAGTTCTGGGGTACATGTGCACATCCTGCAGGATTGTTACATATGTATACACATGCCATGGTGGTTTGCTGCCTCCATCCCCACCCATCACCTACATTAGGTATTTTTCCTAATGTTATTCCTCCTCACCCTCCCCACCCCCACCTATCACTCCTGTAGCCCCCAACCACCCAACAGATCTCGGTGTGTGATGTTCCCCTCCCAGTGTCTCTTTGTTCTCATTGTTTAGCACTCACTGATGAGTGAGAACATGTGGTGTTTGGTTTTCTGTTCTATTGTCAGTTTGCTGAGAATGATGGTTTCCAGATTCATCCATGTCCCTGCAAAGGATATGAACTCATTCTCTTTTAAGACTGCACAGTATTCCATGCTGTATATGTGCCACATATTCTTTATCCAGTCTATCATTGATGGGCATTTGGGTTGGTTCCAAGTCTTTGCTACTGTAAACAGTGCTGCAATGAACATATGTGTGCACATGTCTTTATAAGAGAATGATTTATAGTCCTTTGGGTATGTATTCAATAATGGGATTGCTGGGTCAAATTGAATTGCTATTTCTAGGTCCTTGAAGAATTACCACAATGTCTTTCATGATGGTTGAACTAATTTACACTCCCAACAGTGTAAAAGCATTCCTATTTCTCCACATCCTCTCCAGCATCTGTTGTCTCCAGATTTTTTAATGATCGCCATTCTAACTGGCCTGAGATGATATCTCAATGTGGTTTTGATTTGTGTTTCTCTAATGATCAGTGATGATGAACTATTTTTTTATGTTTCTTGGCTGCATAAATGTCTTCGTTTAGAAAGTGTCTGTTCATATTTTTGCCCACTTTTTGATGGGGTCGTTTGTGTTTTTCTTGTAAACTTGTTTTAGTTCTTCGTAGATTTTGGATATTAGCCCTTTGTCAGATGGGTAGCTTGCAAAAATTTTTGCCCATTCTGTTGGTTGCCAGTTTACTCTGATGATTGTTTCTTTTGCTGGGCAGAAGCTCTTGAGTTTAATTAGATCCCATTTGTCTATTTTGGCTTTTGTTGCCATTGCTTTTGGTGTTTTAGCTATAAAGTCCTTGCCTATGCCTATATCCTGAATGGTATTGCCTAGGTTTTCTTCTAGAGTTTTTATAGTGTTAGGTCTTATGTTTAAATCTTTAATCCATCTGGAATTAATTTTTGTATAAGGTGTAAGGAATGGGTCCAGTTTCACCTTTCTGCACATGGTTAGCCAGTTTTCCCAACACCATTTCTTAAACAAGGAATCATTGCCCCATTGCTTGTTTTTGTCAGGTTTGTCAAAGATCAGATGGTTTTAGATGTGTGGCATTACTTCCAAGGCCTCTTTTCTGTTCCATTGGTCTATATATCTGCGTTGGTACCAGTATCATGCTGCTTTGATTACTGTAGCCTTATAGTGTAGTATGAAGTCAGGTAGTGTGATGCCTGTAGCTTTTTCCTTTTGCTTAGGCATTACTTCCAAGGCCTCTTTTCTGTTCCATTGGTCTATATATCTGCGTTGGTACCAGAATCATGCTGTTTTGATTACTGTAGCCTTATAGTATAGTTTGAAGTCAGGTAGCGTGATGCCTGTAGCTTTTTCCTTTTGCTTAGGATTGCCTTGGCTATGCAGGATCTTTTTTGGTTTTATACCAAGTTTAAGGTGTTTTTTTCCAGTTCTGTGAAGGTCAGTGGTAGCTTGATGGTGATAGCACTGAATATATAAGTTATTTTGGGCAGTATGGCCATTTTCACGATATTGATTCTTCCTAACTGTGAACATGGAATGTTTCTCTATCTGTTTGTGTCCTCTTTTATTTCATTGAACAGTAGTTTGTAGTTTTCCTTGAAGAGGTCCCTTACATTCCTTGTTAGTTGTATTCCTAGGTATTTTATTCTCTTTATAGCAATTGTGAGTTCACTTATGATTTGGCTGTTTGGCTGTTATTGGTGTATAGGAATTATTGTGATTTTTGTGCATTGATTTTGTATCCTGATACTTTGCTAAAGTTGCATATCATCTGAAGGAGATTTTGGGCTGAGACGATAAGGTCTTCTAAATATACAATCTTGTCATCTGCAAACAGAGACAATTTGATTTCCTCTTTTCCTAATTGAATACACTTTATTTATTTTTCTTCTCTGATTGTTCTGGCTAGAACTTATAATACTATGTTGAATAGGAATAGTGAGAGAGGGCACCCTTGTCTGGTGCCAGTTTTTAAAGGAAATGCTTCCAGTTTTTGCCCAGTAAGTATGATATTGGCTGTGGGTTTGTCATAGATAGCTTTTGTTATTTTGAGAAATGTTCCATTGATACCTATTTTAGTGAGAGTTTTTTGCATAAAGGGCTGTTGAATTTTGTCAGAGGCCTTCTCTGCATCTATTGAGATAATCATGTGGTTTTTGTCTCTGGTTCTGTTTATGTGATGGATTACATTTATAGATTAGTGATTATGTTGAACCAGCCTTGCATTCCTGGGATGAAGCCTACTTGATCATGTTGGATAAGCTTTTTGATATGCTGTTGCATTCAGTTTGCCAGTTTTATTGAAGATTTTTGCATCGATGTTCATCATGGATATTGGCCTCCAATTTTCTTTTATAGTTGTGTTTGTGCCAGGTTTTGGTATTAGAATGATGTTCATAAAATGAATTAGGAAGTATTTCTTCTTTTTGTAGTGATTGAAATAGTTTCAGAAGGAATGGTACCAGCTCCTCTTTGTATGTCTGGTAGAATTCAGCTGTGAACCTGTCTGGACTTGGACTTTTTTGGTTGGTAGGCTATTAATTGCTGCCTAAACTTCAGACCTTGTTATTGGTCTATTCAGGGATTCAACTTCTTCCTTATTTAGTCTTGAGAGAGTGTAAGTTTCCAGGAATTTATCCATTTCTTCTAGATTTACTGGTTTATGTGCATAGAGTTGTTTGTAGTAATCTCTGATGGTAGTTTGTATTTCTGTGAAACTGGTGGTGATATCCCCTTTATCATTTTTTATTTGCATCTACTAGATTCTTCTCTCTTTACATTTTTTGTTAGTCTGGCTATCTATCTATCTATCTATCTATCTATCTATCTATCTATCTATCATCTATTTTGTTGATCTTTTCAAAGAACTAGCTCCTGGATTTATTGATTTTTTGAAGAGTTTTTGTGTCTCTATCTCCTTCATTTCTGCTCTGATCTTAGTTATTTCTTGTCTTCTGCTAACTTTTGAACTTGTTTAATCTTGCTCCTCCAGTTCTTTCAATTTTGATTATAGGGTGTCAATTTTAGATCTTTCCTCACTTCTCATGTGGGCATTTAGTGCTATAAATTTCCCTCTAGACACTGCTTTAAATGTGTCCCAGGGATTCTGGTATGTTGTGTCTGTGTTCTCATTGGTTTTGAGAACATTTTTATTTCTGCCCTAATTCTGTTATTTACCCAAACAAAATTAATGACTTAATTTTGTTATTTAGTCATTCAGGAGCAGATTGTTCAGTTTTCATGAAGTTGTATGGTTTTGAATGAGTTTCCTAATCCTGAGTTCTAATTGGATTGCACTGTGGTCTGAGAGACTGGTTGTTATGATTTCCATCCTTTTTCATTCACTGAAGAGTGATTTAGTTCCAATTATGTGGTCAATTTTAGAGTAAGTGTTATATGGTGCTGAGAAGAATATATATTCTGTGTATTTGGGGTGGATAGTTCTGTAGATGTATATTAGGTCTGCTTGCTCCAGATCTAAGTTCAAGTCCTGGATATCCTTGTTAATTTTCTATCTTATTAATCTGTCTATTATTGACAGTGGAGTATTAAAGTCTTCCACTATTATCTCTTTGTAGATTATGAAGAACTTGCTTTATGTATCTGGGTGCTCTTGTATTGGGTGCATGATGTTCTGCAGCCCCTGCAGATGATTCCCAGGCCAGCAGGGTCTGGAGTGGACCTCCAGCAGTCCTGCAGCAGGGGGTGGAGGGGCGGTAGGGGGCTGACTATTAGAAGGAAAACTAAGAAACAGAAAGAAATAGCCTCAACATCAACAAAAAGGACACCCACTCAGAGACCCCATCCGAAAGTTACCAACTTCAAAGACCAAAGGGAGATAAATCCACAAAGAGGGGAAGAAACCAGTGCAAACAGGATGAAAACATCAAAAACCAGAATGCCTCTCCTCCTCCAAGGGATCACAAGTCCCCACCAGCAAGGGAACACAACTGGATGGAGAATGAGTTTCACAAATTGACAGAAGCAGGCTTCAGAAGGTGGGTAATAACAAACTTCTCTGAGCTAAAGGAACATGTTCTAACATGTAAAGAAACTAAGAACATTGAAAAAAGGTTATACAAAATCCTAACTGGAATAACCAGTTGTTTATTATCCATCCATAAACAACTTGATGGAGCTGAAAAACACAGCATGAGAACTTCCCAAAGCATACACAAGTTTCAATAGCCAAATCAATCAAGTAGAAGAAAGAATATCAGAAATTGAAGATCAAATCAATGAAATAAAATGAGAAGGCAAAATTATAGAAAATAGAGTGAATAGAAATGAACAAAGCCTCCAAGAAATATAGGATTATGTGAAAAGACCTAATCTACATTTGATTGGTGTACCAGAATGTGAAGGGGAGAATGAAGCCAAGCTGGAAAACACTCTTCAGGATGTAATGCAGGAGAACTACCCAAAACTAGCAAGGCAGACCAACATTCAAATTCAGGAAATAAAGAGAACACCACAAAGATATTCCTCAAGAAGAGTAATCTCAAGGCACATAATTGTCAGATTCACCAGGGTTGAAATGAAGGAAAAAAATGCTAAGGGCAGCCAGAGAGAAAGGTGGGGTCACCCATAAAGGGAAGCCCATCAGACTCACAGCAGATCTCTTGGCAGAAACCCTACAAGCCAGAAGAGAATAGGGGCCAATATTCAAAATCCTTAAAGAAAAGAACTTTCTAGGGCTGGAAAACACACTAGTCTTTTCCCATAGGACACTAAAAAAAAAAAAAAAAAAAAAAAAAAAAAAAAAAAAAAAGGAACTTTCAACCCAGAATTTTATAACCGGCAAAAGTAAGCTTCATAAGTGAAGGAAAAATAAAATCCTTTAGGGACAAGCAGTTACTGAGAGATTTCGTCACCACCAGGCTTGCCTTACAAGAGCTCCTACAGGAAGTACTACATGGAAAGAAACAATCAGTATCAGCCACTGCAAAAATGTACCAAAAATGGTAAAGACCATCGAAACAATGAAGAAACTGCTCCAAATAACAGGCAAATCAGCCAGCTAGTATCAAAATGGCATTGAATCTGTAAATTACTTTGGGAAGTATGGCCATTTTCACGATATTGATTCTTCCTAACTGTGAACATGGAATGTTTCTCTATCTGTTTGTGTCCTCTCTTATTTCATTGAACAGTGGTTTGTAGTTTTCCTTGAAGAGGTCCCTTACATTCCTTGTTAGTTGTATTCCTAGGTATTTTATTCTCTTTGTAGCAATTGTGAATGGCAGTTCGTTCTTGATTTGGCTCTCTTTAAGTCTGTTATTGGTGTATAGGAATGCTTATGATTTTTGCACATTGATTTTATATCCTGAGACTTTGCTGAATTTGCTTATCAGTTTCAGGAGTTTTTGGGCTGAGATGAGGGGGTCTTGTAGGTATACTATCATGTCATCTGCAAATAGAGACAATTTGGCTTCCTCCTTTCCTATCTGAATATCCTTTATTTCTTTTTCTTGCCTCATTGCTCTGGCTAGAACTTTCAGTACTATATTGAATAGGAGTGGTAAGAGAGGGCATCCTTGTCTAGTGCCAGATTTCAAAGGGAATGCTTCCAGTTTTTGCCCATTCAGTATGATACTGGCTGTTGGTTTGTCATAAATAGCTTTTATTATTTTGAGATACGTTCAATCAATACCGAGTTTATCAAGGGTTTTTAGCATAAAGGGCTGTTGAATTTTTGTCAAAGGCCTTCTCTGTGTCAATTGAGATAATCATGTGGTTTTTGTTTTTGGTTCTGTTTATGTGGTGAATTACATTTATAGACTTGTGTATGTTGAACCAGCCTTGCATCCCCGGGCTGAATCCTACTTGATCATGGTGTATAAGCTTTTTGATGTGCTGTTGCAATTGGCTTGCCAGTATTTTATTGAAGATTTCTGCGTCTATGTTCATCATAATTTATAGACTCAATGCTATTCCCATCAACCTACCATTGACTTTCTTCACAGAACTGGAAAAAACCACCTTGAACTTCATATGGAACCCAAAGAGAGCCCACATAGCCATGCCAATTCTAAGCAAAAAGAACACAGCAGGAGGCATCACAATATTGGACTTCAAACTATACTACAAGGCTACAGTAATCAAAACAGCATGATACTGGTAGCAAAACAGAGATGTAGACCAATGGAACAGAACAGAGGCATCGGAGGCAACACAACATATCTACAACCACACAATCTTGGATAAACCTGACAAAAACAAGTAATGGGGAAAGGATTCCCTGTTTAACAAATGGTGTTGGGAAAACTGGCTAGCCATGTGCAGAAAGCAGAAACCGGACCCCTTCCTGACACCTTACACTAAAATTAACTCCAGATGGATTAAAGACTTAAACATAAAACCTGGCACCATAAAAACCCTAGAAGAAAATCGAGGCAAAACCATTCAGGACATAGGAGTAGGCAAGGACTTCATGACCAAAACACCAAAAGCATTGGCAGCAAAAGCCAAAATAGACAAATGGGACCTAATCAAACTCCACAGCTTCTGCATGGCAAAAGAAACCATCACTAGAG
The DNA here is from genome assembly GCF_049354715.1 of Callithrix jacchus. Taxonomy (NCBI): domain Eukaryota; kingdom Metazoa; phylum Chordata; class Mammalia; order Primates; family Cebidae; genus Callithrix; species Callithrix jacchus. The sequence continues at coordinate 80,240,807 of NC_133512.1, read as the reverse complement.
TGATTTGGCAACCAACAGAATGGGAAAAAATGTTTGCAGTTTACCCATCTGACAAAGGGCTGATATCCAGAATTTACAAAGAACTCAAACAAATTTACAGGAAAAAAACAAGCCCATTCAAAAATGGGCAAAGAATATGAACGGATACTTTACAAAAGAAGACATATATGAGGCCAGCAAACATATGAAAAAATGCTCATCATCACTGGTCATCAGAGAAATGCAAATCAAAACCACATTGAGATACCATCTCACACCAGTTATAATGGCAATCATTAAAAATCTGGAGACAACAGAGGCTGGAGAGGATGTGGAGAAATATGAACACTTTTACACTGTTGGTGGGAGTGTAAATTATTTCAACCATTGTGGAAGACAGTGTGGCGATTCCTCAAAGACCTAGAAATAGAAATTCCATTTGTCCCATCAATCCCATTACTGGGTATATATTCAAAGAACTATACATCATTCTACTATAAGGACACATGCACAGGAATGTTCACTGCAGCACTGTCTACAATAGCAAAGACCTGGAACCAAACCAAAATCCCATCAATGATAGACTGGACTGGGAAAATGTGGCACATATACACCATGGAATATTATGTAGCAATCAAAAATGATGAGTTTGTGTCCTTTGTAGGGACATGGATGAACCTGGAGAACATCATTCTCAGCAAACTGACACAAGAACAGAAAATGAAATACCACATATTCTCACTCATAGGTGGGTGATGAACAATGAGAACATATGGACACAGGGAGGAGAGCACTACACACTGGTGTCTATTGGGGAGAATAGGGGAGGGACTGCACTGGGGGGAGCTGGGGAGGGATAGCATGGGGATAAATGCCAGATGTGGGTGAAGGGGAGGAAGATAGCAAATCACACTGCCATGTTTATACCTATGCAACTATCTTGCATGTTCTGCACATGTACCCCAAAACCTAAAATGCAATAAAAAATGGCAGGACCAAATTCACATATAACAATATTAACCTTAAATATAAAGGGGCTAAATGCCCCCATCAAAGGACCCAGACTGGCAAATTGGATAAAAAGTCAAGACCCATCAGTATGCTGTAGTCAGAAAACCCACCTTATATGCAAAGACACACATAGAGTCAAAATAAAGGGCTGGAGGAAGACTTACCAAGCAAATGGAGAGTAAAAAAAAGCAGGGTTGCAATCTTAGTCTCTGATAAAATGGACTTTAAACCAACAAAGATCAAAAGAGACAAAGAAGGGCATTACATAATGGTAAAGGGATCATTGCAACAAGAAGTGTATCTTTTCCTTATAATGACTTCTTTTCCTCTGGGTAGATACCCAGTAGTAGGATTGCTGGATCAAAAGGTAGTTCTATTTTTAGTTCTTTAAAGACTCTCCATGGTGTTTTCCATAGTTGTTGCACTAGTTTAAATCCCCATCAGCAGTGTAGAAGTGTTCCATTTTTGCTACATCTATTTACAGCCAACTGATCTTTGACAAAGGAAACAAAAACGTAAAGTGGGGAAAGGACATTCTATTCAACAAATGTGCTGAGACAATTGGCTAGCTACATGTAGGAGAATGAAACCAAATCCTCATTTCTCACCTTATACAAAAGTAAACTTAAGATGGATCAGGAACTGAAATCTAAGACCTGAAACTATAAAAATTCTAGAAGATAACATCAGAAAAACCCTTCCAAACATTGGCTTAGGCAAAGACTTCCTGACAAAAAACACAAGAGCAAATGTAACAGAAACCAAGATAAATAGCTGTGACATAATTAGAATAAAGAGCTTTTGCACAGCAAAACAAACAGTAAGTAAATAGGCAATGCACAGAGTGGGAGAAAAACCTTCATAATCTAAACATTTGGCAAAGGACTAATGTCCGGCACCTACAAGAAACTCAAAGAAATATGAAGAAGAAAACAATCCCATCAAAAAATAGGCTAAGGGCATGAATAGATATTGATGCATTCGTCATTGACTTTCAGAAATTTGATTATGATGTGCCTTAGCGGTAGGCATGTTTCAGTTGTTTAGGGTTCATTGATCTTCATGGATTTCTGAGTTCATAGTTTTTCCCATATTTGGAATTTTTTTGGCTATAATTTCTTCAAATAATTTTTGTTCTTATTCTTTCAGGTAGGTAAAGTCACATGTATATTGGACTATGGATATAATTATATAGGACACTAAACCTTGTGTATTGTTTTCAAGGTTAAAAACATCTTTTTGTTTCATTTTGAGTAGTTTCTCTTTTCCCAGCATTAAGTTCATTGATCTTTTGTTCTGTTAGTGTCCTGTTTGTTTCCAGGCCTGTCCAGTAAGTTTTTCTTCTGAGACATGTATTTTTTCAGTTGTTGAAATACTATATTTTATAGTTTTCACCTTTCCCTTCATTATGCTAATGTTTCTCTTTAATCCCTTAAATATGTTAATGATAGCTAGCTATGAGTGTCTCTCTCTTTCCTTTTTCTTTTTCTATTTGTCTTCTTTCTTTCCAATTTTAGATCAAGATTTCTGCTTTCTTGCATTTCTGTTGTGGTCAGTTTGGGCTGTTAAAACAAAAATACCATACACTAGATTTATTTTTCACAGTTCTGAAGGCTGGAAAGTACATCAGGCTGTCAGCATGTTAATGTTCTGGTGTGGCCTCTCTTTCTGGTTTTCTCATGTGGTCACTTTATTAATGTTTCATCACATATCCATAGTAAGAAAAAGACACACATGTCACACACACACACACACACACACACACACACACACACACACACAGAGAAAGAAGTGTGGGGGGGAAGGCAAGCTCTCTTATGTCTCTTCTTAGAAAGACACTAATCTCATTATGAGCGCTCTACCCTTATGATCGAATTACCTCCCCAAAACTCCACTTACTATCATCCCACTGAGGATTAGAGTTTCAATATATAAAGTTGGGGAGAGCCCACAACCATTCAGTTCATAGCACTTGCATGTGAAATTGAATGCCAGACATTGTGTATATTGTAGTATTTAGTTTTCGATTTTATTATCTTCTTTTTTTATTGTACTTTAAGTTATGGAGTATATGTGCAGAACACGCAGGTTTGTTACTTAGGTATACACATACCACGGTGGTTGGCTGCATCTATCACCCCAGTATCTACATTAGATATTTCTCCTAATGCTATCTCTCCCCTATCCCCCCACTCCCCAACAGTCCCCAGTGTATGACATTTCCCTCCCTGTGTTCATATGTTCTCATTGTTCACTTCCCACTTACGAGTGAGAACATGCAGTGTTTGGTTTCCTGTTCTTGTATTAGTTTGCTGAGAATAATGGTTTCCAGCTTGATCCATGTCCCCGCAAAGAACATGAACTTATCCTTTTTTATGGCTGCATAGTATTCCATGGTGTATATGTGCCACATTTTCTTTATCCAGTCTGTCACTGATGGGTATTTGGGTTGGTTCCAAGTCTTTGCTATTGGGAACAGTGCAACAATAAATGTACATGTACATATGTCTTTATAATAGAATGATTTAAAATTATTTTGGTATGTACCTAGTAAGAAGATTGCTGGGTCAAATGCTACTTCTAGCTCCTTGAGGAATCACCACACTGTCTTCCACAGTGGTTGAACTGATTTATACTCTCACTAACAGTGTAAAAGTGTTTCTATTTCTCCACATACTCTCCAGCATCTGTTGTCTTCTGATTTTTTAATGATCGCCATTCCAACTGGTTTGAGATGGCATCTCAATGTGGTTTTGATTTGCATTTCTCTGATGACCATGATGATGAGCATGTTTGTTGCCTGCATAAATGTCTCCTCTTGAGAAGTGTCTGTTCAAAACCTTTACCCACTTTTTGATGGGGTTTTGTTTTTACCCTGTACATTTTTTTAAAATTCTTTGTAGATTCTGGATATTAGCCCTTTGTCAGATGGGTAGACTGCAAAAATTTTCTCCCATGGCTTTTCACTCTTATGAGATATATATATATATATATTTGCTGTGCAGAAGCTCTTTAGTTTAATTAGATCCTATCTGTCAATTCTGGCTTGTATGGCCGTTGCTTTCGGTGCTTTAGTTATGAAGTCTATGTCCATGCCTATGTACTGAACGGTATTGCCTAGGATTTCTTCTGGGAATTTTATGGTGTTAGGTCTTGCATTTAAATATTAATTGCATCTTGAGTTAATTTTTGTATAGGGTGTAAGAAAGCTTTCAGCTTTCTGCGTATGGGTAGCCAGTTTTTCCAATACCATTTATTAAATAGGTAATCCTTTCCCCATTGCTTGTTTCTTTTCAGGTTTGTCAAAGATCACATGGTTGTAGGTGTGTGGTATTATTTCTGAGGCCTCTGTTCTGTTCCCCTGATCTCTCTCTATATGTTTTAGTACCAGTACCATGCTGTTTTTGTTACTGTAGCCTTGTAATACAGTTTGAAGTTAGGTAGCATGGTGCCTTCAGCTTTCTTTTCTTTCTTTTTTTTTTTTTTTTTGCTTACAATAGTCTTGGCTATGAGGGCTCTTTTTTGGTTTAATATGAAATTTAAAGTGTTTCTTTCCAGTTCTGTGAAGAAAGTCAATGGTAGCTTGATGGTGATAGCATTAAATCTATAGATTATTTTGGGAAGTATGGCCATTTTCACAATATTGATTCTTTCTAACTGTGAGCATGGAATGTTTTTCCATCTGTTTGTGTCCTTCTTTGTTTCCTTAAGCAGTAGTTCATAGTTCTCCTTGAAGAGGTCCTCACGTTTTTTGTTAGTTGTATTCCTAGGTATTTTATTCTCTTTGTAGCAATTGTGAATGGGAGTTCACTCATGATTTGGCTCTCTGTTTTTCTGTTATTGGTATATAGGAATGCTTGTGATTTTTGCACCTTGATTTTGTATCCTGAGACTTTGCTCAAGTTGCTCATCAGCTTAAGGAGATTTTGGGCTGAGACAATGGGGTCTTCTAAATATACATTTATGTAATCTGCAAATAGAGACAATTTGACTTCCTCTTTTCCTATTTGAATACCTTTGTTTCTTTCTGTTGGCTGATTGCCCTGGCCAGAATTTCCAATACTATGTTGAATAGGAGTGGTGAGAGAGGGCATTCTTGTCTTGTGCTGGTTTTCAAAGGGAATGCTTCCAGTTTTTGTCCATTCAGTATTATACTGGCTGTGGGTTTGTCAGAAATAGCTCTTATTATTTTGGGATATGTTCCATCAATACCTAGTTTATTGAGAATTTTTAGCATGAAGCATTGTTAAATTTTGTCGAAGGCCTTATCTGCATCTATAGAGATAATCACATGGTTTTTGTCTGCTGGTTTTTTGAAAAGATCAACAAAATAGACAGACCACTAGGCAGACACATAAAGAAAAAAAGAGAGAAGAATCAAATTGATGCAATAAAAAATAATAAAGGCAATGTCACCACTGATCCCCTAGAAATACAAAGTACTGTCAGAGAATATTATAGCAACTCTATGCAAATAAAACAGAAAATCTAGAATAAATGGATAAATTCCTGGACACTTGCACCCTCCCAAGACTATATCAGAGAGAGGTTGAATCCCTAAGTAGACCAATAACAAGGTCTACTAAAATTGAGGCAGCAATTAATAGCCTACCAACCATAAAAAAGTCCAGCACCAGATGATTTCACAGCTGAATTCTACCAGAGGTACAACGAGGAGCTGGCACTTTTCCTTCTGAACCTATTCCAAATAATAGAAAAAGAGGGAATCCTCCCTAACTCATTTTATGAGGCCAACATCACCCTGATATCAAAACCTGGCAGAGACACAACTGAAAAAGAAAATTTCAAGCCAATCCACCCGAAGATCATCAATGTGAAAATCCTCAATAAAATACTGGCAAACTGAATTCAACAGCACATCAAGAAGCTTATCCATCACGATCAAGTTGGCTTCATCCCTACGATGCAAGGCTGGTTCAACAAGGTAAATCAATAAATGTAATCTATCACATAAACAGAACCAAAGAAAAAAACCATATGAATATATCATTATCTTATTTTAAAGGATGCAGGATTTGTTTTCCTGGCAATGATTAATTTACATTGGTGTTAGCTCAGTGATGATGATGATGATGATGTGTGTGTGTGGTGTGTGTGTATTTGTGTGTGTGTGCACATGTATATTTGCAGTAAGGGGACAACTCTAAAATAGCTTTTCTTTAAGGAAAATTTTTTCTCTTCTTAAAAGAAAAAAGGCAATTTTGGACTGTACTAAACGCCCCATGTGTTTAACAAGGTTTCTCCAATCTGTTTTGTGGGGTTTCTAACATTTTTCAGTATCTTGCAAGCTCTAGGAAAATGTTGTTAGAGATTTTAGTAATTGTTTTCCTGGTAGTGTATTTTTCTGACCACATAGAGTCTCACCTTCACATGTACATTGCAGAATATTGGTCACAAGTCAAGGGAATACAATGCAAAATGTAGTCATCCTTCCACTGTGAATGTACCTTTTGATAAATATTTTGCCCTGTATTCTATCTGCTTTAGTTTATCTAAGCTCTTGTCTTCATCCCTTCAATTTGGCAAGAACATCATGGCTGTGTGAGTTCCCTTCCTATCTGTGCTTTGAAAAAATCATTCAGGCCAGGTGAGGTGGCTCAGGCCTATAATCCCAGCACTTTGGGGGGCCGAGGCAGGTGGATCACCTGAAGTCAGAAGTTTGAGACCAGTCTGGCCAACATGGTGAAACCCTGTCTCTACTAAAAACACAAAAAGTTAGCTAGGTATGGTGGCAGGTGCCTATAGTTCCAGCTACTTGTGAGGCTGAGGCAGGAGAATTGCTTGAACCTGGAGGTGGAGGTTGCAGCAAGCCAAGCTTGTGCCACTGCACTACAGCCTGGGTGACAAGAACAAGACTCTATCTCAAAAAAAAAAAAAAGGAAAAAGAAAAAAATGGCCAGGCATGGTGACTTAGCTCTGTAATCCCAGCACCTTGGGAGGCTTAGGCAGGCAGATAACCTGAGGTCGGTTGTTCAAGACCAGCCTGACCAACATGGAAGAAACCCCATTTCTACTAAAAATACAAAATTAGCCTAGCGTCATTGCAGGCTCCTGTAATCTTAGCTACTCAGGAGGCTGAGGCAGGAGAATCACTTGAACTCATGAGTCAAAGGTTGCATTGAGCCGAGATCATGGCCAGTGCTCTCCAGCCTGGGAACAAGAGCAAAACTCCATCAAATTCAATCAAAAAGTTGAACATTTGCAGGGCTAACTTTGTTTTCTACTCTCAGGACTCAAAATCCTGTGCTGTCTCTTATCTAATTTTTTAAAAAATATAATCTTTGTTTTCTAGAGTAGTTTTAGGTTCACAAAAAAATGCAGCAGAGTGTACAGAGATTCTTATGTATTCCCTGCCCTCCCACAGCCATAGCCTTTCCCCACCCCCACCCCAGTTAGCATTATCTCCCACTACAGTGGACCAATTGCTACAATTGAAGAACTTACACTGATACATCATTATCACCCTAAGCCCAAAGTTTGTGGCTCACTCTTGGTGTTGTATGTACTGTCGGTTTGGTAAAATGCATCATGATGTGTATCCACCATTATAATATGCAGAATAATTTTACTACCCTAAAAATCCTGTGTGCTCTGCCTATTCATCCCTCTCTCCCTTCCAACCCCTGGTAAACGCTGGTCTTTCTATTGTCTTCATAGTTTTGCCTTTTCCAGAATGTTATATCGTTAGAATCAAACACTATATAGTGTTGGTTTTTTTCTCTTAATAATATGCATTAGTTTTCTGCATATTGTTTTATGGCTTGATAGTTCATTTCCATTTAGCAAGAATAGTATTCCATTGTTTAGATTTACCTAGTTTATCTATTTCCCTATTGAAGGACATGTTTGCTTCTAAATTTTAGCAATTATAAAAGCAGTTGCTTTAAACATCTGTGTGTAGGTTTTTGTGTGGACATGTATTTTCAGCCCCTTTGAGTAATTACCAAGTATGATTGCTGCATCGTAAGATATGTTTAGTTTTGTGAGAGACAGCCAAACTTCTCTCAAAGGGGCTATACCATTTCAAATTTTCATCAGTTTCTGTTGTTTCACATCCTTCCCAGCATTTGGTGGTATCAGTGCTCTGGATTTTGGGCATTCCAATAGTCCTGTAGTGGTATCGCATATTGTTTTAATTAGCATTTCCATGATAACACATGATGGGGAGCATCTTCCCCTAAGCTTTTTATATGCTTATTTAATGAGATATCTGTTCAAGTCCTTGGGCTATATTAAAAACCAGGTTGTTTTCTTATTGTTGAGTTTTAAGAACTCTTTGTATATTTTGCATAACTGTTCTTTATCTGATAGGACTCTTACAAATATTTTATCCTATTCTGTGGCTTTTTAGAAACTCTCTTTACAGTGTCTTTTTTAGGAAAGAAATGTTTAATTTTAATAAAGTCCAGCTTATTAATTCTGTTTTTCATGTACTATGCCCTTGATTGTATCTAAACCCTTGGTCATCTAGACTTTGTCCTCTGTTATCTTCTATAAGTTTTATAGTTTTGTGTTTCACATTCAGACCTGTGATCTGTTTTGAGTTAACTTTTGTGAACTATGTAAGGTTTGTATCAAGATTCAAATTTTTGGATGTAAACGTCAGTTGTTTCAGAACAATTTCTTGAAAGACTACCTTTTCTCTATTATTTCTTCTTTTCCTTTCTCAAAGAGTAGTTGATTATGTTTATGGGTGAATATTTCTGGGAAGGTTTATTTTTCATTTATTTTGTTCAGTTTTTCAGCTGTTTATGAAGCAGGGCTGGTTCAGTTTTAGTTAATCATTATGGACAAAACAGGAATTCCTGCAGTATAATGTGTGAAAGACAGATTAATTTGATCTAAATTGAGATTTACAAGGAAGTATTATTTTAAAAAAAGATTTAGGGTAGCAAAACCAAGAAGAGATAAGTAGTACTGGGTAGACTTCAATGAAATATAAGTAATTGACAGTAAGAATAAAGTAAAAGTGACCAAGGTCATTAAATAATGCTTTATTTGGCATAACTAGTAAACATATCCTGTTTGTCTCTTTTTCTCCCAATGTATTAACTCAGATTTATTCTCTTTGAAAGGTATTAGGATATAAGTTTATGATCAATAGATAGTATAGCTATTTTAATCAGCATTAATAGCAGCAGAGATAGTGCCCATTATGTGTTTATTTTGCTCCTGAAATCAGGTGGTGAATTGAGGGCTATTAATAATCTTTCCAGTATTAGCAATTCAGTAATAATGGCAATATTATTTATAAAACAAATTACACTTTTCAAACAGATATTACATGTAATGTTATTAGTCTGCTAGGGGTTCCATAACAAGATATTACAGACTGGGTGTCTTAAAAAGCAGACTAATTTTCTTACAGTTCTGGAGGCCAGAAGTCTTAGAACAAGGTGCCATCAAAGTTGGTTTCTGGCAAGGCTTCTCTTCCTGAATTGTCTTCTCATTGCATCCTCACATAGTCTTTCTTTTTCTGTCTTGGGGGAGATTGAGCACACTCTGTGGTATTTCTTCCTTTTCTTATAAGGAAACTAGTATTATTGGATTAGTGCCCCACCATTTTGACATTGTTAACCTTAATTAAATTCTCTGTTTCCAAATACAGTCACATTAAGGGTTAGGGTTGTTACATATGAATTTTAAGGGAAGACAATTCAGTCAATAACAAGTATCTTATTTGATGATCACAGTTCATGTCTTTATTTTAAAATATGGGTCTATATTTTACATAGTTTTTGTATTACCAAACAAAATAAATAAGCCATTTTCAAAAATGTTTCAATGATTGCACACATAATTTTACTTTCAAACTTTTTAATGGTGAAATATGTCATGTAAAAAACACATAGGAAGACTATATTTTATGCTTAAATAAAAATGCTAATGTGAACACCATCGTTGCCCTGTGAATTAAGACATAGAATTTAATTTTTCTTAGATATCACATCATCCACATCCAAGCCAGTACAGTTTTTCTCCTTCCATAGTCTCATTACATCTCTTTCTCTCTTCCCTAAAGTAACTTCTGTCCTAAATTTTGTTTTAGCAGTTTCCTTGCTTTTTACAGACCTGTTACATGACTTTATATACCCAAACAATATACTATTTAATGTTGCCTATACTTATTTTTATAAATGAAATCATATTGTGTATATATTCTAAGATTCTGCTTTTTACCTAACATCATTTTGAAATCCATTCTTCTCATCACATGTAGCTGTAGTCATTTATTTCCACTACTATATAATATTCAATTTATTCTAAACATCACAATTTATTATTTATAATAGTGATAAAGTTTGGGTTCATTTTCCTATTGCTGCTTTAATGAATATGCTCCCGTATATCCTCTAGTGTATATGAAAGGTTTCTCATAGGTTACTGATATGGTTTGGCTGTGTCCCCACCCCAATCTCATCTTAAATTTCCACGTGTTATAGGAGGGACCCGGTCAGAGGTAGTTGTATCATGGGAGCAAGTCTTTCCTTTGCTGTCCTCTTGAGAGTAATCTGATAGTTTGAAAAAGAGTAGCTTCCCCACACAAGCTTTCTCTCTTTGCCTGTTGCCATCCATGTAAGATGTGACTTGCATCTCCTTACCTTCAGCCAGGATTGTGAGGCATTCCCAGTCATGTGAAACTGTAAGTTCAGTTAAACCTCTTTCTTTGGTCAATTATCCAGTCTCAGATATGCCTTTATCAGCAATGGGAAAATGAACTAATACAGCAAATTGGTACCAGTAGAGTGGGGCATTGTTGAAGAAATACCCAAATATGTAAAAGTGACTTTGGTGCTGGATAATAGGCAGAGGTTTGGAGAGCTCAAAAGAAGACAGAAAAATGTGGGAAAGTTTGGAACTTCCTAGAGACTTGTTGAATCACTTTGCCCCAAATGCTGACAGCAATATGAAAAATAAGGTCCAGGCCAAAGGGGTCTCAGACGGAAATGAGAAACTTGTTAGGAACTGGAGCATAGGTGACTCTTGTTATGTTTTAGCAAGAAGACTGGCAGTATTTTGCCCTTGCCCTAGAGATCTGTGGAACTTTGAATTTGAGAGAGATAATTTAGGGTATCTGGCAGAATAAATTTCTAAGCAGCAAAGCATTCAAGAAGAGAGGTGGGAGCTGTTAAAGACATTCAGTTTTATAAGGGAAGCAGAGCATAAATGTTTGAAAATTGCCAGCCTGACAATGCAATAGAAAAGAAAATCTCATTTTCTTAGGATAAATTCAAGCTGGCTGCAGAAATTTACATAAGTAATGAGGAGCCTAATGTTAATCCCCAAAATGGTGGGGAAAATGTCCCCAGGGCATGTCAGAGATCTTCATGGCAGCTCCTCTATCCCTGGTCTGGAGGCCTAGGAGAAAAATGTGGTTTACTGGGCCAGGTCCAGGGTACTCATGCTGTGTGTATCCTAGGGACTTGGTGCCCTGTGTTCCATCTGTTCCAGCCATGGCTGAAAGGGGCCAATGTAGAGCTCAGATTGTGGCTTCAGAAGGTGCAAGCCCCAAGCCTTGGCAGCTTGCATGTTGTGTTGAGCCTGTGAGTACATAGAAGTCAAGAATTGGGGTTTAGGAACCTCCACCTAGATTTCAGAAGATACATGAAAACTCCTGGATGTTCAGGCAGAAGTTTCCTGCAGGGGCAGGGCTCTCATGAAAAACCTCTGCTGGGGTAGTGAGAAAGAAAAATGTGGTGCTGAAGGCCCCATGCAGAGTCCTCACTGGGGTACTGCCTAATGGAACTGTGAGATGAAGGTCACAGTCCTCCAGACCCCAGAATGGTAGGTTCACTGATAGCTTGCACCAAGCACCTGGAAAAGCTACACACATTCAACACCAGCCTGTGAAAGCAGCTAGGAGGGAAGCTGTACCCTGCAAAGCCACAAGGGCAGAGTGGCCCAAGACCATAGAAACCTACCTTATGCATGAATGTGACCTGGATGTGAGTCATAGAGTCAAAGGAGATTATTTTAGAGCTTTAAGATTTGACTAGCCCACTGGATTTCAGACTTGCATAAGGCCTCTAGCCCCTTTGTTTTAGCCAATATCTCCTAATTGTTTTGGTTGCATTTGCCCAATGCCTATACTCCTACTGTGTCTAGGAAGTAACTAATCTGCTTTTGATTTTGTAGGCTCAAATGTGGAAGGGGCTTTCGTATCTCAGTTGAGACTTTGGACAGTGGACATTTGAGTTAATGATGAAATGAGTTAAGACTTTGGGAAACTGTTGGAAAGACATGATTGGTTTTGAAATATGAGGACATGAGATTTGGGAAGGGCCAGGGGTGCAATGATATGGTTGGCTGTGTCACCACCAAAATCTCATCTTTCTCACTTGTTGTGTGAGAGACCCAATGGGAGGTAATTGTATCATGAGGGCAAGTCTTTCCCATGCTGTTCTTGTGACAGTGAGTAAGTGTCTCGAGATCTGATAGTTTTAAACAGAGGAGTTCCCCTGGACAAGCTCTCTGTCTTTGCCTGCTGCCATCCATGTAAGAGGTGACTTGCTCCTCCTTGCCTTCTGCCATGATTATGAGGCTTCCCTAACCATGTGGAATTGTAAGTCCAATGAGACTTCTTTCTTTATCAGCAGAGTGATAACAGACTAACACAGTTACATACCTAGGATTTGGATTGCTGGACCAGTGATACAAATGTGAAAATTTATAATGAATGTCAAGTTCCCTCCAAGTAACCAATTTGCATATTAACCAGCAATATATTAAATTTAGTAAATAAAATCAAGTCTTTCTGAAAGTTTAATCACATCTATGTTGAAACTATTCTTTCCATGTGTTTTAATGCTTTTATGTATTCAATTACTAGGCTGCATTCTGTATCAGTTAATCACATCTATCTTTAAATTTACTCGTACTTTCTTTGCTTAGGTTAAACATTCTGAGTAAACCTATCTAATAAATTCCTACTGCCATATATATATGTGAAGTTCTATTTGGTTTATTTGGTTCTATTTGAAATTTGATTCCTAATTCCCTTTTTTACTATTACTGTGCCTCAATTTTATTATCAAAAGCCGCCTTCTGGCTCTTTTATAGGCCTTCATAAGCTTCTTTTGCCTTAAAATAATTCTTAATTCCAAATAATTTGCCTCTTTTCTATAATTTGTCATTTTTGCTTTTAGAATGATCCCTTATTAGTGTTTTATATATTTTTTTGTTTTTCACATCATCATAAGAGAACAATTGTGTACTGTTTTCCCTATGTTAATTATCTTTCTTAGTTCTAAATATTGTCAGTATCTCTTCTCCTGCAGTTTCTCATAAGATTTTCCCATTATTATTGTTCAGCATATGTAAAATATTTCTTATTCTTTTATCTCTGACTTTAATAGCTTTTCTTAAAGTCTGAGTCTCCTTTAAACTATCAGATTCAATTTGGTTAATATAGAAATATAAAAGTAGTCAGTCATTCATATATTAATTTTTAAAATTTAGAATCTATTAACCATTTTCTGCATTCCTGATAGAATGCTAAAGAGTTTATAGGCATGACCTCATTTTAAAAATCCTTCCAGAATATATAATTTTCTTTCATAGAGTTTGTCTAGAAATAATGCTATGCAATACTTTCCCAAACATGTCTAACACTGGTAAGGCTTTAAAATGTTTGTCCTATCAAATTAAATAAATGTGATATGCTGAAAGGCAGGCAGATGCTCTGCATATAAGACCATCTAAGTAACCGACTATGAAGTAATGTGATACTGAATTACCTATGATCTTTTGTTGAGATAAGGAAAATAGTGCCAATGAGAACAACCATAATAGGTATGTGTGTCTGTGTAGATATTTAATCAGAGGCTAACTATCAGTATATCGGAAAAGAAAAACTAGAAATTTTAAAACAACATATCTTTAAGGTAAATCATATTAGTATTTGTTTTTCTTCTTTGAAAATAGTAAAACTTATTACATCACAGGAACTTCATTGATTTTCAGTAAAACTCTGTGTCCTATATATAAAAGTAGGATATTCCAATCAAAACAAATAATGTAAGATATTCTGAAACATACATTCTACTTTTCAAAGGATCCTGTACTATTGAGTATATTTGTTAAAGACTCATGAGGTAATCATCCTTTTATATTTTTGCATTTTATTTGATTAATTGGATCATTAGTATGACAAGTAATTTATAATATCAGTTATGCTCAAATGTATAACTTAATGTTTTCATGCTCATTACATTTTAATATAGTGGGATGAAATTGTCTTACTTTTCTAAGCTAAAAACTTTATTCAAATTACATACAATTACATTCATTTTTCTAAACAAAGCAATAAGAAACAGTCTTCTGTGTTATGATATGTCAGACTACTACTAAAGTTGTTTTACTCTACAATATGGCAAGCAAATTACTTACAAAAAACTTAAAATTACTCTTCATTATTCTCAAATATATGTTCATGGCAAGCATTGATATTTCTGTCAGGAAACATCATATTTTTCCTTTTGACTAAATTATTTTGGACAGTAGAAGTGAATTACTAATTAATGCTCCATGTTTCAAAAGGCCGATCAGAATTTTTTTAGATAACATCAATACTAAGATAGTTATCAAATGCTATTTAATAATTTTATACATGTCAACTAGTTGATTTAATAAAAGTCTGACAAAATAATTTTGAAAATAAATTTCTATTTTTACATTAAAACTTTATTAAGCAATTTCTATGAAAAATTCATATATGACAGTTTTATTTGCACATGCAGGTGCATATTTTAGAAATCTGTGTCATACTTGGATGCATTATTATAAAACCGAGCTGCTAGTCTCCACTGGAGTTTCTGGAGCTGAAATAAAAGACATTTTGCATGTCAATACTAGACTACTGTGTCATGACCATGGACGTGTTTGTATATTGCCAGCCTATGCTATCTATTTTTGGTACCATTGTGTACAACAAATCTTTACCCTCAGAGGCCCTAAAATGCATTGTATTGCTTCTCTTTAAAAAAATACTACCATTGCTTCCTATAAAGTAAGCCTGCTTGTAAAACCTAAATGTTTCAGCAACAATAGACTTCCTGCCAAATAACGTGTAACCAAGAAAAAAGTAATTGACTTTACTAGCAATGCAATGAGCCTTAGATGAATTGTATCTTATAACAACATATGAACCTCTCTTATAAATACATTTTAGCAAGTAAATTTTGTTTAAAAAATGCCTTTATTCTGATGAATTGGAAATAACTATTTTGATACTCAAATAGAAAGTTTTTTAATATTTAGAAAGTGAATTTTAATCCATTCTGAACTTTAAATAATGCTGTTATTTTGGCACTCTCTGACTGCATAATTATGTAAAGGTATGATTGAGTCTATTATGAATTTCTGTTCCTCTGAGGCTTGGAAATGTCATAAACATTACTATGATTAGTAATCAGGAAAAGTTCCCCTCTACCCATTCTGAAAATACTTTCCTTCTTGGTCCATTCTGTGATCCATGTCTGTCATCAGGTTCACTCAAAAAGGGCACTCTTTGTCACTCAAGTATATTTACTTCAGTTTTTACCCATTTCTTTTTTGTTTTTTATCTGCTATCATTATCATTGTCCAAGTTTGCCATTTAGGGATAACATGCGACTAGCTTAATAACAGATGTGAAATTTTTTCATATACTATTCAGTTTCTAAGACCCATAAAGTATTCTGAATTTAAAACAGAAACAAGCAAAAAATTTTGTTTTTCAAAACACAGGCTTCCATCACTAAACATGTGTGATATTTGGTGTAGATGGCATACAATTACACTTAAGCCTCATCATGATGCGGTCTCCAGGTTTGAGTCAAGGTTGATCATCACAGATAAAATTAGTTGGTATTGAGGAAAATTAATGATGATGTGCTTAAGATTACATTCTCTGACCAGTAGATATATAGCAAGTTTTTTTTTTTTTTTTTTTTTTTTTTTTTTTTTCTGAGGTCCCTTTCCAGCCCCAGGAGTTTATATACATTCACGTGTGCCCATGAATTCTCGACATTCCCCCTGCCTCTTCCACAAAAAATACACACTGCATGTGGCAAATTGGACTTACTTGGGATGACAAGGGCGGAGGAATGAAAAAGTAGAGACATCCTGGAGGTTGGGAATGAAACTGCTGAATCACCCTGTCATTTTCTTTCTTTCTTTTTTTTCTTTAAAGAGAAAAAGAAGGGAAAAAAAGAAAAAGAGGGGAAAAGGAATATTACTTCATTCCTAAAATGGGTTTCAATAATGGCCGATCAATATTTTGAGTGTTTAAAGTGGTTAATGCATATTTTATGTGTTTAAAATGGAGACCTCTATTGTGTTTATTTGTTCTGGCTCTGAGTTCAAGTCCTGGATATCGTTATCAATTTGTTGTCTCGTTGAATCTAAATCTCATTATGTGTCTTATGTATCTGGGTGTTAAGATCTCTTATTGTTGCATTAATCCTTTTACCCTTGCATCCTTGTAGCTTTGAAATCTATTTTATTAAGTGTGAGAATTGCAACTCCTGCTTTTTATTTATTTATTTTTGCTCTCCATTTGGTTGGTGAGTTTTTTTCCATCCCCTTGTTTTGAGTCTTTGTATATCTTTAGATATATCGTTAGATTTTGTGGATAATGTATATTTTGTGTGTTTAAAATGGAGAGCTCTATTGAGTTTATTTGTTCTGGATCTTAGTTCCAGTCCCGGATATCATTATTAATTTTCTGTCTCGTTGAATCTAAATCTCATTATGGGTCTTATGTATCTGGGTGTTAAGATCTCTTATTATTACATTAATCCTTTTACCCTTGTATCCTTGTAGTTTTGAAATCTATTTTGTCAAATGTGAAAATTGCAACTCCTGCTTTTTATTTATTTATTTTTGCTCTCCATTTGGTTGGTACGTTTTTTTTTCCAACCCTTTATTTTGAGTCTATGTATATCTTTGAATATACCGTTAGATTTTGTGTGTATCTTTTGATTAGGAGATTTGGTCGATTTAAATTTAGGGTTGCTGCCATTTGATATTAACTGGCTATTTTGTCCTTTCATTGATAAAAATTCTTCTTTATGTTAATGCTCTTTACTTTTTGGTGTATTTTTAGAAAGGGTCATACTGGTTGTTCCTTTCTGTGTATAATGCCTCTTTTAGAAGTTCTTGTAAAGCAGGCCTGGTGGTAATAAAATCTCTGAGTACTTGCTTGTTCATAAAAGATTTTATTTTTCCTTCAAATGTAAAGCTTAAATTGGCAGGATATGAAATTCTGGGCTGAAAGTTCTGTTGATTAAGTATATTGAATATTGGCCCCCACTCTCTTCTAGCTTGTAGGGTTTCCGTTGAGAGATCTGCTGTAAGCCTAATAGGCTTACCTTTATGGGTAACTTGATCTTTCTCTCTGGCTGCCCTTAATATTTTCTCCTTCGTTTTGATCTTGGTGAATCTAACGATTATGTGCCTTGGGGTTGGTCTTCTTGAGGAATATCTTTGTGGTGTTCTCTGTATTGCCTGGGGTTGAATAGTGTCCTGCTTTGCTAAATTAGGAAAATTTTCCTGGATAATGTCCTGGAGAGTATTTTCCAGCTTGACTTCATTCTCTCCGTCACATTCAGGTACACCAATCAAGCGTATATTAGGTCTTTTCACATAGTCCCATATTGCTTGGAGACTTTGCTCATTCCTTTTTATCCTTTTTTCTCTATTCTTGTCTTGTCCTTTTGTTTCATTAAATTGGTCTTCGACCTCTGATACCCTTTCTTCTGCTTGATCCATTCGGCTGTTTAAGCTTGTACATATTTCACTAAATTCTCGTGTTGTATTTTTCAACTCCATAAGTTCATTTGTATTCCTCTCTATATTGTCTATTCTTTTCAACACTTCATCAAACCTTTTTTCCAAGTTCTTAGTTTCTTTACATTGGGTTAGAACAAGTTCCTTTAACTCCCAGAAGTTTCTTATCATCCACCTTTTAAAGTCTACTTCAGATAATGGAACACAGTCCTTTTCCATCAGGGCTTGTTCCATTACTGATGAGTCCTTTTCCATCAGGGCTTGTTCGGTTGCTGATGAGTCCTTTTCCATCAGGGCTTGTTCCGTTGCTGATGGGTTCTGATTTTGAGTATACTCGGCCTTCTTAGGCTGTTTTTTTTCCCTTCATTGTAGATGACCCGCCTTTCTAATTAGGTTTCTGAGTCGACGTCTGACTTATTGATTCCCAGTGCTGGGATCTGAGCAACCCACTGTGGCGGCCTAAATAGCAGCGATAAGACTGATGGTGCTCTTCTGCCCGGGAATCTCTGGTCTGGCTTCCCTCTTGAGTCTGCAACAAGCGGCTCTGACTTCCCGGAGCTCCAAACTCCGGTCAGTAGGGGAAGCAGTCCTGTTGGCTCTGCATGAAGAGCTGCTGCGCCGAGACGCCGGCAAAACTGCTGCCGCGGCCACAAGAGTCGCGCTGGTGACCCGTGAGGCTCCTCCACTGGGAATCAGCTAATCGGTGAGTGACAAAAATTCGTCTAAAGATGTGGCGTCGTCTCGTTCTCTGAGCTTTCACTGGGAGCTACAATCCTGAGCTGTTAGTGGTCGGCCATCTTGGATCCATCTCCTATAGCAAGTTTTAAGCATGTCTTTTGGGGATGGTAACGTAGAATAAAGTTTCTTGAGACATTTTCCAGTCCTAAAAAGGGTTGACTCCTAGTGCCATTTATAAATACTGGAAATGGCTGAAAGTGAATTGAAAAACTGTTTTCCCCTTAAGGGACAAACTATAACAATTCCATGACCCAAAGACATTTTTAGGTACTCAGAAGTGGCATATTGTTGAGGTGCCAAAAACTGAAACAGATATCTTAGATTATCTTAAATAAGTGGTTTCATGTAATAGAAGTCAATTACAGTAGAACTTCTTTCTACAACTGCTGGATTAACAGTTGGTAGTATTTCGTAACAGATATTTGAGGGCAAAAGGTAAGATGGTTGTGGGCACTTGCAACGCTCAAGATTTTCTTTTCACGTCAAAGTGATTGGCAAGGTTTTCTGGATGCCAGTGTTGATTTGAGCTTGAGAATACCAAATGAAGGCTGATGCTGACACTTTTTGAGAGAGGGAAATGTGAGAGCAAGATAGTTGCAACATAACAAATATTCTTGGTGTTTCAAGCATTCATTCTCTTATTACAGCTGATGGCAACAGATTAGTCAAATAAAATTTTTATCACTTTTTGACTAAATTAATTTATGCATCTTTTAAAATAAAGATGATTATAAGTATTAATATTCATGATGAATTCAGAAATAATTTTGCTACTGAGAATTAACAGTCACATGAAGTAATTTAACTTCATTGGATTTGATGACATTAAATCCACTGGTGCTTCACTAATAATATTTTAACAAAAGCTGGAAAAATGACCTATACTAATTACAGAAAAATAGTTCAAATGAAAAGATACTAGGGTTCTGGGAGGGAAACACATAACATTTCAATATAGTAATCATTAAAGAATTATAAACTGCGGTTTTTATGAGAACCAAACACAACGTGTTTTATAAGATTTTTCATATCAATGAAGACACATAGATGAAAATTGGTACAGATGGTTGTCTGTTTTTTATTACCTTTTACATTTAGATGGAAGTTTGGTAGAAGGAGTAAACACTGGAATCGCAGTGTTGTTCAGGCTGTGCTTTTAATATTATTATAACTTTGAGGAAGCTACTTGTCCATGTTACCTGAATGGTCAGTTTCCTCACTATAAATATGTTGTAATAATGCTTATTTCATTACACAAAGGTTTCAGTGCAAGATATGTCAGAAATGCTTTTTACACTAGGCTACTAAGTTTTCATTATTTAATTTATTACTATTATTTGACTTGCCAATTTCATACTTTTGTTCAATAAGGTAACTCAAGTATCCAGGAATTGTCATCCTAAAAATATTTGTTAGAATCACACTACTCCTCACATATTTTAAAGATACATCTATTTTTTAATCTTATGCAAATAGAGATAGTTGAAATTATGAAATATTTGAATATTGACAGAACTTGAGTATAAATACCATAATAATTAACATCATTTCTTTAAAAAATATGAATAAACTATTATTTTGGGTTGGACATTTTATATCATTCATTTTGTCTTCATGAATTTGTATTCACATTCCAATTTAGCAACATTAATTTGTCCTAATGTAATATGATTTTGTGCTTGAAAGCCACTATTGAATATCTTATCATACTTCCCTAAAAATATTTGAAAAATTTGAGTTTCTGTTATCATAAGGCTCTATGTATCTTCTACATAAGATTTTATTGCAATTGTTAGTAGTATATAATTTACTTAAAATAGCAAAATGTATTATAAATTGTTAATAAATACAATTTAAGAGAGAAAATGTATTTGAAATAATTTTTAAAATAGCATTTTTAAATGCTATTTAAAAGTAAGAATGCTGTGGATTAATTATTGGAAGCAGTTGTGAAAATATTCCTTTATTTATTAGTCTGGTGATTTTTATCTATCAGACAAACGATTGATATGAGTTTTGAATCAGTCATAAGTTTTTTGTTGAGCGTCATGTTAAATGGGATGTAGGAAATCAGAACTTGCAGAGCAAATAATATTTCAGCCTTATCCATTTTAAAGTAAGTTGTGAATAAAATGTTAAATAGGATATCTGATTTCCTTAAAGCTATTAATAATTTAATAGCTCCTTTCATTAACCCGGGGCCTTTCAGGAATACAAATTAGAAAACCATTTTCCTAACACTTGGCTGGTCCCTCAAAACATGCTCTTTATTAATTCTGAGTAGTCAATCATCTTTCTCATCTGTTTTCATCATTTAGTGAAATCGTCTCATCTATAACAGAGATGGACTAATACAATTCAAGAGAGATTAGGCAGACCTAAGTAATCTAACCAATGTAGAACTCAATCAGATCAGCTGTGGAGGGAATGCGTTTGTGTTTCCACAAAACTCTGGCCATTCTCTCTCAGAAGTTTGTCTGTTTAAAGACAGTGTCCCACTCTGTCATCCAGGCTGGACTGCAGTGGCAAAATCAGCTCACTGCCACCTCGACCTCCAGCCTCCCTAGTAGCTGGGACTATAGGCATGTGCCACCATTCCCAGCTACTTTTTATTTTTGTTTATTTTTGCAGAAACAGAGTCTTTGTATATTGTCCAGACTAGTCTCATACTCCTGGGCTCAAACAGCCCTCCTATTTTGGCCAACCAGTGTTAGAATTACTCGTGTAAGCCCGTGTGCCAGGCTTCAGATTTTCTAGGGCTCTGAAATACTGAGCCCCCATTATACATAACAAGAAAATCGTGTTTATGGAACAGCCCACTATTTGGGTGGCCTGGCAAGAGGCTCTATGACTCTCCAGCGTTAAATCAACATAGAGGGCTAATTGGTTGGTATAGCAAGAGGCCAATGAGCAGCCTGAGGTGGAGAAATCTGATAACATTGTAGAGGAGGCCTCTGCAGTATTTTAATAATATGTTCAAGACATGACTGAATTGAGAATCATTTACATCCATTAGATAATATTCTAGGTAGTATTTTTGTTTGCTTATTTGTCTGCTGTTTGGGTTTTTGTATAGCTCAAGCAGAAAGCATTTTGAATTCAAGTTTAGTCTACCTTTGCCAAAGTAGCAGGGGTGAAGAGCAGAGCTTCTGTGTAATTTCAAAAGTTTTTCAGAACTGTCTTCAGTAAAACCTTTGAATCACCCTAATTAAAGGTACAGTGTGCTTTCTAGTGGCTAATTATCTATATTCAAATATTTTTGGATGACATACAAAGGAATAAATAATCACCTAGACTGACTTTCATCTAAAAAAGGATAAAAAAGTAAACCTGAGATCGTAAATGCCATTTTTGAAATCACACAGCTAATGGAAAAAGCTAGGTTTAGAACCTGATGTTCCAGTTCACTGCTTTTCCCCTCTGTCTTAATGCTAGAACCATTCTACAAGTGAGGTCCCCAGACCAACAGCATCCAAATCAACTGGGAACATGTTAGAAATGAGAATTTTCTGGTCCCACTCTAGGTTTAGTGGATCTGAAATTCTAGGTCTGGAGTTTGGCAATCTTTGTTTTAACAAACCTTCCAGTGATTCTGATAAAGCTAACATATGAGAACCACTGTTTTAGAGGCTATGGATCAAAATTAAAAGTAATTTGTAACAATGCTGTTTTACATGCCCTTGGCTTTGGTGTACTGAGCAGTGTCTGTATCCAAGTAGAAGGGAGGGTGAGGTAAATTCCATAGTTACAGGGGTGGGAGTCTTGAGAAACCTGATGTTTAGTGGGGAAGCTTTGCAAGGCTGAGCAGGAACAATGGTTGAAGGTTGCAGGGAGAGAGCAATCAGTTGAGGTAGGAACTAGTTGTTTCACTTCTCTTTGTGGCCCTCTGATTACTTCAGACTTTCTGGCTCCTGGAGACCATCCAGTGGTCTGTGTGGGTCACCAAGGCTATAATGGCCAGGCTTGAACTTGAAGGCCTGACATATGCTATGGAGAGAACGGATTAAGTATTTAAGGTATAGACAATTGTTTGTGTAAAGTGCAGTAATCTCTGCTACTGTAACTATAATGAAATATGTAATTAAGCAGAAGACTTAAATTCTTGTTTTCAAATGCTTGTTTATAGAATTATTTTTGTTGCTCAAAACATGCTGTTATAGCATCATTCCATAAAATAAGGATAAAATTAGTATACAATATAAGCAGACTAACAGTACATTAAAAAATGATATTCTTTAGAATGTTAACATACGATATTCAAATGTTTTCTTTTAACCCAAAATACTTTAATGGTTAAACATGTTGTAATTGAATAAGTAAGTTACCTAAAAATGTCCTTAAGAATTATTGTAATTTTTTTCCTAATGAACACATCCACACACCTTTCTCATTCCTATTTATTTTTATTACTCAATAAATTTTAGGACACATAAAGAAAAATGAATACTGGCTCCTTAGACATCTTTCCCGTATGCTTCCAATATACAATTTGGAAGGAAAAGGAGTGGTTGGTTGCTAAATTGCTTAATATATTTCCTTGCAATAAAAAGAAAAGTGCCTTTGTAGAAATGCTGTAGAATTTTCCTATTAAACATGGTGGAATCATTTCTTACCATCTGTAGCATTCATTTAAAAATATAAACAGTGGTGTATTTGCCATCTGTTTGAGTGACTTTTTATGATATTTTTTGAATCTGTCATTCAATGATATTACCAATTTTATCATCTAAGGATGATGGCTTAAACTATGATCAATGACATTTTTGGTAGCCAGACATACATGCTATGGAAGTGAATCAGCAAATGGCTATAAAGATGGCCAGTAATAGCCATAATAGCTCTGTTAACACCAATAAAACAGTACAGAATAGCTACTTGAAAGCATTTAACATCTTGCTGAAGGTGAAGAGCAAAATATCTGTGAAATGAGTGCTGCGTATCAGCTTACATCAGGTGGCTGTTAAACAGGTAAATTACAATCCCAGCCCTTCCCACATCCTTGAAAACATTTTTTAAAATGATATTACCCACAGCAATTTTTACCAGAAACTCTAACCAGCCACTAGTTAGAGAGTTTCTCTACATATTTGAGACAAATTAAAAGTTTAGTGAATGAAGTCAGATAAAGACATTTATCTTCAAGAGAATGTCAATGGGCTCATTAGTATTTCCTATACTGAGGTGGTATAAACACACAGATGTTCACAGACTTAAATTTCCAAGAATAAGATAATAGTTCTTATGGAATTAAGACACCAACCAGCTTATGAAGTTTGGAATATTTACACAAGAGCAAAAAAAAATGATTCCTTTGTAACGCATTTTAACTTCTATTTTAGGTTCAGGGGTACATGTGCAGGTTTGTTATATAGGTAAACTTGCATCATAGGAGTTTGTTATACAGATTATTTCACCATCCAGGTATTAAGCCTAATACCACTAGTTACTTTTTCTGGTCCTCTCCCTCCTCCCATCTTCTGCCCTCCAGCAGGCCCCAGTGTCTGTTGTTACCCTCTATGTGTTGATGTGTTCTCGTCATTTAGCTCCCAAGTAAAAACATATACTTGTTTTTCTGTTTCTTTGTTAGTTTGCTAAGGATAAGGCCTCCAGCTCGACCCTGCAAAGGACATAATCTCATTCCTTCTTATGTCTGCATAGTATTCCACGGTGTATATTTACCGTATTTTCCTTATTCAGTCTACCACTGATAGACGTTTAGGTTGATTCCATGTCTTTGCTATTATGAATAGTGTTGCAATGAACATATATGTGTCTTTATAAGAGAACTATTTATATTCCTTTGGGTATATACTCAGTAATGGGATTGCTGAGTTGAATTGTAGTTCTGTATTTTGGTCTTTCAGGAATTGCCACACTGCTTTCCACAATGGTTGAACGAATTATGCTCTTACTAAAAATGTATAAGCATTCCTTTTTCTCTGCAACATGTTCAGCATGTTATTTTTTAACTTCTTAATAGTACCCATTATGAGAGGTATGAGATGGTATCTCATTGTAGTTTTGATTTGCATTTCTCTAATATTAATCAGTGATGAGCTTTTTTTGAGACTTTTTGGCTGCATGTATGTGTTCTTTTGAAAAGTGTCTTTTCATGTCCTTTGCCTACTTTTTAATGAATTTGTTTAAGTTCCTTACAGATGCTGGATATTAGACCTTTGTCAGATGCATAGCTGGAACACATTTTCCCTCATTCCATAGGTTGTCTGTTTACTCTGATTATAGTTTCCTTTCCTGTGCAGAAACTCTGGTTTAATTAGGTCACATTTGTGAGCTTTTGCTTTTGTTGCATTGCTTGTGGCATCTTTTTCATGAAATCTTTGCCCATTCATATGTCCAGAATGGTGTTGGCTAGCTTGTCTTCCAGGGTTTTATAGCTTTAGGTTTTACATTTAAGTCTTTATCTTGAGTTGATGTTTGTATACGATATAAGGAAGGGTCTAGTTTCAAACTTCTGCATATGGCTAGCCAGTTATTCTAGCACCATTTACTGAACAGGGAGTCCTTTCCCCATTGCTTGTTTTTGTGAACTTCATTGAAGATCAGATGGTTGGACAGGTGTATCTTTATTTCTGGGCTCTCCATTCTGTTTCTTTGGTCTATATGTCTGTTTTGTACCAGTACCATGTTGTTTTGATTACTGTAGCCTTGTAGAAATTTTAAGATGGATAGTATGATGCCTCCAGCTTTGTTCTTTTTCTTTAGGCCTTCTTTGGCTATTTGGGCTCTTTTTTGATTCCATATGAATTTTAAAATAGCTTTTCTTAGTTCCATGAAAAGTGTCAATGGCATTCCTATCAAATGCAATTGAATCTATAAATTGCTTTGGGCAGTATGGCTGTTTTAATGATATTGATTCTTCCTATCCATGAGTATGGAATGAGTTTCCATTTGTTGTGTTGGCTCTAATTTCTTTGAGCAGTACTTTGAGCAGTTATATCACATTTTAAAATAATAAAATTTGGGACATTTGCCCTTTAAATTGCAAATGTGTACATACTTACTGAGTAATGCCTTACCACTTATTACATTTACGCTGTTAAAAGGTAGTTTGGCAAAGAAGGAGGTCAGCAAAATTCAGAACAGACAGAGAGGAGGTAAGATCATATTTTTAGTAAACCTGACTGATGGCAAAGAAAGCTACAGCCTGTATTGACTGATCTTCAAGTTAATGTATATACAGGTATTGTTTTTCATTCCAGGTTTAGTCATTAAATTTTTTATATAATTATTTGTTAAAGATATACTTTAGAGATTCTAGAGTCAAGGATTGAGGTGTCCTAAAACACCTAAGTGAGCCTAATTAAAGAATAGCATACTAACAATATTTATGATGACTGAATAACAATATAATAGAGAATGACTTTGAACTTCAATTCATTAGTGCTAGAAATTAGTTCAGGAATGGTTGATACACAGAGATGGAAAAAATATAAAGTTGGAAAACATATTGACTTATAACTTATTTTAGTTAGATATTATGGCTTCATATTACTTATAAATGGCTATTTAAATATATATTTTATTAATATATCTCCTATTATAATCAGTTTTATAGTAATTCTAACTTCCCTCAACCCAAATAGACTGGTATATTTTCTAGCAAGATATCACTGGTATAAATTTGACATCCAGGAAAGAACATCACTGAGAAAGTTTAGCTCTTGTAATTGACTAGTAAATTTATTTGAATATAGTCTGTTTGAGAGCAGACATATGGGAAGTTTGCAGGCAGTGTCAGTGCATTCCTAAAATACCCAGAAAAAAATATACTATAATACTTACAGTATAAAGTATAATACTGTATACCTTTGCTATTGTAAAATAGCTTGATGTAAGATAAGTATTAAAAATTAATAATACAACAGAAAGACAGTAAAAATTATTTTAAAATGTGTATCTATTCACAATCACAAAAAATATATATAAAAATCTAGAAATGGGTATAAGAAGAAAAGGAGAAAACTTTACTAAGAGACAAAAATACTTGAACAAAAAAGAGAGGTACATTATAAATTTAGATGAGTGACAAACTAGAGCAGATTAAATATACTTTAAAGCTTCTTTTGGAAGTACAAAAAAGATGATGATAGTAAGACCATCTGGAAGGACACTCAATGTATAATAGCTCAGATGTCATTGAATAAGATAAGGCATAAAAGGAATTTGATCTATTAATAATTAAAACACTATAGTACTGATATGAAAACTGTAGTGTTGGTAAAAAGACAGAATAAAATAATAAATTATCTCCAATGGATACATATATGTAATCTATCTGTATATATATATGTATTCATATATATATGATTTTAATATTCAAATAAAAAATTACTCAACCAAGAATGCTGGAAAAATTGTTCTATATTTATGGAGGAAGCAATTAATTAATTAATTACAAGAAGCCACAAAAGTAATTCATTTTTGGAAATGTTAAGAAGCTATATATGAGGCCAGGCGCGGTGGCTCACGCCTGTAATCCCAGCACTTTGGGAGGCCGAGGCGGGTGGATCACAAGGTCAAGAGATCGAGACCATCCTGGTCAACATGGTGAAACCCCGTCTCTACTAAAAATACAAAAAATTAGCTGGGCATGGTGGCGTGTGCCTGTAACCCCAGCTACTCAGGAGGCTGAGGCAGGAGAATTGCCTGAACCCAGGAGGCGGAGGTTACGGTGAGCGGAGATCGGGCCAAAACTTCATTGCAAAAAAAAAAAAAAAAGCTATATATGAAAGACGAAACCATGAAAGGCCCAGAAGAAAGCTACAAGTAAGCAGTTAAATGATGACTAAGAATTTTCTATGTGTGCAAAAGAAATTATCTGAGAATGTTAAAATGTATTAAATTATGACACATTAAAATATATTAACAGCTAAATGAAAAACCAATTAAGCATATTTGCAAGAAGTATAACATAGCATTACCTTGTTTCTTATAAAGTGTTTTTAAATAATCAGGATAATACTATAAGAAATAGTATCAGTTAACATGAAAGAACTCACATGGGAAAAATTAAAAATGTGTAATTTTATGGGTAATCAGGAAATGGACTTTTGTTTTTAGTATCTTACAAAGATTTAATATTTTTTCTATTGCAAAATACTAATGTCATTTATAGCAATCTTCTTTAAAAACTCAGCTTATTTTCCAAAAATTATTACTGTATTTTTGTAAATAGAGAAAAAAAATTCAAGATTTTTTAGAAATATTAAGCTAGAAGAATGAGGTTACATGTGTTGGTACAAATGCAAAAAGTAATTCAGCTGTTAAAATTATAATTTTGGCTCTTCTTCTTCCTCTTCCTTTCCTTTCTGAACAATATTTTCGCAAATTATTAGGTAGGGCAAAGAAGAATAGGCATCAATACCCTTGGGGGACACTTGTAGATCCCTGCATTTGATTCCCGGTGACCAGATAGGACAGAAGACACTTGTGCTTGATGTCAGCCTAAGCAGGGTAGGTACAGTGTCCCCACAAGGGTCAGCCTGATGTAGGAAGCTTGAGCTATTGCAGAGTGGTGGGCAGTAGCGTTTGTGTCCAGGTGTCACCCACCTGTAGAGATGGTTGACACACATCTGGTGTGGGTGGTCAGAGCCCAAAGAGTATGGAAGATCTTCTTGAAGGAGGAGCATCCTGGCACAAGGCTCTGTAGCTGAGCAGAGTGAGGCCATTATCTTCACAGGTGATTTTAAATACAGATGGTGTATCTATGAAGGAAAATGAAAGTGGCTTTCTCATTGAAGGAGAAGGCATTGACAAATTTGGAATAGGATGAAAATAGCATAAACTGGGTGGTATTGGATGATAATTGAAGATATTGTATGGACTCAGTTTCCTAAGTATAGACAAATGTAGAAATATTTATATATGAGAAAAAGTGGGGGGAGAGAGAGAGAGTTCCATTGCATTTATGCAGATCATTCTGGTTAGTAGGAACTACATGAGGAAATTAGGAGGTGACAGGGTCAGCAATTTTTTAAAAACACTGATAAATATTTTAAAATATTCTTTAAAACAATATAGTGATTATAATTTTCAGTATATTAAAAATTTAAAAATGTAATTTAGAGTATTATTTAATAGCCTACCTAAAATATTATATACACATATAAACACTCATATATGTGATGTGAGATTAGAAGTTAAAATGATGGAGGCAGTTTCCCATGTAAATGGCTAAAGCTTCAATCTATAAACTTAGAAAAAAATGATAGAATATTAACCACATGATTTGTTAATAAAACTATTAGTTTATGAGAATATTTCACATTTTCCTTCAGTTGTGTGTTAACTATAAATGATTACTGACTAAATATTAGTGAGAGCTCTAGTTTGACATTTTCATAATTTGGGTTGATAGATTTATCCAAGACTAAAAATAAAGACTTGTTTTGTTTTGTATATACACCAAGAATTTAACTGATGGCATAACAGAGATCAGGTTAACTGCACAAACTTTGATTTTCCAGTTCCTTCAATAAAAAGCTATGTGAGAAGTCTGAAGAAGTAATTTCTCAGAAGGGGTTAATAAAGCCTGTATTACTGGCTTATTGAAAGAATTAACTCCAGCAATATATGGTGTCTGGCATATGATAAGAAAATATAATCATAAATTATTATGGTCTCTATATCACTAAGGGAAGGCTAACTCCTGTACCAAACAACCCCAACATTTCAGAGGTTTAATGAGAAAAACAAATGTTTCTCAATTGTTTTACAGTCTCATGCAAGTCAGAAAGGAGGTTGCTTTGTTCAGCCATTCAACAACAGACTCTATTATGTGCCTTTGTCATTTTCTAAGGTCTTGAAGTCCCCTAAGGGATTCTTTGCATCTACCTGTCATATCAATAAAAAAACAGCATGTGAAAGGCATAGCCTCTTTATCACTTTGGTGAGTGTTAGCATACATCATTTCAGCCCATAGAACAAACCACACTTTTACAGAGGGTCTAGGAAATGTAGTCTGAAGATAGGCCCAGAATGAAGAGAAAGAATAGACATCTTCGAGCATTTGTGGTCTTTTTACAATCTTCTGCCATTCTGGTTGCCAAATAGCTATTAGCTCCATTCTTTATAGAGAGAACACATATAACTTCCCTAAAATAGACAACTACAAGCCACACTATGTCACTATACGAGTTCAAAGTCCAAGACTGTTGGCAAACAATTTTTCATATGTCTCTTACGTTGCTGCACATCTTATTTAAGTTTTTGCTCCAGACCATTGAGGATTTTTTAAAAAAGAAAACCAGTTGGGAATTTAGATATAGTTTCTTCTTTTAGGGCAGAGGACATATTTGTTTGCTGTCCAGGAATATAAAAATAACGCTTTCCACTTGGGAAAATGTAGGGAAGGTTGCCAGCAACCTCCTTTAAAATACTGCCATTTCCTAAGCTCAGTTTCCTTAGTTGGAGTGGGGACTAATTCTGCATACGCAGCGTCCCTTTGGGACACTCAGCATTGTTCCTTGGGGCTTGGGGGCCTGGAGAACCAATGTGAACATGAAGCTCAAGCTGATTACTGTCATGTGTAATGAAGTCTTTTGTCTCTGACTCAGGTGTCTCATGTCTTCAGTCAGCATCCATGAAACTGTACAGGTACTTTATCCACTTAAAATTAGGGTAATATCTTAGACCCTTTATAATGCTTGACAAGGATTTTTAGTTAATATGTAGCCCCTCTACTTGGTCACCTATGTGTCACTGCATAGCACAGCAACCTATGAAATAAGTAACTTGCTACACTCACAATCCTATGTAAAATGGTGGGCGCATAATAACTACACACACACTCTCTCTCTTTCATGAGTCTCACCCCCAAAACAATTTTTTAAAGATGTCACATGGTTGTCACTGGAATTCTGGAAAGATATTTTGAAGATTCTAAAGATTGCCTCCCTTAGGTTGCAAAAAATGTTGTTAGACCCTCAGTATGGTCTCCTAAATGAATTTCCATATTTATCTGTTTGCTGTTGGTTCTGTCCTGTAGGACAGATACAAACTTCTTTTTTGTAAGTAGAGAACTCTTTTGGGCTTTGGAACTCACGTGATCTCTGTCATAACTATTCAACTCTGCTACTGTGGCATGAAAGTAGCCATTAACAATATATAAATGAATGGACATGGCAAGATTTGTGGGCTACAGTTTGCAGACTACTGCTCTAGAGGATTAATCCTTGTTCAGGACCCGCTGCACCACATCCAAAGGGATGCTGGGACATATGTCCTCTCAGAGTATTTCTAGGCTTTCATAACTCACTTTCTATTAATGAAAGTTTGGTGTTCTGAAAATTGTCTTGTTTCTGCAACAAAAACCTTTCTTAGTCCTAGCATGTGGTTGCTTTGATTATGTCAACAATTTAGTAGGCTTAGGAAATATTTATTTATAGACAGTTTCATGTGTTAAAAACCACACTCAACATTTATCTCTAGATGTAGTTTCAAATTATGCTATACTTACTTTATTGACTTCTTACTGAGTGATTCTCTTCCTCAATTTAGTCTTGAAATTGAAGCTACATTGAAGTTATTTGAAATACACTTAATCTAATCATTGTTACAGAGCTGAATCCCTTTATTAAGCTGAGTTTTACTCACTCACATGGTAGTCCTCCAGCTTGTTTCAATCTTACCTTGCAACTGCTTGGGACAGGAGCAATTGAACATTTTTTTTTCCTTGAGTGTTCTGTCTTGAGTTTTTCCAAATAAATTTCTAAGGAAAAGAATTTTAGTTTAAATACAGAAAATTGAGGGATCAAGGAAAAAATCTGATGGGAGTTTGACAACTGAAACTAGAAAGCGCAAGAGCCAAATAAAGTTATCAAGCTGTCTAACACTCTGAGTTACTAAAGCATAATCATAAGGGGAAAATACGAAAAATACTGAAAACTAGCCTTAGATTTTCAAATTCCCCACTCACAGAGAAGAGCAAGGGTTTTGGGTTACTTATACACTGATCCTCATCAGTCATTGTTTAAAGACTATTCCCAATGAGACACTTATTTCCCAGGCATTAGTTAATGTAGGGAAGGGGAAAGGGAGTTAGGTAAGGCCCTGCTGTATATTACAACTGTCTATACTTTGTCAATTCCTTTACATTTCTGTTGGCAAATTAGAAAAGTAGTCGCCTAGTTCATCCCTTTCTTATAGTTCTTTAATGCTGCTAATAACAATTAACAAGTATTATTTATGTTTTGTTATCTAATCTTTCCCATAAGAATGAAAAACTTAATAGTTGTCGTCTTTCATCCAAACTATGATGGGTGAAGTTTAAGCAGACAATACCCCACAGCATAAAATAAAGAAGATAGAAAAGTCAATACTAAAATGAAAAAATTTAGAGAAGCAATACCTAAAAAGAAAATCTAAACAGCCAATGAACAAATTAAAAGATTCTCAGATTTATTAGGCTGGGCACAGTGGCTCAGGCCAGTAATCCGAGCACTTTGGAGGCTGAGCTCTGCAGATCACCTGAGGTCAGGTGTTTGAGACCAGCCTGGCCAACATGGAGAAATCCTGTTTCTACTACAAATATAAAAATTTAGCCAGGTGTGGGGCACGCACCTGTAATCCCAGCGACTCAGGAGTCTGAGGCAGGAGAGCCATTTGAACTTGGGAGACAGAGGTTGCAATGAGCCAAGATTGTGCCACTGCACTCCAGCCTGGGCAACAGAGTGAGACTCCATCTTAATTTTTTTTTTTCAAATTCATGGCAATACAAATAAACTTAAACCCATCAAAAAGACCTAATGAAAAGGATGGGGTAAAATGAGAATTGTCATATAATCATATGATGAGTTACTCAATTTGTAAAAACAATCTATAAATAATTTGGCTTTTTACAATTTTTTATAGATTTAGTGGATGCAAGGGCAGTTTTGTTACATGGATATACTGTGTAGTGGTAAGGTCTGGGCTTTTAGTGTACCCATTATTTGAATAGTAAACATTGTACCCACCAGGTAATATTTCATCCTTCACACTCCTTCCCTTTCTCCTTTTTGTTTTGGCGTCTCCAATATATTTTGTTATCTTTCTTATTTCCACGTGTATCCATTGTTTAGCTCCCACATATAAGTGAGAACATTTGGTATTTGATTTTTTGTTTTTGAATTATTTCCCTTATGATAATGGCCTTAAGGCCCAACTATATTGCTGCAAAACACGAGTTCATTCTTTTTATGGCTGTGTAGTATTCCTTAGCATATGTATATGTGTTTATATATATGTGTGCATCTCACATATTCTTCATCCAGTCTCCCATTTATGAACACTTTTGTTGATTCCATGACTTTATTATTGCAAATATATCCATGCAGGTCTCTCTTTGACATAAGGGTTTCTTTTCCTGTGAGTAGATACCCAGTAATGGGATTGCTGGATTGCCTGGCAGTTCTATTTTTAGTTCTTTGAGAAATCTCCATACTCAAGTTTTCCATAAAGGTTGTACTATTTACATTCCAACTAACAGTGTATAAGCATTCCTTTTCTCCTCATCTTCATCAACAGCTGTTATTTATTGACTGTTTAATATAGCTATTCTAAGAGGTGTCAGAGAAATTTGCATTTCTCTGATGATTAGTGATGTTGGCAGTTTTTCATGCTAGAGGCTTGTATGTCTTCTTTTGAGAAATTTCTGTTCATATACTGTGCTCATTTTTTAATGATGTTGTTTGTTTCTTGTTGAGTTGTTTATGTTTCTTGTAGATTCTGGATATTAATCCTTTGCCAGATGCATAGTTTACAAATACTTGCTCCCATTCTGTAGATTGCCTGCTTAGTCTGATGATTATTATTTCTTTAGCTGTGTAGAAGCTTTTTAGTTTAATTAAGTCCACTTGTCTATTTCTGTTTTTGTTGTGTTTGCTTTAGAGGACTTAGTCATAAATTCTTTGCCTAGGCCAATGTCCAGAAAAGGTTTATGTTTAGAATTACAGTTTCAGGTGCCACATTTGAGTCTTTAATTCATCTTCAGTTAGTTTTTGTATATGGTGAGAGATGCAGGTCTAATTTTATTCTTCTGCATGTGGATATCCAATATTCCCAACATCATTTATTGAGAAGAGTGTCCTTTCTCAGTGTATGTGTGTGTTGGCTGTGTTGCAGATCAGTTGGTTGCAGGCATGTAACTTTACCAAATTATTTTCTAAATAAAGCCACATGCCTAGAAAATAATTTGACATTCTGAATTATAGTTGAAAAGCATACTCTAGAACTCAACAATATTGTCACTGCTCAATAACTCATTATAATAGTATTTATTTCTGGGCTTTTACAGCCTTTTAGCTGTTTATAGTTTTCTATAATTTAAGCTGAATAAAACAAGTAGGCGTTTATTTTATAAGGATTATTTTGCACCATACGTAGAGATTTATGTACTTTATGCAAGCATGTTACCTAACTTTTCCAATAAAAATATATATACATATATGCACATGTATATTGTCACAAAAGCATATCAACATACTTTACTATAATCTATTAGTCAAACAAAGAAAATTCACATGTTCCTGTTAATAAATGCAGAAAAATATGTTGACAATATTCAGCATTTACTGAAAAAGTAAAATCTATTTGTACACTAGAACTGAGAAAGATCATTCCTAAACCTATTAAGGTTATTGATCAAAATCTTCCAGTAATCTCACACTTTTACAGTTAAATATTGTATGGCTTTTCTTTAAAATCAAGAACTGAATGAGACAAAAATATTGCCTGTCACTGCTCATATCAATATTATAATAAATGGTTTTGTTAAGGAAATAAGATTACTAGATAAAAGACAAATTCAGGTCAATTATCTACATTGCTTTATAGTAGTAAACAAAAATATGTGCCTTTGATTAAATATAACAATGTTTATGAATTCATGAAAAAGTGGAATTTTAATTAAATCAAAACAGTTAAATATCGGCAATTTCATACAATTCCAACTTAATATGTCAATGAAGAAGGCACAATATTATAAATTTGACACTTTTCTCATTAATTTATATAGTAATTTTTTGTCTAAAACCCTAAAGTCTATATGGTTTCTAGAAAAGACTTCTTAATAAGAAGGTAGAAACACATTTACATTACCAGAAATTAGTATAATATTATAATAATAACAAAGAAGCAACATTGGTATGTGGACAGGCAGATAGCCAATGAGGCAGTATTAGAAGACTTGAAACTGACTCCTCAGTTTTGCCAATCCCGATATAAATCTAAGTTGTCTCTGCAGATCAGTTGGAGGCAAAAATGGACAGTCAATGAAGAGAAGCTGGACAAGTGGGTATCTATTTAGAAAAAATATAAAGTTTGTATTCTTTTTCATACTGTGTATGAAAATCAAATCCAAGTAACAAAAATCTGAAATTGTGAAAAATAGAGCTTTAAATATTTCAGAAATAAATATAAAAGATACTGTGATGTTAAGGTAGGAAAGGATTTATTAAACAAGATATAAAAAGCACAACTCACAAAGAAAAAGCTTGATAGATTTAAAGTTTTTTATCCATCAAAGGCACCATTTAAAAAGTGTAACTAAAAGCCACAGACTTTTAACATATAAAACTGGCAAAAGATTTGTATAGAAAATAAATCAAGTATTCTTACAAATAAGGAGAGAAAATCAACCAGATTTAATTTGGGGCAAAAATCAAGACCATGTATTTTATATGAGAGAGAAATACATGACATAAAATATAAAAACATGCTGAATTTAATTTGAATATGAAAAATATAAATAAAAATATACCAAGTTCTCATTTTAAACTAATCACATTGACAGAACTTTAAATATTTTGCTTACAGTTTTGCATGTGGCGCACTGGGAGCTTTCACACGGAGATGGCAAGAATATAGATTGGGAAATCACTTTGCAGAAAATTTAAATTCATCCAGTGAAGTGAAAGATGTGAACCTTATCACCTATTAAGTTTATTTCTAGGTATATACTCTAGAGAAATGCATGCCTGGATGCTCAAGAAGTCATATATAGAATGTTTATAGCTATATTATCTATGATGTCAACAAAATAAGAAAAAATCCAAATGCTCGTCCCCTATGCGGATGCAAAGGCATAAGAAGAATACAGTGGACTTTGGGGACTCGGAGGGAAAGGGCAGGAAGGGATTGAGGGATAAAAGACTACAAATTGAGTTCAGTGTATACTGCTGGGTGATGGGTGCACCAAAAATCTCACAAATCACCACTAAGGAACTTACTCATGTAAGCAATCACCACCTGTTCCCCCAAAAGGTATCGAAATAGAAAAAAAAAATAAAAAGAAATAGAAAAGGAGGAAAAACAAACCAAACAGAAGTATGTCTTTGCTCTCTCTCTCTCTCTCTCTCCTCTCATGGTTCCCAACTCACACACATTGCTGCTAGATGAACAACACTAACCTGTCAGATTACCCAGCAATTTATGTTGTTCTTTTAAAAAGTGGTAATTGTACTTTTTAAGGCAGTAGACTATATACTCAGTTAGGTTCTAATCTAAAATGCAGTGTCCAGAAACACCTCAAATAGCAAATGTTTTCTAAATGGAAGCTCATTATACAGTGAGATCACAGTCCAATTAACGTTGCATAGTGATATTTTAAGCAACATTTTCTATTTGTCTATTAGAAAGATAAGGTTGTGATTGTGTGGGTGTTTGTGTATAATTACTTGGGTAGGGTTGATGTCACTTCATTGCATTGCTTAAGCAGGGGGAAAGGCTAAAATCATAAAGGTTTCAAAAGTACTCTGGAACAAAAGGAAATAATTAGATAATTGGATAAACACCAACATTCCCTAATACATAGGAAAATTATATAGTGCTATAGGAGAAGTCAGGATTGGGAGAACGTGCCAGCAGAAAGAGTCATGAGGCCAAACGACTTCTAAATGTATATGTAGACTGACCAAAATAAAGTTTTTAATTACTTATGCTTAATAATGTGATGTATTATAGAATCTGTATTTGTATCTGGGTAAAGTAAATAATATTTGAGTACCTTTGCCACATATACAAAGGCTGTAATTTTGAATTTCTGTTTTTGTGGGTCTAGTGGTTCAAAGACTATTTTCCTAAGTGTACTGAACAATAGGAGAGAGTGAAGAATCCAAGTAAGATGATATCAGAAAGACTGATACCATGACTGAGAAGTTCAAGGATTTTATATCAAGACTGTTTGGAAGTGTAAATCTATTCTAGGACAGGAGCATACATTCTGGTTTTCAAGATGAAACTAAATGAAATAACTTGCAGCTCAGATGAATCAAAAGTCTTGGCAGGCAGCAAGAGTGTTAATAAATGGACTTTAAATTTCCCAGTCCTTAAATTCCTGGAATAAAAGAAAAGAGACAGCAAGAGCCTGAGTAAGACCATTAAAATTCATTTCTGCATTTAATTTGGTGATGAACTTGGAGGCAAAAATCTATTACTCTGTTTTTAAGTTGAGCTGTAATTTAATGTAACCTGTTCAACAACTTTTAGGTTCCTGACTTTCAAACTTTTAAACTTTTTAACCACATCTAAAATAAGACATTTAGCAGAATCTGATCCATATGTACTCACACTCATACTACTGATAGAAGCTTTGCTGAAATCATGCTTACTGTGATAGAGTGAGGTTCTGCTTTCAGTGTTTGACTGCTCACAGATTTTATATCCCACCATTCCCCGTTTTGTCTCTTACCTCACATCTAGGAAAGCTAGTAAGAAAGCTGACTCTTTGGAGCCAAGATGGGTGTGGAATTTCAAACCACCCAATGCTCAGACTACATGCGGGAATCCTCATCACAGCTCCACTCCGTAACCACTGTAAAAACCTCAGCTATTCTTTCATGACTCTTTCAACTCATTTTTGAACCTGCCTGGGAGCTTTCCTACTTTCTTCAGAAATCCTTGTGTGTCAATAATAAATCTTCTACAGTTTCTTGGTGCATATGTGGCATCATTAGTGTCTACATCTGACCAACATTTTTGAGTGATTCCACCTCTTTGAGGTGAACGTAATATTTTCCTATGGGTGATGAATTTCCTATTTACTATTCCATTTCATTATATTTCATTTAAAATAATACCAATCATTATAAACTGACTTTAAAGCCCGTTAATTGATTGTATAGGTCAACTGAAAATCGCGGTTTAAAATAAGAAAAGCATGATGAAATTCCGACCCTTGGTAAATGCACTGCTGCAATTTCCGTTTGTCATTTTTACCCTCTCCACTTAGGAAAACGCCTCTCTCTTCTCTTATAGCACACCGCTTTTCCGGCTCCTCACCTACTTTCACATTCTACTTTTGAAAGTTACAATTCCCCCAGAGTTTTGCTTTTTAAAATTTCTGACACTCCTCTTAAGTATTCTGATCTACTTTACTGACTGAATTGGGCTTTGGTGTTCATTTCCCAGAATTAAACTTCCAATTAAGACCTTTCTCCTAAGACCAAACCTGAATGTTCAGCTTACTGCAAAATGGATCCATGTAGCTGTGTTCATAAGCACTTGAAAAGGTTAAATGTATTTTCTCACCCCTCAACCCACTCTTTTCCCAAATGATCTCCCTCTGGGAACAAATGACTTTTCTCAGGCTTTATTGATTTTTTTAATACCTTTTTTTATTTATTTCCCTTTATTTAATTGTACTTTAAGTTCTGGGGTACATGTGCAGAACATGCGGTTTGTGACATAGGTATACATGTGCCGTGTGATTGGCTGTATCCATCACACCGTCTAATGCTATCCCTCCCCGGGCCCCCAACACCATGACAATCCCCAGTGTGTGATGTTCCCCTCCTGTGTCCATGTGTTCTCATTGTTCAGCTCCACTTATAAGTGAGAACGAGTGGTGTTTGGTTTTCTGTTCTTGTGTTAGTTTACTGAGAATGATGGTTTCTAGCTTCATCTATGTCCCTGCAAAGGACATGAACTCATCCTTTTTTATGGCTGCATAGTATTCCATGGTGTATACATGCCACATGTTCTTTACCCAGTCTGTCATTGATGGGCAGTTGGGTTGGTTCCAAGTCTTTGCTGTTGTGAACAGTGCCACAATAAATATAAATGATAACATGTCTTTATAATACAATGATCTCTTATTCTTTGGGTATATATCCAGTAAGAGGATTGCTGGGTAGAATGGTATTTCTAGTTTTAGATCCTTGAGAAAGCTCCACACTGTTTTCCACAACTGTTGACCTAATTTACATTCCCACCAACAGCGTAAAAGCATTCTTGTTCCTCCACATCGTCTCTAGCATCTGTTCTCTCCTGACTTTTTAATCACCATTCTAACTAGTGTGATATGGTATCTCAATGTGGTTTCAATTTGCATTTCTTCAATGACCAGTGATGATGAGCTTTATTCATGTTTGCTGACTACATAAATGTCTTCTTTTGAGAAATGTCTCTTCATATCCTTTGCCCACTTTTTGAAACCTTCATTTTTAAACAGTTTTAGATTTATGCAAATGTTGTAAACATAGTAAGAGTTCCTATGTATTGTACACCAGTTTCCTGTAACATCTTACATTTATATGCTACATTATATATATATATTTTTACAATTAATGAACCAATATTGATCTACTATCATTAACTAGAGGAGTATATACTTTATTCTCATTTCCTACTTTTTTTTTTAGATGGAGTCTTGGTCTTGCGTGGTGGCTCAAGCCTGTAATCCCAGCACTTTGGGAGGCCAAGGCGGGTGGATCACCAGGTCAAGAGATCGAGACCATCCTGGCCAACATAGTGAAACCCCGTCTCTACTAAAAATACAAAAAAAAATTAGCTGGGTATGGTGGCATGCACCTATAGTGACAGCTACTGGGAAGGCTGAGGCAAGAGAATTGCTTGAACCCAGGAGGCGGAGGTTGCAGTGAGCCAAGACTGTGCCACTGTACTCCAGCCTGGCACCTGGCAACAGAGCAAGACTCTGTCTCAATTAAAAAAAAAAGTTGGAGTCTCTCTCTGTCACCCAGCCTAGAGTGCAGTGGCGTAGTATCTGCTCCTGTAAGGTCTGCCTCCCAGGTTCAAGCAATTCTCCTGCCCCAGCATCCCAAGTATCTGAGATTACAGGCTCCCGCCACCACACCTAGATCATTTTTGTATTTTTAGTAGAGACAGTTTTCACCATATTGGCCCAGCTGGTCTGGAACTCCTGACCCACCCACCTCGACTTCCCAAAGTGCTGGGATTACAGGCGTGAGCCACCGCGCCCAGCCATTTCCTAAGTTTTTACCTAATGTTCTTTCTTTATTCATGATATCATACACGGACTGCATTACATTGAGCAGGCATGTCTTTTCTTGACTGTGATAATTTCTCACTTTTCCTTCTTCTGATGACCCAGAAAATACTGAGATATTTTATAGAATGTCGCTAGTTGAAATTTATCTGATATTTTGTTCATGATTAGACTTGGAGCCATGGGCTTTTGAGAGGTGAAGTGTAATTTTTCATCACACCGTATTAAGTGTACATGTTATCAAAATAACAATGACTTGTTGATAACCCTAATCACCTGACTAAAGTAGTATTTCTCTTATTTATTCACTGTAAAACTACTCTTCCTCCATTTTCTTTCAGAAGGAAGT
This sequence comes from Callithrix jacchus, assembly GCF_049354715.1. Lineage (NCBI taxonomy): Eukaryota > Metazoa > Chordata > Mammalia > Primates > Cebidae > Callithrix > Callithrix jacchus. The sequence goes on along the minus strand of NC_133512.1, from coordinate 80,200,695 downwards.
GCAATGCATACTTCAACAAGAGGAACTAATTTTCCACCTCCTTGAGCATGGAGTATCCACATAAATTATTAAAAATTCTTCTGCATAGAAAATAGGTCTATTCTTACTCATTTGTACATTGAGTCAGTCCTTATATGAGTATGGACTCATAGATATTTATTTTGTATCTTAAATTGTTCCAACTTTGTCCATTTAGAGATCTTTCAGTTTCTGTGGGAATTTTTCTGACATAAATCAGTTGTTGTTTATATTTGTATTAGTCTATTCCTAGGCTATCTATTATACCTATGATCTATATAAGTTTATTCATTCAACAAAATCTCAGTCTTCATTACTATAGCTTTATAGAAGGTCTTGAAATTGGATAATGTGAGCATAACAACCTTGTTGTTTTTCTTCAATATTATATTTACTGTTTTAGGTCTTTTAACTTTCTGTATAAGCTGTAGAGTCAGTTTGTCAATATCTATAAATAGCTTGCTATTTTGATTGAGAATACGATGACCTATAAATCAAAATGGAAAGAACTAAAATCTTAACACTAATTAGTCTTCAGATTCATAAATACAAAATTAATTTATCTCCATTTATTTAAATCTTATCAATTCATAAGAGGACTGTAGATTTTTGCATATAGATCCAGTACATACTTAATAGATTCATATGTATTTTATGTTTTGGTGTAATTGTACATGGTACAATGTTAATGTTCAGTGCTGGTTTAAAGTAAATCACATAACTTTGGATCCTGCAAAAGTGCTATATTTGACTAGTTCAGATTTGTTGTCATTCTTGGGCATTTACTATAGAGACGACAATGTAATTTGAGACTATTGCTTTTCACAGTGGTTGTACCAGTTTACATTCCCACAGCAGTAGAAAAGTGTTCCCTTTCCACCATGTCCATGCCATCATACACACACACACACACCCCTTTTGTTTAATTTTCTTGATTATTGTTACAGATTATAGTGAAAGGTGCACAATTACTTGCCATTTAGCATATGACATTAATATAAGCATTAGTATGGTGCATTTTTCTCTGTCACTTTACTTTTTTTTTTTTACTTTAATAGTTTTGGAGGTACAGGTGGTTTTGGGTTACTTGTAAATTATTTAGGTGTGATTTCTGAGATTTGGGTGTACTCAACACCTAAACAGTGTACACTGTACCTACTGTGTACTCGTTTATCCCTCACCCCCTCCCACCCTTGCCCCCAGTTCTCCACAGTTTGTTACTCTTTATGGCTGAGAAGTATTCCATGGTGTATATATACCACATTTTCTTTATCCGCTTGTTGGTTGATGGGCATTTAAGTTTGTTCCATATTATTTTTTGCAGTTGTAAACTGTGCTACTATAAAGGTACGTGTGTCTTTTTCAATGTCTTTTTTTTCTTTGGGTAGATGCCCCACAGTGGGACTGCTGGATCAAATGGTAGTTCAATTTTAGTTCTGTAAGGAATCTTCATGCTGTTTTTCACAGTGGTTGTACTAGTTTATATTCCCACCAGCAGTTTAAAAGTTCTTCCTTTTCATCCCATCGATACCAACATTTAACTTTTTAATTATGGCCATTCTCACATGGTATCTCATTGTGGTTTTACTATGCATTTTCTGATAGTTAGTAATGGTAAGCATTTTTTCATGTTTGTTGGCTGTTTGTCTATCTTCTAATTATGAGACTGACAAAATGCCTGCTGTGCTAATGGAAGCAATGCTTCTATATGTTTTTTGAGAATTTTCTATTCATGTCCTTTGCCCATTTTATGATAAGATGTTTTTTTCTTTCTTGCTGATTTGCTTGAGTTCCTTGTAAATCGTGGATATCAGTCCTTTGTCAGATGCATAGTTTGTGAGTATTTTCTGTTACTCTGTGGGCTGTCTGTTCACTCTGCTGATTCTTTTACCGTGCAGAAGCTTTTTAGTTTCATTAGGTCCCTGTATGAGTCAGGGTTCTTAGAGGGACAGAACTAATAGGACATATGAATATATGAATGGGAGTTTATAAAGGAGAACTGACTCACACAGTCACAGGGTGAAGTCCCATGATAGGTTGTCTGCAAGTTGAGGAACAAGAAAGCCAGTGGTGAAGCAGTCCAAACCCAAAAACTTCAAAAGTAGGAAAGCTGATAGTGCAGCCATCAGTCTGTGGTCAAAGGCCTGAGAGCCCCTGGCTAACCAAATGGCATAAGTCCAAGAATTCGAAAACTGAAGGACTTGGAGTCTTATGTTTGAAGTCAGAAAGCATCTGTCACAGAAGAAAAATGAAGGCTAAGACTCAGCAAGTCTGCTTTTCCATATTCTCCTGTCTGCTTTATTTTAGCCACACTGACACCTGATTAGACAGTGATAACCCAGATTGAGGATGGGTCTGCCTCTTCCAGTCCACTGACTCAAATGTTAATCTCCTTTAAACAGCTTCACAGACACACGTGGGAACAATACTTTGCATCCTTTAAGCAAGTTGACATTCAATATTAACCATCACAGTCCCATTTGTTTATTTGTTTTGGTGGACTTTGCCTTGGAGTTCTTAGTCATGAACTATTTGCCTAAGCAAATGTTCAGAGGAGTTTTGAAATTTTATCTTCTAGAATTTTTATGGGTTTCAGGTCTTAGATTTGTTTTTGATCCATCTGGAATTGATTTTTGTATAAGGTAAGAGATGAGGATTCAGTTCCATTCTTCTACATATGGCTTGCTAGTTTTTCCAGCATCATTTATTGAATAGGGTGTCCTTTCCTGACTTTATGTTTCTGTATGATTTATTGAAGATCAGTTGGCTGTAAGTATTTGGCTTTATTTCTGGGATCTCTATTCTCTTCCACTGATTGGTGTGCCTATTTTTATACAAGCTGTTTTGCTAACTGTAGCCTTGTAGTGTAATATGGAGTTGGTAATGTGATGTCTCCAGATTTGTTTTTTGTTTTGTTTCTTTAGTATTATTTTAGCTATTCAATAGTTTTTTGGCTCCATAGAAATTTTAGGATGCTTTTTCTACTTCTGTGAAAAATGATGATGATGTTTTGATGTGAATTAAATTAAATTTGTAGATTACTTTGGGCAGTATGGTCATTTTCACAATATTGATTCTACCCATCCATGAACATGAGATGTGTTTCCATTTGTTTGTATCACCTATGATTTCCTTCAGCAGTGTTTTGCAGTTTTCCTTGTAGGAAACTTTTACCTCCTTGGCTAAGTGTATTTCTAAGCATTTTTTTTAAAGCTGTTCTAAAAGGAATTGCCTTCTTGATTTGAATCTCAGCTTGTTTTTTGGTAGTGTATAGCAGGGCTACTGATTTGTGTCCATTGACTTTGTATCCTGAGACTTTACTGGATTCATTTATCATATCTAGGACCTTTTTGCGTTTTCTAGGTATATGATCATATCATCAATGTACAGTGATAATTTGACTTCCTCTTTTCAAATTTGGATGTCATTTATTTCTTTTACTCTTGTCTGATTGCTCTGGCTAAGACCATGATATGGTTTGGCTGTGTCCCCACCCAAATCTCATCTGGAATTTTAGCTCATATAATTTCCACGTTTCATGGGAGGGACCTGGTAGAAGGAGGTAATTGAATCATGGGGGCATGGCTTTCCCATGCTGTTCTTGTGATACTGAATAAGTCTCACAAGATCTGATGGTTTTATAAAGGGGAGTTCCCCTACACAAACTCTCCTGCCTGCCACCATTTAAAACCTGACTTTGCTCCTCATTTGCTTTCTGCTATGACTGTGAGGCCTCCACAACCATGTGGAATTGTGAGTCCCTTCAACCTCTTTCCTTTATAAATTACCCAGTGTCAATTATGTCTTTATTAGCAGCATGGGAACAGACTAATACAGACTGCCAGTACTATGTTGAATACAAGTGAGTGAAGTTGATATTGTTGTTACTTCTAAACTATGTGAGTCAGACTGCTGGCAAGATGGCCAAATAGAAAGAGCTCCAGTGTGCAGCTCCCAGTGAGAGTAACACAGAATGTGGGTGATCTCCACATTTCCCATTGAGGTAACTAGTTAATCTCATTGGGACTGGTTAGACAGTGGGTGCAACCCAAGGAGGGCAAACCAAAGCAGGGTGGGGTGTTGCCTCACTTGGGAAGTGCAATGGGAGGAGAACTCCTTCTGCTAGCCAAGGAAAGCCAATAGGGACTTTTCCCGGCACTCTGGCACTCACCCAGATATTGCACTATTCCCACAGTCTTCACAACCAGCAGACCAGGAGATTCCTTCTGGTGCCTACAACACCAGCACCCTGGGTTTCCAGCACAAAACTGGATGGCTGTTTGGTAAGACACCAAGCTAGCTGCAGCAGTTATTTTTCTTTTTCATATCCCAGTGGCACCTGGAAGCCAGTAAGACAGAACTATTCACTGAAAAAGGGGGCTAAAACTAGGGAGCCAAGTGATCTGGCTTGGTGGGTCCCACCCCCATGAAGACCAGCAAGCTAAGATCCACTGCTTGAAATTCTCACAGCCAGCACAGCAATCTGAGCTCAACCTGGGACATTGAAGCTCAGTGGAGGGAGAGGCATCTGCCATTGCTGAGGCTCAAGTAGGCAGCTTTAACCTTGACTGTGTAAACAAAGTCACTGGGAAGTTTACACAGTGACTGGGCAGAACCCATGGCAGCTCAGCAAGGCCTCTGCAGTCACAGTGTGTCACTAGACTCTCTCCTCAATGGGCAAGGCATCTCTGAAAAAAGGGAGAGGCCATCAGGGACTTAAAAATAAAGCCCCCACCTTCCTGTTACAGAGCACCTGGGAAAAGGGGTGGTTGTGAACACTGCTTAAGCAGACGTAAATGTTCCTGCCTGGTGGCACATACACATCATGGAATACTATGCAGCCATAAAAAGGATAAGTTCATGTCCTTTGCAGGAACATGGATGAAGCTGGAAACCATCGTTCTCAGCAAACTGACACAAAAACAGACAACCAAACACCACATGTTCTCACTCATAAGTGGGTATTGATCAATGAGAACACATAGTCACAGGGAGGGAAACATCCCACACTGGAGCCTGTCAGAAGGTGGGGGACTAGGGGAAGGATAGTATTAAGAGAAATACCTAATGTAGATGATGAGGTGCTAGATGCAGCAAACCACCATGGCACATGTATGCCTGTGCAACAAACATGCATGTTTGTTCATGTACCCCAGAACTTAAAGTATAATAATAAAATAAATTTAAAAAATAAAAATAATCTATTTGAGTCTTTTTAAAGTTGGTTTTTCATAGATAAGAAATAGTGGGTCTATTTCTGCAACTACTCTGACAACCTACTTCTTTCAATTGATGTATTTAGACCAGTCATATGTGAAGCTTATTAATATAGTTAAATTAATACCTAAAGTATTTTCCATTATTTGTTGCATTTAAAAAAATTTTTTCTGCCTTCTCTAGTTCTAATGTAGTATTTTATATAATTCAATGTAATACATTATATAATTTAAATATATATATTTTTAATTTTGTTTGCCTCAGTGCTTTCAATATACAGTTTTAACTAATCTGTCTAGCTTCAAATTATATATACTACCTCACCTGCAGTACAGTACCTTATGAAGGAGTTTTCTTAATCTCTTCCTCCTATTTCTTATGACATTCCTGTTAATGTTCATACTATATTGGTGCTTAATGTATTGGGTGCTTACAACTTAAACACCAACATATTAACATTATTAATATTTCATTTATCTTTTAGACTCTTTTAGATAAAGAATAAGAAAGATAATTTTTATCTTTTTTCCTTCTCTGAAATTCTTGCTTTTTAAATGTAGATCAGTGTTTCTAAGATATATCACTTTCATTCTCCCTGAAAAATTTCTTTTAACATTTCTTGTTGAACTGGTTGGTCTGCTAGCAAATAGTTTTTACTTTTTCTTTGAGAAGATACTTATTTCTCCTTCACTTCTGAATGAAAAATTTGTTGGATATAAAATTCTAGGTGTTTATTGTTTATTTTGATTTCCTTTTTTGTTCTCTTAATTTAAATAATTTAGTCTAATGTCATTTGTCTGCCCAATTTCTAAGGAGAAGTCTGTAATTTTTATTCTTGAACATTACAGGTGAGCAAATACTTCTACCTCTTGCTATATGTTTTAAAAATATTTTCTTTTTGGCTTTTGTTTTCTGTCATTTTATTATAATATAACTTAAGTGTATTTTTTGATAATTATCCTCTTTGCTGTTCTCTGAGCTTCCTGAATGTGTGTCTTCATGCCTATCATTAAATTCAGCAAATTCTTAGTAAACATTGCTATGAATATTTCTTCTGCTCCATTTCATGTTTATTCTCCTTCTGGTATTCCTAGCACATGTGTGTTACAACTCTGATACTGACCCTGCTTCTTGATGTTCTGTTTTTATTTTTCTTTCATTCTTTTTATATCTCTGTTGGGACAGTTTCTAATTACTTTTCCTCAGGCTCACTGATTCTTTCCTTGGCTATGTCCGCTCTACTAATGAGCTCATCAGGGTCATTCTTTACTTCTGTTATAGTGTTTTCAATTTCTGGCATTTTCTTTTGATTCTTTCTTATGCTTCCCAACTCTGCTTACATACAGTTGTTTTTGTATGCCTTTTTTCACTAAATTTCTGAACACATTAATCATAGTTGTTTTTAATCCACTATCTTATAATTCTAACATCTATGTCATACATTAGTCTGGTTCTGGTCCTTATTAGATCTCTTTAGTCTGTGGTTTTTCTTTAGTCTGTGGTTTATGCCTTTAACATGCCTTGTAAATTTTTTGTTGAATATCAGGTAATAAGATTTAAGGTAAATAGGCTTTTAGTGTGAAATTTTATGTGAGGAGCCAGTGTTTAGTTTTGCCTCTAGATATCTCTTTTTTTCTTTTTCTTTTAACCTTTCCTAGGATCCCTTTTTTATAGAGTCAATGTGTGGCAGTTCTCTCAGGCTGTAATCCATTCGCATTGTTTGGATGGTGGTGAGGTGAAAAGGATGGAAAGTGTTCTGTAACCTTATAATTAAATTCAATCTTTTGGTAGTTCTGTGTCCCTGGTCGTTGATCTTTACAATAGTTCTTTTAGTGATACGGCTTGTGGTTTTCTGTTGTTGTTTCTTTGATGCTTATGAGAGACAATAAGGCCAGAGAATGCTGGAGTCTGAGAAATGTCGTTTCCTCAGGTGAAATAAATGAATCTGTGGTAATATCTTTTTTTCCTACAGAGAAAGGCTATGTTATGGAAACTACACTGGGGATATGTCACAAAGATTACTTTTTCCTTTCATTGCCAGGGAAGGTTTTGGATTCTTCATGGTGGTAAATATTTGTCATTTAAATATTAATTAGTTTATGGCTCCAGCACCTTCTGCTCCAGGTTAGCAGATCTTGTCTGTATTTTTCTGGATTCTCCTGTTTCTCCATATTTTAATGTGTCCACTGGTTCTGTCTACAGCCTCTGGTCTCACGTGTGTCCAAGAAAAGTTGTGGGTTTTTTACTTACTAGTTATAAAGACAGGAATGAAAAGTTCAATGTTTTTTCCAAATCAGAGCTGAAACTGGATGATAGATTTCTTAAATTTTCTTAAATTCAACATTATTTTAGGTTTTTTAATAAGTTGTAGCCAGATTTCTCAAATACTTTAACTAGATTCCCCAAATGTTGACATTTCCCTTATTTGCATTGTCATACTTCCTATTTGTCTGTCTGTGCCTACATATGTATTTTGTAAATCATTTGAAGTAAGGTGTAGGCAGAATATTCTTTCACCCCTAAGTAGTTTAGCGTTTAGTTCCTAAAAATCAGACATTCTCATACATAACCAAAATACAATGATTCAATTGAGAAAATTGACATTAAAAAGCATTATTAGGTAATTTGCATTCCTCATTAAAATTTCATTGCCCAACTAATGTTCCTTGTAGAAAAAGAAACAAATTTCTTGTCCAGGATCAAAGCCAGGATGACATATTGCATTTAGTTGGCATTCTCATTATTCTTCTTTAATCCAGAAGAATTCATTAGCCTTTCTTTTCCTTTCATGTCCTTGACATTTTTGAAGAGTACAGACCCTTTATTTTATAAAATACATTCAGATTTTTCTAATGTAGTCTTGTAATTTAATTCAAGTTATACATTTTTTTAGAGATACCAAGAAGTAATGTTGTACTTTTGGTTAAACATTCATGAGGAGGCATGTGGTATGTATTTGTCATATCACTTGTAAAGTTAACTTTAATCACCTAGTTAAGGTAGTATTTGCTAGGTTTCTGTGTTGCAGAGTTACTGTTTTAGTGTTTGTAGTTAATAAGTACTTCGTCAGGAGGCATAGTAAATATCTTGTTTCTCACCACCTATTCATATTCTACATTTAGTAACTTTTGATAATTCTTGTTTAAACAAATATTATTATTGTGGTTGCCAAATCACAGTTTTCTAATTTCATGTTTCTTTCTGAGTTGAAATTCTATTGTAAGTAGCATTTCAAGATGATATTACAAGACATTTGAAAATTGTCTTTAATTTCTCTTTCTCTTATCAGTTATGCTGCCCAATCATGTGGCAACTGCTTGACTAATGTATAGCACATAAAGTAGATAAGGCATTAGTATTACTGTAAAATCAGTGTCATAAAGAACTTATGAAAAGTCACAGGGCAAAGGTATTCAAAAACAAGACGAAAAAAATAAATAAAACCTCCAGGATAGCTATGCAATGATTTCCCAACATTAAATACCTAACTGAGAAAGCCTGACACTTTGTGAAGCAGCAGCTACAGAGTTAAAATCTATAAATCAGGGTCAGATTCAGGTGGTTCAAGACTGAATCTTTGTACCCAATTACATCCTTCACACAGAGAAATCTTCCCTGTCTACAGTGGGAAGGTCATTAGATGTGCCCAGAGCAATACTTTCCATCTTCACACTAAACGAAGTGAGAATGGGTTTTATAAAATGTGTATAATTATTTGTGAACTGCCTAAACTTTTATGTCATGCCCCTGGGGTTTTTCAAAGAACAAAATTATAACCAGTTCATTGTTGGATGGGAATGGATCACAGTTGGATTGAATGTAAAAGTAAGAAAATCTCTAAAGATACCCCAAACAACCATTGCCAAAGAGAATATTATCTAAAAGTTATGGGAGTGGACATTCACTCTTTATCATTACTATCATATGCTTTATTGATTTAAAAAGCATCCTCTGTCTTTCCTCCAGCAGCTCATATAAAACAGCCACAGAGCTATAACATCTGCTTGCTTGGATTGACATAATACATTTGAAAATCAAGTTATCACCTGCATTTCAGTCTACAGTTGCATTGTTTTTCTTGTTAATGTCCAGTAGCTAATGTAATATGTCATCTCTGAAAAGCCAGGCTCAGATTTTCTGATTAAGTTTGGCACCAAGAAGAATAATGACCTGCATTATCCAAAGACGTGAGTAATACATTTGTTCATAGACAGAAACCACTATCCACTGTATACTTATCTAGTAAAACAGTACTAGATAGGAAACTACTTTTTTTCTGTATATAACAATATTTTAAATATTGGGAACATAGGTTTATGGATAATCACTCCCAGTTTCCTACTAGGATGACTAGAAATGAATATTTTGATGCAGGTTGGCATGAACAAAATGCTATTTTTAGGAGAAATCTGCATGAGGATGCAGATGATATTTCAGTGTTTATACTCAAACACATATACACAAACATCCTTAGACACAGATTGCCCCCTTGTGTGAAAGGTAAGCCAGTGTATACATCTCAATAACTACTGAGGATATTGCTGCAGGGAATTACTTCATGTTCATGGCGATGATACAGACGTAGCAATAAAAGATAAAACTGTACTTTTATTTTCTGTTCGAGACGGCGTACTTAGGATTTCCTTCAAAACTTTTTTTAAAAAAAGAAAATTTGCTGTAATAAACAAACATCTGAAAATTGGCAATAATTTTGTCCAAAAATGGGAATTAAGTATACAAATTTTAACAGAAATTACAGCAAATTATAAAAAATATTTGTATATGTGTTTGAGTATAAACACTGAAATATCTGCATCCTCATGCAGATTCTCCTAAAAATATCATTTTGTTCATGTCAAACTGCATCAAAATATTCATTTCTAGTCATTTAGTTTATTGTTTATTGTTTCCTTAATTTCTGTAGTGATCTTACTGGAGATGGCATCTAAAATTGTTACTATCGATAATTTGAACTGTTAATTTATTGGGAATAGTATATAAAATGGTGATGGATCAAACAAGGTCAGTCTGTGTAATTTTCAGAAAATCTTTTCATGAAGAAAGCTGTTCCCTAGAACTCCAAGGCAGAGGTATTATGAATGAACCCTATATATGTTTTGTTAAAACAATTGTCTATATTCATTAAAATTCTCAAAAATTTATATTATTTTTTAACCTAGTATCTTGTGGTTAAAAAGAGTAACCTAGTAATCTTATGTTTTTCTATTCCAGTGCAGAAAAACATGAACAAAAATTTTTAAAAAGTGAAAATATTGCATGCAACAGTAATACTGTGACAATTAACTAAAATTCTAATGACAGTAAAATAATCAAGGAAATTCTTCTATTGTCACAAAATTAAATATTAATTCTAAAGAAAACAACACCAAATCTTTTTCTAGTTTTTCTGGTTTCTAAGACTTGTAAAATCTTTTAGAAATAACATAAAATACATTCTGGAAATAACATACATTATTTTTGTAAAAGTAGGTGTAAAACCATATTAGTTTTTACAGTAAAATGAAACAAAAAAACAACATATTTTTCCAATGGGATTTTCCCCTCAAAAAGCTTACAATCATTGAGACCTATTTTCCCCCAAATAATAATTTCATTAATTTTTAAGGCTTGTAGCAGGCCAGTTTTATACACAGAGAACCTCAGGAACGTAAAATAAAATAATGTGCATAATGTTTATAGCAGAGCCAAGGAGGAATTTAGTTTTCCTGCTTTTATTCTCTTTTATATAAAGTTAGTCAAGATTTTGATAATGCTAGTAATAATAGACAAATTAACATCTGTTTTTGAAATGACATGTAGACTGGGCTTTTATTAATCAGAAAGCAAAATTTCTAAATAATTTTTGGTTTATTTTGAACTAAGCACCCATTTTTTTCCACCGTCCTTTTTAGAATGCATGAGTGTGTGTGTGTGTGTGTGTACACACACACATACTATACACACACAATATATATTTATTTATACTAAATTTATATTAAATATATATTATATATATATTCAAATTTATACCATATTTTATAACTATCCCAGCTAGGGTACATTTTTAACAAAAATCTCTCTGCATGACTGTTATTAAAAAGATCAAAAATAACAGATGTTAGTGCAAAGTCCTTTGAACTGACTACACCATGGACCTCACCATAGTCAAGCCATGGTGACCCCATGACCCGAACATACACCTCCAGATGGCCTCCCAGAGCCAGAATGTTTGAGGTAACAGGAAAACCACAAATGAAGGCGAATGACTAGCTCCTGCAGTGCTTGATTAACTGACCTTGCAACATTCTGCCATTGTTCTTGCCTCAACCATTCCTGCCTCGACTAATAAGCCAACCTAGTGACACCGCCCTCCCTGCCAACACCAATCCTCTGCCCCCGGCTTGCAAAAACCTCCCTGAACTGTAACTTCTGTAACTTTCCACTGCCTACCCCAAACCTATAAAACCAACTCCTATTCCATCACCCTCTGCTGACTCTCATCAGACTTAGCCCCCTCACACCTGGGTGAATAAAACAGCCTTGTTGCTCACACAAAGCCTGTTTAGGTGGTCTCTTCATTCAGACAGTGCTTAACATTTGCTGCTGAAACCCAGGACAGGGTACTCCTTTTAGAGACCAGCCCCCTGTCCCCACTGTTTCTCTGTGAAGAGACCTACCTGCAACTTCAGCACATCAGACCAGTCCAACAACTGTCTCGCCACCTTCAGATCAGGTAAGCAGTCTCTCTCTCTCTTTTCTCCCTTGCTTTAAATCTTTCTGCTTATAAGTAAAGGCAAAGAAGACCTTCCTTATCCATGCACTCAAAATCTCCAACATTGGACAGACTCTTTTCTTGGTGTCTGGTCAGTAGCAGGGATGCCTGCTTTGACCACTCACCCACGTTATAGCCCAGGACTCAGTCAGGGATACCTACTGACAACCCTGGAAGCTGGTTTCCTCTCCTTCTCCTCACCTCTACTCCTTTCCTTAAAACTTATCTCCTTCTCCATGGGCAATATTCCCCCCTCTATTCTTCTGTCTTCACCTCTAGTATGTGTCCTAAAAAAACAAAAACCTCTTAAACTGTCACTTGATCTGAAACCTAAACATCTCATTTTTTTCTGCAATACAGCCTGGCCCCAATAAAAATTAGACAATAGTTTCAAATGGCCAGAAAATGGCACTTTTGATTTTTCTATTCTGCAGGACCTAGACAATTTTTGTCAATGAATGAGCAAATGGTCTGAAGTGCCATACGTCCAGACATTTTTTTATACTTCGATCCCTCCCTAATCTCTGCTCTGAAGGTAACCCACCCCAAATTTTCCTTCTCTCCCTGCCATCTGCTCCTCCTGACTCTACCAGTGACTCAGAAAGGTCGACCCTTCTGACCTTTCTTCTCCCTGCTTGTCCAAACCAGACCCCAGTCCAGGCCCTAACAACCCCCGGAGCCTTCCACCTTTTCCTCTGCCCACAACCCATCTCCGTATGCCCCTCCTGTCACCTCCCCACCTCATACCTGGTCTAGCTTATAGTTTCGTCCTGTGGCTAACTCCTCTGTTCCTCCCCCAAAATTCCCCCTTTGAGAGGTGGCTTGAGCCAAAGGCATAGTTAGGATCCACATTTCTTTCTCTTTATCCAACCTTTCCCAAGTTGGCCAAGGATTAGGCTCCTTTCCATCAGATCCTACTAAATATATACAAGAGTTCCAATATCTTACCCAGTCTTATAACAACCTAGAGTGACTTAAATGTCATCCTTACCACTACTCTCACCCTGGAGAAGTAGGAAAGAGTTTATACCCCAGCCCAATCTTATGCTTCAGACTGGCAATGCCTTGAACCCCATCTATAGGAAAGTACCAGGGCAGGTCCCCAGGAAGATCTCCAATGGGAATACCAGGCAGGTTCCCCTGATATAGCCAGGCATGATTATATGATCTCTTGCCTAGCTGAAGGACTCAAAAAAAAATCAGCATATAAAGCTATCAGCTATGACATACTTAAACTACCCAGGGCAAACATGAAAACCCAGCCCAGTTTATGACCTGTTTAGCAGCCACCCTTAGATGATTTACTGCTCTGGACCCAGAAAAGCCAGAAGGTCGCCATATTTTTAATATGCATTTTATTACCCAGTCTTTCTATGACAAAAAAAAAAAAAAAAAAAAAAACTCCAAAAACTAGACTCTGGCCCTCAAACCCCACAACAGGACCTAATGAACCTTGCCTTTAAGGTGTTCAATAACAGAGAAGACTCTGCCAAGCAAGAGCATATCTCAGAATTATAAATGCTTGCCTCCACTGTAAGACAAATCCCAGCCACACCTCCAGCTCAAAAAAACTTGAGAACACCCAAACTACAGCATCTGGGATTTTCTTCAGGTCCTCATCTTCCAGGACCTTGCTTCAAATGCTGGATAACTGGCCACTGGGCCAAGGAATGCCCACAGCCCAGGATTCCTCCTAAGCCATGTCCCATCTGTGCAGGGCTCCACTGGAAGTCGGACTGCCCAACTCATGTTGCAGCTCCTTCTAGAGCTCCTGGAGCTGAAGCCTAAAAGTCTCTGGCTAACTCCTTCCCAGATCTCCTTGGCTTAGCAACAGAAGATTGATGCTGCCCAATCGCCATGGAATCATCCTGGACCATCACAGACACTGAGCTTCAGGTAACTCTTACAGTCAGGGGGCGGTCTGTCCCCTTTTTAATGAATATGGGGGCCACCAACTCCACATTGCCTTATTTTCAAGGACCCATTTCCCTTGCCTCCATGACTGTGGTGGGTAATGACGGTCAAACTTCTAGACCCATTAAAACCCCCCAACTCTAGTACCAAATCAGGCAGTACTTTCTCACACAGTCCTTCCTAGTTATCTCCACCTGTCCAGTCCCCTAATGAGGCCGAGACATCTTAACAAAATTATCTGCCTCCTTAACTATTCCTGGCATACAGCCACTTCTCATTGCTACCTTTCTACCCAAATCAAAATCTCCCTCACAACACCCACTCACATCTCCCTATCTCAACCTGAAGGTATGGGACACATCCACCCCATCCCTGGCAACTAAACACATACCTCTTATCACATTAAAACTAAACCACCCTTACCCTGCCCAATGCAGGTATCCCATCCCACAACATGCTTTCAAAGGCTTAAAGCCCGTTATCACCCATCTGTTAAAACATGACTTTTTAAAGCCTACAAACTCTCCTTATAATTCCCCTATCCTACCTGTCCAAAAACCAGACAGATCCTACAGACTAGTCCAAGACCTCCTCTTCATCAGTCAGATTGCACTTCCCATTCATCCTGTTGTACCAAACCCTTGAACCCTTCTATCCTCCATACTCACTTCCATGACTCACTAGTCTAACCTTTAAAATGCTTTTTTCACCATCCTCTTACACCCCTCTTCTCAGCCTTTTTGCCTTCAGTTGGACTGGTCCTGACACCCACCAGTCTCAACTCACCCGGACCCTACTGTGCCAAGGTTTCAGAGATAGCCCACACGACTTCAGTCAAGCCCTTTCCTGTGACCTACTCTCCTTTTATCTACCTGCTCCCACTTCATTCAATATGTGGACGATCTTCTTCCTTGCAGTCCCTCCTATAAATCGTCCCAGCAACACACTTTCCTGCTTCTTCAACTTCTATACTGCAGGGGGTACCGTGTATCACCTTCTGAAGCCCAAATTTCTTCCCCATTCATTACTTATTTCAGTATAATCTTTCATCAGCATACACATGCTTTCCTGGCCAACCATATCCAGTTAATTTCCAAACCCCTTCCACTAAACAATGGCTTCTCTCTCTCCTAGGCATTGTAGGATACTTTTGCCTCTGGATATCGGGTTTTACCCTCCTAACCAAACCACTTGATCAACTTACAAAAGGAAACTTAGCTGACCCCATAGACCCCAAATCCTTCCCCCATTCTTCCTTTCATTTGCTAAAGGAGGCCTCAGAAACAGTCCCTACACTAGCGCTTCTCACCTCCTCCCACCCCTTCTCCCTTCACATGGCAGAGGCAAAAGTTGTGCAGTCGGGGTTCTTACACAAGAGCCAGGCCTTTCTTGTCTAAATACTTTGACCTCACAGTCCTAGGCTAGCTGTCATGTTTCCACGCCGCAGCTGCTGCGGCTGTAATACTCCTAGTCCCTTAAAATTACAGGCTATGCTTCACTGACTATAGCTCGCATAACCTCCAAAGTTGAGTTTCGTCTTCACACCTCACACACTTACTTTCAGCCCCTCACCTCCTCCAGCTTTATGCACTCTTTACTGAAACCCCCACAGTAACCATTGCTCTTGGACCTGATTTCAACCCAGCCTCTCACGTAACACCCAACACTAGTCCTGATCCGGATGATTGCATCTCACTAATCCACATAGCATCCTCCCCCTTTCCCCATATTTCCCACTTCCCAATTTCAGAACCAGACCACACATGGTTTATTGATGGCAGTTCTTTAAATCCCAGTCAGTTGGCACCGGCCAAAGCTGGTTATGCTGTTGTATCCCACTCATTTATTCCCGAGGCTGCCACACTACCCACCTCTACCACTTCCCAACAAGCTGAACTTACCACCTGAACCCCAGCTCTCACATTTGTAAAAGGGTTACATGTCAATATTTACTGATTCTAAATATGCCTTCCACATCCTTCACCACCGTGCTATTACAAGGGCAGAAAGAGGTTTTCTCACCACACAAGGGTCCTCTATTTTCAATGCCTCCTTGATAAAAACCCTTCTTAAAGCTGCTCTCCTTTCAGCCAGAGCCAGAGTCATTCACCCCAAAGGGCACCAAAAACCATCAGACCCCTTTACCCAAGGAAATGCCTATGCTGATAAAACAGCTAAAGAAGCAACTAACCCTCCATACCTCCCCGTCATTTCTCCTTCTCATCTGTTCTCCTACCTACTCTCCCTTTGAAACCTTCAACTATCAGTTATTTCCTACTCAAGGCAAGTGGTTCTTAGACCATGGAAATATCCTTCTCCCTGCCTCGCAAGCGCACTCTATCCTCATATCCTTTCATAGTCATTTTCACTTAGGATACAAGTCTCTAGCTTGTCTTTTAGAAACCCTCATTTCTTTTCCATCATGGAAATCCATCCTGAAAACAATCATGTCTCGATGCTCTGTCACTATACTGCTCCCCAAGGCTTCCTTAAACCCCCTCCTTTTTCTACACATCAAGCCAGGGGATTTACCCTCACACAAGACTGGCAAATAGATTTTACACATATGCTCCGTGTCTGCAAATTTAAATACCTTCTAGTCTAGATCAACACCTTTACCGGATGGATTGAAGACTTTCCTACCAGGTCTGAAAAAGCTACTGCAGTTATCTCTTCTCTCCTAACTGATATAATCCCCCAGTTTGTTCTTCCTACTTCCATAAAATCTGACAATGGACAAGCCTTCATTAGCCAAGTTACCCAGGCAGTCTCCCAGGCTGTTGGCATCCAGAGGAATCTCCATGCCTCATACCACCCTCTTTCCTCAGGAAGTGTAGAAAGAAAAACACATTTCACCCAACTCAGCCTCCAAATAAAAAAAAGACTGGAAAGTTCTTCTACTCCTTGCTCTTCTTAGGATTTGCACCATTCCTAAAGAACCCACAGGGTATAGCTCCTTTGAACTCCTATATGTCCACACCTTTCTTCTTGGGCCTAACCTTATTCTAGACACCAGTCCTCTTGGTGACTATATTCCAGTCCTCTAACAGGCCAGACATGAAATCCACCAGGCTGCTAATTTTCTCTTACCCACTCCAGATACCCAGGCACATGAAGACACCCTAGCTGGAAGGTCAGTCCTAATTAAAAGTCTAACCCCTCAGTCTCTGCAGCCTCGGTCGACAGGACACTTCCTGGTCATCTATAGCACCCCAACCACTGTCTGCCTATAAAACTCTCTTTAGTGAGTCCATCATTCCAGGATAACGCTGTGTTCATCAGAAAATTGGCCTAAGTTCTTTGCCTCTTCCTGGAAGTCATAAGTACTCTCCCCCACTTCTCCTAAACTCACTCATATCCCCAAAGCAGAAGAATAATTCTATATAAACCCAACATGCCTTTTATTTTCATTAGGCATCTTTTTCCTAACACCGCTATTGAATGCAGTTGCCCCTGCTACCTAAACCATGCCTTAGAAAGTCTCTGCCTCTTATTTTACACACCCTGCTCTTGTTTACACCGCCACCATACACTTTTCCTCCAGGCAATTACAGCTGATATTTCATGGTTTTACTCTCAAGTTGTCACCCTTAACTCTCTCCTAGAGTGAATAGATGACCTTCTATGGCAGGGAACCCTCCAATTCTTCCACCCCAATAAAAAGTCCTCTTCTTTTCTTTTATACCTACTCTTAACCTCACTCCAGTTCTCCTGCGATCTTCTACTTTTACCTAATTACCTCCAACGTGTCATCAATCTAACTCATTCTCTCCTAATGATTTCAAACCCTTCCTTAGTCAGAGATTGTTGGCTATGCACATCCCTCTCCTCTTCCTCCTGCAGAGATGTCCCAACCCTACCAGTGGACTGTCTCTTTACACCTCCAGACTTCCTTCAATGACCCCCACCTGTACCCCCGGAAGAACTCCTCTACTTCCTAGAAAGATTCAACAAAGTCGCCCCAGATATTTCATACCAACAGGCTGCCTCTCTTCTTTGCACTGATCTACGTAATCTTTCCCCTTGTTGTCAACCCCACAGTCCCCATTTTTGGACCACTAACCACACAAACAACTATCCCTATTTCTCTTCCTTATGCATTTCCTGGCAATCACCTAATGAAATTCCCCTAGGAAACCTCCCACCCTCTTTGTTTCCTTTACCCTTCACCTCCAAGGCCCTGTCACCCACATTAACCAAGAAATGGGAACATACCAGCTCCACGTTATGGAAAGGCCCTCCCTCATTCCTAGCACTCTGAAGAATGTCAATAGAAAGTTTTGCCTAGGTAGGCACTTACCCTGTCTCTCACTCCATCCTTGGCTGCCCTCCTGTTGTTCATCAGACTCTCCTCCAGCCTGCTCATACCTAACCTTGTTAATGAAAATGAGTGGTTACCCATAGATACCAAATGCTTTCTCATACACCATGAAAACAAGACCTCTCCTTCCACACAATTACCCTATCAAACCCAGTACAAACTTGAACATCCCTTACTGGTTCCCTTGGTCTGGGTATAAGACCCCAGCCCTCACAAAATACTTTCTCATCTCTTCAGTCTACACTTCTCATTCTGCCTCAGCCAAGGGCGTTTTTTCCTCTGTGGCTTTTCCACCTACCTCTGCCTTCCTACCAACTAAACAGGCACCTGTACCTTAATTCTGAAATCCAGTTTGCCAACAGAAACAAACCGCTTCCTGACCCCTTATAACTCCTTCACGACAAAAAGAGCCATTCTATTAAGCCCCTTGCTTATAGGATCAGGAGTCTCCATTGCCACATTTGCAACAGGTATAGCAGGCCCTACTACTTCCATCACCACATTCCACAGCCTCTGTAATGATTTTTTTGCCAGCATTTCACACATAACTCAAACACTATCTGTTCTCCAAGCCCAGGTTAATTCCCTGGCTGTTGTTGTCTTCCAAAATCGCCGAGGCCTCTACCTATTGACTGCTGAGAAAGGAAGACGCTGCCAATTCCCAAATGATGAATGCTGCTTTTATCTAAACCACTCCAGCCTTGTAGGTGGCGCCGTCAAAATACTTAAAGACAGGGTCCAAAAGCTTGCTACATTCTGGATCGAGCAGGCCACTCTCTAACTGGGTATCATGGCTCCTTCCATTAGCAGGCCCCTTAAAATCTGTCCTTCTCCTACTCTTATTCAGACCTTATCGTTCCCGACTAATCTCTCAATTCCTATAAAATCATATCCAAGCTGTAACCAATCAGTCAATATAGCAAATGCTCCTTCTAACAACCCCACAATATCACCCCTTGCTCCCAAATCTCAGCAATCTAAAATCTCTCTCATTTTTAGGTTTCCATGCTGCCCCCAATCCCGCTCAAAGAAGCTTTGAGAAACATTGCCCATCACCCCTCTGTACAGCCCCAAAATTTCACTGATCCCCACTTTTTCTAGTTTTTACTTTTTTACGTTTATATTATTACTATAAAAAGACAGGAATGCAAAGTCCTTTGAACTGACTGTGCCATGGATGTCATCATAGTCAAGCCATGGTAACTTCTGGAACTTTTCACTGCTTATCCCAAACCTATAAAAGCAACTCCTATCCCACCGCCGTCTGCTGACTCTTTTCAGACTCAGCCCACTCACAAATAATAAAAATGAATAAAACAGCCTTGTTGCTTACACAAAGTCTGTTTAGGTGGTCTCTTGATTCAGAGCATGCTTAACAGGTAGAGACAATACAGAAAAAAAGAGAACTTCTACACTGTTGGTGGGAATGAAAATTAGTAAAATCTCTGGAAAACAGTATGAAGATTTTTCATAGAACTAAAAATAGAGCTACCATATCAGCTGGCAATCCCACTACTGGGTATCTACCCAAAGGAAAAGAAATCTTTATATCAAAGAGTTACCTCTGCTCGTGTGTATCATAGCACTGTTCACAATCACAAAAATATGGAATCAACTTAAGCATCCATTAAAAAAGAAATTGGATAAGGAAAATGTGTGTGTGTGTGTGTGTGTGTGTGTGTGTGTGTGTGTGTGTGTGTATATATATATATATATATAAAATAATGGCTCCTAGTTCCATCCATGTTGCTTCAAAAGACATGATTTTGTTATTTTTATGGTTTAATAGTATTCCTGTGTGTGTGTGTGTGTGTGTGTGTGTGTATATATATGTCTTTTGCAGCAACATGGATGGAACTAGGAGCCATTATTTTACATAAAAAAACTCAGACACAGAAAGAAAAAACTACACGTTCTCAACTCATAAGTAGGAGCTAAATAATGTGTACATGTGGAAACAAAGTATAAAATCACAGGTAATGGGGACTTGGAGAAGTTGGGAGGGTGGATAATGAAAGGTTGCTTGGTGGGTACAATGTATGTTGCTCTAGTGATGGATATACTAAAGGCCTTGGCTTCATCAAAATGCAATATCTTAATGTAGCAAAATTGCACTTTTATTTCATAAATATATAAATTAAAAATTAAAATAGTTTTTATTTAAAAAAAAAACTGCATTTTTACATGTTTCATTGATCATTACAATCAGCCATAACTAAAATGTATAATAGGGTCAATAGCTAGGAAATCATTCCATTTTTTGTTAAAAATTTGTGTGTGTGTATAAGCTAAGAAGCCATTCTTAGCTTTATATAACACAAAGAAAAATGTTTCCAACTCAAAATAGAGAAGCGAAGATTTGTGGTAGCTACATTTATTAAATAGGACTTTCAGATGTGATCCCACAAGACAACTGATCATCGATGGGACTATTATCAAGTAGGAATTTGCATGAATGTGCATTTAAAAATGCATTTTCAAAAAACGCATTCTCTCTTCTCTTATCTCCCTCATCCTGATCTCAATTGAACTCATTCTCAGGGTAAGTCCTCCTTGATTATATTAATTAAAAAAATGGTTTTATCTAATTCAGTTCAATCAAATGTGAAGCAACATAAAAAAGAGGATCATTATTTGTAAAGTTAACATATGCCTGGTATCTCAAGACAAAACATTTAAAACTTCATTTCAAAATAAAATAAAAGGACTACGTTTGTCTTGTAATATAACCAAAATTATCTAAGAATGAATTCCTCATACATTGTCTAGGAACCATATTTCTACAAATATACAAAGCTCTGTTCTTCAGCCAGATTTGCGCAGTGTTGGCCACAATGCCTCTTCCAGCCCACAGCCTTGAGTTACTACCCTGTCATGTCTCCCTTTTCTGATGTTCTCAAAGGAGAAGGAAGGGTACTTTGGCTACTGTAACAACCTCCCTCATACTTTCTCCAATATTATGATTTTTACATAATCAAGGGCTATGGTTGCAAATCTCAAAATGAGTGAATGTTTGCCATTCATTAGACATGGATTTTTTTAGAGTTAATTTTTTTTTACTGGCTAAATATTTTAGAGTTCTTAGGTTTTTCTTTACTCTCAGAGTTAATACCAGTTGCATTTCTTTTGGATGTGCTTTTTAAAATATAAAATATTTTCTTTTATTGTAAAATCACAAACCCTATTGAATATGAAATAATGCATATAGAGCAAAAAATGTTATGAGGCATATCAGTCTGCTGGGCAAGTTGCTAGGTTTACTCATTAGCTAAATGCATTCCTCACAAGTAATGAAAAAAAAGGTTAAACCTGCAAATGTGGCAAAGGTAGACCAATAGTCTGCTGCAATCAATAAGGCAATAATTTTTATTTTTTACTGAATAATAAATTGGCTTTAGAGTAACTGTGTTTGTGAATATGTTGCCCTCTTTTTGAGTCTTGATCTGCTTCCATAATATTATACCACATTTAACACCCAGTATTCTGAATCAGACTCAATTCTATTGTCTAATTTATCACAATGTCCATGAGACAGCACTTAACATTTCTTTAGAAAGTTTTTTATTTATTACAAATATAGTTTTATTTGTTTAAATACAGACTGTCAGGATTAAATAATTATTGCTGATACCATGGTTTATGGAGTAAAATATAACTTCCCCTTTCTGTAGTATAATTATTTCATGTTAATGATTGTTTAATTCTTCCCTGCCCAGACTAGTCAAGATGCTGTCTTTCTTCTGTGTTTTCTTCAAAAATCATTTCAAAAGCAATTACCCACAAAATTGCCCTGGACAATTTGAAAGGGATTTTAAAAATATAAATACTGAAACATTACACAAATTATCTCTTTATGAAGGAATGGGAGGAGAACAGGGAAGTCTGACATGTCCCCAAAACCTAACCTCTTATGTCTGTCATCCTCTTTTGGGGCATTTAGAAAATAGCTAATAAAATCCCAACAACACACATAATGGAGTAGCTATTACAAGTCCCATTTTATAAATTGGGAAATGAGGATTTTAAAAAAACTTAGGTAATTTGCCAAGCCCCTATCCACTTGCCTTCTAACTAACCTTCCTTTATAGTATGGACCATAGGCTTCATTTTATAAGTTGAACTTCAAATTATCTTCTACTTCCAAACTGCACTAAATGGTGTGACGAGAAAAAGTTACTAGATGCAAATTATTACTTAGTTTCTCAGAATGAAAAGTCAAAAAATAAAAAAATAAAAAGCACATCCAACTTTCCCATTAGTCAAATAATGATGCTAAGTATACCAAATGAATTGGCCTAACTATTAGTAGATGTTTGAAAACTATTAACATTAAAAGCACAGGTCATTTTATGTCTTCAATAAAAAGCATTATTACATCCAATTTACATATTTAAATGCTCATCCATTAGTGATCTTTTGCACCTTAAAAAATCAATCATACCTTTAAAAAACCTAATTTCATGATATTAATCTCAGTGTTCAAATACCTATGCTTCATTCCATTTAACTTTCAAAGAGAAATTAGGGTACGGGGGAGGGAAGAATACTGATTAAAATTCAAGACATTTGAATTCTAACTTTGAATATGCCTCTAACTACAATGGGTAAAAAGGTAGGAAACTTGTTTTTCTCACAAGTAAACAAGTAAATGAATGCTAGAGTATTTTTAAGATCCCTGCTGGCTGATACATTATTGAAAATATTGGGGCTAGGTAAATAAACATCTTTCTTTATAAACCAACACAATATACTAAAACTTGTATTTGAAAAATAGGATCCTTTTAAACTTTATAAAAGTATAAACAGCAGAGTTTCCTTTAGTGTCAACCTCCAGTGGGGCCTTTGCTTTATTTACAGTCCTTGTAATTTATACACAGATGTTTAATATAAGAGTTAACCAACCAAATGTACCTCTTCTAATTATAATGACAAATTCTACCTGTTTTATTTAACAAAGAAGCTACATGATATGATTGCTAAAATAACTAGGTGGAAAACAGAATAAGAATCTCACATCTTCCTACTATTATTCATGACCTTTATGAATTAAAAGAAATGACTTATGACATTTTGTTGAAGACTGCAGTTACTGTACCATTTCCTCTGCTTGGAATATGTTCCATTTCTCAAAAATAAAATAACAGGCCTATGAAACCAAGGAAACGTGGCTAAGGATAATGAATCCACAAGCAAGGTTGGAAGAATGAATATACTTGAAAATTATTTTTTTCTAATTTGGAGATGGACATTTTTTAACTGGTTTGCAAATACTGAATTATTTTATAACTTATTTGGCCTGCAAAGGCATGGGGAGTTGGAAACATGAGAAAAGTCTTTCAGGTATAGAAAGTGCTGTTACCCAGGATAGTAGAGAACCAATGTTGACCTGAATATTTTTCATGAAAGGAAACTAATTTTTTGATCACCAGTTGTAGGCTCTATTAGCCAGAAAATAGGTTAAAATATTTAATATGGATGGCTGCCTATTCCCATTGCTGACGCCAAATAAATCGAGTGGGTTTGGGGTACAGGAAGAATATATTTGAAAAGGTCTTTAAGTTATTCTAATATGCAACTAGAGTTAAGAACTAATATCCTAAAGAAATCATTCCAAACTTGGCTATGTATTAGATATTCCAGGGGAAATAGAAATAATGCAAAATGGATCCAGTGATTCTGGTTTCCTGGGTATGGCTAATGAAGGTGAAATTTAGCAAATGCCCCAGGTATTTCTGATGTAAGTGGACCTCAATGAGAAATACTGCCCTAAATAGCAATCCCTAATGCATGCATACAGTGAGGTCAATTTCTGATAAAGACGGAAAGAGGATGTTCATTGCCCAATCTCTTTAATTGATAGACAAAATTATAGGTTTAAATAAAGCTGGGCATGGTTAGCTTATCTATAAAGGACAAAGCATAGTCCATCGTTAAAATTTAGATTCCTGGAGAATCAATCTTTGAGTATTTGGAGTCTTGGAATTTGTATTGTATAAGCCTCTCCTCTGAAAATATGCCTTAGTTGAGTAGGACTCTCCAGCACCACTCTGTAGAGTCTTTTAAATGACTTTTCTGGGTAATTGTAAAGCAATAAAGGAGGTGGCTATCTTTTCTGGGTAAGAATATTTTTGAAGAGTTTTTTGTGTTTCTATCCTTTTCAGTTCTGCTCTGATCTTAGTCATTTCTTTTGTTCTGCTAGCTTTTGAATTAGTTTGTTCTTGATTCTCTAGTTCTTTTAATTTTGATGTTAGGGTGTTGATTTTACATCTTTCCTGCTTTCTCTTTTGGACATTTAGTGCTATAAATTTTCCTCTACACACTGATTTAAATGTGTCCCAGAGATTCTGTTATGTTGTGTCTTTGTCCCCGTTGGTCTCAAAGAACATCTTTATTCAAAGCAAAAAAAAAAAAAAGCAAAGCAGGAGGCATCATGCTACCTGATTTCAAAACATACTACAAGGCTACAGTAACCAAAATAGCAAGGTACTGGTACCCAAACAGATACAAAGAGCAATGGAATAGAACGAGGTCTCAGGAAAAACACTACACATCTACAACCATCTGATCTTTGACAAACCTAACAAAAACAAGCAATGGGGAAATGATTCCCAGTTTAATAAATGGTATTGGGAAAACTGGCTAGCCATATGCAGAAAGCTGAAACTGGATCTCTTCCTTATACCGTATACAAAAATTAACTCAAGATGGATTAAAGATTTAAACATGAAACTTCAAACCCTAAAAACTCTAGAAGAAATCCTAGGCAATACCTTTCAGTACATAGGGATAGGCAAGGACTTCATGACTAAAACACCAAAAGCAATGGCAACAAAAGTCAAAATAGACAAATGGGATGTAATTAAACTAAAGAGCTTCTGCACAGCAAAAGAAACTATCATCAGAGTGAACAGGCAACCTACAGAATGGGAGAAAATTTTTGCTATCTCCCCATCTGACAAAGGCCTAATATCCAGAATCTACAAAGAACTTAAACAAATTTATGGGAAAAATAAAAACCAACCCCATCAAAAAGTGGGCAAAGGATATGAACAGACACTTCTCAAAAGAAGACATTTATGGTGCCAACAAACATGAAAAAAGGTCATCATCACTGGTCATTAGAGAAATGCAAATCAAAACCACATTGAGATACCATCTCATGCCAGTTAGAATGGCGATCATTAAAAAATCAGGAGACAACAGATCCTGGAGAAGATGTAGAGAAACAGGAATGCTTTTACAATGTTGGTGGGAATGTCAATTAGTTCAACCATATGGAAGACAGTGTGGCAATTTCTTAAGGATCTAGAACTGGAAATAGCATTTGACCCAGAAATTCCATTGCTAGGTTTGTACCCAAAGGATTATAAATCACTCTACTATAAAGACATGCACATGTATGTTTATTGTTACACTGTTCACAATAGCAAAGACTTGGAATGAACCCAAATGCCTATCAATGATAGACTAGATAAAGAAAATGTGGTACATATATACCATGAAATACTATGCAGTCATAAAAAAGAATGAGTTCATGTCCTTAACATGGACATGGATGAAGCTGGAAACCATCATTCTCAGCAAACTTATAAGTCTCATATAAGATCCCTGAGTTAGCAAAGAACCCCAATCCTAAAAGTGATTATTATCCAGATACACTTTTCACTGGGTATAAGGGCTGGTAGATGGGATTGTGCTTGGGTAGATTTAATAGGAGAATCTAAGGACATGTGGAGGGATAATAAAATTCTAAAACACTGACAGATCACATTGCCCTACTCCTCCTATATATAGTTGGTTATTATTAATTTTAGGGGGGGATTTATCAAGAGCAGATATACCCAGGCTACATCATATGGTCTAGTCTTGCACGCCTAAAACTTTATTGCATATACGAGTCCCTTGGCATCTTGTTAGAATGCAGATTCTGACTCGGTATGTCTGGGATGGAGCCTGAGATTCTTCATTTCTAAGGAGCCTTCATTTATTGCTGATGATGCTGGTCCAAGGACTGCTCTTTGATTTGCAAGGATTTAGGCAGTGTTTGAGGGTCATGACAGCAGCCTACACTCTCAGCCTTTATCATTTTCTTGTGAATCAGGTTATTGATTATAGAATAAATTCTCTTGAGAGCATATAGATAGATGCATCCCTGCCAACTCATTACACCATCCTCCCTTGGATTGGAATCCTTCATATTCTTAATTTTTGAGAGCTCCCATTGTTCCAACCTCTTAATAGCTCCTCAGAATCTTTAATTCACAAACATTGCCACATTTTTAATTTACAAAAAGCCTGTGAAGTTTATGCTGTTTTATCAGCTTTACACAGGAAAAACGGAGGTTCCAGGTAAGTGTCAAAACATGTTTAAGGGATTCCATGGCTTGCCCAAGGTCACAAAGATTCAAATTCAGGACTTCTAATTTCAGGGTCAGCATTGTTTTCCCTAAAACCACAGTTTCATGTGAGAACTATGATCTCTCGATTCTCTTTACCTGTTAGAATAACACATCAGTAATAGAAACAATGAGGACTCCCATGAATAATTTTATAGACCTAAATATAAAACTCTACATAAATTTTAACTGAACCTCAACAATACCCATATTAAGTATCCTTATTTTCACATTAGTTTATAGAGTAATAAAACAGAAATTGATATCACCTAGTTTGCCTGAGGCCAGTAGAATACGGAATACAATTTATAATCATTCCCTGTAAGTCATCACATTCCATATTCACACATTTTATAGAAAAGAAGGTATAACTGGTCACAGAGGAATACATGTAAAGGCCATTCTATGGGTTATATGGTGTGTTAACTTACCTAATGAGCCCCTCACAGAGGGAGCCAACTATCTCACTGAGTCATAATGTCTGTTGCACTTTACTATATAATACAAGAATTAAAATTTAACAATTTTGTAAATGGCAACACCTGTAATACAATGTAATGTGATTGCTAGTAGCTTCAGAATAAACTGTTTTTAAAATTTCAACATCAATATAAAGAGAAAAATTTCTCAACATTTTAAATAATATTTCATTTCTAAATTCAATTCAAAGTCCACTATCTGACAGAAGTTTCTCTCTGCAATCCCTGTGACCTATCTTTTAGGGTATCTAGTATGCTATTAGAGAACAGAACACACAGAAAGAAAGGGAGGGGATTGAAGACAGAGGACAAAAATGAACTCAGTAACTCTGCACTGTGTTATTATGGAAAATGAGACCTCAATGAAATTTTCTCACCAGATGACTTAAGTCTTTTCAAAATGCCATGAAGCCAATGATGTGAAGCACAGTCTTTGACGACATATTTCATTAATGGTTATTTTTATAGTACTTACAATATCATTTTAGTGGCTCTATATGAATGAGATTTAATATAATAACTATAGCATGTATCAATGACCAACTTTCTCAAACAGTGTCATATTGTTTGAAGCTTATTGACAAGGATTTCCATCCCATCAGTAAAGAAATATTCATTTTTCATGCCTTGGTACAGACAGTTTCAAGTACTTCCATGTATAGAGTAACATGACATCCTTTAGTCATTTTTTAACCTTAATAGTGGACTTAACTAGTTTTGAAGACTAACATGAATCATTATGTGAGATAAAAAAGGAAAGAATATATAATGTTAATAGGAGTTAGAATTGCATCAATAGGATTAAACTTTTGTGCATGCTCAAATAATTGAAAAGGGAAAATACATATATGTGATATCTGAATAATACATCTTAAATATCTGATAATATCCTTTATTTCTTCTTCATTTTTGCTTTTACTTATTGTATTTTTGTTTTTTTACTAAGTCTAGTTTTTCTATTGTATCAAAACAATCTATTAGATAAATTTAAAAAAAATCACTGCTATATTACATTGTGTAATTCAAACAAATTGCTTAAATTCAAGCTGTTTTATTTCCTGAATCATTTAGTCAAACTTAAGGATGTTAACCCTGCAGAATTGTACTCTACTATGGTTTAGACACAATTGAGATACATTTATATTATCAAGACTGTGGAAAGGACAATAAATTTTTCTTTGTTATGATGCATTTTCACTTCCAACTTCCAAGGACAATTACTGTGCACTTTTGATTATGAGGTAGAGTATTGTCTGTGACACTTGGCCACTTAGTACACTGCATCAAATTGAGTCTTGTAAATTATTTTCTTTTATTTAGAAAAAAGAAAGAGACATTGAAAATAATGTATAGAGCTTTCTAAATAAAGTAAGACTTTATGAGTTTGTTTCCTGTGTTCCTAACTTTTACACTTTTCTGTTACTTCATTTTAAAAGAACTCTTTCTTCATTTGAAAGAGTCGATTCCATTTTGAAAATGGGTCTCTGGACCCATAAAAAGCAAAATGTCTTTATTATCTGAACACAGGCCAAAAATAAAATAGCTGTGAAGTATAATTATATAGATGTGCTATGAAATATATTTCTAGATGGTTCCTAGTATAGGGTAAATTCCTCAGATACATTTCTTTCTATATTCTCTAGGCTTTTTGGTATGTTCCTCACTAATTTTCTATTTGAAGTATGTTTATTAGCTTGAATTGAATGTATATAAATAAACTTTTAATTTCCAGTGTCATTATATTGGGTATTAATACATACTAATGCTAAAAGAATTTAGAAACTTGAAGTGATATAAGAAATAAGTGTGATGGTTAACTTTATATCTCAACCTGACTGGGCTTTGAGATGCCAAAGAGCTGATAAAATGTTATCTCTCTCTGGGTGTGTTTGTGAGGATTTAAGAACTGAATGGAAAAGCACAGAAGTCCTATAGGAAAAAACAGTGGACAAATGACATTATCATGAAATTCTAAGAAAAAGTTATGAACATTGCCCTTAAACATATGAAACTATATTTGCCTTCACTTAAATAATATAAATGCACATTAAAATCACACTGAGTTCCAGAGTTTTCCCACCATGATTGACAAAAAGCAAAAAAGAAAATAAAAGAAAAACAAAATGGAGAATATGCTCTGCCAGTGAAGCTCTGGGGGAAAGGGAGCCACTTATATGTTATCAGTGAAAATACAACATGGCCCATTTATGGAGGTAATTTGACATATCTTTTGATCCAGAATTATCTTGTCTAGAGGTTTACACTAAAAATTCACCTCAATTATAAGAAAATACATTTGCACAAGATAATTTATTACAGCCTATTTATATTTGCAAAATAGGAAGGACCTAAAAGCCCATACTTGGGAGAGGAACTGAGTGACAAAAGGTGAAATGAAGTCCCATGAAGCTATGGAAAAGACTAAGAAGGCTCTATAAAATAAGAAATGATATCCTAGTTATACTGCTAATTTAAAATAAAAAACTGTTTACATATTATGCTAACTTTTGTATAAAATATAATAGGAGGAAATAAAAACATACTCATGCATCCACTTATCTTGTATAAAAAGAAATACAATGAATAAACCAAAAATAGGTTAATTAATGACAAGAGTGATGTGAATGGAATGGAACTGATTGGTGGTAGAGTGGCAATTTTTATCTTGTACCTTTGTTACAGATTCCATATTGAGAACAATGAGACAGTCTATATACTTTAAAGAAAATAAGAAAGTCAACAAGATGAGGAAATAAATAATCCCCCCCACCACAAGTAATCCAGAATTAAATGTAAACAAAAACATGTGGACCTAAAGAGATTTTAAATTGGGAATGTAACCACAGTGATATGGGAGAAAAGAAGCCAAAATAATTTTTGAAATCACTTATTTTTAGTATATATACTCAATCTAAAAGCGGAGAACAATGTAAATATGTATTGAACTCTAGGTAGAATATGTATTTCCTTAATGGTATGTTTTAATAATTTTGAAAATGCATTTTATGTATAATTTGTTAAAGCAAATGAATTGAATATATTGAAGATAATAGGAGCCAGGTTTCTTTTTACTGGTGAAGGGAGTTATTAAGAAGGAAATGTCCTCAGTAAACTTTGGGGTGTTGAATTGGAATTGGAGAGATCAGTATGAGTTCATGGTTAATGGTTTTAAGAGATGATGATGATGATAGTAGATAGACTAATAGATGTATATACCTTCCAGCTGTTTTCTGAATCTGTCTAGAACCCAAATTACCATAGTAGCAATGGCACACAATCTGCAAATATCAGTTTCTAAGTGTCATTTCTTATAAAACAGAACTAGAGCCCTTAGAAAAAGTGTTGATTCCAGAACTGAGGCAGAAAAATATAAACAATTAGAGGTAAGTTGGAAAGAATAATGGTCACTTAAATACACTATGAATTATCACAATATAAACAAAACAATAAAGCAACCATTAGAAGACTATGTTGGATTTAGTAATTTAGAAAAGAGTACAACATATATCCTAAAATAACTTATTTTTGAAAAGATAATCTAAAAGAGAAAATAAAATAATAGAAGTCTGGCCTATGAGGTCTCCAACAATGCTAAGACTGGCCATCACATTAACCTTATTAATGGTCAAAAGGAATTGTCATTTGGCTGTATAATTTTGGTTATATAGCCACCTATTATTTAATCAACATTCATGGTATACATTCTGCTTTATAACTCATAAAATCTTAAAAATATAAAGAAAAATAAACCCCTATGAAAGCAATGGAAATGTTCCACCAGTATTTTTTAAAAGCTTATGTCCAGTTAATACACCTCTACCATCTAAAATTAGATTGTTCTCTTCTTGAGGATAAGAATAGCAACTTCAAAAATGCCACTTAATGAATATGCTTTTGTCAATTCAATAAAATATAAAACAGAAGCAGAAAGATAGGAAATATGACACTACTTATGAAGATATGTGGCAGATAGAAGTACATGTTACTTAAAATATAATACAATATTCTTTATTTTATAAGTTTCTAAAAATGTACAAATTTTTAATTAGGCAAGGTGAACTAAATCTGGTGTTAGGTCTTATGTTTAAATATTTAATCCATCTGGAGTTAATTTTTGTATAAGGTGTAAAGAAGGGATCCAGTTTCAGCTTTCTGCACATGGCTAGCCAGTTTGCCCAACACCATTTATTAAATAGGAAATCCTTTCCCCATTGCTTGTTTTTGTCAGGTTTATCAAAGATCAGATGGTTGTAGATGTGTGGTTTTGTTTCTGAGGCTTCTGTTCTGTTCCATTGGTCTATATCTCTGTTTTGGTATTATTACCATGCTCTTTTGGTTACTGTACCAGTACCAGCCACTGCAAAAACATACAAAATTGTAAAGACTGTTGATACTATGAAGAAACAGCATCAACTAACAGGCAAAACAACCAGCTAGTATCAAAATGGCAGGATCAAATTCACACATAAAAATATTAACTTTAATTATAAATGGGCTAAATGCCCCATTTAAAAGACACAGACTGGCAAATTGGATAAAGAGTCAAGACCCATCAGTGTGTTGTATTCAGGAGACCCATCTCACCAGCAAAGACACGCATAGACTCAAAATAAAGAAATGGAAGATTTACCAAGCAAATGGAAAGCACAAGAAAAGCAAATCTTGCAATCTTAGTCTCTGATAAAAAAGACTTTAAACCAACAAAGATCAAAAGAGACAAAGAAGGGCATTATATAATGGTAAAGAAATCAATGCAACAAGAAGAGCTAACTATCCTAAATATATATGTACCCAATACAGGAACATCCAGATAGATAAAGCAATTTCTTAATGACCTACAAAGAGACTGAGACTCCCACACAATAATATTGGGAGACTTTAACACTCCACTGTCAATATTAGACAAATAAATGAGACAGAAAGTTAATAAGGATATGCAGGACTTGAACTCAGATCTGGACCAAGCAGACCTAATAGACCTCTACAGAACTCTCGACTCCAAATCCACAGAATATATATTCTTCTTAGCACCACATTACACTTATTCTAAAACTGACCATATAATTAGAAGTAAAACACCCCTCAGCAAATGCGAAAGCACAGAAATTATAACAATCAGTCTCTCAGATCACAGTGCAATCAAATGAGAACTCAGGATTAAGAAACTCACTCAAAAGCACACAAGTACATGGAAACTGAACAACCTGTTCCTGAATGACTACTGGAAAAGAATTGAAATGGAGGCAGAAATAAAGATGTCTTTGAAACCAATGAGAACAAAGACACAATGTACCAGAATATCTGGGACATATTTAAAGCTGTGTGAAGAGGGAAATATATAGCACTAAATGCCCACAAGAGAAATGAGGAAAGATCTAAAATCGACATCCTAACATCACGATTCAAAGAACTAGAGGAACAAGATCAAACAAATTCAAAAGCTAGCAGAAGACAAGACATAACTAAGATCAGAACAGAACTGAAGGAGACAGAGACACAAAAAACCCTTCAAAAAATGAATGAATCCAGAAGCTGGTTTTTTGAAAAGATCAACAAAATAAATGTACTGCTAGCCAGACCAATAAAGAAGAAAAGAGACAAGAATCAAATAGGTGCAATAAAATATGATAAAGGGGATAACACCACCAATCCCACACAAATACAAACTACCATCAGAGAATACTATAAACACTGTGATGCAAATAAACCAGAAAATATAGAAGAAATGGATAAATTCCTGGGACACTGACACCCTCCCAAGACCAAACCAGGAAGAAGTTGAATCCTGAATAGAACAATAACAAGGTCTGAAATTGAGGCAGCAATTAATAACCTACCAACCAAAAAAAGTCCAGGACCAGACAGGTTTATTGCCAAATTCTACCAGAGACACAAAGAGGAGATGGTACCATTCCTTCTGAACTTATTCCAAACAACAGAAAAGAGGAAATCCTCCATAACTCATTCTATAACATCAATATCATCCTGATACCAAAACATGGCAGAAACACAACTAAAAAAGAAAATTTCAGGCCAATATCCATGATGAACATTGATGCAAAAATCATCAATAAAATACTGGCAAACCAAATGCAACAGCAAATAAAAAAGCTTATCCATTCACAATCAAGTCAGCTTTATCCCTGGGATGCAAGGCTGGTTCACATAAACAGAACCAAAGACAAAAACCACATTATTATCTCAACAGATGCAGAGGAGGACTTCGATGAAATTCAACAGCCCTTTATGCTAAAAACTCTCAAGAAACTAGGTATTGATGGAACGTATCTCAAAATAATAAGAGCTATATGAAAAACTCACAGCCAATATCATACTGAATGGGCAAAAACTAGAAGCATTCCCTTTTAAAACCAGCACAAGACAAGGATGCCCTCTCTCACCACTCTTATTCAACATAGTGTTGGAATTTCTGGCCAGGGCAATGAGGCAAAAGAAAGAAATAAAGGGTATTCAATTAAGAAAAGAGGAAGTCAAGTTGTCTCTATTTGTAGATGATGTGATTGTATATTAGAAGACCCCACTGTCTCAACCCAAAATTTTCTTAAGCTGATAAGCAACTTCAGCAAAGTCTCAGGATAAAAAATCAATGTGCAAAAATCACAAGCATTTCTATACACCAATAACAGACTTACAGAGAGCCAAATCATGAGTGAACTCTCATTCACAATTGCTACAAAGAGAATAAAATACCTAGGAATACGACAAACAAAGGACATGAAGGACTTCTTCAAGAAGAACTACAAATCACTGCTCAAGGAAATAGGAGAAGATACAAACAGATGGAGAAACATTCAATGCTCATGGTTAGGATGAATCAATATTGTGAAAACGGCCATGCTGCCGAAAGTTATTTATACATTCAATGCTATCCCCTTCAAGCTACCATTGACTTTCTTCACAGAATTGGAAAAAAACACCTTAAGTTTTATATGAAACCAAAATTAGTCTGCATAGCCAAGATAATGCTAAGCAAAAATCAAACAACAACAACAAAAAAAACTGGAGGTATCATGCTACCCACTCCAAACTGTATTACAAGGCTACAGTAATCAAAATAGCATGGTATTGGTGTCAAAACAGACATATAGACCAATGGAACAGGACAGAGGCCTTAGAAATGATTCCACACTCTGCAACCATCAGTTCTTTGACAAACCTGACAAAAACAAGCAATGGGGAAAGGATTTCCTATTTAATAAATGGTGTTGGAAAACTGACTAGCCATATGCAGAAAGCTGAAACTGGTTTCCTTCCTTATACCTTATACAAAAATTAACTCAAGATGGATTAAAGATTTAAACGTGAAACTTTAAACCATAAAAACCCTAGAAGAAATCCTAGGCAATACCATTCAAGGCATAGGCATAGGCAAGGACTTCATGACTAAAACACCAAAAGCAATAGCAACAAAAGCCAAAATAGACAAATGGGATCTAATTAAATTAAAGAACTTCTTCACAGCAAAAGAAACTATCATCAGAGTGAATAGGCAACCTACAGAATGGGAGAAAATTTTTGCAGCCTACCCATCTGACAAAGGCCTAATATCCAGAATCTCCAAGGAACTTTAACAAATTTACAAAAAAAAAAAAAAAAAAAAAAAAAAACCAATCCCATTAAAAAGTGGGCAAAGGATATGAACAGACACTTTTCAAAAGGAGACATTTACGCAGCCAAGAAATATATGAAAAAAAAGTTTATCATCACTGGTCATTAGAGAAATACAAATCAAAAGCACATTGGGATACCATCTCACACCAGTTAGAATGATGATCATTAAAAAATCTGGAGCCAACAGATGTGGGAGAGGATGTGGAGAACTAGGAATGCTCTTACACTGTTGGTGGGAACGTCAA
The DNA here is from genome assembly GCF_049354715.1 of Callithrix jacchus. NCBI lineage: Eukaryota > Metazoa > Chordata > Mammalia > Primates > Cebidae > Callithrix > Callithrix jacchus. The sequence goes on along the minus strand of NC_133512.1, from coordinate 80,165,701 downwards.
TTAGTTCAACCATATGGAAGACAGTGTGGCAATTCCTCAAGGAGCTAGAACTAGAAATACCATTTGACCCAGCAATTTCATTACTGGGTATATACCCAAACTATTATAAAACATTCTACTATAAAGACACATATACACATATGTTTACTATGGCACTGTTCACAATAGTAAAGACTTTGGACCAACCCAATGCCCAGTCAAGGATAGGCTAAAGAACATGTGGCACATATGAAATACTATGCTGTCATTAAAAAAAAGATGAATTCATGTCCTTTGCAGGGATATGGATGAAACTGGAAACTATAATTCTCAGCAAACTGACACAAGAACAGAAAACCAAACACCCCGTAAGTGGTTGTTGCACAATGAGAAGACATGGACACAGGGAGGAGAACATCACACACGGGGGCCTGTCAGGGGTGGGGACTAAGGGAAGGATAGCGGGGGCATGGGGGTGTAGGGGAGGGATAGCATTAGGAGAAATACCTAATGTAGATGACGGGGTGATGGTGGCAGTAAACCACCATGGCATGTGTATACCTATGTAACAAACGTGCATGTTCTGCACATGTACCCCAGAACTTAAAGTATAATTAAAATAATAAAAATAATGGGAATGGTGTTGGTGATATGAAGGAATGTATGTTTTATCTGTAATATTTTATTTTTATAATTAGATTAGAAAGTATTCACTTAGTATTAACATATGAAAGACAGAGAGAGTACACAGTTAGAAATTTGCCTGATTTTAATCATATATCATATATAGTCAATAATTTATACTTAAACAAAGGCAAATTAAAATATCTGTGATACCTGTTTTGCCTGTCACACTTATGAAGATTAAGATTGGTTTTACACTAGAGAATGTTCTGGCAAGAGGTACCTTCAAACTTTGGGAGGAGTACATATTGCTGGAGTTCCTTTGGAGAATAGATGGCAGGGTAACTTTCTTTGCAGTGTAAACGCTTTTTATTCTTTGAAGCTTGTTTTTCCTTTCTATTATGTACATGTATTAATGTTGACAGAAAATAAAAAATAAAATGTGAATAATTATGTAAATAATTAAAATTTAATTTTGTAATTTAAAAACAGCAAGAGAAACCACATATTGGAAAAACAGAGAGGACACTCAATCTGAAGATGAAGTAAATAAATCTTCAAAATTCAAATAATTGAATGGTTAAGAACATCTCTGAAGTGATTGATATAGGTTAAACACAACATGTATACAATCAGGTAGATTAATGTAATCGAGAATCATCTCACGGGAAATGGCAACAAAAAATAATTTAGAGACCATTTTGATTTTAACAAACGCATGGAATCAATAGAAAACTTTAAAAGTTGACTAAGAAGAGGATTTATATGAAATTGTCACTCATCAATGTCACTTTCTCAAATCTCACCTGTGGCCAGACTCCATTCTGGTTGGTGGCTGGTTCCATTCTGAGGAGGCAGGCTCTCTGCTGCACTCTTTTCAACATACTTTAATATTATCCTGACAGAATTATATGGTAAAACACAAGTAAGTGGAAAGATAGAAGAGAAATATTTTTCAGCTTGGATTTCTGAGGAATTTATTCAATAACTGATGATGGTAAATGAGAGGTTGGGTTTTTCAGAAAAAAACATTGTAAATCTTTTCCTCACAAGGAATCTTAATATCAATTTATGTTTCATTATAGAAATATATATTTTTAAAAAGACTTAGGGTGAAATTTTAATTTTAGGAGCTGGAGACAGCATTTATCTTGAAAAAATAATTTTTTCTTCTTTTCTTCATTTTATTAAAATATCTTTAAAAATTATTTGGAAGAGGGTGACTTGGGTGTGCAACAGCAAAGGCAAAAAAAAATGCAGTAGTTACATGGCACTGCTGACCAAGAAATCAGTATTAGGGGAAGACAAAAATGACAGGCGAAGTGAGAAGAGAAAGCCCAAGAGAAGAGGTAGCCCAATGGCATGAGATTGGAGAACTGCAAGAAACATCTGCAGTGGTCCAGTGGCTAAAGGGGCTGAGCACTGCTGAACCAGGATGGACCTAAAGAGCAGAGGGTAGCATAGAAGCAGCAAAGGTCCAGAAATACCAGGAATCACTCTGGGAAAATGCATCTGAGTTGCTATTTAGACTTGGAAATTTTCAGTGGTCTACCAGGGAGATAAAAACTCAAAGCGGACCTGTGGGCCTATAATTCTTTATACAGGAAACAAGGAAATAATGAGCATCAGACTCAGCTGCTTATGCGACCTCATAACCTGATCAGCCACAAGCTCTGGGGACTTTGATTTCCAAAGTCTCCATATGCTGATGCCATTATTAATGATAATAATATATTTATTGAATTACCAAAAAATGGTAGATGAGATAAAAACTAAACAATGGTGACAATTTTAACAGCTTGCAAATCTCTGACCATAGAAAAAAAGTCTATATCAACTCAAATTGCACAGAGAAAAGTTAATCATCAGAAAATTGAAGTCCAGCCTACTCATCTGCTCTGATTTTTCCAGTGCTGCACAGGTGTCAACATTATGGCAAGGAGGAGATGTAACAATCGATACAAAAAGTAAACAAGTAAGCTGAATGGACTCAACATAAATCATAAATACCTATACCACCCTCAAGTCAGCAGTGGGTTAGTGAGACAGTGAAGCGGTGTGTGTGTGTGTATACCCTCATGTGCCTGTGCACATGTGTGCATGTGTGTGTCATGCACATAAATGCTGTAAGCCCAGATCAGGCTTGAAGATCCTTACACATTAAGAGCCATTAACTGACAATGTATTCCTAATAATCAAGTCTTTTTTTTAAAGTTTCATATTCTATTATAAGTCATTTTGCTTTCTTCATTCAGTCTTATATTTCCTTCTCCTTTATAAATAATTCTTAAGAACCTATTATATGTTATCCCCAAAATGAAAATTAACAATATAAACTCAAGAGAAATTGATTAAATGAATCAGTGTGCCAAGACAAATCTCTGCCTAATGGATATTAGGTATTAACAGTGTTACAGCATGTTCAGTTCCTCAGAAAGATACAAAAAGGGTACCTTGGAGTGTTAGATAAATGACCTCTGGCCTCACATGGCCACACAATTACACCTGCACAAACTGAGGTTTTGTGGTTACATATACACAACCACTCTTTTAAACATGGATTAAAATAAGGAAGAACTCTTTTGAGATAATATATAGGCAAAAATAGTGACATAGGCACCTGTGTTCTTCCTTAAAAATTCGTGGAAAACATGGTAAAATTCTCATTAGTATATATTAACATAAAATGATATAAGACAGGGCACTAAATCTACATTAAACATCTTTAAGTAATACAGACAGATAAACTTTTCCATTCCTGTGTGTGTACATGCATATGCACATGAGTGTTAAGGAGAAGGAAGAGAAAAAAAGCAATATATACTAACTACTTCTATTCCATCCACTGTGCTATGCACGTTCCTGAGAACAATTATGTGAAATGCGTTACCTGCATTTCACAGATGCAAGACCACTTAGAGAGGTTAAGACATTGCTGGTTTTTCATTTCTAAAATTTGGTGCTTGACAATGACTTCAAAATTCATATTGTTAAATGGACACTCATCTCCTATGCTAAGTATTATCAGCTCATGAAATCTGCTAATTGTAATACTGAAGATTTAGAGTGGCATGAATTTGAAGGAAAACAACACAATTCTTCCCAGCTCCCTTCAGTGATCTATTTCTTAAAACTTTCACAAGTAGAAAAGGCCTGACAATCCAGGCAAAGTAAATGATGGGAGGAAGAATTATTGGAAGAATTTGTGAAAATAGTTTCTCGACTTAACAAAAAGCAACAGGTTTCCTTCATGTTCTAGCAAAATGGGCTGTCACATACAGAGTAATTTGGTGGTGATTTCAAGGATTACCTAACCAAGAACATGAGCCTTTCAAGTATCTCAACACTTGAAAATATTAATCAGAATGTTTTGACAGCTTCTAACTTTTTAACCCAGTTAATATATCAAGTTAATTAAATGAAGTAAATAGTAACCTTGTTTATGCATTGAGGCACTTGGGTTATTACTCATGTTACCTAGCAGGAAGGACAGGCTTTGGGAAATGAGTTACTGGTTTTGATGAGGAATGGGGATTAAAAAGTGTCTTATGGAATACTTCCCAAGCACCACCAGGAAATAATGGCGACCACCAGGATAAAAGACACAAAGGTAACGAAATGGTTAAGAGAGGTCAAAACTAAAGGTCTTCTCCAGGGCAGTAATAGAGGAAAGAAAGGTCAGAGAAAGGTATGCTGAACTAAAAGAAAAACAAGAATTGTGAGTGGAGGCTGATTATGGTTTTTTTTTAAAAAAAACAAGCAAAGGAAAAATGTTATAGTGGCATTTTTGAGAAAAAAAAAAAAAACAATTGGATGTTTTTTAACAGCTGAACATTACAGTAATCACATTTATTGTAAATGAGGTATCTGAAATCATTTGGTTTATTTCCAAATCTTCTTTGGTAGAATTTCTTGGAGAATTTAAAAAATGAAAATGGAAGGATAATTTCTTATTATCCTATCATTGCCTTTGTAAGAAGGTAGGCAATGACAAACTATTTGAGACTGATTGAAATTTCCTTCCCATGAAGTATTTTAAGAAGGACCCCTAGCAACTTATTTTACTATTTATTTGCTTACTAAATTTTTCTCTATTGTTATTGTAAAGAAATGTTGTGTAACACTTTTCAAAATTATTTTAAAAAATTGAAATCCAAAATAATGAGCTTTTACTATACTGCATTTATGACTCACAATAAAAAGCTTCTTAACTGCTAGAATAAGCAGAGAATTTAATTAACATAATGAGGCTTTGGGTAGTCCATTGGGTAATTCATTCTAAAAAAACACTTCCATACTGATTGTCTGGGCCATAGCTCCTGCATTGAAAACCACTAGTGAGCTCTCATGGCTGGATTAGTAAATTGAGATATATCCATAACAGCATTTGAGTTCTGCAAATGCCTTGGAAAGGCACAGAACAGAGTCTTTTGAAATCATTTAATCTGAATGTGGAGAGTTTGTGAGTTCCTTTGTCCATAAGCATGTTCAGGGTTAATTAGAAATTTTTCTTAGAGGAGAATGTTGTGTTTCTCAGAAACAGCTACCATAAAACTTAGTAATATTACTTACATAATTTCCCCATCACCTATTTTCCTGCTCTTCAAAACTTTGTGGAGAAAAACAAAATTGATTGTAAATTCTTGAGCTGTATCCCCACAGAGATGTTTACCAAAGCAAAGGCAATTCTTCATAGTGTCTGGTTTGATGACAGTAGCCTGCTGCCTCTCTCCTGTTTTTCTACTTGCCTATTTGCTGGTTCCCTGCAGGCTTCTTTTTAGAGAGACCTTTGATTCATTAGAAAATGTCAATTCTTTGTAGTTATTAGGTATGCCTAGTACTCAAGGTCATTTTTAGTTCCTCCAGGAATCTTAAAAATTCAATGTAATTTTCCATATAACAGGTTTTTCTCTTTATTTGTATATCTTCTCCCTTATCCCATTGACTCCTATTTCTGAAGCAAACACTTGAAACTTTTCTCCTACTTCTAGTAAGGGATTCTTTTCATCCGTAGTCAAGTGAAGAATAAGCCTTTCCTTCTTTGTAGAATTAAAGTATCAGCTAAAGAGATGACTGGGTGAAAAAGAAAAAGGGAGAGGAAAATAATGCTAAAGTAAAAGCTAATGAAGGATTTCACATCGTGAATCTAAGTAGAACACAATAGTGAACTTTGGTTCATTTTCTCATAAAAATTGCTTAAACACTATAAATATTAAGATTATAACTTTACAAATAAGCTAATAAACTAGGTCATATGCCAAGATGTCACAAGGATCAAGTGTCAAAAGTCACATTTAAATCAGTAAAGGGTGACAAATAATCTTAAAACTTATGAAGCATATTATATCATTTAAACAGTTTAATTATTATTATTATTATTATTTTGTAGTCAACTTTTCCCTATGGGAGGGTAGCTCATACAACACTTTGCAGATAATTTACCTCTCTTGCAAAAATAACAATTTCAATATGTGGTTTTTAATTTGCATGACATGACTTTAAATAATGAGGTTGCTTTTCACATGTACTTTATAAAATCAGTCTCTTGCATATGAATGAGATGTGTATCTCCAAAAAGATCTTAACATACAAACCACAATTCTCTAAAATTCTTGTGTAATATACATTTAAGAAATCATAACAATTTATATTCAGTGGGTGAGAGAGAAGCAGAGAAGTAACCAGGGAAGACGCAGAGCTGCACTGAGAGTTTAAATCCCATGGTCTGGGTTTAAATTCTGTCTGCCCCATATGAGTTGAAGAAGTGTGAACATCTGAATTTCAATCTCATAATGTTGTATATGAGCAGAGCCTCCATTTCATAGATTGTCTTCTTTGCTTTTCTTGTTTTTAAATGCTTTACATGTTTTATTATCATTTCAATGTGCTTATATTTCACAGTTTTGAGCTGTAGATCATCGATATACAAAAAAAGAAAGGTCCTCTATCATGATGTATTTCAGAGAGCACTTTGAGGCTGTTAAACAGACATTCCTTCAAGAGAATGGGAAAGCTTCATTTGGGCAATGAGGATAGACAGAGAAAATGAAATTAGATGGCTTCAAATCACTTTCTAATGGCAAAATCAAGTCACTTTCTGTGAGAGAATCTTTCTCAAATCTTGGTTGGGTTTGTTTCAAAGTAAGAAATGTTTGTCCAACTGAATTGGATTCACACTGGAAGCTGTTCCCTCAAACTAAACACTCATCCTGGGCTAAACTTCTTATTCTTATTTACTTATGTATCTATTGATTTATTCATTTAGCTGCAATGTCTCTCCAACCTTTTTGAGTACCTGTCTCCAAAGTCCCAGCATGCACGTGGATGCATATCTTTATATGTGGCAGGGATACTTTAGGTGACAAATGTGCTCTATTTTTTTGTCATTTTCCAAATTTAAATAAAAGCGTATGGCAAAGAGTATGGACCTCTGGAGGGATGGACATCCTTGGACGACAGTCCTATGTTGCTCCTGAGAGAAAAAATGAATTGCTGTTATGATACAGATTTTCTAGATTATAAACTATAGTCCGCTTTTTTTCAGAGTTTTATTTACTCTGAAGCTAATGAAGCTTAAGCTTTAGGCTTCCTTAGTTAGAGTGAGCCTTTTCCAAGACTGTGTACCTAATTTCACTTTCGCAGTTTGAGTTTTTTTAAGCAAGCAAACACCCACAGTTGTGTAAGCTTCAGGACCTACCATACCTGAATCTACCCCAAATATCATATAAGTATTTTTTTTTGAAAAAGACATCAGAAGCTTCTACTGCTAAAAATGACAATAGTAATTGTCAGTAATAATAATGTTATTAATTCTCATCTATTTGCTGAGGCCCTTTTTAGGCTAGTCATTTATTAATATTTTACAAACATTTTCCCAAAACCTTAATAATAACTATTCAGTGTAAGAAACCAAGGGAGATTTACAGAGTTACACAAAGAGCTGATTCAACCTATGTTTTGCCTTATTTCAAAATATTTTCTAAATATTTTACACCACATCTGCCGCAGTGTGGTACAGTCTCTATTTTTTACAAAATGCTTTTACATGTCATCAGGTGCTAACTGAAAATCAGTAGAATAGCAAAGTGAGTTGGCATATGGCTTTTAAATTGTTTACTTAGATATAGGCCATGCTATGTCAAATCACATCTGACTTTAAAACACCAAATAATACATTAACAAGTAAGGTAATAGTCTGTCAACTCTGCATGCTGGGAACATTAGCGGAAGATGAATTAACCAATCAACAAGGTTGTTAAATGTTAGTAGGTATGAGATCTGAAAGGGTGAATGTTAATTCGAATAATGTTAAATGGTATTCATGGGATAGGTGAACTATGCCTCACACTTTAAAAATAACTCAAGTATGGAATGGTCCAAAAATGCTGCCTTGAGACTACTTAGAGAGATACCATAGTTTTATATTTCTCAGTTGATGTGATTTCCATTCAAGATATTACACTTAATGTGTATATGAACATTTTGTGAATCTGGCCAAGAGAAAGGATGGTCTGTAAATTTTCAAGTGATAAGCTCTGAGTATTTACTAATCTAAGTCTTTCAGGCTCAGAGAGCTCAGTAGGCTATTAGCCTATGCAGAGTAGCTCCATGTATCTGGAGTAAATTTATGTTTTCTAAGCTGAGAATACTGACAAGTGAAACTAGAATGCAAATTAATTATGTTGCAATGAAAATGTAAGTGCCAAATGACTCCTGCGAAGTCATGTCCTATAGCCAGGCCTATTTTTTGCCTCTAGAAAAACTACATAGAAATCTAAATGATGAACCAAAAGAAAGCAATTATCGTATCAACTGGTATTCACCAGACATTTTTGTTGAACAAATGAAAGAGTGAAAGACTAACACATTCTGCCTTCCGGATGTTTTTGTTTTTTGTTGTTGTTGTTTCATTTGGTTTCACCACATGGGTTTTCCTGCCAAGCTGTCATGACCATAGACAGTTACTGCCAAGTTTTTCAACACATGCCTTTCTGCTTCTCTTCTTGTGCTTAGGACTCACAGAGGCCCTTCTTACTGCTGCATTCTTTCTTTCTATATACACTTGTCCTTTCTTATCTGTGGTTTTGCTTTCCACAGTTTCACTTACCCATGGTCAACCAGGGTCCCAAAATGTTAACCAAAAAGTTCCAGAAATAAACAACTCATAAGTTTTAAACTGTGCATCACCATCCTGCTTTTCTCACCAGTGATGGGAATCACTCCTTTGTCTAATGTATCCACACTTTCCACCGGCTGATTAGTCCCTTAGTAGTCCTATTGGTTATCAGATCGACTGTCCCCTCAGCTTTGCAGTACTTGTGCTCATTATTTTACTTTATCATGGCCCTGAAGTGTACGGATAGTGATGCTGCCAACTTGGATATGTGGAAGAGAAGCCATAAAGCACTTCCTTTAAGTGAAAAGGTTCTTTAGTTAATAAGGAAAGAAAAACTAATTGTATGCTGAAGGTGCCAAGATCTATGTTAAGTGTGACTCTTTTATCCATAAAATTATGAAGAAGGAAAAAGAAATGCAAGCTAGTTTTGAGGTCACATTTCAAGCTGCAAAAGTTATAGCCATAGTGCATGATAAGTGCTAAGTTAAGATGGAAAAGACTTTCTTAAATTTCTGGGCGGGGGATACTAACAGAAACGTGTTCCAACATACAATTGTGTTCCTTAGTAATTATGATTTCAGGCATCCAGTGGAGGTCTTGGAACTTATCCCATGTGGTAAGGGGGTGTGTGTTGCACCTCCTCCACCTCAACATCTCCTCCTGCCCCAAACTGTTGCATATTCTCTTTCTCCGTGAGTAGCTCTATTTATGTTCAATGCAAATCTGAGGTTATTGGTTGCCCCTACTCTCTCCTTTCTTCGATCTAATTTATCTCAAAGCTGTCTATTTCACTCATACATTTTTAGTCTGTTCACTCCTCTTCATGGCTATTGTATCCGAATCAAGCTATCATCTTCTCTTACCTAAATTTTTACACTGACTTGCTAACTGAACCCTCAAAGATACTTTATCTCTCCATTCAATACTCACACTACTACTAGAGTATTTTAAGTGAAAAAGTTAAGTGAAAAATACACTGCTGCTTGAGTATTGTAATTTTACCAAAAGACAAATGGAACCCTCTCAATTCCCGCCTTTCTCCCTTCCCAAACACTTGGGGAGAAATCCAGACATTTAGCACAGCCTGTAACATTTTACATGAGCTGGCCTCTAATCGATGCTCTCACATTCCCTTTCTTATCCTGACTCCAGCCTCAGTGGACCTCTCCTTTTCCTTCCATGGCCATGTTCCCTTTTATCACAGGGCCTTTACATTCTGCAGGAAACACTCCCTCCACACCTTCACATTCATTTGTTTAATTACCACACTCCTTTCACATCAAGCTTCCTGTGAGAATCTTTTCCTTGACCACCTGAACTAGGCGCAATCTTTCTATTACAGTTTTCCATAGCACTAATGGCTGTCTCCTCAGCAATAACTATCACAATTGGGCATTTATTTTGTCAAAGCAAAAATTGCACTGTACAAAGTTAAACAGGCCAGGCAGACTTTATTCAAGGTGACTGCTACAATAGGTGAAAGACACCAGAACTCAGTTTGAGAGTTTTTAAGAGTTAGGGTAGGAGATCTTAAGCCATCTGTGTTTACTAAATCACTTTAACTAAAGGAAAATAAATTTTATCATATCTTCATGGCAGGAGGTAGTTTTACAACTTTGAGTAAAGACTTTGCTGCAGTTAAGCTCCTACTCTCCCACAAAGCCTGAGATATAGGGGTACTATATTCCTTAATTGCATTTCAAAGGGATGGTTCCTAGGTCCTGGATAAACGCTTTCCTGGGTTGCAACAGAGGCAAGAGGCTTTTTAAACAGGGTGATGGGTATGCTAAAAGCCCAGACTTAACTACTATGCATCATAAGCATGTAAGAAACCTGTACTTGTAACCCCTAAATATATATAAAACATCTCAAATAGGGCAGAGAAAGAACTTACAAGTTTTTGAAAGTAAATGTACTCTTAGTACCTGAACAAATACTGAATACACAGAAGATGCTTAATTAGTGTTTCTTGGTTCAATAAATGGAAGACTGATTGGCTGAATGAATAAAAGAATGAATAATTAAAAATTACAACAGATGCTGGAGAGGATGTGGAGAAATAGGACTGCTTTTACACTGTTGGTGGGACTATAAATTAGTTCAATTATTGTGGAAGACGGTGTGGTAATTCCTCAAGGATCTAGAACCAGAAACACCATTTGACCCAGCAATCCCATTACTGGGTATATACCCAACAGATTATAAATCATTCTATTATAAAGATACATGCCCACATATGTTTATTGTGGCACTGTTCATAATAGCAAAGACTTGGAACAAGCCTATCAGTGATAGACAGGATAAAGAAAATATGACACATATACACCATGGAATAAATGTGGCACACACACACACATATCACAGCCATAATACACAGCCATAAAAAACGATGAGTTCCTGTACTTTGCATGGACATGGATGAAGCTGGAAATCATCATTCTCAGCCAACGGACTCAAGAAAAGAAAACCAAACACCACATGTTCTCACCCATAAGTGGAAGTTGAACAATGAGAACACATGGACACAGAGAGGGTAACGTCATACACTAGGGCATGTCGGGGTTTGGGGGTTAGGGGAGGGATAGCATTAAGAGAAATATCTAATGTAGATGACAGGATGATGCATAGAGCAAACCACCATGGCACGTGTATACCTATGTAACAAACCTACATGTTCTGCACATGTAACCCAGAACTTAAAAGTATAATAATAAAAAAAATCATGATCAAAATTTTTTGTTCTTTAAAATGTCTATCTTTTGAAATCATAACTTTAAATCATCCTGGCCCTTTTAGTTTTAAGTAAACTTCATAAGTTATTCCTTACATGAAAACCATTTTTCTCTATACCCAAGCTTTTTGGTGAAGTTTCACTGTAGCCCCTGTGTCCTGAGCACAGATGCATTAAGAACAGTATTTTTTTTTTTTTTTTTTTTTTTGAGACGGAGTTTCACTCTTGTTACCCAGGCTGGAGTGCAATGGCGCCATCTCAGCTCACCGCAACCTCCGCCTCCTGGGTTCAGGCTATTCTCCTGCCTCAGCCTCCCGAGTAGCTGGGATTACAGGCACGCGCCACCATGCCCACCTAATTTTTTGTATTTTTAGTAGAGATGGGGTTTTACCATGTTGACCAGGATGGTCTCGTTCTCTTGACCTTGTGATCCACCTGCCTCGGCCTCCCACAGTGCTGGGATTACAGGCTTGAGCCACCGCGCCCAGCCAAGAACAGTATTTTTAATAAGAACTGTTTACAAGCAAAACAAGAACACAAACAAAAATAAATAAGTATGTTCTGCATTGCGTCTTAGCAAACACACATCATAGGGGTTGAACAAGGTCAAACTGGAGATTCAAGCAGCCAACTAGGGTAGAGGCAGAGGGTGACACGGGCCTCAGGGAAGTGATGAGGAAGGCACAGTGGTGTGCACAGAACACAGATTAAATGGCACAATATGCACAAAAAGTCATATTCATACTCTAAGAATCTTGCCAGGTCTATTAGAATATAAAAGCACAGCATCCCTACCTTCAGTAGCATCTTCACTGGAAAAGCATTTGAGCATGAGATCTGAATATTTGTGTTAGCATATAAACATCTGATATAATTCTTACTGACAATCTAAGTGAAATAGGTTATTTTTGGTTCAAAGTGATGCATTTATCAACACAAAACCTTCTTCTTATAAATTTATTGTACCCATTCAAAATTTGAGGTGAGAATGAACACTTCAAGAATTTGAATTTAGTAATTCACCCAATAAATCAAAGGCTAACTTAATAACTTAATGTTTGGGATACTGATTCTCCGATGGCTCTAAAAATATTATACCAAGAACTAAAGACTGTATTTTGCAAAAGGCCTATTGCTCTCCTGGTCATCACTGGAGTAAACTGACATTAACAGTAAGAAGAGCCATGAGAAGATTGAAGAGTGATCACTAAGCATTTTGGTCCTCTGCTTCAGATTTGATATTAGACACCCAGAGAGAATTTTCTATAGAGAACTGCCTAAAGCTGTTAGGCCCAAGTCTGTTTGATACCTAACACAGTTAAAATCTCACTGGGAAATAATGAAAATAACCATTCTTGACATTTCCTGGATTACCCAAAGAGTAAACAAAGAGAGTATGATCATTACATAAAATGGCAACATTAAACGCTTAGATGATCTAGCAAAAAAGGTAACCAGCATCCCATCCCTGTATGTTTTTAATTTCAGGTAACCCATTCAAACACCGTGAATGAAAATAGAACAGAAACATGTTTATAATGAGGGTCTTCTAGGATTCACTAGAGTGGACTGTGCATTTCATTGTATGCTTTTCCTAAAAAGAAGATATGCAGTCTACTTAAAAATATGCATGATGAAGAATTTGAAATGTCCTGATGTCAGCAGCTTACTCTGAATACTCCAAAAAAGTAAGGTGGATTAAAGGATGAATAGAGAGATAAGTAGATAGCTAATTATGTGATAAAGTACCTATAGTAAAATGTTAATTGTAGAATCTAGGTGGTGGTTATTTCAGTGTCCACTGTAAAAATTTTTCAAAATTTCTGTGTGTGTAACATTTTTATAATAAAATATTTTTTAAAAGGGCATTGTAGTTACTACTAGAAAGGGCCATAACTAGAAGGAGAATAAGGAGGTTTGAGGGATGCTGGGAGTGTTCTGTTTCTTAATCTGGGTGCTGGTTATCAGGAGTGTTACTTTGTGAAAACTTACCAAACTGAACACTTGTAATGTTCAATTGTTTTCATCTGTAGGATATGTACGTTAATTAAAAATTCAGAAATAAAACAAAAAAAATTACTAATGTTATTCTGTAGATTTTGATAGCCAGTGATAAAAGCCCAATTGTAAGTAGCTTAGGGAGGAAATAAAAATTCACATGATTGGAAAGCACTAGGGCACAGCTGGGTTAGATGAACTTGGAACCCATGGCATTGCCCGGAATCTATCTGTATATCCAGGCTTCCTTATATCTGCTTGCTTGCTTGCTCCACCCAGGGCCTTACGTGTTGTAACTAGACCATCTCTCTCTTTCTCTCTCTCTCATATATATATGTGTGTATATATATCTCCTTGGACAGGCTAGCTTCTTTTAGCAGGCCAGATGGTAGTCAGTGTCCCCATGTATCACATAAACTTAAATACACCAGGCTAGAGAAGATGTCTATTCTGATACTTCACATGTAAGTCACAAGAAGAACTCAGAGTAGCTTGAGTCACACACCCTGATTGAAATAATTATTGAGGATGATGAGGTTCTTTTACTGGTCTATCCTGACTTATATGCCTGCAGGGGCCTGGACATGGGCCTAAAATATTGGCATACCAGTAGGTTCACCACAGGAAATAATCTAATTAATATGAAAAACAGCCAAGAAGAAGGAAACACATGTCCACACACAAATACATGCACCCAGATATGTCTACAATAGACATTACACATTGTGATGTTGAGATCAACATCTTCAGAGTATAGTGAGCTGGGACTAGAAGCTTGGGAGGAAGGAAATATATTTTCTAGGACCCCAAATTTAGTCTGTAATAATACCACCAAGGGGATTTAAATCTAAAACAAAACAAAACTTAACTTAGGTCATGGTTGTAAAAAATGTAATATATAAAGTTATATGCATGACTTTTATATACAATATATACTACACAAAGGATATAAAATATAAAAATACATGCTTTTACAAATACTTTTACATATACATGTTTGTACATATGTAACTATCCATATATGTACGTATCTGTATATACATATATAAAATGTACTACTTTTTGTAATTTCTATGCCATCAGAAATTCTCAGCTTTTGACTGTGCAGATAAAACTGGGACTTGTAATTGAGAGATAAAGATTTTGTCTCTCTTTCAGCTGCATATCTTTAGAGGTGTGGGGGAAGAGAGGATATAAACTCTTGAAAGTAGGTTCAAACTTAGAAAGATGGTGCAAACTGTAGAAGGATTTATAAACTCCAGATGAATAATAGGTTGGACTTCAAGACACTCTAATTACCTAGAGGAGAAAAACTGAAAATAAAATTAATGTCTGCAGAAAATAAATGATGTGACTTCTTCAAAAGGACAGCAATACCTCCTGGATTTACCAATTAGACAAGGTTCTGCCAGCTGTGGTTGAGGGGAAAAAAAATGCTGTTTCCAAGTCAATCCTATGATGACTATAGTGATTTATTGTTTCATCATACAGAGTCAGTAGTATTATCATTCCCAGAAAAAGGCTGTATAAGCCAAATAATCCCCAAATACTACTGAATCAGTTTCTTTAAATTATTAAATTGTTCTCCTGATTTGTAATGAATATACAAACGGCATAGAGAAGAGTGTAACAATCACCTGGGTACCCACCTAGGTAAAGAAATCATTAAAACTACTATTGATGCTCCCTGGTATACCACATTAAAAATGTAATTCAAGAGACCCTAATTATCTAGATAAAATTAAAAATTTATTTTTACTGTTTTATACATTCATATAAATGGTATAATAATGTTAATCCTTTGGCAATGTGTATTGTTATTCAACTTCTAGCTCTAATTTATTTCTGCTGCTATAGGGTGTTCTGTTGTCAGAGTATTTCATGATTTAGTGGTCTTATATTTATTAATGTTTATGATGACATAAAATTTGGTTTGATGTTAATAGAACAATTCAAGTTTTAGTTTGGTATTTATATATCCAGTATATGTTATTCAAAACTTTCAACCTCTCCTTCCTGTTGTGTTCTAGGTATGCATCTGTAAAAACATGGTTGTTTTTTTAAACAAATGCACTCTGATACATACTGTCATTTAATAGATGACTTTAATTAACTTAATTGTATCATGTGCACTATTTATTTAGGGTAATTTTATAACATATAACTGATTTACTTACCTGGATTATTTTTCTTTATACTTTTCCCCTTTTCAGTATATTACTTTAGATCAATGGAGTTTTTTTTTTCTTTTATGATTTCTGATTTGGAAATAATACAGTGTTTCTAGTCTAATAATGGATTCTGATTACCACTTACCCTATTGTATAGTATTTAAAATATTTAGTTTTCACATTTCTCCTGAAATCAGGTATTATTTTATACTGCTCAATGTTTATTTATATTTATTCATGTGTATAAATATATAGTTAATATAAAGATATGTATTTTTTCATGTATATTTTGAGTTATTTGTTTGTCATTTCTTGTTCCAATTCAGGTTATCTTTCCGTATTGCATTTCCTTCTTCTTACAGAATTCTCTGTAGAAGGTCATTTATTCTGATTAGCAATAACCTCTTTGAATTTTATTATCTGAAAATGTCTTTATTTCTACATCTTCCTTGAATAATAGATTACTTTAGTAGAAAATCATACATTTTCAATTATTCTTCTCGATTGTTTCAGAATATTTTTGTTTTGTTGAAATTCTGTACTCAGACTTACTGACATTCTTATTCGTGATGTTCTTTCTTCTTCTTTTTCTGGCTTCTTTTGCCTTCCCCTTCCTTTCTCCCTCCCTCTGTCTGTCTTCTCCTTCTTTTCTTCCTCCCTGTCCCCACTTTCTTTCTTTTTGTTGTTGTTGTTATATATAGTACACATGATCTGGTCATAGTATTTGAATTCATTAATAAATATTAATTTATCACTCTTAGACCAACCCAAAAAGAAAATTTCTAAATGTGCAGGTGCAATAAATAGAAAACTTTCTCATCTAAAATGGATAAAATATCAGTCATTTCTGGAAACATCTTAAGAAAATCAGGCAACCACATGCCCATAGGCAGGTGTCCAGTGTTGATGGTGCTAGTATTAGACAGACATCACCTCAGATCCAGCTCAATTATTTTTGTTTTTTACCAACACATGTTTACATAAACTAAAAAGCCTGAGCTCCTCAGGGTGTGCGGATGGAATCCCTTTCTGAAACAAACAGAAAACCCAAACATGCCAGAATTGGTAAGCCTGGAGATGCCATGTCTTTATGCTTTGATGAACAGAGAGTGACAATAGCCTCTGGCAGCATGAGCTGATAGGAACAGTGAGTGTGAAGATCAATGCTGGACAATAGTTCAATTTCGGATGAAGGGTTAGGTGTGTATGGATCCATCTCAGAGTAAGGAGATCATGTTGATCCTGAACATTGAATATCTCTTTTGCATTCTCCATATCCCAAGAGTCTGGTCCTGAAGACTCCCTTTGCACAAGTACATGGTAATAGTAAGTTAATTAGGCGGCAGCTTTCCATAGAGTAATCCACACATTTCTACCCTCTTACTCGATTAGATTCTGCCAGCAGCAGAAATATGTGGCATAGATCTCCTGATAAACTACAGATTGCAGCCCTTCAACCATTAAATTCTGAACAGCATTTAGAGTAGGAGCTAACTTTAAGGCTCTGTTTACAGGAGACTGGTTAGTATGATTGTTTGCATCATTTTTATTAGGTTGGTCACATAATAAGTCTTTAAAGAATTGTTCTGGTGTGTGGAAAGGCAGGACAAAACATTTTCATCAATCAGATTTGACAGCACTGGGTTAGTTTGTTTTCAGATCTCTGTTTTGTCTTCATTGTTCTACATAATCAGTACAATCTGGTGTAGATATATTCGTTAGAATGAAGCATTCAATTCGGTTTGCTTTTTAAAAAAAGAATTCATTTACTTTATTTTCTAAATGTCATGACATGTAAATTTGCTCATTAATTTATGCTGACAGTCCTCCCGACATTTTTCTTTCCATATCTTTATAATTTGAGATTACACTAAAGCTTGGTGGAGATTTACATGTCAGAATCCTTATAATGTATTCATTGAGTGTAAGTTTCTCCAAATAAGATTTACTTTTGTTTATTCCAGATAGCACAGAAAAGTTACTAACTGATCCAGTTTTTATTTTCATTTATCAGCTTGCCATTTCCATAACAATATAAGTAGTATAAATTTAGACCTCAAACCTGTATAAAGGCAGGCCTGTGGTGATGGTATTAGTAATTTTTTTTCCCACTGGAGAACTCAGTTTGAAAGAGAAAAAAATACACGTTACATTATCTTTGTTTATGAATGGGATTTTAAAATTTTAATCTAGTTTCTAATTATTTGAGGATAGCAATGTTAAGTAGTTTTTTTCAAGTCAAACTCTTCAGTTCATGCTGTCCTTTACTGCTCTCTCTGCATTAGAAACTTATAGTTAATAATTAATTGTCAATATAGAAGCTCTATTATAACCTAGGTTGGCAAATTCATTCAGCATAGCTCACAAAGCTTATGCTTTTCAGCAGTTTTTGATCAACCACTGGCAAATTCCCCCATCAATATGAGATTAACAATGAATTTAATGTTTGGTCTACTTTATTCAGATCCGAGTTTTGTTTATTTATATATTTTAGAATGAGCTTACTCTGGATATCTAAGATGCCACTTTCAGAACTCAATTCCTATTTTTCTCCTAGATTCAAACTTATGACCCTGTCATTAAAATCTATTTGTTAAAATGATTGAGCTTTATGTGTTGGGTTATGTAACATGATAGTAGTACTCTTCAAGTGAAGTTTTATATTCACAAAATATTTAAAGTCCTATTGATTCATGAAACTAATTGTAAAATTAAAATCAAAATATGATAAAAAAAAGGTTTAACTTTTTGTGATTCTTAGGAGAGGAAAAAAACATTTGAAGATATAATTCATCAAGCTATCCAAATTTGATATTGTCTCACAGGTCCTTGAGGTTCATCTTGTTCAATATATTTTTTAATCTTCTAAAGGTGGATAATTTCTATTAACCTGTCTTTTATTTCTTTGCATCTTTCCTCTGCCATTACCATTATGCTATTGTGCTCATCTAATAACCTTTTTCCAAATTTCAGGTATTTTATTATTTCCATTTGGTTCTTATTATTATATCTATTTCTTTGTTGAGAAATACTAATTTTTCATTAATTTAAGGTACTTTAACATCTCATGGAGCATGATAATAATAACTACTCTTTGATGATTCTAATATTTGGGTCTTTTTGGAGTTTTGATTTGTCGATTAACTTTTCCCTTGAGAATAGCTCATTTTCCTGGCCCTCTGTATGTTGAATAATTTTAGACTGTACCAGCACCAATTTGTAAGTTATCTTATGGTACTCTGAGTCATGTGAAAATCTGGAGAAAGTGTATTTTTTTTTTTTTTGCTTTGTTTTATCGGTTAATCAACCCAATTAGGTTCAGACTGCAGATTCCGACTCATCTTCTTTGAGTCCTGGTAAGCTGAATTTTCAAAGCCTTTGCTCTGCTGCTCCAGGTATGTCATGCATGTACTTCTCAGGGATTAGTGTAAGACTAGGATCTCAATTTATATTACAGTTCAGCTCTCACAGCCTCTGCGATTATGCTTTGGGTCTAGTCCATGCATGCGTTCTTCAGAAAAGAGTCTGGGACTTGCATCGTTTCATGCACAGTCAAGGAATCCTCTCCTCTATCTCTCTTCTCTATAGAATCTCTAATGTACTCGGTAATTTCTTGGGACCCCTTTTGCCTATCTTCTGAATAGAGACATAGAGCTTTTTGTAGAGTGTTAGCTCCTGGCTTTATTACTTGCTCATTTCTGCATAACTGGGTCTACCACGGGGTACCACAGTCACAGGAAAAATAAAGAAAAATAATGAGATCTCCATCCTGTCACTCTTTGGAGTTTATGCGTCCCTTTATTTAGTTCTTCTTGTAAAAAACAGAGGTTTTCTTTTAGGATTTTAGATTTGCTACTACTGCCACATTGCAGCTGTACAGTTGGGGTTGCCCGCGACAGAGGACCAAAAGAGAACACCAAACAACAGCATCAACAGCCACCACAGTGGTCCTACCCCTTCTCCTGGTGCTGACTTGCTGAGGCTCCTTATCCCCATTCTCTGGACAGCTTATCTCAGATTTTTTCTGCTCACACCTGCTATGCAGTTCCATATTGGTAGTATTCACATCAAGTACTTTAGTTTCATACTACTTTATTTACTAAAAGCAAACACCTCTTACTTTAAACTACCTTTTCATATATATCTATTGTATGCTAATCTTACTTTTTGCCAAAATCAACATATAATGAAGAGATGGCTTTGTTTCCTGAGATTCAAACTTGATGTTATGCTTTAAAATAAACTCAGTACTTTCAGAAACATAAAAAAAAAAAAAGAAAGAAAAATCTGAAAAAAAGGAACTCAATCTGGTTATAGGTTATTCCTCAAGTTTCAATTGCTCTCACTAATGTGCCTGCCATTTTTAACTTTTCAGAGTCCTTAAGAACTGGCTTTTGCTGGGCGTGGTTGCTCACGCCTCTAATCCCAGCACTTTGGGAGGCCCAGGTGGGCAGAACACCTGAGGTCGGGAGTTTAAGGCCAGCCTGGCCAACATGGAGAACTCCATCTCTACTAAAAATATAAAAGTAGCCAGGCATGGTGGTGCATGCCTGTAATCCCAGCTACTCAGGAGGCTGAGGCAGGAGAATCACTTGAACATGGGAGGCGGAGGTTGCAATGAGCCAAGATCATGCCATTGTACTCTGGCCTGGGCAACAAGAGCAAAATTCTGGCTCAAAAGAAAAAAAAAAAGTGGCTTTTGCATTTTGTTCAGAGTTGCAGTTGCAAACAGTAAAAGAGATAGGCTATAATGGGCTTAATTTTTTCAGGCACCAGAATTTTTTTAGTTGGCAGTGCAAATTTTTGTCCCCAAAAATGTAAACAGATTACCAAAATGTGTTGATCTTTCAAACTCTCAACGATGCATTTAAGGTTAACCTTCAGTGATCACGATCGATGCAGGCTCAGTGTGCATCTTAAGACCAATTTACTTGTATTTTATACATATTTATGCTGGTTTGGATTTACAACCTAATTGGATGTCAGAATATCTGAAATTCTAATGTTTTCCAAGTGTTCATCAGAATTTTTTTTTTTTTTTGCCTTACAAAAAATGTTTCCTGTTATTGGAAAAGCTCAGTCTACAGTAACTCCTGAACACAATGGAACTGATTATAAGATGTAGAACTCCTTTTAAACACTGATGATAAGGATTCTTTCCTAAAATATGAGGAAATATTTTGAGAGGTAGAAACCATTAGTTTCAAATTTTCATTTCTCTCCTTTAGTTTTATCAAAATTGTACTGAACACATTAATTCCAGCCACTATCCTGCCTGCAGTTCAATATGCTTCCTTGTAGCTTGATGAAGAGGCTATAAAGCCTTCACATGTTCCTTTTATTTCAGCAACTTAATGAAAAGTTAGTGGTATCTGCTTTATGTTAGTTTCCTTGATGTTTTTAAATGTTCACAAAGGAGACTGTCTCTTTACCTCTTTCTGAGAGATTTATAAATGAACATAGAACAGAAAGAAAATAATTACAGATGGCTAGAATACTAAAATCCATGGATATGATTCAGAGGGTAGAAATCCCTATTCATCACTTGAGAAGCTTTTCCCCAGAGGCCTCCCCAGGAATCTATTGAGTTAGAAGTGACAAAAACAATCAGTTAGTCTCCTGTTTTCTTTGTTGTCCCAAGTGATACGCATACCTAGTGAATTAAGCAGTCAAATCAATCACCTACCTGCTTGACACAAAAGCCATTATTATTCTACTCTGAATTTTTCAGATATAAAATAGGAAAAATTGTGATTTTCAATGTATTCTTTTTCTTAACATAAAAAAAAAAATGAGAAGTTAGGGAAAACAAGGCTGATTCAGCCTGGTTTGGGTGTATATGTTCGCCTCTCCTTTGCACTCTTACATACTTATTCAAGTTGATGAGAAATTAGTCATTTCATCTCATTTTAATGAAATCTTAATAGTCATCAATCTAAGTCCAACAAAAAAAAAATCTGTAATTATTATCTTCCAAAGCAATCATTTCTTTTTTCTTTTTTTTTTTTTTTTTTTTTTTTTTGCTTTTGCTTTTTTTTGGCTCAAGCAATCCTCCCACCTCAGCCTCCAGAGTAACTGGGACTACGAGTGTGTGCCACCACACCTGGCTAATCGTTTTCTTTCTTTGTAGAAACAAGCTCTCCCTATGTTGCTCAGGCTGGTCTCAAATTTCTGAGCTCAAGTGATTCTTCAATCTCAGTCCCACAAAATGTGGAGATTACATGTATGAGCCACCACACTCTCTTCTAAGCAATAATTTTGAGTGTCAGGTGGGTTCAAGAAATACATTTCTGAAGTAATCGGTTATAAAACACATCACTAACACATAGGATCTTGTGATCCTTTTGGGAAATGATACTTGTTAGGTGAAAAGTTTAAGTAGCATATAACAAAATTAGAAATTTTTGTAAGTGGCTATGCTATTTTGCATTCTCACCACCAATGTATGAGAGTTCTGATTGTTCTGCATCCTTGAAGAAATTGTCTTTGTCAGTAGTATAGCCATTTCTAATTTTAATTTCAATTTTTGCCATCCTAATATGCATGTAGTAGAATATCATTGTGGCTCTGGTTTGAATTTTCCAAATGGTTAATAATGTTGTACATATTTTCATGTACTTATTTTTAATCCACATAGCCTTCTTTTAAAAATATCTTTGAAATCTTTTGCCTATTTTTATTTTTTTATTATTTTATTTATTTATTTATTTATTTATTTTGAGACGGAGTTTTGTTCTTGTTACCCAGGCTGGAGTGCAATGGCACGATCTCGGCTCACCACCACCTCCGCCCCCTGGGTTCAGGCAATTCTCCTGCCTCAGCCTCCCGAGTAGCTGGGATGACAGGCACGCGCCACCATGCCCAGCTAAGTTTTTGTACTTTTTAGTAGAGACGGGGTTTCACCATGTTGACCAGGATGGTCTCGATCTGTTGACCTCGTGATCCACCTGCCTCGGCCTCCCAAAGTGCTGGGATTATAGGCTTGAGCCACCGTTTGTTTTCTTAGTGTTGAGTTCTGAGAGGTTAAAAATACATCTTTATATATCATAGTCACCAGTCTTGATAAGATATAGAAGATACATAGTTTGCATATGCTTTCTCCAAGTCTACAGCCTTACTTTTTACCCCTTTAGAAATGTGTTTGTACATAAAAACTTTTTAATTTTAGGCCGGGTGCAGTAGCTCATGCCAGTAATCTCAGCACTTTGGGAGGCCAGACCAGGCAGATAACCTAAGTTTAGGAGTTCAAGACCAGCCTGACCAAATGGTGAAACCCTGTCTCTACTAAAAAATACAAAAATCAGCCAGGCATGGTGGTGCCCACCTATAATCCCAGCTACTTGGGAGGCTGAGGCTGGAGAATTGCTTGAACCCAGGAGGCAGAAGTTGCAGTGAGC
This sequence comes from Callithrix jacchus, assembly GCF_049354715.1. Lineage (NCBI taxonomy): Eukaryota > Metazoa > Chordata > Mammalia > Primates > Cebidae > Callithrix > Callithrix jacchus. The sequence goes on along the minus strand of NC_133512.1, from coordinate 80,142,685 downwards.
CAAGATCATGCCACTGCACTCCAGGCTGGGCTACAAGAGCAAAACTCCATCTCAAAAAAATAAATAAAAGCTTTTTAATTTTAGGCTGGGTATTGTGGCTCCCGCCTGTAATTCCAGCACTTTGGGAGGCCGAGGTGGGCAGATCACAAGGTCAAGAGATCGAGACCATCTTGGCCAACATGGTAAAACCTCATCTCTACTAAAAATACAAAAATTAGCTGGGCGTGGTAGTGCACATCTGTAGTCCCAGCTACTCAGGAGGCAGAAACAGGAGAATTGCTTGAACCCAGGAGGTGGAAAGTGAGCCAAGATTGTGCCATTGTACTCCAGCTTGGCGCAGAAGCGTAAGACTCTGTCTCAAAAAAAAAAAACAACAACAACAACAACAACTTTTTAATTTTAATGAAGTCCAATGTATCATTATAAAGCAATTTTTATTTTATGGAATATGTCTAAGAACTATACACCTAACTTCAGGTCATGAAAATTTTCTTCTGTATTTTCTTCCAATTATTATAGCTTTATATTTTACATCTAGACTTATGCTCCATTTTGAGTTAATATCAAGCAAAGCACAATATTTAGGGCAGGTTTTTTTTTTTATGTTATGTCAGTGTCCAATTGTTCAACCTCATTTCTTGAAATAACTGTCTCTTTTCCTTTGGATTGCCATTGCCCCTTTATCAGAAGTTGGCCATATTTTGTGGTTCTATTTCTGGATTTATTATTCTGTTCTATTATCTCAATATTGTAGCTTTTATAGTAAATCTTAAAATCAGATAATATGCTTCCTTTGAATTCATTTTCTCCAATATTATAAATATGTTATATCCTGTCTAAAATAATCTATCCAGTTAATACTATCTCAACTTAAATATCATCAGAGAGATTTTTTTGTTTCTATAGTTCTTTAGATGTTATAATGATAATTATGTACTTTAAAATTACACAGAAGTTCTTGTGGAAAATATGCATGGGAGAAAAATCAGCAAAACACTGTAACAGAAATGTAATAAGAGTAGAATACTGCTATAAGCTATTAAAATATATTATAAAACTACATTTATGAAAATAGTCTGATACTGGACCACATGTTGGCTGACCAATTAATGAAATATAGTACAGAGCTTGCCCTGATATAAACATGAAAACTTTTGGGATTTTAGCAAATAATATAGGACTTCAAATCAGTGGGGCAAAAGAGAATTCTAAAGTATAGTCATGAAGTACAAAAGGATATTTTCATCAGTGATAGGTCACACATATAATGATGGTCTCCTAAGGTTACAGTACTGTATTTTTACTAAACTTTTCTACATTTAGATACACAAATACTCAACACTGTGTTAGAACTGCCTATGGCATTCTGTACAGTAACATGTTGTACAGATTTACACAAAGATCATATTACTCAGTTACACGTTTCTCAGAATGTATTCTTGTTATTAAGTGACACATTACTGAATCTGAACCACAGACTTGCGGACACAGGTGTTTTGCCTCTGACAGCGCGGCTAGAGGACCCCACAGCTTACAGATCCCAAAAAGAAAGTCCTGCCATGCAACCCCAATATGCCAGAGATGTTCATATTTATTTTAGAACAGATTTAATGACAAAGGTCTCCAGCAAACACCATTTGTGGGAAATTACCATTGCCAACCCCCCGAGTAGGGAGCAGTCATGCACGCAGATGATGAAAGGTTGGTTTCTGGGAAAACAGGTAAAGAAACTTACCTAGATAAATTCCTTTGCACTCCCCTATAACTGTCCCTTTGCCCTGGCCCCAAGATAGGAGGATTTAGCTGCCTTCAGCCAGAATCCTCTACCAAGGCTTTTGCAAAACCTCCCAGCCTTCCAAGAAGGTTTGCGTCTTTCCTTATAATTTTTCCCAGCACCCTGACGGATCTCCTACAACACATGACTTTAAATAGGAGGGCAACTTGCCAGTCATTCAGAAAATCAATAATGTTAGATTTGTACATAAAAGTACAGCGCCATCAAATTATTTTTAAAACTTTGATACTTTGAGGATCAACTTTAAGTAAAATTCTTAAAATATACTATGGCAAAAAAAAAAAAAGAAAGAAAGAAAGACTAAAGGGCAGAGTTAGAAAAGCAATTACACAGTCGTCTATGAGTATATGGGCATATAGCCATTTATGGGCATTTAAATGTGGCACATATACACTATGAATACTATGCAGCCATAAAAAAGAATGACATCATATCTTTGCAAGGACATGGATGAAGCTGGAAATCATCATTTTCAGCAAACTAACACAAGAACAGAAAAGCCAAACACTTCATGTTCTCATTCATAAGTGGGAATTGAACAATGAGAACACATGGTCACAGAGAGGGGAACATTACACACTGGGGCCTGTCAGGGGGTTTTGGGGAAGGAGAGGGAGACCATTAGGATAAGCAACTAATGCATGCATGACTTAAAACCTAGATGATGGGTTGAAAGGTGCAGCAAACCACCATGGCACAGGTATACCTGTGTAACAAACCTGCACATTCTGCACATGTATCCCAGAACTTAAATAAAATTCTTATTAAAAATGTTTTTTTAAAAAAGAAAAGCAATTACACATATCAACTGGCAAATGACCAAATGCCTTAGCATTTTGCACCTTCCCTATTGCTGCTATAATAAAATACCACAAATATAGTGGTTTAAAACACCACCAATGAATTATCTTACACGTCTGGCAGTGGTAAGAACTTACCTTCATATACTATGTGAATCTTACAGGAGAAAATCAATGTCAACTGGGCTGCGTTTCTTCTACAGAGTATGTTGCGGGGGTGGAATCTGTTCCTCACCTTTTCTAGCTTGTTAGAGACTGCCTACATTCCTTGGGTTGCAGCACCCTTCCAGCAATTGCCTCACTTTGCTTCCATCATCACATCACCTTATCTCCCTCTGCTTCTGTCATCACATATCCCACTCTGACTCTTGTCTTCCTGCAACTTTCTAATGAAGACTTTAGATGACACTGGACTCATTCAGATTATCCAGCATAATCCCCTCAGGATCCTTAATTTAATATCTGCAACGTCCCTTTTGCAATGGAAGGTAGCATGTTAACGAATTCTGAGGATTAGAACGTCTTTGCAGATGGATTACTTAGCATCCCACATAGACAAAAGACTTTTGTACAAATAAGAAAACAACACAAAACTGCATATAAATATATGCAAAAATGATGAGAAGCAATCTAGAAAAAGATGCATGTAGGATACCGACATCCCCTCATATGTGAAAAGTTGCATATACCACCTTTTTTATCAGATGACAATAATTTGATATAAAAAGAAAAAGGAGGCACACACAAACACTGCCGGTAGAAAGTGTAAGCTCAGTATTTTTTGGAGGATTTTGGCAAATTAAACGTGCTTTAATTGAGCTATTCAAGGAACTTTTTTTTTTGCCGTAGAATAAATTGGGAGAAAATACTCAATTGCTTATCCATAGAGCACTGGTTAAGCAAGGTCTATTCAATAATCAAAGATTAAGAAGCTAAAATGGTAGCACATTTGGCCATCCGTATCCATTGTTTCAACATCCTCAGATTCAACCAAGTGCAGATTGAAAAATATTATTTCAAAACCACTAATATATATGACAGGCACTGTGGCTTATGCCTATAACCCCAGGACTTTGGGTGTCTGAGGCAGGTAGATCCCTTGATCCCAGGAGTTTGAGATCAGCCTGGGCAACATAGCAAAACTTTGTCTCCACAAAAAATAAAAAAATAACTGGGCATGGTATTGCATGCCTGTAGTTCCAGCTACCTGGAAGGCTGAGGTGGAAGGATCACACAAGCTGGGGAGATCAAGGCAGCAGTGACCTGTGATGACACTAGTGCACTGCAGCCTAGGCAACAGAGTAAGACCCTGTCTCAAAAATCAAACAAACAGAAAAACCTAGAGTAAAATAACAATACAAGAAGAAGAAATAATACAAATAAAAACAAAACAGTATAAGAAGTGTTTATACTGCATTAGTATTATACATAGTATGGATAGTATTATATATAATCTAGAGAGGATTAAAGCATACAAGAGGATATACATAGGTTATATGCAAATATTTACTACATCATTTTATATCAAGTACTTGAGCATCCATGAACTCTGTATGTGAGTGTGTCCTGGAACCAATCCCCCTGTGGCTACCAAAAGATAACTGTTGATACAATATTTATCACCCTATTTATGCAAACAAAAAAATTAGAAGTCCATCTTATTTAATTCAAACATGATTGGAATGAGAAAGGTAAGCACAGAAGCCACAAATCTCAGTTAGCTACTTAATAAAAAATACTGAACAGCTCAGGTGTGGTGGCTCACGCCGCCTGTAATCCCAGCACTTTGGGAGGCTGAGGCAGGTGGAACACGAGGTTAGGAGTTTAAAACCAGCCTGACCAACATGGTGAAACCCTGTCTCTACTTAAAAAAAAAATAAATTAGCTGGTCCTGGTGGCATGTGCCTGTAATCCCATCTACTCAGGAGGCTGAAACAGGAAAATGGCTTGAACCCGGGAGGTGGAGGCTGTGGTGAGCTGAGGTCTTACCCCTGCACTCCAGCCTGGGTGACAGAGCAAGACTCCATCTCAAAAGAAATTGAACAAATGAAACACTGTTGATGTCACTGCTAAGAAAAATTAAGCACTCATCTGCTTCTTACGAGTAACTTACAAAATGTAAGAATAATAATGGCAACTAATAATCAAGTTGCTAATAGTGCTAAATGTGTTCATGTATGTTGAAGGGGTGATAGCATTGCTCTAAAACATTACAAAGTTTAGTGAATATTTGTATCAGATACAATAAATTTTAGGTTCAATCTATATCAGTTTTATATAAAGGTAAATTTATATCAATGTCTGTATTCTAACAAGGGCCAAGATCTTTCAAATGTATTAAAAGTTTGGTTTTAAATATTCAACTATTCTTGACTTACAAGTATGAGATAGCCAGTCTTTAAAACTTTAATGTTATTTCCTATGGAATTTAATTATTCATAAAGGGGGTTATTTTATATATGCTTGGTTGGTAGAGAAATGATTTAACTGCTGGTGCTATGGTTTGAACATATCCCCTAAACTTCACGTGTTGGAAACTCAATTCTGAATGAAGCAATGCTGAGAGGTGAAACCTTTAAAAGGTGATTAGGTCATGAGGGCTTTAGTGGATTAATACCATTGTTGCAGAAGTGGGTTAGTTAACATGAGAGTGAGTTCCTGATAAAAGTATAATTTTGCCCCCATTCTCTGCTCTCTCTCTTTCTCTCTCTCTTTCTTTCTTTCTTTCTTTTCTTTTTTTTTTTTTTTGAGACAGAGTCTCGCTCTGTCACCAGGAGCCAGACTGGAGTGCAGTGGCGCAATCTTGGCTCACTGCAACCTCTGCCTCCTGGGTTCAAGCAATTCTCCTGCCTCAGTCTCCTGAGTAGCTGGGATTACAGGCATGTGCCACCATGCCCAGCTAATTTTTGTATTTTTAGTAGAGACAGGGATTCACCATGTTGGCCAGGATGGTCTCGATCTCCTGACCTTGTGATCCACCCGCCTCGGCCTTCCAATGTGCTGGGATTACAGGCGTGAGCCACCGTGCCTGGCCTCTTTCTCTCTTTCTGACTTTCTCTATGTTTCTAACATATGTTCTCTTGCCCTTCAACGTCCTGCCATAGGATGACTCAGCAAGAAGGCCCTCACCAGATGCAGGTCCCAGGGCCTTGGACTTTGCAGCCTCCAGAACTTTAAGAAATAAATCTCTGTTCCTTATAAATTACCCAGACTCAGGTATTCTGTTAATAGCAACATAAAACAAACTAAGACAGTATATGTTTAGAATAAGAAACTATGTTTTAAAAAGTATTTTTGAAAAAAGCTAATTACTTGAAATCACAAAATTATGTGGTCACAAAAGGTTGATATTTACCTATGAACATTGTAATATTGAACTATCTATTATTCCTCTGTCTTTATTCTGAAACCTCAACTTTATATCAGTAGTATGATATGTTTGTGAGTCAACATGTTAGGGTTGTTTACTTCTTGGTGACTACAAATATGCTTTCCAACATATTTCTACTCCATTGTATTAAGGCAAGGAAATATGACCACTTCTGCCCAATGTGAACTAAAAAGGGAAGTGAAGTGTGCTACTTCCTGGCTGAAGCCTAGAAAAGAGGCTACATGTTCTAAGTGATAAACTATAGAAAGTTGAATCTCTATCAGTTGGCAACCCTGACTCACTTGCATTATACATATTAGCTAAATGAGAAATAAATCTCTGGTTTATTAAGCCATTCAAATTTGGGGATTAATTACTAATTGTTGCCTGACATACACTTAGCAGGGCTAACGAAGTTTGAAAAAAAATAAAATAGAGAAATAAATTTATGTCTTATTAATCCATTGAAATTTGGGGATTAATTTCTTATTGCTGCCAAATATACTTTTAACAGGGCTAATAAAATCTGAAAATAAATAGTATGTGTTGTTTTAAAATTTATGTTATTGATGAAGGCATTTTTCTTTTTGCAATGTTTTAAACCTTTATATGTAATTTGCATTTTTATAACAAGTAGTATGTATGATTTTATAATACAAGTAATTAACAATGTATTTTTCTAAAATTCTCATACTTCCAGTTAAAATTTTTTCTTCCTTTTAAAAACTTTTTTATAAAATAATTTTTAAACAAATTTTAATATTAAACAAGTTAAAAAAAGTAAACAGGTTTCAACAACAAAAAAATGTTACCACTAATGTTCTAATTTTTTTGACTCAAATACTCAGGGTTAACTTTGAATTTTCCTTTTTCCTCAACCTTCAATAGGTACAGGATATTTGTTATGCTTTGACCACCCTTTCTGTATTTGGGGATTTCTGCTCTTTGAGACCCACCTCAAGGTGAAAGCCTGAAACTTTTATCATTGCCTTTCAAAGGCTTGTGACCTAAACTCAGACCATCAGACAGAGCCACCAGAGACTTATGTTTAGAGAGAATAAAGTGAATAAAAACATGACATTTAGAATTGATTACGGGTGGCAGAGTAATTGAGCTTTCAGAAACAGTAGTGCTGGAGGTGCTGGCTCAAACTTCTATTCCCATGATTGTTTCAGTGACCTGCAGTTTTTGCTCTCTAAGGTGACAATAGCATCTGCACCTCTGAAAAACTGCTGATTAACTGAGGCGAATTCGAAGTGAAAGTCCTTACAGTGCTTTACAAGGTCCCATGTGATATGACCCCCGTTCATGCTTCCAATGTCATTCAAGGGCACTCTTGTCTTGCTCACTGTGTTACAAACACAGTGCTCTCCTTGCTATCCCGTGAAGCTGCTAGGTTTGCTTTCCCTCCAGGACATTGTTAATTTCCTATTTCCTGCAAGCATTCTCTCCAGGTATCCTTATACCAGGCTCACTCTCTTCCTTCAGTTTTCTTCTCAAGTCACTTGATCAGAACTGCCATTCCCTTCTTTGTAAAATAGTAACCCTCTCACTCCCAACCTAAACGCTCTCATTTCCCCTTATCCTGCATATGTTTTACATTCTTTGCTACTGACATAGGTTTCTTGTTCATCTTATTCTATACAAATGTTTGATCCAAGTAGGCCTGTTTTATTCATAGTCATAGTTTTATCCTGTCTGGCCTGCAGAAATCATCAATAACTATTCATCCAATAAATGGGTAAAAAGACGGATAAGTATTTTCCTAGATGTTTGATTTCCAAGTCTTATTTGCCTTTCTAAGTTCCTTTTTACTTTTCTATCAAACCTGAAATTTGATTTTGACAAATATTTTTAGCTAATGCACAATCTTTTAATAGAACTAATATGTTAATGCCAGAATGTTCCACATGATATTACATCACTTCCTTTCTATTTCCTTGTTAAGTCTAAATTAGGACCTATTATAGCCTGAATTATGGCAACACACTGAAACTAAGCTTCTTCCTCCAATATTATCCTATCCCTTGATTAATCTTCCTACAACTCTAAGTATTTCTAAGACCAAGACAACTTGCCAATAAAATGGGATGGTGATAGAAAATTAAAGTAACTTTTGATTACTGAATGCATTAAAATGCTTACCATTTAATTAGTTATATTTCAAATGGCTACCTTGGAATCAATTAAACACAATCAAAAGTTATTCAAATAAATATCAGAAATAGCTTTTGTTAGAAAAATAGAATGATGACAAAACTATTTTATAAGAATTTTTCAGTGTCCATTTCTACACATGGGCTTAAAATTTCATTCCTCACTCTTTGTCATGGATTCAATTCTGTCCCCACAAAAGATTTTAAAGTCCTAATCCCTGTAGCTCAGAATCTGACTTTATTTGGTAATAATGTCTGCTATTGATTGAATGTTAATCTCCTGCAAAACTCATGTTAGAACTGAAATATTTCCATTGTGATGGTGTTGGAAGGTAGGACTTGTAAGAGGTGTTAAGGTCATGAAGATTCTGCCTTCATGAATGAACTAATGCCATTCTTGAGGGTTCATCTGTCTTACTTTCTTTTTCTTTGTCCTTTGCCACCTCATGTCTTCTGTCATCGTGATGACTGAGCAAAAAGACAGTGGCAAGGTGTAAACATTTTAATCTTAGGATTCCCAGCTTCCAGAACTGTGAGGAAGTAAATTTTCCCTTTTAATAAATTACTCAGTCTCAAGTACTTTGTTATGGCAGCACAAAATGGGTTAAGACGGGGTTCTTGCAAATATAATTAGTTAAGCTAAAAGTAGGTTATAATGGAGTGGGGTGGATCTCTCATCCAATTTGCCTTGTGTTCTTAGAAGAAAATAACCATGTGACGAGAGACACACGAGGAGAATGCCACATGATGATGAAGGCATGGACTAGAGTTACGCAGTTGCAAGGCAAGGAAAACTGGATTTCTGGTGTTGGGGTGCAGAAAAACAATCAGGCTTTGGAGTGCAGAGTGCATTATATTAAAGAAAATTAAAAGGCTTCAGAAATCAGCTTCAGAACCAAAGTCTCTCTCTGCCTCCCACTGCTACTCCCCACCCCCAATCATCCCCCAACCATTCCTACTGCCAACCAACTGCCAATCCATTTTTTGTTACCCAAAGCCTGGGGAGAGACTTTACTGGAATTTTCTTATCTGACAAAAATAACTTCTTTCCAAAAGAGATAATTGTTTTAAGACCCTCTCCCTCCTTAGTGATCTTATCAAATAATCAGTGAAGGTTAACCACCAGAGAAAAGAACAGACTGGGACTATTCCTCACACTTAGAAAGAATTTTTGTGTTTTCTTCTGTAGATAGCTTCAAGAGATTATCTGAGAGACTTTATCTGCATAATAAGACAACTTTTGCTTATAGCGAAGTTCCACCCATGGCCTTACCACCACTTACCCAGAGCTCAGATAAACAGTCTCAGGCCATTGCCTTTGTGCTCATTACTTTCACTTAAAATGATTTAATCCTACAACCCTCATATCACCCTCCCCTATAAAGAAGAGTATGTAAGCATCTGAACTTCTTTGGGTTATTTTTATGCAATTCCCTAATGTTCATGCACATTAAATAAATTTTGTATGTCTTTTTCTCTTATTAAGCAGCCTTTTGTCAGAGCATATTCAGCAAACCTTCAGAGGGCAGAGGAGCAGCTTTCCCTCTTTGACTATACCATGGCAAGCCAACAAAGGATAGGAAGAGGCAAGGATGGAAGGATCTCCCTGCAAATTTCAGCCAGAAGATGGCCTTGCAGTTCTTGTTTCAGACTTCCAGTTACCAGAACTGTAAGCCTAGAAATTTCTATTGTTTTCAGCCAATCAGTCTGTGGTATTTTGTTATTGTAACCCTAGAAAACTAATACACTTTGCAGGTGGGAAGAGAGGGTTTATCTGTATGGCATTTTTCAGATGACTTGTGCGAAAAAAGTGTCTAGTCCATTTTATTTGTAGTGCAGTCATGTATGGCAAAATATGGTAAATAAGCAGCTGCTATTTAAATATTTTTCTAGAAATCTATTGTTGAGTGTAGTTTTGACATTGACACTCGTAAACAAATCACACAGAGCGATTGTATACTGGCACGTACAAGTATACATTACAGATGCTGATAGCCACTTATTTGCTTATGTTTACAGGGGAAAAATTTCTAAAACAATTTATTTTTATGACATTTGTTCTCATAAATTGACACTATGAATAGATTAAATTTCTTTGGACCTGTGAGCAGAAATTACTAAATTCTAGCCTTCTATTTCTAGATGAACATCCATTAGAAAAAATTACAACCTAGGTGTGAAGAAACCTGATTGTCCATCTCTGTCTGTAGTTTTACTAATCTAAGTCAGCTCACACAGATAAATATTTAACACAATGCCCTGGTCTTACTAGTGCTAATAATAAATTCTTCATCTTGCACTTCAAGCCTATTCTTTGTTCTGTCCTTGATTGTAAAAAAAAAATATATCCAATCATCTCAGAACAAATATCGTAATAGCAAGTCAAACAGTAAATACTTAGTAAATTGAAAATAGTGCATCTCATGTTTGAGTATCACATATACCTAATTCAATGTGTTGAACATAATTTCAAATATGACACCTCTTTTTTATCTAAAATAAAGTACAGCAGCATTATGTAACGAGATGGAGAAATGCATAACTGTACTAGCGATTTCCATTTTTTCCTCTCCTGTTTAGAAGGAAAACACTATATTTCTTATACTGGTTACATTCTTTCGGCTCCAGAGATCGGTTTTCCACATTTCCCTGCCCTGCTTTGTGTCATGCGAGGCTGACCTTGTAAACTGCTTCCCCTGGACCCCCTCCTGAGTAGGTTGCCATATCGTTTTACCAAAGTAAAGCACCACAGAACTTTAGAGGGTAGGAGAAAAGAGAAAACAGAAGAGAAATTCAGAGTGTTACTGCTCTACTTCTTCCTTGCTATGGCAGCTGGCTTAAGCAGTTGTTGAATTTCTAAGTAACTACAGTCCCCATCATATGCTCCCTCCTCCATGGTTTCAACCTCAAGTGCTCTGATGACACAATTTACTCTTCTTGCCCATTCAACCACAGATGTGGTAAGGACTTCAGATTGTTGTTAGCTATGAATACATTGCCCTTGTTTTTGTTGCAGTTTCTTTTTTATTTTTTCTTAACCCTGCATATAGTTCTGTAAGGAGGCCTATCTTTAAATTTTCTTCATTCAAACCATGTGTTTCCTGTCAAAAAAGAATAAGCAAATAGCCTTCACTGAAATGGCTTTGTTAGATAAAATGAATTACATGTTATAATAACATGTCTCAGATGCATTTACTAGGTCAACCTCTGCTGTTCATCTTGGGTGTATTTTTCTTGCCTTTCACATCATACCATGAAGCCTATAAATTGTTATACTTGTTCAAAAGAGCAAGTAGCCAGAATTGTTGAAATGGAGTCAGTATCATTTTGAGAGTAGTTGAAGGAATTTGTATATCACATTCCACAAAAGTGGAATTTGTTGTAACTGGGCTCTGGTTAAGCAGGATTTCAAATTGGCCAATTTCAACAGACATCCTTCAGCCCTTCTAACGTGATGCCTTTACAGAATTTCATGCTGTTCACCCCTTCCTCTAGTTAAAACTGTTTCTTATCTAGGTTTTCATGTTATTACTTAGCATGTTCTAATACGAAAGGAATGAGACTTAACTGCAGTAGATCTTGGTTCCATTCTTAGATTCACTAATTAGTATCTTTGAGTTATACAGTTCTTGGTGATCTTTCTATATTTTTTCAGTATTTTTCTTATGGAGTAGAATATTACTGTGAATATTTTTTATTGATCTGGAATAGTACCTCCAGCCGGCAGTCTAAGTGTTCCAATATGACTTTCCATATGAATAGTTTTGGAGGCCAGAGCGTTATCTTTGGTACTAAAAATGAATTGGCTATCAATCTTTATTATTCAGGAGGTTTCACATAAAATCCTTATAATCTATTTCAGTAAAAAATTTGAATTCCAATATATAATTGAGTCTTCATAATAATTTATTCATAACTACAATGAACTGGAGCTGATTAGTGCCCCATTTAGATAATCACATACTCACTGGTTCCCAGAAATCCATTTTCATTCCTCCATACTGTTAGTCTGGTTCCTGCTTGCATATATAAATGCAACCTTTGATTTTGACAACGCACACCATCTAACTCCAGGACATACAATCTCCTTGATTTATCCAACTGCAGAAATCCAAAATAAGGACTCTTTCTTTTTCTATTTATAGTATTTGTTTAGCATTCATGACCTCAGAAAGTGTTCAGACAAATCAGTGTTTAAGGTCAATATTCAAGCAACACACTTTTTGATAAGCAGCTATTTCCTATGATGAAAGTCTGCAGAACACTAAACATTGCATAACACATTATTTCTTGTTCTGGAACTCAAGTTCTCTTTAGGGAAGATACTTACATAGTCAACATTCAATTTCTAAAAATATTTTATCCTACCTTTGTCCTTGGTTGTACTTTTGTCTGCTGAGGAAAGCTGCTTCATATTGGAGGATTTCATCCTTTAAGGATTCCCACCTAGGAGGAAGGTAAATGTTTTAATTGTGAAATCCTATTACTATTCATATCACATTTGCAAAAACAAACTTCATTTTGATATTTGATTAGCAAATATTTTTAATTAAAATTGAAAAAAGAAACAAAAATGGTTCTTCTCTCTTCTATTGTAACATTGGATCATTCTCCTGTCTCAAGTTTTTGTTTTGTTTTTAATTTAAGGGTCTCTTGTTTAGATATTTTAAAAGGAGTAGTAATAATTTCTATTCAACTATAAAATTTGTTTTGAATATCTCAATTATTTCATGAGATACTCATGAAATAAATACTAATCATAATAGGGCTCTCTTTAAAGGTAAAGGATTAGAAACATTTTAAAAATGTATAGTGCTTGCCTATGTGGGGGTAGGCTAGGGAGAGTGACTGGAAAAAGGCATAGGGAAACTTTCTAGGATAATAGAGGTCTATACCTTGATTGGAATGATGCTTGAACATGTTTGTTCATCTGTCAGGATGCAACAATCTATATTTGAGATTTGCATACTTCACTATAATTTTACCACAATACAATAACAAAAAAGTTTTTCTTATTTTCTCTCCACAGATAAGTACCATGCATTCATTTCAGAAAGCTACTGTGTAGTAATTAGTGTCATTACTCTTAATGTAAGTTCCTTGAGGGCAGTAGTAATTCTTATTCATTTTTATTTACTCCCTTTCATATATGGTGTCTTGTAAGTAAAAGGCAGTTGTCAACTGAATGACATAAAACATAATTTCTCTGTTGTTAAACAATAGATTACATTTCTGATCACCTGTCATTTTCAAAGGACTTCTGCATTTAATATGTCATTTGATTCATCCATTTAATGAATTCATTTAAAAATTATGGCATCAGAATTATATATATGGCTACAACAAGCTTATAGTCCAGAGAATAAAAAGGACATATAGTAATTATACTACTGTACAGCATTGTATGGGGTATGTGGAAAGGAGATAAAATTAAGCCTCAAAGGTAAGGAAAACCCCTGTGAATAAAGAGACACCTACAGAATGAGTAAGATTCAAGTTTTAAAACTCTTTATAGTTTTAGCTTTTCTTATGATGAGAAAGAGGACAAGAAAGTGGAAGTTTTATGAAAAGGAAATAGCATATGCAAGGCCTTTTCACATGCTAAGCTATTCTAAGAACATGCAATAGGCTTTCTGTATTTCAATACCTTTATTTGTAAAATGGACATAAAAACTGTCAGAAAATATTATAACAGTGAGGATTAAAATATATATGGAACAGTGCCTCCTGTAAGTGTTAAAAATCATTTATATGCATATTTTTAATTCCTGAGTAATGTCCATTTTATGCATGTACCAGAGTTAGTTTATCCATTCATCCATCACAGGATGATAGCTGGAGTTTAATATATGGGAAGAGATAGAAATGAGGTAATGAGATGCCAGACAATAAAACAGTAATCCACTAGAGATAATACTCGTTGGAAATATGGGTGAAGAAAATGGCAATGAGAAAATATATTAATAAGTCGGACTGGCATCCAGGAGATAGAGATGATATTTAGCAATAGAATGCTTAACATGGAGTGAGAGATAGGGAGGAATCAGAATGATCTACAGATACTGCCTTGGGAAACAAAACCCTTTTAACCATTCACTATTCACTTCTTCAGATTTTTTTCAGTACTAGTCTTCCTCTGGATTTTGTTATACTCGTTGCAATAGACTAACATCAGTTCCTAGAAATGCCCATGTTTCTTCCTTCCTCTGAGATTTTTCCACATGTAGTTTCCCATTCTTATATACTCATGTCCTGATTTGTACTTAACTTCCTTTACCTTCATTATCTCAGCTTATTTATCACCTCCTCTGAGAGAGATTACAGATTTATCTTCTCTTTCAAGTTATAGCCTCTTTAAAAGGACAGTGGCTAATTGTATTCATTTCTATAGTTTTCTCTTTATGTGATTGCTTTCCCTTCTAGATTATAAACTGTGTGAGGCAATTGAATATGTTGTTAAAATACTGTCACCACTGTAACACTTGTGTCTAGTGCAGTGCCTGGGAATGATATATACTAATAATTTTCTGTTGATTGACTAATTACTTGTGATAGAGAATACGGCCAGGAGGACTGGGGATGAAGGCTGAAAAACTTGTATTTGGACGTATATATTTTTAAAAGACTTTTGGAAAACCAGTGGAAATAACTGGTAGAAAACCATGTATTCAAGTGTGGAGATCTGGATAAAGATGGGAGTATGTAATTACCATAGATAGTCCTCATTTTTCATGGTATCTTATTACTAAATATTGTACATGTAGAAAATGTATAGAAACTTCGCATGGTTTTATGGTAACTGCACTAAGCAAAGACATGGCTCCAATAAGCACGTGTTTCAGTTAACATGGTACCAAGCAGAGCAAGAACAATCAGTGGGTTATACACAATAAGAGGCATTAATGGAGATAAGATTGTCTGAGGAGAGTGTATAGTAAAATCCATCTGTGAATCCATCAGTAAGAAGACCATAATTAAAACAAAAAATAAATCAACAAGAAGAAATAAGAGTAGAAGGAAAACCAAAATTTTGTTTTCATATGTCTAAGAAAACTTTTGTTGTT